>NC_073249.2:205415000-207815000 GCF_029289425.2 Pan paniscus | reverse complement strand
GCCGGCTGATGACAGCAGCTGATATTCCAGCTGGCCCTCAGCAGCAACTGCCACATGCTTGAGTGAATGTCTTCAGGCAACCCTAGCCTCCAGCTGCTAGATCACCTCTGAGACACTGAGGAACAGATGAGGCTTCCCTGCTGAGCCCTGCTCTAACAGATTTCTGAGCTAATTGATTGTTTTATTACATATTATTGAGGCACTATATACAACTAACCCACTTGAAGTGTATAATTTAATGGTGTTTAGTGTATTCTGAATTGTACAACCACCACAGTCAATTTCAGAGCATTTTTATCACCTCCCCAAAAGAAACTCTGTACTCAGTAGCAGTGAATCTCCATTTCCTCCCAAACTCCCTCTCAGTCCTAGGCAACCACTCATCTACTTTCTGTGTCTAATAGATTTGCTTATTCCAGATACTTCATATAAATGGAATCATACAATATGAGGCCTTTTGTGACTGGCTTCTTTCACTTAACATGTTTTTAAGGTTCATCCACATTGTAGATGTTTCATACTTAATTCCTTTTTTTTTTTTTTGAAAAATGTTCCATTGTACATACAGATATTTTGTTTATCCATTCATCTATTGAGATTGACATTTGGGCAGTTTCCACTTTCTGGCTATTATGAATAATGCTGCTATAACATTCATGTAATTTTTAATAAGGACATATATTTCTTTTTTTCTTTTTTTTGAGACAGAGTCTCACTCTGTCGCCCAGGCTGGAGTGCTGTGGCAAGATTTTGGCTCACTGCAACTTCCGCCTCCCAGGTTCAAGCGCTTCTCCTGCCTCAGCCTCCCAAGTAGTTGGGATTACAGGTTGTGCCACCACACCTGGCTAATTTTTGTATTTTTAGTAGAGATGGAGTTTCACCATGTTGGCCAGGCTGGTCTTGAACTCCTGACCTTAGGTGATCTGCCCATCTCAGCCTCCCAAAGTGCTGGGATTACAGATGTGAGACACTGCGCCCAGCCTCATTTCTTCTAGGTATACCTAGGGAGTGAAATTTCTGGGTCATATAAAGGCTTAATCTTTTGAAAAACTGCCAGAATGTTTTCCAAAATGGTTGCACCGTTTTACAGTCTCAATGGCGGTGTCCTAAGTCTCCCATTTCTCCAAACCCTCAACACTTGTTATTTTCTGTATTTTATTGACTCTGACGATCCTAGTGCTTAGCAGATTTGAAGGGGTTTTGATTTGCTTTTCCCTGATAAGTACTGATTTTGAGCAGCTTTCCATGTGGTTACTGACCACCTGTATGCCCTCTGGAAAAAGGTCTATTCCAATAATTTGCCCATTGTTTAATTGGGATTTCTTTTCTTTCTTTTTTTTTTTTTTTTTGAGGCAGGCTCTTGCTCTGTTGCCCAGGCTGGAGTGCAATGGTCTGATTTTGGCTCACTGCAGCCTCCACCTCCTGGGCCCAAGAGATCCTCCCACCTCTGCCTCTCGATTAGCTGGGACCACAGGGGCCCGCCACCATACCCGACTAATTATTTTGGTATTTTTTGTAGAGACAGGGTTTTGCCGTGTTGCCCAAGCTGGTCTTGAACTCCTGGGCTTAAGTGATCCGTCCGCCTGGCCTCCCAAAGTGCTGGGATTACAGGCGTGAGCCAGTGCACCCAGGTGGGTTTTCTCTTTTATTAAGTTGTAAGAGTCCTGTAGCTATAATAGATACAAGATTCTTAACAGATATGTGATTTGCAAAATACTATCCCATTCTTGGGTTGTCTTTTCACTTTCTTGATAGTGTTCCCTGAAGCACGAACACTTTCAACTTTGATGATGTTGACTTTACTTTTTCTTTTGCCACGTGTGCTTTTGGTGTCAACATCTAAGAAACCACTGCCTAATCCAAAGTCACACTTACTCAAGTATTTTCTTCTAAGAGTTTTATAGTTTACCTTATACATTTAGATGGTGATTCATTTGAGTTAATTTTTTGTTTATGGTATGGGGAAGAGGTCCAACTTCACTCTTTCACAGGAGGACATCTGGATGTTGGTGAAGATGATTCTTTTCCCTATTGAACTGTCCCTATTGAGTTGTCACTCAACTCTAAAATCAGTAAGAGTTTATTTCTGGACTCTCAGTTCTGTTCAGTTGCTCTATTCTTATGCCCGAACCATTGTCTTTATTACTGTAGCTTTGTAGTAAGTTTTGAAATCAGAAAGTATGAGTCCTCCAACTATGTGTTTTTCAAGACTGTTTTGGTTCTCCTGGGTCCCTTGAATTTCCATATGAGCTTTAGGATTAGTTTGTCAATTTCAGTATTAAGAAAAAGTCAGCTGGGAGTAATAGGAATTATATCAAATCTTTTGATCAATAAGAAGGATTTTTTTTTTTTTTTTTTTTTTGAGATGGGGTCTGTGTCACCCAGGCTAGAGTGTAATGGCATGATCTCGGCCCACTGCAACCTCTGTTTCCGGGGCCCAGGCGATCCTCCCACCTCAGCCTCCAGAGTAGCTGGGACCACAGGTATGTGCCACCACACACAGATTAATTTGTTGTATTTTTGGTAGAGACAGGGTTTCACCATGTTGCCCAGGCTGGTCTCAAACTCCTGAGCTCAAGTGATCTGCCTGCCTTGGGCTCTCAACGTGCTGGGATTATAGCCATGAGCCACTGCGCCAGCCTTGGATTTTATCTTTTCAAGCAACTTATTAGTGTGGTTTGTTGTGCAAAGATAACTGATACACCACTCCACATGGGTGAGCATCTGTTTTGTTACAGGTAAACAGAAAAGACGGTGACAACATAGGGAGATCTCCACTCCACAAAAAAAATAAAAATAAAAACTTCTCGGGAGGCTGAGGTGGGAGGATCCCTTGAGCCCCGGAGGTCAAAATTGCTGTGAGCAGTGATCATGCCACTGTACTCCAGTCTAGGTGACAGAGCAAGAGCCTGTCTCAAGAACAAATAATAAATATAAATGAAAAAGTAAATTTCCAGGTTGGGCCTCTTTCATTGCTTCAAGAAGCTGCTCCAAGTGCTGCCTGCTGCCCTGCCCATGGCTGCAGGGATTTTGCTGCACTGGGAATGCAGCAGGTTCAGCAACCACTGAACCGAGGATTCTTCTTCTCAGCCTTGGTGCCTCCTGTTTGGAGTAGGGGTTTCCAAGGGAAATGAGGACCTTGGCTGCCTATGTCCCCATGCCGAATAGGAGGCCCAGAGCCAAGACTGAGAACCTAATGGGTGAAAAGACAAGAGGCTTTAGTTAAGACAAGAGGAGGCTAAGATTGAGAGCTTCAAGATGTTCCACAGATCCTGGGAAGTGTTCTTCTTCTTGGTAGTGACTCTAATGGTAGTTTCTTTGTCCCAGTTGTTTCATTCCTAAGAATGTATTGAGGCAACTCTGAATTAGAGAAAATGTACTGCAGGTGTACGACTCTCTTTTCTATCGTGTGTAGAAGAGTGAGAGACACCTCAATGTTGAGCGGTCAGGTGGGTATTCAGACCAGGGGCCCGAGGAGACCCTGGGAGGGCAGTGTGCTTCTGTGACCCTCCTACTACCTCTGCCCTCTGAAGACTCCAGCCCATGGTTCTGCCCTTTCTCAGTCCCCAGGTAGGATGGAAAACAAAGTGTTAACAGCAGAGAAAGCAAGTTTTTGGGGTTCACTCAAGACCTAGGCTACAGCCAGGTCAAGTGCCTGCTTTATTCAACAGGAAGCGCTCAAGTGGGACTCACCGCCCACCTTTCACAGTGTAAAGTGAACAGGGAGCAAGGCAGGAAGCTAGAAAAATAATGCATGGATCTAGACAATTCAGAAAGACCCTTCTAAGTCAGCTTAAGGCCAAGACTGGTCAGTGTGAGAGAACAAAAGAGGTGACAGAAAAGCCTTGGGCAGCCTGAGCCACGATGGGCCTAGCGGAAGTAGTTGGGACATTCGTGAGCAACCAAATGCCAGGCTTGATTAAAGGCATCCACGACAGCTGGCTCCAGGGGCCCTTCCTCTGTTGCTGCCAAGTTCTGCTCCAGCTGCTCCAGGCTGGACATGCCCAGGATGACCGCGTCCCCGTGGGCACCCTGCAAGGGAGACGGCCAGACTTCAACCCTCTTCTGCTGCACAGCGACTCCACTCACAGCCGTCCCAGCCACCTCCCTGCTGAGATCTGGGGTCTCTGTTTATATTTATATCTTGTATGTCCAGAAAGGACTTAAGGTGCCTTGGATAGCTGTACCCATGTGACTTGAAACCTGCATCCTTTCCCCTACTGCCACACAACGCTTCCAGACAGGCCTACATTCACAGCCCAGTTCTGCCCCCAGCAGCTGTGTAAAAATGGCTAAGTTGGCTGGGCACAGTGGTTCATGCCTGCAATCCCAGCACTTTGGGAGGTCAAGGTGGGAAGAACACTTGAGCCAAAGTGTTCAAGACCAGCCTGGGCAACAGAGAGAGACTCTGTCTCTACAAAAAACAACAAAACAAAATTAGCCAGGGGTGATGGTGCATGCCTTGTCCCAGCTACTAGGGAGGCTGAGGCAGAAGGATCACTTGAGCCCAGGAGGTTGAGGTTGCAGTGAGCTATGAGTGCGCTGCTGTTCTACCGCCTGGGTAACAGAGTGAGACTCTGTCTCAAAAAAATAAAAAAGCAGGCTACGTTATTAAGCTTGTTTTGACATTCGATCTTTTTTTTTTTCAAACAAAAATATTTTTCCTTGTGTTTTGTACACAAAAGGGGGTGGGAGGTAGTGCGGTGTGGTGGTGGCGGCGGAAAAATATGGAACACTTCACAAATTTGCGTGTCATCCTTGCGCAGGGGCCATACTAATCTTCTCTGTATCATTCCAATTTTAGTGTATGTGCTGTCAATGCAGGCACGACATTCAATCTTTTTCTCTATTTTCAGCATTGGAATGAGAAAACTTATGTAAAACACAGCTCCCACATACCGAACATCTACCGGATATATGCCAGACACTATGCAACGTGGAAGGCTGAAGCTGGAGATAAGTTTGTTGCTGTTATTTTCATTGTTGTTTGCTTGTTTTTTTAGACAGGGTCTTGCTTTTTCACCCAGGCTAAAGTGCAGTGGTGTAATCTCAGCTCACTGCAGCCTTGACCTCCCAGGCTCAAGCCATCTTCCCATCCCAGCCTCCAGAGTAGCTGGGAACATAGGAGCAAGCCATCACACCTGGCTAATGTTTTTGATTTGTTGTAGAGATAGGGTCCCATTTTCTTGCCCAGGCTAGACTCAAATGATTGAGCTCAAGCAATCCTCCCATCTCGGCCTCCCAAAGTGCTGGATTACAGGTGTGGGCTACTGCCACTGGCCAGAAAATAAGTTTTAACCAGGAAGACATGAGGCATCAAGAGAGAGAAACCAAAAGGGTGAGATGGGTGGGTTTTAGTTAAACCTGTGTTAAAATATCTGCCACTTTAATAGCCGGGTGAACCTCGGTTTCCTCATCAATAACACTGGGATAATCATACTTCAGAAAGCCTAAGGAATAAGAAAATCCGTGTAATGAAGCCCTCACTACAAAGCCTCCACTCAGATACCATCAAAGACCAGTGGGAACAGTGTTTATGAGAATTGGAAGAAAGAAATTTCAGAGGAATTGAGAAATCAAATGCTTTGGGCTTCACCTAAAGGTGACGCTGGTCCCCCTGGAAGGGAAGAAGCTGAGCACCCAGGGTCGCTGGTTACCTGCAGCTGTGAGTGGTGGTACATCCACCGGAGGGCAGCCGAGGTCACACTGGGGGCGCTGGCGCCATATGCGGCCTGCAGGGCCTTCTCCACCAACGCAATGGCCTCGAAGTGGTGCTCCTTCCAGAAGCTGTGCAGAGGGGATGTTAGCAGAGGGGTCAGTACCATGGGGGTCACACTGGGAGCCGCAACCAAATAGCCATCCAGGACCACTGCCCCACCCCACACCCTGCAGCCCTGAGGGGCGGGTGTCCTCTCTAGTCATAGGTCTCCCACTTTGCTGGGCATCAGAACCACCCAGGATGCTGGGCCCCTCAGCAGAGACCTCAATGGATCTTTACTCCTGAGGACTCAGTAGCCTAGGGACTTCCCTAGGGACACGAAGGCTGCTCAGATGGGGCAGGATTCCCTCCTGGGCTCTCTTTTTTCTTTTTGATACATGGTCTTACTCTGTTGCCTACACTGGAGTGCAGTGGCATGATTATGGCTCACTGCAGCCTCAACCTCTTAGGCTCAAGTAATCCTCCTGCCTCAGCCTCCCAAGTAGCTAGGCTACAGACAGGTGTGCACCACCATACCTGACCACTTTTTTGCTTTTTTTTTTTTTGTAGAGACCATGTTGCCCAGGCTGGTCTTGAACTCATGAGCTCAAGTAACCCTCCCACTTCGGTGTCCCAAAGTGCTGGGATTACAGGTGTGAGCCACCATGCCTGGCCCATCCTGGGCTCGCTTTTTCCTTCCCAGCAGGTGATTGCTCAGGAAAGAGCTATGACTTCAAGACCCCAACATCCAGGGATCCTCATTTCCCCCCAGAGGTCTCAAGACAACAAGAAAACCCACAGAGGGCTTGGGAATTCCTGAAGGAATGCAGGGGAGGAGATGCAAACAGCAAAGGAAGGTCTTACCTCAGGAACAGCCCAGGACTTCATTCCACATAGAGCTGACCCCACCCCAGCCATCCTCACCAAGCCCACCCCTGGCTCACCGATTCCTGTAGGTCTCAGCCCAGCTATTCCCAAAGAAGCGGCCCACAGGCTGTTTCCCGTCCTTGTCCTCATACTTGTACTTGCCAGTCAGCAGGCCCCCTGCGGGAAGGCAGCAATCAGCCCCTAGGCCCAGAGTGCCCCAGAAGCTGCCATATCCCTCAGGGCTCTGGTCTAGGGGAGGGGCAGGGACCCAGGAGGGGCTGAAGAACACAGCCCAGCCTCTTGTCAAACCCTCCCTGCTTCGTAAATTCTGGGCTGGGCATCTGTGGGTCGGGAATAGGCTGAGACAGGGTCAGGAATGCTCCATGTACCAGCCAGAGGGTTGTAGGCATAGAACCTCAGTCCAAAGTGCCTGAGGCAGGGGAAGAGCTCCGTTTCCACCTGCCGGGTGGTGGCGTTGTACATGCCCTGCAGGGAGAGGGACCCCGGGGACAGGGTGGACATGTCAAGAGAAGGAACTGTTGCCTTCCACTTTCAAAACTCTAAAGCAACACTGGCCCAGGACTTCAGCAATATTCTAACATCACTACTGTTAGTAGGAGATGGAGGGAGGGTGTTGGGCCCAAGGACAGAAAATTGAAGTGGAATGGTATCTTTCCACAAATATCTGGTGTATGAACTCCATGCTGGACACTGGTTACAACCACAAGCAGGTATCACAAAATCCCTGCTTCCAGGAGATGTTTACTCAAGTTTAAAAAAATAGACAAGGAAGGCAGTTAATTACAATAAAGTTAGGTTCTACAATCAAACAAGGAGCTGGAAAGTACTCGCTGAATGTATGAAGATGAGATTTGGAGACTGGAGACTCCTGTGGGGCTGTCTAGAAAGGCTTCCAGAGGAGGAGACCTCTATGTAAGGCCTGAGTGCTTCTCCCAGGGAGGAGGGCAGGGGAAATGTGTTCCAGGCTGAAGTATGAAAGGAGGTGGGGAAGGAAGGGTCCAAGGTGCACAGTCAGGCAGGAAGGAAGCAGATGCCCAGTGGCCAGGCTGAGGAGCTTGAATGGCATCCTCAGGGTACATGGGAGCCATCTGCAGGCTTTCAGCAGGGGAGTGGCTGCTATGCAGAGGGCACAGGGGGCAGTCAGGGGGGCAAAGAGAGCCCAGGATGAGCAGGAGTCCTGGAGACCTTGGCCTCTGCAGCCCCGGCCCTCACCTGGTACACAGTGGGCAGGATCCAGCCATTGCTCTTGCAGAGGGTACAGATCTCGGCCACTTCCCAGCTAGCATAGTTGGAGAGGCCAAGCTCCACGAACTTGCCCTGCATGGGTGAGGCTCCAGTCAGAACGCAGTGCAGCCCAGACCAGGAAGGGGAGGCCAGGGTGGGGCCCCAGGGAATGGGGCTGTTCCCTGCCCCACCCTGTGACTGCCCTGGTGCCTCTGCTCTCGTGAGTAGGATCAGGATAAAGAAAGGAGCAGGAGCCCACCTTTGGAGCTCGGAGGGCCCCCTCACCTCCTGGTGCAGCTGGTGGCAGGCATGCAGCGTCTCTTCCACTGGGGTGCCGTGGTCAGGTGCGTGTAGGTAGAAGAGGTCCACTCGGGGACACTGCAGCCTCTTCAATGACGTCTCCAGCTGGGACCGGACACTGTCAGGCTTTAGTGATTTTCCATCCCAAGGGTTGGCCTTGGTGGCAATTTTCACTTGGAGAGAGAATGGAATGGTTAAGTGACCTATTAGAGCCATTTGCTAACCATGTAACCCTGGCTAAATTACTAATATTCTCTTGGCCTCAATTGTATGATCTGTAAAATGGGGTGATAATAATCAAACTGTCCTCATTGGGAGGTCCTGGGGATTAAATAATGTCATATATGTGAGTTCTCAATGTTCACCTATTAGAATAACTATCATTAGTCACCAACCTGCTGGCTGTGCCAGGCCTTGCACTAGAGACTGAGTATGCAGAGATGAACTGAACACAATGGATCTCTGCCCTCCTGGAGCCCTAGAGGATGATGGTACAATATGGTAAGCACAGGAGGGAAAGGCACACGATGCCAAGGAGCCCAGATGAGATGCATGAAGCCAACTTGGAGACTCCAGGGAAGGCTTTCTCTAGGGGATCACTCCCAGAGTCCCAGCCAACAAGGAAGAGCAGGAAGTACACTCCAGAGCATGGGAACCCATGCAAAGTCAAAGAGGCAAAAAAACACTATGTGAGGCTCCAAACCTTCAAGTCTAAGTTATAAGAGCATAAATTCCAGAGCAAGGAGCAGTGGGACGTAGGACAAGAGACAGGGACAGACCTCATCCCAAAAGTTCTTAAATACCATCCCACTGAATCTGAACTTGATCATTCCAGATTTTGTCAGGGTGTGAACCGGTCACCTGTGTTCACACTTGGCTGCAGTATAGAAAAAGAAGTCAAGGGGGCAGGCCTGGAAGAGTTTAGGAAAGCGAAGCAGCCACATGAGTGTGGCCCAGTGGTAGAGATCAACTTGAGAGCTTAGAAGGCAAACTGAGCAGAACGTAATTATAATTCTCCCCTCCCCTTCCCGACTCACAGAAGCATGAGCATATATCCAAACACTGTAGGGACACATCGCTATGACAACAGTGTTCTGCATCCGAGCAGCTTGGAAATGAGTTAATTTTGCACTATTCTTTCCCCTATAAAGAACCCCAGCTGTTGGTCCAGATGTAGTGGCTCAAGTCTATAAACCTAGTTTGGGAGTACTTTGGGAGGCTGAGTAGGGAGAATTACTTGAGCCCAAGAGTTTGAGATAATCCTGGACAATGTAGCAAGACCCTCCCTCTACAAAAATAAAAATTAAAAAAGAACCCCAGCTGGGCCAGGAAAGGTAGCTCACGCCTGTAATCCCAGCACTTTGGGAGGCTGAAGTGGGTGGATCACCTGAGGTCAGGAGTTCGAGACCAGCCTTGGCCAACATGGTGAAACTCTGTCTCTACTAAAAATACAAAAATTAGCCAGGCGTGGTGGCACGTGCCTGTAACCCCAGCTACTTAGGAGGCTGAGGCAGGAGAATCACTTGAACCTGGGAGGCAGAGGTTGCAGTGAGTCCAGATTGTGCCACTGCACTCCAGCCTGGGCGACAGAGTGAGACTCTGTGTCAAAAAACAAAAAACAAAACAAAAAAAGAACCCCAGCTGTCTGGATTGGTCGGGGGATGGATTCTGCACTTTTCATACTTAGCAAAGTCAGCTCAGTAGCTCAGAAGGGTGTCACGAGATCAGTTGGGATATGGGAGAGAACAAGTTCCACAGTTTCTCATCCAGATTTTCTCCATTTCCCCACAACGCCCCAGGCATTCTTGGCATGAACTGTGCCTCAGGCCTGGCCTGAGGACTTTGGTTCAGTGAGCTCCTGGCCCCAAAGACGGAAGCAGGGAAGGGTTAGAGAAGAAAAACCAACTCAGGAACAAAATCTTCATTATTAATAGTATGTAACGTGGTCGGGCGTGGTGGCTCACACCTATAATCCCAGCACTTTGGGAGGCTGAGGTGGGCAGATCACTTGAGGTCAGGAGTTGGAGACCAGCCTGGCCAATATGGTGAAACCCCATCTCTATTAAAAATACAACAATTAGCTGGGCATGGTGGTGTGCACCTGTAATCCCAGTTACTTGGGAGGCTGAGGCAGAGGTTGCAGTGAGCTGAGATCGTGCCATTGCACTCCACCCTGGGTGACAGAGCAAGATTCCGTCTCAAATAATAATAATAACAACAACAACAACATGCAGCCAGGTGAACTAGAAACAGCGTGGGCCTGAGATTCACATTCGCCCTCTTTTCCCCCCTGACCCCCCACGCGCTATGACTCAGGAGGACCCAGAGAGAACCTCTCCTCAGGGGTGGGGAGCAAGAGCCTCGGGATAGTCCAGTGGGTGAAGCATGGTAAGGGTAACAGCCCACGTTCCCTGGGCCCTCACTGAGTGCCAGGCACCCTCCCAAGGGCTATCAAGGGCACCAGGCTCACGAGGGACAGTCCCCTCCATCCTCTGCTCAAGCCCCACCTGCCCAGTGGCCTTCCTTTCACACATCACGCACATTGCATTTCCAAACCAAGTCTTTGCACAGACTCTAATGCTCCTTTCTCTTGTTCTCCTCCAACCTACCATTGAACCTTTAAGGCTGAGCTCCATCCAGCATTTGCTGAGCCTTCCCTAGTGCCTCTCCCCGGCCTGCAGCTCCCCAAAGTACTCTCTCTTCTGGGCTCTCCAGCAATCATTACCTCAATCTTCCTCATTAGACTCTGAACTCCCTGTGGAGGGCTGGAATCACTTTCCCTCCTATGGCCCCAAGTCAAAGCCTGACATAGAGTGGATAGAAAGTCCCTACACCCTCACCTGTCCGCACTCCCTAACACTCCTACTCTCCCAGCCAGCCTTACGGCATCGCCACAGTTCTCCCTGAGAGAGGCAGAGGTGCTGCCAGCTGCACAGGTCAAATTCTAGTGGTTAAGAAAAGGCCAGGATGAGAAAAGGGTGCCCAGGGTGTGCATGCGTGATGATGGTAACGAAGGGGTAGAGAAAAGGGGGAGAGCCTGGCAGGTTTGGAGGCGGGGGCATCAGTGGAGGTGGGAAGCGATGGGCCAGACCAGGCTGGGGGAGACTCTCGCGCTGCAACTCCCAGGGGAAGGAGAGTGGGGGAAAGGAGTCAGGGCAAAGCACTGTCTAGTTGTCCTGGGGTTCCCAGAGCTGCGGGGTGGACCTGGGGTGGGAAGCGAGGGACGAATCCGTCGGTGCTGCCCGCGGCCGGGCCCGAGCGGGGTGGTGCACGGCTAGGGACGGGCTCAGCTCTACACGATGCATGGGGAGGATCTGCGGCTACTGTTACCTCTGCAGTCGCCACCGCCCAGCCCGAGCCCCAGGCCGCCCAGGATGGTCTCGGACTGGCCGTCGCTGTACATGAAGGCCGTGTCCAGTTCGGTGCGGCCGCGCTCCAGAAAGGCGCGCACGGCCGCGGCGCTGGCGGGCGCGTCCATTCGGCGCCCCATCTCCATGGTGCCCAGCACCGAAGAGACCCGCGGTGGCGGTGGCCGGGACATGGCGAGCGCGCGGGCCTCGGGCGGCGGAGAGCGAAGCGCGCAGTGGACGGCGGCGCGGGAGACTACGCCAGACGCGGCACTCAGCATAGCAGCGGCGCCTGCGCGTTGGGAGCCGGGGGGCCCCGCCCATGCCGGGGAGGAGCGCGGAGGCAGTTGGGGGCGGGGACAACAGGCGCGGCCCCAGCGGCGCCTCCAGGCCCGGTCAGCCCAGCGCGCGGCGTGGGGGCGGGGCCTGCGGTTCCCGCGGGGGCGGGGGCGCGCGGTCAGCTGACCCGGCGGGCCTTGACCCAGAAGCTGGGCCCTGGCGGCGGATCTGGACGTGGTGAGCCGGCCCGGGGGCAGGTGGCAAACTCCACGGCTGGGGGTCGGGGCTCCTGGGCTTCCCTGCCACATCCTTCCAGCCCTCTCCTCCGGCCGCTGGACTGTCCCGGCTCCTGCGCCCTCCTTGTGGCGCGATATCGTGGGACGAGGCTCCGGGCCGGGACTGGGTGGCCCTCGGGAATCCGCAGCCAGTGGCCCCCCACCTCAAAGGCGACCAGCGCGGCCTCTCGAGCTGGCCTGGCCAGGAGTTGCCCTGCCCCGGCCGACCGGCCCCTTGGCATCTGATGGCTTCGTTTTTCCCGGGCCGGCCGGGCGAGGGGCCCTCGCGGCGCTGGCCCCAGCAGCTGTCCTATCATTATCCCTCCAAACAGGCGGCCCGCGCCGGGCTGAGTCACCAGGAGGGAGCTGTGGCCGAGGACGCCGAGGCCTGGAGTGGGTGGTAGCCCCGAGCTGGGACGCTCCTCCCTCCACAATCTCCCCAGGTCTGCAGGGACCGAGGGCCTGCCTACACTGCCTCCTCCCACGCCGTGCTTAGGGTAGGTTTCCAAACGTGTAAATGGAGAGTCTGAGTCTGGAAGTGTGAGGGGTCCCGGGCCTGGGTCACAGGTCATGTCTAATCAACGCTTACTGAAGGCGCCTGTGTGCCCGGACGCTGGAGGGGCTACAATGAGAACAAATAATAGTCATTTTGGGCTGTTGGTGTTGAGTGCCAGTGCCAGGCACCCTTGTAATCGCTTGGCCTGGATTGTCTCATTTAACTCTGCAGTCAGCCTAGGTGGTGGGTATTGCATTATTCCCCTACTTTTCAGATGAGAACTACGAAGCTCAATCACTTGAGTTCCAGACTGGTAGGCATCGGGCAGGTCTGTTCCAGAGTGCTTTTCTCCTCAACCCTGGGCTGTTCGAGCTCACAGCTTTCTCCCCTTCCTTTCTCCTTTCCTTCCTCTTCTCTCTCTTCCACCCTTTCTCCTTTCCTCACCCGTTTCCTCTCTTCTTCACTCTGTCCTTCTCTCTACCTCTCTCTTTCTCTCACTGTCTCTCAACATTTGCTGAACCTCTAGGTGTGTTTACACCTGGAGAATAAGAAATGCACAACCCAGGGTGGGGAGAGTACGTTTCAAAGACAGTGGTCGCAGAGGACGGTGGTAGCGTTCTTCAGGTGTGTGGACAAGGGGAGAGGAGGAGGTGGAAGGTCCTGTCCAGCCAGCTCTCATGGGGCATCTTTGAAAGGGCAGTTTAGAAGTGAGTCTTCTTATCTCATGACTAGGCCCTTGAAGGGGAGCAGGACACTTCTAGGGGAAGAGATGGCACGTGCAGAAGCCTGGAGACCTGAAATGACTGAAGACGTGGGTCAGGAGGCAGGAGATAAGGTTGGGAGGGCAGTTCTTGGAGTAACTTGAGGCCTAGCCTCAGGTAATTTGGACTTCATCCTGTAGACAAAGGTGGACACATGATTGGCTGTGATCATGTGCCCGAAGCATCCCTGACTCAGCTTGGGATCAGGGAGAGGAGTTTGGGTGTGGCAGGAGATGTCATCTCCAGCCCAGCCTTTCTCAAAGTGCACTAGATGGAGCAGAATCGCTGGAGGGCTTCTTAAACCCAGAATCTCTAAGTTCCAGCCCAGGTGCACTGACTCCAGATTTTGAACATGCACCCCCCAAGGATGATTCCAGGGTACCACTTCTGGGGTCCTTCCCATCCCTGAAGATGAGGTCAAGCTCCATTGCAACCTTGGACATCCATTTGCTCAGTGCTGTTTGAACAGGAAGTGGGCCCATGCCTGGCTTCTAGGTGACAGGAACTACACAGGATGGCCCTCAGAGCCAGGCCCTTCTGTTCAGGGATCAGGTGTGTCTCAGAGTGTCCCGAGCTCCACATTGCACATGGGTCCTGTCCAAGGTCAGGGGGCCACCCACCCAGTATCGTGGATCCATAAACCAAGGTACCTTCCTCAAGACAACCCCCCAACACGCACGCATACTGGGGTGCATCCATTTCATTTCCTCCTTAACCTAGGGAAAGGGGGAAGTGAGAGAGAGGCCGCAGGGGCCATAAACCAAGGTACCTTCCTTGAGACAACCCCCCAACACACACATGCTGAGATGTGTCCATTTCATTTCCTCCCTAACCTGGGGAAAGGGGGAAATGAGAGGGAGAGTCCCCAAGGTGGCTGAGATGCTGGACTCTCATCCTGAAAACAGTCGCTGCCATGTGTTGTCAGGCACAGGGCTGAGAGCTTTATGTGCATTTAGTCAGGGCAGCTGCCCCAAGGAGTGAGTGTCTTTAGCCCCATTTTATAGACAGGCTCAGGCAGGTTAATTCACTTCCAAGGCTGCTTAGCCTCACCTGTCAAATGAGCACAGTATACCCAACCTTGCTGGGGAGTGGTGAGGATGGCAGTGGATGAGCTGCAGCCTTGTGTTCAGACTCTGCAAGGGGGTGTGGGGGTGCACCCCAGTTGGGAGTGGTGGCTGAGAACATGAGGACTTGATTTGAAATGCCTTTGGCCTTGCAAACGTGTAGTTCTCACCTGGACTATATGGTTTTTTTGTTTGTGTTTTGTTTTGTTTTTGAGAGTCTTGCTCTGTCACCCAGTTGGAGTGCAATGGCGCGATCTCAGCTCACTGCAACCTCTGCCTCCTGGGTTCAAGTGATTCTCCTGCCTCAGCCTCCTGAGTAGCTGGGATTACAGGCACGCACCCACCATGCCTGGCTAATTTTTGTATTTTTGATAGAGACGGTGTTTCACCATGTTGGCTAGGCTGTTCTCCAGCTCCTGAGCTCAAGTGATCCAACTGCCTTGGCCTCCCAAAGTGCTGGGATTACAAGTGTGAACCACTGCGCCCGGCCACACCTGGACTATATGTTAATTTGGAGTGGCCTTTCAGGGGCCGGAGATGGGACATCAGGTGAAGACTTCCAACATCATCTGTGCTGATGGTCCCCCAGGTGGGCCACGAAGACACAGGGAAGAGACTTTCAGCCTCCCTACCTGTGCCGGGAGCCTCCCTACCTGTGCTGGGCCCTGGAGGTAGTCCAGTGAGCTGGGCTGACAGTGACCTGGGGCACCCTTACCTTCAGGTCCAGGGCCTCTGCCCACAGCGAGTCACATTAGGGCTGAGGGTCTACGGCTTCCTGAGAGGAGGTGCTGACTCACTTCCTTTCCCTCCTGGTGCTCCCTGGTCTCTGTGTCCTCAGCAGTTCTGTGGGGCCAGCCAGGGACTAGCTGGGGAGCCCAGGCCTCCTGACACAAGTGGGAATGAAGGCAGCTAGAGACAGCCCCCGCCTGGATGAGGAAATCCCCTCTGAGCACAGGGAAAAAAGAGGAAGCCCACTTTCTGGCTGTGCAGTCATGCCAGACCACAGAGGCTTCTCTGTCTCTCTCTCTCCCTCCCTCTCTCTCTCTCGAGCCACAGAAGGCTTCTGCTTCGCTGGTGACAGATGGACCTGAGGCGGGCGGTGTGGCAGGTGGCTGTGAGCAGGGGTGTAGGTCTGAGTCTTGGGTTTGACTCTGTAGCTTCCTGGCTGGGTGGCACTGGCACATCACTTCCGCACTCTGGCTCAGGCTCCTTGTGGATATCAGTGGTCCCCACTTCATAGTTGCTGTGAAGATGCAACATGAGTGCATGCAGGATGCTTGGCTCACCGGTCCGAGCTGTGGTGACGATCACTGATGGAGATGGCCCAGCCGAGCCTCACTTTCCCTCCCTCCTCTAAGGTGTCACGCAGGCAATGACTGCTCTACTCACTGTCCAGGGTGCCCGGGTAGCGGGAGAGGCCTGCCCTGCCCACCCCTGCGATCAGCCATATTCTGGCTTTGTCAGTGTGACGGTGGGGAGGTGGCTGTGGACTCCCTGCTGGTAGGCATCCCCCCCACACTCTGTGAGCTCCTGGGAGAATACAGGCTGCATCGTCCCAAACTTGAGTCCTTGTCATTCATGCAACCCCGGGGATCCCTTGCTCCTCTTCTCCACTTGCCTCATCTGTGTGGGGCAACTCTTTATGGTTTGTGTGTGTGTGTGTGTGTGTGTGTGTGTGTGTGTGTGTGTTTTCTTTTAAGACAGGGTTCAGCTCTGTCGCCCAGGCTGGAGTGCAGTGGCGTGATCATGGCTTGCTCTGCAACCTCCACTTCCTGGGCTCAAGCGATTCTTCCACCTCAGCCTCCTGAGTAGCTAGCTGGGACTACAAGCGTGTGCCACTACACCTGGCTAATTTTTGAATTTTTCATAGAGACAGCGTTGCCCAGCCTGTTCTCGAACTCCTGGGCTCAAGTAATCTTTCCCACCTCAGCCTCCTAGAGTGCTGGCACAGTGCCCAGCCCTTATTTTGTTGGTGTTTTGACACAGGGTCTTGCTCTGTCATCCAGGCTGGAGTGCATTGGTGAGATCGTGGCTCTCTATAGCCTGTACCTCCTGGGCTCAAGTGATCCCCCCACCTCAGCCTCCTGAGTAGCTTGGACCAGAGGTGCACACCACCATGTTTGGCTAATTTTTGTATTTCTTTTCTTTTCTTTTTCTTTCTTTCTTTCTTTCTTTCTTTTTTTTTTTTTAGAGGGAGTCTCGCTCTGTCACCTCTTTTTTTTTTTTTTTTTTTTTGAGATGGGGTCTTGTTATGTTGCCCAGGCTGCCCGGCTGGTCTCAGTCTCTTGGGCTCAAGCTGTCCTCCCGCCTTGGCCTCCCAAATTGTGGGGATTACTGGCATGAGCCATCGTTCGTGGCTACAACCTGCTTTAAATTAGATGAACTTGATGGGCCTGGCCTCAGCAGATCCTTAGAGAGTAATTTACAATAATAACAAGAAATTAGGAACACCCTAAGTGTTCAAGAGTCATAGGAAAAGGTAACATCGAGGGCTCAGTTCGACACTGTGTATGAACTCACTGAACCCACACAACAGCTGTATGTGGGAGGCAGCAGTGTGATGACCCCATTTACAGATGAGAGGGCTCAGGCACAGAAAGGCTGAGTCTTTGCCCAAAGTCTAGCATGAATGGGTGATGAAGCAGGGATTTGAACACACCCGTCCCTTCTGCAGATCCAGCACGCTGCCTGCATGTGTCTGTAGTTGGCGTGTGTTTGCTGTGATCTGTGCACCTGGGGGCTGATTGGGTCCTGGTGGGTGAAGATTATGTCTTTGCCCTTCTCTGGCTCAGGGCCAGGAGCCCCGTGAAAAGGCTGGGATGAGCTTAGTTTGGGATGACCATGAATAGGACCTGGACCTCCCAGTGCTGAAAGCCTCCTCTCTTTCTCCCTGTAGAACCCTTGCTGGCCTCAGAACACCAGCGCCCTCCTTCCGGTGCAGCCCTGCCTGGCCGGGGGCCCCTCCTCCACAGCCATGGTCTGGAAGAAACTGGGCTCCCGCAACTTCTCCAGCTGCCCCAATGGCTCCATCCAGTGGATATGGGATGTGTTGGGTGAATGTGCCCAGGACGGCTGGGACGAGGCCAGCGTGGGCCTGGGCTTGATCTCCATTCTCTGCTTTGCTGCATCTACCTTCCCGTGAGTAGTGTCTTGGTGGCAGGACCAGGGCAGGGCTGTGGGGTTGAGGCAGTGGCTCCAGCTACTGCTCAGTGAGGGGTTGTCTGGTGGGCCACGGGCCTCTCCAGACTAGAGGCTGGGGTGTGTTCCCTCGACAGGGACCTGCACTGATTGCTACCGCAGGTCAGACCTAGTGCTGGGCAGTGCTGATGCAGAGATCATCACCTTTGCAACAGTTTATTGAGTGCCCACCATATACCTGGCTTGCTTCTAAGCACTTGCCATATTTCTACCTCATTTAATCCTCACAACAACCTTGTGAAACAGGGACAGTTACCATCCATCTATTTTATAGATGAGGGATCCAAAACCCAGAGAAGT
Organism: Pan paniscus; assembly: GCF_029289425.2. Classification (NCBI taxonomy): domain Eukaryota; kingdom Metazoa; phylum Chordata; class Mammalia; order Primates; family Hominidae; genus Pan; species Pan paniscus. Next base: position 207,797,170 of record NC_073249.2, on the reverse strand, counting down.
TAAGCAATTTGCTTTAGGTCACACAGCTGGTCAGAGATGGGGCGTGAGAGTGGGAGGGCTGGGATGCATCAAACACAACCTCTGTCCTCCAGACTTTGACAGTCTGGTGGTGGAGATAGCAGCAGTGAACACAACATCGCGTGGCCGCTGCCATGATCAGGGAGTGAGGACATGCTGCACAGGGGTCAAGAGCATCCTGACCTGGGCATGTCACCTCACTGCTCTGAGCCTCAGTTTCCTTGCTTGTGTCATGAAAATATTGTTACCTAACTAGATGGTTGCTGTGAGGATGGCATGAGGGTGTGTAGGGAGAGTTGCCCACTCAGGGCCTTCACACAATGTTTGCACAAGCCTGAAAGCTGTCAGTGGTGACACTGCTAGTATTTCATTACATGAAGCACAGAAGAGGGACACCCACCTGATCTGCAGAGGCGGAAGAAGATTACAGTCAGGAAGGACCTGGAGGCCAGGCACAATGGTTCACGCCTGTAATCCCAGCACATTGGGAGGCCGAGGCAGGAGGATCACTTGAGGTCGGGAGTTTGAGACCAGCCTGGCCAACACAGTGAGACCCCCATCTCTACCAAAAAAAAAAAAATTAAAATTAAAAACAAAAAAGAAGGGAGTTGGAGGTGTTGGCCTCTAGGCTAAAAGCCGAGGATAGGACAGCATTGGGGGTGAGAGCCAGGGGCTGAGTGTGGAAGAGCAGTTCAGGCAGAGGAAGCAGCAGATGTACAGAGAAGGGGCAGCGGCGTTTATATGGTGGACAGAGTGTGTGGGGGTCAGGGAAGGGAGAGGTGAGGTCACAGGAGTCATCAAAGGCTCTGTGGCCTAAGCGGCATGCTCTGCTCTTAAGAAATGTGCTCTTTATCCTAAGGGATAAAGACAAGGGTTTGATCAGGGGCTTGACATTGTTTTAACAGCTTTATTGGGAGAGAATTCGCATTTCATGCAATTAACCCATTCAGTGTACAATCATTGGTTTTAGTATAGCCAGAGTTGTGTAACTGTCACCACAACTAATTTTAGGACATTTTCGTTAGCCCAAATGGAAACCCATGCCCATCAGCAGTCATTCTTCATTTCTCCCGGAACCTCTCAGTCCCTGCCAGCCACTAGTCTACTTTCTGTCTCTGTTGATTTGCCTTTTCTGGACATTTCATGATTCATATAAATGGAATCACACAGGACCTGTTGTGATTGGCTTCTTTCACTTAACATAATGTCTTCAAGATTCATCCATGTCATAGCATGTATCAGATCAGTACTTCAGTCCTTTTTGTGGCCGAATACTGTTTTACTCTGTGTATAGCACATTTGGTTATCCATTCATCCACTGATGGACATTGGGTTGTTTCTACTTTGTAGCCATTATGATTAATGTTGCTGTGCACATTCATGTTTTTTTTTTGTTTTTTTTTTTGCCTGGTGCAGTGGCTCACGCCTGTAATGCTAGCACTTTGGGAGGCTAAGGCGGGCAGATCGCCTGAGGGCAGGAGTTCAAGACCAGCCTGGCCAACATGGTGAAACTCCATCTCTACTAAAAATACAAAAATTAGCGGGGTGTGGTGGCACGTGCCTGTGGTCCCAGCTACTCGGGAGGCTGAGGCAGGGGAATCGCTTGAGCCCACCAGGCAGAGGCTGCAGTGAGCCAGGATTGCACTACTGCACTCCAGCCTGGGGGACAAGAGAGAGTCTCCGTCTCTTTTCTTTTTGAGACAAGGTCTCACTCTGGTCCCCCAGGCTGGAGTGCGGTGGTGCAATCTTGGCTCACTGCAGCCTCTGCCTGGCGTGCTCAAGAGATTCCCCTGCCTCAGCCTCCCGAGTAGCTGGGAATACAGGCACGCACCACCATGCCTGGCTAATTTATGTATACATTTTTGGTAGAGCTGGGGCTTCACCATGTTGCCCAGGCTGGTCTTGAACTCCTGAGCTCAAGTGATCCTCCTCCCTCAGCATTCCAAAGTGCTGGGATTATAGGTATGAGCCATGGTGCCCGACCTTCAGGTATGAGTTTTTGTGGGGAAATATGTTTTTATTTCTTGAGTATATACCTAGGAGGAGAATTTCTGGGTCCTATGTTAACTCTTAAGTTTAGCCTTTTGAGGATTTGTCAGACTATTTTTCAAAGCAGCTGCATCATTTTACTTTCCCACCAAAAGCATATGAAGGCTCCAGTTTCTCCAAATCCTCCTCAACACTGGTGGCCTGTCTTTTTTTTTTTTTTTTTTTTTTTTTTTTTGACAGTCTCACTCTGTCGCCCAGGCTGGAGAGCGGTGGCGCGATCTCGGCTCACTGCAAGCTCTGCCTCCCGGGTTCACGCCATTCTCCTGCCTCAGCCTCCCGAGTAGCTAGGACTACAGGCGCCCGCCACCACGCCTGGCTAATTTTTTGTATTTTTTTAGTAGAGACGGAGTTTCACCGTGTTAGCCAGGATGGTCTCGATTTCCTGACCTTGTGATCCCGCCCGCCTTGGCCTCCCAAAGTGCTGGGATTACAGGCGTGAGCCACCGCGCCTGGCCTCACTTCTTTTTTTTTTTGAGATGTAGTCTCGCTCTGTTGCCCAGGCTGGAGTGCAGTGGTGCAGTCTTGGCTCACTGTAACCTCTGCCTCCTGGGTTCAAGCGATTCTCCTGCCTCAGCCTCCTGAGTAGCTGGGACTACAGGCGCCTCCCACCACACCCAGCTAATTTTTGTATTTTTAGTAGAGACAGGGTTTCACCATGTTGGCCAGGCTGGTCTCAAACTCCTGATCTCAGGTGATCTGCCTGCCTCAGCCTCCCAAAGTGCTGAGATTACAACTGTGAACCACCCTGCTCGGCCGTCTTTTCACTTTCTTGATGGTGTCCTTTGAAGCATAAAAATTTTAAATTTTGATGATGTCCAGTTTATTTTTTCTCTTTTGTTTCTTGTGGTTTTGGTGTCATATCTAAGAAACCACTGCCAAATGCAGATAACAAAGATTTATCCTTATCTCTTTTTTTTTTTTTTTGAGACACGGTCACGCTCTGTCCCCCAGGCTGGAGTGCAGTAGTGTGATCACATAGCTCATTGCAACCTTGACCTTCTGTGCTCAAGCAGCCCTCCCACCTCAGCCTCTTGAGTAACTGGGACCACAGACGTGCACCACTAAACCTTGCTAATTGAAATTTTTTTTTTTTTGGTAGAGACAAGGTCTCACTGTATTGTCCAGGCTGGTCTCAAACTCCTAGATTTAAGCAATCCTCCTGTCTCAGCCTCCAAAGTGTTGGGGTTCGAGCATGAGCCATTGTGCCCAGCATCTCTTGTTCTAAGTGTTACATAGATGTAACTCTTACATTTAGGTGTTTGATCCATTTTGTAAATGATGTGAAGTAGGAGTCCAACCTCATTTTTTTTTTTTTTTCTTGAGACACAGTCTTGCTCTGTTGTTCAGGCTGGAGTGCAGTGGTGCGATCTCAGCTCACTGCAACCTCCACCTCTTGGGCTGAAGTGATTCTCCTACCTCAGCCTCCTGAGTAGCTGGGATTACAAGCATGTGCCACCATGCCTGGCAAATTTTTGCATTTTTAGTAAAGAAGGGGTTTCACCATGTTGGCTAGGCTGGTCTCGAACTCCTGACCTCAGGTGGTCTACCTGCCTCAGCCTCCAAAAGTGCTGGGATTACAGGCATGAGCCACCACACATGTGGATATCCAGTTGTCCCAGCGCCAGGTGTTGAAAAGACTGTCCTTCCCCATTGATTTCTCTGGGCACCCTATCAGAGGCTTGATGTTTCTACTGAGTTACCTTGTTCCAGGTGCCATGTTGGGTGTGGTGCAAGTAAGCCAAACAGACACTGTCCTTGCCTTTGGAGAGCTTCCATTCTGGTACCCTTGAAAAGATAATCTGGGAGTGATGGGGAGGAAGGAGCAGAGTGACAGAGAGTGGAGGCAGGGAGGCCACCTTGGAGGCTGTGGAAGCCTTCAGCAAGCATCAATGGTGGGGGGATTGGAGAGGCCCTCACCAGGCAGACTGGACGGGTGTAGGTGACTGATGGGGCCAAGGGCGGGAGGCTCCCTGTCCGGGGGTGAGAGCTTCCTCAGGACTATCTGAGGAGCTGGCTGAGGATCCCCTTTTCTGCCTGGGCTGGTTGATTAACCAGGGAGGGGATTGGAGGCCTGGGAGAGAGCCCTAAGTGATGGAGAGAGGGTGGCTGCCCCCCTGGTCTTCCCTAGGACTCAGTCTCTCCTGAGTGGGACAGAATCACTTTCCTGCAATTGATGAAGACAAGTCGAGTCATAGCATCTTAGGAGGAGCTTTACTGTAAGGGATAAACCTTGATTAAGGGCCTTCTCAGTGCTGGGCCTATGCTAGTCACTCCCCCTGTCCTCAGGAAACTTGAGGGAATCTGGGAGGGACGGGGATGTCAAGTGTTACAAAGGAGGAAGGAGAAGATGCCAGCGGAGCTCGTGTCAGGGGAGGCCCAGAGGAGGAACCGACATTTCCTGAGACGGGAAAGATGACTCCGAGGTCTCTGGGCCTGAGGAGGGGTGAGTGGGACATCTGAGACCAGAGCTGGGAGGAAGAGAGAGCCATCCTGGGCGGCAAGCCTGGGGCCTTGCGAGGATCCCCTCACAGAATGGGGGCCTTTGTCCAACAGCACTGGAAGGCTCTGGCAGTTTTTGGTGACACTGGGGTTTTAGTTTTTTATTTGTTATTAAAGACAATTTTTTTTTTTTTTTTTGAGACAAGGTCTCACTGTGTCATCCAGGCTGAAGTGCAGTGGTGCATTCATAACTCACTGCAGCCTCAACCTCTTGGGCTCAAGTGATCCTCCCACCTCAGCCTCTTGAGTAGCTGGGACCACAGGTCCCCACTCCATACTTGGCTAATTTTTTTTTTGGTAGAGACAGGGTCTTGCTGTGTTGCCCAGGCTGGTCTTGAACTTCTAGGCTCAAGTGATTCTCTTGCCTCAGCCTCCTGAAGTGCTGGGATTACAGGTGTGAGCTACCACGCCCAGCCTCCAAAGTGTTGGGATTATAGGCATAAGCCACTGCTTCTGGCTGAGATGGGGGTTTTAAAAAGATTTCTGAAAGGAGGGAGGCTTGTTAGGAGGCTGAGGGAGGCAGGTGGAAGGACTCGCTGTGGGAAGAACCCAGCCAATGCCGGTTTCTTAGTTTCTGGCTTGGATAATGGATGGGATGAGCTGCCATTTAGTTAGTTAGTTTCTTTGTTTCTTTTTATTTTCTCTTTTTGAGACAGGGTCTTGCTCTGTTGCCCAGGCTGGAGTGCAGTGGTGTGATCTCGGCTTACTGCAACCTCCACCTCCTGACTTGAAGCAATTCTCATCCCTCAGCCTCCTGAACAGCTGGGATTACAGGCGTGCGCCACCATGCCTGGCTGATTTTTGTATATTTGGTAGAGATGGGGTTTCACCATGTTGGGTAGGCTGGTCTCGAACTTCTGGCCTCAAGTGATCCACCCTCCTCAACCTCCCAAAGTGTTGGGATTGCAGGTGTGAGCCACCGTGTCTGGCCACCATTTAGTTTCTTTCTATCTGTCTGTTTTCCTTCATGCATGCAGGTGGTTAAAGAGAAACTGGAACAGTAAATGGCAGTATGTATAATGGTTAAGAGCAAGACCGGAGGCTCAGGTAGGGGTTGAATCTGAGTGGTATGGCACGGCTTCCTCCAGGCCCAGTGAGGAGGTCATCGTGGTAGACTGGACAGCACAGGTGTCTTGAGGACAGAATGAGTCAACACACATGCAGAGGGCTCAGAACTGCCCTGGGCCTTACTTAGTGCCACCGCCAGCTTTGGCCTCGTACCCACACCTGGCCAGAAGTCCTAAGAGGGTCCCAGCACCAAGAACCTTTGGGAAAACAGCCAGGGGACCAAAAGCCTACTACCTTGATAGTGGAGCTCCAGGTGCCTCAGCCCCGCCCTTCTCTGTTGCCCTCTAAGGAGAACTGGGCTGGGGTTCTGCCTGTCTTGGCTACAGCTGCTCCTGGAGACCCGGCGTGCCCAGGCCTTCGGCCTGCACGTCCCTTCCCCAGCACTGTTCTTGTTGCAATGCCCTTCCCTGCATCCACAGGAGAAAGGATCCAGGGTTCTATGCAGCAGTTCTCAGGGCCCAACACAAAACTTCAGGACCCTACATAAGCCCCAGATCCCCACTGGAGACCCCAGGGTGTGGTAGAGGAGAATCTGAGTAAGGCTGGGGCTTTCCCTGGAGAGAAGCACAGCCGTAGAGTCCTCGGCTTAGAAGGGATTCCCCAGGGGACTCCTCCAAAGGGCCAAGAAGGCTTCTGAGGATCCCGCCCGTGGGGAGGATGGGCCGCCAGGCCACTTCCTCTCCATCGCCGCCTCGATCCCCATGGTCGTCTCCTCTGGGTGGTGTCCCCTATAAGGCGGCATCCCCTGTAAGGTGGCCTGAGCATGCGTCCCTTCCTCTTCCTCTTCCACAGCCAGTTCATCAAAGCCTACAAGACGGGCAACATGGACCAGGCGCTGTCCCTGTGGTTCCTCCTGGGCTGGATTGGCGGAGACTCCTGCAACCTCATCGGCTCCTTCCTTGCTGACCAGCTGCCCCTGCAGGTGGGCCGGTACCCGGGCAAGGTGGCGCTACCCCTAACCCTGCCTCACCCTGCAGGGTTGCCTGAGGAGATGCCAGGCTCTTTGGCCCGCCTGGTCTCCAGAACCCTGACCCGTCATTCCATCTTGTGTGAGGGCCCCATCCTTCTGTCTGCCTAACTGTGACTGTGGGCAGGTCACTGCTCTTCTCTGGGCCTCAGTTTCCCCATCTGCAATATGAGCATGTCTAACAGGAAGGTTTCGGGGTCTTCCACCTCCAGGGTGCTGGAGTGCTGGCGAAGCTTTCAGAGGGTGGGCCCCTTGAGGAGAAAGGGAGTTTTTCTCTGGGAGGCCCAGATGCCATCCCGCTCCTGTGGGCAGGCAGAGCTGGGGCTCCCAATCAGGAAGGCATTGTCTTCCCATGTGGGACCAGAAAGTTCTGACTGCCCTGGTGTCAGGCCAAACCAGAGCCATCACTTCACCGCGGAGTCCCGCTTTGTCCTGACTGCTAGCGCTGACCACCAGCTCATTGGCCCCTCCTGGGCTAGATCCTTTCCTGGGTCTTTCACCCACCTGTTCTGTCATTCTGCCAGGTGGGAACTGGGAGTTCTTCCTTGCCAGATAAGGAAACAGAAGCTCAGAGAGGAGAAGTGACTTGGTCAGGGTCACCCAGCTGGGATATGACAGAGGGCTGCCGGGGCGTGGTCTCAGATCCTGGGACTGCGCCAACCCCTGGGCCCCCTGCATCTCTTACAGACCTACACGGCTGTGTATTATGTCTTGGCAGACCTGGTGATGCTGACGCTGTACTTTTACTACAAGTTCAGGACACGCCCCTCTCTGTGTGAGTATGGGGACCGCTCTCTGTCAGATGCTCTACCAGCAGCAGGGGGCAGTGGGGGGGGGGGCGCCTGGAGTGTGGGAGGAAGCGGGTTTCCCATGGCTGGGTGATAACCCAAACCTCGGAAAGCCTTCCCCGGGCCTTATCTAAGAGCCTGAGCCTTAACTGGCCAAGATAGAGGCTTGAGGGCAGTGAGCGCGTCCTGGCCCAGACCACAGGCCGGTTCCTCTCACCCAGGGGCTCATTCAGCAGACACAGCTCCAGCTCCTCCTCTGTGTCTGGCCCTGGGCTTGGAGCTGGGGAAACGAGGGCAAGTCACACAGGCTGCCTCTGCCCCAGCCTTCAGGAGGAGCAGGAGACAAGGTCAGCTTGAGGCTATACGGACACGGGGAGGGACCTGGGGAGGAAGTTGTCTCATCAGCATTTCTGCTTCGTGTAACCCCCTCCTGACCTCCCTGCCCTCAGCGTTTCACCTTTATAACTCTAGGAGAAGGGTACTGTTGTTGTACCCATTCGACAGATGAAGAATGAAAGCTCAGAGAGGTTAGGTCACTTGCCCAAGGTCACACAGCCCCTGAGGGGCAAGGCCAGGACTTAGCAACCCCCTGCTGCCACTCAGCCATCTAACCTCAGCTTCCCTCCTGCCTTGTGTGCAGTGTCTGCCCCCATCAACTCCGTGCTGTTGTTCCTCATGGGGACGGCGTGCGCCACACCGCTGCTGAGCGCTGCTGGGCCCGTGGCTGCCCCTAGGGAAGCCTTCCGGGGGCGGGCGCTCCTGTCCGTGGAGTCGGGCAGCAAGGTGAGGCGTGGGCGTGGCGGTCGAAGGGATGGAGGCTGGCTCATCCCCAGGGCTCTCCCCTGCACAGCCTCATGGGTGCTAAATGGGGTGGGGGATCACCTCTGGCTCCTACGAGACATCAAGTGCCCCCTTCTGCCCCACAGCCCTTCACCCGGCAGGAAGTCATTGGTTTCGTCATCGGCTCCATCTCCAGCGTGTTGTACCTGCTCTCCCGGCTGCCTCAGATCCGCACCAACGTGAGCCTCCAGCAGGGGCTGGGTGGGGCCAAGTAGAGGAGAGCCGGCCTGGCCACCCGGGCCCTCTGGGCTAAGGAGTAGCACAGCATAGGAGCCTTGGTTCAGAAAGTCTGGGCTACTCCTGCTGTTGGCTTGGGCAAGTTAATCCAATCTCCGAGCCTCCATTTCTGCTTCTGGAAAATGGGCGTGGCGTGGCCTGCCAGCCAGGCTACAAGAGACCCATGTGTGTCTTGGGGGAGTGGGAGGTCAGGGGAAGGTGAGGGGCTGAGCTTGGAGGCCTGAGGGGAGAGGAGAAGCTGGGGAGTCAGGGAGGGGAGGCTTGCTGGGCAGCTAGAGCCTGTGTGGGGTGGAATGCAGGGTGGTGTGGGGCCACAGGCCTGGCACAGCCACGGTCTCCCGTGGACCTGGGCAGGGGCCTGGGGGGGCTTGTCTGTGGCTGGCAGGAGGCTCTTCTGTGTGTCGGGCCCATGTCCCTGGGCACCCAGGGAAAGATTGGCTCAGAGCAGGTGCACTGTGGTAGGGCAGGTGGACATGTGGACAGTTACAAACCAGAGTGACAAGAGGCCTGTTCGAGGTCTCTGACCTGACCTCCTCCTGCCCCAGTTCCTCCGGAAGTCCACCCAGGGGATCTCCTACTCTCTGTTCGCGCTGGTGATGCTGGGGAACACGCTGTATGGGCTGAGCGTGCTGCTCAAAAACCCCGAGGAGGGCCAGAGCGAGGGCAGCTACCTGCTGCACCACCTGCCCTGGCTTGTGGGCAGCCTGGGCGTGCTGCTGCTCGACACCATCGTATCCTTCAGGGCGTGTGGGGCAGGTGGCGGGGTGTGGGCAAGGAAGCTTCTGCCTGCACACAGCGTCAGCACTCATCCGTCTCTTCCTCCCTTCATCCATCCGTCCATCCATCCCTCCCTCCCTCCCTCCCTCCATCTCTTCACCCAGTCGTGCACACCTCCTGTGTGCCAGGCACCCAGCTGGACCCTGGAGCCGTGAGTGAGCAAGAACAGCCATGAGTGCCTCAGAAGCTTACAGCCCAGCGGGGCGCAGAGAGGACACAACGCTATCATCAAAGAATTACTTCATTGCAGTGGCACCAAGTGCTGCAGAGAAAAACAACAAGAGCGTCTAGCCAGGGACGGTCCTGGTTAGAGGGGCAGCAAAGGCCCCTATAAGTCTCATTGAACCTGTGACTTGACAGAGTAGGAGAAGTCAGGCGAAGGCAGGAGAGGAATGTTCCAGGCTGTGCAGACGAGAGCTGGAGTGTGGAGAGACACATGACTTGGTCAGACAAACCTGGGTTCAAATCCTGGCTCCTCCCCTGCTTCCTAGCTGTGTGACGCAGGGCACACAGTCAACCTCTCTGTGCTGCCATGTCTTCACCTCAGTTAACAGCCACTGTCTCGTCAGGATGTTGTGTAAGATGAAGTATCTGGAAACACTCCCCACAGGACCCCGTTTTCAGTGAGGGCTCAGAAAGTGTTTGCTGAATGGCTGTAAAGAGCATTACCTGGGTCTCATTTGGGAGCAAGTAAACATGGCCTTTGTTTTAATATTTGCTAAGTCCCTGCCGGGCGCAGGGAGGGGTGAAAGTTTAGGCTCTTGTGCCCCAAAACAGCCCAGCCACCTGGAAGCCTCCAGGACGCCACAGCTGAGAGCACGTGAAGATCCTGGGCCAGGGTCAAGGGAGGCTGCCCACGGGAAGGAGAAGTCAGTGCCAGGCTTGGAGACAGATGGACCTTGGCTAGGGCTTGAGGAGCCGGGCAGAAGTTCTGAGTGGAGGGCACAGCTAAGGTGGCGGCTGGGAGGTTATGGCTGGCCCTTCCCACCTGCAGCGTGGGGGTGGGAGGGAGGGGAGAGGGAGGCAGCTCCCAGGAGTCGAAGGCCCCCAGGGGCAGGTCCAACCCAGTCTCTGCTCAGCTTGGCCTTAACGGCGGCACCCCCAGATCTCCATCCAGTTCCTGGTGTACAGGCGCAGCACCGCCGCCTCGGAGCTTGAGCCCCTCCTCCCCAGCTGACCAGAGCCAGGCTGAGCGCAGGAGGACAGGCACCACCGGATGCCACACCAGGCAGGGGGAGGTGTGGACAGTGATGGTACGACGGCCCTGCATCAGCCTGCGGGTGGCCTCTGGATCCTCCGTGGACCGAACCGTCCCCCCAGGAACACATCTTCAGGTAGACCCCGAAGCCTCGAGGCCGGGGCTGGAGCGGAGACCCCAGGGCCTCTCAGGAGACAGTGAGGCTGCCCCCCCTACCACCTACCTCATTCTGCCTACTCACCCCAGGGGCCACAGCCTGCTGGACTCAGGACTGTCCTGTCAACTCCAGACAACTGAGTAAACAGTCCAGGTGCGGTGGCTTACACCTGTAAATCCTAGCACTTTGGGAGGCCGAAGCGGGTGGACCACTTGACGTCCGTAGTTGGAGACCAGCCTGGCCAACATGGTGAAACCTCATCTCTACTAAAAATACAAAAATTAGCCAGGTGTGGTGGCACACATCTGTAGTCCCAGCTACTTGGGAGGCTGAGGCAGGAGAATTGTTTGAACCTGGGAGACAGAGGTTGCAGTGAACCGAGATCGTGCCACTGTACTCCAGCCTGGGTGACAGAGTGAGACTCCGTCTCAAAAAAAATAAAAAAGATAACCGAGGAAACGGTACCTCCCCATGAGACCTGCTTCTGTTGCTCCTTCCCCAAGGTGCTGAGGGATCGGGGCTGCTTTGGGGACCAGCGGTGGACGTGGATGGGGATTCAGGACGAGCTGAGCAGAGGGGACCACATCTGCCTGCAGCCCTGGCCCAGCCTCCTGGGGCCTCTGGTTTCTTTAGCCTGCTTCTCCGGGCACTCTCCTGACAGGCCCCACACCTTACTGTGGGGACATAACAGGGAGAGTGACTCCCCACGGGGAGCCTGCCCCTCGGTGTTCAGGAAGAAGCAGAATGGTTAAGGTTCTGTTGGATCTGGGTTCTCCATCGCAGTTCCTTGGTGCCTAGCTTACCTCATCTGTGAAATGGACACTACTGTCATTTCCTGTGTCCTTTCAAGGATTACATAAGATGCTGACATTATGGAGTTTAGCCCCAGATCTGGCGCATAGTAAGGGCTCAATAAAGGTTAGTTTTGAGGACTTTTAGTTGGAGAAGAGGAGCAACCAGATCTTGGAGATCAGGGAGAGCCTCCTGGAGGAGGTGATAGGTCAGAAGGATGAGCGGGAGATATCACAGGGAAAGAGGGAGGATTGAAGGCAGGAGGAAGAAGTGGCGGGTACAGGAGCAAGGTGGGAGAGTGGAGAGGAGGGCAGAGCTGAGCCCCGAGTGCTTCCTGGACCCGCAAACTCAGTGTTGTCCAGACCCTGTTTGTTTTATTTTTTAAATTTTTTAGCCCAGGCCGGAGTACAGTGGTGCGATCATAGCTCACTGCAGCCTCGAACTCCTAGCTTCCAGGGATCCTCCCACTCAGCCTCCCGAGGAGCTGGGACTACAGATGCGCACCACCATGCCTGGCTCCAGACCCTGTTCTGATTCCACTTTCCTGGGGGTCATGACCCTCAGGTGCCTGGAGCACAGAGACGCCAGCTCCCCACCTTGCTGGCCTGATCTCACCCCACACACCCAACCCTAGCTGTGGAAAACCAGAACCAGGGACTTGGGGCATCTGGTGGGGTAGTCTTGGGGAGGGACGCTGCGTCCCAGAGTGGGCCTTGCCTTTAGGATCTCCCTTCCCAGCCCCGGAGAAGGGAAACGGCGCCATGGCCATTCTGGTGCCGCAGATCCTTTGTGAGGGCAGCCCTCCACTCAGCCTTTGCTGTGTCAGACACCGGGGCTGTGGTGAACCAGCTCCAAGGCCCTGCCTTCCAGGAGAGGAGATGGTTACCATGACCAGAAGGTAGAAATGTCAGGAAATGAGCAGATGAGACCAGCCCCAGGAGGGTCAATCAGGGAGGACTTCTCAGAGGAGTGGCCTTTGAGCTGGATCTTGAAGGCAGAGGGGAGGGCAGTTCAGGAAAAGGGAGGGGCAGGTACAGAGGCCTGGAGGTGGGTGTCTCAGCTGCTTCCAAGGTGGGGCTGCTTACAAGGAGCCTTGAAAGCCACACCAATGCCAAGGACAAGGTCCTGGGGCACACCCAGCAGCAGTCCAGCAGCAGGTGATGGGGTTTGGTTGGGTGAAGAGCCTTTTGCTAGAGAGAGGAGGCAAGGCACACCTCTGAGACCCAGGTGGGCAGAGAGGGCCAGTCTCCCCTGCCCCATCCTCCTAGGGGACACCCACGGAGCCCAGGATGCCATCTGGCATGCAGCTGTTAGTTGCACACTTGCCATGTGCGGGCTGCGCCGCCTGCCATCAGTGCGCGAGATCTCCCCGTCTTCACAGCCAGCTCTGAGATGGGGGAGTTTTAAATTTTTTTTGACACAGAGTCTTGCTCTGCTGCCCAAGCTGGAGTGCAATGGTGCGATCTCAGCTCACTGCAACCTCCGCCTCCCGGGTTCAAGCGATTCTCCTGCCTCAACCTCCCAAGTAGCTGGGATTACAGGCGCCTGCCGCCACGCTCAGCTAATTTTTGTATTTTTAGTAGAGACGGGGTTTCACCATGTTGGCCAGGCTGGTCTCGAACTCCTGACCTCAGGTGATCTGCTTGCCTCAGCCTCCCAAAGTGCTGGGATTACAGGTGTGCCACCTCGCCCGGCCAAGATGGGAGTATTCTTATGGCCATTTTACAGATGGGAGAACAGGCTCAGCACAATTGAGCAGCTTGCCCAGCTAGGAGCAGCAGCAACATGAGACCCTCCAGCTTTGGGAGCCACCCCACACCTGGCCAATGCTGGCGACCCGTGTCCCCTTCCTCCATCCTTGCTGGGGGGCCCATGGCTTGTGGCAGTTCAGCTTCACCCTCAGGAGTGGCCCGAACCCTGCTGGACCCAGGCTCCCTTCTCACCATCCTGAATAGCGACTTTCCTGAGCCTCTGGCCCTGCCGAGATTTCAGGATAAGTTACCCCCAGGCCCGAAGCCCCAGCTTGCCCTGGCCTGTGCCTGCCTCAGGTGCCAGCCAGATGTCTCGCTCCACCTGGGTCTGGGACCTGGCTCCACACCAGTTACCTGGGACCAGTAGGTGCCCTTCCAGCCTGAAGATCTGGGGGCACAGTATAGCCACATGAGCACCAAGTGTAGTCCTGAACTGGGGCCGGGTGGGGAAGAGTGAGATGGGATAACATAGCCCCTGCTTGGAGGCCCTTCTCTGATGGGGTGACATAATCCCTTCTTCCTGGGAAACACCAGCTTTTGGGGTGATAGCACTTTCAGGTAGGAGCTACGGTTCCTTCCTCAGGAGGCCTCCAATTTGATGGGGAAGACACGGCCCCTCCCCCTGGGGAGTGCCCTGTGTGATGGAGGCGATACAGCCCCTACCCTCAGAGAGCACCTGGCCTGCAGCTCATCCAAACCTGAGTCTCCTCTCCCTTGGAGGCCTCATTCCAGTGCCCCAAGGAGGATTCAAACTGTTGGGGCTGGAAGAACTTCGTGGCCTGGGTCCCTGGAGCCCTGTTGAAGGAGCTGGTGACATTCAGATGCTGGAGGCAGGTGGCGGGGAGCACAGACTTTGTGTCCTGCACACTGAGCTCCAAGTGTGCCCCAGCCACTGTGAGCCTTGTGACTTAAGCAGACATCCGAAGCCGTTTCTTCATCCCATGAGACCAATTACACTGTCTGCCTCAGAACATAGCTGTGATCAAGATGAGCACGGAGGCTCGTGTCCCGGCACCTGGCACACAGTAAGTGCCTGGTAAATAAACAATGGCTATATTTGCTTGTCATCAGGGGGCTTACCAATGCCTGGAACCTCCCCCAGGTTCCTCACAAAGAGAAGGGCCAAGGCCGGGTGCAGTGGTTCACGCCTGTATTCCCAGCACTTTGGGAGGCTGAGGCAGGAGGATCACTTGAGCCAAGGAGTTCAAGACCAACTTGGGCAACATAGCAAAACCCCATCTCTACAAAAATTTAAAAAATTACAATAAAGGCGAATCTCATCGATGGGATTCTGCCATACTGATGGGGCCATGTTTGCTGATGGTGGGCAAACATGTTACCAAGTTAAACGCCTCCGCAGGTAGCTTCCCTTTCTCCCTGGCTTACACCTCCTGCTCCTTCCTGAGGTCATGGGATGGCAGGATGCTCGTCTCCAGGTGTGGCCTGAAGGGAAAAGTGTGGACAGTTTGGTGTGGTCAAGGAAATGGAACCACGCTTACCAGTTGCCCTTGTCCAGGAAGGGCTGGCTCCCTTAGGACGCCCACATGGAGCATGAGGTTGGGCCAGGCACCCCCAGAGGTCCCCGCCTTGGCAGGTTCTGTTTTACCTGTTGAACGAGACACTGTATGGGGAAGTGACATGCACAGTGCCTGGCCCAGTGCTGTGCACACACGCTGCTTCGCTTCCTCAGGTTCCAGGGATGGGATGGGACAGAAAAGCTGGTTGCTTAGCTGGTGGCATTCTCCAGCAAAGCAGAAGGGATGGTCCTGGCAGCCCTGTGCCGAGCACTGGACCCCGCGCCCTCCCTGGCTCTCTCAGCCCCAAGGTCCCATTGGTTATCAAACCTGGTTTTTTGTTTTTGTTTTGAGACAGAGTCACTCCGTCACCCAGGCTGGAGTGCAGTGGTACGATCTTGGCTTACTGCAGCCTCCACCTCCTGGGCTCAAGTGATCCTCCCACTTGAGTGCTACCACGCCCGGCTAATTTTTGTATTTTTGGTAGAGATGGGGTTTCGCCATGTTGCCCAGCAGGCTGTTCTCAAACTCCTAAGCTCAAGTGATCCTCCCACCTCGGCCTCCCAAATTTGCTGGGATTCCAGGGTTTTGAAGCCACAGCCAAGACGACATGGCCTTCCATTCCTGAAGCTGAGGAAGGGGAGAAAGCCACAGCCTTCACCACTCTCCACCCTTTCTGTCTGTGTGACTTGGCTTTCATTGGAGCTGAATGACGGGACCCCAGAGGTGCCAGGTGACAGCCAGGTGCAGAGCCTCAACTACCCCAGATGGTAAAGCTTTAAACTGATCCACTGGCAAGGTGAGGCGACTCATGCCTGGAATCCCAACACTTTGGGAGGCTGAGGCAGGTGGATTGCGTAAGCTGAGTTCAAGACCAGCCTGGGCAACGTGGTGGTGTGCACCTGTAGACCCAGCTACCTGGGAGGTTAAGGTGGGAGGATTGCTTGGGCCCTGGAGGTCAAGGCTGCAGTGAGTCGAGACAGCACCACTGTTTTGTTGAGACCTTGTCTCAAACAAAACAAAACAAAACACAGGAAAACCTGGATCTGCTTAGCATTGGCCCTAGGGCAGGGAGTGGGTTACCTTCCACTGTGGATTAACTCAGTTCAACTGATAGCTACTGCTCCAGGCCCCCAGCCTGGGACAGCCCTGGGGACATAGTCACCCAGTAGCAGCACTGTGCCCAGCACAGGTAAGCACTCAATAATGACGACGGTTACTAAGTACTCCACCCCCACCAAACAGTAGGCAGAGACTGTCTCTCCTGTTGGCCATCATAACCCCAGTACTCAGTAGGTGCTCAATGTTTGGTGAATGAGTAAGTGAAGGGAAAGCTGAGGCACCAACCCTCAGGGAGCCCTCAGTCTGGTGGATGTAACCAACAACCACAGAACTACAGAATTGTATACTTTAGATACATGAATTGTGTGGTATGTGAATTATATCTCAAAAGCCATTTGAAAAAATATCAAATGTGCCATTAAGATTTGGATGGGAAGTTATGGTTAATGAGAATATAATGACATCTTGCAACATTATATTGAGAAAAATATAAATTGAAATGTTTTATCTTATATTTAACTTACATGATATTTAATTTACAGGATTTAACTTATAGTATTTGAAATGAGGCGTACTTTTTTTTTTTCTTTTTTTGAGACAGCCGTGACGTGTTCCCCAGGCTAGAGTGCAGTGGCACAATCATGGCTCACTGCAACCTCCGCCTCCCGGGTTCAAGTGATTCTCGTGCCTCAGCCTCTCGAGTAGCTGGGATCACAGGGTGCACCACCACACCTGGCCAATTTTTGTATTTTTAGTAGAGATGGGGTTTTGCTATGTTGCCCAGGCTGGTCTCGAACTCCTGGGCTCAAGTGATCTGCCTGCCTTGGCCTCCCAAAGTGCTGGGATTCCAGGCGTAAGCTACCGCACCTGGCCAAGAGAGAACGTCTTCATTGTCCCAGTGTGGGTCATGCACAGGGGAGGAGGGAGTGTCCTGAGTGCACTGTGCCCAGGTGGCATGGAGGTGGTTTGGCACCAGAAAAAGAGGAGCTGTCCCACCTAGCAAAATCCACAATGCCTACATCACCCCACCTGCTGAGCGAGTGCCACACCCTTGGGTGCAACTAGCCCAGGGCCTGCCGCAAAGCAGTTACCTAGAAAGTAATCTGAATGCAGGAGAAAATCTTGGGAGACTAGGAGTCTTGAACCTGGGGCCCCAGGAGAACCTCAGGAAAGGCTTCAGTCTGGGTGCAGTGGCTCACACCTGCAATCCCAGCACTTTGGGAGGCCAAGGCGGGAGGAGGGCTTGAGCTCGGGAGTTCAAGGCTGCAGTAAGACCACTGCACTCCAGCCTGAGCAACAGAGCGAGACCCTGTCTCAAAAGAAAAGGCCAGGCATGGTGGCTCACACCTATAGTCCCAGCACTTTGGGAGGCTGAGGCGGGCGGATCACGAGGTCAGAAGTTTGAGACCAGCCTGGCCAATATGGTGAAACACTGTCTCTACTAAAAATACAGAAATTAGTCAGGAGTGGTGGCGCATGCCTGTAGTCCTAGCTACTTGGGAGGCTGAGGCAGAAGAATCGCTTGAACCCGGAAGGCAGAGGTTGCAGTGAGCCGAGATTGCACCTCTGCACTCCAGCCTGGGCGACAGAGCAAGACTCTGCCTCAAACAAACAACAACAACAAAAAACGGCTCTGGACAACAACAACAACAACAGACTCCGGAGGCTGATTTGTTAAGGCCAAGCAAGGGAGGAATGAAAGGGCTTCAGAGAGACAGGGACCCCCTGGATTACCCACTTAAGCCCTCAGCCCTGGAGAGACCCTCACCAAGGCTGCCTCCCCTTCTGTTAGTTGGCACCAAGGGGACCTCCAGGAAGCATCTAGTGAGCCCTTGGGGTGGGGGACATCTCTGCTGCTGCCAAACCCCAGGAGTCTGTAGCCTGCAGCCCATGAACCCCAGGGGCTCCCATACGCCTTCGTTCTCTTCTTAGGTATGCGCGAGGTGCCCTGCTGGACCCCAGAGCTTTCCTCACCAGGCAGCCAAGGAACGAGCAGGGAAAGGCATGGCTGGGAAGTGGGAGAGGGTCGCCAAACACATCCTCGAGGCCCACTGTCCCCAATCTCACCAGCTGAGTTTAGCATTAAAACACTAGCAGTGAGGGCTGTGTGCGGTGGCTCACACCCGTAATTCCAGTACTTTGGGAGGCCAAGTTGGGGGAGGGATCGCTTGAATTCAGGAGTTCGAGACCAGTCTGGCCAACATGGCAAAACCCGGCCTCTACTAAAAATACAAAAATTAGCTGGGCGTGGTGGCGGGCACCTGTAGTCCCAGCTACTTGAGAGGCTGGGGCAGGAGAATCGCTTGAACCTGGGAAGTGGAGGTTGCAGTGGGCCAAGATCACGCCACTGCAGTCCAGCCTGGGTGACAGAGCAAGACTCCATCATAGAACAAAACAAAACAAAACAAAACAACACTAGCAATGAGGGCTGGGCGTGGTGGCTTACACCTGTAATTCTAGCACTTTGGGAGACCGAGGTGGGGGGATCGCTTGAAGCCAGGAGTTTGAGACCAGCCTGGGCAACAGGGTGAGGGCCCGTCTCTACAAAAACAAACAAAAAAAACCCAACTAGTAGTGAGGGTCCCTGTGGAAGATTCTAGATAGCAGAGCAAGATCAGGCCTGGCATACATCACAGTCACAATTTCTGGGTTTCAAGCATTATTTTTGGTTCCAGGATTGTACGGCTGATGAAAGTGACAGCTCAAGGAGCAACTGGTGGGTTTCCTGAAGGGAAATCCCCTGAGAGGAGAGCGGGCCTGAGCCTCCAGGGGTGACTCTCAGGTGAGTCAGAGTCCACTCCACCTCCGCAGTTCTGTGGAATTACCACTGGCGTGCACAACAGCTCCCAGCCTAGCAGCCTCTGCTGCAGGACAGCAGGCCTCTGCTGTGACGTTCCAGGTGTGCCTGTCTCACTGACTTCAGGGGTGGCTGTTTTTCCCTTGCGACCTCAGTTCCTCTCATGTGTCCAAGGAAAGGCATTTTCCATTTGTCCAGTTTCTTCTTGAAGTGACAACTGCCAAAGATTATTTGCTTGGCCAAACTTTAGTCAGGCTCCTGAACCTTCCCCTAGGCCCACCTGTGTGCCCTTGTAAAACCCAGTTTCAGCAATCCCTTGCTAAGTCAATTTTACAAAAACGGCCATCCTTGATATTTTTTTTCTTTTTTTGAGACAGGATCTCACTGTCTCCTAGGCTGGAGTACAGTGGTATGATCTCGGCTCACTGCAGCCTCAATCTCCCAGGCTCAAGTGATCCTCCCAAATCAGCCTCCCAAGTAGCTGGGACGACAGGTGCACACCACCACGCCTGGTTTGTATTTCTTGTAGAGATGGGGTCTATGTTAACCAGGCTAGTCTCAAAGCCCTGGGCTCAAGCCATCCTCCCAACTTGGTCTCCTAAAGTGCTGGGATCGTAGGCGTAAGCCACCACACCTGGCCTCATCCTCCACCCCCGGCCCCAGGTGATGTCTGGTCACCCTGGCCTGTCTTCAGCAAGAATCCTGTTAGGTGTGTTTGGCCAGAAGGCCCCTGACCCCTGAGGTTTCCTCTGAGTCATTTTCCACCCACTGCTCCCCTCTGCTCCTTGGCTCTAATCCCCACCTGCCCGTGCTGCTGCACTCAGAGTTGAGCCCAATCTCTCTCCCCATCCACAAGACCCCACTGCAGTGGCCCCTGTACCTACCTTGATGATCCTGGATAAAACTTTACCATGAAAGAAAATGAAAAGCAAAACATTTGTTTTTCCAGCCCCTTGTGTGTGCCAGGCACCTTGCCAACATGACCCCGGGAGGCTGCAGCACCCATGTGCCCATGGGGAACGGCTCGCTGGGCCCTTCTGTGTGCCAGGCACCTTGCCAACATGACCCCGGGAGGCTGCAGCACCCGTGTGCCCATGGGGAACGGCTCGCTGGGTGCATCCCCTCACGGCTCACGGCTGGAGTGTGCCTGCGTTCTCCACCTGGCACTAGGAACTCGGGGCAGGGGCTTCTCTGCTGTCTGTATGCCACGGCACTTGCACTCCATAAAGATACTGCATCGGCCGGGTGCGGTGGCTCACGCCTGTAATCCCAGCACATTGGGAGGCCGAGGCGGGAGGGTCACCTGAGATCAGGAGCTCGAGACCAGCCTGACACACAAGGAGAAACCCCGTCTCTACTAAAAATACGTTAGCTGGGCATGGTGGCACATGCCTGTAATGCCAGCTACTGAGGAGGCTGAGGCAGGACAATTGCTTGAATGTGGGAGGCGGAGGTTACGGTGAGCCAAGATCATGCCATTGCACTCCAGCCTGGGCAACAAGAGTGAAACTCCGTCTCAGAAAAAAAAAAAAAAAAGATGCTGCATCAGACCCAGGGACCTCAAACAGATGGGCTGGCCAGGTTGTGGAGCCCGCTGATTGGCCACGGACAGATGGGGGGATGGTCTCGGCAGGGACTTTGAGATCTGCTTCAGATCTTCCCTGGGGCATTTTGGAGGGTAGAAGGCAGACTCTGTGGCTCTGTGCAGCCTTGGCTGAGTTACTGCAACTGAGCCTCGGCTGCCTCACATTTGTACTAGGCACAGTGGGAAGGCGGCGGGAGGTGCGTGTGGCGGCCCCAGAACAGTGTTTGCTGGTGCTTCTGCCCTCCAACGGCGGAGAGCGGAAAGGGACAGGGACTCTGCACCTCATCACATACCTGGTATGTTTTTAGGGCGGCGGGGCTGGGGACCGGACACTTCCTTGCTGCCGTGAGCGGGGCCCACACACGTCCCAGCTTGGAGCCAGCGCACGGCCACGGCACGGCCACACGCGCTCGGAAAGTGAGGCCGGCGAGAAGGAACACAGAAGGCCAGCGCTAACTGCGTCCCAGTTTCTTTTTATTGATTTTTTTTTCTTTTCTTTTCTTTTTTTAAGTATGGAGGCTCAAGTATAAGATGTAGATTTTTTTCTTAAGCTTTACAAAAAAACAAAATAAAACAAAAACCTCCTTTTGCATTCCATAGAAATTGACAGAAAAGCACCTGGCCGGAAGAGCGGAACGGTCGGCGGCCCCCCCCAGCCCCCACCCCGCGGCCTCCGTGGGACGGGCGAGTCTGCGCAGGACGGCACCGAGGGCCACCTCTGCTCCCAGAGCTGTCCCCTGTCCCCACGACCCCCAACCCCAAGCAACTCCCAAACACACACGGAATAAGATTTCCAGTTTTTCTTCTCTTTCACACACCACAGTTAGTTCATAAAATTTTTTTGTTTTACATTTTTTACACCAATGTAACAAAAAGGTGGGAGGGAAGGGAGGCTGGCAGACAGTGGATTTTATGCCTATAAATGGGGGGACAGCGAGGAAGACGGGGGGCCCGGGTGAACAAAAACCACACGGTCTCTATGGAAATGTGGAGAGAACTGAGAGCGAGGTGTGGCGGAAGCAGGTTCGGAGCCGGAGGAGGGTGGCTATCGGCTTTATTCTCAGGGAGAGATGGTGCTGTGCGGTCAATGATGCAGCTGTTATGTGACCTGTCGGGGAGGGAAGGGACGAGGGAAGGGAGCAGAAAACGAGTTTTCTAAGAAAGGAATCTAACGAGTGCACGGCGTGTCTGGTTAGCATGAAGCAGAGGTTTAGCATTGCTGCTTTCTCTTCAAAGCCTCCACCAGGTCATTCTTCAGAGCTTCTTGTTTTGATTTGTCTGCAAAAGTCTGCACAGACCTGCAAGGGAGGAAAGGCGTTATCAGCAGATTGAATAGGGACTGGTGAGGCGGTGGAGGCCTGGGGGCCACCATGCCAGTGCCTGGCTGATTTGCCGCATGGACCCGCCTCCTGGGGTGAGGCTCTGGGTCACTGGGCTGGGCATCTGCCCCTCTCAGAAAGGGGCAAAGGGGCACATGGCCGAGACCTGCACCCTCTGCACCTTGCCAGGCCCTGTGGGGGTGGCATATGGCTTACATGGACAGGTGCTCATCTCTGCCCCTGGCCACCGGTGACCCGGCCATAGTCCCTAGAACCCTAAGTTCACTCCTCTGTGTGTAGGCCCCTATGTCACCCTAAGCCACAAGGTGGCTTCTGGGCTTCCAAACACAATGGAACAAAGCCCCTCTGCTTCAGAACAGCTACCCTGGGTTGCTGGCTGGGGACTCAGGCCAGGGGCTAAGAGGGGAGGACTCCGGGGCCATGCGGGTTCCTCTATAAAAGCTTCCCCCTTGCCCAGGCCCTGCCCAGCAGAACAGCCTCATTCCTCACCCCAGGAGTGCAAGGTGCAGCATTATCCCACCCTTGGGAGTGGGTAAGAACCAGTGTCTCCGCGTGTCTGAGCACACTGTGTTCATGGCCCACGCAGCAGGTGCTTTCAGGCCTCTGCTGTGAGGCACCATCCGCTGTTAACTTGGCCCAGAAAACCCCTCAGCCTGGATTGCAAAGGGCAGCACAGGACAGCCAAGTGCCCCTGGGATCCCTGCTGTCAAATTCTGGATTTGTGGGGAAACGTTCAGAGCGACCGCATTCACGTATGTGTGGGGACGCTCATCAACAAAGCCAGAAACAATGAAGGCTTATGGAGATTTCACAGTTTACAAAACGCCTTTCACATATATTATCTCATTTAATTCTCACAGGCATCCTGGGGAAGTCTCAACTATCAACCCGGCCGGATGTGGTGGCTCAAGCCTGTAATCCCAGCACTTTGGGAGGCCAAGGCGGGAGGATCATTTAAGGTCAGGAGTTCGAGACCAGCCTGGGCAACATAGTGAGACCCCATCTCTACAACGACAACAACAAAAAGTGAAGTCAAGGCTTAAAAAAGAACAAAGCTATCAACCCAATTTACAGATGAGGAAACTGAGGCTCAGAGGAATGCCCCCCTAGCACTTCTTTAATCATTTTGTCAAATTTACCCAACATATTGGTTAGGCAAAGACTTCCTAAATGTAGGTTTTATAACAGTTTAGAAGCAGTGGAAAGAGTGGGTAGAGGGCTGCTCAACAAGAGTGCTACGGAGAGTGCACTCAGCCGGACTCTCACGTTTGATTCACACCAGCCATGGGAAGGAAGAATCAGAAAAATCAATCCCCAGAAGCAAAAATGGGCAAATGGAAGTGAAGCAGGGCCCAGGAGAAGCAACAGCACCCAGACTGAGTTCTGGCTACCAAATCCCTACAAGTCACAGGAAGAGCCCTCAAAATACTCAGCAGGTGCCATAAGACAAGACCTGGAAGCAAGCTGCATACAACTGAAAAAACTCCCAGGAGAAACGCAGACATTTGGTTCATGCTGGGGAAATACACGTTTCTGAGTATCTTCCCAGGACTGTCCCTGGCTCTGTGGCGGCCAAAGGCATCAGCCCCCACGGCCCCCAGGCTCCAAATCTCAGCCGATTCCCCAGGGGCTTCTTGCCAAGCTCACAGCGGGAGGTCAACATGGCCAGCGGGAGATGCGGCGGGCAAAGCAGCAGCGCACAGGACCTCTAGCCTGGGTGGTCACTGGCTCTTCTGGGAAGGAAGAGCCAAGCCCGCCAGGTCTTGGCTGGATCACACGAAGGAGAAAGTTCCAGAGCCAGAATCAAGTTAGACACAGGAAGTTAGAAGTGAAATGGTGGAAGGCGGAAGGAGCAGGGGGCTTATTTAAGGGACAATGCTTGGGAAGGTCACGGCCAAGCAACCTCGAATCAGCGCTTGGAGACAGTGCTCGACTCTGTGGGAGGGAGGAGTCATCTTGAGCAGACCTGGCTGCCAGGGTTTCTACGCCAGGACGCCCCCAGTGGGCGGCCAGGGAACTGCACCATCACGGTGTATCTTAAAAAGGGTTTTTTCTCAATGCCATGATGGAAATGCCTGATGACCACACTGTGAGGCTGACCCGAGTCGTGGGCCTTAAGTTGGCACACACAGACCAGACTGGTGCACTTAAGTCCCACGGCCAAGGAAAAGCAGCTCCACCTGGTTTTCTAAGTGCCTGACCCCACCTCCACCTTGGAAAGTCTGCTGCACCCCTTCTGGGGTGGGCCTTCAGTGCGGAGCCCCTGGACCTGGGCTCTGCAGCCCCAGCTGGCAGGGTTCCAAACGCCTTCTTTTTACAAACAAGTTGCCCTCCTGCTCTCCAGGGATGCTGCCTCCTTCCCTACATCTGGATCTGTCACAAGCTCAAGTCATGGTTCTTGGCCATTACCAACAAGCAAGACTATTTTCCTTTCCATTAGCGTAACCTGTTTAAAGGAACAGCTGCAGCTCGTTAGGGGCGGAAGGTTATGCTGGTTGTGGCCGAGTCGGCACTGGGCGTCCAGGCAGCTCCAGCAGAGCATCTGGGCCGGCCAGGGTGGAGTCCAGCCCTGACTCTGCCCTCCAACCCCAGAGACTCAGAGATCAGAGAGTGAGGTCACCCCTTCCAAGCCAGCTAGCCCTGGACAGCCAATGTGCCGCTGAGCGGGGGGGGGGGGGGGGGGCTTATTTGGCTTCTGGGATCCCTGCACCAGCATCAGAGGCTCCTCTGAAGCATGGGGGGGTGGACGACAGGCAGACCCCTGCCCTGGGGACAGTCAGGCCGGTGCACACAAGTGGCTGCTGCTGGAGAGGCAGCATCCATCCCTTGGCCTGGGCTTCTTCAGAAGCAAAAGCCAAAAAATCAGCCGTCTTCCCCACACCCAGCCTCCACCCAGAGTGGAAAGCACACACACGTGATAGGTGCCGTGTTACACGGGGCCGAGGCTACACGGGAATGTGGCTGTGCACCGGCCGGGAGCACACGTGGGGGTTAGTGGTGGTTTAAATGGCCGCGGAGCAGCAGCCGGACCGGCAGGGTCTCGGCGGGTTGGTGAGTCCTGTTTTAGTGGGGAGGGTCTCGCGGCTCTCAGGCAGGGTACCTGGATCGGCTTAATTATCAGGCTGGATGTAGATCTGGCGCTGGGTCAGCACTTGAGAGAGCTCCCTCTGCAACTGCTTAAACTTTTGGTTGTCAGGGATAGCATCAATAGATCTACAGAGAGTGTTCAAGATGAGTGGAGTGGGAGGGAAGAGAACGACGAGAAGCCAGGAACGCAGGGGGCCACAGCTGAGGAGGAAATTCAGGGAGACCCACGAGGCGGAAGGGGGGATGCCGTGGCGGCTCTGGGGTGTGGAGTGGTATCGCCGCTGCAGAGGTCCACGCTGGCGGTGGTCGTGGTATTCAGGGGCTCGCCACCACCACCCGCAGGCTCTTCTGCTTCTCTCCCCCACTTCCCAGCCACTGCCTGGGGACTGTGCAGGTTGGCTGGGCGGGAAAGTGTGTTTGGTGTATCGGGCAGTGGCTGCCGGTGGCAGGCCTAACGCCAGGGACCACTGGGCTCTAACCCTGTCACAGGTCACGAAGACCAAGCCTCCCCCAGGTGGGCAGGAGATCAGAAGACAAGGGTCCAAAGAGGACTCCTCCTCTGTTTTAAAACTGTAAAGCAGGTGACTGAAATCTGTCGCCCATCCCAGTCCACGCGCTGGGGCAGCCCCAGGACTGCAGCCTGCCTCTCCTCTGGGCTGGGCTGTGAGAGCTACACCACGGCAGTGGGTGAGAGGGCTGGCCGCTAAAGGCATAGCACAGCCTGACTCACACGGTGCTGCTGGACTGCAGAGCGTGTTCTAGATTCATCATCTCAGCCGACCGTGCCTCCTCGACTGGACAAGGGCCTCTGCGAGGAGTGCCAGAGGCCATGCAGCTCAGGATGACAGAGCTTAGGGGAGATCCCGGCCTCCTGACTCTCCTGACTCCAAGGCCAGTGCTCCCTCCACAGCCGTTTACTGCCCCCAGCTGGGCTCTGGCCTCATGTCAGAGGCCTGCCTCTTGCTCTGTCCGCCATGGACCTGGAGGGTCCAGAGAGCCCCTGGCTTTTGTTTGGGCTGACACTGCAGAGCTGAGGGCACGAGGTGGGAGGGATGGTGCAGGACACTGGTCACTGGCAGCAGAGCCCTGGCAGAGGACGTTAGAGAGGCTGGGGCCCCCTGAGAACGCCCAGGCTGAGGGCCCTGCCTGCATGTGGCGTCAGGGAGGCTGGGGGCCTGAGAAGGCCCGGGCTGAGGGCCCTGCCTGCACGTTGCCCTCTGCTGTCTCGGAGAGCAGGCCAGCCAGAGGCGGCCGGGCTGCCCGGAATGTGGTGTCATGGCTCCCCTAGGCCCAGGCTGGAGGGTGGGGAGATTTTTGAGCGGGGACTGACAAACTGCAGGGCTGAGGAGGCTCCGGGGGGCAAGGGCACCAATGGCTGTTAGGGTGAACGTGCCCCAGGAAACAAATGGTGCAGGTAGGGACCGACAGCTGCTACGAAGAGTGCAGATGACACATCAGGACTTTACTTTCCAAAATCAACATAATGATCATCCCAGAAGAGGGGCACTGCAGCCTACCAATGAGGACACCGAGGCCCAAGACCACACAGCTAGTAACTGGCAGAGCCAGGGTTCAAATCCCTCTGTCTGCTTCTAAAGCTTGTGCTTTCTGGTACATTACCTCAGCCCATTGACGATATCCTTTGTTTTTCCAAAGTAGATCTCGTTCAGCGTACTTCTGATTTTATTTTCCATGTCCTGGAAGGGAGGTCGGTCAGCGCAGTGGCAAAAGGTCAGGAACCCTGAGGCCCACGCCCTCCCTCCACCCGCCAGCCCTGCAGTCCCCAGTGTGGCCACTGGAGGGTGGCACATGCCTGCTCTGGGGCATCAGTGAGCGAGCTCCAGGCTGCCAAGACCCCACCTGCCATCTGTGCTCCCGGCGCCTTCCCGTCCACAGTCCACAGGCAGGGAGGAAGCCAGTACCCAGGGATTGGCGGCCAGCTCTGCCCATGCCTGGGAGCTGCTCTAAACCACATCACCACCCCTTGGGCTCCCCACTAATTTTGTGAACAATTCTGTGAAACCCAAGAGCACCTCCCTGCCTTCCTAAACAACGTGGTGACAGGAGGGCCAAGGCAGCCGCAACTGAAGCCACACCAGGGCCCACTGGCATTCCTGGGATCTGCTTCCTCTCCCAGCGCAGGGCCCTGTTCACACCCAGGCGATCAGGGGAGACAAGACCTAGTGCGCCCCAGAGCCAGCGCCTGAGCAGAGTCTTCTGGGAGCCCAGGTCTGGGGGTGGAGCAGGAGGTGGCCCTGAAGCTGGAGCCTGCTGGCATCCAAATCAGAGGCTCCAAAAATATGAGGCCAGGGCAAAATCCAAGAAGCGCTCTGCCGGCTGCTGTGGAGCTGAGAGAAAGCAGCAGAGAAGGAGGCCAGCACAGCGGCTCCGGGGCTGCAGT
Organism: Pan paniscus; assembly: GCF_029289425.2. Classification (NCBI taxonomy): domain Eukaryota; kingdom Metazoa; phylum Chordata; class Mammalia; order Primates; family Hominidae; genus Pan; species Pan paniscus. Next base: position 207,770,243 of record NC_073249.2, on the reverse strand, counting down.
GTCACTGCTGTGGGTCAATGCAGGAGCTAGCCAGAGCCCAGGCCACTCACCTCTACCAGGCGCCCGATGTTGGCTATGTGTGGGGAGCAGTCACTCACAGTTTCATCCTTCTCCATCTGCAAAAGACAGAAACATTCCAAGTCAGAGAAAGCCAGAGCTTTCTGAGAACGGCAGACAGCCCACCCTACCTCCACGGTCTGCAAAGAGCCTATTGTTCCCACCGCAGAGCCAGCTGCAGGTATGACAAGGCCAGTTTTGCAGCCTGGGAACTGAAGCACAAACCGACTTCAGTTTCAGACCATAAAGAGCCCAGAGGGCAGAAGCCCAGAGTCCCCACTTCCAAGGGAGAAGATTTTGCTGCTGCCCATGGTAGAGCAGGCAGATGCCCAGTGCCACAGCAGCAGCCCTTGGCAGGCACCAGCTCACCCGAGTCAACTGGAGAAGACTCGCTCGGTTTGTCTTCAGGCCTCTACTGGCAGGCGCAGGCCCACGCTGGGCCATCCACCCCAGGTTCAGGGCCTGACACTGCAGGGGAAGCTTCTGTGCTGCTGCTGCGCCGTGGCGCTCCCAAATGGTGGCTTTGGGGTGCCATCTGCTGCAGTCTCGCAGGGAGGGACAGACAACCTCTGACGGAGACTTCGGGCCAGAGGGATTCAGTGGCTCACCCTAGTCATGCAGATGGCAATGGCAGAGCCTGGGTCAAACCCTTCCTCGCACCAGGGCCTGTTCGTTCTACTCTGCGAGGGGAGTTTGAGCAAGAGAGTCTCAATACAGACTCTGAGGTTATGAGGGGGGCAGCAGCACTCAAGCCCCATCTCCTCTTCCCAAGCCCAGGAAGAACTGGCTCTGACCCAATCATCTCAACTCGGAGGAGGGAGGAAATGGAGGCAGGTTAGGGTAGAAGGAATTCGGCACTTTCCCCCGAATTTTTTCTGATCTGAAGCCTTATTTCCCTGACAAGAATATAAATTCTTTCAGGAGAGATGTGCCTGCCTTATAACGCACAGGGTACCTGGAAGAGTGCTAGGAACATAAATGCTCAACGTTACTACACTGAAAACAGGAATACGCAGCTACCATGACTGATGTTGTTGAAATAAAATGTGGGAAGCTGAAATAAATAATCAAGAAAGAGGAAGAAAAGAACAGCATCAGAAAGGGTAGAGTTCAAAATGAGACCAGGCCCACAGAAGAAAAACCAGCAAAAGGCGGGTTCCTCTCTTTGGAACCAGGAGAACAGGGTGGAGTCTGGGGGGAGATACTGTCTCAGAGGGTACGGGCTCTGTTGCTTCTCATCTATTTCTACATCTCCTCATCAGGGAGACTGACTTTCAGGCTGTGAAAGGTGGAACCAACCTGGTTAAGAGGGGGTGAGCAGAGGGCAGGAGAGAACCAAGCCACTTTAAACGACCAGGCTTCCAGGGTTGGGCAAACCCGACCTGTGATTGCAATCCTTGACACTGGGGGCGGCAGCACTGACCCAACTTTTGTCTTTTTTTTTTTTTTTTGAGACGGAGTTTCGCTCTTGTCACCCAGGCTGGAGTGCAATGGTGCAATCTTGGCTCACTGCAACCTCTGCCTCCTGGGTTCAAGTGATTCTCCTGCCTCAGCCTCCCCAGTAGCTGGGATTACAGGTGCCCACCACCACGTCTGGCTTTTTTTATTTATTTATTTATTTTATTTTTAGTAGAGACAGGGTTTTGCCATGTTGGCCAGGCTGGTCTTGAACTTCTGACTTCAGGTGATCCACCTCCCTTGGCCTCCCAAAGTGCTGGGATTACAAGTATGAGCCACTGCACCTGGCCGACCCAACTTTTGTCAAAAAAGGAAGAATGACCTCTGCAAGGAAACGCTAGCTCGAAACTGATCCAGACAACAATTTTTGATGGGATCGTTAAAATCATCTGCTGGCACATTTTAAACTCAGAGATCATGAGGAGCCAGCCAGGCTCACTGTGAACAAGCCCTGCACGAGAGCACTTCTTTTCCTGTTTTGGTGGGGATGCTGGGCTGGAAGAAAACACAACTACTTAAATAGGGTCGCATCCTTCTGGCAAGTTCCCATCTACCATCCTGCACCTGTGGCTGAGAGGAAGGGCAGGATGGCGCCTCTGCCGATAGGGGTAGGGACCTGGCCACATTTCCACAGCCCCCCACCCACTCCCCTCCACACCTGGTCAGGGTCAGCTCGCTGGCAACACCGACCCACCAAAAATAGAACCATTTGTGCACTGCATACATTATGTGGCCCCCTGTAGCAGTCTCTGCCTGCCCTTGGTCAACTTGTTTCTCCAGGACTTAAGTAAAGGCCCAGCTGAGACAATGACCAGCTTCCTATCAACAGTGTCAAGGGTTGAGATGGTCACAGGGTTAATATGGAACCCGGAAACCTGGGCTAGCTACAGAACGAGAGCAGCAACTTGGAATGGAGCCAGGCGGCAGCCACCTTTTTCCATCTCAGCTTCCTAGGAACCCTGTTTTAAACCCAAGGAAACCGAAGCTTAAAGAAGCAAGAATCATACAGCACTGTTAGATTCCGACGCCTTTGCTCTTCCTACTTCACCATGCCAGTTAAATGTACCAGGGCAAATGCAAGCCAGATATTTAGGCTCAAGGGTACATTTCATGCAGTACAAAATGGGGAACTGCTGACTTGCAAACAGTTCCTATGAAGAGACTTGTGGTTTTTAGATAATTTCAAGTTTGACAAGGACGAGATGTTGCTACTAGGAAAGCTTTTGTGCAACTTTAAGGTGCATAAATGACACTATTCCTTGTGCCCAGATAAGGGGCAGCATTCCCACCCCATCGCATGATGAAGACACTGCAGCTGCCAGTTTCCATCGCTTGCTTGGGAAGGCAGTGGTTCCCCTCTGTTCTGTCCTGGCCCAGCTACATCTGCAGGGCTGGATTCAGTTTAGGGCACTTTTTTTTTTTTTTAATTTTCTTTTAAGAGACAAGGTCTTGCTATGTTGCCCAGGCTAGACAGGAACTCCTGCAATCCTCCCACACAGCTGTAACTACAGGTGTGTGCCACTGTACCCTGTACCCTGCTAAGGCACTGGGTTTTAAAAGCCTTGAATGAGTTAGCGTTCATCTGCTTAAAAGGTCTGAACACCCTGACACCAAGAAATGGGAAAGAACTAGGGCTATCCAGGCCTGGCGGTGGTGGGTGGGGAGGGATGTGTGTGTGCTAGGGGAGACACAAGAGATTCTGGCAGGCTCTGAAGGTCTGCTGTCTGCCAGGGGAACAGACCCAACCTATGTCGCTGTAGATGGCAGAGGGGGGACCGAGCAGTGAGAGAACATCACGGCTCACTGGGCTGGACTCGGTCTGTTCTGATAGAGCTGTCCCTGACAGGCGTCTGCTCACAAAGCAATGTGGTCTGGGAGACCAACGGGTCTGAGAAAACGGATGGCATCTGACAAGGAGGGGGTCTAGGTGAGGGCAACAGTCCAGAACCTGCTGCCTCCCAAGTCATAACAGTAAATATCTGCAGAAAAAAGACATCTGGTTCTGGCAAGGCTGTTTTATTGAGGACTAGTGGAAAAGAGGGAGAGAAATGCTAGAAAGACCGGCTTCTCTGCTCCCATCTGTCTTGGCACGCTCTGGCGAGTCATCCTGAGGAATCTCGACCCTCAGACCCCAGGGGGTCTCCATAAAACAGGAGTAGTGAGAGTGCCCATGAGCTTGAGAGTGACAGTTCTCATTTCAGGTCTAATAAACACACCACCCTCGGCAGCACTGGAGCGTCTGCTGGAACATCATCTTTATCTGCCACTAGCAAAACCCTGGTGCCAAGACGACGGGGTGGGCTGTCTGCTCAACAGGAGCTGGGGAGCACCCTCAGGAGGGAGGGGGCTCCATCCACCCAGCTTCAAAAAGAACTTTTGCATGCTGGCCCCCGGGGACTGTGTGTTCTCCCAGACGTGAAGGTGGTCACTGTGCCTAGGCTCAGGGCTGGGTGGAGTCAGCTCGGCAGGCAGGGAAGCCTGGGGGTTGGATGGAAATGAATGAGGTCCTTCCAGCAAATCAGTCCCTCCTCCTCCCCGGCTCCATGTGGACAGCAGATTCCCGGCCACCCTAGGGAAGGGATGAGGGTTTTGAGCTCACCGTGGGCCCCATTTTAAATGGGTACCAACAGCCCAAAGAGAGGCCGCGGCCATCGGCAAAGGTCCTGGGTCACCTGGGCAAGTCCAGTCACATCAGCAATTTGGCCTCTTGGTTACCATCTTTGTGTTTCAGAATCAAGAGCCATCTTACAACAAACAGGCGAAACCCCTTAGCCAACGAAGGTAGAAGAGGTCAGGTGGAGGAGAGGGCTGGGTCTTGCAGTGTGCGACACTGTCCCCAGGAGCAGACTGATCCCCTAGAACACAGGCCCCCCTCAGCCCATGGCAGGGAAGCTGAGCCCACGTAAATGGCCACGCAGCCGCTGGGGAGGGAAGGAGAAAGGTGCTTGGGGAGTGAGGGGCACAGGGCTCGGTGCACCTGGCCATATTTCCACAGCCCCCTTGCCCGCCCCTGCTCACTCCCCTCCACACCTGGTCAGGGTCGGCTCGGTGGCAATACCGACCCACCAAAAATAGAACCATTTGTGCACTGCATATATTATTACATCCTTATAAAAGTGGCTGCCGGAAGGAAAACATTTTTATGTGTTGTGGCTGCAGATGTTCCACAAGGTGGTTCCAATGGCGTCTGAAGCCGGAGCCTGGCCCGTGTGTCCCCAGCAGGCGCCTCTCCTCCTCCCCATGGCCCTAACACAGGCAAGTGTTTGGAAGCTGGCAGCCTTTCCCCCAGAGGGGATATATTACACCTCCCACTGCCACGCGGGATCTTCTAGCGCGACCCGCAGGGCGTGGCCCTAAGGCATGGGCCCCACTCACCAGCGCTGAGGCCCCGCAGCTCCTGTGCCGCAGCCCGAGAGGAAAGGGCCTGGGCTTGTCTAGGCCTCCATTTCTTTGCCTTCACCTCGCACTAAATAAACAAATGTACACAAAACGCCTAGAGCAGGACTTGCCAGAATGGCAGCTCTCACCGATTGTCAAAGCACAGCTCCATCCCCAGCACTCTTCTGGCCTCTGGCATCCTCCTGGTCACCACACTGTGCTGTGGGTTGGAGGTCAGGACCCGGCATGCAGCCAGGCCAGAAGAAGGTGGTCAGACGGCCTCCCAGGGAAAGTTACGGTTGCCCAGTTTAGGAAAATTTTGAATCTAGAATTGTACATATTCAAAAAGCCTCTCCTTGCAAGATATATGGTAGTAGCAGTAAAAGTTATTGTTTTTATTTTTATTTTTGAGACAGGGTCTGGCTGTGTTGCCCAGGCTGGAGCACAGTGTTGTCACCACAGCTCACTGCAACCTCGGCCTCCCAGGTTCAGGCCATCCTCCCACCTCAGCCTCCTGAATAGCTGGGACTACAGGCACACTGCTGCCTCACCTGGCTAATTTTTGTATTTTTTGTAGAGAGATGGGGTCTTACTTTGTTGCCCAGGCTGGTCTCAAACTCTCGAGCTCAAGTGATCTGCCTGCCTTGGCCTCCCAGTGTTGGGATTACAGGCATGAGCCATCGCGCCTGGCAAAAGTTATTATTTATTGAGCATAAAACTGTGTGTAAAACAGTTTTTTGTTTCTACTCTACAATGATCTTTCCTTTTTTTTTTTTTTTGAGGTGGAGTCTTGCTCTGTCGCCCAGGCTGGAGTGCAATGGCGCGATCTTGGCTCACTGCAACCTCTGCCTCCTGGGTTCAAGCGATTCTCCTGCCTCAGCCTCCTGAGTAGCTGAGATTACAGGTGCATGCCACCACACCCAGCTAATTTTTGTATTTTTAGTACAGACGGGGTTTCACTGTGTTGGTCAGGCTGATCTCGAACTCCTGACCTCGTGATCCACCTGCCTTGGCCTCCCAAAGTGCTGGGATTACAGGCATGAGCCACTGCGCCCGATCTTTCCTTTTTTTTTTTTTAATAACATTTGTTTATTATGTTTTTTAGAGACAGGGTCTTGCTCTGCTGCCCAGGCTGGAATGCAATGGTGCAATCATAGCTCACTATAACCTCAAACTCCTGGGCTCAAGTGATCCTCCCATCTCAGACTCCCAAGAAGCTAGGACCACAGATGCCACCCTACCCAGGTAACTTTTTGTTTTGTTGGGAGGGGTGAAGGGGTAGGGGGCAGTGCAACTGTTGCCCAGGTTGGTCTCGAACCCCTGGCCAAGCAATCTTCTTGCCTCAGCCTCTCAAAGTGCTGGAACTATTATCTTTCAAAATGGGCATTATCAACACTGAGTTCAAAGAGGTGGCGGTCTGTCTAGGTCACACAGCTGGAAAGTTCCTGAGCTAGGATCTGAATCAAGGTCTGGGTGATTCTGAAACCTGCTTCCTTTTATGAGATCTCTCTGCTGGCTCAATTTCATATACATCCTTTACCAGAACACTGAAGGACAAACCACAATCCAGGGCTCAGAAAACCTGAGCAGGGTCCATCCCTGCCTCAGCCGCCTCCTGCCAGGGATCTCCAGTCCCTTCGTCTCCTGTTTCCGCCCTTCACAGCACGGGATGGTTGTGGGGAGCCTGTCTCAGGCCAGCTTTCCTTCTCAGCCAGGCACTGGTCACTCCACCCCAGGTCATCTGGCAAAAACCCAGCCGCCCCTTGAAGCTGCGCTGCTCAAGCATCTCCACCCCTGAACCCAGGCAACCCCACAGGACACGAGGAGCGTGTGTGCAGCTGCAGCCAGGCCTCCCCAGCGAGCGTGCACTCCTGGAACTGCCAAGCTGGGCCCGGCCCACCCTTTGTTCCCTGCATCTGGAAGGGCAATGGGCTTCTTCCCTGTGACAAAAATATACTGCCTGGCCTAACTGCCAAACGCAAGTCAAAGAGGATGTTCCTGCTAGGATACACAGGCAAGTGCCTCTACTGGGGATTTACTGCCTGAAGATATATTGGGGGTGTCTACTGCTGAGTGGGGAGAGACTGCTCACTAGCCAATGAACTGCCTGATCTCCCCACTCAACAAAACATTCCACCTTCATTTCTAAATATTTAGAAGCTGAGAAAATATCAAACGAACATCTGCAGGGCCCTTCCCCGGATGGGAAACCTTGGATCTCTTTCCAGACATTTACAATCTCGCCTCTTTCCCACGTCTCTGCTGTCACACAGGAGAAGTGACCTCTCAGTACAACTTCCTTTTCAACATTTTGGAACTTGGGGCTTGCAACCTTTTTTCACTTGCTCTACAACCCTCCCATGGGGGGCCACGTGGCAGTGTGTCAGAGGGTACCTTCTGCCCGCCTCTCCTCACACACATCCACAAGCCTGGGCAGGAAGGTATGATCCGGCCGGCCTGCGGCTCACCTTCACTCCGACAGCCTCACTGCTGCGGGAATTTGCCAGAAGACTTTAGCTGTTTACCTTGTCTTCCAGTTGACGTCCCTGAGAAACATCTTTTGGTGGTTGGAGGTGGGAGAAATAAAAGCCGAAAATGATGGAGGCAGGGCTAGGTGGAGGCAGCATCGCCTGGTCTGGCTGTGTTCTGGCTGGCTGGCAGGCCACATGCCCAGGAGAGTGGCGCTCTGCCCCGGCCACTGGCCTACCACCAGCCGCCTACACTGGGACACGAGTGGGCACAGGGCATAGCCTGATGTGCCCACGGAAGGGACCCCTGCGAGGTGCCAGCAAGCCAAAGCTGGCGGCCTTCTCCAGATGGGCCGTGGGAAACAGGAAGACAAGGGTGCGCCCGGGGCCACACACAGGGAAGGGCAGCTGCCGCTGCTGCCGGGGTGAGGCAGGCTGGGCCATAGGACCCTGGGAAAGCTGAGGACCCATGGGGCCTTGCTGAGGGTGCTGATGCTGGCTGGGATGGCTCTTGGGGCTAGGGCCTGGCACTGTGGGCCTGGGGAGACAGCTCCAAAACCAAGCAGCCTTCCTTCCTGACACACGTGGGGCAAGGGCATGTGAGCGTGGGTGACCTGGATGAGGCCAGGTTTCCAGAGGAAAAACCCAGGCCCAGGTTGCTGTAAGGACTGTGTAAGGAGGAACTCGAGTGAGGGGCTCTCATCTGACCCCCATCTCACATCTTGGTCATCCAGCCCCTGACCACTCCACTCCAGAATGCCTCCCAGCCTGCCCTTCTTCCCCTGCCCTTCTGTTTCTGCCCTTGCCACCTCATGCCTCAGACTGACACTAGCTTCTTCACTGACCTCTCTGCTGCAGGGCTGTCCCCTCTGACCCTCCCAGGGCTGCCTGATCCAGGCCCTTGTCATCTCTCTCCTTGATGACTGTAACAGCTTCCCCCTGACCACCCATCCCCCAAGCCCACTGGCAGAGCCACCTTCTGAAAACACAGATCCAATCAGATCATTGGACTCCCTAGAAACCTCAAAGCCCTCCTGACAGCCTCTAGTAGTGAACACATCCCAGTGGCCAAGTGGCTTCCAGCAGGAGATCATCCTGAAAGACAAAGGCACACCTGCGGGAGGGGCCCAGAGGGCAGCGCTGCTCAGCACACACCTGGGGAGCCTTGACCCCGTGTGCGGCTCTGCAGGGTTGATCCTGCTTGCGGGGCCTGCTTGCTCCTGAGGCTACAGGTCCACTGCAGCTGCTCATGCCGGCTGCTGAGACAGAGTCCTGTCTACACTGAGCTGACTGCTCCATGCACTTCCATCTGACTATTTAGCAGTCACCGAATGGCAGGCACAGAGGACGAATTAAGACCAAAACAGTTGTGGCGTGGTATAAAGTAGCATATTTTTTTCTCACCAGGCAAATCTGGGTTCACATCCCAGCTTTGCTTCTTACTGGTTAAATTATATGGGCAAATTATTTAAGTTTGAACTTCAGTTTCCTCACCTGTTAAATGAGAATAACTTGACCTTGGTTACAATCTAATCCAAGGGGACAGCCTGCAAACCATGCATGTTCATGCTCACTGATCTGCTCACTTCTCCCAGAACCCTTCGTCTCCCATCCAAACAAGCACAGGCGTTTTTCCAAGGCTCCTCTGGGACCCGTAGCCAAGCTCTGCAACCCTCACTTCCCCTGTTTGCTCAGAAGCTGTGCATCATTAACTTAGATTTGTCTACCTCATTGCAATCCCTCCTCCTTCTGTAGTTACTTACATCGGAACCCAGCCCCAGCTTTAATGCACCTCAAATGAATGATGTGGTGATCGGCCGTTAGAATGATGGCAGAGCATTAATTTCCTCATTAAAGCCCCCAGAGCAAAAGGCAACGCAAACCAAGTCCGAAGCCCTGGCCAAGGTGTGCTGAGGACAGGCACTCATCAGGCCTGGGTTTAGCTTGGCAGGAGACACTGCTCATGGCAAGCCGGAACCAGACTCTGGCCATGGGCTGACAGCTCTGATTTAAACTATTAGGAGGGCTGAGGATTAAATATTTGTCCAGGTCACTGTAAACCGGGTGGAATTATCAACAGCCTGGAGTGGTAAGTGATACAGGAAGCAGTCTCTGGATACAGATTCAGGATTTTCCACCCACTCCCCAGGTGGCAGGATGTGGGAGAGTCAGGCTGCAGGGGAGCTGGCTGCCTGGGGGTTTAGCTGTTCCTCCCTAGCCAATGGCCCCTGGAAGATAGGAGTCCACTTCCACGCAAAAAGGCTAAGTGCCCCCCGTGTGCACTAGTGAGTAGTCCTGGGATGGGACTGTGACATCCCTGCCCAGAGGCCAAAAAGAGGACCGCAATATCCCTTCTGGCCTCCAGCCCCTCTGACACAGGAGAGGCAGTGGAGCTTCTATAGGTGGAGGGAGGGTCCCAGGTATGACGGCTGACATTCACCTTGCGCCACTATTTTTTCAATGCATGTAGATGTTGTTGTAACTAGTAGAATGCAAATTCACTTAGAAGATTTACTACACTGGGCCGGGTGTGGTGGCTTATGCCTGTAATCCCAACACTTTGGGAGACCGAGGTGGGCGGATCACTTGAGGTCAGGAGTTCGAGACCAGCCTGGCCAACATGGTGAAATCCCATCTCTACTAAAAATACAAAAAATGAGCTGGGCGTGGTGGTGCATGCTTGTAATCCCAGCTACTCGGGAGGCTGAGGCAGGAGAATCGCTTGAACCCGGGAGGCAGAGATTGCAGTGAACCGAGATCACACCACTGTACTCCAGCTTGGGTGACAGAGCGAGACTCTGTCTCAAAAAAAAAAAAAAAAAAAAAAATTTTACTGCATCGATCCTTTCGGTCATATTTTTTCTATCCACAGCTATTGAGAGCATAATTATCTTACCGAAAGAGATCTCTGATGTTAAAAGGAATTCTCACAGTGGACAGTCAGGGACTGCTGGAACCGAGAACGGAAGGGCATCCTTGCAGAAAGTGGCGCCCCGCTGAGGCTCTCAAGGCTGTGCCGTTTCTGCCAATACCGACTTCTCCGAAGGCAAAGAGGGGTCCTTGTGAAACCCAGTTGTGCTTGGTCTATGCTTTCTCTTCCCCCTTTACGCCAAGCATCTTGTGGCACTGCACTAGCACAAGATTAAGGCCTTCTCTTGGGATGGGAATGTAAAGGGTCCGGAACATGGACCTTTATACAAGGTTCTTAAACCCACCCAGATGCTTATGGGAGCATCTAAGGTAGAAAGGCAGACAAGTTTGCTCAGGGGAGGCAGTACCTTCCAGTCCAAGTCCAAGTTTGCCTTAGACAGAACCTGGGAACAACGTCGTGGAGAAGGGTTGCTAGTGATACCCAAACAAAAGATGGATAAGAGAGAGGTATCCAGTAGGGCACTTCTGAAATTTCAATGTGCACACATTACCTGGGCAATTTTGTGAAAATAGAGATCCTGATATGCTAGGTCTGGGTGGGACCTGATATTTCTGCCTTTCTGCCAAGCTCTTTGGTGATGCTGATGCTGGTCCTTGGACTACGCTGAGGGCAGCAAGGTGCAGACACTCTGAGCTCAGGTAAGCTGCTCCCAGAGAGCTGGCCTGACTGATGGGCTGGGCATGGCCACAGAGACGGCAAACAGGGCCAAGCACCACTTCTCACAGCAAAACATGAGCTGAAGCATGGGGATGTGCGGGGCCCTGAGGGGTAAGGAGGAGCCACGGCCAGCGCCTGGCCTCCCTCAGCAGGAGGCCAGCAGAGTGCCAGCAGCTGTGAGCAACCTTGCAGGCCCAGAGAGCTTTTATTTGAAAATGCAAAGCCCTACTTAGATGGTGGATTTATAGCTGGCTGAACATGCTTACCCTAAATGGGGCACCTGCTCACTCATCTCTGCAGGTCAGCACTGAGGCCAGCACCTGTGGGCACTGGCAAGTGGCTATGAGCGGGTAACTCTACCTGTCTGGTAAGGCTGCCTCCGAGGTTCATGGTGCCAGAGCCAGATTTGTTGGTCTGCAGCCACAGCATCACCGTGGAGGTCAACTTGTAATGGGCGGTGCGACCGCTGGATTTCTCCTGGAAGGACAAGACAGAGATCTGTTGAGCTGAGGGAGAGCCTGAAGTGGCCCCTTGAATTCAGGGTCATCCTAACATCTCCCTTCCTAGGTCATTATCACAATATTACCTTTTTTTTTTTAAATTGGAGACAAAGTCTCGCTCTGTCACCCAGGCTGGAGTGCAGTGGTGCGATCTCAAGTCACTGCAGCCTCCACCTCCCAGGTTCAAGCGATTCTCCTGCCTCAGCCTCCCAAGTAGCTGGGATTATGGGCGCCCGCCACCACGCCTGGCTAATGTTTTTTGTGTTTTTGGTAGAGATGCGGTTTCGCCATATTGGCCAGGCTGGTCTTGAACTCCTGACCTCCGGTGATCTGCCCACCTCAGCCTCCCAAACTGCTGGGATTACAGGCCCGAGCCACCGTACCTGGCCTCACAATATTATCTTTCTTATAAAATCTCAACTGGTTTTTAAAGGGACATTTGTAATTATGTATTTCTTCTGGGAACTTAATCATCAATGACTACTGCAATCTTGACTTATCTTTATCCAAATGGCTTTGAGGCATTTCTCAGAATTAGGGGTTCAGAGATCACAGCATCCCCCTACTGCATCTGTTAGAGAGCAGCGCGGCACTGGCTGGTGTGCCATCTGTACTTAGTGGCCCGGGCCACCAGCTGCTGGGAGGCAGTACCTGCACTTCTACCACGTGGATGGAATCCCAGCAGCCTTTGATCTTCTTTGATCCATCTCCAGCCTTCTTTATGAGGATCACTCCAGCAAAGCCATGATCCAGATCCCAGAGGTAGACAGATGAGACGCCGCCTTCAAAATACCTGCAGGAAACAGGCCAACGTGCCTGTTAGATGCTAAAGGACAGATCATCAGCCTGGGTCCCAGGCTACTGCTCACCAAAGATTCTGGGATTCAGGGCCCTCCCTGCGACAGTTATGGGAGCCGATCCTTGGATGTGTTCTGATCGTCTGTGGCTGGGGGAGGGGGTGCAGCATTCCTGGGGGTGTAGTAGGTTTAGGCGTCATAAAGATGAATTTGAGTTTGGGCTCTGCCACCTCCTCTAGCTTTGTGGTCTTTGGCTTAGTGAACCTCTCTGGGCGTCACACTCCTCCCAGATAAAGAACGCAGCACGACTGACATCCAGTGACAATCCATGCAGGCCATGACTACTGGAGTCACCACGGTGGTTCGATATTTCTGTCTTTTGGGATATTTTACAGGGCAGATGAGAAAATACAGCAACAAACTCCCTACACCCTGATCCCTCCTGAGCCTGGCAGACCAGGGCTCCAGTTGGTCTTTCGGAGCAACCTCCTATAAAGCGCTAGCCGGAAATGAAGGGCTCAGCTTGAGACAGTGCTTCCTCCTCAAATCCGACTCAATGCAAAAACATCTTTTCTTTTTTTCTGTTTTTGAGATGAAGTCTCACCATCTCCCAGGCTGGAGTGCAGTGGCACCATCTCGGCTCACTGCAACCTCTGCCTCCCAGGTTCAAACGATTCTCCTGCCTCAACCTCCTGAGTAGCTGGGATTACAGGTGTGCACCACTGCACCCGGCTAATTTCTGTATTTTTAGTAGAGATGGGGTTTTGCCATGTTGGCCAGGCTGGTCTCAAAACCCTGACCTCAAGTGATCCACCCGCCTCGGCCTCCCAAAGTGCTGGGATTACAGGCATGAGCCACTGCGCCTGGCCCAGAAACATTTCTAATTATAATCAAATGGAAGAGGGATTTCTAATTACGACCAAATGGAAGAGGGAACGAAAAGGTTAGATGAGAAATGGGAATCAGTCTGGGATCCCAAACCCAACAGACCCAGGTCAACTACTGTGGCTCACTGGGACTGCCGTGAGCAGAGGTGAGGGGTGGAGTCAGCTGATGGGAACCGCAAATGCTGTTGATAACCAACAAAAACTATGCGAAATCTCATTTCTTGTGGCGAAAGTCTGTAGCCTCTCCGACCCCAATTAAGCCCCAAAGAGAGAAATCTCATCTCTGTTGATAACCAACGAAACTGTGAGCAATCTCATCTCTCGTGGTGAGCACATCTTTATCAGAAAGTCTGGGGCCTCTCTGACACCTATTAAGCCCCAAAGCCACGGTGCGGCAGGCGCATTCTGGGAGCACCCTGCCCTCAGCCCCGGACGGCTGGGAAGGTGGGCCGCAGAGTACACTGGGTGGGTACAGGCTTGGGAGTCAGACAGACCCAATGACAGCTCTAGCACGCCCAGCTATGAGTTATGCTCAGGCATGCATGCGTCCAACAACTATTTACTAAGGGACCAGCGGTGTGAATATGGGCCTCAGGGACTTAATCTACTTTCTACGGCTGTTGAGAGACAAAAACAATTAGGAAAAGTAGACACCTGCCAAACAGTTAATGTAAAATTAAGTACTAGAAATTAACATGTATCTGTAGATTATGTCTCACCAAAGCTATTATATAACAAAAAATACACATTTACAGAATGTGGGTGATGGGTATACAAGAATACTCTGTACTCTTTTTTTTTTTTTTTTTTGCAATTTTACAGTAAGTCATACCATTCCAAACTAAAAAGCTTTTGTGAAAAATCAGTACACGAATACACCAGAGTGTAATGTAACTAAGAGACCACCAGACCAAGGAAGCAAGGCATCCTCCCAGGAGAATGAGGGTGCCCTGGCTGGTCTGCCCTCACTCCAACCCGCAGATCTGCGGAGCATCCAGGGGGCCGATACTCAGGTGGGCTACCCTTGGCCCCCTGCCCAGGGCTCCCTCAGGCAGGCTGCGGCCAGCCCCTGCAGCAGGACCACATCCTGTCCCATTCCCCTCTCCGGCACTACCCACTATGATTAAGCTCTCAAACCGAGTACACCATGGTGTGTCCACGGGTAAGTCTGCAGGAGGGCAGATGAGGGCAGGGCTGTCTGGCTAACACAAGTGTCACTCAGGGAACACCTGTCGGATGGAGGTGTCAGGTGTCAGATGCTGAGCCCATCGCTGGTTAAACTGCACAGGGTGGGGAAGGGTCTGGCTCTGGCCAGGTGCAGCACAGGCATCCCTTCCTACAAGAGGAAAAGGACCACTGGATGAACAGACACACCTGTGGGGCCCAGAGCTCACTGCTGGCAGAGGTGATGTCCAGGAAACCGGCCAACACTGGCACTCAGAGATCCCACTCCAGAAGATCATTTCCTTTATTCCAGTCTGCTCCAAAGTCCCCATTCTTGGGGCGAGGCGAGGTAAGCAGATGAGTGTTTTGGTCCAGGGCCCAAGACCCTATCTGCCTCCATAGGGCCCTGCTGGTCTGGACCGGGCCCACACAGAGTTGGAGAGATCAGGCCATTCTGCAATGTTCCCGGAACACCTGGAGAGGGATGGACTGCCCCTGCTGGACCTGAGGGTTAGCAGGGCTCAGATGACTGGCAGCATGGGCTCCGTGAGCCTTTCTGGCTTGTTCTCCTGGATTCTTGCAAGTTAACTTACGAGGCACATCAATACTACCGACGGAAGAGCAACTCATAACAGACCTGCTAATACCCTTCCTGTTGGCAACAGATGGCTTGGTTCTAGCACACGGTTTTCCCTTACAGTCGGCTTACAGGGAGAGCAGCCCCACATCAAAAGAGGGGGAAGAAAAACAAACAAAAAAACCCCACTTTGCTGGCAAAAAGGATGGGCCAATAATCCCTTCTTTCCTTCGGCCATTCTGGAAAGAAGGCTTGCAGCCCAGGGGCATTTCATCCTTCCGCTCCTTCACAGATCCATGCAGAGCTGCGGTGCTGTGCCTGCCCAAGGCTCGCTCTCCTCTGTGTGCTGGGACACTGGGGAGAGGCAGGTCAGGATGCCCTGGAGGGGAACCAGGAGAAATCCCGATGGCCTGACAGCCCTTGTCGACACCCTCCGGTGACCAGTCCAAAAGCACCAGGTGGCCCACGGCTGCTTCCCCTCAGTCCCATCCCTGAACGTTCCGTTTCTTCCAGAAAAATAAAACAACCGCATTAAAGTTTTATAGGGTGGAACTGGCCGTTTCCACTCCAACGTCCCACCCCATGACGTGGCTCCCACTACGGGCAGCTTCTCCTTGGCGGGCCATGGTGACCAGGTCTAAAGTTTCAAATGCTGGAGCCAGGGGAGGTAAAAATGCAAGCTCAATTGTCACTCCTTGTGGGGTTACTATTCTTTTACCCACAATTTTAAAACTTACTGCAGGAACATTATTGTTTTTTAAAAAAGGAAATCTGAAAATTAGCCCACAATGCCATAAATCAACTTATCCCATAAATCTGATTTTTCCAAATTCCCTTCCAGTCCAGATGCATGACTTTTATATAACTGTAAGCACAGCAAGAGTACCATGCTGAACTCGGCTTTTTACACTTGGCACAGAATCATTAGCATTTTTCCATGGAACCGCATGATCTCCATAATCATTTTTAACAGCAAGGATAGTATTCAGTCGGGTAGTATCCTAATTTACCATCAATCTGACTTTTAATAAAGAAACAACGGCGACAGAGTTAGAGGCAGCGTGGTCAGTCTCTCACTTTGAATCTGTTCCCTCTCTGAATCGGGGTGTTCCAACTGAGGTGAGTCGGACGTGCTGAGACCTGGCCTCTGCAGGTACAGCTCAAACACTACAATAATTCAAGAATGGACTTGCATTCCATTCACCAAAAGGGATCTCCAGGGACTGGAGCAGCCACAAGTCTCAACCTGACATTCCGAGACAAAGGGAGCAGAGGACTGCGTGGTTAGAAAGGCCTGTTTCAGAATCGCCCAGAAGCACCAGCCTCTCCTGCGAGTGCCGTCGGGGCGCTCCGGCACCTTCAGGTGGGAGGTGACTGCAGGGCGCACAGACAGCGCCCCCGCTACATGGTTTATGGCTTTGCTCTGCGCGTGAAGCATTAATTAAAGAGGGACCACAACACGTTTTTGAAAATTTATTTCTTACCTACTGTACTTTGATCATAATGACATGAAACAAGGAAAAAATAATTTTTATGTGGTTTGCATTTATGAGTTTTTACATAAAGGCTTTTGTGGGTATTTTAAGAATGTGCTAAAACGTTGTCTGAAACCACATAAAGCCATCTGAGGAGTCGCCCGCCAGAACTAACAGCACACACATGGAAGCACTTTAACTGGCCTTTGTATATTTAATGAGTCAAATAGTATTAATATTGTTTAAATGCTAACATGCTATTTCAATAAGGTGGCTCTACCATCGCCAGCGACTCACTCTCAGGCCTTGCACTTCCATGTGAGTGAATGATCAAATGTGGCCAAGCGCTGAGAGCAGGCTGCAGAGGAATTAATCCGCCCTGCCTTGGCCCCTGCCCATGCCTGATAATTTCAAAATCTCCCAACTCTGCAGGGAGGGAGGAATGGGCCCAGGAGTCACTACCACAGCTCAGCTGATTTGGGCTCAAGAGGAAAATCCCAGAGAGTCCCTGCAGTGAGGTCTCTGGTCAAGGAGGTAGAAGGGGGAACTTTTTATTATATTTTTTTGAGACAAGAGTCTCTCTGTCGCCCAGGCTGGAGTGCTTTATTTTATTTTTTTGAGACAGAGTCTCGCTCTGTCACCCAGGCTGGAGTGCAGTGGCATGACCTCAGCTCACTGCGACCTCCACTTTCTGGGTTCAAGTGATTCTCCTGCTTCAGCTTCCCAAGTAGCTGGGATTCCAGGGGTCTGCCACCATGCCTGGATAATTATTGTATTTTTAGTAGAGACTGGGTCTCACCATGTTGCCCAGGCTGGTCTGTAACTCCTGGCCTCGGTCTCCACTCAGTGTTGGGATTACAGGCGTGAGCCACTGCATCTGGTCAAGAACCTCTTTTAAACATGCAGGCCTAGGACCAGGCGCAGTGGCTCACACCTGTAATCCTAGCACTCTGGGAGGCCGAGGTGGGAGGACTGCTTGAGCCCAGGAGTTCGAGGCCAGCCTCTATAAAAAAAAGAAAAAAGAAAGAAAAAAGAAAGAAAAAAAAAAACCCGTGGAGGCCCAAAGAGAAATGCATGAGCTTTTCCTAGGCTCTTTCCTAAATGGAAAGCCAGACAGCACGGGCAGCACAGGGCTGAAATCAATCCCCACAGTCAAGAGGCTGAATGACATGCTCAAATCAGAGCTCCCCAGTGGCCAGGACAACACAGGGACTAGCTTGCAAAGACTGCAGAGAAGTCAACTTGGACAAGTGTTGAACCATGAAGTGGGGGGGCCTCAGAAGCTCCAGGAAGATGAGGAGGGGGTGAAATGACAGACCAACTTGGGAATGACTGGGAGCAAAGTGCTGGAGTCACCTGTTTGCTTGCGTCCACTGAAGAGCTAACTCTTTCAACTGAGTGCCATCAGTTTTACCAACGGTCCCGGCGCCTTTTAAGACTTTCCTAACATAGATTAACATCTTGTTTTGTTTTTTGAGACAGGGTCTTGCTTTGATGCCCAGGCTGGAGTGTGGTGGTGCGATCACCGCTCACTGCAGCCTCGACTTCCTGGGTTCAAGTGATCCTCCTTCCCCAGCCTCCCAAGCAGCTGGGACCACAGGCATGCACCACCATGCATGGCTAATTAAAAAAAAAATTTTTTTTTTTTTTGGTAGAGACAGGGTCTTGCTATGTTGCCCAGGCTGGTCTCAAGCCATTTATCAGCACAGCCAATTACAATTAAACATCTGGTTGGGTTTTTGTCTATCGTCACCTTGGTCCCTAAACGTGGATCAGCTAAAAGCCTAATGTGTCAGTAATTCTCTTCTTCTCAGAGTTTTAGGTCGTTTCTCCCTGAAAATCACTCTTCCAGTTGAATAATGTCATAGTCACGGATATAGATTCTATGTCCGTAACTTTTCAACCACAGGACTTCTGGGGGGAAGGAGAAAAAAGGGAAAACATAATACTTCACACTCAAAATGACCTAATTCACAAAAGTAAAAAGAAAAGAAAATGTTTCAGCTCCAAAAGCTTTATGGAGTGTCTGAAGCTGAGGTGTGCGTGGGGTGGAAACGTGCTCGGGGAATCTGAGCTGTAACTATGAATGACCCAATTCCCAGGCCTGGCCAACACGGGGCTGCAAATCTAACAGGGAAAACGGGAGGGGAAGAAGGGGCTTTGAAGCTGCTCTTTACTCCTTCCTTTCACATCACCTCCTGGGAGAAGAGCTGGATTCGTGGCTCGAATACAAAGGCTCCCAACAGGTAATGAGTACATGCCACATGCCACAAGAACCAAGGCCAGGACAGACCTGCTGGGAGCAGGGCTTTCCAGCATGAGCCAAGAAACAGACTCTGTGGTTCTAGGGTTCACTGAGACATGTCCTTCTGGCTATTAGCGGGCTGGCCACACTCACAGGACTTGGACCTCTGGCCTCAGATACCTGTGACGCTGAGGCACAGGCAGCAGCCAAGTTAGGGGCATTATTAAGGTGAGCTCCATAGGTGCTGGAACAGGGCTTTCTCTTGCAGTCAACTTCACTGAATAAAGCCAAGGGAAAGGCAATATTTGGCACCAACACAGTGCAAAAGACTTTTTTCTTATTTGTAAAATCAAAGAGCTGGATCAGAGGCCAGCGTAGAGGGTCCTCCCAGCTCTGACATTCCAGGATTTGGTGGTTGCATCAGGGCCTGTATGAGGCAGACTGAGCACCACAGGGCAGGTTCCTAACATCTTAGTCTCTGTCAAACCGCTGCTTACACACCTCCAGTGACAGTGAACTCATTACATTCCTGAGGCAAACATTTCTGTTCTGAACAACTGAGACAGTTCTCTCTGGACTTGAGTGAAGACTTCTCACTACTGCCTTCCAGAATCACAAAAAAACAAGGACTTAATGCCCTTTCCTTGCATAGTCCTTTCAAACATTTAAAACTGGCTTACACCAAGATTTCTCTTTTCTGGCCTTCTCCTCCTTGTAATTCCTCATATGACTCAATACCTTGTTTATCCTTCTGAACATACTCCAGCTTGTCCATGTCCTTCTTAAAAGAACAGAAAACAATGCCCCAACTAAGTGTTAACCAATGCATAGCAGGGACCAGCACATCTCTTGGCAAACAGGCTACTCCTCCCTCCAGCACTCAAGACCAAATTAGCTTTCATTAGCAATCACACCTAATTCATGCTACACATACTGAACTTGCAGTCATCTCAAATGGAGTATTTTTTCTTTTTTTTCTCTTTTTGAGACAGGGTCTCGTTCTCTTGCCCAGGTTGGAGTGCAATGGCATGACCATGGCTCATTGCAGCCTCGACGTTCTGGGCTCAAGTGATCCTCCCACCTCAGCCTCCTGAGTAGCTGGGACTACAGGTGCGTGCCACCACACCTGGGTAATTTTAAATTTTTTTGTAGAGACAGGGTCTCGCTATGCTCAGGCAGGTCTTGAACTCCTGGGCTCAAGTAATCTTCCCACCTCGGCCTCCCAAAGTGCTGGGATTATAGGCATAAGTCACCATGTACAGCTGAATATTTTTTCTTATGTGTTGCCATGAAAATACCTCTCACATCCTGGACTTGAGAACTTGGTAGACTGGACCCAAGAATATCACTTTCCACTCAAATCTGTTACAGATCACTCTCGTAGACATGGCTTCAACATTTCAACGTCTCTTTTGGGATCCCGAATCTGTTGTGATCTGTATTCTATCCAAGCCACTCTTCCCCCGAAGTCTTTATGCACAGGAATATATGTGAAAGCAGGAGACTGTGCAAATGAGGATGTCACTGAGTTCCAGATCGCGTGGATTTCCAGAAAGAGCACCGGCAGCCCTAGTGAAGGCTTCTGTGGAGAAACTGATGGTCCACTAGGAAGGAGGGCTCTGGTCTGGGCACTTTTTTCATGTTGGAGTCAGTATAAAGATGGAAACCAGGCCGGGCACGGTGGCTCATGCCTGTAATCCCAGCACTTAGGGAGGCCGAGGTGGGCAGATCACCTGAGGTCAGGAGTTCAAGACCAGCCTGACCAACATAGAGAAGCCCCGTCTCTACTAAAAAAAACACACAAAATTTGTCGGGCGTGGTGGCGCATGCCTGTAATCCCAGCGACTTGGGAGGCTGAGGCAGGAGAATCGCTTGAACCCGGGAGGAAGAGGTTACGGTGAGCCGAGATCATGCCATTGCACTCCAGCCTGAGTAACAAGAGTGAAACTCCGTCTCAAAAAAAAAGAAAAAGAAAAGAAAAAGAAAAAGAAAAGATGGAAATGCCCACAGCCTTGATGAGGCAGTAGAAGGGAACACAGGAGGTGGGGCTGGCTGGAATGCCGGCTGAAGAGCTCAGGCTAAAAAATTTGAAATGTTGATGTAACTGAAAAAAGCAGAATTCCTCTATAGTCTGGTGCTAAGCTAGGAACCTGGGCCCTCAAACAGCTCCAACATGTAAGATTCCACGAGATTATAGTCATGATCTCCTACCCTATGTTCTCCCGTCACATGTATGGTGTGTTCTGCTTCTGGGATCTCACCAAGGAGTAGCAGCAAGACTTGGGACAAATAAGTGGTCTTAGGTCAGGCACGGTGGCTCACGCCTATAATCCCAGCACTTTGGGAGGCCAAGGTGGGGGGATCATTTGACTCCAGGAGTTCAAGACCAGCCTGGGCAACATAGTGAGACCGTGTCTCAAAATATATATATATATAAATAAAATAAATGGTCATGAGGGACACTTTTTGCTGTACTGGTGCTTGGTCATGACAAAGACAAGGTCATACAGGCATGAGTTCAAACAAACTCCCGGCCGGGTGCGGTGGCTCATGCCTATAATCCCGGCACTTTGGGAGGCCGAGGCCGGCAGATCACCTGAGGTCAGGAGTTCGAGACCAGTCTGGCCAGCATGATGAATCCCATTTCTACTAAAAATACAAAAATTAGCCAGGCATGGTGGCAGGTGCTTGTAATCCCAGTTACTCAGGAGGCTGAGACAGGAGAATTGCTTGAACCCGGGAGGCAGAGGTTATAGTGCATTGAGATGGCGCCACTGCACTCCAGCCTGGGCAAAAAGAGCGAGACTCCATCTCAAAAGAAACAACAACAACAAACAAACAGAAACTCCCAAGCTCCATGACTGATTTTATGGCAAAGAGGAAGAGAATAAAACCCAGAGGCAGAGCCATTCCCCGGCAGCCGAGGTTCTGGCCCTAAAACAATGCCTTTTTGTTCCCTCCTAGGGTAAAAAAGAAACTAAAATCCCCAGCTAGCAGCAGTAGTTTGTTTTTCTGATCATCCTTAACATCCTTACAACAAAACAGGCACCTGGTCTTCACAGGTGGGAACAATCCAAGTCCACCTCAAGAAAAAGAGAAAACTGTCCATTCTGCTCAGAGGGGCATCTAAAACCTGGCTCCCTTCCTCGTGGTGTAGACCAACATTCCTTTTTGCTCTGCTGGCTGTCATCTAGCCAGCTTCAAAAAGAAGCTGAGCGCATCCCCTGTCCAATGGATGGGCGTGGGTGCTGCCCAGTGGGCACAATGTTGCAAAGTCCAGAGAGCTGCAGACGGCACACGAGGGGCTGGAGAGTGTGGGTTCTCTTCCTTACACTGGTTGTACCAGCCTGCACTCAAGATGCATCTGGCAAACAAGCATGAGGAGATATAAGGAAGATCACAAGAAAAAAACGAACGGGCAAGCACTTGCCATGGCACCTGGCAGAGCAAGCACTCAACAAGTGGTGGCTGCTGGTTTTCATCAGGCTCTTACTTTCTGAACAGAGGGGAGGAGAAGGCAACCTCGACGTGTTGTGAGCTGCCCTGGAAGTGTCCGTCAGAAACAACAAAGTGCCGCTTACTGGGAGCGGTTCCGTACCCCCGGCACAGGCTCCACACAAAATGGAGAAAGATCAACGCTTGGCTTTGGGCGGGCCGTGTCCAGAGCTGATGCTGAAACTCAACCACCCTTGTTTGTGTGTTGAGACCAGCTGTTTTCACCATGGTTTAGGGAACACGGCCCAGAGGCCGCCCATGGACACGGGACAGGTATTCAGCGGAAATTCCTTCCAGTACACACAGGTGCAACAATCCCCCGAGTCAACATACCAATCAGCTTAGGCATGTGCGACTTTAATGCCAGCTGCACTTAGAAG
Organism: Pan paniscus; assembly: GCF_029289425.2. NCBI lineage: Eukaryota > Metazoa > Chordata > Mammalia > Primates > Hominidae > Pan > Pan paniscus. Next base: position 207,747,773 of record NC_073249.2, on the reverse strand, counting down.
GCACATCTGGACTGCGGCTGCCGCGCTTTAGAGCCTCGCTTTTACGAGGCTTTTATTTTTTTACTTAAAGAAATAATGAAGGCCTCTCTGGAAACAATGGTGCCGCTGCAGGGGCCGGCTATCTGGCTCTGGGATCTGGTTTTGGGATCTGGCCAAACTGTCCACACTTGGCACCACTGCGACTGTCTTCTGCCCTCTGGACTACTTGTGAAAACACTGCTGGCCCCATGGAGCTACCTCATGAGCCGTCAACAGTCAGGGCTTTCTGGGCTTCCAAGTCATCAATCTCATCCAAAGCTGCCATTGTTGAGAACTCATTCTGTGTCAGGGGCTTTGCATATCTTTTTTTTACAGTTAAGAACACTGTAACCCAGAGAGATAAGGAACGTGCCCAAGTCACAGGCTGAGAAGCAGGGATCTGGGAGGAGATGTCAGGCTTGGCTGGCCCCAGTGCCCATATTCTGCCCCATGTCAGGCTGCCTGGCCATCCTGAGACACGCCAGCTGTGGTGGGATGGAGTGCAGGCGGATAGAACAGGGTCAGCCAGTAGGCTAGATTCACGTATGAAGCCATACCACTGAACACACAGCTGCCCCAAAGAGGAGAAAGTCAGGCCAAGTGCAGTGGCTCATGCCTGTAATCCCCAGCACTTTGGGAGGCCAAGATGGGAGGATCACTTGAGGCCAGGAGTTTGAGACCAGCCTGGGCAACAGAGTGAGAGCCCCCGTCTCCATTTTTTTTCTTGAAAAAAAAAAAAAAAAAAAAAAAAGGTGGAGAGGTCAGAGTTAAAAAAGGAGCCCGCTGGGTGACCAGGAATCCGGGACATGCCCTGAGCACCCTGTACTGGGGATTTTGGAGGGTTCTCTGCCTCAGTGAGGCAGCTGGGGCTGCTGGCTGGGTCACTGCAAGAATGCCTTTTTTTTTTTTTTTTTTTTTTAATTAGACATGGGGTCTCTCTCTGTCACCCAGGCAGGAGTGTGGTGGTGGGATCATAGTTCACTGCGGCCTCCACCTTCTGGGCTCAAGTGATGCTCCCACCTCAGCCCCCAGACACTGAGATTACAGGTGTGAGCCACTGTGCCCCACCGCACCTATTCTTGATACTTGCACAAAGCAGTTTTCCATCACAGAAGCCTGGGAAACATCTCAGTGAGGGGAGTGCAGGGTCTCTGGCAGGATGGGGGAGCTTGACCAAGGGAGGGAGCTGGTCCCTGCTTCCAGCAGCAGAGTTTCACTCCAACATGTGCAACGGCCCAAACCAAAGAGTGACTGTGTGCCATCTGGTTAGAGGAACCCAAGAATTCTAGAGGCATCAGAGTCCCTGACGCTGACGCGGGGATCATGTTCATAAGCAAACTTGTTTTCTGCACACTCCTGTTTTCCATTTAACTTTCTTTCAGCAGATGAAAATCAGACTGCACATGCCAAGCAACCAGACACTGGCCTGCAGCCTTAGGATGCCAGATGAAAGGGGACCCCAGGACAGGGGGCAACATGCAAGCCTGTCTAGATCCACTCTTTAGGGGCTTGATAACTGTAGCAGACACCCCTACTAGGAGCAGTGGTCACGAAAGAGCTGAAACGCACCGTGAGAGCAGGAAGCAGGCTCAGCTCTACCCCTCCAAAGCTGTGAGGTTTCTCCAGACCTTTCTCTCTGCTCTGTGAAAACAACACAATAGAGGTGGGCTTGGGTTTCCCCATTAAGTGCTTCTGGCACTTTCTCACAAGCCCTAGGCAGTGGCAAGCCGGTGTCCCATAGCAGGCAGGGCGGGTTCTCAGAGGCCCTGTGCGCACATGGCTGAAGACACAAACATGTTCAAACCCAAGTGCTAATTACACTGTGGACATGCCAGAAGCCAGAGACGGCCTGGCTCCACCCTGCTGTCCCGAGTACAAGATGAGTGGCAAGCGGTGCCCGTCACAGGATCCCTCTGGAGGCCTTTACATCTGGGGAAAGGTCCTACCTCTAGGCAAGGAAATGAGAACACAGACCTCGCTGAAGGGACAGGGAGTGAAGGGGGATGTCCCCAACCAAACCGTCCCTGCAGCTCCAGGATGTTCTTAAGCATTCTCCGTTACTCCCCTTACTCTGCCCACCTCCCAGTGGGGCTCTGAGTCCGCAGGCCTGGCCGTTTCCAGTGGTGGAAAAAGCCCCCGGGGCACCTGGAACTGCAGAGTTCACTCAGCCAGAGCAAGGGAAGCAGCCCTCCACTCTAGCTGAGCTGTCAGGCCCTTCCTGCTCCTGGCCTCTCCAATCCAGCCTCCACACTACTTCCAAGGAACTTCTTTGGATGCACATCAGAGCTGTCCTACCCTTGGAACCTTCCAGACCTTTCCCAAGGCTCCCAGAATGACACCCAGAGCCCGCACCCCACAGGCCTGGGCGCCTCTCCCCACCGCCCTGTCCTGTTCCGGCCTCCACTCACTGCCCACAACCACTGGGAATCCCTTCAGGGCGTGGCCCAGGTGGTTCCCACTGCTCAGGGCACTGTCCTTGTCCTCTCCCATCACAGTACAGGGCTGTGCCCGGGATCCCCAGACCACCCGAGGCTCCATAATTCGCTACAAGGACTCACGGAATGTGGCACAAAGTTGCCCTCGGGGCCAAGGGTTATTGAAGGGAACAGAGCAAAGGAGGCTGAGGGAGAAGGCGCTGGGGCTGGGGTCCTGAGAAACCAGGCACCAGCTTTCAACGTCCTGCTCCATGATGTCACACAGGACATGATACACTCCCCCCAGGGATGGGCTTGACGGCATGTGTGAAGTACTGTCTACTGGTGAAGCAAGCCAGGGACTCAGTGCCCAGGGCTGTACTACTAAGCACCCTCTACCTAGCACACGGTGAAGTTTCAGATGCCCACAAGGAAAGGAGAAGGAAGGCCACACTGTTTGCACACAGTTCAGACGTCAGAAGTCACTCTTATCAGGGAGTGGTAAGAGCCCTCCTGAAACCCAAGTTCCCAGCTGCCAGCCGTGGGCCAAGCTGGCAAGCAGGCCTCCGAGGGACAGCAGTCTCAGGCCAGCTCTGTTAGCTCTTTCCACTCAAGGGCAACCCCCCTGTAACCGACCCACAGTTCCTTCTTCAGAGCCTTCCCTAACATCCACACCCTTTGCTCTTCCCCACCGCAGGACCCAGCTCTCGTTCCTTTGCAGCGTTTATCAAACTGTGCAAGTACTGTGTTCATCTGTTGACTTGTTCCTGTGTTGAAACATGGGCCCCATGAGGGAGGGACTGGGCCTGACACATTTGCCACTGACCCTGGGCACATGACACCATCCCCGGCAGGTTCTCATTAAGGACCTGGTGACCGATCCCAAGGATTCTCTCTCCAGTCACTGCAGATGGGCACTACCAGCATCTCTGTTCAGCCTCACTACACCCTGATGATGTGGATTGAGTAGGAATCATTAATTCCATTTTTGAGACAGAGATTTCCTGGAGGCCTTGCTGTGGGAGGTGGTGGAAGAGCCCCATCCCGAAACTACAGCCTTCTCGCATGATCACGAAGCCTGCTACCCCATCAGGTCCGCCACCCAAATGGTCCCGTATCTGTGATCATAAACGCACAGAATGTAAGATGCAGGTACAGAATGTAAGATGCACATACAGATACCTGCTGCACAATTAAAAGAGCCCTGTCACCCAGCAGCCTGGAAGGTGCTGGGTGGACGCAAGGCGTGAGTGCAGCAGGGGCCTGACGCACAGTGTGTCACTGAGTGATGCCTCAGCCCGCAGGATGGGTAAGGAAACGGAGGCTCAGAGAGGTTAACTCACTCGCCCACAGTCAGTCAGCAAGAAAAGACAAATAGAGAATCCAGTCCAAAGCTCTTTAAAGCCAAGGTCCTCTCCATTCCGTGGCTGGGCCTCAGACGCCATGGGTGAGGGTCAGAGGCTTTTGGTGGGAGGTGGTGGTGCCTTCTGCCTGGGAAGCCCCCCAGCACCTCAGTTGCCCGCTCACACTTCTGCACTCTTTCCCTGGAAAATCTCCCCCTATCGCCTGCAGTTCCTCCACACTCACGTCCCAAGGAAGGGGTGCCCTGAGGGGTCTGGGGCTGGGAACCTGCAGTTTCAAGGACCCCGGAAATCAGGTGCAAACATTTCTCACATGTGAACATGGACATCCTGCCCTTCCTGGGCCAATGTTCCTCAAACATCAAATGGCAGGAAGGAGCAGGAACAACTGCAGTTCTGAAATGGCCCAGAGAGGGGACAGGTGCTGGGGAGCCCGGGCCGGGGGGTGGGGCCCATCCACCAAGCTCCTGGCTGCTCCACTCCTGGAGAGGCCCTTGGGCCCTGGGACTGCCATGAGGACGCCAGCCTTGTTTCACTCTATAAACTTCTTCCAGACATGGAGGGCTGATTGGAAAAACTAATTAAAGCTTTTGAAGATTATCTCAGAACTGAAGCAAGGAAGGACACAAAATACCCTCCCACCCTGCTCCTCCACTCCCCAGACTCTGGCCTTCATTAGACTTTGATTTCAATCAATTGCACACCCACTAAAATTAACTTATAAGGCCAATAAATTGCAACCGCATGTTTGAAGGTATTATCTGCTCCAAGCCAAGAGCCAAGGACTTCAGAGCATGGGGCGAGATGTCTGGCGCAGATGGGAGTAATCATCTTTGGAAGAAGGCAGTACCAGCCCTTTGGTCAGAACATCTGGTCCCAGGCAGAACCCGGGGCCGACACAGGCCAGGGCCAGACTTGATGTGAAAGCTCGAGCAGGGAAGGTTTCCTGTCTTCTCCAGGAACCTGAAAAATCAAAGTGTTAATCTTGGGGTTCATGGCAGCCCACTGGTCGCTTACACCAGCAAGATGTTCCTCTGACAGCTGCTGGTGCCTGACCTACAGCAAAGTCTCCACTTCTAAGTCTCTCCCAAGAAAGATCACTTAGGTCAAAAGATGAGGTTTTGTGACTGATGAGCTAGCCTAGGCTTGGACCTAAGAAAGCAGAGTCGGCTCTGCTGAGAAAGAGTGTCAAATGATCCTCCGAGCCAGCTGCCCAGGAGTCGGCCCGCTCGGCTGTCTTCCCCTCTGCCTCAGTGCTCAGTTCTCGTGACATCCCCTGGATGAGCCAGGCCCATCAATTACAGGCAGAAAACCATCTCGGGGCTTGGTAGAGAGAATAGCCTAGATGTTGGGGACCAGGTGGGTGGGCTGGCTGGGAGGGGAAGTGATGAAAATGACGGTGACTTGCGAGCAGATAATACCCTCACCTGGCCCCAGCACACCAGCAAAATGTGCTTGTCATCTCCTAAGCATTTGCGCAAACTGGCTCTTTTCATCTAAAAACAAGGCTGTTTGGGTAGTGACAGTTACTCTCCTAGGGAAAGTACTACTATGATCTCTTTCTGCCCCTGAGGATGGCAGAGAAGGGAATCATCAGCATGGAACGGACCTGGACGTGAGAATGCCGCAGGGACCCAGCAGAGGCAGGGCAAGCCAGGAGCTAGTGGACTTCAGAGAGAGCCGTGAGGACACACGGCTCAGCCCCCTGCACCCCTACTCGCCTTTTGCCCACCTTAAGGAGTCACGTTCCCAACTGCTAGCCCTTTCAATCCACAGGGGAGAGGGGCTGCCACATCTCCAAGGAGTCACAAGCCAGAAAGGCCTGCTGGTCAACCCGTCCCCTGGCCCAGCTCCATCATTCTGACATTGATTCCATGTGCTTATGATTAAATCCAACTTCCTACAAAGTCAGAGCCTTTACAGAGCCAGGGATCAAAGCCCAGAGCCTGAAGACAGAATCTACATCTTTCCCTCAGGATCCAGTGAAGAAGATTTTTCTCTCCGGTGGCAGAGGGAGCCTCTGGGGAGACGGTAAGTTCTGCTATCTGAGGAGGCTGGTGTGGCCCGTGGGCTGCCTGGATCATGCTCTAGGTCTCTGGACCCTCAAGCCTATCTCTTTACCAATGTCTCCTTTCACATATTTTTTATTTTTTAGTTTTCTTTTTTTTTTTTTTCCAGAGACAAGGACTCACTCTGTCACCCAGGCTGGGTGTATGATGGCATGACTATAGCTCACTGTAACCTTGAACTCCTGGGCTCAAGCAATCCTCCTACCTCAGCTGAGTAGCTAGGCCTATGTGTGTGTGTGCCTCTATGCCTGACTAATGTTTGTATTTTATTTTTTGGAGGTACAGGGTCTTGCTATGTCACCCAGGCTGGTCTCGAACTCCCGGCCTCAAGCAATCCTCCTGCCTCAGCCTCCCAAAGCACCATTAATCTTTTCAAGCAGGGCCTCAAGGAGTAAGGACAAAGCTAATGGGTTAATGGGTGGGGGGCAGGCACCTCGTTCCTGACTGTGGCACACACACGGCCAGTGCCTGTGGGTGCTACGTCAGCCGACAACAAACATGCCCACAGACAGCAAGTCCAGTCTTCTGGCATGAGCCAGCAGGGTACGGCGGGGGCAGGAACAGGGGCAAGACAGGGTATCCAAGGCCTCTTTATTCCTTTTCTTGGGTCAAATCTCTGTGTGAGCAAAGTCCAGTGTGACCTTCCCAGCATAAAGAGACTTTTTAGGCCATAAAACAAGTGGCTCCCTGGAGGCTGGCTGCAGCACGGTGTCCCCACGGGAGGATTCTGAGCTCCAACGTGGCAGGAGCCTGGCAGCTCTCAGTCATTCAATGGGGTTGGTGGTCATGAGGCTGGAGCTCAAGCCAAACATAGTCCTGATTGCGATTCATCAGGATCCAACAATTCAGAAGCACCTGGAATCGTTGTGAATTAAAGACCCTGTCAACACAGTCTGCTCTTCCAACCCCCAACCACCAGGGGCGCAGGCCAAGCTCTAGCTTGAAGTGTGTGGCCTGAAAGTGGCAGCTGCACCTGTGCAGCCCTCCTGGGCACAAGGGCGAGCCCAGCCTGCTCTCAAGGGGTGGCTTCTCCAGCCACTCCCCTTTTCTCCTGGCAGGGTGGGTCTGGCTGAGGCTCCGGCCATCTCTCACGGGCCGGGGACACCAGCCACTTTCCTGGCCCCTCAGGCAGCAGCTCAGGGTGACCAAGCCAGCAGATGGGAGCATTGGGTGGAGGTCTCCTCTCAGAATGACCCTTGCCTGAACCCATCTGCCAACCTGAACAGAAGACAGGTGGGAGAGCTGTGGCCTTGCTCAGGGGACAACAAACAAGTCTTTCTGTGAGAAAGTGTTTGTATGGGGAAGGGCTAGATAAAAGATGAAGAGAAAGGGATGGCCTACTGCCTCTCCACCCCATGGAACAGCCTGGTCCCTAGAAAACCGAGTGTGACCCTGGCCAATGCCCCTCAGGAGACAAGGCCACCCAGCTGACTCCCCTCTGCTCCAAAGCCATGGGGAAAAGATCTTGCATTCCAGGGCCTGCTGTGGTCACTTATGTGGCCACCAACAGCCTCGCGGGGCACTCTGGGAATGGGAACTTCTGGAGATGAGCAATGTACCACAATGTACCAAGATGTTTTTAAAAAAGAAAAAAAAGAGACTCGTTCTCATAATTTTTAGACTATAAATGGGTTGGTTCGTCACATGTGGTTCAGCTGGGAAAACGCTCCTCGCATGTGGTCCCAGGAGAGAGAGCTCTTCAGCACACTCCGATGGCACTGGGTGAGTCAAAATTCATGCCTCTGGTATCCCGGATGGCAGCTCCAACTGCTGTCCCTTTGGTGGTCTGCGGTCCCTGTCACCCAGGAAGAGCCTGGCCCCACTGCCCCTGCACATGCAAGGTAAGGAAGGGCCTCCTGCCTCTCCTGCGGGGCCACTCTCCTCCTTCCTCCTGAGGTGCTGGGAACAGAACGGCACCAGCCTGGATCCCACTACACACTGTTGCAGACCCTCGGGGTCTGGGTTATCCAGTTCGACCCCCAACTGGGGGCAGGATGCTGTCTTGTCACCCCTCTTTCAACTCCCCCGAGTCAGTTTACCTTCAGAGAGGAGTGTGTAGGCAAGTCAAAGGCACACAGAAATCAAAAGCCACCTTACAAATACACATTTCCCAAGGAAGGGAAAGGCTTCACCAGAGGCAGCGTGAAGAGTGAGGCCTTAGCTATGACTCCCGGCTCCTGTGGTTTTCTAGCTGTGTTAACCAGCCTGAGTACTTATCTGAGCCTCAGCTTCATCAGCTGCCAAATGGAATAACTCCCACTTGTCCTATAGTCACTGTAAGGATTCAGTGATTATTCTGAAGAGTTTTAATGATAGTAGGGAAATTCTCATGATAACAGGCCAAAAAAGCCCCTGCAGAACCATACACCATGTAATCATTACATATGTGAACGATGAGATGGGAAGGGAGAACAAGGGAAGCAGAAGTCCAAGATGAAACTGGGCTCTTCCCCAAGGCTGGCCCTAAATGGCGAAGTAAGGCAACACATCTGATTCACTTTATTAAGGGAGTAACAACATGAACACTTAAGTCTCATAAAGAATCAGAATCCCCCCACCTCCATATCTCAACATGCAGCCCAGTAATAAGCCAGAGTACAGCCTCCTCATAGAACAGAAGGGGTGAGGCCAGGCAACTTCCTCAGGCTTAGGGGATGGCACGCATGGCACGTTAGCTCCCAAGCTGGCGGAAAATCTAGCAAACACTTTCAAGGGGGAACTTTCCACTTCCACCTTCAAACTTAGCTGAAAGGGCAGGCTGTATTCCTGGAGTATCCTGAGATGGCTCCCAAGAAGCTTACATATAAAAGGGGCCAATTTTGCCCAAATCTCTTTCAAATTGACTTCCAATTTAAAAGAGGCTGAGGGTGTGCACTTGCTGGTTGACAGCTGTGTGTGCACATTAAGGGGCACCAGTCTCAGGGCCTTAGACAGGTGAGTTTGCCCCTGCCTCAGAGACCCTGGCACAACCAGCCCCCCTGCCTGGCTGGCTTCCTCAATGTCAGAACTCAGTCAAGTGTCTCCTCAAGAGGCCTCATGGGCCGCTCTACATAACAAGTCAGCTGCTCCCTGTTATCACCAGCAGCAATGACTTGTTCACTTGTCCACTGTTTGTTTTTCCACAGTGGAGTGTGGTGAGGGCAGGGGCCTCATCTGCCACGTACGAGGTGCATCCCTGGTACTCAGCGAGCACCTGGCTCATGGGAGGCACTCAAATGTCTGCTGAGTAAATAAATCGATGTTGGACTCTGGAGCTGGATAAGGATGGTTTGATATCCCAGTTCCACCACTAACTAGCCCTGTGAACCTGGGTAAGTTATATCACCTTTCTGATCTGTCAGCTCGTTTGTAAGAGGGGGATAACCCTCTCTCATGGGTTCTTGTGAAGACCGAATGAGACTGAGAACACCTGGAGGCCCACTTGCATGGCCACTGGTAACTGTTATCATCACCATCGTTATTTTATTACCAGTATTATCACTTTAATATTAAACCGATTCTACTTGGGCATTCTTGTTTAATAGCTGGATTGGCCTCTTACCAAATGGGCAGGTAAAAGAAGATAGTAAAAAACAATTACAAGTAAACTACCATAGAGCAATGAGTCAGCTTTTCAGTATCACTGGGGAAGGAGCTATTCTACAATAGGACAAAGTTCTAGATGTAAGAACCTTTAAAAGACTAAAGCCTATTTTAACTGTGAAAATCAACAATTTGTGGGAATTTCAGATGAATATGGGTTCAAATCCTAGCTTTTCACCTCCATGTCCTGCGGTCTTGTGTGAGTCATTTAACCTCTTGGAACCTTGGTCTCATTTGTAAAAGGAGGAACAAAACCATCTTCCCCAGAGGTTCTTGTTAAGAAGTAAAGATAATGTATATAAAATATTCGTACATAATAGAACTACAGACTGGGGGCCAAGCCCCACCCACCTCAAAGCTCAAGAGGTGAATTTTACATTTTAAAGGTTCAACAGAAAACAAACCAAGAAGCAGCAACAGAGACCTTATGTGGCCTGCAAAGCCTAAAACGTTTAGGATCTGGTTCTTGACAGAAAAAAGTCTGCCAACTTGAATTAGTATTGCCTATTTTACAGTTTTGCTGTATTTTCAGTATAGAGCTTAATTATAAATGAGATTCTGTCGATTATGGCTAACTTTCTCTGGAGCCCTTCCTTGTAAGCCTGAACAATTAAGTGACATGTTGGTGCTGTGGTGCTGAGAGGCAGGATTAGACGGAGCAGGAAGAAATCTCAACAGATCTAGCAAAACGCTTTTTAAGGCAGGTGCCGAGGCTACAAACAACTCAGGATTCAGGAAGATGTTTGCTGCTCTGCTCCTGCTCTGTAAGGACTGCACTCATCTTGGCCTGGGAGCAGCTGGAGGCAGAGGCCCCTGAGCTCCAGGTCAGAACTGAGTGTGTGGTATGGCAAAAAAATCCATAGGGGCCTTTGGAGATAAACAGGTCTGACTTTAATTCCTGGCTCTACCCCTTGCTGTGGACAAATACTTTAATCTGTGTCTTAATTTCTTAATCTGAGAAACGAGGACTAAACTAGCTATGTTTGTGAGGATTTGAGATGCTATGTAGAAATACCTGGCACTGTTTCTTATACAGAGTAGGCACTGTACCAGTGGCACCTGCTGTTATTATGAATCACGATGCAGGGGAACAGCACATAGTGAAGTCTGGTAGCATTCTATGACCGAGTCATCTCATAACCAACCCAACCACCAAACGAGTGCCCTGCATCCTGCTATGGGAGGCTCCCAATTTTAGTTAGGTGAGCCAGGTAACAGATTCAAGGGAGAATGCTTGGCCGGGTAACAGATTCAAGGGAGAATGCTTGGCCGGGTAACAGATTCAAGGGAGAATGCTTGGCCGGGTAACAGATTCAAGGGAGAATGCTTGGCCGGGTAACAGATTCAAGGGAGAATGCTTGGCCAGGTAACAGATTCCAGATAGAACACTGCCACTTAGGATTTACCTCTCAAAACTCACAAGCGCTAAAGTGCAACAGGAGAAAATGACTCACAGGTCTCGATACTGGTCAAAGGCATTGTTGGCTTCCACCTCCAGCTTTCTCAGCCGAGCCGACGGCATGGCCCCATCCTCCAAGGGAGGGTCATACTTGTTACTCCATGGTGACCTGGAGGGAAGGAAGGAAAAGTATATACCATGAATCGTTCCACGAAGACACGGCCAGCGAGCAGGGAGCCTGAGCCCTGGCTATCTGAAATCTCGGAGGCAAAGCCGCTAACTCCAGCAAAGATTTTTCTGGGTCCTGGCAACAAACAGGGCTTTCTGGAGGTTTGGAGAACAAGGGCTCTGATGCAGGCAGACTGGGGCACACGCCCGTGCTCCACCTCTCACTGGCTGTGAATGCTCAGCAAGTGTCCCAACTCCCTGAGCCTCACTTTTCTCCTGCGTAAAATGCGGCTGCTACTTGCTCCGCACACAGGGTTGTCATGAGAAATGAGACAAGCAGATCAAGTGCCCAGCCCAGAGCTTGCCAGACTGTCAGTGTTCAACAAATGCTAGTTCTTTCTTACCCGCTTTCTCAGTTTTGTGCTCACCATCTATTTTTTTTTCTTTCTTCTTTTTTTTTTTTTTTTTTTGAGACGGAGTCTCGCTCTGTCGCCCAGGCTGGAGTGCAGTGGCGTGATCTTGGCTCACCACAACCTCCGCCTCCTGGGTTCAAGCGATTCTCGTGCCTCAGCCTCCTGAGTAGCTGGAATTACAGGTGCAAGCCACCAGGCCCAGCTAATTTTTGTATTTTTAGTAGAGACGGAGTTTGGCCGTGTCGGCCAGGCTGGTCTCAAACTCCTGGCCTCAAGTAATCTGCCTGCCTCAGCCTCCCAAAGTGCTGGGATTATAGGTGTGAGCCACCGCGCCTGGCCATGTGTTCACCACCTTATAGTTCAACAGATGCCCCTCTCTCCTCCCTGATTTGCTGGAGGCTCTACATAAACTTTAAGACCTTCTTACATAGTAAGCGTTAAGAAGAGAGCTGTCAGTTACAGAGGCGGGCAAGAGACACAGCTCCACAGGGAAATGCTGATTACATTAGAAAACCTGAGCAATCAGGTTCTCCACGTGAACACAGGATAGCTTTTCCAACATCCAAGAGCTATGCACACATATGAAGACTGCTAAGTAATGAGAACCAGTCTTTTTGCAGCCCAAAAGACTTGCTGTATTTCTTGAAATGTATTTTGCCACATCAGGAAAGCATTTAATCACACAGAGAACTGGAAAGGGGGTTATAAGGGAAAGATCTACTCATTAATTCCTGCAGGTGGGGTTCAGAGGGCCGAGTGTTCAGAGAAAGTAGCAGAATTAAAAAGGTGAGAGAGGAATGAAAAGACAGAGAAGACAACATGGAATTCAGAAAAAGTCCTTCACACTCTTGGTCTAAACGCCTCGCTGTTTCCACTGTCAGAGACCCACAATGCCTTTTCTGCATCCCCTCCTGACCACATCATTGTGATGTGGAATGCATGTTAAGGAAAAAAAAAAGTATGCTCATCATCTTCCAAACCCCAGTTTTAAAGAATTCTGCACACAGACATTTTTCTTCTTGGTAAGTGATGCTCCACCAGGCACCTACATCAGTAGATCATGGAGTATGGAACCAGAATAAGCTGGGCGGCCTCTTCCACCAGCCACCCGCAGGCAGCTTTCTCAGAGGCTGGTTCACAAACCGTATGTAGGGGAAGAGTTGCTGTGCTTGGTGTCCCCAAAGAGTCTCCAGGCAGGCATTACACTCCTGATCACCTCAAAGCAGAAGGAGCCTTGGAAATCCTTGTTTCCAAGCTGACCACTTTCTGCTGCTCACCGCAGTTTTGGTAGAGACTTTGCAAGAATGGGGTGAGACACCCCCTGCTGCCCCATGAGCAGCAGCCAGCTTTCATGGTCACACTGGGCCATCGCACACCATGGGAAGGAAACTGTCAACAAGCTGGGACCCCAGATGGCTGGGAAGACAGGCGTGCCGCCCACAATAGATGCCTCAGTTCTCCTGAGAAGCCAAGCGCGGGCTGACCTGTCAGTTCTTGTAGCCTGTCGCTCCTCCCTCTGAAACGGGGCTGCCCAACAGAACTTCCTGAGACGATGGAGATGTTCTAAATCTGTGCTGTCCAAAACAAGTCACTAGCCATGTGTAGCTACTTGCATACTTACCATGTGACCGGTATGACCAAGAGACTCAATTCTTAATTTTATTTAATGGGCATCAATTTGAATGCAGATAGCTCACTCTAGAACCTCAGCTAGGAGGGGGCAAGAGCCTTTTCTTGCTAGGAGGGGGCAAGAAGAAGAGAGTCATCTTCTCTTCGGGTTGCTCAGCACCTAGAACAGTGCCTGGCACTCAACTACATGCTCATTAAAAAAAAAAAATGTTTTTAAGAATGAATTTGGCCAGGCGTGGTAGCTCACACCTGCAATCCCAGCACCTTGGGAGGCCGAGGCGGGAGGATCACAAGGTCAGGAGTTTGAGACAAGCCTGGCCAACATGGTGAAACCCCATCTCTACTAAACATACAAAAAATTAGCTGGGTGTGGTGGCATGCACCTGTAATCCCAGCTACTCAGGAGGCTGAGGCAGGAGAATCACTTGAACCCAGAAGGTGGAGGCTGCAGTGAGCTGAGATCGCGCCACTGCACTCCAGCCTGGGTGACAGAGCAAGACTCCATCTCGGGGAAACAAAAAAAAAAATGAATGAATTCTTCTTGTCCAATCACAGTTGTAAATAAATAAAATAAAAAAGCATGAATTCTTGCACCCCTGCCCCCCCACGACAACAGAACCAAGCACTCCCTCCTCCCTCTCACACAGATGTTGATCCTCATGCCTGTCATATCCTTGCCCTTCTTCCCTCACCCTCGACTGCAAGAGGTCTTTGACAGCAGAGAGCCTGTGCTGCCTGCCCTTGTCCCCAGTACCCAGCCCTGAGTTAGTGCCAAGCAGATGCTGCTGGTGGACCGAAGCCTCACAGCCCGGGAGAGGAAGAAAGGGGAATTCTGCTGGTGTTCCACTTCTCCAAACCAAGAGATGGAGCAGCTTTCTGGCTTTTTCATGCTGGTCACGGGCATGGCGCCCAGGTGCTGTCCTTCTTGGGAGCATCTTGCTCTGTCGCCCAGGCTGGAGTGCAGCGATGTGAACATGGTCCACTGCACAGGACCATAGGCATGTACCACCATGCCCAGCTAATTTTTTTTTTTTTTTTTTGAGACAGAGTCTCACTCTGTTGCCCAGGTTGGAGTGCAGTGGCATGATCTCAGCTCACCGCAACCTGTGTCTCCTGGGTTCAAGCAGATTCTCCTGCCTCAGCCTCACCTAAGCACTAAAAAACAAAAACACCAAATCAACAAAAGCCTCTCATCAGATCTCAGAGACAAAGATCCAGGTGAAAAGATGCTGTCGCCATGATTTATCTATAAACAAGGCTTGGTTCTTCTGCTGGCCGGGGGAGTGGATAAGAATCTGAGGGTGTGGAGCTCAATTCCCTCCTTCCCCTGGGTGGCCCTTTGAGACTCTGCAGCACACTCATACGCAGGACCGTTCCCACAGTTCGATGACAGCCATCGCCTTCCTGTAGGCCGGGAAGACCCGACCCAAGTGGCGTTCATTTCAAGGCACCCTGATTAGACACAAGAGCCCATCTTTCGGGCAGACTGGGGGCCTGCAATTTGCAAGAAGCCTGTAACTCACATTTCTACTGGCTCACAGACGATAGCATTTCAAGCTGTTAGTCCTGAAGCCAGGGTAATTGTAGCTGAGGGAAATATCATAACATTAACCAGAATATTCTTAGTGGAAGGGGCACTCAGAACACACTTAAGAGCTTAAATGGAGGCCATTTGAAAAAAGACAGATGGACAGGAATGCCTAGATTTCAAAAGTCAGGCCTTTCATTTCCCTCCGAGAAGGCTTTTTGTTTCAGCTAACAGGTTTCAAACGGTGCTGCTGGCAACAGTCACACCATAAGGATCTTATTTAAGCAAACCATCAAACACAGTCAGGATGGAAATCTGTGGACAGAATCAGAAGACCTTGAAGTTTCATATCGAGAAGAGGAGAAAGAAAGACATACTTTCTGCCTCCACACCCCAGGCTCCTCTCTAAAGGCCTGAGATCCCCCAGAGCTGGTGGTAGGGCCTCAGGAATGCAGGTGGGGGGACAAAGGGGTGACCTGGAAGGGCTGCAGGTACCAAGTCTCCCGCAGAGCCTGGCCTGGCCACGGACCTAGACATGATCCCGTCCTTCCACCAGCTCCTGCAGAACAGCTGCCTTACACAGTCAACTGGAGTTTTTAGGTGGAAATAATAAATATAATAATGATGTTGATTAAGCAAGACCAGCTCAAGGAACACCTTCTTCAGGAAGCATTCCCTGAACTGCATGCCGGGCGAGAATACTTCTCTCTGCCTGCTCCCTGGTCTGTCAGACCACTCACCATCTTCACTGGACTTCTCTCTCTAAGGGCTGGTCCACCCACTTCATCAGTGGCTCCCTGGCTGGGCAATGTGGCTCACACCTGTAATCCTAGCAATTTGGGAAGCTGAAGTGGGAGGACTGCTTGAACCTAGGAGTTCGAGGCCAGCCTGGGCAACAAAATGAGGCCCCCATCTCTCCAAAAAAAAAAAAAAAAGAGAAAAAAAGTCAAAAAAAATTAGCTGGGGCTGGGCGCAGTGGCTCATGCCTATAATCTTGACATTTTGGGAAGCCAAGGCAGGAGGATCATTTGAGGTCAGGAATTCAAGACCAGCCTGGCCAACGTGGTGAAACCCTGTCTGCACTGAAAATACAAAAACTAGCTGGGAGCGATGGCGTACACCCATAATCCCAGCTACTTGGGAGGATGAGGCAGGAGAATCTGCTTGAACCCAGGAGACAGAGGTTGCAGTGAGCTGAGATCGTGCCACTGCACTCCAACGTGGGCAACAGAGTGAGACTCTGTCTCAAAAAAAAAAAAAAAATTAGCTGGGCATGGTGATACATGCCTATGGTCTTGTGCAGGGGGCCATGTTCGCATCACTGCACTCCAGCCTGGGCGACAGAGCAAGATGCTCCCAAGGACAGCACCTGGACGCCATGCTGTGACCAGCAGTTCCAGGCACAGAATGAGCCCTTCAAGGATGAATTTGATCGGCCTCAGGGCTGTATCACCATCTATATGCTGGGACATCTGCAGCCACATCCCCAGCCTAAACCTCTCTCCTGGAACTCCACATGGTACATCCACGGCCTACCTGGTATCTCCACTTTGATCTAATGGGCCTCTCAAGCTTAAAGTGTCCCTATGCCAGCTCCTCCCCGAGTCCTCCTCACCTCAATCAACAGTGGCTCAGGTCCGAAGCCTTGTGATCACCCTTCACACCCCACCTCCTCTTCTTCCATCCCCGCCTACCTGCAGAGGCCGCTGGCTCTACTTTTAAAAGTGACCTCAAATCTCACCACTTCTCACCATTTCAACTCTAGTCTGTGGTCTGAAGGAGGGCAAAATATATTCTCTACCTAATTTCCATTTAAAGCTAGGAAAGGGACATGATTATAAAACTGTTGTCTAGTCTCTTATAAGTCAGTATTAAACTTTTTAAGTATATGACAATGTCTGTGCCATTCAACATTTCACGTGTGTTACTTCTTTTATCCCCCCAATAAATAACCCTGTGCTAACTTTTATTACCCTCAGCCTGGCCTTCAAGACCCTGCCAGACCTGCCCTGGCCATGCCTCCTCCCTCATCTCTGCCCCCACTGCCCTCCCCTCACTGCCCTCCCCTCACTGCCTTCTCCACCTCTGGCCTTCTGCCAGCTCCATCCTGGTGAGCTCATCACCCAGGGCCTCAGCACCCAGCAGGCTCTTCCCCAGACCTGGACCTTTTCATCCTCCAGTTCCCACTTGTGGGAGAGCCTTCCCTGCCTGCCCGTCCTCTCCCTCCCTCCCACTGTCCTCTTTATTTTCTTCAGGAAGCATTCTGTTGAGTAAACAAATACTATTATTTCCGTTTTACAGACGACAAAACTAAAAGACCAGCAACAATAAGTGATTTGTCAAAGTCCCATTGACACAGGGAGCTGTGCTGGTTTGAAGCCCACGCTGGCTGACTCCTGATCATTTTTCCTGCTTTGACTTCCCAGAAGCCTTGCCCCATCTCCAAAGAGAGCATCAGGGTGAAGCTTCAAGACAGCCCTGGTTCTGTGGTCTCCAAATAAACCTAAAGCAGGCTGTGTTCCTCTACCATTCTCCAAGGCAGTGACTACTGCAATTCATCATGGAAACACTGGGCCAGTTTAAGGATTCCCACTCTTAAAAAATAGAGGTATAACTCCTACATGCCCTTAAAACCCAGCTCAGACATCACCTCCTTCAGGAAGTCCTCCTGGAGTTGACCATGGCCTCTTCTGTGCTACCGTCCCACCCTGAACAGACTTTGCACTGGCTGTATGAATCACATCATACGGTTATCAGTTACCCAATGTGTCTCCTATGCTAGACCTGGTGATCAGACACCCAGGGCAGGGACTAATGTCAACTTAGTTATTTACAGCCTTGGGCGAGGTGACGGAAAGAGAGAGGAGAGTTGTGTATCTGACAGAGCTGCGTTCATAGATCCCTTACCACAGAGACCCTCCCTGCCCTCAGGATCCCCATCATATGCGCACCCTGTACACTGCCTTTCGCAGGACTGAATGCAATTATAATAGAACAGTTGTTTTTGAACAACATCCCTCTCCCATTAGACTGGAAGATCCATGAAGGCAGGGGGCCTTTGGTCCACTGCTCTATCTCTCATGCTTGTGGGTGGCACTCTTCAAACGTCTGCTGCATGATTGGAATAACAGATGGAAGGATGAGAAGAATGGGGAGGACAAGAGAAGAAAGGAGAGGAGGGCAGGGAACAAATGGAAGGAAAGCTGAATGGGCTGCCAGCTGCCCAAGTCCAAGGTCCCCGTGCTCTGCAGCAGGCACCTACGGCAGCCCACATGTGGCTGGTGTGCCTGCTGCATCCCAGGGGCATGAGCTCACCTATAGGAGTCCCCATCTCTGTTGTAGTCACACAAAAGGTAATCCTTTCCCACCACCTTGTCTCTGGCAATTTTCAGTGGCTGGTCGACAGAAGACAGGAGATCCTCACATAGACTGGGGACCTGGCAGAGAGAAAGGACAAGGTCGAATTAAAACAGCACACCAAACTCAGGTGGCTAACAATACTGCAGCCATATTATGGTCAGTACCTTTAACATCTGGCCCTGGGTACTGAGCCAAAATTATGGGCCTGTTCTTTTCTTTTCCACATGTGTCTGACACCAACTGTGTCCCTCTATAAAGAAACCCATTCTTGAATTACAGTGGAGCGTGATTTCTAATAAAGTCTTCCTTCCAAAAACTGTGTGCAGCTTTAATTACCTGGTCACCAGGGTGGCCTAGTAAATTTAAGTGTGTATGTGCTTGGTATTGGTCTCTGGTGGGCAAAGTACAAGCTGAAGTCCCGAGAAGAAGGTAAACATTTCAAATACACAGGAATCTAAAGAACTCGGAGTAGAAAAACTCGTCCGTGCTGGGAACTCCCACAGGCTCCTATGCTGGGTGGAGTCTCCAGTACTTTCCAGGCCCCTAGCCAAGTGTTACCAGTTGGCTTGTAGAGTCAACTCTATCTGCTGCAAAGAGAGCTTCACCCCGGCTCCCCCACAGCACAGAGCCCCAGTGGGCTCACCTCCGGCTGGCCTGCCAGGGGGCCGCCTCACCAAGAAAGATGACCCCGCGGTCAGGGGCTGGCAGGACTCAAACTCTGGGCCAATGTTGCGACTCTGACACAAGGCTCTGCAAGTAACCAGGCCACTGGCCTCCTCCTCCCAGCTCAAACATCAATTTCTACCAAAATATCCCAGAAAGGGATGGCAGCACTTTCAGAAATGGATTCCTTCAGGCCTGAGTCACTTCCACGCTATATTTTCAATGTGCTGACTTATTTGTTTCATGGGCCTGGGTTTATGGGGGCCCCACCATATCGTTTACCAGGAAAGCGCCTGCCAGTTGCACCAATAACCCTTCCCAGTGGAAAAATTCAATCGTATGGCAAAGACACCAGCAGAGCAGCTCAGCAGACGGGCTGACAGCGACAGTGGTTCCTGTGTTCTTCCAGAAGGCCCTTGCCACCATCCAAGAGACAGGCAGGGACAGGGAGTCCCACCACCACAGGGACCACCCAGCCTCCACGGGCTCCTCTGCTGCCCCTCCAGGGTGCTTTAGAACTCAGCTTGGAAAGCAATGCCCAGCACAACTAAAGGACTGTAACCCTGCCTCATAACTCACAGAAATTCTGGCCTTGGTGAGATGATCTGTTTCTTATACAGGGGACAGTACCCAAAGAGATAGACATACACCACCAACCCCTGTGTACAATGTGCTGGGCTTACAGGTGTGAGCCCCCAGGCCTGGCCTGTACCTGTGCTTGTTTTCAGAATTCTTTCTCCATGTGTATCTGCCCTTTCCTAACAAACATAATAAAAATGGGGGCTACTTTCAAAGTTGGTTTTGGTGATAATATCATGCACCTTACCATTTCCATGTGCCTGCCATGCACCACGCACTATGGTAGGCCCTTTACATAGAGCATATTGTTGACTTGAAAGCTCACACGCATTCTGCAAAGTGGGTATGCAAAGCCCCATTTTACAGATTAGAGTTGAGGCCCGGAGCCATAAAGTTACCCAAGGGCCACACAAGAAGCAAGCAGTGGAGACAGAAAACAAAACCAGGGCCAGATGAGTCCAAAGTCCCTACTCCTCCTACTCTAACTTTGGTTTAATGTCCAGCTAAGGGGAAGGACAGTGCATGCTAAAGGCACCCTCTGGTGGCAAACAGCCTTCTCCTAGCCCCAGCCCTGCTTAGCTGTGGCCACAGAGCCCTTCAACTGGAAGGAAGTCCTGGCTGAGGAAGGAAGGTCTAACAGCTTCCACCCAAGGCCATCTGGGACCTGAAAGAGGCCTTGCTGTGCTGCCACAGCCAATGAAGCCACCTCACCTAACACATCATGCCTGTCCCTAAGCATCTCTGTTTATAATGCTGGGATGCTGCCTTGGCTTATCTGTTGGGCCTCAACTTTTGCCTGGAACCCATTCTCTCTGGTTGGAGTCCTGACACCATCAGCTCAATTTTTCCTCAATTACAGTAGAGACTGAGCAAACAGGGTCTGAAGTTAGACTTCCTGACTCCGCTGCATACAAGTAGCCTTATGGCCTGGGTAAGTCATTTTACTTCTCTACTAAGACTTGGTTTCCGTACCTGTAAAATGGGGATAATAAAACCAACCCATCTGGGTGCCCATGCCCATGTGATTTCGAGGACCCACATGACACAATGCATTCCGTGTTCAGGGCAGAGCCTGGCACAGGGAAATGCACGTATGTTACTGCCTGACACGTTCAGGTTCCTTTCCCTTCCTTTAGACAATATCATCTGTCAACTGTTACTCTCAGATGGCAACAATAGCCTGGATCATACCTGAATTCACTGTGCTGCTTCAGACACAGGGTACAAACGCACCTGTGAGGATCTGGTGCTTCACCCCAGTTCCACCTGGAGCCAGCTGTTTCCCTTCTTCTGCCAGGCACACTGCTTGCAGCTAAGTCCCCTCAACGTAGGAAAGCTCACAAGAAAATAGGGTTTGGTATAAAAGAGGCTTGACTCTACTCCTATCCAAGAGATTCATCTATGAATCGAAAGCATCTGAGTAATTTCTTCCTAGCACTTAACACCAGGTGGAGTATTTTTTCATTGATCAGTTATCTGTATCCCTCACTAGAATGTAAGTTTTACTGGGGCAAGGACTTCGATCTTATTCACTGCAGGATTCTCAGTGCCTGTGGCTGTGCCTGACACACAGCAAATGCTTAATATATTTGGGAGGAAGGAAAGAAAGGAGGGAAAGAGGGAGGAAAGGAGTTTTACAACACGGAGCCTCCCAAACTCCAATCGACTTTACTTTAAAATTAATAAATTGGCAGGTAATAGGAATCTTTAGCAAAAGCACTTGTCCAGAACTAAATCTGAATGGATGCTGATGACAAGTTTCCTGTGTGGTTCCAACCCAGCACTCTCAGATATGAACCATGCTATGGTGGGAAAGCACTGAACAAAGAGAACCAGAGCTGTCATGAAAGTGCTGGCATTTTTTATCAACATATGACCTCAAGGAGCCACAGCATTGGTGGAAAGAGTGAGAACTAAGAGACCTGGGTTCTAGCCTCTGCTCTGCTGTGAGCTGGCCACGGAATCTTAGGCAAAGCCCAAGACTGTTCATTTGTCAAACACAGTAGATGAGCTGCACGGAGACAGACCACCCTTGAAGATCTGTGATGGGACTTCTGAAAGCCAGTATGCCAGGTACTAACCAACCCCAGAAAAACATACATTTAAACTGGAACTCAAAAACTGGCACTGCTTGTCCTACAGTGAAAAGCCTCTGGGACTTGATATGGCCAACTGACTCCACCCAAGCAGGCACGATTTTTGCCTTTTGGATCAACTCTCAAGCTGGGCCATAGTTTTGGCCATATTTCCATCAGCGCTGTTTCTTTTGATCAAAGATAATCTGCTCTGGAATAATAACATTTTCGTTGTCATGGGGAATGAGAAATGTGGAATAATACATAGTGTGCCCGCAGACTTGGACCACAGCAGCTGCCCAAAGGTGCATTAGTCACGACCTGGCACCATCACTGATCCCGTCTCATACCCACGCCGTCCCTCCACCTCTGCCCGAAACTCCTCAAACAACCACCCGGTCCCATTCACCACTCCCTGAACATGCACGTGCATCCCCCACTTAAACATCTTCCCCATTGAGGGTTGCTGGATAAAATAGAGGGAGGCCAGTTCAATCTGAATTTCAGATACACAATGAATAACAATTAGTATGAATACTTCCTAAAGGTTACATGGGTCATGTGTTTTTTTTTCTCAATGAGATGGAGTCCAGCTCTGTCACCCAGGCTGGAGTGCAGTGGCGCGATCTCGGCTCACTGCAAGCTCCGCCTCCCAGGTTCATGCCATTCTCCTGCCTCAGCCTCCCGAGTAGCTGGGATTACAGGTGTGCGCCACCACGCCCAGCTAATTTTTGTATTTTTAGTAAAGACGGGGTTTCACCACGTTAGCCAGGATGGTCTCTATCTCCTGACCTCATGATCCACCCACCTCGGCCACCCAAAGTGCTAGGATTACAGGTGTGAGCCACTGCGCCTGGCCAGGCCATGTATTTTTATTTGCTAAATCTGACAGCCAATCCCCACTGCTCTCTTAAATCTTACTGATCCTTCAGGGCCTGGCCCAAACTCCAACTTCTTTATCAAGATGTCAAATTCTTCAGAATTCCTGCAGTAACACTAATATCAACTGAATCCTAAATGCTTTGGGGATGGCTGTTCTAATACTGCCAATGGCTTTCACCTTACTCCTTCCTCACCACTTAGCATTTTTCATTGTGAATTGACTCCACACCTACAGAGGCCAAGACAGGCCCTTCAGCCTCAGCGCAGCATCACGCCCGCTGCAGCAGGGATCAGTCAATGCATGCTGATTCCATGTAAGTGGATATTAATCCTGTGGTCTGAGGTCATATTACAAAACCAGAATGAAAGCAGTGTATCTCTGTAATCTAACCAGTCCCTACACTCATCTGAACCCCGGCCCCCGCCCCCTACTCATGTCGAGTGCTTAGAGCAGTGGAAGAAATCACATTAAGTGTCACAGACCATGGGTTTGTACAGTGATTTAAATGAAACGACAGGTCCAAACAAAGCCGAGAGTTCACTTTGGGGTGCGTGTGGCACTGGCTCTGTCGCCTCCAAAGCCAGGGAGGGCCTCTGAGGAGGAGGAGCGGTGCTGACACGCGGCAGCCGGATGGTTTCTGTCTAAACCACCCATCTGAACTGCCTAACAGCCTTGGAGGGAACGTTCAGATAACACCAAAGGTGTCACACCAATCCAGGCTGTTGGGGGGATTTAAACATAATTCCCAGTGACTTGGAATAATAAACACTACACTGGTCAGGACAGTGCCTGCCGTCTTTCTGGTGGGAGTTCAGGGCTCCACCAGTTCCTCTGCTGCCACAGGAGTGTGCCCACCCCAGGGAGCAGGAGCCACAAGTCCTTCACCACCGATACTTTTGCCAGGCTCGGTGGTACCCAGGAGGCCACTGGAAAGACGGGTGGGGAGTGGGTAAAGTGAACTAGGGCAGGGAGAAGAAAAACCCCCAGAAGGTAGAAGGTAAGGGAGAGACTAGGATGCCATTGGCAACGGCCTCAGGTGACACCTGAATAATAATCCGTGGAAGGACCAGGTGATCGTAATAGCCCTGTCCTGCGTGGCAGGCACTATGCTAGCAGCTCTCCCTGCCCTTCCCTATGATCCTGACAATGGCTCTTCACACAGACACGCGCTCCAGTCCTTGTTTTAAAGAAGGGGAAACAGGGCCTTAGAGAAATAACTTGACCAGAGGCATGCAGCTACGGGCCAATGTCTGAGGAAGGACATGCAGATATATACAGCACAGCTAGGTTCAAAAAGAAACTGCTTTTGCCCAAACTGAACCCTTTTTTTTTTTCTTAAATCATCCAACCCAACAGCTGATCACACGAAGAGATACAAATCAGAAGTTTCCGGCCACAAGTGAGGTTCGTGTTTGTGCCGCCATATGGTTCTACTTTGCCTCTTCCTCTTCTCCATTAGTTATTAATGTTGAAAAAAATTGTTCAACCAGAAAAAGAAACTTGAGATGAACCCTTAAAAAAAGCACAAAAGCCAGAGCAGCTCAGACCCACGGAGTCTAACCCACGGCGCCCTTGTCTTTAAGAAGTGCACCCTTGTACCTCGGTTTTTTTAAAAATGGCCAAATGAACACATTCCATCTTTTGATCTGCCTGTTGGCCAAGAGCCCACCACCAGCGAGATAGGAATCAAAAACAGATTCTGCGTACTCGGGTGCGCTCAGAGGAAACTGCCACGCCAGAATGCTGTAGCTGCCGACGTCCAGCAGAGGGCTCTGTGACAATTTGTTCCTTTTATTTTTCCAGAAGGCCCAAAACTTTCTTAAAAAGATAAAAGAGCATTTCAAGTGGCACATACACTCGTGTCAGAAACAAAATATACAGTGTGGCATTCTGTAAAAACAGCAACCTCGAAACCGAACAGGTTCAAATCCTCGGTCAGTCACTTGCTGGCTGAGTGTAACCTTTCTAAGTCTCTGGAACTGGGGGTTACAACATCCATGTCAAGGAGAAATTCACACTGTTCCATAAACCCCGAATGCCCGCTCCAGGCCCATGTCAGGTGCAAGGGCTCAGCACGGGAAGAGATGGTCATGGGCGGCCCTGCTCTGACAGCAAAGTCCAGCCACAGAGGCATCTCCAAGAGGCAAGGGTAGGCCAGGCATGGTGGCTCACGCCTGTTAACTAGCACTTTGGGAGGCTGAGGAGGGTGGATCACTTGAGTTCAGGAGTTCAAGACCAGCCTGGCCAATGTGGCAAAACCCCATCTCTACTAAAAATATACAAAAATTAGCCAGGTGTGGTGGTGCGTGCCTATAATCCCAGCTACTCAGGAGGCTGAGGCAGGACAATCACTTGAATCTAGGAGATAGAGGTTGCAGTGAGCCAAGACTGTGTCACTGCACTGTAGCCTGTGCGACACAGAGAGACTCTGTCTCAAGGTAAAAAAAAAAAAAAAAAAAAAAAAAGAGGCAGGAAGCGAACCTGCAGGAGACGACAGAAGGGGGTTGCTGTGGGGGCAAGTCAGCAGTCTAGGAGGTGGCACAGAGATGACATGTGAATAATGACCAAGGAGCCGGACCTCCAAGACTGCAGGGAAAAATAACAGGGGCATCCCAAGAAGAGGGAAGAGCTGGCATGAGGCTCTGCTGCAGAGGCCACTGAGGCAAGTGCAAGAACAGAGAGGAGCAAAGCGCGGCTGGAGTGAGACCCAGTGAGGCAGCACGCAGCACCTCCTGGGTCACTCCAAGTGTGAGGGCAGGCCCTGGCACACTGCTTTTCTTAAGAATTAAAAAAAAAAGGCCAGCTGCGGTGGCTCGCTTAAGATCAAGAGTTCGAGACCAGCCTGGGCAACAGGGCGAGACTCCGTCCCTACTAAAATAATAATAATAAAAATAGCCAGGCATGGTGGCGTGTTCCTGTAGTCCCAGCTACTCAGGAGGCGAGGGTGGGAGGATTGTTTGAACCTGGGAAGTCGAGGCTGCAGTGAGCCGTGTTTGCACCACAGTACTCCAGCCTGGGTGACAGAGTAAGAACCTGACTCGAGAAAAAAAGTGTTTACTTTTGTATAATAGGTAATACATTCACATAGGTCAGAATTCAAAAAGGTACAAGAGCACATGCTGGGAAAGGCCTCCCAGTGAGGGCCTGCAAGCTGGCTGCCCTCGCCTAGGGAGATGGCCTCCAGGTCAGGATCCCTTCAGTGGGGCTCCCTTCACCGGTCTGTCCAGGTGGACACATGGCCTCCATCAGCCTATGAGAGATGCAGGAATCCCCACCCCACCACCACTACTTAGTGTAGAGAAAACACAAGCCTGCTCCCCAACTCCCCAAGGGCAGCTTCGTTACAGGGACCCCAGTTTGTCTTTAGGAACACTGAGCCACGGAAGCACAGCTTCATGTAGCCAAGGCTGGAGCTTCCGACCCATTTTGCCTAATGGCTCTCTGAGCATGGCCACCTCTGCAATGAGAAGGCACCTGCACAGGCGGCAGCTTCGCACCGGGCCTGAAAGTCACACCCGGGTGGCCAAGCTTGTTTTTGGATGGGAAGCAGCTGTGCTCCCAGAGACTCAGGCAAGTGGTACCCCTGAGTAACCAGAGGGGGACCCCAGGGGCTCCCGCTCACCCCAGGAAGCATCAAAACATATCTCCTTAGGATAATAGCCACGTGAGCTAGGGTATGGCGCACCTATTCGGAGGCAGGATTGAGGGCACCCCCCACCTGTGGATGAGAAAACCCAGGCACGGGGAAGCTGCTGGCCCCGGCTGTCCCAGCCAACACGAGGTGGAGAGGAATGAGAATCTCAATTTGAGACTGACCCAGCTCTTTCAAAGACCAGGCCCCACCGGGTCAACAAGGCGAGCTGCCCCCATTCCCAGTCAGGCTCAGGGGACAGGGGAGGAAAAAAGAATAGAATTGGGGGAATTATGGGACTGTGAAGACCAAAGCTTTTTCCCCCAAGTGCCCAGTCACGGCAGACCCAAGGTGCCTGGGGTCGCCTGGGAAGGGCTGCAGGGCTGGGCTCTCCTGCCCCTCACCACAGCCCACAGCCCACAGCAGATCCGACATGTGACCTTTCCACTCTGGGCCTCGGGGACTCCTGGCGTATGGGCAGGGGCTCAGTGCCTACTGCCCAGCAGAGCCTAGTGAGAAACTGGCCCCTCGCCTGCCAGGGCCACACACAAGAGGACACTTCCAGGTCCAGCCTCTCTCCTCTTTAAGAAGTCACTTGGCGCTGAGGGCCATATTTTTTTGTTTTGTTTTGTTTTTGAGACGAAGTCTCGCTCTGTTGCCCAGGCTGGAGTGCAGTGGCGCGATCTCGGCTCACTGCAACCTCTGCCTCCCAGGTTCAAGCGATTCTCCTGCCTCAGCCTCACGAGTAGCTGGGATTATAAGTGTGCACCACCATGCCCAGCTAATTTTTATATTTTTATAGAGATGGGGTTTCACCATGTTGGCCAGGCTGGTCTCAGGTGATCCGTCCTCCTTGCCCTCTCAAAGTGCTGGGATTACAGGCATGAGCCACCACGCCTGGCCAAGGGCCATATTCTTTAAGTGCAAGCACAGCCTGCTTTCTTCCTGTGAAGGCTGTAAGTTGTAAGATGCACCAGTAATTATAACATCGCTAAGTGTACACATTAAGTGTAAGAAGCAATTTCCCAATTTTGGCAACATTAAAACGCAAGCGATGGCTGGGCACAGTGGCTCACGCCCGTAATCCCAGCACTCTGGGAGGCTGAGGTGGGCGGATCACCTGAGGTCAGGAGTTTGAGACCAACCTGGCCAACATAGTGAAACCCTGTTTCTACTAAAAACACAAAAATTAGCCGGGCGTGGTGGCGCAGGCCTGTAATCAGCTACTTGGGAGGCTGAGGCAGAATTGCTTGAACCCAGGAGGCGGAGGTTGCAGGGAGCAGAGATCGCGCCACAGCACTTCAGCCTGGGTGACAGAGCAAGACTCTGTCTCAAAATACAAAACAAAACAAAACAAACAAACAAAAAAAGTGAGCAAGCCACGCAACATAGATTTGAGATAATGGTACATACAGCACATCTGGTGGAGTAACACAGATGTTTCTGACTTAAGATTTTTTTGATTCTGCGATAGTATTCAGTAGAAGCTGTAGTTTGAATTTTGATCTTTTCCTGGGCTAGCGATGCACGGTCTGATCCTCCCTCACGACGCAGGGAGACAGCAGCTCCCACAGCTCCCCACAAGCCCTGTGATCAGAAAGGTGAGCGATGACACTCTACAGCCACTGCGTGCCAGGTGCTTTCACCAAACTGTAGGCGTGTTCTGAGCACGTTTAGGGTCAGCCAGCCTAAGCCACGACGCTTGGCAGGTTAGGGGGATTAAAAGCATTTTCTACTTCCAGTGGATTTTTCGTCACATAACCCCTTCGAGGGTGCAGCAGCATCTGTACCCGCTCATATGAGGCACACGACTCAAGGCGGGGGTTGTGGTTGGTTACCTAGGGTTTAACACAACTGAGGCTGGCCGAGAGGGCCAACATTAGGAAGCCATTTTTGACCAACAAATGATTTATTCTACTTAGAAATGAGTCTTCCACATGCCATTAACAACAAAGAGCTTTTTCAGGAAACGGTAAGTCCCCTCCATCTCTTTCTTTTCTCAGACAGGTGCCCTGACCATCCAGAGACAAATAATAAACAAAAGCAGGCCTCCTGGGCTCGCTTTCAGCCATTCATACTCCAAACCCCAAAGCTTTGCCCTCTGGAATCTCACAGCCTGGAAGGGGCCACAACGGTTTCCTAAAGAAAGGGTCAGGAAGGGGCAGAACAAAGAAGACAAATGGAAAGGAGAAATGAAAATCACTACATTTGGGTCAACCACAGGCACACACAAGGCTCCTGTTGTCCACATGTAACCTTAAGCTTCCCTGAAGGGGATGAACCAGGCCCTCGGAGCCTAATTAAATGAACCATTTCCTGGCCAGGCACACAACCCATCACCTGTGTGCAGAGAAGCCAGGGTCTCTCTAAGCTCCCGGCTGCTTTTAATTAAGGACTCGTCCCTGAGAGATGAAGCACAATATACAAAACCACCTTCGAGTCACCAGAATGGAAGTCATCTTGGACTTAATGCTGAGAACTGCCTGCAGCCGGCCAGCCAGCCGGCAGGAGAAGCTGCCGCCTACAGCCAGGCGATGGCCTCAGGCTAAGGAGCACAGGGAGGCTCCCCTGACTCAGCCTTGCCCCACACCCAGCATCCTGCATGTCTATCCAGACCACCTTTCTTCCCCGTGCTCCACCTAAGTCATCCTTCAGGGTCTGATTCGGCCACGCCTGCCTCTTCCACTGCAACCTCCCAAAGCTGCGACGGCAGAGGCCGTTGCCCCGCCTCTGCTCCTGCACCCTGTGCACGATGCGGTCTTGAGCCTCACAGGTTTGTGACATGCATGTGTCTCCCCAGGGCAGTGATGAGCTGTCTGGACGGCCTCATGCCCGGCTTGATGCTGGCAGGACTTCTGAAGCGTTGGTGGGATGGTGGAAAACTAGGGCCACTTGGGTCAGGTTCTGATCTTTTGAAGCCCAAGCCTGCCTTGGTGGGAAGCAAGTTCTCAGCACTCTTCAGCGCCTCCCTTAAAGGAGGGACTATTCTTCGGTGAGTGGGAGACAGACCGAAACTTGACATGGATGGCATTTCATCTTCCTGACTGCCAGCCCTGAGTTGGATGAAGGTGTGCACCCACTGGGCGTGGGCTGCCGCCTGCTGTGGAGCTGCCGCTGCCCCTCGTACCCTACACAGGCTCCTCCTAAAGCCAGACCCGCAGCCTTCCCAGCATGAAGGCAAGCACGGGGTAGCTGCTGTTCTCTTCCCGGACGGTCCTCAGTCCTCGGTCCAGCTTTCTCAGTCCACATTTTTATTAAGGATTATTGGCCGGACGCAGTGGCTCATGCCTGTAATCCCAGCACTTTGGGAGGCCGAGGCAGGAGGATCACTTGAGGCCAGGAGTTCGAGACCAGCCTGACCAACACGGTGAAACCCCACCTCTAATAAAAATACAAAAAAAAAAAAAAAAAAAAGGAATTAGACAGGCACTGTGGCAAGCACCTGTAATCCCAGCTACTCAGGAGACTAAGGGAGGAGAATCGCTTGAACCTGGGAGGCGGAGGGTGCAGTGAGCCGAGATGGCGCCACTACACTCCAGCCTGGGTGACAGAGAGGACTCTGTCTCAAAAAATTAAAAAAAAAATGATTATCGTATTGGCTTGTATTCTTCTGTCACCTGAAATCTTTTTGGGAAAAGACCAGGTAAAAATACACAAACATAACTCATATATAAGATGATTTTTCTCCAAAGACACTGTAATTTCACAGAGGATCTCTGTCCTCTGGTTTAAGTGAAAAGATACATAGTGAAACCAAATTTTTGTTCTTGTCAACATTTTAATGAAACATTATTCAAGGGCCTGCTGTAGGTCATAATTCCCAAGAACCTATGGACAACATTAAGTGAGGACTTACTGAACTATCAAAGTTATGATTGGAATAACAGCAAAGATGTTTAGGTCTTACCATTTAAAAGGCATGTAACACACATCCTCATTTTATCATCACAGCAACCCTGTAGAAGGCAGGGGTGTTATTATCCCACATTACTGTTTACAGGTGAAAAAAAGAAGCACAGGTAGGTTAAGCAACTTGGCTATGGTCACACAGCAGGTAATTCAATGAAAGCCATGCGATCCCACCCTAAGGCCATGCGGACTCTAGAATGACACCCGGTGAGTAACCTAGCAGGCAAAATAATTCAGCTGAAAGAGTCACCAGCTGGATGGTGGCAGAGAGAAGTACTTGGCGAGATTGGGTTTTCACACAAGGTCAACGCGAATGGAACCTCTCATACCAACCACCTACTAGGGTAGAGCATCAAGACCTAATTGCAGGGAGGGAAATGGGAAATGCATCCATTTCATCATCACTGGATACTAAGGGTTAGGCCTGGCCTCAGGCTTTATAAACCACATGTGTGCCAAATGTCCACGTCTAAACCTAGAGTTTAGGGTGAAAACTATGAATGGGCTACCATGGAAGTTACAAAATAAGAATGCAGGGGGGAAGCCTGAGGCTGCGCGCCACCCAAATATGGGAGGAGCCAGATGGGGCAGCATAGGAAGGGCAGTTCTTTACCACTGATCTGGGGGGATCATGATCGCCCAGAGGGACAGACCAACAGCATCGGGGTCTGTGGGTTGATATTCATCTGCACGTCGACACTGGTGGGGATGCCAGGGAAATCTCACATGTTCTGTTTAGCAGAAACGAGACACCTGAGGCAGAAAGTGACAATAAGGAGTCACACGGCCAGGCAACCATGGGCAATGGCAACGCAGGGGATATTTTAGAATCTGAAAGCCTGTGAAACACCCTCGAGTCCGAGAGGATCTGCTCCATGATGAGGAACTCCGTGACCTCCAGGGCCCACACATGGAGGTGAGCCGCAGTCATCCTGCCACACCTGCTCAGTCTCCCGATGAGCCAGGCGAGGTGCTGAGCCCTGTACTCCTCGCCCCAGGGGTCTTGATAGCCCCTTGGGAGGCGAATGACCTTTGAAGCCACAGCAGAGGCTGACCAGCTCAGAGCACGGAGCCACTGAGTCAGAGGGCGGAGGTCTGGCTTCCTCCAATAGATTCTCCAAAAATCCTCACGACCACAAGCTTCTAAACCTCAATGACCTACCATGATTCCAGTAATACTTCTGCTTCCCTTCAAGTGGGAGTGTTTGTGCCATGTTTACGTGTCTGAGTGGGGGAGCGGGTGCTGAGGCAGACTCAACAAGTCGGGTTGCTTCCCTGTTCTCAGCAGAAAAGTCACCCAGGCTGTCTGGCCACAATGTTTCACACTGTATTCCTTCCACTGGAGGGATGTCTCATCAGGTTTTGCTGTAATTTCACTGAGTCACCCATACAAACGACCAAGCAGGGGAGACTGGAGGGGACATCTCCAGGGGGCCACATCTGAGCTGAGTTACAGAAAGTGAGGCAGGGCTGGCAGTTAGGGCAGGTCGCAAAGCAGCCCAAGGACTAAGGTGCAGACAGAGAGCATCTGTCCGTCAAAGGCAGACAGCGTGGGATGCCGAATGCTGATAGCTGCACAACTTTTTTTTTTTTTTTTTTGTCACCCAGGCTGCAGTGCAATGGAGCGATCTCGAGCACCGCAACCTCCACCTCCCAGGTTCAAGCAAGTATCCTGCCTCAGCCTCCCGAGTAGCTGGGACTACAGGTGCTTGCCACCATGCTTGGCTAATTTTTTTATTTTTTAGTAGAGACGGGGTTTCACCATGTTGGTCAGGCTGGTCTTGAACTCCTGGACTCAAGTGATCCGCCTGCCTCGCCCTCCCGCAGTGCTGGGATTACAGGCATGAGCCACCATGCCCAGCTAGCTGCACAACTCTTGCGTGTGCTAAAAACCATTGGACTGTACACTTTAAAAGTGTAAATGTTATGTTATGTGAATTATATCTCCAGAAAGCTGTTGTTAAGAAGGTGAATCAAGAGAGGATATTTTAGGCAGAGAGAACCACATGGATCCAAGACATCACAGGTAGACATCCAGGGAACCAACAGTTTCAGAATACGAGTACGTCATGTGACCCAGAGTTAGGTTGGTAAAAGGTGACCCCGGGTGTCAGGAACCATGGGCAGTGTTGTCTTTCTCCTCACTCTCAGTCGTAGCTGTTTGACTCTTCACTCTTACTACCCAGAGCTTTTCCTACATCAAAATAAACCAAGGTAATGCAGGGCCTTGCCACTGGCCTGGAAGTCAGAGCTGGTTCTGCCATGAAACGGTGCTACATGGGGCATGGGCCACGGCTCCCTGGTCTCTGCAATGGATGGTTCTCTGAGAGAGGAGCACCTTGAGGGCTGTGAGTACAGAGGGAGGAGCTCAGGGTGTCAAGAGTGGGAGAGGAAGTCTGGGCCTACCACCTTCTACCTGGTTTATTCAAGTTCTAAGATTTTGCTTAAAAAAAGGGCTGTACCAATTTTCAAAATGTTTGAAAACCACTAGATGAGATAATCAGTAAGGTTCATTTTAGTGTTGACATCCTACAAAGTTTCATAGTTCAAGACTTGAGAGTTACTCAAAAGTTTGTGTCATCCTTCCTAAAGCAAACCTTTACTAAGCAAGGTACTCTGAGGCTCAAACCAACTGTGGACTGCCCAGCTCTTCGGTTCACAGCCTTAGGACACAGACGCAAGCAGCTGAGTGAGTTATTCACAAGAAGGGGAAGAAGGAAAAGGCTTGGAACCCATAATCTTCTCCCCTGAATGCCATGTTCAAATTTAAAACTCTTAGGGAATTTCTATATTTGTAGACAGAATCCAAATTCCCTTCTCTTTTCTCTTCCAGGAGAGATTCCGAGCCCACCCCTTGCCTGCCTCCGAGACCTCAACACCATCCTGCTTACTAAAGGGAGCCCAGTTTTTCCCGCTACCCATGGCACAGGTCTTCGTCAATTTCAGTGTGCCCTTCATGAATCTGGCATGCGGTCACTGGCAGTTAAAGGGGGTGATGATGGAGAGGAGAAACCCCAGGCTCCAACTACAAAACCCTGCGGGACACGCAGGCTCCTCTGGGCTTCCCGGCCCACATTCCTGGCCTATTTCAAACATCAGGGAAGCAGACTGAGCGTGCCATGCCCTCCTCAAGTATTTTTAACCTGTTTCCAAAACCAGACATGTTCTAAGGGGGGCGACCCAGGAATTCCTCATCCAGGGCCAGTGCCTGCCAACCGCGAGATGTTGGCTTTCTAACAGCTCTGGGGAGGGAGTTGTTGTCTGCCTTTTCTGGTACGTGGGGAAGTGGGATCTCTCTCCAATTCACTTTTACGTCTCACATTTCTCATCAACCAGAGGGCAGGATCTAACTTAAAGGAAGAGTCTTCAGACCCTCCTCAATGGAAGCTCTCCAAACACTGTTCTCCGGCTTCCAACAACAGGAGTCCATAAGGTTCCCCAAATGAAGGACCTGGATAGATCTTGTAGGAAAAAAATCCTATGAGGACAAGGCCAAGGAAGGGGCCTGTATGCACTTCACTTGAATTATGTCTCCTGGCTCTAGGTGACAAGAGCCATCTTTTTCACCACCGGAGAGCTCAGCCTCCTACCACCTTGCCCCGATCCTGACCTGGTTCAGATTCCTCGCTAACATACTTCTCTCACCTTGTAGCACTGCTGCACATTAAACAGGAGGGAAAAGCTCTTTTGTTCATTTTCCTTAGAATGGAACCAAAATGATACTCCAGTAGCTCCATCTAAAAGCTCAAGTGGCAGCTAACAGCACGGACACCAGGGGCATCCCTTGCCAGCTTCCAATGCCATGGTGAGAGACACTCATCATGGTTTAAAAAAAGACCAGAGAGCATTTTCACAAGCAATTCCTAAGAGACTTAAATTTCCTACACATAGGCAGAATAAAAACCAAAAAGGAAAAAAAAAAAAAACTTCCCCCAAACAAAAGTGAGGGCTTTCGAGGAGACTTGCTGAGTGGGCAAACATTTTGGAAAGATGGAATTTTAAACACAAACACAAAAGGGCAAAGATTTGCAGCAGAAGAGCTATGCACACAGCCGGGAGGACTTTAATTAGGGAAAGCTTTGCAAAGCCCAGGGAGCATCAGCATCGGCAAATCTCCCCTTGGTCTCCGGAATGGAAAGAATGTGGAAACCAATGGGTGATCAAGGAGTTCGAATTTTGCCTGACACTCTTGCTGGGAATGAAGCATGCAGTCCTGTTTTTTGCCACCTTTTCAGCAGCCTCAGGTGAGCCTCTTAAAAAGGTGAAGAAGGAAGGACCACCTAGCCTGGGAGAAGCCAGGGTGGATCCTCTCCTTCCTAGGGTGCTTCCTGCAGATGGCACACAGCCAAAGCTCTTCTGGTGTTTTAAGGCAGAAACAGAATTCAGGGGAGGACTAAACAACCCCTTTAGAGCTACGTGCCGTATTTTTTGTTTGCATTTTTCCAAGTCCAGGCATTTTTCCAGGTATTTCCAATGAGAGTGAAATGGCCTGCACATAGGCTGACGACCTATAATAACATAAGAAAGTGATGTTGGCCCCCTGCTCCACCCAGAGGGGACATCTGCTTATTTGGCTTCCAGGTGGTGGGAGCAGTGGTTTTCCCCAAACAGCTAATACCCTTCAATTCTTTGCTTTCTGTATCATGAAGTTCACTGGAGTTTGGAGCACAGACTCTTTAAACCAGTAATTTAACTCTACTTTTGAGGATACCCTATGCCCCCAGCAGTTATGAGAAGGGTTACCAAATCTTAACTCATAAGGGTGACAGGATCAGGAACAAAGGCCTGGACTCTCCACCCTTCTCCTCTGCCAAAATCTGTGAGTTCAGGAAAATGGCAAGCCAGGAGTTTACTTTAGGTTCCCTCAAGAGCAGCAGCTGTTCCCACCAGGGCTGCGAAGGAATCAACAGGAACTGAGAGAACACCTGAATGGTCTGATTCAGAAAGTCCCAGCTCCCTGTGAGGTCAATAAAGAACTTTGTCTCAACAGAGGCAACAAGGCCACTGCCTCCTAGGAAAGGACTGATGTGGGCTTTTCTAGAGGCAGGCAGGCTCTTGGAGCAACAGGCTTACAAGGGCACATTTCTCAGTTACGATCTTAAAATTGCAGGGAACCTGCTGATCTCTGTCCCTTACCCATCTAGAAAGTCTGAGTGGGAGCTAACAGCTGATCCTCAGCAAAACCAGAGTGTGCGCCCATCACCTGCTTTCTGGTAAGGGACCCATGTGGCCTGAATCAAAACTCAAAGCTCACTGGACACCAATTCACACGCTCTATCTAATCGGGCAGAAACCCACCTGCTCCTGCTCAGTCCCTGCCCAGCTAGTACCTTCCCACCACCCACCAGCTGTATCTCAGGCTCTGCCCACTCTAAGCTTTCCCTGGGATTTGCCTGCCAAGGGTGGGCCACGGTGTCCTCTGTGGTGCTCTGCAGTGCCCATGTTCCTCACATCAGAAGCCTTGCATTCTGGCTGGGAGCGGTGGCTCACCTCTGTAATCCCAGCACTTTGGAAGGCCGAGGTGGGTAGATCACCTGAGGTCAGGAGTTTGAGACCAGCATGGCCAACATGGTGAAACCCCATCTCTACTAAAAATACAAAAAATTAGCCGGGGGTGGTGGCAGGCACCTGTAATCCCAGCTACTTGGGAGGCTGAGGCAGGAGAATTGCTTGAACCAGGGAGGCAGAGGTTGCAGTGAGCCAAGATTGTGCCATCACACTCCAGCCTGGGCAACAAGAACAAAACTCCATCTCTAAAACAAAACAAAAAAAAAGAAGCCTTGCATTCTATCCATCCTGGGTTATCTGGCTCCCACCGTGGCTATGAGCTCTTTAAAGACACAACTATTCTGTTGTCACTCTGACCCTGGTGCTTCAGCTTAGGCAGGGCCTTGCATTCATGGGGGCTCAAGTAGGCATGCACTCACTGAATGTCCGCTTCAGGCTTGACAGTGGGGATACAAAGGTGAACAAAAGAAAAGATCCCTGCCCTCCAAGAGCCAAAGCTCCTAGGATGGAGCAACTCCAAGAGACAGGAGAAGCAAGGGGCATGCTGGGCGGCAGGGTGAGGGAAGTGAGGCTCCAGCGGAGGTGGGAAGATGAGCAGTTAGAGGGAGCAGAGGTGGTGTGGACATGTGTCCCAGTCAAGGAAACGGCATGTACAAAGATGCGACAAGACAGGGCACAGGCCTGGGAGTGTGCAAGACAAGGAGACAGGAGGAAGGGGCAGGGCCAGATCAAGAGCTCTTCCACCTAGATGTGTTCTCCGGGCTTGATCCCGACAATGTGGAGTCATTAAGGGACATTATCCGAAGTGCATTTTGGCAAGACTACTCTGTATGCAGAGCAGGCAGGGGATGACAGGCAGGAAGGCCTGTCTACAGGCTATTATGACACTCCAGTAATGCAGGGAGGAGCAGTAGCAATAAACATTCATTGAACTGCTCTAAAATGAGGATTGGGACATACCTTCACCCAACAGGCTGGATAAGGTGGATGGCACTCTGTAAAAAAGTGACCCCGCTTTGGGCAGGTGGAACTGCATCTCCACTGGCCTCCAGCAGCCTGAGCTGCACCCAGTGCCCCTTCTGCCTGCCTCCCTCCTGGACTCCAGCCGCAGTTCCTCCCTGTCACATGCCCTACTTAACGCCTGCAGCATCAAGACTCAAGAGGTTGAAGTACAAGAGGTAACAGTAGTAGGCCGGGCACGGTGGCATCACTTGAGGTCGGGATTTTGAGACTAGCCTGGCCAACATGGTGAAATCTCGTCTCTACTAAATATACAAAAATTAGCTGGCTGTAGTGGTACACACCTGTAGTCCCAGCTACTCGGGAGGCTGAAGCAGGAGAATCGCTTGAATTGGGGAGGCAGAAGTTGCAGTGAGCCGAGATCATATAACTGCACTCCAGCCTGGGAGACAGACTGAGACTCCATCTCAAAAAAAAAAAAAAAAAAATGGCTGGGCGCAGTGGCTCATGCCTGTAATCTCAGCACTTTGGGAGGCCGAGGCAGGCAGATCACTTGAGGTCAGGAGTTTGAAACCAGCCTGGCCAAATTGGTAAAACCCCATCTCTACTAAAAATACAAAACTTAGCCAGGCACGGTGGTACAGGCCAGTAGTTCCAGCTATTCCAGACGCTGAGGCTGGAGAATCACTTGAACTCGGGAGGTGGAGGCTGCAGTGAGACGAGATCACGCCACTGTACTCCAGCCTGGGTGACAGAGCAAAACTCCATCTTAAAAAAAAAAAAAAAAAAAAAGAGGTAATGGGAATAATGCTCGCTTGTCATTGCAAGATCTGAGCTCACCTCACAGTCCCTCTCCCACCTGGAAGAAGGCAGGACATTTCAGAGCCTGATCAAGCAGCATTCACCCACCTATCTGGCCAAACAGGGAAACGCAGGCTGCTTTTGACAAGGGGCACGCACTCTCCTCCTTAAAAGGACAGCTCAGCAATCATGGGAAAGCAGTGGATTCCAGCCGCTCCTGTCAGGGATTCCACCACCTTCTTTGGATGATTTGCACCAAGCATTTTCCCTACACGACTTCCTTTAATATTCACAACTGTCCTCTTTTAGAGTGAGGCAAATCCAGAATTCTCTCCATTACATGGATGAGGAAACTGAGGCCTGGAGTCTAGGTAGCTTACCGAGGGTCACCTAGATATTCAGGATGCATGCTCCCAGCCCCAGCTAACTCATGACTCTGTGACCTTAAAGACTCTGTCCATATACTGCCACCTGCCGGGACCACCAGCCCTTGAGTCCCAGGGGCTGAGGTCTCCTGAGTCACAGCTCAGCTCCAAGAGGCATCCGTCCCTTCTCATCTCTCGGTCTCAGATCACACAGCCTAGAATGTCTAATGTGGACTCCCCTCAGAATTTGGGGATAGCAGGGTTTTTGGTTCATTATCTCATATTTATTTGTGGCCATATCGACACGTGGCCAGGCACTGTGTTAGGGTCTGGGGATAGAGGTGAGCATCATGGCATCCCGCAGGTGCTCAGAAGCCAGAGGGCCCTCCAGTGCTAAGAGTACAGTTACAGCACACAGCAGTGCTTTCAGTGCGTTAGATACAATGTGGAGATTTGGCTGCCCCTACAGGCAGTGTTTGGGACTAGGAAGGTCAATGAGACAGGAAAACAATGCGGGTGAAGAAGTATTAAGCCTCTTTAAAACACCTGATGTACATATCGCCTCTACTCCCAACTGATGTTCAACACATGGCTAGAAAGAGGCAAAAAAAAAAAAAAAAAAAATCCCCTTGTATGAAGGATAATCCTTTCAGCCTGGGGCAAATCTCCTGAAGAGTTTTGTTCTGAACTAGGAGTGTTGTTTTAGCTTCCAGTCAATAGTAATTAAGAGTCCCAATATATTCCAGAAAGAGGGAGAGGGAGATTAACGATCATTAAATCTCTTCTGCATTTGGCTCCAAATCTCTTTTCGGAGGGGCCGGCTGTCAGATGCTCCCTCCAAAGCGACCATCTGACAGCACTCCCGCCGCCACCATCTGGAACATCAATTCGAGAGCTCGCCTGAAGGTTTCAATTACATAAAAGGCAATGGGCCCACTAGGACCCGAGAGTCTGGAGCTTCACAAGCGCTGCTCACACCCCCTCTCCTGTACACAAAGCCTCTAGAATTTGGTTGGCAGTCATTTGCAAAGGGACTCATTTTGGTGGGGGCATGGGGCTGGCCAGCCCCTTGGCAAGGCCTCTCTCAGGCAGGCTCTGTGCGTGCTATGACTGACAGGGTCTCTAATGAACCTTAATTGTGAGCTCGACAGGCCCAGGAAGGCAGCCACAGATGTGGCAAAGGGCAACCGCAAACCGTCTGATTAGTGAATAAGAAGTGTCCGGCCCAGTGAGGGCCAATGACCCAAAAAAGGAGGAGGGCGGGACTATTCCTCCCCCACGCATCCCTTCTAAAGCTCTGAAGCTTCTTTATGTAAGCAATGCAAAGCCTCTGGGTGCACTGGAACCCAACGCACCCCTCCCCCCGGCACTACTGCTTGGCAGCTGGCAGCTGGGATGTTGGGGTCTTGTGCTTGTTACCACGGATGCTTCCGTCTCCATCAGCAGTGCACCTTTAACCACAGGAGGCCAGAACAGAACGCCCTTTCAACGTGGGAAGGGGGAAGCTACCCACTACGGAGACTGAGTAACTTCTTGCCGGTGCTAAGAATTGTGAAGACAGCTGCATTCAGAGTCAGCCATCCTCTGGTGACCTGCAGTGACAAGGAGAAAGCTACTCCTGGGGCAGCTTTGGGCACAAACAGCGTGACGGAGAAGACAGGCTTTGCAGACGGGTAGATCCCAACTCTGCTCCTTACTAATTAGCTGTGAGGCTTGGACCAACTCATGAAACCTCACTTGGTTTCCTCATCTGTAAAATGGGCATAAAAGATCAACCTTGTGGTGTGCAGTTTAAATAAGCAAAGGGTCTGGAACAGTACCTGGCACACGATAGTTATCTCTTAAAACCCGGGAGAATAGCAGAGTATTTTGCGCAAGTTTGACATGACCTCAGAACTCCATGCAGACAGCTACTACAAGCCAGGTACTATGCTAGAAGCTTTACACCCCCCATCTCTCATTCTTGAAGTTAGTGTCATTATGCCCATCTCACAGATGAGGAAACTGAGGCTCAGTGGTCACACAGCTAAGACGTGGTAAAGACAAGAGCTGAACAGGATTGTGCCTTTCGATTTCAAGGCACTCCACTATCAACTTCAATGCTCCTAACCAAGCATATCAGGCATCCTCAGACTAACAGCCTAGAAACACCTAACCAAGAATTTTGTAGAATTTGAATTCCCAAATACACCAAAACAGGCTTCTCTGGCCTGGCATATAAAGGTGTGGTAGGGGGCACTAAATGGCCAATCTGTTTCCAAGGAAGTCTGCAAAACAAATGAGGACTCCACTTCCAGCCTTGGTCTGCTTCTTGGCTAGTGGCACCTCACAAGCATTTTCTGCATCAGGGTCATGAACAGGTAGCAGCAGGTGAGCTGCTAAAATAGCCTCCCCACCAGAAAGCAGTCCCAGGAGAGGCCCAGAGATACAGAACAGAGGCCCATCACTGGGAGGTTGTGTAGGACCCTCACACATAGACTGGGGGGCTCTCAAGCTGGGGAAAAGTGTACCTGGGGGGAGACTAGAGATGTAGGTTCAAGAAGGGGACAAGAGATTCAGAGGAAAGAGGAGCAAGAGGTGAGCAGTGCTGATAAGGAAGAGGGTAAATGGCAAGGAAGCTGGGAAACCGACAGAAAGGATCCTGAGGACCCAGGTTTCACAGGTGACCTGGCACCTCTGGAAGGCTGAGGATTGAGGGGTCGATGACCTGGGAGGCTGCAAAGCTGGCTTGTCCTTGGACACTGAGATCAACCTAAGACTCCTTCCTGCCGCCTTAGACCATCCAGCCACGCTCTTGTCTAGCTTTCTCTCCCAGGGCTTCCGAAGACTTTCCCAATGATAACCGGGGTCAGCTCCTCATTCAGGGAGCAGAAGCAGGAAGAAAAGTGCCTAGCAAGCAATCAGGAAGAGGAGGGGGAGAGATCCTCACCAGGGCGAACTGTGCAGCTGGTGTCAGATGACCCTTATCTCTGCAGAATGGAAACCAGCCAGCCAAAGTCTGGAGGCTCACCTTCTGACCTCCATGACTCGCCTTTGGGTGGGGGGCCATGGCGTTTTCAGCTTCCCATTCGGGGATCCTCACCTTGACAAGTTCTCATGACTATCTACAAGGCCTCAATGGAGGGCCTCTTAATCTCCTTCCTCAGTTAAATAAGCCAAGTCCTTGCAAACGTGCACTGGGTTATAAAATGCCCCACTGTGGGAGCCAAGGCTGGGACTTGGTTCACCTGTGAAAACTCAGCCCAAAAGGCTGCCCAGGGCATCAGGGCACAGCCTCTAGGCTGGCGGAACCCAGGAGTGAGCCAATCGGCCCTAGGAAGCCAACAAAGGCAGTAAAGGCACCAGCTGGCATCAATTAAGTGCCTGTCTTCCACTCACATCTGCAGTTTACACGCACCCCAAATCCTCACAACCGTCTCATGAATTCGGCTTTTGGAAACTGTGGGAGATGAAGTGCCTTGTCCAAGGTCTCAAAGCTGGAAGGTGACCAGGCCAGGATTCAAGTCCTAGTGAGCCTTCTCTTCTGGCTCTAGTGAGCCACCCAGGGACAAAGACTGTGGACTGGAGTATCTGCTGGAGGCCCCTGCCGGCTCTGTTCTCTCCACTTATTTACCAGATGGGGCAGCTCATAGGCCTGAGAGAAACTGAGGTCTCTTCTGCCAGCAAAAGGGGAGCCTGAAAGTGGTGACATCAACAGAAGGGTATCCATGGTGATGTTCTTTTAGTTCTAGGCAACAGACCTCCAGTTCTGAGAGACTGAGAGACCATCAGGCCTGCACTTCGCAGAGTGGGGGCCCGAGACCCAAAGACCTGCAATTCCCAAAGCAAGTTAGTGGCAGACTCAAAGCCACAGCCCAGGTCTCCTGACTTCCAGTAAGATTTGCCAAGGCACCTTCTTAATGGACATAGTGCTTCCTTTTCATCTACCTTTGTCCCTCCTATTGAAGCAGCAGGAAGTTTCCTGAAGCAGTTCTCTATTTGCACAAATAGATAAATAATTCCAAAAAAGCTATGTTTCCTTCTACCCCATTTTACCAAACACTTATGAAAATAAAAGGTTTGGCTAATATCACACTTAGGGCCATTGTCAAAAAAGGGTGTAGAATCCAGGCCATTTAGTGTGTAGGTTATGATCCTTCCCAGGAAAACAATGTTTCCCAAAGCACATTCCTTGAACGTGAGTTGGGATAACAGGTTCAGTTCTTTTTTTTATTAACTGTGGGACTTCTCAGAGCCTTTAATATGCCAACATGGGTGATGATGCTCTTAATGGATAATGGAGTCTGATTATCCAGACTCTGGATTTCTCCCAGTCAATCGCTGCCCTTTATCCCTCAAGAGACTCAATGCCAAGGTGAGGGGATCCACTTCATTAGAAAGTCACGAAATGTGCAGGTCACAGTCCAACAAGAAACGAATCCACCCACCAAGCAGAAGGAACAGTCATCCGTGAAGGAGGCTTTTCCAGCCATCCCATCTCGGTTTATTTTGCACTTCTAACTACTAGTGAGGACCAAAGTTTCACATATTAGGCGTTTGTGTTTCTTCCTCTGTGAATTGCCTATGTAGCCAGCTCTTTCTTCTAACAAAGTATTCCTACTTTTCCTATTGATGGAGGCAATGCCATGTGGTAGTTAAGAGCCCCGGAGTCAGGTTGTCTGGGTTCAAAGCTTAGCTCCACCATCATACTTGGTGACCCTGGATAAACTGCTGGAGGCCCTGCTTCTTCATCTGTCCAATGGGGACGACAACTCTAATAGCCTCAGCAGGTGTTCTCAGATTTAAAGAGAGAAGTGTTTTGCCAAAAGGTACAAATGCTTTTCAGAGTGTGTTCCTTGCTTTTTAATTTTGTGTAAACTTCTAAGTTAAATTTGCAGGCAGTCAAAGCTATCATTTCGGCACTGGCTTATGCACCTTCTAAAGGCCTCTTCCATCTCAAGATCAAATACTGATGTTTGCTCTCTGGGTCTTTCATGTTCGTTTAATAGTTAATTCTTCAGTCCATGAGAAATACGCAATATGACTACATGCTGTTGCAATAGAGTTTTAGTGTGTTTTCCTTCAAAAGTATTAGCTGTTTCAACACATTTATCGAACAATTATTTTTCTCCCAAATAGGAATACCACTTGTGATTGTTCTAAGTTCTTCCATTACTGAGTCTGTTTCTGAGAATTCTGACTGATTTGCTTCTGCCACTCAGCCTGGAGCTCTGCAGCTGTCTTCACGCACTGCCTGCTTGCCTCTTAGGTGACTGCCTTTAAATTAAATGTACCAAAATCAGCCTGTGCTCCAGCATAAATCAGTTAGAACAGATAAGATGCCAGGGGAGATGAACGGACAAGAGCCCATTTGTAACAGCAAAAGGAGATGCCACCTAGAAATAAGCTCCCTTACTGAACC
Organism: Pan paniscus; assembly: GCF_029289425.2. NCBI lineage: Eukaryota > Metazoa > Chordata > Mammalia > Primates > Hominidae > Pan > Pan paniscus. The sequence continues at coordinate 207,705,057 of NC_073249.2, read as the reverse complement.
ATCCCGTTGGTTCTTGCAGTGCACTGCTTTTTCCAAAATTTTTACATTTGTTTTAACTGAAAGTATAGTGATATACTACTTGTGTCTGGGCAGGATGCTTTCAAAATAGCACTTTCCCCCCAAACACACACAATGCAAAGTGTGTATGGGTGGGGGGTGGTGGGGGGCTGCAATAGGAAGCTTTGCCTCTGCCCCACTGTTCCAACTGAGCCCGGGTTCCCCACAGCCCAGCCGGTTGAAGGGAGCGGCGGCTCCTCTGCTGGTCAAGCTCTGGAGGAACATCGCCTGCCCAGAGCTCCACACCAGCAGTGGCAGGAAGAGAAGTTCAAGTCTTTTTCCCTCAGGTACTTCCATGGTGACCATTCTTCCCAGGCCCTCATTATAAATTTCCTTTACACTTTCACTTTTAAAAGATTATTTAGCTTTGGCAGGACATTTAAGAAATGGCATACTATAATATTTTCATTTGTAAGGCTGTAATTCAGTGGAAAATACTGACTGGAATCAAGAGGTGGGCTTGACACCTCTTCCCCGCAACCCCACGGCACGCATCACCTATCAGGTCAGAGACTCACTGCCCTCCTCCATTCCTCAGTTTCCTCCCACTCACTTCACAGAATGGCTATGAAGACAGATAAGGTCCTGGATGAAGCGTATTAATAATGAGACCCATCTGTCAGTACTTGCTGACATCTGATGGAGATCCATTAAAAGTTACTTATTTTGGCCAGGCACAGTGGCTCACACCTATAATCCCAGAACTTTGGGAGGCCAACGTGGAAGGACTGCTTGAGTGTGGAAGGACTGCTTGAGTTCAGAAGTTTGAGACCAACCTGGGCAACATGGTGAGACCCCCGTCTCTATTTTCTATGTTTAATTTAAAAAGATGAAAAAAATTTTTTTCCATGTAATTGAAAAGTATTTTATAGGGAATGAAAGAGGGAAGAGTCAAATTGTTAATCTGAGACCAAACAAAAAATACTTTCTGTTTTGAAATTTGTATTCTCTGAAAAATAACCAAAGCTTACTGCGTGGCTGTCTTAAAGATGATGGGAGAGCATCAATTTTCAAAATAGTTGGCTTTGGAGAAATTCAAGCCCCTTCCCCTAATGGAAAATCAACCATTACTGTTCTAGGACAGCTCAGGACTGGTGGATATATCGTTGCAGTCTCCTGGAATCAGTCTTTGCTCCCCAAGGAACACACACACAAAATAAAGCCAATGGCCCTACTAATCTCTTTGGTTCATTTCCTTTCTCTTGCACTCCTCTCTTTCATTCATTCCACCGTAATTGTCTGGATTGCCTTTACAGAAGGCAATTAATCGCATTCTTAATTGGATAAAATGAGGAACCATTATGCTGCATGTAACAGAACTCATCAGAATCTGAAATCACTTCTGGCCAAATCTATGAGGGAGCTGGTCAGGTAAGAGCACCCCAGGAAGCCCCACTTCCTCTTTCTAAGCAAATCATGCCATTTCTTCCTGGTGGAGAAGGGCTGCCTGGCTGCCACCTGGACACAAATCAGAGGCTGCACTACTAGGTGGCAGGTCCTCAGGTTGATAACAGGCCGGGGTCATGAAGGGCCGCCATCCTCCGGAGAGGCCAGGATGGGCAGGAAACGCCAGCTTGGCACCCACCGTCCAGAGCATGCCTCCTGCTCTCCCTGCCTCAGTCCCCACAGCTGCCGCCCATTCACAGAGCAAAAGGCTCACGTGAAAAGACTCACCACAATTTTCCAAGGAATGGAGTTTATTAAAATACTGCTGGAGGCTTTTGGCTGGAATGTTTTTTCTCCTTGTAAAACGGGAACTATAGCAGTGTTGTCTATAGGAAAGCTCAGAATACGCTCAGAAACATCAGTCACAACAGAGACTATGTAGGGGCTGGTGCATATTACCAGTGATTCCATCCATTCCGCGGCTGCTGCTCCAGAGACAACATTCGGCTCAGAGGAGAAAACTTCCAGGCAGACCCTAGGATGGGTAGGAGAGAGGAAGCCAAGTTTCCCCACCCTTAACATAAACCCACGGGGAACTTTGGTGGAAAAAGCATTTTTTTAATGTTAAAATGTCTTGCATGTGGGCATGTTATGGATTGGAATACAATTTATTTTTTAATTTTTTTCTTACGAGATGGGGTCTAGTTATGTTGCCCAGGCTGGTCTTAAACTCTGGGTTCAAGCGATCCTTCCACCTCAGCCTCCCAAGTAGTTGTAACTTCAGATGAATGCCACATTTCCAGAGAGAAAACAATTTTTAAATAAGACAAAACATACAATGCTCTCCTTGAGGCAGGGACCTGTGGATTTTCCCCTAAAACCCCAAAAATGTGTATTTGCTCTTCTTTCTTCCTCTATTGACATGAGTACTTTGGGGAAAGAATGAGAAGCGCCAAGGCACAAGTCACTGAGAAACCGGTTAAAAGGTGGCGAGCAATGGCTTGCAGAAGTGGACATTTACTGATAGCTGGGCATGACCATTAAAGAGCCTCTAACACCTTTATGAGCAAGTAAAAACAAATAAGCACAGCTGCCAGTTATCCTGTTCAACAGATGTATAGCGTGCAAAGCTGACCACAGCCAGGTCCTCCTTCCAGAAATTAATTCCCCATAAAATGTCAGCTCCATAGAGCAAGGCTTTTCATCTGGTTCTCCACGAAAACCCCGGCACCTAGAATAGTGTCTGGTGCATGGATGGTGCATTTAATAAATGTTTGCAGAAAGAATAACTCAGTTCTGCAGCTCTTGCTACTCATCCTCAGAGCTTATTCACTGGTCAATGACCAATGGCCTGAGAGAATCCAACTAGGGTCATTCTTTTCGGGGATCAAGCTGAAGAATCCTTGCATTTTGACCCGTGGAGGAGAAGGCAAGGAATAAAGGCTGCACTTCTTCCCAGAATTAAACACAGTGCCTGACTTCCAGGAGGTGCTCAATAAATGTCGACTGAATCCATTACCTTTTCACTTACTTCAGCTGAGACCCTTTTAGAAAGGCAAAAACTTAAAAACAAAACAGGGTCTCATTCTCTCACCCAAACTGGAGTGTAGTGGGGTGATCATAGCTCACTGCAGCTTTGACCTCCTGGGCTCAAGTGATCCTCCCACCCCAGCTTCCTGGGTAGCTGGGACCACAGGCGCATGCCACCATGCCCAAAACATTTTTTAATTTTTAGTAGAGATGGAGTCTCCCTATGTTGCCCAGGCTGGTCTCAAACTCCTGAGCTCAAGCAATCCTCCCACCTTGGCCTCCCAAAGTGCTGGGATTATAAGTGTGAGCCACCAGGCCCAGCTTAAGTGAAGACATTTTAAATGTTGTCTTTGAAATAAAAGACGAAAAATGCTGGTCTGAGATTGTTTGAATGACAAGGCTAAAGGGGAAGCTAGGGAAGAAGAAAATGTAAGCCTGCTTACTCTATTAACACAGATAAAGCAGATCCTATCTGGCCTTCAAGATCCCCAAAGGCAGGGGTAGTCATCTTGGGTCCCAGGCCCAGTGCAGCTTCATCACCTGGGGGACAAAACTGAGTTTTGCTTCACTCCACACAGCTGTCCCTGGAAAAATGATTTCCAGATTTCATTGCTTTAACTATTAAAGACTGAAAACTGAGCAGCACTGCTTAGCAGACATCAGATATTCTGCTAATCAATCGTATTAATGAACTATTGACTAATAGTATCATCCTTAACGTCACCAGTCAATTACAAATGTGTGTGAGCTGGCTCCATGGGCTGCTTCACGGAGAGCAGGTTTTTGGAAACGTAAGCAGCGGGTCTCCACTCACTCGTTCACTAAGGCTCGAATGTGGACACGTCCCCCAAGCACTCAGACTTCTCATCTGTCAAATCACACTCCCTGCAGACATCATGCTGCCCTGATGGGGGTGCCGATGCGGGGGTGACAGGGATAATTTCAAAGCATGGCTACCGCTGAGGCTGGCAGTGTGAATACCTGTGCCCAGCTGGCTCTATTTCTAGAGGGCTGCTCTGGCTACTTAAAAAGAAGAATATGCTGAAAACAGTTAACCTATGAAGTTATCAACTCCCCGGTAAAAAATCAGGATGTCTCTTCCACCTTTACCTCACTGGCCTGGATACTTTCCCAGCCCTGATGTCTTCCCCTTGATAGAGTAAAGTCTGGGGACACCCAAGAGCTGAGCCTTAGGACGACTGTAAGAAAGAAAGAAGTGAAGGAACTAAAAACATGAAGTGACCAATGTTTGCAAGCAGAGACTTTCTTGCCTAGCTAAACAGATTCACGGCTATTTTTGGTTTGCTCTTAAAAAGGCAAAGGATGGAAGGCCTGCTGGGTGCCAATATGCAGAAACAAACTCCTTCCTCAGCTCAGGGCTCAAAATACACCCCAGCTGAGACATTTCTGCTCTTGCTGCCAGTGTGCAGAGTAAGGCCATAGAAGGGCCAAGTTTATGAAGCCAAGGGAACATCTTCACATCATATGATTCTTGGCCCTCATGGATGTGTGGGTATTTCTGAAACAGCTTAACAATGGATTTCAGCTGGATTCACTCTAGCACAATGGGATTAATATGTAATAAAATGATGTTTTGGCCATCTGCAAAGGAAGGTCATTTCCCACCAATCAGAGCAGGCCTCATAATCCCAAGGCAGCAAAAACTCTCTGATGCTGGGAAGAAAAAAGAAAGCTGACCTGGCATGATAAATTGGGCTGCCTTGGCCTGGCTGCCAAGCATCCCTCACATTTCTCTTTAATACCACTCTGTAATCAGACCATGGTGGACTGGATCCATTCCCCCACAGTTCCCTGGCCCTGCCATCTTAAGCGAGGCCATTCCCTTCATGGGGAATGCTGGCAAATCCTAACATTCTCGTCCGTCTTAAAACTGGAGACTTTTCTTGAAAACAACAATCTCCCCCCCTTCATTATCTTGGGCAGGTGAGCAGGGAGGAATGACTGCTGTTTGCATGGAGCAGCAGTGCATTAGCTACTTTCAAAACATCTGACTGATCCCAGATTACACGAGACAAAGGCCTGGATCCTTTGCCTTTAGACAGGTGCATAATAGTGTGAATTTTCTGAAACTACCGCTTTGGGAAGAAACTAAAACTGCATGTGAACTTCAATGCTACAACAGTATACTCAGCACAGACCAATCCTTACAGAATAAAAGCATTTCGTAAGTTCAGTTAAACAGGAAAAAAGAAACACTGTCATTCCCAGAGAACACTGGCAGTGATGAAAATAAAACATTCAAAGAAGAAACCTCCAGGATCAGTCACAGGATCCAGTACAAAGCCAGCGCACTGCCCCTTATATGAGCATCGCACGTAGCGAGGAGTTCAAAGCCAGGCCATCAATCAGAAAGTGGCTTCTGAAGCATGTCAATATAGTTTTTTTTTCAGTAGAGATGGGTTTTCGCCATGTTGGCCAGGCTGGTCTCGAACTCCTGGCCTCAAGTTATCCACCTGCCTTGGCCTCCCAAAGTGCTGGGATTACAGGCATGGGCCGCCGCGCCTGGCCAATGCATGTCAATATAGTTTTAATGAGGCATGCATTACCAGATCCTAATTTGTTGAAAAGTCATGCTCCATTTCCATTTTGACATTCCTCATACTTCAATTAAAAAATTAATGAGAACACCGTTTCCCCAACCCACTCTGGACGATGGGAATCCACTCTGGCCTCTTGTTCAGCCTCTGAGGTAGACAAGGCCCCAGGTGGCCTCCACACAGCCGGTGAAGGGAGCTGGCGCCTCTCAGGCCGTCCCCTGAGGCAGTGGAGGAAAGAGAACCACTAATCATAAATGGCCTGGTTCCGAGAAGGGTTTTTTTGCCCCGTGTCTAGTTCTTGCTTTTAAATTATGTGAATTTAACATTATTCTCCATAATATACCTATGTGTTAACATTTTAGATTACTAATGAATTTAATTAACAGTTTCTCTCCCAACAGGCAAAACTGACACAGCACATAGACACGCCACATTTACTCTGTTGCTTTCAGCGTGACTAACCCAAAGGAACCTGGCAAGCAGGAGAAACCAGACCTCCCGGCGCTCCCAAGCCACATCCCTATCCTGGCTTCTTCCCCATAGAGTCTAAATCATCTAAAGGAGGTGAGGTGGCCATATGTACCTTACAGGGGTGTTGTATGACTTTGAAGAAACAATAAACAACACAAACAGAAGTCCCCAGCTTAGTCCTGGGCACACGGCAGGTATTCAACACGTCAGCTGTCCACCTCAACCTCAGCCCACCTCCACCAGCTCTAGCATACATTCTACAGAAGACAAAGTTAAAAACAGAAAAGTAGGATTGCCTGAGGTCAGCAGTTCGAGACCAGCCTGGGCAACATAGGGAGAACCAGTCTCTATGCAAAATAAAACATTTTTAAAAATTGGCCAGATGTGGTGGTGGGCGCCTGTTGTCTTAGCTGCTTGCAAGGCTGAGGCAGAAGATCATTTGAGCCCAGGAGTTTAGGAGGCTGCATTGAGCTTTGGTTGCACCACTACACTCCAGCCTGGGTGACAGAGCAAGACCCTGTCTCAAAAAAAAAAAAAAAAAGTATGCTCTGACAGTAATCTATAGAATGTCACACACTACACCATATGTCAGTGGTAGATACGGCCTGGCACTTCAACCTGTGTCCAAGTACCATCCTGCAACTAAGCCTCAGAGGTGATCTCTCTCATTATCTGGCTATGGCGAAAGACAGCTCTTGATACTCTCCTTCATTCACCATCAATGCTGCAATTTCCCTGTTGAGCCCAGGGAAAACCCGCACGGGCAGCAAGGGAGCCAGTTGACCAGGTTTTCATAAAAGCAGCTACATGCACATCCCTGAAAGAGAGAGTGATGAGGGAGTCCCGGAGAAAAGACACAGCTGTAGTAAAACACTTCAGTTGCCATAAGAACAAAATAGCCTATTAAACACCAGGAAGGGTCTAATGAGAAAAATTTGCTCATCATTTCCTACTTCTATGTTTGGCTTATTTCTAAAATACAGTAATAACTAAATTGGCAAACTAAATTTAAACTCAGCCAAGCATGCTTTCATGCTGAGTTTAGAGGAAAAACAAGCCCCTGCAGCTGACCAAATTAAAGGCAGATCACACCTTCAACTTTTGCCCACCTCTTCCACGTAGGATCAATCATAGATTTCTGACCAAGAAAAATGCAAAGCCATTAAAGCACTTCCCAGACCACATTCTGTAGTCCTACCTCATAGGACTGATGAGAGTTTAAATATGGCTGCGCATGAGGCACTGCATACAAGTTCAGCAGTCAGTGGGCTGATGGTGACCATTCTCACCACATCAAGTCCAAGGTCTCCTCACTTTCAAGGATACCTCCTACCTATCCAACTTTATACTTCAGTATTTCTCAACAAAGGACATCTCCTCTAACCCCTCCAGGCCACACTGCCTGACCGCCCCCAGCTCACATTTCACATGCTCAGGCCCAGGTTCTACACAAAACTGGACCCGGCCAATCTAATGTGCAGCCCAATGTTTAAAAATCAGGATATTCTGCTGGGCACTGTGGCTCACGCCTGTAATCCCAGCACTTTGGGAGGCCGAGACAGGCAGATCACTTGAGGTCAAGAGTTTGAGACAAGCTTGACCAACATGGTGAAATCCCGTCTCTAATGAAAATATAAAATTAGCTGGGCACGGTCGTGGGCGCCTGTAATCCCAGCTACTGGGGAGGCTGAGGCAGGAGGATTGCTTGAACCGGGGAGGTGGAGATTGCAGTGAACCAAGATCACCCCACTGCACTACAGCCCGGGTGACAGAATGAGACTCTATCACAAAAAAAAAAAAAAAAAAAAAAACCACCACACACAAACAAACCAGGAAATTTTACATAAAACCCCAAATATATGGCTCCTCTGGAAAAATGTGAAAATGAGCAACAGAGGCTCTACTTCCAACAGGGCAACAAGCACCAGGAGTAACGAGGGCAGCTGCTCTTCCCACAGGGGCCTGTGCCTCCAGATCCCACCATGCCCACTTCAATGATCTTCCTCACTCGCTGGCTCCTGGCCGGGGACCCCTGATCCTGAGCACACAGTGGGTTCATTTGCATCACAACTATGTTACTACCCCCCTGAAATGTCGACTGTCTGGCGGGACCCTCTCTTTTTGATACCTGCCTTCTCTCCGCTTACATCACAAGCATGTGCAGTTGTCTCTCTGAGCAGCCAGTGACCTCAAGAAACCTCTTTCTTCCCACTTCCTGAATTACTATGAATGAGATACAGCAGGTTCCCAACTCCCTCCACAGGTTCCGCTCTGTGTCACACACTTGCCTCTCAGCTGGGAGTTTGCATCCCTGTAAATATACAAATAGTCGCACTACAGACCTTTCGGGCTGCTGTATAAAGTTTTCTGTGAATGACATCCGTGCCTCTCCTAGCAGTCATATATTTTTCCTAGTAAAAATGTTCTGAATGCATACAATGGAATTAAATAAATCACTACAGCATATGAACAAGTTCCCAACCCACTCTAAAAAGATACCTCACTGATGAGCCATGCTTGGCAATGGATAATTACATCCAAGAAGACACAGGACACAGTGGAAAAAACAAAGGACCAGACTCAGGGACTCACATTCCAAACCCAGCACCAGAACTCACTGCCAAGTGATCAGGGTGATTCGGTTGGCCTCTTAGGACCTGATTTTATTTCTTTCCAATATTTCCTATGGCTTTATAGATGTTTTTGAATATTTTGAGCACTCTTCAAATAATATGGTGCTAGTGAATTTGAGGCAACATCTTGAGACCAATCATTCTGAGCATAAAAATCTATGAAAATGAAAAGAATATTTAAAAACTAGATGTGACGGGCCCTTTAACAAGCCAACTTTTGCTTGTTATACCTTTTCAAACTAGAAATGAAGCCACGGAAGCATCTTACAGGTAGATGCTTGTACTGTGTTGGCTGGAGAAACTCACACCATAGCAGAGACTGATACGTCTGGCCTGCGTGCACTGCTGAATGCCTGCGGGATGGGTATGGCCTCTTCCTCACCACGTCTAAATGCAAGCTTCTAGAAACTGAAGACAAGGCAGCTGGGGAGGGAGCAGACTGTCATTAACTTTAGAACTCCTAACTTGGGCTTCAACAACACAGATGGTTCTGAATGACAGACCACCATATGAAATCCATCTTCTCTCTGCCTGGAGGAATCTCATAGTCCAGTGGCATCGTCTGCCAGGGAGAGAAAAGGTTTCCTGTGTTGTGAATTCTGCGTGGAAAAAGCTACACAAAAGCAACTAACTCTTAGCCGCAGTCTCAAATGGAACCATATGAAGGAGGAACATACCAGGTCAATCAGGTCGCTGAGGTTTTTCTCGATTTGCTGGGGAGGCAGGCGCCTCATTAGGTCCAAGGCACAGTCCAGCTGCTGATCACTCTGTGGAGGGAGAAATACAAGTGCGTCAGTCATTTTTGCCAGAAGGAATATCAAAAACTCCTTTTAAAAAGCATGCTTGCCCAAGGCATTCTAAAACCCAAAGAGCCACGCAGTGGGCCCTCCGCCAGGTCTGTGTGTGCCAGCAGCCTGGAGCGGGGGGCGACTGTGCAGGCTGTTTGCTCCCCTTTGACAGCAGTCTCTGTCTCAAGTGGGGGCATCCAAAAGACCCTGAAAGAAGTGGAAGCAGGCTGGAGACGTCAGAAAGCTCCCTCACCGGCTCCCCTGCTCCTGCTCAACAGGCCCTGGTGGCTGCAGATGTCGTGCCTCCCAGTTGGTTCCATGGTAAGCACACTCTAGTGGCGGATTACTTTTGCCCTTTGTTGTAACCTGGGTATAAACATCAGGTAACATCCCCAGGCCAGGTTCCTTGATAAGCTCCAAGGGAGGGAGAAAAGCCAGGCAAAGAACAAGTGGCAAGATGCACACGGGGTTAAAAGTGCTTCATTCATTCAATAGAAACTTAGGACACTAAGACCTGGACCACACTACAGTCAAGAGCTCACTCCACCCAGCAAACTGGACTGCAAATGCATTAGGTCACTGCAGAGGCAAGGACTGGAAAGACAACCATTACTCTTGTTTATCAAGCACTCTTTTAAAAAATGTTTTTCATTTTTTAAAGATAGGGTCTTGCTGTGTCACCCAGGCTGGAGTGTAGTGGCATGATCTTGGCTCCCTACAACCCCCACTTTCCAGGCTCAAGTGATCCTCCCACCTCAGCCTCCAGAGTAGTTGGGACCACAGGTGCACGCCACCACACCTGGCTAATTTTGTAGTTTTTTTGGGGGGGGAGGGGGGGAAACATGAGGTTTTGCCATATTGCCCAGGGTGGTCTTGAACTCCTGGGCTCAAGCAGTCAAACTGTCTTGGCCTCCCAAAGTGCCGGGATTACAAGCATGAGCCACCATGCCCAGCCCAAGCACCTTTTTAAAGCTATGCATCCTGTGCTTCACCATACTCTCCTCACAGTACATATGCTGCAAATATTTACTAAGAGCCACCATGTGCCAGTCACCATAAAGATATAAAAAATAAATAAATAAAGGGAGGGGGAGAGGAAGGGAACTGAGCGGAGGCAAGGCTGGTAAAATGCAAAGTAAATTCAATGCACAGTGGGTTCTAACACAGAAGGCTAGACCTCAGGAGATGAGACAAGAAATAAAGTGAGAAAGGTGGGCCAGGTACAATGGTGAAGACCTGTGTATGCAACTCTTAGAAGTACAGGTGACTCCAAGTAAGGCAGATGGAGTCCCCAACACTACCCAAGCAGCCACTATCTGATTTGTATCTGGAATCTGCTCTGCTCAGACCAATTTCAGGATTTTTGGAAGGCCTAAATCAACAAGCTACAGTCTCATAAAATACACAAAGTAATCCTCAAAATGCCACATTTGGCCTTAACGAAATACAACTTTTGAATATTACCATTTATACTCCAGGTCTGTTAACCACAAGTAGGCCGTGGGGCAAGGACCCACTTCATAGTCACCAAAGACATAACACATTATTAAGGAGAGTCAATTTCATTTTTTTAAAAAAAGATATTGACATGGCATATACAGCCAGCTGTTTTAAAAAAGAATGAAAGAAAAGAAAAAGCCTGTCCCTTGCTCAAGATGGCTATCAGTGACAGTTCATCCTGGAACACACAACGAACTGGCTCCCCTGCAAAGAGAAAAGAAAAACACCACACCAGAAATTCTACCACTTGTTTTGCTGAATGCCAGCAACCATGAATTCCCTACTTGTGCCACGCATTTCTATGCCAACATGTGTCAGCCAAGGCCACAGTGATGGGTTTGGCCCACTGGCATGAGAGGAAATTTTAACACCACGTCTTGGGCAGAACACACAGATAAGCTGATTCGACTCTAGAGAGACATATTCAATTCCCAATACTGCCATTCATTAACTTATGGCCTTGGGTGGGTTTCTTAATCTCTAGAAGTCTCTATTTATTTATCCATAAAATGGGAACACAGTATCTTCCTTAGAGAGTGACAATAATTTAGTAATGTATGTGGAACATTTAATACACAGTAGTATGTGTTTAATGATTGGGGATATTGAGTGCATACAAATAAACATACAGCTTTTAAATCTTTTTAAAAATTTTAAATGATTCCCCTGCCCAACCTCCCTGCCCCTCAACCCAGCCCTGGATCTCTCTCTCTCTCTCTTGCTCCCCTGAAACTAGAGCTAATGTTCAAACTCAATACAAAGCTACGTATTCTCTTGGCCAAGCAAGAATAGAAAACCCTAAATGATTCCAGTCAAACTCGTTAAAAGGTATAAACTAGTATTTCTCAACTAGGGATGATTTTGCACACGTGCACACACATACACACACACCTCCAACAACCCTGCCAGGAGACATCTGGCAATGTATGGAGACATTTTTGTCACAACTGGGAGAGAAGAAACTACTGACATCTAATAGGTAGGGGCCAGGGATGCTTCTAAACATCCCAAAACGCGATACACAGCCTCCCCACAACAAAGAATCACCCGGCCCAAACGTTAATAGAGTTAAGGCTGAGAAGCCCTGGGCTAAAAATAATTGGTTTGGGGGCTGCAGATTCCCAGAATCTGATTGACAATAAAGTCCCCCTCAGGAAGACTGCACATGCAGGCAAACGTTTTATATATAATTCTAATTTAAAGACCACACATACACTTTGGGAGGCCAAGGCGGGCGGATCATGAGGTCAGGAGATCGAGACCATCCTGGCTAACGTGGTGAATCCCCGTCTCTACTAAAAATACAAAAAAATTAGCCGGGCGTAGTGGCGGGTGCCTGTAGTTCCAGCAACTCGGGAGGCTGAGGCAGGAGAATGGCATGAACCCAGGAGGCGGAGCTTGCAGTGAGGCCAGATCACTCCAGCCTGGGCGACAGAGCGAGACTCCATCTCAAAAACAACAACAACAACAACAACAACAACAAACCCACACATAACCCCTAAAAATTTCTGGTCTTCAGAAAGCATCTCAACTAGATATTAGCAATCCTCCTTATAAATGAAAAGCAAATTAAGATATAAGTAAGCCTGTCTAATTTGAAACGGCGATCCAGACAGAACATAGAAGGGATTAACTAGAAAACTGAGCAGTGTTATCTAGGAAAAGACCTAAGTTGACCAGAGAAGCTCAAGGTGAAAGACACTGTTTTAACCCTTCTTCAGTGCCTGTTCACAAGCCCAGTTCCAATATGCTGATCACATCCCCACCCCGCAAGGGGGCTGGACAGTCCTCTGTAGACCTGTATCTAGTTGACAGCACTAGAATACTACTACAAAAGGATCTGACTCATATTTTGCATTAATCCCAATTAATCTTAATTGGAAATGTTTCACTACAAATTTCTAGGGCTAAGGATGTTTAACTATCATTCAATGAGGAAATGACTAAATGCTTCCCATAAGTGAAGCAACATGGGAAAGCTTAATGACAGCTTTTAAGACGTTAAAATTAGAGTTAACTGGAGCCATTTGCTTGGGAGTCATCCCAAACCCTAAGGGGTCCAAACAGGAAACGGCACCAGAGAATGAAGCAGATGTGGATGACCTTCAGCTACAAGCAACAACGTAAGTGACCCAGGCAATGGAACGATGGGGACGGAGGGAGGGGGCTAGTCCCAGGGGCCTCCCTAGGATGCTGTCACTTTTATATAAAGCTCAATAACAAGCAATAGTGAACATTCTTTTTTTTTTAAAGATAGGCTCTCACTCTGTCGCCCAGGCTGGACTGTAGTGGCACAAGCTCAGCTCACTGCAACCTCTGTCTCCTGGGCTCAAGCTATCCTCCTCCCATCTCAGCCTCCTAAGTAGCTTGGATTACAGGCACACACCACCATGCCTGGTTATTTTTGTTTTTCTTGAGACAGGGTCTCACTTTGTTACCCAGGCTGGAGTATAGTGGCGCAATGTCAGCTCACTGTAGCCTCCACCTCCCAGGCTCAAGCCATCCTCCCACCTCAGCCCTCCAAGTAGCTGGGGGGCCACCATGCCTGGCTAATTTTTTGTAGTTTGGTAGAGATGGGGTTTCACCATGCTGCCCAGGATGGTCTCAAACGCTTGACCTCAAGCGATCCGCCCACCTCGGCCTCCCAAAGTGCTGGGATTACAAGCATGAGCCACCATGCCCAGCCAATTTTTCTATTTTTTGTAGAGATGGGGTTTTGCCATGTTGCCCAGGCTGGTCTCAAAGTCCTGAGCTCAAGCTATCCATCTGCCTCAGCCTCCCGAAGTGCTGGGTTTACAGGCGTGAGCCACCGCACCTGGCCATGAACACTCTTATTATTTAGACACGTGTTTTAGACTAATATAACAAGGCTTTTTTTTTTTCTTTAAGCCAAGACAAAGGAATGATAAATACAACATTTAAGAAGAGTAGAAGAGCAGTTCTAGGGAAGCCATGAGGGGAAGATGAAAGCTATACTGTCTAGGTCTCACATGGAATGGCAGGTTCAAGGGTATTCATCATCAACGCGATGCTTAAGTTATGATTATCAGATATCTAAACTTTTTTTAAAGGTAATAGAAAAAACTACAAGTATGCAGGGAGTGGTGGTGCGTGCCTGTAGTTCCGGCTACTCGGGAAGCTGAGGCAGGAGGATCGTTCAAGCCCAGGAGTTCTGGGTTGTAGTGTGCTATGCCCATCAGGTGTCCGCACTAAGTTTGGCATCAATACAGTGACTTCCTGGGAGCAGGGAACCACCAGGTTGCCTAAGGAGGGGTGAACCGGCCCAGGACAGAAACGGAGCAGGTCAAAAAATACAAGGAAGAGCAAGTAAAGAGAGGGCTTAGGACTCAGGAGTCCAGGGTCCAAGGTATGCCCTGTCACTAGACGTCTGTGTGCTTTGGACTGCTCACTTAACCTCGTGGCCTGGGATTTGGCCCAGATGAACTCTAAGACTCCTTCTAGATGGAGTGCCCTCTATCCTACTGCAAGAGCAGACATGCCTAACCGCCACACCCTTCAAAACAAGACCATCATCCTGGATTTGGCCACTTGCAGGCCAGCAACTGGGCTACATGTAGTTCAACAACTGTGCACTGAGTGCCAACCCTGGGCCAGGCCCTGAATCCGGCCCAACAAATGAGACCCAGTCCCAAGCCTCAAGGAACCAATTGTCCATAAAACAGCAAATAACCACAAGGTCGTGTGGTGTGTACAATGATGAGACAGAGAAGGTACAAAGAGACAAGGCACAGTTCACAATACACTGATTTGTACTTCTTTGTGTCAATTATTTTCCTAGGACTTCCCTCCCTCACATGGCTACAAAATAAACAGAAGGCCAGTCAGGGGAAGTAAACTGTCACCCGGTGGCTAAGAGCTCTCCACAGGCCAGCTCCTTCAAAACTCTGACTGGTCCAGGCACCTCCTTCATACAATGAGCTTCACCAGTTCCACCACCCAATGGTGTGTTCCAGGTGGAAAGGTAAATAGTAAAAGAAGGACCATTCCTCCTTATCCTCTGGAATTCTCTGTCCATTCAATTAATCATCTGATCATTATGTGAGTGTTTCCTAGGTAACAAGCACTGTTTTTGATGCTGAGTGGTGAACATAAAAGTCTCTGCTCCTCATGGAGCTTATGGTGCAGTCAAAATCAGTGTGGAAAAAAAAAATCAAGGAAGAGTCCTTGTTAGGATGTCAAATAATAAGGAGGGGACAGTTACCCCATTTTAAGCTGGCAAGGCTCCAAGGGGTAGGTTTAGGGGGTTTTTTGTGTTATTTTCTTATTTTGGTATATAAACTGAGATAAGAAATATTTCACCTCCTGTTTTCACATGATTTAAAGAAAAAGCATAAAATTGCTTAAATCACCCTGCAATAAATAAAACCACCATTAATACGGACTAAAACAATTTTTCAGAATAAGAAATCAGTCAAATAAAACCCCACCATCTAAATATCTGCTACAGTGTTCAGACATCTGATGGTATTATGAAATCATCTGCATACAGGAAAACTTGGCCTACTAGGCAAACTCCAGGGCAAAGTCTGATTTGGAAACCATCAAGTGAGATGTAACCAGTCCCTACACTCCAAGTTTGGTAGAGTAAACACACCATCTACAACAATGTCAATGTCAGAGTAGAGGTGTCCACTAAGTAGGGCAGGGAGCCCCAGAAGATGTCTCAGAATGGGGCCACAGGAGCAGGTTAGCCCTGGATAAGCAGGTGTGCCTTTCCAGGCAGCAGGTGCAGCAGGCTAAGGAGAGGTGAGCCAGGTGCGTGGAGGAGGAGGTGGGGAACCGTGGGGCATGGCCTGGGGAGGTGACTGGGGCCTTGTCACAAGGGCCAGATCACACCCAAACTACTCAGGGGGCAGCTATGCTGGCCCGAGGAGCTAGGCTCAGAACCTCACTTCTCCCCGCAGTTTTTTGCTCCTGTCCAGTTTATAGGTAAGGCATCTGTGCCACATTCTTTAAAATCCACTTTTCTGTGAAGGTTTTGGAGCCCCTAGAGATTTTTCCACAGGGGAATGACGACTGCTGTTGTGACTTAGAAGGCGAAGCAGATTATATTTTCCAAAAATGACCATAACAAGCAGTCACATCCCACATGCTCCTCTTGCAGCGTGACTGTGACACTCCTCCCACTTGTGGTGGGGCGGGGGGTGGGGGGGGCTGTGTCCCCTCCGCCTTGGAACCGGAGGAGCTTTTGTAACTTTTTATCATCAGAGCCCAGCACAAATGATGCCCTATGACTTGTGAGCCCACAAGAGACAATGCGGCTTCTCCCTGCCTGCTAAACACACAGGCCTGGAGCCCACTCAACTGCCCCGAGGCCACCCTGTGCAGAAGAGTCCCTGAGACTCCATGGACAGAGGGAGGCCCACTGAGCCCCCAGGTGCTCCAGGCTCCCACTGTTCCAGCTTCAGCTATCTGACTGCAATAGCATGAGACCCCAAGCCAGAACCACCCAGCCAAGGCCCTCCTGAACTCCTGACCCACAGAAACCATCAGAGACAATGAAATGAATTGTTCCTTTAAGTCACTAGGTTTCGGGATGGTTTTGTTAGACAGCAACAGTAAATGACACAGAAGGATTTGTCTGGTGACCTTGGGGAGACAGCCTAACCAGAGACGAAACTGGGGACAGAAGAGCTAGCAGAGGAGCCTCTACAGCAACCAGGTCTCTGGCTGGATGGCCAGAGAGGAGGAGAGCCAAAGACTTTAAGGTCACAACAGATAGGACGAGGTCAGTTACTGGAAATGGGAAGAAGCCCAAGGAGCCTGAGGTGACTACGTTTCCTAGCTGGGGCCAACTGCTAGAGGATGGTGCCACAGCCTCACCGGAGTGTGTACGTTTTGTGTGTGCTTTTAAAACCCACTGTTTTTAATTTCAAAGACAGGCACAGGCAGTAACTCAAATTGCTAATGCTTGCAAGCAGAGGTCCTGCTTGGCCTGCTGTAGTGGCTGGTTAAGGCAGATTTGTGCTTAACAGCATCTGTCTGTACATAAACAACCAACGAAAGCTTCAAGGCCTTCAGAGTTTGTTCTTAAGTTCATCAAGACCTTCACTCGTTTACATTCCCGAGAGGCTTAGCAAATAACTTCATAGACAGCACAAAGGTAAACTCTGCTGGCGCCCAGAATGACTTACCACAAATTTATGGAGTCTCACTTAACCATGGTTTGTCTTGTATAATCCGTGACCCAATAAGCAACTTTGTTTAAACGTCAAATCTGTTTTCTGCCTTGTGGCCCGGGAACAGTTTGTGCTGGGGGCGATTTGGAGAAGGAATCCTGGGCCGGCCCAGCCGACCACTCATCTTTAGGTCACTCTGGAAAACTGCACATTTTGGATTAATAAAAAGAAAAGTGCTTCCTCCACTGCCTGAGTGTCCTCTGGGATGTGACGATAGCTGTGCAGGAGGGAGATGCCTCAAACACAAACACACGAATACTCCTTGGATGACTTTCTGTTCCCATGGGAAAATCCAATACCCTCGCTGTCAAGGGAATCACAGCCACAGCGGAAGTCCACTTGGCGGACCAAGCCTTCTTCAACCTTTTGGGGTCTGCTGTCTACCATCATAGCCAAGTCAATGTCATCTTTTTAAATTGAGGTTTTTTTGTTTGTTTTGTTTTTTAAAAACCATGCAACATAAAAGTAACCATTCTAGTCCTACTCTGACCATACAGACAAACACAAAACCCTGGGAGATGGCAGGGCAACATGAAGGAAGAGGCTGGCTCTGTGGATGACCCACCAGCCAGAATGGGTGACCTGTTGTTATATGAGAAATAAACTCCTATCTCATTTGAGGAATAAAATGTAACCATTTTAGGGCTGGACATAGTGGCTCACGCCTGTAATCCCAGCACTTTGGGAGGTGGAGGCGGGTGGATCACTTGAGGTCAGGAGTTCAAGACCAGCATTGCCAATATGGTGAAACCCCACCTCTACTAAAAATACAAAAATTAGCAGGGCATGGTGGCAGATGCCTGTAATCCCAGCTACACGGGAGGCTGAGGCAGGAGAATCACTTGAAACTGGAAGGCGAAGGTTGCAGTGAGCTGAGATCATGCCACTGCACTCCAGCCTGGGTGACAGAGTGAGACTGTCCCCACACCCTCCCCCCACCTGCCAAAAAAAAAAGAAAAAGAAAAATTAGCCATTTTAAAGTGAACAATTCAGTGGCTATGTTAAGGTCATTTGGATTACCGTG
Organism: Pan paniscus; assembly: GCF_029289425.2. Classification (NCBI taxonomy): domain Eukaryota; kingdom Metazoa; phylum Chordata; class Mammalia; order Primates; family Hominidae; genus Pan; species Pan paniscus. Next base: position 207,686,910 of record NC_073249.2, on the reverse strand, counting down.
AAAACATAACTGCTTTATGTGTCTCTCTCTTTTTTCTTCTATAAACAAGTCTCTCCTTTAAAAAAATTCTGTTGGGATCACAGAAATTAGATCTGGACTGACATCTCAATTTCATCTGAGTCCTGCTCCTTCATTTGACGATGCATAATGAGGTCCAGCGCAAGTTTTGCCAGGTTGCACAGATAGAGGCAAAATCCGCACCTAAACCCGGATCTTCTTCGTGTTTTGAGGCCTGGCTCTGCCCCAAGCCCTTCTCCCCTGTGAGTCTTTCATCCAGGGACTGTGTAAGTGACTGGCAGACACAACCGAACAGTGAGATGAGATTCTCACCCTCAAGGAGCTGTGACCTAAGGTAGAGGACAGCCAGAAAAAAAAAGCAGGAAAGAACTACACCATCCTCCTACATTCAACGCCCAGCATCCCAGCTACCCCATTATTTTCGAGGACTGGTCCTCCCAGTGATTTGTCCAGGTCTTCAAGGTATCAACTTTTTAAAAAAATTCTAGAAGACAGCAATCTCTCTAAAATGTATTACCTGCTCTACATTTTTACACAATGCAAATGATCACAGGACAATGCAATGAACACAGCTAAACCATTTCTCATTAGCCTAAGGACAGTGTATGAGTAGCCACTCTTGGAATGGCACCGTGTGTCTGCTTTTTACATTTATCTGCTTCTTCTGCCAGGCTGTCAGTTACACTTCCTCAACTAATATGTTGCTTCTAATCTGCTATGAGGTTGAGAACCCAGAAAATTAGAAATCTGCTCTCATTTCAAACAAAAAAAAAGAAACTCTGAGAGAAGGAATAAATCAGGTTGATAACTTGGGGTAGAGAGTCACAGCCCACAAATAGTTTGTAAGTACCCTGACACTATATGAAGATTACTTCTTCCTTTTCTTGAAGAAGTTCAAGACTCTAAAGGCAGAGATACGATATACTAATAATTCCTACTTTCCCATACAACCTGCATAAGCAAGTCACCACCTCATCCCTTGGAACCTTAGTCTTCTTTAAAACCTGGGCCCGACGGTACTGTCTACCTCACGGGCCACTGGGAATGAGGTACCACGTCTGGGCCATAAGGGCACCGCCCACAGAGCATCCTCCATAAAGGGTAGGAACCCTCCCAGAGAGTAAAGCACATGGCTTATCTGCCAGGACTTTTACATAACATTTTTTAGGTGCTAGAGGGTCCTTTCTGCCTGAATTTTTCCCTCACTTGACACAGGTTTTCCATTCAGGCTGCCAGGAGTCTCTAGAAAGGTAGGCGGAGTGTTATGTCAGTTTCCAAGTCATTAAGCACCCACAAAGGAGGGCAGGCTTGCACAGCACTCACTCCACACAACCGCCCCTGCCCTGAGTACGATGGAGCACATGGCTTCCCTAAAGCCACAAGGAGAAGAGAGGCAGGGACAGTGAGAGCTGAAGGAATTCCACATGTGTCCATGGAAGATCACCTTCCCTTTGTTTTCCTGCCCTCTAGTAACTCCCTCATGCAGCTTGCTTTCTGAAGCCCTCTGCTCCATTTCCCCAGCCCAGGACAGCATCAAGAAATATTTCCACCATCTCATCTATTTGAACCTTCTCCCTATTTACCGGTGCTCCCAACCCCATCTGAGGCCATCGAAACCAGACAACTGTGGTAGCACTAGCAGAGTCCCCAAACTACCCTGACACCCTCCCCGGCAAGGAAAATTTCCACGCGCCTCTCCCTGGCATATTTATTCCAGAGGAAAACTTAGCAACCTACACACTACACACAGGCTCTGTGTCAAACTCTACAACAGCCATCAGTTGATTTTTCCCTTACACATCCCTCCAGGAAGTGAAATATCCGAAATGAGTCATACTCAGGAGTCGGAGCTATACTTCCGCTGTAGTTTTTTTGGATAACCAATTCACTGTTTACACTCCAAAACCTCTAATTGCTGAACACAGAACAGTTCCTTTGCAGAGATCAAAGCTTACCTGGTGAACCTGGCGAAGTGACAAAAATTCTCCAAAAGGAGTTAGCCATCCAGAGTGCCAGAGGAGGGTGGCTGTACAAGCACATTTTAATTGGCAAAGCAGAGTCGCTGCCCAGCAAGGAAGAGTATGCAGGGGTTTATTCTGCTGCTCTTCTATTTCCCCTTTAAGGCATATATCTCTTACCCCTGCACCCACCAACTCTAGTCACTCCCAGCACACAGCTGGCGGCCGCCCACCCGCACCCGCACCTGCACCCGCACCTCAGAGAGCTTGCTGATCCCTGAGCCGTGCACTGAAGCTTCCAAGCAGCTCTACCTAAAGGCAATCACTGCCTGCTTTTTACAACATATACAAAGCAAATGGGCTAACCTGATGCACAGAAAAACCCTGGGTCACACGACAACCAACAAACTCATTGCTCAGGATGGCTCTCCGCCACATTTCTCAGGCACTGTGCTTGGCTCTGCTGGCCAACTGAGTGAGCTGGAGCATTTTCTCTTGGGTGTGCCTACCCCTCCACCTGTCCAACTTTAAAACACAGAATCAACAGGGATGTTACACTAAAGGGGACCCTAGAAACCATATAAACGGTGGAAAATTGAGGCCTGGACTGACCCATAACAAATGAGACATCACATAATGGCAAATGAAACATGACCAGAAAACAAATCTCTTTAGTACACAGTTTAGCGCTTCTGCTTATACAGGTTGAACAGCCCTAACCCAAAAATCCAAATCCCAAACTTTTTGAGCGCAGACATGAGGCTCCAATGAGCATATCAGACTTTCGGATTAGGAATGGCTGACCAGTAAGTTCTGCAAATATTCAAAATCTGAAAAGAATCCAAAGAAGTCTCAAATCCAAAATGCTTCTGGTCCCAAGCATTTCGGATAAGAAACCTGTAGTTTAATCATCAGTCAAAATTTAAGAATAGAGTTGATTTTGGGCCGGGCACGGTGGCTCATGCCTGTAATCCCAGCACTTTGTGAGGCCAAGGTGGGTGGAGATCAGGAGATCAAGACCATCTGGCCGAGGTCAGGAGATCAAGACCATCCTGGCTAACACGGTGAAACCCCGTCTCTACTAAAAATACAAAAAATCAGCTGGGCATGGTGGCGGGAGCCTGCAGTCCCAGCTACTCGGGAGGCTGAGGCAGGAGAATGGCGTGAACCCAGGAGGCAGAGCTTGCAGTGAGCCGAGATTGCACCACTGCACACCAGCCAGGGTGACAGAGTGAGACTCCGTCTCAAAAAAAAAAAAAAAAGAATAGAGTTGATTTTATCCAAGAAAATACTACTTCGGGCTGCGAGCAGTGGCTTACACCTGTAATCCTAGCACTTTGGAAGGCAGAGGTAGGCAGATCACTTGACCCCAGTAGTTCAAGACCAGCCTGGGAAACACAGCGAGACCCCGTCTCTACAAAAAACTTTTTAAATTAGCCAGGTGTGGTGGTGCATGCCTGTAGTCCCAGCTACTCGGGAGGCTGGGGCGGAAAGATCACCTGAGGTTGAGGCTGCCCAGTCTGCATAACAGAAGGAGATCCTGTCTCAAAAAAAAAAAAAAGAAAAGAAAATACTCTTTGACTCTTTTGAATAAAATTCTACATTATTAGCATTAACAATGGCAGTATTAAGAATATTTATATATTGTCCAGACTGGGCACACTGGCTCACATTTGTAATCCCAGCACTTTGGGAGGTCGAGGTAGGCAGATCATTGAAGCCAGGAGTTCAAGACTAGCCTGGAGAACATGGCAAAACCCCACCTCCATCCAAAATACAAAAATTAGCCAGGTGTGGTGGTGTATGCCTGTAGTCCTAGCTACCCAGGAGGCTGAGGTATGAGAGTCACTTGAACCTAGGTGGCCGAGTTTGCAGTGAGCTGAGATAGCACCACCGCACTCCAGCCTGGGTGACAAGGTGAGACCCTCTCTCAAAAAAAATTTGAAAAAAAGAATACTTATATATTGTCCAGATAATTTTATTTTTATTTTTAAGTGAATTGATCTTTATTAAGAATACTAGGTATCCAAAAGGCAAACCAATTTCAAACGCAAAAGGGAAGGAAACTAACAACTGCTAAGGGTGGCCCGGCATGGGCCAGGCGCTGCACCCTGTGAGTTTCAGGAGAGCCTCGCAACAGCTGCAGGAGGTGGCTCTTGGGTACCCCAGTTTCACAGATAAGTAAAATGAGGCCCTGAAGGGTAAGGTGACTTGCCCCAGAGCACTGAATGACACAGAAGGACATAACACAGGTCCCCTCCCATGCCCAAACATTCTCCAAAGAATGTTAAACACTCCCAATGAAATAAAATTGATTTCTAACGACTTGTAGGGAACAACTTGCAAGCTCACAAAATCAGATAGGGGCAATGAGTCTCTTCTCCCGGGATGAACAAATTATGGACAATGCCATCTACTACCAAATTCTGAAATCTGTCACCGTGGATTACAGACTGTATTCTCACAAACACTATCCCTGGCAGGTGGATTTGTTGAAAACAAGAAAGCCTCTCCCACACAGTTTCTCTGGTTGACGGTTTCCTGGACCCCTTGAGAAGATCTGCAAGGCGCCATCACTTTGTGTCTGATCATTAATGTTTCACAGATGTCTACAGCTGCTGCCTCCACATGATCCTGGCTGGTTTCATGTAACAAGCGACTAATCCCTCCACTTTGTCAACTGGCAGTTAGACACATAATTATGGGCAATCCTGAGACGTCTTCAAGGGATGCCGTACATGTTGTCCATTTCCCCCTCGATGGCACGAGAAATTCAAGAAGCCTTTCACAAAAGTGGAAGCTGAGTAAAGCAGGGTGCTCCTGTCTTCCAAATAACAGTTAAAAGAAAAAACAATTCAGAAAAATGTCGACCACGTGTTCACTGACGAAGGCTAAGAAAAGTAAACTCCTTTTTTCATAGCAGAAGCAGCCAATTCACATAAACCAAACAGATTTATAAAATGGCCTAGATGAAATCTATAATATTTGGACACAGGTTTACTCCAACAAAACCCTGCACATGGCTTCCAAAGATCGGGGAGAAGCTTCGGTCCAACCTGCAAACAGCACAAACGGGCACGTCTGGATGGGAAAGCAGAAAGGTTTAAAGGATCTGCAAAAAACGAAGGCTCCATCAATCCAAATATTTTATCTAGAAGGGGGTGGTGCTGCTTTTTTGACTTACGTCCAAAAGGAAGCTTGAGGAAAAGAACACAGTGCTTATTGATCCAACAAACCACTTGGGCTATTTCTTCCCTGGGCTCTTGGGCTCCAATTTCAGATGCCTGTGTGTGACTCAATATGGAAGACTCTATCAAATCTCTATTTGTCCCTGTCGGCCTTCCCCATCCAGCTCAAGGGTAACTCTCTATTACAGCACCACGCTCTACACTGACAACCATGGGCCCAGCACTGCAGAGCACAACAGAATTCTGCAACAACTGGCCCTCTGGCTCCCCTAAATAGATCACCAAAGTTTTAAACATATTTTAGTGACAGAAATGTACAATGCAACACTCTACCCACCCATGATACCTTTGCAAACTTAACCCAAGACCTGTCATAACGCTGCCCTCTTCCAATTAATGTCAGGACCCACTGGGCAGGGAGATGCCTGAAACATGACATCCTTTGGGCTTCGATTTTCCAGACCAAACACAGAGGCCTTGCAGGTCTGCAGCTGGCAGAAAGACCTTGGAAGTAAGACAGACAAGAGTTCAAAGCCCATACTCGCCATTTCCTAGCAATTAAGGTCTGAATAATTCCTTCACCTCTCTGAGCCTCGATTCCTTCATCTGTTTAGCGGCAATAATAATCAAACCTATCTTACAGGGTTATTTTGAGAACAATATCACAAAATATGTGTAAAGAAACTAGCATAGTTCCTAAAACAACAAATACTCAATTAAATAAAACAAAGACAAAAACACAGGCATTGGCTGGGCATGGTGGCTCACATCTATAATCCTAGCACTTTGGGAAGCTGAGGCAAGAGGACAGCTTGAGGCCAGGAGTTTGAGACCAACCTGACCAACAGAGTAAGCCTTTTTTTTTTTTTTTTTTTTAAGCGTTAAAAAAATACAAAACAGGTATTATCACCATCCTCTTATACAGAACTTCATTCCAGAAAACATAAGATTATAATGTTTCTAGCCAACGCAGTGGCTCATGCCTGGAACCCCAGCACTTTGGGAGGCCGAAATGGGAGGATCACTTGAGCCTAGGAGTTCAAACCAGCTTGGGCAACACGGTAAAACCCCGTCTCTACAAAAAATACAAAAATTAACTGGGCATGCCTGTAGTCCCAGCTATTTGGGAGGCTGAGGTGGGAGGACAGATTGAGCCTGGGAGGTCGTGGCTGCAGTGAGCCACGATTGTGCCACTGCACTCCAGCCTGGGGGACAAAACACCCAAAAGGCAGGAGAGTGGGTAGCCACAGAACAAGGGGCCTGATAATCAAGTCAGTCAAAAAGTTTTTTTTTTCCTTTCTGTCTCAAAGGAAAAAAAAAAACCACACTCATTATAATATGGAATTAAACATACACACGCACACTCTCACTTATGTAAGTTAACATTCCCTAAAGGCATGAGAGTGGGTAGCCACGGAACATGGGGCCTGAAAATCAAATCAGTCAAGGCCGCTCCTTTTTGGTTCTTTTGGGTAAGCCAAAATGATCTTTACTAGTGGAAACATTATTCCTCCATCAACAGACAAGTTTCCTGAGAGCTGGTGAACATCTTGCCAACAAGACATATTTCGCAAGCTCAAAACCTTCTTTCTTTCCATCCCCAATCAAACGCTGAGTGTTATGTCTCAAGAAGAAAGCTGGCTGAGGAAGGAGCTTAACATCCTTCCATGAGCAAAAAGAATTAAAGAAAGGGAAGCAACAAGTTCCAGTTCCAAAATAGCTTTTTGATAACTAGGAACTAAGCCCAGCCCTGGACAGTATTACTGACTCTCACCACCACCTAAAGCAGGCTCTGCCAAACACAGCACAACAACCAACTGCTACTAACAACTTTCACTAAGCAGGTAGTGCACAGCAGGCGCTGACTTAGGGCTTAAAACACAGCGATAATAGTAATAGCTAAAACTTATTAAGCCATTCTTCTAAGTGCTTTATATGCCAATATCTCATGTAATCTTAAAAATGAACCAAGGAGTTAAGTGCCAGTATCAGTCTCAGATGCAGAAACTGAGGTACGGAGAGAGTGGTGAGCTTACACATTTAAATGGATGGCAGAGCTGGGGTTCAAAGGCAGGTGCATCTGACCCCAGAACCTGCGTGCCTACTCAATACTCCACAGAGCCCAGCAGCTGGGCCACCTGTGCTAAGAACCACTGCCATCTCTTTGTTTTAAAGTCTACAAAAGAAGAGGAGCGGGTTATTTAGCACCTACTTTTGCACAGTTGAGTCACAAGTGAGGAAGGCAGCACCGCTCTCTAGTTAAGGATACAGGTTTGAAAGCAAGATTGTCTGCATTCAAATCCTGACTCCACCGGGTCCCAGCTGTGCGACCTTGGACAAGTCACTAAACTCTTCTGAGCCTCGAGTTCCCCCATCTATAAATGAGGGTAGTAACACAGTAGTCACCCCTTATCTGCAGTTTTGTTTTTTGGCAGTTTCAGTTACCTGTGGTCAACCATGGTCTGAAAATACTAAGTGGAAAATTCCACAAACAATTTGGAAGTTTTACATTTCACGCCGTTCTGCGTGATGAAATCTCATGCCTTCCCACTCCGTCCTGCCTGGGACATGAATCATCTTTTTGTCCCGCGTATCCACACTGTACAAGCTATGTACCCGTTAGTCACTCAGGAGCCGGCTCGGTTCTCAGATCCACTGTCATGGTGTCACAGTGCTTGCGTTCAAGTTACCCTTGTTTTGCTTCATAATGGCCCTAAAACACAAGAGTAGTGATGCCAGCAATTCAGATATGCCGAAGTGAAGACAAAAGGGCTTCTTTAAGTGCAATTTCTCAATTTAATAAAGGAAGGGGAAAACTATATGTGGAGACTAAGATCTATGGTAAGAATGAGTCTTCTATCTAAAATTTTGAAGGAAAAGAAATCTGTGCTAGTTTTGCTGTCACACCTCAATGCAAAGCATATAGGGTTCGATATTATCTGTGGTTTCAGGCATCCAATGGGGGTCTTGGAGTATATCCCCCATAGCTAAGGAGGGACAACTGCTATACATACATTATACTGTTATTTTAAGGATTATGTGGGGGTAATCCTCATTCAGCATCTGGCACATACCTGGGACACAGTCACTGCTCCATAAATTCTACACGTTAAGTCAACAGAAAAGAGGAAGAAACAAGAAAGTAAAAGCATATAATCTAACAATTTCACAACAAAGGCCTCGCTGGCCTTCTGCCAACCTCTAGAAAACAGTGCTGGACTCTGTGTACCCACAGTGTGGCTGGGACTGCAGACACCAGGAAGACCTTGGGACCTGTGGAGCCTGGATGGTTCAGTTGTCTGAGCCAAGGAGGGCTGGATTAGGCTCAGTGATCTAAGCTGAGCAAGTTTCAGCACATACCTCTACAAAGTGGAAGCCCAGGGATGGCTGATATAATGATTCTTTAGGAAGCCAAATGCTCAGTTTCTCAGAAAGGTGTTTTCCTGTTTCATGACAGATAAAAAGGTTTCTCATCCAGACAAATAAATCTGCTGACTGAGAGCTTTCATTAAAAACAAACAGTCTTGCAATAAGGAACCGTAAGCTAGGAAGGCCTTCCATGAATATATGAAATGTCACAAGTCCTCACAGCCTGTGTCTGAGAGTGGGAGAAGGAGAAATTTGAGAAGGTGCTGACCAGCTCGAAGACTGGGATATCATAACCCTAACAACATCCAGTCAGTACATTCCTCACCTACAAACGAAAATCACAGGCAAGGCCACACACCGCTGAGTCCCAGGAGACACACCTTCCCAAATAAGTGTTTGAGTGGGTTGCTGTTAACTTCCAATAAAGCAGATAAATGGTATCATCAATTGCTTCCTGTCTTCAGGTCTTGTCAATACAGAATGCTAAGTCCGCCAGCCTCGAAAGCCTGTGTACCTTCCACAGTCTTAAAGACTTGATGGGAAACTGGAAAAGCAATCAGGAACAGAACACCATGGGCACGAGACTCATTCCAGGTACTGTCACAGCAAGACACCCTTCTAGTATTCCAAAGCTAGGAACACACCTCCCCTTGCTCCCGCCAGCCCAGGGAAACCGAATAAGCTGTTTACCAGGGACCCCAGCAAAGCGAGCCTCAAAACTCACCAGTGGAAGAACTTCATGACACAAAGAGAAAACATCTTTGCTTTCATTTGCCAATTTTTAAATACTTAGCTCATAAGTTCTGTGACCAAAACTAATAGAAGGCTCGGTAGGAGAGCTCGGAAAAGCAGAGGGGGTTGTTTTCCTAGGCTCCTTCCTCTAACACGAAGGTGGAAATCAATTCGCTTCCCCCTTCTAACCCTCGAATCCCTGGAGAACGATCATGTTTGGATGGCCTACGAATGCTCAGCTTTCCGGCAGTGCCCCAGACGAGGAATCCATCCATCCAAGTATTGTTCTTACCTCCCACCACCTCCTACGTCAGGGGAGGGGACCGGGCACATGGTTCCGAGGTCATGCTCCTCACTTAGAGGATCGTGGGAATGCTTACGGAAACACTTGTCACGGCGCTGCCAGCTGGAATCGCTGCTTAAGAAGAGGCTGGAAAACTAGGGAGTGCGCGATCAGAGACGGGAGGCTGGGGAGAGCAGGGAGGCAGATGTTGTGTGTTATCACTGAAACAAACACAAGCCATCCAGTTGTGCACTTCAGCTACGTGCGGCTTAGCGTGCTTCGATAATGCCTCCAGAAAGTCAGGGAAAGGAAATACAGAGGAAGCTGGGCCTCTCTTCTACCACCTCGAAACTGTCCTGCTGCCAAACAGATCTGGGAAAGCAGGTTTTAATGAGAAAATTCAATTAGGAAATAAACTTAAGTAACCCCATAGCATGCTGAGTGAAGAGAGGAGCCTTTCTCAAGTGTCTTAGTGCCGAGGAGTGGACCAAGGGGCTCTGAAAAATGACCAATGAGGCTTCCCGCCACTCAGAGGAAGCCAAGCTCAGAAAGGCCACGAAGACCATCCTCGCTTAAGCGTGGGGCCAGATTCCAAGGCCAGGTCTGCTCCGCCTCATCCATTTCTTGTGCTGCTTCCCAGTGAGACTCAGCAGAGGACACACGAGGCCACATGAGGTACCCACGTCAGGATCTCAGCTCTCCAACACAGGGAGGGGTGCAACGAAGGCAAGGACACAGGTGCTGTGCGTGACTCCCCACCGGGGCCGGCGGGCACTGGGTGGCTCAGAGATCATTAGGAACGGTCGCTCCCTCCCTTTCTCCTGGTTTCCCTTCTGTCCTCTGATAGAGGAAAGGGCTTAGATCATTCTCACAGGAAGATTAAATCCAGAGCAAGGGAAAGGGATAGGAATCCGTTTCCAATCAATGATGGAAACCAGATTCCCTCATCAGTTGGGATTCATTCTTACATGTTGTAAACATCACAGAGCTCCACCCATGGCCACAAGCGTTCAGGAGGTATGAAGCATGGTGGCACATCCTGGGTGAGAGCTGCCTGTGGCCAAGAAGCCTCCCGGCTTGGGCTGGCCCATCTGAGGGACAGGAAGCAACACGTCTCTTGGAAGTTATCCCCAAAACTCCCATCTCAGAAACATGAGATAAAGCACAAGACTGTCCCACTCTTGTAAATATTCTATATTTACAGTAATAAAGTTTTAAAACCATCTTAGACAACTATAACCTCCTTCCTGTAGAACATACCCATGTACATTTGTACTCATATGGGAAAATATGGTATCAATTATTAATAGTAAAGTCTTTGAATTAAAGGTCTTTTGTTCTTGAAGAACCACGGGATCTCAGTATCAGTGGCCTTGGAGTCCCACTTCCCCCGTATGAAATCCCTAAAGCACTAGGTGTTTTGACCCCTGCGTGATCTTGACTATGGGGAAAATGCACTATGTCCCCGGTCAGCCTGTGTCACGTGGTGCTGGCTGTTTGGCAGCTCTGCCTTACACTGCAGCCTCCAGCACAGAGAGTCCTCTGTCCAGAACCACCTCAAGGATGTGCAAGTTCTCTGCCACATGGCATCCCTGACACCTGAAGTGAGCCATCTCAGCCTCCCTCCAAGCAGCTTCCCTCCCGGCTGACACTCCCAGCTCTGCTGTGTCCTGCACATGGCATGCTTCCGAGACCACTCGCCCTCGGCTGTCCCCAGGGGTTCATGCCACTGGATCACTGGGTGCTTAATAGGCGCCAACCATTTCAGAAACCACCTCTTATTCCCGTGAGAGCAACCCCTGCAAGTATTCTGTTTTGGTTTTGTTTGTGCTTTTTCTTTTTGCAGGAATCAAGGCCCTAACATCCAGAACCTCAGCAGTCTCTCTGGCTGCCATCCACATCATCTGCCCAGACACGAAGAGAGCGGGACAGGACCACAGTGTGGCCAGGTGGGGGTGCTACCGGTTTTCCCTACAGCTGACGTAAAATACATATATTACTGCAAATCTAATAACCTGCTTAGAAAGCACTTCAAGGCAGAACCATTCAGGAAATACCTTAATACAAAATACCTTTGTTTTTCTTTTCTTTTTGTTTTTCTGAAGCAGGGTCTTGCCTGCATAACACCATGTCTGGTTAATTTTTGTACTTTTTGGAGAGACGGGGTTTCACCATGTTACCCGGGCTGGTCTTGAACTCCTGGGCTCAAGCGATCCACCGGTCTCAGCCTTCCAAAGTGCTGGGATTACAGGTGTGAGCCGTGCACCCGGCCCATAAAATACACCTTTGTAATGAATATGTGAGAAATAGATACTGGAAGAGATGATGTAAAAACAATTTTTTATTTTTATTTAATCTCTCTTATGCAGATTAAGCATTTCCCCTGAAATCCAACCCTCACAGCTCAGTCCAAACTTTTCCTCACCGTGAAAAGGTGAACTCCAGACCAGCCTAAGGCCAACCGTTCTGAATGGCAACCACTAGATTCAAAGCACGGTGCTGTGATGTTGCTAGGTGTTTGGTTTGTGCTCCTATGACCAGTGTGGGGGGAAGCGACTTGGGCAGACACCCAAGCTGAGGTCCCCTGGGCAGAGTGTCTGGATAGGCATCCGTGCACCCAACGCTACTGACTTACTCCAGTTCATCCTGAAGACAGACTATTACAGTAAAAGCCATGTTTTAAAAAAGTTATAGCTGCTAGGCCGGGCGCGGTGGCTCACGCCTGTAATCCCAGCACTTTGGGAGGCCGAGGCGGGCAGATCACGAAGTCAGGAGATCGAGACCACCTTAGCTAACATGGTGAAACCCCGTCTCTACTAAAAACACAAAAAATTAGCCAGGGGTGGTGGCGGGTGCCTGTGGTCCCAGCTACTCAGGAGACTGAGGCAGGAGAATGGCGTGAACCCGGGAGGCGGAGCTTGCCGTGAGCTGAGATCGTGCCACTGCACTCCAGCCTGGGCAACAGAGTGAGACTCCATCTCAAAAAAAAAAAAACCAGTTATAGCTGCTAAAACCTTATGCAGAAAGTCCACGAAATTTGAAAATATACATCATATAAACGTAAGCAAGGCTGAAAACATGTGAATCCCAGTTAGCTCACCCTGCATTCCTGCCCATGCAGCTCGTGACCCAGCTACAGCCTTGGGTCTGTACTCTCCCTGCAGTCAGAGGATGGGGACACGTGGCACACTGCTGGCCTGAGCACAACAGGAGTCGGTTTCCTTGGGGACATTTCTTGGAAATAAAGTAAGTATAAGGGTGTACTCAGGAACACTGCATTTTATCTGGGACTCGGCTTTGTTGCCCAGCCCAGCACAGGGAAAGAGGAGTTTTAAAGTGTTTCAGAGGAAGAAAGAGAAAACCTTGTTGGCCTCAGGGGAGTGAGGTATAGCACATTCATTCAGCTTCATTTACTGAGTACCTACCTAGTATACACAGCAGGGCATGTTCACCCCTTTTTTTGCATAACAACATACACCCAGGGTGGCTCCAGTACACTCAGAACTATGGAACTGAAGAAGCATCACATCACATCTTTCCCAAGTGATGCTGGGTGGGGTCCCCAGCGTAGAAGGCAGACAGAAAAAAAAAAAAACAGCAGCACCAAGCGGCTCAAAAGCTCAGGAGAGGCCAGGCGCAGTGGCTCATGCCTATAATCCCAGCACTTTGGGAGGCCAAGGCGGGCAGATCACCTGAGGTCAGGAGTTCGAGACCAGCCTGGCAAACATGGCAAAACCCCATCTCTACCAAAAGTACAAAAATTAGCTGGGCGTGGTGGTGGATGCCTTGTAATCCCAGCTACTTGGGAGGCTGAAGCAGGAGAATTGCTTGAACCGGGGAGGCGGAGGTTGCAGTGAGCTGAGATTGTGCCACTGCACTCCAGCCTGGGCGACAGAGCAAGACTCTGTCTCAAAAAAAAAAAAAAAAAAAAAAGCACAGGAGAGGTATCCACAGCCCTTAAAAAGCATCAGTGATAGCTCCAAATGCTGAAAGATGAAGGGCTCTGTCATCTTTAAACCCTGTTTGTGATTTCCAGTTTCAATGAGCCTACATTATTACTGTAATCCTAAAAAAAAGGCTCACAAATTTTTTAACTGACAATTTTCAAAAAACAAAAGTCAGTGCTTAGTCCTGTTGTTTACATCGGGTACACTGTTAGAATTTGGCTTTCAGAATGGAGAGACCCAGACTGCTCATGACAATTACACCAGAGGATCTGATTCAAACTGATTAGAGCTGGGGAGTGGGGTGGGGGGGTGTGGAGTGAGCAGGAGCAGCTGAAACAACGCTGGGCACGGAGGATAACTGCTGAAGTTGGGCGACAGATAATTGGGGGCTCATTATATCACGTGCTTGAAATTCTCTGTAACAAAAAGTTCTCTGAATTTAAATCAGGCAACACTAACTTAAAGTTCCCTTACGGTAAGGCCTGGTTGCCACCTACTCCTAGGCTCTTGCAAGCTTTAAGGCCAGTATGAGTCGAATGTTTACTGGACATTAGGCAATTTTCTCACACTCACACTCGCACTCGGTCCAGGAAAGCCCTCCCGGGGCAGGGGGCCAAAGGAAACCCTAAATGCAGCTTTGTAGCAGCCCAGCTGCTCTGAAGGACTGAAAAATACAGGGTCCTCAAAAATCACCAAAAAACCCTTTGGCTTGGACAGCTTTTCCTTCCCTGGCTTCCTGTAAAGATGCCGCAGGCTCTCTAGAATCTCCAACTCTGGTTTGTTTTTAGGAAAGTTCCGTTGCTCCTGCCTTCAGCTTGGCTGCCTACTCCACGTTATACAAATACACCTCCTCTGTGCGGCGCAAACGACCTCTACGCCAGTGGTGCTGAAGGAGGCCTTCGCTACTTGCATCCATCCTATCAGCGTCCAGAGGAGTGAACACGTAGATGTCTATCACTGACTTCATACCCTTCCCCCAACAAAAAAACCTTAAAATCATAATTACATCCTTCTCTACAACGACCTTTCTTACTTTTATAACAGGATTTTAAAAATCCATTCCTGGCCAGGAGTGGTAGTTCACGCCTGTAATCACAGCACTTTGTGAGGCCAAGCTGGGAGGATGGCTTGAGCCCAGGAGTTCCGAGACCAGCCTGGGCAACATACTGAGATCCCACCTCTACAAAAAAAAAATACAAAAAAATTAGCCAGGCATGGTAGCGCGTGCCTGTAGTCCCAGCTACTCGGGAGGCTGAGGCAGAAGGATCACCTGAGCCTGGGAGGTCAAAGCTTCAGTGAGCTATGATCACACCACTGTACTCTAGCCTGGGCAACAGAGAAAGACCCTATCTCAAAAAAAAAAATAAAAGATAAAAATCCATTCCTTTTTTTAAAATAAGACACTGTATAATATCAATATAGCCACGGCAGCACCACTGGACTTACGGCCTGGCTTTAGGGAGACCTCAGACTGTTGACGTCAGTTTCTGGTCCACAGCTGCCTTGGAAACCTCCCTGAGCCAAAATTAAAACAACAGCTTTCTCTCAGGGTATGCTTAAGTTATTGTTGTTGTTGTTGTTTTAAAGAGAAAAAAAGACAACAGGTTTGATGTGACACTGAGTGTCTCCGCTGTGCCAGGCACCGTGTCAGGTACTTTACAAACAAGGAAAGCAAGGCACAGAGAGGCCAGGTCACCTGGGCAAGGCCGCCTGGCAGATGCTGTGTGTGGCCGCAGAGTGAGGCATGTCCCAGACTCAGCCTTCCTCACCAAGAGGGACTCAAAGCCTTCTGGGGCACTCTGTGATGAAAGCTATGGGCTCTCTCCCCAGGGAGTGCACACACACAAAAGTCTGAATGAAATATCTGGTGGGTTCATAGTGCCCCTTTGTTCCCCAAACATCCCCTCTGGTTAAAAAAAACTCTATTCAGGTGAAACCCTGTCTCTACTAAAAATACAAAAATTAGCCAGGCGTGGCGGAGCACGCCTGTAATCCCAGCTACTCAGGGGGCTGAGGCAGGAGAATTGCTTGAACCTGGGAGGCGGAGGTTGCAGGGAGCAGAGATAATGCCACTGTACTCCAGCCAGGGCAACAGAGCCAGACTCCGTCTCAAGGAAAAAAAAAAAAATTCTATTCCTATTTTCATCAATGAAGAGCTTCAGCAGGAGTGTCTCCCATAGAAAGAGGCAGGTGTGTCTCTGGCCTCAATCCCTCTCTCTCCTGAGGTGTACATTGCCCCAGGCCTTGCCCCTCCGTCAGTCTGCAACACCCCCCCAGCCCTGAGGTCTCAGACACCCAGCTGCCACCTCCCCACCCTGTGACAACTTGGGCTTGTATCTTATTAAAACACTCTAGGGTCCAACCCTCTTAAAACAATGAAAACATTTTCTTACTCATATAAACAAACAAACCTTTACTGAAAACTAATGATGAACACAAAGGGATTATTTACAGAAAATAGCGTGCCTACCCCCGTCTAGATTATAAACATAACTGCACACTGGCTCTAAGGACCCTGCCATCTTCCCAGGCCCTGGCCTGGCTGTTCTGCCACTCCCCACCTCATGCCTCAAACTGACACAAAGGAACCAATCCTCCAGCCAAAGTAAGCAATTACAACGTGTAGCTGAAATTTAGAGAGGTGATCTAAAAAGCAATTTTGTAAGATAGCTCCAAATTGGGAAGAAAAAAAATTTTTGTATTTTATTTTTATTTTTGAGATGGAATCTCACTCTGTTGCCCAGGCTGGAGTGAAGTGGCGCAATCCTGGCTCACTGCAACCTCCACCTCCCAGGTTCAAGTGATTCTCTTGCCTCAGCCTCCCAAGCAGCTGGGACTACAGGCACCTGCCACCACACCCAGCTAATTTTTGTATTTTTAGTAGAGACGGGGTCTCACCACGTTGGCCAGGCTGGTATCGAACTCCTAATCTCCAGTGATCTGCCCGCCTCGGCCTCCCAAAGTGCTGGGTTTATAGGCGTGAGCCACCATGCCTGGCCTTTTTAAAATTTTTTTGACCCACGAGATCTTTGACACAAAGATATCCATTTCAGCATTATTTATGATAGCAAAAAGTGAAAACAGCCTTCATGTCCAACATGAGTAAATTAAGGTACAACTGTAAGATGAAGCACTGTACGATCACTAACAGGAATTTTGCAAAGGTGTTTTAAGCAAGTGGGAATAAGACTTATGTGACCCAATAGGAAAAAGCAGGATGCAAATTTCAGAGCCATATTTTAAAAATGTGCTCAGAAGACTCGAACAAAAACCCACCAAAAAAGCAAAAGTTGTTTTATCCATGAGGGGGAATTTTGAGTTACTTTTTTTTTTTTTAATTCTCTTTATACATTTTGGCATTTTCCAAGAGTAAAACATGCACTTTCCCCGCTTTGCCCTTTCCTTCTGATTATAAATGTAACATAGGCTCTCTGTAGGAAATTCAAAGCATTACAGAAATTGAAACATCCCCCTGTGATCTCACCACCTAGAGACTCCCCAAAGGTAACTGCCAATAATAACTTGGCTCCCATTCTTCCAGATGTTTTCCAACAGGGATTACTTTTAGAATCAAATAATTTCTCTAAAAAATAATCCGCATGATTCCATACACATGAAATGGCCAGACAGAAAGTGAATGGTGAGCTGGGGCAGGAGTGGGCATGAAGAATAACTGCAAATGGATGCAGGGGGTGTTCTGGGGGTGATGGAAATGTTCCAAAATTGGATTGTGGTTATGGATGCACAACTCTGTAAATTTCCTAAAAATGTACAAAACCGCACTGTACACTTAAAGCTGGGGAATCTTATATGTAAATCAGACCTCAATAAAGCAGCTGAAAAAAGAACAAAACAACCACTAGAGGCAGGGAGTGCTGGGCTGTGCAGGAGGGCAGTCCATGGCTTTATGCTCTGCCCTCAAGAGCACATGGTAAGACCCTGTAGCAGGAACAGAGGAAGCTGGAGGCCTCTCGGCATCACCTGGACAAACAGCCCTCAGCAGAGAGGCTCAACAGATAACCTGAGGGCGGCAGGGTCAGCGAGGTCAGTTCCAGTCTACACGGGAGGCAGGAAGAGCGCCAGCCCTGAAAATGCATTCCTGAGGCTCAGGCTGCACTGCCAGGCTCGCTTTAAAGCCAGGCCAAAGGAAAACAGCACTGGCCGGGGTGTCCAAATACTTTACCAAGTTCAGGATGCACTGCGTGCAGGAAAACTGAGACCATTTTTCTCTGTTTCAACAGAAACTTGAAAACCACCCCTGACAACATGTTAGTCCCTAGAAGTACTCAATTACGGTGAAAAGCCATTGGCAAAAGTTAAAGTGAGTAATATGACAGTGAGCCATGTAAGAAGTAAAGGTGAGTGGAAGATTAGGAACTACACAAAAGGCACAATGATCTGAGTCTAGAAAGGCAATCTGGAAGCCTGAAAAGGTACAAATGGGTGCAATTCTCTTAGAAAGTAATGGGCAAGTAAATGTCAAAAGCGTTTAAAATATTCATACCCTCCTAGGAATCTACCCTAATGAAACCACTCAAGCTGATGAACAAAGATGCCCACTGCTCTACCCACTGCTCCACGGCAAAAAAAAACTGGAAATAATCTCCCCCAACAACAGGGAAGTGATCATCTACTGTGTAACCCTTACAATTGCACAGTGTTAAAAACGTGGGAAAATGTTTTATGTTTAATTAGCAAAACTGAATATAAAAATTTACTATCAAGTGAGTAAAAAAATGCCCAAATCCTGGAATGATATATAAAAACGTTAACAGTGTTTTTCTTTAGGTGGAAAGATTGATTTTTTCCCCTCCTTTCATATGTATTTAGTGAACTCCAAGTTTTTTCTATCACGATTTCAGTCTCTAAAAATCCGTGATCCATCACGCCAACTGGATTTTGTCAATTTTACCCTCTATGGTTTGTACTGTGCAAAACTAGGCTTCACTTTATTTTCCAAACAAAAAATACTATTACTGAGTATGTTTTCTCAAATTACCACCCCACTGCCCAAAAAATGATACCTGCCACACTCAAGATTATGGTGGCCCCCAGGAGGTGTGCCCATCCCAGCCCTCACTGGGTGCAAGCTCTCTCTTTCTTCTATCATCCTTCTGCAGAGAAGGATTTTGTAGTTGTTGTTGCTTTGTTTTAAAGTGGGAAAGAAAAATATTGACGAATTTAAAACTCGACCTAGACAGAGACATTGGGCAGCACCAGACCTAATCTTTTTTTTTTTTTGAGATGGAGTCTCACTCTGTTCAAGCGATTCTCCTGTCTCAGCCTCCCGAGCAGCTGGGATTACAGGCACGCTCCACCACGTCCAGCCAATTTTTTTTTTTTTTTTTGGTATTTTTAGTAGAGATGGGGTTTCACCATGTTGGCCAGGCTGGTCTCAAACTCCTGACCTCGGGTGATCTGCCCACCTCGGCCTCCTAAAGTGCTAGGATTATAGGCGAGAGCCACTGCACCTGGCCCAGACCTAATCTTTGAGGGAACTCAGCATCATCATAGAAGGCTGAAACCACAAGATCTATTTTTTGTGCCTTCCTAAGAGTGTTTTGTGGATGCAGCAATCCAGCGAAATGGTGAGTTGCACAGATACACCTGGGGGATGCCAGCCTAAGATCAGGGCCAGGGCGGCACAGCAGCACCCTGGGAGCCGGTGGAGGAGGGCACGGCTCACTGGCGCCATCCGACCCAGCCCCAGCAGCTCGCAGGCCACACTGCTCCTCTCCGCCTCGGTGGCCTTGCCAGAATGCTGGGCCTCTCTGATGCACTGGTACCATCTAAGCAATCGGCAACTAACAGTAGTGAAAGCATAGTTCATTTTAGGTTTAAGAATTAGAACAGGCTCAATGTTGCTCTCTAATGACACCCTCACTCCCCTGCACTCTAATAAGCTTCCGTCAGTGTGAAGAAAAGAGGGCGGAGGGAGGGCTTACTCGAGGGAACTGTGAAAACACTCCACCAGGAGTGGGTGGAGCTCAGGACACCTCTCAGGCCTGGCACAGGTGGGCTTTTCTTTCGGAGGAAAATTAAGTAGTAGCCAGTCAACCTATCAGCCAACTGCGCATCAAGGGGCCACAGTCTATAGGATGGGAAGCCAAAATATCTCCAAGCAAGAAGGGTGGTGCGCCGCTGCGCACATCCCAAATACCCGCTTCTCTCCAGGCACTGCCCACCCATGAGGGACTTTCCCTTTTCCAAGTGGCAGAGCTCCACTCCTGGCTGTCAACCACTGTGAATGGGACATCTCCTTTCCTCCTCCCTTCCACCCTTTCGGGAGAGCGTTTGATTAATATTTTTCTACTTTTGTTGCCCCAAGTTGAGGAGTGTTTAGAGACGGAAAATAATACATTACTTCCCTCTCTGACAACCGCCTTTATCCACAAAGCCCAGAGGTAAAAACTCACAAGCTGTTTCTTCTCTGAACCGCAGAAACAAACCTGGTTACAGTTGGGGCACTGTGGACCAGAGAAAGATGCAGTGTTTCATCATCACCTACCCATGATAAATGCTGTAGGGGTTTTTTCTTATTCAACTGCAGATGATTCACATTAGAAGCTGCCTGGTGACCAGACTAACTTTCCTCCCTACTTTGGCAAAAAGTTGTCACCTAGCCAACACATTTCCTGGGGGTAGACTGTGCCTTGTGGATTCCATCAGCTTTGCTATTTACTTCTCCCTTCACCCTGGCAGTTAACATTTCAACTCTGATGGCCACGGCCACCTGTTGCTCCTCCTCCCCCCTCAGATCTAAAGTGCGTGTCACCTTTCTAGGTTCTGGGTCAACATCTTCTGGGCTGGCCAAGGCCTGGGCGAGAGAACCCTGTATCCTGGAACTGCCTGGGCATTGGAGGAGGTGATGGGTTAATAACAATCGTTTTGCAGGCAGGGGAGGCGAGGGGGCAAGAGGAAGTGGAAACATGACGTGACTGGGGACGCTGCCCCAGGCTGCTCGCTGCCCGCTCCTGACTTCTCCCATCTGGTTTCCATCTGACCCAAGCAGCTGGCCAGGTGGTTTTCATTTGCAGATGAAACCCTAGCAGTTCCACTGCCACAAAAACTCCTGACCGTAGAGTCTCTGTAAGGCTGATAATGCACAAAGTGCACTGAGGTGTCTCTGAGCAGGCCTGAAAGGTCATGCTTCCCAAAGCCAGAACCAGGACAACAGGAACAAAGTGGGGTCTTGACGCTTGAAAATTCTGATGACAGCCAGAAGAGGAAATGCACTGGCCTGGCGAGATGCGAGTCACAGTCGGGCATGGAGCTGAGGAACGGGGAAGATTTTGCCAGTGAATCAGACCTTGTCTCCATGCCATCCACTAGCATCCTTAAGGTGAGGAAAGAACCAGCAGGTCTCAGGGTGAACCATGGTATGTCCACTCAGTGGAACAGTACGAAACAGCTAAACCCAGGTTCGTAAAGAAAACGTAGGCTGGACTGGCTGGGGGCTGTGGCCCACACCTGTAATCTCGGCACTTTGGGAAGCTGAGACGGGCAGATCACTTGAGATCAGGAGTTTGAGACCAGCCTGGCTGACACAGCAAAACTCTGTCTCTACTAAAAACACAAAAATTAGCTGGGCGTGGTGCGTGCCTACAGTCCCATCTACTTGAGAGGCTGAGGCATGAGAAACCTTGAACCTAAGAGGCAGAGGTTGCAGTGAGCCAAGATCATGCCACTGCACTCTAGCCTGGGTGACAGAGCAAGAGTCTGTCTCAAAAAAAAAAGAAAAAGAAAAAAAAGAAAGAGAGACAGAAAGAAAGAAAGAGAGCGAGAGAAAGAGAAAGAAAAAAATGTAGGCTGGGCACAGTAGCTCACGCCTGTAATCCCAGCACTTTGAGGGGCTGAGTCAGGAGAATTGATTTGAGCCCAGGAGTTTGAGATCAGCCTGGGCAACATAAGGAGACTCTGTCTCTACAAATAATTAAAAAATTAGCCAGGCATGATGTTGCGCACCCGTAGTCCCACTTACTCAGAGGAGGCTGAGGTGGGAGGACTGCTTGAGCCCAGGAGGTGGGGGCTGCAGTGAGCAGGAATTGTACCATTGCACTCCAACCTGGGCAACAGAGCAAGACCCTGTCTCCAAAATAAGAAAAGAAAAGAAAAAAAGAAAAAATGTAGTAATACATAGAAATAGTGATAATGCAGGCTGAGTATTAGTTCTCCTTATCTGAAATGCTGGGGACCTGAAGTGTTTTGGATTTTGAATTTTTTCCAATTTTGAAATACTTGCATTATACTTACTGGTTGAGCATCCCAAATCAGAAAATCCAAAATCCATGTCCCAAAGAACATTTCCTTTGAGCCTCATGTCAGTGCTCACAAAGTTTTGGGTTTTGGAGCATTCTGGGTTTTAAATTTTCACATTAGGGATACTCAGCCTGTAAGAGTGTGTCAGGCACTGTTTTAGGCATGTAAAATGTGTCAACTCAATCTTCATAGCATGCCTGTAAGACAGCTTATGTTATTAATCCTACTTCATAGATGAGGGGACTGAGGTAGGGAGAGGTTAAGGAGCTTACCAAATATCACACAGGTAATAAGTGGCAGAGCTGGAAGCCTGGTTCCAGAGACCAGGTGAATCCCAAAAAAGAGAAGCTGGGCACAAGGCCCCAGGGAAGCAAAAACCTGAAAAACTATCTTTTCACACTTGTGCAGGGTCAGTTGATGTTAGGCTTGTATTGCAAAATTTATACTTCTGAAGAAGGATAAAGCAGCAAGAGGGAAAAAGTATCTAAAATGCAGACACATATACCACGTTTGTTTTGGAAAAGACAAGTCAGGAGCCCACAAAAGGTTATGAAAAACCCCAGTGACACCACCACCAATGTTTGTCTTTGGAATAATGGAAAGAGATGTGTATTATTTGTAAGAATGATCTCTGCTATTACATGACTCATTCCTGCATGCAAGGACTGCTCTCATCTGGTGCCAAGGAAAGAGTGCTGAATTATGGAATTGCAAACATTATCACTGACTGTTACTCACAACGCTGCAGGGCAAACTGATATGCGCCAAATCAGCCATGTTAAGGGGTTGTTATTGCACCTCTCCTCAGGACCAGCTGTTGCTATTTCGCATTAAGACTTTAACCATATCTTAGTCCAAGAACTCATCAACCTCAGCAGTTGAGTTGCTTGGAAATGCCCAGGGTCCACACAAGTTCCCCAGGGGAACCCACCATGGGTCTGGGGACTGGAGTCATGGGACAAAAAGGGGAATGGTAGAGGCAGAGAACAGAAACAGGGAAGGGAAACAACAGATAAAAGGAAATCACTGACACAGATGGCATGCAAAAGGCCTTTCAGAGTGGAAATGGACAATCCCGAAATTGGCAACATATGATGTACTCTTTATTCCTGCTCCCCACCGGCATGTGGTAGAAGGATGCAGAGGAAAGGACGGTAATGGGTAAGATAATATGAATACCACCCTACAGGCACGTGTCATCTAGGAGCCTACCGAGTGTCCCACCTTAGTGATCTGACCCTCAGACAAAACTGAGAGGGAGACGCCACCATCCCCACCCTGCAGATGGGAGACAGAGGCTCTGGGGAGTGGTCCCCAGAAACATGTGGCTACTCAGAGACAAGGCTAGGACCAGGGGGTGATCACTTTCCACATGGACAGTGTGGAAATATCAGCCAATAATGTGTCCTCTAATCTATTTATTATGGCCTCCACCTCTCTGATGACTTTAAAGTGCCTCACCCTCAACATAGCTGAAACCGAACTAGGTTTGCCCCACCGAAACCTAGCAGTTATCATGCAGATAACAGCTAACATTTACTGAGCATTTATTATGTGCCAATAATAATGCTATGAAGCAATTTTACTGTTTATTATTGTAATTTACTGTTTATTATTGTAATTAGTATTTTATTATTTCTCTCCACCCAAGTACCAACCCTCCCCCACTTTGTCCAAGAGACCACAGTGATTGCCCTACACCTGCCCCAACCCAGCCTCTGTGCACATCTGGGTCAGGGCAAGCTTTCCAAGACTTACCTGGCCAGTCCTCACTGCCCACCCCCTGCAGTCCTCTTACCTGATCATCCCTCCATCCCTCTCGATCCCATGTCCCAGCCTGCTCCTGCCCCCGACTCAGCTCCTTCCTGCCAGGCTTCTGCATGTACTATTCCTTCTGCCTGGACTGCCACCCCCTCAGCTCAAGCCTGCTCCCCCGCAACGGCTCTAGGGCAGCATCTCCCTCCAGATGCCATGACTCCATAGTTGTTGATCATTGCCCCCACTGGGACATAGGCTCCAGGGGAGCAAAGGAAGAGGCTGTTCTTGGTCGCCTCTGTACTGCCCGAGTCTGGCACAGTGGTCGGCTCATAGCCAATGAATAAACATTCCCGGAACAATTCTATGACTCTCAAATTAGCCTGAGCACCAAAAAGAGGAGCAGGGTCTGAGTTGTGGGCTGAGCTATCCTGGTGCCAAGGCAGGCCTTCCACTGCCACGTACACACCCTGAAGGCAGAGTCAGCACGCCCAAATCCTGTGGGGCCTGATGGTGACCACTCAAGCTCGGACAAACCCCAAGTGTGATCTCATTGGAATCCATGTCAACGCCCAAGTCCTCAACTCCAGCAGAAACTCCCCATCTGTTCCTCTGCTCTCCTCTCCACTACACTGCCCTCCTGCCACCGGACCCTCACCACTCCCCTCCAAGCCCCACCTTCGGCAGTCAGAATAATTTCTTTCTTTCTTTTTTTTTTTTTTTTTTGTCTTTTTTTGAGATGGAGTCTCACTCTGTCGCCCAGGCTAGAGTGCAGTGGAGCGCTCTTGGCTCACTGCAACCTCTGCCTCCCGAGTTCAAGCGATTCACCTGCCTCAGTCTCCCGAATGGCTGGATTATAGGCACCTGTCACCATGCCCAACTAATTTTTTTATTTTTAGTAGAGATACAGTTTCACCGTGCTGGCCAGGCTGGTCTCGAACTCCTGACCTCAGGTGATCCACCTGCCTCAGCCTCCCAAAGCACTGGGATTAGAGGCGTGAGCCACCGTGCCTGGCTGGCAGTCAGAATAATTTATTTTAACATAAATAAAGTCATCGCCCAGATTGACACCTTCCAGCTTCTTGTGACTGTTAGACTTACAACCTGGCATACAGGCCCGGTGTCACCGGGCCCCTGTGCTCCTGATAACTAACAGCACGTCTTTTATTCTATTTTTTTGTTTTGTTTTTTTGAGTTGGGGTCTCACTTTGTCGCCTAGGCTGGAGTGCAGTGGCACGATCTCGGCTCACTGAGCCTCCACCTCCCAGGTTCAAGCAATTCTCCCACCTCAGCCTCCTGAGTACCTGGGATTACAGGGGCGCACCACCACGCCAGCTAATTTTTGTATTTTTAGTAGAGACGGCGTTTCACCATGTTGGCCAGGCTGGACTCGAACTCCTGACCTCAGGTGATCTACCTGCCTCGGCCTCCCAAAGTGCTGTGATTACAGGCGTGAGCCACTGCCCCTGGCCACCAGCGCCTCTTTCTATATCTCAACCTGGGAAGCCTTGTACCCGTAGCCCCTTCCTTGTCTTCTCCTCCCACCTGGAAGGCCTCTCTCTCCTTCTAGGTCTTCCCTGTCACCCGACTTCACAACACATCTCACAACTCAAAATGACTGTGTTTGTATCACAATCACGATCTGTCCCGCCCAGAATAGCAGGGGCTTTGTCTTGTTCACCATCCCTGTGAATATTTGCTGAATCCACCCCTTTTACTATGTGAATAGTGAACAATTACTGAGCCCTTGCTGGGGGCTAGGCAGTGAAATGCACGTTAGATGCATTAACTCATCCCCTGGTGGACATCCCTACTGCCATTTTACAGATGAAGAAAATGAGGAACAAAGAAGCTAAGGACAGGGGCCACTTGGGACTCATGCCCAGGCAGCCAGCTGCAGCGTCTGCAATTTCAACCCTCCCCTAAGTGCGCTGCCTCCTGGAGTTGTGGAGGGCTGCAGACTCATCCCCCAGAGTGGCCAGGGCTCCTGGAGGGCAGGCTTCACATCTTAGGTTTCTCCAGGCTCAGGCCCTCCAACAGGAGGTCCTGAATAAAAGCTCAGGAATAACTGAAGTTCAAGGAAGCCTTGGCTAGAAAACCCTACAATAAAAGGCAGGCAAGACTGGCCATGAGTAGCGCCATCCCTGCAGTGCTGATAATTCACACCTGCACTCACAGGTAGGATAAGGCAGTCCCTCCGGTAGGCTGAAGAATGAAATGCTGGCCACGTAAGATGTAAACCCCAAAGAGCAAGTTTGTCCCATCAGGTCCCCTATTTTACCCCATAATATCTGCATCCTGATCTTTAAAACTCTTTTCCAGAGAAAGTCAAGCAAATGATATTTGGAGGGCTTTCCTGCTGCTTTTATTTTGGAAAGTTATATAAGATTCCTAAGAGTCACTCCTGAGCACTTAGAGTAGTGGCACATTTATGCACATTCCTCACTTGCTCCTTACAACAACCCTCTGAGTCACACACGATCATCCCAAATGACAACTGTGGAAACCCAGGCTCAGTGACCTGAGGGACTTGCCTAGGGCCACACAGCTGCAAAGCAGGAAATCTAGGCTGCCTGAGTGCAAGCTTGCAGTCTGTACTGTAATGCCAAAGGCTTCACTAATTCATTTCAGAAAGCAATTGTCACGATCTTCTCTAAACTATTAATACTTACAAACACTCATTCAAGGAGTAGAGCTTAGAGGCTGTGAGGCAAAGGCAGAACCATTTCTGGGTGACACATCAGAAAATTACTGTTCCGTTCATCTAAATGATGTTTAAAATGCCCACTGCAGCATGAAAGCGCCTCTGGTGAGAAACTGCAGACATCAGCAGGAGCCATAAAGGAAAGATAAACTCTTGGTAAAGGGAAGGAAGAGGGGCTGAGTGGGTGAGTTACAGCTGAATTCACAGGACACCGGTCCCACAAAGAGGAAGCCAAATTGCAGTCCAAGCAGCCAGGATGCGGAGGGCCCGGAGGGCTTGGAACCCTGCAGGCAGCCTGGCTGTGGAGACAGAGCAGGACAAGCTCTGAGACACCCCCAGGAGCGGCAGACAGAGACAATTCATGCCTCCCGTCCCGGGAGCAGGCAAGGGTTCCTGGGTTAAGGGGAAACAAAGGGGTCCATCTAAAAAATATGAAAGGCCTGGCTGTGCTGTGTGGGTGAATAAGGTGGAGTATGGTTAACAAAACGATTCCACATCAGCAAATGCTAACACAGGGCTCCTGGGATCCCATAGAGAGAGTCTATTTCCATTTTTATTTCTTAACTCAAAAAATAAAATTAAACTTTACTTTCTAGAAGAGGAGGATGAGAGAGGATCGCTGGGTGGCCACGTGATGGATAAGACACGCAGGCCTCCCTTGTTGGTCCCCACTGGCCTCATTAAGGCTGGGACTATTATTTCTCAACACACATGGTCTGTCCTGTCACACGCTAGTGGTTTCCAACAAGCGGGATGTCCACAGCAAGTGCCCTCCAATCCGTCACAGTCCCTGCCGCATCTTGGGTCTCTTGACCTGGCCTATTTACTCTTATCTACCAGCCACTGTGGGCCTTTGGATTTGCATCCTGCTTGATAAAAATCACTGAGGAGCTACAAAGAGATGAGATTGGCCCTGACGCCAATTGTCACTCATCTCACGTCCTTCCAAAAGGGCTGGCAGACTCAGAGGTCCATGGACACTGCCACATCCAGTACCACAGGCTACAACACATACACTTCCTTTCTAAGCCATGAATAGGTCACAATCTCAAGCAAGTTATATACACAGGAAAAACAAGGGCCAGTTTCCTACATTTTATAAGATTCTTATATGCAAGGCTCTTGTTTATTTGTTTTTCAGACCTAGTCTCACTCTGTTGCCCAGGCTGGAGTGCAGTGGCACAATCTCAGCTCTGCAACCTCTGCCTCCTGGGTTCAAGCGGTTCTCCTGCCTCAGCCTCCCAAGTAGCTGGGACTACAGGCACGCACCATCATGTCTGGCTAATTTTTGCATTTTTGGTAGAGATGGAGTTTTGCCATGTTGGCCAGGCTGGCCTTGAACTCCTGGCCTCAAGTGATGTGCCTGCCTTGGCCTCCCAAAGTGCTGAAATTACAGGTGTGAACCACCAGGCCCGGTCCACAAGGCTCATAATTTTAAGGGCAACCAACAATCT
Organism: Pan paniscus; assembly: GCF_029289425.2. Taxonomy (NCBI): domain Eukaryota; kingdom Metazoa; phylum Chordata; class Mammalia; order Primates; family Hominidae; genus Pan; species Pan paniscus. Next base: position 207,659,243 of record NC_073249.2, on the reverse strand, counting down.
GCTGCTATAGTAAACAGAACACATTGAAGACAGAAGCAAGAGCTTTGAGAAGTAAACAAAAGAAATTTTAAAATAATCTGAATACTAATGACACCTCTAAGAAGAGGGTCAGGTGCAAATCCAAGCCAGGATCAGGTATTCCATCGGAAACTAGTTTTTTAAAAAAATAAATCCCACAAGATAATCTCTGGTTTCACACAGAGACTGGTATACAACAGGACCATCTTTCCAGCGTTAGCCTCAATATCCCAGTCTTGGGTTCCCTTCAACGTAGGTGTTCTTGGTTCATCGACTGCCTCACATGGAATGCAGAACTATCCCCCTACCCATGCACGATTCCCCCATACAGAAAAAAATTCAGAGCAAGAATACTCCAGCCCACAGAAACAGCAAGTCTTTAAGGATCAGACCATCCCACAACGTGACATCCTCGAACAGACTATTTCACTGGGGCTGCCCATGGAGTCTATTTGGGAAAGGCAAACAGAGCGGCCGATGACAGGGGCTGCTCAGATCACAGGAATCCCAAACCTAACAAAAACCCAATAATGTTATAAAGGGAGAAGGGAAGATGATGCTTAAATCTCAAACACAACTTCAGCAAAAGGTATTGTTGCATGGGTCATCTGTATTCCTCCAGGACAGAAGATGATAAGAGCACTAATAAAGGTCATTATACTCATTTGAGCAGGGCACTCTTGAAGATTTTCATCCAGGAAATGGACCAGCATTCCAAACTATTACTTAGAGATTAGCTCTGTGTGTGTTGGAGGGTAGCCTAAAGGGTTAGGGTTAACCCCAGAAAGGCAGGAAGTTCCAGAAAAAAGGCAGTCATTCTACCCAAGTCTTGTTGGAACTAAAGCACAGCGGGAAAAGCGAGCAAACCAAAGGGGAATTAGAGACATTCACAAAGGGAGGGGCCTTGGGATTAATGGACTCTCTAATTTTTGAATTTCCTGAGGTTTACGGCTAATTAGGCCCCTTAGCCATACTGTAATGTGATCAAATTTCAACTGGGTTCACAGCACAGTTGAAGGTAGAAGATGACACAGACATCACCAGTGGGCCCCAGAGACTACAGACAAGGTCCGCAGTGCTCGCTTCCGGGCTTGATCGCACTAATTAGGCACCTTTAATTCCCCAAACAATGGCGCACAGGCTGGCTCAGAGGGCACTGTGTGATCCACCGCATGCTTGGGGAGCTCTTACAATACTATGTACTGATAATTCTCTAATTTGGTACAAGCATATTTACGCACATGGCTCAAAGGTGGAGAGAAATGACATTGCAACCCGCAAACACATATGCACAAAAATATTCAACTTTGCCAAGTGAAGACATACAAGTGAAAAATGAGGGACGATGTACTGCTGACTAAATTAGAAATTAAGGGAGAAAAGCGCCCAGTGTTAACAAAGAAGCAATAACCTGATGCTCACACTGCGGACGGTGTTATGAATCGGCCTGACACTTTGGAAAGCAACTTGGCAGAATTTGTCAAGAGCTGTAAAAGTGTTCATACTGTGGCACGGTAACGTTACTCCTGGGAATCCAAACACAGAAACCACTGCAGAAGGACCAGTCACCGTGACATCGCTTATAAGGAAAAAAAAGAAAAACAACAACAACTGGAAAAAACCTAAAGGGCAACATCAGGGAAGTTACCCCCCTGCCATCTGATGTTTAAGGAGTAAACAGCCAGTAAGTAATGATGGTTGTAAGGACTTCCTGATAATGTGGGAAAAGTCTTAAGTCATAATAATTTTTAAAAAGGAAGATGAATAATTATATGTAGCCTATGACCACAACTAATCAAAAACCTCACGTATATAAGAAATAAAAGGAGTTGCCAAAAAAAAAAAAACAACAAAACACTAAACTGGTACAAGTGACTTTTCTCCTTCTGTGATCTGAGCTTTCCACAATGATGCTTTATTAAGTTGAACTACATGAAATTGCCAACACACAGCCATTTCTGACCTACACGAGTGGCACTTTCACATGGGTCAACATAATATTTTTTGAAAGTTTTAATACTTTTATGAAAGTATTTATCCAAGTTTTGTTTTGGTTTGTTTGCTTAATTTTGAGACGGAGTTTCACTCTTGTTGCCCAGGCTGGAGTGCAGTGGTGTGATCTCAGCTCACTGCAACCTCCACCTCCCGGGTTCAAGTGATTCTCCTGCCTCAGCCTCCCAAGTAGCTGGGATTACAGGTGCCTGCCACCAAGCCTGGCTAATTTTTTGTACTTTTAGTAGAGACGGGGTTTCGCCATGTTGGGCAGGCTGGTCTTTAACTCCTGACCTCAGGTGATCCGCTCGCCTCAGCCTCCCAAAGTGCTGGGATTACAGGCGTGAGCCACCACGCCCAGCCTTATGCAAGGTTTAATAACTTTAGATGTTCACAGTATCTGCCCTTGCTCTGCGCTACCACCCCTCTTTAATGTCTAAGGACAGATCTGTAAACACATGTGACACACAAGTAGAGTAGTCTAAAAGCAGTCCTCAGAATTCTGTAATCCAAAAAGGAGAGAAATCCTTCTAAGGTGTGAAGCAACTGACAGAAACAAAATGACCAAAGTCAGTTTCACCACATTTAAGCCCAATTCTGAAAAAGGCAGGCAGGCTTCTCCTTTTTAACTACTAGGTGGAGAGGGCACCTCCATGTGGAACATTCGAAGGGCAGAAACAGCTCACCAGGTCAGGAAAGCCAGCAGGTAAAGTCTGTTGGCAGGAGACTGTTGGCAGGAAGGTGTGGTAGGGAAAGTGCCACCCCACGGGCCTGACCCTCCCGCCTGCCTGCCCTTCCAAAGGCCTCCTCCACCTTCAACCAGGTCCCATTTTTCCAGGCCAGAGTCTTAAAGGATGTTTGCTTCCCTTTGCTGGCCTGAGGACAAGGCTAATTTTACTCAACAAAGTAAAAAGGATGGAAAGAACACACTGAAAAGAACAGGCTGAACAACCACCTGTATGGGTAGAGCCATTTAAAAATCATACAAACACAGGCACAGAAAACACCTCAACAAATGTCTATCAAAGTCTTAGCAGTATCTCAGGGGTAGAATGAAAAGTCGTTAAAGTTGTTAAAGTTCTATGTTATTTAAATAAAATAAGCATTACTTTTGCAGGCAGAAAAACAATTCGGAGATTAAAATATTTTTAAAGAGAGAAAATAGGAGACCCGCTTTGATTGATTTTTTTAAAACTTTCTACCACGCCTTGCTCAGCCTCTCAGCCCCTACACCTGGGGTAGAATTTCTTCATCCAAAAAACGGGATAGGGGCTGGGAGAAAGAAATGCCAGTACCCGGACAGCCACTGTGGGCCGAGCACTGTGCTGGGAGCTTTAGCCACATCGTCCACCCTTCCACTTGGTTGAAGAAGAGTAAAACAGTCCCCCTTACCTGCAGTTTCACTTTCTGCAGTTTCAATTACCCATAGTCAACAGTGGTCTGAAAATATTAAGTGAAAAACTCTAGAAATGAACAATTCAGAAGTTCAAAATTTCCCACGGCTCGGAGTAGCATGATGACATCCTGCTGTACCGCCCCAGACGTAAATCATCCCTTTATCCAGTGAATCCACTGTCTACACCGCCCACCCCATAGTCACGTAGTTGCCTTCTTAGTGACCACACAGTTGCAGTGCTTGTGTTCAAGTCACCCTTATCTGACTTAATAATGGCCCCAAAGCGCAAGAGTAGTGATGCTGTCAATTCCATTATCCCAAAGAGAAGTTGCCAAATGCTTCCTTTAAGTGAAAAGGTGAAAGTTCTTGATCTAATAAGGAACGAAAAAAAACTGTATGCTGAGGTTGCTAAGATCTACAGTAAGAACAAACCTTCTATCTGTAAAATTGTGAAGAAGGAAAAATAAAAGCTAGTTTTACTGTCACACCTCAAACTGCAAAAGTTACAGCCACAGTGTGTAGTAAGTGCTTAGTTAAGATGGAAAAGGCATTAAATTTGTGAGTGGAAGACATGTATTGGTTTTTTGTTTGTTTGTTTTTTTATGAGACGGAGTCTCGCTCTGTCGCCCAGGCTACAGCACTGTGGCGCGATCTCAGCTCACTGCAAGCTTCGCCTCCCGGGTTCACGCCATTCTCCTGCCTCAGCCTCCTGAGTAGCTGGGACTACAGGTGCCCGCCACCGCGCCCGGCTAATTTTTTGTATTTTTAGTAGAGACAGGGTTTCACCGTGTTAGCCAGGATGGTCTCGATCTCTTGACCTCGTGATCCACCCGCCTCGGCCTCCCAAAGTGCTAGGTTTACAGGCGTGAGCCACTGCACCCAGCCTTTTTTTTTTTTTTTTTTTTTTTTTTGTATTTTTGGTGGAGATGTTGCCCCGGCTGGTCTCAAGCTCCTGAGCTCAAGCGATCCACCCACCTCAGCATCACAGAGTGCAGGGATTACAGGCATGAGCCACCAAGTTCTGATCAACGGTACTAACCGCAGTTTCAGGCATCCACTCGGGGTCTTGGCACACATTCCCCACGGATAGGGGAGGATGGCTGTATCACTCCTTAAGAGCAACAGGCAGCTAGGGACCCCAGCTCAACACCCACTGACACATGATGTCTACTGTGTTCTGAACATGCATAAGCATATAACTTGAACTGCATTGTTAGCCTTCAGGAAAGGGGCACCAGGAGCTGTGCTGGCCAGGTACCTAGATCATTTACTGTTCAAAACCAACCCAGGAGATGAGCTACTGAGCTCAGCCTCCCTCTCTCAAGGCTGGGAAAGGAAAGCTCATCTTCACTCAGATGCAAGCTTCAAGTAGGCAGAGCAGCTGTCTCTTATTCACCCCTGGGCGGGGGCGGGGTGGGCGGGTTCCAGCACAGCACGTGGCTCATGGGCTGAGCCTCCAGAAGTATTGTTAGTGGATGGGGAGAATGGATCTTCATATGGGCTTAGAGAGGTGAAGGGACTTGCACAAGGTCACCCAGCTAGTAAGCAGGGGGTGGAGCCCACTTTCAGGTCCAAACTGGCAAGCCTCAGCATAGGTCACTGTTGCTTTGCAAACTGGCAAGCCTCAGCATAGGTCACACAGAGGGACAAGTGAACGTTGTAGGACCAGGCTCTGCCTCCTTCTCTCTCCCCCAACCCACCTGCCACTCCTTGGAGCTCCTGGCTGAGGCGGAGCTTCACCCAGCCTGAGCTGAGCATGGGCATCCAGAGGCACTCCAGTCGGGGTGTGTTTCACAGAAGCAGGCCCTTCGTGAATATGCATGAGGGGCATGAGCTGGCCTCCACGCATGCTTCCTGCTCACCTCATCCTAAATCCTAAACCCGCAGGGCCATTGCCCCCTTGACTTGAGCACTAGGGTAAAATCTATTTTTGTAAAAACCTGATGGAACTTTTACTTAAAATAAGAGTTTTAAGTGTTTATGGAAACGAAATCTATCTTTTAGAAGCCACTGCATAAATACTTAACTGAAGAAGAGTTTGGAATGGGGCAAGCCTGAGTAGGAATCCGAATGCTATGGATCACCAGAAACATCATAACAGGCGAATTACCTACCCTCACTGAGCCTCAGTTTTCTTGTCTCTAAAACTAGGATAATAACACCTAGCTCACTGGGATGAATGAAGATTAAGTCATTACATTTAAATGAGATGATGCATTGACTTAATGTCTTGAATACTGTCTCTGGCACACAGCAATGAATAAATATGTGCTATTACTACTGATTCTATTAATGATACAATCATAAAAATGACTGCACAAGAAGGGACCTGCAGTCCCGGCTACTCAGGAGGCTGAGGAAGGAGGATCACCTGAGCCCAGGGCTTTGAGGCTACAGTGAGCTGTGATCACACCTGTGAATGAGCCACTGCACTCCAGCCTGGGCAAGATACCCCATCTCTTTAAAAAAAAAAATTAAGGCCAGGCGCGGTGGCTCATGCCTGTAATCCTAGCACTTTGGGAGGCCGAGGCGGGTGGATCACGAGGTCAGGAGATTGAGACCATCCTGGCTAACACGGTGAAACCCCGTCTCTACTAAAAATACAAAAAAAAAATTAGCCGGGCGTGGTGGCGGGCGCCTGTAGTCCCAGCTACTCAGGAGGCTGAGGCAGGAGAATGGCGTGAACCCGGGAGGCAGAGCTTGCAGTGAGCCGAGATTGTGCCACTGCACTCTAGCCTGGGCGACAGAGCGAGACTCCGTCTCAAAAAATAAAAAATTAAAAATTAAAATAAAAAAAAGTCATCTGGTCCAAACCCTCAATACAGGTGGGGAAACAGGCCCAAGGAGGGTAAGCATGTTAGATAACTCCTGATAGTCCAACAGCATTTACTGCAGTGTTTAAAAAACAGTAGGCACGAAGTAAGCGCATTGAATAAATAATAACCACATATGAAACAACATATTCACCTATTCACCTAATCTGCTTCAAAACAGTTAAAAACAGGTCCAGTTGAATGGCATTCCCTCTGGCTCCTATCCAGAAGAATTCTTTAAAGAAAAGTTCTCAATGGGAGTCAACATTCATCAGCACCTGCACTGTTCGTTAAGGCAGCCACTAGCCTTCGATAATTTCAATTTATCAAATTGAATTCACTGATATTGAAATTTCAGTCCACTAAAATGAAATAAAACCGAATATTCAGTTCCTCAATCACACTAGCCACATTTCAAGTGCTCAAGAGCTGTATGTGGATAGTGATTATGGAACAGCCCAGATATAGAACATTTCCATCATCACGGAAAGTTCCAGCGGACAGCACAGCTGCAAAGAGAAGATATCATTAATGTGTAATTTCTGTTCTCATCCAGCAGATTTAGTTTCCTAAATCCTATTGCAAGGCGGCAGGAAGGGAAAGACCTCGTTAGCCTTGCTTTATTATGCAAATCTGCATATTCCTGTCAAGTCCAATCTCCCTCAGAAAGTTCAAATAGAGTATTATTAGGTGGCTGCGGGGGTCTACAGGGCAATGTCTGGGGTCTGAGGGCAGGTGAGAGTACATAGGATTTTATGAAAATGTGTTCTGTGCAAACACCTCACTTGTGCCGCTCTTCTCCACACCAGCAAACTGAGCATTCTTTAACACAGTTCAGCGACCGCTGGCCAAGCCTCACTTACATAAGAGTGCCATAAAAGACTGGGTCGGCTGCTTCTGCAAAGCACCTGTGGTTTTGCAAAAGGATGTGATTTCTTAGAAGTCAGTAAACAGGCTCATTTCCTTTACAGTTAAATTTTGGCATCAGAATACCAAAATACTCTACGACCCCACCTAAGCTCACATAACCTTACTCCCCACCTTAAATGGTTGGGAGAGCAAAAGGCCCTGTGAGATGGAACTGCCCAGGGTGCCAGCTTTGCTGCTGGGCCAGTGGCCACCATGCCCACCTCCACCACTTTCCTTTGAGGCCCCAGGAGGCTGATACCCACTCCAGGAGCCAGGAAGACCACTTGGCACCCTTAGGTCCTGGGACACTAGAACACATGGCCAAGTTATAAAGACTTCATATGCATCTTCTCATCTGGAGGTGAGGCCCTTTCAAAGCACACAGGGTGGAGAAACGTGGATAATATTTCACCCTCTATGTTAAAAAGAGGAGAAATGAAATATATTTGTATTTGCTTGTTATGCCTAAAGAAATGAGGACAGCAGGCCAGGCACGGTGGCTTATGCCTGTAATCCCAGTATTTTGGGAGGTCAAGGTGGGCAGATCACTTGAGACCAGGAGTTTGAGCCGGGCCAACATGGTGAACCCCTATCTCTACTAAAAATACAAAAAAAAAAAAAAAATTAGCTGGATGTGGTGGTGCACACCTGTAATCTCAGCTACTCAGGAGGCTGAGGCAGGAGAATTGCTTTAACCTGGGAGACAGAGGTTGTAGTGAGCCAAGATCATGCCACTGCACTCCAGCCTGGGCAACAGAGCAAGACTCTGTCGAAAAAGGGAAGAAAGAAAAGAGAAAAGAAAGAGAGGAGGAAAGGAAGACAGAAAACCAAAAAAAAAAAAAAAGTCCACATAAAAGCTTATCTGTGAAGTTTTTTTTTTTTTTTTTTTTGAGATGGAGTCTCGCTCTGTCGCCCAGGCTGGAGTGCAGTGGTGCAATCTCGGCTCACTGCAAGCTCCACCTCCCGGGTTCACGCCATTCTCCTGCCTCAGCCTCCCGAGTAGCTGGGACTACAGGTGCCCGCCACCATGCCCAGCTAATTTTTTGTATTTTTAGTAGAGACGGGGTTTCACCGTGTTAGCCAGGATGGTCTCGATCTCTTGACCTCGTGATCCACCCACCTCGGCCTCCCAAAGTGCTGGGATTACAGGCGTAAGCCACCGCACCCGGCCATATCTGTGAAGATTTATAACAGATTTACTCTCAACATCCAAAAACTGGAGGCAACCCAAATGTTCATCAACTGCTGAATGGTACGCCCATACCATGGAATACTATGGAATGCTCTACAGCAAGAAAAGGAAATATTAATACATGCAACATGAATGAATCAAATAAATCATGTTACACGAAAGAGGTCAAACACAAAAGACTCCATACTATATGCTTCCATTTATTTACAATTATAGAAAAGAAAAAACCGCGGTGACAAAGCAGATCAGTGGTTGTCTAGGGATGGGGAACAAGGCTGTCTAGGAGGGGGAAAAGGGCCAAAGGGGCATGAGGGGACTTTTTAGGGTGAGGAAACTGTTCTATAACTCGATTGTGGTGGTGGCAACATGATTAGTACCAAAACTCAAACTGTACACTTAAAGCTGGTTAATTTTATTACTTGCAAATAATACCCTGATTAAAAAGAAAAAAAAGAAGACCCTAGAAATCTTAGCTGTGGTTGGCAGGGGAGAGTGGAAGACATTGGGCATATGAGAAGAGAAGGCAGTGTTTTATGTGTGTTGTGGTCTGAATGCTGGTACCCCCTCAAAATTCATATGCTGAAACATAATCCCCAATGCAAGAGTTAAGAGGTGAGGCCTCTAAGAGGTGATTAGATCATGAGGGCCCCATCTTCATGAATGACATTAATGCCCCTATAAGAGGCCCAGGGGAGCTGGCCAGCCCCTTCCACCATGTGAGGCGCTGTCAATGATGCAGAGAACAAGCCTTTGCCAAACACTGAGTCTGCCAAGGCCTTGCTTACGGACTTCCCAGCCTTCAGAACTGTGAGTAATCAATTTCTGTTGTGTACAAATTATTCCGTTTAAGGTATTTGTTCCAGGAGCCCAAACAGACTAAGACAATGTATATATTTTTATTTTTGAAACCTGTGACTGAATTGCCTATTCCAAACTTGAGCTCTAATTCTTTCAAAGCCAACTGCAGAGGTGACTCTGTGCAGTGGCTCAGGTAGAAGTTGTGTGGTCCATTGCTGGGTTCCTGTTGGTCAGGGATATAGGCACCAAAAGCTTAGAGGGTGGGGAGAATGAAAACCTCTGGATCTAACCAGAGCTGAATGCAGAAAACCATCTATCTCCTCTCCTCCCAGAAGCCAGTGCCTCCTGTCCTGGGCCTCTGGGCTCCAAGTGATAAAGACAAGAGCTACCATTTATTGGGCACTTACTATGTCCCAGGTGCTACGACTCATTTGACATGCATTAACTCATTAACAGTGATAAGACCAACAACATGTACGGAGCCCTATACGTGCTAGGTATGACAGGTCTTCTTACCTGCTTGACCTCATTTAATTAGCCTCAAATCGATCCTATGACAAGGAACCAGTTCCAGAGAGTTAAGTGAAGCCCAAGGCTACACAGCTAAAAGTGTAAGGGAACAAGGATTTAAACCCAGGCAGTCTGGCCCCAGGAGCCCAGCTACCATCCATGACCAAGGACAACCCTTTCATTGGGACAGAGGCGACACTAATCACTGCACCCACTTAGGCTGAGGTGTGGTGGGTGGAGGATCAGACTCAGAGGTGAATCTGTGCTCCCGGCCTACTCCACCAGCTCCACAGCTCTGCCAGGAGGGTCTTTCACTCCCACACTGGGGAGGCGGAGCCAGATGCATGGAGCTATTCAAGGTCCTGCCTAGCTCCAAAGCCCTTACTCTTTGCACTAGACCAAGCTGCTTCCTTGGCTAATAAACGGTGAGAGCCGAAACCCAAACAAAAACAAGCAGCGCACGTGAAGACAGAATGTTCCTGAGCTGCAACATTTTTCAATCTTTTGAGCTCATAGATCACATGTCTAGGTCAGAGTCCTGAGCTTCCTCACGGCGCAGGTGATGTGAGAGGGGCTGAGTAACCTCGAGGTGCCACTGAATGGCATCCTGCAGTCACTCAAAACGTGTGAGCCTGGAGGGACCCTGGTGCTCACATGGTATGATATGCAAAGAAGAAAAAGAGGCATGGGGGATGGGGAATAGTTCAACATCACCCAGCACATCAGAGGCCAGGATGCAGTCCCAAGTCACGCTCCAGACTCCTGGTACAGTGCTCTTTTCACGCCTGCAGCATTTCCCATGGCGTGCTGTGCAGGCCAGTGGGGTTTAAGGGAGGTTTTAGAGAGCATATGGATGAATGCAGTTTAATAATTACCTATATTTAATATTCATAGGAAAAATATAACTAGCACATCAAACATGATTTTGTAGATGTTTCTGCTTACGAAGAGGCTAGATAGTGGTGTTAGGCTCAGGCCAAAGTTTTTTTTTTTTGTTTTTGAGAGAGGGTGTTGTTCTGTCACCCAGGCTGGAATGCAGGAGTTATTCATAGGAAAAATCCTAACACACAAGCTCCAGGGATCCTCCCGCCTCAGCCTCCCAAGTAGCTGGGACTCCAGATGCACCATCACACCCAGCTTTTATTTATTTATTTATTTATTTATTTTGTAGAGATTGTGTCTCACTATGTTGCCTAGGCTGGTCCCAAGTGATCCTCCCACCTTGGCCTCCCAAAGTGCTGAGATCCACCATGCCTGGCAACTACGGGCACTGTGCCCAGCCCTCAATCCAATTTTAAGGAAAGCCTCAAATAAATAATAATAAAAGTAGCATACAAATCCAGCAAACATTGTGCTGGTAGACAGCCACACTGGGCTCATTCCTGCAGTGCAGCAGGCTAAAGCAAGAAAGAATAAAAGGAAAGATAAAGCAAACAGAAGGGAGAAGGGAAGGAAAGAGAGGAACAGTCCCCTCCAGCGGCTCAGTTCTTGCGCTGAGGAGTGAGGCCCCCACAGCAGAGGACACGGATGTGCCACACTCATTCTCCCTACAAACTTATCTAGCCTAAGTCACCGCTCTTCTCACCCCAAACGTGCTAAGGTCCAAAGGTCCAAACACTGTGTATCAGCCCAATCACGGGGAGCAAATGGCCCTTTAATCCACCCTGAGACTACTATCAGAATGGCCTCCCTCTATCCCAGTATGTGGGACAGGTATCAGCTCAGATATTTAATCCATTTTCTTGCCTGAGTGATTCAGGTGTCCCCATTAAACTCTCTTCCATCTGCTGCATGCTTCCCAGTGCAGAGAGGCCAGAGGGCCCCCGAAAGCCTCCCCATTCACAAAAGCCCAAATGACCAGGGCTGTTTTGGTTTAAAGCACAATTTGGGTTCACATAACACCTCATTATGCTTCCCCGACATCTGTTTCCACACCAGCATCAGATGCTGGGAACTAGAGCTTGAAAACACTGCAGGGCTGCAGAGCTCTCAAGAGCTGTGCCCATTCCACCCCTGCAGGGCCTAAGAATGCAGCCCTCAGCCAGGCGCAGTGGCTCACGCCTGTAATCCCAACACTTTGAGAGGCTGAGGCAGGAGGATCCCTTGAGCTCAGGAGTCCAAGGCTGCTGTGAGCTATGATTGAGCCACTGCACTCCAGCCTGGGTGACAGAGTGAGACCCCATCTCCTAAAAAAGGGGGCTAGGCACTGACAATATGAACTCCAAACTATGCATATAGACTAAGACGCTGAAACAATATATTGAAAGGTTAACAGTGCTGCTGGCAAGCTAAGATTATGAATTATTTTTGTTTCTTCCCTCTTTTCTATATTTTCAAACTTTTCCATAATAAACATACTGCTTTTATAACAAAACAAAAAACACAATAAACTTTTATTTAATGATACTATCAGGTTACAAAGGGCTCCCTCCTGATGGGGAGAGGGGTCCCTTGCCACTGGTGCTCACACTCAACCAAGCGCCATCCACTCCCCTCCACTAGCCTGTGGGCCTTTCACTAGCTCGGGGTCCCCAAGGCCTGGCACATAGGAGGCGCTCAGGGAATGATGATACACAGGGGTTGGGGGTGGAGTCGTGAAAAGGAAGTCAATGATAAACTCTGAGGTATCAGCTGTGCGGCAGGGTGGGGCGGAGCAGGGCAGGGCAGGGCAGGGCAGGGCAGGGCAGGAGAGTGTACTGAAATAGAAGAGGGTAAATCAGAGCCTCCTTCCACCCAGGACTTCCTTCTCAGCATGGCCCTGCCTCCCACCCAGCTGCTTTGAAAGCTCTCCCACCCCTCACTCTTCTGGCTCCTCTGAGTTTAAATTAGTCGTTTCCCCAGCACCCGCCATGCCCTCCTGGGCCACTGAGTCGGCACACGCCGTCTCTCTGCCTGCCATGTCTCTGGGCCCACCTCTCCTCCTCCTGGCAAATGAGCCCTCTCACCTCCACTTCAACAAAATCGGTCCCCTGGGACCCATGCCTTGAATCTCTCAGCGAGACGCCTCCTTCAATGCACGGCTGCGCTCAGACACAGCCCCGACAGCAATTATCTTCCATTCTACAAGTCCGTCCGTCTGTCTGACTGGCTCCCACCAATGGTCTCCGTATAGCGACGGCAAGTACCTTTTCATGCCCACCCCCAAGCTGGGCACACAATATTAATCAATGTCTCTTTGAATGAATGGACAAGGAGATGGGTATGAAGGCCAGCAGTAGTCAAAGGAAGCTTGGCGGTGAAGACGGGATAGAGCCAAGCCCTGCAAGGCAAGACAGAAAGACACAGGCAGGAGGGAACAGGCAGGGAAGGGGGAGCCACAAGCTGGTGGTGGCCAGAGGATTGTGGGTGCTCTACAGATGAACATCTTTTACAGCAGTAGATGACTATATGTATATAGTGTGTACTTTCTATATACAGCAATTGATATTGTTTTCCATTCATGGTAAGGACAAAGTTTCCTTCCTAAATAATTTAAGTTAAAAAGTGAGGAAACTTAAAGAAAAAATTAATAAATAACAGTTCTGGCATAGAGATTAATACGGCAAAAACCATGAGCTAACCTTAGAACACATTTTTGCAGGAAGGGAGTCCTCTCAACTTGGCCAGAACAGGGAGATTGAGGAAGTGAAGTGAAGCCTGCTAGGCAGGGAGGATGAGTCAGCTCAGAGGGCTCTGGGGACAGGCAGTGAGGCGGCGGCCACAGAGAGAGCATTTGTCAGAGCAAAGTGACTGGTTCAAGAAGGTGCAGAGAGAAAAAACACTCTACACTCGCCCTCCTGGGGACTTATCTCAAGGAAGAAAGATACTCAAAAGGAGGAAAAGAATACACATACACACACACACACACACACACACACACACACACCCGCCCGCCCACTGCAAGCAACAGAGAGCACAGTAAAGGGCTTGCAAATTGTTCACTTCTGTAATGCCCACAAGCACCCAGGTCGGGGGGTATTCCACAGAACCACAAGCCCGGGACAGACGGACTACTGTGCTTCACTCAACACTAGCACATCTTCCAAACTACAACACCGTCTTCACATGTCACATGTTAATGGCTGCATTCCATTCCATTGTGGCTTGAGCACAAGAGTTTGAGACCAGACTGGGCAACATGGTGAAACCCCGTCTCTACAAAAAATGCAAAAATTGCTGGGTGCGGTAGAGCACATCTGCAGTCCCAGCTACTCGGGAGGCTGAGGCGAGAGGATTGCTTGAGCCCGGGAGGTGGAGGGTGCAGTGTGCTGTCATCACACCACTGCACTGTAGCCTGAGCAAAAACATGAGACGCTGTCGCCAGAAAATAAAAAATAAAAAAATAGTCCATTGCATAGATGTGCCACCATTTTTACCTACCGTTGGACAACCACTTTCTCCAGTGTCTTGTTAAGACGATTCCTGTCCCTATGTACCCCATAAACATGAGCTACAGATCAAAGGGACCTGGGCTTGAATCTGGACCTTTCCTTAGATTTCTTCTTGAACTCAGGCCATTGGCATTCTGACTGTTCGAGCCAATTGCCACGAAGCTCTCTCACAAGGTCCTATTTGGAAAATGTGGTCTTTCCATGCATCACTGAAGAAGGATATTCAAAGATGAGCTTTGAAACAGGCCTAAGTTTATGTGGCAGAAAAGACTCACACAAGAGTGTAGAATCTAGATTCTAGAGTGTTAGACATAGGACCTGATCCCAGTGCTCCAGTGGTTTACTGTGGGACCTTGGTCAAGCCCCAAACCCCTGTGAGCAGTAAAATTCCATGACACGGCAGAGGCTGAGGGCAAAGGCTTTTAAATTCAGAGCAGCTGGGTTCAAGACCTGACTCTGCCACTTATTAGCAATTTATATAAAGTCTAAATCTGTATCATTCTGAATTTACATAAAGGCCTAAATTCATAGGATCCCATGCTTAGAAGGATTCTGGGAAGGAAACGGAACGGTGCATGCAGAGGACCAGGTGAAGTGCCCAAGAACCAATGCCACCACCTGGCCTGCCTTCCTAGCTCTGAGGCCTGCTGAATGCTAAGGCTGAGGTGTGAGCTGCTTGTACAGTGGCCCCCCTTTATCCTCGGGGGATACCTTCCAAGACCCCCAGTGGATGCCTGAAACCTTGGATAGTACCAAACCCTATATATACTGTTTTTTCCTACACATGCATACCTATCATGTTTAATTCATAAACCAGGCACAGTTATTATCAATAACTGATAACATCGAACAATTCTAACAACATACCATAATAAAAGCTACGTGAATGTGGTATTCTTTTCAAAATACTGGACTGGGGTTGATGGCGGGTGACTGAAATTGCAGAAATCGAAACTATGGAAAAAGGGGGGATGATTATACTTGTTCCAAAACGAGGCCCATCACCTAAGGCTTGGAAATCACTCTTTCCCCATTTGTTTCCCTTTAGATTCTGACATGTAATGAAATTCAAGTGGGAATTTTATCAGTTAACCCAATGCCTCAAACTGACACTGGAGTAAGTAGTCAAGCCTCTTGAAGCACTCGGAGCACAGACCCCAAGGGTGCAGGGCTGAGGATCCCACACTCACAGTATTTACATGACCACATTCTGACAATTAGTCACATGATGGGAGGGCCCTTCGTTGGAACCATGGCAACCAGTTCTTGTCTGTTACGTCAAGAAATGCTTCCTCGGCTGGGCGCTGTGGCTCACACCTGTAATCCCAGCACTTTGGGAGGCCGAGGTGGGCAGATCACAAGGTCAGGAGATCAAGACCATCCTGGCTAACACGGTGAAACCCCATCTCTACTAAAAATACCAAAAAAAATTAGCCAGGCGTGGTGGCGGGTGCCTGTAGTCCCAGCTACTCGGGAGGCTGAGGCAGGAGAATGGCATGAACCCAGGAGGCAGAGCTTGCAGTGAGCCGAAATCGCTCCACTGCACTCCAGCCTGGGAGACAAAGCGAGACTCCGTCTCAAAAAAAAAAAAAAAAGAAATGCTTCCTCAACAACCAATATGCATCTCACAGATAGTATGTAACCAAGATAAAAGTAGGATCCTTGAGGATATTCCCAGGATTCTCCTACGTGCTCTCCATCTGGAATACAGAAAGCTCAGAAACCATGGGCCATCAGCACACAGGGAAAACCAGTTCTGTGGCAGGCAAAAGGACAAGGGTATTCTAGTTAGAAGGTTGATAAACGCCTCCAGATAAAGTTATTAGAGGAAGGACAGATGAAATCAGTGTTTAAGAAAATGCGAGGCCTGTTTCCCAGGAATATTACCTAGTGCAAAGTAGGATGAAAAAGTAAAAGAGGTTGTCATGAACTGAGGACATGGAGACCCTACTCATCTCGAAGGCAGATGTTGCCATCTACAGCCTAGAGCTCTAAACCCTCTGAGGTTAGGGATCTCTTTCAACATCTCCGGGTGGCTCAAACCCTTGGGGCATGAACTAATAACCTGTCGGTTATGTAGGCAGGCAGCAGACTGTGGCCTCTGCTCGTCCCTGGCCGCAGGTGTAACACAGCCAGGGCAAGGAACCAGCTGGTCCTGAGTGTGAACACCAGCTTAGCCAATGACAGCTTTATCCTCATACTATGCTCTATTATTCCAGAGTCTGCCTGGATGTGTGCAGAGAAGAGGAGGAGAAAGGGAAGTGAGGGGCAGGACTATGCAGTACCCAAGGACTCAAAGGTGATTCCAGACCCTGACTACCGATTAGTAGTTACTATGTAGAGAATGAGGTTCCGTTTTAGATGAAGAGCTGCAACTATTGTGCTTTCATTCTTCCTGCATTTTTTTTTTTTTTTTTTTTTGAGCTGGAGTCTTGCTGTCACCCAGGCTGGAGTGCAGTGGCACGATCTCGGCTCACTGCAAGCTCCGCCTCCTGGGTTCACGCCATTCTCCTGCCTCAGCCTCCCGAGTAGCTGGGACTACAGGCGCCCGCCATCACGCCCGGCTAATTTTTTGTACTTTTAGTAGAGATGGGATTTCATCATGTTAGCCAGGATGGTCTTGATCTCCTGACCGCATGATCCGCCTGCCTTGGCCTCCCAAAGTGCTGGGATTACAGGCGTGAGCCACAGTGCCCGGCCCATTCTTCCTGCATTTTAAGATGGGTTCCAAGTCATCAAAGCAAAACTGAGGGAGTCACCTAAGAAATACTCCACTTTCAGCTGCAGAAGTTTAAAAAACTCTAAAGAACATCTGTTGCAATCACCAACATAAAGCACTTTCCCCTGTACATGAAAATGACATCCTTGGATCAGACTCCAGGGTGCCTGAGAGGGACAAGTTTTAGAATCTGAAAGGAATGGCTTGAAAGGCCATCTCTGCCCCTTCCTAGCTGTGTGATGTTTTACAAGTATTTTTTAACTTTTCAAGGCCTCCATATCCACATCTGCAAAATGGGGGCATGCCAAGACTATGGTAGTAATTGCATAAAATAATAACTACAAGGTTAAGCACAGAGGCCAGCCTAATCCAAGTCCCCTTGCATGATAAACCCCATAAGCAGAAGTGCAAAGGCCTGATCAGCTTAAAGGAGTGGCCCAAAAGCAAGCACCCTAGAGCCTGAAAGTCAGGATCTGTCCTTAGTGTGATCACTATTACTTGCATTTTAGATGTACAGTATCCTTCAGCACAGTGATTTTTAGATCTGGCTGGGCATGGTGGCTCATACCTGTAATCCCAGCACTTTGGGAGGCCAAGGCAGGTGGATCACCTGAGGTCAGGAGTTCGAGACCAGCCTGCCCAACATGGCAAAACCCCATCTCTACTAAAAATACAAAAATTAGCTGGGCATAGTGGCACGTGCCTGTAATCCCAGCTACTCGGGAGGCTGAGGCAGGAGAATCACTTGAACCCAGAAGGCGGAGGTTGCAGTGAGCTGAGACTGCACCACTGCACTCCAGCCTAGGCAAAGAGAATGAAACTCTGTCTTAAAAAAAAGAGAGAGCTTTTTAGACCCAATCCATGGTGTTAATAGCATGACAAATGATGGAATTCCTATGGACAATCACAAGCCTGTATTAAATGTCCACATGGGAGAACTAAGCTATAGCATTTTATGTACATTCTTTTTTTTTTTTTGAGACAGGGTCTCACTCCGTCACCCAGACTGGAGGGCAGTGATGTGATCTCGGCTCACTGCAACTTCTACCTCCCAGGCTCAAACGATCCTCCCACCTCAGCCTCCCAAGTAGCTAGGACTACAGGTGTGTGCCACCACATTTGGCTAATTTTTGTATTTTTTGTAGAGACAGGATTTCACCCTGTTGCCCAGGCTGGTCTCGAACTCCTGGCTCAAGCAATCCACCTGCCTCAGCCTCCCAAAGTGCTGGGATTACAGGTGTGAACTACCTCACCGGGCCCTATTTACAGTATTTTTACTTAATCCTCTGGACTACCCTGTGAAGAGGACAATAGTATTTCCATTTTGCTGCTCAGGAAGTTGAGGCTGAGACATGAAGTGACTAGGTTCAAGCCCGCACAGTTCATAAGCAGCCACAGTGGGGTGTGGATCTGGGAGGCTCCTTTCGCTATACTACCCCAGGCTGCCTTCCAACAAGCCCTATTTTTCTTCCTGCATTCCTTTATCTTGCCCCCTTCTTAAACCTAAACCCTGACACTTCACATGCCTTAGAATCAAACACCTGCCCTTAAAATGAAATATCAAACCCTGAAGCAGGGCAGCTTGTAAGTACGGGGCAGTTTACCAATGCAAACGGGTTAGTAGAAGCTGAGAGTGCCTAGGAAGACCTGCCACCTTCACAAGAGGAGAAAATGGACCAGAAAATAAACACAGTACCTGTTGGGGGGTCATGCGGGTGACGAGGAGCATCTAAAGGCACCATACTTTGGCTGCCTCAAAGGCTCTGGGTACCAAATGTAACTGGCATGCCTGGGTGGGCCACTTACACCCAGAGAAACAAAAAAATTAAGTCTTCCAGAAGAGTGACTTGTATTATCACCTGAAACAAAAGCACCATTTCAAACAACTTGTTCATGGAGAGGCAGGTGCATGGTCTGCAAGGCCCAGAACTGACAAGGACCTGCAGGGAGCTATGGAGGAGGCGGGAGATCAGGCGTCCACACTAAGTCCAAGCTCCCAACACAAAGCAAAGGGAGTGTCCACATGCGAAGACCCTTCCGGCTCTAATAACACACTACGAGTCCATGTCACTGATAATAACATCGTGTTGCAGTTAATGTTAATAATTATGGTTAACACTTGCCTGGCTTTACACATATTAACTCATTTAATCCTCATAAAATCCATCAGAAATATCTACTTTTATGCTCACCATTTCTTAGACAAGGAGATGGAGGCACAGAGTGAAGGGAACTGCCCTGGTCTATACGGCTTGGACCTGACGCCAGGCTCTCTGGCTCCAGAGTCTGCCCTTCACTGCCCCCGGACTAGGAATCATGACTGCCTGGGATCACATAGAAACGCCAAGAAAGCCACCCGTGTGACTTCGGGCCAAGCGCTCAGCGCCCACCATGTGCAGAGCCTTCAGTAAATGTCAGCTGCTGTTAGGATCACGGCTCCCACCACGGCCAAACCCTGACAAGGCCAGCACCACTGGGGCAGTCCTGAGCAGCAGAACCGCTCGAGAGCACTGCCCCATCTCGGGGGCAGACCCCGCTCGGCTCCTCTCTTCTCAACTGAGAGCCTGACACTGACAACTGGGTAGGCCCTAGGAGAAGCCAGGCTTGGCCGAGAGCTCAGGCCCAGAGATCTGGACGTGGCTAGTCTCACAGTGGAATTGCCCGGCCCCAGTGTTTAGTCTGTATTAGGTTGAACCACATGAAAGGCTGGTTAATTCAACCCTTTTTTACCTAGGAAAATGGCAACTTCATATGGTTCAACCTAATGGAGGGAGGGATTCTTACATTTATTAAGGACCTACTGGACATTCAGTCATTCATCTAACACCTGTAGAGCAATGGCTGTGTCAGGGCCAGTGTGTAACATTGCTTCAGCACCCCAAGACTGACAGCCAGGATTTTTCATCTTCCCTCCTAAGGATAAGAAACAAACTTACCAGGCAGAACAAGGGTAACCAACTCGATCTGCCTGAACTTAGGTAACTACTAAAACAGGCCAATTTTGGCCAGGCATGGTGGCTTCACGCCCATAATCTCAGCATTTTAGAAGGTCAAGGCAGGAGGATCCCTTGAGCCCACAAGTTCGAGACCAGCCTGGGCAACAACGTAAGACTCTGTCTCTAAAAAATAAGTAGATAGATAGATAGATAGATAGATAGATAGATAGATAGATAGACAGACAGACAGACAGACAGACAGGCAGGCAGGCAGGCAGGCACTGTGGCACATGCCTGTGATCCCAGCTACATGAGAGGCTGAAGGGGGAGGACTGCTTGAGCCGAGGAGGTTGAGGCTACAGTGAGCCAAGATGGAACCACTGCACTCCAGCCTGGGCAACAGAATGAGACCCTGTCTCAATCAATCAATCAATCAGACAGGCCAATTTTGTCTTTCCTCTCAGAATCCCTGCATCTTACACTGCATATGGTGACCAGGGCTAGGATGGGGCTTCATAGGAAAAAGCCAAAGGATCCTGCAAGGCTTTGTCATCCAACAGTCCCCATGGAGGGCTGTCGCAATGATTAAGATGTGCTGCTGCCACTCACGTCACAGGCAGGAAGAGCCAGGGACACTGACACTACTGCACAAAGAACCGTCCTGTCCAGTAGGCCAAGCCACACAGTGGCCGACACTAGGCTAAGACTATCTCGCCCTTTCAGCTGAGTGGCTATCTTTTGGAAAACAGATTGCAGTTCACAAAGTTCCATCTCCTTGCATTTCAACAAGTGGAACCAAAAAAACCTCCTAAACAAAACCCAGACCTCTTCAGCCACTGTGGCTAGACGTACAGGGGAACCTCTCGGCCCCAGTTTCCTCATCTATAAAATAAACATCCCCATGGGCTGGTGCCAGAGAGGCAGGAGAGGGGAATTCCATCAGCATGCGCTCCTGAGTGCGGTGGACCTGGACCTCCGTGGCAACTGCCATTAACTAGCTGGGGGCCCTTCAGCAAGTTACTACACCTCTCTGAGCTCCGGTTTCCTTATCTGCAAAATGAGGAAACAGACCTCACAGGGTTGGTGTTGAGAGAATTACAGATAATGACTGTGGGCATCCGGTAAATACTGGCAGAAGGAAGGGGCCACTCTGTGAGTGAACACTCAATACCAGCCTACAGACTGAAGGCATCCTTCATTTCATGGCATCCCCTAATGCCTGTGCCATGAGTGCACTCCTCAAGACCAAGAATGGACTCTGCTTAACCACACGCCAGCCCATCCTCTCTGCCTGAACAAGGTCTCAAATCTCAGGACAACCAGGGGTCCACACCACCCTGTGCCCAAAAGAGATTTCAGGATAGAAGGTGTCTGGAGGGTATACACTGAGGACACGACAACAGCTCACATTGGAAATTCTCAGCAGAGGAACAGCCAAGCCTGGCCGCTGCTCTTTTGGAGTCTGAGTTCCTCAGTGTCTCAAGACTTTTCACACCAGAAGGATGTGGTGGATTAAGGCTCCTCCTTCCAGTTTCTGAGCACAAAACTGCAACGCAGGGAGCCCACTCATGTGAAACCAACGACAGCCCGTCAGGGTCAAAGCCTCACGACGGAGAAGCCTTCAGCAGCAACACTCTACCTGCCAATCACTGCTGCAACTGAGAAGGGAAAAGGGCACCGATACCACCGGAAAATGCCACTGGCTCAATTCTAATTGGAAGCTCCAGCAGATAGGGTGCAATGCAAAAGCATCTTTTCATAACTTCTTTTGAAAGAAAGATGGGGTCTTACTATGTTGCCCAGGTTGGCCTTGAACTCCTGGGCCCAAGCGATCCTCCCACCTCAGCCTCCTGAGTAGCTGGGACCACTGACACACACCACAGCACCTGGCTTAACTTTCTATTTTAAGTTAAAGTACTTCACTTGGTAAATACGATGCCTGAATCCACTTATTAGGGCTCTGAGACAGCAAGCCCAAACACTGTTAAATAAGATACCGAGCCTAACTCAGGAGCATCATGCTGAGTTCAGCACTAGAAGAGGAAGCTGCACAGAGCAATTGAAGCAGAGGGTGGAGAAGTGCGGGGTCTGAGCCAGTGGTAACAACTGCTTCCAAGCTGCAATGTGGTAAGAGCTCTTGAGACCAGAAATCCTGGGCTGCTGTTTTCAGCAGTCTGGTGTTTAAACAGAATGAGCCCCTTAAGACCACTCTCCTTGGGCAAGGGACTCTACATCTTGGCGTCTCAGAAGAAGGAACTAACACCTGCCTTCCAGGCTGGTTGGGAAGTTAAATGAAACACCACCTATCATCCATCCATGTTAACAGAATAACCACAATAATAAGAGATAACACTCCTACTGCACTTACAATGTGCCAGGCATCGTCTACACTTTCCACACACAAACTCAGTCCTCACAATCATCACTACGTGCCAGGTTAATGGCAACCACCAGGGTTGTTGCCTTACAAGACACATGAAGACACAACTGGAAACCTAACACTAGAAAGTTGTAGGCAAAGGCTCCTGTTCACAGGCATCCAGAGATGTCAGAAACATGTGGGGTGACCACAGGAGGAAGCACGGAAAAACGCAGGCAAGCAGCCTCCCTGCCTGTCTGACGCTGTGGACTTCCCCAGGCTGGTTCTGCACTCACTCCTGAGTCTTTCAGAACTTTGGACATACTTGCTTCCACCCGCTTCCTCCATTTAACCTTAAGACTCAGATGGCATATTCTATTAGGTCTACCTGACTGCTCAGTAGACATCCACGGAATGAATGACTCAATGGAAAAAATCACTGAAGGGAGCATAGTGCAGTGCCAGGACTGCCAGGTGGGCCTCGGTTTCCTCACCTGCATAATGAGGGTGACATGAGAATCTGCCTCGTAGGGCTGGCTGGAATATTAAAAAGTCATCAGTCAAAACTAGCTCCTGGCCAAGTACAGTGGCTCATGCCTGTAATCCCCAGCACTTTGGGAGGCTGAGGCAGGCAGATCATGAGGCCAGGTGTTCGAGACCAGCCTGGCCAACATGGTGAAACCCTGTCTCTACTAAAAATACAAAAAATTAGCTAGGCATGGTGGTACACACCTGTAGTCCCAGCTACTTAGGAGGCTGAGGCAAGAGAATTCCCTGAGTCTAGGAGATGGAGGTTGCAGGGAGTCGAGATCGTGCCACTGTACTCCAGCCTAGGTGACAGAACGAGACTCTGTCTCAAACAAACAAACAAAAAAAAACTAGCTTCTGTTATTCCTACAGCTGCCATGCAGAGCCCGCCACCCCACCATCTCCCTCAGCAGACTGGTGTCTTAGGCACCAGAACCTAATGCTGTGTGCATCAGGCTGAACTTGGTGCCACCTGCAGTCACAGAGTCACTGGCTGGATGGATCACTGGGCTACCCAGACTGAAATCCCCATTCAGTTGTTAACAGGCTCTCAAGGCTTTGCAGACACCACTATCTAGGATTTAAACTGACCTGAAATAGCTGTGTGTCAATGATAAACTGTCCAATCAGAACACCTACATGGGACAGCTCTGGGGCAGACTCCCTCAGCTCGAGGTGGTAAATCATTCCGTGTCACTCTGCCTTTATCTCCTTCCACCATCCCTTCCTTTCCACACCCACAGCTGCACAGTGGCCAGGACCCTCATAAGCTCACAAGCTGATGCTTGTGGAGGCCTCTCTCCCATCTCTTTCACCTCCCCAGGCCTCCTGCACGCACAGCCAGAGGACTCTTCCTAAAATACCACTGCTCTGCCAGCCTCCTCGAATTTCTACCTGCCCTGTCAAAAATTTCACTGGCTCCACACTGTCCCAGATCTAATGCAAACTCCTTAGCTTAGCAACTCAGGCACTCCACAACTCACTCCTGAGACTGAGGCACCCCATGGGCTCGCATCTACTGCTTGTGTGACCACACCCCCTGACCTCTGCTTTTGTGCCAGTCCCCTTGACCATACCCCACCCTGTCCTCTCTGCCTCAGCACACGCTTCCCAGGCTTCATGCCCAGCCCCCAAGCCGACCGCAGGCTGGAGTGGTCTGCAGGGCTGCGTGGAGGAGGGGGAAATGCAAGCCAGGCCTGCAGGGATGGGCAGACCACAGCACCCATGGGTCCCTGGCTAAGTCTTTTCTAGTACTACTTCCTTCCTGCTGCACTTGGCTTTTTGGACGCATCTTGCCTCCCCCTCCCAGATTAGAGGACAGGGATGATGGCTTCTATTTGTGTCCCTTACTCTGTGGTATGCAGAATAAGACATGCAACAACCACAGCTACTGTGTGCCAAGCACTGGAGTAAGTACATTACAAATTTCACCCCTACTCCCCATCTCTATAAAATGTTATCCTCATGCTACGGACCAGGAAAACTGAGACCGAGGGAATTAGCCGCCTCACTGACAGTCACATGCTGAGTGGCAGACAGGACTCAAATCCAGATGTGCCCAATTGCAGAGACCATGTTCTGTGGAGCAGGCAGCCGCCTCTCAGCTCTCACTCAGTGTTTTTGTAGCTGGCGCTAAGTGCCAGGCGGCCAGTGCAAGGTGTGGGGTACTCAGAGGGAACCAAACAGACAAGGTCCCTGCTCTCACAGAGCTCATATGCTCTGTCCCCAGCCCTGTCTCTCTTCTTCCAGGCCTGGAAGAGGGCAGGAACCCTCCAGTCACAGGGGGTTCCACTGGCACAAACAAGGAATTCGGGCCTGACATATAGCATGAGGCTCTGGCAACACATGGTGCCCAGCTCACAGCGAGCTTGTCTTTAATGGAGAAAAGAGCCCCAGGCTCTATTAGGTAAGTTGTGCGTTCAAGGCACAACCCAGAGCCAGACAAACTCCAAAGCAGCCATCGGCAGGCAGTACGGAGTGGAGAAAAATGGTTTGCTCTGGAGTCAGAAAACCCAATTCCTCCACTTAGTAGCTAGACAGGGACTAACCATACACCCCTCTGCACACTTTTGGAAAATGGTGATAATAACAATAGTTAATGTTTACATCACTATGTGCCAGATGCTACTGGATGCACTTGACAGATATTACTTAACCCTCATTACGACCTTATGCAGAGGTACTGTTATCCTAAAGCAGTCTGGCTCCTAACTCTATTTTCTTGTACTATGCTGCCTCCAGCCTAAAGTTGAACCTACCTTGTCAGGCTGTGGTGAGGACCGTTCTAACAGAGTGCATAGCATGTGGCTGGTGCTCCATAACCATTAAGCCTCCCTTTCCTTCCACTGAAACACGAATCTGTGAAAGCCTAGGTCTGGAAATAACATATGGCTCTAGCTGGTCCCAATATGGGTGATCTTGCAGTTGCATCCCCTGGAATTCCACACCGCACCCTCACTGGTGGATGTGCTGCAAGGGGAAATGGGACAAGATCCTGTATTTACAGGGCCCTCTGCTCACTGTGTTCTGGAAAACACAGTGAGTGGGGTCCAGCACATGACTTGGGCTGACAGGGATCCGAATCCCAGGCCTGCTGCTCACACCGGTCACTCAAGCTCTCAAGCTTCAGGTTCCTTGTGAGTAAAATGGGGGCTGGGCTATAACCTAAGTCATGTTTCTGGGTCACAGCAGATCCTCGGGTACCCAGGTTGGACAGGCTGAACAAAGCTACCCAGGCTGGACTTCCAAGGTACTGTAAGGTTTCATTTTGGGGCCCCAGAAAGCCTTGGCTGTGCAGAGGAGCGGACTGCGTGCACGTGCAATCCAATTCCACCCAATGGCAGACACAAGAGAAGACACACCCCAAAAGGCCTGGAAGTGGAGCCTGGCACAAGCCTCCAGCTTTCTCTGCAGTTTCCTGCCATAGCTCATGCAGATGTGCCTGCAGGTACATTGAATAAGGCTCTTTCCCCCTTAAGCTTTAGGTAACGGTGACATCCCCACCCCTCAACAATGTGAGCCATGAGGGCAGAGATCCTTGTCTTGCATCCTCAGCACATAAGCACCACAGAGTAGGCACTTAATACACAAAAAGCTGAATTAACATTATCCTGTAGCTGCAGGTACCCCACAACGTGTCTCAGTATTTGCCTAACAGTAAGCATTTCCCAGCCTGGAGGGAGGGCAGGCTTCTAACGGGCGAGGCACCTGCCCTGCCACCATTTCCCTGTGGTCAGTCATATGTCCTGTTCCCCACCTCATGGAATGTAAAAGTATAGAACATCTGAGTTATAAATAGGAGTATCTGCTTTCAAAGACACGGCTTATCATTTCCTTAATCTCAAGCCACTGATCACTGCCTACTTTTTATAAGCATGCCACCAAAAAGAGGCCAGGTGGGCTTAAATGAACAGGGCTGTATAGACAGACAAGAGGGATGTGAGTTGAACAATGTATCTTATCCACATCAAGAGACATTAATGTCAACTATGTTGTTTCACCTTGTAACAATACCAAGTTCCCATCAGCTCCTGCCAGGCAAAACCATCTGTGAGCTGGAGCAGCAATTCCTGAGGGGGCCTCCCTAGTCCCCGTTCCTGCTAAAGCCTCACCATCATCATAACTAAGAATAATTCCCAAGTCAGAAACTGAAGCTGTGTAAGGAACGGTGCTCTGAAATTGTACAGCACTCAAACAGTGGTAAGATTATTACCTGCTAAGGGAATGCAAATAAATTCCATTTGCCTATGCATTTTAACTGGGAAGGAGAAACTCATGCCAACAAAAATCATGGAATTCATTCCAAAGTCAAATGCATTTTAGATTCTCAAGTCACTATTTCCCTCAATGGATAACAGAGATCTAGCTGTATTCTCTACCATCAAATCTACTGAAAATGAAAAACATGGTGATCTGAATTCATTTACCTACAATGCAACCTCACACCACCACTTCTGTCCTACGCCAACCATCTACACCGGCTTAATGGTCAGAGTATTCAAATAGGGGATAAACGTAACAATAAGCAGTCAGAAATTACAAGGCTAAGGGATACTAAGAACAAGTGACTGAGAGAATGAATATGAAATCCAAGCAGGTAAGTTCATGGACACAGACACATGCCAAGAGAACATTCCAAGTGGTTTCTTCCAACGCCAGGTGCTGTTCTAGGCCCCACGGATACAGCTGCGGAAAACACAAGACACAAATCTCTGCCCTCCAAGAGCTCATTCTGGCCCATGCTAAATATGCCTGTACCACCATACAGCTATTTCACTATAAACATGATTTCCTATACAAAGGATCTAAAATACAATACATGGGCAATAAGTACTGCTCCTCCCCCCTTGCCATGTTTGAATATCCCATTTTATGTTTTTCAAACGGTATCATTAAACCTTCTGACATACAAGCAGCTTGGTACAATGGGAAGAACAGTTTAGAGCCTGCCAGATGGGCTTCCACTGACCAACAGTGGTTCCTCCACTGGCTGAGCAACACCCTGAATAAGTCACTCCACCTCCTGAGCCTCAGCTGCCTCATCTATAAAACGGGGACAGCCCCAGAAGGGCTTCGTGTGGATGAAACCAGCTTGTACAGGTGAAGCACACCACAGTGACTGGCAGACAGTTCCTCCACCCTTTCCAGCCTTTTCAGATGAGAGCTGAGTACAAGACTCCTGAGAAGCTTCAGGTGTCATGTGCTCCTCCTGGGGGACTGAGGCACTTTCCCATCACCTGGCGAGAATCGCTGCTTCCTGCCTTATACTTTGTCCTGAGTGTACACTCAGGAAACTTCAGCCCACTTTCAAAGTCCTCACCCACCACTGCCCTGGAGAAGTCATTCTCCATCAAGGCCTGGGGCCGGGCCCACCTCCCCAAACAAGGAGTTTTCAGCCAAAGTTACTGGACAAATCCGAAGGCCTTAAAAGTGGCATTGCCCATGTTTTTAATCAGCATACAGGAAGGCATCAAAAGAAAGCTTAACCCATCTCAACTACTCACCCTCGTTCAGCAGCAACATCCCTTGACTAAACAAGGAACCATGGTCCTCAAAACACTTTGAGGCCCAAAGTCCACATACAAACATGCTCCAAAAATCCCTTGATCCTGTCAGGAAGAAGTTCTCTGGCCCTTCCAACCTAAGTGCTGGGCCTGTCCTGTGGAAGGGTCAAGTGGCAGGAGGGCAGGTCTATCTGTGGGGGCCTATGTGAAACCCCAGGTTCCTCAAAAGTCTGGATAGCATCTGCCTTCTTTACCAAAACAAACACCACGAGCGGAGCCAGCACTCTCCCTAGGCGTTCTGCTCACCTGATCCGAGGGACTTCCATAATCAGCAGTTCCAACCCTTACAAGCTGACAGTTCAGAGGGAAGGGGAGGCTGCGCCTGCTTGGGTGCATCGTGTCCAGGCCATATGCTGGATCCAGGGCCTGGTGGCCCCCCAAGGCCACGGCCTCACAAGGGCGATTGTGCGTTCATCCTTGTCCTGTGGGCCACCCATCCTCGCCCCTCGGCTCCCACTCAGGCCCGGGCGCCGCGGACCCCGGCCTGCCCTGCAGAATGCTTCGCACGCACAGCACCCACGGCGGCGGCCTCGAGAAGGGCCCGCAGAGCAGCGCGCTGCCTTCTGGGCACACCGATGCCCGCCCTTCCCTCGCTGGCTCCTAGGCGGCCTCCCTAGAAGCGGCAACTGAGAAGGCACAGCACCGGGACCACCCTATCCCTGATGGAGAGCTCCCCTCGCTCCCCAAAGGCTGCAAAGAAGGCGCGCCCCAGGTACAGGGAAGGGGACCCTGGGTCGTGCACCAGGCAGGGGGCAGGACCCTGATGAGAGGGTCAGGGCGGGGACCGAGCGGGGCTGACGCAGGTTACGCTAGGAGTGGTGAAAAGTCCAGGGAAGGGGATCATGGTGGGGAGGAGGCAGTGAGGTCCAGACGGGGGCCATGGGCGGAGAAGAGGAGGTCCAGATTTAAGTTCACAGAGAGAAGAGGAGATTCAGGCTGAGGCCACAGAGAAGAGGGGAAGCAAACCTAGGCCGCTGCAGAAGGGGCTGACCGGGGTCCAGCCTGAGGCCATGGAGAAGGCAAGGGAGGGAGGGACTGAGGGAGGCAGCGGCCTAGCCTGGGCCATGGCAGGGAGAAACGACGGCCTAGCCTGGGCCGGAGAGACGGGGGAAAGCAGACCTAGCCCTAGACCGGGGGAGGAAGGGGGCCCACGCCAGGGTCACCGAGGGGGTGCCTGGCTGGGGCCACGGTTCGGGAGGGAGGGTCTAGCCTGGACTATGGGAGAGACCAGCCTGAACACAGAGGTGGTGAGTGGGACTCCAGCTTGCGCCAAGGGCGGGGGCTGGGAGCGGGGGCAGGGTCACTGCCACCCAAGTCGTCCGCGCCGGCGGCACCCTCCTGGGCGGGGAGGGACCGGGTCCACCCAGGGTCCGGGACCCCGCCCCTCCCCCACCCCGGGAAGCCACCCGTCCCAGGCCAGGGATGGGCAGGGGGAGGGGGACGCGAGCTCCGGAGGGGCCCCCGGGCCGGGGAGGGGGCCGTGCGGCCTTTACCATGGTGGCGGCGGCGGCGGCGGTCCCGGTCCCGGCGTCAG
This sequence comes from Pan paniscus, assembly GCF_029289425.2. Classification (NCBI taxonomy): domain Eukaryota; kingdom Metazoa; phylum Chordata; class Mammalia; order Primates; family Hominidae; genus Pan; species Pan paniscus. The sequence continues at coordinate 207,630,106 of NC_073249.2, read as the reverse complement.
TGGCTCTCCCCCCCGCAGCAGGGCCCGGCGCTTCCACTTCCCCGGGTGCCCAGGAGTGAACATCCGGGTCAGCACCCCCCTCCCCCCGCGCCGGGCCGCCGCCACCTTCCTTCCCCGCCCCGGCCCGGCCCGGGCCCGCCCCCCACGCCGCCAGCTCGCGGCCAATGAGCGCGCGGGGCTGCGGCGATCGCCAAGTATGGAGAGCGGCGCGAGAGGCGGGCGCCGACGGGGTGCGGGGGCGGGGCCTGCGAGGCGGGGCGGGGCGCGGCGCTGCGCGGCGCGGCTGCCGGGGGTCCCCGGCACGGGTTGCGGGCCGGGGCGGAAAGGTCTCCTGGCTGTCTGAGGTCCGGTCCCCGACTCTGGGCCTGCAGCAGCGAGTGGCGGCGAGGGAACCGCACCCCACAGTCCCCGCGGGCGGGGATGCGGAAGGCACCGCGGCTGGGAGGGGACCGGCCCTCCGCGCCCCACCCCGTGCACGCGCTCATTCCTGCGGCGCACCCGGAACTGCCGCCGAGCGCGGACCGGCCCGGCCCAGCCCAACCCAGCCCAACCCAGCACTGGGGGAGCGCGCCGGGAGCGGGGCAGGATCCCAGCGCTGCCGCTCGCTACGGCAGGATCTGGAGCGCCGCGCTGCACCTGAGCCCGGGCACGAATTGAGGAGCCTCGGGCTGACGCCATTTATTCAGCACCTACTATGTACCAGGCCTTGTTTAGGCACCGGAAGATAACAGATAAGACATAAAGATCCCTGCCGGTATAGCTGCAGACAGAATAGCTGTGAGGATGACACAGGTAGAGATTAGAAAATTAAGTTCAACAGGTCGGCCGCGGTGGCTCACGCCTGTAATCCCAGCACTTTGGAAGGCCGAGGCGGGCCAAGGTCAAGAGATCGAGACCATCCTGGCCAACATGGTGAAACCCCGTTTCTACTAAAAATACAAAAATTAGCTGGGCGTGGTGGTTCGCTCCTATAGTCCCAGCTACTCGGGAGGCTGAGGCAGGAGAATCGTTTGAACCCGGGGGGCAGAGGTTGCAGTGAGCCAAGATCGCGCCACTGCACCCCAGCCTGGCGACAGAGCAAGACTGTCTTAAAAAAAAAAAAAAAAAAAAAAAGAAAGAAAATTAAGTTCAACAAATGCTAGCTGTTATGAGTACTGTTGGATGTGCTACAGAGAACCATTCCATTAGCCCAGAAGGGCTTCCTCGCTCCACAAAGTGACTCAAGTTTCTCTCTCCCAATCTCTCTCTCTCTCTCTCAATCAAATATTTGTTAAGCTTAGTCTAGGTAGCAGGAGAGACCTGGATTGCTAACAATATCTGCCTCCGTGGCCTGTTTGCTTTGGTTAAATCAAATTAGGCGATCTGTGAGGGGATGGTAAACAGCACAGATGACAGGAATTGTTTCCCTGAGCCAGGCCCTGTCCTCAGGGAGCTTATAGACAAGTCGAAGCTTTCACAGGTAGCCACTGGCAGAAAAAGCATACGGGTAAGTCTCGCAAGAATGGTATTGGATGAGTATTACAGAAATTCAAGGAAGAGAATGGCACACGCAGTAGATATTTATTGAGCATCTGCTATGTGCCAAGCACTGTGCTAGGCTCTGGAAATAGAGCAATGAGCAAAATAAACCCCATGGTTGTGGAGCTTGAGTGTTGTCAGGGAGACAGTCGGCCACCAGGCAAATACAGTGTCCAAGGCCAGGCACAGTGGCTCACGCCTGTAATCTCAGCACTTTGGGAGGCCGAGGTGGGCAATCGCTTGAAGTCAGGAGTTCCAGATCAGCCTGGCTAACATGGCGAAACCCCGTCTCTACTAAAAATACACAAAGTTAGCCGAGGCCGGGCGCAGTGGCTCACGCCTGTAATCCTAGCACTTTGGGAGGCCGAGGTGGGCGCATCACGGGGTCAGGAGATCGAGACCATCTTGGATAACACGGTTATCTCTACTAAAAATAAAAAAATTAGCTGGGCGCGATGACGGGCGCCTGTAGTCCCAGCTACTCGGGAGGCTGAGGCAGGAGAATGGCGTGAACCCGGGAGGCGGAGCTTGCAGTGAGCTGAGATCGCGCCACTGCACTCCAGCCTGGGCGACAGAGAGAGACTTCGTCTCAAAAATAAAATAGTAATAATAATAATACAGTGTCGGGTAGTGATTAGAGATAATGAGAAAAATTCAAGCAAACAGGTAGGCAGGCAAGGCCTAACTTAGCAATATTTTATCATATAGCTGAAGGGAAGGAGGGAGCAAGCCGTGTGGATAGCAGAGGCACAAGGAGCAGCAAGGGTAAAAACCCTGAAGGTGACAGTGCTGGATCAGCACTGGTGTGTTTTCAAGGGCCAGACAGGAGGCCAGTGTGGCTAGCCTAGGTCGAGCAGGAGCTGAAGGGCAGAGCAATGACAAGATTTGACCTAGGCTTTAAAAGGATCATGAGGCTGCTGTGTTCTGAATGGACTGTAGGGGGACTAGGGCCTTAGAAAGCCATTTCTATATTGAGGACATTTATTTATTTAAAAAGCACTGATATGGCACATCCTATGTGATGAACACTGTTAAGCACCTTACAGATAATAAGCCATTTAATCCTCATGACAGAAGCCTGAAAAGGTAAGGAGCTTGCCCAAGGTCACACAGCAGAGAGATGAAGCTGGCTTAGACCAGGGTAGTAGCATTGGAGATGGCAAGAAGTAGATAGTATTCTAGGTATTTCCTGATGTATTGGTGGTAGGCATGAGAAGAAAGGAATCAAGGATGATGCTAAGATTTTTTTTTTTCCCATATTTAAAGACTTTGTCTTTTGTTTTTTTTTTTGTTTTGAGACAGTGTCTCAGTTCTGTTGCCCAGACTGGAGTGCAGTGGCGCAATCATAGCTCACTGCAGCCTCAACACCCCCGGACTCAAGTGATCCTCCCACCTCAGCCCCTCCCCGCCCCCGCCCTGAGTAGCTGGGACTACAGGCGTGCATCACCGTGCCAGGCTAATTTTTTTGTAGAGACTGAGTCGCACTGTATTACCCAGGCTGGTCTCAAACTCCTGGGCTTAAGCAATCCTCCCACCTCAGCCTCCTGAAGTGCTGGGATTACAGGCATGAGCCACTGCACCCGGCCAAGACTTTGTTTTTTAGAGCAGTTTTAGTTTCACAAGAAAATTGAGAGGAAGGTACAGAGATAATCCATATATACCCCCCTGCCCCACATATGCAGAGCCTCCCTGAATTGTCCCCATTCCCCACTAGTGTGGTACATCTGTTGCAAATAACCTGCATTCATACATCGTGATCACCCAATAGTTTACATTAGGGTTCACTTATACAATCTATGGGCTTGGAGAAGTGGATAATTACATCTAGCCACCGTTAGAACCATCATACGGAATATTTTCACTGCCCTAAAAATCCCCCGTGTTCCACCTCTTCATCCCCTTTCCCCCAGCTCCCGGCAACCACTGATCTTTTTACTCCATAGTTTTGCCTAATGCTAAGGTTTTTGGCTTAACACTGGAAGGATTTACCATTTATTGATCTGGGGAAGACTGTAGGAGGAGCAGGGTTTTTCTGAGGAGAGGGTTGTGGATAAGAGGGAGCAAGTTATGTTTGAGATGCCTATTGGAGATTTTTTTGTTTTTGTTTTTGAGATGGAGTCTCACTCTGTCGCCCAGGCTGGAGTGCAGTGGTGCGATCTCGGCTCACTGCAGCCTCCGTCTCCTGGATTCAAGCAATTCTCCCACCTCAGCCTCCCAAGGAGCTGGGACTGCAGGCGTGCGCCACCACGCCTGGCTGATTTTTGAATTTTTAGCAGAGACAGGGTTTCACCATGTTGGCCAGGCTGGTCTTGAACTCCTGACCTCAAATGATCTGCCCGCCTTGGCCTCCCAAAGTTCTAGGATTACAGATGTGAGCCACTGCGCCCAGCCTCCTACTGGAGATTTTTTATTTTTTATTTATTTTTTTTGAGACGGAGTCTGGCTCTGTCGCCCAGGCTGGAGTGCAGTGGCACAATCTCGGCTCACTGCAAGCTCCACCTCCCGGGTTCACGCCATTCTCCTGCCTCAGCCTCCCGAGTAGCTGGGACTACAGGTGCCCGCCACTACACCTGGCTAATTTTTTTTTTGTATTTTTAGTAGAGACGGGGTTTCACCGTGTTAGCCAAGATGGTCTTGATCTCCTGACCTCATGATCTGCCCACCTCGGCCTCCCAAAGTGCTGGGATTACAGGCGTGAGCCACTGCGCCAGGCCCCTCCTACTAGAGATTTAAATGGAGATGTCAGGTGGGCGTGGTGGCTCACACCTGTAATTCTAGCACTTTGGGGAGACAAGTGGATCACCTGAGGTCAGGAGTTCAAAACCAGCCTGGCCAACATGGTGAAACCCTGTCTCTACTAAAAATATCAAAATTAGGTGGGCATGTTGGCACATGCCTATAATCCCAGCTACTCAGGAGGCTGAGCCAGGAGAATCACTTGAACCTAGAGGTGGAGGATGCAGTGAGCAGAGATTGCACCACTGCACTCCAGGCTGGGTAACAGAGTGATACTCCATCTCAAAAAATAAAAATAAAAATAAAAATAAATAAATGGAGATATCAAATAAGTAATTAGATATGGAAGTCTGGAGTTGGGGGAAGAAGTTAGAGCTGTGATAAACTTATGAGAACTGTCAGCTAGTAAATGGCATGTAAAGATATTTGAAAGCACAGACATCTTGGTTAACTCACTTCGTGGGTGAATGTAGAGAGAAGAGGTCATGAAGATAAAGAGGAACCAGCAGGAAGACTGAGAAGGAATGACCCGTGAGGCAGGAACAGGACCAAGAAAAGGTGGTGTCCTTCTTGGATACCAAGGGATGGAGGCCAAGCATAAGGAAAGTTCATTCACTGGACAGGTCACTCCACAGATTGGCTGCCCATTGCTCAGATCCTGCCCCTAGATCCATCAGCTATTGCTATGAGCATGGAGACACATGGCATTAAACATGGTCCATCTACAAGGGGTTGTGAATTGGTAGGCAGGCACTATAAATTTTGTTTATTTTAAAATTTTCTGGCCAAGCATGGTAGCTCACGCCTATAATCCCAGCACTTTGGAAGCCTAGGTGGGAGTATTGCTTAAACCCAGGAGTTCGAGACCAGCCTAGGTGACAAAGTGAGACCCCGTCTTTATAAAAAAGTGGAATAATTAGGCATGGTGGCACATGCCACTGGTCCCAGCTACACAGGTGGCTGAGGCAGGAAGATTCCTTCAGCCCAGGAGATTAAGGCTGCAGTGAGCCATGATTGCGCCACTGCATTCCAACCTGCACAACAGAGTGAGACCCTCATATCCAAATAAATAAATAAATAAATAAATAAATAAATAAATAAATAATAACTTTATAATTTAAATAGGGACGGGATCTCACCATGTTGGTCAGGCTGATCTTGAACTCCTGGGCCCAAGTGATTCTCCTGCCTTGGCCTCCCAAAGTGTTGGGATATCAGGTGTGAGCCACAACATCCAGGCCATAAATATCTTCAGCAATGTTTCTCCTCTCATCCTCTTTTAAAGACCCTAACCCCCTTGAAGTTCATACTGTGATATTTTTCCACCTGCCACACCCTTTTTTTTTTTTTTTTAGCTTTCATGAACTTACCTCCATCTCCCCTTCTACACTTTCTTTAGGACTTCAGCATCCATAAGCATAATCCACCAGAAATCTCACTGACTTCTCCCTGATTTCTTCCCTACCAATCAGTTTCCTTTGCCTCTCTCTAGGTCCCACTCCTGTGGTCTTACCCTGGCCTGTTCTCGCCTTTAACTGCACTATCTCAGAAATCACAATCACACTGGCCAGGCATGGTGGCTCATACCTGTATTCCTAACACTTTGGGAGGCTAAGCCCAGGATTTTGAGACCAGCATGGGCAACATGGCAAGACCCCATTTCTATAAAGATTTTTTTTTTTAATTAGCCAGGCATGGTGTCATGTACCTGTGGTCCCAGCTACTTGGAAGGCTGAGGTGGGAGAACCTTTCGAGCCCAGGAGGTTGAGGCTGCAGTAAGCTGTGTTTGCGCCACTGCACTCCAGCCTGGGCAACAGAGTGAGACCCAGTCTCCAAAAAAGAAAAGAAATCACAGTCACAAAGATCTCAAATCTGAGTCTAACCCGCTTACCATAGTATCACCACAAAAGCATTTCCTCAACCTCATTATTTCTTCAACCTCATCAAGACCTGCAAACCTGTGTCCCTGCCAGATTTTCACAATTACCTTCCCCTTCATGCTCACATCCCACCTGACCCAGCTTAGTAATGAGTATGATACTAACTCCCTTACAAAAGCCCAGAACCCTTTTACCTCCACCTTTTTTCATCAGAACATCTGAACATTGGCTGGGCAAGGTGGCTCGTGTCTGTAATCCCAGCACTTTGGGAGGCTGAGATGGGCAGATCACTTGAGGCCAAGAGTTTGAGACCAGCCTGGCCAATATGGGGAAACACTATCTTTACTAAACATACAAAATCATCCAGGCATGGTGGTGGGCGCCTGTAATCTCAGCTACTCAGGAAGCTGAGACAGGAGAATCGCTTGAACCCAGGAGGCAGAGGTTGCAGTGAGCCAATATCACGCCACTGCACTCCAGCCGGGGTGACAGAGTGAAACTCCGTCTCAAAAAACAAAACAACAACAACAACAAAACCATCTGAACATTGCTGGAAAGTTGAAAGTGATTGCTCTTCCTTTAAGGTGAGGTCCACAAATTTCAAACGAGCCCTCAAGCCTGCCTAGCAATTCTACTGTATTACCCCGCTGTAGCCCACTGCTCACACTCAAATGATGATTTTTCATCCTTTTTCCTCCTCAAGCTTCCTTTGTCCCCTTTGCATCCTTCTCTCTAAGCAGATGGCCTTGCCTCACACTTCACAGAAATAATGGAACCAGACAGGAGCTTATCATCTACCAACATCTCTGCACCTTCCCCGCAATCTTTGACTCCCCAGATTTTACAATAAATGAAGCGTTTTTGTTCCTATCAGAGTCACCCCTCCACTTGTTCTCTGGATCCTTCCTTCCTTAGTCACCAGTTTCTCCCTTGGTACTGGATCATTCCTATCTGCTTCAGAAAACATGCTCTAATAGCTCCTATCATAAAAAAAAAAAAGTTTTAAGAACCACCACTCAAAACTCCTGGATCCTGCGTCTCCCTGTAGCCACTTCCCCCATTTTTCTGCTGTCATTCACACCAAAACCTTGTAAATTCTTTGCAGTTGTTGATTCCACACCTGCTCCATTTTCTCCTCCAGTCAGTCTGATCAGGCCTCTGCCCCCACCTGCCCAGGAAGAGACATTGCTCTCCTCAAGCTGACCTGGGAACTCGATGTTGCAGAAGCCAGTGCTCACTTTGGGGCCTCATCTTACTCCTGGCTTCTCCTCCTTCATGTACCTCTCTTGGCTTGCCTGAGATCAGTAAGGCTACCACATCCCAGCACATAGTATGGCACATAGTAGGGGCCCATAAGCATTTCCTGATTGGAGGCAAGGTGGAAAGGAAGCCTTCTCCTGGTGCTCAAGTTTCCCCTGAGTTTCCTTTGATGGTTCTTCCTTTCCTGAAGGCTTAGTTCTGGGACCCTTGTTCTTCTGCATCTGAGTCCTCTTTTGGTCATTATGGACCTAGGTGTTCACCTAGAACATAATCAGTGCTCAATGAAGGTATGTGAACGAAGATAATAGTATCAACAGGATAAGATTATTGTGTGAATAAACAAAGAATGAATAATACAGCTACTTTTTCATGAGTACTTGCTATGTGCTAAGCACTTTTTGTGTATTATAGACTCCTCCCAACCATCCTTTGAGTTAGGAACTTTTTTTTTTTTTTTTTTTTGGAGACAGGGTCTCGGGTTGGAATGCAATGGCACAATCTCGACTTACTGCAACCTCCGCCTCCCAGGCTCAAGCAATCCTCCCAACTCAGCCACCTATGTAGCTGGTACCACAGGTGTGAGCCACCACTGCTGGCTAATTTTTATATTTTTTGTAGAGACAGATTTTTGCCATGTTGCCCAGGCTGGTCTCAAACTCCTGGGCTCAAGCGATCCCCCCACCTCAGCCTCCCAAAGTGCTGGGATTATAGGTGTGAGCCACCATGCCTAGCCAGAACTTTTATTATTACCAATTTATAGAAGAAGTTGGGGCTTAGATGAAATGACTTGTCTAAAGTCACACATAATACGTGGATGGATTTATTCTCACTTTGGTCTTTCTGACTCAAAATCTGTTCTCAGAATCACCAGATTGAGATCATAGGTAGGAAAGGGCTTTGTAAGCTGCAAAAGGCAGTGCTACCACATCCCGGCACATAGAATGGCAATTACACATAGTAGGTGCCAATAAGCATTTTCTGAATTGAGGCAAGGTGGAAGGGAAGCCCCAAGCCATATAATACCATCACCTGAGGAAGGAAGCAGCAACCTTGAGGTCCTTGAAAGACAGCCTTCTACCCTATGCCGAATCAGCTCATACAGGACCCATTAAAGCAGACATTGCCCAGAAGTTGCCCAACATCTGTCTTTCCTTCTTCAATTACATCTATTAATTGGGTTAATAAATGCACAGTTATCCCAGGAGCTGGGGATTGCCTAGCTCCTAAATTACCTCCCGTCTAACAGGTCTGGGCCTGTTTCCTAAGTTGGGCATCTTCTCAAGTTACTAACACGGTTTTAGGTGTTTTACTGTGTCTTTAGAAATGCCCGAGAACCCTTAGAATAAGCCAGATTTTAACCCCTCAATACACTGAATTCTACAGCTAGCCATATTGCCTGAATATCCTAACTCCATATACTGAAGTTTCAATGGGATTCAATTTAAGAATCTTTGTTACCGGCCGGGCATGGTGGCTCATGCCTGTAATCCCAGAACTTTGGAAGGCCGAGGTGGGCGGATCACCTGAGATCACGAGTTCGAGACCAGCCTGGCCAACATGGTGAAACCCCATCTCTACTAAAATACTTAAACTAGCTGAGCGTAGAGGTGTGCACCTGTAATCTCAGCTACTCAGGAGGTCGAGGCATGAGAATTGCTTGAACCTGTGAGGCAGAGGTTTCAGTGAGCTGAGATCACGCCACTGCACTCCAGCCTGGGTGACCACAGAGACTCTGTCTCAAAAAAAAAAAAGAATCTTTGTTACCAAGAGTTCCAAGAGGGAGGGAACACCACATGGCAAGGCCATCTGCACCATTATTCAGTTGGCTTCGAGGTCACTGCTGGGGTACCTCCCAGGTATGAATACCATCTCTTTCCTACAACTTAACCCTGTCTCATTTTCAGACATTTAGTTTGGGTGGGGTTCAGCCCACCCCCAGCTCTAGAAGAGAGGATTCTGATTGACCAAAGTCAAAGTATAGCCTTGGCCATGCTAATTGGTTTGCAGATCAGCCCTTAACCTAATTTGGGCCAGGGTGCTTTCTGCGGAACAGTAATCAAAATGAACTCTGCCTGAAGAGGGGCAGTTCACCAAGTAAGTTTGGGAAATGCTGTAAACAATATTCCCTCTTGGGGATTTTATTTTGTCAAGAACCTTACACTTCAATTATCCTGTCTCTCCCCAGATTGTTCAACTAATGATTACTCTGGTTTTAAACATGCCTAAGTGTTCTGATTTTTTTTTTTTTAAAGAAAGAAACCTACGTGAATTCCTCATCTTCTCCAGCTTACCGCCACCTCCTCCCTTTCCCAGCTGGAGAATTGTCTGTGTTTCCTCCTTCCACTTCCTAACCTCCCATTTGCTTACGTAACTCCTCCACTGAAATAGCTCTGAGGTCACCCATAACCTTCATGTTGAAGTTCACAGGCACAACTTTCTTTTAAAAAAAATTTTTTTTTTTTTTTTTTTGAGACAGGGTCTCGTTTTGTTGCCCAGGCTGGTCTCAAACTCCTGGGCTGAAGCACGAAGCACTCCTCCCTTCCCAGCCTCCCATAGTGCTGGGATCACAGGCATGAGCCACCTTGCCGGGCCACATGCACAATTTTCAAACTTCACCTCCTGTAACTTCCCAGTAGCCTCTGGTGCTTTGGCCACGTCCTCCCTCCTTGAAGCACTCTTTCCCATTGGCTTCCATGACATCATGTGACTCTCCTAGTCTTAATCCTACCTCTACGCTCCTTCTCTGGGTTCTCTGGAGACTCCTTCTCCTCCACACACCTACTAAACGATGGAGTTCCTTGAGATTTGGTAGCAGGTTCTTTCCTTCTCTAACTTTGCCCTTTTTCCTTAGACAATTTCAGCCATGTTCATTTCTTCAGTTACCAGTGGCCTCAGCCCTGGAGCTGGCAGATGGGGACCTGATGATCAGGGAGGGAAACTGTTTCCCTGATGATGGGGGAAATCAGGATACTGTTACCAAAAGAAGGAGAAGGGCTGCTGAAAAGTAGAGAGAAGGAAAGAAAGAAACAGATGGGCATTACGGGCATCCTGAGTAAGCTCTGGCAAGTGAATGAAACAGACTTATTTGTGGTCTCAGAAATTTCTAGTCATTGAAACCTTAAGCAGGACTGAGTACAAGCCAAAAAAAAAAAATGTGCTGATTTCCTTTGAAGACAGAAAATTGTGTGGTTTGTAGAGGAGGCAGCCTCGGCTAGACAGCTTAGATCAACTTTTTCCAGCCTTCAGCATCTTGAAAGAACATGTAGCAGGGAGCAGGGAGGTGGACAGACCACTAGCAATCCACTTCTTTTTAATGCATCCCCAAAGTCTTCAGTGCCAAGAGGATACTTTACTCTGAGGTTAGACACAATCATCTCAGGGTTTTTGCTTTTGCTTTTCTAATAGGTACCTGGGAGAACTCACAGCTGCCTTCTGCTGGACCAGAAGTATTTGTATCCTGACCATCTGCGGGGTCTTGGTCAGAGTTATGGAAGGGCCTCTTACATGCAGGCCAGCTGTTGGAGTTTTTATATGCGTATTTGGGAAACTTCACGTTTAGTGTATTAAGCTGGCCAGCCAGTCACCCACCAGGGTTGGGCTGGACTCTACAATGTGTCTAAAGCTGACTCTTCCTTTAGATTCAGCATAATCACCCTCTTATCCTGGTAATATCTCTGACAGTCCCCTCAAAAGCTGGGTTTGGGACCCCCTGTTCTGTGTTGCCATGGAAACTTCTACTTTGTGTACCTTATCAGATACTTTTCACTTGGTCCCTACTGCGCTATGGCTCCTTGAGGCAGGGACTGTGAGTCATATCACTAACAATTAGCATGGAACCTGGGATATGGCACAATATGAATGAAGCCTGTCAAATTGTGAGCCAGAGAACCTCCAGTCATCCAGGATGCAAACCTCAGCCATCCTCTACTTCTCCAAAATCCTCATCTCTCATTCCAATCAGACATTGCAGTGTTCCAAATGAAGCTAAACTACATGCAGAACTGATATAGGACCTGATAAAGTGGTAGGACTTAGAGAAAAATCTAGTGAAAGGCTGGAATAAAAGATCAGAGCAATGAACAATTGTAAAATAAATTTAAATATCTTTATAATAATATCAAAAAATATAAAATACTCAGGAGATATATATATATATATATATATATAGAGAGAGAGAGAGAGAGAGAGAGAGAGAGAGAGATGGAGTTTCACTCTTGTTGCCCAGGCTGGAGTGCAATGGCATGATCTCGGCTCACCGCAACCTCCGCCTCCCAGGTTCAAACGATTCTCCTGCCTCAGCCTCCCTAGTAGCTGGGATTATAGGCATGTGCCACCATGCCCGGCTAATTTTGTATTTTTAGTAGAGATGGGGTTTCTCCATGTTGGTCAGGCTGGTCTTGAACTCCCGACCTCAGTTTATCTGCCCACCTCGGCCTCCCAAAGTGCTGGGATTACAGGCGTGAACCACCATGCCCAGCCACTCAGGATATATTTAATGAAAGATGTACAAGGCCTGAAAACAAGAAAACATTGCCAAGATAAATTAAAAATCTAGATCAATAAGATATACCCTATTTATGGATTGAAAGATTCAATATCATCAAGATGTTCATTCTCCTGAAAATGTACCATAAATTCAATGCAATTAAAATCACAATCCCAGCAAGTTTTTGTATATAAACTCACAAGCTGATTCTTTTTTTTTTTTTTTTTTTTGAGTCAGTGTCTCACTCTGTCACCCAGGCTGGAGAGCAGTGGTGCAATCATTGCTCACTACAGCCTTGACCTCCCAGGCCCAAGCAATCCTCTTACCTCAGCCTCCCAAATAGCTGGGACTACAGGCACATGGCACCACAAGTGGCTAATTTTTACAATTATTTTTAGTAAAGATGAGGTCTCACTATGTTACGCAGGTTGGTCTTGAACTCTTGGGCTCAAGCAATCCTCAGCCTCCCAGAGTGCTGGGATTACAGGTATGAGCCACTGTGCCTGGCCTGATTCTAAAATGTATATGGAAATCCCACGATAGTAGAACAATCTTTTTTTTTTTTTTTTTTTGGGACGGAGTCTCACTCTGTTGCCCAGTCTGGAGTGCAGTGGTGCAATCTTGGCTCACTGCAACCTCCACCTCCTGGGTTCAAGCAATTCTCTGCCTCAGCCTCCCGAGTGGCTGGGATTACAGGCACCTGCCACCACGCCTGGCTAATTTTCGTATTTTTAGTAGACACGGGGTTTCATCATCTTGGCCAGGCTGGTCTTGAACTCCTGACCTCGTGATCTACCCGCCTCGGCCTCCCAAAGTGCTGGGATTGCAGGCGTGAGCCACCGTGCCCAGCCAGCAATCTTTTTAAAAAGAGCAATCTTTAAAAAAGAACAATCTTTTAAAAAGGTATATGGAAATCCCAGAATATTTAGAACAATCTTTAAAAAGAGGGAAAAAGTTAGAGGGCCTACACTACCTGACTTTGAGACGTAACTATAAAGCTATCAACCCAATGTGGCATTGACAGAAGGATAGACACATACATGAATGGAATATAATAGTCCAAAAATAGACCCACATGTATATACAGTAAAATAATTTTTGACAAAGGCACCAATGTAACAATGTGGTGAAGAACAGTGTTTAACAAAAATTCTGGGACAACTGGAGATCGTTTGTTTGTTTATTTACTTGTTTAGAGACAGGGTCTTGCTCTGTCACCCAGACTGGAGTGCAGTGGTATAAGCTTAGCTCGCTGCAGCCTTGACCTCAACTGGGCTCAAGCAATCCTCCCACCTCAGTCTCCCAAGTTGCTGAAACTACAGGAGTGCTCCACCATGCCCGGCTATTTTTGTTTGTTTGTTTGTTTTTGGGACAGGATCTCACTTTGTCACCCAGGCTGGAGTTCAGTGGTGTGATCTTGGCTCACTGCAGCCTCGACCTCCTGGGCATAAGCGGACCTCCCACCTCAGCCCCTGAGTAGCACTGGGCCTACAGGTGCATGCCACCACTCCTGGCTGATTTTTGTATTTTTTGTAGAGACAGGGTTTCACCATATTGCCCAGGCTGGTCTCAAACTCCTGGACTCAAGCAATCTGTCCGCCTCGGCCTCCCAATGTGCTGGGATTACAAGCATGAGCCACCACAGTGCCTATTGGTTTTTTTTTTGCATTTTTTATAGAGACGAGGTCTCACTATGTTGCCCATGCTGGTTTTGAACCCCTGGGCTCAAGGGATCCTTCTGTCTTCTCCTCCCAAGATCCATTTGGAAAAAAATGAATCTTGACCCTTACCTCACACCATAGATAAACATTAACTCAATGGATCATAGACATAAACATAAAGAGCTAAAACTTCTAAAAGAAAACAGATGAGAAATCTTCACAACATTGAGTTGGCAAAGATTTCTTAAGATACAAAAAGCACTAACTAAAAAAGAAAAAAATGATAAATTGGATTTGATGAAAACAAGAAAATTCTGCCCTTCCAAAGATACCATTTAAGAAAAAGATTTCAGAGCTAGCTATGTAAAGCATTATTTAAACATACACAGGACATTAAATTTTTTGGAAGAAAAGGCATTCTGTCTATAAGTTTCAATCCTTCCAAGTAAATAAACATACATATCAGCTTAATATTTTTGTTTAAGTGAAAAAATGGAGTGTATAGCATAAAAGGACCTTTGTTGAGATTCTTAACTCCCAAGACCAGACTAGACCTGATGACCTATTTATCTGAAGCAATCAATAAGGCAATCAATGCCATTATAGTCAGAAAGACTCCAGATTATGGTCTGAAAGAAAAACAGAGGTCAGAGAAACGATGTTGAGTATCTGGTCCAGCTGTGTAAAGTGAGACTATAAGTGGGGAAAATGAATCACCAAGCCTGAGGCTTGGCAGATTGGGAACAAAATGTAAAGGGGGAAACTGAGGGGCACAGAGAGTTAGGATGATTGAGCAGAGAGTCCCAGAGCAATGTCAATGGTGATAGGGCCTATTTCATAGCTGCTGCCTCTTTGCAGCTTAAAACTGCCAAACTGGATCAGACATATGTGACCTAAGATCCTATAAGATCTGGCTCAGCTTAAAATCTGTATCTGTCAAGAAAAACTGACTGCCAGTGATTTCTGTCTGTCACACACCATTGCTTGGACAACTGCCATTGCAGTTCTCTTGGGCTTTAATCTTTTCTATTTTTTTTTTTTTTTGAGACAGGGTCTTGCTCTGTTGCCCAGGCTGGAGTACAGTGGCATGAACATAGCTCACTGCAGCCTTGACCTCCCGACTGAAGCAATCCTCCTGCCTCAGCCTACAGAGTAGCTGGGACGACAGGCATGCACCACCACACCCTACTAATCTTTTAATTTTTTGTAGAGACAGGATCTCCCTATGTTGCCCAAGCTGGTCTCAAACTCCTGGACTCAAGCAATCCTCCTACCTCGGCCTCCTGAAGTGTTGGGATTACAGGCATGAGCCACGGTGCACAGCAAGAGCTTTAACCTTAATGACCATTCATTCTCTACCCCACATTACCTACAACTGATACAGGTATGCTAGCATTAATAAGCTGCATAATTACCTTTTCCATTTCGTCTTTCTGGGCACAAACATAGTCATATGGTCATGTGACTGTGTTTTAACTAATGGAATGTGGGCGGAAGTGACATGTGCCATCTCCAGGCATGGCGATAAAATGGCCCTTGTGTCCTGTCGCACACTCTTTCTTTGTTCATCAATAAACTGAATGCAGAGGACCTAAGGGAGGACTCCAAGATGGAAGAAGCCTGTATCTGTTTCCATGGTAGTCGCTGAAAACACCCAACCAGACTGTGCCTTTGGGGGCAAGTAAACCTTTATCATAGCAGTAAGCCACTCAAAGTTGGGAGTTCTTTGTTCCATCAGCTAGCATTACCCCCAACGACTTCAGGTCTGAAGAGCTCCTACGATAGCTTTCAATATAGCAGGAAGTGTTTGGGATGATAAATCGAAGCAGGATTTCCAGCCAGGTGCGGTGGCTCACGCCTCTAATCCCAGCACTTTGGGAGGCCGAAGTGGGCGGATCATGAGGTCAGGAGATCGAGACCATCCTGGCTAACACGGTGAAACCCCGTTTCTACTTTAAAAAAAAAAAATTAGCTGGGCCTGGTGGCGGGCGCCTGTAGTCCCAGCTAGGCAGGAGAATGGCGTGAACCCGGGAGGCGGAGCTTGCAGTGAGCCGAGATCATGTCATTGCACTCCAGCCTGGGTGACAGAGCGAGACTCCGTCTCAAAAAAAAAAAAAAAAAAAAAAAAATTCAAGCAGGATTTCCATAAAAGTGTGAAGGTGCCACAGGGATCTCAAGGCCAAGCTGGTGAAGTGGGACAAAGATCACATGGCTATTAATACATGGATGGTAAGCCAGGATTTCAATGGAGGTCTGTCTGGTACCACAGCCTATGCACTTTCACTCCTCTACCTTATCCCAAACAAAGAGGTGTTTATATGTTTTGAGTGATGATCATAACGATAATAGACTCTGGGCTTCTGTGTAATTTACTCTCTGGTGCATCGGCGCTATATATTCCTACAGAACTTCCACCATTTCCCACTAGCCAGTGAGGTTGAATATGATGACACCCTGTAATCCTCATTTTTATGTCAACATCATCCCCAAGTGCTCAAAGCAGGGTAGTTAAAATTATTATTTTCTCCAGCTTGCAACCTGAATGTTTACCAGGCTAGGTAAAAGGCTTTTGTAGGTCTTCGTTCTCCATCCACTTGTACCTTCCTATCTTAACTATTTAGTCTCAGAAGCTCTATCCCTCTCTTACCTGAATAACTGCATCTACCTCCTCCCTGAAATGTTGAAGGAGCGGGTGACTAAAACCTCCTTCTATACCTACTTTTCCCTTCTATAAATGGAGAGCATGATACCTACCTCATACAATTGCTGTGAGGTTTTTGTGTTGTGTGTGTGTGTGTGTGTGTGTGTGTGTGTGTGTGTGTGTGTGTGTTTTGAGATGGATTCTTGCCGTTGTTGGCCAGGGCTGGAGTGCAATGGCACAATATCGGCTCACTGCAACCTCTGCCTCCCAAGTGCCAGTAATTCTTCTGCCTCAGTCTCCTGAGTAGCTGAGATTACAGGCACCCGCCACCATGCCTGGCTAATTTTTGGATTTTTTAGTAGAGACAGGGCTTCACCATGTTAGCCAGGCTGGCCTCGAACTCCTGACCTCAGGTGATCCACCTGCCTCAGCCTCCCAAAGTGCTGGGATTACAGGCATGAGCCATCACGCTGGGCCTTTTTTTTTTTTTTTTTTTTTTTTGAGACAGAGTCTCACTGTTGTTGGCCTGGGCTGGAATGCAATGGTGCGATCTCAGCTCCCTGCAACCTCCACCTCCCGGGTTCAAGTGATTCTCATGCCTCAGCCTCCTGAGTACCTAGGACTACAGGCTTGTGCCACCATGCCTGGCTGATTTTTGTATTTTTAGTACAGACAAGGTTTTGCCATGTTGGCCAGGTTGGTCTCAAACTCCTGACCTCAAATGATCTGCCCATCTTGGCCTCCCAAAGTGCTGGGATTACTGGCATGAGCCGCTGCTCCCGGCCAAGATTATTTTAAAAGGCATGACACACTGTCTCTCGTGCTCCACCATGGTAAGACGTGCTTGCTTCCCCTTCACCTTCCGCTATGATTGTAAGTTTCCTGAGGCCTCCTAGTCATGCTTCCTGTTAAGCCTGTGGAACTGATGCAATTGAAGACGCTGGTTATTTTATCAAGGTTTTGACTGGAATGGCGTGCTTTCAGATACAGACTGTTCTAAGAAACCAAAGTTGACTTATAGAGCCAATGAAACTCCTCAGGAAAGCTGGCCTTATACCTTGTCTACCCAGTCCCTGTATAGGGTTCCTGATCTGTGGGGTTTTGCATGTCTGACGCCCATGGCTCCACCTGGACCTCCCAACCCCACTCCTGTGGCCCCACCCAGAAGGAATTCAGCTCACAGGAGGACAGTTTAGACTCCCTATGATTTCATCCGCCCCAATCAATCAGCAGTAAGCCCCAGTTACCTGACCTCTCCCCTCTTTCCCCAAACTGCCTTTGAAAAACTCCTAACCTAGGAACTTTGGAGGAGATGATTTGAGTGCTAACTCCATCTCCCACATGGCGTGGTCAGCCTTGTGTCTGTTAAGCTCTTTCTTTATGGGGGGAAAAAAAAAGCTTGGCAGCTTATTATTTATCTGAAAAAATAGCGTTTTAAACATCTGACTACAGAAATACATGCTCATTGTAGTGGCCAGGTGTGGTGGCTTATGCCTGTAATCCCAGCACTTTGGGAGGCCAAAGTAGTGGATTACTTGAGGCCAGGAGTTCGAGACCAGCCTTGTCAACATGGTGAAACCCCATCTCTACTAAAAATACAAAAATTAGCCAGGCATGGTGGCACATGCCTGTAGTCCCAGCTACTCAGGAGGCAGAGGCAGAGAATTGCTTGAAGCCAGGAGGCAGAGGTTGTAGTGAGCTGAGATCATGCCCTGTGCTCCACCCTGGGCAACAGAGGGAAACTCGTTCTCAAAAAAAAAAAAAAAAAAAAAAAATGCCAGGCACGGTGACTCATGCCTGTAATCTCAGTACTTTGGGAGGCTGAGGCAGGCAGGTGATCACCTGAGGTCAGGAGATCAAGACCAGCTTGGCCAACATGGGGAAACCCTGTCTCTACTAAAAATACAAAAATTAGCCAGGTGTGGTGGCGTGCACCTGTAATCCCAGCTACTCAGGAGGCTGAGATGGGAAAATCACTTGAACCCAGGAGGCAGAGGTTGCAGTGAGCCAAGATCTCACCACTGCACTCCAGCCTAGGTGATAGAGCAAGATTCCATTTCAAAAAAAAAGAAAAGAAATACATGCCCATTGTAGAAAAATTATAAACAAAAGCACCAGAAAAGAAAATTCCCAAGAAATACTTTCATCTTTTTGAATTTATCCTTCTTATCCTTTTTATTGTCACCAGGTTGGAGTGCAGTGGTGCCATCTCGGCTCACTGCAACCTCCACCTCCCAGGTCCAAGCAATTCTCCTGCCTCAGCCTCCCAAGTAGCTAGGACTACAGGCGCCCACCACCATGCCGGGCTAATTTTTGTATTTTTAGTAGAGACGGGGTTTCACCATATTGGCCAGGCTGGTCTCGAACTCCTGACCTTGCGATCTGCCCGCCTCGGCCTCCCAAAGTGCTGGGATTGCAGGCATGGGCCACCGCGCCTGGTCTTTTTTTTTCTTGAGATGGAGTCTCGCTTTATCACCCAGGCTGGAGTGCAGTGGTGTGATTTCGGCTCATTGCAACCTCTGCCTCCTGGGTTCAAGCGATTCCCCTGCCGCAGCCCCCCAAGTAGCTGGGATTACAGATGCCCACCCCTGTACCTGGCTAATTTTTGTATTTTTAGTAGAGACAGAGTTTCACCATGTTGGCCAGGCTAGTCTCGAACTCCTGATCTCAAGTGATCTGCCAGCCTTGGCCTCCAAAAGTGCTGGGATTACAGGCATGAGCCACCGCTCCCAACTGGCATAATTTTTAATAGTGGCTCAGTATCCATTGCATGGAGCGGGGGTCATGATTTTTTTTGTTGTTTTACTTTTTAAAAATTGTTTGTAGAGACAGCGTCCCACTGTGTTGCCTAGGCTGGTCTCAAACTGCTAGGTTCAAGTGCTCCTCCCACCTCAGCCTCCCAAAGTGCTCAGATTATAGGCATGAGCCACTGCGCCAGTCCTGGATTTTGATTTTTTTAAAGTAACCCCCTAATGTTGTACAGTTTGGTTGTTTCAAATTTTTCACCGTCAATAGCAATAAACATCTTTGTATGTATCCTTCTGCTCATATCCCTAATTATTTTTTTAGCACCCACAAGTAGAATTTTGCATCTAAGGAAGAGCTACATTGTCAAGACTTTTGCTATTCATTGCCAAATTTCATTAGAAAGTTGTACAAATACACACCCCTGGCAGCAGTGTATGAGAATGCTATAATAAAGGCTTTGGGCCAAGTTGACAATTATGACCAAAAAAAAAAAAAAAAAAAAAACAAAATCAAGAAGATAAGTGTTTGCTAAAGGCTCACCCTACGCCAGCTGTGTTTATTTGTTGAACTCTATCACCATGTTCCTTGGCCCAAACACTGAAGGTCCTTTAGATTCTTAGTCTATTTAGTGCCTCTTTCAACACTCTAGTACTTTGACCCCAGTCTTATCTGAAGGAAAGAGGATTTCTGGTAAATAGTTTCCAATTTGGAAACTCAACCCAAGCACTTCCATCCCTCATCCCAGTGTGGACCACCTCTGTGGTTTTAACTGCTGGGGATGAGTCAGAAAGTGATGCTGGCTGAGTTGGAACTGAGAACTGTAATGCTTATAAGAAATAATAGAGAAGGTTTGAGGTGAAAAAGTCATGTTCCGAGGTACAAAGGAAAAACCAATAACAACCCAGAGTTTGGAGTTTCATTCTGCCCTGCTCTGATAATATCACTATGGTGATGTTCTCCGTAAACAATTGCAAAATAGCAAGATGAAAAGGAACAAGCAAGTTCCACCCAGGCGATCTGGAGTTATTTTAGGGATCAAGGCAGTGTCATCTGGGGTAAATATGGAATGCAAAATCTGTTCTTGTAATAATCATCCCCTTCTTTTGTGAGGCTGAACAAAGACCTGGCAAATCAGTCGTTTTGTGCTCAAAGAAGCACTGACCCAGTGTTCTCAGGGCCAAAGAGAAAGTGAAGCCAAAAAAATGGAAATGATGGTTAATAACAGATGCTGGAATTATTCTTCTCACACCCTTGGACTCTGAGACTCCACTGAGCCTGGTGTGGAGTCCAAGCGGGTGGAACAACAGTGATGTTCTTGGGTAGGGTTGGCCCAGTTGAGAGGCTGGGATCGGGACCCCAGGGGGCTGAGCTTGGTTGCCTGCCCTTGAACTTGATTCTTGGGCCAGAGTCGGTGGAGGGAAGCATCTTCAAGGCCACGGTCTGTCTCTGGGGCATCACCATCTGCTGCAGATGACATTTACTGCTCCTATCCTCATGCTATTCTCTTTGAACCCCTGACTCAGCGAGCCCCAGTCCAAAAAGCAGAACTAGCTATTTTTTGCATCAAGAAAAAGATGTCAGGCAATACACTTGCCGAATTCTTTGCTGACCCTGAAACGCTTCCTCTTTGCACTTAACTCCTGTTCTTCCCTTATTCTCTTTGCTGCCTTCTCTTCTAGACCACTAAATTGCAAGCGCCGCTATCTTCTCCAGTGAAGATGCTCAAGGGAAGGGCTGTACTCAGCCATGGAGGCTGGCACAGTGCCTGGGGCACGCAAGTTTCTCCATAAATGTCAGCTCGTAGGAGGTGAATTCAAAATCCCATGCCTACCCTAAAATGGACATTTCTCCGGCAGATCTGAGACGGAGGCTATTTGTTCATTCATTCAACAAATATTTATTGAGCACCTACTAGAAACCAGAATTTGTGCTGGGGACTGGAGCTGTAAGGGAAACAAGATTCCAGGGCCCTGTCCTTATGGAGATTACATTCTTGTACACTGTAATGCAAGTGGTGAGCACAGCTTCCATCTTGTCACAGTGGTGAGCACAACCTACTTCTCTGACCATTGGACAAAAAATTGCACTCCCCACTTACCTTGTCTTATTTTATATTTCTTTGTTGCTGATCTTTCAGTCTTTGCATGCAAAAATGTATCCTCTTTGAGGGTGCTTTATGATGTTCATTGCTGAATCCCAAGCACCTAGAACCACTTCTAGCATACAGCAGGTGTGTTGGTCTATTTGGGCTGTTAGAACAAACTACCATGGACTGAGCATTTTATAAACAGCAGAAATTTACTTCTTACCGTTCTGGAGGCTGGCAAGTCCAAGATCATGGCGCCAGCAGATTTGGTGTCTGGTGAACGCCCTATTCCTGGTTCACAGGTGGTGCCTTCTCACTGTGTCCCCACATGGTGGAAGGGGCTGGCTAGTGCCCTATGGTCTCTTTCATAAGCACACTGATCCCAATCCTGGGGTCACCACTCTCATGCCCTGATCACTTCCCCAAATGCCCACCTCCTAATACCTTGGAAGTGAAGATTTTACATATGAATATTAGGGACACAAAAACATTCAGACCATAGCAAAGTGTTCAACAAATACCTGTCAAATCAATTTATTTAATAAACTCTGCAATCTTCTAGAACTTTCTAGCACAAATCTCCAGGGAATGAGCTGAGAACTCCAGAAATTCATAACTACAAATTACAACTACCCAGGACTTTCCAGATTACAAAGGAGGGAGGTGCATGGGAAGGAGCCTTCCCCTCTCTGAGTCCTGGGTTCCTTCTTGTAAAATAGAAACAATAACACCTACCTTTGGGGCCTGTTGTGAGGATCGGATGAAGTAATGCGTGGGAATTACTCAGCCCAGAACCTGGCAAGCAGTATTTGCTCCATGCCTGGGGACAGTGCTATTGTTTATTATTTGAGCTTCCCAATTCTGTGTGGACATTATTATTAGCTTGGCCATTTAACTGACACGGAAAACAGGACTAACAGGGGTATACTAATTTGCCGAGGGTAGCTCAGGAGGGACTAGAACCCCAGCTACATACACCCATGGGGCTGAATTCCAAACACAATGCCTTATCTACCACCCCAGGGGTGCCACCTCTGGGGGGAAAACACAAGGGTGCCTCCTGATTCTTCCAACTCCCGGCTCCACCACCCCATCCTCTCCCACCATTGTGTTGTTCTCCATTCTCAGTCTACCCCACCCATCACCAAGGGCACAAAAGAGCTCAGAGGAGAAGCAAGCTTGAGGGGAAGACTGTGCATTTGGTTAGTAGGAGCAGGACGAATCCCCCTCCCGCCCACCTGCGGCTTCCTGTGATGCTTCCTCCAAGTTCCCCACACCCCCCTCTTCTCTCATGCCTTGGGGACCCTCAGCCTGCCAGCCTCTAAGCTGTCGGGGATTCTGATCCAATCAGAAGAGATGGGCCATGAGACCTGTTAGCATAAACAGATCGGGAAATCTTCTTGAAACAGAGAGGTCCTTGAAATTGAACTTCCTAAAAATGATTATGGGTTTTTTTTTTTTTTTTTTTTTTTGGAGACAGAGTCTCGCTCTGTCACCCAGGCTGGAGTGCAGTGGCCAATCTCGGCTCACTGCAAGCTCCACCTCCCGGGTTCACGCCATTCTCCTGCCTCAGCCTCCCGAGTAGCTGGGACTACCGGTGCCTGCCACCATGCCCGGCTAATTTTTTTGTATTTTTTTTAGTAGAGATGGGTTTCACCGTGTTACCCAGGATGATCTTGATCTCCTGACCTCATGATCTGCCCGCCTCGGCCTCCCAAAGTGCTAGGATTACAGGCATGAGCCACTGCACCTGGCCAAAAATGATTATGATTTTTTAAAAAAGTAGGCTAGGTGCGGTGGTTCACACCTATAATCCCAACACTTTGGGAGGCTGAGGCAGGAGGATCACTTGAGGCCAGTGTTACTGGAAAGGGGTCCCAATCCAGACCCCAAGAGAGGGTTCTTGGATCTTGTGCAATAAAGAATTCAGGGCAAGTCCATAGAGTGAAGTGAAAGCAACTTTATTAAGAAAGTAAAAGAATAAAAGAATGGCTACTCCACAGGCAGAGCAGTGGTATGTGCTGCCCACCTGAATGTACTTATAATTATTTCTTGACTATACGCTAAACAAGGGGTGGATTATTCATGAGTTTTCTGGGAAAGGGATGGGGATTTCCAGGAATTGAGTGTTCCTTCCCTTTTTAGACCATAAAGGATAACTTCAGAACATTGCCACGGCATTTGTAAACTGTCATGGAGCTGGTGGGAGTGTCTTTTAGCATGCTAATGCATTCTAATTAGCATATCATGAGCAGTGAGGTCAACAAGAGGTCACTTTCATCACCATTTTGGTTTTGGTGGGTTTTGGCCGGCTTCTTTACCACATCCTGTTTTATCAGCAAGGTCTTTGTGACCTGTATCTTGTGCCGGCCTCCTATCTCATCCTGTGACTAAGAATGCCTAACCTGGGAACGCAGCCCAGGAGGTCTCAGCGTTATTTTACCCAGCCCCTATTCAAGATGGAGTTGCTCTGGTTCAAATGCCTCTGACACTAGGAGTTCAAGACCAACCTGGGCAACATAGTGAGACACCATCCATACAAAATAAAAATTTTAAAATTAGCTGGGCATGGTGGCATGCCTACAGTCCCAGCCATTGGGGAGGTTGAGGCAGGAGGATTGCTTGAGTCCAGGAGTTTGAGGCTGCACTTAGCAGTGATGGCGCCACTGCACACCAGCCTGGGTGACAGCATGTCTAAAGAAAACAAACAAAACGAAAACTATAATAGCGTTAGTTGTAATTCATTAAATATTTCCATGGTGCTGGGTAGTGTGAGAGGCAATTTATAAATGTCCAGCTCTGATAACAACCAGGAAAGGCAGGTAGTATTATTCCTATTTTATAGATGAAAAAGTTGAGGCTCTGGAAAATGAATGATCTTGTGGGCCGGGCATGGTGGCTTATGCCTGTAATCCCAGCACTTTGGGAGGCTGAAGCGGGTGGATCACTTGAGGTCAGGAGTTCCACACAAGCCTGGCCAACATAGTGAAACCCCATCTCTACTAAAAATACAAAAATCAGTTGGGCATGGTGGCATGTGCCTGTAGTCCCAATTACTCAGGAGGCTGAGGCAGGAGAATCGCTTGAACCTGGGAAGTGGAGATTGCAGTGAGCCGAGATCGTATCACTGGACTCCAGCCTGGGCGACAGTACGAGAGAAAAAAGAAAGAGAGAAAGAGAGAAAGAGAGAGAGGGAGGGAGGAAGGGAGGGAGGGAGAGAAAATGAATGATCTTGTCAAAGGTCATGTGGCTACTAAGTAATGAATGCTGAGGATTTAAACCCTGGTCTATCTGCCCTCAAAACTCATGCTCCTTCTGCCTTACAAAAATGGTGGGGGGTGCAGGGGAAGTTATGTGGCACCCATCCTAGCGTCACTCTGAAAAAAATTGGAAACATCCTAAAAAATACAAAAATTGAGGATGGTTATGTGATTTATAGTGAGTGTAGTCAGTAGACTATTGCAATGACTAAAAACGATGCAAGGGGCCGGGCATGGTGGCTCATGCCTATAATCCTAGCACTTTGAGAGGCTGAGGTGGGTGGATCACCTGAGGTCAAGAGTTCAAGACCAGCCTGGCCAACATGGTGAAACCTCATCTCTACCAAAAATACAAAAAAATTAGCCAGGCATGGTAGTGGGCACCTGTAATCCCAGCTATTCAGGAGGCTGAGGCAGGAGAATTGCTTGAACCCAGGAGGTGGAGGTTGCAGTGAGCCGAGATCGCGCCACTGCACTCCAGCCTGGGCGACAGAGCAAGACTCTGTCTCAAAACAAAACAAAATAAAACAAAACAAAAACAAACAAAAAAGCCAAGACGTTTTGTGCTGTGGCAGTATCATAGCCGATGAAGTTTATCCAAGGCACAATTGTTGCTAATTGAAAACTTTACCCAATACCCCACCATGACAACTTGCAACATATTCAGCATTGGCAATTTTTTTTTTTTTTTGAGACAGAGTTTCACTCTTGTTGCCCAGGCTGGAGTGCAATGGTGCAATCCCGGCTCACTGCAACCTCCACCTCCCGGTTCAAGCGATTCTCCTGCCTCAGCCTCCTGAGCAGCTGGGATTATAGGCACGTGCCACCATGCCTGGCTAATTTTTGTATTTTTGCAGAAATGGGGTTTCACTGTTGACCAAGCTGGTCTCAAACTCCTGACCTCAAATAATCGGCCTGCCTTGACCTCCCAAAGTGTTGGGATTACAGGCGTGAGCCACTGCGCCTGTCCGGGTGGCTTTTCTTTAGTACCTCTGTAAACCTGGAGACTCACCTGCTTCTAAGCCGTAGTAACTTTTCCTGCCCAAGCAAGCACTGGCTATTATTCTCATCTACTTCTGTGCCTGTCTACTAATGCCATGCTCCAATCTGGAGCTGCTCTATTCAATATGGTAGCCGTTGCCCCATGTGGATATGTAAATTTAAATTAATTTAAATCAATAAATAATTCAGTACCTCAGTTCCACTAGTCCTTTTCCAAGTGCTCAGTAGTCACGTGTAGCTTGTGGTTACTCTGGTAGACAGCACAGATATAAATATTTCCATCAGAGAAGGAAGTTCTGTGAGGCAGCGATGATCTAGCATCTAGGCTGAAGACCATTTTTAGAACTCTAGCTGAATGAAAGATTCCCCAGTTCCTTGTAATCAGTGGATGGACTGGACAATGACCTTTCCATTCTGAGATTTTACTCTCTCATCCCTTCTCTACTCTCTGGAAAGCTCAAGGGTCATGGAAAATTAAGTATGGCCCTCCCCACTAAAAGGTAGGTCTCCCAATTATAGCTTTTTAGAAGAGCTTTACAGAGCAAAGGTTGATCAAGCAGGGCGGAACAGTGAGGAAGGTTAATTAGAGTAGTGTTTTTTATTATAAAGGTTATCAACAGAAGCCACTTACTGATATCTACTCTGTGCCAGGTACTCCATTTTGTCTCAGTTAATCCTTAAAGAAGTAAACAAACTTGCCCAACTCCATGAGCCAGAATCCATAACTCCAGTTACCAAAGCTCATGCTTTCTCTATTATACTAACTTGCCTCCTGAGAGATTCCAAATCTCATAGAAGGATTCTGATTGGCCCTTCTCGAGTAACAAGCCTATCCCTAGGACCAGCCATATTGGATGAAAAGTTTGGCTACTATGATTGGTCTGTCCCAGGTCACTGTCCACCACTGTACTGGTAGACAGTGACTCAGGAAACTTACAATCTTGAAGAACAATGGAGGTACAAGTGTGAACATCAACAATAGCATAAAAAGCACACACAGCTGGGCTTGGTGGCTGATGCCTATAATTCTTTGAGAGGTCAAGGCAGGTGGATTGTTGGAGTCCAGGAGACCAACATGAGATTTGGATGGGGATGGACTCCAGCGATCCACCTGCCTCAGCCTCCTAAAGTGCTAGGATTATGGGTGTGAGCTGCCAAGCCCAGCCTCATGTGCTTTTTATGTGCACTATTGGTTGATGTTCTCACTTGTACCTCCATTGTTCTTCAAGATTGTAAATTTCGGTCCCCTTAGAACCACCTAAGATCAGGCCAGGCATGGTGGCTCACGCCTGTAATCCCAGCACTTTGGGAGGCCGAGGTGGGCAGATCACGAGGTCAGGAATTCGAGACCAGCCTAGCCAACATAGTGAAACCCCGTCTCTACTAAAAATACAAAAATTACCCGGGCATGGTGGCAGGCTCCTGTAATCCCAGCTACTTGGGAGGCTGAGGCAGGAGAATTGCTTGAACCGAGGAGGCGGAGGTTGCAGTGAGTCGAGATCGCGCCATTGCACTCCAGCCTGGGTGACAGAGCAAGGCTCTGTCTCAAAAACAAAACAAAACAAAACAAAACAAAACAAAACAAAACAAAACACCACCTAAGATCAGAGAAAGGCAATCACCAAGTAAAAGGATAGGACAGACAGAAACTACTATTAACTGCTTTAATTCTGTCAGTATAATTCCCACTGGGCCTACCCACATGCCAATTTCATTAGTTGATATGATTTGGCTCTGTGTCCTCCCCCAAATCTCATGTCGAATTGTAATCCCCACGTGTCAGGGGAGGGACCTGGTGGGAGGTGATTGGATCATGGGGGTGGAATTCCCCCTTGCTGTTCTTGTGATAGTGGGTGAATTCTTATGAGATCTGATTTTTAAAAGTGTGTGACCTTTTTCCCTTTGTTCTCTCTCTTCTGCCATCATGCGAAGAGGGTCTTTGCTTACCCTTCGCTTTCCACCATGAGTGTAAGTTTCCTGAGGCCTCCAAGCCATGATTCCTGTTAAGCCTGCAGAACTGTGAGTCAATTAAACCCCTTTTCTTCATAAATTACCCAGTCTCAAGTGGTTCTTCACAGCAGTGTGAAAATGGACTAATACATTAATTTTCCAAGTTATCTCAACGAGAACAATAATAACGATTACTACTACCTTTTATTCAGAGCCTAGGTACTGTGGCATGTGCTTTTTTTTTTTTTTTTTTTTTTTTCTTGTGAAATAGGGTCTTGCTCTGTCACCCAGGCTGGAGTGCAGTGGTGCAATTATGGCTCACTACAGCCTTGACCTACCAGGCACAAACAATCCTCCCTCCTGAGTAGCTGGCACTACAGGATCACGCCACCACACCCGGCTAATTTTTGTATTTTTTATAGAGATGCAGTTTCACCTTGTTGCTCAGGCTGGTCTTCAACTCCTGGACTCCAGTGATCCACCTGCCTCGGCCTCCTAAAGTGCTGGGATTACAGGCGTGAGCCACCGCGCCCAGCCGTATGTGCTTTTTATGTGCACAATTGTTGATATTCACACTTGTACCTCCATTGTTCTTCAATAACATAGGGCTTGTTTTCTTGCTTTGGGTAGAAATAGCAGATCGTGTTTCCTGAACACTCAGACTTCACCTTCCTAGGTTCTCTGTGGCCAGTTTCCCACAGCGGGCCCATGTCCTGAATTATGCTCTAGACTAATTCAAGTCACCCACATATTAAACATCAAATCCTTTGCCCTGAAGCCAAAGCTCTCTCTTTGGGAGTTAAATAAATGAGATGTTCACACACACAATTACTCAAAAGGTTGGGCGCGAAGGGGCCAATTCTTCTTGTTGTCGTTGTTGTTGTTGTTGTTGAGACAGAGTCTCGCTCTGTCGCCCAGGCTGGAGTGCAGTGGCGCAATCTCGGCTCACTGCAAGCTCCGCCTCCCGGGTTCACACTATTCTCCTGCCTCAGCCTCCCAAGTAGCTGGGACTCCCGGCTAATTTTTTGTATTTTTAGTAGAGACGGGGTTTCACCATGTTAGCCAGGATGGTGATCTCCTGACCTTGTGATCCGCCCGCCTCGGCCTCCCAAAGTGCTGGGATTACAGGCGTGAGCCACCGTGCTCAGCGTTTTTTTGTTTTGTTTTGTTTTGTTTTTTGTTTTTTGAGACTGAGTCTCGCTCTGTCGCCCAGACTGGAGTGCAGTGACACGATTTTGGCTCACTGCAACCTCTGTCTCCTGGGTTCAAGCAATTCTCTGCCTCGGTCTCCTGAGGAGCTGGTATTACAGGTGCCCACCCCCACGCCCGGCTAATTTTTGCATTTTTGGTAGAGATGGGGTTTCATCATCTTGGCCAGGCTGGTCTTGAACTCCAGACCTCATGATTCATCCGCCTTGGCCTTCCAAAGTGCTGGGATTACAGGTGTGAGCCACTGCGCCCAGCCTGGGAATTCTAAAAAAGGACTTAGTCTCCGTTTTCTAGGCTGGGCACTGGACAGTTGACCAGAGGCTGAACCGGATGCCTTCGAGAGGGCCCTGGAGAACTGAGAGGTCTGCGGTTCAATGGTCAGGGGAGAAGGAGGAATGTTCCCGGGCCTTGGTTTCTCCTTGGATTGAATTCAGTCTACACAAGGGCCGCTTGGGGCCCGAGTTGTCTAAGTAAACACTGATTCCTTGACAAGTTTCCAAAAGCGGGAACAGAGCAACTGTTTGGTTTGAACAAGCTGTGCTCTGTAAACCACCACTTGCATATGACCAGGGCCCCGTGTAAATATTTTAGCTACAGATGGAAAGAACATAACTTTTTTTGAAATCCCATCACTTCACTGCTAGACTTACAATGAATTATGTGTTGTCTCTATTTGCTGTTAGACTTAAAATGAATTATGTGTTATTTCTATTTGTTGGGAGGTCCAGTTCTCTAATTTAATTGTAGGCTGCTTAGATGTGCCTCTACTGAGACTGCTAGGGTTTGGGGAAAGCACAGTAAAGAACATGCCCCTTTTGGCCGGGTGCAGTGGCTCACACCTGTAATCCCAGCACTTTGGGAGGCCAAGGCGGGCAGATCACCTGAGGTCAGGAGTTCGAGACCAGCCTGGCCAACATGGTGAAACCCTGTCTCTATTAAAAAATACAAAAATTAGCTGGGCGTGGTGGCAGGCGCCTTAATCCCAGCTACTTGGGAGGCAGAGACAGGAGAATTGTTTGAACCTGGGAGGCGGAGGTTGCAGTGAGCTGAGATCGAGCCATTGCACTCAAGCCTGGGGAATAAGAGCGAGACTTGTCTCAAAAAAAAAAGGAACATGCCACTTTTTCCTGCTTGAATTTGGCACAAAATGAAAGGAAGACACAAGAACCAAGTAGGTGGGGATGATAATATCACTTGATTTCCAGTGAACTGATTTTGGAGATATTTGATTTGTTTTAGGTGTGTGGCTAAAGAGCTGCTGCTGCTGCTGCTTCCTCTTCTTTTTTTTTTTTTTTTTTTTGAGACAGAGTCTGGCTCTGTTGCCCAAGCTGGAGTGCAGTGGTGTGATAATGGCTCACTGCAGCCTTGACCTCCCAGGCTCAAGCAATCCTCCCATCTCAGCCTCCCAAGTAGCTTGGACCACAAGCACATGCCACCATGCCCAGCTAATTTTAAAAATTATTCTTGGTAGAGATGGCATATTAGTTTGTTCTTGCACTGCTATAAAGACCTACTGGGCTGGGTGCGGTGGCTCACGCATGTAATTCAAGTACTTTGGGAGGCTGAGGTGGGCAGATCACCTGAGGTCAGGAATTCGAGACCAGACTGACCAATATGGTGAAACCCCATCTCTACTAAAAATACAAAAATTAGCCAGGTAGGTGCCTGTAGTCCCAGCTACTTTGGAGGCTGAGACAGGAGAATCACTTGAACTCAGGAGGCAGAGGTTGCAGTGAGCTGAGATCGTGCCACTGCACTCCAGCCTGGGTGACAGAGCGACATTCCATCTCCAAAAAAAAAAAAAAAAACTATCTGAGGCTGCATAATTTATTTTTTAACAAGTTTTATTTTATTTTATTTTATTTTATTTTATTTTATTTTATTTTATTTTTTGAGAGGAGTCTCGTTCTGTCACCCAGGCTGAAGTGCAATGGCGTGATCTCGGCTCACTGCAACCCCAGCTTCCCAGGTTCAAGAGATTCTCCTGCCTCAGCCTCCTGAGTAGCTGGGACTACAGGTGTGCACTGCCACACCTGGCTAATCTTTGTATTTTTAGTACAGATGGGGTTTTACCATGTTGGCCAGGCTGGTCTCAAACTCTTGGCCTCAAGTCATCCACCCGCCTCGGCTTCCCAAAGTGTTGAGAATACAGACATGAGCCACTGTGCCCAGCCTTAAGAAAAGAGGTTTAATTGGCTTGTGGTTCCACTGGCTGACCAGGAACCATGGCTGGGGAGGCCTCAGGAAACTTAGGATCATGGCAGAAGGTGAGGGAAAGCAGGCAAGTCTTACATGGCTGGAGTAGGAGGAAGAGGGCAAAGCAGGAGGTGCTACACACCTTTTAAACAACCAGATCTCATAAGAACTCGCTCACTATCATAAGAACAACGAGGGGGAACTTCGCCCCCAGGATCCACTCACCCTCCCACCAGGCCCCTCCTCCAACACTGGGGATTACAATTCCACATGAGATTTCGGTGGGGACACAAATCTAAACCATATCAGGTGGGCTCTCACTATGTTGCCCAGGCTGGTCTTGAACCCTTGGGCTCAAACAATCCTCTCACCTCAGCCTCCCAACATGCTGGATTACAGCCACTGCATCCAGTCAACTAAGGAGCTTCTAATTCCTCACCCTAGAGTTAAGCAGACTTAGCCACCCTGTTTGAGTGCTTGGTGCTTTACTACCCAGCACTGAAGTGAGCAGACCCATGCCTCAGAGGTAGAGCCTGGCCCTGTAGGACTTAAGGCATGGAGGAACAGAAGAGAAGGTGTGTTGGCAAAAAGAACAGAAAGAAGGAACTCAGTGGAGCATGCCCAGTTCCTTCTCCCACACCCACCAGAGTGTTATTCTTCCTCCCATGGGAAACAGTAAGGGAGGGGACCAAGAGCAGCTAATATGTTACTCTGATGGACCTCCTGCCACATGGAAACTTGAAGCCAGAGCAAAGGAAGTTTGCCACCAACAGACACCTTGATGAAGAATGAAGCAAAGGAGAGGCCTGGCCAAGGAACCCAGACACAGCCTCTTGGCAAAGAAGATGACAACTGCTTGAATCAGAAAGCAGAACTAGGCTGGGTGTGGTGGCTCACATCTGTAATCCCAACATGTTGGGAGGCCAAGGGATTGCTTGAGGCCAATAATTAAACATCAGCCTGGGCAGCATAGCAAGACCTCATCTCTACAAAAAATAAAAATATAGCTAGGTGTGGTAGTACACAGCTGTAGTCCTATCTACTTGGGAGGCTGAGGTGGGAGGAGTGCTTGAGCCCAGGAGGTCAAGGCTGTAGAGTGAGCTATCATTATACCACTACACTCTACCCAAGAAGAACTTGACCTTGAAAAGGAAGTTTGCCTTCAGGAATAGTTCCAATACTGGTAATACTTAGACCCTGTATTAGTCAGTTCTCACACTGCTAATAAAGACATACCCAAGGCTGGGTAATTTATAAAGGAAAGAGGTTTAATTGACTCACAGTTCCACATGGCTGAGGAGGCCTCACAGTCGTAGCAGAAGAGCAAGGGACGTCTTACATGGTGGTAGGCAAGAGAGAGAACTTGTGCAGGGAAACTTCCCTTTATAAAACTATCAGATCTCGTGAGACTTATTCACTATCATGAGAACAGCACAGGAAAGACCTGTCCCATCATTCAATTACCTCCCACCACATCCTTCCCAAGACACATGGAAATTGTGGGAGCTACAATTCAAGATGAGATTTGGGTGAGGACACAGCCAAACCATATCAGACCCCTTTATAGATAGGAAGACAGACTCTGAGAGTATTGCCTCCAGATCCAATCATCACAATTGACATCATCTCCCTTTGCCAAGAACACTCCACTCCCTGTCCAACCATGCCTCCCTTTGTGACTGGGGCAGACCAGGCTGTGCCCTAGTCAGGTGGAAATTAGCATCATGAATTTCAAACCTGATTCTTTATATGTTTCCCCTCTGGTTATGTGGCAGATTGGGTTTTTCTGGTGCCTCTACCTGGAAGGAGATGAGAGGGCAGATCTTTCAACATAATAATTCCCCAAAGATCTACAAGAACCTATTCATATTATTAAGATGGAAGTATATCTCTTTAGCCTCAATCACAAAGGCTGAGGTTGTGGTTGGATGGAGCCAGAGACTCTGGAGGAGGGTCGAGGGGTAGAAAATGAAAGAGGGGCTGGGCAAGGTGGCTCATGCCTGTAATCCCAGCACTTTGGCAGGCCGAGGTGGGCAGATCGCTTGAGCGTAGGAGTTTGAGACCAGCCTGAGCACCATGGCAAAACCCCATCTCTATAAAAAAATTAAGAAATTAGCCAGGAGGCTGGGCATGGTGGCTCACACCTGTAATCCCAGCACTTTGGGAGGCCGAAGCTGGTGGATAAGCTGAGGTCAGGAGTTTGAGACCAGCCTGCCCAACCTGGTGAAACCCCATCTCTACTAAAAATACAAAAATTGATTACACTTGTAATCCCAGCACTTTGGGAGGCCAAGGTGGGAGGATTGGGCACCTGTAATCCCAGCTACTTGGGAGGCTGAGGCAGGAGAATCACTTGAACCCGAGATGCAGAGGTTGCAGTGAACCGAGATTTCGCCATTGCTGTAATAAGATGGGAACCTTCCTGGGAGTGGAGGCTGCCTGTTTGCCTTTCTGGAGGTTGCTGGGAGTAAGGGCAGGGTTTTTCTTGAATAGCCTAACCATCCTCAGTCACTGTTGACCTCTCTACTGCATTCCTCTCTCCTTGTTGATTTCTGCCTTAGTCTATTTGGGCTGCTATAACAGAATACCATAGACTGGGTGGCTTATAATAGAAAGTGTTTCTCACAGTTCTGAATGCTGGGAAGTTGAAGATCAAAGTACCAACAGATTCAGAAACATCGCTCTGGTAGGAACTGAACAGTAGGAGGGCAATCAAGGCAGGAAGTCTAGGTAAGAAGTTTTTCCAACAGTTCAATTAAGAGTTGATGAAACTGGGTCCAGTGGCTCATGCCTTTAATGCCAGCACTTTGGGAGGCTGAGATGGGAGGATTGCTTTAGTGCAGGAGTTTGAGACCAGCCTGGGCAACAGAGTGGGACCCATCTCAAAAAAAAAAAAGAGTTGATGAGCAGGAGGATTGAAAATAGAAACGAGGAAGCAGATGAGAGAAAGATCTTGGCAGAGAAAGAATGCACAAGGCTGGTCATTGCTATATCTGAATGTTTATGTCATCCCAAAATGTCTGGTGAGCGCCCACTTTCTGGTTCATAGAAGTCACCTTCTCACTGTGTCTTTACATGGTTGAAGGGGTGAGGGGTTTCTCTGGGGCCTCTTTTATAAGTGTACCATTCCCATTCATGAGCGCCCCCACCCTCATTATCTTATCACCTCCCAAAGGCTCTACCTCCTAATACCATCACCTTGGAGATGAGGATTTCAATCTATTAATTTGGGGATGACACAAACATTCAGACGATTGCAATGACTGGCCTTGTGCATTCTTTCTCAGCAAGGTCTTTCTCTCATCTGCTTCCTCGTTTTTATTTTCAATGCTCCTGCTTATCAACTCTTTTTGTTTTCTTTTTTCTTTTTGAGATGGGGTCCTGCTATGTTGCCCAGGCTGGTCTCAAACTCCCGGGATCAAGCAATCCTCCCAACCTGGCCTCCCAAAGTGCTGGGATTATAAGTATGAGCCACTGTGCCCTGCCTCATCAACTCTTAATTGAACTGTTGGAAAAACTTTTTACCTAGACTTCCTGCCTTTATTGCCCTCCATCTGCACTTACTGTTCAGTTCCTACCACAGTGATGTTTCTGATAAAACTGATCTAATCTACTTAAGGCCCTCTGCTACTCAAGTCTTTGCTCATTCTCCATTGTCTATAAAACAAAATCCAAGATTCAAGAGTCTTAGGCAAGCTTGCAATTTATCTTCTGCTATGATTGTTCATACATCCTATACACTAAGACAAGTGCAGCCAAGCAAGTATGGAATGTTGCGTTAGAAGGAAAGAGGTTGGGGGTAAACTGAATAAATGGGCCAGTTTTGCAGGAAATTGGCGGAAAAGAGAAATAATTTGGTATTTCTAATATTTATTATGTCTTCCTAAAGGGAATGGTCAAGTGATTTATGGAACCACTACTTATGATATGTTATAGACCCTTTAAAAAATTGCATTCACACTTCAAAAATAGGGTTATATGTGTACTAATAGAATCCATGGTATATTAATGTAATACTTTATTATTAAGACTTCTAAAAATCAAATTGGAAAAATATGGGAGTATAAAATGCTCAACATATTAATATAATGTTACAGTGAAAAAAGTAGAATAAATTTATTCTTATACTATCTTTTTTTTTTTTTTTTGAGACAGAATCTCCCTCTGCCACCCAGGCTGGAGTGCAGTGGCACAATCTTGGCTCACTGCAACCTCTGCCTCCCAAGTTCAAGCAATTCTCGTGACTCAGCCTCCCAAGTAGCTGGGGCTACAGGCACGCGCCTCTGCACCCGGCTAAATTTTTTGTATTTTTTAGTAGAGATGGGGTTTCACCATGTTATCCAGGTTGGTCTCGAACTCCTGACCTCAGGTCATCCGCCTGCTTTGGCCTGCCAAAGTGCTGGGATTACAGGCGTGAGCCACTACGCCCAGCCGATTTTTGTTTTTAATTTTTTAAATTTTTTTTATTTTTTTGAGAAAGATCTTGCTCTGTTACCCAGGCTGAAGTACGGTGGCATGATCTTAGCTCACTGCAGCCTCAACCTCCTGGACTCAAGCAATCCGCCCACCTCAGTCTCCTGAGGTGCTGAGGTTACAAGCATGACCCACCATGCCCAGCTATACTATAATATAATTTCCACAAAGAGAACACAGACTACAATGTATTACAAAAACATATTAATATATGATGGGATTATAGAAGAGTTTTTATTCATTCTTAAATTTTTAAACATTTTTCTTCCTTTTTCTTTTCTTTATTTTTTTTTAAATTGAGACAGGGTCTTACTGTGCTGCCCAGGCTGGTCTCAAACTCCCAGGCTCAAGTGATCCTCCCACCTTGGCCTCCTAAAGTGCTGGGATTACCGGCATGAGCCACTGCATCCAGCCAATTTTTTGTATTTGTCAAATGTCCTACAATAATCCTACTTTTATGATTAGAAAAGAGGAATAATGGTTACAAGGTTTATAATATGAGGAAATGCAATTTGTTATAATATTAAATTTAAAAGGCAGAAGACAAAATTATGTAAAGTGATCTCAACGGTGTTAAATTTTTTTAAAGTGGGAAGGAAACATACCCAAATGTTAACAGAGAGAAAAAGAGAGGGTGAGAGAGAAATTCATTATAAGAAATTGGCTCATACAATTATGGAGGCTGGCAAGTCCCAAATCTGCAATGTGGGCTGGCAGGCTGTAGACCTAGGAGAACTGGTGGTATAGTTTCAGTACAAAGGCAGTCTTCTGGAAAATTCCTCCTTGCTCACAGAGGCCAGAATTTTTGTTCTATTCAGGCCTTCATCTAATTGGATGAGGCCCACTCACATTATGGAAGGCCGCCCGCTTACTCAAAGATTTAAATGTTGATCTCATCCAAACACACCCTCCAAGTTGACAGATAAAATTAACCATTACAGACAGCACCACCAGTAAAGTATTCCTGCCAAAAATGTAAATCTAGCTGAATCTCATTAATCTTCTCAATGTAATTATCAGATAATGTGATGAACAACAGGGGATAGAGGAGCATGTTAAAAGACACCATGAGAGGCCAGGTGCAGTGGCTCACACCTGTAATCCCAGCACTTTGGGAGGCCAAGGCGGGTGGATCACCTGAGGTCAGGAGTTCAAGACCAGCCTAGCCACCATGGTGAAACCCCATCTCTACAAAAATACAAAAATTAGCTGGGTGTGGTGGCGGGTGCCTGTAGTCCCAGCTACTTGGGAGGCTGAGGCAGGAGAATGGCGTGAACCTGGCAGGCGGAGCTTGCAGTGAGCTGAGATCGCGCCACTGCACTCCAGCCCAGGCGACAGAGCGAGACTCTGTCTCAAAAAAAAAAAAAAAAAGACACCATGAGGAGGAGATTTGTCAATCCTCTACATGATAAATGAATGGCATTAAAAAATAGAGGAATCATGATAGATGAAAAGTGATTCTTTGTTTGTATCCTGAGTTGAACAAAACAACCCTACAGGGACATTTATAAGAATATCAGAGAAATCTGAACAGTAACTAGACATTAGTGGATATTAAGAGTTTTTTCATGTGTTAATGGTATCATAGTTTTATTTTTTATTTTTTAAAACAAAAGATCTTGTTTCTTTTTTCTTTTCTTTTCTTTTGAGATGGAGTCTTGCTCTGATGCACAGGCTGGAGTGCAGTCGTGCAGTCTCACTGACTGCAACCTCTGCTTCCTGGGTTCCAGCGATTCTCCTGCCTGAGCCTCCAAAGTAGCTGGGATTACAGGTGTGCACCACCACTCCTGGCTAATTTTTGTATTTTTGGTAGAGACAGGGTTTTACCATGTGGACCAGGCTGATCTCGAACTTCTGACCTCAGGTGATCCACCCACCTTGGCCTCCCGGAGTGCTGGAATTACAGGCATGAGCCACCATGCCTGGCTGATCTTGTTTCTTAAAAATGCATGGTGAGAGGGCAGGCACAGCGTCTCACACTTACAACCACAATACTTTGGGAGGCTGAGGGAGGCAGATAGCTTGAGGCCAGGAATTCAAGACCAGCTTGGGCAACATGGCAAAATCCCATCTCTATGAAAAATACAAAAATTAGCTGGGTGTGGTGGTACATGCCTGTAGTTCCAGCTACTCGGGAGGCTGAGGTCGGAGGATTGTTTGAGCCTGGGAGGTCAAGGCTGCAGTGAGCTATGATCGTGCCACTGCACTCCAGACTGGGCAACACAGTGAGACACTGTCTCACATACACACAAAAATACATTGTGACACATTTGCAAATGGGAAGATTTGATGTCTGAGCTTTGCTTTAGTATAACCAAGCACATTGGTTTCAGGGCATGGAAATTCTGTATTCTCAAAGTCACACTTACCTGTAAAAGAGCAAATCAGTGGGATTCTCCTGGCTTGCATAACTACAAATCTGGAATGAAAGCAGCATATGTAATTTAAAATTTTTAGGTCACATTAATGAAAGTAAAAGAAACATCCTGGGCGAGGTGGCTCTTGCCTGTAATCCCAGCATTTGGGAGACCAGGGTTGGAGGATTGCTTGAGCCCAGAAGTTTGAGACCAGCCTAGGCAACATGGTAAGAACCCATCTCTACAAAATTTTAAAAATTAGCCACATGTAGTGGTGTGCGCCTGTGGTCTCATCTACTCAGGAGGCTGAGGCAGAAGGATCGCTTGAACCCAGGAGGGCAAGGCTGCAGTGAGCCATGTTCTCCCCACTGCACTCCAGCTAGGGCAACAGAGTGAGACCCTGTCTCAAAAATAAAAAAATAAAATAAAATAAACAGAAGAAGAAGAAAAGAAATGAAACAAGTAAAATTAATAATCAGTATTAATTATTATTATTATTATTTTGAGACAGAGTTTCACTGTGATGCCCAGGCTGGAGTGCAATGGCACGGTATCGGCTCACTGCAACCTCCACCTCCTGGGTTCAAGCGCTTCTCCTGCCTCAGCCTCCCCAGTGGCTGGGATTACAGGCGCCTGCCACTGCACCCAGCTAATTTTTGTATTTTTGGTAGAGACGGGGTTTCACCATATTGGCCAGGCTGGTCTTGAACTCCTGACTCAAGTGATCCCCCCTCCTCAGTCTCCCGAAGTGCTGTGATTACAGGCGTGAGCCACCACGCCCAGCCTAATACAAATTTTTCTAACCCAATATATTCAAAAGATTATTTCAATATGTAATCAACATAAAAAAGTATTGAAATATTTTGGCTTTTTTCATCCTAAGTTTTTGAAATCTGTTGTGTATTATACACTTACAGCATATCTCAATTTGGCCTCACCATATATTTTGAGTGCTCAGAAGCCACATGTGGCCACCATATTGAACAGCACAGGGCTACAGTTGGTTGGTAAGGACTCTGGAGACACTATTTTGGGGGATTTTCTCTTTTTATTTTTTAATTTTTTTTAGAGACAGGGTCTTGCTCTGTTGTCCAGGCTAGAATGCAGTGACACAATTATAGCTCACTACAGCCTCAAACTCCTGGGCTCCAAGCAACCTTCCTGCCTTAGCCTCCTGAGTAGCTAGGACTACAGGCACACACCATCACTCCTAGCTAATTTTTTGTTTTTATTTTTATTTTTAGAGATAGGGGTATCGCTCTGTTGGCCTAGGTTGGTCTCGAACACCTAGCCCCAAAGGATCCTCCTGCCTCAGTCTCTCAAAGCTCTGGGATTGTAGGTGTCAGTCACTGCACCAGGCCAGATATTCTCTTTCTTACTTCAAATATTGTCTAGTTCTCAGGATGTCTTTTTCATGACTGCAGAAGGACTTCCCATAGAAACTAGAACAATGTGTTTCTAGTTTACATTCAAAAAGACTGAGAACTTAGCAAAATTTTCCAGTAACTCTTTGGCCCACATTGGCCTCGACCTGCCATCCCTGAACCAAACATTAGCCAAAAAAAAAAAAAAAAAAAAAAAAGATGGGTGATTGATTAGACTAATCAGAGGCCTAGAGGTGGCATCAATTCCTTGAGCCTCTCAGCCGTTATTCTGTGGAGGAGAGATGGAGAGGATGTTGAGCGCCAAGCCCAAAGTCATCTACTTTAGGGAAGGTTCTAGCACCCAGAAATACCATCCAGCAGGCTCAAAATCTTCTCCACCAGCTGGGTGCAATGGCTCATGCCTGTAATCCCAGCACCTTAGGAGGTTGAAATGGGAGGATCACTGGAGCCCAGGAGTTTGAGACCAGCCTGGGCAGCACAGCAAGACCCCACCTCTACAAAAAAAATTTTTAAAAATCAACCAGGTGTGGTGGTGCGGCCCTGTACTCCCAGCTATTCAGGATGCTGTGGTGGGAGGATGGCTTGACCTGAGCCCATGAGGTTGAGGCTGCAGTGAGCCGTAGTCATGCCATTGCACTCCAGCCTGAGTGACAGAGCGAGGCCTTGTCTCAAAACAACAACAAAACTTCTCCACCATTCATGGGACAAGAAAGCGCAACTCCTCCAGGGACCACCTTCAATGACCTTTGCCATGAAGAAGCAAAGAGCTCTTTTTTTTTTTTCCTTCTTTTTTTTTTTTTTTTTCCGAGAGGTTCTCCCTCTGTCACCCAAGCTGGAACACAGTGGTGTGATCACAGCTCACTGCAGCCTCGACCTCCTGGGATCAAGCAATTCTTCCACCTCAGCCTCCTGAGTAGCTGTAACTACAGGCGCACATCAGCACGCCTGGCTAATTTTTGTATTTTTTTTGTGTAGAGATGGGGTTTCACCATGTTGCCCAGGCTGATCTCAAACTCCTGGACTCAAGGGATCTGCCTGCCTCAATCTCCCAAAATGCTGGGATTATAGATGTGAGCCACTGCACCCAGCCAAAGAGCTCATTTATACCATCTTTTTTCAAGCTGGCATGGAGCTGAGCTGTTACCAGTGATGTATGAGACTTCCCTAGGAAAACAAGACCCCAAAATTCCAGTCTTTCAGCACAGTATAGACAGCGCAGTGTAGTGAAACAGCCCTGCCCTGGTTTCTGCACCTCTTCTACCCACCTCTCAGTCGTGGGACCTCAGGCAGAGCACATAGCTGTCCTGGTTGTGTTTCCCATTTGTAAAGTACAGGCTTACATTACAACACGAGTGAGTGTTCACCCATTGTTCTTCCTTTTAATGACATTTTACAAGGAAGCCCAACATAAAAGCAGATAAAAGCAAAGCTTCTCTGCTTATAGTGAGAACAGGGACCTGGCCTTTCCCTCAGTAGAGCCACTGAGTCATTCTTTAACAAACACTTAAATTGTATTTACTTTAAGCTCAGCTCTAAGTGTATTACATGCATTAATTTAATATTTCACTTAAATCTTCTTAATAACCCTGTGAAGTGGGCATTATAATGATCCACAATTTCCATGAGGCAGTTGAAGCCCAATGGAGTTGAGCAACTTGCTGAAGGTCACACAGCTCATAAGTCACAGAGCCAAGATTCAAACCCAGACACTCAATTCCAGGATCCACGTCTCTATCTTTTTAAAGCCCAGTGACTCCACAAACCAGCTCAAAGCCACTCAGCTGGATGATGCCTAAGATACCCTTCAGTCTTCAAGTGTGTCAGCCTACGAGTAATAGTCTGGTGTGTTGCTTATCTATTTCAGCATAGTAGACATCCTCAATCGAAATCCCACTGTCCAGCCTCCAGCACTCCATGCATGGGTGCAAGTGAGAGTGGTGGTAGGAAGAGCGATGGAGAGGGCATGTCTTCTGCAGATCCTCAATAAGTCTAAGTCCAGGCAGCTCACTCCAGTCCACTTCAACTAAAACCCATGGACTCTTATTTCAGGCTTTTGACTCTACTCCTACACCGTAATCTCAGGAGGAGTATATTTTTCTAACCTCAACTCACATATTCACGGGGAATATGGGAGAGAATTGTAGTAGTAAAGGTTATCCTGGATATGGAGTGTCCCCAGGATCCTGATCACCCAACCTATAGCCCTGTGCTGTCCAATATGGTGGCCACATGTGGCTACTGAGCACTCAAAATATATGGTGAGGCCAAACTGAGATATGCTGTAAGTGTAAAATACACAACAGATTTTGATGACTTAGGATGAAACTTATATGATGTACTTGGATCAGTCAAACTCATAGAGACAAACTAGAAGAGCAGTTACTAGGGGCTGAAGGGAGGATGGAATG
The DNA here is from genome assembly GCF_029289425.2 of Pan paniscus. NCBI lineage: Eukaryota > Metazoa > Chordata > Mammalia > Primates > Hominidae > Pan > Pan paniscus. The sequence continues at coordinate 207,588,850 of NC_073249.2, read as the reverse complement.
AGGAATTATTTTTTAATGGGTACAGAGTTTCAGTTTTGAAAGATAAAAAAGTTCTGGAGATAAATAGTGCAAGCAATGTGAATCTACTTAATACCACTGAATTATACACTAAAAAATGGTTGAAATAGTAAATTTTATGTTATAGATTATATAAATATAGATTTATAAATAATTTTGGTATATATAGCATACATATATTAATATATACATATTAAAATATTCATGATATATAAATATTTTACACATATATTTAAATACATATACACATATGTAGATATAATATACACATAATATATACATATTATGTATTTATGCAATGTATATACATATTAGTATACATAATAATATGTATGTATCATAAATTAGTACATATTATACAATAATAAACATAAATTATATTACATGAATATTATATAATTGATATGTATATAATGTATATATAATGTGTATATATACCAACTATGTATTATGTATTATATATTATACATACACATAACGTGTATATACACATATTATATATGTATACATATTATATATAACATGTATATATTTATACATATTATATTATTATATTTTTATCACTAGGTATATGTATGTTTATATATAAATATATAGTGGTAAAATATATACTTATATATTAAAAAGTGGCTGTATATATAGTCATAAAATAAATATAACAAAATTTAAATAAATAATGTCTACTTCATGGGGAGATATATGTGTGTGTATGTGTTGTATATATACAATGGTAAAATATATATAGTGGGCCGGGAGCAGTGGCTCAAGCCTGTAATTCCAGTACTTTGGGAAGCTGAGGTGGGTGGATCACCTGAGATCAGGAGTTTGAGACCAGTCTGGCCAACATAGTGAAACCTCATCTCTACTAAAAAAAAAAAAAAAAAAAACAAAAAATTAGCCAGGTTTGGTGGTGTGCACCTATAATCCCAGCTACTCGGGAGGCTGAGGGAGGAGAATCGCGTGAACCCAGGAGGTGGAGGTTGCAGTGAGCTGAGATTGTGCCACTGCACTCCAGCCTGGGCGACAGTGTAAGACTTTGTCACAAAAAATAAAATAAAAAATATGAAAATATATATATAGTGGATATATATATATATAAAAATAGTGGTAATATATATAGTGGTAAAATATATGTTACATAAAATTTAAGTAAATAATGTCTACTTCATAGGGAGAGATGTGTGTATGTGCATATGTGTATGCATATCTATCTATCTATCTATCTATCTATCTATCTATCTATGTATATATATATATATATGAAGACCCTGCTGGAAAATTTACAATGTGTTGACTGTATTTTAGTTGGGGAACAGATTCACTGTAGCGCAATTCTCAGCTCTGTTCTGCCACTTATTCTCTCACCGCTTTGAGGAGGTTAGATCAGAGATTTGATAGTCAGTTAAACCTAGGGTACACTCTTAGCTCTACCACTTGCTAGCTGTGGGACCAGTACAAGTTACTAAAAAACAAAAAATATCAACTAACATTTATTAATTGATTGAGCATTTTCATTTATGGCAGGCATTGTACTGAGCATTTTACATACATTGTTCATTTCATCCTCATAATCACCCCATACCATATAGTCTACCATTTATTCCCACATTACATAAAGTGAGGCACAGAGAGGTGAAGTTGGCTAAGGTCACGCAGTCAGCACGTGGGAGAATCAGGACTCACCCCACAAGGCCAACTTCCCCATCAGACACCGCAAGCACAGGGCCCATGAGGCTTTATTTTATTCTAATAGCATTGTTTTATTTTAATTTGTTTTAAACTTGGAAGAAAAACATAAATATAATAATAATGAGCATATAATAATGAATTCAGCAAGGCACAGTGGCTCACACCCATAATCCCAGCACTTTGGGAAACCAAAGCAGAAGGATCACTTGAGTCCAGGAGGTTGAGACCAGCCTGGGCAACATAGTGAAACCTCATCTCTATTATTACATTTTTTAAAATTAAAAAATAAAAAAATACATTTTAAAAATAGTGACTTCAGTCTGGATTAGATTTAACTTCATTCCGACATAGTCGTGAAATATAAAGTTAAATTTTTTTATGGAGGGAAGGGGCCCACAGAGGCAAGATTGCCTAGGGTCCATGAAATCAGGCCCCCTCACTGCAGGCCCTGGGCTTAAACTGTTACAGTTTACCAGCTCTCCGCACCCCAGCTAACCTGCTTGAAGACCATATATCTATGCGCACCCAGACAAGTCGTCCGTTTTGTATTTTCTCTCTCTCTCTTTTTTTTTTTTTTTTTTTTGAGACAGAGACCAGGCTGGAGTGCAGTGACGTGATCTCGACTCACTGCAACCTCTGCCTCCCAGGTGCAAGTGATTCTCCTGTCTCAGCCTCCCAAGTAGCTGGGATTGTAGGCATGCGCCACCATGCCTGGCTAATATTTGTATTTTTGGTAGAGATGGGGTTTCACCATGTTGGCTAGGCTGTTCTCGAACACCTGATCTCAAGTGATCCACCCACCTCGGACTTCCAAAGTGCTGGGATTACAGGCATGAGCCACTGCGCCTGGCCCAAGTTGTCCTTTTTGTGTCTCAGTTTCCCCCTCTGTAAGATGGGAATAATAAAGAGTATTGACTTGTGTATGGCCATGAAGACGCTGAGTAAATGTGCACACCTAAACCCCATGCCTGACGCTCAGCAAAGGCTCCATAACATTTAGCTACATCTGACCTCATTCCTTGGGGCAGCAACAGGGTCTGGAGCTTTTCTCAGAGAGCCAGCTGTCTGACAGCCTCGGTGCAGCAACACCTCATCAGACACACCAGGAATTCCACAGCATCTTCACAGCAGACTCTGGAGAGATTCTGATCTAGTCTTCAACTAACCAGGGGAAATCCACGCTTGTGAAAACTTCCAGGCACCAGCAATAATTTCCCCCCTTCCCACGCTCCTCCTCAGTCTCCTGGGCCCTTTTCCATCTTAGCTCTGTTTCTGCAGGAAGCAGGACAAAAAGGATTCCATTTTAAGCAAGTGTAGAAGAAAGAGCACAGACTCGGCACTCTTGGGACCTGGCTTTGCAGCTCGGCTCTGCCAAAAACAACGTTGGACAATTCACTCATGCTCTCTGAGCCTCAGAGTCGTCAGCTAGGTAACAGGAATCCATCATTAAAACAGTAATAATAACTGTCACTGTTATTACTAGAACACTCTATGGTGTAAGCATACAGACTTTCAGGTCAGAGTCCTTTGGTTCTGCCATGGCCTGGATGTCTGTGATCTGCACCCCTCCCAAATTCATACATTGAAATCCTAACCCCCAAAGTGATGGTATTAGGAGGTGGGGCCTTTTGGAGGTGACAGGTCATAAGGGTGAGCCCTCATGAATGTGATTAGTACCTTTGTAAAAGAGGCTCTAGAGAGACCCCTCACCCCTTCTACTACGTGAGGACACAGTGAGGAGATGCTATCTGTGAACCAGAAAGTAGGCCCTTATCAGATACTGAATTTGCTGGTGTCATGATCTTGGACTTTCCAGCCACCAGAACTGTGAGAAGTAAGTGGTTGTTGATTATAAGCCATGCAGTTGATGGTGTTTTTTTGTTATAGCAGCCCAAACAGACTAAGATTCACATCACGGGTTCTACCCCTTGAAAGTACGTGACCTTCCCTTTCTAAGGTTTCTCATTTGTAAATGGGGAATAATAACAGCCCCCACCTCAAAGGGTTATTGGGATAATTAAATGAGATAATTAAATCCAAAGATCTTTGTAGTACTGGGCACACAGTAAGTGCTAGATAAAGGCCAGCGATTGTTGTTGTTATTATTATTATTATTATTATTATTATTATTATTGAGACAGGATCTCACTTTGTCACCCAGGCTGGAGTGCAGTGATGCAATCTTGGCTCACTGAAGCCTCTGCCTCCGAGGCTCATGGTCCTCCACCTCAATCTCCCTAGTAGCTGGGACTACAGGCACACACCACTACATCTGGGTAATTTTTTTATTTTTTGTAGAGATAGGGTTTCACCGTGTTGCCCAGGCTGGTCGCAAACTCCTGAGCTCAAGCAATCCTTCCGCCTTGGCCTCCCAGTGCTGGGATTACAGACATGAACCACTGTGCCCAGCTAGCAATGGTTATTTTAGTTATAATGGTGTTTGTTCTTGAGCCCTGTAGCATGTAATAGAGTTTTCCAACTGCACACAGTAATGGTCAATTAATAGCTGTTGAATGAGTGGATGAATGAATGGATGGACGAATTAGTGAATGAATCTTGCTATCACTGTCAATCTAGAACTCTTTTCTTCATGCTAAATTCCCATTGTCCTAATGGCAGCAGGAGTTTTAGCAGCCTCAAGACTTTCAGGTTTCTTGTTTCTTTTTGATTTGATGAGGTGGTTTAAGATATGTCCACAATTTGACACTTCCTTCAAAAGGTGGACCCTATTTCCCTTCCTCTTGACTGTGAACTGAATTTAGTAACTCATTTGTAACAAACAGAATAAAGTGGAAGTGACAGTGTACAACTTCCAAGACCAAGGTCACGAAAGACCTTGAGGCTTCTGTCTTGGTCTCTCTCTCTCTCTCTCTCAGATTGCCTGCTCCTGCAGAGGGCTGCTGCCATGTCATGAGCACTCTCAAGCAGCTCTAGCGAGGGGTCATGTCACGAGGAACTGAGACCTTCTGCCAATAGCTGTGTGAATGAGCCATCATGGAGGCAGGTCCTCCAGCCCCAGTCAAGCCTTCAGATGATGGCAGCCCCAGCTGATGATTTGACTGCAAACTCTCATGCAACCAGGAATTAGAACCACTCAGCAGAACCACTCCCAATTTCCTGACCCACAGAAACTGTGAGATAAATAAATATTGTTTTAAGCTGCTGTGCTTAGGGATAATTTGTTACACAGCAATAGATAAGTTATACAGTTTGTATGACTATTTTTTTTTTCTTGTTGAGACAGGGTCTCACTCTGCCACCCAGGTTGGAGTGCAGTGGCATGATCACAGCTCACTGCAGCCTCAACCTCCCAGGTTCAAGCGATACTCTTGCCTCAGCCACCCGAGTAGCTGGGACCACAGGTGTGCACCACCACCCGTGGCTAATTTTTTATATTTTTTTGTAGAGATAGGGTCTCCTTATGTTGCTCAGACTGGTCTTGAACTCCTGAACTCAAGCAATCTGCCCACCTTGGCCTCCCAAAGTGCTGGGATTACAGGTGTGAGCCACCATGCCTGGCCCATATATGACTTTTTTTTTTTCAGGTTAGACGGGTAATGTGACAATGTTGTAACAAGGTTCAGAGAGTGGCAGATCTCACACATACACATAAACACCCAATCATCATGCTCATGAACTACAAAAGGATCTTATATGACTATTCTTGATAAAAGGTTGTTGAATGAATTCTTTTCTATCAATCCTTCCTCATGGAGACTTTGGACTGTTCATTCTCCATATTATGTTAGCACTATTCAGAAACCCTGAATCCCACACATTATTGGTGATGTTACTGTTACTAAACCATGCCTGCTAACTAATGAAGGACCCCCTACCCCTTAAGGTCTCAGGTGGGCTGCATCCTGACCTCCGATGAACACCAGACCTCAGCGGGATTGGCATCACCAGATCCCTGGCTGGGGAGGAAGATTCAGGCTCCATAACAAGCAGGCTTCTTTCCAGTCAGTAGCTCATATTTGGAAGGCTCGTGTTGTATATTTCAGCAGGGCCCATCTCAGAGAGAATATTTCCTTACTCACAGCTCTCACACTGTTTTAACAACAGCTAATCCTTTCACCTTATTTGGATGCGATGTCAGAATCCCTTCTGTGGCTGGCGAAGTCTCAGCACTAACTGGAGAGAAGACTTATAGGCCTTTGCAACTGAAGACAAACTCTGCCTGAGGTGGAAAAGAGAGGCTGGGAAGAGCGTTGAGGTTGACATTTGACAGCCTCATCAGCTCAGGGCTGAAAAAGACAAGCTGGCCAGGTGCAGCGGCTCATGCCTGTAATCCCAGCACTTTGGGAGGCCAAGACAGGTGGATCACTTGAGGCCAGGAGTTTGAGACCAGCTTGGCCAACATGGTGAAACCCCATCTGTAATAAAAATAAAAATAAATAAATAAATAAGATGGGCTGGCTAGCTCTCTCTGTTTCACCACAAGGACCTTAGCCAGGCTGTCCTAAGGGTATGGCGGTGTGGCTAACCCAGCCAGTTCAACAGTCTTTAACCAAACATGTGCTATGCACCAGTCACTGTAGACAAGGCCAGCACACAAAGATGAGTAGCCAAGGTCCTTGCCCTTGGGGAGTTCATGGTCCAGTTGGGGAAGACAAGCAAACCAATTAGTAACTACAGTTCAGAGCAGTAGCTGCTGCATTCACTTGGCCAGGTGCAGCGGCTCCTGCCTCTAATCCCAGCACTTTGGGAGGCCGACGCGGGCAGATTGCTTGAGCCCAGGAGTTTGAGACCAGCCTAGGCAACATGGCAAGACCCTGTCTCTCCAAAAAAAAAAAAATACAGAAATTAGTTGGGCATGGTGGCACACGCCTTTAGTCCCAGCTACTTGGGAGGCTGAGGAGGACCGCTTGAGCCCGGGAGGTCAAGGCTGCGGTGAGCTGAGATTGCACCACTGCACTCCGGCCAGGGTGACCAGAATGAGAACCTGTCTCAAAAAAAAAAAAAAAAAAAAAAACCCCAGAGCAGCAGCAGAGGTGTACTGCCACACCAGGTGAACTGGGGGCACGAGACAGGGGAGGCCAAGGGAGGGTTCCTGGACTCTTGGAGGCGGTGTTTCCTGAGCTAATTGTGAGGCGAGAGAAGTAACCACACAACAGAGGCTGGGAACAGTTACCTAGGCAGAGGGAAGAGACTAAGCCAGGCCTCACCAGCAAGGCAGGAAGTGGAAGGAGGAGCACCAAGTGCTGGGTGAGGCTGGGGGTCAAGTGGGAGTGAAGTGGGAGGGGCAGGAAGTGTAGCTGGAGGAGAAGGAAGTGTCCAGTGGAGGAGAGTCTTGCATCCCACGATACAGAGCTAGCGTTTCATCTTGGACGTGATGGGCAGTCACTGAAAGGTTTTGAGCAGAAAAGGGACTCCATTAGGTTTGGGTTTTAGGATGTTCATTCAGTCAACCCTGGGGAGGGTGGATTTGAAGACTGGAAGCAGAGAGGCCAGTGAAGAGGGACGCTGCCATCACTTGTGCAGCCAAGTGTGATGAGGGTCTGGAAGTGGCCTTGGAGATGGAGAGGATGGGATAGATCCAGGGAATAACAAGGCTTATCAGCCAGGAGCCAAGTACAGGGAAGGGTATTTCCTGGCTGGAGGACTTTGAAGGCTGGGGCAGGATTCCTCTGCATTCTTGGTCATAGCTTCTGAGACCTGGCTGGCAGGATCTAATTTAGCCTCCTCCGATCCCTTGTAGAGTCTAGCTGGAACATTAACTGCCAAACTGGATTTGATATTAGAAGAGGTATCACTAAAAGAGGTCTATAAACCCACACCCAGTGTGTGGCGAGAATCCCGCGACAGGATGAAGTGCAGATTTCTTGTGGAGTCTGCATTCTGGCTGCTTCTCTCCATCTGCTCTTGCCCTCACCTGGATCTCAGCCAACATCTTTTCTTGCCTAGACTACTGCAGTAGCTTCCTAACTGGCTGGCTCTTTTCTTTTTAATTTCTCTTTCTTTTTTTTATTTTATTTTATCTTACAGAGACAAGGTCTTACTATGTTGCCCAGGCTGGTATTGAACTCCTGGGCTCAAATGATCCTCCTTCTTTGGCTGAAGTAATCCTCCCTTCTTGGCCTCCCAAAGTGCTAGGATTACAGGTGTGAGCCATTGTGCCTGCCCTTTTCCTTTCCTTTCTTTTTTTTTTTTTTTTTTTTTTTTTTTTTTGAGACAGGGTCTTACTCTGGCACCCAGGCTGGAGTACAGTGGTGCAATCATGGCTCACTGCAGCCTTGAACTCCTAGACTCAAGCGATTCTCCCACTTCAACCTCTTGAGTAGTTGGGACTACAGGTGCATGCCACCACCATGCCTGGCTAATATTTTAATTATTGTTATTTTTTTTAGAAACAGGGTCTCACTGTGTTACCTAGGCTTTTCTCAAACTCTCAGCCTCAAACGATCCTCCCACCTTGGTCTCCTGAGTAGCTGGGATTACAGGTGTGAGCCACCATGCCTGGCTGGTTGATTCTTTTCTACCCATTACTTACTACTCTGGACCCCTACATTCGGGTCTAACAAGGCAGCCATTGTGACCCTTTAAAAATACAAATTAGATAATGTCACTCTGCTACTTAAAACCCCTGCAAGGTCTTCTATTATTGTTTAAATCCACCCTCATTTCCATGGCCTAGCAGCCTGTGTGTCTGCCCCCGACCACCCCTCCAAGCTCCCCTCCTGCCCCACTGACTTGCTCCCTTGTCCCATCCACTGGCCTTCTACTGTTGCACAAATATACCAAACTATTTCCCACACAGAGCTACCTATTCACTCAACAAGTGCTTATGAAACACCTACTATGTGCCACACACTGTACTTGGTGCTGAAGAGACAGGAATGAAAGGCATGCAAATCCCTGCCACTGGGAAACTTACATGCTAATGAAGAAAGACAGACTGTAAACATGACAAGTAAACAAATATAGTATGTCAGGCCAGATGTGGTGGCTTACGCCTGTAATCCCAGCACTTTGGGAGGCCAAGGCTTGAGAATCACTTGAGTCCAGGAGTTCAAGACCAGCCTGGGCAACATAGTGAGACCCCATCTTTACCAAAAAAAATGAACAAAATTAGCCAGGCCTGTGGGGTGCACACCTGTAGTCCAAGCTACACAGGAGGCTGAGATGGGAGAATCACTTGAGCCCAGAAGATCAAAGCTGTAGTGAGCCATGATTGTGCCACTGCACTCCAGCCTGGGCAACAAGAATGAAACTCTATCGCAAAAAAGAAAAGAAAAAAAAAGTAGCAAAATCTCTTTGCTGTAATACAAGCTCCACTGAAGTTAGGAGCCCTGTGTTTTTGACCCATTATAAACCCAGACTTAGAAGACAGTTCAGCCAATTGTCCTGCAATTGTCCAGTACATGCTCAATAAATCACTGGCTGAATGAAAGAAGCAGGGACATTCTATAATTATGATTCCTTAAACCTTACGGAGTATGGAGAACTGTGTTTTGATGTGGGAGGAATAGCCCCAGGAAACTTGTGGCCATTGGGCTAGAGGTAGGAGAGGTAGAGAGGAACCTAACAAGATTTCAGAGAGAGAGAGGAGAAAACCTAAAAGAATGCCACATCTAAAGACTTGGGGTATGGCTAGGTGCGGTGACTCATGCCTATAATCCTGGCACTTTGGGCCGTGGTAGGTGGATCGCTTGAGCCTAGGACTTCAAACATCAGACCGGGCAACATGGGGAAACCCCATCTCTACAAAAACAAAAACAAAAATTAGCCAAGCATGGTAGCTCACACCTGTGGTCACAACTACTGGGGAGGCTGAGATGGGAGGATCACTTGAGCCTGGGAGGTGGAGGATGCAGTTGAGCTGTGATTGCACCACTGCACTCCAGCCTGGGTAACACAGTGAGATCCTGTCTCAAAAAAAAAAAAAAAAAAAAAGACTTGGGGTGTATTAATTATACATCAATAAAATTGTTTTTTTAAAAAGATGTGAATTAGAATGGCCTTGAACTTCTAAATAATAACATTAGAAACTAGAAGGCAAAAAACAACAACAACAAATGATATCTTCAAAATACTCAAAAGTCAGCTCTAGTTGACTTAATTAGAAAGGGAATTTATTAAGAGTGAAAAATATCATTAACATAGAATTTTATTCCCAGCCAAGCTATCAATTGGATGTGAGGCAGAAGGAACATAATTTCTTTTTTTCTTTCTTTCTTTTTATTTTTTGAGACAGTCTCACTCTATCACCTAGGCTGGAGGGCAGTGGTGCGATCTCGGCTCACAGCAACCTCCGCCTCCTGGGTTCAAGCGATTCTCTTGCCTCAGCCTTCCAAATAGCTGGTATTACAGGCACGCACCACCACTCTCAGCTAATTTTATATATAATATGTGTATATATATATATATATATATATATATATATATATATTTTTTTTTTTTTTTTTTTTTTTGAGACGGAGTCTTGCTCTTGTTGCCCAGGCTGGAGTGCAGTGGCGTGATCTCTGCTCACTGCAACCTCTGCCTCCTGGGTTCAAGATATTCTCCTGCCTCAGCCTCCCGAGTAGCTGAGATTACAGGTGTGTACCACCACGCTCGGCTAATTTTGTATTTTTAGTAGAGATGGGGTTTCTCCATGTTGGTCAGGCTGGTCTCGAACTTCCGAACTCAGGTGATCCGCCCCTCCCCACCCCGGCCTTGGCCTCCCAAAGTGCTGGAATTACAGGCGTGAGCCACCGCACCCAGTGGGACAAGGTCTTGCTCTGTCACCCAGACAGGAGTGCAGTGGCGAGATCTCAGCTCACTGCAACCTCCGCCTCCTGGGCTCAAGCCATTCTCCCACCTTGACCTCCCAAGTAGCTGGGGCTATAGGTGCACACCACCATATCTGGCTAGTTTTTGTATTTTTTGTAGAGACGGTGTTTTGCCATGTTACCCAGGCTGGTCTCGAACTTCTGACTTCAGGTGATCCACCCACCTTGGCCTCCCAAAGCTCTGGGATTACAGGCATGAGCCACTGCGCCCGGCCAATAACTCATTTATTTTTATCACTGAATTAATATTCCATTGTGTGGATGTACCAGTTTGTTCATCTCTTTACCTGTCAAAGGACATCTTGGTTGCTTCCGAGTTTTGGCGATTATGAATAAAGCTGCTATTCATGTGCAGGTTTTTGTGTGGACATGTTTTCACCATATTTGAGTAAATACCTAGCAGTGTGATTGCTGTATCATATGGTAAGACTATGTTTAGCTTTGTAAGAAACTGCCAAATTGTCCTCCAAATTGTCTGTACCATTTGTATTCCCAACAGCAATGAATGAAAATTTTTGAGGTCAGGTGCAATGGCTCATGCCTGTAATCCCAGCACTTTGGGAGGCCAAGGCGGGTGGATCATGAGGTCAGGAGTTCGAGACCAGCCTGACCAACATGGTGAAACCCCATCTCTACTAAAAATACAAAAATTAGCCAGGCATGGTGGTGCATGCCTGTAATCCCAGCTACTCAGGAGGCTGAGGCAGGAGAATCTCTTGAACCCAGGAGGCAGAGGTTGCAGTGAGCCCAGATGGTGCCACTGCATTCCAGCCTGGGCGACAGAGCGAGACTCCATCTCAAAAAAAAAGTTTTTGTTGCTCTGTGTCCTCACTTGCATTATCAGTGCTTCGGATTTTAGCTGTTTTCACAGATATGTAGTGATATCTCATTGTTGTTTTGATTTGCAATTCCCTGCTGACATACAATGATGAACATCTTTTCATTTGCTTATTTGCGATGGTCTTTCTTCTTCTCCCTTTTTTTTAAAATTTTTTTTATTTGAGACAAGGTTTCACTCCCATCACCTAGGCTGGAGTGCAGTTGCGGGATCTCAGCGCACTGCAACCTCCACCTCCCGGACTCAAGCAATTCTCCAGCCTCAGCCTCCTGAGTAGCTGGGACTGTAGGCGCACGTCACTATACCTGGCTAATTTTTGTATTTCTATTGAAGTTTTAGTAAAGATAGGCTTTCGCTGTGTTGCCCAAGCTGGTCTCGAACTCCTGAGCTCAAGCGACCCTCCTGCCTCAGCCTCCCAAAGTGGTAGGATTACAGATGTGAGCCACCTTGCCTGGCCTCTTCTTTTTTTTTTCTTTACTTTTTTTTTTTTTTTTTTGAGACAGAGTCTTGCTCTGTTGCCCAGGCCAGGGTACAGTGGCATGATCACAGCTCACTGCAGCGTCAACTTCCTGGGCTCAGCAAGTGATCCTCCCACCTCAGCCTCCTGAGTAGCTGGGACTACTGGCATGCACCATCATGCCTAATTTTTTGTATTTTGTAGAGATGAGGTTCCACCGTGTTGCCCAGGCTGGTCTGAAACTCCTGGGCTCAAGTGATCTACATGCCTCGGCCTCCCAAAGTGCTGAGAGCCACCATATCCAGCCATCCATCTGTATATCTTCTTTGGTGAAGTGTCTCTTCAGATTTTTTGCCCACTTTTTGATTTGGTTGCTTATTTTCTTATTCAGTTTCAAGAGTTCTTTGTATACGGCCAGGTGCAGTGGTTCACGCCTGTAATCCCAGCACTTTGGGAGACTGAGGCAGGAGGATCATTTGAGGCCAGGAGTTCAAGGCCAGCCTGGGCCACATAGTGAAACCCTATCTCTAGACTCCATCTCTACCAAAAAAAAAAAAAAAATCAAAAAATTAGCTGGGCATATGGGATTATGTGCCTGTGGTCCCAGCTACTCTGGAGACTGAGGTGGGAGGATAGCTTCAGCCCAGGAGGTCCAGGATATAGTGAGCCAAGACCATGCCACTGCACTCCAGCCTAGGCAATAGAGTAAGACCCTGTCTCCGAAAAATAAAGAAAAAAAGTTCTGGCTAGGCGCAGTGGCTCATGCCTGTAATCCCAACACTTTGGGAGGACAAGGTGGGTGGATCACCTGAGGTCAGGAGTTCGAGACCATCCTGGCCAACATGGTGAAACCCCATCTCTACTAAAAATACAAGAATTAGCTGGGTGTGGTGAGCCACACCTGTAGTCCTAGGTACTCAGGAGGCTGAGGCAGGAGAATTGATTGAACCTGGGAGGTGGGGGTTGAGATGAGCCGAGATTGCATCATTGCATTCCAGCCTGGGCAGCAAGAGCAAAACTCTGTCTCAAATAACAACAACAACAAAAAATTCTTCTTTCTCCATTGAATTTTCTTTGTTCCTCTTTCAAAGATCAGTTGATTATATTTATGTAGGTCTATTTCTAGGCTTTCTCTTGTATTTCTTTTCTTTTTTTTTTTTTTTGAGACAGAGTTTCACTCTTGTTGCCCAGGCTGGAGTGCAATGGCACAATCCCGGCTCACTGCAACCTCCGCCTCCCAGGTTCAAGCAAGTCTCCTGCCTCAGCCTCTCGAGTAGCTGGGATTACAGGCATGCACCACCACGCCTGGCTAATTTTGTATTTTTAGTAGAGACGGGGTTTCTCCATGTTGAGGCTGGTCTGGAACTCCTGACCTCAGGTGATCCGCCCACCTCGGCCTCCCAAAGTGCTGGGATTACAGGCATGAGCCACCGCACCTGGCTAGGTTTCTCTTGTATTTCATTGATCTAATTGTCTATTCTTTGTTTCTTTTTTTTAAAGTATCTATTCTTTTACCAGTGTCACATGTCTTGATTATTGCAGTGTATAGTAAAGATGAGTAATGTTAGTCTTCTGACTGTTCTTTTTTACTAATATTGTCTTGGCTATTTTGGATCTTTTGCCTCTCCATAAAAACTTTAGAATTAGTTTGCCAGTATCCACAAAATAACTTGCTGGAATTTTGATTGGGATTGTATTGAATCCATAGATCAAGTTGGGATGACTGGCATCTTGATAATATTGAGTCTTCCTATCAATGAATATGGAATGTCTATTTATTTATTTATTTATTTTGAGACAGAGTCTTGCTCTGTCGCCCAGGCTGGAGTGCAGTGGTATGATCTCAGCTCACTGCAACCTCTGCCTCCCAGGTTCAAGTGATTCTCCTGCCTCAGCCTCCTGAGTAGCTGGGATTACAGGAACCCACCACCATGCCCAGCTAGTTTTTGCAGTTTTAGTAGAGACAGGGTTTCACCATGTTGGCCAGGCTGGTCTCAAACTCCTGACCTCAGGTGATCTGCCGGCCTTGGCCTTCCAAAGTGCTGGGATTACAGGCATGAGCTGCTGTGCCTAGCCAATTTATTTACACCTTCTTTGATTTCTTTCTTCAGAGTTTTATAGTTTTCCTCATATAGATCTTGTACATATTTTTTTAGATTATACCTAAATGTGTTTTTTGGTGGTAATATAAATGTTAAATTATAAAATTAAAATTATTCAAATTATTATTATTTAATTTTTATTTTTTTGAGACAGGGTCTCACTCTGTCACAAGGCTGGAATGAAGTGACGTGATCATAGCTCACTGCAGCCTCGACTTCCCCCGGCTCAGGTGATCCTCCTGCCTCGGCCCCCCAAGTAGCTGGTAGTACAGGCATGTGCCACCATGCTTGGCTAAATTTTTTTTTTTTTTTGTAGAGATGGGATTTCCCCATGTTGCCCAGGTTGGTCTTGAACTCCTGGATTCAAGTGATCCACCTGCCTCAGCCTCCCAAAGTGCTGGGACTATAGGCATGAGCCTTTTATTTTTTATTTTCTAATATATATATATATATATGTAGAGAGAGAGAGAGAGAGAGAGTCTTTCTTTGTCACCTAGGCTGGAGTGCAATAGCTTGATCATAGCTCACTGCAGCCTCAACTCCTGGGCTCAAGCAATCCTCCCACCTCAGTCTCCCAAGTAGGTGGGACTATAGGCACACATCACAATGCCTGGTTAATTTTTTAATTATTTTGTAGAGATGGGGTTGTCACAATTATTTTGTAGAGATGTCACTATTGTTGGGAACATGCCCCCAAATCTGGCCATAAACTGGCCCCAAAACTGGCCATTAACAAAATCTCTGTGGCACTGTGACATATTCATGATGGCCATGACACAACGCTGAAGGTTGTGGGTTTACCGGAATGAGGGCAAGGAACACCTGGCCCACCCAGGGTAGAAAATTGCTTAAAGGCATTCCTAAACCACAAACAATAGCATGAGCGATCTGTGCCTTAAGGACATGTTCCTGCTGCAGATAACTAGCCAGAGCCCATCCCTTTGTTTCAGCCCATCCCTTTGTTTCCTGTAAGGAATACTTTTAGTTAATCTATAATCTATAGAAACAATGCTTATCACTGGCTTGCTGTCAATAAATATGTGGGTAAAACTCTGTTTGGGGCTTTCAGCTCTGAAGGCTGTCAGCCCCCTGATTTCCCACTGCACACTCCATATTTCTGTGTGTGGGTCTTTAAGTCCTCAAGCACCACTGGGTTAGGGTCTCCACGACTGAGCTGGCCTCGGCAAGTAGCGCCCATATGTGGGGATTGAACCCGGGTCGAAGGGTTGCTGGAGCGATGGTTGGAGAACGTGGAACTAAGCTGGAGGACACCCGAGTACTCTTAAAAAATCCCTGTGGTGAGTAAGAAGGGGAGCTCAGAAGCATCAGGGTAACAATGGGACAAGTGTGGGATCTGGTTTATTCCACCTTGGAACCTTTTCACACTAACAATGAGGAGGAAGGAAAGTATAACGAAGTAACAGAAGAGGTGACAGAGCAGGTTTGTTTGCCAGCTAAAGCTAAAGCGGCAAAGAAGGAAGAGGTTAATGCCTACTCTTCTGCATCCCCTCCTTATTTTGAAGAGAAAGAGTGGCCTGACCCTCCAGATCTTTCTTTTCTGGAGGACACTAGGTGAAAAGTAGTTGCCCCAGTGACTGTTTGAGGAGCGCCTTAAGCGATCACTCTCAGATCTATTCAGGCAGGAATCCAGCAAGCTAGATGAGAGGGTGACTTAGAGGCTTGGCAGTTCCCTGTTAGGATACACCCCCCAGATCAACAGGGAAATATTATAGCTACATTTGAGCCTTTTCCTTTTAAATTACTCGAATTTAAACAAGCTATCAATCAGTGTGAGCCTAGAATATGTCCAAAATGCAAAAAAAGGAAAACATTAGGCTAATGAACATCACTCTAAGTTTGATAAAGATGGGAACCTGATTTCAGGAAATGCCATGAGGGGCCTGACCTGGGCCCTGTTCCAAACCGGGGCATTTCTGGCTCAGGCCATTCCTTCACTCCTGTACAAAGTCTGTCCCACACCACAGCCAGTAGTGCCACAGATTTATGCTACACAAAAGCTGTGAGTCTTCTGCCTGGGGAACCCCCACAAAAGGTCCCAACAGGAGTCTGTGGACCCTTGCCAGCAGGGACAACAGGATTACTTCTAGGTAGATCTAGTTTAAATTTAAAAGGAGTACAAGTACATACAGGAGTCATTGATTCAGATTACAATGGGAAAATTCAAATTGTTATATCTACTTCTGTTCCCTGGAAAGCAGAGCCAGGAGAGCGTACAGCACAGCTCCTGATGGTACTGTATGTGGAAATGGGGAAAAGTGAAATTAAATGAACAGGAGGATTTGGAAGCACAAATAAACAAGGCAAAGCAGCTTACTGGGTGAATCAAATTACTGATAAACGTCCTACCTGTGAAATAACTATTCAGGGACAGAAATTTAAAGGTTTGGTAGATACAGGAGCAGACATTTCAATCATTTCTCTACAGCACTGGCCATCCACATGGCCAATTCAACCCACTCAATTTAACATAGTTGGAGTTGGTATAGCCCCTGAAGTATATCAAAGTAGTTATATTTTGCATTGTGAAGGGCCCGATGGACAACCTGGGACTATTCAACCAATTATAACTTCTGTACCTATAAATTTATGATGGAGAGATTTATTACAACAATAGGGAGCGCAAGTTCTAATTCCAGAGCAATTATATAGCCCTCAAAGTCAACATATGATGCATGAAATGGGGTATGTCCCTGGTATGGCACTAGGAAAAAATTTCAAGTTTTGAAGGGACCGCTTCAAGCAGGAAGACAAAGTTCCCGCCAAGGTTTAAGATATCATTTTTCATGGTGGCCATTGTTAAGCCTCCAGAACCTATACCTTTAAAATGGTTAACAGATAAGCCAATTTGGATAGAACAATGGCCACTAAGTAAAGAGAAACTGGAGGCTTTAGAGGACTTAGTTACTGAACAATTAGAAAAAGGACACATAGCTCCAACATTTTCCCCTGGAATTCTCCAGTTTTTGTAATGAAGAAAAAATCAGGTAAATGGAGAATGTTAACTGACTTAAGGGCCATGAATTCAGTTATACAACCTATGGAGACATTACAGCCAGGATTGCCTTCTCCTGCTATGATTCCAAAAAATTGGCCTTTAATAGTCGTAGATTTAAAAGACTGTTTCTTTACTGTCCCCTTAGCTGAACAAGACTGTGAACAGTTTGCATTTACAATTCCTGCAATAAACAACCTGCAGCCTGCTAAGTGTTTTCATTGGAAAGTGTTGCCACAAGGCATGTTAAATAGTCCACCAATTTGCCAGAGTTATGTAGGGCAAGCAATTGAACCTACTTGTAAAAAATTTTCACAGTGTTACATTATTCATTATATGGATGATATTCTTTGTGCTGCCTCAACTCGGGAAATATTACTCCAATGTTATGATCACTTGGAAAATTCAATTTCTCATGCTGGTTTAATTATAGCTCCTGACAAAATTCAGACTAACACTCCTTACTCCTACTTAGGGACCTTAGTAAATAACACTATCATTGTGCCACAGAAAGTAACCATATGTAGGGATCAATTGTAAACATTAAATGACTTTCAAAAATTACTAGGGGACATTAATTGGATACGACCTGCTCTAGGCATTCCTACCTATGCCATGAGTAATCTATTTTTTATCCTTAGAGGAGCTCCTAGTCTCACTAGCCCTCGACAATTAACAAAGGGGGCTGAGGCAGAGTTACAGCTAATAGAGAAGCAAGTCCATAAGGCTCAAATAAATAGAATAGATCCAGAGAAGACTCTAGATTTGCTAATTGTTTCAACTCAGCATTCACCTACTGGTGTTATTGTTCAAGAGCAAGATCTTGTAGAATGGCTTTTTCTTCCACATACTAATTCACGGACTCTAACTCCTTATTTGGATCAAATCGCTACTATGATAGGAAATGGGAGAACTCCGATAGTTAAATTGCATGAATATGATCCTGGAAAAATCATTGTCCCTCTCACGAAGGCACAAATACAGCAAGTTTTTATAAATAGTCTTACTTGGCAAACCCATTTAGCTGACTTTGTGGGTATTCTCGATAACTATTTTCCTAAAATGAAACTGTTTCAATTTTTGAAATTACCTAATTGGATTCTCCCTAAAATAACTAAATTTAAACCAATTGAAGGTACTGAAAATGTCTTCACAGATGGGTCTAGTAATGGTAAAGCTTCTTATTCTGGCTCAAAAGGTAAAGTTTTTCAGACGCCCTATACTTCAGCTCAAAAAGTGGAACTTGTAGCTGTAATTAAGGTATTGACTGCTTTTGATATGCCTATTAATGTAATTTCTGATTCTTTATATGTGGTTCATCCTACACAGTTAGTTGAAAATGCTCAGCTGTGATTCCATACAGATGAACAACTGATGACTTTATTTACTCAATTACAAACAGCAGTTAGGAGTAGAATGCACCCTTTTTTCATCACTCACATTAGGGCTCATACACCTCTTCCAGGACCTTTGACTGCAGGGAATCAATGATCGCCTAGTTGCTACTGCAATGTCTAATGCCAGACCCTTTCACAATTTAACCCATGTTGATGCCTCTGGTCTCAAATGCAGATACAACATTACCTGGAAAGAAGCTAAAGCTGTTATCCAGCGATGCCCAACTTGCCAAATGGTACATTCCTCATCTTTTACAGGAGGAGTAAATCCTCAAGGATTAGAACCCAATTCTCTTTGGCAAATGGACGTCACACATGTTCCCTCATTTGGGGGACTAGCTTATGTACATGTATGTGTGGTCACCTTTTCTCACTTTGTCTGGGCTACATGCCAATCAGGAGAGTCTTCTGCCTGTGTTAAACGTCACCTTTTGCAGTGTTTTGCCGTGATGGGCATTCCAGCTTCTATGAAAACAGATAATGCCCCAGGCTATACTAGCCAAGCTCTAGCTACATTTTTCTCTATATGGAATATCAAACACATTACTGGCATCTCATATAATTCTCAAGGACCAGCCATAGTGGAAAGAATGACTCTCTCCCTAAAACAAAAATTGCAAAAGCAGAGGTGGGGGGGGAGGGCAGGGAACCGGGACTACAGGACACCCCATATGCAACTGAACCTAGCATTATTGACTTTAAATTTTTTGAGCTTGCCTAAAGGCCAGATGCTATCAGCAGCTGAACAGCATCTACAGAAACCAGCTGCAAAGACATAAGCAGAACAACTGGTTTGGTGGAGAGATCCGATAACAAAAAGTTGAGAAATAGGTAAAATAATAACTTGGGGTAGAGGTTATGCTTGTGTTTCTCAGGCCAAAACCAGCAGCCAATTTGGATACCAGCAAGACACCTGAAACCTTGTCATGAGCCAGATGCTGAGGAAGAGATTCCAGGAGGATCCCAAGGACCACCAGTTGCAGCCATGTCAAGACTGATGCTGAGGAGGACCCCAACTGTCATGAGCAACATCCGTGGAACACAGCCACCCACCTGGAGACAGATCAAGAAGCTGTTGCAGATGGCAGAAGAAAACCTGAGAAAAGTGGGACAACCAGTAGCAATGAGTAATTTAATGATAGCTATGATAGCGGTGATCACCATTGCCATGAGTATCCTTTTAGCAAGGGCTCACCCAAAGAACAATTATACTTATTGGGCATATTTATCAATCTTGGCTGGCAATAATGCCTGGGTGCAATCACTCTATGACATAGTTACACATGCTTTCTGATCTCAGTATTTACCATAATGAATCTGCTCCTATAATAGAGGCATACTGCCCTCAAGAACCTATTTGTAAACAGAAGTGGACCTGCTCAGAAATAGTGAACGTACTTGTTTGGGAAGATTACATTGCAGAACAGGCAGAGGTGCTGCACAATGATTCCTATGGAATCATTATTGATTGGTCCCCCTAAGGGGATGTTTAGCTTGAATTGCACCTCTCAGTCTGCGTGCCATGGCCACACTGTGTTCAGCTGGTCTGAACGAAATGGTAGGATAGTAGAAATGGTAAAAAAAAAAAAAAAAAAAAAAAAAAAAAAAAAATATATATATATATATATATATATATATACTGCAAGAGTTCCTATTGTCTGGAAACATGGAGGTATAGTGGCACCTCAACCTCAAATGATATGGCCCACTTTAGGAGCTAAACATAAGGATTTGTGGAAACTATTAATGGCTCTTAATAAGATCAAAATTTGGGAAATAATGAAAAAGCATCTAGAAGGACACTGTACAAACTTGTCTTTGGATATTGCAAAATTAAAAGAACAAATATGTAAAGCATCCCAGGCACACCTGACCTTAATGCCAGGTACTGGAGTGCTTGAAGGAGCTGCAGACAGATTAGCAGCTAGTAACCCATCAAAATGGATACAAACACTTGGAAGCTCTGTGATTTCAATGATGATTGTGCTTTTAATCTGTGTTGTTTATCTTTATGTAGTTTGCAGATGGGGATCCCGATTCCTGTGAGAAGTAGCTCACTGTGATAAAGCCACCTTTGCTTTTATTGTCTTGCAAAAACAAAAAGGGGGAACATGTTGGGAACAGGCCCCCAAATCTGGCCATAAACTGGCCCCAAAACTGGCCATTAACAAAATCTCTGCAGCACTGTGACATATTCATGATGGCCATGACACAACGCTGAAGGTTGTGGGTTTACCAGAATGAGGGCAAGGAACACCTGGCCCACCCAGGGTGGAAAACCGCTTAAAGGCGTTCCTAAGCCACAAACAATAGCATGAGCGATCTGTGCCATGAGGACATGTTCCTGCTGCAGATAACTAGCCAGAGCCCATCCCTTTGTTTCAGCACATCCCTTTGTTTCCTGTGAGGAATGCTTTTAGTTAATCTATAATCTGTAGAAACAATGCTTATCACTGGCTTGCTGTCCATAAATACGTGGATAAAACTCTGTTCGGGGGTCTCAGCTCTGAAGGCTATCAGCCTCCTGATTTCCTACTGCACACTCTATATTTCTGTGTGTGGGTCTTTAAGTCCTCTAGTGCCTATGGGTTAAGGTCTCCACGACTGAGCTGGCCTCGATCCACTATGATGCCCAGGTAGGTCTTGAACTTCTGGGCTCAAGTGATCCTCCCACCTCAGCCTCCCAAAGTGCTGGGATTACAAGCATGAGCCACTGAACCTGGCTGGGTTTTCTTAAGGTAATCAAATGTATAGCATTTCTTAAGATTCAAAAAGTTGCCATTTTCTGAGCCCAAACAAGATACAACTATTCAACTAGCATTTATCATGTGAAAAAAAAAAAGAATTAGAAACAGCCATGTTGTCAGAGCAATTAGTTTGTTTTCAATCTTAATGACACTGTGACTCACACATCAAAAGTGTTTTCCTGTTTGCTTTGCAAACCAGGAAGCTCAGAATAAGATTTGAGTACATCTCTAACATTTACATGGTGCTTAAGGCAAGAGATGTTTCAACAACTCTGTTTTAATTTGTCTCTTAATTCATCTCATCTTTTTTCTTTCCCCAATTTTTGATTAGTTCCAACTTCATTTTTTTTTTCAAGACAGAGTCTTGCTCTGTTACCCAAGCTGGAGTGCAGTGGCAGTGGTATGATCTCGGCTCACTGCAACCTCCGCCTCCTGGGTTCAAGTGATTCTTCTCCCTCGCCTCCTGAGTAGCTGGGATTTTGCCCAGCTAAAATATTCATCTTTAAAAATATATATATATTGCAGGCTGGGTATGGTGGCTCACATCTGTAATGCTAGCACTTTGGGAGGCCCAGGTGGGTGGATTACTTGAGCTCAGGAGTTTGAAACCAGCCTGGATAACATGGCAAAACCTCATCTCTACAAAAGAATACAAAAATTAGCCCGGTGTGGTGGCATGTGTCTGTAGTCTCAGCTACTTGGGAGGCTGAGGTAGGAAGATGGCTTGAGCCCAGGAGGTTGAGGCTGCAGTGAGCTGAGATCACACCACCGCACTCCAGCCTGGGCAACATAGTGAGATCCTGTCTCAAAAAAATAAAAAATAAAAATAAAAATAAACTATGCAGTGAGGAAACTTTTAAAGACATGGTTGTATTGTGAGTCAAGTTGACACTAATGAGTTATGTGAGTTGTAATCTGCCTTGAGCTGTTTCTCCAGCAGTGGGAAAGAGGGACTTTGAGCCATCCCTACTTTCCCTTCTAACTTTCTTTCCTAAGAGCCACAGAGAATTAAATGAGATTGAGTAAGTGCTGCATCAATCAGGGTTCTTGGTTGCAAGCCACAGAAACTGACTCTACCTTAAGCAAAACCAAAATTTATTAGAAGAATGTAGGGGCTCATAGAATCAAGAGGGAGCTGTGGGGCCAGGTGTGGAAAATCAGGAGGAACAGACAGAGCTCTGGAGGCCTGGCAGCTATATTTGCACAACTCTAGGGGCTACTCTCAAAGTCCAGGGATTAGCAAACTATGGCCCACTGGCTAATTCCAGCCCACTACATGTTTTTATAAATAAAGTTTTAGGTCAGGCATGGTGGATCACACCTGTAATCCCAGCACTTTGGGAGGCCGAGGCAGGTGAATCACCTGAGGTCATGAGTTTGAGACCAACCTGGCCAATATGGCGAAACCCTGTCTCTACTAAAAATACAAAAATTAGCCAGGTGTGGTGGTGGGCACCTGTAATCCCAGCTACTTGGAAGGCTGAGGCTGGAGAACTACTTGAACCCAGGAGGCAGATGTTGCAGTGAGGTGAGATCATGCCATTGCATTCTAGCCTGGGTGACAGTGTGAGCATCAGTCTCAAGAAAAAAATTAATTTAAAAAAATAATAAAATAAATAAATATAAAGTTTTGTTGGAACTACTTCTTTCTGATAACATAGCTGATTTCTTCAATCCAGTCTGCAATGAACAATAACTGTCCCCAAGAATGTTCATCAGTTGCTGCCTATGGCTTCCTTCACACTTGACAGAGACCATGTGGCCTGCAAAGCCTAAAATATTTACAGAAAATGTTTCCTGACCCCTGTCATTGCTTAACATAGAATAGAATGGAAATGGCACTCCTCCTGGAGTTGTGCAGTATACAGGTGGCCTTGTCTGGAGGGAGGCTGAGCAGGCAAAACTGCATGCTGCAGGACAGGTGAGGTTTATGTGCTTTCTCAGTGGTGAATCTGGGGTTTCCAATCTCTTTTCCTGTTCTCTGTCTTTAGAGAGTCCATGGGTTGAGCTTAAGTCCAATGTCCAGCCCTGGCTATTCTATGGGACAGAAAGTGAAAAGATCTGTTCCACTTGGTTTCCTTTACAAGGGTGGTAAATGGTGCCAGAACGGCCCTCACATCAAGACTCCAGGTGTGTTCCTATAGAGGTGGACTGGGGTATTAACAGGAAGAAGGAAGGAGATGGATGCTGACTGGCCAAAAGTCTATAGGTATCTTCACAAATGCTTACAAATATCACCACCGCTGTTATATGACCCTTCCAGGTAGATCTAGGTGGCTCCTTCATTCGTGTCCTATTGGGGGAACCAGCCCCCAATATTTCAATGTAGGTTCTTTCTATTTTCCCTAAGTGTCGGCCAGTCTGAGAAATAAAGAGAAAGAGTACAAAGAGAGAAATTTTACAGCTGGGCCTCCAGGGGTGTCATCACATATTGGTAGGACCGTGATGGCAACCCTGAGCCACAAAACCAGCAAGTTTTTATGAGGGATTTTAAAAGGGGAGGGGATGTATGAACAGGGAGTGGGTCACAAGGATCACATGCTTCAAAGGGCTATAAAGAACACAAGGCAAAGGCAAAATTAGAATTACTGATTCTATGTCCCACTGTGCATGCATTGTCTTGATAAACATCTTAACAGGAAACAGGGTTCAAGAGCAGACAACCGGTCTGACTAGAATTTACCAGTCTGGAATTTCCCAATCCTGGTAAGCCTGAGGGTACTGCAGGAGACCAAGATCTATTTCAGTCCTTATCTCAACTGCATAAGACAGACACTCCCAGAGCGGCAGTCTATAGACCCACCCCCAGGAATGCATTCCTTCCCCAGGGTTATTCCTTGCTGGGAAAAGAGTTCAGCAATATTTCTCCTACTCGCTTTCTGCAAGAAGAAAAATATGGCTCTATTCTGCCCGACCCCACAGGCAGTCAGACCTTATGGTTATCTTCCCTTGTTCCCTGAAAATCGCTGTTATTCTGTTCTTTTTCAGGGTGCACTGATTTCATATTGTTCAAACACACATGTTTTACAATCCATTTGTACAATAGTGGTCCTGAGGTGACGTACAGTCTCAGCTTATGAAGGTAACAGGATTAAGAGATAAAGACAGGCGTAAGAAAGTATAAGAGTATTATTAGGGAAGTGATGAATGTCCATGAAATCTTCACAATTTATGTTCAGAGATTGCAGTAAAGACAGGAGTAAGAAATTATAAAACTATTAATTTTGGGAACTGATAAATGTCCATGAAATCTTCACAATTTATGTTCTTCTACCTTGGCTCCAGCCGGTCCCTCCATTCGGGGTCCCCGACTTCCCACAACAGTGTCTTTCCTCCAGCATCTGGCCACTTCTCACCACCTGCACTGCTGCACCCTAGTCCTGCACCTGCACCCTAGTCCCAGCCAACTCCATCTCTCACTGGTATTATTGCAGCAGATGCCTAATACCCATCTCCATGCTTCCATCTTTGCTTACTGCAGTCTGTTCTTCACACAGCTGCCAAAGTACTTCTTCTGTTGTCTGTGTGTTGGTTTTTTGGTTTGTGGGGTGTATTAGTCTGTTCTCACATTGCTATAAAGAAACACCTGAGACTGAGTAATTTATAAGAAAAGAGGTATGGGCACAGTGGCTCATGTCTGTAATCCTAGCACTTTGAGAGGCAGAGGCAGGTGGATTGCCTGAGTTCAGGGGTTCAAGACCAGCCTGGGAAACATGGTGAAACCCTGTCTCCACTAAAATACAAAAAATAGCTGAGTATGGTGGTGTGCACCTGTAATCCCAGCTACTCAAGAGGCTGAGACAGGAGAATCACTTGAACCTGGGAGGTGGAGGTTGCAGTGAGCCGAGATTGCACCACTGCACTCCAGCCTGGGTGACAGAGGGAGACTCCATCTCAAAAAAAAAAAAAGAAAAAAAAAGAGGTTTAATTGGTTCATGGTTCTTCAGGCTATATAGGAAGCATGGCAGCATCTGCTTCTTGGAAGGCCTCAAGGAGCTTTTACTCATGGTGGAAGGCAAAGCTGGAGCAGGCATCTTCACATGGCTGGAGTAGGAGGAAGAGAGCAAGGTGGGAAGTGCCACACAACTTTAAACAACCAGATCTCATGAGAACTCACTATCGTGATGACAGCACCAAGTGGGATGGTGTTAAACCATGAGAAACCACCCCCATGATCCGATCCCCTCCCACCAGGCCCCACCTCCAACATTGAGGATTACAGTTGAACACGAGGCCGGGCGCGCTGGCTCATGCCTATAATCCCAGCACTTTGGGAGGCCGAGATAGGCGGATCACATGAGGTCAGGAGTTCAAGACAAGCCTGGCCAACATGGTGAAACCCTGTCTGTGCTAAAAATACAAAAATTAGCTGGGCATGGTGCCAGGCGCCTGTAATCCCAGCCTGAGGCAGGAGAATTGCTTGAACCCAAGACAGAGGTTGCAGTGATCCGAGATCGTGCCACTGCACTCCAGCCTGGCAACAGAGCAAGACTCCGTCTCCAAAACTATATCATTGTGTGATTCCTTAACACCCAAAGTCAGATAATGCTCACCATGCCCACTGTCTTCCTGTCTCACTCAGAGTAAAGCCAACATTGTTACCAGGGTGACCTCCTTTTATCTCTCTGACCTCACCTCCTACCATTCTCCCTTTCACTCACTCTGTTCCAGCCACACCAGCCTTCTGGCTGCTCCTCCAATGAGGCAGGCATCTCTTGCCACAAGGCCTTTGATCTTGCGTTTCTCCCTGCCTGGAATTCTACTCCCCAGACAATTGCACGGCTTCACCCATCACACCCTTCAGTCTTTGTTCAAACGTCTTCTCAACAGAGAGGACTTCCTCGGCCACCTGGTGACCCTCTACCCCTCAGCCTGTTTCATCATTCCTCCCTGCATCTCTCACCACTGGACATGCCACACATGCCTGTTTCATTGGTCATTCTGTGCCCTGTCTTAGAGAGTAAACTCCATGAGGACAGGAACTCTCGCTTGCTGCTGTATCACTGTGAACTCTGCATGAAGCAGAGAAGGCACTCAATGATTAACTGCTAAGTGAAAGACTCCTGACCCAGGAAGAGGTGTGGCTTCACTCAAACACAAGGGAAGATCAAGACCCTGAAACCCCTACGGCTTGTAATTGAACATCTTTTCCCACCCTCAGAAAGTTGTTAATGAATTCCTTCACTTCACCTCAAAGAATCTCCAGAGTGCAAAGCTAAAAGCTGAAGGCATTGACCTTTCAAGCTCCAAAAATGCTGCAAGAGCAGCTTCAAAAGAGGTATTAGTTTCAGAGCAGTGAAGATTTTCTCTCTTTTTTTTTTGTCCTCATTATCCTGCTTAATTTTTTTGTTTTTTTTTGAGGCAGGGTCTCACTTTGTTGCCCAGACTAGAGTGCAGTGGTGCCATCACATCTCACTGCAGCCTAGACCTCCAGGCTCAAGCTCTCCTCCCACCTCAGCCTCCTGAGTAGCAGGGGATGACAGGCATGCACCACCATGCCTGGCTAATTTTTGTACCTTTTTGTTGTTGTTGTTGTTGTTGTTGTTGAGACCAAGTCTCCCTCTGTCACCAGGCTGGAGTACAGTGGTGTGATCTTGGCTCGCTGCAACCTCCGCCTCCCGGGTTCAAGTGATTTTCCTGCCTCAGCCTCCCAAGTAGCTGGGACTACAGGCTCGTGCCACCATGCCCAGCTAATTTTTGTATTTTTAGTAGAGATGGGGTTTCACCATGTTGGCCAGGATGGTCTCGATCTCTTGACCTCATGATCTGCCCACCTCAGCCTCCCAAAGTGCTGGGGTTACAGGTTTGAGCCACTGTGCCCGGCCTAATTTTTGGATCTTTTTGTAGAGATGGAGTCTCACCATGTTGCCCAGACTGGTCTCAAACTCCTGGGCTCAGGTGTTCCTCCCACCTCGGCCTCCCAAAGTGCTGAGATTACAGGTGTGAGCCATAGTGCCTGGCCCTGCTTTATTTTTCTTTGTAGATTTGTCACTATTTGAAATGGAGCTGAAGCCTCATCCAGCCACTTGGCTGTCCCTTTATTTTATGTCTTTTCTTTCTCAAATCTCCTTCTTCTGATTTTTCTTTAGGGATACTACCCCTTCTCCACTCTCAGTCCATGTGACTTGGTTGGAATCACTTACCACGCTCCAGGAATGGGCATGCAGATCAGGTCTACACTAGTCAATCTATTTTATCCCTGGCCACAGTGACTGCTTTGAATATGGCCATGTGACCCCATTCAAACAGAAGAGAGTCAGGACCAATGCAGGCCAATGAGCTCCAGGGGCATTAGAGCATCTTCCTGCTGGTTTTAAGAGAAGATAAGGTGTAAGCCTGGAGTTGTTGGTGCCAGTGCCAGAGCTTTCAATAAGCCTTCCTATATAACATTCCACAATAAAAAGACAAAGAGAGATAGGTCCTGATAACCTTGAGTCCCTGGATCCAGCCATACCTGAAGCCAATGGGATTTTCAGAGACATATTGCCTAAGATGGTTTGAGTTTCATTTCTGTTACTTGCCACCAAGGGATCTTTACTTATTCATCCACTCTTTCCTCCCAACTCACTGTTCATTCATTTGTTCCCTCTAACTCCTCTTCTGCTAGTGAGAGTGTGTCTTTAGGTCAGACATCAAACCCTGAAATAGGACACAAAAACACTTCCTGCTCAAAGTCAAAATAACTGGCTCAAGAAGGGAAAAGATCAGGCTGGCACGGTGGCTCACACCTATAATCCCAGCACTTTGGGAGGCTGAGGTGGGCGGATTACCTGAGATCAGGAGTTCAAGACCAGCCTGGCCAACATGGCAAAACCCCATCTCTACTAAAAAATACAAAAAACTGGCTGGGCATGGTGGCGGGTGCCTGTAAACCCAGCTACTCAGGAGACTAAGGCAGGAGAATTGCTTGAACCCAGGAGGCAGAGGTTGCAGCGAGCCAGGATTGCTCTATTGCACTCCAGCCTGGGCAACAAGTGCGAAACTCCGTTTCCAAAAACAAACAAAACAAAACAAAAAATCTTTGAACTAAGGGCATACACAGCAGCTCACACCTGGAATCCCAGCACTTTGAGAGGCAGAGGTGGGAGGATCACTTGAGCTCGGGAGTTTGAAACCAGCCTGGCCAACAAAGTATGACCTTGTCCTTACAAAAAAAAATGTTTTTAATTAGCTAGGCACTGTGGCATGTGCCTGCAGTAGTCCTAGCTACTCTAGACGCTGAGATGGGAGGATTGCTTGAGTCGGGAGTTTGAGGCTGGGGTGAGCCATGATTGCACCACGGCACTCCAGCCTGGGAGACAGAACAAAACTCTGTCTCTACAAAACCTGAACTGATACTAAATTGAGTTATTTAATGAATAATCATTGATACCTAAATGATTGCTAACTAAAGATAGAAACAATGCTTACTAAACATAATTTAAAGTTTATATACTTCTGCTCATATGCTATATAAAATATTTATAAAATAGTATATGTACTGTTTAAAATATTTGGGGTTATGTTAATGGACATTTTTTAAAGGTGTAAAAAAGGATGTGTGGCTGTATAAAGTTGTACTGTTATCTTTGTTAGTCAGCTCCCATGCTGGATAAAGCAGACCGGCCTTAATTACTTACCCTCTCTCCACCCCCTAGCTTGACCTGCAAAATAGAAGTCCATTACTTTGGTAAAAAGTAAAACTTTGGTATCAAATAAAAATTAATATGAGTGGTTGAGATTACACTAGAAGTAACAGTGACCAAGAGATTCATCTTTATGTAAGCAGAGTTTCTCAGGTTTTTGTTTTTTTGTTTGTTTGTTTGTTTTGGTCTCTTGAATCCTTTCCACTCTTGGGACTTCATGAAGATCCACAACAGTTTTTGTTTATGTGAATTATAGCTATCAATATTTAATTAAAAAGAATTATTTTTTTTCAAGACAGGGTCTTGCACTATCACCCAGATTGGAGTGTAGTGGCATGATCACAGCTCACTGTAACCTCGAACTCCTGGGCTCAAGTGATCCTCCCACCTCAGCTTCCCAAGTAGCTAGTACTACAGGTGCTTGCCACCATGTTTGGCTATTTTTTTTTTTTTTTTTTTTGAGACAGGGTCTCACTCTGTTGCCCAGGCTGGAGTGCAGTGGCACGATCTCGGCTCACTGCAAGCTCTGCCTCCCGGGTTCACGCCATTCTCCTGCCTCAGCCTCCTGAGTAGCTGGGACTACAGGTGCCCGCCACCACCCCCAGCTAATTTGTTGTGTTTTTAGTAGAGACGGGGCTTCACCGTGTTAGCCAGGGTGGTCACCATCTCCTGACCTCGTGATCCACCCGCCTTGGCCTCCCAAAGTGCTGGGATTACAGGCATGAGCCACTGCACCCAACCCATGCCTGGCTACTTTTTTTTAAAACTTTTTATTTATGCTGCCCAGGCTGGTCTTGAACTCCTGGCCACAAGTGATCCTCAGCCTCCCGAAGTGCTAGGATTACAAGTGTGAGCCACCGTGATTGGCCTAAAATACTTAATGAGTGACTCATTTAAAGCTAAGAATTATGAACACATTGTATGCTAATGTAAATAACATTTTACTGTTAATATGAAAATTGTTTTGACCTCATAGACCCACTGAAAGAGAAACATTGTACTCAAGTAAAGCATTAATTTGGCCCAGAATATAAAAGAGCATTAAAAAAGACAAAACTCAAAAGTGAATTTCACTTGTCTTGGTTTGTCCATATCTGAGTCGGAAAAGGAGCTATGAAATACATTGAAATTGTAGCGAAGTTTGCTCAATCTTGATGGGCTTGATTTACCGCAATATAATAGGTTATTCTTCACTATACAATTACACAGAGAACAAAGACTCCAGGTCTTAATAAATTCTTTTTTCCCCCTAAATAATCAATTTACTTCAGGAATTCTCACTTATGAAGAAGCTAATGTTCTTTACCATTTTTGTTACCTTCTATGCTTATTTTTAAGTGCTACTTGTCACAATTACAGGCACCCAAGATCCTATGTTAATCAAATGTCCAAATCTCCTTGACAACTGTTTTGATTTTTGCCTTCCTAAATTGAATCCTTAAATAGAAAAAAATAAAATAAAACTTTCAAAATATGTTCTTCACCAAAAATGATCTTTGAGATTTCCCAAGTATCCCTGGAAAATCACAAAGATTTGTTCTTTCACTTTAGATGAAAAATGCAAGAAATAATTAGGTTTAATTTAAAAGTTGGACAGGAAGAGTTGTCAATTCAGAAGAGATGCTCGGGTTAAATTTGTGTAATTAAAATATTATTCACAGAAATATTTTAAAATTGCATGCTTTATGGGAAGCCCCTGAGACAATGGCCTTATCCCTTATATTTTTGTTTTGTTTTTTGGGGGGGTTTGGGGTGGTCCTGGCTGGAGTGCAGTGGCGCGATCTCGGCTCACAGCAGCCTCAACCTCCCAGGTTCAGGTGATTCTTCCACCTCAGCCTCCCGAGTAGCTGGAACTATAGGCGCACGCCACCATGCCCAGCTAATTTCTTTATTTTTAAAGTAGAGACGGGGTTTTCACCATGTTGCCTAGGCTGGTCTCAAACTCCTGGACTCAAGGAATCCACTGCCTCAGCCTCCCAAAGTGCTGGGGTTACAGGCGTGAACTCCTGCTCCCGGCCGTCCCTTGTATGTTTTTATCCTTAAGGAGAACGCTCCCATGAGCTAGTTCTCTTATGAACTGTACTCATGAAACAGATCTGTCGAGTTTTCCGACTTTTATCAAAGTCCTGGTCATGCTTTGCCTGATGATATTGGCAACAACAGTATAGTGTTATCAGCTATGAGTTCAGTTTTCTTTCTTCCTTCCCTTCCTTTCCCTTCCCTTCCCTTCCCTTCTCTTCCCTTCCCTTCCCTTCCCTTCCCTTCCCCTTCCCCTTCCCCCTTCCCTTCAATTCCCTTTCCCCTTTCCCTTCCCCTCCCCTTTCCCTTCCCTTCCCCTTCCCCTTCTCTTCCCCTTCCCTTCCTCTTCCCCTTCCCCTTCCCTTTCCCTTCCCTTCCCCTTCCCCTTCTCTTCCCCTTCCCTTCCTCTTCCCCTTCCCCTTCCCTTCCCTTCCCCTTCCCCTTCCCCTTTCACTTTCCTTTCCTTTCTTTTTTTTATTTTGTTGAGACAGGGTATCTGTCACCCAGGCTGGAGTGCAGTGATGCAATCATGGCTCACTGCAGGCTCAACCTCCCCGGGCTCAGATGATCCTCCCACCTCAGCCTTCCTTAGTAGCTGGGACCACAAGCAGGCACCACCATGCCTGGCAATTTTTGTATTTTTCTGGGATTTCTACATGTTGTCCGGGCTAGTCTTGAACTCCTGGGCTCAAGAGATCTGCCCGTCTTGGCCTCCCAAAGAGCTGGGATTATAGGCATGAGCTACCACACCCGGCCAAGTTCAGTTATTTAAAATGTTTACTTGCCACAACCTTCCTTCTTTAATTTGAGTCTATCATGGTCAAAGCCAGTGTGTCTTGGTTAGGATGCACATCAGACTCGTCATGGAATAGAGAGCTGTAAACATTTGTAAGGTGTCTAGGCTCTACTCTACTGTTACTGAATCTTGCTTCTTTCTTTTTTTAAACAGAGTTTTGCTTTGTTGCCCAGGCTGGAGTGCAGTGGCACAATCTCAGCTCACTGCAACATCCGCCTCCTGGGTTTGAGCAATTATACTGCCTCAGCCTCTGAGTAGCTGGGATTACAGGTGCATACTACCACGCCCAGCTGATTTTTGGTATTTTAGTAGAGACGGAGTTTTACCATGTCAGCCAGGCTGGTCTCAAACTCCTGAGCTCAGGTAATCCATCTGTCTCAGCCTCCCAAAGTGCTAGGATTACAGGCATGAAGCCACCACTCCTGGCCTGAATCTCTTTAGTTGATATTCTTGGTACCAAACTCTTGGGCTCATAAAAACAAAAATTATGTCCAGGAGCAGTGGCTCATGTCTGTAATCCCAACATTTTGGGAGGTTGAGGTGAGAGGATTGCTTGAGACCAGGAGTTCGAGACCAGTTTGGGCAATATGGTGGGATCCCATCTCTATAAAAAATAAAAATAAAATTAGCTAGGCATGGTGGTACATGCCCGTAGTCCAAGCTACTTGGGAGACTGAGGCAGGAGGATCACTTGAGCTCAAGAAGTTGAGGCGGTGGTGAGCCATGATCATGCCACTGCACTCCAGCCTGGGCGACGGAGTCAGAACCTGTCTCAAAAAAACAAATGTTTCTGTATTATCATATGTTCAATCTCAAGATTTTCTTTCCTCTGCACAAATTATGTTCATACATTTCTATGAATCAGATGTAATATTTACTGATTTCTGTGCAGATAGATGATATCAATTATCTTTAGAGGTATTTTTGTCAAAATTCTGGATGTGGTTTTATTATCTCTGTTTTGCATGCCACAAAAACAACCACATTTCCTTGTTTCCTGGCTCCTGTTATGAACCTTCATCAGATCTTTCTTATTTTATTTTATTTTATATTGTATTGTATTTTAAGATGGACTCTCGCTCTGTTGCCCAGGCTGGAGTGCAGTGGCACAATCTCAGCTCACTACAACCTCCGCTCCCTGGGTTCAAGCAATTCTCCTGCCTCAGCCTCCTGAATAACTGTATTACAGGCGTGTGACACCATGCCCAGCTAATTTTTTGTATTTTTAATAGAGACAGGGTGTCATCATGTTGGCCAGGCTGGTCTCGAACTCCTGACCTCAGGTGAGCCGCCCCCCTCGGCCTCCCAAAATGTTGGGATTACAGGTGTGAGCCACCGAGCCCGGCCAGACCTTTCACATTTTAAGATGATCTATAATAAATTAACCAAAGCCATATTAACTCTCTGTCATCTGCAATGCCTCAGAGGTTTACTGCTATAAGCTACAGGCTGGATTTGGTGTTTCCAACCAAGGACAGTCTTAGAGCTGTATGCGAAAGGACTGTACCAGGTACTTCAAACTGAGCTGAGCTGACATTACTTAGAAAATTCTCAGACTATTATCAATGGAATGAGTCAGGATTTCCAGGGCTGTTGAGGGTTAGAAGCAAATAGTTTCATGTTTAACTCAGAAGACAGCAGAATAAGAATTAATTACATAGGACTGAGTGAACTGATGAGGGAAATTTTATTGTATTTTTCTAAACAAATATGTTTAGAAAACTGCTGGTGTTGTTTCAACGTTCTATTGTCCTTATTTATTAAAGAAGAAATGTCCTTTCTCTCTCTTCTTAATCCATCTGTAACCATAACAATTTTGTCATCTCTGCTTTTATAAACGGAAAGAAACCATTTAAAAATGATATCTGATTCTCCCTGGCCTTCTAGAATTCAGAAACTCTTATAAAGTCTTTTTACTTTTTGGCCAGGCGTGGTGGCTCATGCCTGTAATCCCAGCACTTTGGGAGGCCGAGGCGGGCAGATCATCTGAGGTCAGGAGTTCGAGACCAGCCTGACCAACATGGAGAAACCTCGTCTCTGCTAAAAATACAAAACTAGCCGGGCTTGGTGGTGGGCACCTGTAATTCTAGCTACTCGGGAGGCTGAGGCAGGAGACGCTCTTGAACCCGGGAGGTGGAGGTTGCGGTGAGCCGAGATTGCGCGATTGCACTCCAGCCTGGGCAACAGGAGCGAAACTCCACCTAAAATAAAAAAAGCCTTTTTCCTTTTCATGGTAATAGTTATTTGCACATGTTCAGCAGGACTATGTCCTTCTTACCAGGAAAAATGGATTAATTGTAGCCAAGGCCCCACTTGGAGCATCATATCTGAGAATGGTGCTCACTAAATCAGGTGTGACAGGGCATTTTAAGGGATAAAATTTGTATTAATACTTACGGAACACATGCCTACAAAGGTCTCCGTGAAAACTGGCTTGAGGCCGGGTGCGGTGGCTCACACCTGTAATCCCACCACTTTGGGCGGCCAAGGCAGGCAGATCACCTGAGGTCAGGCGTTTGAGAACAGTATGGCCAACATGGTGAAACCTCATTTCTACTAAAAATATAAAAATTAGCCAGCTGTGGTGGCGGTAATCTGTAGTCCCAGCTACTGGGCAGGCTGAGGCAGGAGAATAGCCTGAACCTGGGAGGCGGAAGTTGCAGTGAGCCGAGGTCACACCACTGCACTCCAGTCTGGATGATAGAATGAAACTCTGTCTTTAAAAAAGAAAAAAAAAAAAAAAAAAAAAAGAACAAACAAAAAAACAAAACTGGCTTGGTACCTGATTTACAGATATTAAAGACAGTCACTTCCTGGAAGGCCAGGAACTTTATGATATTCAGAGAACAAAAAAAGAGAAGAATTCACTCAGATATACAGGTTTGACAGGTGAAAGAAATTTTGTGGGAAGTGTCTTGAGCTGGGTGTCTTAACTTTGAAATAACAAATAATAGAGCCTTTTACGATTCCAGCTGGGAAAAGAATAAAGATTCCAATTGGAGATTCCTTATGAAAACTTCTAGACAAAAGCTAATTTTGTAATTGTTTGAAACGACATGGCTGTAAATTTTGTGAAGCACATTTAGGAGGCCTATACGACAAATTAATATTTTTTTTCTTTGAGACAATGTGTCATTCTGTCGCCCAGGCTGGAGTGCAGTGGTGCAATCATGGCTCACTGCAGCCTCAACCTCCTAGGCTCAGGTAACCCTCCCACCTTAGCCTCCCTAGTAGCTGAGACTACAGGTGTGTGCCACCATGCCCAGCTAATTTTTTGTATTTTTTGTAGAGAAGGGGTTTCACGATGTTGCCCAAGCTAGTCTGAACCTCCTGGGCTCAAGTGATCCATCCACCTCGGCCTCCCAAAAGTGCTGGGGTTACAGGCATGAGCCACCATGTCTAGCTGACAAATTAACTCTCTTGCTGTACCTACATAAACAATCAGGCCACATCTCATGAGAACAGTCAATTTTTAAATCAAGAGTCATTTTTCTTTAAGATTATAATGATCCTAAGGGGTTGGGGAGATCATAGGGACAAATTAGAAAAACCTTGACATTCAGTGGGTGTCCTGACTAGCTCAACCCATAGGATTATTTTTGGCCCTTCGTTGTCTTTGAGCTACTTTATAGCTCTGTATCTTGTAGAAAGCTGTCAGTAAAACAAATTGTTCTTGGTTTTTTTTTTTTTTTTTTTTTTTGAGATGGGAGTTTCACTCTTGTTGCCCAGGCTGGAGTGTAATGGTGCGATCTTGGCTCACTGCAACCTCCACCACCTGGGTTCAAGCGATTCTGCTGCCTCAACCTCCCGAGTAGCTGGGATTACAGGCATGCACCACCACACCCAGCTAATTTTTGTGTTTTTAGTAGAGACAGGGTTTCATCATGTTGGTCAGGCTAGTCTCGAACTCCTGACCTCAAGTGATCTGCTGCCTCGGCCTCCCATAGTGCTGGGATTACAGGCATGAGTCACTGTGCCCGGCCTGGTTCTCGTCCATAGAAATGCAACTTGTGTCCGGTAGAATGCAATTAATTATTGTCTTGTGGATATCAACCAACTTTGCCAGTTTTGTACCTAATCTGTAAGTTCACTTCCCTGTTCCTTACGTGACTATAACTGTGAGATATTTTGAACTAGTCGTAACGTCTTACCACTTCCCTCATTACTTAATGTGTTCCACAAAATCTTTGATATGGGTTCATTTAATATCTGTATGAGAGACATAATTTTATTGTTTTTGAAAATTACCCCAGGACTTAATATACATAAGGTGCTTAGAATAGGGCCTGGCACCAAGTATGGACTCAGTAAATGTTAGCTTTTGTAAGTAACAGATTAATAACATCCCCTGTTTTATAGATGAACAGAATGAAGTGCAGAGGAGACAAGCACATTTGCTTAAATGGCACTGCTTGCTGGAGATGGAGCAGGAGCTAGAAGCCAAGTCTCTGCCATCAAGCCCCTGCTTTCTTGCTGCCACCCCCGCCCCACCCCTCTCCTACCCACAGTCCTCTCTGGCTGTGCTTTGCTGACCCTACACATTCTTTGGGTTTCATTCTAGATCCTTCTAGGCTAGGTTAGCAGCCCCAACCCCAACCTTTGTGTCTTCCCCTGTGAAGCTGGTATTGTAAATATATTGCAACTATCAATTTCTTCATCTAGGCCAGGTGAACTACTGGCTCATGCCTGTAATCCCAGCACTTTGGGAGGCCGAGGTAGGAGGATGGTTTGAGGCCAGGAGTTTGAGACCAGTCTGGGCAGGATAGTGAGACCCCACCTCTAAAAAATAAAAAAAGAAAATTATCTTCATCTAAGCCATGAGCCACACACAACTAAGGACCGAAACTGTCTTGATTGCCACCCAGCCTGGCACACAGCAAGTAGAAACACCAGAAGTGAGGCCTCATATAGGTGTGGCGTTCTCTCCCCTGGGGATGGGGAACAGGGCTGCTTTCCAGAACTGACTGGAAACCCTCTGCTCCTCCATCCTCTGCCGGCCCAAAACTCCCCCAGGCTCCTGGCAGCTCTAGGCAATATCAAGCCTCCTAGAGAGGATGCCTGGAGCCACCAGCCTCTCAAGACTTGAGTTTCTGTTTTGTTTTTTTCCAAATAAAATTCCAGAAATCCAGGTTTAAAAATAACTAAGCAATGCAATCTTCTCCACCAAGCTGCTTGGCAAAAACAAACCCTCAACAAAGACCAGTGTGCAGTCTCACTTCACACTTACTCATTTTCGGCCGCCAACTCAGCTCTGTTTTGGGTGGGGAGGAAAAGCGGGAGGCAGGACTCCCAGGGGCAGAAGCACAAGGGCACAGGCGCTGGGCAGAAGCTGGGCTGGACCATAGGGCCGCCCTGGCTTTGCAGGCACACACCCGTTTGGGAAGACAGCTGCTAGAGACTGCTGCGAAGTCCGGTTTTCCTTGGAGTCCCAACTTGCTGGTCTCCAGCCCTGGATCTGGCAAGAGATCAAAGCAGCCCTGGAAAATGGTCTCCATTCGTAATCCAGAATTCATTCTCCTTCCCTGGGGAGACATCAGCTTCTGCCTGAGCCTGCCTTTCCCCATTATTACTTAGGGAACTGGCCAGTCATAATGGGGAGCAGCATTTATGCTTTTGCAGAACAACAACCTCAGACTCCCCACTTTTTTTGACATGGTCTATTTTCTAACCTGTCATCCTTTTTTTAAGGCCCATTTTGTGGGTGAGAAAAACGTGTGATGGAAGAGAGGAAATTCAGGACCAGAGGCCTGGAAAACTGTCAGATTTCATATTTCCTCCTCCTTTGAATCAGCATTAATGCCCCTCAATGGGGTTTTCCTGCAAATGCTTGTATAACTCCCTTTTAAAACAATTTTTGCTGTTTTTTCCTTTCCCTGCCCCTGGGTAAGTTATTCCAACTGACTACTTTCCACCTCAAAAGAAAGTAGTGGACAGGAAAAAAGTGGTCGTGTGGTCTGTTGGCTACAGCTCCAAGTGGAGCCAGGAGATTTGGGTTCTATTCTGAGCCTTTCTGAGAACATGACGAGGGGGAGGGACACAAACTCGGCTCTTTTACTGGAGTCCAGGGGCTCCATGCCAACAGGAGGAAGTTACTTATTCCGGATCAGAAGGGGACCAGGAACTGGCATTTATTAAACACCTGCAAAGCGCCACGCCCTTGACCAACTAGCTCTTTTTTTCTTTTTTCTTTTTTTTTTTTTTGAGATGGGATCTTGCTCTGTCACCCAGGCTGAAGTGCAGTGGCGCAATCACAGCTCACTGCAGTCTCTGCCTCCCAGGCTCAAGCAATCCTCCCACCTCAGCCTCCCGTGTAGCTGAGACTACAGGCATGTGCCACTGTGCCTGGCTAATTTTTTTGTATTTTTTGTAGAGATGGGGTTTCATCATATTGCCCAGGCTGGTCTCCAATTCCTGAGCTCAAGTGATTTGCCCACTCACCTCGGCCTCCCAAAGTGCTGGAATTACAGGCATGAGCCACCATGCCTGGCCCCAAGTAACTGTCTCTCTCTTTTTTTTTTTTTTCGAGATGGAGTCTTGCTCTGTTGCCCAGGCTGGAGTGCAGTGGCGCAATCTCAGCTCACTGCAAACTCTCCCTCCTGGATTCAAGCGATTCTCCTGCCTCAGCCTCCTGAGTACCTGGGATTACAGGCATGCGCCACCACACCTGGCTAATTTTTGTATTTTTAGTAGAGATGGGGTTTCACCATGTTGGTCAGGCTGGTCTCGAACTCCTGACCTCATGATCTGCCCACCTCGGCCTCCCAAAGTGCTGGGATTACAGGCATGAGCCACCTCACCTGGCCTCTAACTAGCTCTCTTAATCCTCACAACTTTGCGGGTTAGCTTCTGTAACTTCCTTGTTACAGACTAGGACCCGGAAGCTCAGAGAGATGCAGTGAGTTCCTCAGGGTAGCACAGCTTGTTGGTGCTAGAGCTGGGAACAGAGTCCAGCTCTGGTTCTGGGGTCTGAGTTGTTTCACTACAACATGTAACCCACCAGCTATGCTTTCGTCCTTGACTTACTCCATGTACCTACCGAGTACCTATTATGTACTATAAAGATAACAGTAAGCAAAACAAAGATTCTTTTTCGTATGGAGTTTATTTTCTAGTTGGAGGTGGGTGGAAAAAGGAGGAAGACAGAAAACAAATAGGTAAATTATATAACATGCTGTAAGATCTTAAGCACCAAATACGAAAGAAAGATTAGAACAGGATAAGGGGATTGGGAGGGCTGAAGATAGATGTTTCACATTTAAAGAGGGGAATGAGGGGCCAGGCGCAGTGGCTCACGTCTGTAATCCCAGCACTTTGGGAGGCCAAGGTGGGAGGATCACTTGAGGTCAGGAGTTCGAGACCAGCCTGGCCAACATAGTGAAACCCTGTCTCCACTAAAAATACAAAAGTTAGCCAGGTATGGTGGCATGCATCTGTAGTCCCAGCTACTTGGGAGGCTGAGGTAGGAGGATTGCTTGAGCCTGGGAGGCAGAGGTTGCAGTGAGCTGAGATCACGCTGCTGCATTCCAGCTTTATTTATTTATTCTCAAATAAATAAGGTAATCAGGGTAGGCCTCATAGAAGAGATGACATTTGCATGAAGAGTTCAAAGAGATGTGAGAATTAGAAATGCTGCTGTTGGAGGGAAGATTACTGCTGTCAAAGGGAACAGTCAAGTCAGTGCAAAGGCCCTAAGGTAGGAGCTTGCCTAGCATGTTTGAGGAGCAGCAAGGAGACCAACGTGCCTGTAGCAAAGTGAGCAAGGAGCCCGCACATAAAGGGTCACTCTGCCTGCTGTGTTAAAAATAAACAGCAGGGATGGCCAGGTGCAGTGGCTCACACCTGTAATCCTGGCACTTTGGGAGGCCAAGGTGGGCAGATTGCTTGAGCCCAAGAGTTCAAGACCATCCTGGGCAACATGGTGAAACCCCATCTCTACAAAAAACACAAAAATTAGCCGGGCGTGGTGGCGCGCACCCATAGTCCCAGCTACGTGGGAGGCTGAGGTGGAAGGATGGCTTGAGCCTGGGAGGTGGAGGTTGCAGTGAGCTGAGATTGTGCAGCCTGGGTGACAGAGCCAGACACCGTCTCAAAAAAAAAAAAAAAAAAAAAATGAACTGCAGGGATGGCCAGGCATGGTGGCTCGTGCCTGTAATCCTAGCACTTTGGGAGGCTGAGACGGGAGGATCACTTGAGCTCAGGAGTTCAAGACCAGCCTGGACACCATAGTGAGACTATGTCTCTACTTAATTTAAGAATAAAAATAAAAATAAATGAACTTCAGGGGGACAAGGAGGAAGCTGGGGGAGTAGATGGGGCCATTGCAGTAACCAGGTGAGAAGTCATTGCAGCTCAGACAAGGTTGGGAGCAGTGGAGGCAGGCAGCGGTGGGCAGAGTCAGGAAGGCAGAGCCAGTAGGATTTTCCAATGGATTCAATGTGGGGTGCTTCAAGGCAACGCCAGGGTTTTTGTTGGGCAATTGGAAGAAGAGAGCCATCCACGGAGCTGAAGAAGGCTTCGGGTGGGGCAGGTCTGGGGGTGGAGGGAAGATCAGCAGTTATGCTTTGAGAATTGTGAATCTGACATGTATCACTGCTCTCCATACAGGGCCAAATCAATAACATCCAAAAAGATGACTGAAGAGGCCCATATACGAAGCGCTTCCAAACAAACTGGCTAGTTCCAGAGTTTCCTCTCCACTGCCTTCCTCTACACCAGCTGTTCTTAACCCAGGGGTCTGTGAACTTGGATGGAAAAAAAATTACACCTTTTTTTCTTTTCCCTTCACTGATCTCATGCTGGAATTTAGCATTTTCTTCCATTGTGATTGTAGGCAACAAACCCCTGCAGACTTAGCAGGACTGGCTCCTGTCACTGATAGAAACCATTGCTATTTTCATCTCACACAACGGGTGCTCTGGATTATCCCCAAATATCTTTCACCCTCATCACTTCTTTGAATTTTTGGTCTTTTTGGATCTGCCATTAAGTCTTATTACTTAACGCATTAACAAGCTCATAAATTATTATATCATAAATTTAAATTTGAAACATTTTTGATAATGGTATTTCACTATGTTTGACCTCCCTTGTAGTCCTATGCATTTTATTGTTTGTATGTAAAATCATTATTCTGAGGCTGGGTGCGGTGCCTCACGCCTGTAATCCCAGCACGTTGGGAGGCCAAGGTGAGTGGAGTGCTTGAGCCCAGGAGTTACCAGCCTGGGCCACATGGTGAAACCCCGTCTCTACAAAAAAAAAAAAAATACAAAAAGTAGCTGGGTATGGTGGCGCTCGCCTGTAGTCCCAGCTACTTGGGAGGCTGAGGTGGGAGGATCACCTGACTCAGGAGAAGTTGAGGCTGCAGTGAGCTGTGATGGCACTACTATGCTCCACCCTGGGCAACAGAGTGAGACCCTGTCTCAAAAACAACAACAACAACAACAACAACAATAATAATAATAATAATGATAATAAAATAAATATTCTGAGAAAGGCCTCATCAGCTTCCCCAGACTGCTAAAGGGGGTCTGTGGCGCAAAAGAGTTAAGACCCCTGATCTAAGCTAAATATCTTCAGCAAGATGGGAGGGGAAAAAAAGTCATTAAAATGTCTTGATCATGCCAGGAACTCTGCCAGGAACTTTATATTCATGACCTCATTACTCCTCACAATTGCAAAGTGGATATGAATTTTTTTTTTTTTTTTTGAGACGGAGTTTTGTTCTTTTTGCCCAGGCTGGAGTGCAATGGTGCGATCTTGGCTCACTGCAACCTGCGCCTCCTGGGTTCAAGCAATTCCCTGCCTCAGCCTCCCAAATAACTGGGATTACAGGCGTGTGCCACCACACCCAGCTAATTTTTGTATTTTTAGTAGAGACGGGGTTTCACCATGTTGGCCGGGCTGGTCTCAAACTCCTGACCTCAGATGATCCACCCACCTAGGCCTCCCAAAGTGCTGGGATTACCGGCCTGAGCCACCATGCCCAGCCTGGATATGGTTTTTCTTTGCATTTTACAATTGGGGAAAGTCACCCAGCAAGTCACTGGAAAATCAGATGTTCAAACTCAGGGCTATCTATTCCTAAAGTCTGTGTTTATTTCACCAAATCAAACTGGATCATATGTTGCAACCTAAATGCCGATAATCAGCCTTGCCCCTCACTTAGCCAAGCAGCAGGGTAGTATTTATTAGTTATGAGCTTGGAAGCTGGGGCTAGACTGTCCGATCTCAAATCTAGCCTTTCTGCTTATTTATATGTGGCTTTAAGTAAATCACTTAACCTCTCCATGTCTTTGTTTCCTGGTCTATAACACAGGCATGATGGTGACAATAATATTGCCAGCATAGATGTGTTGTAGGGTAGCAAGTGTGTGACGCTTAGACCAGTACCTGGGCCTGGCAGGGTGGCTCACACCTGTAATCCCAGGACTTTGGGAGGCCAAGGCAGGAGGATCACTTGAGCCCAGGAATTCAAGACCAGCCTGGGCAACATAGCAAGACCTTGCCTCTACAAAAAATACAAAAATTAGCCAGGTGTGTTGGCAGATGACGGTAGTCCCAGTTACTAGGGAGGCTGAGACAGGAGGCCAAGGCTGCAGTGAGCCAAGATTTCACCACTGCACTCCACCTGGGCATCAGAGTGAGGCCCTGTCTCAAAAAAAAAAAGAATAGTACCTGGATTATAGAAGGTGCTTGCATTTTTGTTTGTTTGTTTGAGACAGAGTCTTGCTCTGTCACCAGGCTGGAGTGCAGTGGCGCCATCTCGGCTCACTGCAAGCTCTGCCTCCCGGGTTCACGCCATTCTCCTGCCTCAGCCTCCCGAGTAGCTGGGACCACAGGCGCCCACCACCACGCCTGGCTAATTTTTTGTATTTTTAGTAGAGACGGGGTTTCACCGTGTTAGCCAGGATGGTCTCGATCTCCTGACCTCGTGATCCACCCGCCTCGGCCTCCCAATGTGCTGGGATTACAGGCGTGAGCCACCGCGCCCAGCCGCTTGCATTTATTTTTGTTGAGAGCTCTGGCTCCAGAGAAAAACAGATTGGGTTTGAAGGTCAGCATAACTTTTTACTGTGTGATCTTGGGCAACTCATTTAACCTCTCTTTGCTTCAGTGTCCTCATCTGTAAGTGGAGACCATAATACCTACCTCCTAGGGTGGTGGAAAGGATCAAATGAGATAATCAATACAAGAGCCTCAGATATTTACTGACTAGTATAAGCAATCCCTAAAGAGATACATGCTCAATGTGTTAGCATTAATTATTATTATCTGTTGCTCTCTCATTTAAGCCCCATCCATTTCTCTAGTTCTTGCCTTTCTTTCTGTTAAGGCTTTCTTAGCCCTATTTCCTTACTCTTGGGGATTTCATGGAATGTCTAATCAAATTATTAAGGTTATATTCAGACATTTATTACCCAAATATTTACTTAGCTCTTACCATATGCCAGACACTGTTCTGGACATCTGGAAGTATCAGTGAACAAGAGCCACAAATCTCAGCCCACAAGACTCTGATATTCTTTTTTTCTTTTCTTTACTTTTTTTTTGAGATGGAGTTTCACTGTTGTCACCCAGGCTGGAATGCATTGGCGCAATCTCTGCTTACTGCAACCTCCGCCTCCTGGGTTCAAGCGATTCTCCTACCTCCACCTTCAGAGTAACTGGGATTACAGGCGCGCACCACCACACCCAGCTAATTTTTGTATTTTTTAGTAGAGATGGGGTTTTGCCAAGTTGGCCAGGCTGGTCTCAAACTTCTGACCTCAAGTGATCCACCCACCTCAGCATCCCAAGGTGCTGAGATTACCGCGCCCCGCCTTCTTTTTTTTTTTGAGACAGGATTTCATTCTGTCATCGAGGCTGGAGTGCAGTGGTACAATCAGAGCTCACTCCAGCCTCAACCTCCCAAGTTCAGGTGATCCTCCCACCTCAGCCTGCCTAGCAAGAAGCTGGTATCCTAAACACTAGATATTCTGCTTCACATACAGTCCCTTTTGCTGATCTGGAGAGAATCAAATTAATATTTGACAATAAGGACTTCATATCAACATACTGATTTTTCCAGGAATCACACTAAGGAATTCACCT
Source organism: Pan paniscus (assembly GCF_029289425.2). Taxonomy (NCBI): domain Eukaryota; kingdom Metazoa; phylum Chordata; class Mammalia; order Primates; family Hominidae; genus Pan; species Pan paniscus. Next base: position 207,545,285 of record NC_073249.2, on the reverse strand, counting down.
TCTGTTGGTGATTATTCACCCTCAGCCTTATATTGTCCTCCATTGCACTGATAGCCTCCAACAATTGTCATCTGCTATGGTTTGAATGTGTCCTTCCAAAATTCATGTTGAAAATTAATTCCCAATGCAATAGTATTAAGAGGTGGGGCCAGCTGTGGTGGCTCACACCCACAATCCCAGCACTTTGGGAGGCCGAAGCAGGCAAATCACTGGAGCCCAGGAGTTCAAGAGCAGCCTGGGCAACATGGTAAGACCCCCATCTCTATGAAAAATACAAAAATTAACTGGGCATGGTAGCATGCACCTGTAGTCCCAGCTACTTGGGAGGCTGAGGTGGGCGGATCACTTGAGCCCAGGAGGTGGAGGTTGTAATGAGCTGAGATTGTGCTACTGCACTCTAGCCTGGGTGATGAGGTGAGACCCTGTCTCAAAAAAAAAAAAGAAAAAGAGATAGAGTCTTTAAGAGGTGCTAAGGTCATGAGAACTCCACCCTTGTGAATGAGATTAGTGCCCTTATGAAAGGGCTTGAAGAAACCTATTTTGCCCTTCCATCCCTTCCACTATGTGAGGACATGGTATGTGTCCCTTCCACCATGTGAGGATACAGCAAGAAGCTGCCACCTTGGAAACAGACAGGAACCCTTCACTAGACACTGAATCTGCTGGTGCCTTGATTTTGGACTTCCCAGCCTCCAGAACTGTGAGAAATAAATTTTTATTATTTGTAAATTAGCAAGTCTAAGGTATTTTGTTATAGCAGCCTAAAGGAAGCAAGACACTATCCAATTCCAAAGTCTTTAAAACTCTCAAACACCTGGTAGATTGCACTCATCAGTTTATTTCTCTCATATCCCACTCTAGTCCACCATCAGTGAAAATCTTAACAATTCTCACACAATTGCGTGCCAGAGGCTATTGGTACTCCACAAATGACCAGTGACAGGGTCTTCATTGCCAGCTAAATGGCAGGTGATCCAGCTCTGAGATCTCATTTTAGTTTGCTTCCTAAGACTACTTTGAGTGTCAGCTGACCTAGGTTGAGTTCTCTGCTGCTATGATGTGAATGTTTGTGTCACCCACCTCAATTCATATGTTGAAACTTAATCTCCAGTGTGGTAGGGCTAAGAGGTGGCACCTTTGGGAAGTAATTAGGTCTGGGATTAGTGCTTTTCTAAAAGGAGCCCAAGGGAGCTTGTTCGCCCTTCTACCATAAGAAGACACAGGAAGAGGGTGCCAGGTATGGGGAGTAGACCCTCGCCAGACACCAATTCTGCTGGCACCTTCATCCTGTACTTGCAAGCCTTCAGAACTATGAGCCATTGATTTCTGTTGTTTGTTGATTCCCCAGCCTAAGATATTTTGTTATAGCAGCCTGGATGGACTAAGACATCTGTGAAACAGATTCTGAGTCTGAAATCTGCAGGCAAGCAGTTTAATGGGGAGGTAGTATTCCAGGGACTGACGCCTGTGAACAAGTGAGTGAGAGAAGCAGAATTGGACAGACGGAGAAGCTGAACTGTGATGAAGTTGCTCTGAAGGCTTCAGACAGAAACACGGGGTGCTCTGGAGCTGGGATAGATTTTTTTGTTTGTTTTTTGTTGTTGTTGTTGTTGTTTTTGTTTGTTTGTTTTGAGACAGAATCTTGCTGTGTCACCCAGGCTAGAGTGCAGTGGCATTGCCTCGGCTCACTGCAACCTCTGCCTCCCGGGTTCAAGCGATTTGCCTGCCTCAGCCTCCCAAGTAGCTGGGATTACAGGCACACACCACCATGGTGGACTAATTTTTGTATTTTTAGTAGAGATGGGGTTTCACCATGTTGGCCAGGCTGGTCTCGAACTTCTGTCACCACCCACCTTGGCCCCTCAAAGTACTAGGATTACAGGTGTGAGCCACTGCGCCCAGCCTGAGATGGATTTTTTGGAGTTGTCTTGTGATATGGTTTGGCTGTGTTCCCACCCAAATCTCATCTTGAATTCCCACATGTTGTGGGAGAGACCTGGTAGCAGGTAATTGAATCACAGAAGCACGTCTTTCCTGTGCTGTTCTCGTTATAGTGAATACATCTCATGAGATCTGATGGTTCTATAAGGGGGAGTTGCCCTGCACAGACTCTCTCTTCTCTTGTCTGCCACCATGTGAGACGTGCCTTTCACCTTCCACCATGATTGTGAGGCCTCCCCAGCCACATGGAGCTGTTAGTCCAATAAACCCCTTTCTTTTGTAAATTGCCCAATCTCGGGTGTGTCTTTATCAGCAGGGTGAAAATGGACTAATACATCTTGCCTCTAGGCTAGCAAGCGAGGCATTTATACTCCCTCTTGGACCAGTCATTGGATGTAGGATGCCTTTGGGAAGGGCACTCGATCTTGGACAAAGCAACATTCTTTGGCTGAGCTGGGGTAGTGAGCGCCTCAGCCGCTGATGCAGGGGATCTGCGAGACTGTCACAGCATCCTCCACAGAGTCTGTCTTTTTCGTAGTGATGTGCAGGCATTCCCTATACATTTTATTTATTTATTTATTTATTTTATGGGGATGGAGTTTCACTCTTATTCCCCAGTCTAGAGTGCAATGGCGTAATCTCGGCTCACTGCAACCTCTGCCTCCCGGGTTCAAGCAATTCTTCTTCCTCAGCCTCCTGAGGAGCTGGGATTACAGGCGCCCGCCACCATGCCCAGCTAATTTTTTGTATTTTTAGTAGGGATGGGATTTCTCTATGATGGCCAGGCTTGTCTTGAACTCCTGACTTCAGACGATCTGCCTGCCTTGGCCTCCCAAAGTGCTGGGATTACAGGTGTGAGCCACCGTGCCCAGACCCCTATGCATTTTAAATATTAGCTTCTTGTCAGTTTTAGACATTGTGAATATCCTCCTTCAATCTATCATCAGCCTGTTAGCTTTCTCTTAGTGTTATTTCTTGGAGCAAAATTCCTTAATTTTGATGTAGCCAAGTTAATAAATTTTCCTCCTTAAGGATTTATGCTTTGAGAGGTTTGTTTAAAAGATCCATCTCCGGCCGGATGTGGTGGCTCACGCCTGTAATCCCAACACTGCAGGAGGCCGAGGTGGGTGGATCATTTGAGGTCAGGAGTTTGAGACCAGCCTGACCAACATGGTGAAACCCTGTCTCTACTAAAATACAAAAATTAGCCAGACATGATGGTTGGTGTTTGTAATCTTAGCTACTCCGGAGGCTAAGGCAGGAGACTCCCTTGAACCCAGGAGGTGGAGGTTGCAGTGAGCTGAGATCAAGCCTCTGCACTCCAGCCTGGGTGACAGAGGGAGACTCTGTTTCCAAAAAAAAAAAAAAAAAAAAAATCCATCTCCATTCTTTAGGCCACAAATGTATCCTCCGACATTATGTCCTTGCTTTGAATACATTTTTACCTTTCACATTTAGGTCTTTAATCCTTCTGGAGCCCACTTTGAATGTGGATATTAGCCAATTTTCTTCTCTTTTCCTGTGTTATGAACCAGTTTTCTGTACTTGTCTTGAACCCTCTGCTCTCTGGTTTCTGCTTCACCACTGTCTTAAGATACTACATCTGCAGAGAACTGCACCCTCTTAATATTCTTATTCCATGGCTTTAAAAGAATTCTCCTTCATCTCTCCCTGTCTGCAGTATGGGGCACATTCGACCATCTCCCTTTCTTGCAACTCTGTGTGCAGTGCCCTTTCTGAACTTAGTATCCTTGTATGCTTTTTCTTCTTTTATCTCTTCCTCCTCTTTCACCCTCTTTCACCAGAAAGCCAGGGCTTTCCTGGCTTAACTTTCTCTTGCAGCTCCTAACAATCGGTGAAATTTAAGAATATGCTTGTCTTTCTTTTTATCCCTCAAAACTCCATCTTCTCTGAGAAATTCTCAAGATTTCAGTCCCTCTAGGTGGGTGATTTCCCTAGTAGTAAATCCAGCCCTGACCTCTCTTGTGAATGCTAGTGACCATTTTTTTAAAAAATACTTTAGTTTTTATTTTATCATTTTATTATTATTATTATTATTTTGAGATGGACTCTCACTCTGTCACTCAAGCTGGAGTGTGATGGCATGGTCTCAGCTCACTGCAACCTCTGCCTCCCGGGTTCAAGCGGTTCTCCCACCTCAGCCTCCTGAGTAGCTGGGACTACAGGTCTGTGCCACCACACTTGGCTAATTTTTGTATTTTTAGTAGAGACGGAGTTTCACTATGTTGGCCAGGCTGGTCTCGATCTCCTGACCTCGTGATCCACCCGCCTCGGCCTCCCAAAGTGCTGGGATTACTAGCGTAAGCCAGGCGCCTGGCCTAAAATATTTTTAAAGAGCAGTTTGGGGTTCACAGGAAAATTAAGCAGAAGATGGCCAGGCACAGTGGCTCATGCATGTAATCCCAGCACTTCGGGAGGCTGAGACAGGAGGCTTGCTTGAGCCCAGAAGTTCGAGACCAGCCTGGACAACAAAGTGAGACCCAGTCTTTACAAAAAATCAAAAAGTTATCCAGCTGTGGGGGCACATGCCTGTAGTCCCAGCTACATGGGAAGCTGAGGCAGGAAGGATCACTTGAACCCAGGATCCTGGTTGAGGCTGCAGTGAGCCAAGATCCCAAGATTGTGTCATTGAACTACAGCCTGGGCCACAGAGTGAGACCCTGTCTCAAAATTTTAAAAAATTATTTTAAAAAACAAACAAAAAAAAAGCAGAAGAAACTGAGATTTCCCATATACCCCCTTCCCCAACACATGCACAGTGCTCCCCATTATCAACATCCGCCACCAGAGCAGTACATACGCTACAATTGATGAATCCACGTTGACACATCATTATCACCCAAAGCCCATAGGTCACATTTGGATTCACTCTAGATGTTGTACATTCTGTGGGTTTGGACAAATGTATAATGACGGCCAGATGCAGTGGCTCACACCTGTAATCCCAGCACTTTGGGAGGCCAAGGTGGGTGGATCACTTGAGCCCAGGAGTTCGAGACCAGCCTGGGCAACATGGCAAAACCCATCTCTACTAAAAATTACAAAAATTAGCCGGATGTGGTGGTGCGTGCCTGTAATCCCAGCTGCTTGGGAGGCTAAGGCAGGAGAATCACTCAAACCCAGGAGACAGAGGTTGCAGTGAGCCGAGATCGCACCACTGCACTCCAGCCTCGGCAACAGAGTGAGACTCTGTCTAAAAAAAAAAGTATAATGAAATGTATCCACCATAAAAGTGTCATGCAGACCATTTTCACTGTCCTAAAATCCTCTGTGCTCTGCCGATTCTTCCCTCCCTCCCCGCAACACCTGGACACCACTGATCTTTTTACTGCCTCTGTCGTTTTATTGTTTTTTATTGTTTTGTTTTGTTTTTGAGACAAAGTCTCACTCTGTTGTCCAGACTGGAGTACAGTGGCACGATCTCGGCTCACTGCAATCTCCACCTCCAGTGTTCAAGCAATTCTTCCTGCCTCAGTCTCCTGAGTCACTGGGATTACAGGTGCCTGCCACCATGCCTGGCTAAATGTTGTATTTTTTAGTAGAGATGGGATTTCGCCATGTTGGCCAGGCTGGTCTTGGACTCCTGACCTCAGGTGATCCACCCACTTCAGCCTCCCAAAGTGCTGGAATTATAGGCATGAGCCACCGTGCCCAGCCTGCCTCTGTAGTTTTTTTGCCTTTTCCAGGATATCATATAGTTGAAATCATATACTATGCAACTTTTGCAGATTGGCTTCTTTCATTTAGTAACATGCATTTAAGCTTCTTGCATTCAGCTTTAAGCTAAAGACAGATGTGTCTGAACCTCAGGATAAACAGTCCCTTTTAGGAGCATCCTGCACAGCCAAGGGGGAAAGTCAGGCTGAAGGTCTCATTAATCCACACAGCATCCCTATGCAGCTGTAAAATAGGTGGAGAGAATTGCAGTTGTCTTCTCTTTACAGATAAAGAATTTGAAGTACCAAGCACCATCGCAAGAACATCAAATGAGTACTTCCTGTAGCTTTACAGTTTACAAAGGCTCAGAACTCAGGCTTTCCTGAAGGGGGCTTACTCCTCACTTTAGAGATGGCCAGTGGAGGATATAGCATCAGACCGTTTGACCACCATGATCCCTTGAAATGACCTGAGCAGCATATTCAAGTAAGCGCAGGGGTGAGATTTAAAGCTGCCACAAGAGACCCAGAGCTGTGGCTCATGCCTGTAATCCCAGCACTTTGGGAGGCCGAGTCAGGAGGATCACCTGAGGCCAGGAGTTCAAGACCAGCCTGGTCAACATGGCAAAACCCCATCTCTACTAAAAATACAAAAAAAAAAAAAAATAGCCGGGCGTGGTAGCGCGCGCATGTAGTCCCAGCTACTTGGGAAGCTGAGGCAGGAGAATTGCTTGAACCCGGGAGGCAGAGGTTGCAGTGAGCCGAGATTGTGCCACTGCACTCCAGTCTGGGTGACAGAGTGAGATTTCATCTCAAAAAAATAAAAAAATAAAGTTTCCACAAGCATCCCCAGTTTGTCTCTGGAATCCTCCCAGACTACCTCCTTGTTTTTCCACTCTGCTACTCCTTGTTCATAAATTTCTTGGTTCTCAGCTGACTTTGTTTTGGCTTTACATTACGGTTTCTATCCTCAACCCATGTCTTTGCTGGATGATCTGCTGGGCTTGACTCATTCTTCTGGCTCTCGACAACCATATGGATCCCTGCCACTGCCTTTGGTCTTTGTTCCTCAATCCCCCACATTGCTCCCAAAGGGAAGAAGCAGTTCATCTGTGGGATCCACTTGATGTGTCTCACCTTTCACCAGGACCACGAGGGGCGTGGGGGCCCGCCAGCTTCAAGATGGCACAATAAAGGCATTTCTGCTACCATCTTTTAAAATCACTCCAAAATAAGCAGTACAATAAATTTAAAAATATGTATATTATTTAGGAAACCAGGAGACAACAGCAGCCCCTAATCATACTAATTGAACTAGAGAGGGAAAGGGCAACGCACACCAGGTGGTTCTGATAATGGTGGGTGTTAGGGTATTTAGACTAGACCTTGAAGATAGAGAGTTCTTCAGTGTTTCTTTATTCCCAGAGCTTAGCATAGAACCTGGCCAAATCAAGTCCTCATCAAATACTTGTTGAGTGAATTACATCATTATATATATTTATATCCTATAACAGTTATCAGCACATGAAAACATTTTACTATAAGGAGAACTGTTAGAAATGTTTGCTACATTGCTAAGCGGGGCTTCCGTTCTTTCTCTTGGAGAGAGGACCCTTTTACATCCATAGGCTGAGGAAGAGAACTCTGACTAATACCTTTGTCCTGATGATTAGCATTTCATTGCTTCAATTTTTAAAACATTCACAAAATCTGCTCTTTCATTGGCTCTGTTTCAGTCGTTCATTATTTTAATGTGAACTTGGCTCTTATGGAGGTCAGGACTTGATAATTGCATTCAGTCCTTTGCAATTATTGGTAAGAAACCAGGTAAGAAACCACTGACATTTAATATTTAATTGTTTTTGATCAGCATTAATTAGTCACAGATGCACACCAGATTCCCATTTAATTAAATACTCTTGGGAACATATTTTGGGCTCAGGGATTCTAACCACATCAAAAAATAAGTGTTCAACTTTAAAAGTTGGGCCCCAGAGACCCAGGCATCCATGGAGAGGAAATTCCAGATGTCTAGCATTCTCCCTTTTCTTAGAAATAAACCTTCTACTTCTAGCCCTCTGGAATAGAAAGTCTCGGCATTTCTTTTCTCTTTTATTTATTTATTTTTTGAGATGGAGTCTTACTCTGTCGCCCAGGCTGGAGTGCAGTGGCACGATCTCGGCTCACTGCAACCTCCACCTCCCAGGTTCAAGCGATTCTCCTTCCTCAGCCTCCCAAGTAGCTGGGACTACAAGCATGCACCACCATGCCCGGCTAATTTTTGTATTTTTAGTAGAGATGGGGTTTCACCATGTTGGCCAGGCTGGTCTCAAACTCTTGACCTCATGATCCACCCACCTTGGCCTCCCAAAGTGCTGGGATTACAGGCATGAGCCACCAGGCCCGGCCTCTTTTATCCTTTTTTTGTTTGTTTGTTTTTTTGAGACAGAGTCTTCCTCTGTCGCCCAGGCTGCAGTGCAGTGGTGTGATCTCAGCTCACTGCAGCCTCTGCCTTCTGGGTTCAAGTGATTCTCCTGCCTCAGCCTCCCAAGTAGCTGGGATTGCAGGCACTTGCCACCACGCTCAGCTCATTTTTGTATTATTAGTAGAGACGGGGTGTCACCATGTTGGCCAGGCTGGTCTCAAACTCCTGACCTCAAGTGATCCACCCGCCTCGGCCTCCCAAGGTGCTGGGATTATAGGCATGAGCCACGGTGCCTGGCCCTCCTCTCTCTTCTTGCATCATCAGTTTTACCCTCTTTACTGAATCATTCCCATCCACATACAAACAAGAGCAAGTTCTCCTATTCTAAAAAAACCCACTGTCAACCCCACCCCTTCTCAAACTATTGCCCTTTTTCTTTGTCTCTCTTTGGAAATAAACTTCTAGAAAAGATTGTGTGCACTTGCTGCCTCCAGCCCCTCTCCTCCTAGTCTCTCTCAAACACACTGCATTTGGACTTTGGCTCCAACTACTCCATGGAGACCATCCTTGTCAATGTCCCTAAAATTACCTTCCTGATGTTAAGACCAATGGCCACATCTCCACCCTCTTTCATTTGGCCCAGTTAATCATGTTGTCTTTCTTGAAACACTTCATTTGGCTTCCAGGAGACCATTTTTTTCTTGTTTTTCCTCCCGTCCATGTTCCTTCCTTCTCATTTTTCTTTGCTGATTTACCCTGATCTCCCTAGCCTCTAAATGTTAGGTGGTTTTAGCAATGCTTTTAACTTCCATTTGACCTCCCTATTTACTCTGCATTTCCACCTGAATGTTGGCTTAGCCTGGGTTCCTTAGACATCAGAGCCTGAGGCAAAGCTTACACACTCTTGCTCTATTGGAGAAGAAGGAGAGAAAAGGAAAGAAGGCAGGGAGTGAGGGAAAGTAAGGTGCATTGTTGAGCGAGCCAAACATTCACAAGAAAACACAGCTAGTCACTTCGTCACACAGGAACATCTCCAGAGAGGCGAGTGGAACCATAACACCTCCATGCTGCTGCATCTTGGGAAGGAGAAAGTTGATTTCTGGCCTGCAGAAGAAAATGGAATTCATCTGTTGACTCCTCCTCTCCTGTCTTTCAATGTTAGAAGTTTATCTCTGCACTTCTAAGTTGTGTTCTCTGGCCTCTTTGGGCTGCACAGGGGATAACAGCTCCCTCAGCCCCGGTTGAGAATTTAATCTGGGCTCAGAAACAGTGGGAAGACCTGTAGCCTTTGCAGTCTAATCCTCGGAGCGTTATGCACTTCCTGTTGCAGCTTATGATGGGGTCAAGCTGGGTCTGGCGCTCACCCTGGGAAAGACTGAGGCAGCCTTCCATCTCAGCAGAGGAGGCACTTGACTGTGGTGGCCACAGCTCTTCTTCTTCTTCTGTTTTTTTTTTTTTTTTTTTTTTTTGAGACAGAGTTTTGCTCTTGTTTCTCAGGCTGGAGTGCAATGGTGCAATCTTGTCTCACCGCAATCTCTGCCTCCTGGGTTCCAGCGATTCTCCTCTCTCAGCCTCCCGAGTAGCTGGAATTACAGGGATGTGCCACCACACCTGCCTAATTTTTGTATTTTTAGTAGAGATGGGGTTTCACCATATTGGCCAGGCTGGTCTTGAACTCCTGACCTCAGGTGATCTGCTTGCCTCAGCTTCCCAATGTGCTGGAATTACAGGCGTGAGCCACCACGCCCAGCCTCAGGGCTCTTCTTTGAGTAAACAGTCAAGGGAGAGTCCAGGCTTGGGGCAGCAGAGAGGATTGAGGGAAGATGGGGTAGCATATAAACTGGGTCTAACAGGCATCTCCAAACTTAACCTACCTAAAATTGAACTGATTCCAACCCCTCCCATCCAAACTTTTTTCTCCTAGTTTTTCCCATCTCAGTGTCAACTCCATCTTTCCATTGTCTCACACCAAAAACCTCAAAATCATCCTTAACTCCTCTTTCTTTATTCTTAAACCTCACATCCAACGTATCAGCAAATCCCATCAGCTCTACCTTCAAAGTATATCCAGAAGCCAGCCTCTCCTTACCATCTCCTTTCCCATCATTCTTGGATCATTATAAGGGTCTTCTATTTGGCTCTCTTGCCTTTGCCCCCAACATTCTATTCTCAATGCCATGGTCAGAGCAGTTCTTGTAAAAAAAAAAAAAAAAGAGAGATGGTGTCATTCCCCCTCCTGAAACACTCTAGGGCCTTCCCCTCTCACTCAGAGTTAAACCAAAGTCTTTGGCATGGCCTACAAGGCCCTACACTATCTGAGTCCATCACACCTCCAACTTTATCTCCTGCTGGCGCACTCTGTCCATCCACTGTGCCTCTAAAGGGCCAAACAGCCTCCCACCCAAGGGCCATTGCACTTGTTCCTCTCTGTGCCTGCAAGACTGTCTCTCCAGTTAGCTACAAGGCTTGCTTCCTTAATCTTTCCAAGCCCTTAACCTCTATGTTTCAATGCTTTTTTTTTTTTTTTTTTTTTTTTTTGAGACAGAGTCTTGCTCTGTTGCCCAGGCTGGAATGCAATGGTGCAATCTCGGCTCACTGCAACCTCTGCCTCCCGGGCTCAAGCGATTCTCCTGCCTTAGTCTCCAGAGTAGCTGGGGCTACAGGTGCACGCCATCATGCCTGGCTGCTTTTTTGTATTTTTAGTAGAGAAGGGGCTTCATCATGTTAGCCAGGCTGGTCTCAATCTCCTGACCTCAGGTGATCTGCCCACCTTCATCTCCCAAAGTGCTGGGATTACAGGCATGAGCCATCATAACCAGCCCTCCACTGCTTCTTTTCAGTCAGAAAAGGCTCAATGGCAGAAGAAGAAACTGAAGGATGGGAAAGAGAATGAAAACAGGAAGGAAGGAGTAACCTCTTCAAGAGCTTTTTGGAAAGCCCAAAGCTTTCCAGAAACAGTTTCGCCAAGATGGAGACTTTATGAGTGGGAGAGTAACAAAAGAGACAAGAAGAAAGTGAAACCATTCTTAAAAGTTGAGGAGCTGGCCGGGCACGGTGGCTCATGCCTGTAATCCCAGTGCTTTGGGAGGCTGAGGCAGGTGGATCACCTGGGGTCAGGAGTCCGAGATCAGCCTGATCAACATGGAGAAACTCCGTCTCTACTAAAAATACAAAATTAGCTGGGCACGGTGGCACATGTCTGTAATCCCAGCTACTCGGGAGGCTGAGGCAAGAGAATCGCTTGAACCAGGGAGGCAGAGGTTGCGGTGAGCCGAGATCGTGCCACTGCACTCCAGCCTGGGCAACAAGAGCAAAACTCCACCTCAAAAGAAAAAAAATGTTGAAGAGCTAGGGTGTTTATTCTATGGGTATGGGTAATCCAACTGAGAATCAAAGTTAGTTCACTCAAATTTCCACTGAAAAAATGTCTTCCAACCAGGACCTCTGGATCAATGGTAGTCCTGGCGGTCTAAACATGTCCTTGAAAGAAGCAAGAGAAATCAAGATTGACGAAGGAGCAACAAAGCTTGGAAAGATATTTGTCTCTGGGAAGAATCTTCCAGGCCCTTTCAGGAAGTTGAAGGGAGAAGGTGATCTTTCTCAGAGCCACTGCTTGAGCGCTTATGCATCCCATGGTGTGGTAACTGGGGTTGAAAATGGGATCTCAAACCCAACCCAACAGGAAGGGCAGGGGAAGGTCTGAGTTGTCTTTTGGTGCCCTTGGGTCAGGTCTACCTGGCTCAACCTCTCCAAGCTCTTGATAACCAGTATTACAAGGTCAAGGAGGTCGGTGAATGTGGGCGCCACTGCCCTCTGCTGGAGGGACTGGCATCCTCCCAAGACCTGTATTTGGCTCCTGGTCAATGGGTCTTTACCTTTGTACCTGCGTCCCTTTGAGAAGCTGAAGAAAGCTATGGAGTCAAAGCAAAAACAATATGCACTCATGTATAAGATTTGTGTGGAGTTTCAGGGATTCACAGACAGACCCTCTGAAACCCATCCATCCACCTCCCAGGTAAAGGTGTGGCTTTAGAAGCAGATAGACCTAAGTGCCACTTCAGAACTGAGATACCTACCCTTCCTCTGTAAGACAGAAAAAAATTCAAGAAGAGGCTACCCAACCTATTTCTTGCCAAGAATGCCCTTCCCCCTACTTGAACCCCATGTTTAGAAATATTTTCTATACCTGTAGCCTCAGCAGTTTGGGAGGCTGAGGTGGGACGATCGCTAGGGCTTAGGAATTCGAGACCAGCCTGGGCAACAAAGCGAAACCCTGTCTCTATAAAAAAAAAATACAAAAATTAGCCACATATGGTGGTGTGCACCTGTAGTCCCCGCTACTCAGGAGCTTCAGGTGGGAGGATCCCTTAAGGCCAGGAAGTTGAGGCTGCAGTGAGCTGAGAATGTGCTACTGCACTCCAGCCTGGGAGACAGAGTGAGACTCTGTCCCAAATATACATATATATATTTTATGGAGTGCAGTGGTGCAATCTTGGCTCACTGCAACCTCTGCCTCCTAGATTCAAGTGATTCTCCGGCCTCAGCCACCCAAGTTAGCTGGGATTGCAGGCACGTGCCACCACATCTGGCTAATTTTTGTATTTTTAATACAGATGGGGTTTCACCACCTTGGCCAGGCTGGTCTCAAACTCCTGACCTCAAGTGACCCGCCTGCCTTGGCCTCCCAAAGTGCTGGGATTACAGGTGTGAGCCACTGTGCCTGGCCGCTCTAATTTTTGTTTATTTATTTTATGTATTTATGTATGTATTTATTTATTTTTAGAGACGGAATCTTGCTGTGTTGCTGAGGCTGGAGCACAGTAGTTATTCACAGATGGGATCGAAGTTCCCTACAGCCTAAAACTCCTGGGCTCAAGCAATCCTCCTGTCTCTCAGTTTCCTGAGTAGCTAGGACTACAGACACATGCCACTGTGCTGGCTTTCTAATTTGTTGTTGTTGTTGTTGAGACAGTGTCTTGCTCTATCACCCAGGCTGAAGTGCAGTGGTGCCATCATAGCTCACTGCAGCTTCCACCTCCTAGGCTCAAGCAATCCTCCCACCTCAGCCTCCTGCATAACTGGGACCACAGGCACGTGCCACCACTCCCAGCTAATACTTTTTATTTTTTGTAGGGACAGGGTTTCTCATGTTGCCCAGGCTGGTCTTGGATTCCTGGGCTCAAGCAATTTGCCCACCTCAGCCTGTCAAAGTGCTGGGATTACAGGCATGAGCCACCGAGCCCAACCTCTAATTTTTTTTTTTTATGCGAGTCTTGCACTTTTAGCCAGGCTGGAGTGCAGTGGCACGATCTCAGCTCACTGCAACCTCCGCCTCCCAAGTTCAAGCAGTTCTCCTGACTCAGCCTCCTGAGTAGCTGGGATTATAGGCATGCACCACCATGACTGGCTAATTTTTGTATTTTTAGTAAAGACGGGTTTTCACCATGTTGACCAGGCTGGTCTCGAACTCCTGACCTCAGGTGATCCACCTGCCATGGCCTCCCAAAGCGCTGGGATTACAGGCGTGAGCCACCGCACTTGGCCATAAACATATATAAACACAGAAAAAGTACAGTATTATAATCTTATGGGACCACCATTAGATTGCAGATGACAGAAACGGCATTATGTGGTACATGACTTACTATACAGGAATCTGAAGAGGCTGGGCTTGGTGGCTCATGCCTATAATCCCAGCACTTTGGAAGGCTGAGGCAGGGGATCACTTGAGCCCAGACTGGGCAACATGACAAAATACGGTCTCCACAAAAAAAAAAAAAAAAAAAAAGTCAGGTGTGGTGGTGGCTTATGCCTGTAATCCCAGCTACTCAGGAGGCTGAGGTGGGAGAATTGCTTGAGCCTGGAAAGCGGAGGTTGCAGAGAGCCAAGATCATGCCACTGCACTCCAGCCTGAGCAACAGAGTGAGACTCTGACTTAAAAAAAAAAAAAAAAAAAAAAGAAAGAATCTAGAGGTGAGTCCACAGAAAGGCCCACCTGGTAAGACAGGCATGACTACATGTGCAGAACCAGCAGTTAACAGCAGAGTGGAGACGGGTGCAGCTCTCATGATCTTCAATCCAGTGTGCTCCCTGCTGTGTTAGTTCTCTCACGATGTCATAACAAAGGACCACAAACTGGGTGGCTTTGAAACAACAGAATTATAGTGTTTCTCAGTTCCAAAGGCTGGAAGGCCAAAGTCAAGGTGTCAGCAGGACTGATTCCTTTCAGGGGACTCAGAGAGAGCATCTGTTCCATGCCTTTCTTCTGGCGCCTGGTGCTTGCTGGCGATCCGTGGTCTTCTTTGGCTTATATCCACATAAGCCAAATTGTCTGCCTGTGTTGTCACAGGGTCATCTTCTCTGTTTTTGTGTTTCTTCTTCTTTTCTTATGGGGACACCAGTCTTTTTGGTTTAGTGTGCATCTCACTCCAGTATGAGCTAATCTTTTTTTTTTTTTTTTTTTTTTTTTTTTTTTTTTTTTTTGAGACAGGGTCTCACTATCGCCAGGCTGGAGTGCAGTAGTAGTGGTGTGATCTTAGCTCACTGCAGCCCTTGCCTCCTGGGCTCCAGTGATCCTCCCACCTCAGCTTCCCAAGAAGCTGGGACTATAGGCATGCACCACCACGCCTGGCTAATTTTTAACATTTTTTGTACAAACAAGGTCTCACTATATCGCCCAGGCTGGTCTCAAACTCCTGGACTCAAGTGATCCTCCCACTTCGGCCTCCCAAAGTGCTGGGATTATAGGTGTGAGCCACAGCACCTGGCCTAATTTTAACTAATTACTTTTTTTTTTTGACACAGAGTTTTGCTTTTGTCATCCAGGATGGAGTGCAGTGGTGCAATTTCGGCTCACTACAACCTCTGCCTCCTGGGTTCATGCGATTCTTCTGCCTCAGCCTCCCTAGTAGCTGGGATTACAGGCGCCTGCCACCATGCCGAGCTAATTTTTTATTTTTAGTAGAGAGGAGTTTCATCATGTTGGCCAGGCTGGTCTCGAACTCCTGACCTCAGGTGATCCGCCCGCCTCGGCCTCTCAAAGTGCTGGGATTACAGGCATGAGCCATTGCACCCAGCCAACTAATTACATTTTCAACAACCCTATTTCCAAATGAGGCCACACTGTGAGATTCTAGGAAGGACATCAATTTGAGGGGACACTATTGAACCCAGCACACCTTCTTCAAGTTGGCAAGGCATCACTTTAGCAAAATGTCTCTGTCAATTTCCCTTCTCTTTCAGGGCCTCTTTGATTTGATTGGAATCCCCCAGTCCTGCTACATTATATATTCAGAGTACATGACTAGTAGCTCACTCACAGGAAAGAGCAAGCACTACCCCAATGAGATACTAGCATACACCTACCAGACTGGCAACAATACTAAAGTATCATTACAGCCTAACTGTTGGTGAGGACATGGAGTAACAGGAATGGTCATATGCTGCTGGGGACAATGTAAATTGGTACAATCACTTTGGGATAAAGTTTGGCAGTATCAAGTGAAGCTGAAGGTATACATACCCTATCGCCCTCCTGACTTACATATTCTATAAAAATATATGCCCATTGAGCCGGGCGTGGTGGCTCACACCTGTAATCCCAGCACTTTGGGAGGCTGAGAATGGTGGATCCCTTGAGCCCAGGAATTCGAGACCAGCCTGGGCAACATAGCAAAACCATGTCTCCACAAAAAAAAAAAATACAAAAATTAGCCAGGGATGGTGGCATGCACCACCTGTGGTTCCAGCTACTCGGGAGGCTGAGGCAGGAGGATTGCCTGAGCCTGAGGGGTTGAGGCTGCAGTAAGCCTACTATGCCACTGCACTGCAGCATGGGTAACAGAATGAGATCCTGCCTATATGTATATAAATGCCAGTGTATATCAGGATATTCATAGAAGAATGAGAAGACTTGTTGGCAATAGTCTCAAGCTGAGACCAGGCACAGTGGCTCATGTCTGTAATTCCAGCACTTTGGGAGGCCGAGGCGGGCAGATCACTTGAGGTCAGGAGTTTGAGACCAGCCTGGCCAACATAGCTGAACCGTGTCTCTACTAAAAATACAAAAATTAGCTGGGTGTGGTGGTGGGCACCTGTAGTCCCAGCTATTCAGGAGGCTGAGGCAGGAGAATCACTTGAACCTGGGAGGCGGAGGTTGTAGTGAGCCGAGGTCACGCCACTGCACTCCAGCCTGGGCAACAGAGGGAGACTCAGTTTCAAAAAAAAAAAAAAAGCCTCAAGCTGGAAACAACCCAAATATCCATGGACAGTAGACTAAATACATTGTGGACAGCATATAATGGAATACGATATAGCAACGAAAAAGAACGAACTATAGTTACATACAGAAGCATGGATACTAATGAGGAAAAGAAGCTGAATACCATAACATACAGACTGTATGATTCCAGTTAAGCAGAGTTCAAAATTAGGCAAAATTAAACTATATTGTTTAAGGATATATAACCAGGTAGTAACACTTAAAGAAAAACAAGGAAATGAATAACATAGAAGTCAAGATATACCAGGTGCTGTGGCTTACTTCTATAATCCCAGCACTATGGGAGGTTGAAATAGGAGGATCACTTGAGCCCGGGAATTCATGACCAGCCTGGGCAATATAGCAAGTCCCTGTCTCTACAAAAAGTAAAAAGCAAAAAATTAGCCAGGCATGCTGGCACGTGCCTGTAACTCCAGCTACTTGGGAGTTGGAGGCAGGAGGCTTCGAGGCTGCAGTGAGCCTTGATTGCACCACTGCACTCCAACCTGGGCAACAGAGTGATACTCTGTCTGGGGAAAAAAAAAAAGTCGAGATAGTGGTTATGCTATCTTGCCTTGGCAAGGAGGGAGCAGTTTGGATCTGCTGAAGGAAATGCAGAGAAGGGTCTTCTGGCGTGCTAGTTATGTTCATTTTACAACAATTTGTTAAGCTGTATTTTTTCTTTTGAGATAGGGTCAAGCTCTGTTGCTCAGGCTGAAGTGCAGTGGCGTGATCATAACTCATTGTAATCTTGAACTCTTTTACTCAAGCAATCCTCTGGACTCAGCCTCCTGAGTAGCTGAGACTACAGCAACTCGTCACCACACCTGACTAATTTTTAATTAATTAATGTATTTATTATTATTATTTTTTGAGGCAGGGTCTCATTCTGTCACCCAGGCAGGAGTGCTGTGATGTGATGTGATCACGGCTTATTGCAGCCTCAACCTCCCGGTTCAAGCTATCCTCCCTTCTCCAAGCTATCCTCCTGCCTCTTTTTTTGATTTTTTTGTAGAGACAAGGTCTCACTATGTTGCTCAGGCTGGTCTCAAACTCCTGGACTCAAGAGATCTTCCAACTTTGGCCTCCCAAAGTGTTGGGATTACAGGTGTGAGCCACCGCACCTGGCCATGTTCTTAGCACTTTTCCGAATGCTTGGAATATTTCATACATACACATACATTAAAAAGGGGAGGGGGTCCCTGGGCTTTGGAACCAAACAAAGTAGCTATGTAGTAGATTTTGACTCTGAACACATTCCTGAAGGGACAAAATGATATAGGACCCCTCTTGGAAAAAGAAGATATGAAATACAACAAAAAAAGTGACTCTTCTTTAAGAAAAGAATTAGAGGTTTTTTTTTCCTTTTCTTTTCTCTCTTTTTTTTTTTTTTGACAGCGTCTTGCTCTGTCACCCAGGCTGGAATGCTGTGGCATGATCACAGCTCACTACAACCCAGACCTCCTGGGCTCAAGTGATCCTCCTGCCTCAGCCTCCCAACTAGCTGGGACTCTAGGTGTCCACTACCACACTCAGCTATATGTTTTTATTATTTGTAGAGACAGAGTCTCCCTATGTTGCCCAGGTCGGTGTTGAACTCCTGGGCTCAAGTGATCCTCCCACCTTGGCCTCCCAAAGCGCTCAGATTACAGGCGTGAGCCACTGCACCCAGCCTAAGAAATTAGTTTTTAATTGAAGAGAAACCATGAAGAAAATCACTGGCATCTAAAGGACCTTTATTTATGCAGGTGCTGTGGTATAGAACATTCTAATCTGCGACGTTAAGGAAGCTGAATTTACAACCTAGTAAACCAAAAAAAGAGTTTATGTTTAGTTGATTAACCAGTTGAGGCTAAAGTCTAGCCTATTCAAGTGACAGTCTTTGGTTTTTTATTTTTCTTCAATACAGTGTAAAAAGATGTTGGCTCTCTTCCTCTTACAGGAGTCTGTCTTTATTCATTTGAAATGTAAACTTCTATCTTTGTGAAACCTGTTCCAGACAATTAAGAGCAGTGCTATAATAATAATGAATTACAGAATTCCAATTAGGAGCCAAGCACTATTTTAGGCAGTTTGTAGTTACTAAATCAGTTTGGGCTGGGCGCAGTGGCTCACACCTATAACCTCAGCAGTTTGGAAGGCCAAGGTGAGAAGACTGCTTGAGCTCAGGAGTTCGAGACCAGCCTGGGCAATATGGTGAAACCCCATCTCTACAAAACATACAAAAATCAGCCAGATGTGATGGTGTGCACCTGTAGTCCCAGCTACTTGGGAGGCTGAGGTAGGAGGATCACTTGAGCCTGGGAGGTAGAGCTTGCAGTGAGCGAGATTACGCCACTGCATTCCAGCCTGGGTGACAGAGACAGACCCTGTCTCAAATAATAATAATAATAATAATAATGATAAAATAAAATAGCAGGCCAGGTGGTATGTGCCTGTTGTCCTAACTACTTGGGAGGCTGAGGTGGGAGGATTGCTTGAGCCCAGGAGTTCGAGGCTGCAGTGATCTATGACAGTGTCACTGCACTCCAGTCTGAGCAACAGAATGATATTTTGTCTCTAAATAACATAAGTAAATAAAATACTTCGACATGTCACTATCATCCTCTGAGTACTTTCTTATCTTTATTATATTAAACACTATGAGGTCATACTGACACCTTCAATTCCAATCCAACAGCATAGAGTTCTTTGCAGCTTTCTTCCTTTCCATGTTTGTAACCCCAGCAATGAGAAACCTATTTTTAATCATTTTGAATGTAACTAAGTTTATAATGAGTGTATTGCTGGTTTTTTTAAAAAATATTTTTCCCCACTTGTATTAATCTTTGTTCTTCAAGAAGTACAAAAACTCCAGAGTTTTCATTCATCTTATTCATTCAACCAACAAATATTTATCAAGCAGACACTATGTGTGAGATAATCTTATAGGGCTAGGGATATAGCAGTGAACAAAACATTGTATTGGGGAAGGAATGGTGGGAAAACAGAACAATAGAAAGAAGGCTAGGAAATGGGAAAGCTGGGATCTGCACCCAGAGAGCCTGGCTCCAGATTCATGCTATCACATCTGCCTCTGATTGCTTTTGTAATTTGCTCTCTACCTTTTGCAAGAGTTTACAACTCTCTTGAATCCAATAAAAATGCCTTTGTCAATTTTAAATCTACACAACGTGGAGCTTTGTGCATCTTCTGTGTTGCTTAACTTCTCGGAGACTCAGTTTCCAAATCTGAAAACGAAGATGCTAATCTTGACCTGCTGTGAGAATAAATGAAATTATGTGAAGTGCCTGCAGCTATTTATGACACACCATAGGTATTATTTATTTAGAGACAGGGTCTCGCTCTGTCACCCAGGCTGGAGTGCAGTGGCACCATCACGGCTCACTACAGCCTTGACCTCCTGGGCTCAAGTGATCCTCCTGCCTTGGCCTCCCAAAGTGGATTACAGGAATGAGACACGGCACCCAGCCATGTGATAGGTATTTTAGTGAAGTTTATTTTCCTTTCTTTTTCAACAGAAATGTTACACTACACAGTTTCCCCAGAACAGGGACTTTTTCTCTTTCTGATTAATTAAATCATTTGTTCATATATTTATTCTTTTTTTTTTTTTTTTTGAGACAGATTCTTGCTCTGTCGCCCAGGCCAGAGTGCAGTGGCGCCATCTTAGCTCACTGCCAGCTCTGCCTCCCGGGTTCACGCCATTCTCCTTCCTCAGCCTCCCGAGTAGCTGGGACTACAGGCGCCCGCCACCATGCCCAGCTAATTTTTTGTATTTTTAGTAGAGACAGGATTTCACCGTGTTAGCCAGGATGGTCTCGATCTCCTGACCTTGTGAGCCACCCGCCTCGGCCTCCCAAAGTGCTGGGATTACAGGCGTGAGCCACCGTGGCTGGCCTTATTTATTAATTTTTATGTCCATTCGACAAGCATTTATTGAGAATCCAATATATACCAAGCTCTCTGCTAAGCATTAGGGATACAGAAATGGCATGGCCTCCATTCTCAATTTGCTCACAGTCAAAATCCAAAAGACACACAAATAATTGTTAAAATTACAAACAATTATTAAAAACACAAATCATCTGATAAGTAGCTGTGATGAGAATTAGAAGGGGCTGGGCATGGTGGTTCATGCCTATAATCCTAGTACTCTGGGAGGACAAAGTGGGAGGATGGCTTGAGCCCAGGAGTTCGAGACCAGCCTGGGCAGCATAGCAAAACCTCACCTCTATAAAAAAGGAAAAGCAAAGAAAAATTTAAAGAATAGGAATAATAGGGCTGGGCATGATGGCTCACGCCTGTAATCCCAGCACTTTGGGAGGCTGAGGTGGGTGGTTCACCTGAGGTCAGGAGTTCAAGACCAGCTTGGCCAACATGGTGAAACCCCATCTCTACTAAAAATACAAAAATTAGCTGGGGGTGGTGGCACGTGCCTGTAATCCCAACTACTCAGGTGGCTGAGACAGGAGAATCTCTTGAACCTGGGAGGCAGAGGTTGCAGTGAGCCAAGATCATGCCACTGCACTCCAGCCTGGGTGACAGAGCAAGACTCTGTCTCAAAAAAAAAAAAAAGAAAGAATAATTTAAAAAAATAGAGAACTAGGAGAAGGGAAGGGTGGTCATAGAAGTTATCTTGAAGGAAGAGGCTGTCGTAGCAAGATCTGATACAACAGAGTTTTGCTGTCATAGTTGCAAATAAATAGTTGAACGATGCCTGTAATCCCAGCACTTTGGGAGGCCAAGGTGGGTGGATCACTTGAGCTCAGGAGTTTGAAACCAGCCTGGCCAATATGGCGAAACCCCATCTCTACTAAAAAAAATACAAAAAGTTAGCCAGGCGTGGTGGTGGGCGCCTGTAATCCCAGCTATTTTGGAGGCTGAGGCAGAAGAATTGCTCGAACCCAGTAGGCAGAGGTTGCAGTGAGCCGAGATCGCGCCACTGCACTCCAGCCTGGGTGACAGAGCGCGACTCTCTCTCAATAAATAAATAAACAAATAAATAGGTGAATAAATTCAATTCAGTTCAACAAATATTTCATAGAAGACCCTACTATCCAAGGCATTGTGCTCTGACTGGAAGTAGGAAGACGAAGGGGCAACTTCTAGTTCTACTAGTAGATAATATCTACAACCAGATGTTTCAGTACTAGATAGAGAAATCAATGTGGGTAGGCAGAGTAGTGGGACAATGAGAAGGGGAAGGCAGCTCTAAGCTCTATCTGACTAGGCTTCCTAGAATCAGTGCAGTGTTGAAGCTTGGATAGATCCAGTGTATGAATGGGAGTCATTGACAGCTTTTTTTTTTTTTCTTTTGTGATAGGGTATCACTCTGATGCCCAGGCTGGAGTGCAGTGGCATGAACATGGCTCAGTGTAGCCTCCACTTCCCAGGCTCAAGTGATCCTCCCACCTCAGCCTCCTAAGTAGCTGGGACTAAAGGCACACATCACATTAGCCTGGCTAATTTTTTAAATTTTTTGTAGAGACAGGAATCTCACTATGCTGCCTAGGCTGGTCTTGAACTACTGGCCTCAAACAATCCTCCCGCCTCAGCCTCCCAGAGTGTTGGGATTACAGGTGTGAGCCACTGCTCTCGGCCTTCATTGACAGCTTCTAATCAGAGGCATAACGTGGTCAGATTTCTATTTGTTGGTAGGATGGAAGACTAAAATCAATGACACTAGCCAGTAGGCTGGATATACAATCTCTCTTGATAGCTGTGGGCATTTGGTTTCAGGATCTCGCAGTTACCAAAATGCAGGATGCTCAAGTCCCATATATAAAATGGCGTGGTATTTGCATACAACCTACACACATGCTCACATATCCTTTTTTAAAATTTTTTTTTTTTTAAGAGATGAAGTCGAACTCCTAGTCTCAAGCAATCCTCCCATCTCAGCCTCCCAAGTAGCTGGGACTACGGTCGCATGCCACTGTGCTGGCTCCCATATACTTTAAATCATCTCTAGGTTACTTATAATGCCTAATACAATGTAAATCCTAGGTAAATAATTGTACTGTATTTTAAATTTTGCATTATTTTTTATTTGATTCAAAAATGTTTCTGGTCCATGGTTGGTTAAATCCATGGATGCAAAACCCACAGATACAGAGGGCACCCTGTGTATGTATGTGTATGTGTGTGTGTGTGTGTGTGTGTGTGGGTGTGTAAATATATACATGGATAGGAAGCCTGAGGTAGACGTTTTACCTGGAGATATAATTTGGCAGTGTTTGCAATTACTCAGGGAGAGTCTGTACAGTGAAAAGAGAATTGATGGAAGCTTGCGAACCAACAGTCCTTAAACAGCTGGCAGAGAAAAGGCCGCCCTGGAGGAAACCAACAGACAACAGCAGATGGGGAGAAGAGGAAAGAGTGGCGTTACCGGGAGTGAAACGAATAGAGGAGCCAGGGAGGATCAGAGGGAGGGAAAATTGTGTGGAATGCGGTACAGAGGTCAGAAAAGCGTCCATTTGATTTGGCGGTAGGTAATCTTTCCCAGAGCAGTTTCGGTGTTAGTGGTTCAGGCGGGAATTCCAATGCAAGAAACCAGTGAACGAATGAGAGAGTGAGTAGGGAAAGTGAAGGTGAGTACGTTAATGAATGAATAAATCAAGTCTGTACCCTCTCTTGCCCGGGGGATTTCCAGGGCCAATGTCGCACTTTGGTGCGGAGGAAAGGCCTGGTCACGGCTTGGGGTGACGCCTAGGAAACTGTCAGCCTCGCAACCCATAGGCGCAGCCCCAAGGTCAGGGTCACCTCGAGCCTCCAGGCAACTCGTCACCTTGACGACCAACTGAAAAAACCGGAAGGGATGGAAGCAGCGGATCATCTCGCGATATCTGGAGCGTCTGCGCCGGCCTTCCTGACCTGGGACTTGTTTCCAGCTCTCGCGAGACTTTCAGGGGTCGGAGCGCGGGGGCCGGCCGAGAGGAAAGCTGGAGGCGCGGGTGGGGAACATGTCTGAGTCGGAGCTCGGCAGGAAGTGGGACCGGTGCCTGGCGGATGCGGTCGTGAAGATAGGTAAGGGGCTTTTCGCCCCAGCAGGCCCGGCCGGTGCAGAGCTGCTGGCTCCAGGCTGCGCTGCCCAGGAGGAAGGAAGGGAAGCCCCACGGGAGGTCAGGCCTCTCGGCCTTTTCCGGCCCCTCCGGCCAGGGCGAGCCGCCCGGGCCCCGGCGGGAGGTCACTCGGGCGGCGGGCACAGACCCGAGGAGCCGGAGCAGCAGCCAGTGTGCGGGGTGGAGTTGCAGCCCGGAGGAGGTGGTCGGGGTTGGCAGGTGGCAGGAGAGTCGCAGAGCTCTTGAGTGGAAGACAGTGTCGGGGCACACCCTCGTGCCGGAGCCGCGGGGTTCTCCTCCCGGGTGGTGCATCCCCCGGCACGCGGCGGGGAACCGGCTCAGGAGGCCACGCTGCTCCCCGGCGGAAACCAAAGTGCCTTCTGGAGAAGGTCACCTGGAGCATTTCATAGACACCGCCAGGCCCTGATGCGAGTTGCTGTCATTCCCGACTTGCCACCTGATTTATTTGAATCAGAGTAGTCTGGGGCCTGAACTTAGAGGGGTGATGATCTGGAATGAGAATTGCGCTGGAAAGTAAGAAGTTGTTCACGTTAAGTTTTTCTGCGTAGTCCTTTAACACGTGCTCAGTGACGGCACAAATTATGAAGTCACTGTATGGTGGGGAGGAGAAAGGAAACTCGTTTATTGAGCGTATATTGTCTTCATTGTGCGAAATAATCTTTTTACAGGCCGTGAAATGGAGAGTCAGGTGAAGGAATTTGCCCACGGTCACAGCTAACAAATGGCAAAATTAGGGATTTTACCCAGGTTTTCTGGGGTCAAGTCCCATGTTCCTTCTTCGATGCTAATTTTTGTTACCCAAATGTGATATTTTTGTGTGGTAATGTTAGGGTATTTAAGAGGATTTAGGATTGTGTCTTTGAATGAAAACATTGAGGAATAAGATTGTAAGCTCCATGAGAGCAGGGATGTTTTCTGGTTTAGTCACTGCCCCATCCGCAGCCCCTAAAAGAGTGCTTAATAAAAATTGTTGAGAGTGAGTAAATAAATGAAACAGTTTATCAGTTACCATTTCACCTCTGAATTCAGCACTTACAGTCAAGTGATTTGGGGCAAGTTATTTAACTTTTCTGTGCCTGATTCCTATTTGGAAATCGGCAGTAATAATTATTACTATCTCATAGAGTCGTTGGGAGGATTAAATGAGTTAGTTTGTGTAAAGGCTTGAATATGGATCACTTAGGAATGGGTTATTTTGGAAGCGACTAAACAGTCACTTTTGTTTTGTTACTGTTAACAGCTTGCAGTTCAGAGAGAAGACTTACACCTAGCTATGAAATGACCAAAGTAGTTACTAGGCAATGTCATATAGTTAAGAAAGAGCTTTGAGCTGGGCGAAGTGGCTCAGGCCTGTAATCCCAGCACTTTGGGAGGCCGAGGCGGGAGGATCGCCTGAGATCAGGAGTTGGAGACCAGCCTGGGAAACAAAGTGAGACCCTTCCCTTAAAAAAAAAAAAAGAAGAAGAAGAAGGGGCTTTGGAGGTAGACAGAGCTGAGTTCGAATCATCCACTCTCAGTCTTCTCGCCCATCCTTACTAATTTTGTAGCTTTGGGTAAAGTCTCTTTCTCAACTACGAAATGGTGATCAAAAGAGATTTACCTGAAAGTATTAAAAAAAGTAAAGGACAGAAAAATACATAAACTACTTAGCACAGTGCCTGGTGCTTTATGTATACAGTAATGGTAGTCATAATAACTGGCTTTTAAAATTTTTTAATGTATTTTATTTATATTTATTTTTAATTAACTTATTTTTTTTATACAGGCAGGGTCTCCCTATGTTGCCCAGGTTGGTCTCTTAACTCCTGGGCTCAAGCGATCCTCCTGCCTCAGCCTCCCAAAATGCCAGGATTACAGGCATGAGCCAATGTGCCACACTCATAGTAGTTGTTTTTTATTTTTTGAAATAGGGTCTCGCTCTGTCACCCAGGCTGGAGTGTAGTGGTGGGATCTCGGCTTACTGCAACTTCTGTCTCCTTGGGCTCAAGTGATCCTCCCACCTCAGCCTCCTGAGTAGCTGGGACTATAGGTGTGTGCCACCATGCTCAACTATTTTTGTATTTTTTGGTAGAGACGGTGTTTTGCCATATTCCTCAGGCCGGTCTCAAACTTCTGGGCTTAAGTGATCCATCCTCCTCAGCCTCCCAAAGTGCTGGCATTACAAGCTTGAGCCACTGCACCCAGCCAATAGTTGTTGATATTAATATTATTGTGCTACTGAAGACCACGTGAGGCAGTGAATAGTGTCACTCTGTCTCTCATGTGTAGAACGTTGATGGGGTGCAGCATATACATGTGGAGTAATTAAATGAGGCAAGGTGATGTACGATCTCAGGTATAAGTTAAAATGAGTGATTCAGACTCTTTTGCTGTAGGGTTGTATATTAAGTGACTGAAGGGATGGGCTGAGGTCATTCAATAAGAGTGTGGAAGGGCCTTCAACTGACCTTTGTAGAATGGCTTGGGATTGAATAGTCAGGTAGGATGGAAGAAGAACTTAAGCAAAGGTCAAGTTGGATTTTTATGAGGAGTAAATCGAAGCGCAGAGAGGTTAAATAGCCAGAAGTGGAGGAGCTGGGATTAGAACCCAGGCATCCTAATTTCAGTGCAAAGAGGCTGGTTTAGGTGGAGTCAGAACTGTGAAATGTCTTAGAGAGATTCCATTTTATCTTGGAGGTGTTTTGAGTTGCCTGTTGACTTTTTCACATGCTTTCTGCATATTCAACACCTCTGCCTTAAAAATCTATTGCTTCCAGGGCTCACTAGGCATAGGCTGGTGGGTAATCATGGGATGGTTTCAAGCAACAAATATTTATTGAGCTGTGGGTCAGTCAGCGGGCAAATAGAGAAGCATAAGACATTTCACTGCCCTCAACAGGGAATTGACGTAATATATTAGGTTGCCATTAAAAAAAAAATTGGCAAAGACCACAGTTACTTTTGCACCAACCTAGTAAATGAAATTTTAGTATGATTGTTCTGGCAGAATGAATTTGGAGCAGAGGAAACTAGCAGTACTGTAATTGTGAGGTGATAAAAGTCTGACCTGTTAGACTGGAATAAATGGGCATATTTGAGAAATTTCAAACTTTTTCCCATCTGTGAAATAAGGGAGTTGTCCTGTTGGTGATGGGCTGAGAGAGAGGGCGGAAGAGAGAAGAAGTAAGGGAGGCTTTAGTCTGAGTTGTCTTTGAAACCATGAAGGTGTACGCTCTTCTATAGTGAGCGTGTTGCTTCCTGTTTTCTCTGGGTAGTGAGGTTCTGGAACTCTTTAAACCTCATTGGCTGCTTGCTTTTCTGGTATTTCAAAATGGAGATGGAGACTCGGGGAATGGCAGCCTGTCATAAGATAGGTAAGAGGTTTGGTGGAAGACATAGACAGGAAGAAAAGGCCAATGCGGGCTTTCAGCTCTATCTTGATAATTTCACTGTGGGTTTTTGTTGTTTTTAAGACAAGGTCTCACTCTGTCACCCAGTCTGGAGTGCAGTGGTGCAGTCACAGCTCACCACAGCCTTGACCTCCAGAGCTCAGGCGATCCTCCCACCTCAGCCTCCTGAGTAGCTGGGACTGTGGGTACGCACCACCATACCCATCTAACTTTTGTATTTTTTGTAGAGATGGGGTTTCACCATGTTGCCCAGGCTGGTCTTGAACTCAGGGTCCAAACGATCCACCTACCTTGGCCTCCCAACGTGCCAGGATTACAGGCATGAGCCACCACACCTGGTCCATCTTGATAATTTCATACTCTGGCTTGGCAAAGACTGAAGGGAAGCCATGGTGAATGCACAGCAACTTCTGTGAGTCCTTCTCTGTTTGGTTGTCTTATACCTAAAGTGTTTTGCTTCCAGGGTTCACCAGGGTTATTTTCCCACCTGTTTGCTGTAAGATGACTATTATAATCACTCGTGTTTAGCATAGGTGTTGTATAGATGAGTTAAATAGCTTTCTTAAGCCTGTACTTTAGGCAGTGGTCCTTTAAAAAAGTAATCTTCAAGGATCTTTTCACCCGGAGGCTTGAATAATATCTTAATAGAAAATTATCATATGATTTTGTCCTGTAGGAAGAGACATTTATTTATAAATACCCTTGCCCCCGTTACTATCTTAAGAAAAGGAGTTCTAGGCCAGGCACAGTGGCTCATGCCTGTAATCCCAGCACTTTGGGAGTCTAAGGTGGGAGGATCACTTGAGCCCAAGAGGTCGAGACCAGCCTGGGCAACATAGTTAGACCCATTGCAGCAAAAATATATATATATTAGCTGGGTGTGGTGGCATATGCCTGTGGTACCAGCTACTTGGGAGGCTGAGATGGGAGGATCTCTTGAGCCTAGAGGTTGAGGCTGCAGTGTGCTGTGATCGCACCACTGCACTCCAGCCCGGATGACAGAGCAAGACCCTTTCTCAAAAAAAAAAAAAAAAAAAAAAGAAAGAAAAGAAAAAGGAAAAAAAAGAAAAGCAGTTATATTTTACCTGCTTATTTGGGTTTTAAAACCTCTATTTATTTTGTATCAAATAGTGTGGAAGAATAGGTGATTTCTAGTATGGTTTGAACTGATAAATTAAGCCCATGGATCTAAAAACAATAGCAAAAATTAAAACCCATCTTTCTCTTGGAAGGGAGCTCTGAGTGATGGGCACAGTGCGCCCTTACTTGTTACACATCCACTTCTCTTTTTTCCACTCTTTTAGCCCTTGTTGCTTTCTTTTTCTTTATTCCTGTCACATTTTTACACTTCTTTTTGACCTCTATTCTTATTCCTGCCACTGCCACTACATACATTGCCTAGTTCATCTATAAAGTTTGACATTGATAGGTCTTTTTTCCTTAGTAACCCTGTTAGCATTTAAGAAGTTCCTAGGTATTCTATTTATTCTTTATCACATCATTTTTCTTAATAGCATGTTTCACCATTTGAAATTTGTAATTGGTTTCTTTACTTGATTGTTCCTTCTCCCTGGAATGTAAACTTCATAAGAACCAGAGGCTGTTGTGTTCACTGTTGATCCCCTAACCCCTGGTTTAGAGGAGGCATACAATAATTATTGTTAAATGAATGACATGTATTGCTGAGAATTTTGTAGACCGTTCTCTGCCCATATTTGCTTCTCAGAGTGTGTTTATTAACTGAATGAATTAGTATTTAACTGAAAAACTCCAAGTAAAGTAGATTTCTGCCCGTTCACATGTTTGATCGTGTATCCTTGTGTTCTTGGGACTTATACCAACTTTTAATTTCATCTGGGAATGTAAATTACTGTCAGTAGATCTTAATAATAAAGTAGTATTAAAAATGTTTGGGAATAGTCAACTGAGAAACATAAACCAGAGAGCACTTTTGTATTTAAACAAGTAGAGGGATGATGTTGGTTTAAGTGGTAGTGCCAAAGCCTTATTGCAGGAGATTAAAAAGGAGTGAAGAATATTACATTTTATGAATGGCATGTTCCGTTAGTTTTATGTGAATGCGTCATTAATGGGTTTTGCTTATTTTATGGATTTATTTTTAAGTTTTATCAGATTTATTAAATGCTCTGGCTTTCTTTATCCACTCAGTTCAAGGGCTGTGGTGTTTATTTTCCTTGTATGTATGGGTAATCTGTCTTAGTACCTATGAGCATGAATAAGTCACACATTTCTTATTAGTGAGACTAGAAGGCATAGTGTCTTATCAACCTAGGAGACTTTAAATCGTTCTGGTCTCCACAGAGCCGATGTCCTCAGCTTGGGCTTGTCACCCTGGACTGGATGAGAGTTTATGTCTGTTTTCAATTTCCCAAGGAAAATAAGGTTTTAGGAGATGAGAAAAGTCATAGACTTCCAGGGGCTGCTTCCCTGTGGTTTGAGAATTTATGAGCCCTACAGGTGTGGGTCACAGAAGCACTAGGCCGGGCGCGCTGGCTCACACCTGTAATCCCAGCACTTTGGGAGGCCGAGTTAGGCAGATCCCCTGAGGTCAGGAGTTCGAGACCAGCCTGGACAACATGGCGAAACCCCATCTCTAATAAAAATACAAAAAATTAGCCGGGCATGGTGGTGCATGCCTGTAATCTCAGCTACTGGGAGGCTGAGGCAGGAGAATAGCTTGAACCCGGGAGGTGGAGGTTGCAGTGAGCCAATATCCTGCCATTGCACCCCAGCTTGGGCAACAAGATCGAAACTCCATCTCAAAACAAACAAACAAACAAACAAACAGAAGCAGAAACACTGTCATTGCCTCAGAATTGTGTTACAACTTACTCTTCTTGAATGCCGAAGGCTTGCACCAGCAGGCTGTGGACCTTTTGACCAAGTTGATGTTGCTTGTGTGACAGTGGCCTGTCCTCAGACTATGGATTTGCCAGAGGACGCTTTGAGGAAAATCTGATTCCGGCACTTCCTGGATTCATACGGAGGTCCTGGGAATCCCTAGTGTGACTTGGATAGCTTTAAAATTGGCTGTGTCCCTTTTCTCTTTGTGTTGCTCCAATGTGAGACCAGAGTAAGGAATATCTAGTCTTACTAATCCATGTATTGGTTTAGAATTCTAGTTTATTCTAAAAGAAGTCAGGTTGTGTGGCAACTCTGTATTTTAGCATTTGAAGAAATTCATTGAATGGTAAGCTGAAGAGTGACATGGTTGAATTTTTGATTTCAGAAAAATCATTGATGAGAATGAATCAGAGGGCTGGCTGGGATGAAGGCAGGGAGGAGATGTCATGGTGGAGGGAGAGGTCCCAAAGCTGGAGAGTTTCCTGGAAAAGACTGTCCTGGCAAGCCAGGTGTGTCAAGCACAACAATAATTTCCGTTAGTAGCAAGAAAAAAGGCAAGCCATGGACATTTACAAGGAGCCCCTAGAATGTATTCAGTTCAGTGAACTGTAGTGGCATACACAGTCATTTTGTTTTTCCTTTCCTCATTTTTTTCATTCAAAATAAATGTACCAGTAAATACCTCCCAGCCTCAGTTTTCTTATCTATAAAATGATAGTACTTGCCCCAGAGGGTTGTTGCAAGTGAGGATAAAATGAGATAATCTCTAGAGCAGTTAGGACGTTGCCTGTACTTACTAAATATTATTAACTGGAGGCTGAGTGCGGTGGCTCATGCCTATAGTCCCAACACTTTGGGAGGCTGAGGTGGGTGGATCGCTTGAGGCCAGGAGTTTGAGACCAGCCTGGCCAACAATGGTGAAACCCAGTCTCTACTAGACATACAAAAAATTAGCCAGGTGTGGTGGTACGCACCTGTAGTCCCAGCTACTCGAGAAGCTGAGGCATGAGAATCGCTGGAACCCGGGAGTTGCAAGTTGCAGTGAGCTAAGATGCAGCCACTGCACTCCAGCCTGGGCAACAGAGTGAGACTTGGTCTCAAATAAATAAATAAAAACTGGAGGCTGTCACTGAAGAGTAGAGGTAAAAGAGTTAAAATGATTAACACATTTACCCTGATCTTGGCTATGTGGGTCGTAGGTGGGTCTTATTGTGGGTCGTGGCTATTGTAGGTCTGATAATCAATATTCCTGTTTATATATGTAATAGTAATCATTAATGTGTACTTCTTGAAACAATGTAGTACCAGGTATTGTGGTAAGCCTTGGCAGGGGGTGGCACACAGGTGAATAGGCACTGGCCCTACCCTCGAGGGGCTTCCTGCCTTGAGGAATGTGAAAAGGATGAGGGACATTTGACCCCCATTTTGGAAAATATGCAGACATTTAATAGGTGGACCAGGTGGGGGAGTGTGTTTCACTCCTTGAAGGTGTCCCAAAGGAGAGGGATACTTTGGTTCCTTCTGGGAATGACGAGAATGACCATCACTTATTGAGCACTTAACCGCATGCCAGGCACGGTGCTGAGCATGTTATATTTTACATCATTATCTCATATCCTTGTAAGATATTTCTCCATTTTTACAGTGGAAGCTCATGGTGGCAGAATCCCTCCTTTAGGATCACAGGCTACAGCTGCAAGGGTAGGAAGGTGAACCCCATTCTTGTAGCTATCACATGTTAATGCAGGAGATTTTATCCTTTGGGGTTAAAGGATTTATGTGGGGAGGGACAAAAGATGAGGCAGGAAAGGTGGAAGGGTGTAGGAAGTTGTGGAGATTTTTTAAACTACTTTGTTGAGATATATTTCATGGCATACATTTTCCTATTTAAAGTGTACAATTTTAGTTTGTTCACCAAATTGTGCAATTATCACAATCTAATTTTAGAATATTTTTAGCTTCCCCCAAAAGAAACACTGGATGCAGCTGCTCCTATTCCCAAACTCTCACCCCTACCTTAGCCCCAGGCAACCACCAATTTACTTTTTGTCTCTGTGGAGTCTCCTATGCTGGACATTTTACATAAAGAGTTATATAATATGTAGTCTTTTGTATCGGCTTCTTTGACTTAGGTAGTGTTTTCAGTATTCATCCATGCTGTTGCATTTATCTGTTCATCATTCTTTTTTGTTACCAAATAATGTTGTGTGGTGTATTTGTACTACATCTTGTTTATCCATTTGTCAGTTGGTGGACATTTAGTTTGTTTACACTTTTAAATTTTATGAATAATGCTGCTGTGATCAAGTGTACACATTTTTGTTTTGTTTTGAGATGGGGTCTGTTTCGCCCAGGCTGGTCTCAAATTCCTGGGCTCAAGTGATCCTCCTACCTCAGCCTCCTGAGTAGCTTGGATTACAGGTGCATGCCACGGTGCTCAGCCCCCCAGTTTTTATGTGGACATGTTTTCATCTCTCTTGGATATATACCTAGGAGTGGAATTGCTTGGTTGTGTGGCAATTCTATGTTTAGCATTCGAAGAAATTCATTGAATGGTAAGCTGAAAAGTGACATGGTTGAATTTCTGATTTCAGAAAGATCACTGATGTGATGAGAATGAATCACTCTCTGGAGTGCTAGGATGTGGGGGCAGGGAGCTAGCTTAGTATATTATTGCAAAATCTTGCCAAAGATGAGCTGATCAAATGAGAGGAAGCATGAACTAAGATGGGAGCAGCAGGAGTGGAAAAGAGAGATATAATGATGCTAGTACAGAGTTTATATTTACAGAACTTGAAATGCAGGCTCAGGAGTGGGAGGAGTCAGGTGGTGCCAAGCCTACATAAATGAGCATGGTGTTGCTTTTGACAAATAGGAGAGGCAGAGAGGGGAATAACATTTTGTAGTTTCTTAATTTCTAGTATGTCTTGAGATAGGTCTCTAATTATATGCAGCTCAGTTAACAGATGAAAGTTATTGGTTTGTCATGCATTCATCTTTATGAAAAGAAAGGATTCGGCCTTGCTTCTTCCTTGTTACGAAAGTATGGCCAGGGCTGGGCACGGTGGCTCACACCTGTAATCCCAGCGCTTTGGGAGGCTGAGGAGGGTGGGTCACCTGAGGTCAGGAGTTTGAGACCAGCCTGGCCAATATGGTGAAACCCCATCTCTACTAAAAATATAAAAATTGGCTGAGTGTGGTGGCGCATGCCTGTAATCCCAGCTACTCAGGAGGCTGAGGCAGGAGAATCACTTGAACCTGGGAAGGTGAGGTTGCAGTGAGCCAGGATCAGGCCATTGCACTCCAACCTGGGCGGCAGAACAAGAAGGCTCTGTCTCCAAAAAAAAAAAAAGAAAGAAAAAAAGTAGGACAGTAAAAGACTTAGAAGCTGACTTGCCTTAGGATTAAAGTTAACCAGCAGATTTTGTGTATTCATTCAATAATCAAGTCTAGTTAAATTGTTTGAAGCCATTTTAATGTTTAAAAAAATACTGAAAGAGGCCATTGAATAGTCATGGAAAAAGAAAGCAAATTATTGTTTTTCTTTAAGTATCAGTTCATCTGATAGATGTGGGTTACCACAAAGCATTGGTGGCTCACCAAAAATTGCCTGTTGGTAGCCTGTGTTTGCAAACTGATACCTCTCTATTTCATGGAGTGATATCAATTAGGTTATACTTAAATACTTCAAATGCTTTTGGTTGTTTATTGGTTTGGGTTTTAAATTAGTACACGTTAATTGTTGAATTGGGTAGCCACATTTTGTTTGTTTTATGTATATTTAAACAATGTGACCAAAAATACTTTTTCCATTTGCAGCAGCAATGTGAATAATGGAACATTGTGACCTTCTAGATTCTGTTAGTATTACAGAATAATGTAATTAGGCGCTATGTGGAACTTGAAAACATACTTAAATTTTTGTTCTGGCTGTGGTTTTATGCTTTCCTAAAATGTGGCCTGTAACAGTTTATTAGTAAATATGCTGAATTGCTTTCTTTGGCAAGTGCATTTCAGTATTGAATCCAAGTAAAAACACAAATATTTACTTATAAAAGTCATTTGGTGTAGTAATATTTTTACTATGGCCACTGACCCACTAGTGAAATGTTAGGGCATTGCTAGATTGGATCCTGTTTATTTAAGGGCCGAGAGAGAAAGAGAAAGCATTAATTGAATGCCTATTAATGTGCCATCATATTTGGTACACTATTATCTCTTTTTTTGCTTTCCCAGCAACTCGGGAAGTTTATATTATCTCTGTTTTTCCAGCAAGAAAAGTAGCTCTCAAAGAAATTTATAGAAATTGAGAAGTTGATTTTTAAACTCTGAAAATGTAAACAATCCAAAATAGTCAAACCAATTTTTAAAAAGAACAAAGTTGAGATTCTTGTATTAGCTGATTTTAAGGCTTGCAGTAAAGCTACAAGACAGTGTGGTGTTGGAGAAGAGCTGGACATGTAAATCAGTAGAGTAGGATAAAGTCCAGAAATAGACCCATACATACATGGTCAATTCGTTTTTGACAAGGCAATTTAATGGAGAAAGGAAAATCTTTTCAACAAACCATGCTAAAACGACTAGGTTTCCATATAGAGAAAAAAATGAGCCTCACTTAAAAGGGTCGTAGACCTAAATATAAAAGCTAAAACTATAAAACCTATAAGAGCTTTCCCGTGTGGAGTCTGGAGATGACGTGCAGAAATGGCACCTGGAAAGGGGAAGGAAAAGAAGGAAGAACAGGTCATCAACCTCGGACCTCAGGTGGCTGAAGGGGAGAATGTATTTGGTGTCTGCCATATCTTTGCATCCTTCAATGACACTTTTGTCCATGTCACGGATCTTTCTGGCAAACCATCTGCCGTGTGACTGGTGGGATGAAGGTGAAGGCAGACCGAGATGAATCCTCGCCATATGCTGCTATGTTGACCACCCAGGATGTGGCCCAGAGGTGCAAGGAGCTGGGTATCATTGCCCTACACATCCAACTCCGGGCCACAGGAGGAAATAGGACCAAGACCCTTGGACCTGGGGCCCAGTCGGCCCTCAGAGCCCTTGCCTGCTTGGGTATGAAGATCGGGAGGATTGAGGACGTCACCCCCATCACCTCTGACAGCACTCTCAGGAAGGGGGTTGCCGTGGTCGCCGTCTGTGAACAAGATTCCTCAAAATATTTTCTGTTAATAAATTGCCTTCATGTAAAAAATAAATAAAAAAAGTGAAACCTGTAAGAGAAAATCCTTTGTGACCTTGGAGTCAGAAAAGATTTTGGGGAATACAACAAGCAAGTTTCAAAGAAAACTGATATACTGGATTTGATAAAAATTAAAAACTTTTGCTCTTTGAATGGCACCATTAAGAAAACAAAAAGGCAAGCCGCAGAATGGGAGAAAATATTTGTAATACACATATCTGATAAAGGGCTTAGAATACATAAAGATCTCTTAATTTTAAGGTTCCCCCCCACCCATAGACTCAGGGTCTCACATGTTGCTCAGGCTACTACTTCTGGCCTCGAGCAATCCTCCTGCCCCAGTGTCCCAAAATTCTGCAATTTAAGATGTGAGCCACTTTTCCCAGCTTTTTTTTTTTTTTTTTTTTTTTTTTTGAGATGGGATCTCACTCTGTCGCTCTGGCTGGAGTGCAGTGGCACAGTCACGGGAGCCTCAGCCTCCTGGACTCATGATCCTCCCACATCAGCCTCCTAAGTAGCTAGGACTACAGGTGCATGCTACCGCATCAGGCTAATTAAAAAAAAATTTTTTTTAATCATAGGAAGACAACACACGGGTAAAATTATACCAGTGGCAGATAGGCACATGAAAAGATACTTAACATCAGTGGCTGTTAGGGAAAAGCGAATTAAAATCATGAGATATATCTACACACCCATTAAAATAGCTAAAATTTTTAAAAACTGCCAATACTAAGTGTTGATTAAGCTGTGGAACAACTGGGACTCTTATACACCGTTCATGGGAATGGGAAATGGTAGAACCACTTTGGAACACTGTTTGGCCATTTCTTATAAAGTTAAACATATGATATAGCCATTCTACTCCTAGATATTTACCAAAGAGAAATGAAAACGTGTCCACACAAAGACTTACACATGCGTGTTCATAGCAGCTTTATTTGTAAGAGTTAAAAAACTGGAAACAACTGAGATATCCATCAGCTGGTTAATGGAAAAACAAAATGTGGACTGTCCTTAAAGTGGAGTATCTGTAATAAAAGGAAACCAACTATTGTTATATAAAACAACATGAATACATTTCAGAATCATTTTGTTGAGTGATAGAAGCTGGACACAAAAGAATACATACTTTATGATTCTATTTACATATTTACATATGCATTTCTAGGAAATACAAACCAATCTAATGAAGGAAAGGGGGGAAAAACAGAATAATTAAAATGACTAAAGAAAGCATAGCCTGGCTGGGCACGGTGGCTCATGCCTGTAATCCCAGCACTTTGGGTAGCCGAGGTGGGCAGATCACGAGGTCAAGAGATGAGACCATCCTGGCCAACATGGGGAAACCCCGTCTCTACTAAAAATAAAAATATTAGCTGGGTGTGGTGGTGCGCACCTGTAATCCCAGCTACTCGGGAGGGTGACGCAGGAGAATCTCTTGAACTCGGGAGGCAGAGGTTGCAGTTAGCTGAGATCGCTCCACTGCACTCCAGCCTGGGGACAGAGTGAGACTCCATTTCAAAAAGAAAAAAAGCATAGCCCATAATTCTTAGGTCTTGTAAACTTGTCATTTTTAAAAATAGAAGGCAGAGATTGTTTTAAAATGCTCTTTAGATAGACAGTATGAAAGGGAAAGAAAGGATAAATGAGTACAAATCAGAAAAAATGTTGGAGGCTCTAGATAAATGAGGAGGTGGTCTAAGAAGACAGCAAATCAAAGTCACCCCTTCCCCCCACCCCCCACCCCCCGGCTTTTTTTTTTTTTTTTGGAGACAAGGCCTTACTCTTGCCCAGGCTGGAGTACAGTGACACAATCGTGGCTCACTGCAACTTCTGCCTCCTGGGCTCAAGCGATCTTGCTGCCTCAGCCTCCTGAGCAGCTGGGATTACAGGCTCGTACCACCATGCCCACTAACAGATTGATCTTAACGGATACTGAGAGACAAGGTATATTTGGGAGGAGTCGAAATCTAGTGCTTTTACTTCAATTTTCTTTATCCAATCTAAGCCATTAGGATGCTTAGGATAATTTATAGTTATTGTAACACTCTGACATAATTGTCGACAGATTTGTAGACTTACCTTACTTTGATAAATGTTTACAAGTTAGAACAAACGTTTCTGATTGTCAGAACCTGCACATATAAACCACTCAGAATTCCTGTTTGATAGATTTTAAATGATTAACTAAAGCAACTGATTTAAGCAACATAATTCACTTTTTACTAGGAAGGTAGTCTTAAGAAAGCTGCTAGTTTCTTGGCATCATTTCAGATGACTAAATTGAAATTCATTTGCTGTAGGAATTTTTTATTTATTTCTCTTTTTTTTTTTTTTGAGACAGGGTCTCACTGTCGCCCAGGCTGGAAGGCTGGAGTGCAGTGGCACGATCTTGGCTCACTGCCACCTCCACCTCCCGGGTTCAGGCAATTCTCCTTCCTCAGCCTCCCAAGTAGCTGGGATTACAGGCGCCCACCACCACACCTGGCCACTTTTTGTATTTTTAGTAGAGACAGGGTTTCACCATATTGGCCAGGCTGGTCTCGAACTCCTGACCTCAAGTGATCCCCCAACTTCAGCCTCCCAAAGCGCTGGGATTACAGGTGCAAGCCACTGCGCCTGGTCAAAATTTTTAATTTCTTTACCATTTCAGCATAGTCCTGTATGTGAGAAACCATGAGCTTGTTAGCTTATAAATATCCTATTCTGATTAGATGCAAAAACATATTACTGTTTCAATCACATATTTTGTCTTGACACTAAAATAAATGCTACTAATTCTATGTATTCCCAGAAAAGATTATGAAGAACTTATCTTTCTCTTTATTCCAGTTGCAACTTGATTTTTATTTATTTTTTTTTTTTGAGACAGGGTCTTCCTTTGTCACCCAGGCTGGGGTACAGTGGCACAATCACATCTCACTGCAGCCTTGACCTTCTGGACTCCAGTGACTTCCTGCCTGGGCCTCTCAAAGTGCTGGAATTACAGGTGTGAGCCGCCATACCTGGTCTCAACTTGAAATTTATTTTAGCTCATAACTTCTACTTTAGAAGATATTTTAAGGCCAGGCGCGATGGCTCACACCTATAATCCCAGCACTTTGGGAGGCCGAGGCAGGCGGATCACTTGAGGTCAGGAGTTCAAGACCAGCCTGGCCAACATGGTGAAACCCTGTCTCTACTAAAAATACAAAAATTAGCTGGGCGTGGTGGCATGCGCCTGTAGTCCCAGCTATTTGGGAGGCTGAGGCAGGAGAATCGCTTGAACCTGGAAGGTAGAGGTTGCAGTGAGCCAAGATCGCGCCAGTGTATTGTAGTCTGGTGACAGAGTGAGGCTCCATCTCAAAAAAAAAAAAAAAAAAAGATTTTTTTTTCTTCACTCATTTTATGAAAGCTAAATTCTTAGGTTTTTTAATTTTATAATTCATTTATTTATTTGAGACGGAGTCTCACTCTGTCACCCAGGATGGAGTGCAGTGGCGCGATATCCACTCACTGCAAGCTCTGCCTTCTGGGTTCACGCCATTCTCCTGCCTCAGCCTCCCAAGTAGTTGGGACTACAGGCGCCCACCACCACGCCTGGCTAATTTTTTTTTTAATTTTTTTTTTATTTTTAGTAGAGACGGGGTTTCACCATGTTAGCCAGGATGGTCTCCATCTCCTGACCTCGTGATCCGCCTGCCTCAGCCTCCCAAAGTGCTGTAGGTGTGAGCCACGTGCCAGGCCAATTCTTAGTTTTATAATGTATGCAAGTCCAGGGATTTGGAGAGGTTTTTTATGGGGCTTGATAGAGTAGTGCAGCCTTTAAGAAAGACTCTAGCCAGGCGTGGTGGATCATGTCTGTAATCCCAGCACTTTGGGAGGCTGAGGCAGGTGGATCACCTGAGGTCAGGAATTCGAGACCAGCCTGGCCAACGTGGTGGAACCCCACCTCCATTAAAAATACAAAAATTAACTGAGTGTGGGGGTATGTGCCTGTAATCCCAGCTACTTGGGAGGCTGAGGCACGAGAATGACTTGAACCCAGGAAACAGATGTTGCAGTGAGCCAAGGTAGCTCCACTGCACTCCAGCCTGGGCAACACAGTGCCGCTGTACTATCATGTCAGCTGGGTGCTGCTTCCTGGCCTTACTGTCCTTGCCAGATTTTAGCAGGCTCTCAGAAGGCCTGAAACTCAGGCACATTCTTTCAACACCTTTTCAGATGCTGACTTCGGATATCATCATTTGTATCAACACATCCTAAATGCAGAAACATGGGTGTACTTAAAAATATTTGACTGCCTTTTCTGTTTATCTTTGTCCGTGAGGCTTTTTAATATACTCTTTCCTACGGATCCCTGACCTATGAATTGTCGTTAAGTGTGGTCACTTCCCCCTTCTCAGAAGTTCCTAGTCCTGGTCAAACCCTTGCCTTTGCCTGTACTGGTTGTCTTCCATACCATCTCTTTCATTTCTGCCTATCATGGAATACAGGAAAGGTGGAGGGAGGGCTGTTGAGAGACCACAGGATGCAAGGTGGTAACATTACCAGTCAGATGAGCCGAGAAGGGTCTGAAGTCTGGACCTTAGCTCCCACTTGCAGTTGCTTTGGGGCTGCAGAAGCCAACTGGTATTTTCACCTCTGATGGCGGCTTCTTCAGATCTGTCCTCATTGCTGCCAGAGTGAACTACATAAAGTACACATCTGATATATAGCTTCTCTACTTAATTCCCTCTGTTGCTTCCTTATTGCTTACAGGGTAGAGGCCACGATCCTTAGCATGGATGGCATAAAAGGTTGTCGTTCTTTATCTCCTACCTTACACTTGATAATTTGGCAGCAAGGAGCTTGCTGTAGCTCCTATCTCTTGCCACCTTACCTCCCACTTCCTTCTCTAACCCTCCTGGACAGTTTGGGTATCCTCAGTGCTCCTAGTACATCCTGTTTCTGTCATTGTACCCTGTACTTTGTGGGTCTGATTATCAGTTGGCTCCAACACTGGAACAGTGAACATAGTGCGGGAACTTATCATTCCCCAGGGTGCGGCATAGTACCTGGCACACAGTGGGTACACGGTTTGTATAACTAAGGAAATGCCCACACATAATGTTGGCCAGAAAGAAGTTTGGAAGATGTTTAGTTTTCCTGTGATGGGTTTAAAATGTATTATAATAGCTTCCTACGTCTGTGAGGAGGCTGCACTGGGAGCAGTATAGTGTGGGGATGAAGCACCACGCCTCTGGAGTCAGGCTGCCTGGCTCACATCTCACATGTCTGACCTGAGGCAAGTGACTTCACCTTTCTGTGCCTCAGTATCTCTATAAAATGGAGCTCATAAAATAAGTTTATTGTGAAGATTAGATGAGAAAATTTAATCCTTGAGCATAAGTGCTTAGTGAATGCTATTCCCTTTATTTACTATTCCAGAAAACAATGTAGATGTTTTTATAAATCAAGTTAAATTATATTTTATTTATTTATTTATTTTTGAGACAGAGTCCTGCTCTGTCACTCAGGTTGGAGTGTGGTGGCGTGATCTCAGCTCACTGCAACTTCCGCCTCCCGGGTTCAAGAATCAAGTTATATTTTAGATTGATTAAGGGAATTTAATGTTAAAAGATTATCTGATGCCTGTTATAAGTAGCATCATTGTTTTTATAATTATCCACGTAGAAGTTCTCAGCTTTTTCTTTGGCAGCCTTCCCCCATTCACCTCCCTTATAAAAAAAAGCCCAGATACACACACACCCGCACACATACACACCCACTCTCTCTTTCACACACACACTCTCTCACACACACACTTTCACACACACACATTCACTCTCCTGTCTCTGTTAGACACACACACCACTCACTCACTTTAATTTTTTTTTTTTTTTTGTATTTTTAGTAGAGACGGGGTTTAACTGTGTTAGCCAGGATGGTCTCGATCTCCTGACCTCGTGATCTGCCCGCCTCGGCCTCCCAAAGTGCTGGGATTACAGGTGTGAGCTACCGTGCCCAGCCACCACTCACTCTCTTAATCAATTGTTAAGTCCTGTGAATTCTGCCAGCAAGATGCTCTTCCTTTCCAAGCAATCCTACACACCTTAGAAGAGTCTTCCTAGAGCAGAGCTTCAGTCGTGTTATTCCTTCTAACACATTCTTCAGGGAAGCCAACTGCTGACTGAGTGAAGTGCTGCAGACCCAGCTTCTGGTGCCTTCTGCAGAATGGCCCAAGATTCCTTTGTAGCCTCCTCTCCTGCTGTCCTCTTGGACGTGCCTTATGCTTCAGCTGGATTGGGCCACTCCTCAGTTCCCTGCAGAGCCCTGCTTTTCTGCCACTGAGTGGAGTGCGTTCCCGTCTCCACAAACTCTGGCTGTTAAATGTCTGCCTTTCTGAGACAACTCAGGTGCCACCTTCTTGAAAACTTAAAAAAAATCTTCCTAGCCAAATGTATTCCCATCCTCCTTCTCTGGACCCACAGAACACTGTCCTTTCATGGCACTGAGGTTCTGCTTTTGGACAGTTTTCTGGGTAAAATGGACTTCTTTCTGACTTCTTACCCTTCTTGATCACAAGCTCCCCAGGGAAGAGACTGTCTTATTTCTCTCTGACCCTTGCTGAAGCCAGTACTCTTGCCCTTTAGTGCTCAGTAAATATTTGGACTTTCGATTTGTTCTTGAAATGTTTTTTTTGTGGAGGAAGAAGGTGAACCACAGTTACTATGTGCAATGTACTAGTCTTCCAAGTGTTTTACACATCTCATGCGGTTTCATCCTCACTATTCCCCAGTTACAGAAAGGCATTGTTAGTATTCTTCTTTGCCATATGCAGAAACTGAAACATAGAGAAGTTATATAGTTTGCCCAAGAACTGAGACACACAGCTAGTAAATAATCTAATAGTATTCACAATCTAAGTTTTAACCTGTCTTACCCCAAATCCACATAACCTCAAAACTGAAGAATAATCATTGTACAACACTTTCCTTTTTTTCCCCCAAGACAGAGTCTCGCTTTGTTGCCCAGGCTGGAGTGCAGTGGCACAATCAGGGGTCACTGCAGCCTTGACCTCCCAGGCTCAAGCGATCCTCCCACCTCAGCCCCCCACCGCCGCCAAGCAGAGCTGGGACTACAGGCGTGCGCCACCACACCCTGCTGAACTTTCCATTTTTCAAAGAATAAACACTCTATATTGGACTGAGATTCTCCAAGGATAAAGGAAATCTTCCCCGGTGCCTTTTACTTAATAAATGTTAATAAATGTTGATCAAGTCAGTGTGTGTAAGGGAAATACATTAATGATACTGTTTCTCCATTGAATTTTTTTTTTTTAATTTTTATTTTTTAGACGGAGTCTTGCTCTGTCGCCCAGGCTGGAGTGCAGTTGGCGTGATCTTCGTTTACTGCAATCTTCACCTCCCAGGTTCAAGTGATTCTCCTGCCTCAGCCTCCCGAGTAGCTGGGACTACAGGCGCATGCCACTGCCCAGCTAATTTTTGTATTTTTAGTGGAGATGGGGTTCACCACGTTGGCCAGGCTGGTCTCAAACTCCTGACCTCAGGTGATCCGCCTGCCTCGGCCTCCCAAAGTGCTGGGATTATAGGTGTGAGCCGCTGCACCCGGCCACTTTCCATTGAATTTTTTATTTGAATCATAGGAATAGGCAGCAACACAATAGCTATAATGATGTATAAATAGGATATAATGAATCCCCGATTCTTATATTTAATTTCACAAGGATGAGAATCCAGTTACTGTTGCTACAGATGAGGAAGAGCTGGAGATATTGGAGATGTTAGGGAAAAAGGGAGTCCATAGAAATACCCTTTTCAGCAGTTTATAGGCCTCAGCGCATTTGGATTTATTGTATCTCCAGCCAGTGCACAGAGGGAAGGAAAGTATTCTCTGGCTTGATTTGTTGCAATTTCTCATTGATTCTAAGTAATTCAGGTTTTTGTTACCACTCCTGTAAGTCAAACATCTATGGTTTCTGTTTCCTTGAGGGTCTGCAGAGTAACATAGTCATAAATTAACCATGGATAGTGTTAAAATCGAGAAAAACACATTGTTGTCGTATGTAACAAGAGACAGTCACCTTGCTGCTCTGCTGACCTCTCCATGAGGTCTATCCCTTTGTGTAGGAAAGAGCCATGACTCGGAGTCAGACAGCCTGGGTTTGAATTCTACTTTTTATAGGTTTTCATAAGGTTTCATTATAATATGAGGTTTTCATAATAAACTTTATAATGTGGTACACTGCCTGACGCTTTGTAGATGTTAGTACCTCCAAAGCACACCCCCCATAAATGTGATCTGTCTTTAATGTGTTTATCTAAACTTGGCAATTTTGTATCTTTTTTTCTCAGCTTCCCTTTAATAATTAATCTTCAGAGCTGCTTCTCATTTTCCTATATACTGTATCCACATGTGCATTAACTAATTATATTTTGGTAAAATGTCTCCAGCTATGTTTCTTGTTTTATGCATTCTTGGGAGCTGTATGGCTGTCAGCATTCTGAAAGTTGAACTAAGTGCTGTACACACTCATTTAAAAGGACCCCTTTTTGAGTTTGGCTTTTCTTGAAGCAGAGCACACCAGTAATGACTCCACATTTACCTTTCATACCTTTGTTTCTTTCCGTTGCCTAGTTTGTTTGCTTGTTCTAATCAGAATCCTGGTAATTGATGTCCACCCGAGAAATCCCTGCAGATGTTCCAGCCTCTGTCTAGTCC
This sequence comes from Pan paniscus, assembly GCF_029289425.2. NCBI lineage: Eukaryota > Metazoa > Chordata > Mammalia > Primates > Hominidae > Pan > Pan paniscus. The sequence continues at coordinate 207,501,743 of NC_073249.2, read as the reverse complement.
AGATAGCCACAGGAAGGGTAAGGTCTTGTAAAATAGCCACCTTCTTAGTATGTTTCCTAAATGCTCTTTGTCAGTGTTGACTTTTGAGAAGCTGATTAATACAGACTAAATTCACCATCTCTGGGTCTTTGGTCTGGCACTTTCCTGGTTAATTCACATGAATGGCATTTACATGTGGACACCTGGGACAATCTGTCTTTTCCTCAAAGGATTAAGTAACACAGTTTGAAGCTGACTTAAAACTATTTTTTCCCTCATTAATGGGGCCCTGAGCATCTTTCATAAATCAGGAATGTGTCTTGGAAATGTAATTCTCACTAAACTCATTTCCAAGGGTATTTTCTATAAAAGCACATTCTTGTTTGTTCTGTCATAACACATGCATTTGATGATTGTAATAGCGTTGACAGAAACACGATTGAACAGGAAGCACGGCCATTATAAATAGGTCAGTTTGATATAAATTCATGTTCAAAGCACAAATACAGCTTTATTAGACACAAGACAACTCTAGGAAAATATTGATTACATTTTAAAGCAAAATGGTCTAGTTAAGCACTAAGTCTGAAAGGATCCTCTATTAAAAAAATGTATATATATATGTATATATATACACATACACACACCAAAGCCTGATGTGTCATATAAACAATTACTGATGTCAATGAAATACAGTCAACTGTGCAAAGGGTAGGAAAAAACTGGTTCTGATTTTCAGCTGTGGCTTATCCACAGTGTGATCCTATGCAGCCAGTGAGTTGTATTTTAATAAAGGATTAGCTATTATACTACACTTTTTTTTTTTTGGCAAGGTCTCACTCTGTTGTCCAGGCTGCAATACAGTGGTATGATCATGGCTCACTGCAGCCTCAACTCCCAGGCTAAAATGATCCTCCCACCCAAGCCTCCTGAGTAGCTGGGAGCACAGGCATGCACCATCATGCCTGGCTGATTTTTATTTATTTATTTATTATTATTATTATTATTATTATTTTGTTTTGTTTTTGTTTTTGTAGAGATGCAGTCTGACTGTGTTGCCCAGGCTGGTTTCAAACTCCTAGGCTCAAGCGATCCTCCCATCTTGGCCTCCTAACGTGCTGGGATTACAGGCATGAGCTGCTGCACGCAGCCTGTATTACACCTCTGAAATCTTTTATCAGGGAGGTGGCAGAACTTAACTACCACTTAGTGTATTCCATGTCAGACACTATTAGAGACTTTCCATTTTTCTAATGTAGCAACCCTGTAAGGTTGTTTTCACTCTACAGATGAGCAGGTTGAGGCTGGGTAGGGTTGACTAATTGGCCTGGGGTCAGAGAGGTGACTTGTAGGGACCAGAGCAGTGGTTTGGGCCCGGCCTGTCTTGCTGCAGCATCAGTGCTCTAGCCACTCACTCAGCAGGAGAGTACATCCAGCATTTATTTAGAAATTGGATCCTTTCTTTCAGACATGTAAGAATGAAGAAGTTGTCTGGCACAAGGCTTCTAGGATCTTAAAGACTGGTAATTCCTGTAGCTTCTCATATTTGTGAACTGCCAGTTGAATATGGTACTTAAGTTTTTGCTCATGCATCTTGATGTAAGTTATACAAAATAAAATGGAGTTACTTTGCTATTTTAACTAATCTTTTAGATGTAGAGTAAAATGTAGCACTGACAACTATACCTTAGGCTTATGAATATAGGAGCCTTGTTGAAAATGTTACATGTAAGCTGGAGTGAGGTCTTAATAATTGCCATAAGTTATTGATAGATGAAATGGGTCTATAGTCTTTTTTCCCCTGTGATCTATTATAGAAATATTTCAAAGTGAATTTCTGTTTCTGTTCCTCTTCAGTGAGTTGTTCTTCCTTCATTGAAAGTCCATAGGCAATTGGAACTTTTGTGAAGTTGGTCGTACAGGAGCATATATGACTACAGCTCATTCTGTTAGGGGCTAACATCCAAAATACATTGCTGCCCAAAGACTGCAATCAGATTATATAGCCTACTTGTTAATTCCTGCTGATTATGTTTGCTTCTAATTATTTGCAGTGAGGTAAAGCTTTATGATCTGTGGCATGGTGAGAACAAAGATTTTTCTAAATGTAAAATACAGTTGCATTGAGCAACTAGAAATTGTCCATAACTGTAATGGACAACAACATACATTTTCCCCCTTTTCTTACCAAAAGGTGGCTTAAGGTGTACATTGCTGCACCTCCATTGGTTGTTCTCCTTTTAAATTTGTTGTAAAATCCTCTTAAGCATAAGATAAGGCCTATTATTTTATGTATCTGATCAGTATTGTATTTATAGTTCATGGGCACAGAGTTTTCTGTTCTTTTTACTGTTAAAATATCATCCGATGAAATGTTAAGGAATTGCTCCTTCTTAAAAATGTGTATCTACTAGCCGGTTTTATGATGTTTTGTTGGGCACTAGGCATGCATTAAATTGCATGGTTAGATTGATTCAGAGTAATTTCATTTTAGAGGAGTATGTGCCAATTCTTTTTCCTCTCCAAAAGGCATGGTTTCAGAGCATGGCCCTGTGCCTAATGTTAATTCCATAAGGCTCCTTTGTTACGTTCCCCACCCCCTACCACACACCCACAACTGGCCTTTGCCATGAGGAAGATGTGTACCTATAATCAGGCATTTCTTTACTTTAGGGTTATTTGTCATTTCAGACAGCATGGACTTTTGAGAACAGGCTTAAGCTAGGGAAGGCAAAGTTATATAAACTGTATTCATTGTTAAATATTTGCTTCCAGGGAAGGTGAAAAATGCTTTGTACTTTTTCCTTTGGCTTTTTTCCCTCAAAAGAGCTTGTCATGCAACAGCAACAAAAAGTGGCCAAAGGCAGAGAAAACTCTTCTCTTTTCCATGTTGGTTTGTTTTTATTGTAAGACAAACCTTTCATGTTTTATTGTTATGAAGTTTAAACCTGGCCTAGAGGTGCCAATCTTTAGTGGAAACAGCTGCAGAGTTGGTGTCCCCCGATCAGGTGGGACTTCTTTGAAGCAACATGTTGCCTTTTAAAAGAGAATTGTGCATGTGAGAACTTGAATCTGTAAAACTCATCAGCGGTTCCACCATTGTTTATCTTTTAAGTAACTGAGATAGCTAACTTTAAGTAAAACATTGCAATTAAAAATCATTTTCTGAATTATTTTTTTTCCGAAGAGAATAGTCTTATTGCTTTTTGTCTTAAAAATACAGAAATGAGGGAAAAATCACCTTTAAGAATTGAAGATACAGCAGCCCAGTTGAACTAAGACCATAGAGCACATTCTTTGATAACTCTTTTTTGCTGGTCTGAACTGTTGATTCTTACTTCATATTTATACTTGCAGATAAATGCCTATAATAGGAGCAAAACTGGGTGGTTGGGCATATATCTGAATTCTAGAGATTAAAGATTTTCTACTTGATATTGATTGATGTGGAAGCATTGCTTATCTTTTTGATTGAGTAGTACTGTTAGCAATGGAGTCGGTATAATTCTTGGTCTACTGCTAGGAAAAGTTGAGCATCAGAGAGCTTTTTCTCCTTGGGGGAAAATAGAAGAGACAGGCATGGAGTCAGAGGGACAAGAAAAATGCTGAAATATTTTCCTTTGGGGCTTTTGATTTCTTTGCCAAAAAATTGCCTCCAGATGGAGAAGAGCAAAAGCTCTGATTGTAAGCCATTATGTTTTTACTGGCCTATCTCCCCATTCCGTTGCCTGGTTTGGAATCTGTAAGCTAGTCCAAATCCTTTACCTCATTTTCTAGTACCAATTTACTGTCTTACTCATCTTCCAGCTGCAAGGAGTGAGGCAAGTCGCCTTAAAATTGAACCCTGTACCATTTTATAAACCAAGCAACAGCAGAGTCTTGCCAAGGAATATCAGTATCAATGGCTTCCATGTCCCTGAGGTTCTTGAATCACACCTACCAGGTCAACTTCTTGTGTCTGTGACTTGTGAGGTAGGATTGGTCTGGGAATGAATCTAACAGGCCCTTTTGGCTTTGTGAAGACTTGTTACTACCCAGGTTGTCTAGCATTCTGAGCTGTATGGGGAGCACAGTCATGTTTTGGCTGTATTTCACTGGCAGTAGAAATCTTGACATTCCAATTTCCCTTGAGGGGTAGTAATTGTTTAGGGGTTGAAACTGGAGAGGAATCCAACATCTGGACATGGCGGGTACAGTAGCATTGGAGTCTGGCAGACTTGAGCCCAGATGACTGTTCCGCAACTAACTAAACAATATCCTTGGGCAAGTCATTTTCTTCATCTGGGGCTCTGGAGGGCCGTCTTTTTCCTCTGCCTAGATATTCTGGCTTGTGTGATAGCTCAGCCTTTAGGAATTGTTCTGGATTACTGCTTTTTATCTTCCTCAAAAAGTAGCCATCACTCCAAGTGCCGAGGTGACAAGGGGAGCGTCCTGTTGGCACTATCTCATGTTTTGGCTGTGGTATCCCTCTTTGAGGTGGGTAGGAGAGCCCAGGATGCTGGAGGCTCCTTGCCAGCAGTGTAGAGAGGGTCCACTCTAGAACAGTCTCCTGGCTTGTTCCCCTGCCCCACACCCCGCAACTTGTCTAGAGAGAACAGGGAGTCAAGTTTTTATTTCATGTTGGGCAGGAGAACCAAAGGCATCTGTAAAACCTCTGACAAATAAAGACGGTTAGAAATTAGAAAATTAATTCTCTACCAAATTATGAAAAAAAATCTGTTTGACGATGTTCACATTTAAGAAATGTTAATGTTATCTTTGTGAAGTTACTGCTATGAGATTTAGCATGTTTTTTCTCCCTCTTTGTAGGTACTGGTTTTGGATTAGGAATTGTTTTCTCACTTACCTTCTTTAAAAGTAAGTGTCACTCTGTCTTTTCAACATAATGTCGTAGTGTATACATATACGTAGCAGGGACACTTCCAGAGGACACATTGGGAACCCATCAATTTGTGGGTTGCCAACCCATCCATTTATGGGGTTAGGTAGCCCATTATAAAATGAATTAGATAAAGAATGTGGACTTGAAAGAGGTCAAAATGGGTTGGGCATCTCCAGCATTCCCCTGGGCACTGAGGCAGGGTGCCTGTTATCCTAAATATGATATCATTGCAAAAGCCTGTACTTGATGCCAGTGAGTCATTTGGCCAAGTCTACACGCTCAGATATTTCTAATTAATTGTAATTTTTTCTAGAGGAATTGAAAATGAGAATCCTGCTGGTAATAGAAACAAGTAGACCAGAAATACACACACTTCTTGGTCAAAAATTATCCTAAGCAAAGGGCAGGCAATATTCTTTTCATTCTGTGGAAGAACTTCTGAAGTTTGGATACCGAATAGATGCCAGAGGGATCCTTTTGACCTCTTTCTGTGAAGAACCAGTGGGAAATACTTGACTAGAGAATCATAATTAACACATAGTGCTGATATGAAAGAATCACTTACAGAGTGGCTTAAATAAACCCCATGACTTACTACTACAATCAAAGCATGTAAATATCGGTAAAATGCTTACATCTTTTTAGAATTCATGCATCTTACTGGCTAAGATATTAGTTAAACTGAGCAGATGATTAGAACTGATACAGAGAAGTTAAAAGGTTTATCTAGTGTTTTCATATTTTACTACTTTTTTTTTTTTTCTTCTTTTGAAACGGAGTCTTGCTCTGTCGCCAGGCTGGAGTACAGTGGTGCGATCTCAGCTCACTGCAACCTCCGCCTCCCTGGTTCAAGCAATTCCCCTGCTTCAGCCTCCCAAGTAGCTGGGATTACAGGCACACACCACCATGCCTGGCTAATTTTTTGTATTTTAGTAGAGACAGGGTTTCACCATGTTGGCTAAGACGGTCTCGATCTCCTGACCTCGTGATCCGCCCGCCTAGGCCTCCCAGAGTGCTGGGATTACAGTCGTGAGCCACCGCGCCTGGCCTTTACTACTTATTTTCCTCAAACTTATCAGCATAGGCACTTAACAAGTATTTGCTAAATTAATAACTTCACTACTTTACACCTCTTTTTTGGGGCCATTGAAACATTGATAAAAATGTATGGTTATTATAGTCATTAGTATGATGCACGTTGAATATTTATTGAACCCTAAGTAAATGTAATGTATTTAAGAGGATGGGGAGCTTTATCTTCTCTTAATAATTCCCTATTGGGATTTTCCCTTTTTTGCTCACTAGGAAGAATGTGGCCATTAGCCTTCGGTTCTGGCATGGGATTAGGAATGGCTTATTCCAACTGTCAGCATGATTTCCAGGCTCCATATCTTCTACACGGAAAATATGTCAAAGTATGTACAGAATATTTATTTCTCTTTCCTTCAGAAGAAAAAGATTTCTCCTGAGCCCCTGAAGAATTCTTTAGACTGTTTGTAATGAGTAAACCATGTGTGTCATTGTGGCACCACTCTCAGATACTAATTGCTCTTTGGCCTTCAGTGATGTCATCACTGCTTTGGTGCTAAAGTCTCCCCTGTGCCTTCAGATGCATATGTACGTTCAGATATATACTCATGTGCTAGCCGATTGCAATTAAGGAGCCTGCTTGAATGTTTATCATCAATGGTAAGGTAGATTGTGTTAACTATCTGTAAGTAGCACTTTTCGTTTAAGAGCTCAGAGTGCCCTGTAAACATCTCACATATACTTAAGCTAAACCCAAAGACTTCCGGGACTCAGCCATGATTCTGCTTTTTATTAATTTGTTTTATTTTTTTGAGACGGAGTCTTGCTTTGTCGCCCAGGCAGGAGTGCGGTGGTGCCATCTTGGCTCACTGCAACCGGGTTCAAGTGATTCTCCTGCCTCAGCTTCCTGAGTAGCTGGGATTACAGGCACCTGCTTCCATGCCTGGCTGATTTTTGTATTTTAGTAGAGACGGAGCTTCACCATGTTGGCCAGGCCGTGGTTCTGCTTTTTAATTGAAGAAGGCAGTCTGGACTGTAAGTCTCACATTCTGCTGAAGTCCTGTCTTCAGGTGGATTTTTATTTTTATTTTATTTTATTTTATTTATTTTGTGGGGATGGAGTATCACTCTGCCACCAAGGTTGGAGTGCAGTGGCACAATCTTGGCTCACTGCAACCTCCGCCTCCCGGGTTCAAGCGATTCTTCTGCCTCAGCCTCCCGAGTAGCTGGGATTACAGGCACGAGCCACTCACGCCTGGCTAATTTTCGTATTTTTAGTAGAGGTGGGGTTTCACCATGTTGGCCAGGCTGGTCTCGAACTCCTGACCTCAGGTGATCCACCCGTCTCGGCCTCCCAAAGTGCTGGGATTATAGGTGTGAGCCACTGTGCCTGGCCTTCAGGTGGATTTTTAATGCTGCACACAAGCTGGAAACTTCTTACCCACACCTCCAAAGGGAAGAGGGCAGCAGGCTTCCTCAGGGCTTCGTGTGTAGCAGTATTTTCCTTACTTGATGATTAGTTACTGTGGGGTTTAAGTGACAGGAACATTGGAGGCTGGGTGCCCAAGGACAGAGGTGGCACTTATTTTGTATTCCCAGGGCCTGAAACAAAATAGGCACTCAAATAAATGTAAAATGAATGAATGAGGTAAATTATTCTATTAGAGGTAAGTGCTGATGGCCTCAGGCTTACTAAGGCATAACCTTTGTAGCAGCACAATTTTCAGTGAAAAACTTCACATTCCCTGCATGCACAGAAGCCTCAGCTTTCCAGGTTACTCTTGGGCTAGAATCACTGTGAACGGGGCTGCAGTGGGGCTAGTGGAAAGGGCACAGAAGCCAGGAGACCTGGGTGCAAGCCTGTCACTTGCTTCCTGTGTGATCTTAAGTTATTTCACTTCTGAGCTTCCATTTTCCTCCATAAAATGAGGGTAATAATTTCTACCTATAGTGTTGTTGTGAGATTTAGACACAAAATGTTTTTAAGCTGTGAAGTACGAAATATATAAAAACATTGGTTATTATAGATGAGGCCAGCCCAAAAAGGGTGATTGACTTGTCCATTGTTCCACTGTAACAACAAGTAGAGTGGAAAATGTGGTACAAATGCATGTCCTAATTCTAGTCAGGAGCTGTGGCCACAAGGGCCACCAAATCCGAAGTAGCAGTATCCTACCACGGCCCTGCACCTGCCATTTTAGAACCTGCTCAAACCGTCAGCTGCCTGCAGCCAGCCCATGTCTGCTGGAGAGATGGGAGTAGGGGAGCCATCTCTGCACCAAAGCAAGAGTGAGGTCATCACAGGGACCATGCAAGAAGAGGCGCAGCTGTGTGGCACTGAAGCTGGCAGCCGGCCTTTTCCACCACTCCCTGGCTCCTCGCTTTCCTGGCACCAGAGCTGATTGTGGGGAGAACCGAAAGGAGCAGACAGAGAAGCTTTAGGTCTTTTGCTTAAAACATTTCCATTGTTCCAAACTGAGTTGTCAGGGATAATGGCTCAGGGGTGATTATATGCATATTATGTATTTAATGGCTGGGAGTTCCTGTGGAAAATATTGTTCCATTTTTTACATTTGTGTGTCCTGCTCCAAAATGGCCTTGTAACTTTTTCTGGACTTGAGTCTGTGCCTCGATGTTGTCATCCTCCATTCCCTGAAAAATGGAGCAAAATCCCAACCTGGGCTTATTCAGTGTAGTCCTATTGTAATAACTGCCTCCTGAGTGCCCAATCTGCCCCCAGGACCATCCTGGGTGCTTTATCTTTAATAATCTTTCCCTCTAGACCTGCCAGTGGATTTGTGAGAGATGTTACTATCCTCATTCAGCTGATGAGAAAGCAGACTCTTACCGGGGTTGAGAAACTTGGCAAGGCCATGTAGTTCGTAGGCTGATGAGAACCATGCTCTCCCCACTCCCCTGGGACGCCTTCGACAGATTTTAGGAATTGTTATCCAGGTCATGATGGTTTGGCCCTGTTCCACTTGTTTCCCACTCTTCTCCCTGGAAGATTGGGGCTGGAGGGCACTCTTAGGAACCTAGGTAGGGTGTACATAGTCCTGTTGTGAGACAGTTTTAATGTAAACAGTGTGATAAGGTTTTGGCCTCTGGCCCTTTGGGTCTGACCTGATACAGCAATTAGAGAGGGTTGTCAGAATGCCGTCTGCACAGTTTTAAGCTGAATGTCCTTGCTTTACAGGAGCAGGAGCAGTGACTTCACCTGAGAACATCCCAGCGGGAGGACAAGAGAAATCATGTTTATTCCTCAGGAATACTGAAGTGCCCTGGAGTAAGCTGCCATTCTTCTGTAACAATGTTATCAGTAATGCTTTAAACTCCAGCACCTGGTTATGCATTTGAAACCAAGTCTGTTTCTTGTTTTGTATTTTCTCTCTGGAAGTTGTAAGGAGGTGGTCTTAAATAAATTAAACAAAAATAGGAAGTCCATTGCATGGCCTTTGTTTCTTCACCTTTGGTCTCTGAGCATGAGGAGGACTGTGTGTGAACTGCCAGCAGCTGTAGCCACCTGCTCACAGCCTCTCTGAGAACCCCCTGAAACCAGTTGTTGGGTATCCTTCCCACTTGCCCCCTCACGCGTAGTTTTCAGAACTGCTTCCACCTCGTAATCAGAAGTTGAAGATTGCTGCTGCGTGGCCTGATGGAGATGACTGATGTCTTAAGGCGCCTTTCCTTCTGTGGCACCTCTTTGTGTGTTCTCACCTGGGGACCTGGCAGGGCACATCTCCGCTGTGCCTACTGCAAGGCGGTCCCGCTGCTGCTGTATTAGCAGGGGAAGAATCCTGGCTGTGTGGATGGCCCACTCCATTGAAGTCAAGTCCTGCAGCTTCATAGAGCTTGAGACAGTCCAAGCTTCAGCTCTGGAGGGCGGAGGAAAGCTCATGGCATACCCACCTGGCCGGAGGAGCCCGATTGGGGTTAATTTTATCTTCACGTAGCAGCTGAAGTTTGAGGACAAAAGGGCCACTTCTGATGCCCCTGAGTTTGTTCCTGTGGTTTCACTTGAACCAGGGATGCTAGATGCAAAGTCATATTTTAGCAATTTCTTCAGACGATATACAGAACCCCAGAGCTCAGCCGTTCTTATTTCTTTTTCCTTATCGTAGAATTAAGATAGGGAGAGCCCGATCCCACTTGCCCCTGTATCCTGTAAATGTTGATTTATCATCTACTGTAAGCGAGGCACTGTTGTAAGCAGCAGAGATAAATGGATAAAAAGACACAGGCTTATGCCTTCAAGGAGCTTAGAGTCTGATGGAAAGACAGACACGCAAACACAACTCTGAAAGAAGTGTTTTAATGGAGAAGAGAGGTGTAGGCAAAGTACACTGAGAACAAAGGAGAAGGAGCAACTACGTCTCCCTAGGATGGCCCCACAGGCGACGGAATGCCTGCGCTGAGACCCGAAGTTGACTGGGAATCCCAGACAGAAGGAGGGTAGCCTCTGTGTTTGCTCAGGATCATGTAATGCATATTATAGCTGGGAAATCGCAAGTAGTTCAGCATAGCCAGGGTGTGTAGGGGCAGGGGAAAGGCATGGAGCGGGAGGCTGGGCAATAGGGTACAACTCATGTCTGACTCCAGTTCTGGAACATTGATTAGACCTTAGTTCTTATAAGTGCTATAGTGAGTACATTCAGGGTAGCAAATACCCTCCCTCAGCCTCCCCACTCCCTTTTCCAGAAAGGTCTGCTAGGCTCTGCCCTACAAACTGTCCAGGCTCCTCTGCCCTCTGGGCTTGTTTTCCTCTTTATTGCTGCTTGGCTGTTTTTCACTTGGTCCTCTTCATTCTATGATTAAGGCAACCCATATAATTGAAAGAAAAATAATGTGCAGCCTGTTTCATCCCTTCCACTTGTTTTCTTACTATTTATTTATTTATTTATTTCTGAGATGGAGTTTTGCTCTTGTTGCCCAGGCTGGAGTGCAGTGGTGGCGATCTCGGCTTGCTGCAACCTCCGCTTCCTGGGTTCAAGCGATTCTCCTGCCTCAGCCTCCTGAGTAGCTGGGATTACAGGCATGCGCCATCACACCTGGCTAATTTTGTATTTTTAGTAGAGACGGTGTTTCTCCTCGGTCATGCTGGTCTCCAACTCCCGACCTCAGGTGATCCTCCCGCCTCGGCCTCCCAAAGTGCTGGGATTACAGGCGTGAGCCACCGCACCCAGCCTCCTATTTGCTTTAAAAGTAATTTCCTGGCCGGATGCGGTGGCTTATGCCTGTAATCCCAGCACTTTGGGAGGCCAAGGCGGGTGGATCATGAGGTCAAGAGATCAAGACCATCCTGGCCAACATTGTAAAACCCTGTCTGTACTAAAAATATAAAAATCAGCTGGGCGTGGTGGCGCACACCTGTAGTCCCAGCTACTCAGGAGGTTGAGGCAGGAGAATCATTGGAACCCGGGAGGCAGAGGTTGCGGTGAGCTGAGATTGCGCCACTGCACTCCAGCCTGGCGACAGAGCGAGAATCTGTCTCAAAAAAAAAAAAAAAAGCATTTTCCTTCCCTAATTTTTCGTCATTTTCCCATCCTCATTCAGGCAGAGAGAAGAATAACATGCCCCCTTCCAAAAAAGACAAAACACAAGGTAGTCACAAATTCCCTAGACACATTAGAAAAATAGGGAGTGGAGAGGGGCATTGGAATGAAAGTTCTCTATCTCATTAGCTGTTAGGCTTTAGGCATTTATTTGGATGCATCCCTTTTGCACCTTGGAAGCACCACTGAAGTGCTCTGAGAAAGGGGTCAGCTGTCTGAGGGAATAGTTCTGGATAGAGGCCACAGGAAGCACTGGCCAGTTGCTTTAGTTCTAGAGAGCTTTGTATTCCCGCCTTGTCGCCCTTAGCGGAGGCTGGCCCAAAGCACACTTGATCTTGTCCCCACTCCCTGCCCCCATCTCAGATCAACCTTCAGGAAGTCCCGGCTTGTTGGCAAAGGCACACATTCTGTGTAACTCTTAAGTTTCATTAGAAATTCAAGTCCTCTGGGGCCCTGTTCCCTTGTGGGCTTGTGCAACTGACTTTGTTTCTTGTCTGCCTTTCTGGAACCAAATCCAAGGAAATTCATGGGTTTGGGGAGACAGCGATGGGAACCCAGCAGGGCACAGGATGCTAGGATAAAGCTGTGGCGCCCCAAAAGTGGCCTGCTCTGCCAACATACATAAATACATACAGTCTGAGCTTGACACTGTATAATTTGGCCCAGAACAATATGTATTTTGAGCTCATTTAGGTGAATGACTTCGGCATTCCATGTACCCACTAGGGGAGGCTTTATCAGGCTGCATTTGCCTTATGCAGAAGTATGCCTTTGTTCTGAGAAATGGCCTCAGAACACACAGTTGAGCTGTCTCCTTTAGTGAGTGTCATCCTCTCATCCATTTCAAAAGATCGCAGATGCCGTCTTGAAGTCCTGCTTGTAAGAAATGCAGGGGTTGGGAATGGAGGAGATGACGATGTAGTTTTGCTTTTAGTTTTCCCAAACCTGTTTACATTTTTTAAAAATGTAACCAACCCATAATTGCATTTTACTTGTCGTGGTTCGATCTGATTGTATTGTCGAAGGACTATTTTTGAACCTGTGCAAATAAACTCTGCAAAGTATTTCCACAAGGATGTGACTCCATGGCGCTTGGACAGCCTTTATCCTGAATGGTACTGAGACACAAATGGTTTCCTGTTGCGTGCTTTCTAATTACCTAAATGCAAACGGGGTGGAAGGGAGAAAGTGGAAATTCTAAGTACCGAAAGGAATGTTAAATTTAGAATAATAAGCTCATCTGGAAGCTATCACCACTTTTTTCTTTAAGTGCGCTGCAAGCATCACTTCCCCTTGGACACCAAATCATGGTATTGGGGTAAAGACAGACTTGGGCAGGAGCAGGGGAGAAGCCCCATGTCTAATGAGCGGCCTCTGTGTGGATCAAGAGTGACAACTGTTCTGCTGTCAAGTGCCCTGACAAAGAAGAACCAAGGGAGAGGCAGGGCTGTAAATGATTTGGAGTCAGGGGACTGGATCTAAGTTCCCACTCTACCACTTATTTGCCAGGTGACCACGGGGAGTTGCCTTAACCTAAGGGGTTGTTGCAGGCTGGGCACAGTGGATCACACCTGTAACCCCAGCACTTTGGGAGCCTGAGGCAGGTGGATTGCTTGAGCCCAGGAGTTCCAGACCAGCCTGGGCAACATAGCAGGACCCCATCTCTACAAAAAACACAAAAATTAGCCAGGGATGGTGGCATGCACCTGTTGTCCCAGCTAGTTGGGAGGCTGAGGAGGGAAGATCACTTGAGCTCAGGAGGTTGAGGCTGCAGTGAGCCATGATCATGACACTACACTTCAGCCTGGGTGACAGAGTGAGACCCTGTCTTAAAAAAAATTAAAAACCACACACACACACACACACACACACACACTTATTTATGGAGCACATGGTCTTTGAGCTAGGCTAGGAGGGGAGAAGGGGAAAAGACACTGAAGAAAGAGAACTCTAGGAGCTTCCGCCCAGGTAGGAACATAGAACTATTACTGGGCATTTGCATTCAGGATAATTGGCTTCAATTGTTTGACCCTCACTTAAGGAGTTCAGAGCCAGAAGGTGGAGGTGGAGGAAGATGTCAAGAATTCTTGAAGGAGGCGTGGGCAGGTGATGAATCTTTAATGGGGAAGAAACTGGGGCTAGAAAAAAAGAGCTCATTATCAACTGTCAATCAAGTCATCTTTATTCCCGGTCCATCCAGTTTGAGCTAGGCAGAACATATATCACGAGGCTTACTTTTTACAAGCTTATGATAAAAGTACTATTATCCTCATTTTATGGATGAAGAAACAGATTTTGGAAGGGCAAATTAACTTGCCCAAGGACAAGTAGGTGAAACAATGCAGGTGGAATCTGAACCTGATTCCGGAGGCCAGACTCTTACCTACTTTCTATGCTGGTCAAAAGCTGTTTAAAGTGGGGAGGGTCATTTCAAAGGAAAGCAGTTTGATCCAGTTTAAACCTGATTTGAGATACTTCAACTAGTTGAAATGGATCAGAGCCAGTTTCACTGAGTTTAAATTAGTAAGAATAAGTTGATCCAATTTGAAGTCAGCTGTATTTGTTTAAAAAAGTAATTCCTATGTCTATTTTCTATTAATCAGAAACATAATTATCAATCAGAGCTTTGGGTCAGCGTTGCTGATGAGTTTGGCTAAGTCCTTGCAAATGTAATAGAGCATCATGACATTTTATTGGAGTAGGCATCTTAAAATCTATACACTTTTCAATTAGATAATTAGATTTCTTTTTCTTTTTGTCTTTTTTTTTTTTTTTTTTGAGACAGGGTCTTACTCTGTTGCCCATGTTAGAGTGCAGTGGTGTACAATTTTGGCTCACTGCAGCCTTGATACCCAGGACTCAGGTGTTTCTCCCACCTCAGCCTCCTGAGTAGCTGGGACTACAGGTGCATGCCACCATGCCCGGCTAATTTTTGTATTTTTTGTAGAGATGGGGTTTCACTATGTTGCCCAGGCTGGTCTTGAACTCCTGGGCTCAAGCGATCCACCTGCCTCAGCCTCCCAAAGTGCTGGGATTACAGGCATGAACAACTGCATCTGGTCCTAAATTTATTATTTCTTATTATGTGGCATAATAATTTCTTATTACGTGGAACTTTCCCTTCTCCCTCACTTATTTAGTCATTTATCTATATCAGTATGGACTCATGGATTCTCATTTTATTCAACTGATTACAATCCATTATTATTAATATTTAACTCAAATTGTCTAGATTTGTCCAGTAGGGTCTCTTTCAAATGGTATCTGTATCCCTTTGACGTATCCATTCCATTCTTTGAACACGAGCTATTGCAGACTCTTCTTGTATTTGCCCCACCCAGCCCTGGAATCAGCGATTTCTCCAAGGAGCGCTGGTTCCATTGAGTGGGGAGTGGTAGTTAGAAACCAAGCTCTCTAGGTGTGCTTGCTGCTGTTGGTGTGCCATTACTTAGACACACCAAAAGCTTTGTCCACCTCTTAGCCGACGTACTAGAAAATACGTGTCTGTGTGTGTGTGTGTGTGTGTATGTGACCTTGAGTTCATGCTATCTTAAGTCTAAAACCTAGGATTTAGTCTAGCCTTCCTTCCATCCATATTTGTAACTCCCTTATCTAATAGTGAGAAATGTGGCTCTAGGGATTTGATTTTGAAGGAGCAGTATCTGTAAATTAGGTCTACGTGGCTTCTGTGTGTGTGTATATGAGTATAAATGTGCTGTGATTCCCTCTCCAGTCTCTCCGTCTTTGTCTATCTGCACATGTATGTCTTCCAGTTTCCATCACTCTTTGCCCTCTAGTTTTTCTGCTGTCTGTATCTCTGATTGTGATCAAGACCTAGAGTACTTTTTTTTGTTTGTTTGTTAGCCTGGTATTTTTTTTTATTTTTTATTATTATTATACTTTAAGTTTTAGGGTACATGTGCACAATGTGCAGGTTAGTTACATATGTATACATGTGCCATGCTGGTGCGCTGCACCCACTAACTTTTTTTTTTTTTTTTTTGAGACAGAGTCTCGCCACGTCACTTAGGCTGGAGGGCAGTGGCGTGATCTCAGCTCACTGCAAACTCCGCCTCTCGGGTTCAAGAGATTCTCCTGCCTCAGCCTCCCAAGTAGCTGGAATTACAGGCGCCTGCCACCACACCTGGCTAATTTTTGTATTTTTAGTAGAAACGGGGTTTTGCCATGTTGGCCAGGCTGATCTTGAACTCCCAACCTCAGGTAATCCACCCGCCTCGGCCTCCTGAAGTGCTGGGATTACAGGTGTGAGCCACCTCACCCAGCCTAGAGTACATTTTTATTATAATAGTTATGGAATAGTTTTATTCTTATTTTTCAGTTAGGTAGTTGAGTTTGATGTTTTCTATATTTTTATTTTTTATTAGTTATTATAAGTAATGTTTGCTATATTTTTAAAGCCCTTAAATTAACTTGCTTTTTAAGTGGGTGCCTCTGACTGACTGATCCTTCCATGGGTCAGTGACTTTCAATCAGAAGAAAGGCTTCCCCAAATTCTTACTATAGAGCATCCACTGTTCTCATCAGAGCGTCCCTGGGTCACTGTGTAATCATGAGAAAGTCACTTGATCTCTCTGGGCCTCACTGTAAGATGGTTTTAATGATCCTTTTCCCTTCCTGCCACATGGTCCAGATGTGAGGTCAGGCACACTGTTATTGAGGAGAGAAGGAAAACCAGCTAAAGAGTTCATTTTTTAACATAATCAATTATATAATAAATTATGATGGAAAGAATCATCTCCCGTCTACATGGGAGTATATCCATTATAATACCACATGATAGACTCTTCATACCACAGAAATTAAAGACTCGCCACTGTTCCAGACATGACTTCCTCTTCTCCCCATGGAAGCAGACTTCATGGATAAAACCCAAATCCTACTTGGTTTATAGGAGAAGTCTTCCTGTCAAGGAATAGAAAGATGATTATAGATCTTCTCTTCATCAATTTGGATACCTCTCTTGAAGATTAGGAGATAAAGTCACAGAAGGTAACACTAGAATTTGTCAGTCAGGAGCCACATCTATTAGGGTTTCCTGAATCCTCTCCCTGGGTCCCCAAAACCAACCATAAAACTTCTTTCTGGTCTGGACCTGTTATCTGTAAAGCCTCAGTTTGATTGAGGATGGGGAACCTTGGGGAATTTCTTTGACCTTGCCAGAATCTCTGCAAGTCTTCCAAATGGACTCCCAGATTTCCATCTCTCCCTCTCCAACCAGTCTTAACAATATTTTATGCATGTTGTTTTCTGCTCAGAAATCTTCAGTAGCTCCCCAATAAGCACATAATATAGGTCCCAATTTCTTAGCCTAGCCTTCAAAGCCGCTTAACTCCTATCTCCACCCATCCCATGTGGAGCAGGATGGGGGCTAAGAGCAGGGGGCCCTGGAATAGATCTGCAGGGTTTGAATTCCAATTCTTCCACTTATTATCTGTGGGGCCTTGGAAGTTGTTTACTCTGTCCATGCCTCAGTTTCTTCATCCACAAATGGGAACAATGTTAATAATACCTACCTCAAAAGGTTATTACCTACATGATAATTAATTAATATATAAAAAGCCCCTTCATCAGTACTTGACATATAGTAATGTTAGACCATTGCTCCCCGATACACCCTTTTTAATCTAGTCTCCACACGGCAGCCAGTGTTAAACATAAATTGGATTATATAATTTCTCTGCTCAGAATTCCCCAATGGCTTCTCATCCCATTTGGAGAAAAAGTCAAAGTCGATACAGTGGACTGTAGGACTCTACAAGACCTGGCCCTCTTGGTACGTCTCTGACCTTGTCTCCCACCCACCCCTCCCTTGCTCCTCCGCTCCTGTCCTCCTGTCATTGCTGTTCCTGCACACACGGGCCCATTCCCACCTCCGGGCCTCCTTTGTACTTGCTTTTCTTTCTTTATTTCTTTCTTTTCTTTTCTTTTTTATTTTGAGACGGAGTCTCGCTCTGTCACCAGGCTGGAGTGCAGTGGTAAAATCTCGGCTCACTGCAACCTCCAACTCCCTGGTTCAAACAATTCTCTTGCCTCAGCCTCCTGAGTAGCTGGGACTACAGGCGCCTGCCACCATGCCCGGCTAATTTTTTGTATTTTTAGTAGAGATGGGGTTTCACTGTGTTAGCCAGGATGGTCTCTATCTCCTGACCTCGTGATCTGCCTGCCTTGGCCTCCCAAAGTGCTAGGATTGCAGGCGTGAGCCACTGTGCCCGGCCAACTCTATTTCAATCAAACTACTTATTGATTTATGAAACATCCCTTTCCTAGGGGTGACAAATGCATTCAAACAAGGAAGTTCCTTTTTTTTTTTTTTTCTTTTGAGACAGAGTCTCACTCTGTTGGCCAGGCTAGAGTGCAGTGGTGCCATCTCGGCTCACTGCAACTTCCATCTCCCGGGCTCAAGCAATTCTCCTGCCTCAGCCTCCCAAGTAGCTGGTATTATAGGCGTGTGCCACCACGCCCGGCTAATTTTCGTATTTTTAGTAGAGACAGGGTTTCACCATGTTGGCCAGGCTGGTCTCAAACTCCTGACCTCAGGTGATCTGCCCGCTTCGGCCTCCCAGAGTGCTGGGATTACAGGCATGAGCCACCATACCCTGTGTTCCATTTCTTAGCGTGGGCTGCTTTCTTGACGTGCCAAGTCTTGCTCATATCTCAAGCCCCTGCTCACATAACACCTCCTCCAGCAAGCTTTTTCTTTTCTTTTCTTTTCTTTTTTTGAGACAGAGTCTTGCTCTGTCACCCAGGCTGGAGTGCAGTGGTACAATTTTGGCTCACTGCAACCTCCCAGGGTCCCTGGTTCAAGTGATTCTCCTGCCTCAGCCTCTCAAGTAGCTGAGACTACAGGCATGCACCACCACGCCTGGTTAATTTTTATTTATTTATTATTATTATTTTTTGTATTTTTGTATTTTTAGTAGAATTGGCCAGGCTGGTCTTGAACTCCTGACTTCAAGTGATCTGCCCGCCTTGGACTCCCAAAGTGCTGGGATTATAGATGTGAGCCACTGTGTCCGGCCCAGCAAGCCTTCTCTAGCCATGCCAGCCCCCTGGGAGTTCTTCCTTCTCTGAGCCCCCATGGCCCTCATGCCTGGGCACCCTCCTTGGCAATAAGCCTTCCCTTTGCTGATTCATATGCTGGTCCTTCTCCCTTAAAGGGCAGCTCATATGCCTTATCCTATCTGTAATAGCTTGCACTGTGCTGGACACTTAGCAAGTAGTCTAAAAATCACTGTTGCTTTAGTCAAAATGTTTTAGGAGGCAAGTAACACACTCCTTCAAGTCAGCTTGAGATCGTGAGATCCTGGAGAAGCTCATAGAATCCAAGGTAAAGCAGAACATTGAGGATACACTGGCAAGAACCAAGCCCTTGTCAGCTCCTTCAGCAGCCAGAGTTCTCGAAAATTCTGCCTTTATGGGTTGCAGTCCTCCCAGATGGGCGCTATGCCCCTCAGTTCAGAAAGATAGTTTGATAGGCTCAGCCTGGGTCAGGCGTCCTCTCTGTTCCAATCCCCTTTGTCCAGGAGGGCAGGTTCGTGGAGAACAAGCATGGCTGCTGGATGCCCTGTGTGTATCTGTGTGTATCTGTGCATGTGGTTGGAGACCGGCTCTCTAGTAGAACGGCTGGGCAGATACAGAGATTCTTTTGTGCCTTCTTTTTCTCCAACTCCCATGTTCCTAAAAACGTGATTTTTTTCAACGAATGTATCTGGAGCACAAAAATCTCAAGAAAAAATATTGCTATAGAAGAGGATAAACCTATCAATTCTGCTACTGAATAGAAAAACCTATTAAAATTTTCATATCTGTGGCATATTAAATATTCACAGAAGGGCCCACTCTTGGCCAGGCGCAATGGCTCATGCCTGTAATTCCAGCACTTTGGGAGGCCTAGGCGGGAGGATCACCTAAGGTCAGGAGTTCCAGACCAGCCTGGCCAACATGGTGAAACCCCGTCTTTACTAAAAATACAAAAATTAGCCGGGCATGGTGGCGAGTGCCTGTAATCTCAGTTACTCAGGAGGCTGAGGCATGAGAATGGCTTGAACCCGGGAGGCGGAGGTTGCAGTGAGCTGAGATCGCACCACTGCATTCCAGCCTAGGTGAAAGAGTGCAATTCTGTCAAAAAAAAAAAAAGCTGAGGAGGGCTGCTCTTGAGGAGGGAGAAAAATTCTTCTCCCACTCACTGTGGATATGTGTGGGCCACGGGGAGCCGAGAAATGGAAGGAACAATATAGGGGAAAAAAAACCTGGAACCATGACATTGTAATATAATTGATTTGCCGAGGCCGGGCACGGTGGCTCACGCCTGTGATCCCAGCACTTTGGGAGGCCGACGTGGGTGGATCATGAGGTCAGGAATTCGAGACCAGCCTAGCCAACATGGTGAAACCCTGTCTCTACTAAAAATACAAAAATTAGCTGGGTGTGGTGGCACGCGCCTGTAATTCCAGCTACTCAGGAGGCTGAGGCAGGAGAATCACTTGAACCTGGAAGGCGGAGGTTGCAGCAAGCTGAGATCACTTCATTGCACTCCAGCCTGGGCAACAAGAGCAAAACTCCATCTTAAAAAAAAAAAAAAAGGGGGGGCCAGGCGTGGTGGCTCACGCCTGTAATCCCAGCACTTTGGGAGGCTGAGGCGGGTGGATCACGAGGTCAGGAGATCGAGACCATCCTGGCTAACACGGTGAAACCCTGTCTCTACTAAAAATACAAAAAAAATTAGCCGGGCTTGGTGGCGGGCACCTGTAGTCCCAGCTACTCGGGAGGCTGAGGCAGGAGAATGGTGTGAACCCGGGAGGTAGAGCTTGCAGTGAGCCGAGATCGCGCCACTGCACTCCACCCTGGGCAACAGAGCGAGACTCGGTCTCAAGAAAAAAAAAAAGAAAAAGAAAAAGAAAAAGAATTGATTTGCCTAACCTCTAGCCCTATGTATCGATTAAGAAGAGAACCCAGGGCTGCCCATCACCATGGCAGCCTTGTTCACCATATTTACCATGGGGGCCAGGGTGCTGGCAACGGCTTTGTGGAGGACCTGCAGGCGCCAGGCCCTTTCCTGAGAGCCCCGTCCCGGTGCTGTCACACGGAGGCTGTGTCTGTTACTGTGGGGTCAGACAACCACAGCTGAAGGAAACAGTGAATTCAGCTGGGCAGCATGTGGGGAGTCACAGGAAAGAAGAAAACAAGTGAGGAGTGAAGTGCCTTGATTTCCCTTCTTGATTCTTGGTGTCTCATCCTACCTACAAATAGTATTTTATTATTTTATTTTGTTTGTTTATTTATTTATTTATTGAGATAGTTTCTTTCTCTGTCACCCAGGCTGGAGTGCAGTGGTAAAATCATAGCTCACTGCAGTCTCTAACTCCTGGGCTCAAGAGATCCTCCAACCTCAGCCTCCCACATAGCTGGGACTACAGGCACATGCCGCCACACCAGGCTAATTTTTAGTTTTTTTCTTTTTATTCTTAGAGTGTCTTGCTATGTTGTCCAGGCTGGTCTCGAACTCTTGGATTCAAGTGATCCTCCTGCCTTGACCTCCCAAAGTGCTGGGATTATAGGCATGAGCCACTGTATCTGGCCCTACAAAGAACATTTTACATTTTTCCATGGGGCCAAGGACCCATGGAGTCCCTGGGGCCTCATTCCTGCTCTCCCGTCCAGGCCAAGACCCTCTGCAATCCTTGAGAGGACAGGCTCCATACTGTGGAACTCACAGTGCATGGCCACCTTCTCCTTCTGAGTCTTCTGTGTCCAAGATGGGGCCCAAGGTTTCCTGAGCCCACCAGCAGGGAGGAAGAGGCTAGAGGACACAGCCCAGGTGGATGGGCTCAAAGTCAGAACACCTGTTTCTGGTCCTGGATGTTCTGCTGACTTGCTGAGTGGATCTGGGCAAATCCTTTTTTCCTCTATGAAAAAGGATAATATAGCCGAGCTCAGTGGCTCATGCCTGTAACCCCAGCACTTTGGGTGGCTGAGGTGGGCAGATTGCCTGAGGTCAGGAGTTTGAGACCAGCCTGGCCAACATGGTAAAACCCCATCTCTACTAAAAATACAAAAATTAGCCGAGCGTAGTGGCACATGCCTGTAGTCCCAGCTATTCAGGAGGCTGAGGTGGGAGGATCTCATGAGCCTGGGAGGTGGAGGTTGCAGTGGGCGGAGATCGCGCCACTGCACTCCAACCTGGGCGACAGAGTGAGAGTCCACCTCAGACAAACAAACAACCCACCATAGTAACTACCACTTCCTGAGAGCCAAGCGTGTGCCGGCTCTGTGCCTCACATTCACGTCTCTCAGTGAATTCTGGGTGATCCTGGGGATGGGTCCTATTACAATTCCTGTTTTCCAGATGAGGAAACTGAGGCTCAAGAGATGCATTACTGGAGTAAGGTGAGAAAGCTTTGTGCTGAATCCTGGATTTGATCCAGGGCATCTGACTCCAGCACCTTTCCTGAGCTATATATATGAAACCTCCCTGAAATAGCTTTCATTTTATGGAGCACGTGCTATTTTCCAGGAACTGTGCTGAGTGCTTTGCATCCATTTATCTTCTTGAATCCTGGCTCCATCTCATTATAATCTCACCTTAAGTGTCACCTCTTTGCGACGTTTTCTGAGGCTTCTCAGTGAGTTCATACCTCCCCCACCACATCGCCCACTCTAGCTTAGTTCGTTCATAATACTTTTTCTCCTTTTTTTCTTTTTTTTTTCTGGAGACAAAGTCTCGCTCTGTCACCCAGGCTGGAGTGCAATGGTGCGATCTCGGCTCGCTACAACCTCTGCCTCCCAGGTAGCTGGGATTACAGGCACGTGCCACCACACCCAGCTAATTTTTGTATTTTTAGTAGAGATGGGGTTTCACCGTGTTGGCCAGGCTGGTCTTGAACTCCTGACCTCAGGTGATCCACCTGCCTCAGCCTCCCAAAGTGCTGAGATTACAGGCATGAGCCACCGCGCCTGGCCTCTCCTTTTTTTCTTTTAAATATTATTATGATGATAATTTTTCGAGACAGAATCTCACTCCATCACCCAGGCTGGAGTGCTCTGGCGTGATCTCGGTTCACTGCAACCTCTGCCTCCCAGGTTCAAGCAATTATCCTGCCTTAGCCTCCCAAATAGCTGGGATTACAGGCACGTACCACCACACCGGGCTAATTTTTGTCTTTTTATTAGAGACGGGGTTTCACCGTGTTGGCCAGGCTGGTCTTGAACTCCTGACCTCAAATGATCCACCCACCTCGGCCTCCTAAAGTGCTGGGATTGCAGGCGTGAGCCATCGCGCCAGGCTCTTTTAAATAAATATTAAACAACTGAACCTGGAACCTTCAGAACACATTGGTTATGTGAGATCCACTCATCTGTTTATCTGTTGCACAATCTGCCTGGGTGTGGCAGAACATAAGCTCCTTGGAGGCTGGGACCTTATTGGTCTAGTCTTGTTGTGTCCTCAACACCTCTGTGCATGTCTGGCACATAACAGGCACAATAAATATTTGTTGAATAAATGAATGACTCCAGACAACAAATCTATGGAGTACATAGCACTACTAACTGCATTTTACAGATAAGGAAACCAAGGCCCAGGTGTGAAACAACTAGCACAGAGTCAGAGGGCGATGCAGGAACAATGTTAAACCCTGAGCCTCCCCTGATGAGTCCGAATGGCTCCTCCCAGCTCCATACCTGGAGGTGTGAATACTCTCATCTTTATCGTAAAAAGAGAGGGACTGTGTACCAACCCGCTGTTCAGTGGGCTGGACTGGGAAGACAGGCCTTTTGCTTGTTTTCATTCTATTTCTCCAGCGAGAGTGCAGAGGTTTGGACCCCCGTTGAGGCCAGACTGACAGGATTAGAGGAAACAGCTGGGCTGAGTCGGTGCCCTGCAGGAGGGAGCTCACATTCCCGGACTCTGGGAGAGAGCAGCTCCCCACAGCTCAGTCACATTCCAGGTCGGTCATTTTCCTGAGCCCAGATGTTTGCTAATGAGCTGGGGAGAGGGGCTTTTAGCCCTGAGCCCCAGCTCTGGGCCCCACATTACCTCGGCCCCAAGAGGCTGGCCCAGGGCCAGGAGGCTCTGGCCTCAGGCCCATGCCCTGTGCCAGCCAGGCCTGTAGGGGCAGCTGGAACACCACTGCCAACCAGGTGCATCTGCTCGAGCTGGGACACTCTGACGTGACAGGTTCTGCCTTTCCCGCTGGGGCCCCTGGGGTCCATCATCAGTGCAGCATCCCTGCTGCAGCGTGATGGGGAGGAGCACTGAGGCAGCCGAGAGGGTGGAGAGGGTGTGGTGGGCACGGAAGTATGGACTTTGGTGTTGACAGGTCTGGGCTCAAGTCCAGGTTTTGTTAATCACTAGCAATGTGGTCTTGAGCAGGTAATTACACATTTTGGTGCCTCGATTTTTCTTACCTGTAAAATGGGAACAATGATGGGACTGTGGTAAGGATTAGAGGAGATGAAGCAGACAGAGTGACCAGCATAATGCCTGGCACAAAATGGGTAGATATTACTACCAAGTTACTTCCCAGGCCTCCTGCCCACACTGTAGCTTTCCTGTCACCAGACAGATGGTGACTCAACTCCAAACCCTTTGTCCCTGATTAGGGGGTTGGTGTTGTTCTTGAACCTCCCCGTGTTTGAGAGATGGTGGGCTGCCCTGTCAAGGGCACTGGCTGGAAGCTGTGGCTTCTACTCCTGGCTCTATGTGTGATCTGACCAGCTCATCAGGCTCCACAATTAGCTTTCTGCAATGGGGGAGTGGATTCTTACAACATGTAGAACTCTACTTTCTACCCTGCTCAGGGTCTGCATGAAAGATGGTGGGGGTAAGCTTTGGCTGCAAAATGGTAAATATTTCCTGAGTGTCTACTGTGTACAGTGCAGTGAGGCTGGTTTCTGCCGTACATAGTATACAGTTATCCAACAGACATTAGCTGGCATGGGCTTTTACTGTGTGACTTTAGGCGAGTTACTTAACCTTTCTCTTGACGTTCCTTTTTTCACTTTTTATTTATTTTTTTGAGACAAGGCCTTGCTGGAGTGACAAGCTCATTAGGTTCCACAATTAGCCTTCTGCAATGTTGTCCAGGCTGGAGTACAGTGGCACAATCATAGCTCACTGCAGCCTCAAACCCCTGGGATCAAGTGATCCTCCAGCCTCGGGATTTTTTTCACTTTTATTATTTTATTTGTTTGTTTGTTTATTTATTTATTTATTTATTTGAGATGGAGTCTCACTCTGTCTCCCAGGCTGGAGTGCAGTGGTGCGATCTCGGCTCACTGCAACCTCCGCCTCTCAGGTTCAAGTGATTCTCCTGCCTCAGCCTCCCGAGTAGCTGGGACTACAGGCACACGCCACCACACCTGGCTGATTTTTGTATTTTTAGTAGAGAGAGGGTTTCACCATATTGGCCAGGCTGGTCTCGAACTCCTGACCTCAAGTGATCCTCCTGCCTTGGCCTCCCAAAGTGCTGGGATTACAAGCATGAGCCACTGCGCCTGGCACTTTTAAAACAGAGACAATACTTACCTCATAGGTTTATTGGGAGAGTGGCAACAGCTTGCAATGGGATGAGGCACATGGTAAGGTGCTCAATATGTGTGAACTATTATAACGGTCATAGTTACCATTAAGGGAAGACCTATCTGTGCTACATTAATGGGGGATAATAATTACTTTATTTGCTGGGCGTGGTGGTTCATGCCTATAATCCCAACACTTTGGGAGGCCGAGGCGGGAGGATAACTTGAGGCCAGGAGTTGGAGACCAGCCTGGGCAACATGGCAAAACCCCATCTCTACTAAAAATACAAAAACTAGCTGGGCGTGGTGGTGGGCATCTGTAATCCCAGCTACTCGGGAGGCTGAGAATTGCTGGAACCCGGGACGCAGAGGTTGCAGTGAGCCGAGATCACGCCATTGCATTTCAGCCAGGGCAACAAGAGCAAAATTCTGTCTCTAATAATAATAATAATAATAATAACAACAACAACAACAACAACAACAACTTCATTCAACCAAATACATTGTACCTCTCACCTGGCCTGCCCATAAGCAATGGAGACACTGAAATAAACACGATTCCTGCCCTCAAGGTCTAATGGAGGAAAGAGATGTACACAGCTATTCTAGAGGGAAATTGACATGAACAGAAGTTCTCATCCTGTGCTCCAGGATCACACTGGAGGAGGGAGATGCTCCCAGAGGGTCTTGGGAAGGCTTTCCAATCTGGAGCTGGAAGAATGTTTGCCAGAGATGAAAGGAGGGGAAGGGAATTCCGGGCAGAGGGAAGGGCGCAGGCAACAGCTAGGAGGCGCAGATGCAGGCTGGGTGTGGAGGGTGCGAGTAGGCTGGAGTACACCAGGGAGTTCCCAGCAGGCCACTAGGAGCCACCCAGGATGCTCGGCAACCTCATGAGTCAGATGAGCAGGGCTGTGTCTATCTGGAAGTTTCCAGCCAAGCTAGGTAAAACACATGGACACAGGTAACTATGCTGTAAAGCAAAATCCCCAAGTCCTACAATCGTGTCCCAGTGGTGTCCCTGGGCCACCACTTTCCAGAAGCAAAGTTATTTTCTCACCCCGTTGTTAAGCACACAGAATAGAGAAGGTACGGCC
Source organism: Pan paniscus (assembly GCF_029289425.2). NCBI lineage: Eukaryota > Metazoa > Chordata > Mammalia > Primates > Hominidae > Pan > Pan paniscus. The sequence goes on along the minus strand of NC_073249.2, from coordinate 207,475,668 downwards.
GCAATCCACCCAAGTGTCCACTGATTAGATAGGAACCCCCGAGGTGAGGCTGGAAGCTGGGGCCAGGAGCTCCACTCTTCCCAGGAGTCAGAGAAGTGAGTTCATTTGCTGGCTTTTTAGTTCCTAATAGTCCCTGGGGCTTTTCGGGATGCTTAAGCCAAGGGCGTGGGGCCGAGAGCGACACTAGGATAACACTAGGCAAGGCTGAGCAACCCAGGCTACCAACAGCACGGACTTGAACCGGGTCGCATGCCGGAGCGGACGGGATGGGGTGCACCGCAGAACTGCGGACTCCTGGTGCCGGGACGCGGCGGGCTGGGGCGCCCCACTCTCGGGGCAAGTCTGCAATGCCCGGTGCCCACAAAAAGGACACATCCATCTTTGTCACCCTGAGGCCTGGCACGGCCTGACGGCCCAGGCTCGGTAAAAGTCGGGCGGAGAGAGTGGAAGCGCAGAGAAACCCGGGGAGGGCGCTTAAGAACGGGCCAGGGCGCCCGGCTGGGCTGCCCTGCCTCTCGGGCGCCGGCCAGGCGTCCCGGCCGCCCCACCATGCCGTCGGAGCGCGCCGAAGCTCAGCCCGGGGCGGGCGGGCCGGGAGAGGGCCCGGGGCCCCTGCCGCTGCGGCGCCCCCTCCTGCGCACCCGGAGGGAGAGGCCGCGCGCGCCCGCCCGCTCTTTCTGCGCGCGGCCCTCCCCGCTGCCCCCGCCCTCGCGCCCTGTTTGGAGGGAGCCACCCTGACGTCGGAGCCGCTCCCCCGCGCCGCGCGCCCGCCCGGGGCCGCAGACAGCGCGCAGCGCAGCCCAGCCGAGCGTCGCGGGGCCGCCCCCAGCCCTGCCGGCCGCCTCGCCGAGCCTCCTGGGGCGCCCGGGCCCGCGACCCCCGCACCCAGCTCCGCAGGACCCGGCGGGCGCGCGCGGTAAGTCCCGCCCGGGCCGGCATGCGGGCGCCCGGCTTCCAAAGGCTTCGGTCGCGGGGGCAGTGCCGCGCCCCCAGCCCGGAGCTGCGTCCCCCGGCGCGTCCGGCGGCCGCGGGCACCGGGTGGAGGCGCCGCCGCCGAGCTCAGGAGCCCTGGGGGACCTGGCGGGCGCCTCCGGACGCCGGCGCTGGGGACGTGGGCGCGGCACGGGGTGGCCGGGGGGCACCGCCGCGTCCGGAGCCCGTCCCCAGACTCGCCCCGGGGTTCCGTTTCTGGATCGGAGTTTCCGCGGCCGGGAGAGAGAGGGAGCGAGGGAGGGAGATGCGTGGCCGGGCGGGCCGGGCTCGCATGTCCCCCGGCCGTGCCCGGGCCTTGCATGTCCCCCGGCCGTGCCCGGGCCTCGCCGCGCCGCGCCTCTCGGCTCTGGACGTTTCCGCCTCCCGCGGCCCCCTCTGCTTCGGTCCCCACGTCCGTGTGTCTGTCTCTCCGTCGCTCCGTTTCCGCCGCTCACTTTCCCCTGGTCTGCCCGTCTCTTTCCGTTCCCCGCCTGCCTCCGTGTTCGGCTGCCCGCGTTTGTGTCTCTGCCTCTGGCTTTTCTCTCCCTCTCTCTGTCTCTGCGCTGCCCTCTGTGGGGGGCTCGCCCTGTGTCTGCGCCTCTCCCTGATCCCCCGCCCTCCGATCCAGACGATCCCCCCAGTGTCGGAGGCTCGCCTTCCCCCAGCGGGGTTCACGAATAGTTTCCTAGACCGGGTGCGGCAAACCCTCCCTCTGCCTCCCGCCGGCCCCGAGGCCTGGCCCGGGTCATCTCCCTGGAATTGAGTCTGGGGCAGGGAGAGCCAGCCTTTCCGGGGGCTCAGTTTTCTTAAGAATTCCACCCCCGCGAGGCCAGCTGGACGACAGGCCCTGCTGCGGGCCACCTGCCCGGCCCGCTCCCAGGGCGGGGCGATTCTGATCGTTTACAAGCGGCGGCAAAGGGGGCAGCCGCCTGCCTTGGCGTGGCCGGAGGTTGGCGGGCATCAAGGGAGAAGGCCACACTTCCAGGCTTTCGGAGGCCCTCGCTCCCCAAGCTGGACGCCACCAGCCTGTAACTAGGGGCACCCCAGGAAAACAGAGGTCAGGGCTGGAGGCCAAAGACCGGGCGCTGGCGGGGAAGCAATTTGTCAACAAGGAGCCCCTCACCCTTTGTTACTGCGGAATGGGGCCTCCCTAGACTCCCCCAGATGCTGGGACTGCTTGGGCGTGGTTTGCCTTGAGTTGGGGCCAAAGAAAAGGCGAGGCTGCAGCGTCTCCTCGGTGACCCCCACCCCTCTCCACCCACCCCTGCAAGCTGGACCTCTCTCCCGGGCCTGTGTTTTGGAGGGGTGGACAGGGGAGTAGGTGTTCTGCATCGGCCGGGGATATCGCCTCATTATTTTAAAGTGAAATTTCAGGCTGAGTTTAGCTGCTTCCCCCCACCCACAACCCCAAGGGTCGGAGGCTGCCGGAGCGGGCAGGGTTGTTGGTGAGGTCTGCAGTGGAACTTCTGCTGAGCAGATGTGCAGCCTGGCCCTGCAGCAGCTCATTAGCATGGATTTGTTTTGGAGGCTGTTTTTGGTTTGCGGGCAGGAGGGTCTGCGGTAAGGAGGGCCGTGGCCTGGGTTGGGGGGCTGGCACAGAGGTGGCCAGGGCTGGAAGGTGCAGGCAGGCCTGGGTGGCACGGGGTCGGCCCTGTGTGTTCGCCCCCTGGACAGTTGACTCATGCTCTCCCCAGTGCTGAAGGAAGGAAGGAAAAGCCACCCTGCCGTGAGACTGGGGTCGTGGAATCACAGTGGCCTTAAGCAGTATGCTGGAGCCAGGCTCCTCCCTGGGGGATCTGCTGAAATGGAAGTTCCCAGGCCAGGCTGCCCATTTTACAGGTTGCAAACGTGAAGCTTAGTGAGGGGAAGCAAATGGTCAGTGGCTCGAGCTGTAACCATTAGACTCTCCTGACTCCAGGCACACAGAAAGCCAATGTATGAGCTTTGGCCAGAACTCATCCTCAAACCCCAGAGTGAGCCCAGGAAACCCGGTTGGGCTGACCAGAGCCGGGGCCTGACCTGGGTGAGCAGGGAGCCCCAAGCCTGACACTGCCTTGCCCCTTCACAGAGCAACAATTTCAGTTGCACCATTCAAGGAAGTCCCTGTGCTCATTTCAAGACCTGGAGCGATCGCCCCGCCCTTGCCAAGCCCCAAGCCTAGGGCTGCAGCCCAGCCACCCTCCACACCCTCTGCGCCCAGCAGCATGCTCAGCCTGGCAGTGGGGCACAGCCTGTTTTCTTGAAGTTGGATTCTGGAGGAGGCTGGTGTCTCCACGACCCTGTCTTAGAGTCTGAGTGGGATCTTCCTCCCAGTTCCCACCTTAGATAGGGAATCATGTTGGGTGGCCCTTGACAGTTTCTAAAATCCATTCCCAGCTGTCATCCCACTTGCTTGAGTTTCACCTCAAGGTTTTCCCTAAATCCAGTTTCACTGGGGCAGATAACAGCTCAGACTGAAATAGCCTCAGGACCTGCCGAGGATCCTGTGGGAGCGAGGGGCAGAAGGGAGCAGGCAGAGGCCAGGGAGGATAAGAGGCCCAAGCTAGCACTTAAAGTGACATGGACTGAGGAATTAACTATGATGGGCGATCTCTCCAGAGGTTTCCATGTATTCTTCAGTTTAATTCTCACAGCTGTCCTGTGAGCTGGATATTAGCACTGTCCCCACTTTGCAGATGAGGAAACTGAGGTACAGAAAGGTTAAAATGGGGCCAAGTGATCCTAGTGCTTTGGGAGGCTGAAGTGGGAGTTCAAGACCAGCCTGGTCAACAAAGGGAGACCTTGTCTCTCCAAAAAATACAAAAATTAGCTGGGCATGGTGGTGTATGCCTGTAGTAGCTATTCTGGAGGCTGAGGTGGGAGGATCACTTGAGCCCCAGAGTTTGAGGCTGCCGTGAGCTATGATTGTGCCACCGCGCTCCAGCCTGGGTAACAGAGTGAGATCCTGTTACAAATAAAAACATAAAGATAAAAAGAGAAAGATTAGAATGGCTGAGCTAAGATTTGAACCCCAGTCTGTCATAATTGTGGAGAATGGAGGAGGAGAGCCAGACCCTGCCCTTAGTGAGTGTGGGGGGAGAGGAAAGATGGGAGAGGCAGGGGAGGGGGAGCATCTGGTTTAAAAGCCACCAGCCACAAACGCTGCGTGCTCGTTGTGCATGCGGACTGTGGTGTCACCTGAATGCTGAGCCCACAGGTAGAATTGTCCATCCCCATCAGCTGGGGCCAAGTGTGGGGAGGTTCCCAGAGGAGGTTCTGGAAGCAGGAGGTGAAGATGGGGAGGGAGAGCGCTGCCTTTCCACCGAGGATTCGTCAGCCCTGCCCTCCACGGCTCTGCACCAAGTGGTTGCTGGAACCGGTAACAGGAAAGGCCTGGTGTGTGTGTGTGCACGCGTGTGTGTGCGTGCTTGTGCGGATGTACATTTTCTTGTGCATATATAGGCATGCTTATATATGCGTCTGTGTGTTCTGCGTTCATAGGGGGCACAGGTGGTTTGGGGTATGCCTGCTTTTGTGTGTGTGTGGGTCTGGGGTGAGTGGATACACTCTACCTTGAAAATCCTGGTATATCTGGCCTTGAGTGACCTTGAATATTCAGACTTAACCCAGAAGAGGAATTGGGGAGGATGGTTCACTTGTTATACCAAAGCTAATCCACTCTACAAAGGGTTTCGCGGTGGGCGGGAGTCAGGAAGAAGTAAGTGTTCCTTGAAATCTAGGCCACTCCCGTGTATTTAGGGTGCATTTAGGATGCCTTTCCAGGTACCGGAATCCAGGCAGTGGGGCTGGGGGGCCTCAGCGGCAGTGCTGTTAATCGAAGCCCCTTTCCTGGGGGCTGGGAGGCCGTTGCTCCTGGCCTGGCTGGGCCTCGGAGTCCCGTGGGGAGCACATTCAGGTGCCCAGGCCGTGCCTCATACCTGGCGGGGTCACACGAGGAGGGCCGGGCCCCGGCGTCTCAGTTTTGGTAGGCATCTCAGGAAAGAGGTTTCACAGGCCTGACCCCGAAGCTGGCCTTCCTGGGGGACCCTCTGGACCAAGACTTTCAGGAAAGCAACCAGGGCAGGGCTGCTGTGTTTGTTCCCTGCCCTCTTCCCCGGAGTGGGAGCTACGGGTGGGTCACTTCCTTGACCTGTGCCTCAGTTTCCACAGTGCCAAAATGGGTCTGCTGTTGTCACCTCCTGGGGAATTTCCTTTCTGTGTGGGCGGCAGCTCAGAATGTACCAGGCATTGGCAGAGGGCCGCTGAGGAAGTGGAGGGCTTGGATTTGGGAGTGGCGGGTGGGTGGGGTTGGGAAGACACTCACCTGTGCCAAGGACACCTCCTTTAAAGCCTCACAGCGCCCCCATGAGGGAGGATCGTGTCACACATACCTTTACCAGGGCTCCAAGAGACAGGGTCAGCCATGGCCACAAGACGGTTGGCTAGGGAGTCAGGAATGGGATTTGAACTCTGGTCTGTGGAGCCCCCAAGCTTCCAGTCCAGGCAGTGGCTGAACGCTAGGGTGTTAACAGGAATGAGAGGCACAGTTGGCTGGGGCAGTGGTGGGAGCTCCAGGCCTCATCCTGACTCCAGATTCCATCGTTTCTTGCTTCTTTCTCTTCGGTGAACCTTTTGACCTGCAAGGGTGGCTGGGGGTTAACCTGCTACCCTCCAGGTTCAAATCCCGGTTCTCCTGTTTACTAACAGTGTAAGCCCAAGCAGATTTCTTGGCCTCTCTGTGCCTCAGTTTCTTCATCTAAAAATGGGGGAAAGAATAGGATCAGGCAGTTATCATAGGGCAGAATAAATTAATATCCAGTCACACACCACACAATGATGAACCACGTACACAATGGTGCTGCCATAAAATTATTATTATTATTATTATTATTATTATTATTATTTTGAGATGGAGTCTCGCTCTGTCCCCCAGGCTGGAGTGCAGTGGTGCAATCTTGGCTCACTGCAACCTCTACCTCCCAGGTTCAAGTGATTCTCCTGCCTCAGCCTCCTGAGTAGCTGGGACTACAGGCATGTGCCACCACACCCGGCTAGTTTTTGTATTTTTAGTAGAGACGGGGTTTCGCCATGTTGGCCAGGCTGGTCTCGAACTCCTGACCTCAAGTGATCTGCCACCTCGATCTCCCAAAATGTTGGGATTACAGGCGTGAGCCACTGCGCCTGGCCTCCCATAGAATTATAATACTGTATTTTTACTACACCTTTTCTTTCTTTCATGATTGTGTAGTGGCATGAGCCTGGCTCACTGCAGCCTCAACCTCCCAGGACCGAGTGATCCTCTCACCTCAGCCTCCCAAGTAGCTGGGACCACAGGCATGCACCACCACGCCTGGCTAGTTTTTAAATTTTTGTAGAGATGGGATCGTCTTATGTTGCCCAGGCTGGTCTTGAATTCCTGAGCTCAAGCAACTCTCTCACCTTGGCCTCCCAAAGTGCTGGGATTACAGGTGTGAGCCACCATGCTTAGCCTACTTTACGTTTTCTTTTCTTTTCTTTTCTTTTTTTTGAGATAGAGTCTCGCTTTGTTGCCCAGGCTGGAGTGCAGTGGCATGATCTCGGCTCACTGCAAGCTCCGCCTCCCGGGTTCACGCCATTCTCCTGCCTCAGCCTCCGTGTGTGTTACAGTGACCTACAGTATTTAGTACAGTCACATGTGGTCCAGATTTGTAGCCTAGGAGCAATGGGCTATGCCATATAGCCTAGGTTTGTAATAGACTAGACTATTCAGGTTTGAGTTCACTCTATCACCTAATGGCACATTTCTCAGAGTGCATCCCCATGGCTAAGTGACGCATGACTATAATTGCGCTCTTATATTTAGTTCAGAATTCAGAACCTCTGCTTCCCTCCTGAGAGCCATCTCTGACTGTGCCAACTCAAAACAACTGCCCCCTATTTACCCACATCCCTGGACCTCCCCTCAGGGGAGTGTCTGATTGGGCATAGGGTCTGTGCCCCCAGCTCCCTGCCCTCACCCTTGCCTTTCTCCCCACCCTCCTAGAAGTGAGTGAGTGTGGAACTGCAGGGCCCTGAACGGCCCAGGGCAGGGCATTGCTTTGCCTGACTTGCTGGGGGCCTTGGGACAGCCCCTTGCAGAGCAGGGAGACTTGGCTGGGAGATCTCCAACTTTCCTTCCCGCCCTCGCTTTTGGGGAGTCCCATGACTTGCTGTGTGACCTTCAGGGCGGGAGGAAGGGTTGAGAATCTGGGTGAGGCTCTCAAGGCTCAGGAAGGAAAGTACGATCGCTGCTTAAAAAAAAAAATAGATTAGTTGCTGCTTGAAAAAACAAAAAAGCATAAACCAACAAAAAAGCATAAACCAACAAAAAAAGAAAATTTGCTAGCCAAGAGCCCACCCCACCGGTGGGGGCAGCCTGGGCTTTTCGGGGCTGGGCAGGAGGGTGGGCGGAGGCAGGTGTGTCTGGATGACAGCCGTGTGTGGGAGAGACTTCATCTGGCATCCTCACTGCCTCCTGTTCCAGCCCAGCCTTGGCTCTGATGCTGGCCCAGCCTTTCCCATGATCCCCTGGGGGGAAGAGAGCTGACCTTAGTGGGTGCCTCCTAGGTGCTGTGTACCTTCATTTACTCCTCCCGATTCTTCTCCAGGGAAGGTGCAATGCTTCCCATGTTAGGGTTGAGAAAGGCAGTTTCTGAGGAGTGAACTTATTTCTGGAGTCACACAACTCCTAAGGGGAGGGACTGCAGTTCAAACACTGGGGACTCCAGGGTCCACTCTTCCAGGGGGAGGCCGGGGAAAATGCTGGAGCTCCATGCTGCTGGCCCGGGGAGGCCGAGGCCCCAGCGCCCTGCGGAGAGCCTGCTAGGGCCTGGTGGGTTGGGTTATAGCACCCCTCTGTGGACACAGCTGGCCCTGTGATAACCTCAGCTGTGCACTGGAAAGGGTGGAAGGTAAGGAGGGGGCCTTCTGCCTCAGTTCGTCTCATTTCTCCTAACCTCTGTCCCAGCCTGACGCTGATAACCAGTTCCTGATCTCTGGGCCTGCAACCTCTTCCAAAAAGTCACCATTACCCCATTTCCCAGTAAGCCTCCATTAGCCTCAACCCCAGTCTCAACACTCGGCTTCAGCCTAGTTGTGACCCACAGCCTCAGTTGTGACCTCTCCTAATTCCAACTCCAAGTGCTCACCCCAGCCTCCCTCCCTCCCTCTGTCCCTCCCTCCCTGCCTCCCTCCCTCTTTTCTTTCCTGTCCTTTTTTTCCCTTTCCTTTTTGACAGGTTCTTGCTCTGTCACCCAGTCTGGAGTGCAGGGACGCAATCATGGCTCACTGCAGCCCCAAGCCTGGTCTCAAGCCATCCTCCCGCCTCAGCTTCCCACATAGCTGGACTACAGGTGCACATCACAATGCATAATGTGATAATAAAAAATGTGTTATCACAGTGTGATAATAAAAAAATATTTTATTTTATTTTATTTTATTTTGAGACCAAGTCTCACTTTGCTTCCCAGGCTAGTCTTGGACTCCTGAGCTCAAGTGGTCCTCCCGCTTTGGCCTCCCAAAGTGCTGGAATTACAGGTGTGAGCCACCATGCCTGGCCCAGGCTACTTGCATTACAACCCCAGTCTCAATTCCAAATCCACATCACTTTCTGCCCCAGTCACCTCCCTGGCCCCCTGTGACCTGTTGTTCCTGAGGAAGCAAGATGGGGTCAGATATAGGAGGACAAGAGTCCCTGGACCTCTCCTAAGGGTCTAGGGGGCCAGTCCAGCCCAGGGAGCCCTGGCCTTAAATGGACCTCCAGGACCCTTCAGGTGTGCTGTGGGCAGACCCTGACTCAGGAGTGAGGAAGCCTCCTGCATGCCGGGCTTGTTGAAAAATTCACTGGGTTGCCAGCTAGGGAGGAATCCATTCTATTTTGTTAGGATGTGGTTGTACTGGAAACATGGGCTTTGTCAGCGAGACCGGAAATGCGTGGGTGAGGGCCTGGATCGTGACAGGAACTCATTTGGGAGGCGGCGGGGGGGCAGCCTGTCCGACCTCACTTCCAGCTGCCCTTCCTCCCCAGTGGGCTGGGAGTGGGGCTTATCCCGGCATTGGGGTCCCCTGAGATGGAGACCTGCAGGAGAGGGGCAGGAGCTGGGGGGACTTGCTGGATGGGGAGCGGAGTGCTTGGAGGGGGTCACAGCCCTGCAGGAGCCCCACTCAGCCAGCCCACCTCTAGACCCCTGCTCCCCAGACACTTTATAAAGTACTTGGCTCTGGGCTGGGTGCAGTGGCTCACACCTGTAATCCCAGCACTTTGGGAGGCCGAGGTGGGCAGATCACTTGAGGTCAGGAGTTTGAGACCAGCCTGGCCAACCTGGTGAAACCCCATCTCTACTAAAAATACAAAAATCAGCCAGGTGTGGTGGCGAATGCCTGTAATTCCAGCTATTCTGGAGGCTGAGGCAGGAGAATCACTTGAACCCGGGAGGCGGAGGTTGCAGTGAGCCAAGATCATGCCATGACACTCCAGCCTGGGCGACAGAGTGAGACTCTGTCTCAAAAAAATAGATAAGTAAGGCCGGGCGCAGTGGCTCACACCTGTAATCCCAGCACTTTGGGAGGCTGAGGCGGGCGGATCACGAGGTCAGGAGATCGAGACCATCCTGGCTAACACAGTGAAACCCCGTCTCTACTGAAAATACAAAAAATTAGCGGGGCATGGTGGTGGGCGCCTGCAGTCCCAGCTACACGGGAGGCTGAGGCAGGAGAAGGCGTGAACCCGGGAGGTGGAGCTTGCAGTGAGCAGAGATCGTGCCACTGCACTCCAGCCTGGGCAACAGAGCGAGACGCCATCTCAAAGAAAAAAAAAAAAAAAAGTACCTGGCTTTGCCATCTCCATGGCCCATGGTAGGATTGTCCTAAATGGGATGCCCAGTCCCAAGCCACCTGACTCCTGGTGCTGGGCTTCTGTGGGGCCAGTGGGACCAGGACTTGTCCCCTCTTCCTCCTGATTTAGCCTCACCCAGGCCCCTCTAGGGACTGTCCCAAGGTAAAGAATCCCTGACCGAGCGCATAGCTGCCTAGGAAGCCTGATCAAAACGCAGACTCCTACCCACCCTAGAACTTTTACTCCACAAGTTCCTAGGGAATTCTGATCAAATTTCAGGTTTGGGAACCACTGGCCTGGCTCACTGCACTCATTTTACAGGTGGTGGGGAAACAGGTCTGAGTGTCCCGGTCACCCAGCACACGTGGACCCGTGCCCTTTCTCGGCTGTGCTGTCCTCCGAGGGTTTGGGGGCCTCCTTGAAGAAGGCACTGCCCTCATCTCTGAAGCCTCCCTCTCCTGTGCTTTTTGCACTGGGGGGCATGGGTGAAACTTAACCTGGGGCGAGTCTCCTGCAAGTGGAATCCTTTGACACAGACTGCCCTGCAGCGCCACCTTTTGGCAGATCCTGGTATTGTTTTAGTATCTCGCTCCATCCTATAGCAGGGGAATTTGCAAATAGCCAAGTGCTTAGCTTTGATTGGCTCCCGCTTGACTCACGTGTTAGAATGGGGCTGGGGACAGTGATCTGTGTAGAGCCCTTGTGGATTCGAGTTTCTGGTGAGGCATCTTAGAGAACAATACTGTCTGGTTCAGGGTCAGTTTTTTTGCCTGAGGTCTGGCCAGCCAAGGTGGCCCAGGAATTCACTGCAGGCCAGGTGCGGTGGCTCACGCCTGTAATCCCAGCACTTTGGAATGCTGAAGCAGGAAGATCGCTTGAGCCCCAGGAGTTTGAGACCAGCCTGGGCAACACGGCGAAACCTGGTCTTTACAGAAATTAGCCAGGTGTGGTGGCGGACGCCTGTAGTCCCAGCAACTCGGGAGGCTGAGGTGGGAGGATCACCTGAGCCCAGGGAAGTCGAGGCTTCAGTGAGCCGTGATCCTGCCACTGCACTCCAGCGTGGGTGACCGAGTGAGATCTTTTCTCAAAAAACAAAACCAAAAAGAAATCACAGCAACGTGAAGGTTAAGGCTAACTTTTCAAACATCAGAATCCTGACAACAGTTGCAGTAGCTTTCAAGGAGACATGGTGTGTGGCCAGCCCCTCCAGGGCTGTGTGGACAGCTTTTTGTGTATTTTCCTGGGTGACTCACAGCATCAAAGGGAGAAAGGAGGTAGTAATTGTTCAGCACTTGACATGTGCTTGAACACTTTGTAATTGCAATCCTGTGCCAGGCAGTGGCACCATCTCCCCTTTTTAGATGAAGAAACCGAGGCACCGAGATAAAAAGTAACTTGCTCAAGGCAATTTAGGAAGTTGTAAAACCAACCAACACATATGGAATGTGTATTATCTGCTAGGCTCATTTAATATCTCATCTGACCTTCCAGATACCCATCTGATGTAGGTACCACTCCCAGCTCCAATTGTGAGATTCAGAGGGGAGAAATAACTTGTCCAAAGTTGCACTTGGTTAGTAAGTGGGAGAGCTGGGGTTGCGCCAAGGAGTCGGATGCCAGAGCCCATGCTGTAACACCACTGCCCGGCCCCCTGCACCTTGCTGTGCCTCACCTGGCACCTGTGCTCCGTTCTAGGGCTCTGGAGGCCACGGGCATGATGCTTCGGGTCCTGGTGGGGGCTGTCCTCCCTGCCATGCTACTGGCTGCCCCACCACCCATCAACAAGCTGGCACTGTTCCCAGATAAGAGTGCCTGGTGCGAAGCCAAGAACATCACCCAGATCGTGGGCCACAGCGGCTGTGAGGCCAAGTCCATCCAGAACAGGTGGGACCCAAGGGGTGGGTGGGGGGATGCGGACAGGGGTCCAAGGAGGGAGGAAGAGGACCAGGGCTGCCCATCCCTGCCTCCCCAACAGTGACACGGGCATGGTGACCTCTCCTCCCACAGGGCGTGCCTAGGACAGTGCTTCAGCTACAGCGTCCCCAACACCTTCCCGCAGTCCACAGAGTCCCTGGTTCACTGTGACTCCTGCATGCCAGCCCAGTCCATGTGGGAGATTGTGAGTACTGCCTGCCTGCCCCACCCAGTCTCGGCCCGGAGCCTGCCCCAGCCTTGGCCTTTCTCCCCAGGCTCCTGTATTCCAGCAGATGGCCACAGGGCCTTAGAAAGGCCCCACTGTGTGCAGGGTGAAGGGCTTGTGCTGGGGATACAAATGTGGGCCTCCCCACAGGATAGCTCAGAAGTCTGACACCAACTTGTACAGGACAGGGATGTTCCCGAAGTTCCATTCTGATGTCTCTCATGGGCTGAAGTCCTTTCAGGGGCTTCCTGTTGTTATAGGATGAGACCAAAATCTTTGCCCTATCCCAAGAACCTGGCATGGCCTGGCTCAGTGGTCTTTCCAGCCTCCTCCTGCTTCCTGCCCTCCTTAGTAGCTTGACGCTTAACACAGCCGCCTTCTTTCAGTGCCTCGCACCTGCTCCGTTCGCTTCTACCCCAGGGCCCTTGCACCTGTTCTTTTCCCTGCTTGGAACACCACCTCCGTCCCCTTTCTCTAGTTCACTTCTATTCATTCTTCTGCCCTTGGCCCAAGCAGCGTTTCCTCAGGGCCCCTTTCCAGGCCCCCTGACTGGGGCACACCCCGGTACCATTGGCTCTCAGAGCACAGTATGCTTCCGCTTCAAGCACCTTTCACACCTGCAGTCTTCCACCTGCATCCAGGTGATTTTGACAGATCTGTTTCCCCCACTAGACTCTGATTTCCTTGAGGGAAATGTGTCTTTGTGTCCCCAGAGCTGGCACAGGGTAGGCGCTCTGTGGAAGGGAGGACGGAAGAGAGGAAGGGAGGGAGAAGGAAAAAAGGTACTTAGATGGGTGATGATAGGGGCAGAGTAAGAGGTAGATGGGGTTCCTGCAGGGTGAGCCTCAGCTGGGCTGGGCTTTGGGGTGGGGCTTTTTTGAGGAAGTGAAGTCTGAGCTCAGACCCAAAGGCGCAGTTTAGGGCATGTGGTAGTCGGCGGGGGTGGGGGGGTGGGCAGGGGGAACCTTCCAGGCAGAGGGAACAGCCTGTGCGGAGTCCCTGAGGCAGAGCCCAAGCACAGGATTGGTAAGAGTGGTGCAGGGTCAGGGGTAGGGGGGCCAGCCAGCTGGTGGCACCTGAAGGTCCTGGGTGGCCTTAGTGAGGGGTCAGGGTTTGTCTCCAAGTGCAGGGGGATCGCGGCGGTGGGGGCGATTTTAGCAGGGGCAGGCCACACTGGTGGCTGCTGGTGGGGAATGGGTGGGAAGGTGGCAGGACTGGATGTGAGGAGACAGCTCTGGTGGCTTGTGCAGGGGTTCAATTTCCCCCTCCCCATGGGACCCCAGAGCTAACTGGGCATCACAGGTGGGCTCTGGGATTCTTGATCCCATGAGGAAGTATTACCCTAGGGGCTGCCTTGCCTGCCCCAGGCCTTTGGGAACATGCCTCTGCTTCTCTCTTGCCCTCTGCAGGTGACGCTGGAGTGCCCGGGCCACGAGGAGGTGCCCAGGGTGGACAAGCTGGTGGAGAAGATCCTGCACTGTAGCTGCCAGGCCTGCGGCAAGGAGCCTAGTCACGAGGGGCTGAGCGTCTATGTGCAGGGCGAGGACGGGCCAGGATCCCAGCCCGGCACCCACCCTCACCCCCATCCCCACCCCCATCCTGGCGGGCAGACCACTGAGCCCGAGGACCCCCCTGGGGCCCCCCACACGGAGGAAGAGGGGGCTGAGGACTGAGGCCCCCCCAACTCTTCCTCCCCTCTCATCCCCCTGTGGAATGTTGGGTCTCACTCTCTGGGGAAGAGTCAGGGGAGAAGCTGAAGCCCCCCTTTGGCACTGGATGGACTTGGCTTCAGACTCGGACTTGGAATGCTGCCCGGTTGCCATGGAGATCTGAAGGGGCGGGGTTAGAGCCAAGCTGCACAATTTAATATATTCAAGAGTGGGGGGAGGAAGCAGAGGTCTTCAGGGCTCTTTTTTTGGGAGGGGGGGTGGTCTCTTCCTGTCTGGCTTCTAGAGATGTGCCTGTGGGAGGGGGAGGAAGTTGGCTGAGCCATTGAGTGCTGGGGGAGGCCATCCAAGATGGCATGAATCGGGCTAAGGTCCCTGGGGGTGCAGATGGTACTGCTGAGGTCCCGGGCTTAGTGTGAGCATCTTGCCAGCCTCAGGCTTGAGGGAGGGCTGGGCTAGAAAGACCACTGGCAGAAACAGGAGGCTCCGGCCCCACAGGTTTCCCCAAGGCCTCTCACCCCACTTCCCATCTCCAGGGAAACGTCGCCCCAGTGGCACTGAAGTGGCCCTCCCTCAGCGGAGGGGTTTGGGAGTCAGGCCTGGGCAGGACCCTGCTGACTCGTGGCGGGGGAGCTGGGAGCCAGGCTCTCCGGGCCTTTCTCTGGCTTCCTTGGCTTGCCTGGTGGGGGAAGGGGAGGAGGGGAAGAAGGAAAGGGAAGAGTCTTCCAAGGCCAGAGGGAGGGGGACAACCCCCCAAGACCATCCCTGAAGACGAGCATCCCCCTCCTCTCCCTGTTAGAAATGTTAGTGCCCCGCACTGTGCCCCAAGTTCTAGGCCCCCCAGAAAGCTGCCAGAGCCGGCCGCCCTCTCCCCTCTCCCAGGGATGCTCTTTGTAAATATCGGATGGGTGTGGGAGTGAGGGGTTGCCTCCCTCGCCCCAAGGTTCCAGAGGCCCTAGGCGGGATGGGCTCGCTGAACCTCGAGGAACTCCAGGACGAGGAGGACATGGGACTTGCGTGGACAGCCAGGGTTCACTTGGGCTCTCTCTAGCTCCCCAATTCTGCCTGCCTCCTCCCTCCCAGCTGCACTTTAACCCTAGAAGGTGGGGACCTGGGGGGAGGGACAGGGCAGGCGGGCCCATGAAGAAAGCCCCTCGTTGCCCAGCACTGTCTGCGTCTGCTCTTCTGTGCCCAGGGTGGCTGCCAGCCCACTGCCTCCTGCCTGGGGTGGCCTGGCCCTCCTGGCTGTTGCGACGCGGGCTTCTGGAGCTTGTCACCATTGGACAATCTCCCTGATGGACCCTCAGTCTTCTCATGAATAAATTCCTTCAACGCCTGTGTTCTCCTCCTCACTGACTGGCTCTGCCAACCCAGGTTCTCTGGAAGTGCCGGCAGCGAGGCCCAGGGGCAGCAGGGCTTGGGCTCAGGCAGTGGGGTGCTGAGCAGGCCTGCCTGGCCCCCACGTGGCACCACTGTCTCTGCATCCTTGTGGCCCTCTCCCTGTCTTGCCCTGTGCACCCCTGGCTCCTGATCCTCTGTCTCCCCAGCTTTCATGTCTTTCCTTGGGTGCCAGTTTCTGGCCAAGCATACACCTTGGGTGGGCCTCCAGAACTGGGCTTCATGGATTTTGGCCCCTGGTCTCGTGGGCTTGCCTCATGCCATCTCTTCACCCACACAATGGCCCAGGATCAGCCCTTGCCTGGGCCTGGCCTGCCTGGCCCCCTGGGAGAAGGGGAAACAGACAAAAGTATTGGTTACAGATTAATATATAAGGCTGGGCCCTGTGCGGGGTCCTCGCCCGGTCCGCACCACCTCCCAGTGATGCGGATATTGTCCTCAATTTGTAGATGAGGCATCTGAAGAGCAGGTGCTAGTAAGTTTCCCGGGATTATGCAGTGAAGAAATGTCAGCAGGACTGGAACCCAGGCATCGGCTCAGGGCCCACACCAAGTTTGGGCATGCCAGCACTCATTTGATCATTGAACAAGTCCATAGTAGGACATTTCACCTTTGTTCTACGGAGTGGGAAACTGGGGGTCTGGAAGCACAGGTGACTCATATAAACTCGCAGTTCCCTTGACTCCTGACCTCACACCTGGACACTTAATGGCGGCACAGTCTTGGGCAGGACCTGCCTTCATCCTGTGTCTGGAACAAAGCTGGGTGTACATTCATAGATAAATAAGGGCTGGGCACAGTGGCTCACGCCTGTTATCCTAGCACTTCGGGAGGCTGAGGCAGGAGGATTGCCTGAGCAACGAAAAGTGAGACCCTGTCTCTATAAAAAATCAAAAAATTAGCCAGGTGTGGTGGTACGTGTCTGTATTCCCAGCTACATGGGAGGTTGAGGCGGGAGGATTGCTTGATCCCTGGAGGTCGAGGCTGCAGTGAGTCATGTTCGTGTCACTGTACTCCAGCCTGGGCGATAGAGTGAGAACCTGTCTCAAAAAAAAAAAAAAAAAAAAAAAAAAAAAAAAAAAAAAAAGGGAAGGGGAAGAAGAGAAAGGAAGGAAGAAAAAAGAAGCTTGTAAGGGTCTGCTGGAAGTAAAGCAATAAAGCAGGAAGGTGAGTTGGCCTGGCTGGCGCAGCCTGGAATGCTAGCCAGAGTTCAGACTTCATTCTCATTGCATTGAGGCGCCCTAGAGGTGTCTGCAAAGCTGGGTTTCAGGAGACTAAGCTAGGATGGAGGAGGGAGATGCTGGGGCTATCAGCGGGGACTGCAAGGCTGCCGGCGGGAGAGGATGGGGCCAGTTATGTCAGGCAGTGGGGTTGGAGAGGCAGGGCCGTGAGAAGCGCTGCTGATTGGATGTGGGAGCCCAGCGAGAGGGAGTAGCCTGGCTTGAGAGACGTCAATTGAGAAGCATCCCTTGGTGTGCCACCTTCCGGGGATGGAGGGAATTGCATCCTGCATCCTCCCCCCAGTGAGGAGGGACTTAAAAGTTTTTGTTTTTGTTTTTGTTTTGAGACGGAGTCTGGCTGTGTCGCCAGGCTGGAGTGCAGTGGCGCGATCTCGGATCACTGCAACCTCCGCCTTGCGGGTTCAAGTGATTCTCCGGCCTCAGCCTCCCGAGTAGCTGGGACTACAGGCGCACGCCACCACGCCCAGCTAATTTTTGTATTTTTAGTAAAGACGGGGTTTCACCGGGGTTTCACCATGTTGGCCAGGATGGTCTCCATCTCTTGACCTCGTGATCTGCCCGCCTCGGCCTCCCAAAATGCTGGGGTTACAGGAGTGAGCCACCGCGCCTGGCCTGGGACTTAAAGTCTTTACAAGGGATTAACACTGATAGCAGCGCAGATAGCAACACAGGTCCCTCTCTTTCCACTTTGTTTGCCTGTATGGAGCCAGCTCTCAACTGGTTTTCTTCCTCTGCTCCAAGCCTCTGAGGAGATTGAGTCTGCTTGGGTTCAAATCTTAGCTGGACCACTGCCTAACTATAGTCTTGAGCAAGTCACATAAGATCTCCAAGACTCACTTTTCCTATGTGGAAAATGGGGAATAATGGTCACACCTACCTCACTCCTAGAGTGGCAGTGAGCGTTCTGTGAGTCAGCGCATGTGTAGAGCTCGGGACATGCCTGGCTTTAGTAAGACCTCAGTGGATGTCAGCTGTTATTATGATTGAGAATGAATGATTGGCCCACGCTGCAGGGTGTTGCACTAATAGTTTTGTTCATTTATTCATTCATTGAACAGATATTTATTGAGAGCCTAATATGTGCCAGAGATCCAGCGTGAACCAGACAGACAAATCCCTGCCTGCCTTCAGGGAGTTTACCCAGTTGTTCAGTTGCCTTCTGGCACAGAGCAGCTTTGGGCAGGCTGGCAACCTCCCTGGGGCCTTGATTTCTCCACCTCTGTCATGAGGAGCTTGCCCCGGTCCCCTGTGAACTGACAGGCATGGAGGTCTGGGGCAGACGACTCCCTAAAACTCAGCTGTTCCATAGTGGCACCTGCTATCTCCTCTGGGGAGGAAGCTCTCATAGCTAGAAGTAAAGCAAAAGCTGAGTATTCTTGAAAGCCCCTCTTTACCCTGAAATGTTTTTTTTGTTTGTTTGTTTTTTGTTTTGTTTTGTTTTTGAGACGAAGTCTTGCGCTGTCGGCCAGGCTGGAGTGCAGTGGTGCAATCTCGGCTCACTGCAAGCTCCGCCTCCCGGGTTCACGCCATTCTCCTGCCT
Source organism: Pan paniscus (assembly GCF_029289425.2). Lineage (NCBI taxonomy): Eukaryota > Metazoa > Chordata > Mammalia > Primates > Hominidae > Pan > Pan paniscus. The sequence continues at coordinate 207,457,880 of NC_073249.2, read as the reverse complement.
CAGCCTCCCGAGTAGCTGGGACTACAGGCGCCCGCCACCATACCCGGCTGATTTTTTTGTATTTTTAGTAGAGATGGGGTTTCACTGTGTTGGCCAGGATGGTCTTGATCTCCTGACCTCATGATCCGCCCACCTCAGCCTCCCAAAGTCCTGGGATTAGAGGCGTGAGCCACCGCGCCTGGCCAACCCTGAAATGTTAAGCGGTCTAGGACTTCGTTATTTCATGACCCAAATGACAGTTATAGGAGAGCACACACGAAGTGTCTATAAAGGTCTCAGCCAGGTGCGGGCCTCATGCCTGTAACTCTAGTGCTTTGAGAGGCTGAGGCAGGAGGATCACTTGAGGCCAGGAGTTTGAGACCAGCCTGGGCAATACAGCAAGACCTTGTCTCTACAAAAAACTTAAAAAATCTAGCTGGGTGTGGTAGCGCACACCTCTAGTCCTACCTACTTGGGAGGCTGAGGTGGGAAGGTAGCTTGAACACAGGAGTGCGAGGTTACACTGAGCTATGATAGCATCACTGCCTCCAGCCTGGGCCACAGAACGAGACTCTTGTCTCTAAAAAAGAAAAAAAGTCTCAAGTTCAAGATAATAACAGTATGGCCGCAAGGTGGCACCATAACCCTGGCCCAATCTTAAAATAAAATTTTAAATTTTAGTACAGAGCGCATTATAACAAACATCAGTGGATCCATCACCCAGAATGAACAAATGTTAAAGTTATTGCCAGGTTTTCTTTAGTTTGTTTGTTTGTTTGAGACACTGTCACCCAGGCTGAAGTTCAGTGGCTATTCACACGTGTGATCATAGATCACTGCAGCCTTGAACACTTGGTCTCAAGCAATCCTCTCACCTCAGTCTCACAAGTAGCTGAAACTAGAGTCGTGCACCACCACGCTCGGCTAATCTTTAGGTCTCTTTTTAAAAAATAAAAGATATCAAGTATTGTGGGAAAAGTGAAAGCAGAAAGACTAATATTCTATGCACTACCTACAGATTTTTACAAAGCAACATTTATCAGGCAAAATTTTTTACTCATCTCATTCACAGCTCCACTGCCTTGGTTTCATAGCAGCAGACAATTTAAGAGGCTTTGCACAACTTCACAGAGCAAGTGGCAGACTCTGGATGATGAACCCGGGTTGCTGGGCTCCAAAATCCTTCCACACAGCACCTCTCAGGGTTGCAGCTGTTCACGTCAGAAATCCCTGGGCTCAAGGAGTTAGCACAGAGCTGAATGCATTATGATTGTGCTGATGGGAACACTAAAGCCAAGAGCTAGCTTTTTTTTTTTTTTTTTTTTTTTTTTTAAGATGGAGTTTCGCTGTTTTTGCCCAGGCTAGAGTGCAGTGGTGTGATCTCAGCTCACTGCAACCTCTGCCTTGTGGGTTCAAGTGATTCTCCTGCCTCAGCCTCCTGAGTAGCTGGGATTATGGGTGTGCATCACTACACCTGGCTAATTTTGTATTTTTAGTAGAGACAGGGTTTCATCATATTGACCAGGCTGGTCTCGAACTCCTGACCTCAGGTGATCTGCCTGCCTTGGCCTCCCAAAGTGTTGGGATTACAGGCGTGAGCCACTGCGCCCGGCCAGCTAGTGTTAACATAGTATCAAAGACACAGATTACATCAGTGTCATTTAATCCCCTCAGCTACTCTGTGAGGTAGGTGCCATATTGTTCTGCTAACTATTACAGAAGAGAAAGCTGTGACCCAAGGAGATGGAGCCACTGGCCCTGTAATCCCAGAGCTGGGATGGAGTGGGAATCCCAAGCCAGGTGTTTCTGACTCTCTGCCCAGGCTTGCTGTACTACGTTCTGTTCCTTGGGGGGCATGGCAGAAATCGTCACAGTGGTGCAGTGTGGTGGCAAGGAGGAAGGACAGGCCTCCTCTATCTGCTTAAAAGATGCTTCTGTGGGCAAGGCTGGGGCTCTGAGCACCAAATAGCAGCTTAGAGTTGGCGGGTGGGTGCTGCAGGCTCTGAGGTGCCTGAGGGGAGGTTTTTGACCATCTGTAATGGGCTCTCTTTGCCATGGGCATCAAGCAGATCTGGATTTCAGTTCCACTTCACCACTTGCTGCTGGTGATCTGGGGCAAGGCCCTTGGCCTCTCTGAACCCCAGTTTAATGTCTACCTCTCAGCATTATTGTAGGGGTCGGAATAAATAACTGGAGGAGTAGGAACCGTACAACAAAGCCCCTGGGGACATCGCAGGAGCCTTCGATTTGGAAAGTATTATTTTTCTGTTTCTGTGGAGAAAAAATGATCCCACCCCGATCTCTTTATACTACATTTTCTTTTTCTCTTTCTCTTCTTTCTTTCTCTTTCTTTCTTTTCTTTCTCTCTTTCTTTCCTTTTTTTTTTTTTGACAGAGTCTTGCTCTGTCACCCAGGCTGGAGTGTGCAGTGGCACAATCTTGGCTCACTGGAACCTCTGCCTCCCAGGTTCAAGCGATTCTCCTGCCTCAGCCTCCCGAATAGCTGGGATTACAGGCGCCTGCCACCACGCCCAGCAAATTTTTGTATTTTTGATAGAGACGGGGTTTCACCATGTTGGTCAGGCTGGTCTCGAACTCCTGACCTCAGGTGATCTGCCCGCCTCTGCCTCCCAAAGTGCTGGGATTACAGGCGTGAGCCACCGCGCCGGGCCCACTTTCTCTGTTGATTATGCTTATTGTTTATTGTCTGTTTCTTCCACTAGAATGTAAGCTCCATGGAGGTGTGGATCTTTGTTTTGGCCACTGTAGTGTCCTGATGGGTCAGAACAGTGCCTGACATCTAGTGGATGCGCCTTAAAAGATGCGTTGAAATATCTGTTCAATGAATGAATGAATAACAGTATTAACCTGCACAGCAGTGTTAGGCAGAGACTCTTCTCAGCCAGAGGGGAGAGGTACAGAGGGAGGTCACACCCAAGGGAAACCACACCCCACGCCTCTGCCTGCCGCGACTCTGACACACCTGGCCTGGGGATTCTCAAATCTGTTCACGCTCTGTTAGACTAGGAGCGCCAACAGCTCAGGGACTTCATCCTTAGTACCTGGCCCCTTTGGGGATCGGGATGGTTTCTGCGGGGAAGGCCCTGGGGAAGGTTAGCTTCTTGCTCAAACTAACGGTGAAGAATGCCCAGAATTACTAACCCATTTTACAGATATGGGAACTGAGGCCCAGAAGGGTGTCAGGCGATTTGTCCAATATTTCCCAACTCCTGGCTCCCCTGAAAGCCCGGTGACCCCGTTGTGAGTGGGCAGGCACCCATTAGGGAGCAGCCCCTGGATAAGGGCAGGTCACAGCCCCCTGCTCCGAGTTCCGCCTGCGCCGCCGCCACGTGTGGGTTGGGAGGGGCATCTGAGGGTGTGGGGGCTGCCACAGCCCGGGAGGTGACCCCGCGCAGCTGGGGCGCCCTGATCTTCGGCCCACAGGCCCGGGGTGCCGGGACCCCGCCCGCCTGCAGGGCCAGGGCTCGGCTCTCCCCGCCCACCGCGAGGCGGGGCGCACGCTCCGCGGCGCGGGGACCGCGCGCTCCAGGCTGCACCCGGCCTCTCCTCCGCGCGTGCGGGCCCCTCGCGGCGCCTCCCGGGCTCGGGAGACCCGGGCCCGCCGCCCGCCCGGCCCGCGGCCGCCTCTTCCTCTCGCAGCCCCGCGGCGCTTGCCGCAGTCGCAGGCGGCGGAGCAGCCAGAGCGCCCCAGGTACCAGTGCGGGCGGGAGACGGAGGCGACCCTGCGGCCGGGTGGGGAGGGGGCGCCGCGCGGCCGCTGCCCTCCTCTTCCCGCGGGGCCTGGCGGCCCCGGCGAACCCCCGCGCCGCACAGGCCGTGTGCGCCGGATCCCGGTGCCTCCGCGCCAGCTGAGACCTGCCTTTCCCAGGGGGGGCTTTGCTCCGGCCCCTAGGCCCCCGCCCTGCGGACCCCGCCCTGGCACCCCACACGCCCACCGGCCGCGGGGAGCCTGCTCCGGCCCGAGAGCGCCCATTCACCCCCCTCACCCACCTCCCCGCGTTCCCACTTCCCCGCACTCTGACCCGGCCGGACGCCCCTCCCCTATCTTGCCGCCCGCCCCCTCCAGGTGGCTCTGCTCCTACCCCAGGGAGCCCATCCGACCTCTGCTTGACTTCCCGCCGCTTCCTTCAGGGGCCTCCGCTCATCGGGTGCCCCTCCCCAAACTTCCAACCCGTTTGCTCCAGGAGTTCCTGCCCCATCCCCGAGGGCGCCCAAATAGCCACACTGTGTCCTCCTGTAGTCGCTGCCCCCCGATCTAGCGCGACCCAGCGCCCCCGCCCATGTCCCCCCACTCACCTCCCCCGGGGGGCGTGGTGAGTAGCGGTCTGTTCTCACCGACGGTCCCCGTCCAGCCTGCGCTTCGCCGGGGCCCTCATCTGCTTTCCCGCCACCCTATCACTCCCTTGCCCTCCACCCTCGGTCCTCATGGTCCCAGAGCCGGGCCCAAGCGCCAATAGCACCCCGGCCTGGGGGGCAGGGCCGCCGTCGGCCCCGGGGGGCAGCGGCTGGGTGGCGGCCGCGCTGTGCGTGGTCATCGCGCTGACGGCGGCGGCCAACTCGCTGCTGATCGCCCTCATCTGCACTCAGCCCGCGCTGCGCAACACGTCCAACTTCTTCCTGGTGTCGCTGTTCACGTCTGACCTGATGGTGGGGCTGGTGGTGATGCCGCCGGCCATGCTGAACGCGCTGTACGGGCGCTGGGTGCTGGCGCGCGGCCTCTGCCTGCTCTGGACCGCCTTCGACGTGATGTGCTGCAGCGCCTCCATCCTCAACCTCTGCCTCATCAGCCTGGACCGCTACCTGCTCATTCTCTCGCCGCTGCGCTACAAGCTGCGCATGACGCCCCCGCGTGCCCTGGCGCTAGTCCTGGGCGCCTGGAGCCTCGCCGCTCTCGCCTCCTTTCTGCCCCTGCTGCTGGGCTGGCACGAGCTGGGCCACGCACGGCCACCCGTCCCTGGCCAGTGCCGCCTGCTGGCCAGCCTGCCTTTTGTCCTCGTGGCGTCGGGCCTCACCTTCTTCCTGCCCTCGGGTGCCATATGCTTCACCTACTGCAGGATCCTGCTGGCTGCCCGCAAGCAGGCCGTGCAGGTGGCCTCCCTCACCACTGGCATGGCCAGTCAGGCCTCAGAGACGCTGCAGGTACCTGGGGTGCGCAGGGAGACCCGGGCTGTGGGATAGAGAGGAATGAGCAGCCCCTGGGGACCCCCTGGGCATCCCCACTTAGCACACATTTGCTCATGGCCCTGCGTGGCTGTTGTGAGCGCCCACCTTTCTTCTGAACTCCAGAGCCAATGCCTGACCCACCCACCACAGGATAGCTCCGTCAGGATTTGGGGGCAGGCTTCTCCCAGGTACCATGTACAAAAGGGAATTTATGGTGGCCCAACTCTCCCCATCTTTGCCTCCCTGGTCTTCCCCATCATGGCAAATGGCACCATTGCGGCATCACATGCCAGGAACTTAGGAATACTTTTCTCCCTCACCCTCATGCCATTCATTAGCGAGACCTGTTGGCGCTGCTCTAAACAGGTGCCATCTCCCCTGCCACTTCCTACCAGGGAGGCTGTGTAGACTTCTCCTGGCTCCCCTGCTTCTGCCGCAGACCCAGTACTCTCCATCTTCTGCGTAGAAGCTGGAGCACTTAAAAAAGAAGTGATCATGTCACTCCCCTGCTTCAGACTCTTCAGGCTTCCCACTGTGCTCCAGATAAAGAAAACCTGTCTCAGGATCTGGCCTCAGGATCCCACACTGCCATCCTCTCCAGTGTCACCTCCCCTCTCCCTCTCTCTTACTCTGCAACAGCCTTGTGGCCTTTCTCACGGTTCTAGAAGGCACTGGGCTTACTTCTGTGCCCAGGTCTTTGCACTTGCTGTTCCCTGTGCCTGGAATGTTCTTCCCCCGGCTGCCTTCTTCCCAGGGGCCATCTTTGACCACCCTGTCTGCAGGCCCATCTGCACTCTCCATCCCTGTTATTCTCCATGAGAACAAGTCATAAAAATGACTTGTTCATTCTGCCTCCCTGACTTGAATATAAGCTCCAGGAGGGTCACACATATTGAGATCAGTTTTTTTGGTTTTTTTTTTGAGACGGAGTCTCGCTCTGTTGCCCAGGCTGGAGGGCAGTGGCGCGATCTTGGCTCACTGCAACCTCCGCCTCATGGGTTTAAGCGATTCTTCTGCCTCAGCCTCCTGAGTAGCTGGGATTACAGGCACCCACCACTATACCAGGCTAACTTTTGTATTTTTGGTAGAGACAGGGTTTCACCATATTGGCCAGGTTGGTCTTGAACTCCTGATCGAGGTCAGTTTTGATCCCCACTGTGCATAGCAGGTCCCATCTTGTTTCAGTGCCTGGGAATGGGGTAGGTGCTCTTAGCTCAAGGCCTTGCATTGTCTATAAGTGAATGCCTGCTCTTGCCATCCAGGCCACAGTGCACCTGACTCCTATTGTCCCCCCTGGAGGGGTGGGTGTGTAGACCGACCAGGCCTGAGACCCAGTGACTTCAGTCGCAGGTCTTGAGGAAAGTCCCAGCTGGGCTCTTTTCGTGTAGCCCTGAGTGGTGAAAGCTCTAGGAGGGTGGGGGTTGCATTGGAGGTCACTGGGCACATGGGGACTTGGCAGAGGGGTGAAAGGCTAACACCCTCCTTGGCAGTCCCCCAGACAAGCTTGCCTGTCCCACCCAGGTGGGTGAGGCCCAAAGTTGCCCCTGCCTATCACCTGGGGTGGGGGCAGGGCCCCACATGGACTGGGAGTCCTGGCTGCCGCCCTGCTCCTTCTCCCTATCCACGCTCCCTGTAGAATGTTCTTCAGTCTTGGCAGGTGGCTGGGACTCTGACTTGCTTCTTCAGGGGTGGGATGGCTGCCTTAGGCCATATACCCTGGGTTCTTGCTTTTTGTTGTTGTTATTGTTTTTTTTTAAGAGACAGGGTCTTGCTCTGTCACCCAGGCTGGAGGGCTGGAATGTAGTGGCGTGATTATAGCTCACTGCAGCTTAGAATTGATCATAGCTCATTCCAGCCTGAAGAGCTGGAATGCACTGGCCCGATCATAACTCACTGAACTCTTGGGCTCAAGCGATCCTCCTGTCTTGGCCTCCCAAAGTGCTAGGGTTACAGGCGTCCCTGGGTTCTTGAAAAGGAGTGTTTCACAAGCTTCAGGCATTCAAGAACTGCCTGCAGGTATCTTCCTTAATGCCTCTTCCGCCACCACCTCCACACCTTAAGCCACTTAATTCACATGCACTTGGCATTTTATTTATTTATTTATTTATTAGACACAGGGTCTCACTATATTGCCCAGGCCGGCCTCGAGCTCCCACTTCAGCCTCCCGAGTAGCTGGAATTGCAGGTGCATGCCCCCGTGCCTGGCATTCTTGACATTTTCTTTAAATCATCTCTTTTATATTTTTACTTCCACGAATTTGTGTAGAAAGAAAACTTCGTATCTCCTCTAGAAATGGAAAATCTGTATCCCTTGCCATAAATAGAAGGTGATCACAAACACCACTTCAGTGAAACTGAAGAAGCTCCAGCCCTATCACTGAAATGCAGCTTGGTGTGGTTGAGGTGATGAGCCTAGGGCCTGCTTTCTCTTTGTAGCGTGCTAGAAGGTATTACAAACATGGTAGCATCAACGTGGGACTTTCTCTTGACGCACCTAGAAGAGCTGGAAGACAGCTGTAATGGGCTGACGTGCTCACTCTGTGATTCACTCATTTTATGGGGTGTCCCTTTACCATCTAAAATCATCTCCATTCCCACAGTTCAGGAAGCTCTGCTCTCGTGACTAAGGATGTGAGAAGTTGGCTGGTCTGGGTGAGGTTGGGGCGGGAGAGATCAGGATTCCTAGTTGCAGTGGTGCCAGTACCACACAGATTTTCTTTCCATGAATCTCGCTGGCTGGTACTAGGATTGAACCTGAGTCTGTGGTCTTGGAATCTGGGCAGGAGTTTCCCAGGTGCTAACAGCTGCAGCCCCACAATCTGTGAGCACTCACTCTGTACCAGGCACTGAGCTAAACTTATTAATTCCCCAAACACCCAATGAGTCAAGTACTACCAGCACCCCTGTTAGACAGGTGGGGAAACTGAGGCTCAGAGCGAGAGGTGACTTGCCCAAGATTGCACAGTTGGTAAGTGAGGTTTAAGCTCGGATCTGGCTGGTGCCATCGCCCTGTGCTGGTGTGCTGCCTGTGGGCAGTGATGCTCTTGAAATGCTTTGCTCGGGGACCCCACACCTTGCCCCTTTTCTTCTCTGTGCCTTCTGGTCTTCTCTGTTGGGTCCTCCTGATCCACCTGAGCCATGGCATCCCTAGTCCTCAGTCCTCGGAGCATCTCGTCCTTTTTCCACATTTGCTCCGTTAGTGACCTCATCTTGTCTCGTAACTGAAAATACCACCCACACGCTGATGACTTCCTACCTGGGCTGCTTACAGGCACGTGCTGCCACGCCCAGCTAATTTTTGTATTTTTAGTAGAGACAGGGTTTCACCATGTTGGCCAGGCTGGTCTCGAACTCCTGACCTTACGTGATCTGCTAGCCTTGGCCTCCCAAAGTGCTGGGATTACAGGCGTGAGCCACTGCGCCTGGCCCTGACTTCCTGATTCCGTTCTTGCTCCCTTTCAACCTTCCGCAGTGGCCCCAATGATCCCCTTTACAATGCAGTTCCTGCTGCATCATTCCTCTGCTCTGGCAGCCTTGTGTCTCACATCACCTGGCCCTCTGACCCTATCTGGCCTCCTCTCCTTCTATAATCCTGCTTGTTTCTTCTCTTTCAGCCATACTGGCCTCCTTGCTGTTCCTTGAACACACCAAGCCCATTCTGCCTCACTTGCGGTTCCTTCTGCTTGGAGTGCCCTTTCTTCAGGTCTCCACCCTGTTCTCCCACTAATTTCCATCATTTCCTTCCAGCCTCTGTTGAATTGCCTCCCCTAATCCCTCTCTCAAGAGTAGCACCTCTCACCCTCCCCAGGTCCTCTCCAGTCCTCATTTCCTAAGTTATTTCTCTCAGCAGCACCTCCTACCCCCTGACATGTTCTATACCTACCCATTTTTATTTATTTACTGTTTATTTCCTTCTTCTAGAATTTAGGCCTATGAGGGTGGGGAACTTGTTTTTCTGCCTTTTTTTTTTTTTTTTTTTTTTTGAGACAGAGTCTCACTCTCTCGCCCAGGCTGGAGTGCAGTGGCGTGATCTTGGCCCACTGCAACCTCAGCTTCCCAGGTTCAAGCAATTCTCCTGCCTCAGCCTCCGGAGTAGCTGGGCTATAGGTGCACATCGCCACACCGGGCTAATTTTTTGTATTTTAGTAGAGATGGGGTTTCACTGTGTTGCCCAGGCTGGTCTTGAACCCCTGAGCTCAGGCAATCCACCCGCCTTGGCTTTCCAAAGTGCTAGGATTACAGGCGTGAGCTACCATGCCTGGCCTGTCTTTCTGTTTTCCCCCGTGGTCCCAGGAATTAGGGGCACCTGGCACATCATGGGTGCTCAGAATGTATTGATGGAAGGAATGCAGTGTACACAGTGCTTCAGGGAGCCTGGTATTCCAGCCCTGTTTGGGCGGTTGCCTGTTTTCTCTTGCCTTTCAGAGTCACTTCTTGAGTGTCATGATCCTGAACTTTTTATCGTGTGAATTCATTTGCTTGGTGACATGTATTGACACCTGCTTTGCACAGCAGCTGTTCTAGGCTGTGTATGTAGTGGTGAACGAGACCAACAGTGCCTGCCCTCTTGAAATCTGTTCTAGTTAGGAGTACAGACATTAATCATCAAACTGTACCACGATGAGGATTATGGAGCTTATAGGAGGGATGCTTCACCCAGCAAACATTCAAAATCTATTATTCACTGTGTATGTTTGAAGATGAAAGCAAAGCACTCACACCAAGCCCTAAAGTGAAAGGCTGGAGGGGTCTTCATGGGTTGGTTAGGCCAGCGCCTTACTTCTAAGGCAGAGTGACTCAGGGGCCTCTCAAGCCAGAAATGTGTCTGTTCTAATCCCCCCGCTTTCTGGAAAGCCCATTCTCTTGGTTTGAACGTGACGTGTGCAAACTCTGCCTCTGTTCCTGCTTTCAAATCCACTCGGCTCCTTAAGTAAGCCTCCTGCAGGCCGTTTTCCTGATTGCCTGGTGAACGGCCTGCACTTTGGGAAAATGCATCTGAGAAATTGCATTGGCCCTCCTGGGTCACCGCCTCTTTCTTCCCACCAGAGCTGGCCTGGAGGTGGAGGCCCCCTCAATGTTTGGACCTAAAGGAAGTGATGAGAATGAATCAGATGTGGGTGTCTTGGACCCCTTCCCTTTTCCTGTGCCCAGCCCCACTTAGCCTTGGCTTCCTGCCCCATTCCAGTCTCTAGCTTCCCTGCAGAGGGAAAGGAGCTGGGCATAGGTCTCGAGGCCCCAGTTCCTCTGGGGTCAGAACATGGGAGCTGGTCAGCCTTGAGCATTTCATCCCCTCTCCATATGTCTATTTATGGAAATGGGCTTTTAAAAGGCCACTGGTTGGCTTAGTGATTTCCACTAGGTCTTCCCACCACCTCAGGGCTGGGAGGAAGGGGTCCTGCTTAGCACTGTGGCTGGGAGTGTGGGCTGGGGATGGAGGAAGAGCCGTGGGGCAGAGTGAGGAGCTACCAGGGCAGGGGAGTGTGTGTGTTGGGAGCAGGGTGGAAGGTGGGGGCCTGGATGTGGGTGGCACTGAGCCATCCTTGGGAGATTGTGGAGGGTCCAGGGTGTTAGGGGCAGTTTCAGAGATGCAGCATGGGCCACTGGCTTGAGGGAGAGCCCAGCAGGAGAGGCCCAGCCTCCTCCTCTTCCTGGCAGGATTTCTGGGTCTCTGTGGCCCATAACCTCATCCCATCTCTACACTTCACCTTCCTCCCCACTCCCATCCATCCTTCTCTCCTTCAGTTCCCATGTCTTCCTTCTGTGTGCCCCGTCTTCCCTTCCCCCTTCTCCTGTCCCATCAATTTCTCCCGCTTTTCCTCCTCCCCCTCCTTTTTTCACCCTCTCTCACCCAACTAAGCGTCATTCTGTCTTAGTGATCCATCTTCCCTTCCATCTCTGTCTTTCCTCCTCCTCAGAGGAGGAGGCTGTGATCACAGAAATATCTGTGAGGGGGAGGAGGGGGCCGAGCCAGGGAGAGGCTGGCAGAGTGACACTGCCGAGCATGGCAGGCTTGGCTGCTGCTCAGAGCCAGGCAGCCTGGTGCAGCCAGGACTGGAGCAGGAGCTTGGGGGTCTGGCTGGTCAGGGTTCAAGCCCTGCCTCTTTTGCCTCATAGCTGGACGACCTTGGGCAAGGCATTTTACCTCCTTATGCTCCAGGGGTCATGACATCTATCACACAAGTCTGTTTGAAGAGTCAATTAGATAATATACATAAAATACCAGGCACATAGTAAGTGCTCAACAAATTTCAGCTAGGCAGTGACTCACAACTGTAATCCCAACACTTTGGGAGGCCAAGGCAGGAGGATTCTTTGAAGCTAGGAGTTTGAGACCAGCCTGGGCAACATAGCGAGCTCCTGTCTCTAAAAATATATATAAAAAATTAGCCAGGCCTGGTGGCACATACCTGTAGTTACAGCTATTTGAAGAGGCTGAGGTGAGAGGATTGCTTGAGCCCAGGAGTTTGAGGCTACAGTGAGGTGTGGTCGTGCCATTGCATTCCAGCCCAGGCAACAGAGCAAGACCCCATCTTTAAAACAACAACAATAGTTGTTCGTGCCTCTCTTTTCCTGTTGTTGGTAAAATATATGTTTCTGGGGAGCTCACCACCTTGACCCTTTCTAGGGAAAAACATCACTGCTGTCACCAGCACCATCACCATCATTATCAAACAGCTGAGCCAGAGACTAATAATAACGACAACCATAGCTAACACTTCTATGGGACTTCCTATGTGCTGGCACAGTTCTAACTTTCAGTGTATTATTTTATTTTATCCTTATTATAATCCTATGAGGTAGATGCTATTTTAATGCCATTTTACAGAACAGAAAGTGGAAGCATAGATGAAGTAACTTGCTTAAGGTCACTCCACTAGTTTGTAACAGAGCCAGGATTTGACACCAGGCAGTCTGGCTCCAGAGTCTGTCTTGTAACTCTCACACTATGATCAGATGATGGTAACAAAATTTAATTGTGGGCTGGGCGTGGTGGCTCACGCCTGTAATCCCAGCACTTTGGGAGGCCGAGGTGGGTGGATCACCCGAGATCGGGAGTTTGAGACTAACATGGAGAAACCCCATCTCTACTAAGGTACAAAATTAGATGGGCATGGTGGTGCACACCTGTAGTCCCAGCTACTTGGGAGGCTGAGGCAGGAGAATCGCTTGAACCCTGGAGGCAGAGGTTGTGGTGAGCCGAGATCGCGCCATTGCACTCCAGCCTGGGCAACAAGAGCGAGACTTCGTCTCAAAAAATAAATAAATAAATAAATAAAATTAATTGCATAAAGGAATACATAAATACACTTTAAAAATTCAACAATAGGGATGAAGGAAAAGACCTCCAAATTCCAGCTAATCACCTTTCACTCCCAGGGACATGCATCAATTTAGGATATGTCCTTCTAGGTCTTTTTTTTTTTTTTTCTGTTAGGACAGGGTGTCACTCTGTCACCCAGGCTGGAGTGCAGTGGTGCAACCATGGCTCACTGCAGCCTTGACCTCTTCTGACTCAGGTGATCCTCCCACCTCAACCTCCGGAGTAGCTGGGGCTACAGATGCACATCACCATGCCTGGCTAATTTTTGTATTTTTTGTAGAGATGGGGTTTCACCATGTTGCCCAGGCTGGTCTTGAACTCCTGGACTCAAGCAATCCACCTGCCTCGGCCTCCCAAAGTGCTGGGATTACAGGTGTGAGCCACTGCACCTGGCCCTTCCGGGTCATTTTCTATGTGCTTATGTATTTATACAGGTACTTAAAGAAACTTGGTGCTTTGTGTTGGATATTGTTTTTTAAACAAATAGGATCATGCTGTATCTATTACTTTGCAACCTGCTATTATAATTTAATAATCATGGAGATCTTTTCATTTGATTGATTCATTCTTTTAAAACATCTGTGTAGTATTCTGTAGTGGGAATTCACCGTGGTTTATTTAAGCCACTCTTCTCTTTTTTTTTTTTTTTTTTGAGACAAACTCTCACTCTGTCACCCAGGCTGGAGTGTGGTGGTGTGATCTCGGCTCACTGCAGCCTCCACCTCCTGGGTTCAAGTGATTCTCCTGCCTCAGCCTCCTGAGTAGTGGGACTACAGGCATGCACCACCACACCTGGCTAATTTTTGTATTTTTAGTAGAGACAGGGTTTTGCCATGTTGGCCAGGCTCGTCTCGAACTACTGACCTCAAGTGATCTGCCCACCTTGGCCTCCCAAAGGGCTGAGATTATAAGCGTGAGCCACTGTGCCCAGGCTAAACCACTCTTCTTTTGATGGACATTAAGGCTGTTTCCAATTTTTTCCTATCACAAGTAGTGCTATGGGACACATTTTTGGATATGTCAGGCGTGCAGACATGAATGTAGGTGTTGGCTGGAAGCTGTACGTGCAATTGTTGGCTGGAAAGGCCCTGGATTGTCCTTCAGGAAGCTGCCCTCTGACACTGATACAGAAGGGAGATGCAAACGACAGGACATGGCCCCGAGGGGCTGCGAGGTGCTTACGGGGGAGAGAGAATCCAGAAGGGTGATGCCAGCATCAGCCAGATGCCGGGGTGTGGACTAGTGACAGCCATTGGCTTCTGCTCCATGAGGGCCTCTTGCTGACAGTGGTGGGGTTTCTGTAACCCCAACTGACTGGGCCCATGGGTGCCATCTCCAAAGGTGGAAGCAGCTTGGTGAAGTGGGCAGAGTGGTGTTCCTGAGGCCAGAAATGATGGAATCTCTAACTCAACTCTTAACTGCTGTGTGACTTCTGGCAAGTCATTTTGCCTCTCCGAGCCTCAGTTGTCTCATCTGCAAAATGGGGATGACAATGCCTACCTCTCATAAAGACTGAATGACCTAATGACTATCAAATGCTGATGTGTAGTAAGTGCTCGAGAAATGGGGATGATAATGCTGATTTGTTCAGGGCCACTCCGGTTTTGGTTGGAGGCCTTGTACTGGAACAGTGTGACCTTGGGAAAGGTAGAGTGTCCTCTACCCTTTCTGAGCCTCAGTTTCCTTCTCTCTTTCCTCTTGCCTGTGTTCTTGAGTCAACTCTCTGGAAAGCAGAGGAGAAAGAAAAACCTGGAGTTGTTCCCAGGGAGACTAGAAAGGGAATCTCAGTTCATCTTCACCCCATTCTCTGGAGCTCCTTCCCCCAATGATTGACCTGAGATATTCCCCCTAGTGCCTCAGTTTCCCCCATGCCCTAGAGCTGTGATAAGATCAGGGCTACCTCCTGTCCCCTGCCCTCCTCAGGTCACTAAGGGTCAGAGCGATGCCTGGATGAGACAGTGTCTCATCCCTCTCCATGCCGTCTATTCCCATTGATGGCAGCAATTTGAAGGTGTGGCAGGTCTTAGGAGATTCTTTTGGGGAAGCAGGAGCCTCTTCCTCCAGGCTGACCATGGTGTGGTCACAAAAGCCATATAGAGTCCACTCTAGAGGAGAGAAAACTAGAAGAGGAGAGAGGAGAGTAAAACCCTCTTTTACTCCCTTGCTAACTTGGAATGACTTTGGAGCAGACTCGTGTATGATGGGGTGGAGTCGGAGGAGAGCATCCTCTAGTCATAGCATCTGAGCCGCAGCGTGGTGACTCAGAGCATTTGTCTTGGTGTCTGTGCTGCTTTGGGGAGGCCAGAGCTGCTGGCAGAAGGACAGGCTCCCCAACAGTGCTCAAAATCACCCCAACCTCACAACACATATCACTGAAACAGCAACATGGCTACCAGGTATTTAGCACCTACTCAACGTCAGACTCTGTGCATGCATTTATTATCCATAGCTTCACAGCGACGCCGTAAGCTGAGTATCATTTCTCCCATTTTGCAGATGTGGAAACAGAGGCTCTCTCAAGATCACAGAGCGAGTAAGTGGTAGAGGCATGATTTGAAGCCAGATCACCTGTCTTAAAAGCCCAGGTTTTGCCTCTGTACAATGCTGTCTCACCAAGACAGAAGGGAGAAACCAAGGCCTCTGTTGTGAATTTGTATAACCTTGATATTTGTACAACCAGATTTCATGTGAAGAAACACGTTGAGGGGTGGGGATTACGATGTGCTTCGTATCCCTGCCCCAGCAACCTCCTTGCCATTTCAGAATTAGAATTCCAGCTTCTATGAAAAGACCGCGTGTAGTTGGGGTTTCAGCACCATGGACAAGACACCAACTCTGGAGGCCTAGAAAGAGCCGGGGCTGGAGGAGAGGACATGCGCAGCAGAGTGGGGTGGGGTGTTGGCTTTGGTGCTCCCTGGAGTTGACACATCTTGGCTTTGCCTCCTCCGCCTTTCCATCTGCGGAAGGTTGCCTGGGAATCTGGCTCTGCTCCTGCCTCCTTCTGACCTCATCTCCCCACATCCAACCCACCTCTGGCCTCGAGAACTAAGCAGGGCTCTCACGCAATTTAGGAACTGGACAAATCCCAGTGCCGGGAAAATCCCTGGCTGTCAAAGCCCAGATGTATTCGCAGACAGCAAACACACCCTTTGCGTAGCTCATGATGAATTGTGCACACCACTGCCCACGGGCATTAAATAGTAAATAGAGGTGGGCCTAATTTTGTGTAAATCTAATATATGAAAATCCACGTTGATTACAGAAACACATGGTTTAGAGGAAGGCTTCACATCCCAGCTTTCATGGACTCCTAGGGGTTTCTGGTGGAAACCTAGAGACTTCAAGGTCATCTCTGAACCTTCTGGAAGTGTGAAACGTTGTTTTCTTGTCTGTGTGTGTGTGTGTAAAAATTTACAAGCCTTTTATTTTCTGGGGAGAGGTTTGTGTGTGTGTGTGTGTGTGTGTGTGACAGATTTCATTAGATTTTCAAAGGGCTCATGAAGTTTAACAAGTGAAGAGCACTGCTGAGCTAAAGAATCATCCAGCTCAGAGAGCCCTTTGGGACTGTGGGGGCCAGTTTGCAAAGTCAAATTCTAACCTCCCCGGGCCCATGCCTTCCTTTCAGTGGCTGCTGGGAAGTAGCTTCTTTCTCCTCCTCCCTCCTACCCCTTCCTCCTCTTCCTGTCCACTTTTGAGAATGGAGATGCCTGCCAGTTCGCAGTATAATTGAGCTATAAAATGCCAAGGTCACCAGCATCCTTAGGAGCCTATTAAGAGATTTAGCTGCAAACATTGGCTCTGTGCACACATTCTCAAAAAAGCCTTTCTATTTTGTGGGGCTCAAGAGTAATTGCCCAGGCAAGACTATTGCTCCCAAATGTGAAGACAATCCACATACAAAGCAATTGCCAAGCTCTGGACAGTAACAGGTCCTCTTTTTCAAGTACTGTTCAATTGCAATTGATTTTGTGTGTGTCTGTGTGTGTGACAGAGTCTCGCTCTGTCACCCAGGCTTGGAGTGCAGTGATGTGAGCTTGGCACACTGCAACCTCCACCTCCTGGGTTCAAGCAATTCTCCTGCCTCAGTCTCCTGAGTAGCTGGGATTACAGGTGCCTGCCACCACGCCTGGCTAATTTTTGTATTTTTAGTAGAGGCAAGGTTTCACCCTGTTGGCCAGGCTGGTCTCAAACTCCTGACCTCAAGTGATCTGCCTGCCTCGGCCTCCCAAAGTGCTGGGATTACAGGCGTGAGCCACTGTGCCCAGTCAATTGCAATTGATTTCTGTAGCGCTAAAGGCTTTGGAAGGTGCTGGGCTCATTGTAATGTGTGTGTTGGCCTGTGTCACGTATTGTCTTTGCAGGGATGGTTGTTCTTCTGAACCATCTGATTTGTGTTTCAGGTATTGCTCTGTCTCACTGCACTTCCTAGAGCTCCTTATGAAATTCGGGGTCAGGGTCAGGGCTCAGTGTGGGACCAGGATCAGAGCTCAGTCTAGGTCCACAGTTGAGGCTTGGTTTGAGAACTTGGTTATGCAGGGCTTTATGGTAGGTGTCAGGGTTCAGTGGGGGGCCAAGGTCAGGGCTTGGTTTATTGCTGATGTCAGGGCTTGGCCTGGAGTCAGGGTCAGGGCTCAGTCTAGGAGACTCTAGTTGGGACTCAGTCAAGGAACAGGGCCCATCCTGGCACTAGGGTTCAGTCTAGAATTAGGATTGAAGCTCAGTCTGTGGCTAGGATCAGGGTCAGACGGGGGCCCTTTCTCAACGGACTCGTGGCCTTCCTTTCCGCAGGTGCCCAGGACCCCACGCCCAGGGGTGGAGTCTGCTGACAGCAGGCGTCTAGCCACGAAGCACAGCAGGAAGGCCCTGAAGGCCAGCCTGACGCTGGGCATCCTGCTGGGCATGTTCTTTGTGACCTGGTTGCCCTTCTTTGTGGCCAACATAGTCCAGGTAATGCCACGGCAGGGGGCAGGTGAGTCCGGCCCTTGCAGGAGAGGCCCTGGATCCCAGCCCAGGCATGGGGACAGGGGAGGGCAGGCTGCCTCTTGTGGTGCATGTGTGTGTGTGTCTGCTCCATCCATGCTGGGAAGGGTGGCCTGGGTCCCTGCCCTGGGACCAGGCATGATGCGTCCCCTCCCCCCAGGCCGTGTGCGACTGCATCTCCCCAGGCCTCTTCGATGTCCTCACATGGCTGGGTTACTGTAACAGCACCATGAACCCCATCATCTACCCACTCTTCATGCGGGACTTCAAGCGGGCGCTGGGCAGGTTCCTGCCATGTCCACGCTGTCCCCGGGAGCGCCAGGCCAGCCTGGCCTCGCCATCACTGCGCACCTCTCACAGCGGCCCCCGGCCCGGCCTTAGCCTACAGCAGGTGCTGCCGCTGCCCCTGCCGCCGGACTCAGATTCGGACTCGGACGCAGGCTCAGGTGGCTCCTCGGGCCTGCGGCTCACGGCCCAGCTGCTGCTTCCTGGCGAGGCCACCCGGGACCCCCCGCTGCCCACCAGGGCCGCTGCCGCCGTCAATTTCTTCAACATCGACCCTGCAGAGCCCGAGCTGCGGCCGCATCTGCTTGGCATCCCCACGAACTGACCCGGGCTTGGGGCTGGCCAATGGGGAGCTGGATTGAGCAGAACCCAGACCCTGAGTCCTTGGGCCAGCTCTTGGCTAAGACCAGGAGGCTGCAGGTCTCCTAGAAGCCCTCTGAGCTCCAGAGGGGTGCGCAGAGCTGACCCCCTGCTGCCATCTCCAGGCACCTTACCTGCAGGGATCATAGCTGACTCAGATATCGTGTTCTGAAGGATGCTCCACTGTTGAGTGTAACTTGTGTGTGCAGAGGATGGGCTGGAGGACTCTGGATGTTGGGGAGAAGGACCTCTTGGTTCAGGTTAGGATGAAAACAATCATGACCTTTGCCCATTCTGTCAGGCCGGACGGGAGGGAATGCCCCCACCTGCAGGCATGGATTAATGCTGGGCTGAACCCCTTGCTACTCACAGTGTAGTCCATGGACAATCGGCATTGCCATCACCTTTGGGAGTTTGTGAAAAATGCACATCTCTGCCCCTGCCCAGACCTGCTGAGTCAGAACTGCATGTTACCAAGATCCCAGGTGAATCACGTGCCCATTACAGTTTGAGATGTGCTGCCTTAGATCATCTTTAACCCTCAGAATGATGTGCTGGAGGGTTTTTGGACCTGCCAGTCTCCCCTCCCTGGTATATATGTGGCAACAGCTGCACCTGGGAGGCAGGCAGGCATGCATGTGGGCCTCTGCTCTACCACCTATGAGCTCTGGGGCCTGACACGAGTTACTTAACCTCTCCGAGCCTCGGTTATCCCATGTGTAAGGTAGAGAAATGATGCCTATCTTGCAGGTTGTCTTAAGAATTAAGACAATGTGTGCCCAGCACCCAGTACATGGTCAGTTAATTGGTACGTTCTGTTGTTACGACCCCCGGCTATCCAGCCCCCTGGCCTCTCCGGCTGTGTGTCAGGAAGGGCTCTTTGCTCCCGTTGTTCTCTTTCCATTTGCCTCCCCCTCTTCAGCCCTGGCCTAGCCTCCCAAAGCCTGACTGACTCTGGTTCCCCAACTCCCTTTTCTGGCTCCTGGGTGGGGACCCCATCTCTCAGGGACCCTCCCAGCTCCCAAGCTGCTGCATTGCCTCTCCTGGGGGCAAAAGGGGCAGGTGGCAGTTTCTTTTTCAGCCTCAGGACTGGTTTTCCTCAATCCTGGGGGGTCCTTGGACCTAGAAGGGAACAACTGATGGGGATAAACCCAGCCCCTTGCCCACCTGCCTCTGGCCTTCCCTGGGGTCAGTGAGAGAAATGGGAATGGTAGCTACTTGGGTCAGCAGAGTAGAGTCGAAGAGCTGTTTCTGGTGTGGGGTGGGGCCCACGAGGCAGGCAGGTGGACTCTGGCACAGGGGCCTTGGTTTCTGGGGGCAGGGGGTTGGGGAACTCTTGGTCGCCAGTTTACCTGCCATAGGTCCCTTTTCAGCCCTGCCTCCCCCAAGTTCCATCAACACAAACTCCCAGGGGGTCCTCCATGCCTGGCCTGGCCCTCTCCTTGGTGCTGATGAGACACAACTCTGGCCCTGGCCGCTGGCCTCTGAGGGGCCATGGTGCTTGCGGGGCTTCCCCTATCCCCCAGGCCTGCCCAAGGGGACTCTCAATAAACTCTAGCTGAAGGCAGTGGCTGTGGTGTGGACTGGATTCAACTGAGGGGCCACTCGGGGCTTGAGAAGCAGCTGGTGTCGTGGGGAGGCCTGGGTGTAGGTGTCCTGGGTTCTGGTCCAGATTCTGCCCCTTCAATCTGGGACCCCAGAAAAATCCTTTCCCCTTTCAGAGCCTCCATTTCCCATGTATGACATGAGCAGCTTAGTTTAAAAGCAACAAGAGTTGCATAAATACTTGTTTTTAAATTTTGTGTTTTAAGAGTTGGAGTTGGCTGGGCATGGTGGCTCATGCCTGTAATCCCAGCACTTTGGAAGGCTGAGGCGGGTGGATCATCTGAGGTCAGGAGTTGGAGACCAGTATGGCCAATATGGTGAAACCCCATCTCTACTAAAAATACAAAAAATTAGCTAGGCGTGGTGGCAAGTGCCTTAATCCCAGCTACTCAGGAGGCTGAGGCAGGAGAATCCCTTGAACCTGGCAGGTGGAGGTTGCAGTGAGCTGAGATCATGCCATTGCACTCTAGCCTGGTGACAAGAGAAGACTCCGTCTCAAAAAAAAAAAAAAAAAAAAAAAAAAAAAGAGTCATAGTCTCACTCTGTCACCCAGGCTGGAGTGCTGTGGCACAATCATAGCTCACTGCAGCCTCGAGCTCCTGGGCTCAGGTAATCCTCCTGCCTCAGCCTCCTGAGTAGTTGGCAGTGGCTAATTTTTTTATTTTAATTTTTTGTCAAGACTGGGTCTCGCTATGTTGCCCAGGCTGATCTCCAACTCCTGGCCTCAAGCAATCCTCCCACTTTGGCCTCCCAAAGTGCTGAGATTACAGGCGTGAGCCATAAATGTGTGTTGAATGAACACATGAATACACACGCACCTGAGCAGGGATCTGGCTCCTATGTTCTACGACTCTAATTTCTGCTGCCCTCCTCCCACCTCCCCCAGAGCTTGTCAATCCTTCCTCTGCCTGGGCCTTGATTTCTCCATCTGCACAACAAGGGTGCATTATCTCTGGCCCTGCCATTCAGGGACTGTGGGAGGAACAAAGAGGAAAGCTCTCACGGATGCAGACCCAGTGGCTTGGGACTTGGGCATTGGAGTCTGACATACAGGGACCTGGAACTTGGCTCCATCATTAACCAGCTGTTTGGCCTTCAGCAGGTTACCTGATCTCTCTGAGCCTCAGTTTCCCCAAATATAAAATGAAGATAATAATAGTCCCTACCTCATAGGATTGCTGTGAATGCCAACTGACACAACCCAGGCAACCACTTGGTATGTGGTACATGCTCAAGAAGTGGTAGCTTCTTCTTCTTCTTATTATTTATTGCTGTTGTTATCCCCTCTGTTCCTGCTACAGGAAATTCTTTCCATGTAAAATTCATTCTTGTCCCCAGGCCTAGTTCACAGCCATACTGAATGCAATTCAGCATGTATTCACCATGCTCTGTTAGTTGTGTCCAGATGTTGCATGATGGGGGAGCACACTCACATTGTGTCTATGTGACTCATGTCCCTGGAGTTGTGCAGTGTACAGCCTACATGGCTATACAGGGCAGATCTGATTGGATCTCCTAAGAGCAGGAGTGAGCTGCCTTCTTTGTACCTGCGCCTGCTCTGTTGCTGCCAGTTGATGGTGCCTGTCAGCTGGTGGGCAGCCCTGGAGTGTGGATGGAAGAACAGCCATGCACCTGGTTTTATTGAGGCCAGGGGAGAGCTGGTGTGGGAGCCTCAGGCCCCAGAGAGCCCTCGGGACCTCCTGATGGAAGCCAGACTCCAAAGCTATGAGAAGTACAGAAAGCCCACAGTTGGTTTCCAGTCCTGGGACTCTAACCTGTGCTTGGTTGACTCTGCAGGTCTCTGATGAGGGGGCAGCTGCTCCCTGGTGGGGCTCCTCTGGGGACAGGCAGCTTCCCAAGGGTGGGTGTGTTCTCTCCTCCAAATTCCCCTTCCTTCCATTTCCTTTCCCTTTCAGTTCCAATTCCTTCCATTTAGGAAAGAGGCCTGTGGAAATCCTGCACCTCCAGAGCTCCTGGGAGGAACCCGAGGGTATAAGAGAGAGCTGCATATGGAGACTGGGGAAGACGGCTCAGGTCCCCTGCTGTGGTCAGTCCAGCCCCGTGCTGGGGCCCTGGGTCTTGCAGGCACAATCGGGGCAGCCCAGTGGGTTGGGGTCCATGCCATGGCTGCAGATGGGGGGCCTTTCAGGGCTGGTAGCAGCAGGAAGGGAGGCCCCTTCAGACTGGTCCAGCCCTACCGGCACCTGGGCTTGGCTGGGGTCTGTGGACATGGCCAATTTGGAGGTGTCTTCGGATGTGGGACCCTGGGTTTGCCCAACCTGGTGGGGGGTCTCGCCTGATGAGGCAGCGGCTGCTGCCTGGCGAGGCTCCTCGGAGGGCAGGCAGCCTGGGGCCAGCAAGAGCCCCTTCTCGTCCCAGCCTGGCTTGGTGCGGATGCCCACGGCCTTCAGGATGGCATCCATCTGCTTGGCATAGTCCAGGTGGCCGCTGACCTGCAGAAGACAGTGAGTGAGCACCACGGTGGGTGTGCAGAGCCCAGCCCTCCCCAGGGACCTCCGGCCAAACTTCTGGGCCTCAGCCTTGCCCTGAGCATCCACAGCCAACCAATCACCAAACCCATGACTCCATCCCTCAGTGGCTGTCAAGTCCAGAGTGGGTGGGAAGGCTCTATGTTCAAAGCTGTTCTAGAATTTATTAAATAAAGATGAAGGATGTTTCTCTAAAAAATCTGGATCCTTTTGGGGCAGGAAGGAATCTCCTGATAAACAGAAAGGTGGAGTAGAAGCTCTTGTTCTTTGTCTGAAGCTTTTTTTTTTTTTTTTTTTTTGAGACAGGGTCTTGCCCAGGCTGGAGTGCCGTGGCGCAATCTTGGCTCACTGCAACCTCCACCTCCCAGGTTCAAGTGATCTTCTTGCCTCAGCCTCCTGAGTAGCTGGGAGTATAGGCGTGTGCCACCATGCCAGTAATTTTTTGTATCTTTAGTAGAGAAGGGGTTTCACCATATTGGCCAGGCTGGTCTCGAACTCCTGGCCTCAAGTGATCCACTGGCCTTAGCCTCCCAAAGTGTTGGGATTACAGGCGTGAGCCACTGTGCCCGACAGCTTTTTTTTTTTTTTTTTTTAAGGGATGGGCTTTTTGTTAAAATAGCATGAGAAAAAAGAAAAATGAAAACAGAGAGAGAGAGAGAGAGAGAGAGAGACATGGGTTCTCTCTCTCTCGTCCAGGCTGGGGTGCAGTGGTACAACCATAGCTCACTGCAGGCTTGACCTCTTGGGCTCTAGTGATTCTCCCACCTCAGCCTCCTGAGTAGCTGAGATTACACGTGCATGCTACCATGCCTGGCTAATTTTTAAATGTTTTGTAGAGATGGGGTCTCCTATGTTGCCCAGGTCTTGAACTCTTGGCCTCAAGAAATCCTGCTGTCTCAGCCTCCCAAAGTGCTGGGATTACAGGCCTGAGGCACTGTGCCCAGCTGATGCCTGCAGCTCTAGGCTACTCCAGAAGGGCTCTGCTGTTCACTAGTTGTGACACCTTGGTGAGGCCCCTCTACCCCTCTACCCCTCTGGCTCTCAATTTCCTCTGCTGTAAAAAGGGGAACACAAGGGTAGTTTCACCAGAGGTTGGCTGTGAGGATTTTCCCTGGAAAAGTCCTCCAATTGGAAAGAAAGCTACAGCATAGACTGCAAGGTGCTGGCTACAACTCACTCTCCCATTTATTCTTTAGTCACAAGGACTCACATTTATAGCTGGGCACACTCCCCAGGCTTCCTTGCAGCTAGGAATAGCACTGTGACTAGTTTTGGCCCATGAGTTGAAGCAGTAGTGTGATGTGGTGTTCCTTGGAATTCTCTTTAAGAGGAGGAGTGCTCTTCTTCCCTCATGTCCTCTTTCCTGCTGGCTGGAATTCAGACGAGATGGCCAGAGCTTGAGCAGCCATCTTGGGCCATGAGTCAGCCCACTAAGGAAGGCAGAACAAGCAGCAAGAGGGAAATTTGGTCCTTGAAGACTGTGGAGTGACACATTAGCCCTAAATGGCCTATTCTGATTTCTTTTATGTGACAGAATCAACCCTAGTGTATTTAAGACAATTAGGCCAGGCACAGTGGCTCACCTCTATAATCCCAGCACTTTGGGAGGCCAAGGTGGGAAAATCACTTGAGCCCAGGAGTTTGAGACCAGCCTGGGCAACATGGGGAAACCCTGTCTCTACAAAAAAATACAAAAATTAGCTGGGCATGGTGGTGCGTGCCTGTAATTCCAGTGACTAGGTAGGCTGGGGTAGGAGGATGGCTTGAGCCTGGGAGGCTGAGGCTGCAGTGAGCCCTGATTGTGCTGCTGCACTCCAGTTTGGGCGACAGAGCAAGACTCTCTCTCCAGAAAAAACAAACAAAAAACACAAAACATTAGCAGGGCCTCTGTTATATGGGTCTGCATCTTAACTAAGACAAAGGCCAAGAACTCAGAAGTGGCCACCCCCTTCGTCAGAGTCATACGTTCATCCCATTTTTGTGTTGGGATATGTTGGTGAGTGACAAGTAGGGGTGTGATTGAAATGCCTGATGCCTAGATGTAATAATGGACAATGCCTGACACGTAGTAGGTCCTTAATACATTGCAGCAAATAAGCTTCTTGGATATACTCCTTTGCTAGGTGTCAGCTGCTCACTGTAGATGAAATTGAGCCACACGGAGGTAAAGTGACTTACCCAAGGTCACACAGCTAGAACATGGCAGGGCCGGGATTTGAATCCAGGCCTGTTTCTTTTCTTTTTTTTTTTTTTTTGAGACAGAGTCTCGCTCTGTTGCCCAGGCTGGAGTGCAATGGTGCAGTCTTGGCTCACTGCAAGCTCTGCCTCCTAGGTTCATGCCATTCTCCTGTCTCAGCCTCCCGAGTAGCAGGGGACTACAGGCATCCGCCAC
Organism: Pan paniscus; assembly: GCF_029289425.2. Classification (NCBI taxonomy): domain Eukaryota; kingdom Metazoa; phylum Chordata; class Mammalia; order Primates; family Hominidae; genus Pan; species Pan paniscus. The sequence goes on along the minus strand of NC_073249.2, from coordinate 207,433,286 downwards.
GGTGCCCGCTACCACGCCCGGCTAATTTTTTTTTGTATTTTTAGTAGAGACAGGGTTTCACCATGTTAGCCAGGATGGTCTTGATCTCCTGACCTCATGATCCGCCCGCCTCGGCCTCCCAAAGTGCTGGGATTACAGGCGTGAGCCACTGCACCCGGCCATCCAGGCCTGTTTCTAAAGCCTGTTCTCTTCAGAGAAAATCAGCTGGGGAAGGAAGGAAGGTTAAAAATCATCCTCACTTTACAGAGAAGGGCAGCAAAGCCCAGAGAGGGGTGGCGGTTTGCTTAATGACACACAGCGCATGAACAGCACAGTCTGGTGCTGAGCCTGAGATGCTGCCTGCAGAAGCTGCTCAGCCTGGATCTGCCCCTGAGATGGAGTCTCACATTATCCCCAGCCAGTCGAGGGGGCCTGCTTTAGTGCCAAAGATGCGCACGAGACCGGACTTTCTTTTAAGGCTGAAGGGGAAGGCTTTCTTTTTAAAAAAAGGACAGGAAAAACACCAGGGAGGCTGTTGTTGGGAATCTCAGAAAACAGCACAAAGACACTACTGGTAACATCTGCATTTCCATTTGAATTACAAATCACACTGCATTATTCAAATGATTTTTCAAAAACACGAAAAGACAATTCCCTGTACAGTTTTGTTATTTTCTCACCACTAGAATCTGCCCACCTCTCGTTCCTTTCCTCACGAATACTTTTAAACAGATTCCAGGGAAAATACACACACGTGTATTCACACATCTAAGTGGTTTTCAGGGCCCTGGGCTCACGGTGGTTGTCAAGGCACAGCCAGTGCCCCTCTGCAGCAGGACACATATTTAGTGGCTGCGGGGCCTGAGAAGGAACTTAAGTTTGGACTCTCTGAAAAGCTGGGGTACCAGCCTTGGCTCTGTCTCTTACCAGTAACTGGGCCAGTCCTCACAATTTCCTGAACCACAGCTTCCCCATCTGTAAAATGAGAGTCATGACCTTGAATGATTGCTGTAAGGAGTTCAAGGGCCTGGCACTTCATAGGAACTCAGAGAATGCTAGCTTTTGATATTATGTTCCTATATGATCCAAAACACTTTTTGTTTTTCTTAATTTTTTTTTTTTTTTTTTTTTGAGACGGAGTCTTGCTCTGTTGCCCAGGCTGGAGTGCAATGGCATGATCTTGGATTACTGCAACCTCTGCCTTCCAGGTGCAAGCTATTTTCGTGCCTCAGCCTCCCAAGTAGCTGGGATTACAGACGTGCACCACCACGCCTGGCTAATTTTTGTATTTTTAGTAGAGACAGTATTTCACCATGTTGGCCGGGCTGGTCTCGGACTCCCAACCTCCGGTGATCTGCCTTCCTTGGCCTCCCAAAGTGCTTGGGATTACAGGCGTGAGCCACTGCACCTGGCCTTTTAAATTTTAAATGTAGAGATGGGGACTTCTTATGTTGTCCAGGCTGGTCTCAAACTCCTGGGCTCAAGAGATCCTCCTGCTTCAGCGTCCTAAATTGCTGAGACTATAGGCATGAGCCACGATGCCCTGCCCCAAACACTTTTAAAGAGACATCATGCAATTTGAGTTAGTGATACCTACCTAAAGGAGTTGCTGGGAAGAAATAATACAAACCATGAAGCAAAGTGCCTGGCACCCCAGGAGGTACTCTGTAAATATGAGTTCCCTTACCTTAGTTTCCTACAAGTGGGGGATGGAGAGTAGGGAGTTAGCTGGGCTGATCCATTTGGGAGCCCAAGATGGCTGCTCAAGCTCCAGCCATCACATCTGAACTCCAGCCAGCAGAAACTTCAGACCCACAGGGACAAGTGATAACTGCCTCTCCAAGGACAAACAAGAACTGCCTCCCTATACCTTTTTAATGTTGTAGATGGCTGGTGCCAGTGCGGGGTAGAAACAGGCCAGGAAGGAAGGGAGGTGTTGGTACCCACTGGCTGCAGCTGATACCAGATGGAAATTCCACTGAGCGCTGTCTTAGAACACACAGCTCTGGCCCTCCTCGACTACAAGTTGGTCTGGGTCTCAGGCAACCCTAGTCCCTGAGCCACCCCTCTGCAAAGACCCAGGGGAGCAGTTGCTGGGCAGAGCTCTGGTTTTACAGTTAGCTGGAGAGATGAGAGAAGAGGGGTGAGGCAGGTCGGGAAAGAGCCTCTTCTCAGCACCAGAAAGTTCTGGTGTAGCCGATAACTGCGTGAAGATTCAGCCCCTGACCATCTCCCAGGCTAGGCTGTCTTGATTGAATCTGCCAGCCGCCTGGATACACGCCGGATGTGACTGGCGTGCAGAAGCCTTCCGTGGCTTCCCGTGTTGGCAGGGGCCTCTGTGGACACCCTGTGATGGCACTCATAACCTGTCATCGTCACATGCTCATGAGGTTGCGTTCCCTGATAAACTGAGCGCAGGGGAGCAGAGACCACTTCTCACTCACCTCTGTGCCCCACAGCCAGCCCCGCACATCGTGGGGGCTCCGTGGGAACCAGATCCCCGCAGGTACAAATGGGGCCCAGCCCTTCCTGTTTCCTGCCTCAAAATACACCCCAACTTACCCAAACAGAGGCTGCCATCATCCACCTCCATCTGCCCCAGTGACTCCTTCCAAGCCCATCAGGCCCCTTTGGGTTCTTTCACTTCTTGGACCTCAATTTCCTCATGTATAAAATGAGGCTAATAAAGAGACCTATACCACGTGGGCTGGCTGTGTGGCTTTGATGAGATAATACATGTAACAGGCTTATTGGCACAGGGTTAGAGGCCACTACCAGAAGCTACAGAGATGTGTGAATGCAGGCAGTACTGAAGCAGTGGTTAAGAGCCCAGGTTCATCCGGCTCTACCACATGCCATGGCACCGCCTGCAGCCTCAGTTTTCACACCTGTACAACGGGTTACTACCACTATGCAGGACCTCTATGAGGATCAAATGACTTACCCCGTAAAACATGTGAGTTGTTGGCTACTGCAGTTATTATCGAGTATCTACTTTGTGCCAAGCCTTTTGCTAAGTTCTAGGCCACCTGGCATTTCTGCTGGGACATGGAGAATCTTGCTGTGGGTTGGATCTCTGTGCCCCAGAAGCCTCATGAGTTGGTCCCTGGGGTGGCAAATCCCCCACCCACTGTAACCCTGTCCCTGTGAGGAGAGACTGAGGGGCAGGAGGGCAGCTTCATTCACCCTAGAGATGCGCCCTGCCTGCGACAGGGCCAGCCCAGTGGGATGATCACAAAGGGCCCTGCTGCGTGGTTGGCCCAGCAGGGAGAAGACAGGTCCTGTGGGTCTCTGTTGGGAGCAGAGGGTGGCCAGCATTTCCCCAACAGCAGTAATGAAACCTCCCTTGCCAGCAACTTCTCCAGCAAAGCATTTTCAAGGAAAACAGGAGGCCAGCACAAAGGCAGTGCTAATTACCTCTAATTACCCAGAAGAGGAAAGCACTGTTTTTTGTGATGTACTCCTAATGTGATAAAGAGCTATTATTAGGCAGGAGCTGGGAAGCTGCCACGAAGACAGTCTGAGGAGGGAGCGGAGTCTCCAAAACTGCTGGTCCCAGAGGCAAACAAACTGGGGATGGTGGCAGGGGCAGGCCAGGAGGGACTAGGATTAAAGGAGGGCCTACTATACGCCAAGCATCTTACATGCGCTGCCCTGGAAGTTAGGCGTTTCCACCATTTCCTAGATGAGGTGACTGAGACACAGAGAGGTTAAGTAACTGGCCCAAGGTCACACAGCCAGTAAACCAGTGGCAGAGCCAGGATTCTAAGCCATGCCTCTCTGGTGCCAAAGGCTGTGCTCTTCCTACCATATCCCATTCCCAGTAGAAATCAGATCTTGTGAGGGCTTTGCAGCATTAAAAGCTACTTTCTTCAGCAGATGCTTTTTATCTCTGATTCTTCTGGCAAAGGGAGACTCCTGGGGTGCTGAGGCACAAAGTCCCTGCTCCCTTTCACTCCATTCAGGGTGCAGGCACCTTGAATAGGACAGAGAGCCCTGGACATGGGTCAGGAGGCATCAGCTCTGAGCCCTGTTGATGGTGACAGGAGGTAGCCAAATGCCTAGGCAGACAGGGGTGGGTCCCTGGTGAAACCCCACCTTCAAGCCAAAAAAACAGCCTGAAGGCTGAAAGACTGGACTGCTGGTCCCACATGAAACCTGTGACCCAGAGTGAGAACTTCTGTTCCTGTTTGCCCACACTTCCCCTATTCTGAGCCCATAAAAGCCCCAGACTCAGCCACATTGTGGGGACTTTCCTGCCTTTGGGTAGGGGAACAATCCACTCATCCCCTCTCTGCAAAAAGCTGTTTCATCACTCAATAAAACTCCCCGCCTTGCTCACTCTTCAATTATCAGCGTGTCCTCATTCTTCTTGGATGCTGGACAAGAGCTTGGGACCCACTGAGTGCGGGTACCCAGAAAGGCTGTCATACTGGCCTTTTGCCCTCATCAGTGGAGGGCAGCTGCCCCACGTGATGGGGTCAGGGGCCGACTGAGCTGTTAACACACCACCGTCTATTGGGCCATCAATGGTGGAACTAAAACAGCTAATTAGCACACTAACGCCCCCTCTGGGGCTTCAGGGTTGCGGGTACCCCTGCCCAGGTGCTGTCACTTTCCCCTCGAGGCAACACGCCTGGTCTGGCCACAGGCCCAGCATGGAGCTTGCTCTTGTGTCAGTGTTTGGAGTGGTCAGCCAGACCCTGCACTTGCTCATTCATGTGCTTCCTCCTGCAAGGGGCTGAGTGTGGTGGACCAAGTAGATGGGGTGCCCCTGCTGCAAGTGTGGCCAAGGGGCTGAGAGAAAATTCCTGTCACTGTGGTTTGCTGGTCTTGTGACTCAGCTTACCTCATTCCCACAGAGAAGTGGGCAGCACAGCTTCCAAGCTGGGCTCAGAGTCCAGACCTACAACTCTGGCTATGACTCCATGCTCCCAAGTCTCAGTTTCCCAATCTATGATCTGGGGATGCTTAATACCTCCTCTAGGGAGTTGCGAGGTTTACAGCATGTGAGCCAAGTCTATCTGTGAAGACTCTTTTTTTTTTTTTGAAACAGAGTCTTGCTCTGTCACCTAGGCTGGAGTGCAGTAGTACCATCTCGGCTCACTGCAAGCTCCACCTCCTGGGGTCATGCCATTCTCCTGCCTCAGCCTCCCGAGTAGCTGGGACTACAGGTGCCCACCACCACGCCTGGCTAATTTTTTGTATTTTCAGTAGAGACGGAGTTTCACTGTGTTAGCCAGGATGGTCTCGATCTCCTGACCTTGTGATCTGCCCGCCTTGGCCTCCCAAAGTGCTGGATTACAGGTGTGAGTCACCGCACCCGGCCCCTGTGAAGACTCTTTAACCAGGAGCAACCAGTTTCATAAACGGATAAGTCTAGAAATGACTCTTATTCTACCCCAGCCCCCAAAGCTCCCAGTTAGGAAGGCACAGGGTGGCTTCATTTGTGATCCTCTGGTGGGTTAGGAATTTTGTCTTAAGGCCCTGGAAGTTTAGGGGTGAAGATACAAGTGAACTGGCCCCAGCGACCTGGTGTCAGGCCAGGTGAGAGGCCCAGGTGACCTCTGGGCAGGGACATGGCTGACAGACTTTATGGACAGCAGCACCTGGTGAAGTTTTGATTTTGTTTTTTTGTGCAATAATTCCCCCTGTTATCAAATGCTCAGTCAAGTCTCAAAAAACATGCAGCCCAGTGTGAGCCACACTGTGGTGACAGGGGTGGGTCTGAGGCCTAGCTTCATCGGCCATTGAGATGCAGTGGTGGAGTGATCAGAACAGGCAGCTGCTGATCCTGAATGGGGAAGCCAGAATGCCCCTCAAACCAGGGGATTTTTAGATGCCCAGAAAGGAGTCTAGTCTGTCTGCAGGAAGCAGCTGCTCAAACAACCATGAGTGGAAACTGGGTGATATGGTTTAACTGTGTCCCCACCCAAATCTCATCTTGAATTGTACTCTCATAAATCCCATGTGTTGTGGGAGGGACCCAGTGGGAGATAATTGAATCATAGGGGTGGTTTCCCCCAACCTGTTCTCATGGTAGTGAATATGTCTCCTGAGATCCAATGGTTTTATAAGGGGAAACCCCTTTCACTTGGTTCTCATTCTCTGTCTTGCCTGCTGCCGTGCAAGATGTGCGTTTCACCTTCCGCCATGATCGTGAGGCCTTCCCAGCCACGTGAAATTGAGTCCATTAAACCTCTTTTTCTTTATAAATTACCCAGCCTTGGTATGTCTTTATCAGCAGCGTGAAAATGGACTAATACACTGGGTTACATGTGGGAAGCACTTGGCACTTGATAAATGGCAGCCAACAACATAATAACTAGAAACCAAAGATTTTGTTCTCAGGGTCCCCTGATTGCTGAAGTCAGCTTTTGCTTGTAGTTACAGCTTATTCCTTATTCCTCCCCTCCCCGCCTCCCCCTATGGAGCACCTCTCCCACTGTTTCTCATATCTACCTGGGCTGGGGCTATATCTATTGGCTTCAGACCTGGGTTTGAGTCCTGCTTTGCCATGTTTCAGCAGTGTGACCCTGGAACGTCTCTAAGCCTCAGTGACCTTGTCTGTACAATGGGGACAGTAATGTCTGTAAAAGGCTTAGGGCAGGCCGGGTGTGGTGGCTCATGCCTATAATCCCAGCACTTTGAGAGGCCAAGGCAGGTGGATCACCTGAGGTCAGGAGTTTGAGAACAGCCTGACCAATATGGCGAAACCATATCTCTATTAAAAATACAAAAAAAAAAAAAAAGAATTAGATGGGCGTGGTGGCAGGCGCCTATAATCCCAGCTATTTGGGAGGCTGAGGCAGCAGAATCGCTTGAACCTGGGAGGCGGAGGTTGCAGTGGGCCGAGATCGCGCCATTGCACTCCAGACTGGGCAACAAGAGTGAAACTCCACCTCAAAAATATAAATAAACAAATAAATAAATAGGCTTAGGGCAGAGCGGGACATAGAGTCAGTGTCCACATGGGAAGCTATTAATTCCCTAGGATAGCATGTGGCAGGTGAACGAGGTTCTTTCAAGTCTAAAAAAACTGAAGTTGGTCAGGCACGGTGGCTCACGCCCGTAATCCCAGCACTCTGGGAGGCCAAGGTGGGTGGATTGCTTGAGCTCAGGGGTTCAAAACCAGCCTGGGCAACATGGTGAAATCTTGTTTCTACCAAAACTACAAAAAATTAGCTAGATGTGGTGGTGCACACCTGTGGTCCCAGCTACTCAGGAGGCTGGGGCAGGAAGATCACTAGAGCCTGGGAGGCAGAGGTTGCAGTGAGCCGAGACTGTGCCACTGCACTCCAGCCTGAGCGAGACCCCATCTCAAAAAAAAAAAAAAAAAAAAAAAGGCCAGGCACGGTGGCTCATGCCTATAATCCCAGCACTTTGGGAGGCTGAGGCAGGCAGATCACCTGAGGTCAGGAGTTCAAGACCAGCCTGAGTAATATGGTGAAACCCCATCTCTACTAAAAATACAAAAATTAGCCGGGCATAGTGGCAGGCTCCTGTAATCCCCGCTACTCGGGACACTGAGGCAGGAGAATGGCTTGAACTGGGGAGGTGGAGGTTGCAGTGAGCTGAGATCACACCATTGCACTCCAGACTGGGCAACAGAGTGAGACCCCATCTCAAACAAAAACAAAAACAAAAAGAAAAGAAATTCAAGTTGGGTTTGTGTGGCTGCCCAGCAGGTGCCCTCCCACCCCATTCACTGCAAGAATTCTTTCTGACCATCTGCCCCTGCACCCCAGCCTAGTTTTAGCTGCATGGGAACCCTTAGGAGTATGTTTAAAATGTGGACTCATGGCTCTGCCCCTGGAGACTGATGTAGAAATTTTGGGCAGTGGGGCCCTGGGCTTTTTAAAGATTCCCCAGATGTCCCGCTCTGCATCCCATCTTTCCACAGCCTAGCAGGCAGGTGCTTCTGCTTTTGGTCTAGCCTAAAGCCCTCCACCTGTGTCCCGTGCTTGCTCCAGCTACTTCTCGCAGAAACATACAGTCCTGACTAGTGAGCTGAGATGGGGCTGTTGGGGAGCCCTGGGTGGGGGGGACTCGGGAGTGGGGAACGGCAGTAATACAGGAGCAAGAGTGAGGGCTCTGGAGGTTCAAATCCAATTCTGGTCCTGTTAATTGCTAGTTGTATATCTATGTGTGTTTTTGCTTTTTAGAGACAGGGTTGTGCTCTGATGCCCAGGCTGCAATGCAATGGCACGATCACAGCTCACTGCAGCCTCCATCTCCTGGGCTCAAGTGATCCTCCCACCTCAGCCTCCCAAGAAGCTGGGACTACAGGCACGCACAACCATGCCCAGATAATTTAAAAATTTTTTATAGAGATAGGGTTTTGCCATGTCGCCCAGGCTGGTCTCAAATTCCCGGGCTCAAGGGATCTGCCCTCCTGGGCCTCCCGAAGTGCCGGGATTACAGGCATGAGCCACTGCACCTGGCTCCAAATAAATTCTTATGATCTTTCTCCTGTGGCGTGGACCAGGCTGGGGCCACTGTCTCCAGGGGACAGGGGTGGCTGGGCTGGAGCAACTAAGCAAACGCAAAGCCCCAGGAGGAACAGGCCGACACTCACCACAGAGGTCAGGTCCACGTTCTCCACCCTCCTGTCCTGCAGCAGCACGGGCTGTAGGCCGGCGACGCGGAGCTGCACCGAGGATGTGCGGTACACGAAACTCAGCAGCCAGTCTCCCCTGTGGGAGGGTAGAGAAGCATGTGAACATTAGCACCAGCCTCGGACAGCCCAAGCACAGGATGGGCCAGGCTGCCTCCTGGGGAAGCCAGGTGGGAATGGAGCTTCTGGGGGAAAACAGGGCCCCTGATTGCACGGTGGGGATGGAAGATGAAGCAGCCACAGCTGATGCTTTTGGAGCCTGGCCTGGGTGCCAGGCACGGTGTGCAGGGCTATGCACAAGCACCAGGTAGCTCCATGAAGGCGGTCTGCTTTGTTCCCAGCTGGGTCTCCAGAGCTAAGAACAGTGTCCAGCATGCAATAGAGGAATATCTGCTGAATGAATGCATGAATGAGGAATCTGGATAAAGTTCTCAAAAAGTCACCATGTGGCTCAGGAGAGCTACTCCCAGCTGGGGAAAGGTGGCTTGTCCAGGGCTCCCTGGAAAAAGAAAAGCAGAGAAGGTCCACCTGTGAGGAGGGGAGGAGCTCTGGGGTCTAGGCAACCTATCTGTGAGCTGGAGGGACCAGCTTGGCCTTCCCAGGACAGGCTCAGCCCAGGCTGCAGGTCTCCCTGCCCTCAGGCAGCAGAGGAGGCGAGGGTGGTTGTCCAGGCAGTCACAGCGCTGGGAACATTCCTCTACTTTCAGGGGTGCTGTGACCCCACTCCGTGAACCTGGCCCCAGCCACCTACACTATCCAGAAGAAATGACCTCGGACCCTCTGCTGCCCATTGCTTCAGGTGCAATGAGCACTGTCTACAGAGGACATGGTCTGAGGGGCCTCTTGAAGCAGCCTTCCCTCGCAAACCCTTGAACTGTCTTGGGATGCAGCTGGGCCATCCCAGAGCCATGCCCTTGGGCCTTGCCGCCCAGCAAGTCTGCGCACAGGCAAGCTTCTGTTCTCCCCTCTGCACCCCAGGCTCAGATCCAACTCAGCCCATTCTGCTGTCTTTTATGTGGACTAAATACATGGTGTTATTTTTGCACACTTGTTGATCTGAAAGAAGGGTCCTCCCTCACTGTAGAGGGGTAAGAATGGCTGAGAGATAGGAGGCTGGGGTTGGAATCCTGGTGGCCCTGTCTATGTGCCCTGCTGTGTGACCACAGGCAAGTCCCCCACCTGTCTGGGACACAGGGCATGGTGGTGCTCTCTAGGCTCCTCCAAGCTCTGACCCTCTGTGGTCTCTGAGCACCTGGGTTTGTGAGTGGGTACCACTCTGAAAACCCCCAGGAGGACTGGGTCCCTGAGCTAAGGGGTCCTCTACAGACTCTCCTGCTGTGTCCCGAAGTGAGATCATCCGTCCCTAACTCCTTCCCCACTGTCATCTGCCCAGTCCTTCAAGTAGAAACCAATGTCTTGGGTGCCTCCTCCCTATGGCCAACGTATCAGAGTCCTCCCAATTCTTCCCCCCCTCTCCCCTCCAATACCTGCCCCTTGTGGTCAAGCCCTGAGAGCAGGCAATCCTCCCTCCCCGCCCCATGGATGAATGCAACGGCCTCCTCACCGCACTCCCTGCTCCTGGCCTCACCTATCTTGAGCCACTGGAGTCTTCCTAAAACACCCATCTGACCACTGTGCTCCCTTAGAAGCAGACAGACCATGGCTCTCCATTACCTATGGGCTTGCTCATCTAGACAATTCCTTCAGTCTCTCCAGAGAGCAATGCTTTCAGGTACTGATGATTATCCTAATATTGAGGGTCCAAGAAGCACCGTCTAAGAATGGATGGTTGCAGGGCGTGGTGGCTCACGCCTGTAATCCCAGCATTTTGGGAGGCTGAGGTGGGAGGATTGCTTGGGCCCAGGCATTTGAGACCAGCCTAGGCAACACAGGGAGACCCCATCTCTACAAAACACACAAAAATTAGCTGGGCGTGGTGGTGTGTGCCTGTGGTCCCAGCTACTTGGGAGGCTGAGGCAGGAGGATCATCTAAGCCCAAGGCAGTTGAGGCTGCAGTGAGCCACGGTTGTACCACTGCACTTCAGCCTGGGCAACAGAGTGAGACCTTGTCTCAAAAAACAAAAAACAAAAAACTAAAATAAAAAAAAATTTAAACAAAAGGATGGCTAGAGGGAGAAAAGGGAGATCAATTCAAGTTATTTTATTGAACTATTTATAAGAATCCAGTGCATCAAATACTGGATATGAGGATGGTCAGGAAATGTTTCCAATACAGCTGGGTATAAATGAGCAAAGATAGCATCATTCCTCCAAAATTATTTCTGTTGTAATTATGACAACATTTTAGTTAAACTGTGAATTACATGTATTTATACACATGTAGGGGCAGAACAGGAACACAGATTAGAAGGTTCTGTACCCTCTCACTGTGCTGAGCAAACCATGGGCCTTCACTGGCATTCAAGACCTTCTCCACCCGGCTCTGGACCATACAGAGACAGGTTCATTTCCTGCCTTGTCAATTATGAGCTGTGTGACCTTGGACAGGTTGCTTGACCTTTCTGAGCCTCAGTCTCCTCAGGTTATCTTAGCTTTCAGCATTGGCGGGAGCATTAACTGAGGGGGGACATGTATACACAGGTGTTCAGGGAGCCTCAGGCATGACTATTAGCGCCTGTGCTAGATGTGTGTGTGCTGTGCCGCCTCTCTCTGGTTCAGTCTGTGCTTCCGGTCTCTGATGGGTACCTATAGCCATCCTTTCAAAATTCACCTTGGACATCCCCTCCTCCAGGGAGTGCCCCTGGGCCTCTCCACCCAGTACTATATATATACGTTTTGAGACAGGGTCTTGCTCTGTTGCTCAGGCTGGAGTGCAGTGGCACGATCTTGGCTCACTGCAGCCTCTGCCTCCTAGGGTCAAGCCATCCTCCCATCTCAGCCTCCCAAGTAGCTGGGACTACAGGCATGAGCCACCATGCCTGGTTAACTTTTGTATTTTTTTTGAGACATAGTCTCGCTCTGTTGCTCAGGCTGGAGTGCAGTTGCATGATCTTGGCTCATTGTACCCTCTGTCTCCTGGGCTCAAGCCATCCTCCCACCTCAGCTTCCCAAGTAGCTGGGAATACAGGTGTGCACCACCATGCCTGGCTAATTTTTGTATTTTTTTTTGTGTGTGGAGACAGGTTTTGCCATGTTGTTCAGGCTGGTCTTGAACTCCTTCCTGGGCTCAAGTGATCCTCCTGCCTTGGCCTCCCAAAGTGCTGGGATTACAGGTGTGAGCCACTGTGCCTGTCCTCCACCCAAAATGATTAATCATTCACCCCTTGTGTGCCTGATACTTCTTCCTTTTATGATGTTTGCCACACATCTCCTGTGTTTCCCCTTTTCTAGAAAAGCAGAGAGCTCCCTGAGGGCAGGCCTGTGCCTTAGTCATCCCTGTATCCTGAGCTGAACCGGGAACTCGCTGCCACTCTCTCCCAGGCCCTCCAGCCAATGCTGATGTGCAAGCCCCAGGCTGAACAACTGCCACCTGCTGAAGGCAGACATGGCTCACTCACAAGGCCTCAAGCCACCTGTGGGCAGGGGTCCTCCCTGCTCCTTCTTCTGTCATCCCTTATTCACACGGCACCTGAGGCAGAGCCCACAGGGTGGCCTCTTGTCCTGGGTTACAAGGAGCCCGCCTGAGGACTCAGAATGTAGCCCTCTCACGGTGGGGTGAGACAGGCCTGAGCTCATATCCTGGGTCTGCCTGTGGGTCCCTGGGCAAGTCACTTGCCCCTTTTTGAGTTTCACTTCCTCAGGGATGTGACAGGCAGCAGTGCTATCACCCCAGCTAGCTTCCAGAAGGTTCGTGAATAGCCCAGGTAAGGGAGTGGATTTACAAAGAGCTTTATTCATGTAAATTACACATGAGTAAACTTGTGTAGTTGGGTAGGGTTGGCCTGAATCCCCATCCCTCTTACCCTCCATGTTTATGTTCTCAGCAACTAAAAGGCCTTTGGAGGCCAAGAATCTGAACTCCTGGCTGATGCTTAATTTAACCAAAGAACTACAGTTGTTTTGATCTACACTCTCTCTCCCCTTCCCTCCTTCCCTTTCTTCTTCCTTCTCTTTCTCCTTTCTCTCCATAAAGAGATGGCCCAGGGTCTCACAAAATAATTGAAAACCAAGTTATGCACCTCAGGTTCTCAACAGAACAGATGGGTTTAATAAGATTTTGCACACATGCAATTTTAATTCTTTCCCTTTGCTGTTTATAAAAAGTACTAAAAAATCATGTGCGGCGGGGTGCAGTGGCTCACGCCTGTAATCCCAGCACTTTGGGAGGCTGAGACGGGTGGATCACGAGGTCAGGAGATTGAGACCATCCTGGCTAACACGGTGAAACCCCATCTCTACTAAAAATACAATAAATTAGCCGGGCGTGGTGGCGTGTGCCTGTAGTCCCAGCTACTCGGGAGGTTGAGGCAGGAGAATGGCATGAACCTGGGGGGTGGAGCTTGCAGTGAGCTGAGATTGCAACACTGCACTCCAGCCTGGGTGACAATGTGAGACTCCGTTTCAAAAAAAAAAAAAAAAAAAAAAAAAGGCATGTGCTATGTGAGTATGCCAAGTAATAAACGTTATAACTGTTATCATTTATTGGGCACCTACTAAGTGCCAGTTCTTCTGCTTCATAATGTCATTTAATCTTCCCAGAACCTCTGTACAGGAGGGACTATTATTCCTATTTTATAGGTGGGGACACTGAATTCAGGGAAGTTGTTTGTCTAAACCCATTCAAAAGGTAAATGGCAGAGGCAAGATTTTAACCTAGGACTGTCTTGCATCAAAGTCTTTGTCCATTCCTTATCTTTTTCATATATATATATATATATATATATATATATATATATATATATATATATATATATTTTGAGATGGAGTCTTGCTCTTGTTGCCCAGGCTGGAATACAGTGGTGCGATCTTAGCTCACTGCAACCTCCGCCTCCCAGGTTCAAGCGATTGTCCTGCCTCAGCCTCCCACCATGCTGCCTGGCCTACGTTTGGTGCTCACTGAATTTGCTGAATGAATATCCCAAGTGATTGACAATGATGAATGAAAAAAATGGTGACATCACCTGTCATTCACAAAGCATGTATGTACCATGCACACACATACACACATGTACACATGGACAATCATGTGCACGAGCATGTACATACATGCAAACACACACACGTTCAGCTCTGTAAATCCTTCAAGCATCATCACAACTCTGAGGGCAGTTGCTACCAGTATCCCTCTTTTACTGATGGAGAAACGAAGGTGGGCCTCAGAACCCAGGCCTGTGTGCTTCCAAATCAAGAGCCTTAAACCCTGTTGCTCTGAAAACGCGTTTGCTTCATCCAGAGGCTGGATGGACGGGGATTCTTCTCAGGCCAATCTTAGAGGGCTCAGTTTTGGGTTTCATCTTCCCTCCTGCCCCAAAGTCTGAGTCACAGCTTTGGCTGAAACCCCGCAGGTCCTCCTTCTCAAACCCCAAAGGGTTGCTTCCTTTCTAGCCCTGCAGCCGCCAGCCTTCACGGGCCCCCTCCTCTGGCTGGAGGAGCTGTCACCCTGTTTGGGTACAGGCTCCTGCACGCTGTCGGCCTCCTGTTCTAGCACCCTGCCCTACCTCCAAGGCAGCACTCAGAAAGCTCAGCCTAGGCCCCTCCAGCCCCTCCCTCCACCACCAAAGACTAACACAGAAGCCTCTCAGACCTTGTTCAAAGACCTCCCTGTGGCCCAATCTTTGTTTTTCAGTCTGTGTTCCACTCGCCCATGTCCCTTCCCCCAGCTCCAACCAGGCCAAGCCGCCCCAGACTCTCCTGTCATCCTGCTGCTCTCAGGCCTGACACAGAAACATCTTCTCAGAATCCCCCCTTCTGTCCATCATGCTACTGGAGGGCCGCTTCCCAGATCAGATCACCAGGCCTGGGCCTGCTCCTAACAGGGCCGGTGCCCGGCCGGTTCCTGGGATCTTCCAGCACAGGGATTAGGTCTCAAATATGTGTCCCCAACACAGAGCCTGGGCATACTAAGTGCTCCGTAAGCATTGTCACTTCCCTGCTGGCACGAGGTTTGGACAGACCTGCAGTAGCCGTTGATGATCCTCCCGGACACCACCTTCCGGAAAGGCTCCCAATGCTTGGCTTCTCCCTCCACAGGCGCACCCAGCAGGATGACGTCCTCGATGATTCCTTGGCAATCTGGCAAAAGACCCCAGAAAAGGCCGTCAGTGTCCCTGGCCACAGTGGGTGCTGGGAGGGACTCCAACAGCAGTGGAGGAGATGAATGTCACACACATACACATGCACACACGTGAACGTGGACAATCATGTGCAAATGTGCATGTACACACATGCAAACACACAAACACATGCATGGATAGGCATGGAGGCTTCTACCTACTGAGTTCCAGAACCTGAATCAAGCCTCTTATATGTCTAATCTATTCCTTCAAAGGATCATTACACCATTTTATCTATTTTATTTTATTAATTATTTATTTTCTGAGGTGGAGTCTCACTCTGTTGCCCAGGCTGGAGTGCAGTGGCATGATCTCAGCTCACTGCAACCTCCGCCTCCTGGGTTCAAGCGATTCTCCTGTCTCAGTCTCCCAAGTAGCTGGGATTACAGGCACGTGCCACCATGCCCGGCTAATTTTTTGTATTTTTAGTAGAGATGGAGTTTTACCATGTTGGCCAGTCTGGTCTCCAACTCCTGACCTCAGGTGATCCACCTGCCTTGGCCTCCCAAAGTACTGGGATTACAAGCGTGAGCCACCGCAGCCAGCCTCATTTTCCCCATTTTAGAGTTAAGGAAAACCAAAGATATCTGCAAGATCACATGGCTAATAAGTTCCAACACAGCCTGGGTTGGAACCCAGGTCTCTCTCCACCACCCACGAAGCTCACACCAGCCGTGGACTATGGATGGATGTCTTCCTTTAGAAGAGACTAACGGGCCCCGCATCATCTTGCATGCCAGGTGGGAGACACCAATATCTTCCTCTGCAAAAGGTTCCCTGGGACCTGTGCAGACTGGTGGGAAGAGGGGGGTGAAGAGGAGATGGGGCGAGTAGGTCCTGGGGTCAGGGAGTGCACTCGTCCGCTGCATCGATCTAATGATTTAGGAAATATTTCAGGTCAGGGCTATTCAAAGTGCAGTCTGGGCTGGGGGCGGTGGTTCACCTAGTGTTGGTAATCTCAGCATTTTGGGAAGCCGAGGCATAAGGATCGCTTCAGCCCAGGAGTTCAAGACCAGCTTGGGCAACATAGTGAGACCCTTGTCTTTTATTTATTTATGTCTTTGAGACAGAGTCTCGCTCTGTAGCCCAGGAGGGAGTGCAGTGGCACGATCTCGGCTCACTGCAAGCTCCGCCTCCCGGGTTCACACCATTCTCCTGCCTCAGTTTCCCGAGTAGCTGGGACTATAGGTGCCCGCCACCACACCCGGCTAATCTTTTGTATTTTTAGTAGAGACGGGGTTTCACTGTGTTAGCCAGGATGGTCCTGATCTCCTGACCTCGTGATCCACCCGCCTCGGCCTCCCAAAGTGCTGGGATTACAGGCGTGAGCCACTGTGCCTGGCCGAGACTCTTGTCTTTACAAAAAAAAAAAAAAAAATCAGGGCCCGGCACAGTCGCTTATGCCTGTAATCCCAGCATTTTGGGAAGCCAAGGTGGGTGGATCACTGAAGGCCAGGATTTAGAGACTAGCCTTGCCAACATGGCAAAATCCTGTCTCTACTAAAAATACAAAAATTAGCTGGGTGTGGTGGCAAAAGCCTGTAATCCCAGCTATTTGGGAGGCTGAGGCGCGAAAATTGCTTGAGCCCGGAGGCAGAAGTTGCAGTGAGCTGAGAATGGGCCACTGCACTCCAGCCTGGGCCACAGATTGAGATTCTGTCTCAAAAAGAAAGAAAATTTAGCTGGGTGTGGTGGTGCACACCTATAGTCCCAGCTACAGCTACTTGGGAGGCTGAGGCAGGGAGATTGCTTGAGCCCAGGAGTTTGAGGCCACAGTGAGCTATGATCACACCACTGCACACCAGCCTGGGTGACAGAGGCAGATCTTGTCTCAAAACAAACAAGCAAACAAACACCAAAGTGCAATCCAATTGTTCTGTAAGTACAGAAATAGAGAAGCAACATGTCTTTTAAAATCTTGCTGCAGATTGGAAACCAGTAGTTCCCAGATGGGCATGTGGACCAGGCTTGGAGAAACACTGCTCTGGACAAACAGGAGGTGCAAATGCACCCCTCCCTCAGCCTCTATCCCATCCTCTGCTTTATTTTTCTCCTTGTCACAGATTATTGTCTATCATCTGTCTCCTCCTCTAACATGGAGGTTCAATGAGGGCAGGCACTCCAGTGCCTTATTCACAGCAGTGTGGCAGGGCCCAGAACAGCACCGGTTACAGATTTGGTGCTCAATAAAGATTTGAATGAATGAATGAATCAGTAAATAAATGTCTGTCTCTATCAGGAAAACCAGTTTACAGGCTTTGACATCAGGTTCAAATCCCAGCTTAGCCACTTCCGAGCTATGTGACTTGAACCAAATCATGTAACTTCTCCAAGCCTAAAAGAGGATGATGATGCTGGCCTTATAGGGTCTTTATGAGGATTAAGTCACATGGGAAAAACCCCAGCATAGTGAATGCACAGTGGGAGTTCGTGCGCCCCACTGGCCTGTCTGGCCCCCTGCCTCCCCCTTGTGGCACTCTCTTCCTTTCCCTTCCCTTTTTCTTTCCCTTCCCTTCCCTGCTTTCCTTCCTTCCCTCCTTCTCTCCTTTCTTTCCTTTCTCCCTCCCTCCTTCTTTTCTTTTCTTTCTTTCTTTTTCTTTTCTTCTTCTTCTTTTTTTTTTTGACAGAGTCTCACTCTCAACCAGGCTAGAGTGCAGTGGTGCAATCTTGGCTCACTGCAACTTCCACCCCCCAGGTTCAAGCGATCCTCCTGCCTCAGCCTCCCAAGTAGCTGGGACTACAGGCATGCATCACCATGCCTGGCTAATTTTTGTATTTTTAGTACAGATGGGGTTTCACCATGTTGGCCAGGCTGGTCTCAAACTCCCGACCTCAGGTGATCCATCTGCCTCGGCCTCCCAAAGTGCTGGGATTACAGGCATGAACCACCACGCCCGTCCAGCTCTTTCTTATGGTCTGAGTTCCCTCACACACCAGGAAGCCGCACACTCAGTTCCTTGCTAGGAAATGTTCCCGGCTGGGACAGCTTCAACCAGTTCTGCTACTCTTTTGCTGAGTGACACAGGACAGACAGACACAGACAGAGACAGCTTCCTCTCTCTGGGCTCCAGTTTCTAACCAGAGTGCTTTCAGTGGTTTTCCTTTTGGGCTTCCATGTCAGAGTTTGTCTGAATACAGGGTTCCAGGCTGATAAGAGTTTGAAAACCCTTGTAGTACCAAGCTCTCTGAGTTCCCCTCTGGCTCTGAGGTTAAAAGACTCCATAGCACAGAACTCTGATTTTGCTCCTTTTGTTTCCAGGACAATGATAATCTGGCAGAAGAATTTAAAACTTCAGTAAGCTGACAGTTTGTGGTGAATAGCAAGGATGGCTCAGATATCCCTCCAACATAAAGGCTACTTCAGGTGCTTTTGTTGTTGGCAAGGCTGTTGCTGAAAAGGCCCTTAGAGATCAACGCGATTTCCCTTGGAAGACGAGGAAACAGGGTCAGAGAGGGGATGGGGCTTGCCCAAGGTCACACAGCCAATGAGAATAAGCCTGGGAGCAGAACGCAGACTGCACGCAGAGCTGCTGGTCCCTGGGGCCTTTCTCTCTGCTCTCTGCAATAACAACGTGCGCAGTGATCATATGCGGGTTAACGTTGCTCCTACAGTGCCAAATGGTTGTGGACCCAGGGATAACCATGAGCTCAGCAGCTTTCTCTGGGGGCCGGCCATTCAGGGCGCCTTCTCTGCCTGGCAGAGTCTGCCCTGCTAAGAGCTGGGACTGCTTTTCGAGCCTTGGTGCGGCTGCCTGCAGGGCTGGGACCCCTTGTGGCCAGCGGTGGTAATAGCAGCATTCCTGAGCCATAGTCAGGATCCACGGACAGCTGAGCTTCAGGAAAACCTAAAAAGGGAGCTGCCTGTGACCTTGAACTGAGACTCGTAGTTGAACCCCATAAAATAGTCCTGAGCACAGCCAAACCAAGCTGGCAACACATTTACCCATCTCTGAAGCTGGGCTGGCAGCTGCCTAGCTGGGCCCCTCCCCCTTTCCTCCTTAGACCACTGCCACGCCCAGATGTACCCTTAGATTTTAAAGATTTGCTCTCCGCGTGGCTGCTGACCTGGAGATAAGCTACGTGGCAGGCTCTCAGCAATGCATGGTGTTAGCTAAGGGCGGTTGGCAAGAACCACCTTAGACCAGGGGTGTCCAATCTTTTGGCTTCCGTGGGCCACATTGGAAGAACTGACTTGAGCCACACATAAAATACACTAACACTAGGCGGGCACCGTGGCTCACACCTGTAATCCCAGCACTTTGGGAGGCTGAGGCGGATGGATCACCTGAGGTCAGGAGTTTGAGACCAGCCTGGCCAACATGGCAAAAACCCGTCTCTACTAAAAATACAAAAATTAGCCAGGCATGGTGGTGGGTGCCTGTAGTCCCAGCTACTCGGAAGGCTGAGGTAGGGGAATCGCTTGAACCCAGGAGGCGGAGATTGCAGTGAGCTAAGATGGTACCACTGCACTCCAGCCTGGGCGACAGACTCCATCTCAAAAATAAATAAATAAATAAATAAATAAACAAATAAATAAAAATAAATTAACACAATAGTCGATGAGATAAAAAAATAAAAAAAATTGCAAAAAAAAAAAAAAACAACTCATAATGTTTTAGAAACGTTACTAATTTGTGTTGAGCTGCATTCAAAGCCATCCTGGGTGGCATGTGGCCAGCAGGCCACTGGTTGGACAAGCTTGCCTTAGACCCACCCAAGGTAGATATGGATAGGCAGTCAGAGCCCATTACCACCTGACTGTTCCTAGAACGGGATGGTGTAGGAGGGGAAACCTATTTAGGTTAGGAAAAAGACGATACTGGCTGCTGTCATAGCTGCTGGAAAGGAAAAAAAAAAAAAAAACAGTCAAAATCCACTGTTTGGTTCAAAACCTTATAATACTAGAATAATTCAGCCTTCCAGGTAAACTATGGAAAATCCTCACTCGGGTACCACTTTTTAATTTAATTTAAATTTTGAGACAGGGTCTCCCTCTGTTGCCCAGGCTGGAGTGCTGTGGCGCAATTGTGGCTCACTGCAGCCTCAACCCCACAGGCTCAAGTGATTCTCCTACCTCTGCCTCCCAAGTAGCTGGGACTACAGGTGTCTGTCATCATCACACCTGGCTGATTTGTTAAATTTTAGTAGAGATGAGGTCTTGCTATGTTGCCCAGGCTGGTCTCAAACTCCTGGACTCAGGTAATCCTCCCACCTTAGCCTCCTAAAGTGCTGGGATTTACAAGAGTGAGCCACCGCATCTGGCCCAGGTACCACTTGCAGTGTCAAGCAAGTCCCTTCCACAGGGACAGAAAATCCTTCAGATCATCATGTGGATTCAGTGTAGAATGCCCCCAGTTTTCAAGACCAACAAAAGAAACTGAGATTTAAACATTTCAATAATAATGGATATGAGAAGACCTCACTGCCCTTTCACTGCATGGACAATGAGTGTTTGCTGAAACATGTTTGGGATTTATTCCTACCGCTACCATCAGCTTTTCTTCTTGTAAATTTTCAAGACATTAGGAGAGCCCTATATAGCTTTAGAAATATTCAGACTTTTTATGTAAAAGAGGGCAGGGATTAACTTCAAGTTCAGGAGTCGAGTCATAGACATGTAGAGCGTTTATGCTTGCATTTCTCATTTTTAAACAGTTCTCGCTAAGTTATTAATATCCTATTTTTACTGTGAGAGCTGAAGGCCTTTCATCCGATTATAACTTTGGCATTAAGGCAGTTCCAAACCTGCAGTAGTTGGAAAAGCTTCATCAGTCATGTCTTTACCCCTCAGCTCTTAGAACTTATTGTCATTCACATGTGCCGTGAAAAAAAATGTTTCTTTCCAACACTTTCTTTGCCTCTACCTCTTATTGCTATTTTAAACACAGGAGCCCAGCTGATCACTTTACATTCTAAGTCATAGGCATGAGATGTCTTTTTAGATTGATGGAAATGTTCTAAAATTGGATTTGGTGATGATTGCACAGCTCTATATATGTCCTAAAAATCATTAAATTGTGCATTTAAAATGGGTGGGTCTTGTGGTACATAAATTATACTGCAGTGAAGTCAGATCATGTCACCTTTGTGCTTAAAAACCTCCAGGGGACCCATCTCTCATGGAGTCAAAGTTAAAGTCATTGCAATGGCCTCGAAGCCCTGCCTGACCTTCCCTTCATTCTCTGTGCTCCAGCCACACTGGCCTTGCTGTTCCCTCTTTGAAATGGTTTGGACGTTTGTCCCCTCCAGATTTCATGCTGAAATGTGATGTGGGGCCTGGTGGGAGCTGTTTGGGTCATGGGGGTGGATCCTTCATAAATGGCTTGGTGCCCTTCTCTTGGTGATGGGTGAGATCTCAGTTTATTAGTTCACGAAAGATCTGATTACTTAGAGACTGGCAGCTGGGCACGGTGGCTCACACCTGTATTCCCAGTGCTTTGGGAGGCCAAGGTCGGTGGATTGCTTGAGGCCAGCAGTTTGAGACCAGTCTGGCCAACATGGCAAAACCCAGTCTCTACTAAAAACACAAAAATTATCCCGGGGTGGTGGCACATGCCTGTAATCCCAACTTCTTGGGAGGCTGAGGCAGGAGAATCACTTGAACCTGGGAGGCGGAGGTTGCAGTGAGCCGAGATCGCACCACTGTACTCCAGCCTGGGCAACAAGAGTGAGACTCTATCTCAAAATATATATAACCCCTCGAAGTCTGCCTGGGCACATGCCACATGCAGGTTTAGGTGCATGCCTAGCCTTCTCGGTTGTATTAGTCCATTTTCACACTGCTAGAAACACCTACCTGAGACTGGGTAATTTATGAAGAAGAGAGGTTTAATTGACTCACAGTTCCACAGGCTTAACAGGAAGCATGACTGGGAGGCCTCAGGAAACTTACAATCATGGCGGAAGGTGAAGGGGAAGCAAGCTTGTCTTCCCATGGTGGAGCAGGAGAGAGAGTGAAGGGGAAGTGTGACACACCTTTAAGCAACCAGATCTCGTGAGAACTCACTATCATGAGAACAGCATGGGGAAATCTGTCACTATAATCCAATCACCAATCGCCTCCCACCAGGCCTCTCCTTCAACACAGAGGGATTACAACGCCACATGAGATTTGGGTGGGGACACAGAGCCAAACCATATCAGTTGTATAAGGGTAAACAATTCTACTCTGGGGGTTTGGGACAGCCTAGTTTTGTTAGAGGCTATTGTAGGGAAGCCTACGATGGTACTGTCACATGCTGAACCATTCTGAATGCTTCCAGACAGCATCCTCAGGAGAGGAAACAGAAAGTTCAAAGGTCAAAGACCCCCAGAATTTAGATAATTCAGTTTCTATCTTGTGAATTGCTCTTGTCATGTTTTCAGCAGCTCACACTGGACTCCTGAGATGGTGCTTTACTACTTGGTACCCCTAAAAGTCTGGGAATTATCTTAGCTTTTTTTTAAAAAAAAATACATAAATAAATAAAAAAAAAACCCAAGAGCTGAGAATGGACAGCTTCATCACAGCAGCAAACTTCAGCTCACACTAGAGCCTTGATCTCAAAAATTGTGTTTAAATTAAGTTTTTTGTGAAACTAAACATTCTTAAAATGCACAAAGCGGGGCCAGCCCTTCCAAAGGGCCCCACAGAGAACACTTTCGGACAGTGTGGGGCCTTTGCCAGCGGGAATCAGGTGAAGGTCCCAGCTTCACCTTTGTCATTTCCCCCTTTCCACACAGTGAGCTTCCTTAAAGTGAGGCAAACCCTCGCAGAGCTTTCTGTTATCCCAGGGCCTGCTCCTTTAGCTGCCACTCAGAAATCTCATCAAACAGCTGGGAAGGCAGCACCTCTCACTCCCACATGCCTGTCACGCTGTCAGTAATGAGATTCTGCTGGGCTGCAAAGACCAAAGAATCACAAGTTCAAGAAGCAAAAAAGAAGGATTTTCTCCCTCCTGGTGGGGGTTCGTGTGTGCAGCGAGTGATAAGGTAGAAATTGAGGAGGAATTTATTTCCTGACTGCGGGTCCAGTAAAAAGACCTTGAAGGAAACACTATGAACCGCACTAACACAAATGAAATCCATTCCAAAGATACACACGTGCGCATGATAAACACATAGAGAGAGGCCACAGAAGGGAGGGGGGACCAAGAAAGGAGAAAGGACGGCTTTGACTGTACCCCCAAGCCCTGCAGTGGAATGAGGTTCACACTGGAAAGAATTGCTTAAAGGAGCCTGTTTGGACATATACCAGGATTTGGGATGAATTCTTTAAGGGAATGACTAAACCTTCATCTCTCCTCTTTGATTCCCATCTCTTTTATTTGGTCATGCAAAGTGATAAGGCTATTACTAACATCCCGGAGGGGGGACCCTAAAAATTAATCTGCACTGCCTGACCTCCCCTCCTTCTCCCCTCCCCCCACCCCAGGGGGACTAAAGCTGGGTTTGTCTGAGAATAAAGCAACTGGTGGATACAATCCATGGAAGGGAAATAAATCACATCAAATGTAATGTCTGCTGTCTGCTATCATGGAGATGAAAGAGCCAGCTGACCGAGTGACAGTCTCTTCTGCATTTCAGCTGATATCTAGTGACAGCCCAGACATAATTTTCAGCCAAGTAAGAATTTGGGGACTCAAGGGTCAGGATGTTTAAATGTATCTTTGTGAGCACATTGACAAACTCTTTGGCTTTGGTTTTATCTTGCAAACATCATGGGCAATAATGTTGGCCTAACTTCATAGGGGCAGGGAATGAAACCGGAGATTTTGCTGCAAGGGTTTTTTGTTTCTGTTTGTTTTTTTTTTAATAAAAACAAACAAACAAAAAAAGCTCTGGAATTCTATTTTTTTTTCTTTTCTTTCTTTTTTTTTTTAGACAGAATTTCGCTCTTGTTGCCCAGGCTGGAGTGCAATGACGTGGTCTCGGTTCACTGCAACCTCCACCTCCTGGGTTCACGTGATTATCCTGCCTCAGCCTCCCGAGTAGCTGGGATTACAGGCATGTGCCACCATGCCCAGTTAATTTTGTATTTTTAGTACAGATGGGGTTTCTCCATGTTGGTCAGGCTGGTCTTGAATTCTCGACCTCAGGTGTTCTGCCTGCTTCAGCCTCCCAAAGTGCTAGGATTACAGGTGTGAGCCACCGTGCCCAGCCTGGAATTCTATTTTTTAAAAATTTATTTTATTTTTTATATTTTGAGACCAGGTCTTGCTCTGTTGTCCAGGATGGAGTGCAAGTGGTGTGATCATAGCTCACTGCAGCCTCAACCTCCCAGGCTCAAGCCACCCTCCTGCCTCAGCGTCCCAAGTAACTGGGACTACAGGTGTGTGTTACCATGCCCCCATTTTTTTTTTTTTGGATTTTTAGTAGAGATGGGATCTCACTATGTTGCCCAGGTGGGTATCGAACTCCTGAGCTCAAGCAATCTTCCTGCCTCAGCCTCCCAAAGTGCTGGGATTCCATCGCACCCGGCTGGAATTCCATTTCTTAATCCTCGTCCTCCTCTTCCTCTTCTTTATCATCATCATCTCAGTTTATTTCAGGGTAGGCTCAGGACTAAGTGCTTCATACATCAATTAATTTCCTTTACTCTTCACAACAATCCTAGGAGGTAAGCATGACCACTTCCATTTAACGATGGGAAGCCTAGCCTCCGACACGCCAAGTAATTTGTCCAAGATCACACAGTAAGTAAGTGGCATGGTGGAATTTGGTTATTCCTATATTTTCCCTCCTACTCTCCTGTCCCACTTCCCTTTGCAATCAAATAAAACCTTGAACCAAAATACATGTCTTCTGACACCTGACATCTTTCAAAATTGTGTATGAAAGCCAGAACACACACACCTGTGAAGGTGAACATTTCCGATTTTGTTGATTCAAGGGACACACTAGCAGGCTAGTATTTCCTAAAAGATTAATATCCCGATGTATAGACCCGGCCAAGAGCATGTGGCCTTTCGCTTTGGTAATCTCTAGCACATGTGCCAAAGTGGAGGTGGGTGAACAGATACTGCTATGAAAAAGAACAGGGGCCATGTGAAACACGACACACTTCCTAGTCTTTGATGGAGAGTTAGGCAATTGGCCCACATCCTGCTACGGGAACTCAATTTTCCCATCAGAAAGATGAGTTTGAGTTAACAATAGAACTTTGAGAAATATAGCTGCTGGTAAGCTGCAGGCGGTGAGCCAGTAGAGAACAAGAAGTTTCATTCTACGTGTACCACACATGCCTCATTTTATTGCATTTTGCTTTACTGCACTTCACAGATATTACGTGTTTTACAAATTGAAGGTTTGTGGCAGCCCTGCTTCAACTAAGTCTGTTGGTGCTATTTTCCCACACTCTGTGATCATTGGAGCAGCACTTTTAATTTCCTACAAGAAGCTTTCCTTTGCATTCACAATTTGGCTGTTTGATGCAAGACGCCTGGCTTTTGGTTTGTCTCACTTTCAACATGCCTTTCTTACTCAGCTTAATCATTTCTAGCTTTTGATTTAAAGTGAGAAATGTGTGATGTTTCCTTTCACTTGAACACTTAGAGGTCATTGTAGGGAGATTTATTTGCTTGTTTTTCAGACAGGGTCTCGCTCTGTCACCCAGGCTGGAGTGCAATGGCGCAATCACGGCTCACTGCAGCCTCGACTTCCCAGGCTCAAGTGATTCTCCCACCTCAGCCTCCTGAGAAGCTGGGATTACAGACACACACCACCATGCTGGGCTAATTTTTTGCTTTTTTTTTTTTGAGACAGAGTTTTGCTCTTGTTGCCCAGGCTGGATTGCAATGGCGTGATCTCAGCTCAATGCAACCTCCACCTCCTGGTTTCAAGTGATTCTCCTGCCTCAGCCTCCTGAGTAGCTGGGATTACAGGCATGCGCCACCATGCCTGGCTAATTTTGTATTTTTAGTAGAGATGGGGTTTCTCCATGTTGGTCAGGCTGGTCTCGAACTTCCGACCTCAGGTGATCCACCCACCTTGGCCTCCAAAAGTCCTGGGATTACAGGCATGAGCCATGGTGCCCGGTAAATTTTTTGCTCGTTTTTTGGTAGAGACAGGGTTTCACCATGTGGCCCAGGCTGGTCTCACACTCCTTGGCTCAAGCAATCCTCCCACCTCTGCATCCCAAAGTGCTGGGATTACAGGCATGAGCCACTGGGCCCAGCTATCCATCATGTAGGGCTATTAATTGGCCTAATTTCAATACTGTTGTGTCTCAGGGAATAGGAAGGCTGGAGGAGAGGGAGAGAGGTGGGGAACAGCCAGCTGGTGGAGCATCGGAACACACACAACATTTACTAAGTTCACCGTCTTATATGGACAATGTTTGTGGTGCCCCAAAACAATTACAAGAGTAACATCAAACATCACTGATCACCATAACAGATACAATAATAATGAAAAGGCTTGGCTGGGTGCGGTGGCTCTCACCTGTAATCCCAGCACTTTGGGAGGCTGAGGCAGGTGGATCATGAGGTCAGGAGTTCGAGACCAGCCTGGCCAACATGGTGAAACCCTGTCTCTACTAAAAATACAAAAAATTAGCCAGGCGTGGTGGAAGGTGCCTGTAATCCCAGCTACTCGGGAGGCTGAGGCAGGAGAATCGCTTGAACCTGAGATGCAGAGGTTGCAGTGAGCTGAGACCATGCCACTGTACTCCAGCCTGGGCAACAGAGCGAGACTCCGTCTCAAAAAAAAAAAAAAAAAAAAAAAAGAAAAGGCTTGAAATATTGTGAGAATTACCAAATGTGTCACAGAGGCTTAAGGTGAGCACATGTACTAGTGAAAAGGTTTGAAATATTGCAAGAATTATCAAAATGTGACACAGGGACATAGAAGGCCATATGTCTTCTATCAGTTAGCTATTGGCGTGTGACAAGCCATCCCAGAACTCAGTGGCTTAAAATAATCAGTGATTATTTCCCATGAGCCTACAAATTGGCCGGGCAATTCTGCTAAAATCATCCAGGCATGGCTGATCCCACTGGGTGCACTCATGTGTCCGCAGCCAGCTGGCAGCTAGGCTGAGGCTGGGTGGGATGAGCCAGCTTTGCTCGGTGGGGTCTCTCATCCCCCCAGGAACTAACTTGGACCCATTCTTATGGTGAGGTTCTAGGAG
The DNA here is from genome assembly GCF_029289425.2 of Pan paniscus. Classification (NCBI taxonomy): domain Eukaryota; kingdom Metazoa; phylum Chordata; class Mammalia; order Primates; family Hominidae; genus Pan; species Pan paniscus. The sequence continues at coordinate 207,406,348 of NC_073249.2, read as the reverse complement.
AGAGTGGAATTCACATGCAAGGCCTCCTGAGGCCTAGGTTTGAAAATGGCATGATGCGATTTCCTGTGCCTTCTATGGGCCAATGCAAGTCACAAGGCCAGCCCAGATTCAAGGGGTGGGGAAACAGACTACACTTCTTGATGGGAGGGGTTTCAAGGTCACATTGTAAAGTATGTGGATACAGGCAGGGGTGGGAATTATGGCCGTTTTTTGCCATCAGTCTACCACAGATGTACACAATATGTCTGAAACACTGCAACATACTGATGGCTCATGTGTAATGGGCAACAGGTTAAATCCATTAAGACACTAGTTCAGGATGAATCTTTCTCCAAATTCTCACCCAGGAAGAAGGGGAAGGGGTGGGGGAAACACTGGGAATGATGGCAGGCTGTTGGCAAGTGGCTGGCTTTTGGGGATGTGGTTTTGGGAGTCCTGGGCTAAGGCAGGATCCACATAAAGAACTGGAGGAGTGAGCCCAGGTAGAATCCTTTAGGCAAGATCAAGGTGGGCACGGTGGTGTGCACCTGTGGTCCCAGCTACTCAGGAGGTTGAGGCAGGAGGACAGCTTGAGCCCAGGAGTTCAAGGCTGTAGTGAGCTATGGTTGTACCACTGCACTCCAGCCTGGATGACAGAGTGAGACCCTGTCTCTAAAAATATATCAACAACAACAACAACAACAACAACAAAAAAAAAACATGCTCCTTGAAGCGCAGAGATTCATTCTGGAAAATTCTCGGCCAATAAATTATCTCTCTCCCCTATTCTCTTTTTCTTGGGGATTTCTATAAGCAAATGTCAAACTTTAATTTATTTCCTATTTTCCATCTCTTTATCTCTCCATGATGCATTGTGGTTAATTTCTTCAAATCAATCTTCCAGTTCATTATTATTATTATTATTATTTTTGAGACAGAGTCTCTCTCTGTCACCCAGACTGAAGTGCAGTGGTGTGATCTCAGCTCACTGCAACTTCTACCTCCCAGGTTCAAGTGACTCTTGTGCCTCAGCCTCCCAAGTAGTTGGGATTACAGGCATACACCACCACATCTAACTAATTTTTATATTTTTAGTAGAAACGGGTTTTCACCATGTTGGCCAGCGTGGTCTCAAACTCCTGGCCTCAACTGATCCACCCACCTTGGCCTCCCAAAGTGCTGGGATTACAGGTGTGAGCCACCACACCCAGCCAGTTCATTATTTTTCTCTTTAGTTTTGTCTAAACCACTTTAATTTATCCAGTATTCATTGTAATGACTCTATTTTTTTATTTCTACAAGTTACATTTGATTTATTTTCAGATCTCCGTATTCTTTTTTTCAATGTCTTGTTCCTTCCACTTATTTTCAAAGTTTAAATTTATGTCTTTAAAAACTGTAACATACTTAGCGGGTGGGGAGGGCTTCTTCAGACCATTCTGCTGGGCACTAACGGTCTAATTCTGATTGTGTTGTTTCTGCAACCTTTCTTCATGGTGGTTTTATAAGACTGGATTGAAAACTCATCTTTACAGCTGCTCATACATGGGAATCTGTGTAGCCTAGATTGAGAACCTATTTTCTCCAGAGCAGTTTTCTCTTTTAAAAAATCATTTAGGCTGGGTGCAGTGGCTCACGCCTGTAATCCCACCACTTTGGGCGGCTGAGGCGAGCAGGTCACCTGAGGCCAGGAGTTCGGGACCAGCCTGACCAACATGGTGAAACCCCGTCTCTATTAAAAATACAAAAATCAGCTGGGCGTGGTGGTGGGCACCTGTAATTCCAGTTACTCAGGAAGCTGAGGGAGGAGAATCGCTTGAACCCAGGAGGTGGAGGTTGCAGTAAGCCCAGATCGCGCCACTGCACTCCAGCCTGGGTGACAAGAGTGAAACTTCATCTCAAAATAAATAAATAAATAAATAAAAAATAAAAAGTATGGCCAGGTGCAGTGGCTCATGCATGTAACCCCAGCACTTTTGGAGGCCGAGGTGGCAGGATCACTTGAGCCAGGAGCATGAGACCAGCCTGGGCAACGTAGGAAGTCCCCACCTCTACAAAAAGAATTTGAAAATTAGCCAGGTACACCTACAGTCCCAGCTACTTGGGGATGCTGAGGTGGGATCACTTCAGCCCGGAGGGGGTCGAGGCTGCGGAGGGTGGTGTTCGTGTCACTGTACTCCATCCTGGGTGACAGAATGAGACTGTCTCAAAACAAATTATTTATTTATTCATGTTAGAGACAGGGTCTCACTGTATATAACCCAGGCTGGAGTACAGTGGCACAATCATAGCTCACTGCAGCCTTGAACTCCTGGGCTCAAGTGATCCTTCCACCTCAGCCTCCCAAGTTGCTGGGATTACAGACACAGGTTACCAGTCATGGCTAATTAAAAACAATTGTTTTTAGAGACTGGTTTTCATTGGGAAGGTTCTGTGAGATGATGTCTAGAATCAGCTGTCACAGCGAGTATCTGATAAATATTAGTTCCTTCCCCTCTTTGCATATTTGGTGCCTAATAAATGCTTATCAAGTCAAATGAAAACAAGACGGATATAACTGACGACATGAAAATTTCTCAGGATATAGGAGCAGCTGCCAAGTTCTGTACAAGCCCTCAAGGAAAGGCAGTCGGTAACTCTCCCCAGCAAGCACCCTCTGGACACGCCCCCTGGGCTGGGATTGGAGGAGGGATGGCTGCAGAAATGGCCGTGAAGTGGCCTTTTCCTCAATGAAGTGTGCACACCAGAGAGCTGCCACCAGGTGGTGCTGTGGTGACCATGTAAGCCCCGGGCATCTCCCTGGCAGAACCCTACCCCAAGAGCTTCCTACAATGCCATTCCCATTCGAGAGGGAGGGAGCGCCCTGGGAGTGGGGTCTGATCACATCCTAGAGCGCCCGCCCCTCCCTGGAGTCCCTGAGATGGAGCCATGAGTATGGGACTCTGGGCTTAGCCCTGCCTGGAGGGCAAGGCCATTTGGGTAAACCCTCAACTATAGAATTAAAGGGACAGGCCGGGTGCACTGGATCATACCTGGAATCACAGCATTATGGGAGGCCGAGGCGGGAGGATTGCTTGAGCCCAGGAGTTTGAGACCAGCCTGGGCAAAATAGTGAGACCTCTTCTCTATTTTATTTTTATTTTATTATTATTATTATTATTTATTAATTAATTTATTTTTTTGAGATGGAGTCTCACACTGTTGTCCAGGCTGGAGTGCAGTGGCACAATCTCTGCTCACTGCAACCTCTGCCTCCCGGGTTCAAGCGATTCTCCTGCCTCAGCCTCCTCAGTAGCTGGGATTACAGGGATTACAGGTGCCTGCCACTACGCCTGGCTATTTTTTTTTTCTTTTTTCTTTCTTTTTTTTTTTTTTTTTTTGCATTTTTAGTAGAGATGGGGTTTCACTATGTCGGCCAGGCTGGCCTTGAACTCCTGACCTCGTGATTTGCCTTCCTCGGCCTCCCAAAGTGCTGGGATTACAGGCGTGAGCCACCACGCTTGGCCAATTTTTTTGTTTTGTTTTGTTTTGTTTAATTAAAGGGACAGATAAAGGGTCAGTAGAAAGAACCCTGGTGTGGGTGTCAGACAGGTAAGTGGCCCTCCCTTGGCTCCATCACTTACAAGCTGTGTGACCATGAATAAATCTCCTGGGCTCCCTGCACCTGCTCTCTCGAAAAACAGGGACTGTTCTGGTGTCCCCCCTCCAGGCTGGCCGTGCAGATGGAGGAGACACCACTTGCAAAGGGCCCGACCTGAAAATGGTACTTCATCCTTCTCTTGGGGCAGTTCAACAGGTATCCATGGAGGCCCTGTCCCTGGGCATCCATGCTGGAGCCGCCAGCCTCAAGGAAGCTGAGCGGGCAAGAAAAGAGGAATCCAGGACCGGGCGCGGTGGCTCAAGCCTATAATCCCAGCACACTGGAGGCCGAGGTGGGTGGATCACCTGAGGCCAGGAGTTCGAGACCAGCCTGGCCAACATGGTGAAACCCCATCTCTACTAAAAATACAAAAATCAGCCGGGATGGTAGTAGGCGCCTGTAATCCCAGCTACTTGGGAAGCTGAGGCAGGAGAATGGCTTGAACTTGGGAGGCAGAGGTTGCAGTGACCCGAGATTGCGCCATTGCACTCCAGCCTGGGCAACATGAGCGAAACTCCATCTCAAATAAATAAAATTAATTAATGAAATTAAAGTTTTAAAAAGAGGAATCCAGGACTAGAAGGTGTGTGGCTTCCCCAGCTGCAGGGAGGACTGGCTGAAGGATGGGGTGTTCAGGAGGAGGGCCCTTCCCCTCTGAGATCACACCTGGTGGAAATGGGGTCTGCCTGATTGCTGTTCCCTCTGCGCCCTGCACAGGTCCTGGGATGTCATGGCGTAGGTCACAGGAGACATTTGCTGGCTGATAGATCAATTAACTACATCAAGTGAAAATGCTACTACTGAAGGTTCAAGTCAGGGCCTGAGTCCAGGTCTCTGCTTTCTGCTGGACGGGCCAAGCCCTGCATTTTGGACCCTGTTCATCTCTCCAGCCTTGTTTCTCACAACTTCCTGGCAGAAACCTTGGCTGCAGTCACTGGCCCTTCCCAGCGCATGCACCTTCCTGCCTCTGGACTTTGGGTATTGCCAGTCCTGCGCCCTCCGGCCTTCTGCCTGCCTCGAAGCCTCTCGAGGCTTACCTGTCCTTCAAAGCCTGCCCTCTCCTCCCTGGCGCCCTCCCTGCCTTCTGGAAGGAAAGGCTCCTCCTTTGAACTGCTGCAGCCCTTCAAGTCTAGGCCCTTGAGATGCAGCATTTGGTTCTGTTATTCACCTGCTTTAAGCCTGTCATCTTATTTTCTTAACTAGGTTGTAGGCTCTTTGAGGGCAGCAAGCTTGTCGGAAAAGGCAGCATAAAAGAAGGGTTAACAGGAAATGGTTTAGACATACATGAATTAGAATCCCAGGCTTGCTAATTACTGGCTGGGTGCCCTTGGAGAAGTCACCTAACCTCCCTGGGCTTCAGGTTTCCCATTTTCAAAAATGGAAAATGGGCCAGGCGCGGTGACTCATGCCTATAATCGTAGCACTTTGGGAGGCTAAAGCAGGTGGATCACCTGAGGTCAGGAGTTCAAGACCAGCCTGGCCAACATGGTGAAACCCCGTCTCTACTAAAAATACAAAAAAATTAACTGGGCATGGCGGTGGGCACCTGTAATCCCAGCTACTCGAGAGGCTGAGGCAGGAGAATCGCTTGAACTCAGGAGGCGGAGGTTGCAGTGAGCCAAGATCACACCACTGCACTCCAGCCTGGGCAACAGAGTGAGACTCCATCTCAAAATAAATAAATAAATAATTAATAAAAATAAAAATGGAAAATGAAGCCATGTGCAGTGTCTTATCCCAGCACTTTGGGAGGTCGAGGTGGGAGGATCGCTTGAGGCCAGGAGTTTGAGACTAGCCTGGACAACATAGCAAGGCCCTGTTTCTACAAAAATTCTAAAAAATTAGCCAGGTGTGGTGGCATGCGCCTGTATTCCCAGCTATTTGGGAGGCTGCAGTGGGAGGCATTTGAGCCCAGGAGTCTGAGACTGCAGTGAGCTATGATGGTGCCACTGCACTCCAGCCTGGGTAACAGAATGAGACCGTCTCTCAAAAAAAAAAAAAAAAACAAAAAGAGAGAGAGAAAATGCAACACCTGGTTGCCAGTGTCATAATGCCCACACCTTCCAAGGTGACTGGGAAGAAGAAGGAGACGGACTCTGTTCCAGTCTGGCACACAGTAGGTGCTCAATACACACCAGCTCCCTGGTGTATTTCTTAGTTTGGAGAGGAGCAGGTATTCTCCACCAAATTTCTGCCGAGGAATGCGGCGGCACCAACTAAAAATCATGCTTCCCATTGCTCCCTGAGCCTGAGATCCAGGTACAACAACAATCCCATGAAGCAACTGCTAACTACACACAACGTAAAACCACTCAAATGAAAATCCAACATGAGACTCGCCACCTAGTTGTAACTTCCAAGTACCCCGGTACTCATCAAAGCTGAAGAGATCATTAGCTCCAATCTGGGTTCTGAAGAAGTCGCTGCTGCAGCCTTCCTGACACATCTCTGTTCAATCAGGCAGGCACCTTATAAAGATTATTCCCAGCCATGGCATTCTCCTCATGGTCCGGGTTTGTAAGCTCTAGCCCTGACCCTTCCAGCTAGCCCAAGGCAGAGACATCCGAGGCTCTGTTGGCTAATTATGTTTGAACCTGAGTTCACTTCTCAAAATGAGAGGGTGCGACTCTCAGACAGAAGAAGTCAGGTTGAGATGGAAGGTCTCACTACAGGTGCAGCTGGCATCACTATATACCCTCACAGACAGGAGAAATATGCAGTCAACTTTTTCTGTTTTTGCTTTGATTGCTGGGAAGCTAATAGTTCAGTTACAGCACTGGGTAATAACAGATAAACATAATAACCATAACAGTAACAAAACAGTGGCTACTGAATGCCTATTACTTGTGAGCCATTCTGCTAAGTGCTTTATTTATTGATTGATTGATTTAGAGACAGGGTCTCCCTCTGTCACCCAGGCTAGAGTACAGTGGTGCGATCATAGCTTGCTGCAACCTTGAGCTCCTGGGCTCAAATGATCCTCTGGACTCAGTCTCCCAAGCAGCTGGGGCTACAGATGTGTACCACCATGTCTGGCTAATTAAAAAAAAAATTTTTGGCTGGGTGCAGTGGCTCACACCTGTAATCCCAGCATTTTGGGAGGCTGAGGCGGATGGATCACTTAAGTCAGGAGTTCAAGACCAGCCTGGCTAACATGGCAAAACCCCGTCCCTACTAAAACTACAAAAATTAGCCAGGTTTGGTGGCAGGCACCTGTAGTCCCAGCTACTTGGGAGGCTGAGGCAGTAGAATCGTTTGAACCCAGGAGGTGGAGATGCAGTGAGCCAAGATCACACCACTACACTCCAGCCTGGACGACAGAGAGAGATTCCTTCTCAAAAAGGAAAATAATTTTTTTTTTTTTTTTTTGTAGAGATGGCGTCTTGTTTTGTTGTCCAGGCTGGTCTTAAACTCCTAGGCTCAAGCAATCAATCCTCCTGCCTTGGCCTCCCAAGGCACTGGGATTACAGGTATGGACTACCAGGTCTGGCCCTGATTAAATTTTTACATTTTATTTATTTATTTAATAGAGATAGGGATCTTGCTATGCTGGCCATGGTGGTCTCAAACTTCTGACCTCAAGGAGTCCTCCCGCCTCGGCCTTCCAAAGTGCCGGGATTACATGTGTGAGCCACCACACCTGGCTCCACTTAATTCTTTCAATTGTCCTATGAAGAAAGTATTACTAGACACATTTCTCAGGCGAGAGGACTGAGGTGTAGAGACTAAGTACATGGGGTCTGTTTGCTCAGCTGGTAAGTGGCAGAGCTGGAATTCAGATCCAGGCCTGGCTGCAGGTGCCTTCTGCTCCAGGCCTGCCTCCCTTGCATTGGATCTTCCCAATGGACTTAGAGCTCCTGTTCCTATTTGTTTTTCTCTGGGTCCTAATGTTTTATATTTGCCCATAAGTTTAGTGGCTTTATTTCCTGAAATGCCTGAAAATCTTTTGGGGGAGGAATGATGGGGCTTTGCATAAATAAATAAATAAATACGTGTCTAAGAAAACGAGTTAACAAAAGATAGAAAAAATAAAGAACAATGAAGGCCTAGTAGAGACCCGAAAGGTCAGAGTTCACACATGAACACCCTGTGCTGGGGTGGCAAAGACAGGGTCCCCAAAACTCAGGGTCTGTCATTAAATCACAGGTACTGGGTATGCACTGACCCACAGGCAGAAACATTTTTATCTTCTGCTCTGCAAAACAGGCCTGGCAATTTTCTAAAAGACAAGTTTTGACAACACTGACAATGCAGGCTTGATGATCAGGGAATCTTAGATACGAGGAAAGAAAAAAAAAACAGTTTCCATTACAGAGTGCTGGGAACTGAGATGATTAATTAACATGTAAGTTAATGAGACTTTGGGGTGTTTTCTTCTCCGGTTGGAATTCTCTCCAACCTCAGAGGAATGCTCCTTTGCTGCAGAGGGTCTGGATTCTTCTGTTGTTGTTATGGACTGAGACTCACACATGGGACCTGGTTATGCAAAATTCTGAGTGAGGGGGAGGCCTGGGAGGGAAGGAAACTGAGAATGGTCCCCAGAGAGGGGATCTCCTTCTGAGACTCAGACAGCCATCAGGGCTCACTGTGGGGGCCAGGAAAAGATACGTTCCTGCAGACTATTCTCTCTATACACCTGTGCTCGCCACAGAAACTTCAGCAGAGAATTTGTTTCCCTGGAGCTTAGGCAGACAGTGTGGGCACGTGCTCCATTGCTTGAGAATGGCAGTTACTGCTGGACCTCGAGAAAGCAGGATTCAGTTTGCAACACTGTCTCCTGTGAGTTTTCCTAGTGGGACTGCTCAGCTCTGGGTGCAAAATAGATAAAAATTATATTTAGTGGCCAGGCGCGGGGGCTCATGCCTGTAATCCTAGCACTTTGGGAGGCCGAGGTGAGTGGATCGCTGAAGCTCAGGAGTTCGAGACCAGTCTAGGCAACATGGCGAAACCCTGTCTCTTCAAAAAATGCAAAAATGAGTCAGGCATGGTGGCACATGCCTGTAGTCCCAGCTACTTGGGAGGCTGAGGTGGGAGGATGGCTTGGGCCCAGGGGAAAGAGGCTGCAGTGAGTTGAAATCGTGCCACCGCACTCCAGCCTGGGTGACAGAGGGAGACCCTGTCTCAAACAAAACAAAACAAAACAAAACAAAACAAAACAAAACAAAACACACACACACACACGTTTTGGAAAAGTCCAGGGCCAAACCTGGAAATATACTGACCCTCCAGGTACTACTAACCTTGGGACTCTATCTGAGGGGCCAGCGGCCTCCCTGGACATGGCTCATCTCATTGCACATTCAAACACCAATAGCCTTAACAGATTCTCTGGGCAGGGCTTGATGTTTCACAATTTACAAGCAACTGACTCCATGATTAAATTGATCAGTCCTCTAAATTCCTGACTTACTACCCTTCGCAGAGTAGTCAGTTTCCTATCACTAGAAGCAACTAAGCAGAGGCTAGTAGACAGATGGATGATGTCAAGGGGATCCTGTACAGTGTGGAGGTTTGTTTGAACCAGACGATTTCAAACGTCTTTTGGAACCCTGAGTCTAGGAGTCCACAATCGCATGCTCATGGGACGAAAGAATGAAATGAGGCCCAGCATATCAGCCCCGATAAGATGTTCTAGCAGTGCCTTCTGGATCATTATCCTTCAACTGAGTGTTAAGTGCCCTTTACAGGAGTCAATGCTCTCAAGGCTGCAAGCCACCTACTGTACAACAGTCTTAGCCAATCACTCAGTATGTACTATGTGCCAGGCTCTGTGCTAAGAGCTTAGATGCGCTATTTTATTTTCCTTAAGAGGTGGGTATCGTTTGATCTACATTAATAATAAGGAAAACTTGAAGAATGTAGGGGACTTGCACAGGGTCATACCGTTCCCATGATCTTAACCCCATGGCATGAAGAATTGTGGCCTTCTGGGTAATTATGAGCAACCAACTCTTTACTCTGCATATACTTTATAGTTTAGGAGTAGAAAGTGTGTCTGCAAATGGCTACAGCAGGTGGTAGGAAAGACAGGCTAGGGAGACACAGTCCTGGAAGAAAGAACCCCTGGGGCACCTTTGTACAAGGGTTTCCCTGGTTCCCAGGGAGCGCTGCTGGTCTGGAGGTGGTGGGATGTCTGGCACAAGCTCTGACCCTGGGGCAAGGGGGCTGGGGGTGCATCCGGTGTCAGCGGCAGGAACACTGGGATCCTCAGCCTCTCCTCCTTCCGTGCCTGTGTTTCTCTCTGCCCAACTTCTTCCCAGGCCTCCTCCTATTGCTCCTATGGGAAGAGGGGGTGCTGGCCTCATTAGTCAAGCGTGAGGACACTGATGGGACACATGTACTAGTGGGCAGGTTGCTGTACATCAGGAAGCCAGACTGCAGGCTCTCCTCCCTCCTCTGAGCAAGGCAAGTCGCTGGAGGAGGTTAGGGCCACCTTCTCTCTCTCTGGCCCTTATCTGGAATGCGTGGGACCAGAAGTATTTTGGATTTCAGATTTTGGAATATTTGCATTATTCTTATTGGTTGAGCATCCCAAATCCGAAAATCTGAAATGCTGCATTGAGCATTTCCTCGGAGTATCATGTTGCTGCTCAAAAAGTTTTGGAATCTGGAGCATTTTGGATTTTGAATTTTTGGATTTGGGATGCCCAACTTGTATTCATCTCATATGGGGGATAGTCTCTTCTTTGTCTTCCTGCCTCCTTTCTCCTTTGATGCCACTGGCCAGGACCCCATAGGCCCCCAGATCCAGGGCTGGAGCTTTTGGGTGGCTGAGCCTGCTGTGTGACCAGCACAGCTTCTTCCCTGGGGGTTACTGGGTCCTAGCTTAGGTGGCGTTGAAGTGGTGGGTGCCCCAGTCATCATGTAGCTAAAGTCTGCGTGCTCATCTCTCTCAGGGACCCTGTGGGAAGAACGAAGTAATTTCCAAGGCTAGTATTTGGGCATTTCTGGATTCCTCCAGTCACAGCAACCAACTTCCAACACCAACACCAATCATCACTGCGTTTCAGGGTGCAGACTCTCTTGGTCTCTTTCCTCACCTGTAAATTGAAGGTTTGGACAATGTGATTTCTGGAGGCTCTTCCAGCTCTGAGCTGGGGCCCTGGAAGCTAAGTGGATTTATCTAGTAGACAATGGGGGCTGGTGGCCAATCTGTGAGAGGAAGGTGAAGCGGGTCACCTGGTGACAATGCCCTGTGGGTTAACAGTGAAGCAGAGAGGTCTGACCCCTGAGGCGAGGCTGGAGCAAGCCCTCAAATTCCTGCCTTCTTTAAATAACAGAGACAACCCACATTCAAGGTGAGATCAAATGCATTTTAGCCGGTGGCAACTGCTAAGGTCAAGGGTGCCTGCATTCCCAGAGGGAAGCAAATGTCTTTGAAAGGGAGTCGGCAGGCTACGAGTCTTGGAAAGAGCCTGGGGGCTGATCGGCCTTTAGTTTAGATTAAAGCAGAGATTAAATGAATCCCACTTCTGTAACTCACTTCCCTGAGAGCTGCCAGTTGGGCTAAAGACATTACTGCTACATTAGTGAGCTCAGAGACAGTGAGTACCACAGCCTTGGAAAAATCCATTTGGATAAACTAATGGAGAATAAGAAAGGAACACTTACTTGTTGGGAGTCTACTATGTGCCAAGCATTATGCTGTTACATCCACCATATAAAAAGGCCAGCTTTGTGGTTGGACAGGCTGGAGTTGAACCCAGGTCCACTATTTGTAAATTGCTGCAGCTCTTTGCTGTGCCAAGTCCCATGCTAGGTGCCGATGACAGAGGGCAGAATGAAATGGACACAGTCCCTGCCATCAATCTCCTTATAGGCAAAATGGGAAAATCAATAACTATATCTTAGAGTTGTTTGTATATTAGATGAGGGAAAACAGGCAAAGCCCTTAGCATATCACTTGGCATATAGTAGGTGTTCAATAAATGGTAGTTATTAAATCCTAGAATAACCCCCAGAGGGATCAATATCCCAATTTTACTAATTAGTCTGAAGCCCAGAGAGGTGAAGTGACTTGCTCAAGGGTACCCAGACAGTAACTAGTGGAGTCTGGGTTTGAACTGATGTTTCTAGACTCTAAGTTCAGTGCTCCTTCTTTTGTTTTTCTTTTTTCTTTTTTGAGATGGAGTCTTGCTCTGTCACCCAGGCTGGAGTGCAGTGGCACAATCTCTGCTCATTGCAACCTCCACCTCCCAGGTTCAAGCAATTCTCCTGCCTCAGCCTCCTGAGTAGCTGGGACTACAGGCGCACACCACAACACCCAGCTAATTTTTGTATTTTTAGTAGAGACGGGGTTTCACCATGTTGGCCAGGATGGTCTCAATCTCCTGACCTCGTGATGCACCCACCTCGGCCTCCCAAAGTGCTGGGATTACAGGTGTGAGTGCTCCTTCTTTCATGTCATTCTCAGCTGGTTGCAATGATCCTTGCATCTTGAAGACACTAGGAAAAGTGATCAAATTGAGCCCGCTTACAGATGGCAAATGGATGGGGGAGCCAGGATTGACTAATGGACCCTAGGGCCCAGAGTGAAGCAGGTTCTGCAGGCTCTATGGTGCTGAATGAAGACATCTGCAGGCAGGCTGGCTCAGCTCAGGGTGTCTTGTCAACTGCATGGACAGGCCCACAGGGCACAGGCAATATGCAATATGTTGAATTAATTCCCTTCAAAGCCTTTTGGATGCAGAGGAGAATAAATGCATAAATAACCTGAAGCAGCAATTGATTTCCTATGGCCATTTCTCAGCTCAGCCAGCTACTACAAGTCAGTTGGAATTGAGTTTGCTTTCCAACTACTTAATTTTTCAAAGACTTTTAAAAGCAAAAATATAGAAAAGATGAATGCCACCTTGTGATCAGGGCCCAGGGTCCCATAGTGAGTGCTCAGATGCTGGCCGTTCCTGGCAGCAGGCACCACCTCCCTGCCCTTGGCACCCACTGGGGTCAGAAATACCCTTGGGGACGGGGTCAGTCACTCCCAAAGCAAATTCATGCCCTATGCTGGGACTTGGACTGTTGCTAGAGGGGGATTGTTCATTGCTAGGAATTCTGACTATGCTGGTTTCCTGACCAAAGGCACAATCATTTGGCAGGTGCATGTTTTGTCTTGGTTTTGAGTGGGCAGAGTCGTTACCCAGGCTGTGTGTGTGTGCCAGCCGATCAAGCCCGATGGACAGTCTGGAAGGGAGCGGGCCGAGCACAGCGTGGTCACTGGGAAGTTTGGGCAATAGATCAACCGGCTGGCCCAGGCCTTGGGGGCTGAGGAGTCCACTTTGCCAAGGCAGTTCGAGCCTTGCCACACCCAAAGGCCTCGAGCATGGTCCCCTGCAAGAAGCCCTCACAGCAAACTTCATGGCTGCCTTTGTGTCCCTCATGAGTGAGTCAGCTCCTAACGTGTACTGGGCACCTCTACATGCCAAGGCCTGAGCCAGGGGCTGGTGACACAGAGGGGACAAAACAGACAGTGCCTGGTGATCGTGAGTGTGTGTTTTCCCTTTAAGCATCAGCCACATTCTAGCAGGGGAGAGAGACCTGTGGGCAGATGCATTGTAACCCAACGTGGTGAGCTTGGAAACAAAGATGGGCAAAGCACCGAGAGGGAGCAGGGAGGCAGCTGAACACAGTGCCATGATCCAGGTGTGGGTGATGGCCCTGGGTGTGACGCCTGGCTCGGCCACCTTCCAGCTCTGACTCTGGGCAAATCCCTTCGGCTCTCTGAGCTTAAACCTGGGAGGTGGAGGTTGCAGTGAGCCGAGGTCGCGCCACCGCACTCCAGCTTAGGGGACAGAGCGAGACTCTGTCTTAAAAAAAAAAAAAAAAAAGAACACGGGTCAGCCATTGCAGCTCCACATTCCAGCTTCATCATGCTAGTCCTGTAACCATGCACTAGTTACTTCACCTCTGTAAGCCTTAGTTTCCTCTTCTGTAAAATGGGGATAATTAAAACCTCAGAGGATTATTGCAAGGATTAAATAAGGCATGTGAAGTGTTTAACTGTGCCTGGCACACACTAAGTGCTCGGCAAGGCTCCCGGCCTCCTCTGCTCCTCCCACACCTCCACGCAGGCGGTCTGGGTTTGCAGAAACCAATAATTGTGAGCTGGCCAGAGGAGGAGGAGGATGAAGATAAGGAATCAGTTGATCTTACAAGCAGGTAGTAGGGATCTCAGTAAACGCCAGTTGAACTTGGGCCTGTTTGTGTCTGAAGAGAAGATTCCTCGGCTACATGATGGATTTGAAATACTCATCCAGAAGGCCAGGGGTTCCCACGGGAGATCAGCCCTTCCCCGTCCTGTGGGGCGCATCTGAACATGTGGCGGGACTGCTCTGAGAATCTCAATAACAGTTGGGAAAATCTCCTCAGACGCCTTACAGATCTCTAGGATGACGCATGGTAGAGCTGGGTTCAGCCCTGGATGGGTTTCTGCAAACCCAAACTGCCTCCTGGAGGCGTGGGAGGAGCAGAGGAGGCTGGGAGGCTTGCTGAGCATCTGCCTCTATGTCCTGGTGGGCCAGCTTCTGCGACTCCTTCTGTTTCCTAAGCCAAGTGCTCTCGGGTTTGGAGTGGTAGAGATGGTCTCCATGTGAGGACAGGACGTGCAGACAAAGGGATGTCAGTGCCACCCAGGGGGCTGCCCTTGAACCTGGCATGAAAGAGCAGTAAGAACTTCCTTTACCAAGCACCTACTATGTGCCAGGTGCTCCATGGGATGACTGATGTACACCACTGCTGATCCCCACACCACTCTGCAAAACCCAACTCATGTCTTTGGAAGGGTAGTTTCTTCAACATAAGCTCTGTGAGGTTGGTGCTATATCTATTAGCTGTCAACTCCCTAAAGCCTAGTCTAGTGCTTAGCACACAGTAAGTTCTTAACAAATACGAGCTAGTGGAGTGAATTTGATTTTGAATAATTCTCTCTTTAGAAGGTCTCATATGGTATATTGCTTTGATTGAAAACATCCAACCAGGAGGGGCTGAAATATTGTAAGATAAAAATAGGAGCTCTGCTAAAAATAGAACTACCATTCAACCCATTAATCCCATTAAAAGGTATATACCCAAAGGAAGATACATACATCTGTATGTTCACTGCAGCACTATTCACAATAGCAAAGACATGGAGTCAACCTAAATGCCCATCAATGGTAGACTGGATAAAGAAAATGTGGTACATATATACCATGGAATATGATGCAGCCATAAAAATGAATGAGATCATGCCCTCTGCAGAAACATGGAAGGAACCGGAAGCCATTATCCTTAGCAAACTAATGCAGGTACAGAAAACCAAATACCACACGTTCTCATTTATAAGTGGGAGCTAAATGATGGGAACACATAAACACAAAGAGGGGAACAACAGACACTGGTGCTTACTCGAAGGTGGAGGATGAGAGGAGGGAAAGGATCAGAAACAGTAACTATTGTACTAGGCTTAGTAGCTGGGTGATAAAATAATCTGCACAACAAACCCCAGTGACATGAGTTTACCTACATAACAAGCCTGCACATGTACCCCGGAATCTAAAATAAAAGGTTTTAGGTAGGAGCTCTGGAGTTGGAAAAAGATATGTCAAAATCCTCATTCTAGGGAGAGCTCCTCCACCTTTCTCTAAATCCACTCTTCTCATCTGAAACTGGAGGCAGAACTACTGGCCCCATGGGGTGGTTGTGAGGGTGGGAGAGAATGTACATAAAACTGTGCAAAAACTGGGCGGAGAGCTAGGCCTTCATAGATGGTGGCTATTGCTACGCTGCTATTGCTGTGACAATGATGATTATGTCATTCCCATTTACGGGCAGCTCTGACTTTCAAGGCATTTTCACCAGGTCATCACCTCTGACTCTCTGGGCACTGGGCAAGGTCTGAGGCCAATTGCTGTCAAGGAGCCCAGAGCTTTGGCCCAGATCTGCTTGGGCCCTGCTCCCTGCCTGGCTGGATCCAGGGCTCTGTACTGGCCTTGGCTCTGTTGATTTGCTGGGAAACGTGCTGGGTGCCATTCCTACCTCTGTCTGCATGAAGGCCCCTTGGCGAAGCTCCTGGGTTTCCGGGCACCATCCAACACTGGGGTTCTCACCCAAGCACCCTCAGAGCCTGCCCCACTCTGCCTTTCCATCAAGATGTACTTCTAGCCTCCAAGCAGTAATGTGAGGGAAAGTAGGGGAAGAGAGGAATGTCCCTGTTTTGCAGATAAGGAGACAGCATCAGTGAGAATGGTGCCTTGGCTGAGATCTTAGCTTAGGATTAATTACAGAGGCCAGAATCCAACTATGGCCTTCTGGCTGCTAATTGACCGTGAAGCTCTAATATGTGTTCAGGAAGTAGAAGCTGCCATTTAGTGGTATCCTTAGGGAACCATGAGGCCCCCATGGTGGATATAGAATAAGCTGTGGGGATAGTTACTAGGTACAACAAGTAGTCAGAAAGAGTGAATAAGACCTAGTATTTGATAGCACAACAGGGTGACTACAGTCAATAATAATTTTGTTTTTTTTTGAGACAGAATCTTGCTGTGTCACCTAGGCTAGAGTACAGTGGCCCAGTCTCAGCTCACTGCAACCTCTGCCTCCTGGGTTCAAGCGATTCTCATGCCTCCGCCTCCCAAGTAGCGGGGAATACAGGCATGCCACCACGCCTGGCTAATTTTTGTATTTTTAGTAGAGACAGGGTTTTGCCATGTTGTCCAGGCTGGTCTCAAACTCCTGGCCTCAAGTGATCTGCCCCCCTTGGCCTCCCAAAGTGCTGGGATTATACGTGTGAGCCACAGTGCCCAGCCAATAATTTAATTGTACATTTAGAAATAACTAAAAAAGCCCTGGCGTGGTGGCTCACACCTGTAATCCCAGCACTCTGGGAGGCTGAGGTGGGCAGATCACCTGAGGTCAGGAGTTTGAGACCAGCCTGGCCAACATGGTGAAACCCCGTCTCTACCAAAAATACAAAAATTAGCCAGGTGTGGTGGTGTGCACCTGTAATCCCAGCTATTTGGGAGGCTGAGGTATGAGAATTGCTTGAACTGGGAGGTGGAGGTTGCAGTAAGCTGAGATTGCACCACTGCACTCCAGCTAGGGTGACAGGGTGAGACTCTGTCTCAAAAAAAAAAAATAAACAAATAAATAAATAAAAAATAAGAGTATGATTTTATTGTTCATAACACAAAGGATGAAAGCTTGAGGTGATGGATACCCCATTTTCCATGATGTGATTATTATGCATTGCATGCCTGTATCAAAATATCCCACATATCCCATAAATATATTTGCCTACTATGTACCCATACACATACACACAAAAACCACAAGCAAAAAATAGTGCCTACTTCACGGGCTCTTGTGAGAATTAAACAAAATAATGTCAGTAAAAATGTTTAGCATGGAGAGAAAAAGGTAATAAGCTGTTTACCAAATGGTTCTAGCTCTCTGTCTCTGACCACATGGTAGGAAGACATTTACTGGCCCCTCCTTCATGTGAGGAACGTCTCCAAGCCTTGCTTTGGCCAATGAAATGTTTGTAAAAGTCACATGTGTTACTTATGGGTGAAGGTGCTTTAAGGGCCAGTGCATAAGTCACCACATTCTGTCTCCTACTGAGGAACCATACGTTGATATGGAGCTCCCTCGACCTGGGCATCTACAACAACCAGAGTTCCCCTGGGTACCCAGACAGCATGAGTGAGAAATGAACCTTTGTTGTATCACACCTCTGCAATATTGGGGATGTTTGTCACTGCGGCATAACCTAGGCTGTCGTGACTGATACACTGTGAATGCTGATAACATTCAACTTCAAGTTCCATTTACTTATAGAGCATGTACTCTCTGTTGGCATTATTCCAGGTACAGGAAGCACAGAGGTGAGTCACACACAATCCCTGCCCTCAAGGGGCTTGCAGTCTCAACACTTATTTGAAAGGAAGTTGACCACACTGAGCTTGAGGGAAGGGCAGGCTGGGCTGTAAGGGGCACCTTGGGAAGGGTGGTGATCCCTAGAGGAGCCACCCCTGGTGTTTGCAGAATCACCCCAAAAGGGAGAGGAAGCTGTGAAGACAGTTAATTCTATAGGCAGCTTTTCCTGGGGAAGGGGAAGGAAGGACAAGTTTTGTTAGGGGCAGTGGAGAGGGGAGGCTGGTGGAAGGATTATGTGCTCTGGGTGACTCTAGGATTTACTGCTCTATTTTGTTACTAGCTCTCAGGGGACTCCAGAAAACAATTAGTGGATTCAAATGCATTAGGGTAATTCCTCTTTTACATCCCTTAACTCAGATAATGACAGCTATCCTGCAATTAGGAGAGGGTCTTCTCAGTGTGCAGATTAATTGGGTGTTAAACAGCAGGGCTGCCTGAAACCAGGCGGTGCAGCTGGGAGGAATGAGATGTGAAACAGCAGCCCTGGGCAAAGGGTGAAGAATTCATTGACGATCTCGACCATCTGGAGATGTGAAGATGCCCCATTGGTAATACAAGGGCAAGGACTTGGGAGGGGAATGGTTGAGGAAGAGGGTAGGAGGCGCTGTGGCCATGGGAAGGAGTGGAAACTGGAGGCTCTGACCCTGTGGGAGGCCAATTATTCCTCAAGTAGGTCCAGGGTCCATGCCATCCATCAGGGAGGGATTGCTATGATATGACATGCCTACTCCCATTTATTAACAGTTTCTAGGAAAGTATCAATGCTCAGCGAGTACTTCTGGGTTCTTATTACAGGCCAGCATTTATATGCATTATTGCCTATAACGTAATCCTCCTAAAAAGCTGTTGTAGATACTATTATTGGCTATGTCTCACATAAGTGGAGTTCAGAGAGGTTACATGACTGGGTGCGTGGTGGGTTTGGAATTCAAACCAGAGGCCCTGACTCCAGAGCTCACACACTTGTAGCAACTAAGCTGGCAGCTTCTCAGTGGAGAAGAGCCCTGTGGCCCATCATCTGTGATGGCAGAGGCCTGTACCTTGCCGCGTCCTGCAAGCGCCTGGTGCTGGGCCAGGCCCCGAGTGTGTGTGTATTTTTGTGATCACAAGTATGTCCCTATGTCCCTGTTTTGATTTGTTCTGATTTGTGCTTTGTGGGGTGAGTTAAAGCAGTCTGGCGAGAAGGGCTCTGCTCTGGTCCCCACCAGCTTCCTTGGCCTCAGGTCCCCAAAGCAGGGAGGTCACACTCGAGTGCTTCGCTCTCGGGATCAGGACCTTTCTGTTCCCCTCTGCAGTGGGTGATCTTTTGTTTCCAACTCCCCATTTCTATGAACCATCAGGAATTCCCTTACACTCTGGAAAGAAAGAGGAAAACTGGGGATATAAATGGCTTTGAGATCTTGCATCAGAGAGATCTCCCTTCCAGCTGGAGCTGCTGTGAAGGCCGGCACGGGCAGCGGGGGTTTTAAACTGAGTGGGGCCTGTGCACCCAGCTGCATGGGAGGAGCTGCCTTCTGTCCCACAGAGAGAGCTGGCTACATGTCTGTGAATGTGCGCACACCTGCTGCTCACATTTGGAATAAGCTATGGCTAACTAAAGGACAGACCCCTCTCAGTGTGGCTTTTGCTCTGTCACCCAGGCTGGAGTGCAGTGGCACGATCATGGCTCACTGCATCTTCAACCTCCTGGGCTCAAGTGATCCTCCTGCCTCAGCCTCCCAAGTAGCTGGGGCTACATGCACGTGCCACCATGCCTGGCTAATTTTAAAATTTTTTGTAGAGGCAAATTATGTTGCCCAGGCTGGTCTTGAACTCCTGGGCTCAAGCAATCCTCCCACCTCAGCCTCCCAAAGTGTTGGGATTACAGGCATGAGCCACTGGACCTGGCCTCAGTGTGTTCTTGACCAAAGTCAAGGCAGAGGATGACCAGCATCCTTTCTCACCTCCTGTCTAGATGATGAATGAGGCAGGGATGGGATGTTATGAAATAAGGAGGGAAACTGTCAGGCTGATTAATAACAAAGACAGTGGGGGCCGGGCATGGTCGCTCATGCCTGTAACCCCAGTGCTGTGGGAAGCTGAAGCAGGAGGATTGCTTGAGACCAGGAGTTCGAGACCAGCCTGGGCAACACAGGGAGACCCTGTCTTTAACAAAATAAAGAATGTGTTTAGAGTTTTCTGGGCCCAAGTTCTTTTTTCTGAAGGTGACTTCAGGGGGAAAATGCCAGCTGCATTTTTGTCCACCGGGTTCATCTTGGAGTCAGATTCCTATCAGATTCTTGTTATTTGGAAGGCTTCGGATCCTAGTTTCTTCTTCTTTTAAAATGTAGAGGTTTTCTTTTTTTCTTTCTTCTCGTTTTTCTTTTTTGCTGACTACCTACTCATCTGTCAATATAGAAGTTTTCTAGGCCAGGCACGGTGGCTCATGCCTCTAATGCCAGCACTTTGGGAGGCCAAGGTGGGTGGATCACTTGAGGTCAGGAGTTTGGGACCAGCCTGGCCAACATGGTGAAACCCCGACTCTACTAAAAATATAAAAAATTAGCTGGGCATCGTGGCCGGCACCTGTAATCCCAGCTACTTGGGAGGCTGAGGCAGGAGAATTGCTTAAACCTGGGAGGCAGAGGTTGCAGTGAGCTGAGATGGCGCCACTGCACTCCAGTCTGGGTGACAGAGCGAAACTCCATCTCAAAAAAAAATTTTTTTCTTAATAAAATATTGAATACCTGTGGTGCCCATGTTAAAAGGACTCCCTTCTACCCTCAAATGTTTGTCTACATCTGTGCCAAGCACTGGGGACACACACGGCTGAGCAGGGCATGCACTGCCCCTGACACACAGAATCGATTCCTTTGCTTGGCTCATGGGTCATGTGTCCATCAAGCACCTAGTATGTCCCAGGCACTGTGATAGGCCAGGGATACAGTGACAAGAAGGAGAAACAGGGCCCCTGCCCACCTTCACCCTGTGCGTGGGCTGTGCTGCACACCAGAATTGCCCAGGGGAGCTATTTCCAAAATAGGGATGCCTGATCCCTTCCATATAGGGGCCTCATATATATATTTTGGGAAAACAATTGCCCATGTGCTGCTGATGTGTACCTCTAGGTGACAATTACTGGTAGACTGGAAAGACCAGATGAGCAAGCAGGGAGGTATAACAGGGAGACAGGCCAGCGCTGGGAAAGATGTTCAGGGAAGAATGGAGTGTGGCTTGGAGAGACAGTCTAGTGTAGGGTGAAGATCGCACAATCTCCAGCCAGACTGCCTGCTCTGCCACCTCCTAGCCGTGTGATTCAGGCAAATCCCTACACTCTGCATTTCTCTTTCCTCCTCTGTAAAATGGATGTGATAATTGTACCTATTTCACAGAGCTGTTGGAAGGACTCCATGAAATAATACATATGATGAGCTTAGAATTGTGTCTGGTGCATGAAAACGCAGTGTATTCCATAAGTGTGTGCTGTGTGGTTACTACTACTACTATTATTATCATTATTATTGGAGGGAAAGCTTCCAGACACAGTGAGACCTGAGAAATGAGTAGGAATTATCTAGAAAAGGAGACAGAGAGGACGGACCAAGAGGGAACAATGGAAATAGAGCTTGGTCTGCTGGAGCCCGGCATGTGAGGTGGAGAGAGGCGGGGGAAGGTGCTGAAGGCAGATCATGAGTGGGGCCCTGTGAGTCATGCTGGGACATCCGCACTGATCTAGAGAACAGCGGGGGCATTAGAGGCCCTTGGGGTCTGCCGAGTTGCTGCCGTGTGAGTGTGTGCAGATGCGTGTATGAATGTGTGCAGGTGTGTGTGTGAGTGTGCATATGTGTGCATGTGTGTGAACTGTAGGGTGCCCAGCACCAGTGCCCCCAGGTCCTCCTTGGCAGGATTCACTCAGTTACTCATTCACTCCACAGTTTAAAGACCTCAATCTTTCCCCAGCGTTGAACCAGTTGTTTCCAACTCCTTAGCCTGGCACAGTGCCAGGCTCCCACCCTGACCTATTAGCATTTCCCACCAACCCACCTGGGGGGCCTCTTACGTGGGCTGCAGAGACACCAGATGCCACCGTTTCTAGACACCCCTGAGAGCCCCGCCTTTGCCCATGCTGGCCGACCCTCTGGGATGCCCTGCCCTAGTCCAGCTGCCGTCTGCCAAATACAGCATAGTGGTTAGGAGTGAGGGCTCCAGGGCCAGACTCCCTGGGACTGAATCCTGGCTCTGGCACTTGGGATTCTTGTGGCTTCACCTCTCAGCCTCAGTTTTCTCATCTGAAGCAGGGAGACTGGTGGAACCTCCCTCCTGTGGCTGCAGTGAGGAAGGAATGTGATCACACTTGCAAGTGCTTGGAACACAGCCTGGCACCCGGTGGATCTGCACTAGCTCGTGGGCACAGCAGCACGTGCCTGATTCCCTCGCCCAAAGTCCAGCTCCTTCATCTTCCTGACCACTCACAGTGCACTGGGCACGGTGCTGGGCACTAGGGGGGCGGCAGGGCTCAAGGCAGACCCTGCCTACCTGGACTTCACATCTAATGTGAGGCTGGAGAGCGGACACAAAATGACAAGTTCTGACATCTACACAACACTCACCACAGTTCCCTGTGCACAGTAGGTCCTCAGGTTGGAATTCAGAGGACATTTACTGAGTGTACCCAAACTGGGGCCAGGAATTCTCACATTCGTTATGTCATCCCCCCATGATCCTTTGAGATAAGTGTACAAAGCTCATATCCTTTGAGGAAGCTGAGGCCCAGAGAGGTTAAGTGACTAGCCCAAGGTCCGACAGCCAGTCAGTGGCAAAGCTAGGAGCCAAATCCAGGTCTGCCTAATAATCAAAACCCAAAATCTCACCTATGGGCCATGAGGATCCAGGGGTGGGAGCAGCGAGCAGGAAAGATGCTGGAAGGAAGCTGCTTTGGGAACCATCCCCCAAAAGGCTGTAGTGCAGGAACTTCCCAGTGCCACACTAACCAGCCCTGTCACCAAGAGGCCACCTGCCTCCCTCTTCCCTCTTTCCAGTTTCCAGCCTCACATTCTGGGGACAGCTGATAGTCGACCTCACTTCCGGTTACCACAGCCAAATGGTTCATGGTAATTAATTCAATTTGTTTGGCAGGGGAATTAAAGGCTTGCCTGTACTAACGATCTTAAGTTAACATAGCATTTATGCTAACTGGAGGCAGAGACATGCCCTCTGAATGAAGAATTGGTTCTATTAATAAGACTACATCTCTCTAGGTAACGAGCCTGGCAGATAGACGGTTTGCTGCCAGAGAGGGAAAGATGACAAGGAAAGAAGCAAAATGATGACAGCAGAGAGGATGGCAACTTTTCAAAGGCTTCCCTGGGAGAAGTAGATTTGGAGAGCAGGGAGGAGTCTGCATTGGCCGACAACCAGCACCGATGGCCAGATACACCAATGAGGTCAACTTGGACCTCCTGGGTGTTCCAGCTCTGACTACAACTGCATGACTAAGCCCAGGCAGAAGAGGCAAATGGTCTTGCCAACTCATAGAATCGTGAGAAATGATCAGTTTTTGCTGCTTTTGGCCACCGTGTTTGGAGAGGCCGTTTTGCAGCAACAAATAACAATCATGGTGGAAGGCAAAGGAGAAGTAAAGGCACGTCGTACATGGTGGCAGGCAAGAGAACGTGTGCAGGGGAACTGCCCTTTATAAAACCATCAGATCTCATGAGACTTATTCACTATCATGGAAACAGCATGGGGAAAACCCACCCCCCTGATTCAATTACCTCCCACCGGGTCCCTCCCATGACCCGTGTGGATTGTGGGAGCCACAATTCAAGATGAGATTTGGGTGAGGACACAACCAAATCATATTAAGCTCCAACCCTTCTCTCCCATCCACCCTCCACTCCCAGGTTCAACAATTTCTCTCTGAGTTCCTTCTCTTGCCTTCAGAGTCCTGCCGCTGCTACCTTCCACTGAGAGGACGTGAGCCCATGTTCCAGGAGCAGTGAACCACTCCAAGTGCCCCAGGCTCGGCAACTCACTCTCCCAACCAGCCCCTCCACAGGCAGCCCCTGCTGACAGAGCTGTCCAAAACCAGCATTCTGCCCTGGAGACCTCACCTACCCAAGGCCAGGAGCGGCAGCCCTCAAGCTTTTCACTGCCTTGTACAGAAAGGATGACACTGGAGGCATGACACACTCCCAAAGGTGTCTGTGTGTGGTTGAATGGTGAACCCCCAGAAGCTATGTCCACCCAGAACCTGTGAATGTGACCTTATCTGGTAAAAGGGTCTTTGCAGATATAATTAAGTAAATGATCTTGAGATGGGATCACCCTGGATGAGAGTGGGCCCTAAATCCAATGACTCTGTCTGTCCTTATGAGAGAAGAGAAGACAACAGGCAGAGACTGGAATGACATGTCTACAAGCCAAGGAATGCTAAGGACTGCTGGCAGCCACAAGAAGTTGGAAGAGACAGGAAAAATCCTCCACTAGAGCCTTCAGAGGGAAAGTGCACCTGCCAACACCTTGATTTTGAATTTCTTGTCCCCTTCATTCCCACTTGAGAAAGTGCATTAGAACACAAAAGCCAGTGTCATTATTACAGGATGGTCCATCTTGCATCTACTCTAATGTATGTATAAAAAATCATTTCCCCAAGGTTGATGACGATTTTTCTTGATTTTTAAACTATTTTTAACTTTTAACTATTATTTCTAAGATCTGGGAACACATTTTGCAAGGCTCATGGCCCCTGGCCCGGAACCTCTGTCCCTGGGAACAAGCTTGTGAAGGGTTTCCGTTTGTGACAATAATCCATGCTCACCTTTCTCCTGAGCCATCTCCTGCAGACAGAAGTAGATGACTCTGGCTCCCAGGCTGAAGCCAATCAAGGTGACAGGTCGTCGGCCCTGAAGGGAAAAAGGACACAGGTGTCTGGAGGGAATACAGCCAGTTCTAGCAAAACATCAGGCCTGAGGAGGGCAGCCTTTGCACATTCCTTACCACCTGATTCTCATCTAATGAATCATGCATGTGCTGTTCTAGTCCCTGAGCTCTGATGTCTTAATCAGCAGAGTCAGGACCCTCATTTATGCAGGAGTGCACTTGCTGCCGGAATTGGCTTCCTCCAAGGCCAACAGGCAGCCCCCGGCTGGGTTAATTCCCTTTCGTCTCAAACCATTATCCAGCCACTGTCTCATCTTCCCCAGGAGACAGGGCTAGTCAATTACAAGAGCAACTTCCCTTGCACTGATCTGCCTTGCAGCAAATGGCTGCAGTGCTGCGGGACCCCTTCCGGAGCTGGGGAGATTAGACAGAAGGCACCCCCAGGTGTGAGGGGTAAAAAGGCAAGAGTGACAAGGGAGGGACAACAGTTCAGTTTCTAGATAGGAAGGTGGGGCACAAAATATTGGCTCTAAGTGATAAGGTAGTAAGTCAGATGGAAAGAGGAATTTTCTGACTCAAGGACTTGTAAGAAAAGGTAACTGATTATGTCAAGACTCTAAAGAAAATGAAAGTTATCTGGGGGTGTTTGGGTACAAGCTTACACGGAAGGAGAGGAGGGGAGTGGATGAGCTCTGGAGGCCCAGCCTGGTTTTACCAGTCTATTCCTTTTCCTTGGTTTTGTGCCAATACACGTATTCCACACCCCCACACCACTCCACTTACCACAGTAGAAAATCCTCTGTTAAACAGTATTCGAATCCTGCAGGAGCTTTGTGCCAACCCTGCTGGCCACTGCCCAATATCATTCTCCCCTTTGTCCTTTACTCCTGAGTTTGACTGGGCACGCGGCCACCCAGCCAAAGACGAAGTTTCCCTGACTCCTCCATAGCTTGAGGTGGCCACAGGGCTGAGACTTAGCACAGGGCAAGGAAAGGGGATCCTCCCTAAGGCATGCATTTTTGCCTTTTGACCTCCAGAGCTGTAAAATAGTACATTTGTTTTCAGCTGGTAAATTTGTGGTAATTGGTAACAGTGGCAGCAGGAAACTAACACATCATCTTGCTCCAGATATTGACACCCAGACTGTTACTTGGGAGAGAACAAAATTCTATCTTGTCTAAGCCAATGCCACTTTGGCCTTTGCCTTAGAGTCAAGCCTGCCGAAGGACTTTTCTGTTTCTTTTGACAAAGACGCAGGGATTGAAGGGGGTGGCCAGTTTCTCAAGCAGTTTAGCTGCATGGCAGAAACTGCTAGTTGTCATCCCTCAATATCCATCCTCCCTTTTTTCCATAGTAATTGAATTTCAGCTGGGTTCATCATCACTCAGAACAAGTACTATATTTCCCAGCTTCTGTGGCAGCTAGGAATGGTCATGTGACTAGGCTCTGGCCAGTGAGACACCAACTGAAATGTTGTAAGGCTTTGCTGTTTCTTCTTCAGTTCTTCCTTTCTCCTGCTCCCTGGAGCTCGGATGATGCCATCTTTGACACAAGGTCAAGACCCCAGAGCAACAAGGTAGCAGGAACCTGGGCCTCTGCACCATGGAAGGCTATTAGACAACCTTGCTAGGCTTCTCCAGGAAAATAAATTTCTACCTTGTTTAAGCCACTGTTATTTTGGGTTTTCTCCCACTTCCAGCCAAAACAAATCCTGATAATGCAGTCATTTCTGGTACTGCTTCTCAAGCTTTTGTCTCCATTCACTCAAGTTTTATTTTGAAGGGGATGGTTTTATTCTCTTGGTAAGTACATCTTTACTAGATTCAAATTTTAAAAGTATTATGATGATGTCTCTTCCTAACCATTTTACATGGTATTTAGACCACCAAAGATGACCTCACAAAGTAGCTTTACACTTCTGGGAAGGAACACCAGGCCACCAGCATGTGGGAATTCCATTGGTGGCCAGCTGAAGCACCTGGTCTCATTCACTTTACTGGCTTCACTGCAAACTGAGTCAGAGGTTTCCACTGAAATATCACCCAAATGAGCCCAGTGATTATCCTAAACACTTGAATGAAGAGCTGATACATAGGAGTTGATACAGAGTCCCCCAGACTTGTTCCTACGTGCAGATGCCCCTGTTATTCAATCCTTACCTAAATACCTGCTAGAGCTGCAGAGTCTATAATTCTTACTGTTCATCCTAGGACACATTCATTACTTGAACTGGAGAGGCAGCAAGGGCTGCCCACACCCCCAAAACCATTGAGTTATCTCCAAGTAGCCTTGCCTCTAAGGCTGATATCTGTGAACAAGTCAGCACCTGACTTCCCCTCTTGCTCAATGCCACGCCCACACAGCCATTCCCAGGTACCTGCTGCCGGGAGAGCAGGATGTGGGCCAGGTGCTTGCCAACCTCTGCTGATCGATGGAGACACACCCCCCAGGGGTTGTCGATGACATTGGCGACACTGAGGAGTGAGGCTGGCCAGGTCAGGGCAGCCACAATGCCTGGGGAGGTGAGATAGTGATGAAGGGAATGGCCCCCGTCCTAGGGTCCTACCAGGGAAGTGACTGGCTAACAGATGCTCAAATAAATGCATGCAGTCTCCAACTTGGACCTGCAAGTTTGCCAATCAAACTGCTAAAGAGCAAAGAAATCCGAAACTCATGAATTTCTGATATATGGACTCAATCCCTTCTGCTCAAGCCCTTGTCACGTGTGAGATGGCCCCAATTCGTCTCCACACCCTGTACCCTCCCACTTTGCTTCATAACTCTGCAGTGGGGACCCCTGCCCTGCCCATCCCCTCTAGACTCAGCCATGTGACTTGCTTTTGCCAAAGACATTAATAGATGTGAGGCTTGAAATGGATTTGTGCATCAGGGCTAGCCTCTTGCGCTTCTATCATTGACATGGGCTTGCCTGCTCATCCCAGGAGGATGAGAGACAAATGGAGCAGAGCTGAGTTGCCCCAGACAAGGCTAGCATTGATCGGTGCACGGTTGGCTGACCCACAGGCCTAGCTAAGATCCGCCAACTCCAGCCTCCTGAGCTATTACAGTAAACAGCCCATGGAGTTTTGGGGTGGCTTGTCGCGCAGCAATAGCTAACAGACAGATCATGTGATTGGCTGTTTACCTGTCTTCTCTCCATAGGGATCATAAACTTCCTCCAGACAGGAATGCGGCCTTAACCTCTCTGTGTTCCTAGGGTCCAGCACGGTGCCTGCCCTGGGGGCTTTGGGCATGCAAAACTATGGTACCACTGTGGTGGGATGAAGGCAGTGGGCAAGCTCTTGTTGGGGGGCAGGTGGGGGCACTTACCAGACAACACTGTGTACTTTAGGGCCTCCTGGGCCACCATGTTGGCGAGACCACTGAGGATGGTCTCCAGGGCATTGCCGAGCTCCATCAGGTACTTGGCTTCCCAGGCCAGGCAGTACTGCTCACGGCTGTGGGCCAGGGCAGCCCACGGGGCACTGAAGGTGCCTGGGGAGATCACAGGTAGGTGAAGTCTCTCTTGTCTATGGCAGAGGATGCCCCACCCCAGTACCCTAGACAAGGAGCACCAGGACCACTCACCCTTGTGTGGAAGACAAGAAGCCCACCCCCTGCCAATGAGTGGCAGCTGTCAGCAGAGCTAGCGGAGCTCTGTGCAGCCCAGTGAGTCAGCAGGCTGGGCTGGAATCCCAGCTCCTGCATTCACTAGAAGCCAGGTGACCCTGGGCACATCACTATCCCACCTTGTGCCTCACTTTGCTTCTATGTGAAGTGGGGAGATGGTTTATCTCCCTTCATAGGGTAGGTATAAGAATGAAGTGTGTTTGAACTATGATATATGTAAAGGGTTATTTTCTCTAATGCTGAAATAATCCTGGCATTAAGCTGCTAATGACATACAACGAGAGCACACAATGGGACAAGCAGCACAGCGCTGTGAGTCTGCTGCATCTTGATTTAACAAACATGGCCTGGGAGATAGCTAGAAATTTGGGGAAGAGATGTTTGAGCCCGGCTTTTTTATGATCTTGCTGGGTCATCCAATTTTTCTGAGCCTCAATTTTCTCACTGAGGAAATATATCAAATGACCCACGGAAGGAGGATGAGACGGCACCACTGTAGCGGCCGATGCCAAGTCGGAAAGTATAACCATGACACCTGCCTCCCTCATCCCCTCCTTCCTTGCCCACCTGGCTGCCTTCAGGATAGGAGCACAGAGGGGCACCTAATCTGGCCCCCATGCATTTCTGCTTGTGGCCCAAGTGGCTTTTCTTTTCTTTCTTTCTTTCTTTTTTTTTTTTGAGACAGAGTTTTGCTTTGTTTCCCAGGCTGGAGTGCAGTGGCACGATCTCGGTTCACTACAACCTCCGCCTCCCAGGTTCAAGTGATTCTCCTGCCTCAGCCCCCTGAGTAGCTGGAATTACAGGCACCCATCACCAAACATGGCTAATTTTTGTGTATTTTCAGTAGAGACGGGGTTTCATCATATTGGCCAGGCTGGTCTCGAACTCCTGACCTCAAGTGATCCACCCGCCTTGGCCTCCCAAAGTGCTGGAATTATAGGCGTGAACCACTGCGCCCGGCGCAAGTGACTTTTTCAAAACACAAATCTTCTCCCACTCCTGCCTAAAACCCTTCATGAGCTCCCGGATCGTACATCAGTTCCCCTAGATCACTACCACTTGCCCTTGAGATTCCAGTCCAATCGCCTCTTCCATGGGGAAGCCTTCCCGGCTCCTCTGACAAAACAAATGCACCCTCCACTTTTCCCCATAAGTTCTTATCACAGTCTGCAATTATTCGCTATTTATGCATCCTGTTTGACGTGTGCCTCTCCTACAGTCTGCTTTGCCAAACACTGTATTCCCAAAGCCTGGTGATGTGATGTACAGTAAGTGCTCATTAAACACCATGTGGGAATGGAGGGGTGGAGACAGCTTCCCGGGGCAGCCTGCAGGTTCTGAGCATCAACCTCAGGCCTCTACCTGCCTGCTCCAAAGCTCATCCTTACCTGCAGGGTACCACGTCCGCACAAGGACAATACTACAGCTGCTCCCCTCCCTCTGTGGGGACCCTGTCTCAGCTCTGCAACAACTTGGGGATCAACTGCCTCTAATTATGGATAAGGTGATAGTCAGCCCCAAGACAGGAGATGGGCACAGGACAGCGAGAAGCACAGGCTTGATGTCAGCCTGGGTTCCAAACCCAGCTCGATGGCTTCCACGGGTGTGACTCACAGCAAGGCACCGTGCCCTTCTGACCCTTGGTTTCCACATTTGTAAGGATGGAATAATAACATCTGACTCAGGTGTGGTGGGGATCACATGAGATGCTGCATAAAAGGTGTTGTATACTTTGGGAGGCCGAGGCGGGTGGATCATGAGGTGAAGAGATCAAGACCATCCTGGCCAACATGGTGAAACCCTGTCTCTACTAAAAATACAAAAACTAGCTGGGCGTGGTGGCACATGCCTGTAATCCCAGCTACTCTCGAGGCTGGGGCAGGAGAATCGCTAGAACCCGGGAGGCGGAGGTTGCAGTGAGCCAAGATCGCGCCACTGCACTCCAGCCTGGTGATACAGCAAGACTCTGTCTCCAAAAAAAAATAAAAATAAAAAAGTAAAAAGGCGTTGTATAAACTGTAAAGTGCTCTACTGCATTGTGCTGTCCTATGGCCAAGAATATGGGCTGTGGAGCCAGATAGAATGGGGGTGAATCCTGCCCCTGCCCCTGACTAGCTGGGTGACCCTGGGCACCCCTTATAAGCCTCAGTTTCCTCATCTGGAAAAGGGGAGTGCGAATGACAGCCACTTCCCTGGACTGAAGTGAGGAGCTAAATGAGCCAGTGCATAGGAAGGGCTTGGTGGTTGGCTACCAAGTTTTTATCTTTATTGTACATAATCAAGATTAATAAAGGGGTGGGCCAAAGAAAGTCCGGTCATTCCTATTACATGGAAAAAGCAATCAGGTGATGATAAGGCTTCTTTTCCTGGCTCTCGAGGAGGTGGGAATATGTGATATTTTTTCCTTCTGAAACTTTCTCTAGCTTGGTTGTATTTCTTTTACCCAGCCCTTTCCCTGAGTGTCCCACACTAGACAGCTGGAGATCAATGAAGACTTTCCTCATCCCCAAATGAACTTGACCTTTAACCCAGGGCAAACTGAACAAATGGGGGCAAAATGAAGAAAGGAGTTTGCTTTCCATGCCGGCCAGACTTGCAAATTCCTTTACCTGGGCTCTTGTTCTTGCTCCTTCCTGTAGCACGATAAAATGAAAACAAATGAAAAACCCTGGGCATTGGATCAGGAGACCTGGGTTTGAATTCTGCATCTGCTACTCCCCTGCCAGGGTTCCTCTTCCGACAGATCAGGGTCAGAACAGCCCCACCTTGGAGGGTGGAAGTGAGGTTTCTAGGAGGTAACCATACCAAGTTCCTACTGTGCTGGTAAAATGCCAGGCTCAAGGTAGGTGTGAACGAGGCGCTCACTGAACGCTAGTGACCTCTGTGCATGGGTGACGCCCGGCGGTCACACACCAATAAGACCCTGGCGCCTGGTGACACCTCTAAATGTTTCTCACTGGCTTTCTTCTGTGTGGTTTGGCAGATCTGTGACTTCTGCCCTCAGGTCAGAGACTTGGGAACCCAGGAGGCTCTGGGCAGGCGTGCCTGAGTGGTCAGGTTGGGACGTTTAGGATTCCCGCACCCACCCTGCTCTTTTTCTAAGGGATGCACTGTTTGTTGTTTGTTGAGCCTCTCGCTGGGCATTTGCAGGGGTCAAGTAACAAGTGGACCATGGTGTGAATCCTCAATGCCACCCTGGCTAGAATCCCCCAAAATATGCATGTTCAAATGAGAACAGCAAAGGGAACTAATGTTTGCTTCATGCCAATGAGAAACCACGTGATGTTCCTCACTTAATCTTTGCAGTATCCTGAAAAGGTGGCAGTAATTTGTTCCACTTTACAAATGAAGTAGCTGAGATACAGAGAAGTTATGTAACTTGCTGAGGTCATGTAGCCAACACATACTGATCTCTCACTCACATGCTGAAAGTCCTTTGCTCTCTTCCACTTGCTCTGAGGACAAATTCAAACTTCTTGCCACAGCTCACATGCTCCTGTGTGGTCTAGCTCCACCCATATTCCTGCCTTCTGCCTCCCTGCTGCAGCCATCCTGTGCTCTTTTGGTTCTTTCAAACCGCTGGGCCTTTGCACCTGATGTCCCTTTGCTTGGAATACATTTTCTGCTCCTGGTTTATCGGGCTAACTCCCAGCTAGCCCTTAGCCTAATGTCACTTCCTTCAGAACCTTCCCCAGAAACACCCTGTGCTTCCCCTATTGTGCCATCCATAAAGCTCCCATTTAGTTACTCGGTCTGTCTTCTATCTTGGGCTGTATGTTCTGTGGGAGTAGAGGCCATGGCTGTGCTGCTCACCACTGAATTCCTAAGACCTGGTTCAGTATATGACACATGGTAAGTACAGCACTTTATAAATACCGCTACATGGACAGATAGGTGGATGGGTGGATGGATGAACAGATGGGTGGGCAGACAGGTGGGTGAATGGACAGACAGGTGGGTGGGTGGATGGGTGGATAGGTAGAAGGGTGGATGGATGAATGGATGGGTGGGTGGGTGTGTGGATAGATAGGTAGAAGTGTGGATGGATGCATGGGTTCATGGGTGGGTAGACAGGTGAGTGGGTGGACAGGTAGACAGGTAGAAGAGTAGATGGATGGATGGATAGATAGAAGGGTGGTTAAATGGGTGGGTAGATGGATGAACAGGTGGGTGGATGGATGGGTATACAGGTAAAAGGGTGGGTGGGTGGGTGGGTGGGTAGGTGGATGGGTGGATGGACAGGTGGGTAGGTGGTTGGGTAGGTGGATAGATGGATGGGGAGATGATGGGCAGGTGGACAGATGTGAGATGAAGTTGCCTCACCTCTCTGAGCCTCAGTTTCTTCCTCTGCGAAATGGGGCTCCCTATACCTGCTCCCTAGCCCAGGTAAAAACCTAGCCCAGGGTCTGGCCCAGGCCACCACTGCCCACCCCCCTCCACTTCTGGTCCTCCTGGTCCTCACGGTATTTGCCAGAAGCGAGCCACCCCGTGACGGCGATGGTGATGTGCAGCTGCCTGCCCTCCGTCAGAGGCAGAAACGTGAATTCTTCAATGGCTCCCACTCGCTTCTTCATCTTGTATCCTAAAGACCCAGATCCGAGAAAGAGAATGGAGGTGACTGGGGCCCCGGGGAACATCAGGGTGGCTGTATGTTCTCACACACACACACAATGAGCACCATCTGTGTGCCCTGCCCCTGGAAAAACACATTTTGTGTTTGAACTCATTAAGGTAGGTGCCACTATTGTCCCTGATTACAGATGAAAGCAAGAAGCTGCTTCTGAGGCTGGCCAGCCCCGGAGTGGTAGAGCTGGTTTGGACCTCAGAGCCCAGGCTCTCACCCATTGCTCTGCCCTGGTTCTGTTTCTTTTCTCCTGCCCATATGCCACAGGGGTAGAACACGCTCTACTTAGTAACAGCGAATCAAACAGACCAAGAGTCTCATCAGGGGAGCAAACTTCTCTTGGGGAGTTGAACAGGAATGTCTGTGCATGACGAGGTTGGAGGAGTGGGAGGGGGGCTGCTGCTGACAGATATCATTTGGAAAAACTCCCCCAGGTGATGCTGCTCAGGGAAGGGCAGCCATGTTCCCTCCAAACATGAGGAAGCCCAAGCATGGAAACTTCTGGATGGTGGAAGCAGGTTCCATTGGGGCCTTTCTCAGGAACTACACACAAGGTGGATGGGGAAAAAGCCAGCTTCTCAAACTCAGCCCTTACCCTGACCCACGCGAGCTCTGGGAAGGCTGGGACCCAGAGTGAGAAAAGCCACGTCTCCTCTGTCTCCCAGGGAGTCACTGCTGGTGAGGATCCAGGCATGTCCTTTTAGGAACTGGGCCACCCTGGCTGAAAATTCCTCTGAACCCATCATTCCTTTTGAACCTTACCTGTCAGGCCAGCTCCAGCTGCACCAAACAGCGAGGTCATGATGGCTATGCCGGCTGCTGAGCCCAGAGCCGCTGCCCCGGCGCTGCCAATAATCGTAGCTGCTCCAGCGGCAACAAGGGGTGCAGCTAGACCTCCAGTCACACCTGTGGGAAAAGCAGCAGTTTCAGGTGGGAGTAAAAATGTGGTGGCTGGACGCGGTGGCTCATGCCTGTAATCCCAGCACTTTGGGAGGCCGAGGTGGGTGGATCACGAGGTCAGGAGATCGAGACTATCCTGGCTAACACGGTGAAACCTCATCTCTACTAAAAACACAAAAAATTAGCCGGGCATGGTGGCGGGCGCCTGTAATCCCAGCTACTCGGGAGGCTGAGGCAGAAGAATGGCATGAACCTCGGAGGCGGAGCTTGCAGTGAGCCGAGATCATGCCACTGCACTCCAGCCTGGGCGACAGAGCAAGATGCTGTCTCAAAAAAAAAAAAAAAAAAAAAAAACGTGGCTTGATGAGTTTTTACCCCTCAGCTACCTACTGCCTCCCATGGAAGTTTCTGACAGTGCTGATGAGCATACCGACTACTCACTGACTACCTACCACATGCCAGGGGCCACCTCCCAGCTGAGCCCCTGCACTCTCCACTCTCACCCGCAGCCTGGCATCATTTCTCTGTCTACAAAACCCAGACGTGTGCCACCATCTCTAGCTGGACTCACCGATCACCGTTCCGCCTCCGACAGTCGCCAGGCCTATCAGGAGATAACGCTTCCATTTCCTCCGGTTTTCTTTCTTCTTTCGGGATGCCTCGGCCATTCTGAGGGAAAAGAGGCTGGTCTTTAGGGCCAGCTGTGCCCAGGATCCCTTGAGACATCCCCACCACACCAACCCTCAAACAGGGGCCAATGCTGGGTAGCTACTCTGCCACTCAGAGTAAGGCACCAAAGTCACCCTGAGCCCACTGATGGTTTAAAAAGCTGAAAACATTCTAAAACCCAGCCGGGGAATCTCAGTGTATGGGATGTACTACTTACCCAATGGATCCATCCTAACAGGGTTGCAATTTGAATAATAAAAAGACAAAAAAATAATAATAGCAAGAGAAGCACAAAAAAGATCTTTAAACAGATGGACCCAGAAGAAGCACAAAATAGATAATCACAGACTCCATCACCTCCCTCCTCCCCTCCCTTCTTCCCCAACCTGCCATCTGATCCCACCTCCCTCTGGGATATTTGGAAACCAATTTCCTCCAAAATGATCATTTTGAAGATGGGAGACCTTGGCCTTGGAGCAGTAGCTAGACTTGTTCAGACTTGAAATGGAAATGCTAGAAAATCTAGCAAAAGGAAAACATTTAGAGTGAATTGGGGTCAGGTGTGCCCTGAGAACTGCTGTTGTGAGCACTCAAGAGTCAGGAAGCCCAATTTTCCTATTGGACATTCAGCCCTGAGCCCCTTTGCTGCGGCTGGGATGGAGAGGTTATTAAGTAGGAACTCTGAACTGAGGTTGGAGTCTGAACAATAACTCAGTGTGGAGTGATAGCAAAGCATGGTGATAATCAAAGAAGAAAAATGGTTAATCTTTACCAAGGGCTTCTTATATCTCAGCCACTGGGCTTTGCACTTCACAGGGTTAATCTTATCCTAAGAAGCAGTATGGTTATTGTACCCATATTATAGATGAATTAAGGGATAACAGTCACTACCTCCCCATGAACTGTGAGGATCCAGAAATAGATTATCTGTAAAGCATTTAGCACGGCAGCGGGCACACTGCAAGTGCTCAGCGCAACTGGGGCTGATGTCATCATGATGCTGCATCTCCCCAAGCCTCAGTTTCCTCTTTTGTCAAAAGGCGGACACTAATTTCTACCTCATAAAGTTGTTGGCTTGTAAGGATTAAATTCATTCCTTCTTCGTCCATTCAGTCAATAAAGTCATATTGAGAATGGATGGCATGCTGTGCTTTTCCATCTCCTTGAGCAGAAAAATGTATGTGCTCAACCAGTACCTGTTTCCTTCCCATCTCCCTCCTTGTGAACCATACATTTTATTGAGAAATAGCTCCTTCTCCAGTCATCTAAAAGAAATGGGATTTGGCCAGGTGTGGTGGCTCACACCTGTAACCCCAGCACTTTGGGAGGCCGAGGCAGGTGGATCACCTGAGGTCAGGAGTTTGAAACCAGCCTGGCCAATATGGTGAAACCCCATCTCTCCTAAAAACACAAAAATTAGCCAGGCGTGGGGGCAGGCGCCTGTAATTCCAGCTACTCAGGAGGCTGAGGCAGGAGAATTACTTGAACCCGGGAGGAGGAGGTTGCAGAGAGCTGAGATCCCACCACTGCACTCCAGCTTGGGAACAGAGTGAGACCCTGTCTCAAAATGAATGAATGAATGAATGAAATAAAATACATAAATAAACAAAATGGGATTTCAGCTGGGCATCTGGGGACCTGCTGTGCTTTTTGGTTCCCTGCCAGTTCACCTCAACAGGTTTTTTTCCTAAGCATCTCCTGGGTGTAAAGCCCAGTGTTTCTCAGTCACTTCATTACACAGAAGCAGAAAGCAACAGTAAAAATATCTGTGCATATCATGATACTGGTTTTCCACAACTGAAATTCATGTCATCAGTGGTGTGGGATGAGGCTGAACCATGTGCATCTAGCACAGTGGGAGGCAGGAGGGCCATCAAGATTGAGGGTTCTAATGTCAGGATTCAAACTCTGTGGATGTAGGCATGAATCCTAGCTCTGCTGTTGTGGTAGCTGTATCACGATTCACCACATATTCAGTTATCCTTCTCTACAGAAAGATTATGCATCCCTGCCCTGTCGAACTGAGTGGTCATATGACCAGCTTTAGCCAAATGTAGGTGGAAGTGATATGTGTCACTTCTGGCAGAATCTTTTTTTTTTTTTCCTTTCTTTTTTTGAGACAAGGTCTGGCTCTGTCACCCAGGCTGGAGTGCACTGGTGGGATCTTGGCTCACTGCAACCTCCATCTCTCAGGTTCAAGTGGTCCTCCCACCTCGGCCTCCCAAGTAGCTGGGATTATAGATATGCACCACCACGCTTGGGTAATTTTTGTACTTTTTGTAGACATGGGGTTTTGCCACGTTGCCCAGGCTGGTCTCAAACTCTTGGGCTCAAGTGATCCACCTGCCTCAGCCTCCCAAAGTGCTGGGACTATAGGTGTGAGCCACCGTGCCAGGACAACTGGTAGAATCTTTAAAGCCAGTGCAGGAAAGTGATTCATCTACTTTCTCTCTGCCCCAAAACCAGCGATAATCTAGATAGAGTCACTCTGTCAGCCTGGGACCCAGAACCAGTACAATGTGAAT
The DNA here is from genome assembly GCF_029289425.2 of Pan paniscus. NCBI lineage: Eukaryota > Metazoa > Chordata > Mammalia > Primates > Hominidae > Pan > Pan paniscus. Next base: position 207,369,609 of record NC_073249.2, on the reverse strand, counting down.
TCAAACTACAGCCAATCTGCAATGGACACAAAGTATGAACAAGAAATATACCTTTAATCCTGTAAGCTGCTGAGACTTATTTGGGGGTCACTTGTTATGGCAGCAAAACCTAGCCTATCCCCACAGTGGACAGAACCAATTAATACCTTTGTGACTATGCACAAATTATTTGTCACATCTGAGTTTCCTCAACCAACAAATGGGGATAAAAACAGTACTGAATTTCCAGGGGTATTGTGAGGACTAAATGAGACAGAGACACTGAGACATAGTGACTACCATCCTGTAATTATTCAATATGTTTATTGCTATTATCACTGTTTTCATTATTATTGTAATAATTTCCTCCTCAACACAGGCTGGAGATATACTTTGACCCTGAACTGCCTTGACCCTTAATTGATAACTCTTAAGTCAGTTCCAAGTGGAAGGCTGAAGATTACTGACTTTGGGCAGAGTTCAAGACCGAAGAAAACACTCAAGTCACTGACGATATACGATGGGAACGTGCAACTAGACAAGCGATGTGGCGCTGAGTCAGTGGCATCTTGATTCAACAAACGCGGCCTGGAAATAGTCTGGAAATTTGGGGAAGAGGTGTTTGAGCTCAGCTCTGCCATGAACTTGCTGGATCATCTAATTTTTCTGAGTGTTGATTTTCTCGCTTAGGAAATGTAACTATCAAATGACCCATGGACAGATAATGAGACGGCACCACTGCAGCAGCCAATGCCAAGTATTAATAGAAAAATATAACCATGACTACCTGCCTCTCTCTCCTCTTCCCTCTTTGCCTGCCTGGCTGCCTTCAGGACACTGTCATCTCTCCCCGATGTGACACTTACGCCCTCTGTGTCCTGATCCCTCTCTCCCCGCTAACACTCATCAATTCCTCACTGACACATCACCCTTGGGAAATACTGAGCTGCCTCCAGTCACCTTCTGGCCCCTGGCCATCAAGGACCTTCCCACCTTCCTGTGACTAGTTCAACATTACTCAACCTTCAGGAGTCAGCCGAGATGGGACATATCCTCCAGGAAGACTGGCCAAAACCCCAAGGTTGCTGAGATGCCCTGACTCTGGGCCCCTTAACCCTCTGTGCCACATTATCCTGGAATTCTACACCAGTGATTTTCAGAGGGTGGGCACCAGAATCACCAGGGGGTACCTGTTAAAAACACAGCTTCCTGGGGCAGAATCTCTGAGTCTAAGGACAAAGATTCTGTATCGTTAACAAGTTCCTCCTCCAGGGATTCTGCTGTAACTCAAGTTTGAAAATTGCTGAGCTAAGCTCTCATAGCACGGACCAAGCCATTTCCAACTCCCCATCCTCAGCAGCTTGCCCTGGGCTTGGAAACTGGAGGGTACTCAGGAAATCTTTCTTGTAAAGAGCCTAATTATTCCAACAAGAATTGGAGGTGACCACCTTGCTGCGGTGATATACTCCCCTACTCACTGTCCACATCTCTGAAAACCAGAGAGGTACAGGATGGACATGTTGGCTAAATAAAAATATATAGGCTGGGCATGGTGGCTCATGCCTGTAATCCTAGCACTTCGGGAGGCTGTGGTGGGAGGATCCCTTCAGCCCAGGAGTTCCAGAACAGCCTGGGCAACAGGGTGAAATGCTGTCCCTAGAAAAATAAAAAAATTAGCCGGGCATGGTGGTGCACACCTGTGGTCCACGCTACTTGGAAGGTTGAGGTGGGAGGATCGCTTGAACCTGCGAGGTCAAGGCTGCAATGAGCCTCTGCTGCAGTGATCATGCCACTGCACTCCAGTCTGGGTGACAGAGTAAGACTCTGTCTCCCCCATCTCCCTCACAAAAAGTTTGTAAGCATTTGTTGATTTGAAAAGAAGATATTTTTTCCTAAAGTTACTTGGCTAAGGCACTCTCTCCTAACGTTCAGCTGAATGGCCAATCTATTTCCCTGTTTAAGTATTTGCATGTTCTTAATAATTGTTTTGGGGGCCGGGCGTGGTGGCTCGCGCCTGTGGTCCCAGCACTTTGGGAGGCCAAGGCGGGCGGATCACGAGGTCAGGAGATCGAGACCATCCTGGCTAACATGATGAAACCCAGTCTCTACTAAAAATACAAAAAATTAGCTGGGCGTGGTGGCGGGCATCTGTAGTCCCAGCTACTTGGGAGGCTGAGGCAGGAGAATGGCGTGAACCCAGGAGGCGGAGCTTGCAGTGAGCCGAGATGGCGCCACTGCACTCCAGCCTGGGTGACACAGTGAGACTTTGTCTCAAAAAAAAAAAAAAAAATTTTTTTTTTGTACATAAAATAGCTTTCCCAGACATCGTTCATTATTGCAGCACTATACTCTTGCAATTACTTCAGTTGTCTGATTGAATCTCAACATTGAAAGCAAAGGGGAGATGTTTGCTCTGAGTTACATTTACAATGCTTCCTTCCCTTTACTTGGAAGTGAACACTCAGAGAACAACACTAAATCCGAGTGACAGCCTTGTTGTCATCACTGACTGCCTGCTGATTAGATATGACAGCAACCCACACCATCGTACAGTCACGGTCATGCTGAAAAGGCAGAAGCGAACCTGAGTTGCCGTTTCCATGTCAGCTGCCCAAAGACACAGGCTGAAACCACAGGCAGATTTGGGCCAAATCCCAGGCTGAAGCCAGAGATACCTCCTGAAGAGCAAGACGCCCACATTGCCCATCTCATAGATCCACAAATCGGTCTTACTCTCTGTCATCTTATCTCCCGTAAGAGGGTGTTTTCTGTCCTTATCCTCACCACCACCTTCTGTTTTTAAATCACTTTTTTTTGTGCTGACAGATAGACAGAGCTTATCACTGAGAGGTCTACAGACACTTTCCTAGTAATGGCCTGGATGGCCCCATAAAATCATTATCTTTCTTGTTTTCTTCAGAATTAAGGAGAAACCCTGCCACTGCCAGCCAGGCCTTGAAGGACACAGTGAGAGCCATTCAGACTGGACATCGTGGTCAAATCAGATGCTGCTGGCCAGCCGTGTGACCTTGGCTGAGTTATGCCACCCCTCTGACTTTATTTCTTTATTTGTGAAACACTTAGGGGGCTGTTATGAGGATCGAGTGAGATGGCATCTTGTGCCTGCATCTAGTAGGCATTCAGGAAAAATCTGATGCTGGCAACGTTCTTACGATGTGAGCAGTATCTTTCTTTCTTTCTTTTTAATTGTAATTTTTTTTTTTTTTGAGATGGAGTTTCACTCTTGTTGCCCAGGCTGGAGTGCAATGGCATGATCTCGGCTCACTGCAACCTCCGCCTCCTGGGTTCAAGCAATTCTCCTGCCTCAGCCTCCCATGTAGCTGGGATTACAGGCATACACCATCACACCCAGCTAATTTTTGTATTTTTAGTAGAGACGGGGTTTCACCATGTTGGTCAGGCTGGTCTCGAACTCCTGACCTCTGGTGAGCCACCCGCCTCGGCCTCCCAAAGTGCTGGGATTACAGGTGTGAGCCACCGCGCCTGGCCTATGTGAGCAGTATCAACCCCAGCAGCTCATGAGCTCACATCTTCTGAGACTCTACTATGTGCCAAGCACGGGTCCCAGCTTTCGATATGTGTTAAGTAATTTAATCCTCTCAATGCTGATGGCGATACTACCGTTATCCTCATGTGAGAGATGAAGAAATGAGGCACAGAGAGGAGAGGTGAAGTCACTAAACAAGTGAGGGAAGCCGGGTGGCCTTAGGGCTCAGACAGGGACCCAGGAGCAGAGGGGTGGTACGGGTAGTACGTCACACTCTAGACCTCAGCTGCAAAGAGTCACCTTGGTCGGCCCAGTGATGAACTCACCTCCCAGAAACACAAAACCTTACAGTCAAGAGAAATTTATGTATCATTCAATCCCTTAATTGTATAGGTAAAAAAAGAAAATGTGTGCTGGTGTCCAGGAAGGGAAAGACACGTGCCCAAGGCCACACAGAGGGTTAGTAGCAGAATCAAACTGAGAGCCAGGTCTCCTGGCTGAACAGTTGCTATGGCTTCCCTGGGTCTCAGATCCTTCCAGAGACCACAGAATCTGAGAGTCCCTAACGTTGCGTAAACAATTACATGTGTGAAGCCTTTTTCTGGGGAAAGAGTCTACATATAGACTACAATAGGGTCTATAATAGTTTATAAAAGGGTCTATAATAACACAATTAGAACAGTATTGTTAACAACAGCAAATAATATTTATGGACTAGTTACTTTGTCCCAGGCTCACTTGAAACACTTCACATATATATGAACTCATCTGGGCCCCACGGGAACTCTGTGAGGAGGGCGCTACTATTATCCCCATTTTACAGGTGAGGAAGTTGAAGCTCAGAGAAGTTAAATAATGCCCAGATTCACATGGCTGGTAAGTGGCAGAACTGGCCTGTATTAGACCTTCTGGTTTATATCTTCACATGGCTGGTAAGTGGCAGAACTGGCCTGTATTAGACCTTCTGGTTTATATCTTCCCTGACCTGGGGTTATTGGTATTATCAGAACAAATCGCTCCGGGTAATACGTTTCTCTCTGATAATAAGATTTCCAAATAATAACTGAGAGTTTCCTTAATTTCAAGGCATATAAGATCCTATAAATTCCCGACATATCCAAAGAACCTAGGATGCCCTCGTGATTATGGTAATTGGCATGGATCCAGGTATTTCTATACTGACGCAACTCTGGGAGTCAAAGCTAGTATGTCTACAGGTTATTTCAACAAACCAAGTTTCCCCCTTTCTCAAGGAAATACCCCTTTTCTTTGCTCCACTAACTGTGGCGTGAGGGTGGCTCTGGGTCTCAATTTGGCTTTAGGATTAAATTCCCAAGTGGGCTGACCTCGTGTAACCTGGCTGGTCAAAGAACATCACGGCAGCTAAAAAAAACCCAGACCTGGGAGACGTGCCTGGTGCCAGGAGCCTGGGATTAGGCTGTGACTGAAATTGATTTATTGCTCTGGGATTAGATCCTGTGTAAAGTGTTCTGCAAAGAGCTGAGCACCAGCCAGGTTACCAGGATTATTTCCTTCTACACATTCTTGACCATATATAGACAGCAAAGCAACTCTACAACTGATGGGTCCGGGACACGTCGGGGAAGGGGAGGATTCACATCTACCAAGCACTTGCTGTGTGCCAGCCCTGGGCCGGGCATTTTATAATGCGCAGACATTCATTCTTCCTAATGATCCTGGGAGGGCACTATCCTTATTCCTGTTTCACAGATAAGAACATTGCAGCTTAAAAAAGCAAGGCCACCCGCCCAATGTCAAGCAGTGGACAGGTATCAGAAACGGGAATTGAATCCAGGTCAATTGTGCCCGTGAACCAGGTGTCATAAGAGCCTGAGGTGGAACAGGGTGTCAGGGCCCCAGGATGTTAAAGTCACAGATTCAAGGCCCTTAGCAATCATTCATTCCATCTTTTCTTTTCTTTTTTGAGACAAGAGTCTCACTCTGTCACCCACACTGGAGTGCAGTGGCACAATCTTGGCTCACTACAACCTCCACCTCCCTGTTTCAAGGGATTCTCCTGGCTCAGCCTCCCGAGTAGCTGGGATTACAGGCACATGCCACCGTGCCCGGCTAATTTTTGTATTTTTAGTAGAGATGGGGTTTTATCATGTTGGCCAGGCTGGTCTCGAACTCCTGACCTCAAGTGATCCACCTGCAGGGTGCTGGGATTACAGGCGTAAGCCACCATGCCTGGCACATTTCATCTTTTCTTCTTGCAAATGAAGTCAGAGGCCCAGAGAGGGCAAGTAGCTTGCTAAGGCCACACAGCGAGTCAGGGCTACAGCTGGGACTCTGTCCAGGGCTCCTTCCACCTCACTACACCATCTCTTAAAGGGAGAAGGGGACTCTGTTATCTGCAAAGTACACCGAAGTGGAAATCCTTGGATCCTGATGGGGGTCGCGGGGCTCTCTTACTCAGATTCCTCCTCTTTGATTTCCTTCAGGCTCTCCAGGAACGTCTCTTCAAGGACATCCAGCTCCTCCAAGGGCACTTGGAGCAGGGAGGTCATGTGGCAAACGAGGACTCTGGCCCGGGCATCATAGTGCCCTCGAAAGACAGAAACAATACCAGAAAAGAATCGGTTTAGGTTTTAAGAACAATGATGTTAGCAGTGTAACTGATAAAACCCACACTGGAAACAGCCTAAATGTACAACCCCATGGGAGCCAGTCAATGAAAAAAATGACACAGTTGCCTGGACAGAATACTACACAACTATTAAAATATGCAGCAAAAGCAAGGTGGGGCTGGGTGCGGTGGCTCACTCCTGTAATTCCAGCACTTCGCGGGGCTGAGGCAGGCAGATCGCTTGAGTCCAGGAGTTCAAGACCAGCCTGGGCAACACAGTGAGACCCCCTCACCTCTAGAAAAAAATACAAAACTTAGCCAGGCATTGTGGTGCATGCCTGTGGTCCTAGCTACTCAGGGGGCTGATGTAGGAGGATCATGAGCCTAGGAGGTTGAGGCTGCAGTGAGCCGTGATCATGTCACTGCACTCCAGCCTGGGCGACAGAGTGAGACCCTGTCTCAAAAAAGAAAAAAGGAAGGTGGTATTTCTCACCAGTCAAATGCGCAAAGATCAGTTTTTAAAATTTCACAGCTGTGAAGGAGATGATAAAAATGGATGCCCAAAGACATTGCTGGTGGAAGCATGCACTGGTATAAACTTTCTGGAGGGCAACTGGACAATACGTATCAACAACTTAAAAAAAAAAATACATCCCCTTTGCCCCAGGAATTCCATTTCTGGAACTGTAATCTTAAGAAAACAACCGTAAATGCAGATGATATTTAGTAAATAAAGGCACTATGCTGTATTTATAATATGAAATTGGAAACAACCTGGAGATTTCCAACATCAGGAAATTAGTTAAATAACCCACACCCATCCAGCCGAAAACCAAGGGGCCATAAAAAATGATTCCTAAGAAAAGTATGTAATAACTTTCAAAAATAAGTTCTTACCCAGAAGAATTTATGGCTAAGAGAATTTATGGCTAAGTGGTGGTGCGTGCCTATAATCCCAGCTACTTTGGAAGCTGATGGAGGAGGATCACTTGAGCGCAGGTGCTCGAGATCAGCCTGGGCAACATAGCAAGATCTCATCTCAGTAATTGAAGAAAAGGAATAAAAAAGACACAGTTCTGTTTGCATATTATAAATAAAGAAAAAAGGGAAAATAAATGCTTATATAATGAAACAAAATTTTTAATGCATAGAAGAGTGACTTGATAATACGTCATGGGGTCCCAACTAAGAAACAAAACAAAAAACAAATACCACACAGGAAAAAAAAGTGAAGGAGGTCGGGCGCCTGTAATCCCAGCACTTTGGGACGCTGAGGTGGGCAGATCACTTGAAGCCAGGAGTTCGAGACCAGCCTGGCCAACATGGTGAAACTCCATCTCTACTAAAAATACAAAAATTAGCCAGGCGTGGTGGGGGGGCGCCTGTAATTTCCAGCAACTTGGGAGGCTGAGGCGTGAGCCACTGCACCTGGCTGACAATTCAAATTTAGCATCTTACGGTTCTGAAGGCCGGATATTCTAAAATCACAGTGTTAGCAAGGAGAGAATCTGTTTTCTTGCTTTTCCCAGCCTGCTTTCCTTGGCTTGTGGCCCCTCCCTCCAGTCACTCCGGCCTCTGCTCCCATGGTCACATGTCCTGCTCTGACTTAGATCCTCATGTCTCCCTTTTATGAAGACCTTGTGATTGCATCAGGCCTATCTGGAAAGCCCAGGATAGTTTCCCCATCCCAAGATTCTTAATGTAATCACACCTGCAAAGTCCCTTTTGCCATGTAGGGTAACATATTCACAGTTGCCAGGGATTAGGATGTGAACATCTTTAGGGGCCATTATTCTATCACTTAACCCTTGACCTGGCTCAACCATCACCTCCTCGCTGAACCCTCTCTGCATCACTCCTTCCTTTGGGGGTCTGTGATCGCTTACACAGACCTCTCTCTCAGTATCTTCCCCATTTGATTGTACTCATCATATCTTACTAGACTGTAAGCTTAGTCATCTGTTTTTCCAACTGCTGTACCTACCTGGGGTGTGACACTTAATAAGAACTCAAAAAATGTTTATGCAGTGAATGAACCAATGAATAAATTCTTCCGAATTTTAGGTCAAATTCTTTGTGACTCAAGTACTATGACATGCTTCCAAATTGAATGTTTTTGACAGAGAAAATCACAAGGACCTGGCATTCAGCTACTCCGCACTCACCTTCCCTGTGTGCCCTGGCCCTGTGAAGACACGAGTTGTCTAAAACGCTAATTCCCCAGTCCAGCTGCCTATTAGCATGACCTGAGAAGCTTGCCAAAAATAGGGTTTCCTGAGTTCTGGTATAGGGGACCCTCCTTTCCCTGGCCTCACGTTTCCATGTGAGGGACCATTTACCATGACGCAGTCCCTGAAGTCTTGAAGTTTGAGGTTTCGGCTTCTGCAAAAGAAATCAGTTCCTTCCTTGACCCAGGGTCCCCAGAGTGAAACAGGGTCTCTCGGGGCTGCCCTGCTGTCTCCCGGGATGAGGAGCTGTCTACGTGCTGGGGACAGACACCACATGCTGTGGCTTGGGGTTATTAGATTCAGTAAACTTCCATGGAAAAAAGGAGCTCCTTCTTTCCCCCATAGGAGCAAAGACTACTGTGCCCACGTGATAATCGGGTTGTAGAAATCAAGCTTTGGCCATGATGATTAATTGGTGGCAATGATAATTAGTTGCTAATACATACTCCACTGGTCAAGGCTGCAGTGATTCACCTTCTAGCAAGCAGGCTGCCGGGTGCATGTGTGATTAACATTCCTGTGGTAATCTCAGGCACGGGGCTTTGTATCTTAGCCTTGTGTATAGGTCATTTCAAGAACTTGGTGGCAGGGATGCTGGTCTTGGAGCCAGGGTTCGTAGTTTAAGGCATGTTCCTTCTGGAAGCTCTAGGAGCAAATCTCCTCGTCTAGAAGGCAGTAGAGAGGGGCAGAGTCCTGGGCTACCCAGGATATCGGCATTCTCTGGCCCAGGCTCTACTGCCAACTTGCCAGGGGGCCAACTTGCTCCTTGAGAGCCTGTCCCAATGAAAGGTGCCCCACAGGCCAGGCGCGGTGGCTCACACCTGTGCCTGTAATTCCAGCACTTTGGGAGGCCGAGGTGGGCCAATCACTTGAGGTCAGGAGTTCAAGACCAGCATGGCCAACATGGTGAAACCCCTTCTCTACTACAAAATACAAAAATTAGCCAGGTATGGTGGTGTACGTTTGTAATCCCAGCTACTCGGGAGGCTAAGGCAGGAGAATTGCTTGAACCTGGGAGGCAGAGGTTGTAGTGAGCCAAGATCATGCCACTGCACTCCAGCCTGGGCAACAGAGGGAGACTCGGTCTCAAAAAAAAAAAAAGTGCTCCATCCACCCTGGGGCTCAGACCACAAGCCTGGGCATTGCTCTTAGTTCTTGTTTCCCTGTCCCGACATGCAACCCAACAGCTGATGCTGACAGCTGCACCTGCAAAACATATCCTGGGTTTGACCACTTCACTCCTTCTCCACTGCCACCGCCACAGCCACAGCCCTCGCTCTCCAACCACCAGCCACCTCACTGCTCTCATCTTTCACTCTTGCCTCTGCACTCCATTTGCCAAACAGCAGCCACTGAGCTTCTTTAAAATCATCAATCCGGTCATGTTCTCTCCCTGGCTTAGAGCTCTCTGACAGCTCCCCAGTGCACTTAGAATAAAGTCCACATTTCTTTCCATGGTCTGCAAGACTGCACATTATCCAGCCCCTTCCTGCCATCCTCTCCGACCTCACCTTCTACCCGGCCCTGCTTCAGGCACCAGCAGCTCAAGAAGCCAAGCTCACGGCTGCCTCGGGGCCTTTGCACTTGCTGTTCTTGATATCTGGGAAGTTCCTGCCCCAGGTCTCTGCTCAGCTGCCCTTTCCCATCAGTCAGGTCTCCACTTAAATATCACTTCCTTAGAGAAGCCAGCAGCTCCTGAATCAGAACAGCTCAGCCCCCAGTCACCCCATCTCCATTACCCCATTTCCCTGTATAGGTTTATTGTCTGGCTTTCCCCATCGGAATGTCTGTCCCACAAGGGCAGCGACATTTACTTTGTTCCTTGCTGTTCTCCCAGTGCTTGGGACAATGCCTGGCAGTTAGTAGGTGCATAGTTAAGATGTGTTGAGTCATTAGCTGACCAAAGTTCTCTCTTGCCTGCCAGGGTTCTGTGCTGTGGCCACCTGCCCCAGGCAGCACAAAAGACCTTTCTCTGCCTCCCACCTCCACTGAGACTCCCTCTCCCTCTCTAGTACCCTCCAAGTCCTGCTCCCCCAGGGGACTAGGGGAGAGTGGATTAATGGGTTAAGGCCTCTCTCCTCCTCTCAGTGGGGTCTTCTCTTACAGTGGTGAATTATTCTTAAATGTCATAGTCTTTTTTTTTTTTCAAGAGATGGGGATCTTGCTATGTTGCCCAGGCTGGTCTCAAACTCCTAGCCTCAAGCAATCCTCCCACCTTGGCCTCCCAAGTAGCTGGGACTACAGGCACATGCCACAAATATCAGAGGCTTGACTATGCCTGGAACACTCAGTTCCTTCCTCAAATGTCACCTTCTTGGAGAAGCCCTCCCTGACCCAGTTCACTCCTTCCTAGTCTCTTACCATGAGTTATTTCTCCATATCTTTTTCTTTTCTTTTCTTTTCTTTTTTTTGAGACAGGGTCTCACTGTCACCCAGGATGGAGTGCAGTGGTATGATCTTGGCTCACTGCAGCCTCAACCTCCTGGGCTCAAGTGAGCCCTCACCTCAGCCTCCTGAGTAGTTGGGACTACAGGCATGTGCTTCCATGCTCTGATAATATATATATATATCTCCAGCAATCCACTCACCTTTGCCTCCCAAAGTGCGTGGTGGGATTAAAGGCATGAGCCACTGTGACCAGCCATTTCTTCTTATCACCATTTAAAACAACTATATATATATTTTATTTGCCTACTTGTTTATTTTGTCTCCTCTTCTTCTAGAATATAAAATATAAGCTCCAAATCCACTGTGCATCCCTAGTACCTCGGCCCATGCCAAAAACAAAGCAGAGGTTTAATAATCTTTGTATGTAAGAGGAATGGAATATTTGTAGAAATGAATGAATGACTGAGTGGCTGGACCTCTGTTGGGAGAGATCCAAATGCGGGGGACAGTTCTGCTGGATGAGATGTATATCCCCTTTCGGCAGAAACATCCTATGACCAATAATCCTATTAATCTGGAAGCTTCATTTATCACCTACTCATCTAGATCAGATTCTGCACTACACTCTCTGCACGTATTGGCTTATTGAATCCTTATGACCCTCTGAAGTGGCGGGTACTATAGAAACTCCATCTTCTCAAAGAGGAAAGTGAGGTGCAGAGAGCTTAGGCCAGTGGCCAGGTTCACCCGGCCAGTGAGTAGTAAAGTGGCAGCCTGGGTGCAGAGGCTGTGCACCTGACCGCCACCCATTCCCCGCACCATGAAGTGGGAAGGAGGGCCACGAGCTAGCAGAACACTGTCTTCCAGCCACACACATCTCCCCCAAGCCCGCCCATGCTTCCAGCCTGCACTCCTTCCTCACGGCCTCCTTCTAAATCAGCCCATGATCAATGGGTGCTGCGACATCCCCCCTATTGCTCCTGATAGATGTGCAGATTCCAGTCCAGTGCCCAGGACCAGGCTTTTGGATCCTGCCAGAAAGACCAAAGGAGCTGGTATCCAGAGGTCCTTTCCAGCTCAGAGATCTGAGGGTCAGCCTCAGGGTACCTGTTCCTCCTCACAAGGAGAGACCTTTAAAGCCCAAGGTCAAATGGACTTGAAACAGCCCAACAGCAACAGGGTCATGTGGAGACTTGAGAGTCACAGCGGGACAGTGGTTCTTAGAGTTTAGGGAACATCAAGGTCCCAGAGAGCTTGTGGAATTTCAGCTTCCTCGGTCCCACATGCAGGAGATCTGGGGTAGGGCTTAGGAATCCGTACTTTTAACAACACTCCCCACTCCCAGTGATTCTGAAACAGATGATTCCTACCCCAGGAAACAGAGCAGTGGGCTCCCCTCTTGCAAATGAGCTCCTCCCAGTCTGAAATGGTCTGGATGTGCTCATGCCTGGAGGCAGAGCGTGATGCTCCTCCTGCCACCTCTGCAGGGAAGGGAACCCGGCATCCCTGGCCTGCTCCTAAGCAGCAGGCATCATGGCAGGAGCTTGCATTTGTGATTGCTGATCCTCCCAATGGTCCTAGGAGGTTGTCACTATGATGCCGCATTTTGCAAATGAGGAAAGAACAGGTGCAGAGTGGATAAGAAACTTTCTCAAAGCCACACAGTTTAGAGAGTGCTGGAGCTTGGATTATAATCCAAATTATATGATGCCAACATTTCTGCTCATTCCACTATGAGTGCCTTTTAAAGGCAAATGCCTTACTCTTGAGTGAGTTTGGTGTCCTAGGACAATCTCGTTTGGCCAGCTGTGAATCCTATATTTTATGCACATGGGGTATACATACAATCTCAGGGGCAGCCCTAGATCATGGGCCACAGGCACACCTAAAAGTTACGTATCACGGGATAACAGTTCTTTGGAAAGATGGGGGATTGGGGAGGGTGACCGAGGGATCTCGGCTCTGCCACCAGAGGGCAGAAGTGTGCCAGACACCCAGAACTGCGGGATTAGCCCTGGTGCCCACCCCAGACACACAACCACATACTGTGGGAGCCCCTGGAGCCAACTGGTCCCCCTGCTTCAACAAGAGCAAGGGGCATGTCCAGAGCCAGGCTGTGTGTTCATGATGGGACTCCTTCGCCCACCAGCATTTCTCAATACAGAAGCAGCTGCTTTTCGTACTTCATTATCTAACACTCTCATGCATCAAAGGATAGCAGCACCCTGGGAACTTGGCCCTAAATGCCAGTTGCACCCGCAAGTTGTGATAAAAATCCTGACTCTCCCCACGTTTCCAAATCCCCCAAATCAGGAGCGGGGGGCAGGACAGCCTCCTGTTGTAAGGCATTGAACCAGCCTATTCCCAGTAATGGCTCCATCTCTGAGCATGGAGGCAGGGATGGTGGGTTGGGGCTGACCTCGTACCTGCTGGGAGAGCCCACACCTTTGGGAAGAGATCATGGTCAATCCCCGCCCTTTGGGGGCTGCCCTCCAGACCAAAGCGAAGGAACCCAGAGGCAGAAACTTCAGCCTTTGTCAAACAGACCTGGGTTTAAATCTTGATCTAAGTTCCTACTAGCTGAATGGGTTCAGTAAGTCTCTTAACCTCTCTGAGCCTCAGTTTCTTCATCTGCAAAAGGGGAATAAGAATATCTTTTTCTTTTTTTCTTTTTTTTTTTTTGAGATGGAGTTTCACTCTGTCACCCAGGCTGGAGTGCAGTGGCACGATCTTGGCTCACTGTAATCTCTGTCTCCAGGGTTCAAGCGATTCTTGTTCCTCAGCCTCCCGGGTAGCTGGGATCACAGGCATCCACCACCATGCCTGGTTAATTTTTGTATTTTTAGTACTGATGGGGTTTCACTATGTTGCCCAGGCTGGTCTCGAACTCCTGACCTCAAGTGATCTGCCTGCCTCGGCCTCCCAAGTGCTGGGATTGTTACAGGCGTGAGCCACCATGCCCGGCCAAGAATATCTTTTTGATCTGGCTTTTGTTGAGGGGCAATAAGAGGATGGATGTGGTGAGCTTGGCTGGCACCTAGGACACAGTAAGTGCCCGATACGGGGTGGCTGATATTACTTCATGGGAAATTGTCATGTTTCCTCCTTTCTGTACCTGTTAAGAAGCCACTCTCTGAGCCAGGGTGCCAGGGTGAGGCTGTGGGCTGCCTGCTGCTGTGCCAGGGCAGGGGCCCTTTGTCTCTCTTCTCCCTGGGTCCGAGGACACACCTCACAGGTCACACTCATATAACTGCTAACCTCACCCACCACCCTACTATCCCTTGATTCACCAACTTTTCTAATTACATACTTTTTCTAGAATATTTATTACGTAGCCCCATTTTTACCCTAAATGAATTATTTTCCATATAAAGAAGAAACTACACAGTATTCCAGTCCCATACACCCTGTCCATTGCTGAGCACTGGGTTGAAGCCCCGTTGTGTGCCCAGGGTCCCCATTTTGAGAGGCTGAGCCTGGCTGCAGAGCCCTCACAGGGCAGTCTAACTCAGGACATCTTGGGGATGATTCTTGCCTTTTGTCCTCACGGCTTAGGACGATTAAGGGCATTAAGGCGGCGACCAGCTTACTTCAAGACCAGTGGTCTTGGAGCAGAGGGGAGAGAGGAGGGGTTGCTTCTGAGACCCTCCCATCTCCACCTTCTTGGATGCAGGATCAGTAAGAGAAGCAGCTCCTCTGGTTCCTGCCGCATGGGCACCCGCCCTTCATTCAGGCCTCATCCAACCCTCTTAAAGTCAGCGTCAGGGGTGAGGTCTCCACTTATCTCCAAGTGGGAGGTGGAACAGCAGGTAAGAGGTGGACTCAGGAGCCCCGGGGCCTGGCTGGAATCCTAACTCCTCACTTTCCAGCTTGGGCAGGCATTTCATTCTCTGCGCTGCAGTTTCCTCTGCTGTGAAATGGGAACAGTAACAGCAGCTACCTCCAAGGGTCATTGTGGGGTTTCAACGAATTGGTTCCTATAAAGAAAGCACTTAGCTCAGAGCCAGGCATAGAGTAGGCACTCAATGAGCATCTGCTATTAGAGTTACTCTCAGTGCCTCACACGGGGCCGGGCATACACAGGTGTCAGTTCTTATTTGCGGAATAGATGGACCAGGCTGTTTGGATACGGATTATAAACTGTATGAATCTCAAGGATGTTGGGCTGGGCGTGGTGGTGGCTCACGCCTGCAATCCCAGCACTTTGGGAGGCCGAGGCAGGCAGGTCAGGAGTTCGAGACCAGCCTGACCAACATGGAGAAACCCTGTCTGTACTAAAAATACACAAAAATTAGCCAGGCGTGGTGGCACATGCCTGTAATCCCGGCTAGTCGGGAGGCTGAGGCAGGAGAATTGCTTGAACCTGGGAGGTGGAGGTTGCAGTGAGCCAAGATTGCGCCATTGCACTCAAGAGTGAAACTCTGTCTCAAAAAAAAAAAAAAAAAAAAAGATGTTGATGGAGAACCCAGCAGCCAGGTGACAATATTTGCATTTTACCACAACCTAAGACTAACACCTCAAGCCTTTCTGATTCATCAGGGAGGCAGGGTTTGCAATCCAGTAATAAATACCAGGCCGGAAAGCAGAGCCACGTCTGCGGTAGAGAGTGCCGTGGCTCAAGTGTGTGTGCCTCCTGCAGTTCCAGGGCCTAGAGGTGATCTCCCTTTGGATTCAGAGATCAGAGGGCAAAAATCATGACGCAGTTTAAGTCTCCCAGGGACCAATACAGAGTTCACGGTGAGATTCACTTGGCCTTAAATGGAGTTTTGAAACTTACTTTGAAATGTAATCCTGGGCTACTCACTTAACCTGCAGAACCTTCATTTTCTCCCCTGTAAGAGCAGGTTAACAGTACCAGTCTCAGCAGCAGATCTGACGACCATCTACTCTGCAATAACTCAGAATCTATGTAAGCAGCCTAGAAGAGCAACTAGAAGAACTTAGGAAGATTACCAAATGCAAGTAAACCAGCCCCACCTGAGATGGCCGTAGTTTCAGTTTTGCAACCTAGAGGACATTGGCAATGTCTGGAGCCATTTTTGGTTATTGCAGCTCAGGAATGTCTACTGGCACCTAGTGGGTAGAGGCCAGGGATGTGGCTAAGCAGCCCATGGCACACAGAATAGCACCCCCCAACAGAATGATCCAGCCTCAAACATCAATTGTGTGGAGGTTGAGAGTTATCAGCTCAGATTTAGTTTAACTTTCATCACGTAAAAGACTTATTTTTTCGGTTGTGTGGGCAAAGTGCTTCATGGGTTGCTACTAGATGAGGAGAAGGAAATGATTAGCATGCACAAAAAATTCCGCCCAGCTGCCAATATGGCATCGTTCGGTGACTAAGATCCCAAAACTCTCAGTAAAGGTCAACCTTCCAGGAAGTTCTGAGAAATGCAGCTTTTCATGCTAATTTCCTGGGCTGACTCCGTGACTAATCAGCCCGTCTCACACCCAGGGAGAAATCCTGCAGCACAGACAGCCTCCTCCTCTGCCCCCATCAATCTCTGTAGAAGGAAGACATTCAGCAAATCATGCTGCTCAGCATCTAAGCTCATTCTCCAAAGAAGGGTCGCCCACCCATCCTTCTATTGCTCCCGCCCTCCTTCTCTCCATCCAACAAGTACCAAGTGTCCACCATGCATCCGTCAGAAGACATTCAGCAAATCATGCTGCTCAGCATCTAAGCTCATTCTCCAAAGAAGCGTCGTCCACCCATCCTTCTATTGCACCCTCCTTTTTTCCCTCCATCCAACAAATACTAATGCCCACCATGCGTCCATCCGTGTTGCACTTGCTGGGATGCAAAGGTAAACAGGCCCAACAAGGGCACTGCCCTCATGGAGCTCACGAGGAAGGACCTGGACAACTGGCCCATCCATGACACCAACCTTTTCCTTACAAGATCCTTGTAAGGATCTTGACATGCTTTACAAGATCATGTTCTTAGAACCCAAGACAGTTTTTAAAAATTGTGTTTTTATGGAACATTTGGCTCTTGCCCCTTATTTGTACTTGAAATTGCAGTTCAGAGAGGTTAAGCGACTTGATCAAGGTCACATGCAAGAGTCTCAAGAGACAGGATGAAAATCCAGGTTCCCTGACTCCAGGGTTTTCCAATTTCGCCATGGCCACCATCACCCCAGCAACACTCACAGCCCGTGCCCTGCCTGCCAACTCCATGCTGGGCACTCTACATGGATTCGCTCATGTAATCCTCACCGCCACCCTATTAGGTAGAGACTACTGTTACTCCCTTGGACACCTGGGGAAACCAAGGCACAGAGACATTCAGTAACTTGCCAAGGTGGGGCTTGAACTGTAATACAATCAATCCCCAAAATACTCCCCATTCTTGGTCCCTGGTTATTCGTTAGAACAGATAAAGAGGTCAGACATGACAACCGTCAGCAAACCCCTCCCCCCTCTAGGCCTCAGTTTCCCCATCTACATAAGAGGGTGGTCTAGGTGATTTGAGGGTCTACCTACCTCTGATCTCTGGGGACCTTTGGGGCCCTGGCACCTGCTCCCATTGGGTCCCAGTGTGCCACTGAAGCTGTTCCTCTTACCTGCTGGCACCTGTTGAGGCTATCGGATAAACCAAAGGCACCTCCCAAAGCCTGATATTATTTAGATATGAGGTATTATTATATTCCCATGGGGATGCCTCAATTCCCTAATTCCTGAGGGTAAAATCTGCCAACGTTTTGACTAACAGCAGTTGTTTTAGAGTGTACAGCTCTGCCACTTACTAGCTTAGGCAATTACTTCACTTCTATGGGCCTCGGTTTGCTCATCTGTAAAGTGGGAATGCCTACATTTAAAGGATGGCTGTGAGGATGAAATGAAACAGTGATTGACAAGAGCCAGGTAACGTCACCAGCATTTAACAGGTGCTGAATAAGTGGTAGTCATTCTCAATGGAAATTTTAAGGGCGATGCTGGTTTAGATGTTGCCTATAATGAGAACGTGCCTGGGTGGGCATGAAGCACCAGGCAATGACATAAGACAGGCTGTTTTAAACCCACTCAATTCTTCTGCCAGAGCCAGCTCCAAGGTCACAAACAGCAGAGAAGAGTCAGTGGAGATGTCTTAGGTGCCCAAGATGGTTTGGGGTTCGCAGGGGTGGGGTGCAGAAAGAGGTGGTGGAATGCATATGACTCTCTCTGGGTGAGGAAAGAGGGAAAGTTAGATTCCAGGGCCAAGGCTGCTTCTCTTTCTACTTGATGAAGAAGCAATGAGAGAAAGGAAGGGCTGACCCAGGAGGCTGGAGAACTGCTTCTGACTCCCAGTCTACCTCTGCCGCTGTGTGTCCGCAAGGAAGCCCCTTCCCCTCTCTGGGCCTCAGTCTCTCCACCTGTGAAAATGAGAGGATCGCCCGGCATGGTGGCTCATGCCTGTAATCTCAACACTTTGGGAGGCCGAGGTGGGTGGATCACTTGTGGTCAGGAGTTCGAGACCAGCCTGGCCGACATGGTGAAACCCCATCTCTACTAAAAATACAAAAATTAGCCAGGCGTGATGGCACATGCCTGTAATCCCAGCTACTCAGGAGACTGAGACAAGAGAATCGCTTGAACCCGGGAGGCAGAGGTTGCAGTGAGCTAAGATCATGCCACCTGTACTCCAGCCTGGCGGACAAGAGCGAAACTTCATCTCAAAAAAAAAAAGAGGATCATCCAAGTTGACCTTGATGTGTGAGATATTCAGGTCTGCAAGATGGGGGCAACGGCCTTAACCACCTCACTGGAGGACGAGAGATGAAATGCCAACGCAAGCCCTTAGCGCCATGCCTGCCGCGCAGCTAGGACTTGGCACATGGCGGCTTTGCCATTACACTGATTCCAATATTAGATTCTATCTGCTGAGCTGCTGCCCTGATCTCCAGCAGCCCGAGTCTCAGACCACCATGCAACTCAGCCTTTCTCTCCAAGGGAGTCCAGGAGGATCAGATACTATTATTCTTCCCTCACTTCTGTTAAAAAAATAAAGTGACACAATCACGCTGTAATGAAATATATGACAACTCCTGAGACTGCCTGGCCCTGGAAATGTAAGCTACAGGGGGTGCAGACAGAAAATGCCCCACACTCAGAGTCCAGTGACCGAAGCAATGTTCTCAGGCCAACCCTGCCACTCCCTTGGGGGCCGCCTGGCTGTCTCTGCTACATGAAGTATTACCGAAGGCCTCGCCTGCCTCAAAGCAGAGGCTGGCCTGGTCACCCGTGGAGAGCCCTTTCAGATCCACGATATGGAATTAAAATGCTTTGGATACACTAGGCCCAAACACACTCTTTGGAGCCTTAGAGCAGCGCTCCTCTAAGTAGAAAGCACTCAGGAATTGCCTGGATTCCACGCAGATCCCAATCAGCGGGTCTGGGCGGGGGCTGAGACTCTATTTCTCACAAACCTCCCAGCAGTGCCGATGCTGCTGGGTCCACATACCACACTGAGAGTAGCAAGGGCTTAGAGGCCTTTTTAAAAAAACAGTAAAGAAAGTTTATTATGCTAATAACAAGAATCCCCAAGGTAGGGCGACCTACATGTCCTGCCACCCCGGCAGGCACTGACTCCACTAAACACACGTGCATGGCCAAGCATGCATGAGAAAGCAGCTCATCCGCCCTGCTGTGTGGGCTTCAGCAAGCCTCAGCACCCTCCTCTTTTAGGGTTCCTGACTACCACCTGCCCTGAAAGGGTCACTGGAGACAAACGTCAGGATTCCTGAGACAGAGTCCCAGTCCCCTTGCAGCTGGCACCAGACCACCAGAATCTGAGGGCTGAGATGTCACTTCTGAGCCCTCTCCCTTCTATTCTCTGTACCTGGTCTGCAGCAGTTCTGCAGCATGAAGAATGGTACCGGGGGGAGCCCCTCACCCCTCCTCTCTCCGCTCTCCTTGCTGAAGCCGGCCATCTGCATACCTGCCCAGGTGAAATCCATCCCACTCTCCCTCCTCAGGCTTCCAACTGGCCCAAAGCCCGCCCACTGCACTGCTGCCCTGCTGACCTTCCCCTGCGGCTCCTTCCCACTATGAAATTCTGCTCTTCCTCCTCCTCCTTCCACTAGGAGGGTTCCAGTGGGGAGCCAGGCAAAAGTTTCCCTATTATAGGGTTTGGAGGATGCTGGCAATTTCTTCTATGTTGTGTTTCCTCCCTGCTTGCCATCAGAATAAACATCAGAGGTCACTGCATAAAAGCGTCTCCCCAGTTTAGAGAACAGAAGAAGCCACTTATGCAATAATAGGGAAGCCCTGGCAGAGAGGAGCTGGTGGGAAGAAGTTGGACGGGAGCTGTGGGGGTGGGGAGGGGCTCAGGAGGCAGCCCGCATAGTGGCTTAATGCAGGCATCCTGGAGTGGTAGACAGCAGTGGTCTCCAACCTTTTTGGCACTAGGGACCAGTTTTGGGGAAGACAGTTTTACCATGGACCAGTGTGGGGGCCGGGGGGATGGTTTCGGGATGATTCAAGTGCATTACATTTATCGTACACTTTATTTCTATTATTATTACACTGTGATATATAATGAGATAATTATACAACTCACCAAAGTGTAGAATCAGTGGGAGCCCTGAGCTTGTTTTCCTGCAACTAGAAGGTCCCATCTGGGGGTGATGGGAGACAGTGACAGATCATCAGGTATTAGACTTTCATAAGGAGCACGCAACCTAGATCCCTTGCATGTGCAGTTTACAATAGAGTTCACGCTCCTGCGAGAATCTAATGCCGCCGCTGATCTGAGAGGA
This sequence comes from Pan paniscus, assembly GCF_029289425.2. Taxonomy (NCBI): domain Eukaryota; kingdom Metazoa; phylum Chordata; class Mammalia; order Primates; family Hominidae; genus Pan; species Pan paniscus. The sequence continues at coordinate 207,349,176 of NC_073249.2, read as the reverse complement.
AGTGGAGCTTAGGCAGCCATGCCAGCAATGGGGAGCGGCTGAAAATACAGATGAAGCTTCATTCACTTGCCCACTGCTCACTTTCTGCTTTTGTGACCCAGTTTCTAACAGTCCATGAACTGGTACCAGTCCGTGGCCTGGGGGGTTGGGGAATCCTGGTATAGAGGGCTGAAGAGTGCACCACACCCCAACCCAACCAACACAAAAAAGATACATCTGTGTCCCAGAACCTGTGTATGTGACCTTATTTGGAAAAAGAGTCTTTGCAGATATAATTAAGTTAAAAATCTCGAAATGAGATTACCCTACACAAGAGTTCTCATAAAAGACACACAGAGGAGAGGAAAGGGGGAAGTACGAGGCCACACGAAGAAGAAGGCAAAGACTGAAGTGAGGGAGCCACAAACCAGGCACACCTGGAGTCAACAGAAGCTAGAAGAGGCACAGTGGATTCTCCCCTGCAGCCTTCAGAGGGGGTGTGATCCGCTGATGCCTTGATTCCAGACTCCTGGCCAAGAGCACTGTGAGGGAAGAGATTCCTGTTGCTTTAAGCTGCCCAGTTTGTGGGAATTTGTTACAGCAGTCCTAAGAAGCCAACACAGGGAGTCCCGCACTGCCGTGTACTGAGCAACCTCGGGTAAATTGCCTAACCTCTTTGAACTGACTTCCTGATCCATAAGATGGGGCCATAAGATCTATTTCATTAATTCATTCAACAGATATTTACCAAGTGTGTGTGATGTGCCAGGTGCTGGGTCAAGCCCTGGAAGTGAACAAAACCAGACACAGACCCTGCCTAAATGGCACCGTGTGGTCTCGTGGGAAGCCAGTTACCAGTCAAAGAATCACATAACTAGGGGCACAGCTGTGACCATGGTTGATGTGGTGCTGGGAGTGTGCAAGTCAGGAGACCCAGAAGGCTTCCCCTGGGAGGTGATGACTGAGCGAAGGGATGAAGGAAAGGTCAAAAGTAAGTAGGCAAAGGGGGGCAAGAGATTTCCAGCCAGAGGAAGGGTGTGTGCAAAGATGCCGCTGTACACAAAGCACATGTGCCCAGGGGTGCATGCAAAGCCGCAAAGCATACGTGCCCTGGGGTGCGTGCAAAGCCGCACTTTGCACACATGCTCAGGGGTGCGTGCAAAGCCGCAAAGCACACGTGCTCAGGGAGCTGCCGGAGGCCGGCATGGCTGAAAGCCCCACTGCAGGGGGACTGAAAGCAGAGGTGAGGCTGGAGCAGGACAAGGGTCAGCCCACCAGGGCCTGAGAGCCACACCAGAGGGGCTGATTTTTTTCTCCTGAGTGCAGAGGGAGCCACTTCGAGGCAGTTAGTAGGGAGGTGGCGTGGTCATGTGGGCCTTTGAAAAGAACACTCTAGCTGCAGAGTCGGGAGAAAACTGCTGGCCAGAGTGGTGGCAGGAAGGCCAGTGAGAAGGCCCTGCTGTTATCCAGGAGGGGCGACAGTGGCTTAGACCAGGGGCCTGGGTGGAGAGGGGAAGGAACCAGATTCAAGAGTTACTTAGGAGGTAAAACCATAGGCCTATTGTGAGGAATAAGTGAAATAAACTCTGAGAAGCACCACGCAGTCCTGGCATGAATGAAGGGCTCACCAGCTCACCAATGACATCAGGTTCCTTTCCTTCCTGAAGTCAAAAGACCACGGGGAACCCGGCCCCAGGTGGTGGCACCTCTCACTGGCTTTGCTAGCCAAGGGTGCAGATGGGTACCCACCATTTACAGAGCTTAGAAAATCAACTTACCATCCTTGAGTGAGAAGCTCAGAAGGTCCTGAGGGAGAAGACAACAGGCATCAATGACAATGCTGATATACGATACAGCGCGCTCATTTGACAAATATTGACTCCTACCAAGTGGCAGAACAAGACAGACAAAAAGCCACTGCCCTAGATTCTAGACGTGAGCCAGATGATAAACAGGCGAGCGAAGAAAGAAATACATGAGGACTTCAGGTAGTGAGATAAGGAGGGGAAGGGGCTATTTTAAATCCACGTACTTTCCCTACCAACAGTCTGTGTCACAAGCTTCTATCTGCTTTAACTGCAGGCATAGCTGGTGAGTGACATGCTCAAGGGCACACAGTGAAGCTTCTGCTTCTGAAAAGAGGTGCCACAGCTTAGAAGAATGCAGGCTCTGGAGTCAGACTACCAAGGTTCAAATCCTGGCTCTACCACTTATCAGCTGTGTGACCTTGGGCAAGTTACTTAACCTCTCCGTGTCTCAGTTTTCTCAACTATGAAATGGGGATGGCCCTACCACTTACCTCATAAAGTCACTTCGAGAATTAGATGAGTTAGTTTTTGAAAAGGTACCAGCACATAATCAGCATTAAGTCAAGAGTAAATATTCAATAATGATAATTCAACATCAGCTATGATCATGATACGATATTATGATGACATATTTTATCTTCCAACTGCTCCACCCCACTAGAAGTGATTTTTTAGGCTAACATTGAAAGAAAATGATTTGTTCTACTGTCCCCAGCAGCCACCACCAGGTGTTGGGTGTACCTGAGTGATCACCGTCGGGTCGTCCTTCAAGATGGGGTCCTTCAGTAAAATTTGAACAAACACATCTGCTCCTTCACCTCCCAGGCCGCTCGCAAAAGCAGTCATGGTTGGCAAGACGGCTTCGGACAACTCCAGCCACTTCACCAGGCCTGCCATGAACTCTGTGCAGAAGGAGCTGAAAGGCAGACATGGCTTAGTTCTCCAGGATCCTCAGAGCTCAGCCTCCACTGGGCAGTGTAGATTAGTTGTGGTCACGGATGTGAACGGCTGGCACGTGCACGACTTACTGACTGTGATCCCTCAAATACAGAGGCAGTCAAAGACCTCATCTTGGGTGATGTGAATTTTGTTTTTTGTTTTTGTTTTGAGATGGAGTTTCGCTCTTGTTGCCCAGGCTGGAGTTCAGTCGTGCAATCTTGGCTCACCCCAACCTCTGCCTCCCGGGTTCAAGTGATTCTCCTGCCTCAGCCTCCTGAGTAGCTGGGACTATAGGTGCCCACGACCACGCCCGGCTATTTTTTGTATTTTTAGTAGAGACAGGATTTCACCATGTTGGCCAGGCTGGTCTTGAACTCCTGACCTCAGGTGATCCACCCGCCCCGGCCTCCCAAAGTGCTGGGATTACAAGCGTGAGACACCGTGCCCAACCTGGGTGATGTGGATTTTGGTTTCTTCTCTCACCAAAATGTTTATCAAAGAGGCTGATAAGCCACAGCAATGATAGCAATGGATGGTGACTGGTTGCATGCCTTGGGCCTGGGCTGTGCCAGGGGCTGACGAATAAAGGTGAAAAACCTGGTATCTGAGGAAGCTCACAGCAGGGTGGATGCTCAAGTAACCAAGTGACTCTAGAGCCGTGTGGTACCCTAGGACAGAGGTGGAGATCAGTTCAGTGCAGCCCACAGAAGGAGCCCCGGATCCACCTGCAGAAGTGACGGCAGCCACCAGAAAAGGCTTCCCAGAGAAGGCCATCTGCTCTCCTGGATGCTGCCAAGGACGTGCTTTCTGGAAAACGCTGGCTGCTGCAAAAGTGGAAGAAGTGAAGGGAAGAGTGCCCTCCATGTGCACTGCCACCACCAGTCTCTGTCCATAGTGGGCATCTGAGTGCAGTCCTACAGGAGTCCCCAGGGGAGGATGGGATGGGGCCGCTCTAGGGGAGAAGGAAGCCTTTGAGCTGAGACACAGAGGTGGGGAGCCCAGAGCATTTGGGGGGATGATGGCAGAGTCCACACCAGACTTCTGACACAGCCACCTCTGTGGAGCAGGTGTGAGCCGGGTGGCAGGTGGGCCAGGAGAGTCACTTAGAAGGTGATTATACCACTCCCAGGAAAGGGCTGACACCCAGAAGCCAGGTCTGTCTCCAAAATCAGAGTCCCAGCCTGCCTCAAACCACATTGCCTTGGGACTCCAATACTGGGTTCTGCCCTGTAGGGCAGAGGCTGCACTCAGGCCTCTCAGAAACAAGCAGAGCTCCCGGGTGGTAGAGGCAATGTCAGGAGCCCCCTGCCCTTGCACCACATGGCCCAGCTATCACATTCCTTAGAGTGGGACCGAGACCTTGATGGGAGTTGTGAGGAACTTGGGTTTAAATCCTAGCCTCGGCCGGGCGCAGTGGCTCACGCCTGTAATCCCAACGCTTTGAGAAGTGGGGCCGGGTGGATCACCTGAAGTCAGGAGTTCGAGACCAGCCTGGCCAACATGGTGAAATCCCGTCTCTACTAAAAGTACAAAAATTAGCCGGGCGTGGTGGCATGTACCTGTAATCCCATATATTCAGGAGGCTGAGGCACAAGAGTCGCTTGAACCCAGGGGTGGCGGTTGCAGTGAACTGACATCACACCACTGCACTCCAGCCTGGGTGACAGAGTGAGACTCTGTCTCAAAAATAAATAAAAATAAAAAAATAAACTAAATCCCGGCCTCACCACTGTTACGGTCGGGTTCCTGGGAAGGTGCCCTGAAATGAGATGATTAGGGCTCCCCTTGGGATCAACACCTTGGGGAGGGAAGGGAGGAAGCAGGGCTGGGCAGAGGAGGCAGCTGAGCTATGATACAGTCTCAAGGGAGGTCTCAGCAGCCCCTGCAGGGAGTTCTAAAGATGGGATAACACTTCGGAACTGTCTCCAGCGGGGTGAGAGGGCCAGGCCTTTACAGCTGTGCATCAGCCAGTTACCGGATGCAGGTGCCCAGGGAGGGGACAGAACCTCAGGCAATGTGGCTCCCTTCAGCTGAGGCAGGCCCAAAAAGGTACAGACAGCTCAGGGCTGTGCTGGCAGCCTTGCCAGCAGCTGAGGGTGAAGGGCCTTCATTCTTGAAGAGGAATCTTAGCAGAGAGCATCTTGGGAAAGTGTAATGGCCTCTCTGTGCCTCAGTGTCCTTATCTGCAAAATGGGTTCAAGAGACCAACTTCATAAGGTTGGTTGAGGATGAAGTGAGATGATAAATATAAAGGGCCGAAAGTGAGCCTGGCATGTAGTAGAGGCTCAACTACATGAGACTAAAAACGACGTTAGCTAGTATCGTTATTTTGATTTACAAGGTGGCAGAGGGAGGCAGTGGAGGATGGGGTTAAGAGTCGGACTCTGAAGTCCAACCACCTGGGGGAGTCCTGGTTCCCCTGGAAATTGGCTTTGTGTCCTCACTTTACCTCTCAGCTTCATTTCCCTCTGAGATAACATGTGGATAATAACAGGACCTGCCTCACAGGTGAGTTGGGCAGATTAAATGGATGGTAACACTGTCTGGCACCAGTGAACCCTGGATAAACGTTAGCTACTGCTACCGCAGTGATTATAATTTGCCCCACTGCAATTTACTGGGATTACCTTGGGGTGGTAATGAGGTATGTATTTGGGGAGGGGATGGCTAAGTAAACCGAACGTTACTTAGAAGCAAATTTATATACAGAAAGGGCTCAGGGCCAAGGGCTACAGCATGGCCTGGCCCTGCTGTCCACGAAGAAAGTTTTGGATATGGAGAAGCAACTCTTAACGAGAGTGCAGGGGCAAAGAGCACAGACTGGTTCAAATCCCAGCTCTGCCTGAGCTGTGTGATCTTGGACAAGTGACTTCACCTCTCTGGGCCTTAGTTTCCTTATCTGTAAAACAGTGGAGATGATGAAAGGTATTTCATAGGGTTGTTGAAAGGATTAACTAAGTAAGTATTTGTCATGTGCTTAGAACAATACCTGGCACCTACAAAGCACTAGAGAGTAATGTGTTTCTTTCCATGGACAAATGAATTTAAAAAATATATATGCAAAGTGCCAGCACAGCAATTTACCAAATAACAAATAGCACTTTAGATTGGCAGGGCCTTGATAATTGCTACTAATGTGTTTGTTGGTCTGGTGGAAATACAGGAAAATCAACAGCAACAATGACAGCAGATAACAATTGTAGAGCAACTGTCCGTCAGTCCCTGTGCTGAGAGCTTCGTACACCGTGAGTTACTTAATTCTCACCATGACCCCATGAGAAAGGGAGGTACTAGTTAAGGGAGGTACTAGTTTACCCTACTCTAGAGATAAGGAATCCTAGATCCAGAGAGGTTAAGTGACAGCTCCAGATTCACGCCTACATCTCTGGGACCCCAGAGGCTATGCATACCAGCTGCAGAGGTTACCCCACTCCAGTGGTTATGTCCCTGAGCACCCACCATGCATGGGCCACTCACTGAGCAAGGGCATCAAACATCCCCTTTCATCCTACCCCATCTTACACAGGGCGCACCTGGCCTGCTGGGTTTGGTTTGTTTGTTTGTTTGTTTTTGAGACAGAGTTTCACTCTTGTTGCCCAGGCTGGAGTGTAATGGCACGATCTTGGCTCACTGCATCCTCTGCCTCCCAGGTTCAAGCGATTCTCCTGCCTCAGCCTCCCAAGTAGCTGGGATTACAGATGTGCACCACCACACCCATCTAATTTTGTAATTTTAGTAGAGACAAGGTTTCGCCATGAGGTTTCATCATGTTGGCCAGGCTGGTCTTGAACTCCTGACCTCAGGTGATCTACCCGCCTCGGCCTCCCAAAGTGCTGGGACTACAGGCATGAGGCACCGCGCCTGGCCAGGACTGCTGGTTAAATGTCTTCTCAAAGTTCTTACAGCAGGGACAGGACAAAGCCTTCCCTGGAATCCAGGCTTCCTGATTCCTAGTCCAAAGCTCCTCCCACTCACCAGGGCTTAGAAAACTACAGCTAACCAGCCATATCTTGCCTGCAGCCCTTATTTGTGAGTAAAGTTTTATTGAAACACAGCCACATGCATTATTTCACCTACTGTCTGTGGCTGCTTTTGTGCTATCACGGGAAAGGTATGAGTAACTGTGACAGAGACTGCCAGGCCTGCATGCCTAAAATAACTGGCCCTTGGCAGAAGACGTCTGTCCATCCCTGCTCTACCCCATTAATTTCTCCATGTTTGATCAATGGAATTAATTAAAGGGAACAGCATCTGTAATGTTCACAGCATGGAGAAGAAATAAATGTTTTAGACGGTTGCTTTTATATCCTGTGGGGACAAGAACTGCCACACAGTGTTTTCTAAAGATTACTAAAACCAAGAGCATATCTGGGCTTTAAAAATATTGAGGTATTTATTTATTTATTTATTGGTTTTATTTTTTGAGATGGAGTATCGCTCTGTCGCCCAGGCTGTGGCATGATCTTGACTCACTGCCACCCCCACCTCCCGGATTCAAGCGATTCTTCTACCTCAGCCACCCAAGTAGCTAGGATTACAGGCATATACCACCACATCCGGCTAATCTTTGTATTTTTAGTAGAGACAGGGTTTCACCATGTTGGCCAGGCTGGTCTCAAACTCCTAACCTCAAGTGATCTGCCCGCCTCAGCATCCCAGAGTGCTGGGATTACAGGCATGAACCACCACACTCGGCCAATATTGAGGTTTTTAAAAAACATGTTTTGTGCATCAGAAAACAGAGCAACCATGTGGAAACAACCGGCATACTGAACGGGAAACATTCGAGAAGGAAACACTCCACGGCAAATGCTTATGGCCAGGCAACAGCCACCTGTGTTTATAACAACGCTTGGATATTGTGGAGTGGGGGTGGGAGACACAGGACAGTAACTCGCTGCCTTATGTGCCCTCCTAAGTAGCGCCTAGCATGGGCCTGGCACACAGTCCAGATTCATAAACATTTGTTCATGGAAACAAAGTACACAAAGCTCTTCCTTGGCTAGGTACTGGTTTATCAGGTAGGAGTTTCATTATTAACAACAAGACCAACCAACATTTGCTTGGTAGTAGTTTGCTGTCAGGTTCTGCAAGGGCCATCAACACATACCCTCCTTACAATCACCCTCTTGGATGGTGTTGCCAACAGCTTCTCTGAAACAGTAATTCCCCAGCCCCTTCTTCCTGGCTGGCAGAACTCATCTCCCATGATGGAGGTTGAAAACAGCAAAAGCCAGCCGGCCGCAGTGGCTCACGCCTGTAATCCCAGCACTTTGGAGGCCAAGGTGGGCAGATCACTTGAGGTCAGGAGTTCGAGTCTAGCCTGGCCAACACGGTGAAACCCCGTCTGTACTAAAAATACAAAAATTAGCCAGGCATGGTGGCGTGCGCCTGTAATCCCAGCTATTCAAGAAGCTGAGGCAAGAGAATTGCTTGAATCCAGGAGGCAGAGGTTGCAGTGAGCCAAGATCACACCACTGCACTCCAGCCTGGGCCACAGAACGAGACACTGTCTCAAAAAAAAGAAAAGAAAAGAAAACAGCAAAAGCCTCTATTTGTTCCCAGGCTTCCCTGTACCTGTACCTGCAGGTTGGGCACGTGACAGGATCTAGCCAATGACACCAAAGGAAGGCTTCTCGGCTTCTCGGGGTATTTTGGGAAAGATGTCCTCCCTGACGGGAGACTTGGGGAGAATCCCTGCCCTCTTCCTTCCTGCCTTGGGCCTTGTCCTGTGAGGGTGTGATGTATGGAGCTGCAGCAGCTATTTTGTGATCAGGAGGGGAAGGCCAACAGAACTGTTCAGAAGCCAACCCAAAGGCCCTTTTTTTTTTTTTTTTTTTTTGAGACAGAGTCTCACCCTGTCACCCAGGCAGGAGTGCAGTGGCACGATCACAGCTCACTGCAACCTCTGCTTCCCAGGTTCAAGTGATTCTTGTGCCTCATCCTACCTAGTAGCTGGGATTGTCAGTGTGTACCACTCACGTCTGGCTAATTTTTATATTTTTAATAGATTCGGGGTTCTGCCATGTTGGCCAGGCTGGTCTTGAACTCTTGGCCTCATGTGATCTACATGCCTCGGCCTCCCAAAGTGTTGGGATTACAGCGTGAGCCACTGCGCCCAGCTCCAAAAACCTCTTGAGGCACTGAATCAACCCTGGAACCTTGCGATTTCTTGTTAAGTAAAAAAAACAAATCTCCTGTTGTTTAAATCTCTCTTAGTACTGTGTTCTATTACTTGTAGCCTGACTGCTGGGCATAGTGGCTTGAACCTGTAATCTCAGCTACTTGGGAGGCTGAGATGGGAGGATTGCTTGAGGCCAGCCCAGGCAGCATTGTGAGACTCTGTCTCTAGAAGAATAAAAAGTTAGCCAGGCATGGTGGCATGCATCTGTAGTCCCAGCCACTCAGAAGGCTGGGGTGGGGGAAGACCACTTGGGCCCAGGAGTTTGAGGTTACAGTGAGCTATGTCTGTACCACTGTACTCCAGCCTGGGTGACTGAGACCCCATCTCTAAAAAACAAAAATTAAACAACCAAAAAACCACAGAAATATCCTAAGTGGTAGGAGTAAGTGTGGTATTATCTTCATTTTCTGGATGAAGAAACAACTAGGGCAAAGAAAGTAACTCAGAGATTCAGCAAGCAACCACTACCATTTATTGAGTGCCTACTATGTGCTAGGCACTGTGTTGTGTGCTTTGTCTACATCATCTCATTATTTTTATTTATTTATTTATTTATTTATTTATTTATTTTTGAGACAGAGTCTTGCTCTGTTGCCCAGGCTGGAGTGCAGTGGCACGATCTTGGCTCATTGCAACTTCTGCCTCCTGGGTTCAAGCGATTCTCCTGCCTCAGCCTCCTGAGTAGCTGGGACCACAGGTGTGTACCACCATGCCTGGCTAATTGTTGTATTTTTTGTAGAGATGGGGTTTCACCATGTTGACCAGGCTGGTCTCAAACTCCTGAGCACAGGAGATCCACCTGCCAAAAGTGGTAGGATTACAGGCGTGAGCCACTGCACCCGGCTACATCATCTCATTTAATTCCTGCAATCACCCTGCAGCATGGGTATCATTAGCCCCATTCTACGGAAAAATAAACTCAGGCTTAGGGAAGTTAAATAAACTGCTCAAGGTCACATGAGACTGGAAAGTGGCAGAGTTAGGATTTGAACCCAGATCTGAGTCCAGAGCCTATGGACCATCTCCTTGTTGACAAAGCCAGCATTAACCTACCTCTTCTTTTCACGAACCTTTACCAGGTATCTTTGCTATACTGAGCTGTGTGCAAGGCACTGGGAACTCTGAGATGAACAAGGTAGCCCCTGCCCTCCAGAGCTCAGACTGGAGGGGTAGCAGGTATGGAGAGTTCCTGCACAGTGTGGTGGTTGCAGAGATGGGTCCCTGGGCATACAGGTGGAACAATGCCCTGGTCTGGAGGACACATAAGGGAAGGCTTCCTGGCGGTGACCCCCAAGGAGTTGAGTATGTTCAACTGTTCAGTCCAGTGGACAGACAAAGACAGAAAAACAAAAACCCCAAACAGCTAAGACCCAAGGCATGAAGGAAGTTTACTCATGGGGGACCACTGAGTGTATGTGGGGGCCGTGTCTTGAAAACACTGCAGATGCAAGAGCTTCTCACCATCTCCTGGCCCAAGTCTTGTGCTCCCTGTCCTAGTAACGGTATCTCAGTGCTCCTACGCTCTCTTCCCCCTCTGAACCTTTGGAGCCACAGTGAGCTCCTGCCTCTGCCTCACCCGCAACACTCAACCTCTTCCCAAGTCAACTCCATTCTCCCTAAGAAAAGTCTGTCCCATCTGTGTCCTCTGTCCACCACTCGGTCATTGTCCTCATTCCCCTGGATGACTCCTTTGGCCTCCTAACTGGCCCCCTCCTGCCTCCATACTCTCCCCTCTAGAATTTTTTAAGGTCAAAGCCCATGCTCTTGACAGTTCTGCTATTCTGACTCCAAATATGTGATTTAAACACACACATGGGAGATACTGTCAATGACAGAGATGAAATATAACGATGTCATTCTTTTGCTCCCACGACCCCGTTTAAACTCATGACAGCACTCACTCATCTGTATCTGTCCCCTGTTACAATCAGCCACCTGGGCACCCCCACCTAGATGTAAGCACCTTGAGGGCAGGAGCTGGGCCTTGCTTGTCTTTGTTTCCTCCACAGGGCCATGTGCTACACCCAGCACATAGTAGGGGCTCAACAAATGCATGTTTCATGAATGAATAAATATTAATATCTTATCCGTTCCTGGATGGTGTCCTACTTGATTGGAGGATGGTATCTGTCTCATTCACATTTACCCTCCATGTACTTCAAATCATACCTGGAATACAGTAAGTGCTCAAAAAATGTTCGGTGAAGATATAAATGAGTGAATAACTGAATGAGGGGATGTCTTATCCCCACACCAAATTGTGAGTTCCTTAGAGCAGCAGTCCCCAACCTTTTTGGCACCAGGGACTGGTTTCAGGGAAGACAATTTTTCCAGGGACCCGGCGCAGGTAGGGTTCAGGATGAAACTGTTCCACCTCAGATCATCAGGCGTTAGTTAGATTCTCATAAGAAGCGTGCCACCTAGATCCCTCGTGTGCGCAGTTCACGATAGGGTTTGAGCTTCTATGAGAATCTAATGCTGCCACAACTCAACCTCTCTGTGCTTAGATTTCTTCATCTACAGATGGGACCATACAGTATGGACCTGGAAGAGCTGTGTCAGTAGCAAAGGACACAGCCCATGTGGCTTAGTATTCATAAAATGCTTAGAACAGGAGGCAGAGGTCAGGCAGTAATTCTCATTCACCCACCACTCACCTCCTGCTGTGCGGCCAGGTTCCTAACAGGCTACAGACCAGTACTGGTCCACGGCCTGGAGGTTAGAGACCCCTGCCTTAGAGGCAAGGACAATGACTTGCCCCTCTCTGCATTGCCTCATCGTGCCTGGCAGGCTGTTTGGCTGTCCGTAGTTGTTCCCCTGAAGAAGCATGACCTTCCCACTGCAAGACAGAAGAACTCACCTGTGTTCGGGTTCAGGAAATAGCTGGGACAGGGAGATGCCACAGAGGGCAGCATAGGCGAAGCGGTTGGCCTCAGTCAGCTCCCGGCCCGTGGGCAGGTGTGGCTCCCCCTCTGCAGTGGGCTCAGCTACCAGAGGCTGCTGAGGCAGCCTCTGGCATGGCCTGTTCCACATGGCCATTCCCAGCCCTGCAGGAGAAAATTCCCAGTGAGAAATGCTTCCAGAGGTAAGCCAAGGTTACTTAAGCATGACACAGAACTTACAAACCATAAAAGGTTGATAAAGTAGGCATCATTAAAATGAAGAACTTCTTTTCATCATCTTTAGGAGAGTGAGAACACACACTACAGACCAGGATGGAGGGAGGGATCTTCAATATGTCTATCCACAAAGGTCTATACACAGTATCCAAACAACTAACTCCAGTAAGTCATTAAGAAAAAGAAACGAAGCAAATTTAAAAATGGGCAAAAGACTTGAATAGATACTTCATAAAAGAGATTCCACAGTGAGCCGAGATCGCGCCACGGCACTCCAGCCTGGCTGACAGAGCGAGACTCCATCTCAAAAAAAAAAAAAAAAAAAAAAAAAAAGATATTCCTCAGGCCAGGTATGGTGGCTCATGCCTCTAATCCCAGCACTTTTGGAAGCCGAGGTAGGAGGATTGATTGAGCCCAGGAGTTCAAGACCAGCCTGGGCAACATAGTGAGACTCCATCTCTACAGAAAAATAAAATAAAATAATTAGCTGGGCATGGTGGCACACGCCTGTAGTTCCAGCTACTTAGGAAGCTAAGGTGAGAGGATCGCTTGAGCCTAGGAGTTTAAGGCTGCAATGAGCTATGATCATTGCACTCCAGCCTGGGCTAGAGAATGAAACCCTGTCTCTTAAAAAAAAAAAAACAACCCAATAGCCAATAAGTATGAAAAGATGTTCAACATCGTTAGTCATCAGAGAAATGGAAATTAAAATCCCAATGAGACACTAACTCTCACCTATCAGAATAGCTAAAACTAAAAAGACTGAGAATACCAAGTGCTGGTGAGGATGAAGAGCAAACAGAACTTTCTTTTTTTTTTTTTTTTCTTTTGAGATGGAGTCTCGCTCTGTCGCCCAGGCTGGAGTGCAGTGGCACGATCTTGGCTCACTGCAAGCTCCGCCTCCTGGGTTCACATCATTCTCCTGCCTCAGCCTCCCGCGTAGCTGGGACTACAGGCGCCCACTACCACACCTGGCTAACTTTTTGTATTTTTAGTAGAGACGGGGTTTCACTGTGTTAGCCAGGATGGTCTCAATCTCCTGACCTCGTGATCTGCCCGTCTCGGCCTCCCAAAGTGCTGGGATTACAGGCATGAGCCACCACATCCGGCTGCAAACAGAACTTTCATACACTGCTGGTGGGAGTGTACATTGGTATAACTATTTGGAAAATGGTTTGACAATATCCACTAAAGCTAAACATATGTCTTCCCTATGCTCTGGCAATTCCACTCCTGAGAAATAAGGACTTATGTCACGAAAAGACACATACATGAATGCTCACAGCAACTTCATTCACAATAGTCCCAAACTGGCAACAACCCACACGTCTATCACAGTAGAATGGATAAATGGTCATATTCATACTGTGAAACATTACACAGCAGTGGAAAGGGAATGAACTACAGCAAACATGAATGAATCTCAGACAAAATGATACACAGAAAGCCATTCACGAGAGAGTACCTACCATGGGATTCCCTTTATATGAAACTGAAGAATGCTAAACCCAATGTATGGTGATAGAAGTCAGATGAGGGGTTACATGTGGGAGGGAGTATTGGCTCAGAATGGGTACAAAGGAGGTTTCTGGCTGAAGGAAATGATCTCTATCTTGACCTGGGTGGTCATTATATGGGTATAAATATATTTAAAAATTCCCTGAACTGTATAGTTAACATTTATGCACTTTGTGTATGGTACACCTCAAAGGAAGGAAGGAAGAAGGAAAAAAGGGAGGAAGGTCTCCTCTTTGTTCTCCCTCCTTCTTTTCCTTCCCTCTATTCTTTCCTTCCTTCCCAGGGGGAGAAGGGAAAGGGAGGACAAGAGTAGGAAGAGGAGGGAGAGAAAAGGAGAGAGGGGACACGCTAAAAAGGCATCCAAGAAGCAGAAAGAACCCTGGGAGCCACCAGGAAGGGTACAGGGAAGGGTGCCAGCCTCTACTACAGGGGATCAAGGATATGAATGTAGGCTCAGGACCAGGCTGACCTGGGCGTGAAAACAAGCACCGCCACTTAGTAGATATGGGACCCTAGACAACTCAACCTCTCTGTACTTAGATTTCTTCACCTACAGATGGGACCATACAGTATCTACCTAGAAGAGCTGTGTCATGTGGCTTAGTACTCGTAAAGCGCCTAGAATAGAGCCTGGCACAGGGTTCACGCTATATAAATGCTTGTTTAAAAAATAAAGGCACAAAATGATCAACAAACAAATAAGTAAAATGCTTGGCATGGTGCCTGGCACATAGCAAAGGTTTAATAATAACAAGACCTAACATTACTGAGTTATTACTGGGTGTAGGGCACTGGGGTTGCAATTTTAACATGCATTGTCTCAGCAGACTCTAGAGGCAAGTAGGACTGTAATGTTCAGTTTGCAAATTAGGAAACAGGCTCAGAGAAGTAACTGGGCTCCCCTGATACAGCCAGTCAATGGCAGACAGATAGGGCCCAAAGACAGAACCGTTGGCCACCAACTCTGTTTTAAATATTCATCACATGGCCAGGAGTCTTCTAGTCTAATAACCACACTCCAAACAGTTCTTTGTTCATAAGTTTGTTCCCATCTAGCTGAGCAATAAAAATTTTTGTTCTCAAAATATTACTTCTGTAGAGGAGTTTTTAAAAGTCTGTCCACAACTAATATTTCATTTGTTTTCAAAACAACCCTGAGGTAGTTCAAAGCAACAAACCAACACTTTTACAGCACATAACTGTTTACAAAGCATTTTCCAGTCTGCTTAATTCTTATAACTACCATGTAAAGTTAAGTAGGACATGAACCATTACGATTCCCTCTTACAACCGAGGAACAGGCTCAGAAAGACCAAGCAATTTTCCCAAAGTTACACAGTAAGTGATGAGATCCAAACCAGACTTTTGACTCCAAACCTTGAGCTCTTTCCTCTACACCAGCACAGGGATCTTATTTCCCCTGTTTCAGATGGAGAAATGGAGGCCCAGAGAGGTTAAGACCTTGCCCAAAGTCACCCAGCAAGACTGGCCTCAATGGTTGCTCTAGGAACCCACGTTTGAGATTTGCAGCAAATTTCCCTGGCTCAGAGGGTCAGCTCAGACCATGGTGGTGGGAACAGGGGCAACAGCATAAACCATGAACTAAGGGCAGTGCCAAGGGCAGCACTAGCCTGATGTCAGCAGGTCAGCAATTTCCACTACATTTAATCAACTCCACGTGCCACTTGGAGGCTATATTGATCGCACCTATTACTCAGAGGAGCCCAAGGTAGTATTTTACTGAACTGGTATCTGGGAAGCCCCACGCCAGTTCTTAGCTCAATAATAAACAGCTTTCTGATCAGGGAAGGGTGAGCTGGCCTGCTTCTAACCACAGAGGTATGAGGATGTGTCTAGAGTACAAAAGGCTAAGCTCAGGCTGGGCGCGGTAGCTCACGCCTGTAATCCCAGCACTTTGGGAGGCCGAGGCGGGTGGATCACTTGAGGTCAAGAGTTTGAGACCAGCCTGGCCAACATGGTGAAACCCCGTCTCTACTAAAAATACAAAAATTAACTGTGCATGGTTGGGTGTGCCTGTAATCCCAGCTACTCGGGAGGCTGAGGCAGGAGAATCACCTGAATCTGGGAGGCAGAGGTTGCAGTGAGCTGAGATTGTGCCACTGCACTCCAGCCTGGGCAACAGAGCAAGACTCCATCTAACAAAATAATAATAATAATAAAGCTAAACTCAGACCAAATTCATTCATTCATTCAACACAATTTCTCCTGATGCCCTACAATGCATTCTCTACATAGTGGCTTCAGTGACCTTTTTGTCACATAGACCAGTCATGTCACTAGGTTGCTTAAAAGCCTGCAAAAGCCTCCCATCACATCAGGATAAATTCCAATCTTGGTATGATGGCCTAAGAGGGGTGTCCAATCTTTTGGCTTCCCTGGGCTACACTGGAAGAAGAAGAATTGGTCTGGGCCACACATGAAATACACTAACACTAAATGATAGCTGATGCACTAAAAAAAAAAAATTTTTTTCGCAAGACAACCTCATAATGTTTTAAGAAAGTTTACGAATTTGTGTTGGGCCGCATTCAAAGCTGTCCTGGGCTGTATGTGCCCACAGGCCGAAGATGGGACAAGCTTAAATGTCCTGTGCAATCCGGTTGCTGCCTGCTACCGAACTCCATCTCATGTCCCCACACCGGTCTTGTTCACTACGCTACAGGCACACTGGCTGTCTTTCTGCTCATTCCCTCCAGGCCCTTGCACCTGCCATTCTCCCTGCTGGGACCACCCTTCCCTGACCATCACATCATCTGGCCTCAGCCCAGATGTCACCTCCTCTGAGAGACCTTCCCTGACCACCCAGGCTACAGTATTAGTTTGGTGCAAAAGTAACTGTGGTTTTTGCAATTTAATAGCAAGACCCACAATTACTTTGCACCAACCTAATATCTTTGTCTTCTATCTCAGCACCCTGTTCTATTTTTATACTACTCATTCTTACCTAAAATAATGTTTTTTTGTTTGTTTCTTTTGTTTTGTTTTGTTTTACTTATTTGTTTACCTGTGTGTACGAGGCAGTTCCCTGGTTGTTTTTTCACTGCCACACCCCGAGCTTTCTGGACAGGCCCTGGATCACTGTAGGCATTCAGGAAATACTTGCTGGATGAATGAAGAAGGAGCTAGGATGTGGGAAGCCCTGTTCTGGGCCTTAGGGCAGATCAGAGGATGAAACTGACAAGATCCCTGCTCTTAAGGGGCTTACATTCCGGTGGGAGACAGGCAATAATATGCCAATACATAATGACAAAGCGACCTAAGTTGGTCAAGGTCACAGAGCTGATAAGCGGTAGAACCGAGACACACACTCAGGAGGTCTGGTTGCAGAATCCATGCCCTCAGCAGCCCACTCAACACATAGGTAACTAAGCATTCCTTCAGGAAGTGGTCAGGGGGAGGAACAGTGAGGCAGGGTGAGGGGATATGAAGTGATGGGGTGAAGCAGGGCTGGCTACTGTATGTGGATGAAAGGTGTCATTCCAGCAGAGGCCTGCAGAAGTCACAGGCTGGGTGGAGAGGTATTCCTTAGAGGAAACAGTATGGTGGTAGAGACAGACAAATACACAGACAATGGTGGCTGGGCACAGTGGCTCACGCCTGTAATCCGAGAGCTTTCGGAGGCTGAGGCAGGAGGACTGCAGGAGCCTGGGCAACAAAGTGAGACCCTGTCTTTACAAAAATAATAATATTTTAAAAATTAGCCAGGCATGGTGGAGCATACCTGTGGTCCCAGCTACTCAAGAGTATGAGGCAGGAGCATCGCTTAAGCCCAGGAGTCTGAGGAATTTGAGGCTGCAGTGAGCTGTGATCGCACTATTGCCCTCCAGCCTGGTGACAGAGCAAGACCCTGTCTCTCAAAGAAAAATAAACCAGAACAAACAGAAAAAACAGACAACAACAACCCGTGTGATAAACACCATGACAGGGGAAACATGAGAGTCAGAGGGATCCCAAGATGGGGACCCTGAACCCAGCACTGGCTCCCTGGAGAAGGTGATGGTAAAGCTGCGACCTGAACAAGGAGTGAATCAGACAGGGGTGGGGTGGGCACGTCTTTGACAAAGGGAAAAGCATGTGTCAAGACCCAGAGGTAGAGGAGAAACGCTTTTGAAGAACCAAAAAGATGTTTGGTGCGGCCAGGGCTTGGACAATGGGTGGGCGTGAAGAAATGAGGTGGGAGTAGAAGCTGCCAAGGGTTGCCCCAGGCAGGGCCAAGTTCGTCTCACTAAGGAATTAGGCTTCCTTGTAAAGGCAACGGCCATGCGGGAGGCTGAATGAGGGTGCATGGAACCTCTTGGTACTATATTTGCAACTTCCTGTGAGCCTATAATTATTTTAAAATAAAAATTAAAAAAAAAGTAGTCGAACATCTCTAAAGAATTTTAAAAACTTTTCTTGAGGCAAAAGTAAAACATAAATGAATATTGACCTCTTAACGGGTTAAATGAATCTAATAAACACGTATTAGCCCTACTACAGTGGTGACTAAGACAGGCATATAAAGACCCCCTAATTGGGAGATTATATTCTAGAGAGGGAGACAGAAAATGTGAACTCAGAAAGAAGACCATTTTAAATAGTAACAAGGGGCTTCTGAAGGAAAAGAAACCTTCAATACTTACCCAGATTTCAAGAAACAGCCGTGGGCCTCTCTCTGTCTGAAGACAGGCTGCTCAGGTTCTGGATGGTTCTTCGGAGAAATATGCAAATTGCCCTGCGGGAGAAAACCAGAAAAACCAGCCTGTGGGTCCACAGAGTGTGAGATCTGGGGGAGGCTACAGCAGAGGGAGCTGGCTGGTCAGTTAAAGCTCAGGGGAGCCTGGCACTGCACCGTCGCTCCCCTGGGCCCTTGCCCTGCACGTTCCTTGACGTGGGGTGCTCTTCTCAATAGGGTGGTAGGGCAGGCAGCTACCACTGCTGAGCACTCACCATGTGCTGGGCACGGCCCTGCCACTTTCCATGGATTGTCTCATTTAATGTCTTTGTTCAACTCTCTGTACCCTGAGCTGTGGTCACTGCATTCAGTTCCTCAGCGGGCACCCTGTCGCCTCCACATCTGTACCTGGTGCCTAACCACAGAGTGGGCACTCAGAAAATGCCAGTTACATGAACCGAGGAATGAACTAGCTTTCAGGCTTAAGCAAGAGCTAGATTTTTCTATATTTCTCCCTAAAGGCACTCCCTTTCTCACATGCCAATGGAGCATCAGATGGGGAAGGGAGATGGAGGAAGGGCCAAGCATCTGGAATTACCCAAAGGAGGTCTCAGGACCCAAAACCGCAACTTCAAACCAAAACTTCAAAACCAAAACCTCAACTAATTTGAGCTTCATCCTTAGTGCCATTTTCTTTTTCTTTTCTTTCTTTCTTTTTGAGACAGTTTTGCTCTGTCGCCCAGGCTGGAGTGCAGTGGTGCAATCTCAGCTCACTGCAACCTCCGCCTCCCAGGTTCAAGCGATTCTTGTGCCTCAGCCTCCTGAGTAGCTGGGATTATAGGCACGCACCACCATGCCTGGCTAATTTTTTATATTTTTAGTAGAGACGGGGTTTTGCCATGTTGCCCAGGCTGGTCTGGAACTCCTGAGCTCAGGCAATCTGCCTGCCTCAGCCTCCCAAAGTGCTAGGATTACAGGCGTGAGCCACTGCACCCAGCCCTTCGTGCCATTTTCAATGCTAGTGAAAACAATACTTTTTACCTCTTTAAGCTTCAGTGGGGTTTTTATTAAGTTATCAGTGGGAACACCCTTCTCCTGGATGTTGCGTTCCTCCCCGGCATGAGAATGTACCTGTACTGTGCCTAAAAATGGAATATTCACACCATGAGTCCAATCGTGTTAAAGCAATGGAGAGGAGAAAAATGACTGGAAGAACACCCTCCAAAATTATCTCTGAATTGCCATTTACAGATATCAGAGACTTTGCTGTATTTCCCCCAAATTTTCTGCCACAAATTGGTATCGCTTTTGAACTCTCTAGAAAGTTATTTTGTGTAGGTCTCTATCCATAGAGAGGGTACTGTTAGGACACGCACCAGGATGCTGGCAGTGGCTAACTCCAGGTAGGCAGGGACCGGGATTGGATTCTGGATGATTTTAATTTTTTTATATATCTGTGTTTTATGAATTATTAACAATAAGTGTCGATTTTGAGATCAGAAAAAAAAATAATTTAAAATTACAACATGCTGCACTGGTGACAATCCGTTTTGTGCTTCTCCTTCCAACCCTGTGTCCAGTGACACTGGCAGCCCGAGATTGGCATGTTGGGAATATTTACATCACAGAAATTAGCAAATGCTACAAATCAGGGATAATTTTGTTCTAGAGAGGTAGTAGAACAGAATTCGACTGCATATACAATATGACTCTAGTTATGTTTTTAAAACATGTTTCGGCTGGGTGTGGTAGCTCATGCCTGTAATTCCAGCATTTTGGGAGGCCGAGGCAGGTGGATCAGGAGGTCAGGAGATCAAGACCATCCTGGCTAACATGGTGAAACCCCGTCTCTACTAAAAATACAACAAATTAGCCAGGTGTGCTGGCACGCGCCTGTAGTCCCAGCTACTCGGGAGGCTGAGGCAGGAGAATGGCGTGAACCCGGGAGGCGGAGCTTGCAGTGAGCCGAGATCGCATCACTGCACTCCAGCCTGGGCGACAGAGTGAGACTCTGTCTCAAAAAAAAAAAAAATTAAATTAAAAAAAACAACAACCATGTTTCAGCCAGGTGTAGTGGCTCACGCCTGTAATCCCAGCACTTTGGGAGGCTGAGGCAGGCGGATCACCTGAGTTGAGAAGCTCGAGACCAGCCTGACCAACATGGCGAAACCCCATCTCTACTAAAAATACGAAAATTAGCTGGTTGTGCTGGTGCATGCCTGTAACCCCAGCTATTCAGGAGGCTGAGGCAGGAGAATTGCTAGAGCCCAGGAGGCAGAGAATGCAGTGAGCCAAGTATGCTCTTGAATGCACTGTACTCCAGCCTGGGCGACACAGTGAGACTCTGCCTCAAACAAATAAATAAATAAATAATAAAACATCTTTCACAGAGCAAAAAGATCAGAAGGAAATACATCAAAATGTTTATGATCATTGTCTCTTGGTTGGTGGGGCTGAGGGACTAGAGGTGATTGGTTTCTGCTCTTTCTATTTTTCTATATTTTTAGCATTTCTGTCATGAGCTTATTGGTGCTTTTATAATGTAGAAAAAAAACCCTTTTAATTAGAACTAATTCTGCCTCTTGATCCTTAGAAGGGGAGTGTGTTTTATCTCAGAAAGCCCTGGGCCCATGTGGCCCAGCCAAGCCAGTGGGGATGAGTTCACAGTTAAGTCCCATACATTTGACCAATAAGTCTTGTCAGTAAGAAAAGGAGGCTGGGTGCAGTGGCTCATGCCTATAATCCCAGCACTTTGGGAGGCCGAGGCAGGTGGATCTCTTGAGCCCAGGAGTTCGAGACCAGCCTGAGCAACATGGCAAAACCCCATCTCTACAACAAATACAAAAATTAGCCAGGCATGATGGTGAGTACCTGCAGTCCCAGCTACTCGGGAGGGTGAGGTGGGAGAATCACTTGAGTCTTGGGGGTCGAGGCTGCAGTGAGTTGAGATCCTGCCACTGGACTCCAGCCTGGGTGACAACAGAGTGAGACTCTGCCTCAGAAAAAAAAAAAAAAAAGAGATTCCCTATTTAGTAAATGATGCTGGGAGAACTGGCTAGCCGTATGCAGAAAATTGAAACTAGACCCCTTCTTTACACCGTATACAAAAATTAACTGAAGATGGATTAAAGACTTAAAACCTAAAACTATAAAAACCCTAGAAGAACATCTAGGCAATACCATTCAGCACATAGGCACGGGCACAGATGTTATGACGAAATCACCAAAAGCAATTGCAACAAAAGCAAAAACTGACAAATGGGATCTGATTAAACTAAAGAGCTTCTGCACAGCAAAAGAAACTATCATCAGAGTGAACAGGCAACCTACAGAGTGAGAGAAAGTTTTTGCAATCTATCCATCTGATAAATGTCTAATATCAAGGAACTTAAGCAAATTTACAAGAAAAAAACAAACAACCCCATTAAAAAGTGGGCAAAGTACATGAACAGACACTTCTCAAAAGATATTCATGTTGCCAAGAAACATATGAAAAAAAAAGCTCAACATCACTGATCATTAGAGACATGCAAATCAAAACCACAATGAGATACCATCTCATGCCAGTCAGAACGGCAATTATTAAAAAGTCAGGAAACAACAGATGCTGGCAAGGCTGCAGAGAAATAGGAACACTCTTACACTGTTGGTGGGAATGTAAATTAGTTCAACCATTGTCAAAGACGGTGTGGCGATTCCTCAAAGATCTAGAACCGGAAATACCATTTGACCCAGCAATCTCACTACTGGGTACATACCCAAAGGAATGTAAATCATTCTATTACAAAGATACCTGCACGTGTATGTTCACTGCAGTGCTATTCACAATAGCAAAGACATGGAATCAGCCCAAATGCCCATTGATGATAGATTGGATAAAGAAAATGTGGTACATATACACCATGGAATACTATGCAGCCATAAAAAGGAATGAGATCATATCCTTTGCAGGGATATGGATGGAGTTGGGAGCCATTATCCTCAGCAAACTAATTCAGTAACAGAAAACCAAACACCACATGTTCTCACTTATAAGTGGGAGCTGAACAATGAGCACACATGGACACAGGAAGGAGAACACACACTGGGGCCTGTCAGCGGGTGGGATGCGAGGAGAGAGAGCATTAGGAAAAACAGCTAATGCATGCTTGGCTCAATACCTAGGTGATGGGCTGCTAAGTGCAGCAAACCATCATGGCACATGTTTACCTATGTAACACAACTGCACATCCTGTACATGTATCCCAGAACTTAAAATTAAAATTAAAATTAAAAAAAAAAAGGAAAAGATAATAGCAAGGGTTGGTGGGACAGACAGCGCAATTCTCAGCTTCTCAGCTCTCCATGATGCTGGAATGGGGGAGCCCATGGTTCCAACTCTATGGATTGTCTAACTGGACAGGCTGGGACCCCAAACTCTTCCAGCTGCACAAGCGTGGGGGCAGCTGTGGTGTGGGAATGCGCCACCTGCTGTGTATACTGGTTCTTGGGGGCCTCCACCCCTTGATCTGATTTGGGATCAGGATCCAGTCCAAAATAAAACTGGATCTCAAGTGTGTCTGAGAAGTTACACTGATTCCAAGAGAGTGCTGGATTCCTGCGACGAGAAAAAGCCCCTTCTGTCAGGACCAGCAGTACCTCTGTGCCCTGGGGTCACCTAAGACACACAGGGCTGGTCCAGCAGCGCCCTGGGGCTCAGGAGTCACTGACAGAAGGAAGAGCTCCCAGCTCCCGGTAGCCTCCTGAGGTTCTTGTCCCGGGTACTGTGAAGACACCAAATGATATAGTTTGGCTGTGTCCCCACCCAAATCTCACCTTGAATTATAGCTCCCACAATTCCCACATGTCGTGGGAGGGACTTGGTGGGAGGTAACTGAATCATGGGGGTGAGTCTTTCCTGTGCTGTTCTCGTGAGAGTGAATAAGTCTCAGGAGATCTGATGATTTTTCGCTCGGTCCTCACTTCTCTCTTGTCTGCCATCATGTAAGACGTACCTTTCACCTTCCACCATGATTGTGAGGCCTCCCCAATCACATGGAACTATGCGTCCATTAAACATCTTTTTCTTTATAATTACCCAGTCTTGGGTACGTCTTCATCAGCAGCATGAAAATGGACTAATACACTAAGGAACTCCAAGAAAGACCCATACTTTACCTAGAAGAGGATGTGATCTCCAGGGAAACAATATAGATATAGAGTGAGAATAACAGGGCAAACCCATGCCTACAGCTCGGCTGCACAGCCCAGACCCGGGATGGACAGAGGTCCTTCTGGAATGGGACCTTGTTTTGATATGCTACGATTATGACTTTTGTCTAGCCAGTCACATCATCTGTCACCAAAGAAAATGCTGACTGGGTCATTTTTGTCAGTAGTGGGGGCAGAGAGACATTCCATAAATATCTGACCTCAGCTCCACAAGCACCCACAGTAGGCACTCTGAATATTTGTTGACTGATGCCATAAACAATACCATTGGATTTCTTCTTGGAGAGGTGAAAAATTCTAAAGTTAGCACCAAGGAGAAAATCAAATACGGTCAATATCATCTTTGAAAATCCTTTAAATTGTCCTTACAATTCCATGACGTGGGCCTTTAGAAGATCACATGCAAGAATGAACTTTTGTTTTTTCTTTACATGCCAGCCAGCTATGGCCTTTTTTTCCCCCCTTGGAGCAGTCAGTGAAGGTCAAGGTCAATTTTTTTTTTTTTTTTTTTAGACAAAGTCTTGTTCTGTTTCCCAAGCTGGAGTGCAGTGGCGCAATCTGGGCTCACTGCAACCTCCACTTCCTGGGTTCGAGCAATTCTCCTGTCTCAGCCACCCAAGTAGCTAGGATTACAGGTGCACACCATGATGCCTGGCCAAGTTTTGTATCTTTAGTAGAGACAGGGTTTCACCATGTTGGCCAGGCTGGTCTTGAACACCTGGCTCAAGTGATCCTGTCACCTCAGCCTCCCAAAGTTTTAGGATTACAGGCGTGAGCCACCACGCCTGGCCTCAGTGTCAAATTTGATGTGACTATATGAGTGTAGGTAAGTGACTATATTAGTGTGCCGCCTCTCCCATGCTGCTCCAGCCATACCCTCCTCCTTGCAGCTCCTGGACCCCACCAGGCTTTCTCTCTCTCTCCTTTTTCTGATCGCAGTTGAGTTTTTAAATGATTCTACAGTGCAATAAAGTAAGCATTAATAGGGAGATGGCTACAGCGTCATGGGAAGGCTGAAGACTAATTATTCTGGGGCCAAGGAGAAAGAAAAGCATTTGGCTAAGAAATCATTTACAACACATAAAGCTACAGCACCATCCTTAGGCCAGAAATGCCAACGATCATAGTTGAAGGTTACAATACACACACATACCACACCCAAAATAAGACAATCTTGAGATGCTCCTAGAAGGGCAGAGTCTAGGCAGGCCCAGGTCAGCACCCTCTGCAGCCATTTAGAAGAGACACCCATTGATTCTACACCTCTATCTGGAGTCAAATTGGAAGCTAGAGGTCAGTGAGGCATCTCAGGAGGTCTCCATGACAACAGTTCCAACGTAGAAGAACCCAGAGGGTTTTGGACAATCACACTGCAGACGAGAAGAAAACAGAGATGCTGGCATGGAAGGAAAGCTCCCCTCCCACCCTCGCTTCAGCAGTCTGGAGGAGGGGCAGGAGGGTGGGGTGGGGTGACAGTGCCATTGGGGTGGATACCCAGGCCCTGTGATGTGTGCCTACATTTACCACTGCTCTCTTCCTTCTCCTGCCTGCTATTAACCACCGTCACCTCTTACTGGGTCACGCCTCTCCACATATCTGCTTTTTTTCTGCCCTCACCCCAGCTGTTCAAGCACAGCACCCAGAGAGTGCCATCTCAGAGTCAGGCCATGCCCTTCCTCTGCTCCAAACCCTCCAAGACTCCCTTCTCAAAGTCAAGGTCCTTACAATGATGATGGGGCCGCTGCAATCTGGCCTGAATTGCCTCTCTGCCCCCCACCCCTGCCGCCTCTCCCATGCTGCTCTAGCCACACCCTCCTCCCTGCAGCTCCTGGACCCCACCAGGCATGCTCCCACCTCACACAGCCTTTGCATTGGCCGTTCCCACAGCTGGGAATGCTTATCCCCCAGATAAGGACACAGCCAACTCCCTCACCTCCTTCTGTCTGTGCTCAAATCTCACACTTCAGTGCAGCCACCCTGCCCACTGCCCATCCTAGCCCCTTTACCCAGCTGCTCCACTTTGTCCACAGCACACAAACCCCAGCCTCCCAATTCTGTATCAGTTACTTGTTTATATTGATCGCTTATCTTCTATCTCCCTCTGCTCACAGTTAAGCACAGTGGGAACTCAGCAACATTTCTTGACTGAGTGGTGGTTTCCACTTGGGATAATTAAAAAATAATTACAGCGACAAATGTGCCTGAGAAGGAAGTGGCAGAAATGGCAAAGTTTGTAATAGTCCATTTGACCCACTGGTTTTCAAACTGCCCCCCAGAGCCCCAGAGTGATGGGCAAGATGAAACACGGGGGGAACCCTCAATACCCCACCTTCAATTTATAACAGCACATGTTCCAGCAACGCCACTTCTGGGTATATATGCAAAATAATTGAAAGCTGGGTCTCAAAAAGATATTTGTACACCCATGTTTACAGAATTATTCACAATAGCCGAGAGTTGGAAGCAACCCAAATGCCCATCTACAGATGAATAGATCAACAAAATATGATATATACACACAGTGGAACATTATTCAGTCTTAAAAAAGGAAGGAAATTCTGACACGTTACAACATGAATGAACCTTGAAAAGTTATGAAATAAGCCAGTCACAAAAAGATAAAATGCTGTATAATTCCACTTAAGTGAGGTATGAGGAGTAGTCAAATTCATAGAGACAGAAAGTAGAATGAATGGTGGTTGCCAGGGGCTGTGGGGAGGAGGAACAGGGGAGGGAAGTGGTTGTTTCATGGGTGTGGAGTTTCAGATCTGCTAGTTGGAAAGTTCTAGAGATTTGTTGCACAACGATGTGAATATACTTGACATTACTGAAAACTACACACTTAAAATGGTTACGATGGTAAATTTCATGGTATGTGTATTTTATCGCCATTTTTACATTAAAAAAAAAATAGGGGCCGGACACAGTGGCTCACACCTGTAATCCCAGCACTCTGGGAGGCTGAGGTGGGTGGATCACCTGAGGTCAGGAGTTCGAGACTACCTGGACAACATGGTGAAACCCCGTCTCTACTAAAAATACACAAAAATTAGCTGGGTGTGGTGGCGAGCACCTGTAGTCCCAGCTACTCAGGAGGCTGAGGCAGGAGAATCACTTGAATCCAGGAGGCGGAGGTTGCACTGAGCCGAGATTGCGCCATTGCACTCCAGCCTGGGTGATAAGAGCAAAACTCTGTCTCAAAAAGTAAATAAATAAAAAATAAATTAAAAATTAAAAAAATAAAAATTAAAAAAAATTTAAACATTTAAAAATCACAATAGTAAATGCTTGGCAAATGTTAGCCACGTGTCACCTCTTTCTACATATCATCTCATTTTCTCTCAACAATCCTACAAGGTGGGTGCTATTATCACCCTTCCACAGATGGGGACAGAGAGGCCCTGAGAATTGAAGGTCAAGGTCACTGGACGAGTCATGTGGTATTTCAACTTGTGCCTGGGTCTTAGGCCACGGGCAGCCATCTTCACAATGATGCTGTTCTACCTCTCTGGTCTGGTTTACACTCTGGCCAAAGATTTCCAACACAATTTGAAAACCAGCAAATTGGATGAATCTGACCAGCTCCCACCTATCTACAGGCTCACATCCCACTTCTGAGCCCCAGGCACCTGTGGACGGGCCTAACCTGCCTTTCCTGCTTTGTTTTCTTTCACTCCCTGCTTCCAGCTCGTCCTCAGCTAAACTGCACTCCCCTGCTTCCAGCCCACGCTGGGATACCACCTCGGGCCTCAGCTCAGGCTGTTCTCTCTGTCTGGGTCCCCCTGTCCAAATGGTGCCCTTTCCAAAAGCACAGTTTAATAATAAAATCAGCTTAGATTTTCTGGGGCCTACTTCCATGATCCCACTTCAGCTTCCCAACAACCTTATGAAGAAGAGACAATCGCTGTCCCCATTTTACAAATGAGAAAACTGAGACTCACAGAAGCGGAGGTCACACCGCTGGCAAGTCCTAGGATGCTCCTTCCAGGCCTGTGTGACCTCAAACCCCAAGTCCTTCTCCACCTTACTAAGGTGGGGGGTCAGGGGTTGCCACGCACTTCCCTGGATTTGTCCAGCGAATGTGGGGCCTGCCAACTCTGAAGCCCCAAAGACTTCATCTGGGCCCCTCCACCTCTCCTTGGACATAATGGCCGGTTGCTAATGTGTCTGTCTCCCTGACCAGGAGGGTCAGGGTGAGAGTGGATGAAGCCCAGGGCACCAGGGATTCGCAATTAATATTTTGGTTATTCATTCCAGTGTAAGACAGCTGGCCCCTCCACTCCCGCCTCTAACCCGACCCTTTGTGATTTTTATTTTTTTTATTTTATTTTTTTGAGATGGAGTCTTGCTCTGTTGCCAGGCTGGAGTGCAGTAGCTCGATCTCGGCTCACTGCAACCTCCGCCTCCCGGATTCAAGCGATTCTCCTGCCTCAGCCTCCCGAGTAGCTGGGACTACAGGTGCATGCCACCATGCCCAGCTAATTTTTGTATTTTTAGTAGAGACAGGGTTTCACCATGTTGGCCAGGACGGTCTCAATCTCTTGACCTCGTAATCTGCCCTCCTTGGCCTCCCAAAATGCTGGGATTACAGGTGTGAGCCACCGCGCCCAGCCTGTGATTTTTCTTTATCAAATTTATCACCACCTGACAACGTATTATAGGTTTATTTATGGTCTATCTCCCTCACTAGAGGAAGCTCAGAAAGGCAGTGGCTTTTGGGTCACATTCCCTGATATATCCTAGGACAGCACCTGGCAGAGCAGGGGTTCAATCCCTGTGTGCTGAATGAAACAACCCACAACTGAAAAATGACTTCAGCAGATTTTTTTGAAGGACAATATCATTTTATATAAAGTGAGGTCCCCAATATGCTCAAGAGGGCCTCCCTATAGGTGGACGTCATTATTGAGCACCTACTAAGCAAACTTAGCCCTGGTCCTGGAGGTCACAGGGGTTACAGTCAGGGTGGTGTACAGGGTACAGGCAGGAATTAATCCCAGCAATGAGAGTATAATTCCACCCTGAACTTAACCTCTGACATACCAGTAGAAGTCTTGTGGCCTGGGCATTTGGAGTACAAGTCTGGCTAGGGCTAAAATGTGAAGAATGAGAAGATGTTACCTGGGAAAAGGGAGGCAGGGGGTAGAAGTGGCCTGGAAGAGCAGGTGCAAAGGTCCCAAGGAGGGAGGGGTGGCATGCCTGGGCACAGAGGGCTGTTGATAAGTGGTCTGAGATGCGGCTGGAGGTGTAGGCCAGGGGACAGTGGTGCATAGCCTTCTGGTCCATGTAAAAGGTTTTTGCTCTTTTCCTTAAGAAAGTGGGAAGCCAAGGCCAGGCGCGGTGGCTCACGCCTGTAATCCCAGTACTTTGGGAGGCTGAGGCGGGCAGATCACGAGGTCAGGAGTTCAAGACCAGCCCAATATGGTGAAACCCCATCTCTACTAAAATACAAAAATCAGCCGGGCATGATGGTGGGCACCTGTAGTTCCAGCTACTTGGAAGCCTGAGGCAGGAGAACCGCTTGAACCTGGGAGGCGGAGGTTGCAGTGAGCTGAAATTGCATCACTGCACTCCAGCCTGGGTGACAGAGTGAGACTCTGTCAAAAAAAAAAAAAAAAGAGAAGAAAGAAAGAGAGAGAGGGAGGGAGGGAGACAGGGAGGGAGGGAGAGAGAGAGAAAGAGAGAGAAAAGAAAAGAAAAGAAAAGAAGAAAGAAGAAAATGGGAAGCCAGAGCGGGGTTTTAGGCAGAGGGTGGTACGGTGATATCAGGGCAGCTTGAAGCGGAGGTCGGCTAAATGGAAAGTGGATTGGATTTCACTCTCACCCCTTCTGCCTGCTGTCACACGTTCCAGAGAGCCAGTTCCCCACTCCTCATCAGCAGCCCCGGTTTATAATGTACAACACTGTTTACAAAACACACAGGCCAAAAGAGAACACAATGAGAAACCACCCACTGACATTTCTTAGGTCCCACGTTAGCCAGCCCTGGTGGCTGATCAGCCTTTGTAGCCCAGTGGTACCAGAGTAGAGAGAGATGGTCTGAGCCTTATGAGGAACTCTCCAGACCCCAGCTTTTGTGGGAGCTACATGCTGAGCTATGACAACCTAATCGATGAACTCCTCCTGTCCAACTCCTCCTTGGGCCTTAGGACTAAAAAGTATAAAGTCTCCCAAAGTGTCAGATACTGCACTGGGCCTTTTGTGGCTTCAGCTCCAGTAATTTTCACAACAACCTTGGAGACAGGTCATTTAACTTGCCTGATCCCACTCAGTTACAAAGCTGCAAAGCTAGCACCTGAGCCCATCTCTGTCTGATGCTGCACCCGAGGGCTTGAGGCCACTCTAATACCGATCTCTTCTGCTGTCTTCATGTACTTCACAGTTGGGGAAACGCCAGTGGTCTCCCCTGTGCCCAGCCCTCCCTCCCCAGGCTGAAGGGCAGGGCTTTATTCCACCCTCTGGAGTGTACTTCCTGAGGGCAGCGCTCCTTTTGTTCACTGCTGTATCCTCGTTGCCTAAACAATGCACACAGTAGGTGCTCAACAAATATTTGGTGAATGAACAAATGGATGTTCCCAAAGCTTAAAAGAGTTTCATATTTTCTGCAATGAACACTGAGTTAGGAAAAAGGGGGCTCATGTGCTGACTCCTACTTCGAGTTAGGTAGTAGTCTGGGATTCTAGCCTGGCCCTGCTCCTAATTCCCAGTGCAACCCCAGGGAAGGGCCAGGCTGGTCAGGGCAAAGGCATTGCGGAGGCCAACTCTGTGCGAAGCACTGGGTCAGGCTCTCCAGGCAGGTAGCCCAGGTTTTTATCTCTTGCTTCCTAGCTGTGTGGTCTTGGGGAAGTTACCTCACCTCTCTGAGCCTCAGTTTACCCAGCTGTAAAATCCACTCAAAAGTCAGCAGCAGTAATTCTTCCCTCCTGTAACTTCAGGCATGGGCACCAGAAGACATGGCCTCCTTGTAACATGAGGAGCCTGGTTTTTCTCCAGAGGCTCCCCAAGCCCTCCTGGAATTCTCTGTTTGAGAGTCTGCGGGGGGACAGGGAGACAGGAGGCGAGGGAGTCCTAGAGGCCTTCCTGACGGGGGCGTGGAGGGGCCACGTGGGGCAAGGGGAAGCACAGGGACCTCTTGTGACCTTGGGCAAGCCCCCTTCCTCTCTGACCTTGACCAGCGTCCTCATTTGTCAAGGGAGCGGCTGGGTGACCTCTAAGAACTCGGAGGCCGAGGCTGGAGTGGCCCGAGTGCTCCGCCCAGCCTCAGTTTCCCCCTCTGCCGCCCCCACAAGATTTCTAAAAGCACTTCCGGCTCTGAAAACAAACCAACCACCAGCAGGCGGCCTGGGCTTAGGGCAGGCAGCGCCAGGGAGCGCGCGGCCGCTTCCTGGTGGGTCCAGTGTCCCCGGGGTGGAGGGCGGGGCGCAGGGCAAAGGGCCCCGGGGCTGGGCCGGGCTCCGAGTGCCCCGCGTGGGGCCGGCGGGGAGTGGCCCAGCGAGGTGCGCGCCACCGTGGCCTGGCGGCTCCTCCGGGGCCCCCTTACCTGGAGGCGGCTGCGAAGGCGAAGGCAGAGGCGGCAAAACCGGCGAGCGGCTCCTCCCGCCCGGCCCCTCCCCTCCCCGCCGCGTCCCGGCCCCGGTCCCGGTCCCGGCCTGTCCCGCCGCCTGCCCCGAGCGCGCCTGGTCGCCACCGGCCGAGCGGAGCACTTGGGAGCGCGGCGCAGGGGCGCGGGGCCTTCCAGGCTCTGACTCGCCAGCTGCGGGTCCCGACCTGGCTCGTCCCACCTCTGCCCCACCTCCACCACCCATCGCCACAGGGGTGCCGGCCTCTGCAGGCGACGGGCCAGCCCGCGGCGCCACATCTGTGTGTGGGTCCATTTACCCTCCAGGAAGCAGCGAGACAGCGCGGCGCGGGAGAAGGGCCCTGCAGGGTTGGACTTCGCAGAAACTGCCCGCGAAGGACTCGGCCCCGAGAGTGGCATGCCCCAAAGCCACATTTTGAAGACAAAGTCTTCAAAAATGTATAATGTAAACAAAGAACCAGCCGCAGAAACCGCCTTCCCGCACGTGTATGCAGCACTTTGTAGTTTGCAAAGTGTTCAGATATCTAAGTTCTTCTTGATTCTACTTTCATTTTCCCTAACGCTAAGTTTGGTCCTGTCTCAGGGCCTCTGCCTGGAGGCTCCCGTGCCTGGGACTCTCTGCCTTCAGACCTTCCTTTCCCCCAATCCATTTCCTGCTTTCCATTCTGGTCTCTCGGGATGGGATCTGAGAGTCTTCCCTGAGCACCCAGCACATTCAGTCATTGAACAAATTTACTGAGCACCTACTACGCGCCAGGTACAGTTCTTTTTTTTTTTTTTTTTTTTGAGATAAGAGTCTCGCTCTGTCACCCAGGCTGGAGTGCACTGGCCCGATCTCAGCTCACTGCAACCTCCGCCTCCCGGATTTAAGCGATTCTCCTGCCTCAGGCTCCCTGGTAGCTGGGACTACAGGCGTGTGCTACCACACCCGGCTAATTTTTGTATTTTTAGTAGAGACGGGGTTTTGCTGTGTTGGCCAGGCTGGTCTCGAACTCCTGACCTCAGGTGACCCACCCGCCTCGGCCTCCCAAAGTGCTGGGATTACAGGCGTGAGCCACCGCGCAGCCCCAACTAGACTTTAAAAGCCCTGGAGGTGGGCGGGTTTAGGCTGCCTTGCTCTCCGCTGTGTGCCCAGCCCCAGGGACTGTGCCTAGCACTTGTAGGTGCTCAAAAGAAGCACTTAATGAATGGATCTCTTTCCCCTAGCAACCCTGTGAAATTTCATCACACCCACTCTGAAGGAGAGGAAACCGAGGCTCAGGTCCAGACAATGCAGAAGCCACAGAGCTAATGAGTGCCAGAGCTAGAGCATGAATCATCGTGGCCTCAGAAGCTGTTGCCCTTACTCCCAGTGAAGACAATCTAGGGTTATGGGAGGAAAAGGTACCGACGGGGGTCAGAGACCAGCATCCCAGCTCAGAGCCTGGGACTCACGCACCTGTGAAATGTTCCTTCCTCCATCTGCTCATCTCCCCACTGGCCAATCAGGACCAAGAAGGGCAGTTCTACCCACCCATGAAGTTATTGTGAGGGTCAAATGGGTCAATCATGTGCAGGCTTTAGGGGAATAAGGGGTTATATCTGAGCATGTGAGCTTTGTCAAGATTGAGAACTTCAGCCAACCCTCCTCTTAATGTCTGGCAGCCCCTTCCAGCAGATCAGCTTTGTGGGACTAGGCACCACTCTGCACTCCCCTGCTTTGCCCTGTCTCTAATTTGGTTAGAGACCTTGTGTTGAACACACTTGTCTTTGTGTATTGGACCCTGTTCAGCCATTGCCCAGCACCCAACCCTCACCCTAGTCGCCCCCACTGCACACAGTTCCTGATCCCATCATTGAGGCTATGGGTGGGAAAGATGGAGAAAATATGTTTACCCCTTTTGGTGTACGCTTTTGAGATTTTTTTAGGTTTGGTATTGGACATTGAAGAATTTTGTTTCCTCTAAGTAACTCTCCCCCAAAGGAATGTTTAGGGAGTTGTGGAAGGGGAAGCCTTCTAATGAACCATTGACTAATTCAACCAGGATGTGTGGAGTGGCTGGTGGGGTTCCAGATGTTGAGGGAGAATCAAAGTGTTTCCAGCAAAATCATGGAGCTTACATTCTGGTTTGGGGGATGGGTGGAGGGAGATGGACAAGAAACCAACTGATTTTATTTTACTTTATTATTATATTTTATTTTTTATTGAGATGGAGCCTCGCTGTGTCGCCTAGGCTGGAGTGCAATGGCACAATCTCAGCTCACTGCAACCTCCACCACCTGGGTTCAAGCGATTCTCACGCCTCAGCCTCCTGAGTAGCTGGGTCTACAGGTGCGCACCACCATGCCTGGCTAATTTTTTTGTATTTTTAGTGAGACGGGGTTTCACCATGTTGGTGAGGCTGGTCTTGAACTCTTGAACTTGACCTCTCAAAGTGCTGGGATCACAGGCGTGGACCACCGCACCTGGAAAACAAACTGATTTTAATCTGTTTTACAGAAAAAGTAAAGCAGGGAGGTCACGCTATAGAAGATGAAGCAGTCAGGGAACCGCTGCAGGCGATCTTTGAGGAGGCTATCAGGTTACAGGGCACAGCATCCAAGGTAGACCCAGCAACTGCAAAGGTCTTGAGGTGGGAGTGTGGTTGGCCCTTAAAAGAAAACGATGTGAGAGGAGAGTGGAGAGTGCTGGGGGAGAGTCCTGGATGAGATGAGATCAGACAGGTAGTGGGGGTCGTATCACTGTGAGCTTTTAAGAAATGCTGATGAGGGCTGGGTGCAGCGGCTCCCGCCTGTAATCCCAGGACTTTGGGAGGCCAAGACGGGTAAGTCACTTTAGCCCAGGAGTTTGAGACCAGCCTGGGCAACATGGTGAAACCCTGTCTCTACTAAAAATCCAAAAATTAGCCAGGCATAGTAGGGCAAGCCTGTAGTCCCAGCTTCGTGGAGGGCAGAGGTTGCAGTGAGCCGTGTTTGCACCACTGGACTCTAGCCTGGGCAACAGAGGGAAACTGTCTCGAAATTTAAAAAAATACATATACATATATATATATACACATATATATATACATATATATACACATATATATATACATATATATACACACATATATATATACACATATATATACACATATATATATATATATATATATATATATATTTGCTGATGCTTAGGCTAGGGTTGCCAGATTTAGCAAGTGAAAATAGAGGACTCTCTGTTTTATTTCAATTTCAGATAGACAATGGATAATTGTTTAATATGAGTATGTTCCAATACTGCACAGGATATACTTATATTAAACAATTACTTATTGTGTATCTCAAATTTAAGTATAGCTGGGTGTCCTGTATTTTATCTGGTAACCCTATTTGGGCCCCACTTTCAGAGATTCTGATTCCATTGGTCTGGGATCTGGCCAGGCATAGGTGTTGTTCAGAAGCCCACAGGTATTTCTTTTCTTTTCTTTTTAAACAAAAAACAACAACAAAAAACCTGCCCAGGAGTGGTGGCTCACGCCAGTAATCCCAACACTTTGGGAGGCTAAGGTGGGCGGATCACCTGAGGTCAGGAGTTCAAGAACAGCCTGGCCAACATGGCAAAACCCCGTCTCTACCAAAAATACAAAAAAAAAAAAAAAAAAAAATAGCCCAGTGTGGTGGCAGGTGCCTGTAGTCCCAGCTATTGGGAAGACTGAGGCAGGAGACTCTCCTGAACCTGAGAGGCGGAGGTTGCAGTGAGCTGTGATGGTACTGCTGCACTCCAGCCTGGGCGACAAAGCAAGACTCTGACTCAAAAAAAATTTTTTTTTAATTTTTAAAAAACTTCAAAAAAAGGTTTTAGGTTTAGGATACATGTTCAGGTTTGTTATATAGGTAAACTTGTGTCACAGGGGGTCCGTTGTGCAGATTATTTCATCACCCAGGTATTAAGCCTAGTACCCAATAGTTGTTTTTTCTGCTCCTCTCCTTCCTCCCAACCTCCACCCTCAAATAGGTCCCAGCATCTATTGTTCTGTTTTCTGTGTTCATGAGTTCTCATCATTTAGCTCCCACTTATAAGTGAGAACATGAGGTATTTGGTTTTCTGTTCCTGCATTAGTTTGCTAAGGATAATAGCCTCCAGCTACATCCATATTCCTGCAGAAGAAGTGATCTCATTCTTTTTTATGACTGCATAGTATTTCATGGTATATATGTAACACATTTTCTTTATCCAATCTGTCATTGATGGGCATTTAGGTTGATTCCATGTCTTTGCTAGTGGCTCACAGGTATTTCAAATGTGTGAGCGGGGCCAGGAGCCACTGATGTAGGGCCTTGTCTACTCAGTTAGGGATGTGGATGGAGAGTTGTAGAGGGTTGGGGGCAGTGAATTGACATCACCTCACCTTTTAAAAAGATCCCATTGGCTGTTGTGTGGAGGGCAGAGAGACAAGAGTGGACAGAGGAAGCTGATTAGGAAGCTATTGCAATAGTCCAGGACAGAAAGAGGCCTGTATTTGTTGAGCACCTACTATGGCTAGGCACAAGAGCGTATAATGGAAACAGAGGTTACTGGGTCCTCTCTTGGCCCTACCCCGTTCAGAATTTCTCAGGGATGTGGGAGCCTAGGAATTTGTATTAACACGCTCCTCTGGTGATTCTGATGATCAGTCAGGTTTGGAACAACTAAATCATTGGCTTTAATTTTCCTGGAAATTCTAGCAATCACCATGAATACTGCTTAGGGAGCACTGTCCTTATTGCTGGCTCCATGTACCTTCCATATATACCTTCTATCCTTCAACCCTATGCAGTATATATGATCATTAGCCCTATTTCTCAGAAGGAACTGAGGCTCAGAGAGGAATAACTTGGCCAGGATCACCGAGCTACAAGGTGGCAGAGTCAGGATTTGAACCCAGGTCTGGCTGATTCTGCTATCCTGCCCTTGATATTTACGCCTAAATATCAATACAAATTAAAGATATTTAGATGAGTTGCGGATAATGGACCCTCAATGGGAGAAGCCTCCTTTGCTATGTCCCGTTGATGTCTCTCCTCCTAGGACCGACGTGAGGGCTGGCCTGGCCTGGGTGTTTGTTGAGTGAAACTGAATTCTAGGGATGATTTCACTGAGGGCAGCCCATATTCTTTCCCACAGAGGATCCCTGTGATGCTGTTGTGCTGAACTTGAGACTGAATGAGCCAGAAGGCTATTTATGGTCACTTATTTCCTTACAACACTCAGAAATAATCTGAGCTCCCCTGGGGAGGGATTGGACACTCCCTTAGAGGAAGGCCAGGGTGGAGGTAACTTCGGACGATTTGTGGTTACCATGGATGTGACATTGCTGAGCAATCTCTTGTTTGTGTTTCCAAGCCATCTTTGACCCAAAGAACTGAATAACTTTATGTTAATTGGACCATCAACTGGAATTGGCAGAGCTAAGTCTTGGGGATTTGGAGTCAAAGCCATTTGGGTTAATAATTCCCCTCACTGTTTTCTTTTTTCTTTTTTTTTGAGATGAAGTCTGTTTTTCACCCAGGCTGGAGTGCAGTGGCTCCATCTTGGCTCACTGCAATCTCTGCCTCCTGGGTTCAACTAATTCTTCTGCCTCAGCCTCCTGAGTAGCTGAGATTATAGGCACACACCACCACGCTCGGCTCATTTTTGTATTTTTAGTAGAGGCGGGTTTTTGCCATGTTGGCCAGGCTGGTCTCGAACTCCTGACCTCAAATGATCTGCTCACCTTGGCCTCCCAAAGTGCTGGGATTACAGGTGTGAGCCACCACACCCGGCCACCCCTCACTGTTTTCATGTGTTAGGTAATAATTTCATAGTCTCCTGCCATATCTCTTACACAGAGGCTTGGGTCATGACCTCTACCTGCTTCTTATCTAAGAATGCTTTGCACTTGCCCCTGGTCTGATATTTTCTAATGTGTGAGACCCATATCACTGGTGGTACATGAGGTGCCTCTAGCTGGTACATGAACCTGCATTAAATCACCTTGAATCGCACAGTAAGAAAGCAATTCCCTTCAATCCTTGTTCTGTTGGGATTATTTGATGCTATTGAATCTTTAAAACTCCTCTAACATTTGCTAATCTTTCCCTTTTAATGAAGGAAAATAGGCCTCAGCTCAAAGCCTAGCTTTAGACAGCCTCACAGCTATCTAAAATATTGAGTTAGGATTTAATTATGTTGTTTATTTAGTAAACTTTTTATTTTGGAAGGATTTTAGATTGACTGCAAAGAGAGTTACAGAGTTCTTATCTAAGAACCATATACCTTTCACCCTGTTTTTCCCCAGTGTTAGCATCTTACATAAACATATGGTACATTTGTCAAGACAAACAAACTGGTATTGGGTATTGGTACTTACTGTTAACTAAAGTATGGAATTTATCAGTTTTCTATTAATGTCCTTTTACTGTTCCAGAATCCAGTCTAAGACACCACATCGCATTCAGTATTATTTATTTATTTATTGAGACAGGGTCTTCCTCTGTTGCCCAGGGTGGAGTGCAGTGGCACAATCATGGCTCACTGCAGCCTCTACCTCCTGGGCTCAAATGATCCTCCTGCCTCAGCCTCCTGAGCAGCTGGGACTACAGGTGCGCACCAGCACACCAGCTAATTTTTATATTTTTTTTTGTAGAGACAGAGTCTCACTAGGTTTGCCAAGGCTGGTCTCAAACTTCTGGACTCAAGTGATCTTCCCATCTCAGCCTCCCAAAGTGTTAGGATTACAGGTGTGAGCCATCGTGTCTGGCCAGCAGGACTTTATTAAGGAATGCTGGGGGCAAGCAGGGAGAAATCAGGCCCAGTATTAAGGAGAAGCCAGGTGCTGGAAGCCTTGCTAAGGAGGGTGTAATTTACCTTGAGGGCAAGGAGGAACCACCAGTTTTAAACAAGGCTGAAATTTGTTCTTTTCTGAAGGCCCCTTTCTGGCTGCAGTGTAGAGAATGAACTTACTGCAGGGCAATGCTGGAGGGAGTAGTGACCAACAGAGCCAGATGAAGGCTTTCTCTCCAGGGCAATTCACAAAGCTCTGAAACCCTCAGCGCAGCAAGTGTGGACAGAGCAGGCATCTCAGCATAAGATTGAACCAGGCCAGGAGCGGCGGCTCAGCACTTTGGGAGGCCAAGGTGGGCAGATCACGAGGTCAAGAGATCGAGACCATCCTGGCCAACATGGTGAGACCCCCGTCTCTACTAAAAATACAAAAATTAGCTGGGATTGGTAGCGTGCACCTGTAGTCCCAGCTATTCGGGAGGCTGGGGCAGAAGAATTGCTTGAATCTGGGAGATGGAGGTTGCAGTGAGCTGAGATCATGCCACTGCACTCCAGCCTGGTGACAGAGTGAGAATCTGTCTTAAAAAAAAAAAAAGAAAGATTGAACCAGATACCAGAGTCTCAGACCAAGCTCTTAGACCCTATAGTATTATTATATTCGGTGTTACTTTTTAAAAGCTATGATGTATGTACAGAAAAAGCACATAGAGGATGTAAGCACTGTTTACAAATAATTATACAGTAAACACCCACCTGTATAACTACCACCTAAGTCAAAAAATAGCCAGTGCAGTAGCTCATGCCTGTAATCCCAGCATTTTGAGAGACTGAGGCGGGAGGATCCCTTCAGCCCAGGAGCTCAAGACCAACCTGGACAACACAGCAAGACCTTACTAAAAAAAATAAAAATAAAAAAAAATTAGTTGGGTGTGGTGGTGTATTCCCATAGACCCAGCTACTTGGGAGGGTAAGGCAGGAAGATCTCTTGAGCCTGGGATTTTAGGGATGCAGTGAGCTACGATCGCACCACTGCACTCCAGCCTGGGTGACAAAGCAACATCCTATCTCAAAGAAAAAAAAATAGAACATTACCAACATTACCAGTGTCCCAGAAGCCTCTCCCTAATCAGAACCTCCTTCTCCAGAAGGAGTATCGCCTCCAGAGATACTCTCTTCCATTATTTTTCAAGTTTCATTCAGCTTTTTTACTTTAGTAAATATGTGTAGATCCTGTTTCCCTAGGTTGTGTGATGGTGATGGGGGTGGGGGTGGTCAGGAGTGTCCCTTAAATTGTACACCTTCCCAGGCACCCGATAGGCTGATGGGACAGGAGGGCACCAACTCTGTGTTGAGAACAGTGCAGGTATTGTATATGTCATCTAATCAGATTGCCATAAAATCTGTATGAGGCAGGCCTGATGAGCCTACATTTCCCAATTCAGGGAAAGCACACACCATACCCAAGGTCACACAGAGCATAAATTGTAGTTGTTGGTTTTTGTTTTGTTTTTTTGTTTTTTTGAGACAAAGTCTCACTCTATCGCCCAACCTGGAATGCACTGGCACGATCTTGGCTCACTGCAACCTCCGCCTCCTGTGTTCAAGCTATTCTCCTGCCTCAGCCTCCCAAATAGCTGGGATTACAGGTGCCTGCCACCATGCCCAGCTAAATTTTTTTGTATGTATTTTTAGTAGAGAGGGGATTTTGCCATGTTGGCCGGGCTGGTCTTGAACTGCTGACCTCAGGTGATCCACCCACTTTGGCCTCCCAAAGTGCTGGGATTACAGGTGTGAGCCACTGCGTCTGGCCCTAGAAGTTGGTTTTGAACCCAGGTCTGTCTTGACTGAGGGCCTGTTCTTTCCTTGGCTTGTTCTGATGGGGGTAGGGGAAGGTGAGGAAGGATGGGAATGACGCGGGGTGGCAGGGTGATGGTAGGTACGGGGACTAAGAGGGGGCTTTAGAGCCGGACTGGCCTCCCTGACTTCATCTCTCAGCCCTGTCCCTCGGGCACATTGCTGACCTTCTCTGACCTTCTCTATGCCTCAGTTTCCTGCCTGAATAGGGGTTTTGTGTTGATTCTATGAGAAAACATGTAAAATGCCCAGCACAATAAATCATCACACTTACCTCATGGGGTTGTTGTGAAGAATACAAGAGTTAAGTTTAGTTCAGGAAGCTTTTAGAACAGAACCTGCAGGGGGGAACCACTCATGAGCATTGGCCACTAATACTGTTGTTCTTTTCCCTTTCCCGCACGTTCATGGGTGTGCACTGAGCTGCAGTTGCTTTGAAATTGCTGCATCTACAGTGACTTTGCAGACTGTTTTCTTCTGCAGACTGACTCCAGTGAAGGGCTCTGGCTGGGTGTCTGGAGAACTAGAGCCTGTTTCTTCTGGGGATCATGAGGCCAGTGGAGTGGAGGCTGGCCTCGTCTAACAGTGGCGGCCTGAGCTCCACTCCATGTTTCCTGTCTGACCCCACTTGTAGGCAGAGCTAACGTGGGCACCACCCTCTTGGGCCTGACATCAGGACAGCCTCCCCGCAAGGTCAGACTGCCTCTTAGGTGGGAACGTGTGGTAGGAAGGCTCCCGACCACCTGGCCTGTGGCATTGCTTCTCCCCTGGCCTTTGGAGGGGCTGAGGCCTATGGTGGGATTTTTCAGCAGCCGGGATCCTGGACAGCTCCTGTATTCAGTCAGGGATATTGGTTGCAAGCAACAGAAACTGATTCAGGCTATCAGAAGAAAAAAAGTGAATTGTAGAGAAGGAACCTGAGACTTCAGTGAATCAACCAGAGGGGAAGCACCAGACGTGGGGACAATCTGGTTTGCTGCAGCAGCTGCTGCAGCCACTTTCAAATAGTCATTTCTCCTTGCATCACCAGCTCCAGATTCAAAGTACTGGAAAAGAGCATCCGACTGGAATAACTTGGATCAGGGGTTAATAATTGGGAACCCGGCTGCACAGCAGGAGGTGAGTGGCAGGCAAGCGAGTGAAGCTTCATCTGTATTTACAGCCACTCCCCATTGCTCACATTACCACCTGAGCTCCGCCTCCTGTCAGATCAGCGGCTGCATTAGATTCTCATAGGAGCATGAACCGTACTGTGAACTGTGCATGCGAGGGATCTACACTGTGCACTCCTTATGAGAATCTAATGCTCAGCATCTATTAATTTCCCTACCTCATCAACTAAGATTGAATATCCTGCTCAGGACCTGGCACAGAGCAGAACCTCAAGAAGTATTTGTTGAATAAAAGAATGGATGGATTCTAGATTCTATGGTGTGGGGTTTTTTGTTGTTGTTCATTTGTTTGTTTGTTTGAGACTGACTCTTGCTCCGTTGCCCAGGCTGGAGTGCAGTGGCACGATCTTGGCTCACTATAACCTCCGCCTCCCGGGTTCAAGCAATTCTCTTGCCTCAGCCTCCCAAGTAGCTCAGATTACAGGCTCATGCCACCATGCCTGGCTGATTTTTGTATTTTTAGTAGAGACAGGGTTTCACCATGTTGGCCAGGCTGGTCTTGAACCCCTGACCTCAGGTGATCCGCCCACCTCGGCCTCCCAAAGTGCTGGGATTACAGGTGTGAGCCACTGCGCCTGGCCTCCATGGTGTTTTGAATTCTCCATAGAGTTCTCTACTCTGTGGAGTGCTCCCAGAGATACACCCTCCCCCACTTTAAAAAAGTGATTCCAAGATACTCTAACAAAAATATAAAGTTCATGGGAACACCTCCAGGCACATTCAAGAGCTTGGATCTGACTTCTGTTTTTAATGAGCTTGATGCTTTTCCCACAGCCAGAGAAATTGCAGGAAAGTCCTTCCTTCCCAGAACGGCTCTGCTTTGCCACAGATAAAGAATTATTTGTTTTAAGAAAGCTTGAAAAACTTCCTCCAGTCATTTGAAAAGGGGTTCCAACAATGAACACGAGGCCCCAGCAATAAATCAGGTGAGGCAAGGAAGTGGCTCTGGGAGATGGGACAGGTAGATTCCCACAACCCTCTGTCCCAGGCACCCACTAAATCAGGAAGTTGTCACTGAATGAGAGGATGCCAGTGCTTCTTAATTCTTCAGTCTTAGGGGCAGGTGACCCACATAACTTGATCACTTACGGTGTGCTGCAATGTTCCATCTGGTACAGCAAAGCGACTCAAAGCCCAAACTCTGGAGTTAAACTCCTACAGTCTAACCTTGGCCCCACCACTGTCTCACTGTGTGATCTTGGGCATGTTCCTTCACCTCTCTGTGCCTCAAA
Organism: Pan paniscus; assembly: GCF_029289425.2. NCBI lineage: Eukaryota > Metazoa > Chordata > Mammalia > Primates > Hominidae > Pan > Pan paniscus. The sequence continues at coordinate 207,307,143 of NC_073249.2, read as the reverse complement.
GTCCTCACTGATAATTTGAGAACAACAATAGTACCTCCTTTATAGCATATGTGATAATATATGTAATACACTTTGCAGGGTGCATTTAGATAATGTCAACAATTATCATATTATTGAGGATGCTGCTGGTGCTGAGGCTGATCATGGAAAAGGTGAATTCTAGTGCCCAGGTTTATTAAATGTCTGTTCTCATCATTCCCACTAGGGATTTCTAGAACTCAATCCCATCTCTCTGTCTCTCCCTGTCTTCCCCTCCCTTCTTTATCTCCTTAGTGCTCAACCATGGATTATTTCGCTGATTCCCCAGCAACCCTAGCAGGTATGTATCATAACCTCAGTTTCACGGGTAAGAACCAGAGACGTAGAGAGACGAAGGGACTTGTAAGTGGAGAACTGGAATTCAAGCCAGGTATGTCTGCCTCCAAGGCTGCTGCATGGGGAGATGGACCTGATGGGAATGAAATTTGGCCTCTCCCCATAATTTCTTTTCATCGTTAGAAACTCCCTCTAGGACCTAGGCTCAGACTTCACTGCCAGACTGGCCTGCCCTGGACAACACTCCACACTCGACTGGCTGCCCCCTGCTGGCTGTCAAGCTGAACAAGCCCCAAGAAACCCATTTACCCAAGGAGGCCAATGGTGGCCGACAAAAGCAGTCCATTAGACAGTGGCTGCTCATCCAGCAGCACCCTGAATCCTCACGGAGGCCCCAGGAAGAGTGTATCCCCCACCTGCCACTTTACAGGTGACCAAACTAAGGCTCGGAGAAGTTCCGTAACTCCCTCCTGTCGCATACCAGGTCAGAGCTTGGCTTTGAGCCCCGGGCTGGCTCTCTGGTTTGTCCAATCACATTCTTTTGCAGGATGTCTATTTCCTCCTCTGTGTCTATTTCCTCTGCTCTCTTCCAGGGTGGCCTGGGTTGATTCTGGCCTCTGGTGCTCTCTGTTCCCATGCCACCCAAGGCCAGAGGATGACTGAGACCAGCTGAGCTTCTAAAAGGCTGGTGATAGCAGTGTCCAAACAACTTTGCCCAGGGGGACGGAGGGCACATTGGTTGGGGGCCTACCACATGCCAGGAATGAGGACAGGAAATCTCACTATTATGAATCACTATTACAAATCTCACTATTTTCTGATTTTCACAATGTGAGATTCAGGGAAGTAAAGAGACCTGCTTAAGGGCAACGATGGGGCAGGTGAGGTCTCAAACCTGAGACTGTAATGTTCCTGCTGGCCTAACTCACTGCAGAGGAGGCTAGAGCTGGGAGGTAGAAGTCTACAGGAGAACCATTCTATTTTTATCATTTTATTTTTTATTTTTTTATTTTTAAATTATTTTTTTGAGATGGAGTCTTGTTTTGTCACCCAGGCTGGAGTGCGATGGGACAATCTCAACTCACTGCAACCTCCACCTCCTGGGCTCAAGTAATTCTCCTGCCTCAGCCTCCTAGGTAGCTGGGATTACAGGTGCCCGCCACCATGCCTGGTTAATTTTTTTGTATTTTCAGTAGAGATGGGGTTTCACCATGTTGGCCAGGCTGGTCTTGAACTCCTGACCTCAAGTGATCCGCCCGCCTCAGCCTCCCAAAGTGTTGGGATTACAGGCATGAGCGACTGCGCCTGGCCTATCATTCTCTTTTCTTTTCTTTAGCATGGATGACAGATTCTAAAATTCTCCGGCCTCTCTGAGCAGCTGACTGCTGGAATTTGGAGGCTCCTGAAATTAGTTTCCTGTTCTCTCCATGCACTTCTCAAAAACCCTCAAGTGGTGACCAGATCCCCACTTATTTGGGAGTTGTACACAAAGGAAGCAGCATCATGAGGCAGAAGGAGCCCTGGGTTATCTCGAGGGAGCTCAGGCATTGACTGTGCAACCTTAGGCAGGCGAATTCACCTCTGTGATCCTCAATCTCCTCCTCCGCAAGAGAGAGATAGTAATGGCCTGTACTTCATAAGGTTATTGCGAAGATTAACTAGTGCATGGAAAGCAGTTATTGCAGTACTTGGCACAGAGTAAGTACTGGATAAACAAGTAACCACCATTATTATGGTAGAAATGGTGTCATTAGCAACTAAAACATTGGGGGGAGGTTTTGATCTTGGCGAAGGGTCTGAGAAATATTACAGATCGAATAGAAGTGAAGTGAGTTGGAAGGGAATGTTCCTTGCCTATCCCACTGGCAGCCATCCCAAACTGACATGCCCGGGGCCAGCTCAGGAAATGCCCAGTGACCCTCTTCAGCTTGGGAGACATGGTGTTCTTCAGGCCCACTTGGTCTGGCTTAAAGCCGTGGGTCTGTGCATGCCCACACACACTCATACTGTCTCAGCACCAGTCGCCATTAGGGCCAATGGCATGGGTGTCGGACTTGCCCTGAGACAACAGCACTCCTCTGAGGTTTCAAGAATGTTTCCCATTTATGGGGCTTTTGGAAGGAAATAGTATGTCTCCTCCCATCCTCTGCTCATCTGCACTCCCACATAAACACCCGGCTGAGGCCTGCCCCTGGCAACCATGGAAAGTCGTTTCCCCCAGCCAATGCCTCCCCTGTGTTAAGAAGCAGACATGGTGGAAAGAAGGCACAAAAAAAGCTTGCGACTCACAGGGTGAGGTGGGAAAAGTGGGGTTATTGGTGAGGACCGTTGCATTTATGGGGCCTCTTATCTTTATGACAAAAGCTTAACTAGTACTTGAGATGCAATAACAAAGACAGTAACATCCATAAAGATCTAGTTCTACCGTGTGGGACTGTGCAATAGATGGGCAGCTGGCCCCGCTGTATGTGGACTGCAGTCCTTGTAACCCCGAGATTTGCTGCTAAGTCAGGGCCTAGTGGCACGGAGTGGGGAACTCCTAGTGAGGATGCTGGGAGCAATTCCCAAACCCTGCCCTCTCCACCCCTCCCCATCTCTGCCAGCTAAATGTGGGACTCCGCCTGCAGCTTCAGAAACACCATCCCTTCACACACATTTTGTCTCCCCAACCCTAGGGTCGACTCCATGGGAGACCTAAACAACCAGGACACTTGCCGAGGCTAGGCTGGGCATGAGATGCTCAGTGTTAGAGGAAGCACAGTGGGACCTCCCCGTGGACCCCAAGCTCCCAGGAGGGAAAATGTGTAACAAAGGGAAATGTGAACCAACTGCTGCCCCAAACCCAAAAAAACAAAGGAAAACAAGAAAACAAAACCAGCTACATAAATTGCACAAAGAATGGAATTCCAGTTCTATTCTACAATAGCATCAATACTGCAATACTTTCATCAAGTTATATAAAGAAAAACCAAGAACATTGGAATAAGAGGAACAGGAGCTTCCCCCATCTTGTCGTGTTCAAGTAGTTTGTGTGTGCTCCCCTAGCCCCCAACAGTTTTAGCTATGCTATCCCAAGGGCAAGTGCAAGCCTGTCATCCAAGCGTGTAATTCTTGACCCAGGCTGGCCATCTCGGTTGTGGCTTGCAAGTCCCGCTGGCATGTGATTTCCCAAAGGAGCCAGTCTTAGTCCGTAACCCCTTACCCTGTTCATTGTGGAAGTCTGGGGGCCCAAGGGCAGAAAGGGCTGCAGGGATAGCCTCGTCAGAGGGCACTCAGGCAATGGAAGAGATGTGGCTGTGTTTCTGCTCTCTGCAGAAGAGAGTCCTGGAGGAGGGCCAGCAGCTGCCCCGGGTGCTGGGGAGACAGCAGAAGAAGGTGGACATCAGCAGGGCCAGGGCGATGATGAAGGTGAGCACCCATCGTAAGACACCCGGGTAGATGAAGGGCCCGATGAAGATAATGAGCAAGGCCAGCAGGAGTAGGTGCGCGGCCAGGCGCCGGGCTGCCACGTGGTTTGCACTTACTTCATCCTGTCCATCCTCTCCCACCAAGCTGGGGTGTCCTGCTGCCAAGTCAGCAGGATCCACCAGCCCCTGAGGACAGAGCGATACCTCTGTGCACGGCTGGGCCAGCTGCCCCACCACCGCCTCATGGTCGCGCAGGCTGCAGATGAGGCCCCCGGGGACGGCGGTGACCTTGCGGCACAGTGGGCAGGTGATGGACCAGGTGTTGTCATGCACGCACAGCAGGAGCTTCAGGCAGATGGCGCAGAAGGCATGCTGGCAGGCCAGCAGCTTGGGCAACCGGGGACAGCTGTAGGGCTCCCGGCACACCAGACACTCCAGGTCACATTCTGTGGAGCCAGAATGACCCCCAGCAGGGGCCACAGCGGTGGTGGTTGTGGTGGCTCCTGCGGAGATGGGCTGGGACTGTTGCAGGGTCTTGGTGCAGGCCATTCTGGGCACAGGGACCGGTGGGACACTGTCGCTCAGCACCTGGGCATTGGCAGAGAGTGTCAGCTGGCGCCGCTGGGACTTGGATGGAATCTGCCCCTCCTTTTCACTCTGGCCAGGTGCCTGTTGACAACAGCTGTCTGACACTCCTCTCTCCCAGAGCTGCCCAGCTTGTTTCTTGGCTTACGTTGTCCCTTCAGTTATTATTATTTATTTTCTCAAAACCTAGGGTTAATCAGTAACTTGCGGGTCTGGAGACTTTGAATTGCCTGATAGGAGGGCAAAGTGGGCAGGGTCTAGTGAATCAGGACTTTCCTGTTGGGGCCAAGTACCTGGTGGGTGCCCACAGAACTGTGGCTCAAGCTTTGGAAGGCAGCAGAATCCAACTCTCTCACCCCCACTTCCCAGGTCCCTGAACCTTTTACTAATTTTTTTTTATTTAACTTTTTTTTTTTTTTTTTTTTTTTGAGACAGAGTCTCATTCTCTCACTCAGGTTGGAGTGCAGTGGCGCGATCTCGGCTCACTAGCATCTACAAATCTGCACAATAAACAGACAGCCCTATGAGTCGGACATAGGTGGATTGGTGGACCCTGCTTTCTCAGACACAAACTTTTGGATGTCAGGATGAGTGGAAAAAAGTTTGTTTGCACTTGGAGCACATTTACAGGCAGGTGGCCTTGGAAAGAGGAGGGGAGAGGTGAGAAAAGTGAGTGGAAGGAGGACAAAGCCCAACCCAACGCAGAAAAACAAAACCACATACAGCGCACAGGTGTTTGGCACCTGCTAGTGTATTCATTTCCTTAGAGCCACGGCTGTTGTATTCACAGTTACGGGTGTATGAACTTCCCATCGGTGCCCTGCTGTGCACTTCACATGCCTAATCACAGGTGTCCTGTTTTGTGCTAGGCATGCTGCGTATCCAGTAGTACTAAGAACAGCTGCCATTTATTTGGGCCTACTCTAAGCCAAGCCCTGTGCCCGGGGTCCCCAGCCCCCATTTCCCGGAACCCTGATACAGCCTTGTAGGGAAGGCTGGGAAACAAGGGCAGGGTGTGGTCAGGGTAGGCTGCTGGCTGCCTGCCAAGGGGCCTTCCATGGGGCAGGACCTTGTGGAATCTACCAGCGTCCAAGGTCTGGTTGAATCAATTTCATTGGTTCATTTGGACACAACGGGCCCCAGCCGGGTGGCGTAGGCTAACAGGACTCATGTGAGACAGGCAGATATTAGTAACACAGCAGTTAGGAAAACGTGATTTCCTTACTTTGCCCTCAAGGGCAGATGGTGGGGTGGCATGTGCACTCCGTCAAACAAATGTTTCATTCAGGCCACTCTGAACTCAGAAGCCCGTGTGAAGGATCCTTTGGTGCTCATGTCACCTGCCAAGGGCCACACAGAGTCCTGTGCCTCTGATTCAGCTCTTTCCCTTACCCCAGTAGCTGGCACTGCAGGCCACCCTCTGTGTCCTGGAGTCGCCAGCCCCAAAGGGGCTCCCTCCCTTGTGGGATCGGTAACTCCCGCCTCCCCACTCCCCCTGGGCCCTCTATCTCTGAAATCCAATTCTCTCACCATCCCATCCCATTTCTTCTCAACCTGTAGCTAGACCATCAGTTACCTCTGTGAAAGGAAAATAAATCGTGGGGCCCCAAAATCACTAAGCCACAGGGGAGAGTCAAGCTGGAAACTGCTTAGGGCCAACCTGCCTCCCATTCTATTCAAAGTCACCTCTCTGCTCACTGAGACAAATGCATATCTGATTGCCTCCTTTGGAGATGCTAATCAGAAACTCAAAAGAATGTAACCATTCTTATCCACCTATGACCTGGAAGCCCCTTCCCCACTTCAAGTCTTCCTGCCTTTGCTTTAAGTTGCCCCACCTTTTCAGATGGAACCAATGTTCATTTTACATATGTTGATTGATGTCTCATGTCCCTCTAAAACGTATAAAACCAAGCTGTGCTCTGTTCACCTTGGGCACATGTCGTCAGGACCTCCTGAGGCTGTGTCACGGACGTGTGTCCTCAACCTTGGCAAAATAAACTTTCTAAATTAACTGAGACCTGTCTCAGATACCAAGGTATAGATACACATCTATATCACGTTTTCCCCCAGATCAAGCTGAAGGGGGCCTTGGATCTAGGCATGTTTTTTCCCCCATGCCTAGCATTCTTTCCCCTTTTTTGGGTAACAGTTCTCTGTTTTCACTTTGGGCAACCACTGCTTCCCACCGTCATTCTGTGCTCACGGAGAGGGTGATGTCTGGCTCCAGCTCTCTGGAAGTGGGGCCCTGATACAATTCAGGACAGGCCAGTTAGCATGCTCTGCTCTGCTAGCTGCAGCCATTGGTTTGAGCGTAGGCATATAATCGAAGCCAAGCCAATGAGATTCAATTCTGAGACTTCTGTTGGAGCTCTTGAGAAGTTTCTCTTTGTGCTGGGTTTCCAAGTTAGAGGATGTAACCCTGGGGCTGCCAGGACCACAGTGTGCAGAGAACCTGCTCAAGAGTAAGGTCAGCACAAAAGAAAAATGAGAAAAGAATCAGACAAAGGCCTGATGATGTTATTTGAACACCTGAAGCAGGACACCTAGCATTGGATTTTTTCAAGGATATTATAAACCTATAAAATCTACCCTGATTTTTATTCTTCAGTCAGTTCAAATTGAACTTCTGTCCCTTGCAAGTGAAAGACCTCTATGTAACACAGCAATAGATGAAGAAAAGAAGCCTTTACTTGCTCTCTGACAAAGGGTCAGGCATTGATGAGACAACCAGACTTTGTACACGGACAAGAGTGACCGAATGCCTGTGTGTTACCATGCTAGAAGATATTCTGTGTTTTCTCTGCTTTGACTTGCATTGCATAATGTTATTTTCTGTTTGTGAGACCCTAGGGTGGGTTAGGGATGAGAGGAGAAAAATGTGTTGAGCCACATTCATTTATAATAGAATAGAAAATCAGGTGGGCCACACAGTGATGTTGGCTTGGCCAGTGTCCCTCTCACTTTTTTTTGAGATAGAGTCTCGCTCTGTCTTGCCCAGGCTGGAGTGCAGTGGCACCGTCTTGGTTCACTGCGACCTCTGCCTCCCGGGTTCAAGCGATTCTCTTGTCTCAGCCTCCTGAGTAGCTGGGACTACAGGCGTGTGCCACCACACCCGGCTAATATTGTATTTTTAGTGGAGACGGGCTTTCACTATGTTGGCCAGATCGGTCTCAAACTCCTGACCTCAGGTGATTCGCCTGCCTCAGCCTCCCAAAATGCTAGGATTACAGGCATGAGCCGCTTCACCCAGCCGGCCAGTGCCTCTCTCTCTAGCCAGCTTAATGGGAAATCAAATTGTCAGAAGGTAGCTGAGTGAGGTTGAAATCAGACCAAGGGAAGTTATTTGGGGTTAGAGCCTAAAAAATAACCTTTTGACATCATTGGGCAACCACCATTAAGAAAACATATTGGCTGGAACAACCCAAGTATTACAGAAATAGATAAAGTAGAATGTGAAAGTTCATCTTACTGCAACCGCTGAGAAATGACCACTGTTAACACAGCATTCCTTCCTGTTGTCCTCGTCCTACCATCTTGGCTTAGGAACAACTTTGTTTCTCCAAAGTGCCTTGCCTTAACTATCATCAGCACTGACTATAGCTGGAAATCTGGCTCCTGTCACTTTACCAGCTATGTGACCTTGGGCAAGAATTTTAACTTCACTGCAGTTCAGTTTTAAAATTTGACAAAATGGAGGCCGGGCACAGTGGCTCGTGCCTGTAATCCCAGCACTTTGGGAAGCAGAGGTGGGTGGATCGCTTGAGCTCAGGAGTTCGAGACTGGCCTGGGCAATGAGGTGCAACCCTGTCTCTACTAAAAATACAAAAAATAGCCGGGCCTGGTGGTGCATACCTGTAGCCCCAGCTACTTGGGAGGCCGAGGCAGGAGGATAGCTTGAGCCTGGGAGGTGGCAGTTGCGTGAGCCAAGGTCGTGCCACTGCACTCCAGCCTGGGTGACAGAGTGACACTCTGTATTTAAAAAAAAGTAAATAAAATAAAATAAAACAAAATGGAGACATTAACACTTGAGGAAATTATGGAAGATTATTTAAGCCCTCCACCCCTGACTACAACCTGCTCACCGGAGGCTTAGTAATTTATGTACTTTGGGTTGTAACTGACCTAGGTGAAATTGATCTCTTCCAGGGACATGAGATAAGACACTTTGGTGACCGATTTGGCCAATGCTTCTTGAAGAGGAGTGAATATGGGCAGAGTCTGAGGTGTAGCCTGAAGCAGATCTACCCCAGGGGAATTAAAAAGTGTCTCCGGAGACTTAAAATGTTAAATTCATCTAGGTTTCACATTCTTCTCCATGTTATATTTGTGCTTATTGCAACATTAGAATCCCGAAGCATGCACGAATCCTTCCAAATCTCCAAATAAAACATATTTGTTTGTTTTAATTGCTGTACAAATATGAACTCATTAATCTTGAGTAAAGCTTTTTTTTCTTTTTTCATTTGAAATGCAGTTTCTTCCATCTTATGGCTTCTCACAGCCCTGGGGTCATACGCACTCCATCGTGAGAAACACAGTCTCATGTTGGGGTGAAATTTCACGCCTAGCTGCAGGCTGGGGAGCCGGAGCCAGTCCTGTTGAGGAAGATCATCTTGGAAATCACATGTGCAAGGAACCACACACTCCTGTACCTTTGCAAAAACATGTCTGATCTGAATTTTAGGCCTCCCGTCAAGTCAGAAAGGAGTCAGATGGCAGCACTGTTCTGAGATCAAACTGTCCACTCATCCTTGGCCTCTGTCCTGATCAGCTGACCCTCACCCCACACTCCAGTGAACACAGGGAGCCAGGTCCCAGCCAAACGCCGCGTTGCTCTCCACTCCTCCTTGCCTTGGGCTGAATGGAAACCATCTCAGCTCACACTCCTGTCCCAGAATTCTTGCCTCTGTGCTCCTTAGAGCATGGCAGGCTCCATCCCTATTTGCAGCCCCCCACCCCCACCCCCACCCCTCACCAAGAATCTGCATGTCTGAGGATAGATTGCCAACGAGACAGAAGAAAGGGATCTGGAACCAAAATGACAATAATGAGAAAATGATGACCGTATAGAGAGAAAGACAGTGTAACAGAGATAGTGAATGCCTCAAGCACAAACTGCAGGAAGTTGGAAAACTACACTGTCTTTCTTTTTTTTTTGAGATGGAGGGCACTCACTGGGCTAGAGCTCTGAACTCACCACCGACAGGCAGTCAGTGGCCGAGTCGCTTAACCTCTCTAGGCCTCAGTTCTCTCCGTCTGTGAAAAGGACACCTGCCCTGTCTCCTTACTGGGGAGCCAATGAAATGACTGAGGCTTGTGAATGGGGCAGGGGGGGCCATTACTACTAGTGACCTCACTCCCTGGACTCAAATCTTCCATCTGTCTTTTTTTTTTTTTTTTTTGAGATGCAGTTTTGCTCTTGTTGCCCAGGCTGGAGTGCAATGGTGCAATCTTGGCTCACTGCAACCTCCGCCTCGCGGGTTCAAGAGATTCTCCTGCCTCAGCCGCTTAAGTACCTGGGACTACAGGCATGTGCCACCATGCCCAGCTAATTTTTTTTTGTATTTTTAGTGGAGACGGTGTTTCACCATGTTGTCCAGGTTGGTCTCGAACTCGTGACCTCAAGTGATCCACCCACCTCAGCCACCCAAAGTGTTGCGATTACAGGCGTGAGCCATTGCGCCCAGCCTAAACTGTCTTTTTTTTCTGTTGTTTAAAAATAATTATGTTAAAAAATACATGTTGATTGTAAAAAAAAAAAAAAAGGGATTACTGATGAACAAAAGGAAAAAGACATCAGTAATCAGTAATCTCACAGCCCACAGAGAAGGATAGTTAATTCTGAATATTTCCTTTTAGACTGCTTGTTTCTTTCTTGTTTTTTTTTTTAGACAAAGTTTCACTCTAGTTGCCCAGGCTGGAGTGCAATGGCAAGATCTCAGCTCATGGCAACCTCCACCTCCCAGGTTCAAGTGATTCTCCTGTCTCAGCCTCCCGAGTAGCTGGGGTTACAGGTGTCCGCCACAACGCCCTGCTAATTTTCTGTATTTTTAGTAGAGACAGGGTTTCACCATGTTGGCCAGGCTGGTCTCGAACTCCTGACCTCAGGTGATCTGCTTGCCTCAGCCTCCCAAAGTGTTGGGATTACAGGCGTGAGCCACCACGCCCGGCCTAGACTGCTTTCTGTGTATACTTCTACAGACTTCCCCCGTACACCCCCGCCCCCACCAAAATGGGAATCTACTATTTACATTTTAGTAATTTATATTTTTACTTAATAGATTATCAGTACATCTTTCCATATTAATAAATACATTTCAAATCATTCCTGAAGGTTGTATAGTATTCCATCATGTGAATGTACCATATTTTAATTCATCAATTCGTATGAGTTAAATATTTAGACTGTTTCCATTTTTCACTGTTATCAACAGTCCTGTGACGGGTATCCTTGGATGTGCGCTTTTCATTTTTGGCCTTTTCAAAATTGTATTATGTATGTTATCTTCTTTCTCTGCCTTTTGGACAGTGGTTCAGGTCTTAAAACTTGGATCTGTGATGACCTGTTTATGAACCTGGTTTAAGCCAGAAGTTTGGAATTACTAGCTAAGCAGCAACAGAAAAAAAAAATTTTTGTCCAACTCAGAATTATTACAGTGTACCTACCCCGGAGGTTATAGAAATCAGACAACGAACCTCTAGGACTACATGTTCTTTGAGTTTGGAATAATTCTAGGGTCTGGACCCATTTCCCACTGCCATCTCTAAACTTTCTCATCCCTCCCACCCTTATCTGTGACCTCCTTCTGATTGTTCTCTTAGTTTCTGACCATCTCCTGGGACACATCTGGCCTGTCTTGAAATTCCATTCTTAACTGTTCCCTCAATTCTATGATCCTGACCCTGACCCTGACCCAGCCCTAACCCCTGGCCCTTTCAACACTGTGACATGTATGTCATCTTCTATCTCTGCCTTTTTGGCAGTAGTGCAGGTGCCAAACTTGGATCTAAGCGTAAGGCTAAGCTAGTGGGCAAAGGGAATCCCACCTTTGTACTTGGCCCAGGCTCCAGTGGGACAGCAGGTTCCCACTTGGCAGAGATGGATCATCTCACCTGGTGTGAGACGTTCTTGTCTTTACCCTCCAGAACCTCTTTCCCTCATCCTCCACTGTTTGGGTTAAGAATGGGAATCCTGGAAGAGAAGAGTTTTGGGAAGAGTTGTTCTTACTTATTCATGGGAGTAGATGCATGAATAAGAAGCATGATATGTCTTTGGCTGACAAATCAAAACATCTGAGGTCTGGGCTTTGTCAGGCACTACTGCCTTAAACCATAGATGATCAACTCTAATCAAACACCTGGCGGAGAGACATTTTTATCTGGAGGAATTTAGCTCATCTGTTCCTCCAGATCAGTACTTCTTAAACTGTGGTTCATGCATCTCTAGTTTTCTGTGAGCTTCTAAAAGGTACTTCTGAAAAAATCTGGGGGTGGGTGAAGAAGAGAGTTCCACAGACAAATCAGTTTGAGAAATGATGCATCCTTCACTTGACCTTGGAGATTCACAATGGGCATTAGAGCATTAAAAGCTTTTAGAAATCCAGCAGTTAAAACACCTGCTTGATTTTGTTTACTCCTGACTTTAACTAATTTGCCTGTGGAACTCTTTTCATACAAAACACTTTTTAATGCTATGTACATCTCTGGGGTTCTGAGAGACACAGTTTAGGAAATGCTGAGGGATCAAGCTAAGCCATTAGAAAGTTGCATTTGACTCTGGGCTTTCTAATCACTCTCATTGAGTTGTATTTTGGGACTATTCTGTTAGCTTCCTTCAAAGGATGCGTTAGGAAATAGGGTTAAGAAAACTGTTACTGCATTTGCCTTCAGGATGTGGCCTGGGACGCTATATGACAGTATTCAGTATCACCTAAACAGAGCATGTGAAAATTTTCTTTTGGGGCTAAGTATTGGGAAAAGCTTTTTGCTTCCTCTGACTGCAAATTGTGTCTGTCCTCACTACTCAGATATTCTGAACTACATAATTGACTCTGTTTTCCATTTTTGCTTTGGCCACCAGGAAGCTCAACCATAGCTACTGTGAAATGTCACTTTTTGCATGTGATGCTGCATTCCATCTCCATCCTTTTAGTCTATATTTTCTATCCTAGTTTATAGTTTACCCTCTCCTGGTGCCTGATGTTTGGTTTTTGTATTTATATTTCACTTGAATATATTTCTTTTTATTTTTTTTAGGACAGAGCTTTTCTCTGTCACCCAGGCTGGAGTGCAGTGGCATGATCTCAGCTTACTGTAACCTCCACCTCCTGGGTTCAAGTGATTGTTACGCCTCAGCCTCCCAAGTAGCTGAGATTATAGATGCCCGCCACCACACTTGGCTCATTTTTGTATTTTAGTAGAGATGGGATTTCGCCATGTTGGCCAGGCTGATCTCAATCTCCTGGCTTCAAGTAATCTGCCTGCCTCGGCCTCCTAATGTGCTGGGATTACAGGCGTGAGCCACCACACCTGGCCTCACTTGTGTATATTTCTTATAAACAATTGTGGAAAGAGGAAAGGTAGAAAAAGAAGAAGAAAATAAATAAAGAAGGCTGGGTGCGGTGGCTCACGCCTGTAATCCCAGCACTTTGGGAGGCTGAGGCAGGTGGATTACCTGAGGTTAGGAGTTCGAGACCAGCCTGGCCAACATGGCGAAACCCTGTCTCTACTAAAAATACAAAAATTAACTGGGTGTAGTGGCACACACCTGTAATTTCAGCTACTCGGGAGGCTGAGGCAGAAGAATCGCTTGAACCCAGGAGGCGGAGGTTGCAGTGAGCCCAGATAGTGCCACTGCACTCCAGCCTGGGCAACAGAGCAACATTCTGTCTCAAAAAAAAAAAAAAAGAAAAGAAAAGAAAGCAAAGAAAAGAAAATCTCAGAGAAAGAATTAGCAACTATAGGACAGCAGGCAGAGGTAGGGGGAGAGTGTAGGTGTGTAACCTGGCATCCTTGGGCTTTCTCAAGATTAAACCCCTGGGCTTTTGCCTCTTTCAACTCATGCTGTCCTGGATACTGAAAGCTTGGAGACAGCATGTGCCTTTCTGAGAACACTTCTCCACCTGTCCTCTGCTCGTCACATTCCAGGGAGCACAGACCCGGGGTCTGGACCACTGGACCATGTAAAAATTAATCATCCCAAGCATGGTCTGTGATCCATTAAACTGCTATCCATGGTGAAATCAGCCCAAGCACACGAGGTTGCCAAACTGGCCCCTCTTTTTTTCCCAAAATGTCCAGTCTTGGCCTTCCCAGAGTTCTCCTGGGAGGAAGACACTCAACTCAAAATAAGAGAGGGTCCTGAGCTCATGGGCTTTGAGTGGAGGGTGGGAGGCTGTTTTTGAATAGACTAGCATGTTGGACAGACCTGTCTTCAAATCTTAGCTGTGTGTCTTCCAACAACTAGCTTATTTTGTTTCTTCATCTGCCTAATGGAGATCAAAATAGCGTTTGTGTCAGGAATCTTATTTTGGTTATAAGAGTTGGAAAATTCCACTCAAGCTGGCAGAACCCACAAATAAAGGGCATTTCTTGGCTCATGTGACTGAGAAGTCCAGAGGTGGTTTAGCTTTGGGTGGATTTTGACCACGTGGCTCTTGCAAGAGCTGCCATTTGTTGAGTGCTTCATGGGTTAGTCATTTACTCCCCCTTGGTGAGAGGCGACTTCCTGTGGCTCTTCTGTTGTTTTCTTTCCTGCCTTGATTTCTTTATCTGTAGAAAGGGGATAGTATTGTCTACTTTATAGAATTGCATGAGGCTTGGAGATAATGTGTGGAAAAAGCACCGAACATAGTGCTTGGAGCATAAGAGTTTCTCAGTCAATGCAAAGTTTCTGTATTATTCAGGATCAAGAAGAAAACTTGAGGGAGGATAGAGACCTCCCTGCCCTAGGTCTTCTACCCTTGTCATCTTGGGTGAAGAGGGGACCATGCTTAGTGTCACAGTGCCTCCCAGAAGCAACGTTCTCAATGGGGGTCTGCATGGAGGACAGCACCCTGAGCTCACTTCTCCTTTAGCCACAAGCCATGAGCATGATCATGTGCCCTCAGGGGTAGAGGGAGCCCCAGACACCCAGCCCTTGCTACTCCCAATACTCCTGGCTCACAATAACCTCAGGACCCCAGACTTCCAGGTCATTCCTCACATTGGGCTTGTGAATCTCCAAAAGGCTCTGTCACGTTCTATTCAGTCCCCTTCCCCACCCCTCCCTGCCAACTTTCCACGCTGCCCTCTGGAGTTCACCTCGATTATCAGCAAGAATCCCGACATGCTGACTTCTCCGAGTTCCTTTCACTCTCTGGCTCTCACAGAAGCCCAGCCCCCCTGGGACTCTGGCCTGCTGCCCTCTCCAGCAGAGGCTGCTTTTCCTCTCACAACACTGGCACTGCTGGGCCTGCAGGTGGGGCAGGTGCCTTCCTTGCTGCCTTACTGCCATATATAGACCCTTCTCTTTCCCCTTATCCTAAAACCACTCCGCTTGACCCTCGTGTCATCAGATGACACATTCCCCCACTCCTCCTTGTCCTTGTCTTTTTTTTTTTGAGACGAAGTCTCACTCTGTCACCACCTAGGCTGGAGTTCAGTGGTACAATCTAGGCTCACTGCAACCTTTGCCTTCCAGGTTCAAGCGTTTCTCCTGCCTCAGTCTCCTGAGTAGCTGGGATTACAGGTGTGCACCACCACGCCCGGCAATTTTTTTTTGTATTTTTAGTACAGACAAGGGTTTCGCCATGTTGGCCAGGCTGGTCTTGAACTCCTGACCGCAAATGATCCGTCTGCCTTGCCCTCCCAAACTGCTGAGATTACAGGTGTGAGCCACTGTACCTGGACTTTGTCCTTGTCTTTTGCTGACTTCTCGCTCATTCTCCCTCATTCTTCCATGGTCTGGGCTCCCAGCTCACCGTTGCTTTCTCCCCTGACTCCAGCCTTAATTCATAATGATTTCACATGTGGGTGATCTCCAAACCCCAGGCCCTCAGTTCTTCCCCATCGCTCCCTCAGTGATCTCAACCTCCACTCAACCTCAGCCCCTTGCTCCAATGAGCATATTTTGTTTTTACCAATAAGTCGTATTATCAGCTTCATGCATCCAGCTCTCTACCTGCCACTTCCTATCTTTCTAGCCCATTCTCTTTAGTCCTCAAACTCTGACAATCCTTGGACACTGGCACCCCCAGTGTTCCTGTGAGAGTTTCATGGCCCCTCAACCCTCAATATCCTCATCCCTTGCCTTCTCCAATATTTAATAATCCCAATGATTACAATCACCAACTCTTTGATACAAACCAGTTCTCCACACTTTATTTATTATTTTTGAGAGGCGGTTATTTTTATTATATTAAGTATATATATTTTGAGACAAGATCTTGTTCTATTGTCCAGGCTGGAGTGCAGTGGTGGATCATAGTTCACTGCAGCCTCCACTTTCTGGGCTTAAGTGATCCTCCCATCTCAGTCTCCTGAGTAGCTGGGACTGCAGGTACACCTCTGTGCCCAGTTTTTTTTATTTTTATTTTTTTCGTAGAGACAGAGTCTCACTGTGTTGCTCGGGCTGGTCTCGAACTGCTGGCCTCCACCTCCCACCTCTGCCACCCAAAGTTTTAGGATGATAGACATGAACCACTGCGCCAGGCTTGGCCTCACTTTCAAATTTCAACTGGGATCTTCCAATGAGCCTTCGATGCTGCTAGGCAAGTACCCACTATGTCCCTAGACCATTCACTGTCCCTTCTCCACTTCGTTTTTT
This sequence comes from Pan paniscus, assembly GCF_029289425.2. Lineage (NCBI taxonomy): Eukaryota > Metazoa > Chordata > Mammalia > Primates > Hominidae > Pan > Pan paniscus. The sequence continues at coordinate 207,291,027 of NC_073249.2, read as the reverse complement.
CACACCCTCTGCTCTCTCCTCAAAGCCCAACCCCTGAGAAGTAACCCATGAGATAAGAGAAAAAGATGGTGTTCTGGGAGTCAAAGAAAGAAAGAAAGGAGGGCGTGATCAACCAGGTCAAATGCTGCTTCTATTGCATAAGTAAATCAAGGGCTAAAGATTGCCCATTGGATTTAACATGGAGGTCATTGGTGGAATGGTGGGAATTAAAGCCTGATTTAATAATTTTAAGAGAAGAGGAGTGTATACCCAGAATTTGTGCATTTCATTGTATGTAAATTTTGCCTCAAAAGAAAAGAAATATAAACAAATATTGTATAATAGGTATTGACACACATACTAAAGAATTTAAGGAGAAGTGTATTGGTATCTGCAATTTACTTTGAATTACATAAAAAAATAAGATGAGTTGATGAATGGTTAGAAGGATGATTAGATAAGCAATGAAGCAAGTATAATAGAATATTGATGGTAGAATCTAGGCGGTGGATATATTGGTATGTACCATAAACTTCTTCTTCTTCTTTTTTTTTATACACAGTCTCGCTCCATCGAGCAGGCTAGAGTGCAGTGGTGTGATCTCGGCTTACTGCAACCTCTGCCTCCTGGGTTCAAGCGATTCTCCCGCCTCAGCCTCCCGAGTAGCTGGGATTACAGGCATGCACCACCGTGCCTGGCTAATTTTTGTATTTTTAGTAGAGATGGGGTTTCACCATGTTGGCCAGGCTGGTCTCAGACTCCTGACCTCAGGTGATCCACCTGCCTCGACCTTCGAAAGTGCTGGGATTACAGGTGTGAGCCACTGCACCCAGCCAAAATTCTTTTACCTTTACAGTATTTTTCTCCTTTTTCATTATGATAAAATATATATAACAGAAAATTTATCATTTTAACCTTTTTTTTTTTTTGAGATGGAGTTTCGCTCTTGTTGGAGTGTAATGGAGTGCAATGGCACGATCTTGGCTCCCTGCAACCTCCGCCTCCTGGGTTCAAGCGATTCTCCTGCCTCAGCCTCCTGAGTAGCTGGGATTACAGGCATGCGCCACCACACCCGACTAATTTTGTATTTTTAGTAGAGACGGGGTTTCACCATGTTGGTCAGGTTGGTCTCCCGACCTCAGGTGATGCGCCCATCTTGGCCTCCCAAAGTGCTAGGATTACAGGCATGAGCCACCGTGCCCAGCCCATTTTAACCATTTTTAAGTGGATAATTCAGTGGTATTAAATACTTTCATAATATTGTGCAACCCTCACCACCATCCATCTCCATACTCTTCATCTTGCAAAACTGAAACTCTACACCCATTAAACAATAACTCCCCATTCTCCTCTCTCTTAACCCCTGGAACCACCACTTTACTTTCTGTCCATGATTTTGACTATTCTAAGTGCCTTATATATACGGAACCATACAGTATTTAACTTTTTGTGACTGGCTTATTCATTTAGCATAATATCCTCAAGTTTCATCCATGTTGCGGCATATGGCAGAATTTTCTTCCTTTTTGAGGCTAACATTCCACTGTATGGATATACCACATTTTGCTTCTCTATTTATCTGATGGACACTTAGCTTGCCTCTCCATTTTAGCTATTATGAATAATGCTGTATGAACATGGGTGTACAAGTATCTCTGCAAGACCCGGCTTTCAATTCTTTTGAGTGTATACCCAGACATGGGATTGCTAGATCACATGGTAATTCTATTTCTTTTCTTTTCTTTCTTTCTTTTTTTTCTTTTTCTTTTTTTTTTTAGATTCAGGGTCTTGCTCTGTCACCCAGGTTGGAGTGCAGTTGCACAATCATAGCTTACTGCAGTCTTAAACTCCTGGACTCAAGCAAGCAACCCTCCTCAGCCTCCCGAGTTGTTGAGATTACAGGTGTGAGTCACCATGCCCGGCAGTAATTCTATTCTTAATTTTTTTCAAAGAAAACTCCATACTGTTTTCCACAGCAGTTGTATCATTGTACATTACTACCAATGGTTCCCAAAGGTCTAATTTGTCTATATCCTCACTAACAAGCTGTTTTCAGTTTTTTTTTTTTTTTTTGATAGCCACCATCCTAATGGGTGTGAGGTGGTATCTCACTGTAGTTTTGATTTACATTTCCTTAATGATTGGTGCTTAATGATTCATTGCCTCCTGACCACCCTCCCCACCCCACCCATCAACCTTGGCAACCTCTGATCTTTTTACCATAATCATAGTTTTGCCTTTTCCAGAATATAATAAAGTTGGAATCACACACTCTGCAACCTTTTCAGTCTGACTTCCTTCACTTGGTAATATACATTTTAGGTTTCTCCATGTCTTTTCGTGGCTTGATAGTGCATTCCTTTTTAGCACTGAATAATATTTCATTGTCTGGATGTACCACAGTTTGTTTATCCATTCACCTACTAAAGGACATCTTGGTTGCTACCAACTTTTGGCAATTATGAATAAAGCTGCAAAAAACATCTGTGTGCAGGTTTTTGTGTGGACATAAGTTTTCAACTCCTTTGAATAAATACTAAGCAACATGGTTTCTGGATCATGTAGTAAGAGTATGTTTAGTTTTGTAAGAAACTGCCAAACCATCTTCCAAAGTGGTTGTATCATTTTGCCTTCCTACCAGCCATGAGTGAGAGTTCCTGTTGCTTCACATCCTTGTCAGCTTTTGGTGTTGTGAGTGTTTCAGATTTTGGCCATTCTAACAGATGCGTAGTAATATCGCATGTTTTAATTTGTGTTTCCCTGATGCCATGTGGTATGGAGTATCTTTTTGTATGCTTATTTGCCATCTGTATATCTTCTTTGGTGAGGTATCTGTTAAAGTCTTTGGCCCTTATTTATTTATTTATTTATTTATTTATTTATTTATTTAATTTTTGAGATGGAGTCTTGCTCTGTTGCCCAGGCTGGGGTGTGGTGGTGTGATCTCGGCTCACTGCAACCTCCGCCTCCCTGGGTTCAAGCTACTCTCCCGCCTCAGCCTCCCAAGTAACTGGGATTACAGGTGTATGCCACCATGCCTGGCTAATTTTTTGTGTTTTTAGTAGAGACAGGGTTTTACCATGTTGGCCAGGCTGGTCTTGAACTCCTGACCTCAAGTGATCCACACATCTCGGCCTCCCAAAGTGCTGGGATTACAGGCATGAGCCACTGCACCCAGCCATTTGGCCCATTTTAAAATCAGGCTGTTTGTTTTCTTATTGGTGAGTTTTAAGGATTCTTTATATATTTTGGATAACAGTCCTCTGTCAGCTATGTCTTTTGTTTTTCTTCCTCCAGTCCATGTTTGTCTTCTCATTCTCTTGACAATGTCTTCCATAGAGCAGATTTTTAAAAATTTTTGTTTGTTTGTTTTTGTTTTTTGAGATGGAGTCTCACTTTGTTGCCCAGGCTGGAGTGCAGTGGCGCGATCTCGGCTCACTGCAACCTCTGCCTCTTGGGTTCAAGTGATTCTCCTGCCTCAGCCTCCCGAGTAGCTGGAATTACAGGTGTGTGCCACCACACCTGGCTAATTTTTGTATTTTTAGTAGAGACAGGGTTTCACCATGTTGGCCAGGCTGGTCTTGAACCCCCGACCTCAGGTAATCCACCCACCTTAGCCTCCCAAAGTGCTGGAATTACAGGCGTGAGCCACCACGCCCTGCCTTTTTTTTTTTTTTAATTTTAAGGATGTCCAGCTTATCATTATTTGTTTCACTGATTGTGACTCTGTTCTATCTAAAAAGCCATCGTCATACCCAAGGTTATTTAGGTTTTCTCCTATATTATTTTCTAGGAGTTTTATAGTTATTCCATTTTGAGTCAGTTTTTGTGATAGATAATAAGGTCTGTGTCTAGATTCATTTCAACCTTCCCCTTTTCAGTTGATGACAAGTCCATTCTTCAAGTTGCTCAGGTGAAAAACCTTGGAGTTGTTTTTGATTCTTCTCTTTCTTTCACACTCTATAGCCAATTGGTCAGAAATCTAATTGGCTCTATCTTCAATATATATCCTGAATCTAATTACTTCTCACCATTGCCACTGCTACCACCTTTGTCGAAGCCACCATCATCTCACTCCTGGATTATTGGTGATAGCCCCCTGATAGGCCCTCCTGCTACCACCCTTGTCCCCCGACATATTCTCAACTCACCAGATATTAAACAGCAACAATTTAAAAATGGAAGTAAAGACGTTTGAAAATTCTCTCCTCCATAAAAGCAAGAATAAAATAGGCAAAAATATGTCAGAATCAACTCTTCAGAACTTTGGAAATTAACCAAAGGCTTGCAGCAATATGGGGAGTGTTTATTCAAGAAAAATAGCTGAATCTTAATGATAAAAGCAAGCTCTACGGTATTTTAACTTGCACTATTTTCATTACCCTCTCTCTAATGCTGGGGTAGTCATGAAAATCAGCAGCCCACAATGATGGTAAAAACCAGCAGCCAGACAGCCACAAGAAGGGGAAGCTGGGGTTGGAGCTTCTTCAAAATGCCATTCTCAGAGAATTGTCATTATGTGATTTGTGCGGTGGTTCACTGGAAGACCCTCTTTGCAACACTCTCTTTATTTGTCTTGACTTGGAGCTCACCCAATGTTTAAAGCCTTTTTCCCAGAGGTGTTTGGCAGAAACATTTAGAAGAAATTATTTAACTTTGTGGTTGCCCGAAATAGTGGGTAACTGTTGGTGTGAACAATAGGCTATTTGAAATGCTTGAAAGGACAAAAAAAATACAGGAAATGAGGTATTCACAGGGGCTATGAAAAACTCTGACATATACCTGAGAACCTAGGAAACCACATGCATGCACACAGCTGTGAGTATGCCAAGGCCTATGCATGTACTCAGGAAAAACGTACGAAGACCCTACGCTCTTAACTCTGTTTGGCCTTGAGGCTCTGCACAAGTAGGAAGTGAAGACTAAGGCAGAGTTTTCAGCTATCTGGCTGAATGTTGAAAGAATGCCCCAGCACACACACACAGAGCCCCTTGACAAAGATTGGAGAACTTATAAGTTCTTGGTGATTAAGAAAATCTGTGTCCAATGACTGACAGATCGCTAAGCTTACCAAGGAAAGGCTTTAGTGACTATACACAACAAAGAATAAGGCTTTACAGAATTAGTTCAGAAAAGTCATGAAATAGGCAACAACTGCAATAACAACAGACAGCACCACCGACAAACCCTCAGGAGGGAGGAGAAATCTCATGCCCAGCATTGCCATATTATATTGCTTAAAATGTCCAGTTTTAAACATGAATTTATGAGACATACAAAGAGACAATAAAGTACGGCCCATACACAGGAAAAAGGCAATCACTAGAATTCTTCCCTGAGGAAAACCCCAGATGCTGAACTTAATAGACAAAGACTTTAAATCAACTATTTAAAATATGTTCAAAGAACTAAAGGAAAACAAGTCTAAAGAAATAAAGGAAAGTATGGGCCAGGCGCAGGGGCTCACGCCTGTAATCCCTGCACTTTGGGAGGCCGAGGCGGGCGGATCACGAGGTCAGGAGATCAAGACCATCCTGGCTAACACGGTGAAACTCCGTCTCTACTAAAAAAATACAAAAAAATTAGCCAGGTGTGGTGGCAGGTGCCTGTAGTCCCAGCTACTCAGGAGGCTGAGGCAGGAGAATGGCATGAATCCAGGAGGCGGAGCTTGCAGTGAGCCGAGATCGTGCCACTGCACTCCAGCCTGGGCGACACAGCAAGACTCTGTCTCAAAAAAAAAGAAATAAAGGAAAGTATGAGAACAATGTCTCACCAAGTAGAGATTATTAATATAAAGATAGAAATAATAAGAGAAGGAACCAAATAGATATCCCAGTGTTGAAAAGTATAATAACTGAAGTTAAAAATCAATGAGGGATGCTCAACAGCAGATTTGAGCAGGTGGAAGAAAGAATTAGTGACCCTGATGATAGTTCAATTGAGATTATCCATTTGGAGGAACAGAAAGAAAAAAATGAAGAAAAATGAACAGAGCATCAGAGAGCTATGAGACACTATCACATGTACCAATATATGAATAACGAGGGTCCAAGTAGGAGAAAAAAAAAGAGCAGATAAAATATTTGAAGAAAAATGACTGAAAACTTCCCAAATTTGATGAAAAACTAGAATCTACATATCTAAGAAGTTCAATCAACTCCAAGAAGGAGAAACTCAAGGAGTTCCACATCTACACACATCGTAATCAAACTTTTAAAAGACAAGAAGAAAAATATTGAAAGCAGCAAGAGATAAGCTACTCATCATATACAAAGGATCTTCAACAAATTTAACAGCTGATATCTCATCCGAAATCATGGAGGTTAGAAGGTAATGTAATGTACAGAACATTTAAAGTACAAGGAGAAAAAACACTTGTCAACCAATAACTCTGTATCTAGCACAACTATCATTCAAAATTGAAGGTGAAATTAAATCACTCTCGGCCAGGCATGGTGGCTCATGCCTGTAATCCTAGCACTTTGGGAGGCCAAGGCGGGTGGATCACCTGAGGTCAGGAGTTTGAGACCAGCTTGCCCAACATGGTGAAACCCCCGTCTCTACTAAAAATACAAAAATTAGCTGGGTGTGGTGGCAGGTGACTGCAATCCCAGCTACTCAGGAGGCTGAGGCAGGAGAATCGCTTGAACCTGGGTGGTGGAGGTCGCAGTGAGCCAAGATCACGCCACTGCACTCCAGCCTGGGCAACAGACTGAGACTCTGTCTCAAAACAAACAAACAAACAAACAGAAAAAGAAAATATCTGGTTAACACAAAAGAAGACAGTAGTAGAGTAGAGGAACAAAAAAGACATGGTGTATAAAAAACAAATAGCAAAATGGCAGATGTAAAGCCTATGTTACTGGCAACTACAATAAATATAAATTGATTAACTACTCCAATTAAAAAGCAGAGATTGGAAGACTGGATAAAAATATGATTCAACTATATGCTATCTATAAGACATACAATTTAGATTCAAGAGCACAAACAAGTTAAAAGTAAAAGGGTGGAAAAAACTATATACCATGAAATAGTAACTAAAGGAGAGTTGGAATGGCTACACTAATATCTAACCAAATAGACTTTAAGACAGCAGTCATTACTAGAGACAAAGGACATTTTATAATGAGAAAAGAGTCAATCCATTAAGAAGATCTATCAATTATAAACATATGTGCATTAACAACGGAGACCCCAAATATGTGAAGCAACAGCTGCCAGATTGAAGGGAGAAATAGACAATTCAAAAGTAATAGTTGAAGACTTCAAAGCCCCACTTTAAACAATGGATAGAATAATTAGAGGATCAACAAGGAAACAGATGACTTGAATAACACTACAAAGCAAATTAGACCAAACAGACATCCGTAGAAGCCTCCACCCAACAATTGCAGAATATAAATTCTTCTCAAGGGCACGTAAGACACATTCCAGAATAGACCACATATTAGGCCATAAGACAAGTCACCACTTTGAGAAGGCAAAGTGGGAGGACCGCTTGAAGCCAGGAATTTAAGACCAGCCCAGGCAACATAGCAAGACCCTATCTACACAAAAATTTTAAAATAAATTTAGGCTGGGCGCAGTGGCTTATGCCTGTAATCCCAACACTTTGGGAGGCCGAGGCGGGTGGATCACCTGAGGTCAGGAGTTCCAGACCAGCCTGGCCAACATGGCGAAACCCCGTCTCTACTAAAAATACAAAAATTAGCCAGGCGTGGTGGCAGGTGCCTGTAATCCCAGCTACTTGAGAGGCTGAGGCAGGAGAATTGCTTGAACCTGGGAGGCGGAGGTTGTAGTGAGCCAAGATCATGCCATTGCATTCCAGCCTGGGCAACAAGAGCGAGACTCCATCCCCCCAAAAAAAAAAAAAAAAATTTAGCCAGGTGTGGTGATGTGTACCTGTAATCCTAGACACTCAGGAGATTGGAACTGCTTAAGCCCAGGAGTTTGAGGCTGTAGTGAGCTATGATCACGCCACTGTATTCTAGCCTGTGTGGCAGGGCAAGATCCTGTCTCTAAATGACAAACAAACAAAAAACAAAGAAAAGAAAAGGCTGGGCGCGGTGGCTCATGCCTGTAATCCCAGTACTTTGGGTGGCTGAGGCGGGTGGATCATGAGGTCAGGAGTTTGAGACCAGCCTGGTCAACATAGTGAAACCCTGTCTCTACTAAAAATACAAAAATTAGCGGACATGGTGGCACACACCTGTAGTCCCAGCTACTCGGGAGGCTGAGGCAGGAGAATTGCTTGAACCCAGGAGGCAGAGGTTGTGATGAGCCAAGATCATGCCACTGCACTCTGGCCTGGGCAACAGAGCAAGACTGTGTCTCAAAAAAAAAAAAAACAAGTCACAATAAATGTAAGAGGTTTGAAATAATAAGTTACGTTCTCTGACCACAATGGAAGAAAATTAAAAATCAATAATAGAAGAAAATTTGGGACATTCACAAATATGTGGTAATTAAGCAATGAATTCTGAAATAGCCAATGAGTCAAAAAAGAAATCACAGAGGAAATTAGGAAATACCTTGAGATGAAAGAAAACAAAATCGCAACACACTAAAACTAATGGTATGCAGCTAAAGCAGTTGATTAGAAGGACATTTACAGGTGTAAGTGTGTACATTAAACATGAAGAAAAATCTCATGTCAATGACCTAAACTTCCACTTCAAGAAAACAAAAGAGGAAGAGGAAGAAAGAAAAGGAGGAGGAGAAACTAAATCCAAAGAAAGCAGAAGGAAGGAAATCATAAAGATTATAGTAGAAATAAGTAAAATTGAGGCAATAAAATAATAGAGAAAAATTAATGAAATTAAAAGATGCTTCTTTGTAAACATCAACATAATTGACAAACCTTTGTCTAGATTGATCAAGAGAAAAAGAAAGAAGACCTAAATTACTAAAACAATGAATGAAAAAGAGAGCATGACTACTGACCTTACAGAAATAAAAGTAATATGAGGGAATATTATGAACAATTGTATACCAACAAATTAGATAATCTAAATGAAATGGACAATCTCCTAGGAAGACACACATTACTAAACTGACTCAATAAGAAATAAAAAATCTGAATAGATCTATAACAAGTAAGGAGATCGAATTAATACTTTAAAATATTTCTTATAAAAAAAATCCAGGAGCAGATGGCTTCACTGATGAATTCTATCAAATGTTTAAAGAAGAATTAACAATTCTTCACAAACTCTTCAAAAAAATAGAAGGGGAGGGAATACTTCCCAACTCATATTTTGAGGCCAGTATTACCCTAATACCGAAACCAGACCAAGATATCACAAGAAAAACGAAACAAAATAGACCAATATTCCTGATGAATATAGATGCAAAATTCCTGAACAAAAAGCCAGCAAACCAAATCCAGCAATATATGAAAAGGATTATGCACCACATTCAGGTGGGGTGTATTCCAGGAATGCAAAGTTGGTTCAACATATCAAAACTCAATTAATGTGATACACTATTTTAATAGAAAAAGACAAAAACTATATGATCATCTCAATAGCTACAGAGAAAGTAGCAAAATCCAACACACTTTCAAGATAGAAAACACTCAAGATGCTGGGCACAGTGGCACGTGCTTGTAGTACCAATTACTCAGGAGGCTGAGATGAGAGGATTGCTTGAGCCCAGGGGTTCAAGTTCAGCTTGGGCAACATATGGAGACTCTGCCTCGACAAAACAAAAACAAACACAAACAAACAAAACATTCAGGAAACTAGGGAACTAGAAGGGAACTTCCTAAATCTGATAAAGAGCACCTACCAAAAAAAAAAAAAAAAAAAAAAAAAGCCAGAGCTAAGATCATAATAATGAAAGACTGAAAGTGTTCTCCCTAACATGAGGAACAAAATAAGCATATTCATTATTGCCCACTCCTTCCTTCTTTTTCCTTCCTTCCTTCCTTCCTTCTTTTCTTCCTTTCTTTCTTTTTCTTTCTTCTTTTTTTTTTTCCACTCTGTCACCCAAGCTGGAGTGCAATGGCACGACCTTGGCTCACTGCAATCTCAACCTCCTGGGTTCAAGCGATTCTCCTGCCTCAGCCTCAGCCTCCCAAGCAGCTAGGATTACAGGCACCCACCACCATGCCCGGCTAATTTTTGTATTTTTAGTAGAGACAGGTTTTCACCATGTTGGCCAGGCTGATCTCGAACTCCTGACCTCAAGTGATCTGCCCGCCTCGGCCTCCCAAAGTGCTGGGATTACAGGAGTGAGCAACCGTGCCCAGCCACATTATTGCAATTTCTATTAACATTATTGTGGAAGTTCTAGACAGAGCAGTTAGGAAAAAGAAAAAAAGGAAGAAAGGAAGGAAGAGAGGAAAGAGGAAGGAAAGGAAAGGAGAGGAAAGGCAAAGAAAGTCATGTAGATTGAAAAGGAAGATGTAAAACTATTTCTATTTGCATATTACATGACCTTTTATATAAAATATCCTAAGGAATACATTCCCAGACACTCCCACGTATATGTTATTATAGCTAATAAATAGGTTCAGCAAGACTGAGGATACAAGATCAATATACGAAATCAATTCTATTTTTATACATTAGAAATTAACAACTCCAAAATGAAATTTAAAAAATTCCATTTGTGATAGCATCACAAAAATGAAATATAAATACATTTAGCAGAAGAAGTGCAAAATATATACTCTAAAAACTACAAAACATTGTTGAAGGAAATTAAAGAAAACCTAAATGAATGGAAAGATATCCTATGTTTATGGATTGTAAGATTTAATATTGTTAAAATATCCACACACCCCAAATTAATCTACCAATTCAATGCAATTCCTATAGAAAACCTAACTGGCTTTATTTTTGCAGAAATTGACAAGTTAATCTTAAAATTTATATGGAAATTCAAGGGATCCAGAATAGGAAAAACAATTTCGAAAAAGAAGAATAAAATAGGAGAACTCACACTTCCCAATTTCAAAACTTACCACAAGGAGCTGTAGTAGTCAAGACCATGAGGCACTGGTATAAGAATAGATGTATAGATTAACTGAATAGAGTGGGAAGCCCAGAAATAAACTCATACATTTGTCAATTGATTTTCAACAGTGATGCTAACACAATTCAATGAGGGAAAGAATAGTCTTTTCAACAAATGGTGCTGGAATAGCTGGAGATCCACATTTAGAAGAAAGAAGTTGGACATAATTTAACAAAATTAGCTCAAAATGGACCAAAGACCTAAATGTAAGAGCTAAAAGTGTAACATTCTTAGAAGAAAACATAGGTGTAAATCTTTATGACCTTGGAATAATCAGTGGCTACTTAGATGTCACACACAAAGCACAAGCAACTGAAAAAAAAATGACTTCATCAAGATTAAAAATGTTTTTGGGCGCAGTGGCTAACACCTATAATCCTAGCACTTTGGGAGGCCAAGGTGGATGGATTGCATGAGCTCAGGAGTTTGAGACCAGCTGGGGCAACATAGTGAAACCCTGTCTCTACCACAAGAAGCACAAAAAATTATCCGGGCATGGTGGCGTGTGCCTGTGGTCCCAGCTACTCGAGGCTAAGGTGGGAGGATGGCTTGCTCCTAGGAGGCAAAGGCTACAGTGAGCCGTGACCACACCATTCCCTTCCAACCTGAATGACAGAGTGAGACTTTGTCTCAAAAATAAATAAATAAATAAAAAAGTTTATGCTCCAAAGGCACGATCACAAAAGTGAAAAAAAAACCCCACAGAATGAAAGAAAATATTTGCAAATTCTATAACTGAAAGAGTCTAGTATCCAGAATATATAATAAACTCTTACAATTTAACAGTAAAATACAAATAGCTCAATTTAAAAATGGGCAAAGAATTTGAACAGACATTTCTCCCAAGAAGATAGGTAAAGGACCAATAAGCAGGTGAAAAGATGCAAACCCAAACCACAATGAGATATCATTTCCCACCCACCAGAATAACTATCATCAGAAAGACAGACAATAACAGGTGTTGGGGGAAATGTGGAGAAATTGGAACCCTCCTATCATACATTATTGGTGAGAAAGCAAAATTATTCAACCACATGATTTGGAAAACATTTTGTCATCTCCTCAAAAAGCTAAAAATGGAATTATCATATGACTCAGCAATTCCATTCCTAGGTATATACTCAAGAGAATTGAAAACATGTTCATATAAAAACTCATACATAAATGCTCATAGTATCATTATTCATAATAGCTGGAAAGTGGGAACAACCCAAATGTCTATCAACTGATGAATGCATAAACAAAATGTCATCTATCAATACAATGGAATATTATTCAGCTATAAAATGAATGAAGTATGGACACAAGCTACAACATGGATAAACCTTGAAAACATTATACTAACTAGCAGAAGGCAGACACAAAAGACCCACATATATGATCCCATTTATAGTGTCCAGAACAGGCAAATACGTAGAGTCAGGAAGTAGATCAGTGGTTCCTGGGCGATTAGTGAATTAGGCTGGAGAGATGTGGGGAGTTATTGCTAATGGGTTTGGGGTTTCTCTTTGGGGTCATGGAAATATTCTGGAATTAGATAGTGATGATGGTTGCACAATCTTGCAAATATACTAAAAAACACCATATGGTATACTTTAAACAGGCGACTTTTATGGTATGTGAATTATGTCTTAATTTTAAAATGGGCCTAATTCTTCACTACTGGAGAAGGAAGAGACAAGTATGGAAAGGGAGAAATCGCTAAGAAACTGGTTCTGAATTGAAATTGGAGATTTGTGCGTGAACTTGTGGCTTTCAATAGACATAGATGGATAAATATGGAAATAAAGATAGATTTAAATGTGTGCATGCAAGTGTGTGTGTACATTCCTTATCACTGTCCACGGGGGCCTGGGAACAGTGACATCAGAAATGAGCACAGAACTTGGTTTCTAAATTCCATTCTTGGCTGGGCGCAGTGGCTCATGCCTATAATCCCAGCAATTTGGCAGGCCGAGGCAGGCGGATCACTTGAGGCCAGGAGTTTGAGACCAGCCTGGCCAACATGGCAAAACCTCATTTCTACTACAAATACAAAAAATTAGCCAGGCATGGTGGCACGCTCCTGTGGTCCCAGCTACTTGCAAGGCTGAGCCAGAAGAATCACTTGAACTCAGGAGATGGAGGCTGCCGTGAGCCGAGATCGCACCACTGCATTTGAGCCTAGGTGACAGAGTGAGACTCCGTCTCAATAAATAAATAAATAAATAAATAAATAAATAAATAAATAAATAAATTCCATTCTCTACCGAGGATTCTAATAAGGAGTCCAAGGGACCAGGACAACTCAGAAAAATGACTGATTCCAAGGCTAGAGTGGAGACAGTGCATGATGAATCTGAAACGTGCTAGAAAGTAAGGAAGTACTCAAAGAATTCCGTCCCACTGTTCAAATCAGAGACAATTTGGTATCAAAATAAGTAATGATAATAATGGATTCAAACTAATGGAATAAAGTAGAAAACCATGAGTCTATACACAGTAAGTCAATAAAATAATACATTGAAAATGTCAGGAGGGGCCAGGCGTGGTGGCTCACGCCTGTAATCCCAGCACTTTGGGAGGCTGAGGTGGCGGATCACCTGAGGTCAGGAGTTTGAGACCAGCCTGACCAACATGGCGAAACCCCATCTCTACTAAAATACAAAATTAGCCGGGCATGATGGTGCATGCCTGTAATCCCAGCTACTCAGGAGGCCGAGGCAGGAGAATCACTTGAACCTGGGAGACAGAGGTTGCAGTGAGCCAAGACTGTGCCACTGCACTCCATTCTGGGCAACAAGAGTGAAGCTCCGTCTTAAAAAAAAATTTTTTTAATGTCAGGAGGAATAGGGTATTTACGCAGTTTCAAAGTACTTCTCTACACAATACTTACTAATTACAAAAGGAAAAAGAATAACATCATAGTGGAAAAGTCAAGCAGATAGAAACTTAATAATAAGGAACATCATAAATAACGGGATGGATCTAAAAACTACTCTACCTAGGCCAGGCACAGTGGCTCACGCTTCTAATCCCAGCACTTTGGGAGGGCGAGGCAGGCAGATCAAGACCACCCTGGCCAACACAGTGAAACCCCGTCTCTACTAAAAATACAAAAATTAGCTGGGCGTGGTGGTGGGCACCTGTAATCCCAGCTACTCGGGAGGCTGAGGCAGGAGAATCGCTTGAACCCAGGCGGCAGAGGTTGCAGTGAGCTGAGATCGCATCACTGCATGCCAGCTTGGGCGACAGAGCTAGACTCCACCTCAAAAAAAAAAAAAGTTACTTCTTCTAAGAGGATGCAAGGAGAAGAACTCAACCTTGCTTCTGTGGCATTCCTGCCAATGATGCAAAACCTCAATAAAATCATAAGGAAACATCGGTCAAACCCAAATTGAGGTACTTTCTATAAATTAACTGACATGCCATCTTCAAAAATGTCATGTCCATGCAAGTCAAGGACAAACTGAGGAACTGCTCCAGGTTTAAGGGGAGTCTAGAGAGACTTTACCGTGAAACACAACGTGAGATGCTGAACTGGATTTTTTTTTTACTATCAAGGACATTGTTGGGACGGTTGGTGAAACTTGCATGAGGCCTCTGGATTAGATGGTGTTCATGTTAATTTCCTGATTTTTCAGGGTTCCTTGTGGTTGTAAGGAATTGTGGAATATCTGTGTTTGTAGGAACTACATACCCTAGTATTTGGGAGTGATGTATCAGGTTGGTAACTTATTCTCAAATGGTTCAGGGAAGAAAGTTATGTGTGTCAGTAGTGCACTAAAGTTGGTTATGCTTAACATCTTTCCAACTCTGCATGCAGTGACCTCATGTTGGCGGCATGAAATTGCCTGTAGTGGGAGTATTGACACCATGGAAATTGGCAAATGTTACAACTCCAGTCTTTTTTCCCTCTGGACAGCCAATTGTTAAACATTCACCAGCACACTGTTCTTTGTACCATCTTTCCAAATTTTTAATAAATTTGTGATTGTTTCAAAAAATTATTAACTTGGCCAAGCATGGTGGTTCATGCCTGTAATCCTAGCACTTTGGGAAGCCGAGGCAGGAGGATTGATTGAGGCCAGGAGATCAAGACCAGCATGGGCAACATAGTGAGACCCTGTCTCTGTTAAAAATATATTAAACTAAAAAAAAGAAGGAACTTAATAAGTATCGCTTTAAACCTTCTTTTGAACAAGACTTACAATAAATGTATAACAGGCATTTGTGTTTTAACCTATCTCTATGCTTTCACTTAATATTCTTTTTTTTTTTTTGAGACGGAGTCTTGCTTTATTGCCCAGGCTGGAGTGCAGTGGCACAACCTTGGCTCACGCCAACCTCCGCCTCACAGGTTCAAGCTATTCTCCTGCTTCAGCCTCTTGAGTAGCTGGGATTACAGGCACTCACCACCACGCCCGGCTAATTTTTTGTATTTTTAGTAGAGACAGGGTTTCACCATGTTGGCCAGGCTGGTCTCCAACTCCTGACCTCAAGTGATACGCCCACCTCGGAGTCCCAAAGTGCTGGGATTACAGGGGTGAGCTACTGCGCCCAGCCCTATTCTTGATAATCCTGTGAAGTCAAAATTATCACACCCCTTGTAGAGACAAGTAAATGGAGACTTGGATAAATTTCCTGGCATATTCCTTGGCACGTAATAGTTGCTCAATAAATGATGGCTGACCATCTCCAAGTGGAAAAGGCAAATCGCATACCCAGAATTTATGACTCTAAACCTCATGTACTTGCTTTTTTAAGATAAACTTTTAAACATTAGTTTTAATCACACAAGTACTGCATGAATATATATTCAATCATAAAATGTAACACAGTAGGCCAGGTGCAGTGGCTCACGCCTGTAATCCCAGCACTCTGGGAGGCTGAGGCGGGTAGATCATGAGGTCAGGAATTCAAGACCAGCCTGGCCAAGATGATGAAACCCCGTCTCTACTAAAAATTAGCCAGGCATGGTGGCCGGCACCGGTAATCCCAGCTACTCGGGAGGCTGAGGCAGAGAATTGCTTGAACCCGGGAGGCGGAGGTTGCAGTGAGCTGAGATTACTGCACTCCAGCCTGGGTGACAGAGCAAGACTCTGTCTCAACAATAAATAAATAAGTAAATTTAACACAATAGGCCAGGTGCAGTGGCTCATGACTATAATCTCAGCACTTTGAGAGGTTTGAGCTCAAGAGTTTGAGACCAGCCTGGGCAACATGGTGAGACCCTATCTCTCTAAAAAAAAAAAAAAAAAATTAATGCACTGAAGAGAAGCCTAACTTATCCTTTATCACATGTACCCACTTCTCCAACGGCCCAGTCTCAGTCCCCTCTACATGAGCAGTCTTCCTTATCAGTCCAGTGTTCTCCTCCAGGCCTTTTTCTACGCATTTTTGTTTTGCTCTGAACCACACTGATGGCAAGTTCATGGCCAGCTTTGATGATCTGGAGCATTAGCATTTTCCCTGGGAGTGAGCTCCACCACCTTCTCCCTTTCTTCTAGCCTCAGATTGTTGACCTTGATTTTTCTTCCCTCTTTCATAAAAAACACACAAAGTCGTTTCACTGGCAATCGAACCACCCTCTGCACAGAGGCCTCGGGAGATTTATTTCCAGCCCAGAGTAAAATCCTAGGCTGTAGTCTTGGCTCCAGCCTCGGCCCCGTGTTACAGAAAACAAACAAACAAACAAACAAAAAACAAAACCACAGTTGTTCAGTTTTTCCTTGACAGTGAACTCCTGCTCTAAAATAAACAACCATGACTGAAAAGGGGAGGAAAGAAAGACACAATGTTTTCCAAATGTGATACAGAATTCAAGGGTGAGAGGATGAGAGGGTGAGGGAGTGAGGGGTGGAGCTTGGAATATTTTCCTTTCTTTGTTAATCGTCTGTGGGGACTGTCTTTACTCTATAAAGTCAGCATTACCCATTCATCTCCAAGACATTTGTTTCCTGAAACAGCTGAGTTGGCAACGGAGAGACCTTCCTCCAGTGAGTGCTGAGACCTAGGTCAGAGCTCATGGTTGGTAGTATCGGCTTTCTGCCAAAAAACATGATTTGCTTGAAAAACGAATGGATCTCTTACTTGTAGTAAGAACACAGAACTAAAATAGGCCGGGTGCTGTGGCTCATGCCTGTAATCCTAGCAGTTTGGGAGGCCGAGACAGGCGAATCGCCTGGGGTCAGGAGACCAAGACCAGCCTGGCCAACATGGTGAAACTCTGTCTCTATTAAAAATACAAAAATCAGCCGGGCGTGGTAGCACAGGCCCATAGTCCCAGCTACATGAGAGGCTGAGGCAGGAGAATCACTTGAACCCAGGAGGAGGTGGTTGCTGTGAGCTGAGATTGCGTCACTGCACCCCAGCCTGGGTGAAAGAGCAAGACTCCATCTCCAAAATAAATAAATAAATAAATAAAGTAGAACTCAATCTAAACTAACCTTAAATTATACTTTGTTTAAGGAGTGTGAAGAACCTACTACTTATTGAATGCTCTACAATGAGCATACTACTTGTATATTTTACTGAGATATTAAATTGTATTTTTATTCTCGTAATGGCGGTCTCCCCTCCTTCATCCTAAGCAGGTAGCCAGAAGCAAGAGTTTCTAGGACCCCTCAAATCAGAGCCCTCCCCTACCCATGCCTAGGAGTTGGGTTCCCCTGGGTGGCCAGAGTGGGATTGTATGAGAGGGAGCAGGGCTTCAAGGGTTGGAAAAGATGGAACAAGCTGATAAACTCCCTTAGTAGAGAAGAGGGAGAGGAGAAATTTGGGAAAGCTCTCCAGAAAATAGGAAACATAGAACAGAGAGAAAAGTGGAGCTAGTAGGACCTCTGATGGGGATGATTGTGGGCTGAGCTGAGGGAATTCTGATCCCAGGCACAGAGATCTCTGGCCTGGGCAAAGACTTCCTGTGCTCCAGTTTGGCTCCAAGGCAGCATAAATACCACCTTCAAGGTAGGCTGGGACAATGGTCCAGTGCGGGCTGCTGATGGGAGGGTCTCAGCACAGGCTTCGGAGGACTTTTGCACAACCCTAGAGAAAGTAGTGCCTCCCAAAATGTGACTGAGTTGGGATTTTCCAACAACCAGGGAGGTGGGGCTCGTTAGCTGTTACAGAGAATGAGCATTTTCTTATACCTGATGGTGAAGGAATTCAATGCACACCCATTATATAAACACCAACTTTGATCCGCATAATACTTTTTATGCAACTTTTACTTTCGAATTTTATTTGTATGGGTGTATTCCATTTAATACTTTACAAGAGTCCAATAAAGCCCTTTCACATATAAAACCTCATTTTATCCTCACATCATGCTTTGACAGTGAATACGGTTCATATTGTCTAATTTGCTGAAGCTCAGAGAGAAAGCTGAGCCATGAATGGGTCTTTCGTGTCTCTTTCCTGTGTCCTGGGAGCCCTTGGTTGGGCCCCACGTTATCCCATTCAACCCCAAGGTTGGCTACCAGCACTTCTGGCCTTAACCTTTGCCAAAATTTTGACTCTGTAACTCCCATTCCTTTGATCTGCCTTGCCCTGTGCATACGAGGGAAACCTGTGTCTGTTCTCCATGAATACTCCATGCTTGGTTATGATCCTGGTCAATTATAATCTTCTCAATATGAGGACACTCCTTTCTTTGTTTCAACTTGTTCAGATTAAAAAACATAGAATGAGCATCTCCCATGTGTCAGGTATGTGCAAGGCATTCTCATACAGTCCCTCATTACTCTTATGTAAGAGGTATAACTGTGCCTGGTTTTTGGATGTGGAACCTAAGGTTCAGGAAGGTTAAGGAATGCGCCCAACATCACCCAGCTAGGAAGCAGGAGTACAGGGATTCACACCTTCCTTCTCTGAGTCCAAGTCTCTGCTCTGTGCCTAACTCCACTGGGTTGCCTTACACAGTTTCCGGGTTCTGCATCCATTCCAAGTAGAAAATAAGGTCAATGTTCAAAGAAAAGCTATGCCTCATTTCTCTGAATCCCAAGTTGCATGTTGCTATCTGCCGTGACTTAAAGTCACTCCAGGAGTAAGAATTCAGTTTTGACTGTTATCTTAGATACATTATTAGAACAGCAGCCCTAGGGTTACCGGAAAGGGGTCCGGATCCAGACCCCAAGAGAGGGTTCTTGGATCTTGCGCAAGAAAGAATTCAGGGCGAGTCCACAGTGGAAAACGAAAGCAAGATTATTAATAAAGTAAAGGAATAAAAGAATGGCTACTCCATAGACAGAGCAGCCCCGAGGGCTGCTGGTTGCCCATTTTTATGGGTTTTTTTTGATGATATACTAAACAAGGGGTGGATTATTCATGCCTCCTCTTTTTAGACTACATAGGGTAACTTCCTGACGTTACCTGGAGCGCCACTGCACTCCAGCCTGGGTGACTGAGTGAGACCCTGTCTTAAATAAATAAAATAAAATAAAAATTAAAGAAACAGTTTGACCTTAAAGCATTTAGCAAATCTGAGGTTTGACCTTAATTTAGACTAAATGTTTATATTTTAAAGACATTTTATTTTACCAGTAATTTTTAAAACTGTCTTTATTTTTAAGATTACTAAAGTCACGTGAACAAAAAGGCATTAAAGTTTCTATTTTTTGACAAAATATTTGATTTAAGTGCTTATTTTTTAACCCAATTAATTAGAGCTTTTTATATATAAACATACAACACATATAAATACACAGACAGCAGATTCAGCACTTGTAAGATTTTTCATTTGCCAGTTTCTTAATTGGATGACTGGCTTCAGGGCGGAGCCCTTGGAAGAACAAGGCTGGGAAAGCTTGGTTTCTAGGGCCAAATAAGCAGCAAATAAGCAGCTGAAGGCAAAGACAGAGTCTTAAAATTAAGGATGCCATTTTACACTGGATCCTGGATCCCCAGAAGGAGGGAAATACTATAGGAGAAGACAGTGCAGTCCTTCTTTGCATTGCACTGCAAGGCAACCCAAAGCCAATTAGCCCATTTTGTAATCAGCCCATCCCTCGTGGGAGTTTTATCTCCCATTGGAGTTGGGAATGTTTCCTTATCTTCCAGGTGGCTAAGAGCATGCTTCTCTGATTTAAGTGTGCAAAGAGTCAAGTCTCCCTCCGTAACTACTATTAGCCATCCCTTAAAGTATATTTCCTATCTGGTTATTATATACCAAAGCTCTCTTATAATGCGAAGTAAATTTTGATTCCCTCAAAACTCAAAACTGTCAGATAACACAATGCAAAACAGAACAGAGCCTTTGATTTTGAGAGGGATCTATCTGCTTTTAATTTCTGGGGTTTCATGAGGAAAACAGAGGCTTTTTTTCCCAAAACGGGGTCTGTGGTGCCTTCTCTGTTTTTCCCAAGGAGTCCCAGCTACCAGAAGTTATTTTAAGGCCTTTCATGTGTGCATTAATAGTGGCAAGAAGGCCGTGTGCAGTGGCTCATGCCTGTAATCCCAGCACTTTGGGAGGCCGAGGCGGGCAGATCACTTGAGGTCGGGAGTTCGAGACCAGCCTGACCAACATGGAGAAACTCCATCTCTACTAAAAATACAAAATTAGCCAGGCGTGGTGGCACATGCTTGTAATCCAAGCTACTCAGGAGGTTGAAGCAGGAGAATCGCTTGAACCCGGGAGGCAGAGCTCACGAAGAGCCGAGATCGTGCCATTGCACTCTAGCCTGGGCAAAAAGAGTGAAATTCTGTCTCAAAAAAAAAAAAAAAAGAAAAGTGGCAAGAAAAAAAATGGAGAAAAATGATTTAGTTGATTGAGAAGAAAAAACTTTTTTTCAGTAAAACAAGTTCCAAGAAGAGAAAAGCAGAGGCCTTTTAAGTATATTTATAGCTTTTTAATTCACTTTTAATTAAGCTGACTTTAAACCATAGTGCTCTTTAAAAAATAAATCCTTTTAGATTTCTTCTTACCTGACTTTAGCCATGCCAAGCGGCCAATATTTTTAGCTTTTGAACTTTACCAAAGGTAACCTCCTAGGTGCTTAGAGAAAGGAAAATTTAAGACAGTCCATGGAGAAGAGAATAGACAAGGTCACACAGATATTAAACCAGAAACAACTTACTTTCTAGGTGGGGAATATGAACCTGGACCGCCACTCTGAAAGCGCAAAACCTTGGGTACTGAGCTACCAGATGGGACAGTTCCCATGTTATTTCCCAGAAGAGGTCTAGAGTACTTAATTTTGAGCTTGCAAAGGCTTTTAACTATTTAATATGATTTTTAGAGCTAAATATGATATGAACCCTAGAATTATTGTTCCCTGAAGCAGAGACCAAAAGAAAGTACTGCCACGTGGTTAACAGGTCAAGCTCCCAAGGGCATAAAACAATGTGGAGACTTCATCCAGTTTCTTGTTTGTTTCAGGGACCTGCAGCCACGTTTGTTACTGACCACCTTGCTGGGTTGTCTTGAAAAGTGGGCTTACAGGTGTTCTAAGCCCATGTTTTATCTTGAAGTACCCCTTGACACTGAAAAACGAATTCATAGCACAAAATACACCAGCTTAAGACTAGCCTTAGAATTCTTTTTCACATTAATTAAAACTTTACGGAGGAGATAAACACTGATTTATTTATTTTTTATTTTAATTTAATTTTATTTTATTTTCTTACCATTCATTCAACCATTTGCCCAGAAAGAAAGAAGCCAGAAATTTGACTGGTAAGAAATTCTTACCCTTTTGCTGGCATTCCAGGGTTCTGGGTTCCCTTTCTTTGAGAGGCCCTAGTGATCCAGCTTGCCGCACCATCGTCCTGGGGGCCAAGCCACATTATAAAGGAAAAATTTTTTTTTCCTTCTGGCCAGAGCAAAATATGTGTGATAAAATATAGACATTAGCCACTTTGCTTAGCACCCAATATTAAACTGGCAAGTCTTAAATTTGCCCACAGATGGGCCTCATCATCTTTAATCCAACCTCCCACTTGGAGTTTCAACACGTGGTCTCTGGGCAAGATGGTTACCCTGAGTAACAGAAAAGATAAAAAAAAGAAAGAAAAAAAAAAAAAAAGGAAAGGAGCGGGAGAAACGCATTGCCTGAGGCAGGGTGGGGAAGGTGAAATGATCAGGGAGGCCAGAGAAAGACCCACCCATTGCAGCCACAGTTCAGGAAGCTGCGGCTGCTTCTCAGTAGCAAAGGGATTTTTCCAGCCATCCCATTCACTTTCAAGTTTTCCCTTTTAGGGAGGAAAAAGCTCCCCGTGTCCCACGATTCTGTACCTGCCTAATCCTGTCACCCACAGCCATTAGCAAAGAGTACAAGGCAGATGACTCCGAAGAGAATAACAGTTAACACCTTGTAGTGGCAAAACTGTTCTTAAAGGGACTTTACCAAGCGGGGGGTCTCTAACCCCCTAAATTTTAGAAGGGAGTCTAACCCTCCTAAGTTGGGCCCCTAACCCAAGATTGGTCAAACATTCTTGCCTTTTATTAAGAGGGCCCTCTAACCCACTCTGTCTTAGGAGAGACTCTAACTCCCCTAAGTTGGGCCTTTAACCTAATCTCATTTTTTACCCGGCTACCCCATTACTTACCCAAAGTTGTCCAACCAGTGCTCCAGTCTATCTCCTTTGGGTTGGGGGCTCTCTTTAATATATGTTACAGGACCCCAACACTTGCCCAAAGGTAGCTGTTGGGTCAGGGTTTCTGCACTATAGTTGCGGTCGCCAGATATATGTTACAGGAAAGGGGTCCTGATTCAGACTGCAAGAGAGGGTTCTTGGATCTTGTGCAAGAAAGAATTCAGGGCGAGTTCGCAGTGCAAAGTGAAAGCAAGTTTATTTAGAAAGTAAAGGAATAAAAGAATCGCTGCTCCATAGACAGAGCAGCCCTGAGGGCCACTGTTTGCCATTTTTACGGTTATTTTTTGATAATATGCTAAACAAGAGGTGGATTATTCATATTTCCTTTTTTTTTTTTTTTTTTTTTTTTTTTTTGGTGAGATGGAGTTTTGCTCTTGCCCAGCTAGAGTGCAGTGGTGCAATCTTGGCTCACTGCAAACTCCACCTTCTGGTTTCAAGCGATTCTCCTGCCTCAGCCTCCCAAGTTGCTGGGATTACAGGTGCCTGCCACCACGCCCAGCTAATTTTTTTGTATTTTTAGTAGAGACGGGGTTTCATCACGTTGGTCAGGCTGGTCTCGAACGGCTGATCTCGTGATCCACCAGCCTTGGTCTCCCAAAGTGCTGGGATTACAGGTGTGACCCACCGTGCCCGGCATGCCTCCCCTTTTTAGACCATATAGGGTAACTTCCTGACGTTGCCATGGCATTTGTAAACTGTCAGGGCGCTGGTGGGAGTGTAGCAGTGAGGATGACCAGAGGTCAGTCTCATCGCCATTTTGGTTTTGGTGGGTTTTGGCCAGTTCCTTTACAGTAATCTGTTTTATCAGCGAGGTCTTTATATCTTACATTTTGTGGTGACCTCCTATCTTATTCTGTGACTTAGAATGCCCTGACCATATGGGAATGCAGCCCAGGACGTTTCAGCCTCATTTTACCCAGCTCCTATTTAAGATGGAGTTGCTCTGGTTCACATGCCTCTGACACTAGTTCTTGCAGCTCAGTCTCCTAAAGTGAGTCCCATGGAACAACCATTGCAGGAGATGTTTTGCAAACAAGAGATTCTGTGGGAAAAGCCCGGGAAATGACCCTGTAACAGGATTTGCTACCACATTTCTTCTTACACAAACACATGCATTTGAATTGCCAAGGAGCATGTGGGGTCAATGTGTATTATATTGTTTCCCAAACTTATTTGATCATAGAACCTCCTCTTCCCCTTTTAGGCAGAGCATCTTCCATAGCTAAGTGGAAGCAGAAAGTTTTCAGAAACTCATCTGTGGTTTCATTACAGCTGAAGACATTCCAGCTTTTCATCACATGGTTGCTGACCACCACCAGAGTAATCCCGGTCTCTGAAAGCAGCCAAAGGGAAAACTAAGCTGATACACCCTCCCCAGCAGGAAAAATCCCCTTCTTCATAAGTGGAGATGACGGAGTTGACAGGCTGCCATAGGACAATGCAGCTTCAGGATCCTGAGAGATGGCTGGGGCTTTGTATAGAAGGGGAAACTGAGCCCAGGGAGAGAAAATGGCTTGTTCTAGTCACCCAGCTAGAGCTACAACTCCTTCTTAAGGCCCGGTACTAAGGCGTTAAGCTTCAGTGAAATCCAGAAACTTTACAAACTTTATCTTGTTTAACTTTTTTTTTTCTTTTTTTTTTTTTGAGACGGAGTTCTGTTTTGTCACCAGGCTGGAGTGCAGTGGCACGATCTCAGCTCACTGCAACCTCCGCCTCCTAGGTTCAAGGGATTTTCCTGCCTCAGCCTCCTGAGTAGCTGGGATTACAGGCGCCCGCCAGCACACCTGGCTAATTTTTGTATTTTTAGTAGAGACGGGGCTTTGCCATTTTGGCCAGGCTGGACTTGAACTCCTGACCTCAGGTGATCCACCTGCCTTGGCCTCCCAAAGTGCTGGGATTATAGGCGTGAGCCACCGTGCCCGGCTATCTTGCTTAACTTTTAAGAAATATATATACACAGAGTTTCTGTACTCTTCATTTCACGACATTAGCAACTGTCTGTAAAAGAAGGGTTGCCAGATGAAATCTAGGGTGGCCAGTTAAATTTAAATTTCAGATAAGCAACAAATAATGCTTATACTAAAAGACTATTCATTTCTTATCCGTATTTTTATTTGCTAAAGCTTACAGTCCTACATGGGTCCAAAGCCCTTAGGAAAAATTTAACCATGGTGTAGTGAAAAGCATGGAAAAGGTTTTATTTGTTTGTTTTGTTTTGTATTGTTTGAGACAGGATCTCACTTTGTTTCCCAGGCTGGAGTGTAGTGGTGTGATCACGGCTCACTGCAGCCTCAACCTCCCAGGCTCAAGTGATCTTCCCTCCTCAGCCTCCTGAGTAACTGGGACCACAGGCATGTGCCATTACACAAGCTATTTTTTTTTTTTTTTTTTTTTTTTTGTAGAGACAGGGTTTTGCTGTGTTGCCTAGGCTGGTCTCGATCTCCTGGCCTCAAGTGATCCTTCCACTTCAGCCTCCCAAAGTGCTGGGATTACAGGTGTGAGCTACTGTGCCCAGGCAAAAAGTTTTGATATTAGGTTAACATTCTAATTTGGCCACTTACAGACTTTGTGACCTTGGACAAGTTACTTAACAACTCTGAGCCACAAAGAGTTGTAATAAAAATTAATTGAAACATGTGGGAAAGCTCCTAGCACAGTGTCTGGCATGTAGTTGGCACTCAAAAATGGACAGTTATTATTATTATTATATTATTTTCTTAGACTAACACTCCTGGACAGGCCCTTGTCCTGGTCAAAAAAAAAAAAACATAAACGTAGATCTTAAGGGAATGAGTTGAAAATGTGCACTTGACTTGGCAACCTGACCATACACTTTGTTTCCCACTACAACCAGAAAAATCCATAGCAAAATGGAGACTGTGGGCTTCGGCCTGTGTGGCAGGCACTGCTACATGCCCACCTGGGGTAAAATCCAGGTTTTGTGGAACCTGAAATTTATGCATTTTTGAGTGGGTGGGGGGAGAAAAATAATATACAACTAAGTATATACAATTAGATATAAGGCTGGGCACGGTGGCTCACACCTGTAATCCCAGCACTTTGGGAGTCCGAGGTGGGTGGATCACAAGGTCAGGAGTTCAAGACCAGCCTGGCTAACATGGTGAAACCCTGTCTCTACGAAAAAAATACAAAAATTAGCTGGGTGTGGTGGTGTGCACCTGTAATCCCAGCTGCTCGGGAGGCTGAGGCAGGCAAATTGCTTGAACCCGGGAGGCGGAGGTTGCAGTGAGCCAAGATTGCACCACTGCACTCCAGCCTGGGCGACAGAGCAAGACTCCGTCTCAAAACAAAAACAAAAACAAAACAAATGAACAAAAAAACCAATTAGATATAAGGCACTGGAAGGGGGTCTGATAAGCAAGATGCCCCGAAGCTTGAGCTTCATTAGCTTTTCAGTAAACCTACTCTAACACTTACCTAATACCCATTCCCCACTGCTTAATTCTTAACAGAACACAAATTTTATTTGGGTGGCACTGTTTCCAGCTTTAAAATAATAATAAGTAACCCTCCATTTCCCGGGTTCTCTTGCAGTGAGACATGGCCACATGACCTACTTCTGGTCCACTCAATGTTAATGAAGTCTATTACAACTTATAGAAAAACAAATGTTTCCCTGATTAAGAGGGACAGGTTCCCCTGGAACTCTCCTTTGCCTTTGCTCTTTCCCTTTCTTCTTTCTTGGAATGACGACAGATTCCAGGAGATGGCAGCCATCTTGGTACCATGAGGACAAAAGCCACAGGTTAATATGGTTTATCAGAAAGATAGAAGGCGCATGGATCCCGAGTGGGTGGCATTATGGGGCCACCATACCTGTACTGAATGGCCTATCTCCAGAATTCTTGTTATGTGAGAAAAATAAGCCCCTTTGTTCCAGCCACTATAGTCTGATTTCTGTAATGTGGAGCCAAGTACAATCTGAACTGGTACAGCATCAGACATACCTGGGTTCAAATCATGACTCTAACACTTACTATTTGGGTGACTTTGGGCAAGTTATCCAAATTCTCTGCAATTTAATTGTATTTACAAAACAAGGGTTACTATGATGATTAAATATTAAATTAATATTATAATACATTAATATATTAATATTAATGTAATAAATGCATTAAATATTAAATACAGAACTCAGAAGCAGACTTGTTTCTGTAAGAGACTGACATATGATAGAAGTGGCTTCACAAATGAGTAGAAAAAGGACAGGTTGGTTATTTAGTAGATGGTGCTGGGGAAACCAACTCACTCTATAAGAGAAAAAGTTGGCACCCTAATTCCTACAATATGAAAAAAAAGTCCTTAAATAGCTTAAAGACCTACCCAAGAAAGATAAAAACTATAAAACTAATAGAAGAAAAATATAAGATCGTATCTTGGACATTTTGACGTGAGTATGAATTTTAAAAACAAGAGTCCAAAAACACAAATTTTAGGGGAAAAATTAATGGACTCGGCTACATTAAACATTAGCAATCTTTTTTTTTTTTGAGGTGGAGTCTCACTCTGTCACCCCGACTGGAGTGCAATGGCATGATCTCAGCTCACTGCAACCTCTGCCTCCCGGGTTCAAGCAATTATCCTGGCTCAGCCTTCCAAGTAGCTGTGATTACAGGTGCCTGCCACCACGCCTGGCTATTTTTTTGTATTTTTAGTAGAAACAGGGTTTTGCCGTGTTGGCCAGGCTAGTCTCAAACTCCTGAACTTGTGATCCGCCTGCCTCGGCCTCCCAAAGTGCTGAGATTACAGGTGTGAACCACCATGCCCAGCCTAAAAATTAACATGTTTTTTAAACAAAGGATACCATAGCAAAATTAACAGATGGATGGACCAGAGAAGAGATTTTCAACCTAAAACCAATAGGGAATTAATATCTAGAGTTTAGATTCTAGGCCTGCACTGTTCAATATGGTTGCTACCAGCCATATATAGTATTGAGCACCTTATAATGACACAGTCAAAATTGAGATGTGCTAAAGTGTAAAATATATAACCAAATTTCAATGTCTCAGCATGCACAAAGGACTGTAATGTATCTTAATAATTTTTTGTATTGACTATATGTTGAAACGATAGATTAGACACATTATGTTATATGAAATATATATATATATATATATATATTTTTTTTTTGAGATAAGTTCTCACTCTGTCGCCCAGGCTGAAGTTCAGTGTTGCAATCTCAGCTCACTGCAACCTTCACTTCTTGGGCTCAAGCAATCCTCTTGCCTCAGCTCCACTATGTAGCCGGGACTACAGATGCGAGCCACCATGCCTGGCTAATTTTTGTATTTTTTTTGTAGTGACAGGGTTTCACCATGTTGCCCAGGCTGGTCTTGAACTCCTGACCTCAAGCAATCCACCTGCCTCGAACTCCCAAAGTAATAGGATTACAGGCGTGAATCACCATGCCTGGCCAAAATATATCGTTAAAATTAATTGTATGTTTCTTTTTACCTTGTAAATATGGCTATTAGAACATTAGTTATTACATATGTGGCTCACATTGTATTTCTATTGGATAGCACTGTTCCGGGCTATATAAGAAACTCCTAAATATCTGCCAGAAGGAAAAAATGGAAATACAAGAGGAAAATGGACAAAATGTATTAACAGATGATTCACAAAAGGGGAAACCTAAATAGCTAATAAGTATATGAAAAATATTCAATCTCATAAATAATCAGAGGACTACAAACAAATGCAATGATGAGATTTATTTGACAGCCAACACATTGGCAAAACTTAAATATAGTTTCAAATGGTAACAAGCATGTGAAAAAAAGAGGATCTTCATGCAATGCTGACGGGAGTCTAGACCGGCAAAGCCATTCCTGAGTAATTCCAGTTGTACCAATGAAACTATGTTTGTGTGTATGCAAGGCAGATATTCGGTAGCTGTATACCAGTACGGCACACCAGCAACACCTGTTCCAAGTGGTCAGTGCTGCGCCTTGATGGATGTTAAAATTTTTATTTATTTATTTTTTGAGACAGACTCTCGCTCTTGCTGCCCAGTTTGGAGTGTAGTGGTGCAATCTCGGCTTGCTGCAACCTCTGCCTCACGGGTTCAAGTGATTCTCCTGCTTTAGCCTCCTGAGTAGCTGGGATTATAGACATGCTCCACCACACCTGGCTAATTTTTGTATTTTTAGCAGAGATGGGGTTTTGCCATGTTGGCCAGGCTGGTCTCGAACTCCCGACCTAAGGTGATCCGCCCGCCTCGGCCTCCCAAAGTGCTGGGATTATAGGTGTGAGCCACTGCGCCTAGCCAATTGTTAAATATTTTGAATATCACACACATATACTCTATGAAACAGCTATCCCACTTCTGAGAATGTACCCTAGAGAAACTGTCTCACATACATCTGTAAGATAACCAGATAAATATAAATAACTACAATAATGAGAGATTGACCTGACACCCATCAGATGTGCACACACTTTAACCCAGAATTGTCTGGAACAAGAAGATGGAGGCTACCTAGTTGTCTACCACTGGGGAACTGTTAAGTAAAACCTGGCCTATATATTCGGTGAACTGTTTTGTAAAATCTAGAACTCATGATCCAGATTTACATATCACAGCATGAATAGATCTCAAGAAGAAAGTGTTGAGGAAAAAAGTGGAAAGAATGAGATTTATAGTGTGGTTCTATTTGTGTGAATTAAAAAAAAAATCAATACCATACAGTGAAAGATTTACACATATATCAAAATAGACAAATGGAAGGTAAGTTAGATGGACTTAGGTTAAACAGAATCAGTTTGAGTATTTATGGTGGGGAAGAAGGACAGAAGTGGAAATGGAGGGTGAAGAGGAAGAGGAAAAAATAAAATAAAATAAAGCAAAAGGGAGATCATCTACTCAGGTTGCCATGTTTAGCAAATAAAAATATAGGACTCCCAGTTAAATCTGAATATCAGATAAAGAACAGATAGCATTTCAGTATAAGCATGTCACCATACTTAGACATATGTCTATAATATTGACAGTGGTTAAACAAGTGACTAAATTCAAATTTAACTGTGTGTCCTGGATTTTATCTGCCAGCCCTAGACTCATGACATTGGCAAGTTCTCTCCTCTGCCTGGCTGAGCTGTCCAGGTGGTCATAAGAGTGATGCTCATCAGATCATAGTTATTGCTAGTTTGGTCCTGCTTCCCATCATGGCGGCCCCGGATGAACCCTGGCACTGCTCACACCTCTCTGATTGGGTCCCTGGATATCAACAGGCTGTCTCCTCATCAGAAGGGCAGTATGAATCAAGGGTCTCTTGGGCCATTTACAGCAATTACCACACCGTGCCCTGTGTTAAAGCCCAGTCTTTAGGATGCCCTGGGAAATGAAGCCCATCACCTCTCAATTATGTGATACACTGAAGAGCACCTGGGAAGAAGGGTGAGAGTAGGTGAGGGGTGAAATCACAGGCATTATTGCCAGTCTGGCTTTGGTTCAAATCCCAGCTCTGCCATTTATTAGCTGTCTGACCTTAGGCAATTTATCTCCTGAGCTTCTGTGTTTTCATCTGTAAAATGGGAGGAAAAAAAAATCAATATTTCAAAAGTCTCTTGTGAGGATAATCAGAAAAAATAAGAAGAATAAAAAGAAAGTATATGTACAGGGTACAGTACAACTACTGAATATATATATATTTTTCTGTACATGCTACATATATACACATACATATATGTATACATACATACATATATACATATATATGTAGCATGTATAGAAAAAATATATATGTGACATGTATAGAAAAAAAACCCTGGAAGGAAATCTAAAATGTTGACAGTGGTTATGTAAATAGTAAATGAGAGAGATCATGTAAAGTGCTTAGTGCATGATATTCACTCAATAACTGTTATCATTTTCTGTTACTGTTTCTTGAGGTGGGATCATGAATAATGGTTATTTTTTCTTTATACTTGTTTGTATTTCCCCCACATTTTCTAAGATGAAAGCATAATTATGTTTGAACCAACACACATTTGTAGGACAGCTACCATGTCCTGGGAACTGTGTTGGCTCCTTGGCATAGACCCTGAACAGACAAGGCTGTAGCAGGAAGCGCAGGCTGAGACGACAGGATGATGTCTTTACGGTCGCTGTTCTTGCTTCTGCTTTCTGTGTTGTAAAATCTGTAGACCTCCTACAATACATGAGATAAGCAAAATAGCCCCAATGGGCTTGGTATCTTCATTTAGGCTTTCAGATTGTTCCTCCCCATCATATGCTCTCTTTCTTTCCTCTTTACTATTCTTCTCTTACAGAGCACTAGAAAGAGGCATTAAAAACCATCGAGTAGGGCTGGGCATGGTGGCTCACACCTGTAATCCTAGCACTTTGGGAGGTCGAGGCGGGCAGATCACCTGAGGTCAGGAGTTCAAGACCAGCCTGATCAACATGGAGAAACACTGTCTGTACTAAAAATACAAAATTAGCTGGGCGTGGTGGTGTGTGCCTGTAATCCCAACTACTTGGGAGGCTGAGGCAGGGGAATCACTTGAACCCAGAAGGCAGAGGTTGCAGTGAGCCGAGATCACGCCATTGCACTCCAGCCTGGGCAACAAGAGTGAAACTCCGTCTCAAAAAAAAAAAAGCCATCTAGCAGGTTGAGTGCAGTGGCTCATGCCTGTAATCCCAGCACTTTGGGAGGCCAAGATGAGCAGATCACGAGGTCAGGAGATTGAGGCCATCCCAGCTAACATGGTGAAACCCCATCTTTACTGAAAATACAAAAAATTAGCCGGGCGTGGTAGGATGTGCCTGTAGTCCCAGCTACTCGGGAGGCTGAGGCAGGAGAATCGCTTGAACCCAGGAGGCAGAGGTTGCAGTGAGCCAAGATCCTGTCACTGCACTCCAGCCTGGGTGACAAAGCAAGACTCCATCTCAAACAAAAACAAAAACAAAAACAAAACAAAGAACAAGTTAATGTAATGATGTCACATCTGTGTTCAACTCGGTTTAGAAAACACAGTTTAGACTAAGCATGGCTTTCTTTGCCTTTTCTCTCTAATGTGGGGCTGCTACTTGTTTATTTGTGTAGTCCTTTTTGAGCATTCAACAGATACTATATTTATTGGGTTTTTTTCATGAGTCAGACTCAGCAGACAGATGGAAGGAAATTCTAAAAGTCTGGGGAAAAACATCTTTATGTGAGAAAAAATTACAATCGACAAACATCAAGTACCCTTTCTGGGAGTGTTTATACTTAGAAAGAGGTTTCATTTCTTTTTACCTGAAAAGAACAGCTGTAATAGTGGAATTTCGGCCAGTGTGACATGTCAGGAGAGGAGGTCTATTTGGGGACAGGAATACCCTCCCAAAGTCACTCAAATCATGCAATTGAGGCAGCACTTTCCTTGTCTGGGCAGAGGTCTTTCCAAAGGGTGGGTCCCAGTGGCAAGATGACTTCCAGCTTCATCTTGAGAAAAGATGGAGATGGGACCCTTGATGGGACTTGACCCTTGTGTAACTTTGCAGAAAAGAGAAGAGAGCAACAGTGGGAAGAACTTGCTCCATTCATGGCCATCTGGGTGGTGGAGCAGGTGTCTCCAGGTGTGTTCAGGTTGCCATGTCAATAAGCACGTCAGCCTGCACCTACCCTGCTGTTTCCAGAGAAACCCTCTCCTCTTCCTGGTGTCCTTTGCTCTGGGATTCAGCTTCCTCTACCATGACTATGAGTGAGCACAGATCCCACAGAAATCCTCTGCCCTTGACCCGTTCTCTAAGTGTTTAGAAGCACATCTGTAGGTGGGAAGGAAAGACAGTGGGAAGGAATGTCAGATGAATGACTTCAAAATGTCAACCCAAAGGCCTGTTGCTTCCTAAGTAGGTGGCCATGGCAAATGCTTTACCTTCCCAGGCTTCAGTTTCTTAATCTGAAAGTGAGGATAACGATAGAATCTTCAGAGGGTTGTGGGAGGATTAAATGAAATCACACGTGAAAATGCTTTAGCACAGTGGTAAATGCTTAATTAATAGTAGCTTGGATCATTATTCATGCCCCGAAAATTCAGGATATAAGACCAATCAATTCTTAGGGAGGCTCGTGGACCTGGCATGCACCTGTCTCCCACCACTGGCTCCCTGGGAGGCCCACAGTCTACTTTGCATATTTCCTAGCAGAGAAGAGAAGTGGCTTTATCTGTGGGGTAAAGTCCCCCACTCCAGGAGGGAATTCAGGGGGTGGAACAGAATGAGTGTTGGATTCTGATCTCTGTGGATGACTCACCTGCTTTGGCTTGGAACTTGCCTTTGCAAAATGGAGATAATAAAGCATTTCCCCCTTCACTGCCTCTCCCTTGTCTCCCAATTTATGAGTCTGGCAGGAACTGATTAGCTTGTAAACTGTTCTGGTCTCCCCTGGAGAAAAACATCTGATGGAGGCAGTGAGGATGGTTACAGTTTTCAGAATTGAAGATTTCAAAGCAACGCTTCCCAATACGTGGAAGTGAAGACTTTGTTACATCTGGACTCAGGCAAGTGTAGGGTACAAATAGTATAGTATTACCTGGGAAGGTCAATCTTGGAGAACCAATGGTCCTAGGGTTAGTATTTGTGCCTGAAGCTATGTGGTAGGATAAATGATTCTCAGACCCTTGGCAACAAGGAACTTTTATTCAAAACTTTGTGGTCAGGGCACAGGCTCTGAGTTGGACTCTCAGGTTTGAATTCTAGCTCAACTGTTGCTAGCTGTGTGACCTTGCACCAGTTTGCTAATCTTTCTGAGCCTCAGTTTCCTCATATGTAAAATAGAAGTAATGACAATACCTAACTCATAGGATTGTTTTCAGTATTAAATGAGTTTTAAAAATCTAAAGCTTGAACAGAGTGTTTGACACAGCCAAAGGCTTGGTAAGTAAGTATTAGCTTTTATCCATCAGTTTATCCATGTATATCATCATGATGTGGACTGAGCAGTGCTGTGTAGAAGTAAGAATCTGGGATTTGAAACAATTACACCCTGAGTTCCAATCCTACCTGACCACTCAGAAGTTTTGTGACCTCTGGGCCTTTGCACATACTGTCCCTCAGTTTCTGTATCTAATGGCTGAAAGATGATGATATCTAAATAAGCTGTATAAAATACAAAAACATCTTTAAAGTGTCAAAGAGCTAACAAGACACTGAGGAAGACTGGCTGAGATCTGGGAAAAGACAGGATCTCAGAGAGGTGAGCCCAATACTCCAGGCTGCTTTTGTCCAGGAACGTTGGCTGATGTTGAATAGGCACTAAATGATTGAGCTGTAATTTTGTCAGCCTGTAGAGATCTGAGAGGGAACTAGAGTAGGATTTTGAATCCCATAAAGGGTAGGGATTCTGGTAAACCATTGTAATTTTTAGCTGAGGTCCAGAAAGCCCATACTTCAGGAGAAAGGGTGAAATGGAAGTAAACCAACTCTAGCTTGAACTGTGACTAGTCTTTGAGTCATCAGGGTGGCCCAGAAAATCTCAATGTTTTGAATTTGATTAAATCATCTAAGACAGTCAGTAGCCTCAGGTGTTTGACAGAAGCTAATGACAATCCCCTTTGGAAGAACAGAACATCATCCTTGGCCTCAAATTATTTTAATAATTATGTTTTAAAATACAGTATCCAATAAGCAAGAAAGATATCTAGGCACATGAAAAGACAAGACATTGCCTTGTCACGCCTGTAATCCCAGCACTTTGGGAGGCCCAGGCGGACAGATCACAAGGTCAGAAGTTCAAGACCAGCCTGATCAACATGGTGAAACCCCGTCTTTACTAAAAATACAAAAATTAGCCCGGCGTGGTAGTGCATGCCTGTAATCCCAGCTACTGGGGAGGCTGAGGCCGGCAGATCACCTGAGCTCAGGAGTTTGAGACCAGCCTGACCAACATAGTAAAACCCCATCTTTACTAAAAATACAAAAATTAGCCAGGTGTGGCAGCACATGGATGTAATCCCAGCACTTTGGGAGGCTGAGGTGGGTGGATCACTTGAGGTCAGGGGTTTGAGACCAGCCTGGTCAACATGGTAAAATCCCGTCTTTACTAAAAATAAAAAAAATTAGCCAGGGCTGGTGGCACGTGCCTGTATTCCCAGCTACTGAGGAGGCTAAGGCAGGAGAATCGCTTGAACCCGGGAGGTGGAGGTTGCAGTGAGCCACGATCATGCGATTGCACTCCAGCCTGGGCAACAGAGCAAGACTCCATCTCAGAAAAAAGACGAGACACCATGAACAAGAACAAGAGTCAAGAGAAACAACAGACAGCAGAAACAGATCCATAAGAACTACTGTTGATGGAATTAACAGAGACCAATCAGAAAACAACCATGCTTACTACATTCAAGGAGATACAAGTTGGAAGATGTTGTCAGAAAACGGGAAAGTGATAAAAAGTGATAGCATATTTGAAAAAGAACCAATAGAAATTCCATAACTGAAAAATATAAGAACCAAAACTAAGAATGCAATGGATGGTTTTAGTGTTAGATTAGACGCAGCTAAAGAAAAAATAGCAACGAACTGTAAAGGTCAAAACAGGTCAAAAGACAATCTTTTAAAATACAGTATGGGGAATTAAAAAGGCAGGAAATATAGAAGAAGTAAATAACATGAAATGTCTAACTTAATAATTAGAGTCTCAGAAGGAAAAAGACAATGGAGCACAGGTTATGTTTGAAGATAGTGACTAAAAAAGGTGCCAGAAGCCAGATGCAGTGGCTCACACCCGTAATCCCAGCACTTTGGGAGGCTGAGGCGGGTGGATCACCTGAGGTCAAGAGTTCGAGACCAGCCTGGCCAACATGGAGAAATCCCATCTCTACTAAAAATACAAAATTAGCTGGGTGTGGTGGCACATGCCTGTAATCCCAGCTACTCGGGAAGCTGAGGCATGAGAATCGATTGAACCCGGGAGGTGGAGGTTGTGGTGAGCTGAGATCGCACCATTGCATTCCAGACTGGGCAACAAGAGCGAAACTCCGTCTCAAAAAAAAAAAAAAAAAAAGGTGCCAGAGATGAGAATACATTTCTTCAGATACAAGAAGCCCAACAATTCCCTTTTGTTTAAAGAAGCCCAAGAATAAACAGGAAGAAATCCACACCTAATGATGAAACTGCCCCAGTGATTCCTATTCTTGGAACTTTCTTTCGCAATGACCATTCTAGCTAAATCTTATCCAAGGGCACATCTTATCTTACAACTAATGTAAACTAAAATACTTCATGTTTCTCCTCCTCTCCCCAGTTCTGAGTTAGGTGGACCCTCCTCTTTATTCCCAAAACATCCTAGGCTTACTTGGATTTTCTAGCAAATCATACTTGACATTGCCTCTTTTTTTTTTTTTCCCCCGAGACGTAGTCTTTCTCTGTTGCCCAGGCTGGAGTGCAGTGGCGTGATCTTGGCTCACTGCAACCTCTGCCTCCCGGGTTCAAGCAATTCTCCTGCCTCAGGCTACCGAGTAGGTGGGATTACAGGCGCACGACACCATGCCTGGCTGATTTTTGTATTTTTAGTAGAGACGGAGTTTCACCATGTTGGCCAGCTTGGTCTTGAACTCCTGACCTCGTGATCCACCTTCGTCGGCCTCCCAAAGTGCTGGGATTATCGGCATGAGCCACCGTGCCTGGCCCAACATTGCCTCTTTATCTTAACTCTTAACACCAGACTGTGAGCTCTAGGAGGGTAGGGAATATGTCTTTGTTGTGGTTCCCCAGCATCTCAGCACAGAGCCTGGCACACAGAAAAGTACTGGAAAATGTTTGTCCAAGAATTAAAGTTATCTAAATTCTTTGAGCCTCAATTTTCTCATCCACAAAATGGGGACAATAATACCAATCTCATGCATTCTCTACATGACTGTGAGAATTAAATCAGATGAAACTGGTGTACCAGACATTTCTTGACACAGTAATGCTATATAGTTGAACTCCCTAAGCCTCTGTTTTTTTATTTGTCAAATGGAGACAATAATACCCACTGGGTCATTTTTATTATGGGCTGAGACAAGATATCAAGCATGTCATAGTTGACAGTGAGGGTTAAATGAACTAAAAGGATGCCCATTTGTTGAATTCCTATGATGTGTCATTGGCTGTGTTAGAAGATTTATATTCATTATCTCATTTTCAAGTAGATGAAAACATGAAGCATATGTTTCTTTTCTTCACTCTTAGATGCCTGAGAACTAAAAGTCTTACAGAAACCTCATCATAGAAGAACTGTCCTGGAGGAAGAGGAAGGAGAAAGAAAAAAAATGTTTTATATCCTGGGGGAAGCTCTTGATTTTCAACCTCTGCTCCAAGCTCTGGGCTGAAGTAGAGAGCAATGATTTTGTTGAGCAGGATTACCTCTTTTATGCTCAGTTAATTAAAACATTTTTCTGGATGATGCAAAAGTCTGCAAAGCCATAAAGCCATAGGGACTGTTAGTAATTCTGGCCTAATGTTACTCTTCCTATAATCAGTAACCTTCCCAGAAATAAATATCCAGTTCAGTAAAAACCATCCCCTTCTAGAAAGACAAGAAGGGGTACATGGTCAAAATATCATGAGGCTGATTTGAAAGGACCCAAAGCCCTGTCCTCGGTTGTTTTATGCCAGCAACTTCTGGTGCCCATTTTGTGTAGGCATTGTGTGACACACTCATTTGATTTTTACAGCACTTAAAGGTTGCATTAATTTGTGTTATACTAGATGCTAAAGTTTCAGAAACCCTAAAATTTCAGAGGTTTAACACAATAGAAGTTCATTTTTCTCTCACTTAGTCCAATGAAGTTGTTATTGGTCAATGGGTAGTTTTCCTCCATACAGTGACTTAGGGATCCAGGCCCGGATGATGACACACGTCACTTCTGTTCATGTCCCCGCGGCAGAAATTAGTCCCATGGCTGCATCTGGGTACAAGAGGACTGGAAAATGGAACCCAGGTTTGGGCAGCCGCTTTTCAGCAACAACTTCACACTATGGAAGGGGAGGCATGAGTTTTGGGCAGACAGCAATATCTTTTAGAAATGTATTATCATTATCATCGTCATAATCATCATCATTCCCTACCCCCATTTTTGGGTGGGGAAACTGAGATTTCAATGTTTAGGTAACTTACCCAAGGTCCATAGCTAGTAAGTGGTAGAAGCAGAATTTGAACTCAGGTAGTCTGGTTGCAAATCCCATGTGCTTGCTACTGTAACCTGATAGCATGCAATGATGAATAAGATGTAGTCATTCTCCCCAGAGCCCCCCAGGAAAAAGGTAATGTCACATATGCCCATAAGAAGTGCTTACACAGTCATTCTAAGTCAGAGCTTAGATTCCACCTTCAAAAAGAAGACTTCCCTGCTGCCCTTGTCTTCTAGTCATTCAGCACCCCCAGGCACTCTGTCTCATATACCCCCATGTGTTTTCTTCATAGTGCTATCACCATCTGAAATCATACACACATTTGTTTCTTTGTGTGTCGACTATCTCCCCAACTATAATATAAACTCCCTGAAAGCAGGGACCTGTCTATCTTGTTAGTATCCCAGTACCCATCATAGAATCTGGCATAGAGTAAATCCTTCAACAATTTTTGTGAAATAAATGAGCAGATATATCTACCAAATGCTGCTGAAGCAGATACATTCACTTACTCATTCTCATATTCATTCTCTCATGTACTTGCGGAGTCACATACTCATTCATTCATTCATTCATCTGTAGACTCTCAAAAGTCAGGGCCTCATCTGGGGATAAAGAGATGATAGTTCTTGGTCTAAGAGTAGCTTGGGAAAACCTGACAGACTTCCTGTAGGTGGTGATGTTAGAGCTGGAGGGAGTATTTTTGGGTTGGGGAAAGGGGTGTTATATTACTTCTTTGGACACTTTTACATTTTCACTTGATCTGTTCCCAAATACATTGCTCTCACTACCTTTGTAAACTACCATTGTTGGGAAGAAGACCAGCCTGGCTACCATTTTATGACTGCAAAGCTCTTGAATGTTACAAAGAATCTAAGGAGTATGTAATAGATTCACCAGGGCACAAAGTGGGCTGGTCATTTCTGTCTGAGAGGGGAGTAAGGGCGGGTTCTAGCTTCATAGCAAAGTGCTGGTAGCTTTTGTTAGTCTATAATTAAGTGACTCAGCCACCCATGTGACGATCAGCCCATCTCAAATTCCTGATGCTACAGTAATGCCAATGTCACAGCTGTAAGCATGAGTGGACTGTCCCCAAGGAACAGTACTCAATGTGTTTCTTAAAAATCTGAGTTGTATTCGGCAGTTTTCTTTTTGGACAAGCCAAGCCAATGAGTATGGCAGCTATGTCAATTCCTGGTACCAATAATATGCTTATATAATGTCACGAATGACATACCTGACAGAATCAAAGTTAGGGTTGGCTGCTCTAGAAAGAAATAGTTGATCTTTTCCAATGAGAGGCTGCTCCAGCCCTAGAATTGTTGAGGTCTGGTGCTGATGAAAGCTTAGAGAACAGGCTTAGAGCAAAGGGCCAGGTGTTCCAAAAGTTGTTCACATCTTCTTTGGGATGCTTTTTATTAAAAAAAAAAACCACTGTAATAAAATTTTAATGTCTGAAATTTAGAAAAATACAAACATGCAAAAAATGCAAACAAAACAAAGTAAAAATCATGTCCAATTCTGAGAGCCCAGAGGTAATCAACTTAATTTGATGCCTATTCTTTCATTTTCTCTTTCTCTCTCTGCATGTATGTACGTGTGTGTCTTTTTCCAAAAATGGGAGCCCCACCTCTTTGCAAACTTCTCTTTTCACCCAATAACACATTGCATACACCGTTTCATTTCATTTGATCTGTCATTTTCTATGAGACTATTTTTATTGGTTACTGATTATTCTATGATATGGCGGAATTCCTTGTTTATTTGAAAAAGCCCCTATGGGGTAGCCATTTAAGTTGCTTGTCATCTTTCCCATGAAAATATATGCCTGAATGATTATTTCTGAGGCTAGGTATTGAGTCAAATGATGAGGAGTTTTAATTTAATTTAATTTTTTTGAGACAGAATCTTGCTCTGTTGCCTTCGCTGGAGTGCAATACCATGATCTTGGCTCACTGCAACCTCTGCCTCCCAGGTTCAAGTGATTCTTGTGCCTCAGCAGCCCGAGTAGCTGGCATTACAGGCATGTCCCACCACTCCCAACTAATTTTTGTATTTTTTGTAGAGATGGGATTTCACCATGTTGGCCAAGCTTGTCTTGAATTCCTGGCCTCAAGTGATCCGTCTGCCTTGGCCTCCCAAAGTGCTGGGATTACAGGTGTGAGCCATCATGCCCGGCCTGGTGTGTACCTTTTAAATCGTGGCATTTTTTTCACCAGCAAAATGGAGAAACTCTAGTAGTTCTAGCTGTGCAAATTGAAATAAAGGTTAATTTAAAGTGTGTATGGGTGGAGAGACTGAGTGTAATATTATGATTAGCTGTAAATACAAAAATTAAATGCTCTTTTATTTGAATAGATCTACTGCAAGGGGGTCATTTTGACCACAATTCTTTCTTGTAATGGAAAACTATAGAGATATTCACCTGGAAACTAGTAGGTAGTGGAAACACTGGATTTCCCCTCCTTTCAGGATGTTTAGGTTTATGCTTTTGCATGTGACATTTTTTGTGAACTTTTAAATGGGCTTGGAAATCTTCTGCTTTATTTGAGAGATCCTCTCTCTAGGACTGGGTCTCTCCTAGACTTTACCGATATGATACATACCCATTTATTCCTTTCATCTTCTCCAAGAAGAGAAACGAACACAGAGCCAAAGGAAGCAGCTTCCTGGGCTATCAGCAGATATGTCTTCTTTTTTCTTCTTTTCTTTTTTTTTTTTGAGATGAACTCTTGCTCTGTCACCCATGCTGGAGTGCAGTGGCGTAATCTTGGCTCACTGCAATCTCTGTCTCCCAGGTTCAAGTGATTCTCCTGCCTCAGCTTCCTGAGTAGCTGAGATTACAGGCGTCTGCCACCACGCCTGGCTAATTTTTGTATTTTTAATAGAGATGGTGTTTCACCATATTGGCCAGGCTGATTTCAAACTCCTGACCTTAGGTGATCTACCCACCTTGGCCTCCCAAAGTGCTGGGATTACAGGCGTGAGCCACCGCATCCAGACCAGATTTATCTTCTTCACAGGACAGGCGTGTTCTTGAGGAGGGCTGAGAATGATTCCCAGCTACTCTACAGGACCAGTGGCTTGTATCAGCAGTCACAGTGAGATGCAGGGTTTTCATGGCTATGAGGAGTTTACTCTCTCATCAACCATGTCCACCTTCAATAGTCAAAGGCAGTTCTCTGCCAACCCAGTCTGATCTTAGGATTTCCTCCCATTTATAGGATACACACTATATGCCAGGCAGGTTATATCCATCAACTTGCAAGGTAGACATTTGTATCTCTATTTTGCAGATGAAGAGATAGAAACTGAACGAGGTGAATGACTTGCCCAGGGTCACACATTTAGGAAGTGGAGGAGCCAGGATTCTGATTCAGCTCCATCTGATTCCAGAGCCCCTAAACTCTCGCTTCTATGCCTCATTGCCACTGTGACTTGTTACTATTCCTGTAACTTTGAACTCATCAGAGGTGGGTAGATTTTGACAAAGGAATTGTTATTTTTCGTTGTCTGTGTTTTATGGCTCCAGCAATGCCATTTTTCTACCAATCATACATGTTAATGGTCTGAAAAACTTGGTTTTATGGATATAACCAAAGAATCCTGAGGACATATAAGTAAATGCCTTTATCTAAAAATGTGGGCTGGGGGCGATGACTCACACCTGTAATCCCAGTGCTATGGGAGGCTGAGGTGGGAGGATGGCTTGAGGCCAGGTGTTTGAGACCAACTTGGGTGACATAGTGAGACCCTGTATCTACAAAAAAATTAAAAAATTAGCCAGGCATGATGGTGTGTGCCTGTAGTCCCAGCTACTTGGGGGGCTGAAGTGGGAGGATTGCTTGAGCCCAGGAATTCAAGGTTATAGTGAGCTATGATCATGCCACTGAACCCAGCCTGGGTAGCAGAATGAGACCTTGTCTCTCTAAAAAAAATAAAGAATAAAAAATAAATTTGGGCTTCTGGCTCTGGTTGCCATGAAGAGAGGAACCTACTCATCCTTCAGGAATGAGTTCTGGGCTCTCTGGGAGCTTTTCCTGATGCTTCCGTCCTCCCCTCCAGTTCTGGATCAGATGCCTTAGAACTCTGAATCTGTCACTTGAGAGAGGCATCATAAAGAAATGTTCAGCTTTGACGTCTGCCTCTCCCAGATACAAGGGCCTTCTTATCAGTGCTGTCTGCCTTGAGTGCTCAACAGATGAGTCTGGGCTTATCTGGCAAAGTGATTTTCAGCTTTTCACTTCCTGCATCTGTCCATTCCACTCAATGGCCATTTCTGGGGCCTCCTGGGTGCCACGGATAACTAAGACAGAGTCTCCACCGCGGAAGATTCTTGTCTAGCGGAGTCAGGCAGATAGTAAATCTGAATATTTAATAGCAAAAAATTGAAAGTGAGTGAACAAAAGCTACATGTATCATCAACATGGATAAGTTTCAAAAATATACAATTCAGCCGGGTGCGGTGGTTCAGGCCTCTAACCCAGCACTTTGGGAGGCCGAGGTGGGTGGATCACCTGAGGTTAGGAGTTCGAGACCAGCCTGGCCAACATGGCGAAACACTGTCTCTACTAAAAATACAAAAATTAGCAGGGCATGGTGGCATGTGCCTGTAATCCCAGCTATTTGGGAGGCTGAGGCAGGAGAATCGCTTGAACCTGGGAGGCAGAGGTTGTAGTGGGCTGAGATCACACCACTGCACTCCAGCCTGGTCAACAGAGTAAGACTCTGTCTCCAAAAAAAAAAAAAAAAAAAACTATGTATATATATATATATATATATATATACATACATATAATCCTTTATAAACAACAAAAGTCATGGAAGATACATCTACCTTGGTCTCATTTATATAAAGTTAAAAATGCTAAACAATACTGCATATGATTTAGTGATACAAACCAATGTGCGATAAATACCAAAGTGATGATAGTAGTTATCTCAAGGTGATAGGGAGGAACCCTGTTGGGGAGAGGTGGATAGCGGGCTTCAATTGTATATGTGACATCTTATTTCTCAGGGGAAGAGTGGGAGACATGTGAGTGTATGTGGCATTATTCTCTTTATATATTTGTAATTGCTAATATTTCACTTTAAAAGGTAGGCTCTAGGCCAGGC
Organism: Pan paniscus; assembly: GCF_029289425.2. NCBI lineage: Eukaryota > Metazoa > Chordata > Mammalia > Primates > Hominidae > Pan > Pan paniscus. The sequence continues at coordinate 207,248,213 of NC_073249.2, read as the reverse complement.
ATGGTGGCTCACACCTGTAATCCCAGCACTTTGGGAGGCCGAGGCGGGTGGATCACGAGGTCAGGAGTTCAAGACCAGCCTAGCCAATATAGTGAAACTCATCTCTACTAAAAATACAAAAAATTAGCCAGGCGGGGTGGCGCATGCCTGTAATCCCAGCTACTCGGGAGGCTGAGGCAGGAGAATCGCTTAAACTAGGGAGGTGGAGGTTGTAGTGAGCAGAGATCATGCCACTGTACTCCAGCCTGGGTGACACAGCAAAACTCCATCTCAAAAAAAAAAAAAAAGGTAGGCTCTAAAGAAATACACACAAATATACACATGTAGTCTCATCCTCGTTTTATATTTTAAAATAATTTTATGTTTGTCATGGAGAAAAGGTGGGAGGAAATATTAGGTTAAACCATATGAAATTGTCATTTTTGTAGGCTGAAAATTGTCAAATATCAGCAATTTCATATGGTTCAACCTAACACATCAAAATGGCAACAATCATTATTTCTGAGAGTGCAAGTATGGGTGATTTTGTTTTCTTTTAAATTTTTAATGTCTTTTTTGGTTTTCTATCATGAGCAGGTATTTCTCTCTTTTTTTTTTTTTCTTTGTGACGGAGTCTCGCTCTGATGCCCAGGCTGGAGGTCAATGGCGCGATCTCAGCTCACTGCAACCTACGCCTCCCAGGTTTAAGCGATTCTCGTGCTTCAGCCTCCTGATTAGCTGGAACTACAGGTGATCGCCACAACGCATGGCTAATTTTTGTATTTTTAGTAGAGACAGGGTTTCACCATGTTGCCCAGGCTGGTCTTGAACTCCTGACCTCAGTCGATCCACCCACCTCGGCCTCCCAAAGTGCTGGGATTATAGGCATGAGCCACCGCTCCCGGCCAACATGTATTTTTCATATCAGAAAAATATCCATGTGTATTGAGAGAAAAGAGAGGAAGTTGTTGGGCCCACCTTGGGGATGGGACTTCATGCCCGGCAGTGTGGGATGATGAAGGGAGAGAGGGCTGTGTTCGAGTTCCTGCTCTGCTAGTAACCAGCTAATGTGACCAACAGATCCACTTTACCTACTTGGGACCTCAATCTCTCCATCTATAAAACAGCAAAATTGGAAAACGATCATTTCCAATGTGCTTTTATGTTCTATAAGCCTTTTTTGCTTTATGCCAAGTCTATTCCCTTAGACGTGGGGGAAAGTCGAGTTGACGGCAGTTCATCTCCACATCACAAAATATGTCTTTCTGCTGCCCCCTCGTGTGGCCTGTGGAACAGCCTTCCACTTCCCGTCACCTGGTTAGTTCATTTGTGCCCCAGGGTGGGGTCCTGGCACAGGTGCTGATGATGCAGTTGTAAGTAATGAGTTTACACAGGATGACGATGACTGCAAATACTGTGGGCCATTAGGATCTCTGGCACAGACACCAAACAAAGACATTGCTATGGAGCTGTAAAAGATAAATCCCACAGCTCGAGGTCCAGCAAGTTCACTGAATGAGCATGAGGAAGAGGAGTCCTCCACTGCCACCCCATAACCATATTTTCCCCATTAAGGGCCAATGATGAAATGGATCAAGTGAGGGTCACATACAAACAATAGCTGTTGTTTTATTGTCCTTGAGAGAAATGCAGAATGTTCTCTTTCTTTCTTTCTTCCTTCCTTCCTTTCTTTTTTGAGACGGAGTCTCGCTCTGTCACCTAGGCTGGAGTGCAGTGGCGTGATCTCGGCTTAATGCAACCTCTGCCTGCCGGGTTCAAGCAACTTTCTGCCTCAGCCTCCCAAGTAGCTGAGATCACAGGCGGCCGCCACTATGCGCAGCTAATTTTTGTATTTTAGTAGAGATGGGTTTCCACCATCTTGGCCAGGATTGTCTTGAACTCCTGACCTTGTGATCCACCTGCTTCAGCCTCCCAAAGTGCTGGGATTACAGGCGTGAGCCACAGTGCCTGGCCAGGTTTCTAGCAATTTCTAGTGGCTAGGAAAAGGAATGATGAAGGATATTAAACCCTTCATTTCACACATATGAATAATTTAGTATATGTAATATAGTTTGGTCTTATAGCCATTTAGGAGAAAGTAGAGAGAATGGGCAGTGGTGAGGAAGGAAACAAAAAAAAGCCCAGAAATTAAGGGAAAGAGGAGGAGGGAAACTAACACTTACGGTGCCAGGGACTTTGCTGGAGTTGTGATATCAATACCTCAGAACAATCCGGAGAAGAAGCCCCAACTGCTCTCATTTTTTCCACACAAAGAAACTAGAGCTCAGAAAGATTATGGAAAACAATGCTGGCCACACAACTTGTAAGAAGTGGGAACTGGACTCAATTCTGTCTGACCACTCCAAAACCTGTTGTTTTATTTTTTATTTTGGTCCACCCTATGCTAAGTGGGTGAGATAAAAGGAGCACTGGAAATGCAGAGGAAGAGGAGGAAGTTGGAGAGGGAAAGTGGGACAGGCAGAGGCACACGGAGGATGACCCACGGCCATCAAGAACAGGAACTGCCGGCAGAAAGAGACAGGGGAGGCTGGGCGCGGTGGCTCATGCCTGTAATCCCAGCACTTTGGGAGGTCAAGTCAAGTGGATCCCCTGAGGTCAGGAGTTCAAGACCAGGCTGGCCAACATGGTGCAATTCCATTTCCACTAAAAATACATACAAATTAGCCAGGCGTGGTGGCATGTGCCTGTAATCCCAGCAACTTGGGGAGGCTGAGGCAGAAGAATCGCTTGAGCCCAGGAGGCGAAGATTGTGGTGAGTCGAGATTGCACCACTGTACTCCAGAGTGGGTGACTGAGCAAGACGCCATCTCAAAAAAAAAAAGAGAGAGAGAGAAAAAGGAGTCAGAGAATTCCACATGTGTGTGCGTGTATATGCAAACACACACATGCCCTCAACATCACTATCACTATCACCACCATCACCATCACCACCACCACCACCATCACCACCACCACCATCTAAGCAGAAGCAGAAACACAGGGTGACTGAAAGAGGGAAAAAAAGACTTTTGCTGAGTAACATTCTTCCCTGTGCCCTGTTAGGATACTGTCATGGAAGGTAATCGATATGGTTAGGCTCTGTGAACCCACGCAAATATCATCTTGAATTATAATCCCCATAATCCCCACGTGTTGAGGGAGGGACCGGGTGGGAGGTGATTGGATCATGGGAGCAGTGTCTCCCATGCTGTTTTCATGATAGTGAGTGAGTTCTCACAAGATCTAATGGTTTTATAAGTGTCTGATATTTCCTCCTTTGCACACTTGCTGTCTCTTGCCTACCGTCATGTAAGACGTGCCTCTTTCCCTTTTGCCATGATTGTAAGTTTCCTGAGGCCTCCTCAGTCATGCAGAACTGTGAGCCAATTAAACCTCTTTTCTTTATAAATTACCCAGTCTTGGGCAGTTCTTTATAACAGTGTGAGAATGGACTAATACAGTAATCAAACCATGTTGCATTTTCACAACATTAGGAACAAATAAGGAAATGAAAGACTTGGCCTTGGCTGGGTGCAGTGGCTCATGCCTGTAATCCCAGTACTTTTGGAGGCCAAGGTGGGAGGATCACTTGAGGCCAGGAGTTTGAGATCAGCCTAGGCAATACAGTGGGACTCCATTTCTACAAAAAATGAAAAAATAAAAAAATCAGTTGGGTGTGGTGATGTGCACCTGTAATCCCAGCCTCTCGGGAAGCTGAGGTGGGAGTATTGCTTGAGCCCAGGAGGTCGAGGCTGCAGTGAGCCGTAATCACGCCACTGTACTCCAGTCTGGGCGTCAGAGCAAAATCCTGTCTCTAAAATAAAATCAAATAAGGCCAAGCATGGTGGCTCACACCTGTAATCCCAGCACTTTGGGAGGCTGAGGCGGGTGGATCACGAGGTCAGGAGATCGAGACCATCCTGGCTAACATGATGAAACGCCGTCTCTAATAAAAATACAAAAAATTAGCTGGGTGTGGTAGGATGTGCCTGTAGTCCCAGCTATTTGGGAGGCTGAGGCAGGAGAATCACTTGAACCCCAGAGGCGGAGGTTGCAGTGAGCCGAGATCGTGCCACTGCACTCCAGCCTGGGCGACAGACAGAGCGAGACTCCGTCTCAAAAAACAATAATAATAACAATAAATAAAATAAAGACTGCCGAGGGGATGCTTTTTGTTCTGATTCTTTGATGTCTACATATGTCTCCTGTGCCCATCGAATATAGTGAAATATTATGAATTCAAATTCTGGTAATCCTGGCCGGGCATGGTGGCTCATGCATGTAATCCTAGCACTTTGGGAGGCCGAAGTGGGTGGATCGTTTGAGGTCAGGAGTTCAAGACCAACCTGGTCAACATGGTGAAACCCCGTCTCTACTAAAAATACAAAAATCAGCCCGGCGCGGTGGCACATGCCTGTAATCCCAGCTACTTGGGAGGCTGAGGCAGGAGAAGTGCTTGAGCTGGGAGGTGGAGGTTGCAGTGAGCCAAGATCATGCCACTGTACTTCAGCCTGAGCAACAGAGCAAGATTCCATTTCAAAAAACAAGAACAAAAACAAAAAAACCCATCAAATTCTAGTAATTCTTAACCTGTGACAGTTTGAACATGGCTGATTTGATATTTAATTTTGCTTAGAGAACCTTGTCCTCAGAAGAAGAGCAAATTAGCAATAAAATCAAGATTGATTAGGGGGCGATATGGTGAGAAGGGCAAGAGAGCAAATGCTAAGAACTCTTAAAGACTTCAGAAATGCCTGTTTCTAGGGGAAAGCTACATGCTTACTGCAAATTCCTTTTAGGTGAAAAAGTAGATCCCAAGATAACTCTATAGGGCTTCAATGTAAGGGAAAGAATAGATTTTGTTAGTCTAGAAAAATAATTTTGTTGGCCAGGTGTGGTGGCTGATGCCTATAATCCCAGCACTTTGGGAGGCTGAGGTGGGAGGATTGCTTGAGTCCAGGAGTTTGAGATCAGCCCGGGCAACATAGCGAGACCTCGTCTCTTTTAAAGAAAAAAAAAGAAAAATTAATTATTTTATTAATTTTGCTGGGTGCAGTGGCTCATGCCTGTAATCCCAGCATGTTGGGAGACGGAGGTGGGCAGACCACCTGAGGTCAGGAGCTCAAGATCAGCCTGGCCAACATGGTGAAAACCCGTCTCTACTAAAAATACAAAAAATTAGCTGGGCATGGTGGCGGGTGCCTATAATCCCAGCTACTATGGGGGCTGAGGCAGGAGAATCGGTTGAACACGGGAGGTGGAGGTTGCAGTGAGCTGAGATCGCGCCATTGCACTCCAGCCTGGGCAACAGGAGCAAAACTGTGTCTCAAAAAAAAATAATATTTTTATTAATTGTAATAATGCACACAATACATGAACACAATACACTTATTTAAAAATACATATGAAATAACGATAAGGTCACTTTCACTCTTTCCTCTCTCCTTACTCTGATCCATTTGCTATGTGCCCTTCCAAACCATCTTCTACGTTTCTGAGTATGAAGATAGAGGCGAGAAGATTGCTTGAGTCGAGGTATTGGAGGCTGTAGTGAGCCATAGTTGCCCCACTGCACTCCAGCCTGAGTAACAGAGTGAGAGCCTGTCACTAAAAAAGGAAAAAAAAAAAGTACACACATATACTTGCAGAAAACATGTAATTCTTCTGTTGTGTCTTATGTTGTTGAGTTTTACATAAAGTCTGCACTGAACGGATCATTCGATCCCATACTTTTCATTTGACCACATGCCTAGGAGAGCCAACCACGTGAGTTCATCTAGACCGACCTCATTTCTCCACCACCTCATTCTTTTTTTGTTTTTGTGTTACTTTAAGTTCTGGGATACATGTGCAGAACGTGCAGGTTTGTTACATAGGTATACATGTACCACGGTGGTTGGCTGCACCTAACAACCCGTCATCTATCCACCACCTCATTCTTTTAAGGTGCTGCGTTGTATGTAATAAATAGCTGTTCCATAATTTAAGAAGCCATTTTCCTATTGATGGATATTTAGGTTGTTTCTAGTTATTTGTTTTTATACACCACCATGCCTTAAACATCCTTCTGAGGCAGGATAAGTAAGGTTAGAAGGCCATGTTGACTTGTCCCCTTGTGTGACGCTCCGCGGGTTCCTTCCGCATCCTTTGCACCCACGCCTAACTCTTCTGCAAGGGTCCCACAGGATACCAGCCGACCAGATGGTTACAAGTTCCTGGTATCTGTCTCAGACAGCCCGGAAAAGAGAATAAAAAGCCCTAATTCTTCTTGTAGCTTCTCCAATCTCCAGCCAATCAGCTTCAAAAGCCCAAGAAGCTATTAGCTACAAATGCCTGCCCTGAGGGAGCTAGGGACTTCTCCGGGGTCCCGCATCGGCAGCTAGGCTCAAGGTTTAGCTTGCAGACCTTTTCCTCATAATAATGGTTAAACAAAAGGCCAGGCGCAGTGCCTCACGCTTATCTGAGCACATTGGGAAGCTGAGGCGGGAGCAGCCTGGGCAACATAGTAAGACCTCGTCTCTATAAAAATTAAACAGAAAATTAGCGGGCCGTGGTGGCTTGCGCCTGTAGTCCCAGCTACTAGGGAGGCTGAAGCAGGAGGATGGCTTGAGCCTGGGGGGTGGAGGTTGCCGTGGGCCGTGATGGCGCCACTGCACACCTGTTTAGGAGACAGAGCAAGACTCTGTCTCAAAAAAACAAAAAAGTAAAAAACACACCCCTAGGTGGTTTTATATGCTAATGATACACGTTATGCGTGTTAGAGCACGTCGATGCTAAGCGCATGTGCCAACTGCAGGTCTGTCTTTGCATGTTTGACCTCAGCAGTATTTTATGAATATGCATGTACAGCTCCCATAAAGGGAATTCCCCTTAAGGTACTAGGGGCTGCCTCTCCCTTTTAGCAGCCTGCTTTGCCTCTCAGAGTGTACTTTTGAAGCAGCTACACTGTCTGGGGTATATACCCTGGGGTTCGTCATCTCGCACCAGGAAAATTTAGCTCACGGACACACACGAGGAGTTTAGGAGCTGAGGTTTAATAGGCAGAAGAGAAGAGAAAGAGCAACAGCTCTTTCAGGAGAGAGAGGTGTCTCCCAGTGGAAAAGAACGGTTGGTGGTGATGCACTGGATTTTATAGTCTAGCTTGAGGAGGCGGTGTCTGATTTACATAGGGCTCACAGATTGGTTCAATCAGGTGTGACATTTACATAGCAGGGAAGGCTGGTTCCCCACCCTAATCTTATTATGCAAATAAATTATCCTTGGCAGGCTATCTTGTCTGCTCCTTACTGTACACGTGGCTGGCAGAGAAGAGGTGATGAAGCTGCCATCTTGAACATGTCTAGTCGGTAGTTCCCTGTGGCATTTACCCGTGCAAGCTCCCAGCTTGTTTGTGTCTGCAGCTCCACTTTACAGGCTACTCTTTGTTAGAAGATGATTTGGGGCTGCTTTTCATTAAAAAGAAAAGCCTTACCGAGGACTCCCATGCCCTTACTATCTGCCTACGCGATTTCTTCTTAACTCCTGTATCACTTTTGCTTTGCAATAAACTTCTTTGCCTGCTCTTTGGAGTACTTTGGACTCACTCTCAAATTCTTTTACGTGGCTAAGTCAAGAACCTGAACGGGCCAACTGCCAACACTTGGACATACCTTCTAGTGCACGTGCATGTAATTTGCTTTAGGACTATCTGCGTCTGAGAGTGTACTTTTGAAGGAGCTACATTGTCTGGGGTATATACCCTGGGGTTCATCGTCTTGCACGAGGAAAATTTAGAATACGGATACACACGAGGAGTTTAGGAGGAGATGTAATATTTCTATTTTTAGGATAGATCACGAGATGTAGACACTAGACATTTAAAATGTTACCAGATACAGGCCAGGTGCAGTGGTTCATGCCTCTAATCCCAGCACAGTGAGAGGCTGAGGCACGCGGATCACCTGAGATCAGGAGTTCGAGACCAGACTGGCCAACATGGTGAAACCTCGCCTCTACTAAAAATACAAAAAAAAAAATTAGCTGGGCATGGTGGTGTGTGACTGTATTCCCAGCTGCTCTGGAGGCTGAAGCAGGAGAATCTCTGACAATCTCTTCAGCCCGGGAGGCAGAGGTTGCAGTAAGCCGAGATCATACCACGGCACTCCAGCCTGGGCAACAGAACAAGACTCCATCTCGAAACAAACAAACAAACAAAAAAACAAAAAAACCCCAAAGTTACCAGATACAGTCCAAATTGCCCTCCAAAGTGGCTAGATAAATTTACCTCCCAACAGCAGTGTGCGAGAGTTCTCATTTTCCCATACCCTTGATGGTATGTTCTTGAAAGTCCTAAAGCTGCATTTCTTCACTAAAATTCTGTTAGTCACACTTTTTACTAATTTATACTGCCATCCAATGAGGTTTGATTACTATTATTATTATTTTTGAGACAGGGTCTTGCTCTGTCACCTACGCTGGAGTGCAGTGGCACAGTCATACCTCACTGCAGCCTCAAACTCCCAGGTTCAAGTGATCCTCCAACTTCAGCCCCTCCCGAATAGCTGGGACTACAGGCATGCATCACCATGCCCAGCTAATTAAAATTTTTTTGCAGAGATGGGGAATCTCACTTTGTTGCCCAGGCAGATCTTGAACTCCTGGGCTCAAGCAATACCCCCACTTTGGCCTCCCAAAGTCCTGGGATTACAGGCATGAGCCACTGTGCGGGTCAATGATTCTTTTAATTAACTCTAGCGAAGTGGGCAGAGCATTCATTTTATTTACAAGTACTATACTCCTTCCCTTTGGCCTTTAAATATAATTTATAGGCAGCATTGATTTGCACTTAGAGACACTGTCTAACACAGGTCTCCGCTGAGAAGAGAAATTCGCCCATTCAAAATCTGTGTGTGGGCTAAAGGCTAAGGGCTTATGCCAGAAAAGATTTTTTGTTTGTGTTTTTGTTTTTGTTTTGAGAAGGAGTTTCACTCTTGTTGCCCAGACTGGAGTGCAATGGCGCAATCTCGGCTCACTGCAACCTTTGCCTCCCGGGTTCAAGCGATTCTCCTGCCTCAGCCTCCCCAGTAGCTGGGATTACAGGCTGGCCTCGAACTCCTCACCTCAGGTGATCCGCCCGCCTCTACCTCCCAAAGTGTTGGGATTACAAGCGTGAGCCACACGCCCAGCCAAAAAGATTTTTACAAGACGGGCAAGTGTTCGCTTTTCTATCAATATGTTAGCAGTCTGTATTTACTTATTTGCTGGTGAGAAACCTTTCTTCCCTGGTTTCTAAAGTTTGAAAGTCTTTGCCCCTGAGCTCATGAGATTTCCAGAGAACTGATTCAAACAACTTCATTAAATAGGTACTTACTTCATGCCTGGGGCTTTACATTTTTATTTAACCTTTACAACTCTCTTTTGCATTCTTATTGTCATCAGAAAAATGCAAATCAAAATGACGATGAAATACCATCTCATGCCAGTTAGAATGACTTTTGTTAAAAAGAAAAAATAGCAGATGTTGCTGAGGCTGTGGGGAAAAGGGGAACATTTTTACACTGTTGGTGGGAATGTAAATTAGTTCAGCCACTGTGGAGAGCAGTTTGGAGATTTCTCAAAGAACTAAAAATTGAACTACCACTCGACCCAGCAATCTCATTACTGGGTCTATACTCAAAGGAATATATATCGTTCTATCAAAAAGACAGATGCACCCGTATGTTCACTGCAGCACTATTCACAATAGCAAAGACATAGAATCAACCCAGGTACGCATCAACAGTGGATTGGATAAAGAAAATGTGGTATATATACACCATGGAATACTATGCAGCCATAAAAAAGAACAAAATCATGTCCAGGAAGAGGGGAGAACAGCAACATGGATACAGCTGGAAACCATTATCCTAAGTGAACTAAGGCAGAAACAGAAAACCAAATACTGCATGTTCTTATAAGTGGGAGCTAAACATTGGATACACATGGACACAAAGATGGGAACAATAGACTCTGGGGAATACAAGAGTCGGGAGGCAGTTGGGGGAAAGGGTTGAAAAACTACCTATTGTGTATTGTGTACTTTGCTCACTACCTGGGTGACAGATTCATCTGTACTCCAAACCTCAGCCTCACGCAATATAGATGGGGTTTCACCATCTTGGCCAGCTGGCCAGGCTGGTCTCGAACTCCTGACCTCAGGCGATCCCCTGGCCTCGGCTTCCCAAAGTGTTGGGATTACAGGCGTGGGCCGCTGCACCTGGCCTCAGTTTTTGTTTTTGTTTTTTTGTTTGTTTGTTTTTTGAGACGGAGTCTCGCTCTGTCCCCCAGGCTGGAGTGCAGTGGTGCAATCTTGGCTCACTGCAAGCTCCGCCTCCCGGGTTCATGCCATTCTCCTGCCTCAGCCTCCCGAGTAGCTGGGACTACAGGCGCCCGCCACCACGCCCGGCTAATTTTTGTATTTTTAGTAGAGACGGGGTTTCACCGTGTTAGCCAGGATGGTCTCGATCTCCAGACCTCGTGGTCAGCCCGCCTCGGCCTCCCAAAGTGCTGGGATTACAGGTGTGAGCCACCGCGCCCGGCCTGGTCTGTCTCAGTTTTAAAACGGAAAGTCCTGCATCCCAAGAAAACCTCTAGCCCAGGCAAACCTAGGTGGGTCGCTCTAGGATGGAATTAGGATTTCCAGTGGTCTTGGACAGAAGGGCGACCTCTCCCTTGAGTTACGAAGGAAGGCGGAGAGATGAAGGGCAGGATTAAATAAACAAGTGTGCGGGCTTTGGAGCCAGGGCAAAGCTCTGCCTCTTAGCTGTGTGATCTTGAAATTATTTAACCACTCAGATTCAGTTTCCTGTAATTTGGGGATAATTAAACAAGAATGAGCCGTGTGAAAGTGCCTATCCAACTGTAGTAGGCTCGCAGCAAGAGTTTAAATCGTTTTTATTCATCTCCGGTCCTAACTTTTGCCGCTGCTCTGTGTTCCACACTTCTATCATCTTTAATTTCTCTGCTTGACTTGTTCCTGCTTTGTTCTCTCTGGTCCCTCTTCGGTCGCTCCTGCCACTCACGTTGAGTACCATCCACCACTAGAGGGCGGAATAGAACAAACCAAGATGGGTGCCCCTCTAGCTCTCTACGGCGTCTGCTCGCCGAGCCCCGCAAAAGAGGCGGGGATTCCATCAAGTGACCGGGGTGCCAGGCGCCGGCGCAGGCGCGGTTGCTGCGTAGTCGTCGCCGGGCTCCGTTGCCCGCGCTGTTTTACCTTCTCGACGCTTGAGGCGGACGCTGGGGGGTCCTGCGGCTTTCCCTCCTGCCGCTGGGGACTGCAGGCTAAGGCCATGTCCCGGAAGCAGGCGGCGAAGAGCCGGCCGGGCAGCGGCAGCCGGAAAGCCGAGGCCGAGCGCAAGCGGGACGAGCGGGCGGCGCGCCGGGCCCTGGCCAAGGATCGGCGGAACCGGCCGGAGTCTGGCGGCGGCGGCGGCTGCGAGGAGGAGTTCGTCAGCTTCGCCAACCAGCTGCAGGCCCTGGGGCTGAAGCTGCGGGAGGTGCCGGGGGACGGGTGAGGCGGGCCGGGAGCGAGGGAGGCGGCGCCGGGGGACGCGCCTGGCTCGGCCTGGCGACCGTTGGCCGCTCGCGTCCATCCATTCATTCGGGCGGCCCGGGCGCCTCCCGCGAGCCAGCCACGCTCCGAGTGCAGGGCGTCCAGCTGCGAGTGAGGCGGACAAGCCCCTCGCCCCGAGACGCTCGCGGGGATCCCAAAGGGTCCTAATCATGGCAGACGCCGCGAGCGAAATAGAAAGTGGGTGCTGAGACCGTATATGGGAGCAGGGCCACTGGATTGTGGCCAGGAAGGGCCCTCTCAAAGGTGACATTTAAGCTGAGTTCTGAAGGAATGAGATGGAGCCAGGCATTGGAAAAACAGTTATCATGACGATAAGACCAGTCGAAGGAGTTTGAGTAAGCCCCACTTGGTAGAACGCTTTGCCTCCTTTGAGTCCTTGGTTTTTGGGTGGTGCCCCCATTTACATTTGTGAAATTAGGTCGCCTGTTTACTGAGCTGAAGGCAGCTTCTCTAATTCTTGCTTCCATGGGCCTCAGTTTCTCTGTAAGCAAAGGTGCTTACCCAAGCTTTCTTGGGACTTAGACTGAATCCAGGTCCAGCTTTCTTTAGGGAACGCGGAGGGGGAGAGTGGGGAGGAGGAAGAAAATTAGCTTCAAGAAAGGGGATATGGCTCCAGGAACATGGATGGAAGAAGGAAAAGGGTCAGGAAGAGGGGAGAACAGTTAGGATCCCCATTGCAGGGACAGGTAAAAAGGGGTCTGGTTGTCAGCTGTGTCACTTTGGAAGAGAGAGTGTTAATAACAGCCTGGCTTTTGTTTTTTTCCTCCCCGTATTTGAGTGCTCAGATCCTGCAGAGGGAAGACTAAAATGAAATTAAAGACCATAAGGAATTGCCTTAGTTCATTATTATTGTTATTTTGTAGAGACGGTGATTTTGCTGTGTTGCCCAGGCTGGTCTCGAACTCCTGGCTTCAAGCGATCCTCCTGCCTCGGCCTCCCAAAGTGCCGAGATTACAGGCATGAGCTACCACCCCCGGCCAGGAATTGCCTTAGATATTAACTGCAGAAGAAGGTGTTTAAAAAATTTTCACATTACATTGCAGCTTATTGATTAAGACTGTGAACTGGTCCTAATTTCCCTTTCCCACCGTTCCTGTTTATGCTCATTGCTTCAGGCAGATTGGATTTCTTTTTGCTCACAAAGAGTTCACCACACTTTGCTGCGTTGCTGTTTTTGCTTAAGATGCAGTTGGAACTTGATTACATTTATTCACCATCATCTGGCAAAGTGCTTGGTACATGGAAGGCAGTCAGTACGTTTTTGCTGAATGAAATATAAAAATAATAGAGGGAGGTCAGCTAGCCTAAGCATAAGCCCAAGACACCCTTATAGAAACAGAAATACCAATTGAATACAGTGGAATTGGCGTGGGACATTGGGGCTTTTCCTTGCAAATGATTGGATTGCTTGTGTCTGCTATACTGGGTATGGTATTCTCAATGTCAGGGTGCCCAGGAAACTGAAGTACTCAATAGAAGGTTACTTATGAGGAGGAATCAGCACAGGGAGTTGTAAACTCTTGAGGGGGCTTTCATAAGGTTATGGGAAACTTTGGGGGTACTACTTCTGCTTCCTATCCCCACACCCACATACACACACAGCATACCTTTCAAGTTAATTCAGCACACCTTAAGTAGGGTGCTGGGAATATGTTGATGACTAAGATACTTAAGGACTTCATAGCCTAAGGTAGAAACACGTAACAGTGGGTCTCAGCTTTTTTGGTCTTAAGATCTCTTGGCATTCTTAAAAATTACTGAGAAACCGAAAGAACTTTATATGGGTTATAGCTATGAGTATTTACTATATTAGAAAGTAAAACAAAGTTTTAAAACACAAGAATACACACACATTCCATTAGCTATCAGAGTGATGACTTCATGCATCAGGTAGCCTCTGGAAAACTCCACTGCACTTGTGAGAGAATGAGAATGAAAAAGGTACATTACATCTTAGTTTTGAACTCACGGATACCCTGAAAGCATATCAGAGACCTTCCCACATCTCCGGTCCCTTGAGTCACACTTTGAGAACAGATGATACAAATAATTAAAATATAGTTTGATATATTTTTAGTAACAGTGACTGATTATAATGGTACTATTGAGAAGGAAAAGGCTACTACTCTATGAATTGGCCGGGAAGTCCTTCTCGTTCATTCGGTAAATAGTCATTGGATACACTGCTAGATGCCTCTCAGAGGGTGTCATGCTCTGATTGGGTCATGAAGGACCAATAGGAGTACACCAAGAGAACGGTCCCATCTGAGGAGGAGTATATATAGAGGCACAAGGACACGATGTTTTTGGGGATCTACAGGTTGTTTAGGGTGATGGGTAGTGTAGGGCACAAGGGTAGAAGTAACGGGCAGTGAAGCTAGGCTCCAGAAACCAGCTTGACTGGAGTGCTCATGTCTCTCTTCCAAGGTTCCTGTTCTTCGGACAGTGTTAGATAAAATGATCATATTTCCTCTTGTGTGGGCTTCATGGAGCTAACCACCTTCTGTTCACAAGTTCTTCACATGAGTTCCATTAGCTGGACTGTGGTTCAGCCCTCGTCAGTATCCTAGTCCTTTCGAATGTGGTGATGACAGACTTTATCACTGCAGGGGATGGTGTTTCCTGTGTATGTGATGGGTTGGCAGGTGTCAACAGATTCTTCTACCCCCCTCAGACGGAGTCTTACTCTGCCACCCAGGCTGGAGTGCAGTGGCACAATCTCGGCTCACTGCAATCTCTGCCTCCTGGGTTCAAACAATTCTCTTGCCTCAGCCTCCTGAGTAGCTGGGATTACAGGCACCTGCTACCACAGCCAGCTAATTTGTTTGTATTTTTAGTAGAGATGGGGTTTCACCATGTTGGCCAGGCTGGTCTCGAACTCCTGACCTCATGATCCATCCGCCTTGGCCTCCCAAAGTGGTGGAATTACAGGTGTGAGCCACCGCGCCTGGACAACGGATTCCTTTATTAATGTTTATTAAGGACTCAGGTGAAATATAATGAAGTTAAAGACTATTAAAAAATAGTTGACATCTCTAGTGTTCCCTGTTTTCGTTCAGATTTGATTACAATCTGGAGTAGCCTGATACAGTATCTATGAGCATGTTCATTGTTGGCAATATGGTACCTGTAGCATTCTGGAACCTGAGGGGGTTTAGGGATGAATTAACCAATATCCTGTAATACAGCCTTTACATGGGTTGAGTCAGCTTAGTGTAGATTAATCAGGGAGCTACTTAGAGGGTTTTGTAATGCTTCCTGGACCAGCTTCATATTTCCCGTGTTATCTGGAAGGTGGACCCACATAAATTGGATTCATTTTTCAAAGCAAGAAAGAAATAGTTTAACCTTGATGTTTTCCTTAAAAACATGATTGGCTATAGTGTGAAAAGAATGTATAACTCTATTTATTAGGCAGTACAGTATTAACATCCCTCTGAACTTATCTAGTTGTGTCTTACTAAATGTAGTTCTGAGTTACATTACTCATTAGCAGTGTTCTAAAATTGAAACATTGATGAATCACTAATTTTAGCTATTTATCTTATTACTAACAAGTAGTTTATTTTTTAGTTTTGTTTTTAATATTGCAGGATCATAGTAGTAGAAGGGCATTCACACATCATCTTGTCTAATTATTGCATGTGTCACCTGAACAGCAGTGCCATCTTTTGTGCCTCACTCAGTGGTTTTCAATTGGGTGCCATACTAGAATATCTGGGGAGGAACTTTTGAAACAATTCAGGGCCTGGGCTCTCCCCTAGATCAACTACATCAGAATCTTAGAGTGGGGCCTGGTTATTGAAGTTTTTTTAAAAAAAAATTTTACAGATGATTCTTATATGCATCCATAATTGAGAGTGACTGATTTAGAGTCTAGATTCTCAACTAGTGTTTCTCAAACTTCAGTATGCAACATAACCACCTGGACTGCTAGTGAAAACACCTGGAAGGGCTACGTTGCTGGGCCCCAACCCCAGAATGCGTGATTGAGTAGGCCTGGGTGGGCCCCAGCATTTTCATTTCTAACAAGTGCCCAGGGGATGCTGATGCTCCTAGTCCGGGAACACACTTTGAGAATCAGTGATCTAGATCAGCGCTGTCCAGGGGAAATAGAATATGAACCACGTATGTGATTTAAAATTTTTCTAGTAACCACATTAAAAAGAAACAGGTGAAACTAATTTTAGTATATTTTATTTAAGCTATTGTATCTAAAATACTATTTTGACATACAATTCAATATAAAAATTATTGATCTCTCATATTTTCTTTTTCTTTCTTTTTTTTTTTTTGGAGACATTAGAGTTCGTTGTTGTTGCCCAGGCTGGAGTGCAATGGCACGATCTTGGCTCACCGCAACCTCTGCCTCCCAGGTTCAAGCGATTCTCCTGCCTCGGCCTCCTGCATAGCTGGGATTACAGGCATGCGCCACCATACCTGGCTAATTTTGTATTTTTAGTAGAGACGGGGTTTCTCCATGTTGGTCAGGCTGGTTTCAAACTGCTGACCTCAGGTGATCTGCCTGCCTTGGCTTCCCAAAGTGCTGGGATTACAGGCGTGAGCCACCGCACCCGGCTGATGATCTCTCATATTTTCTTATATGACCTCTTCAGAATCTAGTATTTTACACTGATAGCACACCTCACTGTGGATTAGCCACATCAGGTGCTCAGTAGTCACAGGCGGTTAGCAACCACTATTAAACAACACACATCTAGACAATTGCTGTGAATTGCTAGTTATAGAAATTGGCAGAATCCTGAGTCTATATAGTCTACCTCCATAGAGCTAAGGTGAAATTACCTTTTATTTGCCAAAATCTATGTCTCTGTGGCTTCCAGGTTTTCGTTTTATTATACAGGTATAATTTTAATTTCACATGACAGTTGGAGGTATTGATCATGTCCCCCTGAGCCTTCTTTAGGCCAAACATCACTAGTAGTTCTTCATATTGTATTAAAGCCACATCATTTATCTGAATACGTCTCTCTTAAAATACAGTAGCTAGAATGGTACCTAGTACCCTATCTGTGGTCTGACCCCAAATAATAAAACCTTTTCCTTTTTCTGCACATTTACTATTATTACTGCAGTCTAGAGAGCACGTTAGGTTTTTTGGTGCGTGTGTTGCAATATTGTCTAATAGTAAATTATTGCACACTCAAAACATTTGCGTGCTCTTTATGTAATTGGTTGTTTTTGTGAACTCAAATGCGAGACCTGCCATATATCCTTATAACACAGTGGTTCTCAAGCAGGGATGATTTTGCCCTCCAGGGGACATTTGGCAGTGTCTAGAGACATCTTTGGTTGTCACAACTGATGGGGAGGGAGGTAGTGATGTGCTACTGGCAGCTAATGGCAGAGGCCAAGTATTCTCCTAAACTTCCTACAGTGCACAGGACAGCCTCCCACAACAAAAAAATGATCCTGGAATGTCAATAGTGTGGAGATTGAGAAGCCCTGCTATAGGTAATGGTGAGAGTGTGAACTCAGGAAGTGGCCCAGATCTCCTAGAGGCCCTTTGGGCAGCGGTGCTTTGTTCTCATGAGTTTCTTGAGTGCTCTTATTGGGCTCACCTAAGGAAACCCAGGTAACTGGAGTGTTTGTTCATTACCTTGTAATCCTGTCAGAAAAGGAAGTGATTTGTCTATTTTGGCTTGTTTTGGGTGAGCTCAAAGAAAGTTTGGTAAGTATAGAAAAGCATATTAAAAAATGTAACAATTAAAACTCTTAAATATTATTTTTAATTCTGCTGCCTAGGGGTAACTATGGCTATCATTTTGGTGTTGACATTCAAGCGAGAGCCACGTTATTTGGACTTGGATCCTGGGCCTACCACTTACTAGTTTTGTGACCTTGGGCAGGTTTCCCCTGAGGGATGGTAATAGGACCTATCTCAGAGTTGTGAGACACAACATGTTTAGTACATATAAAGTGTTTAGAACAGTCCCTGGCACATTGTAAGAACTATTTAAGTGGTTGTTTCTGTGTGTTTTCTTGGCATACGTTTGTGTGTGTTTCTATGTCTGTGTATGTGTATAGTGTACAGATGAACTTGGTTGAGTTCATGTGGCATATACAGTTTTACACCTACTTTTTTGGAGAACATTTGCTCATGTTATTAAAAGTTCCTAGCAAACATGTAACTGTAGAATACCATGAATTTTGGTACATTAAATGTAAAATAACTACATAAATTTGTGATAAATCACATCTCTTAAACTAAATTCAAGAATAGGCTAGTGGTGGCAGATGCTGATTAAGAAAAGTTTGAGGGAAAAGCTTGACATTTAAATTGTTTTATCGATTAACTTACTTTTCTCCATGGTTGAAAAAAGACTGCCATTGTCAGATTTTAGCAAGACACCTCAGTCTAGCCTACAGAACTCTATATTCCATTCCTTCTAGAATCTTGTCTTAGATTGTTGGAAAGCTTCTTGGTTTTTAATTTATAGAAGCTGTCTTAATTCTCCCCTCCCCTGCAAAAAAAAAAAAAGTATATATTCTTATACATTAGAAGAGATTCCAGCCTTTCTATAGCTTTCTGTTGAAAATTCACTTTTCTGAGTTGAAAAACAAAACCCCCTTTTTTCCTACACATTTAGACATGAAATCTTTCTGAAAGTGATGAGTTTATACTTTGGAATTACAGTATCATAGTTTTTCATTTGGAAGAGTAAACAGTTGGGTGTAAAACTGGACAACTGTTTGGCTTCAGAATTGTTTATTTCTGTAGTTTTAAGGATACCAGATTGTGTTTGTCTTGTTTGAGTCTCTGTGTATCTAAGCCTCTGTGTTTGTGATAGTTTGGAATTTAGAAGCCTTTGAGGGGTTTGAAAGTAAAGATAACTCTTACAGTTTATTACCAGTATTTTAATTTTAGAGAAACAAAATGTGGTGTTTAAAGTTTTCATTTGGCAGGAATAACAATGGCATTGTTGCTCCCTGGGTGCTAAGTGAGGAGGCAAGGAGGAAGTGTCTTTCCATAGTACAACTGTTTGTTGTCCAAGTGCTTTCCTTCTCATGACTTTCTCCACTATGTTCTTAGGACTCAAACAGAGAGTATTGTTCAGTTGTTAGTATTGGCAGCTTGACAAATTGCTATTTTTTGGGTACTATTTGTTAAATGAATGATTACTTAGCTGGGTAGCTGTAGTGGAACTTGTTTTAGAAAAGAGGCTGTAGATAGGACATGATTTTGGAAGAGGGTCTGTAAATCATAGCCCTTAGGCATGGAATGGCCTGTAAGCTCTGGACCTTGTAGTAAGGTGGTTAGTGTATCACCGGCTCCACTTGTTGAAGCAGCTGAGGCCCAGGGAAGTTTAATGACTCTCCTGAGTCAGCCAGCTGGTACATGGGGAATAGAATCCTTGTTTGCTGCCTCTCAAGAAGGTAATATGGTTGAATATGCCCTCATGCTGTCCCCCGTGGTCTTGGAAGAATCCTGGACTATTAGAGTTGAGTCTTTACCTCTGTGTGCACAAAATATTTCCATGGATGATCTGGCATGAAGCATCATTGTTTTAGACGAACTAAGTTCATTTTTGAAAGGTCTTGACTCATGTTGTTGTTTTGACAGCAATTGCTTGTTCAGAGCTCTTGGTGATCAATTGGAGGGACACTCACGAAATCATCTCAAGCACAGACAGGAGACAGTGGACTACATGATAAAGCAGCGGGAAGATTTTGAACCCTTTGTAGAAGATGACATTCCTTTTGAGAAGCATGGTAGGTTCACTGTGGGACATTGTGTCCTTCAGGAGTAATGCATTGGGTAATTAAGTCCACTGGCATCCTCCCCCCTCCCAGCCAAGGGTTTGGTTATATAAATCACGACATTCATTTATTCAAGAAATATTTGTTTGCCTACTTTTGGTTATCGGCAGTATGCTAGGTAGTTGGGGATCAGTAGGTTTAGCTGTATATGCCCTTAATAAACATGATGGTGTTAATTGACCTGAAAAGCGATTCATGACTTCTTACTCTGTGGGGTGGGAAAAGCAGGCTATAACATAGCTTGTATAGGTTGATCCTATTTTTAAAAGGTATACAGACACAGTAGGAAAAGTCTGGAAAGATACTAACATTTTGTTTGTTAATTCTTAGCTTCACTTATTTTTCAGAAATTACTCATTCTCCTTAAACTTCTATAGAAGGGAGATAATAATAGCATCTATCTCATAGGGTTTTTGGTGAAGATTAAATTAGATAACAAAATTAAAATAAGCCCTTAGTAAGCGTTAGCCATCTGGGGATGATGGGACTATGGTATTTTAAATTATCTTCTATAGACTTTTTCTGACTTTTAGATGATCATGTATTACTTTTAAAATTAGAAAACCCAATAAAATCATGTTAATTTCTCACCCAAACCCCAAACACAATCTGTTTTCTTTGAGGCAAGTCAGTTAGTGATTTTAATTGGTTCCTATTTAATAGGCATAGATCTTATAGAAAATGCATATGAACTTGTAAACTTTAATTTCAACAAATATTTACTGAGGATCTACTGTGCTTGCTGCTGATATGTCTTACAAATGGCATTTTCATCACAGGGCTTACAGTCTTTTCTGTCTGTTATCAGGAAAGAGAATTGATCCTTTGTTTTAGAGAGCTAAGTCTGGAGGCCATGCCGAGAATGGATGGGGAGAGAGACTGATAAAGGAGACTAGTTAGAAGGTCTCCACACTGGCCAGATGAGAGTAGAGGAGGTCTCCATCAAGGTAGCTACTGAGGATAATGAGTAAGGCCCAAACCAAGCCACACTTTGGCAGTGTAATTGACAGGACACATTGGAGGTGAGGAGGGGAGAGGGAGGAGACAAGAGTGATTCTGAAGTTTCTGCTTAGGGAATGGGTAATTGGCTGTACCGTTAGCAAGAGAGAGGGCAGCAGGAGGGGGACATTTGGGAGAAAAGGTATCAGTGATCCCAAAGTGTTTCCCATTCCTTACTAGGAAAGAACTTACTCAGTAGGCACCAGACACAGAGCAACAAAACTTCCAATGGGTGGTTTGTACCAATCACTGAGTTCAGATGGTCCCTCTTCCTGGGATTACTTTTTGGCTAGCAGATACGCATAGTTTACTGGATAGTCAGCAGTTTACAAATTAAATGTTTGTATATGGGACAAATTTTGTAGTTTAGTGCTGTACGAAATGAATTGTGTCATTAATCCAATGAAAACATCATTTTGGATGAAACGGGTTTTTAGTTTGTGATGTGAAACTCCACTTTGAACACTGTCAGTGAAGATCACATGGTGGATTTTGGGGTGTTACAGGATAGGGAACTCAAATCTTCGGTTGCCAATGTGATAGTCACTTGAGATGAACAGTGGAAAGGTGTTTTCTTGAAATGTCACTATGCATGCCTGTTGCTTGGAGCTGCTTAAGAATTTGAGCATCACAGAAGTAAGAAGTCACTTTGACGGCCAGAGCAGAAATGAAAAGAAACCTGGAAGTCTGCACATTCTCTTTGTGTGTCAGTTGAAGGCTTGGCTTGTTACATTGGTGAGTCTTGAGTCATAGTTACCTGTTTTTAATGTCAGTGTGCTGCCTACCTTGTTGTGCTGTGAGATTCTCAAGGGCAGGGACTGTGTGTCTTTGTTTTGTGGTGTGGCAGTGCCCGGCATCTGGTAGACATTCATAAAGTGAATAAATGAATGGTTCACTATACTATTAAGGACCTGGTCACCCTTGCATCTGGCTGTATCTTTAGGATTATTCTTTTCTTTTAGACTGTGGCTTCAGAGAATCAGCAACATCTTTCCCCCAACTGTACAAGTATCCAGGTCAGAACCTGAGTATTCTTAATGCTTATCTTCCTCCCTTCTCATACCCGTTCATTACATGTTATCACTCTACCTCAGCAGTTTTTCTTTCACTGCTACTACCCCGTAAAATCAGACCTCTGTGGCCATTTGCTTAGATTTCCTCCATACTGTTCGGTATCATTGTCTCTTG
Source organism: Pan paniscus (assembly GCF_029289425.2). Taxonomy (NCBI): domain Eukaryota; kingdom Metazoa; phylum Chordata; class Mammalia; order Primates; family Hominidae; genus Pan; species Pan paniscus. The sequence goes on along the minus strand of NC_073249.2, from coordinate 207,226,672 downwards.
ATTCCCTCAGTCTGTTTTCTACATAACAGCCAGAGGGGGATCTAAATGTGTTTTTCCTCTGTATAAAAGCTGTTGGTGACTCATCTATTGACCTCAGGATAGAGCCCAGACTTTTTAGTTCTTCATGATCTGGGATTTTCTCATTTCTCTGTCCTCATCTCTTGCCATTCCCCCCAACATTATCTCACTTCCTCCACCTCTCCATCTCAGAATTCTCAGTTCCTGCCATATTAGAGTTCTCTCTCTCTCTCTCTCTCTCGTGTCTGTCTCTCCTCTTCTTAGAACATCATCCATTTCTCCTGTCTTAACTCCTCCTTGTCCTTTGAGTATTAGCTTAGTTGTCTCAGTTGAGAAGCTCCTCTGATACACCTTACCTCCCGCTCCTCAATTCCACGTTGGCTTATGTTCACCACCTGGAGTTAGCCAAACTGCAGGGTTCGAGAACACAGTCCTTGCATGACTTCCCTCAACTTTTGGTACCATCTACAAGTTGGGGTCTCCCAGAACCTCCCTTAGGTTCCATAATATGGTAGTAGGACTCACAGAACTCACTGAAAGCTATCATGCTAACGGTTACGGTTTGTTACGGGGAAAGGATGCAGATCAATACTACTAGCCAAAGGAAGAGATGCATAGGACAGTCTGGAAAGGTTCCAGACACGAAGCTTCTGTTGTCCTCAGGGCATATTCTCCTCATAGCATCTGTGTGTGACAGTACACATAGAATATTGTCACCTGGGGAAGCTTACCCTAACTTTGGTGTCCAGAGGTTTTCATTTTGTTTTGTTTTGCTTATTGATTTACTGCATGTCTAAGTGGTTGAACTCAGTCTCCCCTCTCACCCTATCACCACCACAAAGGTCTGATGCCAGATGTGGTGGAGAGGCCCATCATGAATAACAGACACTCTCATCACCTTTGGGAATTCCAGAGGTTTAGAAGTGACCTCCCAGGAGCCCAGGATAAAGGCCAGACCTCTCTTTGGGCAAGGCCAAATTCTTACTGCACATGCCCTTCCTGAAGCACTTGTGCATCATTAGTGCCTATCTTGTTTGCCCCTCACTGGTTGTGAACTCCGCAAGGGCAAATTGATGGAGTGGCTGAGAGCCAGGACCTTGGCATTGGGCTGCGTAGGTGAAACCTCAGCTCCACTGTGTACCAGCTCTTTGACCTTGGCACAGTTTTCAGCTATTCTGCATCTGAGTTTCCTCATGTATAAAATGGTTTGTATAATAGTACTTGTCTATGAGATGTGATTAGATCAGTGCTTGACACATAACAACCATTCACTAATGCAAGCTGCTAAGATTACTGTGTTTATTGTTATGTTTCCAGTGCCTTTTATTGAGTTAGTATATTGGAAGTAATCAGTAAACATTTATTGCAGAATAAATAAATGGATCTTTGCTTTATGAATGACTAGTGTTCTTCTGAGTAGCAGTCTTGTATTGTTCAACTAGCTAAATTCCTAGACTCTGACAAAGTTAATGGACTTTTCAGATATATATCATTGTTTCTCATTATCTGGAACTCAGTAAATACCAAAGCATGTTTGCATTTGGATTTTTCCACTATAAAGACGTCATTTTTCTTTCCTATTTCCATGCAGTGGCCAGTTTGGCAAAGCCTGGTACTTTTGCTGGCAATGATGCAATTGTAGCCTTTGCAAGAAATCATCAGTTGAATGTAGTGATTCATCAACTTAATGCCCCTTTGTGGCAGGTAGGTCACCTATTTAAACATTTATCTTAAGCTCTTATTTCTAAGTCAGCTTTGGGAATATCCGAAGATGAGGGGCTTGACCTGTGAACATTGAATTATGCGGAGTAACTTGGACTACGAGCCTAACCAAAGACAAAAATCTTGTGGTGGCTCAGAAGTAATCCCTGTGCTATGTACAAATGGAGTCCGGAGTATAATTTAGAAATCTTTTAAAATGCTATAAATATTCAACAGTCAGCTAATTGGGCAGGTTGGGGACAGAGAACCTAGTGTGGAAACACAGGCTGTCACCCCCTAAAGTCAGAGTGCTGCCTGTTGCTTTGTACCTCAGCTCCTAAAGACTGAGCATGTGGTTTCTGTTAATTCCCCACCCACTCTGCCCTGCTCCACCACTCACCGCTTTCTCACTTTTTCTAATTAAAAAGTTATAATACAGTACTTGTAGAAAAGTTAGAAAATTGAAAAAGCTCGTAAAGAGAAAAAAATTTTATTAAAAATTATATTTAAAATTTTATTGAATCACCCAGAGAGAGGTTATTGCTGTTAATGTTTTAGTGAGTATTCCTGTCATTCACACACACTTGGCTATAAAAACATTGATACATAACTGGAAAGGAACATATCACAATGTTTTTACACACTTTTAAAACACATACACACATGTATCCATATCCACATATATACGGACACTTCTGTGTTATTAGCATAAAGGTAACAGTGCCCTTTTTTTCATATGACACCTGCATATATTCCTTTGTAAATTGCTCAGTCATAGCCTTTGCTGATTAAAAATAGGTTTATAGGGATATAATTTACATGTAGCAAACTTCATCCTTTTCCAAGTGTACAGTTCTATGTGTTTTGACAAACACAGTCATGTAACCACCACTACTATCAACACAGACTAGTCTACTCTCGAAAAAGTTACTTCCAGGCTCTTTGTACTTTGTAATCACTGGCCCCCTCCCCCAATACCCAGCCTCTTGTAGCCCATTCTCTGATTTGTCCTTATAGTTTTGCCTTTCCAGAATGTCATATTAAAGAATGCAGCCTTTTGTCCCTGGCACAGTGTCCTTTTAACAAAACTATGCTACAACAAAATAAGATAGTCCAGGGATGGTGAGAAATTTTACCTTATGGGGATAGAAGGAGCAGGAGTGAAACAGTATCTGCTTGTGTTCTTTGGGGCAGTGTTGCGGATGTCCTGACATCAGGGTACCAGATAGAGCTATCACATTTTCCATGGGGTTCTGTTTTCCAAGGGCAATGTTTGAGCAAAAATACTGGTTACCCCTTTGTTCTATTTTTTGTCGTTAAACTTACACTGTTTTGCAGAAGTTAACAAAATCATTTGAATACGCAGCATAATGACCCTCACCTTGAAGGGGAATACTCACTACCAACTCAGTAATCAGCTTGCCTTTTCCTCCATTGATGACTTTTTTCCCAAAGTTTCTTAGTTACCTAGGTAGTTGTGGAAGACATTTCTGCATAGGTAATTTTTTTTTTGAATTTATTTCTGTAGTGTTCTCTTTCATAAATTCCTGAGCATTGAAAGTACATCTTTTTAAAATAAATTTACTAATCTTTCCATTGGATCCCCCTATGTCTTCCTACCCCAGTGAAGCATCTTATAAAATTTAAGAACTGAAACTGCATTGGTTGCTACTTTCATGGTTATGAGCTCTTTCATTAATAAAGAGTAGGCTTATACTCACACCATGGAGATATTGAAACCTGCATTTTTTTTCTGGTTATAATTGGAATATGTGCTCCTGTGAACAATCTAGATGTATGTAACATAGAATGTGAAAGTCCTCTGTAATCTGCCCGTGAAAGTCACAGTTAACAATTTGGTGAATATTCTTCCAGTTAGGTTTTCTATTCATAATGTATATATATTATTATTATTAGGTATGTAAGTGCTTTAGGGATTATGTCAAAGATTCTAATAAACTGTTTACTTTCCCATTGCTCTTCCTGGGAGACAAATGGTGCTCTCTATTTTGTATGTGTCTAAACCAGACTCTGCACTTGAGATCTGCGTATTCTACTGGAAAAGCTTCCACGCTACTGACATCTAGACTTGTGTGGTTCCTGTTTGTTCCATGGTTTTTGCTTTGTCTTTAGACCATGGATACTGTTTAAAGTAAGGGCAGTATCTTACTATGTGTGATTTTCAGTAAAAAGAATGTGCTGATGTTTTGGAGTTTAAACAAAGGAACCATTACTGGGCTTTCTAAGGGACAAAGTTAGAATGAGAGTTTCTTTGGAGGTGGCGAGTTTTATTTGGGGTACGCCCAGACCTTAGGGCTTCTGTACTGCACAACTCTAGGGATCCCCATTCTTGTGCTGTGTGTCAGGGGTGTAGTTCACATAGAATACCTTGTGGGTGGCGCCTGCAGGGTTGAGCGCTGCAGGCCGTACTACTTTATGTAATTTTGTTTTGAAGCTGACGTAGGTAGGAGATTTGGGTTTGTTGTTGATGTTTCTCATTTAGGTGGTTAATAGAAAATGCGATTTTCGTTTTAACGAAAGGGGTGGATTTACCTTGAAGCTAATGAAACATCAGGCCACTCATTTGTAGGACTCCCTTTCTAGGTCTTAGGAGAGGTTCTACCAGTTTTATATTTATAATTTTGCATTTTTTTTTTCCTCAAAGAGAGCCTTCAAATAGTTAGGGCTTCAAGCTCAACAAATCTGGATCTGCCCCTGGGCCTTCCCCTTGGAAGGGGCTTGTGCATTAGAGGGGCTCAGAGGTAATACAGCCTCTGAAGCTTAAGCTTATTTAACTTCATCTCAAGTCTGCCCCTGGTTTTTGAATTTCTTACATGATTTATTTCCATGGAGTTACATATTAAATAAGCATACGGAAGCATACACGCGTAGGAAGGAGGTAGTTTGGAAATTGCTTGTGACATATCCCAGGTGTGTTCCCAATTAGTGTCTGCATAGACCTGCTGACTGGGCTTCCTCAGCAGTCCAGGTGGGTGTTTCTCTCCAGAAGTTGATAGTGTTCAGATCCTCACTGGCATGGCCCCTTCTTTTGTCTACAGATTCGTGGTACAGAGAAAAGCAGCGTGAGGGAGTTACACATCGCATATCGGTATGGAGAGCACTACGACAGTGTTCGGAGGATCAATGACAACTCAGAGGCACCTGCACATCTCCAGACGGATGTGAGTGAGGCCTCGGATTTCTCCCGTATTCCCAGCCCTACAGGAAACAGATTGAGAGCTGTATATCTGGCGCTAAAAACCAGTGATGTTTTTGTGGAAAGTTGGCATTAAGAATCTGTGGGCCTGATTTTAAAAATATTTTTTATTTCTTAGTTTAGGTGACAGTGATAGATAAAATTGCTTATTATTATTTTGCTTTTTCTGATAGTTGATAGTTACAATTGTATGTGTATAAGATACATGGAATTTTAAAATTATTTTTATGTTTTAAAATTAATCCACACCTTTTTTTTTTTTTTTTTTTTAATTGGAGATGGAGTTTCGCTCTTGTTGCCCAGGCTGGAGTGCAGTGGTGCGATCTCGGCTCACCCAACCTCCGCCTCCCGGGTTCAAGCGATTCTCCTGCCTCAGCCTCCCACGTAGCTGGGATTACAGGCATGTGCCACCATGCCCGGCTAATTTTGTATTTTTAGTAGAGATGGGGTTTCTCCATGTTGGTCATGCTGGTCTCAAGCTCCTGACCTCAGGTGATCTGCCCACCTTGGCCTCCCAAACTGCTGGGATTACAGGGGTGAGCCACTGCGCCTGGCCTAACCCATGCTTCTTATCTGAAATCTGAAAACTATAGTAAAGGTAAAGAAGAAAATAAAAAACATGTAAAGTCAACTCAGCTACCTGAATGTAAATTTTGTTACTGTTTTGGTAGATTTCCATTCATCTAATGCATTAAAACATCGTTGACATTTTATTTATATAGCTTTGTTTCCTGTTTTTAAAAATTAACATCATTGGCTGGGCGTGGTGGCTCACACCTGTAATCCCAGCACTTTGGGAGGCCGAGGCGGGCGGATCACCTGAGGTCGGGAGTTCAAGACCACCCTGACCAACACAGAGAAACTCCATCTCTACTAAAAATACAAAATTAGCCGGGCGTAGTGGCGCATGCCTGTAATCCCAGCTACTTGGGAGGCTGAGGCAGGAGAATCACTTGTACCTGGGAGGTGGAGGTTGCGGTGAGTCGAGATAGCGCCATTGCACTCCAGCCTGGGCAACAAGAGCAAAACTCCATCTCAAAAAAAAAAAAAAATTAGCATTATTGCATAAACCTTTTTTCCTGTTTTTACACATGATCCAAAACCATTGTTTTTTAAACAATTTTATTTATTTTTTGAGATAAGGTCTCGCTCTGTTGCTCAGGCTGGAGTGCAGTGGCACCATCACGGCTCACAGCAGGCTTGTCTACGTGGACTCCAGCGATCCTCCCACCTTGGCCTCATGAGTAGCTAGGACTACAGGTGTGCGCCACCATGCTTTGTTAATTTTTTAATTTTTTGTAGAGATGAAGTTTCGCTATGTTGCCCAGGCTGCCCTCCAGCTCCTGGGCTCAAGTGATCCTCCTGCCTTGGCCTTCCAACATGTTGGGATTACAGGTGTGAGCCATGGTGCCTGGCAATTTTAATTCTTGAATAGGTCATATTTGTCCATGGATTAGAATTCAAAATATGTAATGGGATATATAGTCAAAGTCACTCTCCTACCCTTGTACTTCAGCCACACTGTTTTCCCTGGATGCAATCAGTGGTATTAGTATCTCATAAAATCTCCTATGGTTTACATACCAAGCAAATATATATATATGTGCACATATTCCACTTTTGCCATTTTTACTCTCCCCACCACTAATTGTAGCATCCTACACATACTACACATCCCACACATACATCCTGCACTGTGCTTTTTAAATTTAACATGTCTTGGGATTTAATTCATGGTAGTACATAAGGAACTTCCTGTATCCTTTTTAAAGGCTGCATAGTGTTCTGTTCTGTAGATGCATTATAATATTTTTGACCAGTCACTTACTGATGGACTTTTAGGTGGTTTCTAACCCTTTGCTATTATAAGCAATGTGCAGTACCTTTTATGTACCTCATTTCACTCATGTATCTGTGGGACACATTCCTAGAAGGTCCTTGCCACATCAGAGGATGTTGATAAGTGAATTGTCAAATTACGTTCTAACAAGATTTCACCGGTTTAAACTCCTACCTGCAATATGTGGCTCTTTTCCTGCACGGTGCACTTCGTCAACATAGTGTTACCAAATTTTTAAATCCTTTTCATTGTTAGGGGAAAAATTGTTTACTTAACCTAGTTTTAATTTGCATTTCTCTTATTTATGCATCTTTTCCTGTGTTTAAGACATATTTCTATTTTTTGTAAATGGTATTCATTTTCTTTCCCCATTTTTTTCCCTATTAAGTTGTCTTAATGGTTTTGGGGAGCTTTTTATGTATTAGGGAAATTAGCCTCTGTCTGTGATATGAGTTGCAAATAGTTTTTCGCACTCTGTCATTTGTCTTTTTGTTCTTTCTCCTGTGGTCTTTGCTATGAAAGAATTTTAGATTTTTACATAGTTAAATTTGTTACGATTTTCTTATATGCCCTTTGGATTTTGGGTCATAACTGGGAAAGTCTTTCCCACTCTGAGGTTAAAAAGAATTCTCCCATAGTTTAGAATAGTACTTTCATAGTTTCACTTTATTTATTTATTTATTTTTTGAGACTGGGTCTCACTCTGTCGCCCAGGCTGGAGTGCAGTGCTATGATCATGTTTCACTGCAGCCTCAACCTCCCAGGCTCAAGCAATCCTCCTGAGTAGCTGGGACCACAGCTGTGTACCACTATGCCTGGCTAATTTTTTATTTTTTGTAGAGACAGGGTCTCACTTTGTTGCCCGGGCTGGTCTCGAACTCCTGGACTCAAGCAACCCTCCTGCCTCGACCACCCAAAGTGTTGAGATTACAGATGTAAGCTACTGCACCCAGCTCATAGTTTGACTTAAAAAAAAAAATTAAATCTTGGCTTCATCTGAAATTTATATTCAAATAAGGGTAGGAGGCTATGGATCCAACTTTATATTTCCCTTGTGATTACCTAGTTGTACCCAAACCATTGATTAATTATACATCTTTTCTCCACTGATTTAAAATGCCACTTTCTTTCCATATACTAAATTCCCATATGTATTTGGGTCTATTCCTAGACATTTGGTTCTGGTCCACTGATCTCCCTGTTCACATGTTGATGCCTCTTTGTTTTAGTTGGTATATTTTAAAATCTGGTAGGATTTTTCACTCATAATTAATTTTCTTTTTATAAGTTTCCTTATATGTTCTTGTCTTTTTTAAAAAAAACAAAATGAATGTTAGAATCAATGTGTCTAGTTCAAAGGAAATCCTATTGAAGTTTTTTTTGTTTTGTTTTGTTTTGTTTTGTTTTTTGAGACAGAGTCTTGCTCTGTTGCCCTGTTGCCCAGGCTGGAGTGCAGTGGTGCAACCTCTGCCTCCCGGGTTCAAGCGATTCTCCTGCCTCAGCCTCCCGAGTAGCTGGGATTACAGGCGCTCGCCACTACCCTTGGCTAATGTTTGTATTTTTAGTAGAGACGGGGTTTCACCGTGTTGGCCAGGCTGGTCTTGAACTCCTGACCTCAAGTGATCTGCTTAACTTGGTCTCCCAAAGTGCTGGGGTTATAGGCATGAGCCACCGTGCCCGGCCCTATTGAGTTTTTTAAAATTGGAATCTCATTAAATTAATAGAGTAATTTAAGGAAAAGCTGACATCTTTTTGATGTTGAGTCTTTTATTATTTAATTGACTTTGTGATCCACGGGAACATTTTCTTCATATAGATCTTGCCCACTTTTTGTTGAGTTTATTCTTAGGAGGTGTTTTGTGTTTTTTGTGTCTATTGTAAAGAGATCTTTTATGTTTTCTAGTTGGTTATCATTTGTCTGTGAGAGCTGTTAATAACAAGATGTTAATTACATAGGTATCCCACAGAACCCCTCTTTTTTTAAAAGTTAAGGCAAAATTCACATAACATAAAATTAATCATTTAAAAATATATAGTCCAGTGGTACTCAGTACATCTGCAGTGTTTGTTGTACAACCACTTCTTCTGTCTAGTCCCAAAATATTTTCATCACCCCAAAAGAAAACCTCATATCCATTAAGCAGTGACTCCCAATTCCCCCTCTCCCCTAGCAGTCACCAATCTGCCCTTCTTCTCTATGAATTTGCCTATTCTGGACATTTTATGTAAATGGAATTATATGTGACTTTTTCTTTGTGGCTTCTTTCCCTCAGTATAATGTTTTTGAGAGTCATTCATGGTGTAGCATGTATCAGTACTTCATTCTTTTTTATGGCTGAATAATATTCCATTGTTTGGAGAGGCGATTTTTTGTGCACCCATTCATCTGTTAATGAGCATTTAGGTTGTTCCCACCTTTTGGCTATTGAGAATAGTGCTGCTGTGAGTATATGTGTACAGTATTTTTACAAATACCTATTTTCAGTCTTTTTGGATATACCTCGGAGTGGAATTGCTGGGTCATATGATAAACCTAAATTTAACATTTTGAGGAACTGCCAAACTGTTTTCCACAGCAGCTGCACTGTTTTACTTGCCACCGGTAATGTATGAAGGCTCTGCTTTCTTTTCATCCTCTCTGACATTTGTAGTTTTTTTCTTAAATGGTCATCCTAGTTAGTATCTTAAAGTTTTTTTTCGAGATGGAGTCTTGCTCTGTCGCCCAGGCTGGAGTGCAGTGGCATGATCGTGGCTCACTGCAAGCTCCACCTCCCGGGTTCACGCCATTCTCCTGCCTCAGCCTCCCGAGTAGCTGGGACTACAGGCACCCACCGCCACGCCCAGCTAAGTTTTTGTGTTTTTAGTGGAGACAGGGTTTCATCGTGTTAGCCAGGATGGTCTCGATCTCCTGACCTCGTGATCCACCCACCTCGGCCTCCCAAAGTGCTGGGATTACAGGCATGAGCCACCACGCCCGGCCAGTATCTTAAAGTTTTGAATTGCATTTTCTTAATAGCTAATGACATTGAACATCTTTTCATGTGGTTTTTGGCCATTTGTATATCCTTGGAGAAATGTCTATTCAAGTCTTTTGCCTATTTTTTAATTGGGTTCTGCCTTTTTGTTTTTGAGTTGTAAGAGTTTTTTAATATATTCTAGATGCTAGATTCTTACCCAGGTATATGATTTGCTGTAATTTTTTTGGTTTGCAGTAGTTTTTTTGTTGATTCTCTTGTTTCAGTTACAGAATTATATCATCTACAAAGACAGATTACTTTTTTCTTTTTAATTTTATACTTAAAATTTATTTTGGCTAAATACTTTGGCTGTTACCTCCAAAATATTGTTAAGTAATAATGGGGGGAGTGATTATTGTGTTTCTTCCTTTAGTGGGAATGAAGACATCATTCTGTGGATTTACAGTGGTTATTTAACCATATCCATACTATAAAGCCTTTGGGTGGTTTCCAGTTATTCACCACTATAAGTAACACTGTTAGCACTTTTACCTGAATCTTTTCTCTCTCTCTCTCTCTTTTTTTTTTTTTTTTTTGAGACAAGGTCTAGCTCTGTTGCCCAGGCTGGAATGCAGTGGTGTGATCTCGGCTCACTGCAACCTCCACCTCCTGGGCTCAAGCCATCCTCCCACCTCAGCCTCCTGAATAGCTGGGACTACAGGTGCATGCCACCATGTCCAAATAATTCTTTTGTATTTTTTTTGTAGAGACGGGATGTCACTTTGTTGCCCAGGCTGGTTTTGAACTCCTGAGGTCAAGTGACCCACCCCCATCAGCCTCCCAAAGTGCTGGGATTACAGGTGTGAGCCACTGCACCAGGCCCATAAATCTTTTCTCTATTTGATACTATTTCCTTTGGCTAAATTTCAAAACTGTGAAACTACTGGGTCAAAGACTCCTGTAACTTTGTCAAATTCTTAGGGTTTAATTTTATAATAGAATTTTTTGTATTAACATTCTGAGGAATATACTGTACATTGCTGGAGTCCACTATACTTTTACATTCAAAAAATAGAACTGTCTTTGCCCATTTACCTATCTCCCTGCATTAATGGGAAGCAGAAGAAGAAGGTGGTTGAGCATCTACAGAGGGATGATTTTAGCTTTTCTGATTTAAGGCCCAGGTTGTAAAGGTCTCATGGATCCCAAGTGAACTGTTGTTTGTGGCTTTAGGATTTGGATTGACAAGTTTCCCTGGGTGTGGTGGTACGTACCTGAGGTTAGATGAGTCATGCTCATCCGTGGCTGTCCAGCTGGGACGGGAGCTTCAGTACCTCTAAGCGTGCTGATGATCAAATAAGGCTTGGGAACCAGAGGGAAGTTGTATGTAGGTTTCTTCAAGACCAGCACCATTTTTGTGCAAAAGTTCACCAGGTGCGAGTATAGAGGATCGTTTTCTGTTAAGCTCATGGCTCTGAAAATCAGCTGAGGTGACTGTGTGCTGTCAGAGGCAGCAGTCATTTGCCAGTGTTGGCATTTAGACATGGGAGTGCGAATGCCTTTCTTACTGAGCAGTTATTCTGTCTTTTGGGCCTTTCTTTTCAATTCCTCTGTTGTGACTCAAAGTACAATGAGTGGATAAAATGGAGCCTAGTCATTGCTGTTCTCTTAAGGTTGTTTCTAGAAGGTTTTCCCCTATGTATATGAATTTTTCCAGATTAGAGTGTCTTGTGTTGAAGATTCTGAACATAGTTTGATTCTCAACATAGTTCCCTGATTATTACTTGTTTCCTTTAGTTTCAGATGCTTCATCAAGATGAATCAAATAAAAGAGAAAAGATCAAGACAAAGGGAATGGACTCTGAAGACGACCTGAGAGACGAAGTAGAGGATGCTGTCCAGAAAGTTTGTAATGCAACTGGATGTTCAGTTAGTATTTCTGTCTTGCAGGAATGATTTAGAAGCAAGCATTGCTGTGCCTAGCGTACGTCTTAGTTTCGTAGCACCTCTCTAGCATATCAGCACCTTGTGGGCCAAAATAGGCCCATGAGATTTGTAGTTTGATTAGCGTATGTGGCTTAATGAGAGCTGTTTATTAATTTCCCTGTTGTTTGCTAGACTTCACCCAGTACTGCTCAAAGGTCTTAGGAAGTATGTGGATTTAATTTTTCCTGACTAGTGTTTACAGTAGTACAAATGCAGTTTTATAGAGGGAATTCATTTATAAGTGTACATTAGACGGTTATTTCAAGGGACCAACCTTATTGGAAATTGACATTTTTCTAAATGGAAAAGGTCCTGAAACCTTGTGTTAATTCTCACTATTACATCTTTATGTTTATGATTATTGAAGTAGAGCTAGGCAGAAAAATATACCCAGAGTTTTGAAGTGGTTTTTTTGTTTGTTTGTTTCTTGGATAGGATTTTAATTTAATAGTCCAGAACCTGGAAGCTGAAAATTATAATATTGAATCTGCAATAATTGCCATGCTTCAGATGAACCAAGGGAAGAGAAATAGTAAGTCCATGACTAATATTTATAGGTCTTCAAAATGGTTGTGTTGGTAATTTTCCAAATATTTATTTTTTAACCAAGTCACAGGTGGTAACTGTTCTGTCATTCATTTAGGAGTTGTTTATTGAGCACGTTCTGTACGTAGACATTTTTTACTAGGTCCTGTCTCTGCTTCAGGGGGAGTATAGTTCAGGGGTAGAGGGTGGATAGTGGAGACAGATAAACTGGTGCGATAGTACATAATGGGGTTGGGAGTACAGGGTGCTGGGGGACGCATCAGGGAAGAATTAGCCTGTTTAGAAATAAGATGCCCTTAGAAGACCAAAATGATAACCAAAATAAAATGGAGAGAGAAATACCTTGTTTTTCTGGTGGAAATATTTAGATTTGTATTAGCTTGTGATAATTTTGATTTTTTTTTTTTAATTTGAACCAAGTATAATTTTGTGACTCAGAGGAAAGAAAAGGGATGTAACGGCTGGGTGTGGTGGCTCACACCTGTAATCCCAGCACTTTGGGAGGCTGAGGCAGGTGGATCACGAGGTCAGGAGTTTGAGACCAGCCTGACGAACATGGTGAAACCCCGTCTCTACTAAAAACACAAAAATTAGCTGGGTGTGGTGGCGGGTGCCTGTAATCCCAGCTACTCAGGAGGCTGAGGCAGGAGAATTGCTTGAACCTGGGAGGCGGTGGTTGCAGTGAGCTAAGATCGCACCATTGCACTCCAGCCTGGGCAACAGAGCGAGACTCCCTCTCAAAAAAAAGAGAAAAGGATGTAACATCTTATTAATTTCTCAAGTCATTTATTTAAAATGATATCAATAAATACTGATTGCCAGATGTTACGTGTCAGATACTGTTTCTGGCATCATAGTGCTCCATGTGATGAGGTATTTTATTATCCACTATGTATTGGCTGTACTTTTAGAAATCTGTAAGTAACTTGGTCTTTGTGACTTTAAACAGCACCCTCCAGTGATCTGTGCTGTTCAGTATAGTGTGTACCTGCCACATGAGCAATGAGACTGGAGAGCTACGTTTTAAATGTTGTTTAATTTTAATTTAAATGTAAATGGCCACATATAGCTGGTGGCTAATACATTGGACAGCACAGCTTTAGAGCCTGTTTCTTTTCTGGGTTTTGGGTGCAAATGAAAGGTTTTCCCATAAAAATTCATGTTAAGACATAATTTATCTAAAAAGCACTCTGCTGGTTGGAAGCTGATCAAAAGGCTGGTCAGTGGGTTATTTTAGAATTTATCTTCCAACTTTACCAACTTTTTCTTCCTATGTTTCCCACTGTCTTGACATTCGAATTTGTCTCAAGGAAACTTACTTCCCTTATGACCGAAGTAGGGACCCAGGTAATTTTGGAATCATTAATACAGTCATCACCCTGTGTAACTCTCTCAGGTTCTCAGTTTTAATGAAATGTCTTTCTTTGGAAGATGCAGAAGAGAATCTTGAGCCCAGTGGTCGAGTGCTGAAGCAGTGTGGCCCTTTGTGGGAGGAGGGTGGCAGTGGTGCCAGAATCTTTGGAAATCAGGGCTTAAATGAAGGCAGGACCGAAAACAATAAGGCACAGGCCAGCCCTAGTGAAGAAAACAAAGCAAATAAAAACCAGCTTGCAAAGGTATGTAAGATGGGGTTGAATGGGCAGGTGGTGGGTAGGTGTAATTCTGTGGCAGTGGTGGTAGCTTGAGATTAATTTTATTTGTATTTTCCTTCTGATTTATAAAAGTAGCGTGGAAAATCTGGGGAATGCATAAAGACATATCAAGAAGCAGAATGACCTCACTTATCCTGTTTGGTGTATGCCGTGACAGTTGGAAGGAAATATACCCTGAAATTGTCCTCAGTGTACAAATGAAAAGCCTCCTTTTCCCACCTAACATTACTGTACATGTGGGGTCTTCCCATGTTTATCCATGTTTTTTATAAATGCCATGATCTGCAGTGAACACCTTTGTGTATAAATCTTTGGTTTTTGCATTATTTTCTTGAATAAAGTCCCAGAAGAGGAATGAACAGGTTAAAGGTCATGGATACATGAATCTTTTAAAGGCTTTTGGTAAATTGTCACGTGCTTCCCGGAAAGGTACATCTCCCTCCCTGCCCTTCACTCCCACAAGTAGTATGTGACATCTTCCATTTTACTGAATTTGGAATCATTTTAAAGATTTTCACCAAGAAGTTCTGAGCTCAAAATGCCACAGTGTAAAAAGCCACAGCAGAGGCAGAGATGCAATAAGCTTCTGAGGATTTTGTCAGAATTACCTGGGGCATTAAATTATGTGGGGAAAAATGTCCTCTGACACGTGTGTTTGTTACCAACTCTTGCTGGATGAGGGCTGGTTTCTTTAAGAGAAGAATGGAATTGATTTTGTTTGCTAGTTCAGCAACGAAATATAAATTTAAATGCAAATTTGAGCAGCAGTGGACAGTAAATCATCTTTGGCGTCTTAGATTGGTTTTCCCTGTTCCTGCTGAAAAGCAATCTGTGCCCTTTGCCACCATCTCCCTTCTAGCAGGTGGCAGCTTGAGTCCCCCGTGCTTCCTACTCACCACCATGGCCTTCTCTCTCAGGTCACAAACAAACAGAGGCGAGAACAGCAGTGGATGGAGAAGAAGAAGCGGCAGGAGGAGAGGCACCGCCACAAAGCCCTGGAGAGCAGAGGTAGCCATAGGGACAATAACAGAAGTGAAGCCGAGGCGAACACGCAGGTCACCTTGGTGAAGACCTTCGCCGCTCTCAACATCTGACTCTTTGGCCTCTTGGGAGTTGTAAGAAGTGGCTGGAAAAGGATTGCTGTGTGCTAGACTTTCCAGTGAGGCCGTCCTTTTATAAAACGCAACACAACCAACAAAGCCCACACATGAGCTCACACACTGAGTTAGTTTCGTTCAAGCTGCCTCTTTTTTTGTTCGAAGTTTTATTAGTAATATGTTGGTGTTTTATGAAAATGCAGTGAGGCCACTCATATTCTGTAATACAAAATTAAAATACTGAGTTTTAGGGGCAGATAGTTAGGTCAGGAAAAACCTTTTAAGTGGTGGCTTTATTTGCCCTGAAAATCAGACTTCAGTGACCCTAGGATCTTTCCTTAACATTTGGGGTGAGTTTTGCTGTAATTGTTCATGAGTAGTTTAGAATAATTGTTAGAAATTCAGAATGACAAGTTTCCTTAGTTTCTCTTTCATTCTCAAACAGATATATAGGGTAGCTTATAAATGATCTCCAACTCAGGAATATGCTTTGATTTACTTCTAATCCAAGTTACTCAGAAAATAATTCAGGAATTGTTTTCCCAAAGTTACGTGAGGGTTGTGGCCTGCAGTCAGGATGGAAATTAACCGCATTTCTCTCCTTCCTGATTCTGATGTTACTTCAGATGGGATGCAGGTGCTGTTAGTTCATGTGCACTCAAGCCATATGATAAATGCAGCTGACTGTTAATTAGGCCTGGCCTTGTTGGGAAGTTGATAGTGGTGTTGGGTTTTTGGTATTTGTTTCCTGACAGTGGGGAGATGGCATGTTACTGCTTGTGATACAGTTCTGGAATTCTGATAGTGTGTAGAGCAGGGTCTATAGTTGTAACAGGAGACGAACTCCTGGGGTTTTGCCTAAGAGGAGTCTAAAGAATTATGTTTTTATAGGAGAAGCCTGGAAGAATAAGGTTTTTCATGTTCGCATTTTAAATAACGATTTTCTTCCCTTCTGTTCTAGACTTAGATGCCTTCAGAGAGATACATGGTAACTTGACCTTATAGGTCGCTAAACTTAGTATTGTGGAAATTAAATCTTATAAAATGCTACATTTATTTCTTTTTATTTAAGCCCTGTTTGGCATTTCAAAGTTGGGAAAACTCCAGCATCTGCTGGAAGTTGTTGGACCAGCAGGGTTGGTTGACTTAGGTTGGACCAGCAGAGAAGAGAACATACTTTGGTTGAGGCCTTCGAATCACTCTTCAGTTCTGAAATAGACTTGAGCAGTGGAGAGATGTCATTCCTAAAACTGAGTTAGGTGGATGTGAACTTAAGAACTATAACGTATGAGGCAGCCCATCTTGGATCATCTTTGTCTTTTGGGACCTAATACTTGGGCAAATAATTGATGCTGAGTTGAAAGGTAAATTATTAGTTATCTTCCCCACCCCTCACATTTCAGAATTGTAAAAATTCGGAGGCAAAGTGAAAACTAAAAAGTTTGGTAGGCCCTGGAGTCGTCAGATTGTCTTTATCATCAGGCCTTTGGCTTTCTTCAGTTTCACTGGTATCTTTTGGTTTTGTTTTTGACTTTGGTGGCTTTTTGTAGTTGGAGCATCAGTAGTCTCTTGGAATTGCTCCTAGGACATTGTGGTTTAGGTTTCTTCCTGGGTACAGTACATTGTAAAATTTAGCAGATTAAAAAAAGGACACAGCATTTTTTTTCTGTGCACATCGCAGAGTCCTGAGCTTGAGGCTGTGTTACTCTACTCATTCCAAACGAATGAAAGATCTCTGTTGCCTTACTCTAAGGAAGTGGGATCGAGTGCGTTAGGATCTATGGTTGTCTTGGTTTTCAACTCTGGGCAGATTCCTGACTGGCTGAGTGTTTCTGAATGAAGATGTTTTCCTGTCTATTTTGTACTGCTTGAGTGCAGAGGCCAGATCCTCTCAGAAAGATAAGATTGTATGCCAGAAATTCAGATTAGCAGTCAGCTTAAGAGAGACTTATTGTCAGAAGTAGTAGAATTGCTTTATTTACTTGGTTAATGAAGGTGGCCTTGGGCCCTATTGGGTTTTAGAAGTTTTAGAAGCTGCTAAAAAGTTATTAAAGAATATTGGGAACATTTATTTTTTAAATTACCTAATTCTGATAATAGGCTTCAGCATTTCTGGAGTATAATAATGGTGGTTTAAAAAACTAATCAAACGGCTTTAGTAATTTTCTTTTATTACTGGTTTCACAGCTTTTCAGTTACAGTTGGTCTGTTTAGTGTGTTAATTATTAGGAATAGGGTACATGCATCCAACTTCAGTGATACCTTCTAGCTAATGGTTTCAATTTAGACTTCACTGCCTCAGTCTCACTGGGTACATAAGAAGGTTGGAATCAATATGCTTAGTTGCCTCAGTGGGCACTTGAAAATTACTTCACTGGCAGCCCGAGTGGAGGCCCAGTATGTTTAGTCCTGGGATGACTGTTGTCAGCAGCTGTTACTCTAGTACAGGTACTCCTGTGAACTCTTTATTAGGAACTGAATGTGTCTTAACCTCTGTGTTACATCTTGGCTGGCAGAGATTTATGTTACATGAGATTGTCTTGGTAGCTTGTAGTGTGGTCAGGAGAAAGGGGATGGAGCAGTGGTGCATAGCTGCTTACTGCTGTTATAAACGGTATATAAAGGTTTTACGGATTTTGAAAATATTTTTTTTTAGAGGTCAAAATAAATACCATTTTAGTGGCAACAGCTTTGAACTAGAGATGTAGATGTATTAAAGCAGCATAGAACCATAACTTCTAGATAATGTAGTTGCCACTAGGAGATATTAGAAAGTTAGAATGTATGTGTGTATTTAGTTTTTCAATAATAATGAACATACACTTTCAGGAGCAAAGTATGGTTGAGAAATTGTGGCAGAAAGAATTTTAAATGTTAGTCAAAGTTGTCTGTAGTTTCTTTATTAAGCTCTGAAAACACTTCCAATGCCAGTTTGATTCTGAGGGCTTGGGAAGTGGGATCTCCCTTGTGGAGCAGCTGGAGCTGGCTGGGAGGGAGCCTTTCCATGGGTAATTTATTATGCCTGCCCTGCTTCCCCCAGGGAGCTGCTTCAGTGTGAAATGATGTGATTGTCGGGGGTGGGGTGGGAGGAGGGCCACCTTCAGTCGGGGAGTTGCTCACATATTACACAGGTAGCATCAGATGGACTTTGGCGCTGAACTGTACTAGTAGTGAGTCCCTGTAGTCAATGTGCAATTTCTCCAATTCTGAGAAACTCTGTAGACTCTGCCTGGGTTTTACTGGGTCAGCGTAGAATGCTATCAGTTTACCTCTGTGAAATATTCAGTCAGTTGAAGGAAACTTGGATTCCTAGTCAGAGGTGACTAAAAGTTACCCTGACCAAAAGGATCTCTGCAGGGGGAAGAGAATGGAGCTTCCTGATTTTAGTGTGTTGCGTCAGTGGCCCTCTTCGACTCCCGTTTTGGGTAGATGCGTAGCTCTTCACTTTCTTACCTCAAGGCTCTGTCTAGCCATGTTAAATCTTTAGACTCAGTCTGATGCAGTTTTTCTGTTTTGCCATTCTCATTATTCACAGCTTTCAGAACAAGTGTTGCTAAAACTCCGGGGCCTTTGACAGTTGTTCTGAGGTGATTTAATAATGGACTTTTTATAAGTTATGTTTTCCTGGCTCTAAAGTAAATTTTTTTTTTTTTTTTTTGAGACAGAGTCTTGCTTTGTTGCCCAGGCTGGAGTGTGGTGGGGCAATCTCGGCTCACTGCAACCTCCACCTCCCGGGTTCAAGCGATTCTCCTGCCTCAGCCTCCTGAGTAGCTGGGATTACAGGTGCGTGCCACCATGCTTGGCTAATTTTTGTATTTTTAGTAGAGACGGGGTTTCACCGTGTTAGCCAGGCTGGTCTCAAACTCCTGACCTTGTGATCTGCCCGCCTCAGCCTCCCAAAGTGCTAGGATTACGGGTGTGAGCAACCCCGCCCGGCCAGTAAATTGTATTTTTTTTAATGACATCATTGAATTGAAGATCTAGATGGCATAAATTACGACGTCTGCCATCGCGTATTAGAAAGGGGACAGTCATATTTGTAACATGGAGAGAACACGGAGCACCAGTCACCACGTGCACGGAGGATGCAGAGCTTACCGGGCACCGCTGATGGGGACCTCCGGAAAGAGCGGTGCCTTGTGGTTGGCCTGGAAGTTCTCTCCCAAGGTGAAATGCCTTTAAAACCGCAGGCTCTGACTTATGTCTTTGAAGCAGCTGCTTTGTAGAGTCCCTCTCTTTACTGTCCTCGTTAGGACTGTTTTGTGGTTCCATGAAAATGTTTAGCATCCTTGCAGAATTACTTGAGAAGGGGCTGGTACCAGTGTAAAGAATCTATTTCTGTAAAACTACGAACTTTTGCATAGGGAATTTATTCTAAGCAGGGCATAGCCGTGATCCAGAGCTGCTGCTGCTCACTGCCAGTCCTTGCGGCCGGCGGCGATTGCCGGACAGACCCTCTGTGGCCTGGCTCTCATCCTTGGCGTGTCAGCCTGCGGCAGGCTGCCAGCCGTCCATGACAATCATGTGAGCTCAGCCACAGACCTCAGCTGGCGGTTTGATCCCTGGCAGGTCCCTCGAGCAGTACTGGTAAGAGGCTTCACACATTTTCCCACTCTTACAGTTCATTTTTCATAGTAGGAAGGGCCCTTGGCCTCCCCAGTGCCTCTTCCAGAGCCTCCACCAGCACTAAGCTCAGAGGAAAGAAGAAAAGGGCCAGGAGTCAGACGTCACACCCGGGGGCTCCCCTTTCCCATGTAGAAGTGTTGGCATGCGTCAGTCCCCTTTACAGAGGGGTGGATGTATCCGTGGAGGAGGGGCCTTCTCTCTTTCTAATTGCACTATACTTGTTCTAGCTTCAGTCTGGAGATACTTAAGACCTCCATGGGGTCGTGATCCATAGACTTAGCAAGTCTTGCCTTATCTGTGGAGCTCGATGGTGAGAATTGTGACCATTGTCTGATGTCCATAGTTCCTTCCCCCTAGATCGTTTCTTTCCACGGATTGTGTTCATCTGAACCATTTTATTTTTTATTTACCAAAGTACTGTACTTGGCTATTTGCAGTGTTTTCAAAACCAAATGTTTCTTTTTTTGTGTTTTTAATCTTCGATACTTGGTGCAATAGAAGCTGCAAAGATGTGCCACTTTATCTATGAAATGGAGTTTTGTATACCAATAAATTCTAGTTTAAAAACAAAGTTTTAAGTTGTTTTTATCAGTATCTGACCACCGTTTGAGTGAATGCAAGGAGGCTGAGTGTGCTGGGAAATGTCCTTTTTGGAGACCTTTGTGTGGAAGCTTTGCGTGTGTGCATGTGCTGGATTGAGTATTCTAGGTGTATAATAGTCCTTTGGGATCTGACTAAGCTTAGAACAGCTGATTTTTGCTTTAGTGCAGCTAAATGCAGCCACCAAACACAATGGCAGGGTCATTCTTAAGGACTACACACTTAAGATTTCTGCCTGATATCTGAGAGCATCTCTTGATAAGTTTGAAACTGTTTAAATATGTAGCAGTTGTCTGTCAGCGGCCACTTTGGGCTCCTCTAGAACTCTCAAGATTGTTTGACCCCATTCAAGGAGGAGGCTCCCTGCCAAGGCACAGACAGTACCATCTGGGGCACAACTCACCTAGAAGGGTCCACAGGAAACCAGAGCGAAGGGAGTCCTTCATTGCGTCCAGCAGGGGCCCCATCCACACAAGGGCTCTGGCTCGGCAGACCTCACCATGTCATGATTTTGACCTTGAGACTCCCATTCTCCCATTCTTCATTTTGTATTCAACAAGCAGCCTTCTGAATTGGCTCCCTGTTGCCTTGATACCAAAAAGGACTAGATGGTTTTCTGGATGAAAATCAAGAATGTTCTAGCTTCTGCAAGCAGATTCCCCCACAGTCTCTCAAGCGATCTTCTCTGTGTGATTCTTCTTCAGTCCACAACTGAGAGACCCATCATCTCTGGATAGACACACACTGTCTGGTTCCTGAGCCTGTGAGGCCCAGATTCCAGACCCCATTTAACCTGAGATTCTTCCAGAAAACCTGCTATGGTCCAAAGTGATGTCCCAATCCAGGTGCTGCCCGCACACTGGAAAACTTCCATGGCCTCCTTAATCCCATTCCAGGGATTCAGCTGGGGCCAGGTGGCTGCTGCTAGGGATTAGAGGGGCTTCCTGTTTGGGCAGCGTTGGACCAGGTGACCTGTAAGATCCTGTGTGGGAGATAGGATGAGTCTTTAAGGACAGAGAAGTGTTCTTGAGCCAGGTAGGGACAAGTGGCTGTGCCTTTGTCCCTTCTTGGTAACCGCTCATGGTCACCTTGGAGAAAGCCTGGCTGAAAACCTGGGTGTTTAGAGTTGCATCAGCGAGACACCACCTCAGGCTTCTGGCCTTTCCCTTCCTCCAATGCACAGAAACAAGAGTGTGTGTCTTGAGATACAGTTCATAAAAAGCTCTGCTCCAATATGGTTTTGGCTGGACAGAATGGTTTTTGCTGATGGAATGGGCACTCTCAGACCATTGAGATGCAGAGATTTAGAACTTGGTTGCAAAGGCTTGAGGCCAGTCCTGACACTTCACAGATTCTGGCTTGGCAGAAGGAAACATTTCCTATCTTCTTGGAGAAACTTGTCTGAACCTCCCTATGGTAGAAGGACTTGGGTATCCCCAGAGGATTGTTTCTGTTCAATTTATTCATCTAAACATCCAAGAATCCATCTGACATCTAGTGAACCTCTACTCTGTATGGGTCCTTATTTCTGGGCATTGAAACAGTCATGGATCCTGCCTTCAAAAAGCCTCCAGTCCGGGAATGAAAGTGGACACGTCACTGACCCAGGAGACAGCACATGCCATAAAGGAGGTACTGATTAGAGGGCTGTGAGTTCAGAGAATTCGGGAAGGCTTGGTGGAGGAAGTGAGATTTGGACGAGGCACAAAAGGGGAGACAGGATACAGAAATAGGGAGCGAAGACATGTTGGACTGAATGGCCAGCGCAAGCAAAACCTAGGAGTGGGATGCTCCAGTGTTTAGGACAGAGCTTATTATGGATGTATAATCAGTTTGGAGAAAGACTGGGAACTTCTTGAAACACCTCTCATGTGCCTTTCACTACTGGAAGAGTAGTGCTGTACTTGCTGAATGGATTCTCAAGATCAGGCCTGGGTGCAGTGGCTGACATCTGTAATCCCTGCACTTTGGGAGGCTGGGGCAGGAGGCTTGCTCACACTCAGGAGTTCAAGACCAGCTTGGTCAATCTAGCGAGATCCCGTCTCTATGCATGCACACACAAAATTACTGGGGTTTGGTGCCAGGTGCCTGTCTGTAGTCCCTCCTACTCAGGAGGCTGAGGCAGGAGGATCACTTGAGCTCAGGAGTATTAGGATGCAGTGAGCTTTATCACACCACAACACCAGCCTGGGTGACAGGGTGAGACCCTGTCTCAAAACCCCAAAACAACAAAGATCTGCCTGATGGCTTTTTAGTGTCTGGAGTTGGCCTGTGTGTGCATTCTAACCTGGCAATGTTACAGGTAGCGCCTGCCTGGAAAAATGCTGCACCATCTATCTCTGCCTTTGGGGGACATTAGCGCAGAATTCAATTGAACAGGTACCTGTTTAGCATCTACTGTGTGACATTTGCAATTGGAGAGCAAAAATACAGAAGGTGGCCAAGCATAGATGGAGCAGCTGGCATGCCCCGGACACTTTGGATACATGGTCTCATTTGAACTTGAAAACCACCCTGTGAGGCTGATGGTTCTATTCAGGAATAAATAATTGTCCCAAGATCACAGCTTAGTAGCAGAGACAGGATTTGAACCCAGAGCAGTCTGCCGCCACCATGCAAGGACCCAAATAACGGGATAAGCAGTTCTAGGAAAGGTATAAACACAGCTTGGCAGTTCAAGGAGGGTGAAATCCGCTCCAACTGAAACAGCATCATAGAAAAGGTGACATTTGGGACTGGACAGGGTGGCTTATCCCTGTAATCCCAACAGTTTGGGAGGCTGAGGCAGGAGGATTGCTTGAGGCCAGGAGTTTGAGAACAGCCTGGCAACATAGCGAGACCCGGTCTCTACCAAAAATAAGTAAGTTAGCCAGAATTGATGGCACACACCTGTTGTCCCAGCTACGTGGGAGGCTAAGGTGGGAGGCTTGCTTGAGTCGAGGAGGTTAAGGCTGCAGTGAACTATGATCGTGCCACTGCAGTCCAGCCTGGGCAAGAGGGAGACCCTGTCTCTGAATATAAAGGAAGAGATGACATTTGGGATTCACTTTAAGCCCGTGGATTTTAGCGTGGTGATGTGCCTGTGGGCAAGGGAGGCTTTTAGGTTGAGAGAAGCTACTGCACAAGGATATGAAGGCAGGACAGCAGAGGAACTTAGTAAATAGATATTGCTGCATAAGAGGCTGGAAAAGCAGACGACACCAAGCCTGGAATACCAGGGGCTGGTGGACAATGAGGAGTCACTGATGGTTCAGGAGCAGAGGAGTAACATGATGAAAATCAGGCTCTGGGAAAATGAAGCTGGCATCAGTGGACAGGATGGAGATGTGATGAAGGATGGAGGGTTTAAGAACCATTAGTCCTGATACTCTCGTGTTAGGGGTGTCACATTACTTGCTAGTGTAGAATTATTGCTGTTTTCTGTCTGCTGGTTGACTCTGTCTGATTCGTGTCTATCTCCAGCATCCAGGAAAAGACCAGAAGCATAATTTGCATAAAACTTACTGAAGGAAAGAATTAACTTTAGTATTCAGTTCTCTGGTGGTGACATTGCAAAGAACCCCAGTGAAGCAGATGCATGTCCAGGAAATCCTAATCAGACTCCTCATTGAACTTGGGAATTCCACTGTGATTTCTGGTCACTAATTGAGGAAGGTCTTTACCTTTGCACTTCATGCATAGCTTTTGTTAGGTGCTAAATAGGAACAAAAGCAAAACCAATCCAAATCCTCTCATCAAAATTGGAGAGGCAAACTATGAAACATTTAGGTAAGAATATCCCCTCCCCAGCTTTGACACAGTCCCGTTGCCTACTTTACTCATCCAATGAATTAGCACACATAAAGCACTTACGACAGTGCCTGGCAAATGCCAAGTGCACAGCAAGTGTTAGCTATTGTTAATGACTATCCATTCATTCTTTCCTAGAACACGAGTGATTTTTCAGTGCTAGCCATTATTTGTACATTTTCATGCATGTTAACTCAAACTTTGCCACAACCAACCTGCTGGGGAAATGTCATACTTCCATTTGACAAATGCAGAGACCGAGGCTGTGACCATTTATCAGCACTTAGATTTTAATATGCACATGAATCATCAGGGGGGCTTGTTAACTTACAGATTCTGATTCAGCAGGTCTGGGGTCAGGTCCAAGATTCTGCATTTTGAACAGGATCCCTGCTGCTGCTTCTGCGGCTGCCCCTGCCCATGGACCACGCTGAACAGCAAAGGTCTAAGCAGAACCACTGCTGCTAAAGCGGCGGAACAAAGCGCTCTACCTGGAACCTCCAAGTTCAAGTTCAGGGTTCTCCCTTTTTTTCAGTCTCTTTTGCAAGTCTGCTGCTGGGTATCAAGTGTTCTCTAGATACGCACACATAGGCAAACAGGATTTAAGCAGGCCCCTTGATCCCGTCATCAAACATTTATTGGCCAGGCACAGTGGCTCACGCCTGTAATCCCAGCACTTTGGGAGGCCGAGGTAGGCGGATCACGAGGTCAGGAGATCGAGACCATCCTGACTAACACGGTGAAACCCCGTCTCTACTAAAAATACAAAAAATTAGCCAGGCATGTTGGCGGGTGCCTGTAGTCCCAGCTACTGGGGAGGCTGAGGCAGGAGAATGGCGTGAACCCGGGAGGCGGAGCTTGCAGTGAGCCGAGATCGCGCCACTGCACTCCATCCTGAGCGACAGAGCGAGACTCCGTCTCAAAAAAAACAAAAACAAAACAAAACAAAAAACCCAAAACATTTATTGAGCCCTGGGAAAGCAAAGAGTAAAGGCTGGTCTGTGGCCAAAAGACAGCTTGGTTTTGGTGGGTGGGGGTGGGTGAGTCGCAGGGGTCACAGCAGGCTGCGCTGGAATCTTGCTCCTAAGTTTCGATGTTTGTTTCGTCGGACAGTTATACAACTGTTAAGATCATCAGGTAGGTGTCCCATTGGTACCTTAAATCCATCATGCCCAGGTGTCACCTCTCTCTAATCTGCCCCATCAGCTCCTTCTCCCTGTGTTTTCTGTTTCTGCAGTGGTCATCATCCTCAGATGGTTGTATGGCCTTCTTTGGCATTTTCTCAGTATATTTATTTATGAAAATGTGAGGGGACCAATTTCACTAGCCCAGAAGCACACTTTGCCCACCTGAGGAAGAGAAATCGAGGTTTAAGCCAAGCGCAGATTTCTCCTTAGTGGCCTGAATGAAATGGACACCAGAGGGCGCCTCAGGACCACTTTTCCTGCAAAGGAGGTTTGCACTCTTCCCCCACACAGGCCGTTTTTGCTTTAAGACATGGTCTTCTGGTGATACTTGGCTGAGGATTTGAGTCAGTTACAACAGCAAAGTACACACGCCTGTCCTCCCTTTCTTCTCCTCCTTCCTTTTGCTAGCACAGAGCTTCTTCACCTTTTAAAGGTCACAGCGATACATCCCTTTGATTTTTTTTTTTTTTTTTTGAGATGGAGTTTCACTCTTGTTGCCCAGGGTGGAGTGCAATGGCATGATCTTGGCTCACACAAACCTCCATCTCCTAGGTTCAATGATTATCCTGCTTCAGCCTCCTGAGTAGGTGAGATTACAGGCCTGCACCACCATGCCTGGCTAATTTTGTATTTTTAGTAAAGACTGGGTGTCTCCATGTTGGTCAGGCTGGTCTCGAACTCCCGACCTCAGGTGATCTGCCCGCCTTGGCCTCCCAAAGTGCTGGGATTACAGGTGTGAGCCACCATGACTGGCTCTCCCTTTGATTTTCTTTGCTCTCCTCCCTGCCCTCAAGGTCCTGAATGCTGTGCACAGGCCCTGAGAAGGGTGAAGGGAGTGGTCATTTGTTGAGTGTCCACTGTGAGCTTTGCCCTGTTAAATGCATTGGCAGGTGCTCTGTCATTGAGCAGGCGAATCCCAGTCCTTTAAGATTTCGTCAGCATATAATAGATAATTCTATCTTTAGAAGTAACATCTGCTGAAATAGATTGCTTCCAGAATAGGCTGCATTTCTCCTGGTGGGAATCCTTGAGCGCATTACATTCTTCATGGCTTCAGAATCGGGAGGTTGGAGTCAGCCCTGGATGCTGAACCCTTTCCTCCTCCTCTTCCTGTGTCCTCACAGCTGAACGGCCCTGGGCACTCTGGTCTTTCCAAGATGACAACCAGCAGGCCTGGTTAACGTGGCCATACCAGAGCGTGGGTGGCTGATGACAACTTCATGAAGAAATGAAGGCCCAGGGAGTGGGGACACCCCCTCGGGTAGAACATCCCCTCTCTGGCCCCCAGGGACCCATCAAAGAAGGGGTGTGGATAAGACCATCTAGAGCTGCTTCTCACTCTTAACCAATCTTTGCCAGTGTTGGGGATTTGAGGCCTGATGACACAGTGGGGATAATATTTTTAGGTTGGTATTTTTCATGCTTTTCACATTAAGCCATATGGCCAGAAATATTCCTTCCAGAGATTGCATTATCTTTGATAAGATTGTAGAATATTAGAAAAAGAGAGTCACAGGGCTGGGCACGGTGGCTCACGCCTGTAATCCCAGCACTTTGGGAGGCCGAGGCGGGCAGACCATGAGGTCAGGAGATCGAGACCATCCTGGCTGACACGGTTAAACCCCGTCTCTACTAAAAATACAAAAAAATTAGCCGGGTGTGGTGTCGGGCGCCTGTAGTCCCAGCTACTCGGGAGGCCGAGGCAGGAGAATGGCGTGAACCCGGGAGGCGGAGCTTACACTGAGCCGAGATCGCGCCACTGCACTCCAGCCTGGGCGACAGAGCGAGACTCTGTCTCAAAAAAAAAAAAAAAAAAAAATAGAAAAAGAAAAAGAAAAAGAGAGCCACAGAAACTTACTGTCATGGAAAATTAAAAGAATTTAATGCTGGAATTGCAGGCAGGGCCACCCATGTCAGACTTGTTCCCACTGATTCCAGTGCATGCTGTCAGCACAAGGTAGGTGATCAGAAAATTAATGTATGAATGAAACTCTAGTGAATTAAATCCTAGAATGATTGACAGAATTTGAGACTCAAAGAACATTAGAATTATGGGAAAACATTATTCACTTATTCAGAAGAGGGAGCTGAGATCCCAGAAGCTGGTGACAGTCTTCTGGGTGCTGAAGGGTCCATGGCTCCTGGGGCAGGGTTCTTTCTACAGAGAAGGGGTAGCCTGGGAGGCTAGTGATGGTCCAGGACATATCTCTGAGCTGTCAAGCAGGGATGGGTTTGCAGGAAAGGAATTTTCCAAAGGGAGGGCCTTTGGTGCCAATGTTCCCCAGGCCTGGACTACAGCAGCCCGAGGCGGGACCTCCAGGGACGGGGGGAGGCCGAGCATAGCCTCAGCAGGGCGGGGTGGGTCCGGCGCACAGCTTGTTGGGATAATGGGCATATTTGCGGTTGTAGGTGCCCAGGTTGCGGCGAAAGCAGAGGGCAGCCCTCTTGTCACACTCGCAGGTCAGCCGCTGGCAGATGGTCCTGCCGGCTGGATGGGACAAAGTGAGTCAGGGACCACAGAGGCTCAGGACACGTGTGGGACAGCTCTTGGCTGCTTCTGGGTCCACGTTCTTGACCTGGACCAACTCCATTCTGATGGAAGCCCAAGCTCCCAGGTTGTTTCACGGATGGGTGAGACAAGAGACACGGGCGGGGCGCACTGTGGCTCAGGACACCAGGGAAGCTGGAAGCTTGCCCTCGCTGTCCCTCCCTGCTCTCCCAAGCCCAGGCTGACTGCCCTTAGCTCTCTCCGGCCTTAGGGACACCACGTGGTTCGCTAACTCTCACTGCTCCCGACCAGGGGGATTTCTAGGCAACCCCTGCACCCCTGTGTGATGCGTTGCTGATGGCGGATTGTGGCCATCAAGCAGAGAGGACAGCTACGAAATGACAGCAACTCAATCTGATGGCTATGTGTGCCCCAGAGTGGCGTGGGCCTAGGCTGGAAGCCACTGGGACCAAAGCTGGGGGCTGCTCAGGGCCCTCTGCCTGTCCTCATCAGAGTGGACACAGCCCAGTTTTCTGCCCATACCCAGCCTGGGAGTCAGACTTCTACCCTGACCTGTCCTTCCTAGAGCCAGCTGGCATCAGCTCTGTAGGGGCCCAGAAGGCTCCTCCTGTCTCCGCTGCAGCTGCCTCTGTCACCTCTGCCTGCAGTGGCCCTGGCTCCCTTTTGTCCCCATGACTGTATCTCACAGCTCAGGCCAGGTGCCTCATTTCCCCTCTTGAAGGTGAGCCTTCGTCTCCCGTCAGGGCTCTGCCCACGCCTGCTATGTCAGCAACACCCAGGGTTGGAAGGGACTCTTAACGCCAAGCCGGTCAGCCTCTTTTGGGGGGCTCTTTCCAGGAGCTGGGCTGAGCTGGGGAAGTGGGTATAAGCCTCTCTGTTTTCTAGGTGAGGAAACAGAGGCTTTCCAGGGATTACATCACTTGTCCAAAGTCACTGGCAGGTGGAAGGTGACGCCCTGGGTAGAATCCAGAGCTTGTGTCTCCACCCACCTGCCTCCTCCTCTCAGCCCTGATCCTGGCAGGTGGCTGCGCCTGCCTTGCGTGGACTGCCAGTGACAGAGACTCAGTACCTGGCACATTGCCCTGCCGAGTGGATGGCGGCAGAGGAAATGGAGGCAGCTCTGCCCTGCCCCCAGGACAGAATTTAGAGACCTGAGTCTGCCGCGACCTCCCGAATCCTTCCGCGCTGCACCATCCGCCCACCAGGCCCTGCCTTTCTTTCAGGCTGCTCCTGGCTTTGTGGCAGGGAGAAAGCTTGGCTCTCTCATGTGGGGTCCCTCGACAGTCTCAGTTGGTTTAGGCTGCTTGCCTGGGCCTGGGACTGAAGGAAAGCTAATTGGTCCAAATGGGCACTGGACATGGCACAGCTGAGCAAATGGGTCCAGCCTGACAGTCCCAGTGAGAAGTCAGCCTTTGGAAACAGCATCTGCTGTCCCCAGTCAAAGCCCCAGCTCGTTCTGTCCTAAGGACTTCACCTTTAGCTCCTGTTGAGGCCTTGGGAGGGTGCCTGAGTCCAGCTCCTCTGGGCCCTGGCTCAGCTCAGACCCTTCTGCTCCTCTTTCCAGAGGCTGGAGCTGGGAGGTGTCTGTGGGTAGGGAGATACCTGGGGCTGAGGGCTGCACTGATGGGGTACGGGCTTCTCTGGCCTGGGTACCTGGTGAACATCTGGGTCTCCACTGTTACATGGTAACGGGAAACCCCATGCCTCCAGCCCAGGGTCTGGCTCTGATAAGGCCCAAGGTCACCATCAGGAGGGGCTTCCTGTCTTAAGCTGCCTCCACCCACCTCACCGCAGGGTGTCTGGGTCACTTCAGGGCTGTCCACCTACCGCAGAAAATGCCACGTTCGCTGACAGAGAAAAGATACTTTTCCAGTTTGGGCTCACAGCCCAGCTTCTCCAGACGACCGTAGCAGCAGTCGTGGGCGTGGCAGCACCTGTAAGGGTCATGGTTGACCTGGAGGGACCTGTGAGCCAGGCTGGGCTGGACCAGGGGCTGCTCGGGGCCCCCGAGCCCAAAGCAGCCCAGAGGAGAGATCAGCCTGAATTTTCCAGGTGCCTCCAGGCTCCCCTCCTTCTCCCAGGATCCTCCCAGGATCCCCCAGCTCCTCCATCCCCATGGAGGTCCCCCTGCAGGCTGCTTCCTCACCAGTCAGTCTGGTCCACCGGCCAGTGGGAGCCACCGATGCCGCAGTAACAGCCATAGTCGTTGTACTGCAGGGCGGACTTGCCTGTCATCTTCTCGATCATCACCCCAAACTGGACCAGGTTCCCGGTGACCAGAGCCACTGTGGAGAGGGAGAGGGAGAGGGAGGGCCCCACCCTCTGCAGCCAACTTCCCCCGATGTCCCTTCAAATCTGATCACAGGCATCTCTCCAGTTGTCCAGTTAAGCTCACCTCCCCAAAGCAACCCACTCTCAACAACAACCGTGGTAATAAGTAATAATATTGCCAGTGACATCCTTTGCACCTTCGTCCCCTAGTCCTCACCTCCAGTGTGTCAGCCCCCCCAGCGTCCCCTCCCACTCTTCTATCTACTACGATGTCACTCATTCACCCCTTCCAGGGGCTCCCCACCAGCCACCAGTCCTCCCCAGGTGTCAGCCCTTATCTCACCCAGGAACACTCTGTTCCCCCCAAGTCTCATCAGATGGCACTGGACCTGTCTCCTGACCACCTCAGCTGACCTCCCCAAATTCTTCCCGGTGCTCCTGACTCAGCCATGGGACTGAATCCTGCCCACCTCGGCAGGTTGGAGCCAAACATGGAAGCTAGGGTAGGAGAAGGAGCCTAGGGTGTGCCATCCGGGATGCGCCAACCCCTGGCCCATGCCCCTCACCCCTCCCAGCCTGCATTCTCCTCCCCTCTGCTCCAGCCACCGCTGGCTCAGGCAAAACTGGCCTCAGGGTCACCCTGGTGGCAGGAAGGGGGCAGCCTCCAGTGTTTGGCATCCACCACACCCTCGGTAGGGCCAGGCTCAGGGGCATCCAGGGAGCTTGGGGTGGCCAGATGGGTCAGAAGGCTGAAGGTCACAAAGATCACTTACCCAGGAGGCAAAGGAGCACCAGCACGTGGGGAGGTTTCATCCCAGGTTGGGGGGAAGGGAGGTGCACAAGGAGCACAAAAGGCAGCAGAAGAAAGCAGCAGGGCCACCTCTGATCTCAGGGAGCCTCCTAATTAGTTAAATACCCAGGTCCTGTCCACTCCCTGTCATTAACCCGTGAGTGCCCAGTGATGCAACAATTCTTCCAGGTCTGACACTTTGGCCAAGTCCCCGGGGAGGGGCCAGCTGGGGCCTGTGGGCTCTGCTTCTAGGCAGTGTGGGGGATTGGCGGGCAATCTCGTGGCTCTTTCTACTCACACCCTTCCCGTCGCCCACCCTTTCCAAAAAATCATCCATTGACCACGCTGTGGGGTGCGGGCTGTGCCGGGTGCTTGTCATTCTTGGTATCTTTTCCTCATCTCCACTTGACTGAGACTCAGAGAGACTGAAAAACCTCAGTTCTCACAGCCTGGAGGTGCCCAGGGACAAGTCCGTCCTGTTTCAGAGTTTCCACCCAGGCAGAACCGGAGGCAGGAGGCCCTGGCCTGGCCTGGCGCTTCCCCTCCCCGACCCTCCTGCTCTGGTCTGTGACTGGGATCACTGACCGTGCACCTCCGTCACCGTTCAGGGCCTGGGAGTCGCTGGGTCTGTGGCCTTGGAGTCCTGGTTCCACTGCGTATTAGGCGGCCGTGGGCAGGTCCTTTCCCTTGCTTGGAACCTCGGTTTTCCTGCCTGTATTATGAGGATAGAAGGTGTCCTTCTTGCCTCCCGCACAGGAGGATGGAAAACTCACACGCAACCAGGCAGCCAGCCCTCACCAAGTACTTGCTATGCACCAGGTGCTGTGCCAAGCCCCTTTCAAGCAGGACCACAGCCCCATCACGTGGGTGCTGCAGTCATCCCCATCTTACAAGGAGGGAAACTGAGGCACATGCATACGTGATGAGCTAGAATTTAAACCCAGGCAACATAAAGGGCTTCACCTGGGCCAACTCATCCAGCACGAAGTGGAGGTGGTGCCTAGCAGCCATACTACTTTTAACCCCAACAGAATGTGTTACTTTCTTATAAAAGTAGGAGAAAAACCAGTACCATCCCACCTGGATTATATTTGTCTTCAAACCAACACAGTCATAACATTTAATATATGGAGGAAGAGCCCACAAAAGCTGATGTGCCCAGGGCCCGTGACAACCGGTGTACTGCAGCCCTCGGCCTAACCAGCGGGCTCCAGGCTTCAGGAGCTGGTCTAGGGCCTGGTGCCAGCCTCCGTTCCAGGAGAGGAGACTAAACCCACTGAGTCTGGGTCTCACCCTACGGGCTGGAAGGAATCCCGACACAAATTCCCTGATCCCAACCAGCTGGAGGATAGAGGCCCGGGGAGGTTTCGCCTTGGAGTAAGGAGAGGAGGGCTGAGTGTTTATACTCTTATGTTAAAAACCTTTTATCGGCCGGGCACGGCGGCTCACGCCTGTTATCACAGCACTTTAAGAGGCCAAGGCAGGTGGATCACTTGAGGTCAGGAGTTCGAGACCAGCCTGGCTTACATGGTGAAACCCCATCTCTACTGAAAATACAAAAATTAGCCAGGTGTGGTGGTGTGCGCCTGTAATCCCAGCTACTCAGGAGGCTGAGGCAGGAGAATCGCTTGAACCTGGGAGGAGGAGGTTGCAGTGAGCCGAGATCACGCCACTTTACTCCAGCCTGGGTAACAAGAGTGAGACTCAGTCTCAGAAAAAAATAAATAAATAAAATAAGAGTAAAGCCCAGGAAACCCTTTTCTCCCTGCCCCTCCCATTCATTTCCTGCTAATAACTCCTCCTGGGACTCTCTTCATGCTGGGCTCTTCTCACCCTGCTTCAGAGAAGACTTGCGGGGAGAAGGGGTCAGAGAGGTGAGTCCACCTGCCCAGGATCACCTAGCAGCTGTGAGTCATGGTCTCCTGAAAAGAGAGACCTTTGTTCACGATTTCCTTTTGATCTCCTGGCAGCCCCTGGCTCTCCTGGCCTGGGTTACGAGAGCCCAAACAGTGAATCACTGAGGAGTTACCTTCTAAACAACTGAAAATTAGCGTCGATTCCCTAGTAGGTTTGGCCCACAGCCATTCCTGTGGTGGCATAAGGGGTGTTTCCCAGGAAGGGCCAGGTTTCTGAGACGATCCTTTTTGTGACCCATTTTGAATCCTGGCCTGGCTAGGACAGGGCTCCTTCAAGTCCCTGCAGGTCTACACCTGTAGCAGAAAAGTAAAGACTGTAGGGCCAGAGCCAAGCAGAAAAAGGCAGGCAGGCTTCCAGGCGGAGGTGCTCTCAGTTGAGGTTTAAAGATGGAGTGTTGGTAGGACTTGTTCTTGGAGGACAGTTCAGACATTTGGGGAAAGGTAATTGATTTTATGGTCTCCACCCATTGGCACAATGCGGTAGAAAGCATCAGCAAGACCAGAGTTTAAGTGATGGCTTCTGTACTTAGGGGCTGTGTGATCTTGGCCAGTCCCATCACTTCTCTGAGTCCAGCTTCATCATCCATAAAATAGAGGTAACTAGACTGTCCTGTCAAGGTTGTAGACCAGAAGAAATGGAAATGAAATGAAATGTGGAAAGCCATTGCAGGAGGCCTTGCCCGGGAGCCATAAATATTGGGTCCCTCCTTTTCTCCTTTCCCTGGCCACGGAGAGAGCAGATGCCCCAGGAGCTCAAGGCACTTACTCCCACTGGGATATAGCATGTGGCCTGGCCAGGGCTCCCAGCACTTTGATGGGATTACTGTCCCTACTTGACAGGTTTTAACTTTCACGATGGAGGGTTGTTAGGGTGGAGGTGAGTGGAGGGAACAGGGCCCAGCCTCTCAGTGATATCTTTTTTTTCTTAGTATAAACTTCTTCCTTTTAGCTTAGAAGCCACCACCATCATCATCATCATAATCACTATCAGTATCATCATCATCAATATTACCATCATCACCATCACCATCATTGTCATCACCATCAATATTACCATCATCATCACCATTGCCATCACCATCACCATCCTCATCACCATCAATATCATTTATATGGTTTTTATCTGTGTCCCTACCCAAATCTCACATTAAGATGTAATCCCCAATGCTGGAGATGGGGCCTGATGGGAGGTGATTGGATCATGGGGGCAGTTTCTAATGGTTTAGTACCATTCCCCTAGTGCTGTTTTCTAATGGTTTAGTACCATTCCCCTAGCAGCTGTGAGTCATGGTCTCCTGAAAAGGGAGATCTTTGTTCACCACTTCCTTTTGATCTCCTGGCAGCCCCCGGCTCTCCTCGCCTGGGTTACAAGAGCCCAAACAATGAATCACTGCGGAGTTACCTTCTAAACAACTGAAAATTAGTGTCAATTTTCACCACCTGTAGAGTACCTGAAGTCCGGTGGCGCCAAAGAAATGAGAAAAGACAGGTTAAGAGTTCATAAAGGTGGGAGCCAGGGGGCCAGTTGCAAAATGGAGGCTGCAAAAGGCTCAGAGCTCTGGTCTCCACACTATTTATTGAATACAATTATTTAGATCTAAGAAGCAGACGTTCAGGGTGAAACAGTGAAAGGGTGGCAGTGCATCATCGGCGTAATTTATAGCAATAGTGGTTTAAATGAATCTACTTTGTGCTCAAACAGTATATCTTTAACTTATCAGAGAGTAGCTAGTGGGAGTGGGCTTAACTAGGAGCCTGCACGTCTGTCCACATTCCAGTGCTTCAAACGAGTGTATTTCTCCTTGAACACAGTGTTTACAGATAAGAGAGCGGGTCTCGCTCTGAGCATGGGAACATGATGGCAATTAGGAGGCTTTCCTCCTCAGAGGCCTCTAGTGGCTTTCCACAACTTATTGTCCTATATTTTTATGGCCAGTTTATACAGGTACCCCACAAGCCCTTTTCCCAACATGCCCCCCTTTTTCCTTTTTTAAAACCACCATTGCTATTATGGCTTGTTCGTGGTGTCTGGTTTTTTTTTTAGAGGCGTCTTTTGCATCTGTAGACTAAAAGCCAACAGTATAAACAGATACACATTAAAGCACAATTTGCAATAGTTGATCCTCCCATGGTCTTAAATCATTTAAGAGGGTTTACGTTTGAAAGTCCATCAGCAGCTCCAGTGAGAGTGTGTTAGTTCCAGGCAGGAGAGTTAAATGAGCCTGAGATGCTTCAAAAACCTGTTCCTTAAATTTGGCTATATTTAATGTTAAATTTTTATTCTTTCCTTCCAGATGATGTCTAACTTTTTTCTAATGATGTTTAGTACCATTATATGAATGGGGAGTTATGCAGAAATCAGAAGTATTCCAATTACATTGCATTTGCAATCGATGCTCTAAGCTCATTATACAATCTCCTATCTAAATAACAGTCTAAGGTAATTTGTTTGGTTTGCCAATTGTGGGTCTATCTGGGTCTGAGAATTCTACAATTTTGCGGAATTCTTTTGTCAATTATTTACATCTTTTGCAGTTTGAACAGAGGAGTGTAAAGCAATTCTAGCAGCCACAGCAGTAGCTGTGACTGCAATAAGGCCTATAATGACTGCTATAAGGGTAAAAATAAATTTTTTTGTTCTGGTAAACACTCCTTTTAACATTTCTGTGATGATATGAATGGAAGGAGAGGCTTCCTAAGGTCTATTGAGGGAAACCGGTATCCAAACTCCTTCTCTAGCCTTCACCAGCAACACAGATGTTTTTACATCAAATGTGGAATCAATACAGGTGAAAAGGCGACAGTTTTGACAAGTAATAGTTTGAGAATTAGGTCGAATATCAATATTTCCGACCATCAACATAAAAGGAGGCTTGAAACAACTTTGAATGGGCACCGTTCGGTTGGAAGAAACCTGATACACAAATTGAAGTCTCTCACTTTTTTTTTAAGATTTTTCTTCCTAAACCTGAATATGAGATTGGGCCATTAACTTCCATAATTTGGGATGTTCAGGGCCCATTGCTGGATTAATCATTTTAGGTTGTGGGCCGGCTGTACCAAAATCGGTCCAAGTTATGGGAAACTGGGCACGTTTTTTAGTGTAAATAGTGTCATCTTTTTGATTGTGTAGTATCTCTTTTAGTCCTGTCTTGCATCTATTATTCTCATTGGTACAATTAACTGCAAAGGTCCCCTTAGGGGACCAATCAATGACAATTCCATAGAAATTATTTTGTAGTACCACAGCATGATCAGAGATGCAATTTTTCCAAATCAATATTTCTAAATTCTTTGACCATTGTTGAGGTTGTTGACACCTCTCTTTTCTGGGCTTGAACTGTTTTAATTGAACCGAACTTTGTGAATGATCTGGGCTCCATCCAGAAAATAAATGATAGGATACCGGTCTTTGATTATGACCTGGAATTTTAACGAGCCAATGTTGTCAGTAGCCTTTTAAGCAACCGATAGCCGGTCCTATGCAAAGAGAGGGGAACTGATAACCCATGGACACATTTATTAACATTCCTTCCTCCTCTGGGTGAGAGGGCCCACGAGTGTCTGTAGGCTCAGGCATCCAAACACTATCATTAATATAAACCTCAACTGGGGGTTCCAACTACCTGACAGGCCTAATTAAAGGCGGAAATGGGACATATGCCTAATAGGTATAATTTTGGTCTGCTGTAGCCACAGGGAGACTTACCGCCATAGTAATTACTGCAATGATAGCCACCATCAGGTTACTTGCGGTTAGTGGTTTTTGTTGTGCTTTTTGTTTTTTTTCTGCAAGCTGGGTCAGCCTCTTGATCTGTCCTCAAGTCGGTGGGCTTGCTTGATGGGTTTTGTTGGTCTTCATCTGGTCGGCTGAAACATTCATTCGAGCCATCAGGCATGCTGGGAGGTGGAGATCTTGGTTCCAAAATCCTTTTCTCTTCTTTGGAATTTTGCTCATGGTAGAGTTTAAGACGTCTTGTAGGTACCTAAACTGGAAGCTGGTTTTCTCCTGGGGAAATACAAGCAAACCCTCTTCCGCATGTTGTAACTCTCCCTCTTTCCTAGGACTTTGTTTTAAAGTCCTTCCACCACACAGGTTTTCCCTCATGAACATTTACCTTCTGTCCTGTTAAATGCTGTTCAGCTGCTGTAGTAACGTGATTCCGGGAGATGTTCAAAAAATTTAAGGTAACAAGAGCCCATTGTAATTGCATATGAGGGGTGGAATTTTCCCTATCTCCCTCTATTTTCTGTTTATGTAATTGCATTTTTAAGGTTTGATTGGCTCACTCAACAATCGTTTGCCCTTGAGAATTATAGGGGATACTCATACTGTGTTCAATGCTCTATTGTTTTAAAAATGTTTGGGAAGATTTACTAAAGTAACTTGGTCCATTGTTTGTTTTTAATTTTTGTGGAATTTCTACAACAGCAAAACAGGAAAGCAAGTGTCTTTTTATATGTGCTGCAGTCTTGCTGGTTTGGCAAGTAGCCCATATAAAATGAGAATATCTATGATCACATGGACATAAGAAAGTTTGCCAAATGCAGCAACATGGGTGACATCCATTTGTCAGATCATGTTAGGTGTCAACCCTCGAGGGTTAACACCAGTTTCTTGATGGGATAGTTGCAGTACCTGGCACTGAGGACGATGTTGTACAATGTCCTTGGCCTGTTTCCACATAATTTGATATTTGTTTTTAAGTCCTGCTGCGTTAAGGTGTGTTAATGAGTGGAAACTTTGGGCATCAGTAAGTATGGGGGAAACCAACAAGTCAGCTTGCTCATTAGCCTCAGTCAAGCATTCTGGAAGATTGGTATGTGCTCAGATATGAGTTACATAGAAAGGAAAATCCTGAGTATGCACGGTTGTTTGTAAAGAGTTGAACAATTGATAAAGCTGTTCATCAATAATATATTTAATGAAGGCAGTTTCAATATGCTGAGTAGCTTACACAATATAAGCTGAGTCTGAAAGAATATTAACTGGCTGATTAAAATCTTTTAATACTGTAATCACTGCCTGTAATTCAGCTCTTTGGGCTGAGGAAAAGTTATCGTGTGTTTTGTTGTTTTGACCCTTCTCACATTGTTTTTTAGTATGCCCCATTTGTCCACAATTTTAACAGGACCCTGAGAACTTTTGTGTGTTATTTCCAACTTTTAAACCTGCCATTGCCTGGCCTAGGAGGTTAGCTTTGTGTACATGTCCTCCAATGCCATCACAGGCTTTAATATATTGACTTAATACCTTGTCTTTTGGTGCTTTTCTTTTAACAGGTCTAATGGCCGCCTGGCACTCAGAATTAGCATTCTCAAAGGCCAATAGTTGGACAATTGTCTCTCGGACATGTGCGTCCAAGATAGCCTTTTGAGCTGCATCTTGTAGGCAGGCAATGAAGTCTGGGTAAGGTTCGTTAGGACCCTGTCTGACTGAATTAAAGGAGGGATATGTAACACTGGGATCCTGAATCTTCTCCCAGGCCCTCATACACACTGATCTGATTTATGCAATGGCTTCATCATTCATCACTATCTGTTGTTCTATTGTACCCCAGGCTTGTCCTATTCCAAGCAATTGATCAGAGGTAATGTTAACAGGTGGCTGAGATCTAGCATTTCTACGCACCTGATTAGTGGCCTCATCTGTCCACCAAGTCTTAAATTGTAAAAATTGAGACGGGGATAAAGTAGACCAAGTTAATGTCTCCCAATCATAGCGGCACAGACATTTGTCATAAGCCACAGCCTGTAATAAGGTCTGAACATAAGGTGAGTTAGGTCCATACTGCCCTATTGCTTGTTTTAATCTTTTAATATTTTAAAAGGAAAAGATTCCTAGTGAGCCTGAGCATGCCCCCCAGTCTGCTGAGGCAGTATTATAGTCACTGGAAACTACCAAGTCTCCAAGTCCCCACTTTCTCGTGACTGATGAATAGAAGCCTGTA
Organism: Pan paniscus; assembly: GCF_029289425.2. Taxonomy (NCBI): domain Eukaryota; kingdom Metazoa; phylum Chordata; class Mammalia; order Primates; family Hominidae; genus Pan; species Pan paniscus. The sequence goes on along the minus strand of NC_073249.2, from coordinate 207,188,019 downwards.
TGGCCCCTTCTCCATAGTGAGCTGCAGGATGAGCCTGAATTTCCCCCTCTCCATAACAAACTGCTGGTCAGGCAATAATGGGCACGGCGAGCTGAGTCTTGGGTTCCCTCCCCCTACACTCACTTGGCTGAGGAGGAGGTGGCCATTCTGGACATTCCTCTGAAGGAGCCATGGGCTGAACAATTTTCTGAGTAGGTTTAGGGAGACTGGGGGAGTTGGGAGAAATCATCTCTGGACCCTCCTTTTTGTTAGTACTTGGTAGAGGTGGTTCAGAGTCCTGATCATTAAACTCCTCTCTCTCCTCCTCTGACTCAGCCTCATCATCTGTCTGAAAAGGCTCTGGTGCTGCACACACCAATGACCAAAATGACCAAACAGGCAAAGGATTTTCTTTCCCTTTCTATGTGCTCCTTTAAGGTCCTTTCCAACTCTTTCCCAATCTTTTAATTCCAAAGTTCCCTGTTCTGGGAACCAAGGGCAAAATTGTTCCACAGCACGAAAGAAATCCATAAGATTTTCTGTATCAACTTTTACCCCACCGTGCTTCAAGAGCTGCTGTAGCAAGCTCAAATACATGATGTACTTACTTTCAGTTTGTCATTTGTGTCCCTAGCTTTCTCCAAGTGCCCCACTTACCTGCAGAGCTTGAAACTTTTTCATCCTTGGGAGTCCTTTGTCTGTTGGTCCTCTGTTTCACACACTTGAGTGTTCCTTCACCAGATTCTTTCAGGCCCCACGTTGGGCGCCAGAATGTTGGGGACCAGCCTCAACACCACCCATAGGGTACCCAAAGTCCGGTGGCGACAAAGGAATGAGAAAAGACAGGTTAAGAGTTCATAAAGGTGGGAGCCAGGGGACCAGTTGCAAAATGGAGGCTGCAAAAGGCTTAGAGCTCTGATCTCCACACTATTTATTGGGTACAATCACTTAGATGTAAGAAGCAGATGTTCAGGGTGAAACAGTGAAAGGGTGGCAGTGCATCATAGGTGTAATTTATAGCAATAGTAGTTTAAATGAATCTCCTTGTGCTCAGTGTATCTTTAACTTATTGGAGAGTAGCTAGTGGGAGTGGGCTTAACTAGGAGCCTGCATGTCTGTCCACATTCCCATGCTTCAAATGAATGTCTTTCTCCTTGAACACAGTGTTTACAAATAAGAGAGCGGGTCTTGCTCTGAGCATGGGAAAATGATGGCAATTAGGAGGCTTTCCTCCTCAGAGGCCTTTTGTGGCTTTTCACAACTTATTTTCCTATATTTTTATGGCCAGTTTATACAGGCACCCCACAAGCCCTTTTCCCAACAGTTTAAGTTTCCTGAGGCCTCCTGAGAAGCAGAAGCCACTATACTTCTTGTACAGCCTATAGAACCTCTTTTCTTTATAAATTACTCAGTTTCAGGTATTCCTTTATAACAATGCGAGAATGGACTAATAAAATCACCACATCATCATCCTCATCACCATTATCATCACCATCAACATCACTGTCATCATCACCATCATCATTATCACCATCACCATCATTATAGTTACCATCACCATAATTATCACCATCAACATCACCATCGTTGCCATCAACATCATCATCATCACCATCACCATCATCATCATCATCACCATTACCATCACCATCATCATCTTCACCATCACCATCACCATTGCACCATCACCATTATCATCATCATAATCACTATCAACATCACCATAATAATCATCACCATTATCATCATTATCACCATCACCATCATCATCATCATTACCATTACCATCACCATCATCATCTTCACCATCACCATCACCATTGCACCATCACCATTATCATCATCATAATCACTATCAACATCACCATAATAATCACCATCACCATCACCATTATCATCATTATCACCATGACCATTATCACCATAATAATCATCATGAAATTACCATAATCATACTCACCATTACTATCACTGTCATCACCATCACAATCATTACCACTAACACCACCACCATCATCATCATCATTACCACCACCATCATCATCATTATCCTAACAATAAAGATGGCAGAACAAATGAATCTCATTTGTTAATGCCCCACATGGTGGCACTGTGCTGAGGGCCCTTATCTGCTACATCTCATCACTCAGCCTTGTGTTGCTTCCCTCAGACCTTTAAGGATTTCTAAGCAAAATGGGATAACCTTATTCCTGGAAGAACTAATTGCTTCTTGAGTCAATAAACTATATTGAGGACCTAGTATGTGGTGGGCATCCATCAGAGAGCAAAACCAGGTGTGGTTCCTGCCCTCGTGGAGCTTACAGTCCAGTGGGGAGACAGATATTACTCATTACATACCGAATGGACACTTACAGATAGAGGTAAGTAGCTTGATAGAAAGTTCCATGGGGTTGGCCAGGTGTGGTGGCTCACGCCTGTAATCCCAGCATTTTGGGAGGCTGAGGTGGGCGGATCACAAGGTCAGGAGTTTGAGACCAGCCTGGCCAATGTGGTGAAACCCTGTCTCTACTAAAAATACAAAAATTAGCTGGGTGTGGTGGTGCGGGCCTGTAGTCCCAGCTACTTGGGAGGCTGAGGCGGAAGAATCGCTTAAACCCGGGAGGCGGAGGTTGCAGTTAGCCAAGATTGCGCCACTGCTCTCCAGCCTGGGTGACAGAGTGAGACTCCATCTCAAAAAAAAAAAAAAAAAAAAAGTTCCATGGGGCTATGAGAGTGTTTTATGGGGCTGTCTCTTCTGGGCAGGGGGTCAGTGAGGGCTTCTCTGTGGAAGAAATGATTGACCAGGGATCTCAAAAAGTGCCCCAGGTAGAGAAAGAAGTAGAGAGAGTTTAAATGGAGGAACAGCCTGTGCAAAGGCCCTGTGGTCCGAGGGCGATGGCACCCAGGAAAGGCTGAAAGGAAGCTGAGGACCTGGGGCTGGTGGTGGGTGGGCCTGGAAGGGCATGATTTGCTGGGAAGCTGACCCTGGGACCTTGACCTCCCATTCCCTTGACAGAAAGGCTTTTGCTTGAGCTGGTGCAGGTGGCCTAGAGCCTGCAGGTGGTGGAGAGGACCAGGGAGTCCCCCAGGAGAAAGGGACACTTTTCTGACAGACCCTGTGCTATTTTCATCCTAGTATTGCTCCCCACAGCAGGGAGCTTCTGTGGGCACCCAAAGGCCTGGGAGGCTTGTCCCTCCAGTAGGAACAAGCTTTGCACAGCTGTCATCACACAGCTGGGCTCTCTTGTCTGTGATGGAAAGTAAAGAATGGGAGTCCATGGCGTGGGTTTGCTGTCATCTTTTAGAAGGTCACCAGCATCTTTGTTAAGTGGCGCAGCTGGGCCTGGTTGGTCTTTGTCCAGGGAACAATGGAGTGCCAGTGAGGGGACCACTCCTTCAGAATCTAAGGAGTCCGAGACACAGGGTGGAGGAAAGAATCTCACACGGGGTGGTGAGAGATGAGGCTTCTGGCTCTGTCCCTAGCCTAGGGAGGCACCCCCGGGCCTCTGTTTTCTCACCTGAGAAAAACTGCAGGCACCCACGCAGTTCTAAATCGTGCCATAGCCCTGGCTCTGGTGGGATCTTAGTGGGGGATGCCAGATGGGAAAGAGGCTGGGTTCCAATAATCTGTTGCTAGTGACAAGCCACCCCCAAACACAGTGGCTTTTTAAAGCAACAGTATTTTTTTTTTTTTTTTTTGAGATGGAGTTTCACTCTGTCTCCCAGACTGGAGTGCAGTGGCGTGGTCTTGGCTCACTGCAATCTCTGCCTCCCGGGTTCAAGTGATTCTCCTGCCTCAGCCTCCCGAGTAGCTGAGATTACAGGTGTGTGCCACCACGTCCAGGCTAATTTTTTTTTTTGTATTTTTAGTAGAGACGGTGTTTCACCATGTTGGCCAGGCTGGTCTCAAACTCCTGACCTCAAATGATTTGCCTGCCTCAGCCTCCCTAACTGCTGGGATTACAGGCACGAGCCACTACACCCAGCCAGCAACAGCAGTTCTTGGGGTCAGTTGTATTTCTCACAATTCTTGGGGTCAGTTGTATGGTTCCTTTGTTGGTGTCCCCTGGGCTCATTCAGATGGCTGTCATCAGCTGGATGGCTGGCTTGGCTGGAAGGTCCAAGATGACCCCACTCCCATGTCTGGTAGCTGGTGCTGGCTGTCAGCTGGGGCACCTCAGTGCCCTTCCTCCACTAGGATGAGGGGTGTGGCCACTCCTTCGTGTGGCTTGATAGGCTTCCAAGACGGCAAAGGCAGAAGCTTCTTCACCTCTGGAAGCCCAGGCCCTGGGGCCCACCTGCAGCAGCACTTTTGCCACATTCATTTGATCAAAGCAAGTTACAATGCCAGTCCAGATGCAAGGAGCCTGAGAAATAGATGCCACCTCTGAAGGTGGGGAGTAACAAAGTCACATTACAAAGAAACCTACATGCTGGGATAGGAGGCATTTATGGCCATTAAACAATTTATCATAGACTGATGGGAAAAGCACCATTCTCAGGGATAGCTTCAAAATGACTTATACCAGGCATTGGCAAACTTCTTCTGTAAATGACCAGATAATATATATTCTAAGCCTTTATGGGCCATATGGTCTGTTGCACTACTCAACTCTGTCCTTGTAGCTCAAGAGCAGCCATAGGCAATAGGCAATCAAAAGGGCATGAGTATATACCAATAAAACTTTATTTATAATAAAAACAGGTAGTAGGCTGGATTTGGCCCATGGGCCATAGTTTGCCAATCCCTGACTTACACACACATTGATGATTACCCTGGAAGCATCTGGAGGGCAGGGACAATGTTTCATAGAGATTTTATAGAGATTCATGTCCCTGCTTTTAGACATGATAAGTTCCTGGAGCCCAAGATGTTTCAGCTTATTCATTCTTTCAGTAAATATTATTGAGCACTTACTATGTGAGGTGCTATTCTAGGCAAGGGCAAGGAAGACAGACAGTTCACTTGCTTTCTCAGAGCTTGCATTCCACTGGTTGTAAAGAACAGAAAAAAAAAAAAAAAAAGAATGGCTTAACCATTACAGGGAATTTTGGCACAAGTAACTAAAGAGTCCATAGGTAGATCAGCCTTCAGCTTAGGTTTGATCAGGTCTCAGGTTCAGTTTCTCTGATTTTCCACTTGCTTCTGCTTTCCTCCACATATTGGATTTGTCCCCTTTATTCTGAGTTTTATTTTGCCCACAGTAGTGATATGAGCACCAGCCAGTGGCTTCCTGGGGCTACCTGCTTCCTCCTTCTCATTGAAGAGACAGACCTCTTCCTCCACCATCAGCAAGAGCTCTAATGGGCTCACCTTAGGTCCTTTGCTGACTGACTCAATTCTTGTGCTTGGGAAAGTGGAAAGTGGTAGTTGGCTTAGATTTGGATTACCATGGCCAGTGACCCCTGATGGGTTACACTCATCAGAGCCCACTTCCTGGGACTAAGCCTGGGGCCAGTCCCATTTCCTGCTGAAACAATGGGTGAAGGACAGGATATATGTCACAGAGGCCACCACAGTGAATAGGAGCCATCGCTAAGCAAAAGTCACAATCTATCTTCCTGTCATTCCATAGGAATCAATGCACGAGGGGTCAAAGCAACAAACAGTGAAGTACAGAGGGTTATTAGGTGGCATCAGAGGAGCAGGGCAGTGAGACATGAATGGTCAAAGAGGGAACTGTCTTCTACTTATAGACCTTGGGTGTACCAGGCCTGAAGAGGCCTTAGAGATTATGTCATCCAAACCTCTCATAGTATATAAGGGAAAACTGAGGCCTAGAGAGGAGCAGGGATTTGCTGAAAGTCACTCAGGGAGTTAGTGGCCAAATTCGAGGTTAAATTTGGGTCTCTTGCCTTTCTGTTTCTTTGCTTCTCCCTCACATTGAGCACAAGCCCCTGCAATTAGCAGGTACTCAATAAAGATGTTGATTTGCTTTGCTTCCAATTATGGCAAATCCATGCATGGGGAGGGGGTATATTCACAGTAGATGTATCCCAAGACATTCATGAATCTCCAAATTTACAGACGATAGCAGGAGATAATAGGCTGCCTATTAACATACCATAATAACATCCATGGACTTTGGACAAACAGACCTGAGTTCAAGTCCCAGTTCTGCCACTTAGAAGTTCTGTGACCTTGAATAAGTTACTCAGCCCCTTTGAGAACACTGCACACTCAGGGCCTGGCCGATTGGACATACATGAGGCATAACTGAAAACCATTAAGTGACCCCTCACACTGAATAACTGCCCAGGCAAAAGACAAGTAGAGAAGAAAGAGCCACATTGCAGTATAGATGCTGGGGAATGGCTCAGGGGGTTGCCCAACACAGCCTATGACACATGGTAGTTGTACACACCAGCCTTCTTTTAAATCTTTATCTGCTGGTGGCTCATGCCTGTAATCCCAGCACTTTGGGAGGCCAAGGCGGGTGGATCACTTGAGGTCAGGAGTTCGAGACCAGCCTGACCAACATGACAAAACCCTGTCTCTACTAAAAATACAAAAAAAATTAGTGGGGCATGGTGGTGGGCGCCTGTCATCCCAACTACTCAGGAGGCTGAGGCAGGAGAATCGCTTGAACCGGGGAGGCAGAGGTTGCAGTGAGCCAAGATGGTGCCACTGCACTCCAACCTGGGCAACAGAGCTAGACCTAGACTCCGTCTCAAAACAAACAAACAAACAAATTCCTTATCTGCACCTTGTTCCTTTCTGGCCAGGAACAATTCCCTGGAATGTTGTGGCTCACACTCTGCTCTTTAACCAGGTAACTCCTTCCTGTCTTAGCACTGACGTCACTTCACCAAAGAAGCCATATCAGTTAAGATAATGCTAGTGGCTGCAACAAACAACTCCCCAAGTTTCGGTGACTTAACACAAGTTTATTTCTCTTTCATGTAACAGGAGAATGCAGGTTGGCGACGGTTGAAATGGGGTGATGGGGTGGGGCATTCTGCCCATGCCACCTTTCAGGGATCCAGGTTGATGAAGGCTTTTCTGTCTTTGACGTGTGGCTTTCAAAGTCATCCTGAGCACTGACATTAGCCAGCAGACAGGGAAGAGAGAAGGTGCGGAAAAAAACACCCATTTCTTATTTATTTAACTTTTAAGTTCAGGGGTGCAAGTGCAGGTTTGTTATATAGGTAAGCTCATGTCATGGGGGTTTGTTGTACAGATTATTTCATCACCCAGGTATTAAGCCAAGTACCCATTAGTTATTTTTCCTGATCCTCTCCCTTCTCCCACTCTCCATCCTTTGGTAGGCCCCAGTGTCTCTTGTTCCCCTCTATGTGTCCATGTGTTCTCATCATTTAGCTCTCACTTATAAGTGACAACATGTGGTATTTGGTTTTCTCTTCCTGTGTTAGTTTGCTAAGGATAATGACCTCCAGCTCCATCTATGTTCCTGCAAAAGACATGATCTCATTCTTTTTTATGGCTGTATAGTATTTCATGGTGTGTATGTACCACATTTTCTTTATCCAGTCTACCATTAATAGGCATTTAGGTTGATTACATGTCTTTGCTGTTGTGAATAGTGATGCAATGAACATATGTGAGAAACACCCATTTCTTAACCATTTAGCCTAAAAGCCATAGCCATCACTTCTGTTCACATTCTACTGGGGAGAATAAATCACATGACCTCACTCTGATGCAAAGGACACTGGGAAATGTAGTCGCTGTCTGAACAGTTGTGTTCATTCCAGTAATAATCTCCCAATGACCAAGGAAGAAGAACCAGAATCTTTGTTGTCTCTGTCACAGAAATCTATTCCATGTTTTTAAGGCATTTGTACTTTTCTCTCATAGCACTCATCATAGTTTATTTAGCATTTTAAAAAATTTGGTGACTCTTTGATTCTCTCTTCATTTGCAGATGCTAAGCTCCATGAGAGTAAGAGATTCATCATTATATCCTTGGTGCTTCGCACAGAATAAGTGATCAACAAATGCGTGCTGAATGAATAAAAGAAGATATATATTTATTAAATGACTTTTTATATGACAATATATATTTATATATTGGTGCTTTCCATTGCAAGTGACAAAAGAACCAATTTTCCTAAGTTAAACAATAAAATGGTTTGTTGGCACAGGTCAGCAAAGATTCCAGAGGTCTGAAAGCTTTCAGGTGTGGCTGGGTCATGGTTCTGGCTGTTTCTCTTACAGTTCTTTCTACCCTGCTCTGTCCTAGTGTCATCTTTGTTCTTAAGTTGGTTCTGTCATGGTTGGAAGATGACTGCATGTGCCACCGTGACTGACCTCCTATTTCCTCATGGAGAGAACAGAGGAAGCACAACTTCCCACAGTCACTGAATAAAAGTCTTTAGCTTTGTTCTGATTAAACCTAGCTCAATCTTTCTTGCAAAGGAGATAAGATGGAAGCTGATTGGGACTTATCCTTTGGGACCCACCCTTGGATCTGAGGGCGGGGAAATAGTTCACCCAACTGCACAATTGCTGAGCAATATGGAAGGAGCGGCTCCCCAAATAGAAATATGGGTTCTGGAAGGAAGGTGTTAAGAGGCAAAGGGATGCTGCTGAAACAATCAGAGTGTGTCCCTCTCACTACTGTGTTTCCAGAAACAAGGGCATTTCTAGAACTATTTATAGTAAATTCAGAAATGCCTATTACATTGGAAGTGGGTTGAGGAGAAAGGCTCACTGTTTTGAGGTTGAGGAGAAAAACCAAATCCAAACCAATTTAATAAAACTGTGGAGCTGAAACTACTCTCAGAGAAAAATTCAGAGAACCTCAACTGGATTTGGGCAATTCTGGAGATATTTGCTCTAGGCCCCAGAGTCTTTTTTTTTTTTTTTTTTTTTTGAGATGGAGTCTTGCTCTGTCTCCCAGGCTGGAGTTCAGTGGCCCAATCTCAGCTCACTGCAAGCTCCGCTTCCCAGGTTCAAGTGATTCTCCTGCCTCAGCCTCCTGGGTAGCTGGGACTACAGGCGCCCACCACCACGCCTGGCTAATTTTTTTTTTCTTTTTGTATTTTTAGTAGAGACGGGGTTTCACCGTGTTAGCCAGGATGGTCTCTATCTCCTGACCTTGTGATCCATCCGCCTCGGCCTCCCAGGCGTGAGCCACCGTGCCCAGGCTCTAGGCCCCAGAGTCTTAATCTTGGCATATGAATTTTGTTGTCATCAGTTTCCAGAAGATACATCATGATACCCAGGAGAGCATACCAAGGCCCAGGGTGTTTTCTTGTCAGCCAGAACACAAAACAAACAATACAAGTCCCTTAAACAAAAAGAAATGACAACCAAAGGAAGTAAAACCAGCAAGATTAGATGCAAAACAAAGAGCATGTCTCAAAGACAAAGCAAACCAGCTCTGGTCTTCCCAGCAAATCTTACAACACAAATAGAGACACTGCCAGAAGTCAGAAAGAAATTGCCAGAACAGGAGCAACCATCCAAGTGTTGCCTGGAGATGCTCAAAATAGGTGCAAATTAATGGTTACCAAGTCCTTACAAAGAAAGAAAATAATTGAACACATTCCATTTAGCAAACGTTTACTTTTCTAACACTCTGCTGATTGAAAAGATGACAAGACTAAGTGCTGATCCCAGTGGACACAGAAAAGCAAATGTGTGAGCATCTGAAGCAGAGGTGTGGGCGTCACAGAGAAGGGGACAATTAATTCTGCCTGGAGGCTTTCAAGGAGAGTTGCAGAGATGAGCTGTCACCTGAGCTGACCCCTGAAGGATGAACAGGGTTCAGCTGATGGTCGAGAAGGAGAAGCAGTAGGAGCTATGGGTACAGAGGCCCCGCAAACTCAGAAGCCCTGTGGACATCTTTGCATTTCTCTGCTCAACATTCATTCTCCTTTCCTTTGATGCCATCATCCCACTTTTCCTTTGGGAAAACCCCTCTCTCATTCTATGTGGTCCTGTTGGAACTGCCTATCACAATGAGGCTCCAACCCCAAAGGTGGGTACACGACCCAAGCCAGCCAATCGGCCTCTCTCCTGGGACTCTGCCTCTTCAGCAGAGTGATCCATTAGCCTAATGCCTCTGTAGCAGAGCCGTTCTGTCCTCAGTGTCTTCAAGAGACTATCTGTGAGGTCGTGTTACCGAGACTCCCTGGGTTCTGTCCTTCCCAAGGCCTGGTGGATCAGCTCTTCCTCCTGTTTCATGAATCATCCAGCTTGCTTGCTTTTTGGCTTTAGTTAGCCAGAATAAGTTGTCATAGCTTGCAACCAAAGAACTTTAATTGATATGGAAATTAGTACCAGGATGAGGGTTGCAGACAATAGCCCCTGAGGGAAATAGGGAATTGGGCAGAAAGGAGACTGTGATTGGGTGCACTAAGTGCCCATGATACCCACAGTCACTAAACAGCCAGCTGCTCACCATGGGCAAAGCTTGGGGGGCTGGGTGGTTGCTGACATATAACAATGGGGAGGCCTCATGATGGGATGGTTGCCTTGGCAACATTACTTTAATTAAAGAGGGAAATACTTGTCATCCCTGGCACCACCCAATATATTATGGATAACATTTCTTTGTTTATTTCTTCTGTTTCGCCCCCAGCCCGCCAGTGCCTAGAATGATGCCTGGTACAGAGTAGGCATCTAAGCATTTGGTGAACAAATGTAGGTGTGAATAAACAGCAAGCTCAAACTTAGGATTGCCAGAATACAAAACAGAAGATTTATCCCAGAAAGAATGAAAGGAACTTGCTGATTTACATTCTCAAAAATCAGAGGAGAAACTGTGGAAATAGATATTGAGCCTCCCTAATGAAGAATAAAATTTTGGGTCGGTTGAATTTATTGCTGTGAGTGCCCTGACCTGAGATTCTGCAATTCGATATGCTGATTTGGACAGCCCCTGTAAGCCTAATGTTGCCTAGGTTGGCGAATTCAAGTGCTGGTTCACATCACATGACGTGGAAAGCCAGCCTTGATTGTCTGAACAATGAAGACACTGTGAATGGAGGAATGAAACACTTAGGAGACATGAACTCCAGAGGGTATTTATCCCATGCATCCTGCCTCCTGTGCATTCTCTCACTATCTCCCTGAAATGGTCCAGATTCCACTCCTGTCATCCCTGCTTTGAGAACCAGATTGATGAGGGGAGCATAAGAATGTTTTAAAAAGCTTATTCCTGACTTCTGTTTCTTGGCCAGGGATGACAGTGGGAAGGGTTGCAGCTGAAATTCTTTCAGTACGGTTGAGGGATGCCGAGGTTGGTACAGCCAGGAGGCAGTAATCACAAGGGCAAAATGGATGTGGTCATCTTGGATGAAGTCATCAGATCTCGGAGCATGTGCTGAGCCACATGGGAGTCCCCAGAAATGAAATGGGCGGGCAACCCACTAAAGTCTTGTTTGATTTGGAGGTCAATGACATGAATATACAGGACCTCACCTTCAGTAGAGTTCCTTAGAGTTCAGTAGGCTGTGCTCTGTCTGGATGTCCCCTCTAAATTAAAAGGTAAGACTCAGACTGGCGTTAGATTTCTATCAGGCACAGCTGCCATTCATTCCTTTAATCCTTGAACTTCTTTTTTTAAAAATTTTCTTTGTGGGTTAGATCCAGTGTTCTTTGTACTTGACATCTTCACCTTAGCTTACCTTCTTATGTTAATGAACTGCATTGTCAGGTCATTTTCTATGGAAAAAAAAAAGCAAGGTTCTAGGTCCTTCCTTGTCCAAAAATATCTTGGTTGCATCATATTTTCACTAGATGTATACTTCTAGACCAGGGCTTGGAAAACTATGGCCCATGGACCAAATTCAGTCTGTCACCTGTTTTTGTAAATAAAGTTTTATGGGAACATAGCCATGAACATTCATGTCTATAAGGTCTATGGCTGCTTTTGTACTGTTTTGGCAAAGTGGAGTAGTTGTGACTGAGGCCTTTTACAGAAAAAGTTTGCTGACCCCTGCTTTAGACTAAAAGTAGTTTCCCTTAGGACTTGGGAGGTATTTTTCGGTTGCCTTCTGCCATCCGGTGCTGATGACAAGGAGTCTGATGCCAATCTGATTCTTATTCCTTTGTAGATGTCGTGTTTATTTCCCCTTCTATCTCTGGAAATTTTTAGGGTCCTTTCTTCATCTTTAGTATTCTAACATTAATGTGACTAGGCACGAACTTTTTTCCCCATCTATTTTGCGAGGCCCTTAGTGGGGTTGTTGGATCTGCGGACTTATTCTTCAGCTCTGGGAAATTCTCATGTGTCTTTGAGAATTTATTTTTGTACTCTTTTTGCTTTTTGGATTTCCTATCAGCTGATTGTTAACTCTTGCTCCTCTGAATCTCTTATCTTTTCTTTTTTTATTTTGAGACGGAGTCTCGCTCTGTTGCCCAGGCTGGAGTGCAGTGGCGTGATCTCGGCTCACTGCAAACTCCACCTCCTGAGTTCACGCGATTCTCCTGCCTCAGCCTCCCGAGTAGCTGGTACTACAGGTGCCTGCCACCACGCCCGGCTATTTTTTTTTCTTTATTTTTAGTAGAGATGGGGTTTCACCATGTTAGCCAGGATGGTCTCCATCTCCTGACCTTGTGATCAGCCCACCTCAGCCTCCCAAAGTGCTGAGATTACAGGCCTGAGCAACCGTGCCCGGCCTTATCTTTTCTATTACGTTTTCTCTTTTATTGTCTTTTTCTTCTGCTTTCTGAGAGTTCCCATGACTTTAATCTTTCAACCTTTCTTTGTTATTTTTTATTTTTATTTTTTATTCTTTTGAGATGGAGTTTCACTCTTGTCGCCTAGGCTAGAGTGCAATGGTGCAATCTTGGCTCACTGCAACCTCGACCTCCTGGGTTCAAGCGATTCTCCTGCCTCAGCCTCCCAAGTAGCTGGGATTACAGGTGTGTGCCACCATGCCCGGCTAATTTTGTATTTTTAGTGGAGATGGGGTTTCACCATGTTGGTCATGCTGGTCTCAAACTTCTGACCTCAAGTGATCCACCCGCCTCAACCTCCCAAAGTGCCACGCCTAGCCCCAATTATTGTTTTAACATAACTTTCTATTGTCATTTTTTAGATGTCATTATTTTCTTGAACCTCTGAGGGTTGCAATGAGAGATTTTTTTTAAGTATCTGCTCCCTGAATTATCTTTATTTCTTCTGGATCGTTCCCCAACTGCCTTATTTGATAATGTTGGCCTTCTTCATTTGCAGTGTTTCTCCCCATTTCTGGTGGTACTTGATGGTCTGTTCATATTTATAAACAAGACAATACACATCTCCATACATGTAGGTGGGGCTTGCTACCCAGTGAGTTCTGTTTTATGGTGAATGCACGACAATGCTGTGGGAGATCTTTTATCGCATGCATTAAAGTCCACACTAGTTGCTCTAATTATTCCCTGTTTGTTGAAATTCTTTAGAGAAAAGCCCTCTGATTTTTCACCAGGAAGGTAGTGGTAGTGGTATGGCCAAGGGTGGTGGGGAGGTTGGATGCCCAGGCTCTATACATTCTGTGTGTGTGTGTGTGTGTGTGTGTGTGTGTGTATGTGTGAGAGAGAGAGATAGTGGGAGGAGTTTGTGTCGACACATCTTCTTTATTTTGTTGGTATTAATAACAACCACTTTGATGGTTAATACTGAGTGTCAACTTGATTGGATTGTAGGATGCAAAGTATTGATCCTGGGTGTGTCTGTGAGGGTGTTGCCAAAAGAGATTCACATTTGAGTCAGTGGGCTGGGGAAGGCAGACCCACCCTTAATCTGGTGGGCACAATCTAATCAGCTGCCAACAAATATAAGGCAGGCAGAAAAACATGAAAAAGAGAGATGGGCCTAGCCTCCCAGCCTACATCTTTCTCCTGTGCTGGGTGCTTTCTGCCCTCGAACATCAGAATCCAAGTTCTTCAATTCTGGGACTCAGATTGACTCTCCCTACTCCTCAGCCTGCAGACAGCCTATTGTGGGACCCTGTGATTGGGTAAGTTAATACCTAATAAACTCATATATATATATATATATATATATATATATATATATATATATCTCCTATTAGTTCTGTCCTTCTAAGAAGACCCTGAGTAATATGACCACTTTTTACTTTGAAAAACCATCCCTCTTTTTCATTTCATGTGACTCTGTAGGGCTATCTGTCATGCTGTCCTGCCCTTTTCACCACAAGGGTAGACTTATGAACCAGGATGCCCAAACACTGTCCTCCATTATCCCTGGCCACATGCATATTTTTAGGAATGGGCACCCAACTCAAACTGGACCAATCAGGGTCTTTCATTAGATTTGACGTATGGGTCTACCCTTTCTCTGGGGCCTTGAGCTGTGAAGATCACGCAAGCCTGGAGCTGTCAGTGACCACTTTTCATGACTGAGTGGAAGAGGCTGCCTGTAGAATGAAGCCAATATGCTAAGGGAGGAACAGAGAGAGAGAGAGAAAGAGAAAGATCTTTGGATCCAACTTTGACTTCCACTCTAAACCTTCAAATTATGTGAACTGATAGTTCTATTTGTGAGTTAGGCTGATTTGAGTTGGGTCCTGTCATTTGAAATGGAAAAGGATCCAAACTAACCCGGTTTCAGAGGTGGAAGACATCTGGTCCTACTTGTACTCTGGAGACTCTTGGGTAGGAGCATCTGTGAGAAGCACACAGAGGTGAGGCTGAATTCCTGTGCTGGGCTTTGGGAACTTCAGCAAAGACCCCTGGGCCCAACTTTGACTTGGAGAGAGTAGAGCCCTACTCTTCAAACACACCAACTGATCACCAGGACAGGTAGGCACGCTGTACAGAGACCCTTTCTGAAATGTTCTGGGCTGGGCAAATCCTCAGGACTCCCACACAACTTCAAGGGAGGAAGAAGCGATTACCCCCAGAACACGATTTAAATTGTCCACCCATCTGGGTTAGGTGAGTCAAACTGATTTTACTTGGAAAGTTAAAGCAGTGTGACATTTCTTGTGTTTGAATGTCATGGAAGAAATTCATACTTGTGACTCCTCCTTCTCCTAATCATCACAATCATCCTTATCACCACCATCATCATGTGTCCCAAGGCCAGACTACACAGTGTTAATCATACCATGTGTGTGGTATTAACAGCCAAGCTCAGGCCCATCTCTTTCTCATTTCTCCCCATCAAGGGTTAAAACAGCTTGGAGTCTTTTCCTGCCCAGGCTCAGCTTGTTAAACTTCGACAGAACATTTTCAGATCAAGCTTTGAAATAATTTGTCAAGTTTTTAGCTGTTGAGAGAACAAAACAAAGGTGGTTCAGGAACAGATAAAAAGAAATAAGATAAGTGACTTCAAACATTATCAAAAAGCTGGCGGTGAAGTACAGAAGGAAAAAGCAATCAGTCAGTTAGACAACATGGCATGAGATCTGTAAGACAGCGTTTTGGAGTTCCAGTACGTGGGAGGGGGTCTGATGAGAGCGGGCTAGTCCACAGAACTAGGCTCTGTGGCACACCTAGAAGGAAGCTGAAGGATTACATACATAAAATGGACCAAGCAGCATGGACAAAACAGTAATAGTCATTTGTTCAAATATTTATTGAGCATCTGTTATATGCAAGGTTTTGTCCAGGTGCAAAGATGAATCAAACATGGAGCTTATCCTATGCATTTGTTGACCTGGAGAGGAGATAACAGGCACAGAAATGACTGTAACACATGGAAGAAAGTGATAAGGCTTTATCTTATCACTTAGGAGAGCCGAAGATAAAATTCTATAGTATTTGTGTTAAAATGTTAAAAAAAATTAGACAACTGAGATATGATGTTCTTCTGGATCTGCGTTAACAAGAGATAGAGCCCAAAGTTCATGACAAAAGCTGCCTAAATGAAAAACAAAAGTAGAATATACTAAGAATTTAACTCAATGAGAAGTGGTTGTGGGCAAAGGAAACGCAAGATACATTTACAGAACAATGCAATATAGCTCAACTCTGTACTTCAGAACTTTTATGAATGTGAGAAATGGAGGACTTACTACCATTGGTTAAAAAGTCACAAAAAAAGCATTAAAGGAGATAAAGTCCCTCTATAATGGAGGAAGATACACAGTAGAGAGCAACCTCCCATGGCTTGGAACGAACTGTGCTGATTTTCCAGAAATTTACCATGAAATGTACTTCATTACCTGATAATGAAGTACAAATGGATGACTGCCAAGGAAGTAGAGGATACTCATGTCAAAGAAATAGAGAATATGCTCCTAAATATGTTAACAGAAGAAAAAAGAAAAATTACTGAATATTTTTGATAAAAAGGCACGTGGCACCAGAATCTGGCCTCACTGGAGACTTTCTTTCAAACATTGGAAAGATAAATACTTCTTTTCTCTGCAACCTCAACTTTTTGACTTTTTTTTTTTTTTGAGACAGAGTCTCACTCTGATGCCCAGGCTGAAGTGCAGTAGCACGATCTCAGCTCACTGCAACCTCTGCCTCCTGAGTGCAAGCGATTCTCCTGTCTCGACCTCTCAAGTAGCTGGGGTTACAGGCAGGCACCACCATGCCCAGCTAATGTTTTGTATTTTTAGTAGAGATGGGATTTCACCATGTTGGCTAGGCTTGTCTCGAACTCCCGACCTCAAGTGATCCATCCTCCTTGGCCTCCCAATGTGCTGGGATTACAGGCATGAGCCACCATGCCCAGCCTTCTTTATTTATTTATTTTGAGATGGAATATCGCTGTCACCTAGGCTGGAGTGCAGTGGTGCGATATTGGCTCACTGCAACCTCCGCCTCCTGGGTTCAAGTGATTCTCCTGCCTCAGCCTCCTGAGTAGCTGGATTACAGGCATGCACCACCATGCCCGGCTAATTTTTGTATTTTTAGTAGAGACAGGGTTTCACCATGTTGGTCAGGCTGGTCTTGAACTCCTGACTTCAAGCAATCCACCTGCCTTGGCCTCCCCAAGTGCTGGGATTACAGGCGTGAGCCACCTGGCCTTATTTTTTGACTTTTTGGTAATAGCCATTCTGACTGGTGTGAGATGGTATCTCACTGTGGTTTTGATTTGCATTTCTCTAATGATTAGTAATGTTGAGCCTTTTTTCATACACTTGCTGGCCACATATATGTCTTCTTTTGAATAGTGTCTTTTCATGTCCTTTGCCCACTTTTTAATGGTTTTTTTTTTTTTCTTTAGACAGATTCTCGCTCTATCGCCCAGGCTGGAGTACAGTGGCGCTATCTCGGCTCACTGCAAGCTCTGTCTCCCGGGTTCATGCTATTCTCTTGCCTCAGCCTCCCGAGTAGCTGGGACTACCGGCACCCACCACCACGCCCAACTAATTTTTTGTAGTTTTAGTACAGATGGGATTTCACCATGTTAGCCAGGATGGTCTCGATCTCCTGACCTTGTGATCTGCCTGCCTCGGCCTCCCAAAGTGCTGGGATTACAGGCGTGAGCCACCGCGCCCGGCAGGTGTTGTTTTTATCTTGTAAATTTGTTAAGTTTCTTATAGATGCTGGATAGTAGATGTTTGTCAGATGCGTACTTTGCGAATATTTTCTCCAATTCTGTAGATTGTCTGTCTACTCTGTTGATAGTTTCTTTTGCTGTGCAGAAGCTTTTTAGTTTAATCAGATCCCATTTGTCCAAATGCTGCATGTTCTCACTTATTATAAGTGGGAGCTGAATGACGAGAACACATGGACCCAAAGAAGGGAACGGCAGGTACTGGGACCTACCAGGGGTAAAGGATTGGAGGAGGGAGAGGAGCAGAAAAAATAACTACTGGGTACCAGGCTTAGTACCTGGGTGATGAAATAAGCTGTACGTCAAACCCCTGTGACATGAGTTTACCTATATGATAAATCTGCACATATACCCCTGAACCTAAAATGAAAGTTAAAAAAAATTTTCTAAGTAGATTGTTTCATGTTGCTGAAAAGGATGGGCATTCTTACGGGGGAATGCTTATGCTCTGTTCCTGCTGTTTGTTTCTGACGTATGGAGCATCCGTTGTGTAACACTCCTGATCTCCCTCCACCCATTCCCTCATTCTTCTCTGGAAGAGTCTTCCTGATTGACAAGTTTAGGAGAAGAAACTGGGCATGTCCAGTTCAGCCCCTCTCTCTCCTTCCTGTTTGAGTGCTGCCTGCCTGCTGAGGGCATGTGCTCTGGTCTGCTTCTGGCTGGGTGGCCAGCTTAGCTGCAAAGGCTCTGGCCCTCTGGTTGTTCAGCATTGCCCGTGACTAAGTAGGTTAGTCATCCAATTCGGGGTGTGGAGTTAGGAAGCTCATTGTTTCCATAGTCATAAGCTACATCCTCCAATTTAGCCCTAATTGATGTTTTTAAAAATCAGAAATAATTTGAGCTCTACCTGATTGATTCTTTTGTCTTTTAATTGGTCAAAAATATGGGCAGGCATAAAAAACAAACAGCCAGGCATGGTGGCTCAAACCTGTAATCCCCGCACTTTGGGAGACTGAGGCGGGCAGATCACTTGAGGCCAGGAGTTCGAGACCAACCTGGCCAACATAGTGAAACCCTCTCTCTACTAAAAATACAAAAAATAAAAAAATAAAAATAAAAAGCTGGGTGTGGTGGCGCATGCCTGTCATCCCAGCTACTCGGAAGGCTGAGGCATGAGAATCACTTAAACCCAGCAGGCTGAGGTTACAGTGAGCCAAGATCACACTACTGTGGTCCACCCTGGGTGACTGAGCAAAACTCTGTCTCAGAAAAAAGTAAAAGAAAAAAATGAACAAACAAAAAATTTTTCAAAAGAGAAAAAAAAAGTAAAAAAAAGAAGAAAAAAAACAGAAAAGAGAAAAAAAAATGGGCAGGGAAAAAAGGTATTTTCTAATGACCTTGCCTCCAGACCCCAAATCTGATGTATTGGCTAGGAACTTAAAAAAACACATGAGTAGAGCTAAGGAAGCAAAATAGAAGTGACATTTGAAGTAAGCTGCTGTTCCCATACAGGTGGGGATGCAAGTGACAATCTCATCAGACACAGGCAGCTTCATGCGGAGGGACTTAGCAAAACGCGAGCACCAGGATCCAGCAAAGTCATGGGCCATGCAGGCCTAAATTTGTAGGTTACTGCAAGTTGACCTGGAACTGCAAGGAACTGGCCTTTGCACATCTGCAGGGGATATCTGGGGTTAGCAGATGCCAGAGGGCCATGGGAGCTTCAGGCAGCGTGCACAGGGGAGGCAAAGATTCATTATGGGAGGAGAGAGGGGCTTCCTGTATGCAAGTCCTGCAGACACTGGGGGCACAATGGTTTGCTGCATTTCCTGTTTCTTCAGCCACGTCTGCAGGCCAGGATTTAGGCTTCACCACTGTATAGAGCAGTGCTTCTCAAACTTTTTTTTTGAGATGGAGTTTTGCTCTTGTCGCCCAGGCTGGAGTGCAAGGTTGCATGCGACCTTGGCTCATTGCAACCTCTACCTCCTGGGTTCAAGCGATTCTCCTGCCTCAGCCTCCTGAGTAGCTGGGATTACAGGCACCTGCCACCATGCCCGATTAATTTTTTGTATTATTAGTAGAGGTAGGGTTTCACTATGTTGGCCAGGCTGGTCTCGAACTCCTGACCTCTGGTGATCCGCCTACCTCGGCCTCCCAAAATGCTGGGATTATATGCGTAAGCCACTATGCCCAGCCTGCTTCTCAAACTTTTTTTTTTTTTTTTTTTGAGACAGAATCTTGCTCTGTCACCCAGGCTAGAGTGCAGTGGTGCAATCTCGGCTCACTGCAATCTCTGCCTCCTAGGGTCAAGCAGTTCTCCTGCCTCAGCCTCCCGAGTAGCTGGGATTACAGGCTCCTGCCACCGCACCCAGCTGATTTTTGTATTTTTTTTAGTAGAGATGGGATTTCACCATCTTGGCCAGGCTGATCTCAAACTCTTGACCTCGTGATCCACCCATCTTGGCCTCCCAAATTGCTGGGATTACAGGTGTGAGCGCTTCTCAAACTTTAATGGGGATTTCTTACAATGCAGATTCTGATTCATTCGATCTGTGTTGGGAACTAAGATGTGGACCACACTTTGAGTACCCAGGTAGGTCCTCCCATAGACCTCCTGAATCAGGATCTGCATTTTAACGAGATTCCCTGGGTGACTTTCCGGCATGTTAAATTTTGAGAAGTGCTGCTCTAGACCCCTGGGGTTTCAGTGTTTGGCATTAAAAGCCTGTGTAGTTGGTATAGAGGAACTGCCTGAATTCCATTTCTTTTACATTGTTTTGAGTGGCATCAGTCAAGAGACCCAACTGTAGAGCAGTGTTTTCAATCAGGGGTGATTTTGGCCCCCAGAGGACATTGGCAATGTATGGAGATGTATTTGTTGCAACTGGGAGGATACTGCTGGCATCCAGTGAGTGCAGGCCAGGATGTTGCAAATCATCCTACAGTGCCCAGGCCAACCACCCCACAACAAGAATGATCAAGCCTCAAATGTCAATAGTGGTGAGGTTGAAAAAGCCAGCTATGGAGGGATCAGCCTTGAGTTTAGATGGCATATCTACATGTGGGCATTTCCACTCAAAGTCTTAATTTGGCTCTGGATTTCTTAGTTATAGAAGTCATATCATAGCCAAATGTTGGACTCACTCATGGAAGGATGATACATTTTGTAACAGAGAAAAAATGAAAAAGAAGGCTGGGTGCGGTAGCTCATGCTGCACTCCTAGCACTTTGGGAGGCCAAGGCGGAAGGGTCACTTGGGCCCAGGAGTTCAAGACCAGCCTAGGCAACATTGCAAGGCCCCATCTCTACAAAAAAGAAAAAAAAATTAACTGGGTTTAGTGATGTGTGCCTATAGTCCCAGCTACTCCGGAGGCTGAGGTGGGAAGATTGCTTGAGCCCAGGAGGTCAAGGCTGCAGTGACCTGTGATTGTAGCTTAGGCAACAAAGCAAGATACTGTTTCTCAAAAAAAAAAAGAAGAAAGAAAGGAAGGAAGGAAGGAAAGAAGGAAAGAAAAAAGGAAAAAAGGAATGGGCACTCTTATTATAACTATAACATGCCGTTTACCTATATTAAGGTATAGAAATGATGCAATCCAATTACTGTTGACTCGAGGCTTAAGAAGGCAATTAGAGTGGCTTGCATTTTGTAATACAGCACTTTGTCTCTAGGGATCAAGATTGCACAGGGAATTTAAAAAGGAACCAGGAACCCAAATTATTTCAGAAGTGTGGCTCAGTTTTTGTTTTTGTGGTTTTTAGAATCTGAAAAGGAGAAAAACAAAATAAAGGAAGATAGAAGAGATTTCCTTAGAATAGTGGTTCTCAAAATGTAGTCCCCTACCAGTAGTATTGGCATTACCTGGGAACTTGCGAGAATGCAGATTTTTAGGCCCCACCCCACACTTACTGAATTAGAAACTCTAGGGATTGGGCCCTGGAAATATTTTTTACAAGCCTCCATGTAATTCCGATGCTTGCTCAAGTTGGAGAACCACTGCCTTAGGAGAAAGGTTGAGCTGTTAGGGGACTGATCAGACACATAAAATGGAAAATGAGATCTTGATGATAAGGCATCTATAATCCTCTAGCTAGAATTGAAATTGGGGAGAATAATTTTTGGGTCATAATCCCCTTGGATTTCAGTTTGCAAGGTAATATACCCCTGTTTTCTTTAATCTCATATGCTTTCATGTTGGTTTTTAAACAATCTTATCTGAAGGATCAATGGAAGGTTTTTCACAAAACTAGGTCACAAATGCTACCTGTCAGACAATTGTAAGATGACATCGATTTTAAGATGCATCCAGATTGCAGAGATGTTAAAATGAGGAAAAGATATGCATTTTAGAATAAATGATTAGAGCAATTCTCAGACTTTACTTCCTGAGAATTTGGTAATGGGAGAAAGTTTATATTCAAATGCAGGGCACATTGTTGAAATTGGTTTTTGGAGCATCCTTCTGATTCATTTGAACTCATCACAGAACCTCTGATAGGCTGTACCAGACAATGAGGCTGAAATGAAACTGGATGAATTAGAAATTGGAAATAGAATGTGGGATTAATTTTCAGCTTTGGTTCAGTGGCAGTATTATCAGGATTAGGTTCAGCTGTGAATGATAGAAATAAAACATGATGGTGGCTTAAACAAGATGGAAGTTTATTTCTCTCTCACAGATATCTGGAAGTAGACAGTCTTGAGTGTAAAGATGAGTCCACAATCATCAAGGACAGGTGTCCTCTAACTTGCTGCTGTGCCATTCTGAGTATAGTACCTCATGGTTCAATATAGTTGCTGGAGTGCCAGCCTTTGTGTCCACATTCCACCTTGTAAGAGGGTATATTGGGAGAGACTAGGACCAAGAGCCAAGCCTGGGGGATCTGAGGTCAAGTAGAGGAGGAGGCCTGCAGTGGAGACAGAGAAGGAATGGCCAGGGAGGTGGGAGAAAAGACAGGAGAGTGTGGGTCAAATGGGAGGAGGGAGTTTGAGGACAGAGGGCGAGGGCTTCTCTTTCTGGTTGGCACCACCATGTTCTTTTCTTGTTATACAATTTGTTCCTTAGAAACATTCTGTTGAAAGATTCATCCTATAGAAACAGGTAATATTTCTCATGATCCTATCATTTCTGATTAAAAAAATATTGTTCTTTTCCTTTCCATCATAATTGTATACCTCTTTCTCTTGTAGCCATTGCACATACTGGGCACAGTAAACAATATTGGTGAAATGCCTTAAAATTCATCATAATCACAGCAAACACCATTCTCTCAAAACTACTCTGTCCCATATAGTCTCCATTTGGCCTCCCAACTCTGCTCCCCACCCTGCTCCACCTGCCTTGTGTGCATCCCAGGAGGCTGATCTGCATCACTGCATCTACAGGTCCCCTTGCCCTTTGGCTCCTGGTTGGGTTTGGCAACAGGAAGGACCATCGGGGGAATCAGATGGAGGGAGGAGCATGAGACTGGCACATTTATTCCCCAGGACCCCTCCCACAGAGCGGTCTTGCTGTGGGCTGTTTGTGTCCTTCCACTCAAATTCACAGTTCCTGTGTCTGTCCTCACCACTCTCTCTGCGTTTCAGTAGCCATTTCCTTCCCTTGACTTTTCAGGCTTGGCAATGGTAACATCTACCACACTGTTACAGATTCTGTTACTGAAACACCAGGGGTTCGATGTAGGTCCTGCTGCTCGCCAAACAGAAAGCCAATCACTGAGATGACAAGTATTGCCAAGGAAGAAGGATTTAATCGAGTGCTGCAGCCAAGGAGATGAAAGCTCAGTCTCAAATCCACCTCCTTGACCATCTATAACCAGGGGTTTATGTAGCAGGGAAGAAATGTAACAATGTGTAAGAAAACAGGAACTAGGGAGGGGCAAGGAAGTAGTCATAAGGAATGAGGGGTCCAGAGTCTCCTTGTTTGAATGTGGTGATCTGGTTTCAGCTCTCTGATACTTTTTTGCTGAGAGACCTAAAGGTTCTTTCCTGAGGAAGGAACTCAGAAAAAACAAATATACATTTCCATCTTTAAGATGAGAAAGGTCATGTTTATCTTTTGGATATGTTTATTTGAAAGATCTGTCTATGGGGCTGTTGGGTCAGTTTCAATTCCTTGGGATTTTCCCTATGCCTGCCCACACCTTTGCCAAAAGTCCCTTTATCAAAGTCTCCCTGAGTTACCCAATTTGAAGGGGCCACCTTTTTTTGATCTGGACCTTCACTGAGACACACACTCCAATCCTTCAATCTCCTTCCAGAACTTTGCTATGATGGCTCTTCTGAAGATCACCAATGACCACCACATTGTCAGTCCAGTGCCTGCCTCTCAAGTCTCATCTTACTGAACCTATCAGCAGTATTGAACACGCTGCTCCTTCCTCCTTGACCCATTGCCATGACTTGTCTCCACTTCCAGGACCTTTCAATCTCCTGGCTTCCTCCCTCTCTTCCTGGCTTCTTCTCTTCCTTCCCAGCCTCTGCCCAGGGTGGTGTCCCAGGGCTGTCCTTGGGCCTTTTATCTTCTTCTACTCTTTTAGTGATGTTGTCAACTCTCATGGTTATACAAACCATCTATTGGCTGATGACTCCTAAGTTAATCCCTACAGCTCAGCTAACTCAAGATGCACTTATTCAACTGTCTACCTGACATCCTCATTTGGACATCTAATAATAAGCATCTCAAACCCAACACAACCAAAAATGAACTCCTGATCTGCCCCCACAGGACTGCTTCACTCCACCTTTCCCATCTCAGTTGATGGCAATTTCTGCTTCCACTTGCTCAGGCTAAAAACCCTGGAGTCATCCTTGGTTCCTCTCTCTCTCACACACCCTGTATTCAGTGTCAGCAGGTCCTGTTGGCTTTCCCATCACATTATATCCAGAGACTGACCACCTCTCCCTGCCTCCACAGCTGCCACCTTGTGAGAACCTCCACCATCCCTCGCTGGTATGACTGCTATAAGCTCCTCCTTCCTCGCTTCTGCCTTGGCTTCCTAGCGTCTCTTCTCAATGCATCAGCCAGCATGATCACGGTTAGTGTGTCACATCTTTGTCACTTTGCTCAAAGTGTTGCAGAGGGTCCCATTCTCTCAGAGACAAAAGTCTTCTAGTGATCAATAAGGCCCCACATTGTCAGACACCCTGTTTTCTTTCCCTGCTGCATCCTGTTGCTCACCCTGCGGCAGGACTGTAGTCCCCTGGCCGGTCCTTGAACATGCCAGGCACGCCCCAGCCTTCCTCAGCACCGGTTGTGAGGCGGAGGGACCCAACTTCAGACCAGACTGAAGACTGGCCAAAACTGGAAAGAGGCATGGAAAACACCTCTCTGTAAGACACGCCCACCAGCACCAAGACAATTTGGCAACACCTGGAAGTTACCGCCCTTTTTCTAGCTAATTCTGAATAACTGCCCCTTAATTAGCATGTCATTCAAAGTGGGTATAAATACGACTGCAAAGCTATCCCTGGGCTGCTCCTCTCCACACTCTTCCTGTGGGGTAACCCTGCTGTGGAGCAATCGCAGAGCTGTAACGCTGCTGCCTCAATAAAGTTGTTTTCTTCCACCACCAGCTCGCTCTTTAATTCCTTCCTGAGCAAAGCCAAGAACCTGCCCTGCATCCATTGTTCCCTCTTCTTGGCTGGCTCTTCACCCAGATATCTGTGTGGTTGACACCCTCATGTCCTTCAATGTTAGTTCCAACGCCACTTTCTCAATGAGGCCCTCCCTGACCACCCTATTTACAATTAAAACCCCTCCTCCAACTCCCTTTCCTCTTAACCTGTGGTACTTTCCCCATAGCATTTATCACCTTCTAAAGTACTATATAATTTACTTATTTGTTATGTTTATTGTTCATCGACTGTCTTCCCCCTCCTGCCCACACCCACCCATCACCCCAGGGCAGGAATCTTGGACAGACATCTCTGTTATCTTTTTTTTTTTTTTTTTGATGGGAGTCTCGCTCTGTCACCCTGGCTGGGGTGCAGTGGCAGATCTCGGCTCACTGCAACCTCCACCTCCTGGGTTAAAGCAATTCTCGTGCCTCAGCCTCCTGAGTAGCTGGCTAATTTTTTTTTTTTTTTTTCAGTATTTTTTTGTAGAGACGGGGTTTCACCACGTTAGCCAGGCTGGGCTGACTGCCTCAGCCTCCCAAAGTGCTGGGATTACAGGCGTGAGCCACTGTGCCCGGCCCAGACGTCTGAGTTATCCGACATTAATCTTGAACAAGCTGGAACATAATAGGTGCTCAACACGTGTTTATTGAAGGAAGCTAATAGGTCTGAATCTGTGCCCTGTAAATACAGGTTAGTCCTTCTAGTCAAGTGTGTGTGGGACTTAAAGAAAGAATCAATTTAAAAAAAAGTAGAAATAGTACAGATTTGGTTTATAACACAATAAGAAACAGTAAAAACTAATGAAGTAAGAAAGGCAATCCCCCAACCTCTTGGAAAAATAATTCTAAACAACTCTCATATAAATGTGGACTTTTTAATACTGCAGAATATTGAAAGCATAATAATGAAAACATTTCACACTCACAGGTTATGACTTAAACTGTGCTCCACTGAACACAAAATCTGCCTCCTGTTTTGCTCCTTTTGCCATACTTGCTGTTGTTTTCATTCTGGTCTTGGGTATGGGCTCAAATTAAGGTCTAAGGGAGGGGGCTTGCCAATTCCCAGAACTACTGAGCAGCTGCCTTAAGTCCCCCAAAGATGTCACTGGGTTCCCACCGCAGGTGTTGTGTCCCCCCCCCCCCCACCAGTGTCCCTCCATCCACCCCTACCTCCTTGTCCCTGAGTGGTAGGTGGGAGATCCTCTCTGGCCTGGCTCACAGCTTGCCTGTTTATCTGGCTCTGGCCCAAGGCAGGCCTTGGGTTGGGTGGATTTCCACCAGTTCTTTAAGGAGGTAGTGGAGGGTGAAGGAACCTGGCTGTGTAATGGAAGAGAGGAAACACCTGAGGTGGAAACCCAGCGAGATTCACCATTCCCAAATTTGGGGGATTTCTGACTCAGCACCCAGTAGAACTTGGTGCAGTTGCAAAAGCACTGGCCAGTTCACCTCCAGTCATGGTTGCAGTACTTCCAAAATTCTCAGCAAGGCCCAATCTCTGAGCAGCCGGTCCAGGAATTTCCCCAGGTGTTAACACCACCTTCCCTTACACATGTCATTCTGAGTGACTGTTCCCAGACACTAAGCTGTTAGGAGTCGGCTCAACTACGCACAGGGAAGGCACTGGTCTTGGAGCTGGTACTTTTCATCCACTCTTCCTGCTCTCCTTGAACATTTGAATACAAACCTGGTTCCAAATGCCGTCTCACCACCACATGCTCTCCTGTTTGCTTTCCTGGATCTGATTGTTGATTATCTTGATTTTCTCTTTTTCCACTCAAATCAACTCCCACAGCACTGAGGTTCTTGTGGACCTTGGACCTCTCAAGGATTTGAGCATGGGGCAGGGACATTCCTGGTCCTGCAGGCTCTCAGCTTGCTTCCCTGGCCTGTCCCGCAATCCCTACCCATCCACCAGGAGGCCTGGCTTCCACTTCCTTCAGCTTCTCCCTGCCCAAGGCCTGCCCTTGTGCCAGCTGCCAGTCAAGGGCAGGCATCTCCCACCTCCTTCCCGGTCTTCCAGGATCTCCTTAATCCAATTTGTGTGTCTATCTCTTAGTTGCCCAGGCCTGTAAAACAAACTCCCACAAACTCGGTGGTTTAAAATAACACACATTTATTATCTTACAGCTCTGGAGGTCAGAAATCCAAAAATCAGTTTTGCTGTGTGCGGATCAAGGTATAGGCAGGGCCGCACTCCCTCTGGAGTTTGTGATTACATTTAGGGCCTACCTGGATAATCCAGGATAATCTCCCTATCCCAAATTCCTTGATTTGATCATATCTGCAAAGTCCTTCTGCCACAGAAGGTTACCTTCACAGGTTGCAGGGATTAGGAAGTAGGTATCTTTGGGATATTCAGTCTACCATAGTCTCCATGGCTGTAGCTTCTCTGAAGGGTGTTTGATCCTTAAGGAGGCAAGTTTTTCTTGCCCTGATACCTGCCCTACATCTCCCACGAGTCCCCAGTTGTTCAAGCCTAGGGGTTCACAGTGCAGGCAGTGCCACTTGTGGGTGGAACCTGGTCTCAGGCTGGTTGACGTCGTCCTGTCATCT
Organism: Pan paniscus; assembly: GCF_029289425.2. NCBI lineage: Eukaryota > Metazoa > Chordata > Mammalia > Primates > Hominidae > Pan > Pan paniscus. The sequence goes on along the minus strand of NC_073249.2, from coordinate 207,160,492 downwards.
CTGCTGTATCCCATTCAAGGAACTTTCCTTCCTCCAGCGAGAAGGAAACCCAGTGAGATTCACCACTCCCAACTATGGCGGAGCTCTGGCTCAGTGGTGAGTTGAACTTGGTACATTGTTCTTCACCCAGAAAGCCTATCACTGAGATGACAAGTATTGCCAAGGAAGAAAGATTTAATCAGGTGCTTGCAAACACTGCCTCCTTGCAAACACTGCCTGCTGCCTGGTGCAGGGGGGAGCACCACTCCCCACCAGTTCTCTTCTGCCCTGAAACCCCATGCAAGGACCTCCCCGAGCAGGGGTGGGGGACCACCCTTCCTCATCAATTCAGACTGTAAAGTGAAACCCCTGTTCTTGGTTGAAGCGTCCATTCTTTCATGCGCGTCCGTGTGAAGAGACCACCAAACAGGCTTTGTGTGAGCAATATGGCTGTTTATTTCACCTGGGTGCAGGCGCGCTGAGTCTGAAAAGAGAGTCAGCAAAGGGTGGTGGATTATCATTAGTTCTTATAGGTTTTGGGATAGGCAGTGTTTTGCAGGCAGGGGTGGATCTCACAAAGTACATTCTCAAGAGTGGGGAGAATTACAAAGAATCTTCTTAAGGGTGGGGGAGATTACAAAGCACATTGATCAGTTAGGGTGGGGCAGGAACAAATCACAATGGTGGAATGTCATCAGTTAAGGCTATTTTTACTTCTTTGGTGTATCTTCAGTTACTTCAGGCCGTCTGGATGTATACGTGCAAGTCACAGGGGATGCAATGGCTTGGCTTGGGCTCAGAGGCCTGGCACATTCAGGAACCTTCCCTGCTCTGAGAGGATCCCTGCTGTCACCACACTTGGCCCTCTGCTGTCCTTGTCTGGCTGAGAAGACATTCCAACTCGCTGAGGGTTGGGCGGGACTCTCACCCAGCTGTGGCACCCTTCTGCTCGCAGGTGCCCTGCTAACAGCTCCTGGCTCAAGTCTAGTAGTGTTTTGAGTCTAGGGGTGATTTGCTTTGGGCATGGCTGGGCTCCACTTATCAGTTCCAAGTTCTCCTCATGGGTGCCTCCTCTCAGCCTCCCTCCTTCCCTCCCTTTCTACCCAATTCCAGTCCTCCGCTGCCTGTGGCATGGCCAGCACAAGGTGTGTCCTCATGTCTGAGGCTGGCGTTGTCTTGGGAGCATAGCAGTGGATGTTTGTATACTTCAGAGCAGACCATCTATGGGACAAATCCATCTCTCTCATGTCCTCTTATAGCATAATTACATGTTTTGTGCCAAGTATCCTCTCTCAAAAAGCCTGAGTGAGAAGGAAACAGAAGGAGGTCCTGCAAGCCCATCCCCTGTCAACCTATGTGCCCCTCAGTCCAACTGCTTTAGAGGCGCCCTCCTTCCCCAGGGAAGGGGTGGTATCACGTGTTATTCCCACAAGTCAATGAGCTGTTACTGTCTTCTGTTCATATAGGAAATCGGAGACTCAGAGAAGTTCAGGAACCTGCTCTGGGTGGCCCAGTGGGTGGGTGACAGAGCTCAGATCTGAGAGGTCCATTTGCTCCTCACCACACCAGTCTTTGTGAAGTGAGAGTAGGTGCGGTGGAGAGACACAAAGACATGACAGCAAAAAGGCCACAATCCCAAAAGCACTGTCCCGGAGTGTTGTAGGAGTTATTAAGAAATTATTTTAGGCAGATTGAGAGGAAAAATGGTCCTTGGGAAGTTTTCGTTTTCTTTTTTTTTTAATTAATTAATTAATTTATTTATTTATTTTTATACTTTAAGTTTTAGGGTACATGTGCACAACGTGCAGGTTTGTTACATATGTATACATGTACCATGTTGGTGTGCTGCGCCCATTAACTCGTCATTTAACATTAGGTATATCTCCTAATGCTATCCCTCCCCCTCCCCCCCCCCACCCCAAACCATCATTCTCAGTTTTCGTTTTTTAAAGCATCTCCAGAAACCTTTCTTGTAAAGCCCCTGCTCTTAGAGCCGAGCTGGCAACTTTTGATATGCAAATGCAGGCCATTAGAAACTGGGTCCACCCAAACATGGCGATTCCTGCCGCCTTCTTCTTGCCCTTGCCCCACACTTGCCTGGCAACATGGCCGCCCATACATATCCCTCCCTACATGTGTAAAACATCATGGCACCCTGCATTTGCATATTAAAAGGCTAGGGTGAGAGGGCCAGTTTTTTCGTGGGCTACATGAATGACATGCCTGGTTAAACCAATCCCTATGCAAATGAGCCCTATGCAAATCAGACACTACCTCCTCCAGCCTCTATATATAGCTGGCTGGTTTCTACCCCACTTGGGGTTCCTGCTCTAGGCTTTGGAGCCTCCCCACCCCGTTCTCTGTACAGGGAAGCTTCTTCTTTCTTCCCCCTTCTTTCTTGCCTATTAAACTCTCTGCTCCTTAAAACAACTCCACCAGGACCCGGCGTGTGGCTCATGCCTGTAATCCCAGCACTTTGAGAGGCTGAGGCAGGCAGATTATGAGGTCAGGAGGTCGAGACCATCCTGGCTAACACAGTGAAACCCCGTTTCTACTAAAAATACAAAAAATTAGCTGGGTATGGTGGTGGGTGCCTGTAGTCCCAGCTACTGGGGATGCTAAGGCAGGAGAATGGTGTGAACCCGGGAAGTGGGGCTTGCAGTGAGCCGAGATCACGCCAGTGCACTCCAGCCTGGGTGACAGAGCAAGACTCTGTCTCAATCAAAAAATAAATAAATAAATAAATAAAAAAAAGAAAGAAAAAGAAAAAAAAACAACTTCACGTGTGTCCATGTTGCTTTTTCCAGTTCCACTCAAGAGGAAAAACCTGGTGTTCCTCCACGCACTGGAGCCGTATCAAGAGGACAAACCTCTCTCTTTCTGGAGTGGAGGCAGGAGAGAGACCCACAGGGCAGTGGCAGGTCTGAGGGGTCCCTGAGTCTCCATCATTTTGTGAGGTTCCATCAAAAGCCTGTATGAGTTAGGGCTCTTTCAATCGCAAATGACAACAAACCTACTAGGGCTTCCTTAGGTCATAAAAGGGCCTAGACAGGCTTAAGTAGCCAGAAACCCACCCACCCCCACCCCACACCCCACCCCCACTCCCTCACCCCCACCCCCCACCCCAGGGGAGATGCAGTGGGCAGAATCAGAGCGATGATGACAGCGGCAGGAATGAAAGGGGGAGGGCCCTGATGGATATGCAGCAGGGGAATCGGATGCACCTGTGCCTGGATTGGGGGAGAAGGAGAGTGGTTGTTAAGGTGATTAACTTGTTCTCAGCTTGGGCAGTTGGGTGGAGATTGGGTGGAGATGGGGGCACCTCCAGATGAGACCCTGGGAAAAGGTCTTAGATGGGGCTGTGTGGACTGGATGAGCTCAGGTTGACCCATGTTGACTATAAGGAGCTCATGGGACCCCCAGGGGGAGATGTCCAGTGACATCTGGTGTATGCACCTGCAGCTCTTGGGAGGGGCTGTGCTGGGACCCTGGATCGGAGAGTCATCCAAAGAAAATGGAAAGAAATGACCCATTTGGTGACGTTTAAGCACACAGAAAGCAGCAGAGAAGGAACAATCAGGAAGGTGGGAGTGGAATGGGAGAGAGCTGTGTCATGGGCATCAGCAGGTAGAGGGGTTAGAGCAGCCAGGGGTGGTTACTAACGTGAGAAATAGCAGCGTGATCCCTGTGATAATGATGGAAAGGAACTCCTGGAGGGAGAGACCTGGGCCCAATAGGAACCTGGGGGAGTGCACATTTCATGGAGTGGTGAGGACGAAGCCAGACTGCTGTGAATCAGGGGTGATGGGAAGCTGAGGAAAGAGAGGCAGTGAATGCAGATAATTTGTTTTTAGAGAGTTTGATTGTGAAGGGGAGAAGAGAGACATTGGGGGCTTGCTGGAGGAGCTGCTCAGTCTGAGGCTGATGATCTACAGTCTAGGATGAAGCTCTGAGCTAAGCCTTACGGGTCTGCTCCCTGACCTCCAGGGCCTCCTCCATCAGAGTGAGGCTCCCCTAGTTCAGCAGCTGTATTCCCTTAGGATGTGGAGCGTGTCTTCTATCAGATCAAGAGCTCCTTCTGAGCAGCAGGTGCCTCCCATTGGATTGGGAGCTCCCCAAAAGTTGCAGTTGTGTCTCCACCATCAGGCTTGGAGACTCCTGGTGAAAGACCATGTCTCCTCCAGTGGAGTGAGAGTTCCTGGAGGGCAGAGGCTAGGTCTCCCTCATCAGACTGAGAGCTCCCTGAAGCCAGGGACTGTGTTGCCCTCCACTTGGTTAGGAGGTTCTGAGGGGAGGTACTGGGTGTACCCACGGGTCTAGGAGCCTGAGAGGTGAGGGGTGAGTTTCCTCCATCCTCTGTCCCTCCTCATGGTGTCCAACAGTAGAAACTGACCAGTGTCTTTCCCTCCCCACCGCCCCCATATCTGTTTCCTGTGGTTTCAGACAGAGGTGACTTCTGCCAGGAGGCAGCCTGCGATTGTGACAGAGAGGCTGCCCACTGTTCCTTTGGCAACCTCGGCACCTACAATAAAACCATGTGCAACTACCCCAGTTTCTTATGTGAAAACTGGTTCCTCAGTGCTGAGTGCCACCCCTTCTCTCTAGCCTTGTCTGGGACAGAGGCTTTCTTTCCTCCACCTGCACCATAAACCCTTTCTGCCCCCAGCCTCTCCATGCAGGAGTAGGATGTGGTCCCGCCAAAGAACAGAATGGCCAAAGCCAGGCTGAACCCCTATTCCATGTCCCAGGGGTTTGGCTCCTCAGTGGTGGCTGGGGTGTGTGAGGCTCTCTGGATGGGGTCTCAGTCCTCCTTCTGCTTCTAGGTCCACTCCCTTAGTCGTGTTGCACTTGTCTTTGAAATAAACCAACTCCATTGCTAATTGTGTAAGGGCATGGGAATGTGTGATAGGCGTGTCGAGTGCACGCGTTTCTGGATAGAGGGCATGTTCATTCACTTATTCACTTATTTATCTCACAAATACTTATTCAAGAACCTACTGCATGGCTGGCTCTGTTCTGGGGTTTCAGGATCCAGTGGGGAGCAAGACAGCCAGGAAGAGAGCTCATTGTTGGAGCTCTCTCCATTGTTGGAGCTTCACTCCAGCCACTCTGGCCTTCTTGCTGCTCCTGGAATGAGATGAGTCTGTTCCAATCTCAAAGCCTAAAAGGTTATTTCACAATGGCTTTTTTCTCTTCTCTCAGTTTCCAGCTGAAATGTCACCTCCCCAGGGAGCCCTTCCATGGCGCCCAAGTTAGAACAGCTCTTCCCTCCTCCCTTTACCCTTTCCCGCATCATCCTGTTTGTTTCCGTCTTGGCAGTTGTCACAGTCCCAAGTAACCTACTTATTTCAGTGTAGGTTTTTGGTTAACTAAAGGAAGGGTGAAAAGTGGAGATCTATAGGCTTCTTGGGTAGGGAGCTAAAAGATTTTCCTTCTTTCTCCATTCATCTACTTGCTTTCCCCCAAGAGATGATGTGTGAGTTTGGATCCTCTGGAAGCAGATGCCGAGATACAGTTGGAAGTGCAGGAGATGTATGGAGGGAAGCAGCTCTAAAAGATAAAGGAGGCAGGGAGGAGTAGGGAGAGAGAGTGTTCAGATCAGGAAGCAGGTCTGACACCTCTGAAGGGAGAGAGGAAAGGAAGGAGGATTGGGTAGGAAGAGGCTCAAACTGTGGCACAGCTCTGAGAATGTCTCAGCAATCTGACGGGGAGTTCTCATGTGAACAGTGCCCATTAGAGGAGTCCTCCATTGGGAAACAATTGCCTGGCTCTAGTCCCCTGTCATCACCATCATGGGAACGGCACTGGAGAACATGGCTTTGTCATGAGTACTGTGGCAGATCCCAAAGGAGCATGGGCTTGGGGCTGTCCACTAAGTACACTCCTTGAACAGGTTCTCATTTGAAGGGAGAGCTGAGTGGTGCCGTCCAAGGTTGTCACAGAAAGAGTTACTTCGGATTGGTTGGACTTGAGGATACTGATTGAGCCTTTTTTTTTTCCCCTGGTGGATGGGTCATTGTGCATTAAAAGGTAAAGCACAGATGGTGGAGTAACTGGAACTCTCACACCTTGCTGGTGGGAATGTAAAATGGGACAAGCACTTTGGAAAGAAGTTTGATCTGACTTTGTAACATTAAACATACCCTTATCCATTGAGTAAACATTTCCAGTCCTAGGTATTTATTCAAGAGAAATGAGAACTTAATGTTCACACAGATACTTGTATAAGAAATGGTCATAGCAGTTTTATTCAAAATATCCCAATACTGAAAAGAGCAAAAATGTTCATTACCAGGAGAATGAATAAATAAATTGTACCATATGCATGCTATGGAAGGCTACTCAGCAATAAAGAAGAACAGATTACAGACATGTGCAACACCATGAATGGATCTCATCATGATTATACTGAATGGAAGAGGCCAGATGTAAAACAGTACACATACGGGAGGTGGAGATCACGCCACTACATTCTAACCTGGGCAACAGAGTGGGAACTTGTCAAAAAAAAAAAAAGGTGCACATAATATATGATTCAATTGATAGTTCTAAAACAGGCAACTAAGGTGAAAATAATCACAATGATGGTTTCTCCATGTTATGAGCTGAATTGTGATTCCCCAAAATCCTTATGTTGAAGTCCTAACCTCCAGTACTTCAGAATCTGACTGTGTTTGGAGACCAGCCCTTGAAAGCGGTGATTAGGTTAAAGTGAGGTCATTAGGGTGGGTCCTGATGCAGTATGATTGGTGTCCTTAAAACAAGAGGAGGTTAGGACACAGACACCTGAGAGAGAAGACCATGTGAAGACACAAGGTAAGACAGCATCTATATGCCAAGGAGAGAGGCCTCAGAAGAGACCAACCTGTCAATGGCTTGATCTGAGATTTCTAGTTTCCAGGATTGTGAGAAAATAAATCGCTATCGTTTAAGCCCCCCCAGTCTGTGGGACTTTGTTATGGTAGTGCAAGACGACTAATTCATCCAGAGAGGGGGTTGAGGGGAAAGGGATGTGAGGGAATTTTCTGGGAGACGGAAATGTTCTCGTGATGGGATGTGGGTGATGTGGGTGTATCCGTTTCTCAAACGTGTTCAGCTGTGATTTGTGCTTTTCAATCTATATATATTTTACCTTTAAGAAAGAACTAAAGGTGATGATGATGATGATGATTGATTGGAGGTGCAGAGTGGTTGGAGGTGTAAATGATAAAAGAAGGCTGAATGTTGATAAGTGTTGAAGCTGGTTGATGGATACAAGCGAGTTCACAATGTGATTTTGTTACTTTGTACGTGTTGGAAATTTTTGCAAATTGAAAGTTCAAGCCCATGGGAGTGAAGCTTTCTTCTCTCTTCCTTTTTTTTTTTTTTTTTTTTGAGATGGAGTCGCCCAGGCTGAAGTGCACTGGCATGATCTTGGCTCACTGCAACCTCCGCCTCCTGGGTTCAAGCAATTTCTCTTGCCTCAGCCTCCAGAGTAGCTGGGACTACAGGTGTCCGCCACCACACCAGGCTAATTTTTGTACTTTTAGTAGAGACAGGGTTTCACCATATTGGCCAGGCTGGTCTCGAACTCCTGACCTTGTGATCTGCCCGCCTCGGCCTCCCAAAGTGCTGGGATTACAGGCGTGAGCCACCATGCCCGGCTTCTCTTTTCCTAGCTGGTGGGGGACTTCCTGGCTCTGTCTTCTGTCCATGCACTTGGATAGTAGGGTGTGGAAAGATTCTGAGATTTCAGGGTTTCACAGAGGTAGTGTAGCACTGGAATTAGGTGCTAGTATTTGGAGCTCTGGGGTAAAGTCCCAACTACCATTAACTAGGTAAGAGTTTGTGTTAATTATTTGATCTTTCCTAACCTCTGTTTTTTCATTTATACAAGGAAGTTACTAATAGCTACTTCATCAGGGCGATTGAAAAATATTAAATATAAAAATGTATACAAATCAATTTGGACACTTTTATTTTATTTTATTATTATTATTTGAGATGGATTTTCGCTCTTGTTGCCCAGGCTTTGAGTGCAATGGTGTGATCTCAGCTCACTGCAACTTCCACCTCCTGGGTTCAAGTGATTCTGCTGCCTCAGTCTCCCAAGTAGTTGGGATTACAGGTGTGCACCATCACATCTGGCTAATTTTTGTATTTTTAGTAGAGACAGGGTTTCACCATGTTGGCCAGGTTGGTCTTGAACCCCTGACCTCAGGTGATCCACCCACCTCAGCCTCCCAAAGTGCTGGAATTACATGAGTGAGCCACCATGCCTGGCCTGGACACTTTTAATATTAAGCAACTGAAGACCTGACTCAAATTGGTGTAAATAATAAAAGAAATTTATTGACATGTGTAACGGAAATGACTGGAGGCTTTCTGGTATGGTTTGATCCAGAGGCACCTGCTTTCTCCTCCTCCTTCTCTTCCTTTTCTTTCTCTTTCCCAAAGCTTCCAGCTAGCTGAGCATATATTTACATATTTTATTCCAGACTCCTAGAATTGGTTTTTTTGTTTTGTCTTTTTGTAATCTGCCTGAGAAGAGATCTCACACACAAGCCGCATTAAACATCCTAGATTTCCACATTTTCTACACTCTCCTGCCTGCTAACTGCACCTTCTTTTGGTTTCTTATTTCTGTTCTGCAGCACAATTTTCTACTTTCTGTCCTCAAATATGTCAGGCTCAGACCTGCCTCTGTATCCTTGCCTTAGCTGTTCCCTCTGCCTGGATCGATTTTCTCCTTGATTATCTTAGGGCTGACTCCTTCATATCATGGGTGATCTTGCTTCCAGTGCCTTTTGCTATCTCTGCAGCACCTTTCTTGATCATGCCATCTGAAATACATGCCTTGTCTTCCACCTGCCCTCTCCTATTCTGCTGTTTTGATTCTCTTTATATTACTTATTACTGTCTCTTTTCTCTCTCGAAATTTGTTTATTGGCTGCGTCTGTTCCTGTCAGTGCCTTGTAAGTGCCAAGAGGCAGGGGCCTTGCCTGTTTGGGTTTTGGGGTGTTCTTAGTGCCTGGTTCTGTGCCAGAAATGTTGCATGTACTCAATAGATGTCCTGTGGAATGAATGAATGGAAGATATGAATAGCAATATTATCATAGAATTGTTAAGAGGATTGCATGAGAAGACACGTTTAAAGTGCTTGGCCCAGGACCTGCCATGAAGTCAGTGTCCATTTTCCAGTAAGTGGGAGTAGTCAAGGCATGCTTTTGCTGCTGTTGTCATCATGTTGTCCCGTCCTGGCTATGGAGTGCCTTTCTCCACCGTGCTCTCATTTGGATGAAAGTTACTCCCAGGTCATGACCCACGTGAGGAGTGGGAACATCCCTCGGTCGGCCAGCTGGTTCTTTCATCCATCCATGCTGCATAAAGTGGTTGACGTAATTTATTCCCTCCAGGGAATGGAATTCATCCATAGCTTTGCCCTTGAAAAGTCCCCTGGGTTGGGTTTCATCAGCATGTGGGAAGCTCAGACGGTCTGGATTTTGGTTTCCAAGGTCTTCAGAGACCAGTAACAGCCCAGCGCCTCACTGGCCAAATAAAAGAGTTGGAAATCAAACTAAAGATGTGCTTGTGGAAAGTGACTAGAGAAAAGGTCATGTTTTCTCAAGACATAGCCTTTCTCCGGGAAGCCATTCTTGAGCTAAGACAAGCAGCAGCACCATCCTTGGGCCTGGGAACCAGGATGTCTCCCCTAGGGTGAGGACTCCTAGGCCAAGGGATGTGCCTGCTGGAGCCCTTGGTCTCCCTTCTAAACAATGATCTGAGTGTCTGCGACTCTGGGATTTCTTGCTCAAGTGACCCTGAATCACTTCCAGAATCTATCTGGGTTGCCTGCCTAGGTTTATCCTATTGAGTGAAGGTGATGTTTGCTACAGGAGCAAGAAATAAGCTATAGTGCTGATGGAGGGGGAAGGACATCTGAAATGAGTGGAGAGAAAGGGGATGATGAGTATTAGTTAAGACCGTGGAGGCAGCTGTAGCAGCAGGGACTGCAGCTCCTTCCCTTCCCTTCCCTTCTACATTCAAGTCCTTCAGGCCATCTGGACCAGATGTTGAAGAGGACTCTGTGATCCCTCAGCCTTGCACTCTAGGGTGAAGTGAGGGCACGCGCTATCACAGGATGGTAGAGGGCCCAGGTAGTGGTGTGGGAACCAGGCACAGTGGAAGGGCATGGGAGGATCTGACAGGCTCATGGGGTAGTCTTTGTGGGGTGTAGGATGTGCCTATTAGATTTTTTTTTTTTTTTTGGAGACTGAGTCTCATTCTGTCACCCAGGCTGGAGGGCAGTGGCACGATCTTGGCTCACTGCAACCGCCACCTCCTGGGTTCAAGAGATTCTCCTGCCTCGGCCTCCCAAGCAGCTGGGATTACAGGGGCACACCACCACGCCTGGCTAATTTTTGTATTTTTAGTAAGAGATGGGGTTTCACCATATTGGCCAGGCTGGTCTCAAACTCCTGACCTCGTGATCCATCTGCCTTGGGCTCCCAAAGTGCTGGGATTACAGGTGTGAGCCACTGTGCCCAGACCAGATTCTTTTAACCTCACAATCTCAGCATCCTGCTGTGCCCTAGGCCAGTCCTGGGGCTAAAAGTGAACAGGCTTGGTTTCTAGTCTACCATTCACTCATTCATTGACTTGGTTTGTCTCCTATTCCATCATCTACAGAAGACATTTGCTCTCAAAGAACCATCTCTCTGCCACCTGGTATGGACCTGGCTTGATTTCCCTAGTAACTAGGCAGGATGTGCTAGTTATCTCCATCTTAAAACTGAGGACAAAAGTGAAATATAAGTGATTTTTGGATTATCGGTGATCATCATTCATCCAGCCAAGCTAAGGCAATAATTGAGAAATGGGTATTTCATTCTGGTCCAATGGTATAAACTAGGACCCAGAGGTGCAACTGGCTGGCCTGTCAGCTGACTGTCAAGGTGGAAAGACCAGACCTTAGGTGGAGACAGCTGTGGGTTTGAGTCTTCACTCTCTCTCTTACACACATGAGACATGATACACTCTCACGCTGTCTCTTACATACTGCTCATGTATCATGCATTGATAGGGTACATTTCCAGAGGTGGTTTGCTGAGTGAAAGGATAAGTGCTTTTATAACTGACCAAGCCTTAATCTGTGTGCACCACAGCTTCACTTCATCACGCTCTGTTATTGTTGGTTTCTGCAAGGTACCAATTTTATTTTATTCACTTCAGTCCTTGATCTTCCATCTCCACTACCAATTTATTCTTCCTATGTTTATTTAGATATATGGTTTCTTGAAAAATGTTTAGTGTTTGTTTGACTCTCTGTGGAGGCTTTTAAACTGGTACACAGATATTCTGCTATACATTTCCCTTTTTTCTGCCAAGTTTGCAAATTAGCATAGGCTCCGGCTCCCCGTGCCAAAACCAACCTAACAGATACATGCCTGAGAGAGAATCTTGGATGATGAAATAGCAGAAGAACCTCTGCAGAGTCTTGCAGGAAGTTAGAATCTGATCTTGGCTGCTGGGTGTGGTTCTCGGGGAGAGGGGTTGGCTGTGCCCTGGAGCAGCGGATTGGTGGGCTTTGGCAAGCAGCCAGTAGGTTGGGAGGAAGCTATTTAAGTTTTGTTCTTTTTCTCCTTTTGCGTCTTCATCTTAGAGCAACAGCTGAAATGCCCAAGTCCTAGAGATGATGTTAGGGCTGTCCCAAAGCCCTGCTTGGGTAAGCAATTGACCCAGATGGATGCAGGCTTCTCAAGTGCCCTCAGCCATTCATTCCCTCATCTCATCCAGCACTGTTCCCCCTTCCGCCCTGCCCCATCTCAGGGAGGGCCGGTAACAGCTTTGGGGTGCTGCTTCCTGCCAGGGCTGCTACTTCCCAGATGTTCAATGATGAAACCCTGTCAGCAGGAGCACCTGCCTGGGGTGGCAGCAAATGAGAATCATCAAATCTTGGACTCATCCCCTTCCCCTTCCCCAAGTTTATCTTGAGACACCCAGACTACACCCACTAGAAAGATGAAATGTACTTGTCAACACATACCATCTAAAACAGAATTGCCAGAGTGGATGAGCAAGAAACTAAAATATGCGTGTTAAACATACTTATGTAGATAAGGGAAGATGTTAGCAATATCAGGCAAGAACAAGTCATTATTTTAAAAAATCCCAAGTATAAAAGTTACTTAGGAAGAGTATAATCATTGAAATGGAATAGCTAGCTGAAGAATGTCACAGATAGAGTTAGAAGCTTAGATTGAGATGTCTTCTTAGGGAAAAAGAATAAAAAGAAAATAGAGAAAATAGCAAGGAAAACTCAAACCAGATGCAGTGGTGTGTGCCTGTAGTCCCAGCCACTTGGGAGGCTGATGCAGGAGCATTGCTTGAGCCCAGGAGTTTTGGGCTGTAATGCGCTGTGCAGATCGGGTGTTCCGCACGAAGTTGGGCATCAGTATGATGACTTCCCGGGAGTGGGAGACCACCAAGTGGCATAAAGAGGGGTGAACTGGCCAAGGTTGGAAATGGAGCAGGTCGAAACTCCCTGTGCTAATCAGTAGTGGGATCACACCTGTGAATAGCTGCGGCACTCCAGCCTGGGCAACATAGGGAGACTCTATCTCTTTTTTGTTGTTTTTTTTGTTTTTTGTGTTTTTTTTGAGACGGAGTTTTGCTCTTGTTGCCCAGGCTGGAGTGCAATGGCACGATCTTGGCTCGCTGCAACCTCCGCCTCACGGGTTCAAGCGATTCTCCTGCCTCAGTCTCCTGAGTAGCTGGGATTACAGGCATAGGCCACCACATCCAGCTAATTTTGTATTTTTAGTGGAGACGGGGTTTCGCCATGTTGGTTAGGCTGGTCTTGAACTCCCCATCTCAGGTGATCCACCCCCCTCAGCCTCCCAAAGTGCTGGGATTACAGGCATGAGCCACCGCACTGGGTGGGAGACTCTATCTCTTAAAAAAATCCAAAGAGATATGGAGTACAGATGTACTAACTTCCAGATAGTAAAAGTACCAGAAAGAGACAGGAAAAAGAGAAGGAAGGAAATGTTCAAAGAAATAATGAATATAAAATTCCTATCATTAAAGACAGGTAAAAGGACTTCAGAGTACAAAAAGGCCAGATAAAGAAAAACTGTCAACTAGACACACTGCAGTGAAAATTAAGAACATCAAAGACAAAGAGAAATTCTACAGGCTTCCAGAGGGAAAGAGCAAATATCCAATCAAAGATGATGAGTCAGGTTAATATCAGACTTCTTATTAGCAATATTGGAATGGGATTGGAAGAAATGGAGGAATGCTCCTAAGGTAATAAGGAAGAATGGAAAAAAAATAAACCAAGGATATTATATCTTTCGAAATTGTTATTCAATGTGAGGTTGTAAAAAATGCTTTCAGGAATAAAAGGCCTTCAAAATTTTGCACACAAAGACTCATGTTGAAAATATTCTTAGATAAATACCCAGAAATGCAAAGTCTTTACTGGAGGGAGAGATGTATACTCTTTTCCTAGATCTTTCTTTTCCATAGATCAAGATAGAGGTAAAGCCCCTGGCAAGCATTTGACTAAGGCTTTATTTCAAGCAGCTTTTCACCGCCTCTGTTTAGAAGCTAAAGAGGAATCACTGAGGAGTAATATGGTCCCAACCTCACCCTGGCAGTCTATGAGGGTAGCTGGAAAGAAAATGACTCTGTTTATGTTGTAATAAATGGTACTTATTCTAAGTCAAAGGATGAAAACAAACTGCTAATTCTAAAGTCATTAAGGTCCAGACATGGTGGCTTATGCCTATAATCCCAGCACTTTGGGAGGCTGAGGCAGGAGGGTCGTTTGAGCCTAGGGGTTCAAGACCAACTTAGACAACATGGTGAGACCGCAACTCTACAAAATATTAAAAAAAAAAAAACATAAAAAATTTAGCTGGGTGTGGTGGCACACACCTGTAGTCCCAGCTACTCGGGAGGCTGAGGCGGGAAGATCACTTGAGCCCAGGAGATGGAGGCTGTAGTGAGTGATTGCGCCACTGTGCTCCAGCCTGGATGACAGTGTGAGACCCTGTCTCAAAAAAAAAAAAAAAATGATTAAGGTCATTTGTCTTTCCTCAATTCAAATTCGACCAGTATTTCCCAATTGGGGTTCATGGGGTGATGCTGGTGTGTGAACTGCTTCCCCTTCGTGGGGAGTTACGTACAGAGATTGAGAATGTTGGGAAATTTCAAACAATTTGACAGAGTAATTTTATTATTGCATCCAATAATAAAACATCTGGGATTGTATTTTGTACATTTTTAATTTAACAAAAGTATTGATTTGAGACAGAGTTGGAAAAAATAAAGAATAAATTGGTCCATTACCACGAATGGTTTAAGAAGCACTGGATTATACTGGATATTGGCAAATTCTTTCGCAAAAGACCATACGTTCTCTGTGGCAATGATTCGGTTCCACTGTTGTCACGTGAAAGCCAGCATGAGAATTTACAACCCAAAGAGCATGATTGTATTTCGAGAAAACTTTATTGCCATTAAAATATGATTTTAACATATCATTTTTGTATGAGAGATTCTTCTGATTTTTTTTCTAGCATTAAAAAAACATAAAAACCATTCTTATCTTGCCTGCTGGACAAAAACAGGCAGTGCATAGATTTGGTCCACAGGCCATAGTGTGCCAACCCATGAGTTAGACCATATTGTCTCTGAGAGTTAGTTATCTGTCTTAGAAGCAGGAATGTTTGTGTGTGTTTGATGATGCTAATTTTATTTTGAATAGGAAATATATTCATAGGGTTAAAAATCAAAACAATATAAAAAGTTATGTATCAAAAAATCTTTCTGTCACCCCATCTGTGCCAGACTCATTTCTTGCCAGCCTTGTCCCCTAAAGATAGCCATTTTGATGAATTTCTTGCATGATCTTTGAGTGTTACTGGAAATATTAACACAAATATATTAACAGATGTATTTTGCTACATAATTGTGGCACACTGTTTATACTATTCTCCTCTTTGCTCTTTTCTGTTACCACCATATCCTGAAGACCTTCGTCCATTGGAGCAGAGAGAGCTTCCCTCATGATATAAATGCATTGGGTCCCTTTTTGAGTTGGTATCATCATTTATTTAACTAGTTCTCGTGACACATACTCTTGGATTATTTCCAGCTCAATTCAGAACAATGCTGCAGTGAACAAATTTGCTCATACATCACTCTGTGTGTGCACACGTGTGTGTGCGGGTGTGTGGTGTGTGCCTGCATCCATAGGGTAAATTTCCAAATGGGGTCACTGAGTGAAAGGATAAATACATTTGTAATTTTGATAGATATTGCCAATTTGCCCTCTGTGGGCATTTTGCCCTCCCACCAGCTACCTATGAAAGTGCCTGTTTCCCCATGCAGCCTCGCTAGTAGATCAAGTTGTCACACTTCTGGATTTTTTTCATTGTAATAGATAAAAATGGCATCTCAGTGGAATTTTAATGTGCATTTCTCTCGCTATGTGTGAAAGTGAACATGACCAGGGCCGCCTCCAGCAAATGAAACATTTGGTGCAGAATTAGAAAAGGTGCTTCTTCTGGGAAGACAGATTATGGGAAGGCATCTCCTCTGGGGGAATGCAGAACTTGCTGGGCTGTGCAGGGGCTTTCCCCTGTGGGAAACTCAGCTCCCACCTGTGTCCCCTGTGCAGGGTGCCTTTGTGAAGGGATCCACACCCAGCAGCCCAGATGGGTGTTATTAGAGAAACAGGTGGGGCTGTAGCTGGTCCAGGTGGGAATTTCCCAGCGGAACCCTGAACAGCAGGAGGGGAAGTAGCATCCCAGTAAAGGTAGGACCCGCTACACTATGTGTGTGACTGGGTTGGGTGCAGTGGCTCATGCCTGTAATCTTAACACTTTGGGAGGCCAAGGCAGGAGCATTGCATGAGGCCAGGAGTTTGAGATCTGCCTGGCCAACATAGCGAGACCCCATCTCTATTAAAAAATAATAAAAATAAATAAATTTGGGCAGCCCAGTGCAAAATGAAGTGTGGGAAGGAACTCATGATTAAAGATTAGTAAGACTTTTCAGATAGCCACAGCGCAGCATTAAACCAGGCGTGGCACCCTTCCAAACACAGGATGCTGTGGGACTGCAGGGGTTGCACACCTGGGAAACCAACCCTGGTGATGGGATAACACCCCCAGGGTCCAGCTGGTGGCCAGCATTATATCACCCCACATTTCCTCCTTACTAGACTGGCAACACAGGAGAAGAGCATTCCATGCGGAAGACTTGGACTACGGCTTCCCAGATTAAGACCAGCCTTCCTGCTTTCTCCCAGCAGGCCAGTAGGAGCTGCTATTGCCTAGGGAAGGGGAGGGAGATGTCTGGGTTTCGCTTGTAGTAGTCATGGCAGCTATCAGACATATCAGACCCAAAGCTTTTCATTTGTCATCATTCTAATTCTCAAACATGCCCATGCAGGAGGCACCAGTGTTATCTCCATCTAGATGAAAGAACTAAGGCTTAGGGAGATGGGGGAGTGGGGATTTGACACAGCCAGTCTGACTCCGGAACCTATTTTTTTCGTTTGTTTTGTTTTGTTTTTATAAAGATAAGGTCTCCCTGTGTTGCCCACGCTGGCCTTGAACTTCTGTGAGCTCAAGCAATCCTTGCACTTCAGCCTCAGCCTCCCGAGCAGCTGGGACAACAGGCACACAGCACTACACCAGACTCAGAGCCTGTATTTTTAACCCCTACCCCTGTTTGTTCTCATGCTAACAGTGCATAGGGCAATGCATACACACACACATATACATGATTTGCTAATTGCTTTATTCAGAAGAGACCCCTCGGAGTACAGCTTCTTTGGTTAAGCACGGAGTTGAGGTGGAGGAGAGGAGTGGAAGGCTGGAAATCTGCTGGGTGTCTCATTCTGTGTGGGTATAGAAGGGCTCCTGCCTGGCCTCTAGGATGGGTGAGGGATGCTTTCTGCATGGCCAAGGAACTTGGTTAGGGTAGGGAGGGAGGGTATGAGAGAGGGAAATTCAGCATTGGGTGGAAGGTTTCCAGGGAAGAGGGGACTCAGCAACGAGGGGTGCTCCCTCTGCAGTGTTTATTGGAATAGTACTGGTACTTTTTATTGTAGGTCGTCTTGTTTCTAGCAAAACAGTTGGCAGCAGCCTTATCACACTCACACAGTTGACTTCTGCAGGAGTCCTGTTTTGCTGAAATCATAAGAAAATAAACACAAGATGGGAGTTTGTTAATATTCAGTGGCTTCTTGTGGGAACCCTGGGGTAGAAGACACAGCCCTGTCCTCCAGAAGTTCCTAGTTGGAGACAAACACCTGCGCTCCAGATATTTCTGACCAATGGGGAGACAGAATTCTTGCCCTTGGGATGCTGGCCTCCAGCCTGGTGGAGACACAGCCAGGCACTGGGATACTTTCTCAAAGGCCTTCCTAACAGCCATAATCTCTTCCTCTTGCTAACAGATGTGTCCAGGAGGCAAAGCCCTAGCCTCGGGGGTCTGGGAATAGATTGTGATTGGTGTAAGCCAGGCAGGGTCATCCCTTTTTCCTTTGCAGTGATTGGTCTTTGTGTATCATGTAACCTTGTTCCAACCAATGAGCAACAAGGGGAAGTCTGCTGGCGGCTTCTGGGAACGATCTATTTCCTCCCTCCAAAAAGAGAGATGCCCAAAAGGAAAGCCTCTTCCATAGTATGAGGCCAGGAGGGTGGACCTGCAGCCTGTCTCTTGACATCCCAGGTGTAGACACTGGCCACGTGGCATAGCTGAAGGCCAGGAGAAGGCTGGATTCTTAATGACATGGCTGGAAAGCTGCCCCAAGCCTGGCACTGCACTCTTCCAGAATTCTAGTTATGTGACAGTCACATATCCCCATTATGCAAGCCACTGTCAGCTTGGCATCATGTGGCTTGTGACCTAATGCCTGCTGAAGATACATGCCTCTATGGAGAGGCCATGATGGGAGACATAATTTCTGATCTTAAAGGACTCAGGCCACGGGCAGGAGTCCACGCTTTTTCCAAATCCCACTCATGAGTCAGCTGTCTGGGGTCACCAAGCAAAGCCTTCCAGTGCCACCCACCTCTCCTCCCCTTCAGGCCAAACTTTCTCCAGAATGTTGTCTTTGCCTCCTGTCTTTACTTGCCTTCCCATCAGCCCCCACCTGCTCTAATCTGGCTTTGCCCTCCCCACTCCATGGAAACAGCTTCCCCTGAGTCCCTCATGCGTTTCTGCCTCAACATCCAGGGGAGCCTTGTTGGCCCTTTTCATGGAGGACTCCTCTGTTCACTTGGCCCTTGCTAACCATTTCCTTACTGACTCCTTGACCTTCTCGCTCAGTTCCCCTTCTCCCTCTCTGTCCATCCCTTCCCTGTCTCCTTTCTGGGCCTTTAAACAGCAAATGAGTGATCACACCCACCTCTCAGGTCTCTGCTGCTGGCTTCTGAATCTGTGTCCCAGTCCTGACTTCTCCCCTGAGCTGCATTTGTATAGACAGCTAGCTGCTGGACCCCTCCCTGGGTGCTGGAGGCCCCTAAACTCAACATGCTGGAAATAGAACTGCTCCTCCCCACCCTCCACCATGACCTGCTCCCATGGTCTTTATCACAGTTGTGCCATCCATGCAGCCACATATCCACCCAACAACTCCCTCTCCCCATCCCTCCCAACTCAGTCATCAGTTCAGCTGATTCCATCTCAAATGCATCTTGATTTTTTCTCCATCTTTCCCATCCTGACCTCCATTGTTTTATGTCAAAATGTTACTCCCTCTTGCCTGCATGATGGCAATAGC
This sequence comes from Pan paniscus, assembly GCF_029289425.2. Classification (NCBI taxonomy): domain Eukaryota; kingdom Metazoa; phylum Chordata; class Mammalia; order Primates; family Hominidae; genus Pan; species Pan paniscus. Next base: position 207,141,726 of record NC_073249.2, on the reverse strand, counting down.
TTTAATAGCTTTCTCTGCCCCCTTTCCACTTGTCTCCATCGACCCTGTCCCCACATTGAGTCATCTAAAATGCAAATCTGACCCTGTAGCTCCTTTGCTTAATAGCGTCCTATTGCTTTAGGGCAAAACCTAAATACAGCCTGGCCTGGAGGGCCGGATTGACCTAGCTCCTTCCTATGTCTCCAGCATCATGGCTCAGCACTGCTTCTCTTCCTCATGTTTCTGCTGGGCAGTACAGAATGGCTTACAGTGCCCTTTAGTGCCTTTGACCATGCTGTGTCCTCTTCTGGGAATGCTCCCTCCTCTTCCCTGACTCTCTGCACAGCCTTTCAGACTCAGCTTAGGGGTCACCCCTTCCAGGAGCCTTCCTCAAGCCTCAGACTGTGTTAACGCCTTATCTGTTTGTTTACTTCCCACTGGAGTCTTTACTACATTGGATTTTCACTTTCCTGGCTTCCCACTCAACCGTGAGCTTCCTGAAGCAGGAACTGTGTCCCTCTGTGTCTATCTTTGGTGCCCAGCACAGTCCCCAGCACTGTCTAAACAAATGAGGGCCACTCGATGGTGAGGTAGGACTCTTACCACAGGTGATTCTGCTCCCCGCGTTGCTAAACTTGTAGCTCAGAAATTTGGTGCCACATCCACGTTTCTCCAGACGTTTGTAGCAACAGTCATGAGTGACACAGCAGCTGTGAGGAGACACCCTGTTGGGGCTCTTGTCCCACAGCTCCAGGAGGCCTGGTGCCTGTGGTCTCACCCCCTTGGACCCTGGGCAGAGACCCAGTGACTTTGCAACAGTCTAGAGCAGAAGTTCCAACATGCCGGCTGCTTTTCCTGCCAGGCCATCCTGACACCTCTGTGCCCATCAGGAACCGGCACTGTCTTTGCAGCTCCCAGCCCTGCCTGGGCCAGAGTCTAGGAGGGTAGGGAGGGATAGGTGGCCTCACCGATCCGTTGCATCCTTGGGGGATCCTTTGCCACCCACGCCACAGTGGCAGCCGTAGAAGCCATAACTGAGTGCGGCTTCCTTTCCTGTCGTCAACTTGATCATTCTGTGGAAATTCACCAAATCCCCATGGGCCTGCAGCAGGCCTGGAAGGAAATTTGGGAGTTGTCCGGTGATGGGGCATGGGGTTCTGTGCCCTCCCTCTCTGCCCCTCTCTGCTACTCTCCTTCCTCCCAAATGGCTTCTTTTTCCCCCCTGAGAGAGGATCACTGCAATGGGAGAGAAAACTAAGGGACAAGAGTGCTTCCCTTCTGGGGCTGTCCCCCCATGCTCAGAGGTCAGGGTCAGCTCTTACCAAAGATCATGATCACTGCCAACAGTAGGAGGGTCTTCATGGTAAGAGTTCTTGGGTGACAAATGCAGATGGACTGGCCTAGCTCCTCTGCTGGGTGGTCTCAACTTCTGCCCCGGCCGTCGCTCCCCTGCTCCTCCTTGGTGGCTCTGAGACACACAGACATGCTCTCCCATCCAACCTAAGTCCAGGGTGACTTCCTCTGTCACACTCAGAGCACACAAGGAGTACCCTCCAGCAATGCACACACGCGCACACACACACACACACACACACAACCACCTCCTGACCCGTTCCCAGCTCTGCAGAATGGTTTCACACACATCAGGCCCTCAGACCTGTGGAGAACCCCATGATACACTAATGAGACCTCCCCTGTACCTCATCAGACTGAGAGTTCTTGGGAGGTTGGAACCAGGTTCCTCCCAACTACCTGGGAGGTTCCTGAGGTCAGAGGATGTGTCCCTCGCTAGACATAGCTTGCATATCCCCACACTGGATTCAAGGCTTGGAGTCTCCAAGGCACCCATGGAGGCTCGGCCTCAGTATTTTCCTCCAGAATGAAAGCATCAACCTCTCTCTTCTAGGCCTTCTAACCCCTTCCACATACACAAGTTCCCAAACACATACATGTTAACACACCTATGCCCACATACACACACTCTCGTACTTACCTGATAGTGCGAACATCCTCTCTTACACTACACTCACATACTCACTCCACACACTCATGCACACACACCCTCTCGTACATATCAAATCATGCACATGCATGCACAACACAGCCACTCTCAAAGGCAGCGAATGAGCAGGAATTCTGCTCTTGACAGGACATCAGCTTCGCTGGCTCTTTACCTCTCAGAGGACTCCAGAGTTGTATCCCCAGGCCGTCTTGTTTGTTCTGCACTCCTGCTCCCCTTAAATAGCCGCTCCCTCTGGGAGGTTGGGGGTAGGTGAGGCACAAGGCTGGGGATGGGCGTGGTCAGTTGGTGGACTCAGGATTGGTCGCCCATACCCCTAGGTAATCCCTTTCCTTCCCCTCATCAGCTGGCAGGACAGAGTTGAGGATTGGGAAACCTTACGTGTCAGTAGCTGATGCCAAAACACATTTCAGGCAGTTTTGCAGTCTTTCCATGGAGTAAATTCCCATAACCAGCTCTGGGTGTGATCAACGGTCAGCCACCTCCCTGCAATCGCCTCTAAGGGGGGCAGAGACTGTCTGCTGTTGCAGGCTGTGGACTCATTTGCACACCCGAAGGGACTACCAACTGCTGAGCAAGGATTGCTCCCTTCTGCTCAATGTGGCATTTGGGAATAGAAAAGAGGGCTTTTAGTGGTACTCATTCATTCAGCCGCTCAATCATTCATTCACAGGAAGTATGTCCTGGGCCTCTACCATGTTCCAGCACCTGTGCACGCCTCACGTGTGCACCCCACAGTCCACCAGGGAGAGGGTTTAATGGGGGTGGATTTCCCTTCCCACTAACTTGGGCCAGGGCCTCAACTTTCTCTTCTTATTCCTCTTTCTTCTTTTCCTCCACCCCTGTCCCACATGAGCTTCTAAACCTGGAAAAAGCCAGAGGCTATCCTTGAAGTTCCCACCAAAGCACTGCCTTCACTTTATTCCCCATCCTCACCTGTTTGGAGACAGGGCAGGTGAATGCTCCCTGGATCTGCTGCTCTTTTTCCTTCAGCCTTCAGGCTTACACTGACTCCAGCTTTAATTCATAGAGTAAATATCTTTTTCATTGCTCTCCAGCACATGCTAAGAATTTAGCTTCCACCGCCTTAAGTAAACACTCTGTGATACCAGTCCTAAAAAAGTCACTGTGGCAGGGGCTGTGGTGCTTGTGAACATTCCATCTGTTCCCTACACTCTAGAGCCCCTTGCAGGGATAGAGACCTAGGGCCCTGCTGCTGGCTGGTAAAACATGAGCATTGGTATGAAGGGTCACTTCCAGGTTTCTCCAGCAAGGGGACTATGAGATGCAACTCCCCAGCCCTTCCCTGCCCCACTGGTAGAACCAGAAGATGAAAACAATCTGGGGTGGAGAATCATAGCACGGAAGACAGTTGTCCTAGAAAGTCCTGCAGCTCACAGGGGTCTTAGTGTGAGTGAGAAATAGACTTTTGTTGTATTAAGCTGATGATAATTGAGATGGGCAGTTGCTGCAGCATAATCTAGTCTATCCCAAGAGCCATCAGACAGCTTTCCTCTCGAGAATACCATTTACTTCCAGTGCTCGACTGTGTAAGGAGTTGGACTGTGGTCCTCCTTCCTGCTCTCAATTCCTGTGTTGGAGTCCCGGTACCTTAGAATGTGATCTTATTTAGAAATAGGGTCATTGCAGATATAATTAGTTAAGAGGAGGTCACTAGGGCAGCTAGGATGGGCCCTAATCCAAGATGACAGATGTCATTACAAAAATGGGAAATTTGGAGACAGGCAGGCACACTGGGAGAAGGCCATACAAAGATGAAGGCAGAGATCAGGGTGAAGCTTCTATAAGCCAAGGAATGGCAAAGATTACCAGAAAACACTGGATGCTAGGAGAGAGGGATGAAGCAGATTCTCCCTCACAGCCCTCAGAAGGAATCAACCCCGTTGGGCCCTTTGATTTCTGCCACTGGAACTGTTAGACAATAAAATGTCTGTTGTGTAAGCCACAAAGTATCTAATACAAACCCGAAGCAAACTAACACAACCTCCAGGGATCTCTGTTGGCTTCCTTCACTCTTCTTACTCTGGGTTGCCACTCCTATAGCAGTTGGCTTTATGGCCATGTCAGAGTTCAGAGGTCTCATGCCCCAGGGGTAGACCACTGCCTTTGTTAAACATTGCACTTTTGGAAACAGTACTTCCTCCAATAGGCAGAACTGCCTCCCTCTCTGTATATCTGGATAGCCCTGATCCAGGCTTCAGTTGAAAGAAATACTCCAACGCTCAAGGACTCTGGTGACGTCGGAGAGAGCCTCTCCTTTTCCCATCATTTCAGGCTGTTTTACAGGAATTCAAAGTCCATGAAATGGCCTCTTGTTCATCTTCCATCCCAGACCTAATCCAAGCCCTTGGACTCAGTAAGCCAAACAGAAACCTCTACTTTCATGGGCCTTCCGCTTAAGCAGAAAGAGACAGACAATCAGCAAAAGACATACTAGTAAATGACATCATGTGATAGGTGGTGACACTGCAATGGGGAGAGAGGCAGTAGGTGACAGGGCAGGAGCACCGTCATCTCGGACAAACACCACCACTTTAAGTTCCAGCTCCCTTTCTAGCCTCATGCATTTCAAGGAAATCATTTCTCCTCTCACTACAAACAGCCAGAAAGAGTAGACAGTAAAACACAGATAAAACACAGATAAGACAGCTCGGGCAGAGAGGGAGGTGTGCGGAAAGTTTCTCTGGCAACTGCCAAACTTCACCCTCATAAAATGGGCCCCAGTAAAACAGTGAGCCTTAATAAGCACATTCTTTTCCCTTCAGGTGCACTAAGATAGGAAAGCTAAAAGCAGACTTGGGGAGTATGCCTGAGGCTGCAGAAAGATGTATGGGAACAGACACAGAAACTCTCCCTTCCAGATAGGCACAACAAAAAGACACAGAAGCAGTCCAAGCCTCTGTTAAACTCTCCCACCCTGAATCCTTAAAAACTCTTAGTCTGTAAGAGTGTGCCTCTGACCTAACTCAGACAGCTGCCCCTCTCTAAAATAAACCTGTCCTTGACTGCCAAGCCAGCTTTCATGTTTCTTTCCTCTTTCCTTAATTCTTACAGTAGGGATGGAGGAGGGGTATCTGGAGTAGGAGGGTGGCAATTTTACACAAGATTGGAGTGCTCAAAGAGAGGTGCTTTGAGCTTAGTCAGTGCTCAGAACACTTTCCTTGCATTATGAATAACTAAAAGAATCAGCATATTGACAAGTTTTTTTCTTTTGCCAAATCAATATCTGCATAAGCAGGGTTTTTTTTGCTGTTGTTGTTTTTCGTTTTTTTTTGAGACGGAGTCTCGCTTTGTCACCAGGCTGGAGTGCAGTTGTGAGATCTCGGCTCACTGCAACCTCCGCCTCCCAGGTTCAAGAGATTCTCCTGCCTCAGCCTCCGGAGTAGCTGGGACTACAGGCATGTGCCACCACGCCCAGCTCATTTTTGAATTTTTAGTAGAGGCGGGGTCTCACCATGTTGGCCAGGATGGTTTCGATCTCTTGACCTCGTGATCTGCCCACCTCGGACTCCCAAAGTGCTGGGATTACAGGCGTGAGCCACCAAGCCTGGCCAGCAGTTGTTTTTAATAGCAGGATTACAGTTGAAATTTTTCTGCTACTGTTTCCTAATGTTCCTTTGTGAACATACATTACTTTAAAAAATTTTTTGACATAAATTTTTACTTACAGAAAAAAATTGCAAAAGTGGAATTTTTACTTACAGAAAAAATGCCCTTCACCCAGGTTCCCTAATGTTAACATCTTCCATAGCCATTGTACAATCATGGAAACCAGGAAATTAATGTTATTAACTAATCTACAGGCATTATTTTAATTTCACCAGTTTTCCTACTCATGTCTTTTTTCTTCCAGGCTCTCACATTGCATGTAGTTTTCATGTCTCCTTAGTTTTTGCTAATCTGTGACATCTCCATACTTTTCTTGGCCTTTTATGACTGTGATACTGTTAGATAGTACTGGTCAAGCTTTTGTAGAATGTCAACCATTTTGGGTTTGTCTGATACACTCTCATGATCAGATTGAGGTTATGTATTTTTAGCAAGAATGTTACAAAGTGATATGGTGTCCTTCTCAATGATATTGGTATATCTCACTACTACTCATGTTAATTTTGATCACTGGTTAAGATGGTGTCTGACGGGTTTCTCCACTGTAAAATTACTATTTTTCCTTTTGTAATTAATAAATATGTTGTGGGGAGATACTTTGAGATGGTTCAAATGTCCCTTTTCTCACCATACTGTGACCGGAATTGGTGGGTTCTTGGTCTCACTGACTTCAAGAATGATGCCGCCGTCCCTCACAGTGACAGTTACAGTTCTTAAAGGCGGCGTGTCTGGAGTTTGTTCCTTCTGATGTTCAGATGTGTTTGGAGTTTCTTCTTTCTGGTGGGTTTGTGGTCTCACTGGCTCAGGAGTGAAGCTGCCGACCTTTGCGGTGAGTTTTACAGCTCATAAAAGCAGTGTAGACCCAAAGAGCGAGCAGCACCAAAATTTATTGCAAAGAGCAAAAGAACAAAGCTTCCACACTCTGGAAGGGGACCGGAGCAGGTTGCCACTGCTGGCTCCGCAGCCTCCTTTTATTCCCTTATCTGGCCCCACCCACATCCTGCTGATTGGTCCGTTTTACAGAGAGCTGATTGGTCTGTTTTACAGAGAGCTGATTGGTCCGTTTTGACAGGGTGCTGATTGGTGCGTTTACAATCTCTGAGCTAGACACAAAAGTTCTCCACTTCCCCACTAGATTAGCTAGATACAGTGGACACAAAGGTTCTCCAAGTTCCCACCAGAGTAGCTAGATACAGAGTGTCGATTGGTGCATTCACAAACCCTGAGCTAGACACAGGGTGCTGACTGGTGTGTTTACAAACCTTGAGCTAGATACGGAGTGCGGATTGGTGTATTTACAATCCCTTAGCTAGACATAAAGGTTCTCCAAGTCCCCACCAGACTCAGGAGCCCAGCCAGCTTCACCCAGTGGATCCCGCACCTGCTGCAGGTGGAGCTGCCTGCAAGTGCTGTGCTGTGTGCCGCACTCCTCAGCCCTTGGGTGGTCAATGGGACTGGGTGCCATGGAGCAGGGGATGGCGCTCGTGGGGGAGGTGCGGGCCGCGCAGGAGCCCACGGCAGAGCGGGGAAGCTCAGGCATGGCTGGCTGTAGGTCCCCAGCCCTGCCCCTCGGGGAGGCAGCTAAGGCCCGGCAAGAAGTCGAGTACAGCAGCTGCTGGCCCAGGTGCTAAGCCCCTCACTGCCTGGGGCCGGCAGGGCCGGCTGGCTTCTCCGAGTGCAGGGCCCGCTGAGCCCACGCCCACCCGGAACTTGCGCTGGCCTGCAAGCGCTGCGCGCAGCCCTGGTTCCCGCCCGCGCCCCTCCCTCCACACCTCACCGCAAGCTGAGGGAGCCGGATCCAGCCTCTGCCAGCCCAGGAAGAGGCTCCCACAGTGCAGTGGTGGGCTGAAGGGCTCCTCAAGTGCCGCCAAAGTGGGAGCCCAGGCAGAGGAGGTGCCGAGAGCAAGCAACAGCTGCAAGGGCTGCCAGCAGGCTGTCACCTCTCAATACCTCCTTCCATTCACTAATTGCAGCCATTTCAGCATCAATCGAAGGTTCTTGGCTACAGCAATTATTACTGGTGTTTTCCTGGTTTCCTCATTCTTTTTATATGAAGAATTTGAATTCTACTGTGGGCAAAACTTTTCCTTCTAGTTGTGTATTCAACCATTTATATTAGTAGGGGCTTATTTTCTATGCTATTTATTTTCTAACTCAAATTGTTCCATCTTGGCCATGAAGAGTTCCTTTAAGTTTACACCTATGTTGTCTTAACATGTTCTCATTTTTTTTTTTTTTTTTTTTTTTTTATGAGATAGAGTCTTGCTCTGTTGCCCAGGCAGCTGGAGTGCAGTGGCATGATCTCAGCTCACTGCAACCTCCACCTCCTGGGTTCAAGCCATGCTCGTGCCTCAGCCTCCGGAATAGCTGGGACTACAGGCATGTGTCACCATGCTCGGCTGATTTTTTGTATTTTTATTAGAGAAGAGGTTTTGCCATATTGCCCAGGCTGGTCTCGATCTCCTGAGCTCAGGCAAAAACACTTCCTTTCTTGCACCACAAGATCTTCAAACTTATTATTATTATTATTATTATTATTTTTTGAGACAGAGTATCACTCTTTCACCCAGGCCGGAGTGCAGTGGTGCCATCTGGGCTCACTGCAAGCTCCGCCTCCTGGGTTCACACCATTCTCCTGCCTCAGCCTCCTGAGTAGCTGGGACTACAGGTGCCCGCCACCACACTCGGCTAATTTTTTGTATTTTTAGTAGAGACGGGGTTTCACCATGTTAGCCAGGATGATCTCGATCTCCTGACCTCGTGATCCGCCCACCTCGGCTTCCCAAAGAGCTGGGATTACAGGCGTGAGCCACTGTGCCTGGCCCCGATACCTCCAATTATTTTTTTGGAAAAAAGTTCAAAACCATATAGGTAATTATAACCTTCCCCCTTCCCTATTTATTATTTTATTTTTTATTTTTTGAGATGGCGTCTCGTTCTGTTGCCCAGGCTGGAGTGCAGTGGCGCCATCTCAGCTCACTGCAAGCTCCGTCTCCCGGGTTCACGCCATTCTCCTGCCTCAGCCTCCAGAGTAGCTGGGACTACAGGCGCCTGCCACCATGCCTGGCTAATGTTTTGTATTTTTAGTAGAGGCAGAGTTTCACCATGTTAGCCAATCTCCTGACCTCATGATCTGCCCACCTCAGCCTCCAAAAGTGCTAGGATTACAGGCATGAGCCACCACGCCCAGCCTCCCCCTTCCTTATTTATAACTCCTTTCTCTGACAAGTTTATTTTTCACAATATATTTACTTATTTGTTCAATTATAGTACAATTGAAGTAGCTTCAGAATTATTAATCCATAACTGTGTGAGAAATAAATTTACTAACTACAGTACTGTATTTGTGTATAGTTACTTGTCTCTTCAGCTTTTTGGTATACCAAAAAAATGCTGTTTTCTGAAGTTACATAGGTTATCTCTTTTCTTGCAGCCTACCTTAAGTGTGGTTATTATATTGATTTGTCATATAGTTATAAATTTATTTGTCATCATTTGTATTCCATTTTGGGTTCTACCTTTTTCCTCGTTGATTTTAATTATTTATTGCTTTTGAGGGTATGTGAAGCCTTCCCATGTGAAACAAGGTGAAAGCCATACTAAAAAGTATACTCAGAGGTGTTGCTTCTCACTCATGCCTACTGTCTTCTCATTTTCCTCTTTTTCCCACCTCATTCTCTCCCCATGGCCCGTAGGTAACTGTGTTAGTTATCTATTGCTGCATAATAAGTTATCACAAACTTAGCAGCTTAAAACAACATAGGTTTCTGGCTGGGTGCAGTGGCTCATGCCTGTAATCTCAGCACTTTGGCAAGCTGAGGCGGGTGGATCACCTGAGGTCAGGAGTTCGAGACCAGCCTGACCAACATGGAGAAACCCTGTCTCTACTAAAAATACAAAATTAGCCGGGTGTGGTGGCACATACCTGTAATCCCAGCTACTCGGGAGGCTGAGGCAGGAGAATCGCTTGCACCCAGGAGGCGGAGGTTGCCGTGAGCCGAGATCGCGCCATTGCACTCTAGCCTGGGCAACAAGAGTGAAACTCCGTCTCGAAAAACTAACAAACAAAAAACACAGGTTTCTTATCTCACAAGACGGCAAACAAGTTGTTTGGCTTGTGTTCCTATGTAAAGATCATACCCCTCTGCTTGGTCCGCCCCCATGCTCCTCCATGGCCTCAGCTCCTGGACTTCCTCTCCATAGGCAGTTACAACATGGCAGCTCCCTTCTTCAAGGCCACCAGGAGAATCACTCACTCCAATCTGCTAAGACTGAAATCTTCCATAATGTAGCCTCATCAGGGGTCTGACTACCCCACATCCTTTGCTGTATTCTGTTAGTTAGAAGCAATTCACAGGTTCTTGGGGAAAGGATTATACAAAGGTAAACTCACTGGAGGTCATTCTAGGGTATGTTTATCATAGTAGCCAATCTCATTCGTTTTTGGTTGATTCTTCCTGAATCTTTTGCATAAATGTGTAGGTATATGTTTATTTTCTTTTAGCCTCTGCTTTCTTACACAAAGGGTAGCATATCGTAGCTCATTTTGTACTTTGCTATTTTTACCCAACAGTATATCTAGGAAATCACTTCATATAAGCAGATAGAGATCTTCTTTCTTTAAAAAAAAAATGTTTAATTTTTTTCCTCCTAACTCAGGGAAGTCTTTCCTGGTGGCTTCCCTGACAGGGTCAAAGCCCCTCTTGCATTTCTATAGTCCTCCATTGTGGGAATGTACTGTAATTTTTCCAACCATTCTCCGAGAATAGGCATTTAGGTTTTTTCTAGTGTTTCACAATTACAAATATTGATTCAGGCAGCAACCTGTTCATGTGTATTTTCATAACATTGGAGATGTATCTTCTGGACAGATTCCTAGAAGTAGGATTACTGGGTCAAAAGGTAAGTGCATGTGTAATTTTGTTAGGTAATGTCAAATTCTCCTACAGAATGGTTGAACTAGCTCACATTCTCACTACTAATGTTTGAGACTGTCTTTTCCTCCATGGCCTCAGCAACAGAACGCTCTGTTAGACTTTTCATTTTGCGTTCATTCTTCTTACAGTTTTAAAAATATCACTGTTCCTTCAATAAATATTTATTGAGGACCTACTCAATAATCCAGGCACTATGTGGTAATACCATGGTGGGCAAAACAGAAACAATTTCTTCCCTGAGAGCATTTTTTAATCTGGCAACAGAGACAGACATCAGTCAGATGATCACACACACACACATACACATGTACACACACACACGCACAATTATAGAATGTCATGTGCTATGATCCATTGGGACAGCATGCGGCAGAGAGCCCTCAACTAGTCTGGGGATCAGAGAAGGTTTTCTAAGGAGATGGCACTTTACCAGAGGTCTGGAGGGAGTTTAGGAGTTATCTGGGTAAGCGGTTTCTGTGGCTTAGCTCACTCAACATTTATTCCAGCCTTCTGGCGTGTCTCTCAGTATTGCAGAGGCTAGAAGGCTAAACGCTGCATTTCCTTCTCTCTCCCTCTCCTTATTTTAAAAGGCTTTTTGAAAGAGCAGTGACATTCAAAATAAACTTGATCTGAGAGTACAGAGAGTCCCCACATTTTCCCTCTTCCCCGAACACACATCCTCCTTCACCATCAACATCCCCCACCATTGTGGTACCTCGTTAGAATCAATGAGCTGATGTTGACACATCAAAGGAAGTCCATAGTTTATATTAGGGCTCATTCTTGGTATTATACACTCTATGGGTTTTAGCAAATGTAATGTGACATGTATCCACTCTTACAGTATGAGACAGAGTAGTTTCACTACCTTAAAAATTCTCTATGCTCTGCCTATTTATTCCTCCTTCCCCCAAACATCATCCTGACAACCAAGATCTTTTTACTGTCTCCATAGTTTAACCTTTTTCGAATGTCATGTAGTTGAATCATACAGTATGTAGCCTTCCAAATTGACTTCTTTCACTTAGCAATATACATTCAAGTTTCCTCTATGTCTTTTGATGACTTGATAGCTCATTTATTTTTATTATTGAGTAATATTACATTGTCGTGTGTACCACAGTTAATCCATTTACCTACTGAAGGACAACTTGGTTGCTTCCAAGTTTTAGCAATTATGAATAAAGCTGCTATAAAGATTTGAAACATTTCATGTGCAGGTCTTTGTGTGGAAATCAGTTTTCATCTTATTAGGGTAAATATCAAGGAGCACAATTGCTGGATCATACAACAAGAGTTTAATGTGTATTTTCGTAAGAAAATACCAAACTGTCTTCCAAACGGCTGTACCATTTTGCATTCCCTCCAACAATGAATGAGAGTTTCTATTACTCCACATCTTCACCAGCCATTTTGAAACCAGCCCAATTGTCCTGTAGAACTGATGTTTATGGTTTCTTTGAATAAACATGGAAATTGACTCTCCCAGTCTTAAAACTTGAGAAAGTTACATTTGTCTTATCTGACTTCCTTTCTCAGGAAACCAACCAGCAAGCCTCTGAGATAGTATCAAGGAATTGAAACTTACCAGATAACTGCATCTGGACAATAAGACACCAGATCCCTTGCCTGTCATAATGGACTATGTTGCAGGAAGTCAGGGAACCCGAACATAGGGACCAACTGAAGCCATGGCAGAAGAACATAAATTGTGAAGATTTGATGGACATTTATTAGTTCCCCAAATTAATACTTTTGTAATTTCTTACGCGTGTCTTTACTGCAATCTCTGAACATAAGTTGTGAAGATTTCATGGACACTTATCACTTCCCCAATCAATACCCTTGTGATTTCCTATGCCTGTCTTTAATCTCTTAATTCCTTCATCTTCTTAAATTGAGGAGGATGTATGTTGCCTTGGGACCCTGTGATGATTGCGTTAACTGAACAAAATGTTTGTAGAGCATGTGTGTTTGAACAATATGAAATCTGGGCACCTTGGAAAAAGAACAGGTTAACAGCAATGTTCAGGGAAAAAGAGAGATAACCTTAAACTCTGACTGCCAGTGAGCCGGGCAGAACAGAGCCATATTTCTCTTCTTTCAAATGCAAATGGGAGAAATATTGCTGAATTCTTTTTCTCAGCAAGGAACATCCCTGAGAAAGAGAATGCATCCCTGAGGGTAGGCCTCTGAAATGGCCGCTTTCAGGGGCGGCTGTCTTTTATGGTTGTAGCTGTAGGGATGAAATAAGCCTCGGTCTCCTGTAGCACTCCCAGGCTTATTAGGACGAGGAAATTCCCGCCTAGTAAGTTTTGGTCAGACCGGTTGTCTGCTCTCAAACCCTGTCTCCCGATGTTATCAATGACAATGCGTGCCCAAAACTTCATTAGCAATTTTAATTTCGACCCGTCCTGTGGTCCTGTGATCTCGTCCTGCCTCCACTTGCCTTGTGATATTCTATTACCTTGTGAAGCATGTGATCTCCGTGACCCACTCCCTCCCCTTTTGAAAATCACTAATAAAAACTTGCTGGTTTTGCAGCTTGTGGGGCATCACAGAACCTGCCAACATGTGATGTCTCCCCTGGACACCCAGCTTTAAAATTTCTCTCTTTTGTAGTCTGTCCCTTTATTTCTCAGACCAGCTGACACTTAGGGAAAATAGAAAAGAAACTACATGAAATATCGGGGGTGAATTTTGCCCGATATCTGACTGAATTTCCCCCAATAGGCCTAACTGACTACCTGCTTCCTATTGACCAACTCCTCTTCCTTATCCCTTCCTAATTGTTGTTTTCCTACACATGGATACATTTCTTCCCTGCTATATAACTTCCCAGTTTTAATTGATTGGGCAGGTGGATTTGAGACTGATCTCCCACTGTCTCAGCTGCAGCATCTCATCAAAGCCTTCTTCCCTGGCCGTACTCACTGTCTTGGTGATTGACTTTCTGTGCCGTAAGCAACAAGACCTAGACCAAACTCCTGACACTTCAGTAACAATTTTATATTGTCAGTATTTTGGACATTAGCCATTCTAATATGCATGTAATGGTATCTCATGGTTTTCATTTGTAATTTTTTTTTTTTTTTTTTTTTTGAGATGGAGTCTAGCTCTGTCACCCAGGCTGGAGTGCTTTGGCACAATCTCAGTTCACTGCAACTTCTGCCTCCTGGGTTCAAGTGATTTTCCTGCCTCAGCCTCATGAGTAGCTGGGGTTACAGAAGTGCACCACCATGCCCAGCCAATTTTTGTATTTTTAGTAGAGATGGGGTTTCACCATATTGGCCAGGCTGTTCTTGTACTCCTGACCTCAAGTGATCTGCCTGCCTCAGCATCCCAAAGGGCTGGGATTACAGGGGCGAGCCCCTGTGCCCAGCCTTAATTTGTAATTCTAATGACGTATCATGTTCAGCATCTTTTCATGTGCTTATTTGCCATCTGTATACCTTTTGTGAGATATCTGGTCATGTCTCTTGCCAGTTTTTTAATTGGATTATTCTTTTTTAAAAATTTAGTTTAAGTTCTGGGATACATGTGCTGAACATGCAGGTTTATTGATAAGTATACATGTGTCATGGTGGTTTGCTGCACCTATCAACTTGTCATCTAGGTTTTAAGACTCACATACATTAGGTATTTGTCCTAATGCTCTCCCTCCCCTTTCCCCCCAACCCCCAAAAGGCCCTGGTGTGTGGTTGTGGGTTTGTCCTAAAAAGCTCTGATTATTTTGAGGTATGTTCCATCAACTCCTAGTTTATTGAGAGTTTTTAGCATGAAGGAGTGTTGAATTTTATCGAAGGCCTTTTCTGCACCTATTGAACTCATGTAGTTTTTGTCATTGGTTCTGTTTATGTGATGGATTACGTTTACTAATTTGTGTATGTTGAACCAGCCTTGCATCTCAGAGGTGAAGCTGACTTGATTGTGGTGGATAAGCTTTTTGATATGCTGCTGGATTCGGTTTGCCAATATTTTATTGAGGATTTTTGCATTGATTTTCATCAGGGATATTGGCCTGAAATTTTCTTTTTTTGTTGTCTCTGCCAGGTTTTGGAATCAGGAGTTTTTCTATTGTTTGGAATAGTTTCAGAAGGAATGGCACCAGCTCCTCTTTGTACCTCTGGTAGAATTTGGCTATGAATCCATTTGGTCCTGGGCTTTTATTTGGTTGGTAGGCTATTAATCACTGCCTCAATTTCAGAACTTGTTATTGGTCTATTCTGGGATTTGACTTCTTCCTGGTTTAGTCTTGGGAGGGAGTACATGTCCAGGAATTTATCCATTTCTTCTAGATTTTCTAGTTTATTTGCATAGAGGTGTTTATAGCATTCTCTGGTGGTAGTTTGTATTTGTGTGGGATCAGTGGTGATATCCCCTTTATCATTTTTTTACTGTATCTATTTGATTCTTCTCTCTTTTCCTCTTTATTAGTTGGGCTAGTGGTCTATTTTGTTAATCTTTTCAAAAAACCAGCTCCTGGATTCATTGATTTGTTGAAGGGTTTTTTGTGTCTCTATCTCCTTGAGTTCTGCTCTGATCTTAGTTATTTCTTGCCTTCTGCTAGCTTTTGAATTTGTTTGCTATTGCTTCTCTAGTTCTTTTAATTGTAATATAAGGGTGCCAATTTTAGATCTTTCCTGCTTTCTGATGTGAGCATTTAGTGTTACAAATTTGCCTCTACACACTGCTTTAATTGTGTCCCAGAGATTCTGGTATGTTGTCTCTTTTTTCTCACTGGTTTCAAAGAACTTCGTTATTTCTGCTTTAATTTTGTTGGTTACCCAGTAGTCATTCAGGAGAAGGTTGTTCAGTTTCCATGTAGTTGTGCAGTTTTGACTGAGTTTCTTAATCCTTAGTTCTAATTTCATTGCACTATGGTCTGAGAGGCTGACTGTTATGATTTCTATTCTTTTGCATCTGCTGAGGAGTGTTTTATTTCCAATTATGTGGTCGATTTTAGAATAAGTGCTATGTGGTACTGAGAAGAATGTATAGTCTCTTGATTTGTGGTGGAGGGTTCTGTAGATATCTATTAGGTCCTCTTGGTCCAGAGCTGCGTTCAAGTCCTGAATGTCCTTTTTAATTTTCTGTCTCATTGACCTGTCTAATATTGAGAGTGAGGTATTAAAGTCTTCCACAATTATTGTTTGGGAGTCTAAGTCTCTTTGTAGGTGTCTAAGAACTTGCTTTATGAATCTGGGTGCTCCTGTATTGGGTGCATATATATTTAGGATAGTTAGCTCTTCTTATTGAGTTGATCCCTTTACCATTATGTAATGCCTTTCTTTTTCTTCTTTGATCTTTGTTGGTTTAAAGTCTGTTTTATCAGAGACTAGGATTGCAATCCCTGCTGTTTTTTTTTTCTTGCTTTCCATTTGCTTGGTAAATATTCCTCCTTCCCTTTATTTTGAACCTATGTGTGTCTTTGCACCTGAGATGGGTCTCCTGAATACAGTGCACTGATGGATCTTGACTCTTTATCCAATTTGCCACTCTGTGTCTTTTAATTGGGACATTTAGCCCACTTACATTTAAGGTTAATATTGTTATGTGTGAATTTGATCCTGTCATCATGATGCCAGCTGGTAATTTTGCACATTAATTGATGCAGTTTCTTCATAGTGTCATTGGTCTTTATATTTTAGTGTGTTTTTGCAGTGGCTGGTACTGGTTGTTCCTTTCCATGTTTAGTGCTTCCTTAAGGAACTCTTGTAAGGCAGGCCTGGTGGTGACAAAATCTCTCAGCATTTGCTTGTCTGTAGAGGATTTTATTTCTCCTTTACTTATGAAAATTAGTTTGGCTGGATATGAAATTCTGGATTGAAAATTCTTTTCTTTCAGAATGTTGAATATTGGCCTCCACTCTTTTCTGGCTTGTAGGGTTTCTGCAGAAAGATCCCCTGTTAGTCTGATGGGCTTCCCTTTGTAGGTTACCTGACCTTTCTCTCTGGCTGCCCTTAATATATTTTCTTGTGTTTCAACCTTGGAGAATCTGACAATTATGTGTCTTGGGGTTGCTCTTCTTGAGGAGTATCTTAGTGATGTTCTTTGTATTTCCTGAATTTGAATGTTGGCCTGCCTTGCTAGGTTGGGGAAGTTCTCCTGGATAATATCCTGAAGTGTGTTTTCTAGCTTGGTTTTATTCTCCCCGTCACTTTAGGGACCCCAATCAATCGTAGGTTTGGTCTTTTCACATAGTCCCATATTTCTTGAAGGCTTTTTTCATTTTTTTTCCTCTAATCTTGTCTTCACACCTTATTTTAGTAAGTTGATCTTCAATCTCTGATATCCTTTCTTCTGCTTGATCGATTCAGCTATTGATACTTGTGTATGCTTCACGAAGTTCTCGTGCTGTGTTTTCCAGTTCCATCAGGTGATTTATGTTCTTCTCTAAACTGGTTATTCTAGTTAGCAGTTTCTATAACATTCTGTCAAGGTTTTTAGCTTCCTTACATTGGGTTAGAACATGCTGCTTTAGCTCAGAAGAGTTTGTTATTACCCACCTTCTGAAGCTGACTTGTGTCAATTCATCAAACTCATCCTCTGTCCAGTTGTGTGCCTTAGCTGGAAAGGAGTTGCAATCATTTGAAGGAGAAGAGGCATTCTGGTTTCTGGAATTTTCAGCATTTTTTACGCTGGTTTTTCCTCATCTTTGTGGATTTGTCTACCTTTGATCTTGGAGGCTGATGACTTCTGGATGGGGTTTCTGTGTGGGGGTCCTTTTTGTTGATGTTGATGTTGATGTTATTGTTTTCTTTTGTTAGTTTTATTTCTAACAGTCAGACCCCTCTTCTGCAGGTCTGCTGCAGTTTGCTGGAGGTCCACTCTAGACCCTATTTGCCTGGGTATCACCAGCAGAGGCTGCAGAAGAGCGAAGATTGCTGCATGCTCCTTCCTCTGGAAGCTTTGTCCCAGAGAGGGACTGGCCTGATGCCAGGCAGAGCTCTAGTGTATGAAGTATCTTTCAACCCCTGTAGGGAGGTTTCTCCTAGTCAGGGGGCAGGAGGGTCAGGGACCCACTTGAGAAGACAGTCTGTCCCTTAGCAGAGCTTGAGTGCTGTGCTGGGAGAACCCTCCTTATAAGGGTCCACTGCTCTCTTCAGAGCTGGCAAGCAGGAATGTTTAAGTCCACTGAAGCTGTGCCCACAGCTGCCCCTTCCCCTAGGTGCTCTGTTCCAGGGAGATGGGAGTTTTATCCATAAGCCCTTGACTGGGGTTGTTGTCTTTCTTTCAGAGATGCCCTGCCCAGTGAAGAGGAATCTAGAGAGGCAGTCTGGCCACAGCCACTTTGCTGCGCTGTGTTGAGTTCCACCCAGTCCAAACTTCCAGGCCTCCTTAACACTGTCTGGGGAAAACTGCCTACTCACGCCTCAATAATGGCAGACGCCTCTCCCTGCACCAAGCTGGATCATTCCAGGTTGACTTCAAACAGCTGTGCTGGCAGCGAGAATTTCAAGCCAGTGGCTCTTAGCTTGCTGTGCTCTGTGGGAGTGGGACCCACTCAGTGAGACCACTTGGCTCCCTGGTTTCAGATCCCTTTCCAGGGCGGTGAATGGTTCTGTCTCACTGGGGTTCCAGGCACCACTAGGGTACCAAAAAAGCAAACAAACAAAAAAACTCCTACAGCTAGCTCGGTGTCTGCCTGAACAGCTGCCCAGTTTTGTGCTTGAAACCCAGGGCCCTGGTAGTATATGCATACGAGGGAATCTCCTGGCCTGTGGATTGCAAAAGCCATGGGAAAAGCATAGTATCTGGGCCGGGTATCACAATTCCTCACAGCTTCCCTTGGCTGGGAAAAGGAGGCCCCTGGCTCCTTGCACTTCCTGGGTGAGGCAACTCCCCACCCTGCTTTTGCTCACCCTCTGTGGGCTGGACCCAATGAGATGAACAGGGTACCCCAGTTGGAAATGCAGAAATCAGTCCATTCCAAGATGGCCGAATAGGAATAGCTCCAGTCTGCAGCTCCTAGCGTGCTCAATGCAGAAGATGGTGATTTCTGCATTTCCAACTGGGGTATCAGTTTCATCTCTTTGGGACTTGTTGGACAGTGGGTGCAGCCCATGGAGGGTGAGCCAAAGCAGGGTGGGGCATCACCTCACCCAGGAAGCACAAGGGGTGAGGGGATTTCCCTTTCCTAGCCAAGGGAAGCCATGACAGACTGTACCTGGAAAATTGGGACACCCCCACCCTAATACTGCAATTTTTCAATGATCTTAGCAAACGGCACACCAGGAGATTATATCCTGTATCTGGATCGGTGGGTCCCATGCTCATGGAGCCTTGCTGACTGCTAGAACAGCAGTCTGAGATAGACCTGCAAGGCAGCAGCCTGGCAGGGCAAGGGGTGTCCACCATTGCTGAGGCTTGACTAGGTAAACAAAGTGGCTGGGGAAGCTCAAACTGGGCAGAGCTCACTGCAGCTCTGCAAGGTCTGCTGCCTCTGTAGACCCCACCTCTGGGGGCAGGGCATAGCTGAACAAAAGGCAGCAGAAACTTCTGCAGACTTAAACGTCCCTGTCGACAGCTCTTAAGAGAGCAGTGGTTCTCCCGGTCCAGTGTTCAAGCCCTGAGAACAGACAGACTGCCTCCTCAAGTGGGTCCCTGACCCCTGTGTAGCCTAACTGGGAGACACCTCCCAGTAGGGGCTGACTGACACCTCATACAGGCAGGTGCCCCTCTGGGATGAAGCTTCTAGAGGAAGGATCAGGCAGCAATATTTGCTGTTCTGCAGCCTCTGCTGGTGATACCCAGGCAAACAGGGTCTGGAGTGGACCTCTAGCAAACTCCAACAGACCTGCAGCTGAGAGACCTGTCTCTAAGAAGGAAAACTAACAAACAGAAAGGAATAGCATCAACATCAACAAAAAGGACATCCACACCAAAACCCCATTGGTAGGTCACCAGCATCAAAGACCAAAGGTAGATAAAACCACAAAGATGGGAGAAACCAGAGCAGACAAGCTGAAAATTCTAAAAACCAGAGTGCCTCTTCTCCTCCAAAGGATCACAGCTCCTTGCCAGGAATGGAACAAAGCTGGATGGAGTATGACTTTGATAAGCTGACAGAAGTAGGCTTCAGAAGGTCTGTAATAACAAACTTCTCCGAGTTAAAGGAGGATGTCCAAACCCATTGCAAGGAAGCTAAAAACCTTGAAAAAAGATTAGACAAATGGCTAACTAGAATAAACAGTGTAGAGAAGACCTGAAATGACCTGATGGAGCTGAAAACCATGGCACAAGAACTTGGTGACACATGCACAAGCTTCAATACATGATTTGATCAAGTGGAAGAAAGGGTATCAGTGATTGAAGATCAAATTAATGAAATAAAGTGAGAAGAGAAATTTAAAGAAAAAAGAGTAAAAAGAAATGAACAAAGCCTCTAAGAAATATGGGACTATGTGTTGGGAACAAACCCCCCAAAATCTGGCCATATACTGGCTCCAAAACTGGCCATAAACAAAACCTCTGCAGCACTGTGACATGTTCATGATGGCCATAATGCCCACACTGGAAAGTTGTGGGTTTACCGGAATGAGGGCAAGGAATACCTGGCCCGCCCAGGGTGGAAAACTGCTTAAAGGCATTCTTAAGCCACAAACAATAGCATGAGTGATCTGTGCCTTAAGGACATGCTCCTGCTGCAGTTAACTAGCCCAATCTATTCCTTTAATTTGGCCCATCCCTTTGTTTCCCATAAGGGATACTTTCAGTTAATTTAATATCTATAGAAAAAATGCTAATGACTGGCTTGCTGTTAATAAATACATGGGTAAATCTCTGTTCAAGACTCTCAGCTCTGAAGGCTGCGAGACCCCTGATTTCCCACTTCACACCTCTATATTTCTGTGTGTGTGTCTTTAATTCCTCTAGCGCCGCTGGGTTAGGGTCTCCCCGACTGAGCTGGTCTTGGCAAGTGGCGTCCACCATGGGGGCTCAAATCCAGGTGGAAGGGTCACCAGAGCAATGGTTGGAGAATGTGGAACTAGCTGGAGGACACCCGAGTACTCTTAAAGCAATCCCCGTGGTGAGTAAGAAGGGGAGCTTGGAAGCATCAGGGTAACAATGGGACAAGTGTGGGCTGTGATTCATTCCACCTTGGAACTTTTTCACACTGATGATGTGGAGGAAGGAGAGTATAATGAAGTAACAGAAGAGGTTACAGACCAGGTTTATTTGCCAGCTACAGCTAAAGCGGCAAAGGAGGGAGAGGTTCATCCCTACCCTTGTGCTCCCCCTCATTATTTTGAAGAAAATGACCCTCCAGATCTTTCTTTTCCGGAGAACACTGGGCGAAAAGTAGTTGCCCCAGTGACTGTTTGAGCAGTGCCTTGAGCGATCGCTCTTAGTTCTATTCAGGCAGGAATTCAGCAAGCTAGATGAGAGGGTGATTTAGAGGCTTGGCAGTTCCCTGTTAGAATATACCCCCCAGATCAACAAGGAAATATTATAGCTACATTTGAGCCTTTTCCTTTTAAATTACTCAAAGAATTTAAACAAGCTATTCATACTAAAAAAGAATGTAGAAATAATCAGCGAGACAGGCTGCCAGATAGGGGAAAAAAGAAAACTGCTGAGTCTGAAATATGTCCAAAATATAAAAAAGGAAAACATTGGGCTAATCAGTGTCACTCTAAGTTTGATAAAGAAGGGAACCTGATTTCGGAAAAAACCATGAGGGGCCCATCCCGGGCCCCATTCTAAACTGGGGCATTTCCAGTGCAGGCCATTCTCTCACCCCCATACAATGTCTGTCCCCCACCACAGCCAGTAGTGCCACAGTAGATTTATGCTGCACAAAATCTGTGAGCCTTCTGCCTGGGGAACCCCCACAAAAGGTCCCAACAGGAGTCTGTGGACCCTTGCAGAGGGTATGATATGATCACTTCTAGGAAGTTCTAGTTTAAATTTAAGAGGGGTACAAATACATACAGGAGTCATTGATTCAGATTACAATGGGGAAATTCAAATTGTTATATCTACTTCTGTTCCCTGGAAAGCAGAGCCAGGAGAGGGCGTAGCACATCTCCTGATTGTGCCGTATGTGGAAATGGGGAAAAGTGAAATTAAATGAACAGGAGGATTTGGAAGCACAGATAAACAAGGCAAAGTAGCTTACTGGGTGAATCAAATTACTGATAAACACCCTACTTGTGAAATAACTATTCAGAGAAAGAAATTTAAAGGTTTGGTAGATACAGGAGTGGACATTTCAATCATTTCTCTACAGCACTGGCCATCTGCATGGCCAATTCAACCCACTCAATTTAATATAGTTGGAGTTGGTAAAGTCCCTGAAGTATATCAAAGTAGTTATATTTTGCATTGTGAAGGGTCTGATGGACAACATGGGACTATTCAACCAATTATAACTTCTGTACCTATAAATTTATGGGGAAGAGATTTATTACAGCAATGGGGAGCAAAAGTTCTAATTTCAGAACAATTATATAGCCCTCAAAGTCAACATATAATGCATGAAATGTGGTATGTCCCTGGTATGGGACTAGAAAAAAATTTGCAAGATTTGAAAGAACCACTTCAAACAGAAAGACAAAGTTCTTGCCAAAGATTAGGATATCATTTTTGATGGTGGCCATTGTTAAGCCTCCAGAACCTATACCTTTAAAATGGTTAACAGATAAGCCAATTTGGGTAGAACAATGGCTGCTAAGTAAAGAGAAACTGGAGGCTTTAGAGAAATTAGTTACTGAACAATTAGAAAATGGGCACATAGCTCCAACATTTTCGCCTTGGAATTCTCCAGTTTTCCTAATTAAGAAAAAATCACGTAAATGGAGAATGTTAACTGACTTAAGAGTTATCAACTCAGTTATACAACCTATGGGAGCATTTCAGCCAGGATTGCCTTCTCCTGCTATAATTCCAAAAAATTGACTTTAATAGTCATAGATTTAAAAGACTGTTTCTTTACTATCCCTTTAGCTGAGCAAGACTATGAACGGTTTGCATTTACAATTCCTGCAGTAAACAACCTGCAGCCTGCTAAGCATTATCATTGGAATGTGTTTCCACAGAGCATGTTAAACAGTCCAACTATTTGCCAGACCTATGTAGGGCAAGCCATTGAACCTACTAGTAAAAAATTTTCACAGTGTTACATTATTCATTATATGGATGATATACTTTGTGCTGCCCCCACTCGAGAAATATTACTCCAATGTTAGATCACTTGCAAAATTCGATTTCTTGTGCTGGCTTAGTTATACTTCCTGACAAAATTCATACTACTCCTCCTTACTCCTACTTGGGGACCTTAGTAAATGACACTACCACTGTGCCACAGAAAGCAACCATACATAGGGATCAATTAAAAACATTAAATGACTTTTCAAAAATTACTAGGGGACATTAATTGGATATGACCTGCTCCAGGCATTCCTACCTATGCGCTGAGTAATCTGTTTTCTATCCTTAGAGGAAATCCCAGTCTCACTAGCCCTCGGCAATTAACAAAGGAGGCTGAGGCAGAGTTACAACTAATTGAGAAGCAAGTCCATAAAGCTCAAATAAATAGAATAGATCCAGAGAAGACTCTAGATTTGCTAATTTTTTCAACTCAGCATTCACCTACTGGTGTTATTGTACAAGAACAGGACTTAGTATACGGAGTGGCTTTTTCTTCCACATGCTAATTCACGGACTCTAACTCCTTATTTAGATCAAATCACTAATATGATAGGGATTGGGAGAACTCAGATTGTTAAATTACATGGAGATGATCCTGGAAAAATTATTGTCCCTCTCAAGAAGGCACAAATACAGCAAGCTTTTATAAATAGTCTTACTTGGCAAACCCATTTAGCTGATTATTCTTGATAATCATTTTCCTAAAATGAAACTGTTTCAGTTTTTGAAATTAACTAATTGGATTCTCCCTAAAATAACTAAATTTAAACCAATGGAAGGTGCCAAGAATATTTTTACAGATGGGTCTAGTAATGGTAAAGCTTCTTATTTTGGCTCAAAAAAGCAAAGTTTTCCAGACGCCTTATACTTCAGCTCAAAAAGCAGAGCTCGTAGCTGTAACTGAAGTATTGACTTCTTCTGATATGCTTATTAATGTGATTTCTGATTCTTCATATGTGGTTCATTCCACACAGTTAATTGAAAATGCTCAGTTACGATTCATACAGATGAACAACTGATGACTTTTTTTACCCAATTGCAAACAGCAGTTAGAAGTAGAATGCATCCTTTTTACATCACTCACATTAGGGCTCATACACCTCTTCCAGGACCTTTGACTGAAGGAAGTTAAATGGCTGATTGCCTAGTCGCTAATGCAATATCTAATGCTAGACATTTTCACAATTTAACCCATGTTAATGCCTCTGGTCTCAAACGCAGATACGGCATTACCTGGAAAGAAGCTAAAGCTATTATCCAGCGATGCCCAACTTGCCAAATGGTACATTCCTCATCTTTTACAGGAAGAGTTAATCCTTGAGGATTGGAACCTAACTCCCTTTGGCAAGTGGATGTCACACATTCCCTCGTTTGGGAGACTAGCTTATGTACATGTATGTGTGGTCACCTTTTCTCATTTTGTCTGGGCTACATGCCAATCAGGAGAGTCTTCTGCCTGTGTTAAACGTCACCTTTTGCAGTGTTTTGCGGTGATGGGCATTCCAGGCTCTATTAAAACAGATAATGCCCCAGGCTATACTAGCCAAGCTCTAGCTACATTTTTATCTATGTGGAATATTAAACACATTACTGGTATCCCATACAATTCTCAAGGACAAGCCATAGTGGAAAGAATGAATCTTTCCCTAAAACAGCAGTTGCAAAAGCAGAAAGTGGGAAACAGGGAGCATGGAACCCCACAGATGCAAGTGAATCTAGCATTATTAACTTTAATTTTTTTGAGCCTGCCCAAAGGCCAGATGTTATCAGCAGCTGAACAGCATCTACAGAAACCAGCTGCAAAGATGGAAGCAGAACAACTGATTTGGTGGAGAGATCCAATAATAAAAAGTTGGGAAATAGGTAAAAGAATAACTTGGGGGAGAGGTTATGCTTGTGTTTCTCCAGGCCAAAATCAACAGCCAATTTGGATACCATCAAGACACCTGAAACCTTATCATAAGCCAGATTCCAGGAGGATCCTGAGGACCCTCTGGTTGCAGCCATGTTGAGACCGATGCTGAGGAGGACCCCAACTGTCATGAGCAACACCTGTTGAACACAGCCACTTACCTGGGGACAGATCAAGAAGCTGTCACAGATGGTGGAAGAAAACCTGAGGAAAGCAGGACAACCAGTCACAACGAGTAATTTAATGGTAGCTATGATAGCAGTTGTCACCACTGCCATGAGTATTACTTCAACAAGGGCTGACACAGAGAACCATTATACTTATTGGGCATATTTATCAATCCTGGCTGGTAATAATGCCTGGATATAATCACTCTATGACACAGTTACACATGCTTTCTGGTCTCAGTATTTAACATAATAAATCTGCTCCTATAATTGAGGCATACCACCCTCAAAAACCTATTTGTAAACAAAATTGAACCTGGCCAGAAATAATGAAGGTATTTGTTTAGGAATATTGCATTGCAGAACAGGCAGAGGTGCTGCGCAAAGATTCCTATGGAATCATTATTAATTGGTCCCCTAAGGGGATGTTTAGCTGGAATTGCACCTCCAAGTCCGCATGCCATGGCCACACTATGTTCAGCTGATCTGAACAAAACGGTCAGATGGTAGAAATGATAGGAAGTATGGCAAGAGTTCCTATTACTTGGAGCCATGGTAGTATAGTGGCACCTCTACCACAAATGATATGGCCCACTGTAGGAGCTAAACACAAGGATTTGTGGAAATTATTAATAGTTCCTAATAAGATCAAAATTTGGGAAAGAAAAAAAAGCATATAGAAAGACACTCTACAAATTTGTCTTTGGATACTGCAAAATTAAAAGAACAAATATTTAAAGCATCCCAGCAACACCTGACCTTAATGCCAGGAACTGGAGTGCCTAAAGGAGCTGAAGACAAATTAGCAGCTAGTAACCCATTAAAATGGATAAAAACACTTGGAAGCTCTGTAATTTCAATGATGACTGTGCTTTTGTATAGTCTGCAGATGTCGATCCTGACTCCTGTGAGAAGTAGCTCATGGTGACAAAGCTGCCTTTGCTTTTACTGATTTGCAAATCAAAGAAGGGGGACATCATGGGAACAAACCCCCAAAAATCTGGCCATATACTGGCTCCAAAACTGGCCATAAACAAAATCTCTGCAGCACTGTGACATGTTCATCATGGCCATAATGCCCACACTGGAAGGTTGTGGGTTTACCAGAATGAGGGCAAGGAGCACCTGGCCTACCCAGGGTGGAAAACTGCTTAAAGGCATTCTTAAGCCACAAACAATAGCATGAGCAATCTGTGCCTTAAGGACATGCTCCTGCTGCAGTTAACTAGCCCAACCTATTCCTTTAATTCGGCCCATCCCTTCGTTTCCCATAAGGGATACTTTTAGTTAGTTTAATATCTACAGAAACAATGCTAATAACTGGCTTGCTGTTAATAAATAGGTTGATAAATCTCGTTCAAGGCTCTCAGCTCTGAAGGCTGTGAGACCCCTGATTTCCCACTTCACATCTCTATATTTCTATGTGTGTGTCTTTAATTCCTCTAGTGCCGCTGGGTTAATGTCTCTCTGACCGAGCTGGTCTCAGCACTATGTGAAAAGACCAGCTCTACATTTGATTGGTGTACCTGAAAGTGACGGGGAGAATGGAACCAAGTTGGAAAACACTCTTCAGGATATTATACAGGAGAACTTCTCCAACCTAGCAAGGCAGGCCAACATTCAAATTCAGGAAATACAGAGAACATCACTAAGATACTCCTCGAGAAGAACAACCCCAAGACATATAATTGTCAGATTCACCAAGGTTGAAATGAAGGAAAAATTGTTAAGAGTAGCCAGAGAGAAAGGTCAGGTTACCCACAAAGGGAAGCCCATCAGACTAACAGCAGATCTCTCAGCAGAAACTCTACAAGCCAGGAGAGAGTGGGGGCTAATATTCAACATTCTTAAAGAAAAGAATTTTCAACCCAGATTTGATATCCAGCCAAACTAAGTTTTGTAAGTGAAGGAGAAATAAAATCCTTTACAGACAAGCAAATGCTGAGAGATTTTGTCACCACCAGGCCTGCCTTACAAGAGCTCCTGAAGGAAGCACTAAACATGGAAAGGAACAACCGGTACCAGCCACTGCAAAAAGATACCAAATTGTAAAGACCATCAATGCTAGGAAGAAACTGCATCAACTAATGGGCAAAATAACCAGCTAACGTCATGATGACAGGATCAAATTCACACATAACAATATTAACCTTAAATATAAATGGGCTAAATGCCCCAATTAAAAGACACATACTGGCAAATTGGATAAACAGTGAAGACCCATCAGTGTGCTGTATTCAGAAGACCCAATTCACGTGCAGAGACACACATAGGTGCAAAATAAAGGGAAGGAGGAAGATCTACCAAGCAAATGGAAAGCAAAAAAAGAAGGGATTGCAATCCTAGTCTCTGATAAAACAGACTTTAAACCAACAAAAATCAAAAGAGACAAAGAAGGCCATTACATAATGGTCAATGGATCAATTCAACAAGAAGAGCCAACTATGCTAAATATATATGCACCCAATACAGGAGCACCCAGATTCATAGAGCAAGTTCTTAGACACGTACAAAGAGACTTAGACTCCTACACAATAATAATGGGAGACTTTAACACCCCACAGTCAATATAAGATAGATCAACAAGACAGGGTTAACAAGAATATCCAGGACTTGAACTCAGCTCTGCACCAAGCAGACCTAATAGACATCCACAGAGCTCTCCATCCCAAATCAACAGAATATACATTCTTCTCAGCATCACATTGCACTTATCCCAAAATTGACCACATAGTTGGAAGTAAAGCACTCCTTAGCAAATGTAAAAGAACAGAAGTCACAACCAACTGTCTCTCAGACCACAGTGCAATCAAATTAGAACTCAGGATTAAGAAATTCACTAAAAACTGCACAACTACATGGAAACTGAACAACCTGCTCCTAATGACTACTGGATAAATAACGAAATGAACGCAGAAATAAAGATGTTCTTTGAAACCAATGAGAACAAAGACACAACTTACCAGAATCTCTGCGACACATTTAAAGCAGTGTATAGAGGGAAATTTAAGCACTAAATGCCCACGAGAGAAAGCAGTAAAGATCTAAAATTGACACCCTAACATCACAATTAAAAGAACTACAGAAGAAATAGCAAGCAAATTCAAAAGCTAGCAGAAGGCAAGAAATAACTAAGATCAGAGCAGAACTGAAAGAGATAGAGATACAAAATCCCTTTAAAAAACCAATGAATCCAGGAACTGGTTTTTTGAAAAGATCAACAAAATTGATAGCCCCCTAGCAAGAATAAAAAAGAAGAAAAGAGAGAAGAATCAAATCGACGCAATAAGAAATGATAAAGGGATATCACCACTGATCCCACAGAAATACAAACTACCACCAGAAAATACTATAAGCACCTCTATGCAAATAAACTAGAAAATCTAGAAGAAATGAATAAATTCCTGGACACATACACACTCCGAAGACTAATCCAGGAGGAAGTTGAATCTCTGAATAGACCAATAACAGGCTCTGAAATTGAGGCAATAATTAATAGCCTACCAACCAAAAAAAGTCCAGGACCAGACGGATTCACAGCCAAATTCTACCAGAGGTATGAAGAGGAGCTGGTACCATTCCTTCTGAAGCAATTCCAGTCAATAGAAAAAGAGGCAATCCTCCCTAATGCATTTTATGAGGCCAGCGTCATCCTGATACCAAAGCCTGGCAGAGACACAACAAAAAAAGAGAATTTTAGACCAATGTCCCTGATGAACATTGATGCAAAAATCCTTAATAAAATACTGGCAAACAAATCCAGCAGCACATCTAAAAGCTTATCCACCATGATCAAGTTGGCTTCATGCCTGGGATACAAGGCTGGTTCAACATACACAAATCAATAAACATAATCCATCACATAAACAGAACCAATGACAGAAACCACATGATTATATCAATAGATGCAGAAAAGGCCTTTGACAAAATTCAACAGCGCTTCATGCTAAAAGCTCTCAATAAACTAGGTATTGATGTGGTGTATCTCAAAATAATAAGAGCTATTTATGACAAACTCACACTCAATATCATACTGAATGGGCAAAAACTGGAAGCATTCACTTTGAAAACTGGCATGAGATAGGGATGCCCTCTCTCACCACTCCTATTCAACATAGTGTTGGATGTTCTGGCCAGGGCAATCAGGCAAGAGAAAGAAATAAAGGGTATTCAGTTAGGAAAATAGGAAGTCAAATTGTCCCTGTTTGCAGATGACATGATTGTATATTTGGAAAACCACATCGTCTCAGCCCCAAATCTCCTTAAGCTGATAAACAACTTCAGCAAAGTCTCAGGATACAAAATCAATGTGCAAAAATCACAAGCATTCCTATATACAAATAATAGACAAATAGAGAGCCAAATCATGAGTGAACTCCTATTCACAATTGCTACAAAGAGAATAAAATACCCAGGAATCCAACTTACAAGGGATGTGAAGGACCTCTTCAAGGAGAACTACAAACCACTGCTCAATGAAATAAAAGAGGACACAAATAAATGGAAGAACATTCCATGCTCATGGATAGGAATAATGAATATCATGAAAATGGCCATAATGCCCAAGGTAATTTATAGATTCAATGCCATCCCCATCAAGCTATCAATGACTTTCTTCACAGAACTGGAAAAAAATACTTTAAAGTTTATATGGAATCAAAAAAGAGCCTGCATTGCCAAGACAATCCTAAGCAAAAAGAACAAAGCTGGAGGCATCAGGCTACCTGACTTCAAACTATACTACAGGCTACAGTAACAAAAACAGCATGGTACTGGTACCAAAACTGAGAGATAGACCAATGGAACAGAACAGAGGCCTCAGAAATAACACCACACATCTAAAAAAAAAAAAAAAAAAAAGTCAGGAAACAACAGGTGCTGGAGAGGATGTGGAGAAATAGGAATATTTTACACTGTTGGTGGCAGTGTAAACTAGTTCAACCATTATGGAAGACAGTATGGTGATTCCTCAAGGATTTAGAACTAGAAATACCATTTGACCCAGTGATCCTATTACTGGGTATATACCCAAAGGATTATAAATCATGCTATTATAAAGACACATGCACATGTATGTTTATTGCAGCACTATTCACAATAGCAAAAACTTGGAACCAACCCAAATATCCATCAATGATAGACTGGATTAAGAAAATGTGGCACATATACACCATGGAATACTATGAAGCCATAAAAAAGGATGAATTCATGTCCTTTGCGGGGACATGGATGAAGCTGGAAACCATCATTCTGAGCAAACTATCACAAGGACAGAAAAACAAACACCGCATGTTCTCACTCATAGGTGGGAATTGAACAATGAGAACACTTGGACACAGGGTGGGGAACATCACACATGGGGGCCTGTCATGGGTTGGGGGGCAGGGGGAGGGATAGCATTGGAGAAATACCTAATGTAAATGATGAGTTAATGGGTGCAGCAAACCAACATGGCACATGTATACCTATGTAACAAACCTGCGGGATGGGCACATGTACCCTAGAACTTAAAATATAACTAAAAAAAAAAAAAAAAACGAAAAGCAGAAATCACCCATCTTCTGTGTTGGTCTCACTGGGAGCTGCAGACCAGAGCTATTCCTATTTGGCCATCTTGCCAGATCTCCTGTTCTTTTTTTCATTATTGAGTTTTAAGAATTCTTTGTGTATTTTGGAGAATAGTTCTTTATCATATATGTCTTTTACAACAAGTAGCTTCCTCCCTCATCTCTTTACTCTTTTCCACATAATCCTATTTATTTCCTTCTTGGCAGTTATCTCAATCTTGAGTACCTATTTATTTAGGTGTTTTATTTTTTGGGTTAACTAAAAGAAGGATGAGAAGTGGAGATCTGTAGGCTTCTTAGGTAGGGGAGACTTAAGACTTTCCTTGTTTTCTCCACTCCTCTACTTGTTTTCCCCCTGAGAGATGATGTGTGAGTTCTGATCCTCTGGAAGCAGATGCCAAGATGTAGTTGGAAATGTGAGACATATATGGGGCAAAATAGCCATGAAAGCTAATGGGGGCAATTGAGAAAGGAGTAGGGAAAGAGAGTACGTTGAAGCAGGGCAGGTGAACCCCAAAATTGGGGCTTAGCCTGGGAAGGTTCTTGGCTTCACCCAGGAAGGAATTCAAGGCTGAGGTGGTGGTGTTAGCAACTTTTATTCAAACAACAGTATGCAGCAGCAGCAGAGGTACTGCTTCTTGAGGATCAGGGCTACTCCATAGGCAGTGTGCCCAGAGTAGCAGCTCAGAGGCAGTTCTGTAGTCATAGTTACACCCACTTTTAACCACATGTAAATTAAGGGATGGATTATGCAGCAATTTCTGGGAAAATGTTGATAACTTCTGGGTCATCAGGTTGCCATGGAAAGGAGCGGTAACTTCCAGGTGTTGCCATGGCAATGGTAAACTGACACAGCACACTGGTGGATGTGTCTTATGGGAAGCTGTTTCTGATAAAGAATGGCTGGGTTCCCAGCTAAACCCCACCCTCAAGCTTGGAACCTTGGCCCTAAGTGAAAATAGTGGACACAGCCCAGCCTGAAGGGTCAGCTGTTTTCACTTAGGGCCAAGGTTCCAAGCTTGAGGGTGGGGTTTAGCTGGGAGCTCAGCAGTTCTGTATCACTTCTACCCTGATACTGTTTTAGTTCTCAGTTTGGTCTGATGTCCAAGCCCCATCTCTGGAGTCAAGTCCCACCTCCTACCTCAAAAGAAGAGAGAAAAGGAAGGAACATTGGGTAGGAAGAAGCTCAAACTGTGGCACAGCTCTGAGAATGTCTCAGCAATCTGATGAGGAGTTCTCAGGTGAACTATGCCCATTAGAGGAGTCCTGCACTGGGAAACAATTACCTGGCTCTAGTCCCCTGTCATCACCATCATGGGAAGAGCACTGGAGAACATGGCTTTTTCATGAATACTGCGGCAGATCCCAAAGGAACATGGGCTTGGGGCTGTCCACTAAGCACACTCCTTGAACAGGTTCTAATTTGAGGGGAGAGCTGATTGGTGCTGTCCAAGGTTGTCACAGGAAGGGTTACTCTGGATTGGTTGGACTTAAGGACACTGAGCCTTTTTTTTTTTTTTTTTTTTTTTTTCTGTTGGATGGGTCGTTGAGCATTAAAAGCTTAAGGATAGAAGGTAGAGCAACCAGAACTCTCACACCTTGCTGGTGGGAATGTAAAATGGGACAAGCACTTTGGAAAGAAATTTGACCTGCTTTGTAACATTAAACATAAGCTTATCTGTTGAGCAAACATTTCCAGTCCTAGGTATTTATTTAAGAGAAATAAAAACTTAATTTTCACACGGATACTTATAAAAGAATACTCATCACAATTTTATTCAAAGTACCCCAGTACTGGAAATGGCAAAAATGTCCATATCAGGAGAATGCATAAACAAATTGTAGCATGTGCATGCTATAGAAACCTACTCAGCAATAAAGAAGAACAAATTACTGATATATAGCAAGTTTGCCAAAGGGATACACCCAGGTAATCCTCATCTGATCACAATGTAGAACATTAGACAAAGTTTCTTTGTGTCCCTTCCCAGTCAATTCCTTTCTCTGGATATATTAGCTTGCTTGGGCTGTGTTTTGTAAATACCAATTCTTCATAATTTGGTCTTGAGAGCCCCACCTCTTAATACCTTTGCATTGGGGATTAAGTTTCAACATGAATTTTCAAGGAGACACAAATATTCAAACTATAGCACTCTGCCTCTGCTTGCCAACAGTTTATATCTTTCTCACATACAAAATACATTTATTCCACCCTAGTAACCCCAAAAGTCTTAAGTCATTCCAGCATCAACTTTAGAGTCTAAGTTGAAATCTCATCTAACTATCATCTAAACCAAGGATGATAATTGCAAATTCTCCTCCTTGATTTTGATGACATTTAGATGATGATATTCAGATGTGAGCCTGTTGAGCCACCTCTCTTTACGGTGGCTATAAATATAGCCTGACCAGGAAAGCAGTTAGGTTCAGGTGTGTCGGTCAGGTGAGACACAAAGGAGGCAGCACAACAAAGCACATGGAATAACAGAAGCAGTTTTATTACTTACATGTCCCAGAGAGAAGAGGACAGCATGCCTCATAGGGCCAACAGGAAGGGGGATGCAGAACATGCATGCTTTTCTCAGCCAGTGTGTAGAAAGCAAGAGAGAGAGAGAGAGAGAGAGAGAGAGGGACCTGTAGGTCAAAGCCTTTACTGGGGTCCAACGCATTACCCAAGCACGTTCCTGTGGGGAGTTCTCTCTGGTGGGTTTAGAGCAAGTAGGCCAAGTTCCATGGGGTCATGCTGTGGCTGAGAGGTGGTCCTTGTGGCATATCTGAGCAGTGCTCGAAGGGTGTAGGGAACAAGAGGAGTGAGCCAAGTATGTTGTACCTAGCTGTCCCATAAGGAGGTTGGAGAGGTGGTCACCAGAGGCAGAGGTTTAA
Organism: Pan paniscus; assembly: GCF_029289425.2. Lineage (NCBI taxonomy): Eukaryota > Metazoa > Chordata > Mammalia > Primates > Hominidae > Pan > Pan paniscus. The sequence continues at coordinate 207,108,475 of NC_073249.2, read as the reverse complement.
GGCAGATGTCTGGACTGACCATTGAGGAACTGGGATGAAATATAGAACCAGAAACTGTCAACAGTGACTGCATCCTGCTTCTGGTATGAGAAAGTTCAGCTTATATTAAAATGGATGCCAAGGAAATATAAAATTATGAGAATTTACTACAGGCTGCCATAGACAAGTACCACAAAAGCCGGGTGTGGTGGCTCATGCATGTAATCCCAGAACTTTGGGAGGCCAAGGCAGGTGGATCACGAGGTCAGGAGTTCAAGACCAGCCTGACCAACGTGGTCTCTACTAAAAATACAAAAATTAGACAGGCATGGTGGCACATGCCGGTAATCTCAGCTACTCAGGAGGCTAAGGCAGGAGAATCGCTTGAACCCAGGAGGCACAGGTTGCAGTGAGCCGAGACCGAGCCACTGTACTCCAGCCTGGGTGACAGAGTGAGACTCCATCTCAAAAACAAAACAAAACAAAACAAAACAAAAACAAAAACAACAACAAAAGAAACAAAACAAAAAAGTACCACAGACTGGGGGTCTTAACAGAAGTTTTTTCACTGTGGGCCAGGCACGATGGCTCATGTCTGTAATACTAGGACTTTGGGAGGCCGACGTGGGGGGACCACGAGGTGAAGAGATTGAGACCATCCGGGCCAACATAGTGAAACCCTGTCTCTACTAAAAACACAAAAATTAGCTGGGCGTGGTGGTGCACGCCTGCAGTCCCAGCTGCTAGTTCAGCGGCTGTGTTCCCTTAGGGTGTGGAGCGTGTCCTCTATCAGATCAAGAGCTCCTTCTGAGCAGCAGATGCCTCCCATTGGATTGGGAGTTCCCCAAAAGTTGCAGTTGGCCACCTATGTCATGGAGCTTTCCCACTATGTTTTCTTCTAGTAGTTTTAAATTTTTCAGGTCTTACATTTAAGACTTCAATCCATTTTGAGTTGATTTTCATATGTGGTGTGAGATAAGGGTCTAATTTGATTCTTCTGCATGTGGATATCTAGTCCCAACATCATTTATGAAGACATTGTTTTTTCCCCATTGTGCATTTGTCTTAGTCCATTTGTGCTGCTACAATAAAATACCAGCAACCAGGTAATTTATAAACAACAGAAATTTATTTCTCACTTACGAATGCCAAGTTCAAGATCAAGGTGCCTACAGGTTCAGTGTCTGCTGAGAGCCTGGTCTCTGCTACCAAGATGGTGCCTCATTGCTCTGTCCTCTAGGGGGTGGTGGGGAATGGGTGCTGTGTCTTCACATGGTGAGGGTCAGAAGGGCAAAAAGAGCTAAATGCTATGTGAAGTCTCTTTTATAAGGGCTTTAATCCCATTCATGAAGGAGGAGCCATCATGACCTAATCACTGCCTAAAGTCCCCACCTCTTAATACTTTTGCATTGGGGATTACATTTCAACATGAATTTTCAAGGGGACACAAACACTCAAACTATATCGCTCTGCCTCTGCCTGCCAACAGTTCATAGCTTTCTTAAATACAAAATACATTTATTCCACCCTAGTAAACCAAAAAATCCTAACTCATTCTGGCATCAACTTTAGAGACTAGTCAGAAATCTCATCTAAATATCATCTAAACCAAGGAGGATAATTGCAAATTCTCCTCCTTGATTTAGATAATATCTAGATGTGAACCTCTTTAGATGTGAAATCTAACAAGTTATGTGCTTCCAAAATACAGTGGTGGCACAGGAATTCTCATTTTGAAAAGAAGAAATAGGAAAGATGAAAAAGGTAACTGATCCCAGGTAAGTCCCAACCCCAACAAGATAAAAAAAATTAAAGCTTGAGGCTTGAGAATAATCTTTGACACCATGTCCTGCCTCCAAGACACACTGGGGCAGGGGTTGTGTCCCCAAGGCTCTGGGGGACTGAGCCCCATGACTTTGCCCAGTGCAGCCTACATTACAGCTTTCGTGGGTTGGAGTCTAGTGCCTGAGACTCTCCTTGACTGCAGTTGCACGTTGGTGGCTCTATAGTTTTGTGGTCTTTGGGGTGACCCCACTGTCATGGTTCCACCAGACATCCTTATGGAGTCTCTCTGTGGCAGTCTTGATGCCATGGCCCCACTGGGCATTGCCTTAGTGGAGGCTGTCTGCAGCGGCCCCACCCCTGTGGCAGTTCTCTTCCTGGGCCCTAAGGCTCTCTGGGACATACTTTGAATTCTAGATAGAGGTATCCTTCCATGCTTCTACACCTCTTGCACTGTGCACACTGTCAGAATTATCACCATGTGCAGGCTGCCAAGGGTTACCCTCATGGCATCCAGAGGGGTGGCCTGAGCCACAGTTTGGCCCATTTGAGCCAAAGGTGGGGTGGCTGAGAAATCTAAGCCAATCTGCAGGGAGCGGAGACATGAGATGCCACAGGGAAGTGAGCTCCACGGTCCTATGGGCACCCTGGGCCCATCCCTTGAAACCATTCTGCCTCCAAAGCCCTGACACTCAGGCCTTGAGTGGCAGCCCTGAAGATCGGCAAAATGTCTTCAGGGTCATTTTTTCATTGTCTTGATAAGTAGCATCTAACTTTCTTCTATCCATACTAATCTCTTTCAAATGTTCACTTGGCCACACTTTCGATATTTTCTCCCAAACACGACTTTTTATTTTTTACAGGAAGGCTGAGAATTTTCCACATCTTTAAGTTATGCTTCCCCTTTGATTATAAATTCTGTCTTTAATTTGTTTCTCTCTTCTCACATTTTGCTATAAACAATCAAAAGAAGTCATGCTGCTCCTTCAATACTTCATGTAGATATTTCTTCCACCAAAATCCTCCTTCATTGCTTGCAAATTCTGCCCTCCACAAAACATGAAGACATTGACACAAGGCCACCAAGTTCCTTGCCACCTTACAAGGATGGTTTTTCTTCCAGTTTCCAATAAGACATTCCTGATTTTCATCTAAGACTTTATCAGAATGTTCTTTACTATTCATATTTCTACCAGCATTTTGATTATGACCATCTAATCTCTAAGAAGACTGAGGCTGTCTCTACAGCTCTCTTCTTTGGAGCCTTCAGCAGAATTGTTATTAATGTTCTCTTTAAAGCAATCCAGGCTTTTTGTAGCATACACTTAAAAACTATCCCAGCCTCTACCCAGTACCCCATTTCAAAGCCACCTCTACATTTTCAGGTATTTGTTAGAGCAACATGTCACTTCTCAGTTCTAATTTCTGTCTTAGTCCATTTGTGTTGCTATAAAAAAAATGCCACAAACTGGGTAACTTATAAACAACAAAAACTTATTTCGCAGAGTTCCAGAGGCTGAGAAGTTCAAGATTAAGGCTCTGGCAGGTTCAGTGTTTGGTGAAAGCCTGGTCTTTGCTTCTAAGATGGCACCTTTTTGATGTGTCCTCGAAGGGACAGATGCTGTGTCCTCACATGGCAGAAGGGACAGAAAGGCAAAAAGGGCTAAATGCTGAAACCTCTTATATAAGGATCTTAATCCCATTCATGAGGGAGAAACACTCATGACCTAATCAACCCCTAAAGGTCCCACCTCTTAATACTATGGCATTGGGGATTAAGTTGCAACATGAATGTTGAAGAGGACACAAATATTTAAACCACAGCAGTGTTCTTGGCACTTTTGTCACAAATCAATTGATCATAAATGCATGGACTTATTTCTGGGCTCTCCATTCTGTTCCGTTGATGTATGTGTCTGTTTTTATGCCAATGCCATGCTGTTTGTAGTATATTTTAAAGTCTGGTGGTATGATGACTCCAGTTTTGTTCTTTTTGCTCAAGAGTACTTGGGTATTTGGGGTCTCTTGTGATTCCAAGGGTCTCTTTTGTTTTATTTCTGTGAAAAATGCCACTGGAGTTTTCATAGGGATTGCATTGAATCTGTAGATCACTTAGGATAGTATGAACATTTTAACAATATTAATTCTTTCAGTCCTTGAACATAGGATATTTTTTCATTTACTTGTGTCTTCTCCAATTTCTTTCATCAATGTTTTATAGTTTTTAGTGCACTGGACTTTCACTTCTTTCATTAAATGTATTCCCAAGTATTTTATTTTGCAATAGCTATTTGAAAAGGGGATTAGTTTCTGGATTTTCATATTTAGGGTAGTTTATTATTAATGTATGGAAATGGTACTTTTTGTATGTTGAATTTATTTATTTATTCTTCAACCTCTGGAAGCACAGAACATTTATGTTGATTTTACATCCTGCAATTTTACTGAATTCCTTTATTAGTTATAACAGGTTTTTTAGTGGAGTCTTTAGAGTGTTTTATATATATAAGATTATGTTATCTACAAACAGAGACAATTTAACTTCTTTTCCAATTTGGTCACCTTTTATTTTCTTCTCTTGCCTAATTGTTCTGGCTAGAACTTCCAGTGGCAAGAGTGAGCACCTTGTCTTGTTCCTGATCTTAGGGGGAAAGTTTGCAACTTTTCACTGTTGAGTATGATGCTAGCTGTGGGTTTGTGATATATGACCTTTATTGTGCTGAAGTACATTCCCTGTATAGCGAATTTGTGGAGAGTATTTTCATGAAAGGGTGTTAAATTTTGTCAAATGCTCTTTCTGTATTTCCTGTGATGATCATATTGGGTTTCTCCTTCATTTTGTTTATGTGGTGTATCAAATTTATAGATTTGTGTATGTTAAAGTATCATTGTATCCCTGGTGTAAATCCCACTTGATCATGGTAAACAATCTCTTTAATGTGCTACTGAATTTGGTTTAGTAGTATTTTTCGAGGATTTTTCTTCTATGCTCATCAGGGGTACTGGTATATAATTTCCTTTGCTTTTAGTGTCTTTGTCTGGCTTTGCTACTATGGTAATGACGGCCTCATAAAATGAATTTGGAAGTGTTTCCCCTTCTTCAGGTTTTTAAGTGTTTGATGAAATTCAACAGTAAAGCCATCATGTCCAGGACTTTTCTTTGTTTGGATGTTTTTTCATTACTGATTCAATCTCCTTATTCATTATTGGTCTGTACAGATTTTCTATTTATTTGTGATTCAGTCTTGGTAGTTTGTATGTGTCTAGGACTTATCCACTTCTAGATGATCCAATTTGTGGACATCTAATTATTCATAGTAGTATCTTATGATCTTTTGTATTTCTGTGTTATCAATTGTAATGTCTCCTTTTTCATATTTGATTTTATTTATTTGAGTTTTCTCTTTTTCTTAGTCTAGATAAAGGTTTGTTTATTTTATGTATCTCTTCAAAACACCAACTTAGTTTTGTTGATCTTTTCTATTGTTTTTCTGGTTTCTATTTTACTTATTTCTGCTCTGGTCTTTATTATTTTCTTTCTCTTCTTAACTTTGAGATTAGTTTGTTTTGTTTTCTAGTTCCTTGAATTATAATATTAGGTTAAGATCTTCATTTTTCTATGTAGGTATTTATTGTTATAAACTTCCTTCTTAGAACTGCGTTTGCTGTATATTGTAAGTTTTGGTGTGTTGTGTTTCCATTGTTGTTTGCCTGAAGTTATTTTTATGTTTCGCTTTTAATTTATTGACCCACTGATTGTTCAGGAGAATATTGTTTAATTTCCATGTATTTGTGAATTTTCCAAAATTTATTGTTATTGATTTCCTTTCATACCATTGTGGTTGGAAGATACCAGATATGATTTAAATCTTTTTAAATTTCTCCCTTCAGATCTATTAATATTTTCTTTATGTATTCCAGTGTTCTGATGTTAAGTGCATATATACTTATAATCATATCCTCTTGATTATTTGACTCCCCCTAAACTTAACTACTAATAGCCTATTATTGACTGGAAGTCTTACTCCTTCATTGTAAGAATAAGGTACATAATACTTATAACATGCAAAATATGTGTGAATCAACTGTTTATGTTATCAGTAAGGCTTCCAGTCAATAATAGGCTATTAGTAGTTAAGTTTTGGGGGAGTCAAAATTATATGTGGATTTTCAACTGCAAGGGGAGGTGGGAGTGTTTGTCCCCCTAACCCCTGTGTAGTTCATGAGTCAAACATATAGGTTTTTGCTTTGTAGTTACCATGAGGTTTACAAAAAACATTTTATGGTTATAACACGTTTTAAGTTGATAACTTAACTTTGACTACATTAAAATAAGGTCTGCACTTTTATTCGCCCTTTCTACCATTTAAAATTTTTGGTGTCACAAATTTAAAAAAATTTTTATATTGTGTGTCCCTTAGAAATTATTGTAGCCATTATTATTTTTAATAGTTTTATCTTTTAACCTTTATACTAAAGACATAAATGATTTATACACCACCAGTATAGTATTAGAGTATTTTGAATTTTACTGTGTACTTACTTTACCAGTGAGTCTTATGTGTTTTCTTGTTATTGATTAGCATCCTTTTCTTTCAGCTTAAAGAGCTTCTTTTAGCATTTCCTGTAAAACAAATCAGGTGGTGATGAACTCCCTCAGCTTTCATTTATCTGGAAAGCCTTTCTGTTTTTCATTTATGAAGAATAGCTTTGCCAGGTATGATTTTTTTAATGGAGTCTCATTCTCACCAAGGATGGAGTGCAGTGGTGTGAACTCGGCTCACTGCAACCTCTGCCTCCTGGGTTCAAGTGATTCTCGCACCTCAGCCTCCTGAGTAGCTGGGATTACAGGCGTGAGCCACCACACACAGCTAAATTTTGTATTTTTAGTAGAGATGGGGTTTCATCATGTTTGCCAGGCTGGTCTTGAACTCCTGACTTCAAGTGATCCACTCGCCTTGGTCTCCCAAAGTGCTGGAATTACTGGCGTAAACCACCACGCCCAGCCTGGATATTATATTTTTGATTGACAGATTTTTTTTTCCTTTAGCAACTTTGAATATATCATCCCACTCTCTTTTGGCCTGTAAGGTTTCTGCTGAGAAGTTTGCTGCTAGCCTTATTAGAACTCTGTTATATATTATTTGCTTCTTTCCTCTTGCTGTTTTCAGGATCTTTTCTTTGTCCTTGATTTTTGACAGTTTGATTTATGTCTTGATGTAGTTATGTTTGGATTGAATCTGATTGGAGACTTTTGACCTTTCTATACCTGGATATTTATATCTTTTTAAAAATTTGGAAAGTTTTCTGCTATTATTTGTTGATATACACATTGTATCTCTTTGTGTTTCTCTTCTCTAACTGAAACATTTGCTTTTTTGATACTGCCCATAAGTCCTATAAACTTTATTCATTTCTTTTTATTCCTTTTTCTCTTCTAACGGTGCATTTCCAAATAATCTGACTTCAAGTTTACAGATTTTTTTTCTGCTTGTGTCTACTGTTGATACTGTGTATTACATTTTCCATTTCATTCATTGTGTTTTTTAGTTCCAGAATTTCTGTTTGCTTTTTTGCTTTCATTATGACTTTTTAAATTGACATATAATAATTGTATTTATTTGTGGGGCTCAGTGTGATATTTTGATATAGGTATATAATATGTGTAATGATCAAACCAGGGTAATGAGCATATCCATCACCTCAAACATTTATCATTTATTTGTATTGAGAACATTTAAAATCCATTCTTCTAGCTATTTGAAAATATACAATAATTTATTGTTATTTATAGTCACAATATAGTGCTATAGAACACTGGGACCTATTCTTCCTACATGGCTGTACTTTTGTATCCATTAGCCAACCCTTGAGAGTGTCCTCTCTTCCCTTCCCTTCTCTGCCTCTAGTACCACCATTCTACTCTCCATGTCGGTGAGATCAACTTTTTAAGTTTCCATATGTTAGTGAAAACATAGAGTATTTCCCTTTCTGTGCCTGAATTTTTCATTTAACATAATGTCCTCCAAGCTCATCCATATTGTTGTGAATTATAGAATTTCATTCTTTTAATGGATAAACAGCATTCCATTATGTATATGTACCACATTTTCTTCATTCATGTGTTTATAGACACTTAGGTTGATTTCATATCTTAGCTATTGTGAATAGTACTGCAATAAACATGGGAGCACAGATAGCTCTTTGTTACACTGATTTCCTTTCCTTTGGATGTGTATACTCAGTAGTGGGATTGCTAGACCATTGGTAGTTTTAGTGTTTTGAAAAACTTCCATATTATTTTCCACAATGGCTGTACTAATTTACATTCCTACCAACAATGTATAAGTTTCCCTTTCTCTACTTCCTTACCAGCATTTGTTATATTATTGTCTTTTTGGTAATAGTCACTTAACTGGGGTGAGATAATATCTCATTGTGGTTTTGATTTGCATTTCCCTGATGATTAGTGATATTGAGCATTTTTTCACAGACTTGGGCATCTGCATGTCTTCTTTTGAGAGATGTCTATTCAGTCATTTGCCCATTTTAAAATTGGATTATTTGAGTTGTTTTAGTTCCTTGTATATTCTAGTATTAATCCCTTGTCAGATGAATAGTTTGCAAATATTTTCTCCCATTCTTCAGGTTGTCTCTTCATTCTGTTTGTTTCCTTTGCTATACAGAAGGCTTTTAGTTTAATGTAATACCATTTGTCTATTTTTGTTTTTGTGCTTGTGCTTTGAAGTGTTCTCCATAATACCTTTGTCCAGATCAGTGTCCTAAACTGTTCCTCCTATTATGTTTTTTTTCTTGTACTTCCATAGTTTGGAGTCTTATGTTTAACTCTTTAATCCATTTAGAGTTTGTTTATTTATTCCTTTATTTATTTATTTGGCTAAGTCTCACTCTGTTGCCCAGGCTGTAGTACAGTGGCATGAGCTCAGCTCACTGCAGCCTTGACCTCCCAGACTCAAGTGATCCTCCCACCTCAGCCCCCCAAGTAGCTGGGACTACAGACATGCACCACCATGCCCAGCTAATTTTTGTATTTTTTGTAAAGGTGGAGTTTTGCCATGTTGTCCATGGCTTGTCTCAAGCTCCTGGACTCAAGAGATATTTCTGTCTCGGCCTCCCAAAGTGCTAGGATTATAGGTGTGAGCCACCACGCTCAGTCTAGAGTTGATTTTTTTATACAGTGAGAGATAGTGGTCTAGTTTTTTTTTTTTTTTTTTTTTTTTTTTTTGCCTGCATATGGATATTCAGTTTTCCCAGCACCCTTTATTGGAGAGACTGTCACTTCCTCCATGAATGGTCTTCGTGGCTATGTTGAAAATGAATAGGCTGTAAATACATGGATTTATTTCTGTGTTATCTATTCTGTTTCAATGCTTTATATGTCTGATTTCATGCCAGTACTGTCCTGTTTTATTTTTAAATTTATTTTTATTTTTGGCAGAGATGGCATCTCTCTTTGTTGCCCAGGCTGATCTTGAACTCCTGGCCATAAGAAATCCTCCTATCTCAGCCTTTCAAAGTGCTGAAATTACAGGCATGAACTACTGTACCTAGCCACCACACTGCTTTGGTTAATATAGGTTTGTAGTATATTTTGACATTTGGTGGTGTGATGCCTCTAGCCTTGTTCTTTTAGCTGAGGATTGATTTGACTATTCAGGGTCATTTGTGGTTCCATAAAATCTTTAGTATTTTTTTTCTATTTCTGTGAAGAATGCAGTTGGTATTTTGATAGGCATTTTATTGAATCTGTAGATAATTTTTGGTAGTGTGGTCATTTTCACAGTATCAATTCTTCCAATCCATGAACATGGGATGTCTTTTTTTGTGTGTTTGTGTGTCCTCTTCAATTTATTTAATCAATGTCTTACAGTTTTCCTTGGAGACATCTTTCACCCCTTGTTTAAATTTACTCCTGGTTTTTTTTTTTAAAACCATTATAAATGGAATTGCTTTCTTGATGTTTTCCCACTAGTTAGTTGTTAGTATATAGAAAAAAATACTAATTTTTGCATATGATTTTGTAACCTGTGACTTTACTGACTTGTTTGTCAGGTCTAAGGCTCTTTTCTGTGAGGCTTTTAGGTTTTTCTATATATAAGATTATGTCCCTGTAATCCCAGCACTGTTGGAGGCCAAGGCAGGTGGATCACGAGGTCAGGAGATTGAGACCATTCTGGCTAACGTGGTGAAACCCCATCTCTACTAAAAATAAAAAAAAAATTAGCCAGGCGTGGTGGCATGTGCCTGTAGTCCCATCTACTCAGGAGGCTGAGGCAGGAGAATCGCTTGAACCTGGGCAGCAGAGGTTGCAGTGAGCCTAGATAGCACCAATGCACTCCAGCCTGGGTGACACAGCAAGACTCCATCTCAAAAAAAAAAAAAAAAAAAAAAAAAGATTATGTCATTTGCAAACAGGGAAAATTTGACTTCCTCCTTTCCAATTCTTTTATTTCATTTTTTACATAGTTTCTCTGGCTAGGACTTCCAGTACTATGTTGAATAAAAGTGGTAAAAATGGGCATTCTTGTCTTCTTCCACACCTTAATGCAATAAGTGGCAACTTTTCACTGTTCAGTATGCTGTGGGTTTGCAATATATGTATTTTATTGTGCTGATATACATTCCTTTTATATACCTAACTAGTTGGGAGTTTTTTTTTTTTAATCATGAAGAGATGTTGAATTTTATCAAATGGTTTTTCTGCTTCTATTGAAATGGTCATATGGTTTTTGTCCTTTGTTCTGTTGATATGTTGTACATTTATTGATTTGTATATGTTGAACCATTATTGCATTCCTGGAATAAATGTCACTTGACAACAGTGAAAGATCTTTGTAATGTGCTGCTGAATTAAGTTTGCTAGTATTTTTTTGAAGGTAGAAGAAATATTTAATAATGTTGGTTTTGCTATCAACATTAGGGAAAGAATAACTTTCTTTATTCGTGTAAAATACCTTTACAAGAATAAAGAAGCTAAATGTAAAGCTCCAACCATGAAAATATAATTATAGACACTCAAGTAATTGATAGTTTAGTACATCTGGAAAGTTTGAAGGAGAAAGACTTCCTAAGTAGTATATATGTGATTTTTAACAATTAGAACAATAAACAGATGTGATAGAAAAAATTTTAAATACCTACACCACAAGAAACGTTATCAACAAAAGAAAAAAATAAAGCAAATATGATAGAGAAGAGATTGATATTTTTGGCACATAAAAGTTATTGCTTTGAATGTCTTCAGAATTCTTGGGGGGAGGGGAAGAAGGTTAATGCAATTTGCAATAAATGCTAAGACCTGAGTAAATAAACCAGAAGATAATAAGAAAATAAAATTTACCAACATAAAATAACACTTTGTCAATTATAAAAATAATGCAAATTAAACAAACACTAGGGTACATATCGTACGTATTAATAAAATAAAAGTTGAATGGTAATTTATTTGCTAGTGATGGTGTATCAAAAATGTTGTCACCTGCCGGGCACGGTGGCTCATGCCTTTAATCCCAGCACTTTGGGAGGCCAAGGCGGGCGGATCACGAGGTCAGGAGATCGAGACCATCCTGGCTAACACAGTGAAACCCCGTCTCTACTAAAAATACAAAAAATTAGCCGGGTGCAGTGGCGGGCGTCTGTAGTCCCAGCTACTCGGGAGGCTGAGGCAGGAGAATGGCGTGAACCCGGGAGGTGGAGCTTGCAGTGAGCCGAGATAGTGCCACTGCACTCCAGCCTGGGCGAAAGAGCGAGACTCCATCTCAAAAAAAAAAAAAAAAAAAAAAAAAAAAGTTGCCACCTACATTGCATATAGCATTTTATTTTATTTATTGTTTTATTTCAATAGGTTTTTGGGGAACAGGTGGTGTTTGGTTACATGGACAAATTCTTCAGTGGTGAATTCTGAGATTTTGGTGTATCCATCACCCGAGCAGTGTGCACTATACTCAATAAGCAGTCTTTTATTCCTAAGCCCCCTGCTACTCTTCACCCCGAGTCCTCAAAGTCCATTATATCATTCTTATGCCTTTGTGTCCTCACAGCTTAGCTCTCACTTATAAATGAGAACATATGATGTTTGGTTTTCCATTCCTGAGTTACTTCACTTAGAATAATGATCTCCAACACCATCTAGGTTGTGCAAATGCCATTATTTCATTCTTTTTTACAGATGAGTAGTGTTCCATGGTGTGTGTGTATATATATATTTATTTATATATATTTATATTTATAATATTAAAATATAATATATTTATATTTAATATTTTTATATTACATATGTATATTTACCACATTTTCTTTATCTACTCATTGATTGGCATTTGGGTTGGTCCCATACTTTTACAATTGTGAATTGTGCTGTTATATACATACATGTGCAAGTGTCTTTTTCATATTAAGACTTCTTTTCCTCTGGGTGGATACCCAGTAATGGCATTGCTGGATCAAATAATAGACCTACTTTTAGTTCTTTAAGGAATATTCATACTGTTTTTCATAATGGTTGGACTAGTTTACATTCCCACCAGCAGTGTAAAATTGTTCCCTTTTCATGACATCTATGTCAACATATATATATATATTTTAAATTACAGCCATTCTTGTAGGAGTAAGGTGGTATTGCACTGTGGTTTTGATTTGCATTTCCCTGATAATAGTGATGTTGAGCATTTTTTCATATGTTTGTTGACCATTTGCATATCTTTTTTGAGAATTGTATATTCATGTCCTTAACTCATTTTTTGATGGGATTATTTTTTTTTCTTGCTGATTTGTTTGAGTTCCTTGTAGATTCTGGATATTAGTCCTTTGTCAGATGCATAGCTTGTGAAGATTTTCTCCCACTTTGTAGCTTGTCTGTTTACTCTGTTGATTATTTCTTTTGCTGTGCAGAAGCTTCTTAGTTTAATGAAATCCCATCTATTTATATTTGTTTTTGTTGTATTATCTTTTGGGTTCTTGGTCATGAATTATTTGCCTAAGCCAATGTCTAGAAGGGGATTTCTGATGTTATCTTCTAGAATTTTAATGGTTTCATGTCTTAGATTTAAGTCTTTGATCCTTTTTTTTTTTTTTTTTTTTTTTGAGACAGGGTCTCTGTCACCCAGACTGGTGTGAAGTGGCGTGATCTTGGCTCACTGCAACCTCTGCCTCTGCGTTCAAGCAATTCTCCCACCTCAGTCTCCTGAGTAGCTGGGACCACAGGAGTGCACCACCATGCCTGGGTAATTTTTGTATTTTTTGGTACAGATGGGGTTTTGCCATGTTGGTTGGTCTTGAACTCTTGACCTCAAGTGATCTGCCCACCTTGGTCTTCCAAAGTGCTGGGATTACAGGCATGAGTGACCATGCCTGGCCTTTTGATCCACCTTGAGTTCACTTTTGTATAAAGTGAGAAATGAAGATCCAGTTTCATTCTTCTACTTGTGGCTTGCCAGTAATCCCAGAACAATTTGTTGGACAGGGTGTCCCTTCCTTACTTTACGTTTTTGTTTGCTTTATCTAGGATCAGTTGGCTGTAAGTTGGCTTTATTTCTGTGTTGTCTATTCTGTTCCATCGGTCTGTGTACTTATTTCTATACCAGTACCATGCTGTTTTGGTGAGTATAGTCTTATAGTATAGTTTGAAGCTGGGTAATGTGATGCCTCCAGATTTGTTCTTTTTGCTTAGTCTTACTTTGGCTGTGTGGGCTTTTTTTTTTTTTTTTTTGGTTCCATATGAATTTGAGGATTGTTTTTTCTAGTTCTGTGAAAAATGATGATGGTATTTTGAAGGGAATTGCATTGAATTTGTAGATTGCTTTTGGCTGTGTGGTCCTTTTCACAATATTGATTCTACCCATCCATGAGCATGGGATGTGTTTCCATTTGTTTGTGTCATCTATGATACTTTCAGCAGTGTTTTGTAGTTTTGCTTGTAGAAGTCTTTCACCTCCTTGGTTAGATATATTCTTAAGTATTTTGTGTGTGTGTGTGTGTGTGTGTGTGTGTGTGTGCACAGCTATTGTAAAAGGGATTGAGTTCTTGACTTGATTCTCAGCTTAGTCACTATTGGTGTCTAACAGTGCTTCTGATATGTGTACATTGATTTTGTATCCTGAAACTTTACTGAATTCATTTATCAAATCTAGGAGCTTTTTGGATGGATCTTTAGGATTTTCTAGATGTTCAATCATATCATCAGTGAACAGTGACAGTTTGACTTCCTTTTTACCAATTTGGATGCCCTTTATTTTTTCTTTTGTCTGATTGCTCTGGCTAGTACTTCCAGAACTATGTTGACTAGAAGTGGTGAAAGTGGGCATCCTTATCTTGTTCCAGTTCTCAGGGGAAATGCTTTCAACTTTTCCTTGTTCAGTATAATGTTGACTGTGGGCTTGTCATAGATGGCTTTTATTATCTTGAGGTATGTCCCTTCTATGCTGATTTTTCTGAAGGTTTTAATCTTTATGATTCTTGATTTTGTCAAACGAGTTTTCTGCATATGTTGAGATGATCATGTGATTTTTGGTTTTGATTCTGTTTATGTGGTGTGTCACATCTATTGACTTGTGTGTATTAAACCATCCCTGCATCACTGGTATGAAATCCACTTGGTCATGGTGGATTATCTTTTTGATGTGCTGTTGGATTCAGTTAGCTAGTATTTTGTTGAGGATTTTTGCAAATATGTTCATCAGGGATATTGGTTGTAGTTTTTATTATTGTTGTTTTTATGTCCTCTCCTGGTTTTGTTATTAGGGTGATACTGGCTGCATAGAATGATTTATGGAGGATTCCCTCTTTCTCCATTATTTGGAATAGTTTCAATTCCAAAAGATAGAGAAATACCAATTCTTATTTCAATGTCTGATAGAATTCAGCTGTGACTCTATCTGGTCCTGGACCTTTTTTTGTTGGCATTTTATTTTATTTAAAAAATTTTTTATTTCCACAGGTTATTGGGTAACAGGTAGTGTTTGGTTACATGAGTAAGTTCCCTTTTTTTTTTTTTTTTTTTGAGACAGAGCCTCACTCTGTCGCCCAGGCTGGAGTGCAGTGGCTTGATCTCGGCTCACTGCAAGCTCCACCTCCTGTGTTCATGCCATTCTCCTGCCTCAGCCTCCTGATTAGCTGGGACTACAGGCGCCCACCACCATGCCCAGCTAATTTTTTGTATTTTTAGTACAGACAGGGTTTCACCGTGTTAGCCAGGATGGTCTTGATTCCCTGACCTTGTGATCTGCCCACCTCAGCCTCTCAAAGTGCTGGGATTACAGGCGTGAGTCATCACACCCGGCCATGAGTAAGTTCTTTAGTGGTGATTTGTGAGATTTTGGTGCATCCATCACCTGAGTAGTATATACTATACCCAGTTTGTAGTCTTTTATTCCCCACCCCTTCTCACTCCTTTGCCCTGAGTCCCCAAAGTCCACTGTGTCATTCTTACGCCTTTGCATCCTTATAGCTTAGCTCCCACTTATGAGTAAGGACATAAAATATTTGGTTTTCCATTCCTGAGTTACTTCACTTAGAATAATAGTCTCCAATCTCATCCAGGTTGCTGTGAATGCTAATAACTCATTCCTTTTTATAGTTGAGTAGTATTCCATCATATATATACATACCAGTTTTTTTTATACACTCATTGTTTGATGGGCATTTGGGTTGGTTCCACATTTTTGCAACTGGGAATTGTGCTGTTATAAACATGAGTGTGCAAGTATGTTTTTTGTATAATGACTTCTTTTCCTCTGGGTAGATATCCAGTAGTGGGATTGCTGGATCAAATGGTAGTTCTACTTTTAGTTCTTTAAAGAATCTTTACATTGTTTTCCATAGTGGTTGTACTAGTTTACATTCCCACCAGCAGTGTAGAAGTGTTCCCTGTTCACCATATGCATGCCACCATCTATTATTTTTTGATTTTTGGATTATGGCCATTCTTTCAGGAGTAAGGTGGTATCACACTCTGGTTTTGATTGGCATTTCTCTGATCATTGGTGATGCTGAGCATTTTTTCATATGTTTGTTGACCATTTGTATATCTTCTTTTGAGAATTGTCTATTCATGTCCTTAGCCCACTTTTTGATGGGGTTGTTTTTTTCTTGCTAATTTGTTTGAGTTCATTGTAGATTCTGGATATTAGTCCTTTGTCAGATGTATAGATTGTGAAGATTTTCTCCCACTTGGTGGGTTACCTGTTTACTCTGCTGACTGCTCCTTTTGCTGTGCAAAAGCTCTTTAGTTTAATGAAGTCCCATCTATTTATCTTTGTTTTTATTGAATTTGCTTTTGGGTACTTGGTCATGAAATCCTTGCTTAAGCTAATGTCTAGAAGAGTTCTTCCAATGTTATCTTCTAGAATTTTTATAGTTTCAGGTCTTAGATGTAAGTCCTTGATCCATCTTGAGTTGATTTTTGTATAAGGTGACTGATGAAGATCCAGATTTATTCTCCTACATGTGGCCTGCCAATTATCCCAGCACCATTTGTTGAATAGGGTGTCCTTTCCCCATTTTATGTTTTTGTTTGCTTTATCAAAGATCAGTTGACTGTAGGTATTTGGGTTTATTTCTGTGTTTTGAAAAAATTACCAATTTTTATCTCGCTGCTTGTTATTGGTTTGTTCAGAGTTTCTATTTCTTCCTGGTTTAATCTAGGAGGTTGTATATGTCCAGAAATTTTTCAGTCTCCTCTCAGTTTTCTAGTTCGTGCACATAAAGGCATTCATAGTAGCCTTGAATGATCTTTTGTATGTCTGTGGTATTGGTTATAATATCTCCCATTTTGTTTCTAATCGAGCTTACTTGGATCTTCTCTCTTCTTGGTGAATCTTGCTAATGGTCTATCAATATTGTTCATCTTTTCAAAGAACAAGCTTTTGTTTTATTTATCTTTTGTATTTTTTGTTTCAATTTTATTTAATTCTGCTCTGTTCTTTGTTATTTCTTTTCTTCCACTGGGTTTGGGTTGGTTTGTTCTTGTTTCTCTATTTCCTTGAGATGTGACCTTAGGTCTATTTGTGCCCCTTTAGACTTTTTGATGTAGGCATATAATGCTATGAACTTTCCTCTTAACACTGCTTTTGCTGTATCCCAGAGTTTTTGATAGATTGTGTTACTATCATTCAGTTCAAGGAATTTTTAAATTTTCATCTTGATTTCATTGTTGACCCACTGATCATTCACGAGCAGATTATTTAATTTTCATATATTTGCATGGTTTTGAGGGTTTCTTTTGGAATTGATTTCCAATTTTATTCCACTGTGGTCTGAGAGTACTTGATATAATTTTGATTTTCTTAAATTTGTTGAGACTTGTTTTGTGGCCTATCATATGGTCTATCTTGAAGAATGTTCCATATGCTGATGAATATAATGTATATTCCTCAGCTGTTGGGTAGAATGTTCTGTAAATATCTGTTGGTCCATTTGTTCTAGGGTATAGTTTAAGTCCATTGTTACTTTGTTGACTTTCTGTCTTGATGACCTGTCTAGTGCTTTCAATGGAATACTGAAGTCCCCCACTATTATTGTGTTGCTGTCTATCTCATTTCTTAGGTCTAGTAGTAATTGTTTCATAAATTTGTGAGCTCCAGTGTCAGATGGATATATATTTAGGACTGTGATATTTTCCTGTTGGATTAGTCCTTTTATCATTATATAATGTCCCTCTTTTTCCTTTAAACTATTGTTGCTTTAAAGCCTGTTTTGTCTGTGTTAGGTTTTAAGTGCAGGCTTTATGTCCAGCATAAGACCTATAGAGGCAGGAGACCAGCTTAATGTCAGTGCCCGCCCCTGCTTACAGGCTGGGGCCATCTGTAGGCCTGGGCAGGAGGGGTTTGGGGAGACATGGCCTGCTGTCTGGGAAAATATTGATAACATGTTCGCAGGATGAGGCATTTCTGACCCTTGTTGTGGTGGAACGTGGTGTTCCTTGTACTTTCTCCCAGCAGAATATGATAAGAGGCAGGCTATTTCTCATGGCCTGAATCCCTGTGGAATATTTCACTTTAAGCAAGGTCTGTGAAATGGCGGGGGACTTACAAAATGGTGCAGATTGGACTTTCTTGCCTTCTACTTTAATATAAAAGAAAGAGGGGCGTTGTTGATTATCTGGCTGTTTCCTGTCGAATTAGGGGACTGTAACCAGGGTTTGGATTTTGAAGTAGTGGGTGTTCGACTTTAGAGTTGTTTTCCTGGAAGCGCTGATACTGGACTTAGTGGAGGAGAACGATGGTATCAATGTGTTTCTGGATGACTGCCTGGACAAGGGAGTTCAGCTTTTGGGAGATTGACTGGGCTATGAAGGTGAGTATATATGGGCCAATTGTTAGCTAAGAGGAGGAAGATTAAGGGCCCTGAGAAAGGGGTAACCTGCTATCACGGTTCTGAGTGCAGCAGGGATGTTTAGTCTGAAACAAGAAAGGTTCCCTCATACCCCTTGCAGGGTGTGCCATGGGGTTGCGGCTGCTTCTTCAGTGCCCTGCTGCTCAAACCTCTAGGGGAGCATACAGATGGGCAGGCTGTGGGGCTCTGACCCCACGACAGTGTCTAGGGATGAGTGTTTACAGCTGAGGCCCCAGTGGGCGTGTGTTAGTGTGCTCTTTTAGTTTAGCCATTTATAGGCGACTTGTGTTAACCAGCTCAATTAGACTCTTTACCTTGTTGCAAGGACAGAGGGCTTTCTGTATCCTGTGATCCTTGGATCACACATGGGCTTGGAAAATGAATGCAAGGTTTTACTGAGTGGAAGTAGCTCTCAGCAGATGTGGAAACCAGAAGGGAGATGGTTTTCCCCTGGTTCAGGCCGCTTGGCACCCCGGGCTCTCCTCTGACTGCCCCCACCAAACTCCATGTAGTTCTGCTGTTTCGGTGGCCTGCCAGCATGCTATTGCCTGTTGGTGCATTCCTCTCAACGTCCAGCCACCCGTGTGTTCCTCCGCTGATACATTCCTCCGCTGATACGTTCCTCCGCTGATACGTTCCTCCGCTGATACGTTCCTCCCCGACATGTTCCTCCGCTGACGTGTTCCTCCGTGGATATGTTCCTCCGCTGATATGCTCCTCTCAAGGTCCAGCTGCCTGTGTGTTCTTCCGCTGATCTGCTCCTCTTGACGTGCAGCCGCTGTGTGTCTGCCTGCTAGCGTCCCGGGTTTTTATAGGCACAAGATGGGGGCATGGCAAGCGAGGGTGGTCTTGGGAAATGCAACATTTGGGCAGCAAATGCCTGTCCTCACCTAGGTTTATGGGAGTGGAGCCCTACCAGGGACCATGCCTTCCTCTACCCAGCACGTCCCTTCTCCCCTTCCATATCATTTAAAGGGACCACACTCTTCCCTTCCCAGCACTTACGTATCAGTCCTGCGAACAGGGGATGATGTGTATAGTTAGTCTGGTGTGTGCGGAGGAGGAGGAAATAGAGATTAGGAAAGGAACCTGAATAGTTTGGTTGTTAGGCAAAATGTTAATGTCTGGAGATTTAAACACCAGTGTGTATGTTCCTGACCAACTTGCCTGCAGGCAAAGATAAGAGTTTGTGCTACACAGAAAGAAAACAATAGGGGTGGGCAGACAAAAGTTGTAGGTTATGGTGGCCAGCCATGAGAAGGTGGGGGTTGAATCCTGGATAAAGTTTTTGTTCCAACTTTTTGTTTTTCCAAGTTGAATAGTTGTTGAAGGGGGCCAGCCCCTCTACACCTGTGGCTATTTCTCGTCAGGTGGGATGAGAGACCGAGAAAAGAAATAAGACACAGAGAAAAAGTATAGAGAGAGAAGAGTGGACCCAGGGGACCAGCGCTCAGCATACGAAGGACCAGCGCTGGCACTGGTCTCTGAGTTCCTTCAGTATTTATTGATCACTATCTCTACTATCTTGGTGAGGGGGATGTGGCAGGACTATAGGGTAATGGTGGAGAGAGGGTCAGCAGGGAAACATGTGAGCAAAGGTCTCTGTGTCATAAATAAGGTTAAGGAAAGGAGCTGTGCCTTGATGTGAGAGTAGGCCAGATTTATGTTTGACTTTACACAAGCATCTCAGTGCGGTAAAGAGCAGTATTGCCACCAGCATGTCTCACCTCCAGCCATAAGGCGGTTTTCTCTTATCTCAGTAAATATAATGTATGATCGAGTTTTACACCAAGACATTCCATTCCCAGGGATGAGCAGGAGACAGATAGATGCCTTCCTCTTATCTCAATTGTAAAGAGGCCTTCCTCTTTCACTAATCCTCCTCAGCACAGGCCCTTTATGGGTGCCGGGCTGGGGAATGGTCAGGTCTTTCCCTTCCCATAAGGCCATAGCTCAGGCTGTCTCAGTGGGGAGAAACCTTGGACAATACCCAGGCTTTCTTGGGCAGAGGTCCCTGCGGCCTTCTGCAGTGCACTGTGTCCCTGGGTACTCGAGACTAGAGAATGGTGATGACTTTTACCAAGCATACTGCCTGCAAACACATTTTTAACAAAGCACATCCTGCACAGCCCTAAATCCATTAAACCTTGAGTCAACACAGCACATGTTTCTGTGAGCACAGGGTTGGGGCTAAAGTTACAGATTAACAGCATCTCAAGGCAGAATAATTTTTCTTAGTAGAAAACAAAATGGAGTTTCTTATGTCTTCTTTCTACATAGACACAGTAACAGTCTGATCTCTCTTTCTTTCCCTGACAGTTGTTAGTAAGGATATCCCCTGTGAAGGCTTGTTGGTCAGGGAGGAGATGAAGGCTGTTTGGTTTTGGAGAGACAGAGAGAGGGAGAGAGAGAAATGGGTTTTTGTAATTAATAGCCATTGTGGTTCTGATAGGGCTGAAGGATATAGGTTGCAGTCGAGAGAATGGATTGGCCGACTAGGTGAGATGTAGGTTTATTTTGGACCGGGTTCATGTGGTTAGATTAACAGGAAGGGCTGTGAACAGCTGGATTTGTGTGGACAAATCTAACAGTTGGAAGAAAGAGGGGAGCGTGACTGATTTAAGAGGTAATGTGTGAAGTTGACAAAGGGGGCCCTACTGCCAGAGGCTGGGGGTGGGGACTTAGAGTATCTCACAAAGAAGACAAAAGGAGATTTGAGTGGGAGTGAAATTTTGGAAGATACCCTGCAGCCATAGCTCCTGGATTAGTGTAGGAAATAGGAGTGGTCTATCCAGGGACGTGGGGAAGGAATACCAGGAAAGATCTGAAACAATGTACCAGATAAAAGATTTGAAATTGGAGGAAGAGAGTGTTACGGACCAGGGCCTTCTGGATTGGCAACTTCTGGAATTTTTGTTAAGTGCCGCTAGGTTAGTCCTGTAAGAAAGGAAGAATTTTGGGGTGGGGGGGGTGGGGAGGGAATTTCTGGATGTAAAATTGGTGCTCTTTTTAGTTTGGAATGGTGTATCCCGTGTGGAAAGGATGTTAGCTTTCCCGATGTGGGAGTAATTAGAATAACCTGGTGAGCACCCATCCACTTAGATTGGAGAAGGGAGGAGGAGAAGTCTGTGATCCAGACCCAGTCCACTTGTTGTAGGGACAGGGAGGTGTGTTTTGATGATGGACCTTTAGGCTGGGGCAAGTAAGTGTTTGCGTACTGTCTTATTAGATGTTGAGTGAGGTGTCATGCAGGCCAACTACCCAGTATAGAAGGGGGAGGAGAAACAGGGAGATTCTGGAGGATAAAGGGGCATTGTACATGAGTTTAAATAGGCTTAGGCTGAGGGGATTTTAGGGCATGGCTCATAAACCCATGAGGGCCAATGGGAGAAGTGAAGTTCAGGCCATCTTAACCTCTAGGGACTGTTTGGTTACTTGTTGTTTTAAAAGGGCAATGGCCTGCTTAATTTTACCTGAAGATTGGTGGTGATAAGGAATATGGAATGCCCATTTAATGTTTAGAGTCTTCGCTAGCTGTTGATTAACCTGTGAAACAAATGCTTGCCTGTTGTCTGACTGGATAGAAGAGGGGAGTCCAAATGGGAGGATAATGCAGGTAATACAGAGAATAGAAGTGACAGTGTGTGTGTGGTTTTTTTTTTTGATGGTGGTAGGAAAAGTTTCTGTCCATCCAGAGAATGTATCTATTATTGTCAGAAGGTACTGGATTTGTTTTACGGGGGGTCATGTGAGTGAAGTTGATTTGCCAGTCAGTCTTGCCCTGGCAGGTGTCTTCAGGCCTGGTGTGTGGGGAAAGGAGGTGGTTTGATAGCTCCCTGAGGGGAAGTTTGAGTGCAAAGGGAACATGCCTTAGTAATATCTTTGAGATTGGCAGTCATGGCAGGAGAATGTGAATAAGAGTTGGCATAGGGGGCGGTAACCAGTATGAAAATGGTTGTGTACATATGAAAGTGCAGAAGGTTCCTGGAACTTGGGCAAGACAATTTTATTACTGAGGTAAAACCATCCTCCTTCCTGAACAGCATCAGCCTGGATGAGTGAGGTTTGTTCTTCCTGGGTATATACAGGATGTATGTTGGGAAAAATGGGCAGTAATGATGGGGTTTTAAGGGGTGCCTGCCAGGCTGCTGAATTTGCTAAGAAGTTTTCATTGGTTTTGGCATTTGTAGCCTTTTGGTGTTCCTTGCAATAGATAATGGTGGCCTTTAGTGGTGGTTCAGCTACCTCCAGCAGTTTGTGTATGAGTTTGCCATTTCCTATGGGGATTCCTTTTGTAGTTAGAAAACCCCTTTTCTGCCAGATTAAGACCTGAGAGTGTAGGATATGGTATGCTTATTTGGAATTGGTGTAAATTGGTTAACCCTTTCCTTTTGCTAGGATGGGCAACTAACTCCTCTTGTTGACAGGTAGTTCTGCCTGTTGAGAGGTAGTATGGGGCTGGAGAGCATTGGATTCTAGGAGTTTGTTTTTGGCAATGATGACATAGCCAGCTGCTGGACATGGCTCCCTAAAAGAGCTTCCGTTAATGAACCACGTAGGTGTTCCCTGCAAAAGGGCTTGCAAAATGTGTTGGAAGTGGGAGGAGAGGGAGTCTAAGAGGTCCAGGCAGGAGTGAGAGAGCTCATGTGTTTACAGGGAGGAGGGTGGCCAGGTTAAGAGCTTTAATCTCTGGAGGGTGACTAGAGGGTTACCTATGAATAAGACATATACCTGCTATAAGCAAGATGACAGGAGGGATAGAAGGGATTGATGGCTTATGAGGTCCTGTAGGTTATGGGAAGATGCAATTGTAATGTGTTGGTTAGAGAGTGAGTTTCTGTGCCTCTGGGGCCAGCAATGTGGCCACACCCAATATTTTTAGGCAGAGTTGCCAGCCTTGGATGACAGAGTCCAGTTGTTTTGAGAGGTATGCAATAGTTTGTGGGGTGTTGCTGTATGTTTGGCAGAGTAGTCCAAGAGCAAGGCCTTGGTTAGAATGTACATACAGAGTAAAGGGCTTGGTGGGGTTGGGCAGTCCCAGTGCTGGGGTCATTAAAAGGACTTTTTTTTTTTTAAAGTTTTTAAAGTGGTAGTTGATGGGGCAAGCTGAGTTCAGGGGTTCTAGGATGGGCCTTGTGAGATACTTCCGGCTGTGAATTCATGTAGAGGAGCTTGGCCAGCAAGCTAAAGTCGGGAATTCCCAGTCGGAAGTATCCCACAAGGCCCAAGAAGGAGAGGAAGCCCTTCTTTATGAAGGGAAGGGACATGTCCCTTATTAGCTCCTTTGGTTGATTTGGGACGGCCAAAGAATTAGGGGTTAGAATAATCCCAAGGTAAGTGACCTGGGTTTGGGCTACCTGAGCCTTTGTGGGTGAGACCTGATATCCTCAACTATGGAGGAATTTTAAAAGCTGAGTGGTGTGTTGGACAGGTTAAAGGAGGGGCTACAGAGAAGGAGGTTATTGATGTATTGGAGGAGGGTGTTAGGAGCAAGGGGAAGTTCAGCTAGGTCCTTGGTGAAGGCCTGTTCAAATAGGAGGGGGCTATTCTGGAACCCCTGTGGAAGTCCATATTAGTTGGGTGGATGTGTGAGTATCAGGATCTGACCAAGTGAAAGTAAAAAGACTTTGGGAAGCCAGATCCAAGGGAATAGTAAAAAAGGCATTCTTTGGATCCAATACAGAAAAGTGTGTGGTAGATAGGGGAATATGGGAGACTAGAGTATGTGGGTTGGGGACCACTGGATGGATTGGAACAACTGCCTGGTTGTTAACTCAGAGATCCTGGACCAAGAAGTAAGACTCATCTGGTTTTTTTGACAGCCAGGATAGGAGTGTTGTGGGGAGAATTGACAGACTTGAGAACTTGAGCTTGTAAAAGTTTACAGATACTAGGTTTGAGGCCCCTGAGGCTGGCTGGGTTAAGGAGATATTGAGACTGATGAAGGGAAATGGAGGGGTTTTGGAGAGTTATTTTGACTGGTATGTGATGTTTGGCTATTGTGAGTCTAGAAACGTTCCAAACTTCAGGATCAACAGAAAGTAACAAGGTGGATAGTGAGGAAAGGCTGGAGCAGCAAGCATTCTGAGTGCATCCCCTAAGAAGGCAGGCCATGGTCACCTGGTGACTGGGAAGACCTCTCACCCAGTGCTGGGATTTTCTGGTGAATTGGAAGAAATAGGGATCTGGAAAGGAGGAAAAAGGAGAGTCACCCACTAATTGGAGACAGGTGTTGGATGTGATGAGAATGAGGGAAGGGGGCTGGGAACAGGGAGTCCACTCAGGATCTGGAAGCAGGTCCGGTTCTAGTTTTTTCTGCTTGCTGCTTTCCAGATTGCAAGAGAAGACTTACCCATTTAGAACCCAATCCCCATTCCAGGTTTTGGCACCCAAAATGTTAGATTTTGAAGAGAAGGTAAGGGTTAAAGAAAGACACAGAAAGAGAGGGAGAGAGGGCAGCTTAACAGCAAATCCAGGCTTTATGTCCAGCATAAGACCTATAGAGATGGGAGACCAACTTAATCCAAGTTCCCACCACTACTTACAGGCTGGGGCAATTGATAGGCCTGGGTGGGAGGGGAGTTGCGGGGCATGGCCTGTTGCCTGGGAAAATGTTGATAACGTGTTCCCAGGATGAGAGTTTTGGCCCTTTTCCGGCAGAATGTGGTGTTCCTTGCATTTTCTCCCAGCAGAATATAAGAGACAGGCTATTTCTCACAGCCTGAACCTCTTTGGAATGTTTCACTTTGACGAAGGTCTGCAAAATAGTGGGCATCTTAAAAAATGGTGCAGTTTGGGCTAACAATCTGATATAAGAATAGCTATTCCTGCTTGCTTTTGGTGTCCATCTTCATGGAATATCTTTTTCCACCCCCATACCTTAAGTTTAAGTGAGTCCTTATGTGTTAGATGAGTTTCTTGAAGACAGCAGATACTTGATTGGTGAATTCTTATCTATTCCGCCATTCTGTATCTTTTAAGTAGAGCATATAGGTCATTTAAACATTCAATGTGAGTATTGAAATGTGAGGTATTATTCAGTTTGTTGTGCTAGATGTTGCCTGAACACCTTGTTTTTATTTTGTTTTTTTATTTCATTGTGTTACTGTTTTATAGGTCCTGTGGGATTTATGCTTTAAGAAGGTTCTATTTTGGTGTATTTCAAGGTTTTGTTTGAAGATTTAGAACTCCTCTTTAGTAGTTCTTGTAGTGATGGCTTGGTAGTGGCAAATTCTCTCAGCATTTGTTTGTCTGAAAAGGACTTTATCTTTCTTTCATTTCTGAAGCTTAGTTTTGCTAGATACAAGATTCTTGGTTGATAATTGTTTTGTTTAAAGAGACTAAAGATACAACCCCCATCCCTTCTAGCTTGTAGGGTTTCTGCTGAGAAATCTGCTGTTAATCTGATAGGTTTTCCTTTATAGGTTACCTGATACCTTTGCTTCACAGCTCTTAAGATTATTTCCTTTGTCTTGATTTTAGATAACCTGATAATTATATGTCTAGGTGATGATCTTTTTGTGATGAATTTCCTGGGTGTTCTTTGAGCTTTTTGTATTTGGAAGTCTAGATCTCTAGCAAGGCCAGAAAAATTTTCCTCAATTGTTTCCTCAAATAAGTTTTCCAAACTTTTAGATTTCTTCTTTGGGAACACCAATTATTCATTCTTAGGTTTGGCCATTTAACATAATTTCAAACTTTTTGGAGGCTTTGTTCATTTTTTAAAAATTCTTTTTTCTTTTCTCTTTGTCAGATTGGGTTAATTAGAAAGCCTTGTTTTCAAGCTCTGAAAATATTTCTTCTATTGCTTTCTTCTATTCTTGAAACTTTCAAGTGTATTTTGCATTTCTGTAAGTGTGTCTTTTATTTCCTGAAGTTGCAATTGTTTTTTTATTTATGCTTTCTATTTCTCTAGAGACTTCTTTGTCCATATCCTGTATTATTTTTAAAATTTCTTTCTTTTTTTTTGTTTGAGACAGAGTTTGCTCTTGTTGCCCAGGCTGGAGTTCAATGGCATGATCTCGACTCACTGCAACCTCTGCCTCCTGGGTTCAAGTGATTTTCCTGCCTCAGCCTCTGGAGTAGCTGGGATTACAGGCCTGTGCCACCACACCTGGCTAATTTTGTATTTTTAGTAGAGACAGGGTTTCTCCATGTTGGTCACGCTGGTCTCGAACTCCCGACCTCAGCTGACCTGCCCACCTCAGCCTCCCAAACTGCTGGGATTACAGGCATAAGCCACCACACCTGGCCTTTTAAAAATTTCTTTAAGTTGGTTTTCACCTTTCTCTGGTGCCTCCTCAAGTAGCTGAATAATTGACCTTCTGAATTCTTTCTCTGGCAATTCAGAGATTTCTTCTTGGTTTGGATTTATTGGTGGTGAGCTAGTGTGATCTTATGGGGGTGTTAAAGAACCTTGCTCTGTCATATTACCAGAATTGATTTTCTGGTTCCTTCTCATTTGAGTAGACTATGTCAGAGGAAAGATCTGGGGTTCAAGGGTTGCTGTTCAGATTCTTTTGTTCCATGGGGTGATCCCTTGATGTGGTGCTCTCCCCTTTCCTTTAGGGATGGGGCTTCCTGACAGCTGGATTACAGTGATCATTATTGTTCTTCTGGGTCTAGCCATCCAGCAGAGCTACTGGGCTCTGGGCTGGTACTGGGGAACGCCTTCAAAGAGTCCTGTGATGTGATCCATCTTCAGGTCTCTCAGCCATGAATACCAGCACCTGCTTCAGTGGAGGTAGCAGGGAAGTGAAGAGGACTCTGTGAGGGTCCTTGGTTGTAGTTTTATTTGGTGTGCTGGTTTTCTTGAATGCTGGTTGTGCTAGCAGTGAAATTGTCACATGGACAGACTCAGGACCTCTAGTTGGCCAGGATGTTACAGGCAGTGGAATTAGCTGTTATTTTCTCCTTTCTTGGAGCAGGGTTGTTCTGTTATGAGTTGCTATAATGGCTTGCATTGGCTGGCCTCCAGCTAGGGGCTGGTGCTTTCAAGAGACCATCAGCTGTGGTAGTATGAGGAAATACAAGTTTGCCCTAAGGTTGCCTAAGTAAGTATTCAGGTTTTTCAGGCAATGGGCGGGATCATAGAGCTCCCAAGAGATTATGTTTTTTGTCTTTGGCTACCAGGGCTGGTAGAGATGGACCATCAGTTGGGAGCAGGGTTAGGCATGTCTGAGCTCAGACTCTTCTTGGGTGGGGCTTGCTGCAATGGCTGTGGGGGATAGGGATGTGGTTCTCAGGCCAATGACATTAGGTTCCCGGGGGGATTATGCATGCTTTTGCTGTGTCATGCAGGTCACCAGGGAAGTAGGGGGAAGCTGGCAGTGACAGGCTTCACCCAGTTCCCATGCAGCCAGCAAGACTAGTCTCATTCCCACTGTACTCCACCACCAGCACTGAGTTCATATCCAGGCATCTGGTGAGCAGGGCTGAGATTTTGCCCCAGGTTACAAGCCTCCCTGCTGAGAAAGCAAGCAGGGCTTTTAGGCCCTGCCCTTCCCTGACTGCGGTGGATTCTGTGGTCATATCTGCACATCCTGTTCCCTGCCACCACCACCCCCCAAAAAAAATCTGCCCAGGAAAGTTCACAGCTAGTCAAAATTATTATAAGATTTAACTGGAAGTTTCCTTCTCCCTGTGATCTTTCCCCAATTACACTAGCAGCCCTCCCCAAGGACCCCTGTGAGACAAAGTCAGAAATGGCTTTCCTGGGGATCAGGAATGCCCACAGGACTCTTCCTGCTGCTTCTTCTACTTTATATTTTGCTCTGCTCTCTAAATTCATTTCAGCTCTAGGTAAGGTTAAATCCTTCTGTAATCCCAGCACTTTGAGAGGCCAAGGCAGGAGGATTGCTTGAGTCCAGGAGTTTGAGATAACAACATAACAAGACCCCATCTCTACAAGAAACAAATTAACTGGGCATGGTGGTAAATGCCTGTAGTCCCTGATGTTCAGGAGACTGAGGGAGGAGGATCACTTGTGCCCAGGAGTTTGAAGTTGCAGTAGACTATGATTGGACACTGCACTCTGGCATGGGTGACAGATTGAGACCCTGTCTCAAAAAAGGAAAAAAAGGATAAGTAATAATAGTGGGCAACTAAGTGGCCTAGACTGTAGAAGTTTTGGCAGTAACAGCAGTCCTGTAGTTGTTGATGTCCTCAGCGTCAAGGGCTTTTGGAGTCCTCCTATTCTCATTTTCCCCACAATGGGGTAACAGCTGAGGGTATTCCTCTTGGCATCAGATCTGACATTGTCTACACTCAGTTGTGGTGGTGTGGGTTCCAGGTGTAGGTGCTTGGAGAGGCTGTGGGACTGGGTTCCTAAGCTCAGTTAGGGTCTTGTGAACCTATTGTGGCACCTGAGTCTCGAGTTACAGGTTCACTGTCTGTGGATGTAGGTTGTCCATCGAGCAAGAATCTGTGACTGAGGCATTCCCCAGCATCTTGTGACCGGAGGCCTGAGTTGTAGCTGTGATTTTGCTCCAGAGGAGAGGGCTTCTCTGAGAAATTCCTCAATGAAATTGTTTATCTTATCATGAGGGTCAACTATGGCCAAAGCATGGACATTAATGTCTTTTGGAGGGCAGAATCACTGATTCTAGCCTCTGAGCAGTGGAAGGTGTCAATAAACTTGTTTCCTCAGGGTTTCTTCAAGCTTCCAAAAGCAATGTTATATCTGGCCCAGTAATGTTCATAGAGGACAAAACAAGGATTAAATAGACAGGAATTACACTTGGAGAACTATTCCACAATTCAGCTCTACATTGTTGCAAAGAATCAATGTCAGTAAAACTTTACAAATTGCTGCTGAGGAATGGAATAATTAAAAAATACTGGATTTAACACCAACTCTCCTTATTGCAATTTACTTAGTCTGATTCTACTAGCTCTTCTTTTGTTGTAAACATTTCCTATAAATAGGAAATATCATTTGAGAAAGTGAGGGGAAGTGGAGAGAGAGAGAGAGAGAGAAGCCATTTTTTGTGTGCCATGTCTTATAAGAACTTTACATACTCACTGTGTATCTGTGTGTATTCCATTCTGTACAGTTTTTAGGTAGTTCAAGAATTGCAGGCTTTTAATCAGATCACAAAAAGAATAGAACTTAAGCATTAGCTTGGTCAGGTTTCTTAAACTTAGGTTTATAATGTAACCATCTGTAATATATCTCTCATTTGACCCTGTGGGCCATAAACTAAAATTTATATACTAGATATTGTGGAATGCATTCTCACCACCAAACTATTCACAAAGAACCACAATGGACTGGTATGGGTTTTGTTTTGAGTCTTCTTTCTACTCTTGTATTCAAAATATTCTGCCCTTAAAGATTTTGTTTAAAATAGACAACAATATCATTAAACAAACAAACACACAAACAAAAAACTGTCCTTCCTACACTGTTCAATGTGTTCCTTTGTTATTTAGAAAGTTTGTTTTGCTTTACTATACCCTTTGCTATAGTATAGTAAAGCTATACTATATGTCCTTTGCTATACCCAGGCACTGTAATCTTTCACCTGGTTTCTTTAACTTTTGTGAAGGTATTTTTGTACATTGATAGTTGTTCAAGATGATGCAAAGGGATAAGCAATGGAGAGTCCTATTCAGCCATCTTACTTATGTGCATCTCCTCATCATTTTGCTTTTGTTTTTGTTTTAGCACATCCTACTTTCTGACACCACAAAATGCCCCAAATTTATCTTCTGTCTTTCAAAGCCCTGGAATTAGCCACGTGTTTTCTGAGATGTCATGGTTCTTTTCTTTTTCCTTTTTCTCAAAATGACATTTAGAAACAAATATCTGGGAACTAAGAGTGCTCATTGCTAGTGGGATGTCATTGCTTCAAAGCTGACAAATACACACACACACACACACACACAAACACTCACACTCATTTACTCAAATGATGAATTCATACTGATAACTCCAATTCCAATCCAAGATATCAACAAGTATTTTGTAAAAGAAAAATAAATCTTGAGGCCCCAAAATCACTAAGCTAAAGGGAAAAGTTAAGATGGGAACTGCTCAGGGCAAACTTGCCTCCCATTCTATTCAAAGTCACCCATCTGCTCACTGAGATAAATGTGTATCTGATTGCATCCTTTGGAGAGGCTAATCAGAAACTCAAAGGAATACAATGATTTGTCTCTTATCTACCTAAGACCTGGAAGCCCCCTACCCACTTCAAGTTGTCCTGCCTTTCTGGACCGAGCCAGTGTTCATCTTACATGTGTTGATTGATGTCTCATGTTTCCCTAAAATGTATAAAAACAAACTGTGCTCTGACTACCTTGGGCACATATCATCAGTACCTCCTGAGGCTGTGTCATGGGTGTGTGTCCTCAACCTTGGCAAAATAAACTTTCTAAATTAACTGAAACCTGTCTCAGATATTCAGCATTTACATTTTAGCAACCACAAAGGGATTCTGAGTGGAGGTACCCCTGATCTTTGACAAATCTCCTATAGGTGCTTGGTATCAGCATAAGCTAAGTTTATGGCCCAAATCAATAGAACAATTTGCTGAGGTCTGGGAGCACCCCCTCCAGAGTGTCACCTATGTCTGTGTGAAGAGACCACCAAACAGACTTTGTGTGAGAAATAAAGCTTTTTAATCACCTGGCTGCAGGCAGGCTGAGTATGAAAAGAGAGTCAGTAAAGGGAGATAGGGGTGGGGCAGTTTTATAGGATTTGGATAGGTAGTGGAAAATCTATTTTAAGTATTTTAGTTTCCTGACTGTGGGCATGTGAGTAAAGTCAATTTGCCAATCCTGGGCAGGGGCAAATCTCTGAGCTTGATGTCTAGGGAAGGGAGGGGGCCTGAACAATCCCTGGGGAGTAGTAGACTAGCAGATAGAACACTGAGAAGTGATTTCCTTGAGGATAGATTTCCATGATGGAAAGGAAATGAGAGGTTCTAAGAGACAGGCTAGTGGCTTGTAACCTACATGGAAGAGGTTATGAAATGATGACAGAATAGAATGAGCCTGTGAGGCTGGAAGGAGATATTTTCCTTGGTCTAAGAACCATTTGCCTTGTATGGGAAGAGATCGATTGGTGGAAGTTTCAGTGGGGGAGTAGGTGGGAGTGACCAAAGAGAAGGAGAAAAACTGGCAGTGAGGGACAGAAGTTGGAACGCTAGGTGCTTCTTTAGCTACCTTATCAGCATAAGCATTGGCCTGAGCAATGGGATCTGATGTCTTTTGATGGCCCTTGCAGTGAATGACTCCAGCTTCCTTTGGAAGTAAAGCAGCCTTGAGAAGAGTTTTTATTAAAGAGGCATTAATGATAGAGGATCCTTGCGTAGTGAGGAAACCTCTTTCAACCCATATAACAGCATGGTGGTGTAGGATATAGGAGGCATATTTAGAGTCAGTATAAATATTGATGTGTAGTCCTTTTGCAAGAGTGAGGGCCTGAGTTAAGGCAATGAGTTCGGCTTGCTGAGAGGTAGTGGATGGGGACAGAATGGTAGCCTCAATGATAGATGTGAAAGATACTATAGCATAACCTGCCTATGCTGGTGAGTGGAGATTAGGCCTGGTGGAACTGCCATTAGTAAACCAAGTGTGATCAGGGTGAGGAACAGGAAAGAAGGAAATATGGGGAAATGGAGTGAATGTCAGGTGGATCAGAGAGATACAGCCGTGGGGGTCAGGTGTGGTATTAGGAATAATGTGGGGGCCAGCCTAAAACAGTAATGTCAAGTTGTTTGGACAGAAAGGCTACAGGGTGCGGTCCCAGCTCTTGTGTAGGAATTTTGACCGCACAGCCCTGCACTTTGTCTGTGTGTAATGAAAAGTGTTGGGATGAGTTAGGGAGATCTAGGGTGGGAGCAGCTTTTAGGGCTGTTTTTAAGGAATGGAAAGAAGAGTGGTGAAAGGATTTAGGATCTATGGGGTCAGCTAGGTTTACTTTTGTGAGTTTATATAATGGTTTAGTCAGGTTGGCAAAACCAGGTATCCAAAGGTGAAAGTACCTGACCATGCCTAGGAAGGAAAGCAGTTGTTACTTTGTAGAAGGGGTTGGGGTTTGGGAGATTAGCTGGACATGATCAGCAGGGAGAGCACATGTGTTTTTATTAAGAATTATGCTGAGATAGGTAATGGATGAGGAAGAAATTTGGGCTTTGGAGGGAGATACGCAATATTCTTTTGAGAATAGATGTTGGAGGAGCAGGAGGGTGTCCTGTTGGGAAGATTTGTAGGAGGGGCTATAAAGTAGAAGGTTGTCAAAATATTCAATAAGGTGAGAAGCAGACGGACGGAAAGAAAGTAAATCATGAGAAAGGGCTCGACTGAAGTAATGGGGGCTGTTCCTGAAGCCTTGCAGCAGTACAGCCTAGGTATGTTGTTGAGACTGATGGGTGTCAGGGTCAGTCCAAGTAAAAGCAAAGAGGGGCTGGGATGAGGGGTGTAGGGGAATAATGGAAAAAGCACCTTTAAGATCAAGAATGGAATAGTGAGTTGTGGAGGGAGGTATTGAGGACAAAAGAGTGTACCAGTTGGGCACCACAGGGTGGATAGGCAAAACAATTTGGTTGATAAGGTGGAGATCCTGAACTTACCTGTAGGACTTGTCCAGTTTTTGGACAGGTAAAATGGGGGAATTGTAAAGAGAATTTATAGGCTTTAGGAGGCCATGCTGTAACAGGCAATTGATAACAGGATTTAATCCTTTTAAAGCCTGCTGTGGGATGGAATATTGGCATTGAGTGGGGTAAGGGTGATTAGGTTTTAATGGGATAGTAATGGGTGTGTGATTGGTTGCCAGGGAGGGAGTAGAGGTGTCCCATATCTGTGGGTTAAGGTAGTGGGATATGAGAGGAAGATGCAAAGGAGGCTTTGGGTTGGGAAGAAGGGTGGCAATGAGCTGTGGCTGTAGTCCAGGAATAGTCAGGGAAGCAGATAATTTGGTTAAAATGTCTCAGCCTAATAAGGGAACAGGGCAGGTGGGGATAACTAAAAAAGAGTGCATAAAAGAATGTTGTCCAAGTTGGCACGAGAGTGGGGGAGTTTTAAGGGATTTTGAAGCTTGGCCGTCAATACCCACAACAGTTATGGGGGCAAGGGAAACAGCCCCTTGAAAAGAAGGTAATGTGGAGAGGGTAGCCCCCATATCAATTAAGCAGGGGACGGACTTACCGTCCACTGTGAGAGTTACCTGAAGCTAGGCATGCGTGATGGTCCAGGGGGCTTCCGAGGTGATTGGGCAGTGTAAGTCTTCAGCCACTAAGCTGAGCAGATCTGGGAAGGAGTCAGTCAGTCAGAGAACTTTGGGCCAGAGCTTTAGGGGCTCTAGGAGTAGCTGCTGGGTGAGCTGGGCAGTCTGATTTCCAGTGGGTCCCTGCACAGATGGGACACTGCTTGGGAGGAATCCTGGGCTGTGAGCATTCCTTGGCCCAGTGGCCAGATTTCTGGCCCTTGAAGCAAGATCCTGATGGAGGAGGTCCTGTAGGAATGCTTGACCACTGCAGCTTAGGCATGTGTGGCTTAGGGATTTTGAAGTTCTTGTGTGCTGGAGGTATGGCTGGGTTTTTTCTCACAGCAGAGGCAAGTAATTGTAACTCAGAAATGCATTACTGTCTAGCTGCCTCCTCTCTATTATTGTACACCTTGAAGGCAAGGATGATTAATTCCTGTTGTGGGGTTTGAGGGCTGGATTCTAATTTTTGAAGTTGTATTTAATGTCTGGAGCAGATTAGGTAATAAAATGCATGTTGAGAATAAGACAGCCTTCTGGTCCCTCTGGGTCCAAGGCTGTAAAGCGTCTAAGGGTTGTTGCCAAACAAGCCATGGACTGGGTTGGGTTTTTATATTTGATGAAAAAGAGCCTAAATGCTAACTGATTTGGGAGAGGTTGGATAAAGAAAAAGGAGCATTAACCTTGACTATGCCTTTAGCTCCAGCCACCTCTTTAAGAGGAAATTGTTGGGCAGGTGGGGGAGGGCTAGTCACGGAATGAAACTGTAAGCCAGACTGGGTGTGAGGAGGGGAGGTGATAGAAGGATTATAGGATGGAGGAGTGGAGGCTGAGGAAGAATTGGAGCCTGATTCAGCCTGGCAGGGAGCGATCTGAGGTGGAGCAGTCTAGGGAGGAGGGGAGAGGTCAGATGGGTCGGTAGAAAAGGAAGATAGAAAAGACTCAGCAGCGTTTGGGGTTGGGACTGAGGGGACAGAGGGGAGGGAAAGGAGGATTTGGGATGGGTCGCATTGGGAACAGAGACTAGGGTGGGACTGATGTGTAAAAGAATGCCTGGATATCAGGCATCTCAGACCATGTGCCCATTTTACGACAATTATCTAGATCTTGTAGGATGGAGAAATTGAAAGTGCCATTTTCTGGTTATTTGGAACCATTGTTGAGTATGTATTGGGGTCAAGCAGTATTGCAGAAGAAAATAAGGCATTTAGGTTTTAGGTCAGGTGTGAGTTGAAGAGGTTTTAAGTGCTTGAGAACACAGGATAAGGGAGAAACAGGAGGAATGGAGGGTGGAAAGTTGCCCATAGTGAAGGAGGCAAGCCCAGAGAAAAGAGAGGGTAGAGACACGGAGAGAAGTGGTTGGTGGTGGTACTTGCCCCCCTGGGGAGGTGGTGCTTGCTACCAAGGTGAAAGATCAAGGCAGGCATCCCTGCGGTGATCAAACACCTCTGAAATGTGGGTGAATAATCAGGCAGGCATCACCACAGTGATTAAACATGAAGGGAAGACTGTCTTCCCAAGTTCATGACTGGCACTGGAGTTTTGGGTTCATGGATAAAACATATCTCCTCTGTCTCTACCAGAAAAGGAAAGGAACTGAAATTAAGAGAAGGGAGAGATTGAAGGGTGGCACCAAAATTGAAAGGAGAAAGAGGTTGAGGGATAGTGACAGAGGTTGGAGAAGAGAGTAAAAAGAGGCTGCTTACCCAATTTAAAATGTGAGATGTTCCTTGGGCTGGTTGGTCTGAGGACCCAAGGTCATAGGTGGATCTTTCTCATGGAGCAAACAGCAGGAGGACAGGGGATTGATCTCCCAATGGAGGCTCCCCTATCCAAGTCTGAGCACCAAATGTCATGCGTGTCCATGTGCAGGCTGCACCCAGATGAAATAAACAGCTTTATTGCTCACACAAAGCCTGTCTGATGGTTTCTTCACATGGATGCGTGTGACACAGAGAATCTCTGATCTCCCAAAATTTGGTGGAGATCTAAAGTTTATTTTGCTGTACAACTCTACCCACCCCATCCTTTTTTTTTGAGTTTTACTTGCTTCCAACAAGGAAAGCAAGATTTCCTGTTTCCATGATGTTGGAAGGCAGGTAACTCCTTTATGGAATTTGAGCTCACTCCCAGCAGGCAGGATGAGTTTGAGTTTCTTCCTGGTTCTAGGATGGTAGAGGACAGTCTTCAGCCTGAGACCCATTCCTAGGTAAGTAGCTGAATTTGGGTTTTGTCTTATCTAAAGTCTAACAACCAGCTTGTCTTAATTTCTTTTTACCATTAGAGTGCTCAGCGGTCATATTGTTGGGTTTTTTTTGTTGTTGTTTCTTCCAGTCTTTTGCCAATCAGATTTGACCAACTCTACCTGACTTGGTTAAATCCAAGTGAGAATTCCAAATTATGGGTAACAAAGCCTCTCTAATTTGGTTAAAATTCCTTGCAACTGCAAAAGAGGAAAAAACAAACAAAAATCCCCAAAACCATGTGCTTGGTTTCTGTGTTTACTTCCTATCTTAAAAAAAAGTTCTTTTACTTTTTTTCCACCCTATATCTCCTTCCCTCTCTTGCCACCTGCAGCACCAAAAATCTAGAACAGGCTTTTAATGACTTGAACCCCTTTAAATAATTCAGAACAAAGGCACCAATCACCCTTTTTGGGATGTTCTTCTTTCTTTGTGGAATTTCGAGAGTCATGGGCAGATTCTTCTTAGGTCTAAAGCTCTGTTTTCCTGTATTGAATGAGCTGACCTTTTTGGCTTTGGGGGTACCAGAGATTACTTTGTACTGTGAGAGGATTTTACCTTGGCATGTGTTATGGCAAATGGGAGCTACAAAGTAGGGGTGGCTGAGTACAGTTTACAGAAAGTGGTCTTGGCTGTTGTTTCTTATTTTTTCCTAGGAAGTTGTTTAAGGATCCTAATTCTAGTTTGGAGATACATTCTAAAGGGTCTTCTCTATTTACTTTTTCTCCCAAAATTAATCTTGAATGAGCTTGTCTGTGTGCATTTGGGTGAGAAACTGTTGTTTTCATATGTAAATGAGAGACTGAGTTTTCTCAGCACTGAAGAGAAAGGTCATTTTGCTCCTCCCAGCCAAAAGGTGCCCCTGAGTAACCAGGGGCCTTGTGGGAGTGTCTGGGGGTTTAACCCCCTGTGATTTGCAGCAGCCCTGCAGGGAAATCCTCAACAACAATTAATTTGAAAGAATAACGCTCATCCAGGAAACTCATATAAGGGCTGATTGCCCAGTGTTTTGAGCCCTCTCTGAAGTCCTAGACCTCTGGAGAGAGAAACTGAGACATGTAAGAGGGTGGAAACAACTCAGTGGTGACACACTGTGGAGTCCTGCCCACAAGCAAGCACACATTGATCCACCACACAAAAACCCTAAGCCACAGCCCAGTTCCTCCTTTTAGGAAAAAAAAAAAAGTGGGAAACAAATGATGTAAGAATGAGGAGAAAACAAAGAGAATGACTCCTCTGTGAGCACTCTGTAGGTTTTATGGCATCTCTACTTGCCAGAGTTTATGTAAAATGGAAGTAGTATGGTCTTTGTGCACATTTACATTGAGAAAAAGAGCCCTAAGGTCAACCTGCAAAGTATAGAGTTCATAAGTTCTCTTTTTTTCTCTATTTTATTTTCTGCCTGCTTTAAATCTGCTGTTATTTTTCTATTAAGATAAAAACCACTGTTTGGATCCAACAGGTGTTTTGTTTGCAAGCTGGTGAATTTGTGTTTATCTCATGGCTAAAGTTCTGAAGTAAAAGCTATAGGATCTTTGTGTGTGTGTGTGTGTGTGTGTGTGTGTGTGTATGTATGTGTATATATTTAAAAGGCCTTTATAATTTCTATAATTTTATGTTTAATTGGCAATTCAATCCATTTTAATTTTCCTGTAACACACTAGACTTTTTCTCTCTGTACCTAATGATGTAAATTTTACTATTTGATTTTCACCTGATTTGTTTCCTTTGATATGCAAATTTAAGACGACTTAGCTGACAACTGCCTAGGGTTACCAATAATTTATACAGGTTATTGAAACAGGTTTTCAAGAATTTTAAAGTCTGAGAGGGAAAAAAGAGGTTTTTATGACTCTATAAGAGGTACTTCTATTGGCATGCCTAACACATCTATCTATTTATGTGTTGTGTACACAATGTTTCACTACTGAAAATATATAAAAGCTCTAATTAATTGGCTTAAGAAAATAAAAGCTCTTGAATCAAATAGTTTATCAGGAAAAAAGAAAAGAGTAGTCAAATGCTTTTTCAAGTTTAATAACTTAAGTAAAATCTTCAATAAATAAGATAGCCTTAAAATTGTTGGTAAAGTATAATAATATTAGAAATGTCTTAAGAATTTCCAGCATACATTTTTGTTTGTGCTTATGAATCAAGAAATTTTATACATATCCCTACCAAATACTATAAGGCATCAAAATTTGGAATAGGGGTTACAAAACTCTAAACCAAGCCCCAATCAGAATGATCTTTGCTTGTGTAATTTCTAATAAATAAGACATTGATATTTGTTTAATGAAACTAGCTACATCTTGAATTTAGTAAGATTACCATAACTTCTACTCTTGTGGCTTTAGGCAGTCTGGTCCACAGACAGTAAGGTTTGTTTTGGGAAAGGACTGTTATCATCTTTATTTCAAAGCTAAACTATAAACTAAGTTCCTCCAAAAGTTAGTTTGGCCTATGCCCAGGTATGAACAAGAACAGCTTGGAGGTTTAAAAGCAAGATAGAGTCAGTTAGGTCAGATCTTCTTCACTGTGTCTGTTATAATTTCGCAGTGGTGGTTCCATAAGTTTAAATGATGACTATGACAGTTTTCATAAACAATCTAGGCAAATGATTAAAATAAAATAATTAGGTAAGTGTAATGGACTAAATACTTGTAGACAAATGTCACAATTTAGAATCTAAAGTTATATTAAATTAAGTAATAGATATTTCATTATTTGGGTATTTTCCAATAAAAATATATTTGTAGGAAGACATTCTTTCTAAAAAAGTTGTGTTCTTTTTAAAAATGTTGAACAATTTTTGTCAAATTCAAAGCTTATTTAAAGGTTATATATAAAACAAAGTAAAAGGAACAAGGAAATAAGAGAGGTTTAAAGAAAGTTATAAAAATAAAGAGGGTTTTTTCTGGTAAGAAAACTTAAAGATACATAATTTTATATGAGAAAGAATCTTGTATGGTAAATTTAGTCCTAGAATAAAATGACTGGTTATTTAAGAAAGAGGGATGTTCAGGACAAACCAGAAAGTCCAGGCATATCATGAACGGTCTGTGTAAGTCACAATAAGAGGATTTATTTTAAAAAGCTTTTACACGATCAAGTTGTCTATAATTAAAGGAACATTATAATCTTCTTTCTAGAGACTGAGCTTGATGTAAAAAACTTATACACTAAATAATTGGTTAGAACAATGAAATTTTCTTAAGGAATTGATTTATTCTTAATAAATTATAAGAGCTTTTAATTTTTTTTAACCCTGATATGATTTGGCTCTGTGTCCCCACCCAAATCTCACCTTGAATTGTAGTGATCCCCACGTATCATGGGAAGGACACAGTGGGAGGTTATTGAATCATGAGGGTGGGTTTTTCCCATGCTGTTCTCATGATAGTGAATAAGACTCACAAAACCTGATGGTTTTATAAAGGGGAGTTCCCCTGCACATGTTATGTGCTCTTGCCTGCTGCCATGTCCCTTTGCTCTTCCTTGGTCTTCTGCCATGATTGTGAGGCCTCCCCAGCCATATGGAACTGTGAGTCCATTAAACCTCTTTCCTTTATAAATTACCCAGTCTCAGGTATGTCTTTATTGCCAGCATGAGAACAGATGAATACAAACCCAAAGTTCAACTTTTATTACATCTCACCATTTTTGGTTTTCTCTCTCCTTTTAAAGGGTGTGAAATAGTAACGCTTTCCTTCAACTTATTTTCAGCTCACATAAGTTTTTTCTTCAAGTTTTATTTGTTGTGGCCTAATGCTAACAATGTTTTCTTAAAGGTCTAAAGGAAATGTTTTCTTCCAACATAATATCCTGTGAAGTGCAGAAGGTCTTTTCTTTTGCCTTTTGGTAACTGGCCTAATAGATTTTAAGGTTTATTGAAACAATTCCTATGTATTATTATTAAGTTTTGGTTTGCTTAGGAAAAGACAGATAAAATTTTTTAAAATTAAGGTTATTATATTCATGTATCTTTCTGTATGTGCTTTTAAGTATTTGTGACATTGAGTTACAGGGCTTTGACTCCTGGGTCTAAAAAGGACACCAAGTCCTGCTATATCTTAAACACTGTCAGTAATTAAAGCCTCATCTTCAGGCCCAGTAGAAGACGCCAATAAAAATAAACTGCATTCTTAGACACAGGGCTAGAAATTAAAGCTAATCAACTCCTCAAGGCCCAGAGACTATCATGGAAGAGGTGGGCATGTGAGATTGTAAGGGCCAATTTTGAGAGATAAAATAAGTTCAGTTTCTCTATAAGTTAATCATTAATGTCAAAGGCACACTGATGCAAGACCAGCATATGGGACCCTGTGTCAGACTAACAAGAGCTTCTTGAAGCATTAACCAACTTTTTAATAAAGGTTATAGAAAGCTTATGGAAATTTTATGGTCAAGATTAAAACTTTATAGATTGTTTGTAAAATTTTGAAAAACAAATTTAATTGGCTTCATGCTGTTTTATTAGGGTTTATAGTTTGGAAAATGAAGTCTCCTTTCTCAAATAATAAAGGTTTTTGACTTTTTTTGGGGAAATACTTGAGTTATCACTTTGGTTAAATGAATGACTTATTTTACAATGACTTCTGATATCAAGTGTTTTAAAGCTTTGATATTTTACAAACTTTCCAAAATCAAATGATAAATTCTGTCTTTTTCTGACCTAATTAATTCTTTAAGATATTAGATTCCCTGAAGTCCAAAAATGACATAATTTTGCTTATTTGTATAAAAACTATACAGGAAATATTGTTAAATATGAAATTGTGTTTGGTTTTCTTTGGGTTATGTTTATATAAATATGTTATTGGTATGTGTTCTGAAATCATGGGAAACTTCTATAATTCTGATTGACTTAGTGTACATTATCTATAGTAATTATGTTATGTTAATTAGTTATGATCATTTAAAATAGTTATGTTAAATTATTGTGTGCCACAGAGGTAATAAATTCCCTTGTCAATTGTGTCTTTGACTATGGCTGCCCTGAAACTTTTTGTCATCCACAGACAATTGTCTTGTTTAGGTCCTCTTTAGAAGATGCTATTATAATCAGTTATGAAACTCTAACAGGTGCTCTTAAATACAAGTTTCTGATAACTTTGGAGATTGTGACATCAGAATAGAAGAAAAACTGTCATGACTCATGGAGAACTGAAATGTTCATGAATATGAAGCAGAACAGGAATTAACTACACAGACTGAACTAATAGAAGACTGAAGTAATCTTTTTGACTTTTTGCTTAAAATGTTGCTGATCCTTTGTTTTTTCAGAGTCAAGGACAATTTTCTTTTGAGCTATTAACAGCTTTTAACAATTTAGTATACTCCTATGGAACAAAATTTAGCACATATTTGTTTATCTCCACCTGATTTCTCCAGAATTTGGAAACTATTTGTGGGTATTCATAACTTATGGCAATACAGTTAATTGCATAAGTGCAGTAAGAATCTGTTTTCATTTATAATAGGACACAATTGGAGAAACTGGTTATTTTGCCAAGGCTTTGACTGGAATGGCATGCTTTCCTTTAAGGAATCAAACTTGAGTTATGGAGCCAATAAAAGCCCCTTGGGAAAACTGGCCTCATACCTAGTCTATACAGTCCCTGTACAGGGTTCCTGACCTGAGGTAAGTAAAGAATGACAGTTTCTGACAGGCCCAGGAGCCCCAAGTTTATCTTGGAACCTCAAGGGGAGAGGAATTCACCCAATTCAAGTATTTGATGGTAAAAATCTATGGCTGGGCTTGGCTTTAACAAAGTTTTATCTGAGATTCCTTCTATGGAACAAAGTTCCATCAAAGCCAATTTAAAAGCCTATGTAAAAAATAATTATTCTTGCTGCTGCACTGTGTACAAATAATCAGTCCAAGTATAATAAAGCAAATCAGTCCTACCATGATTTTTCTTTATTAAAAATGGGAAACTGCCGAGATCGCGCCACTGCACTCCAGCCTGGGCGACAGAGCGAGACTCCGTCTCAAAAAAAAAAAAAAAAAAAAAAAAAAAAAAAAAAAAAGGGAAACTGGAGAATGAAAAATTATGTTTCAAAAAATATAGTACACCTGTTTTTAGCTTGGATTGAATTCTAATTTTTCTTGGCTACAAGTCTTTCAAATAATGTTTTCCATTTTTTTCCTTCTTTATTCCTCCATTTTTCCTAATTTGGAGTCACTGAAAACTAAGCTGTGCTTTTGTAAAGCTCTGTGAACTGAAGATAGACAATTCAAACTTCAGAAGAAAATAACAGCAAACTATTTACATACATAAGCCGCTTTCATACCTGATGCATGGACCTCAGAGTAATGTGGCCTATCTTGATTTTCCAGGATTGTTCTTTCATTTGTTGTTGTTTTTCTCCCTTCCTCCCTGTATTTTCTCTTCAGAGGACATGAGACTTCACAACCTGCAAAAAATGAACTTTTGTAATAACTTTGGACCTACTCATCCAGGAATCCATGAGTAATCAGACAAAACCTGAGACTAGAGACTCATTTTCTTCTAAAATTCTTTCTCCAAACTATTTTTAAAAAGAAAAGGGGGAAATGTGAAAGGAAAGTAAATCTTGTGGCCCCCAAATCACTAAGCTAAAGGGAAAAGTCAAGCTTGGAACTGCTCAGGGCAAATTTGCCTCCCATTCTATTCAAAGTCACCCCCTGCCCACTAAGATAAATGCATATCTGATTGCCTCCTTTAGAGAGGCTAATCCGAAACTCAAAAGAATGCCACCATCTGTCTGTTATCTACCTATGACCTGGAAGCCCCCTCCCCACTTCAAATTGTCCTGCCTTTTCTTCGAGTAGTCCCACCCTTCTGGACCAAACCAATGTTCATCTTACCTATGTTGATTGATGTCTTATGTCTCCCTAAAATGTATAAAACCAAACTGTGCTCTGACCACCTTGGCCTGATGTCATCAGGGCCTCCTGAGGCTGTGTTGTGGATGTGTGTCATCAATCTTGGCAAAATAAACTTTCTAAATTAACTGAGACCTGTCTCAGATATTCAGGTTTCACAATTCTCAAACCTTCTCTTTTTCAATTTATAACTCTTTTATCTGACAGGAATTTTAAAATTTACAACATTTTTACTTATTCGTTCAATTGTAGTACAAATAAAGAAGTTTCAAAACTGATAACCCATACCTCTGTGAGAAACAAATTTACTAACTAGCAGGTAGTGTTTGTGTACATTTCTTTTTATCTTTAGCCTTATGGTATACCATAAAAGTACTGTTTTCTGAAGTTATTTAGGTCAGTCTTTTAGTTGTTTTCCTGCCTCCCTTAAGTGTGATTATGAAATTTATTTTTCATATAGTTATATTTCTTTGTGATTGTATTCTATTTTGGGTTCTATTCACATCCTAGTTGATTTTAATTATGTATTACTTTGCGGGGGGTGGGGTGATATGCAAAACTTTCCCTTGTGAAAAAAGATGAAAGTCATACTAAAAGGAATACTCAGAAGAGTGTTGCTTCTCACTTGTCTCTACTATTCTCTGTCCATTTTCTTCTTCTTTCCACCTAATTCCCTTCTCCTCCTGCAGATTTAGTTATCTTTTGTTAATGGCACCTCTGTGCAGTACCTCTGTTACCATTAATGCAGCAATGTTGACATATTATCAAACAAAGTTCACAGTTTAATTAGGGTTGACTCTTTGTGTTGTATATTCCATGGATTTTGACAAATGAATAAGGATGTGTTTCCACTTCTATAGTACCATACCACACAAACTAATTAACAGTATTAGTTATCTATTGCTGTGTAATAAGTTTTCAGAAACTTAAAATTTAAAACAAAACAAGCAGCTTAGAACCACTTAGATTTGTTATCTCACAAGACTGCAAACAAGATGCTGTTTGGACCATGTTCCTATGTGAAGATCATAACCCTCCACTTGGTCCTCCTCCATGCTCCTCCATGGCCTCAACTCCTAGAGGTCCTCTCCATAGGCAGTTACAACATGACAGTTACCTTCTTCAAGGCTACCAGGAGAATTTCTCAATTCAATCCGCTAAGGCAGAGTCTTCTATAATGTAATATAATCAAGTGACTGATTACCCCACATCCTTTGCTATATTCCATTAGTTAGAAGCAATTCAGAGGTTCTTCCTGC
This sequence comes from Pan paniscus, assembly GCF_029289425.2. Taxonomy (NCBI): domain Eukaryota; kingdom Metazoa; phylum Chordata; class Mammalia; order Primates; family Hominidae; genus Pan; species Pan paniscus. The sequence continues at coordinate 207,064,777 of NC_073249.2, read as the reverse complement.
ACTAAAGGAGGAAGGATTATTCAAAGGTGAACTCACTGGAGGTCCCTCTAGGGTGTGTCTATCATAGTAGCTGCATTCATTTTTGGTTGGTTCTTCCTGAAATTCTTTTGCATAAATGTGTAGATACACATATATTTTCTTTTAGCCTCTTCTTTCTTATATGATGGATACGAGACCATAGATCATTTTGTACTTTGCTATTTTCACCTAGCAGTAGATGTGGGAAATCATTTCATATAAAGAGATGGAGATCATTTTTCTTTTTTTTTTTCAAAATATGTTTAATGTTTTCCTCCCAACTTGGAGAGGTCTTTTCTGGTGGCTGTCTCAGTGGGGTCTAATCCCCTCTTTCATTTTTACAGTCCTCCATTGTTGGGATGTACTATAATTTTTCCAACCATTCTCCCAGGATAGACATTTAGGGTTTTTCCGCTGTTTCACAATTACAAATATTGCTTTAGTAGGTGACCTGTACATATGTATTTTCATAATATTGCAGTTATATCTTCTGGAGAGATTCCTAGAAGTGGGATTACTGGCTCAAAAGGTAAGTGCATACGTAGTTTTGTTAGGTGATACCAAATTCCCCTACAGAATAGTTGAACTAGCTCACATTCTCACTAGTAATGTATGAGACTGCCTTTTCCACTATGCCCTCCCCAACAGAATGTTTTATTAGACTTTCCATTTTGCAGGCATTCCTCTTATAATGAAAAAATAATTTTTCCAAGTCATTGCTGAAATCCTAATAAAAAAATCACTGTTCCTCCAACAAATATTTATTGAGGACCTAGTCAATAATCTAGGTACTATGTGGGAATGCAACTGTGAGCAAAACAAAAACAGTCCCTTCCCTGATGGCATTTCAATCTGGCAACACAGAGAAACGTATGCCAGATGATGAAACCCCCACACAGTCACAGAATGTTGTGTGCTGGATTGTTCCATGATCCATTCAGTTAATCTGGGAACTATGTCTCCCAGAATTCTCTTTCCTGTATGGTTCTAGATTAGAGTGGGCCAACAGGTAAATTTGCCCAAGATTTTTAGGGGCGGAAATAAATCAGTGACCTTTATTCTCTGCAAGTCCTTGTAGCCAGAATTCTGGATGGACTGGTGCTTGGGTTTCTGGAGTGGTTTCAATTGTTCTCATTCTCCTCTGCTTTGTGTCCAGCTTTTCTTACTGCCCACTGGTCTTGATGACCAGCTACAGCTCTGGCCCACCACCTGATGTTTGGCTGCAGGACCATAGAGCTGGTAGCTGCACTGGGATAACCCCTTCTAGTAGACCTCTCCAGAAGCAGCCATTTGCCTCTTACTCTGGGAATTGGAGACAGTTTCTCAGATTTCCCTGTAGATCCAACTTGTCCACCGACCCAGTGCTTTGGGACTAGCAGTGACCCTTCTTTGGTTGTCTCACTCTCTCTTTTAGATTTTTGCTTCCCTAGCTCCTCTTAAAGTTGCAGGAGGTCTACTTCCCATAATAAATCTCTCCCTCTTTAATCTTCATAATGTTTCTGCTTCCCTGACTGAACCCTGACCTATACATGTAGTAAGTGCAGTGGAGAACTAAGTGCTGCAACAGCATGTTGAACAGAAGGTCCTCAACTAGTTTGGGGATCAGAGAAGTTTCTCTAGGAAGATGACATTTTATCTGAGGTCTGCAGGGAGTTTAGGAGTTATCTGGGTAAGTATTTTCTGCTCTTGGTTCACTCAACATTTATTCCAGCCTCCTGGTATCTGTCCCTGAATTCCAGAGGCTAAAAGGCTAAACACTGCATTTCCCTTTCCCTCTTTCCCCTTCTTTTAAAAGATTTTACTTTTTAGAGCCGCGAGGTTCAAAGCAAAATTGAGCTGAAAGTACAAATGTTTCCCACATACCCCTTCTACCCAAAATACACATCCTCTTGCATCATCAGCATCCTGCCCCACTGCGGTAGCTCCCAATGCCTTCCTTCTAAAGATCCACTCAGAGTGTGGCAGTCTTCCCAATGTCCCACTCCCTCAAGGGCAGGTGTTCCTCCTGGCTGCATCTAGTTGGCCATCTTGCCCCCCTATCCTAGGCTCAGTCTTTGGAACTCAATGAAAGTTCCTTTTTATTCCTAGTTTGCTGAGAGTTTTAAATCATGAATAAATGCTGGACTTTGTAAAATGCCTTTTCTGTATCTATTGCTACGATTGTGTTGTTTTTCTTCTTTAGGCTGTCGATGTGACAGAATACATTAATTGATTTTAAAATGTTGGATCAGCCTTGTATGTGTGGAATAAATCCGACTTGGTTGTGGTGTATAATTCTTTTTGGGCATTATTGGATTCAGTTTGCTAATATTTTGTTGAGGACTTTTGCATTTATGTTTTTAAGATATGGTGGTGTGTAATTTTCCTTTCTTATAATAACTTTGTCTAGTTTTGGTATTAGAATAATACTGGCCTCATAGAATGAGTTAGGGCATATTCCTTCTGCTTCTACCTTCTGGAAGAGATTGTAGAGAATTAATATGATTTTTTCCTTAAATATTGGTGGAATTTACCAGTGAAACAATCTGGGCTTAGTAGTTTCTATTTTAGAAGGTTATTAATTATTGATTCAATTTATTTAATAGATGCTGGCCTATTCAAATGATCTATTTCTTCTTATGTGAGTTTTGGCTAACTGGATCTTTCAAGGAATTGGTCCATTTCATCTAGGCTATCAAATTTCTGAGCATGGAGTTGTTTATAATATCCCTTTTATTCCTTTAATGTCCATGGAATCAGTGGTGATGGCCCCTCATTTATTCATAATACTAGTTTTTTGTGTATTCTCTCTTTTTTCTTAGTTGCCTGGCTAGAGATTTATTAATTTTGCTGATATTTTCAAAGAATCAGCTTTTGGTGTCATTGCTTTTCCCTATTGATGTCCTATTTTCAATTTCACTGATTTCTACTCTAATTTTTGTTATTTCTTTTCTTCTACCTACTTTGGATTTAATTTGCTCTCTTTTTTTTTTCTTTCCTAAAGTAGAAGCTTAGATTATTGGTTTTAGGTCTTTTTTTTTTTTTCTAATGTGTGTGTTCAATGCTATACATTTTCCTTTAAACACTGTTCTCACTGCATCCCCTAAATTTTTTGGGGGGTAATTTCTGCAAACATAGCTACTCCAGCTTTCTTTTGATTAGTATTAGTATGGTATATCTTTCTCCTTCCCTTTACTTTTAATCTATATATGTCTTTATATTTAAAGAGTCTCGCTCTGTCACCCAGGCTGGAGTGCAGTGGCACAATCTCGGCTCACTGCAACCTCCACCTCCTGGGTTCAAGCGATTCTCCTGCCTCAGCCTCCCAAGTAGCTGGGACTACAGGCATGTGCCACCACACCCAGCTAATTTTTGTATTTTTAGTAGAGATGGGGTTTCACCATGTTGGCCAGGCTGGTCTCAAACTCCTGACCTCAGGTGATTCACCTGCCTTGACCTCTCAAAGTGCTGGGATTACAGGCATGAGCCACCGCACCCTACTGCATCTTACAAATTTTGGTGTTATATTTTCATTTTAATTTAGTTCAAAATATTTTTAAATTCCTCTTGAGATTTTTTTTTGACCCACGTGTTATTTAGAAGTGTGTTGTTTAATCTCCAATTATTCTGAGATTTTCTAGCTATCTTATGTTACTGATTTCTAGTTTAATTCCACTGTGGTCTAAAAGCATACATTGTATGATTTCTATTCTTTTACACTTGTTAAGGTATGTTTTATGGCATGGAATGTGGTCTATCTTGGTGAGTGTTCCACATGAACTTGAGAAGAATGTGTATTCTACTGTTGTTTGGGAGAAGTATTCTATAAATGTCATTTAGATCCAGCTGTTAGAAGTGCTGTTCAGTTCAACTATGTCCTTAGTGACTTTCTGCTTGCTGGCTCTGTTCATTACTGAGAGAGGGTGGTTATGTCTCCAACTATAATAGTGGCTTTGTCTATTTCTCCTGCAGTCCTCTCAGTTTTTGCCTCACGTATTTTGACACTCCATTGTGAGGGGCATACACATTAAGGACTGTTATGTCTTCTTGAAAAATCGACCTCTTCATCATTATGTAAATGCCCCTCTTTATTCCGGATAATTTTCCTTACTCTGAAATCTGCTTTGCAGAAATTAACATAGCTACTCCAGCTTTCTTTTGATTAGTATTAGTAGGGTATATCTTTCTCCTTCCCTTTACTTTTAATCTATATATGTCTTTATATTTAAAGTGAACTTGTAGACAACATGCCTGGTCTCTTTTGCAGCTAGGTTTCTGAATGAGATTCAGGATTTGTAAATAAGATACAATCATATGAGCCTTGAATTTAGAACTGATTTAATGGCTGAGTGAGTCAAGCCTGGAGGAAGTGGTTTTGCCAGTACAGTGTGTAGGAGGGGTGTTAAATTCTGGGGCTGCAGCTCCAGCAGCAGCTTCTCGATTTGACAAGCTGGTTTATTGATTGTGTCAGGGCCAACAGCTTCCTCTGCAGCCCAGTCTTGAGGCTGAAGATATTAGTAGCCAAGTGAGGAATGCCTTTACTAGGGTGCGCAAAATTGGTTCAACTAAACTTAAAGATGATCACACGGGCCAGGTGCAGTGGCTCATGCCTGTAATCCCAACACTTTGGGAGGCCGAGGTGGGAGGATCACTTGAAGTCAGGAGTTCAAGACCAGCCTGGCCAACATGGAGAAACTCCATCTCTGCTAAAAATACAAAAATTAGCCAGGCATTACATGGTGGTGTGCACCTGTAATCCCAGCTACTCAGGAGGCTGAGGTGAGAGAATCACCCAGAGTGGGTGATAGAGTGAGACTGTCTCAAAAAAAAAGAAAAAAAGGGCTCACATGACCAAGTGTGGTGGCTCATGCCTATAATCCCAGCACTTTGAGAGACCAAGGCAGAAGGATCGCTTGAGCTCAGAAGTTCAACACAAGCCTTGTCAACATAGCAAGACCTATTCTCTACTAAAAAATATTAGCTGGGTGTGGTGGCACATGCCTGTAGTGCCAGCTACATGGGAAGCTCAAGTGGGAGGATAGCTTGAGCCTAGGACATCATGGCTGCAGTGAGCCCTGATTGCCTCACTCCAGCCTGGGTGACAGAGTGAGGTCCTGTCTAAAAAAAAAAGAGAGAGAGAGAAAGACCATATGGCCATTTTGGGGTCTTCATGCTACTGAACAATAGGCTCAAAGGAGGACCACTTAGTTGGAAGTGAAGTACAAATATGGGAAGAGGGTTATGCATCAGTCAGATAAATGAAAGGGTTACTAACTGTGGAGGTTATCTATGAACTGGCTTGCTCAACATCTATTTCATCTCCTTCTAGTGTACCTTTCTACTCTGCAGAGGCTGGAAAGGCAAAAATGATGGCTAAGGCTTCCTTGCAGGTAAGCTTTCATCCATTTTAAGATTCTGCCTATCAGATATATTTGCTTGGGAATTGAAATCAGAATTGAGTGAGTGGGAAAAGAGGCAGGATGTAAAGCATGGATTTGCTGGTATAGGTTGTCATAGCAGAGGTGTGACTCTGGGGATAGAAGTGGGAACAACAGCTTCATGATTTAATGAGCAGCTCCTTGTTGTGGTAGAAGCAGCCGTTCCCTTAACAGATCAGTTCTGGGATGTGACTCTGGGAGTCTTTTTCTGGAAACTCAGTCTAGGACCTGCTTTTCCAGCACCCCCAAGGATTCTGGAGAATACTGTAACCACTAGGGCTGCACACAAGGAGGAAGTGTGATATTGAGGAAGTGAGAAAAGCCCAGCCCAGTGGAGCACAAAGGGTGAAACATAGGTTGGAGGTCAGCAGGGGCCAGATTGCTATAGGCCACTGACCTTCTTGGCTCAACCTACGGCACTGTAAAGCCATGCTTTTGGAGGTAGAATACTGTTAACCAGCCCTTATCTTCAATCAGTTCACTATTTACTTACTTTCTTTTTTCTTCTTCTTCTTTTTTTTTTTTTTTTTTTTGAGACAGAGTCTCACTTTGTCACCCAGGCTGGAGTGCAGTGGTGCAATCTTGGCTCACTGCAACCTCTGCCTCCCAGATTCAAGCGATTCTCCTGCCTCAGCCTCCCAAGTAGCTGGGATTATAGGCATGCGCCACCACGCTAGGCTATTTTTGTATTTTTAGTAGAGATGGGGTTTCATCATGTTGATCAGGCTGGTCTGAAACTCCTGACCTCAGGTGATCTGCCTACCTCGGCCTCTCAAAGTGCTGGGATTACAGACGTGAGCCACCATGCCCAGCCAGTTCAGTGTTTTCAACAGAAAGACATTAGATTGCAGTGGTCAGTTTAGGCTAGATGTAAAGAGCACCTCCTTTTAGCAGGTGGTTTTAAGACTCAAAGGAAACGAGTGGCTAGTGTTAGAATGACTTTTAGGAGGAGGCCAACAGCCCACTTAGGGCTACATAGAGCAAGTCTTTCTTTCTTTTCTTTTCTTTTTTTTTTTTTGAGATGGAGTTTCGGTCTTGTTGCTCAGGCTGGGGTGCAATGGCGCACCTCTGCCTCCCAGGTTCAAGCGATTCTCCTGCCTCAGACCCCCGAGTAGCTGGGATTACAGGCATGAGCCACCATGCCCAGCTAATTTTGTATTTTTGGTAGAGATGGGATTTTTCCATGTTGGTCAGGCTGGTCTCAAACTCCCGACCTCAGGTGATCCACCTGCCTTGGCCTCCCAAAGTGCCGGGATTACAGGCATGAGCCATCACACCCGGCCTAGAGCAAGTCTTTTGTTGCAGCAGGAAACTGGACTGGATGGCCCTTCATGGACCAGGCAGCCTGGTGATTCCGGACCTCCTCCCAGATTGGCCTCATCTCTCCATTGCTCTCACCTCTCTGTGGGATCTGACCCAGGGATAGAAATGAATCTACCTCTTCATCTTTTCCAGACAGCATACTTCATGCTGTTTTCTACTTTAAGAATTGTTGCCCCAGAATAGCCATCTCACTTCCACCCCACCCTGGCCTGACTGCCCCACTCATATTATAAATCTCTCAGCACATACCAGGCATGGTGGCTCACACCTCTAATCCCAGCGCTTTGGGAGGCTGAGGCAGGAGGATCACTTGAGCTCAGGAGTTCGAGATCAGCTTGGGCAACGTAGGGAGACCCCATCTTTAGAAAAAAAATTAAAAATAAGCTGGATATGATGGCACACATCTGTAGTCCCAACTACTCAGTAGGCTGAGGTGGGAGGATTGCTTGAGCCTAGGAGGTTGAGGCTGCAGTGAGCCGTGATTGCACCACTGCACTCCAGCCTGGGCAACAGAGTAAGACCCTGTCTCCAAAAAAAAAAAAATCTAAGCACTATTATGAAAGCAGATTTCTCCTTTGTGCTTGAAATAAACAGGGCCTAAAAGAATCCCTCTTTCCATATATCTTACTCCAAAGGCCTTCCCCTGTGGGTAACCCACCTCCTATCTTTCCTTCAGCAATAATCCAGCCCTCTGCCTTTTTATAAACTGTTGTACATCTTTGCATATTTGTATTTGTGTATCTGATCTGTCCCCCAAACAAGGGGCTTCTCAAAGCCTGGGGGTCTCTAAGGATAGAGGCTAACACAGTTCGGATGTTTGTCCCCACCCAGATCTCATGTTGAAATGTAATTCCCAATATTGGAGGAGGAGCCTGGTGGGAGGTGTTTGGATCATGGAGGCAGATCCCTCAAGAATGGCTTGGGCCATCCCTTTGGTGATGAGTGACCTCTCACTCTGAGATCTCTTGCTTGTTCCTCTTTTCTCCATGTGATGTGCCTGCTCCCTCTCCACCTTCTACTATGACTAAGCTTCCTGAGACCTCCCTAGAAGCCGAGCATATGCTGGCATCATGCTTTCTGTAAAGCCTGCAGAACCATGAGGCCATTAAACCTCTTTTCTTTATAAACTACCCAGTCTTAGGTATTTCCTTATAGCAGTGCAAGAACGGCCTAATACAGAGGCTGTCTCTTCCTTCAGACTGAGAACCCCTGGAGAATATGAAATGGTCTTTCCCATCAGACAGGAAACTCCCAGCATCTCATACTCCTGTCTCTCCACATCCCACGCCAGAAAGATGCAAGAAACTTCAGTTTAAAACCAATGCGGAGTTCCCAGACACAGAAGATGAGCAGGGACATCCTCTGAGAGGAAAACTCTGGTGGCTTCAGGGGAATCAAAGCAAGTCCCCACTTCTCTCCTCTCCTGCACTGAAAACTCAGAGCAGGCTGGGTGTGGCAGCTCATGCCTGTAATCCTAGCACTTTGGGAGGCCAAAGTGGGAGGATCAGTTGAGCTCAGGAGTTTCAGACCAGCCTGGGCAACATAGTGAAACCTCGTTAAGTATTAAAACAAACAAACAAACAAACAAACCACCAAAATTCAGAGGGGACAGGGGAGGTGGCACACTGCTGTCCTTCTTTTTCCCCTACCATGTAGCACAGGGCCTGTGGAATGGAAGGGGCGCTGTCAATGTGTGTTGGGTGATGGACTGGATGAATAAATGGTACATCTGTGTGCCTAGGGGGCCCATTCCAGACACCAGGTAGTAAGGCAGCCAGATGAGTTCTAGGCCTGGCCTTCGAGAGACTCTGAGATGATGGACAAGCTGCTTGTCTGGGCCCCAATCAACTCACCACTGGACAGATCTCTGAGAGATCTGTGGCCCCAAGTTCTAGAGCCCAGGCTTTACTACTGAGAAGATCCATGGACGTGGGGAAGCACCTACTCATAGTCCCTCAGAGAGTCTGTGTTTGGTTTACATTGAAGCCAGGCATAGTGCCATGTGCCTGTAGTTCTAGCTACTCTGGAGGGTGAGGTGGGAGGATGGGAACCCGGGAGTTCAAGGCTGCAGTGAGCTATGATCACGCCACTGTACTCTAGCCCAGGCAACAGAGTGAGACCACCTCCCTAAAAAAATAAAAATGAAGATGAAAATGAAAAAAACCAAAAGAGTTTGATTTTCTCACAACAAATAGCTGCCCTGGTTAGTGATGGCTGCCCATTCCATCATTTTTTCAGTCGACTTTCTGAGTCTATCAAACTGCAGTAAAGTCTCCTTTGGCCCCAGGATGGAGCCAGGATCTTCTCCAGTCAAATGTCTCTGAGACCAGCTGGGGTCAGTGAAAACTGTGGGGAGAGGGATGGGGAAGAGCAGGTTCTATCTTTGCTCACATCCTGGAGTTGTTTCTGACCTGCCCAGGAGAGGCTGCCCCTCCAGAACTAGACTCTTCCTTGGCTTTAAGATGTGAAGTCGAGCAGCTGGAAGGACAGACACCTCATCTGACCACTGTTCTATGGACCAAAGGCAGGATGAGCATGGTAGGTGCAGAGGCTGCAGTTGGAAACTTGAAACCCTTGCCTGGGAAATGAAGAGCAAGGCCCTGATTTGGAATGAATATGTTTAAAATAAAAATAATTATGCAGAGTTGGAGGAGCTCTTAACACAGATGGAACTCAATCATCCCAATGTATTGATGGAGAAACAGGCTCAGCAAGTTCATGGCAGAAATGGGGCTCCAATCCTCTGTGAGGCTTTGCCTGGAGCCCTAGCTATCAGGGAACACGAAATCCGTCCAGTGCAACCACCTTCTCTCATCATGTTTGCCACCTGCTTAAGACAAGCAGCATGTTCTTACTGACCACAAAGTAGCCATTGTTGGGGCGACTCTGGCAGTGACCTTGATCGCCTCTAGAATGCAAAATGCACTTGACTTATGCAAATACCAACACTTAGTGGCCCTTTGACTGCCAGGGAGCATTATGGACCTTTCGCTGAGTTTCACTTGGACATATGAACTTCTGATCTCAACTGACTCATTTAGTTGGAGCAGGGAATCCCAATGCCTTTGGAAATAGAAAATGGATATGACTCAGGATGAAACATCAGTGGAAACAGACCTTTCAAGATTTTTTTTTTAAAATATAACTACTGGTTAGCATAGTCATAAAATTAGATAGCTCTTCTTCCTTATTTAGAAAACAGAATACAGACCGGGTGTGGTGGCTCATGCCTATAATCCCAGCACTTTGGGAGGCTGAGGCAGGCAGATGATTTGAGGTCAGGAGTTCAAGACCAGCCTGACCAACATGGTGAAATCCTGTCTCTACTAAAAATACAAAAAATTAGCTGGGCATGGTGGTGCATACCTGTAGTCCCAGCTGCATGGGAGGCTGAGGTGGCAGGATCGCTTGAACCTGGGAGGCGGAGGTTGCAGTGAGCTGAGATCATGCCACTGTATTTTAGCCTGGGTGACAGAGTGAGACTCCATCTCAAAAAAGGAAAAAAAAAAAGAAAACAGAATACAAGGTCAGGCATGGTAACTCACACCTGTAATCCCAGCACTTTGGGAGGCCAAGGTGGGAGGATTGCTTGAGGCCAGGAGTTCAAGGCCAGCCTGGCCAACATAGTAAGACCCTGTATCTACAATAAAAGAAAAAGAAAGAAAACAGAGTACAAAGGGTGGAGTCTGGGTCTCCAGTCTTGTTTGTCTGCTTGTAGGTCCTGCTATTCCAAGTGTGGACCATGTACCAGCTCCATGGGAATCACCAGGGAGCTTGTTAAAAATGTAAAAATCTCAGGCTTTCCCCCAGACCTGGTAGATCACAACCTGTATCTTAGCAAGATCCCCTAGTTGACTTGTAGACACAGGAAAATTTGAGATGTACTGCCTGAGAGCACCAAAACATGTCAAACACAAAATAGACCTGAAACAAAGGAAGAAAATAAAGTATTTACCATGCTTGCATTGTAATGAGAATGCACGCAATAACTTCAGGACATTTATGACAATAGGAATTCTTTTTAAATTAGTAGATGGTTCTTTTTAGAACAGCTTTAGATTTACATAAGAATTGTATAGAGTTCCCATATACTGCCCCCTTATCCCAACATATACAGATTTTCCTCTTATTAACATCATGAATTACTGTGGCACACTTGTTAAAATTGACTCAATATCGATATATTATTATTAAAGCCCATAGTATACATTAAGGTTCACCTTTGTGATGTGCAGTTCTATGGGTTTTGACAAATGCATAATGTCATGTATCCACCATCACCATATCCTACAGAACAGTTTCACTGCCCTGAAAATTCTCTGTGCTCTGCCTGTTCATCCCTCTGTCCTCCCAAACCCCTGGCAACCACTGATCTTTCTACTGTCTCCATAGTTTTAATTATTCCAGAATGTCATATAGCTGGAGTTATACAGTATATATCCTTTTCAGATTGAATTAATTTATGCCTTTATGTTCCTCCATGTCTTTTTGTGATTTGATAGCTTATTTCTTTTTGATAGCTTATTTCTTGTACTATTGCTAAATAGCATCCCATTGTATGGCTGTATCACAGTTTGTTTATACATTCATCTATTGAAAACTCTTTTGGTTGCATCCATTTTGGGAAAATGATGAATAAGGCTGCTGTAAACATTTGTGTGCAGGTTTTTGAGTGAACATAAGTTTTCAGCTCTGTTGGGTAAATACTTAGGAGTACAATTGCTGGATTGAATGGTAACACTATATTTAGCTTTGTAAGAAACTGTCAAATTGGAGCAGGGTGTGGTGGCGTGCACCTGTAGTCCCACCTACTCAGGAGGCTGAGGCAGGAGGGATTTCTTGGGCCGAGGAGTTTGAGACTGGAGTATGCTATAATCACACTTGTGAATAGCCACTGCACAGATGCACAAAAGAAACTGTCAAACTGTCTTCCAAAGTGGCCGTGCCATTTTGAATTTCCACTGGCATTGAATGGGAGTCCCTGTTCCACATCCTTGGCAGCATTTGTGGTGTTAATGTTTTGGATTTTAGCCATCCTCGTAGGTATGTCATAGTTATTTTGATTTGCAATTTCTAATGACATATGATATTGAATGTGTTTTCATATGCTTAACTGTCATCTGTATGTCTTCTTTGGTGAAGTGTCTGTTCAGATCTTTCGCTCATTTTTTAATTGAGTTATTCGTTTTCTTATTTTTGAGTTTTAGGAGTTCACTGTATATTTTGGACACAAGTCCTTTATCAGATATGTGTTTTGGAAGCATTTCTCTTAGTCTGTGACTTTTGTATTGTTCACAAAGCAGGAGTTTCATATTTTAATAAAGTCCAACTTAACATTTCTTTTCCCAGCTCCACATTCAGTGGTATCATGTTGGTAACTTGGGATCAGCCATATTGGGGGTATTTACACTGAAGAAATTGGCAGACTCTACAAATCAGGGATTTCCACCTTCCTTACAAGAGTTGATTGTTAAACCATTTTATAGCACACGACTGCCTCCTATGAACTTTCTATTGAATCATTCCAGTTGGTCTATTACTTTAGTTATAACTTTTTTTATGTACCAGAGAAGCTTTTTGTTTTGTGTACATATGTAAGATATTGGTATTTTATTTTTCTTTTGATTTAATTTCTCTTGGCAAGGCATGGTAGCTCATGCCTATAATTCCAGGACTTTGGGAGGCAGAGGCAGGAGGACTGCTTGAGGCCAGGAGTTCCAAAACAGCCAGAGCAACATAGCAAGACCTCATCTCTAAAAAGAAAAAAAAAGTAGTCAGCTGTGGTGACATGTGCCTGTAGTCTGAACTACTTGGGAGGCTTGGGTGGCAGGATCTTTTGAGCTGAGTAGTTCGAGATGGTAGTGAGCCATTATCACACCACTGCATTCCAGCCTGAGTGACAGAGTGATACCTTGTCTTTTTTTTTTTTTGAGACAGGGTCACACTCTCTCACCCAGGCTGCAGTGCAGTAGCACGATCATGGCTCACTGCAGCCTCTGCCTGTGAGGCTCAAGCGATCCTCCCGCCTTAGCCTCCCAAGTAGCTGGGACTACACGTGCACACCACCATGCCCAAATACTTTTTGAATTTTGGGTAGAGATGGAGTCTCCCTATGTTGCCCAGGCTAGTCTCCGAGTCCTGGGCTCAAGTGATCCCACCTCAGTCTCCCAAAGTACTGAAGTACTGAGATTACAGGTGTGAGCCATCTCATCCAGCAAGACCCTATCTCTTGGAAAAAAAGAATAACCAAAATATGTCTAAAGAAGAGAGAAGAGGGATTTTCCTTAGTATATATGAAGACTTAAAAAAAATTACAGTAATTAGGCCAGGTTTGGTGGCTCACGCCTGTAATTCCAGCACTTTGGGAGGCCAAGGCGGGCAGCTTGCCTGAGCTCAGGAGTTCGAGACCAGCCTGGGCAACACGGTGAAACTCTGTCTTTACAAAAATACAAAAAATTAGCCAGGCGTGGTGGTGTACACTTGTAGTCCCAGCTACTCAGGAGGCTGAGGCAGGAGAATTCCTTGAACCTGGGAGGCAGAGGTTGCAGTGAGCTGAGATTGCACTGCTGCACTCCAGCCTGGGCGACAGAGTGAGACTCTGTCTCAAAAAAAAAAAAAATTATAGTAATTAGGCAGAGTGATACTAGGGCAGGTGTAGAAAAATAGATCAAAGCAACATAAAGGAAGCCCAGAAATAGATCTAAGCATAGGTGGAAACTTACGTGATAAAGAAAACATTAAAATCAGAGGGGAGGCCGGGCGCGGTGGCTCACACCTGTAATCCCAGCACTTTGAGAGGCTGAGGCAGGCGGATCTCCTGAGGTAAGGAGTTCATGACCAGCCTGGCCAACATGGTGGAACCTCATCTCTACCAAAAATACAAAAATTAGCCAGGCATGGTGGCAGGCGCCTGTAATCCCAGCTTCTCCAGAGGCTAAGGCAGGAGAATCGCTTGAACCTGGGAGTGGAGGTTGCAGTGAACCAAGATCGTGCCATTGCACTCCAGCCTGGGTGACAAGAGCAAGACTCCATCTCAAAAAAATAAATAAAAAATAAATACATAAAAATAAAATAAAATCAGAGGGGAAACACTGGTCTGTTCAACAAAAGGTGCTGGAATCATTGACTTTCCTTATGGGTAAATAAAACTAAATTTCTGCCTCATACTACACACGAAAATAAACTCCAAATGGATTAAAGGATTAAAGCCCTAAGTGTAAAACCCCGAAATTTAGAACCAATAGGAGAAAGATATTGAGAAAAATATTGTTAAACTCATGTTACAGAGAGTCATGCAGGACTTTGCAAACAAGGTACTAAACATTACTGATTGATAACTTGTATGGCATGAAAGTTAAAAATGGTAGTTTTTTTTTTTTTTTTTTTGAGATGGAATCTTACTCTGTTGCCCAGGCTGGAGTGCAATGGCACAATCTCTGCTCACTGTAACCTCCGCCTCCTGGGTTCAAGCGATTCTCCTGCCTCAGCCTCCTGAGTAGCTGGGATTACAGGCATGTGCCACCATGCCTGGCTAATTTTATATTTTTAGTAGAGACGGGGTTTCTCCATGTTGGTCAGGCTGGTCTGGAACTCCCGACCTCAGCTGATCCGCCCACCTCGGCCTCCCAAAGTGCTGGGATTACAGGAGTGAGCCCCCACGCCCGGCCAAAAGTTTTTATATTATAAAAATGCCATAAATAAAAGACAATTGGCATGCTTACAGAATATATTTGCAAGATATATAGCAAACACTTGTTGTCTTGTTTTCCAATGTGTTGCCTCCTGGAAGCCACTGATACAGAAGCCTGAGGGAACACACTCCCCCTACGTCCTTCTCCAACACAGCAGAGCCAGGAAGGACCCGGATGGAAGTTAGGACAAAGAGGCCCAGAATTGGCACAGATACCAACAGACCATTCGTTGAAGAAGAAATCCAAATGGCCACAAGGTGTATGTAAAAATGCTCAGTTGCACCAACAGCTAGGGGAAGCAAGTGAAAACAATGATATACAATTTTATACTCATCAGATTGGGAAGAATTGACAAATGTGATATTATCAAGTGCTGGCTATGGTGCCGCTAGGAATGTAAACTGGCACATCCATTGAGGAGAGTATTTTAGGAATGACTAGTAACGTTGAAAATGTGCATGCCCCTCATCTGACCTATGCAATATTCTTACAAAAAACATTTAACCTGATAATCATGAGGAAGCAATAGGCAAATCCAAATTGGTGACTATTCTGCAAGACAACTGGTCTGGATTCAAGAGCATCAATGTCATTTTAAAAAAGAAACCAGATTAAGTCTGGCCATGGTGGCTCACACCTGTAATTCCAGCACTTTGGAAGGCTGAAGCAGGTGGATCATTTGAACTCAGGAGTTTGAGACCAGACTGGGCAATATGGTGAAACCCCGTTTCTACAAAAAATACAAAAAATTAGCCAGGCATGGGGTGGCATGTGCCTGTGGTCCCAGCTACTGGGAGTATCGCTTAAGCCCAGGAAGCTAGGCTGCAGTGAGCTGAGATTGCACCACTGCACTCCAGCCTGGGTGACAGAGTGAGACCTCAGCTCAAAAAAGAAAGAAAGAAAGAAACCAGATTAAAGAACTTTCTAGATTAAAGGACACCAAAGAGCCACAACAATTAGATGCAATGCCTGATTCTTGTTTGGATTCTGGATTGGAAAAAAGCCAACAAATTGGATATAAAAACCATTATTGGGACAATAGGGGAAATTTGTATATTAGATAGTTTTACTGTATACTAGATACAGTATTGTGTTCATGTTCTTGTCCCCGCCAAGACTGATGAGCCCCCAGGGACTCAGATAGTCAAGATTCTAAGCAGGCTCTCAGAGCCTTAACAAGGTTCTGAGCCCAGGACTGAGGTAGGGGTTACTTCGGGCTGAGGGGATTAGCAAAGGCTTGTGAAGTGGCTAAAGCCGTGGCCTGGATATTTCAGGACTCAAATCCACCCGCATTGGAATTCTCTGGGTGACTGCCCAGCCCCTTTGGCAGGACAGCCAGCCACAGGCCCTGATTGTGCAGGACTTCCTGCCTCTGCAAAGGCAGTCGGGGGCTGAGCAGGGTTCTACCCGGCTGGGTCCAGGCAGAAGTTTTTCCTCCCCACCTCCGGGTTTGTCCTCATCATCGGTCACTCCCATTCACAGCTTTAAGATTCTGGAGGCCAAGAATTTGACTCCCCCCGGATCCATGGTCTGTGGATACCAATGTTCCGACTGGAGACGGGGAGCCAGCAAGACCCGGGGCTCCAGGGTCTGCCCAAGGAAGTTGCTCATGGGAGCAGACCTCTAGAGCAGGATTTGAGGCCAGGCCAAAGAGGTTAGTTACTGATGGGGGCTGCATAAATTGGGGGTTGTGGAGGGACGCCAGCTGGGAGGGAGAGACTGGAGAAGGGGGTGTGTGGAGAGCCCAAGAGGTGGCCCAGGTGGAGGTGAGCAGGCACAGCCTCTGTTGAAGGAGTCTCTCTAAGGCTGCTAGGGTCCTTCACCTGTCATTGTCAGGCCTGGAGAGCGGGCTCTTAAGGAGGCCAGGCCACACCTCAAGGGAAGATGGAGGTTACCGGAAGGTCATACCTAAAATTACGGGCAAAACCAGGGAGAGTTATGAACAGGCTGAGTTAGGACTTGTGTTTACGTGAATCTGAGGCCTTGCTTGGATTTCTTTTTAACCTAAACCACAGGCAAATATTCCCCTTTAGGGAGAGAATTCGCCGACATCTATTTAACATCCCTTAACTGTTGAGAGCATCCACTGTGTGCCAGACACTTTGGTACACACAGAAAGAAACCCAGAGGAGGGTGAGATGCCCTTATAGGGAGATCTTTCTCCTCCCTTCCTCCATCTCTCCCTCTCTCTCTCTCTCGCTTCCCTCTCTGAAGATGGTCTAGCTTTGGGCTAAGTATACGTGGCCTCAGGAGTCAAATGGATCAGGACGACTCCGAGCTTTGTCACTGACCAGCTGGGCACAGGTGTGAGTCATTTTTTTTTCTTCAAGCCTCAGTATCCCAATCTGCAAAGTGCATATGATGGTAATATCTACCTCATAGGGTCACCCTAGGGATAAAATGAGAGAAGCCCCATAAAGAACTTAGTGTGGTATCTGGGCTCAATAAGGCATCAGCTATTTTTATTAGCCATTCAACAAACATTTTTTTCCTAGGACCCAATCTGTGCCATACAGAGTGCTAGGTGCTGCCAGGGAGAGATAAATGAGACACCCTCAAGGATTCACAGTCTAGTTTGTTCATTTGTTGATTGATTTCATCAATAAATATGTATCACGCCCTACACTGAGCATTGGAGATGTCAAAGTATTAATAAAAGACACTGTCCCTGTCCGCAGGTTGCTCACAGCCTGGTGGGAGAGACATTGAAACACAATATGATTGGTTCTGTGAAGAGAGAGAGCACACGGTACTGGGAGAGCTCAGAGCAGGGGGTTGATCCAGTTCGGGGCAGGGCGATGGATTCACAAGACATTTTGGCAAAGGCAGACCCAGCTTCCATGTTTCTCAGCTCACAGGTGCGCTCCTAACCTGGGGCCTTTGTACTCGCTCTTCCCTCTGCCTGGATCTTTCTTCCCCTAGGACGTCCCCATAGCTTGCTCCTTCACCTCCTTCATGGCTTTACTCAAGTGTCACCTCCCCAGCAAGACCTTTCTTGGCCACCCTGTTTAAAGTGGCCACTCCAGCCCAGTGCCGTGGCTCATGCCTGTAATCCCAGCACTCTGGAAGGCCAACGTGGGTGGATCACTTGAGGCCAGGAGATCGAGACCAATCTGGCCAACATGGTGAAGCCCTGTCTCTACTAAAAATACAAAAATTAGCCAGGCATGATGATGCACAGCTGTAGTCCCACCTACTCAGGAGGCTGAGGCAGGAGAATCGCTTGAACCCGGGTGGCGGAGGTTGCAGTGAGCTGAGATCGCACCGCTGCGCTCCAGCCTTGGCAACAGAGCAAGAAGTCTCAAAAATAAATAAATAAAGTGGCCACTCCCACCATCAACAGTCCCCGTCCCCATCCCCAAACACACACACTCAGCACTCCCACCCTGCTCCCTGCTTTATTTTTCTCCATTGCATCGATCACCACCTGACAAGCTGTACATTTTATTTATTTGCTTGCCTATTTCTGTCTTCTCCCTCCAGAATGCAAGCTCTGCCATGAGGGTAGGGTTCTCAGCTGTTTTGCTCTTTGCTGTATCCCCAGTGTCTAGAACAGTGCCTGGCACATAATAGGTGCTTGCTAAATAGTTGTTGAATGGTAAGTATGTTAAGTTTACAAAGATGAGTAGGAGTTGAGTAAGAGAAGAAAGGGAGGGAATAACAGATGAAAAGGGAAAGGGGGAGGGAGAGAGAGACAGAAAGAGAGAGAGAGAGAGATTGAAATTAGTGAGTTTAAGGAACTAAAAGCCTTCACATCTGGCTTCTTCCCAGGAATGCTTTAGGGGTGCTATAAGGCAAGGCTGGAGTAGGTGGCGGGCTAAGTTGTGCGGGGCCATGTCCTATGAGGGGAGACAGGTGCCTCTGACTTGGGCGGATGTGCTATGTGCTGTTACAGAGGTTAGGAAGATTGACCCAGGAAAAAAGTAGGAAGCCATGAACTCTGCTGGGGAGGTATCAGGGAAGGTGTCTCAAAAGAGGAGGCACCTCCTTTTAGGCCCAGGGAAAGAGTTTCAATGTTATTCTTGACGTGACAGACATTCTGAAGGCCTGTTCCCACGTCCCCTGTCCTAACAGACAGACACTGGGTTAGAAACTTTTCGGTGCTTGCACTGGTGGATTTCACTTTGCATTTGGTCCTCGTAGTGCCTAACGGGACCTCTGCCCACAAAATTGCTCAAGAAAGATTTGCTCGTTTGGATTGGGATTGAGGCAGGTGGAGCGGCCTTGAATTGTAGGTGATTCAGGCTCATGAGCCTAGAACCTTGGGCACCATCTGTGATCTTGCCAGGCAGAGTGACAGCATTTCCTAGGGTTTCTCCCTCCTCAAAAAGAGAAGGGACATTAACCATGTGGAAAAACAAGTAGACTTTAACCGGTTAGAAAAAGAGAGTGGAGAGCATTTTAGGTGGAGGAAAAACAACAGAAACAAAGACAGAAAGGAAGGTTAGTTCATGGGAGATTTCTTAAGAGTGAACAGTTTAATGGATTACATTTTTCAAAGATAAAACATGTATTTGCTATGAAGTTGGTGTGTGGATTGCCTTCTTAGCCAAAATTATGGTGAAAGTTGAACTTGAGCCTGTTATTAACCAATAGCTATAACATATGTATAAGCTGCATGTGCATACTAGGCTGATACCCAGATAGAACTAGCGGTGTGTATCTTTACAGGAAGCTGCCAATTTACAGCCTGGCTGAAACCCACATGGGGCTGCTTCTACTTCCACATTTAATTGGTTCATCCATCCCATCATTCTTTTATTCCACAAATAATTATCAGCCACCAGATATGCATTAGGGGCCGGGTGCGGTGGCTCACACCTGTAACCCCAGCATTTTGGGAGGCAGAGGCAGGCAGATCACTTGAGGTTGGGAGTTCGAGACCAGCCTGGCCAACATGGTGAAACCCCATCTCTATGAAAAATACAAAAATTAGCCCAGCGTGGTAATCCCAGCTACTCAAGAGGCTGAGGCAGGAGAATCACTTGAACCTGAGAGGCGGAGGTTGCAGTGAGCCGAGATCACACCATTGCACTCCAGCCTGGGCGACAAAGGGAGACTCCGTCTAAAAAAAAAAGAAGATATGCATTAGGCCCTCTGCTACCTGCTAATAATATAACAAAGAACAAGATGAACATGTTTCCTGCCCTCAGATGCCTATATTCTAGGGGAAGGCATAAGGCACATGAGCCATAAACAAGTAAGTAAAAGAGAGTTAAAGATGACGGTCAGTGCTAGGAAGGGGAAAAACAGGGTGACCTTGGGTAGGTAGTCAGGGGAGGCCTCCTGGAGAAGGTGGCATTTAAGGCGAGACCTGGAGGATAAAGAATCAAGGACTAAGTATTCTAGGCAGGGGGAGCAGGAAATGCAAAAGCTGTTGTTGGAAAAGCTCAGAGAGTTCAAGAATAAGTCAGTTCAAGAGCACAGAATGTCAGAGCCTGCGGGCATCCTGGAGCCCATCCACTTCTCTCATGCTGGTCATTGCTCTTGCAACATATCTGCACACGACTCTGGCCTGCATAAACTGTTGCAGGGAGGGGGTCCTACAGGACAGGGAGTACAAAAAAATTGACAGCTCCCTCCATGTTACGGAGCAACTGAAGGGCTTATGAGTTTTCTTTGTTTTTGAACCTTGGCAAAACGTAATTTTAAAAACATTTTTTACAGGATAGAACCGAGGCTTCATAACTGACGAAGCTGACTTCATGAGCTTTGACAGATCTTGTCTGCATTTTAAGTGTTTCCAACACTTAAAGATTAAGTTCCTTTTCCTGAGAAGTCGAGCGGGGGCATATCCCACCCACTCAGTGCCCACCTCCCATGCGACATTTCTTTTCCTAAAAAGTGGCAAATAAAAAGTGCCTTCCGGGGAGAGGAAACTTACCACTCCCAAGACAGCTCATTCAATTCCCAGGACACATGAGCTGTTAGAAAAACGTTCTTGGATTGAGCCAAAATCTGGCTGCTTAGCGCGTCCGTGCCTGGTGGGTGTTGGTTCCGCAATCTGGAGCCACATGGGACAGTTCTGATTCCTCCTACTCCCCACAGCCCTTCAGAGATTCGGAGACAGACTGGGTACCCCCAGCCACTTTCCAAACCCAAGTCAGCCCCAATTCCCTCCCTTCTGTCTCCTGTGATCCAGACACCTCCTAAGCCTCCTCACATGGGGGCCCAGGGCCAGGCACATCCCTCTGGGTGTGGCCTGCTAGGAACCCTCGTTCTGGGCACCACAGTCCTGCCACCACCGCCAAAGATGACCACTGCCTCTGTGATGTGACTAGTGCTGGGTTTGGGGGTCACGCATGTGATTGCTGAGCTGTGTTACCCACCCTGTCCTTGTGCAGTTCAGCTTTGGGGGTCTTTGGACAGGGCCTGTTCACTCTCTTCTTATAGAACTCAGGTTATCTTGTTCTTGATCAAGATCAGGATAAGATCAGGACAAGATCAAGATCCAACCTCCTTAGCCTGACCCCCAAGGGCCTTTGTGACCTACCCAGCTCCAGCTCTTTGGCCAGTCCTTCCCACCATTCCTGAATTCCTACTAAACACTTGAAAAAAGTTTCTGAGCAGTCACTTGGGGGCATGTCCCACCATCCTATTACAAATAACCAATATTTATTGAGACCTTACTATGTGCCTAAACATCTACCGTGTATCAACTCAGAACATAGAGATGAGACAGGTACAATTATTTACCCAATTATTCATGATGGTGAACTAAGGCACAGAGCAGTTAAGAAAGTTGCCAGAGGCCACACAGCTAATAAGTGGTGGTTCCAGGGCATTGGCACCACGCATCCAGCCTCAGTCCATGGTGTGCAGCTTGTATTGGCTTATGAGGGCTGACCAGTGATTCCTCCAGGCAGAGAGCAATTGTGAGGCAGATTAGACTTAAGACTGTAAGGAGTGGTTAAGGACTAGGGCAGAGCAAAACACATACCACATCTATGGGGGCAGCTACTTCTTGGCAATGGCCAGTTGTTGCCTGTAGGAGTCCAGACCCAGGATTCCTAGATCTTTTAAAAAGAAACTGGAAATGGAAATGTGGAAATGTGGATTTCTTTCTCTTTTTGTTTTTGTTTTTTTTTTTTGAGACAAAGTCTCACTCTGTCCCCCAGGATAGTGTGCAGTGGCGCAACCTCGGCTCACTGCAACCCCCGCCTTCCGGGTTCAAGCGATTCTCCTGCCTCAGCCTCTCAAGTAGCTAGGATTACAGGCACTCGCCACCACACCCAGCTAATTTTTGTACTTTTTAGTAGAGACAGGGTTTCACCTCACTGGCCAGGCTGGTCTCGAACTCCTGACCTCAATTCAGGCCTGCCTCGGGCTCCCAAAGTGCTGGTATTACAGGCATGAGCCACTGTGCCTGGCCTGGAAATGTGGATTTCTGTCTAAGATCTCTTAGCATTTATACATTGGCAGCTAATTCCATTTTGTTTTTTTTTAAAGCACCGTGTAGATCAAGCAAAGCATTTCCTAGGGCTGTATGGAGCCCTGGGCTGAAAGTTTATAACCAAAAATCCAGTTCCACTCATCCGCAATTATTGGAACACTGAACCAACTTAACCAACTGTAACTCAGCTCTCACTTTTCCACCTTGTTTATAAGGAAACCATGTGACACTCTGGTTAGATGTCTTGTGAAAATCCCAATCATTATGTCCTTACTGGGTCTCAACCCTTTTTTGTAAAGAACACAGATTTGACAGACAGATGGGTCAGGTGTACGATTCTGGGTCCTCCTGTTACTAACTGTGTGACCTTGGATGAGGTACCTAACATCTGCCCCTCTGTTTCCTTGCTTACACATTGGGATCATAATGCCCCATGAGATTTTGTGAAGATTAAGGAATACCATGAATGCTGAACTTGCCTTGCACTTGTAGCATAGCAAATGTGCATTAAAGACCGAGTTCTTCCCTCATTCCTTTCTGAGCCATCAGCCTTGTAATCCCCTCCAACAGGAAATGCCAGAGTGGACAGCATATCAGATGAGGTCTATAACATTCCAGAGACAGGTAAGCTCCCTGTGGAAAGAAGGATCATGGAAGACTTCCCGGAGGAGGAGGACTTGATGTAGATTTTCTGCCAATGAGCCCTGGGTAATCCTGTTCCATGTGCCAATAAACCATTTGACAAGGCCAGGGATATCTTAGCAGCTTAGGTTCTCAGGGTGAGGGAGTGTCCAGGTTTCCATGGCTACCCTTGGCAGGGCTTTAGACCTGGGGCGAGCCTGCATGTGATAGACCCAGCAAATGACAGAGAACAAGTGTGTTTATGTGATGTTTAATTAGTTCTACAAATAGTTCTTGAGGATCTATAATGGGTCAGACATTGTTCTAGGTGCTAAGATCAGAAATGGATCAGAGGAGAATTTTGCCCTCAAGAGGCTTCCATTCAATTGGAGGTGGAAGTGGCTGGGGTATCTTTAATCACCGAAGTGTGAATGATTGGATCCATTGCCAAGAAAGGGGAACTGGGAAAGACTGTTTTGAGGGGACAGTGAGTTTAGTTCTGAGGTTCCCAAGGCTTATTGGGATAGAATATCAGACTCTATCTATCATCTATCTATCTATCCATCCATCCATCCATCTCTGTGTAATCATATTTGACATGTGGACTGGGCAGTGGGGTGAGAATGGAGCTGGAGCCAGAGGAGTCGTGCATTCACTCAGCAAACTCTTACTGAGCACCTACTATGTGCCAAGTGTTGGGTTACAGAGGCGAAGCAGACGCAGAGCCTACCCTCATGGAGTTCTCAGTTTACTGGAAAGACATAATCACAATAATATTTATGGTAGTTATGACTTACTGAGCACCTACAGGGTGCCAGGCACTGTCCCGGGCCGTTCTGCCTGACTTATCTCATCGAATTATCAGCGTTACTAAGTGAGGCTGGTTCTATGATTATCCTATTTTACACAGATAAAACTGAGACCCAAAGAGGAGAAAAAGCTGGTTCAGGTGACACAGTGGTCACAGCTGAGACACAGATTTGAACACACGTCTCTCCTACGTTGGATCTTGGATCTGACATTGTGCTTTCTCCTGGTCGCTGTATTCAGTCATTCCTTCATTAAGCATTGTTTGTTGAGTCAAAGCTAGGGCCAAACTTCTCTGTCTGGGACACCCCCGGATGCCTGCATAGAAATAAGAGCTAAATCCCTGAACTCGAATGAGCTCATCCAGAGAGTGGCTGAGACAGAGAAGGGCAACTCCAGAGGGCAGGTCCCACAAACACACCTGCATTTGGGGGGCCAACAGAGATGGGATGGGGGGATTAGCCACAGGAGGGCAGCCGGCACAGTGCAGCCTTGTGAAGCCCAGAGGGAGAGAGAGTTTCGAGAAGGAGGAGGTGGACTTCAAGATGAGTGCCCTGAAGGACTGAGGAGGTGACCCCCAAGCTTGGGCTATGCCAGGCTTTGGGGGTCCCTGAGGGCAAGCTCAAGGATGCAGCAGATGCCAGGCAGTGAAGGGTTCAGAGTGGGGGATGACGAAGGGCAAGCTTCTCTGTTTAGAAATTTGACTTTTAGAGAAAAAAAGAAGTAGAATTGTCCCTAGAGGCAAGGGATTTTTTTTTCTTTTTTGTGGCTTGGTTTTGTTTGGTTGAGAATGGCGGAGCAGGTGTGTGTTCGTAGATGGGGGAAGAAACTGGTTGAGAAGAAGAAATGAAAATACAGGACGGGGAGAGGACTCTTCCCCATGGCTCTGATCACCGCCAGACACCACCTGTGTTTACTTCTGTCTTCACGATCTGTTTCCCACCAGCCACAAGGGCAGCTCTGTGAAGGCACAAGTTCTGTCTCATTCACCGTGGGATCCCAGTGCCTGGCACGTAGTAGACACTTCATAAATATTTTTGATATTGAGTTGAATTCACAGGGTTCTTCCGGGAGCCCAGTGGTTAGTCCTAGGAAGAGAAAGGTTCATGGGGGCCTTAAGGAGGGGCTTCTCTCTGATGCTACCATGACAAGAGAGAGGGAGAGAAAAAGAAGTCAATACAAGTAGAGGCAGGAGCCAAAAATCCAAGTCTTTGGCGGGGTACAGTGGCTCATGCCTGTCATCCCAGCACTTTGGGAGGCACGGGTGAGAGGATCACTTGACCCCAGGAATTCGAGACTAGCCTGGGCAACATGGTGGGACCCCGACTCTATAAAAAATGCACAAAGAAATTAGCCAGGCATGGTGGTGCCCACTGTAGTCTCAGCTACTCGAGAGGCAGAGGCAGGAGGGAAGATGGCTTGAGCCCAGGAGGTGGAGGCTGCAGTGAGCTGTGATTGTGCCTCTGCACTCCAGCCTGGGGGACAGAGACAGACCCTGTCACACACACACACACAAAAATCCAAGTCTTCTCAAAAAAGTGTGTGTGGGGTGGTGGTGTGAAGGGTGGAATTAACAGAAGTAGAAAATGGAGAATACTAGTAGCTACTTATGTCCTGTGAGAACATTCTAGAAGGTGAGCTGTCATTGATTTATTAGCATTACTCCGCCTTTGCTATGGCTCTAAGTTATAAATTTATAAATTCATTTAATCCTAACAACAGCTCTCTGAGGCAAATGAACTTCAGTCAGCCCTGAGGTGATGTGGCTAGCGGTGAGGAAGCCAGGATTTGAACCCAGGACTTGGAGCTGATATAGAGCCTGTGATGTTACCCACTGGGCCACATACTTCCCCAACTGACATTAGTTTATAGGCCTTATTTTTATTTTTATGCATTCATTTATTCATTAATAGAGACAGGGGCTTGCTTTGTTGCTCAGAGTGCAGTGGTGCAATCACAGTTCACTGTAACCTGGACCTCCTGGGCTCGGGCCATCCTCCCACCTGAGCCTCCCAGGGTGAGCCATTGTGCCTGACCCACATGTGCCTTGTTTTATATACTACATTCCTCACCAGGAGCCTCTGGGTTTGGAGGGGCTCATAATTCTCATGTTTTACATTAAGAACCGAGAAATATAGTGACTTGCCCAGGGTCACACAGATACTAAGTGGCTGAGCTGGGACTCCAGCTTGCATCTCTCTAACCGCAAGCCTGGCACTTTCCCCTTCCCTGAGAGAAGAACTGTAGGAAGTTAGCACAGAGTCAGGTGCCAAAAAAGGGCTACCACCTGGACGTGGCAGGCAACATTCTGTGGTGTTTCTGCAGGCATCTCCCGAGTCACCCCAGCTCAGGAACAAGGCAGAAAAAGTTGGGGGTTGGCAACTTAGGAACAAGAGGAAGAGGACGGGGACAAAGCTTCAAGTCCGGGAGCGGGGCTGCCTGTCTTCTCTGGCAGTTCCTGGGTTGAGGCTGAGCGAGACAGGATAAAATCTGAGCAGGAGCCCACGGCTGGGGGACTTGGCAAAGACCCAGTGTGGTGGGTGGGAGGGAGGCTGTGCCCTGGAGGGGTAATCCAGAGTTCCTGTTCTTGGTGGGGAAGAGCCCTGGATCAAGGGTGGCCCAAGCCCGACTCTGATCACTGTCTCTCCTGATAGCCACCTGGGCACTGTGACCTGCTTCAGAAAACAGCTGCTTCTGTGGCAGTACTCCCAGCACTTTGGGAGTGTGAGGTGGGTGGATCACTTGAGGTCAGGAGTTCGAAACCAGCCTGACCAACATAGTAAAACCCCGTCTCTCCTAAAAATACAAAAATTAGCCAGGCGTAGTGGCATGCGCCTGTAATCCTAGATACTTAGGAAGTTGAGGCAGGACAATTGTTTGAACCAGGGAGGCAGAGGCTGCAGTGATCTGAGATAGGGCTACTGTCCTCCAGTCTGAGGGAAAGAGCCAGACTTCGTCTCAAAAAAACAACCAAAATAAACAACTGCTTCTGAATACACAATGGAAAAAAATCCCCAGGAGTTGTGCCAGGGTGAAGGGAAGTAGGGCTTCCTATGTGAGTTACCAGGAATCTTGGAGCTGGCCCACGCAGGAGTGTGGGAGGTGACAGAGAGGTCTTTAAAACCAGGCGGGCCCAGCCCCGGCCTCTTCTGTGGGCCTGAGGACGGAGAAAAGGTCTCACTGGTGAGGAATCTCATCTTTGGGGCTGCTTTGCCTGAGGGAGGTGCAGAGAGCAGGGCCGAGAGAGGGGCTATGAGAGGAGACACCTGGACCCCTTGGTCAGGGGAGCAGGGCCCGAAGAGGAGTGAACCCCCATCACCTCTCTCACAGACAGCAGGAGGGCTCAGCAGCGCCTTCTGTGCAGTGAGGCTCCGCACTGTGCGTTCTTTCCAGCCAGGAGACCTGAACTGGGAGGTCTTGGAGCTGCTGCATGTGGACTTGGGGGACCCGTCCCTTGGCAACCTGGCCACGTCCTGGCCTCCACATCTTCCTTTGGGCTGTCCGTCTCTATTCTCTCCCCTCTCATTACTGCAACCGCTGCCCTCCTCCGAAATTCTCTCGCGGCTATGTGCTTCCTCTCTGTGGTCATTTGATTAAAATAGCTGAGCCCACATCCTCCTCCTGGGGCCCGCTTTGGGCTCTGCTGAGTGGATGGCTCTCCGCTCTTTGGGGCAGCCACTCCATGCCTCTGCCACCTCCACCATGAAACTGCTTTTTTACTCTTTCCAGGGTGTGGGTTTTCTCCAGGTATGGGGAGGCCAACAGATCAAGAAATGATTGCCATTGAAAAGATAGCTTGTTATTTACAGCTCCCAGAAGAAGGCGTGCTTCCACCCAGGGCCACGCAGGAAGTGCCAGGTCGGCAGGTCAGGAGGAGCCACGGGAAGCATCGCCCAGGGCCTTTGCTGTGATCTCTGGGAAAGGCTGGTGGGGCAGGGGACACAGTTTAGGACCGGCCAGTTTGAATCATGTCAGTGGAACTCCAGGCTTCCCTAGTTGTCCAGTTTCTGGCCCTGGGGTGATTTAGGGCAGGAGAAACCTTGGCTTGGAGTGTGAGAGTGAGGGAAAGGTGGCCCGGGTGTACCAAGGCACTGGTTGTGTCAGCAGTGGGACGTATCCATACAGGCCTCAGCATCCTCAGGTCTTGCCTCCTCAGAAGAAAGAATTCTCATGGCTGTAATCCCAGCACTTTAGGAGGCCAAGGTGGGCGGATCCTGAGGTCAGGAGATTGAGACCATCCTGGCTAACATGGTGAAAACCATCTCTACTGAAAATACAAAAAATTAGCCGGGCGTGGTGGCAGGCGCCTGTAATCTCAGCTACTCGGGAGGCTGAGGCAGGAGAATCACTTGAACCTGGGAGGTGGAGGTTGCAGTGAGCCAAGATGGTGCCACTGCACTCCAGCCTGGCAACAGAGTGAGACAAAAAAAAAAAGAATTCGACTGAGGGACATAAGGCAGAAGGAGAGACTGAGGCAAGTTTCACAGTGGAAGTGAAAGCTTATTAAAAAGCTTTAGAGCAGGGATGAAAAGAAGTAAAGTACACTTGGAAGAGGGGCCAACCAGGCGACTTGAGAGATTCAGGGGTTCTGTTTGACCTTTGACTTGGGGTTTTATACATTGGCATACTTCCGGGGTCTTGTTTTCCTTATCCCCTGATTCTTCCCTTGGGTTGGTGGGGTGGGCTGTCCGCACGCTCAGTGACCTGCCAGCACTTGGGAGGGAGCATGCACAGTGTACATGTAGTGTACTGTAGTTGTATGCATGCTCCCTTGAGGCGTTCTTCCCTTACCAGCCGAACGTCCCTAGCAGGTCATATACCAGTTAAATGCCGCCATTTTGCCTCTTCATGCACATGTGTGAGCCCACTCACCCAGCTCCTGAGATCTTACTGGAAGCTGCTGATCACCCACTTCAGGTATTCCTGTTTATTGGGAGACTACCTTTCCCTGGTGCTGGCTGTGACCAGTTATTATTTTAGAGAGATGGTTAATAATTTCCTGCCCATCACCTGATGGTTGCCTGACATTCCTGCCCTGCTCCTGTCTGACCAGCTACCTACTGTCACAGTTGGTCTGTATATGAAAGGCATGCTCACAGAGGAGCCATTTGAGGTGTCTAGGAATTAACTAGCAGCCCTGGAAGGAGCAGGCTGTCTCTGGCCTCCAAGATGTCAAAGCGTCCTAAAATATAGAAAATCAAAAGCATGTTTAGTGCCCAGGTATGCTCAGAGGCAGTGGAGTAGAGTCAGTCAAGGAAATAGATTCACAGTTCTGGGCTAAACCCTTGGGGAACTCACTTCACTTGTCTGAGCCTCAATTTCCTTATCTGTAAAATCAACAACTGTTATTCATTGAACAAGTGACTGTTTAAAAGGACAGACACCGGGCCTGCCAAGGTCATTGATGGGTTTAGAGAGATAGAGGATAGTGCTTGGCACACCAGAGGTGCTCAGTGAGTGGCAGGTGGTGTCCTTGTGCCACAGTTCCAGGGAGCAGCAGAGAAAGATTGGTGTGGAATGGTGGGGTCTAGGGCCATTTCTTTGGCTGTTTGGAGCCCTTGGAGCAGAGGCTATGGGTGGACAGAACCCTCAGGAATGTTCTTGGGATTCAGAGTTGCTGCTGGACAAGGGTTGTCCCAGAGGCCAGCTGTGGACAGAACCCTCAGGAATGTTCTTGGAACTCAGAGTTGCTACTGGACAAGGGCTGGCCTGCCAGCGCAGTAGCCAGGAGCCCAGGGGAGTCTGAAGCATGTTTGGAGGCCAGGTCTTGGGAGGCACCAGGGGTTCAGGTAGAGCTCTGGCACAAGCGACCATTCAACTCAGGGACTTGAGACAACAGAGCACTGAAGGGGAGAGCCCCAGGCCTGCCCAGCTGTGGACAAACAAGGACTTTGGATCCTAGGAGGAAGGGAATCAGGCAGCTGCCGGCAAGGAACCTCTGAGAAGCCAAATTAGAATCAGGTGCTGGCCTGAGACACATGGAATTTCCTGGACTCTAGGCTGGCAATGGCTGTTTTTACCAAAGACAGATTCTAAGGAGTGAAGCCAAGGGCTCTGGCCTGAGAGGTAGAGCATGAGAAGGAACAAACACAGACCCCTCAAAGGATTCATGCCTCTGGGAAGGGAGGCTGCGTGGTGCAGTGAGGGGCGCAGAAGGACATGGTTCGAATCCAGCCTCCACTGCTTAATGGCTGTGTGACCTCTGGCAAGGTCCCTGAGCTTTCTGAGCCTCAACTTTCCCAGTGGCAAAATGAGGACAGTAATACCTACCCTGCAGCACTCTCGTGAGCCCCCAGGGTTGACTTATTCTTTAGGTAGACACAGTGCCTGGGTCCCAGGAGAGTGTCTTAATTTTATAAATTCTTTTAAAATCAAGAGGAAGGAAATGAACATAATAATGAATATATAATAATAAATCCAGCTTGGATTACATTTTTCTTTATAGCATCATAGTTGTCAAAAATAATTGTGTGAATATAGATATAAATATAAAGATATAGCAGAAAGATGCCTACAAAGGCAAAAGCGCTTGGGGCCCATAAGAGCCATAATCAGGCCCTGAAAGCCACTGGCACATTGCGGGAGCCCAGGCTTCACTGCTGAGCACCTCCTCTGGGCCAGGCACTATTCTCAGTGGTAGAATAGAGGTGTGCATCCACCCAGCCTCTGCCTGCAAAGAACCATCAGGGTAGACATCCTTGAAAACAGGCAACTACAGCACTGTGAGCTAAAAGGAGTATGAGATGTAGAATCATCGGCTTTCCTTCTGCCCTCCTGCTGTGGGCGTCAAGTGCTCTCTGTCCAGGAATTTTTTTCTTCCGTCTTACATCTTTCATCAAAGGCCATGTCTAGGTTATATCAAGTCCTGCTTCTCCACGTATGCCACCAAATCTCCATTTAAGAATCCTGCCCATTCTCTGGTCCCTTTTAGCCATTTTGCCAACGGGGTGAGTATGTCAGGGTGTTTGTGGCTAAAAGTGCACTGGTGGTAGGGACACTGTCCCTGCAAATGCTTCCATTGTTGCCCCTCTGCAGCCAGGGCCCTCAGTGGACCTACAGTTTTTTGCCTCATCTTTTCTGGCTGGACTCATCTTGTTTATTGCCCACCATGACGGGGAGTGGAATAGATGGGGCCTGGTGGAGAGCCAGGGTGGGATCTGAATGGGCCACGGGGGCATTGCCTGATAGACCTGTTGTGGGATGTGTTTTTTTTTCCAGAACCCCAGAGATGAAAGGCCTCCTCCCACTGGCTTGGTTCCTGGCTTGTAGTAAGTGCTAGCCCTGTGACCTTCGAATGAACTTTTACCCCATGGGAGTAACAGGGTGGTGAAAAGGACACCAGCCATTGAGGTCGTAGAGACTTGGGTTTGAATCTCGGCTCTGCACTGACTGCATAGACATTCAGCAAGAGCTTTCATGCCTCCGAGCCTCTGCTTCCTCATCTGGCATGGGCTAATGCAGTCCATGCGTAAGGCTGTGGCAGGGTCCTAGGAGATATTGTACCTCAGCTGTGTAAAGGTTGTGGACATAGAGGTTATGTGGCTGGCAAATGTAGGAGGCAGATTTTTTCCCTGTATGCAAATAAAATAAGATTTACAAAATCCCCCAATCAATCCAAATAAAAATCAAAACTCTTATCTAAATATCCCAACCTATGATTCCTGGGTCATTCTCAGCTCAGGCTTGTCCAGCTGGGAAGTGACTGTATAGATGGCTTTAGTCCCATCCTGTGGCCCCGTGACCGTATATACAACCCCCGACAGGCTGTCTTGCTCCTTGATGTCTTGCTAGATCCCTGGAGACTCCAGGAGGAGCTGGAGGCCTGGTGCAAGGAGAGAGCCTTGGGCTCACTGTGAAACCCTGGACAGGGCACCTCTTCCCTCCACGCCTCAGTTTCCCATTAGTAAGATGAGGGAACTGGCTTCAGCGATTTCTAAGAGTCCCATCCTGCTTTTAGATTCTCTGCCTTATGTTCTAAAGGGTGTGAGGGGAGGGAGCGGTGGGGAAGAGGGATGTATTGCCAAGAGAGACAGGAAGCTCCTATCTGCCTGCTTCATGCAAATACATTATGAATTACACCTTATATGTCATGGTCACTTACTATGTGTCTGCCACCATGCTCAAAATTTACATAGTTGATCTTATTTTAACCCTCATGACAACTCCAAGATGTAGCTGCTAATTTGGGGTCCCCGTTTTCCAGGGGATGAAACTGAGGCTCTGACTCCATTCAATACCATACTTTGAATTAGTGGCAGAGCCAGGATTTGAACCCAGGTCTGCTCATTTTTCAATTCCAAACTCTTAACCAGTTCTCCATACTGCTTGCACCTCCCTTCCCACTAATGGAGAGAATAAAAAAGAGACATGCAGGTCCCTCCAAGCCCTGGGTGGGAGAAAGGGTAGGAGATGTTGGGCAGTGGGCCTAAAGCAGGGCTGGGCTGCCTGGGTGTCACCTGGGGACATGGGCTATCTTCCAGGTGTGCCTGCTGTGCAAGGAGGCTTGCTGGACCTAAAATCAATGATCGAGAAGGTGACAGGGAAGAACGCCCTGACAAACTACGGCTTCTACGGCTGTTACTGCGGCTGGGGCGGCCGAGGAACCCCCAAGGATGGCACCGATTGGTGAGCTGATCGCTATAACTGCCCTTTAGGCTCCAGGCTCTGCACCCGCGTTTTCTTATTCAATTCCATATCAGTTCTGGAAGATGAGTATTAAAGTACCATTTTACAAATAAGAAAACTAAGCCTCAAAGAAATTAGCTGGCAATCCCAAGATCTCAGTGGCCTAAGGTGTCAGTTGGTCAACTGTGGCGTAACAAGTGGTCCTCAATGTAGTAGCTTATACAGCACTGGTCATTTACTTTGCTTATGAATCTGCCATTTGGGTAGGGCTTGTGGGGATGGCTTGTCGCAGCTTCAGCTTGGACAACTGAGGCTGGACAATCCACCTTCCAGATGGCTCACTCCTATGGCTGGCAAGTGGTCAGCATCTCCTGGCCTAGGAGCGGGTCAGAGGCCTCAATTCCTGTCACTTAGGCCTCTCCAAGGATGTTCGGGATTCCTCCCAGCATGGTGACTCTTGGGTTGCAAGAGTGAGTGACCCCAAACTGCAAGACCAAAGGATATGGTGTCTTATGGTCAGCCTCAGAAATCCCATTGTGTCACTTACACTGTACTCTTGGTCAAGGCAGTCACAAAGGCTTTAAGAGGGAGGGCATCTAGATTCCACCTCTTGATCGGGAAGTGCTAAAGTTCTAGAAGAACGTGTGAAATGGGAGATTTTGCTCCTTGGAAAGCATACCCAACTGGGTTAACAATTCTGATACTGCTAGACATATATAAAGGAAAGGGATGATTAAGCAAATGAAGGACAGATGGTTGGGGCCAAGTTTCTCACTGTTGGAGTGGGATAAGCCAGGGCAGGAAGCCAGAATGCTCCATGTGCAAAATGACTAAAGTTGGAGACATCACTATGGACTCCTGTTTAGCTTATTGTAGATACAGATGTTTACATGTGGAAGTATGCATAGGTAGCAGTATGCATAGATATCATGGATATATTAGTATCATACTAATATAAGATGTAAGTAATAGGAGAAAATGGTGTTTCCTCTGTAAGATCTTCTCAGTTTTTCTGTAAACCAAGAATACTTTTTATGTGCAATCTGCTACACCTAACATACAGTCATCCCTCGGACTGGTTCCAGGACCCCTGTGAATACCAAAATCTGCAGATGCTCTAGTCCCTGATATAAAGTGGCACAGTATTTTCATATAACCTGTGTGATCATATACTTTTTTTTTTTTGAGACAGAGTCTTGCTCTGTCGCCCAGGCTGGAGTGCAGTGGCGCAATCTCGGCTCACTGCAAGCTCCACCTCCTGGGTTCATGCCGTTCTCCTGCCTCAGTCTCCCAAGTAGCATATACTTTTTTTTTTTATACACATGGGCAAATAGAAACATTCTTTTGCTATCAGTGGAGAGGGTCTAAAAGAAATGACATCTCAGTAGCAACAAGCACACTTAATGCCTAGATCTAGTTTCCAATGTCATTCTTCAATAGAAGGCCCCTTCCAAGTCATATATATATATATATATATATATATATATATATATATATATATATGGTTCCTTGAAGAAATGGTCAATTCTAGGACCAAGGCAGGAAATATACGAGATGAGCCTGGAACTTCTTTTAGTGCCAAAAAGTAAGGAAGTGCTTAAATAAACGCAAACAAAACGAAAGCCCACATTGATGGGGATGTGACAAGTGGCACCTGTGCTGACTGAAAGAGCCCCCAGTGGCCAACACTGGAACAATTTAGCAGCAAAATAAATGGCCCCAAACTCCAGTCTTATCATGAGAAAAAAGAAAATCAGACAAATCCCAATCGTGGGGCATCTTATAAAATGTCTAACCAGTACCCCCTCAAAACAGTCAAGAACAAGGAAAGCGTGAGGAACTGCCACACCCAAGAGGAGCCTAAAGAGACAAGACCATGGGCCGGGCGCGGTGGCTCACGCCTGTAATCCCAGCACTTTGGGAGGCCGAGACAGGTGGATGACCTGAGGTCGGGAGTTTGAGACCAGCCTGACCAATGTGGAAAAACCCCATCTCTACTAAAAATACAAAATTATCTGGGCATGGTGGCAGATGCCTGTAATCCCAGCTACTCAGGAGGCTGAGGCAGGAGAATCACTTGAACCTGGGAGGCAGAGGTTTTGGTGGTGAGCTGAGATCGCGCCATCGCACTCCAGCCTGGGCAATGAGAGTGAAACTCCGTTTCAAAAAAAAAAAAAGGCAAGACAATGAAATGTAACATGGGATCCCCAGTGGGATCCTGGGACAGAAAAAGGACATTAGGTAAAAACTAGGGAACTCTGAATCAATTATGGCTTTTTTTTTTTTTTTACAATTAGTGAGATAATGATGTATTATTTAGTGAATAATTATGAATAATGTATCAATATTGGTTCATTAATTCTAACATGGGTCTCATACTAATATAAGATATTAGTAATAGGAGGAACTGGGTGTTTCCTCTGTAAGATCTCAATTATTCTGTAAACCAAGAAAACCTTTTATATGCAATCTGCTACATCTAACATACAGTCATCCCTTGGACTGGTTCCAGGATCCCCGTGGACACCAAAATCTGCAGATGCCCTAGTCCCTGATATAAAATGGCATATTATTTGCATATAACCTATGTGATTGTATCCCCCCAACCATTTTTTTTTTTCTTTGAGACAGGGTCTCACTCTGGTTGCCCAGGCTGGTGTGCAATGGTGCGATCTCAGCTCACTGCATCCTCGACCTTCTGCACTCAGATGATTCTCCCACCTCAGCCTCCTGAGTAGCTGGGACTGCAGGCACGTGCCACCATGCCTGGCTAATTATATATACATTTTTTAATAGAGACAGGGTTTCACCATGTTGCCCAGGCTGGTCTCAAACTCCTGGACTTTAGCAGTCTGCCTTGGCCTCCCAAAGTGCTGAGATTATAGGCATGAGCCACCGCGCCCGGTTGCCATCACATACTTTAAATCATTTCTAAATTACTTATCGTAGCTGATGCAACGTCAGTGCTATGGAAGTTGTTGTTGTATTGTTTGGGAATAATGACAAGAAAAAAGTCTGTACATGTTTAGTATAGACACAAGAAAATAGGCCTGCTTACATTTTCCATCCATATTGGCTGATCCACATATGTGGGACCTGTGATACGAGAAGTTTATTTCTGGATCACATAACAGTTCAGTAGGAATCACACGTTGGCTCCTCCTATCTTGTAGTTCTGCCATCCCCTATGGCCTCAGAATTCTTTGCTGGGTCATCTCCATCCAGCCGAAGGATGGCGGCAGAGGGACAGTGGAGTAAAGTGTGGGAAGTTTGTCTGGGCAGGTCTGGAGGTGGAGTGTATTAATTCCACCTACCTCCCCTGGCCAGGACCAAATCATGCGGCCACACCTACTCGCAAGGGAGGCTGGGAAATGTAGTCTAGTCGTGAGACCAGGAGGAAAAAGAGGGTCCATGACCTGCTGGCTAGAAATGAGGAGCAGGAAATTACTCAGTCACACTACCAGATCCTCCCTGCCACATCGCGTCCACCAAGGTGGCCTCTGCTAAAGTGACATGGTTGAATTTTTGCTCCTATTAGGGATGGGGTCAGGAGGGCACCCCTCCCACTTGGGATCTAAGTCTCTTGCACGGACAGGTGCTGTTGGGCGCATGACCACTGCTATGGGCGGCTGGAGGAGAAGGGCTGCAACATTCGCACACAGTCCTACAAATACAGATTCGCGTGGGGCGTGGTCACCTGCGGTAAGGCTGGGGCTTCCCGTTCGGGCCATTGGAAGAGCACCTGACTTTAAGTTCAGCTGCCCTAGAGAACAGCCAGCCTGTATCTTGTTGGGGGAGGAGGAGTTGGGTGCAGAACTGGGACGAGAGGAGCAGGATTACTGCAGCTGTATCAGACCCCCAGGGTAGGGCTGAATCATCCACTGGGTGCAAAAGTGCTTGACATGCTTCCTTTTTCTTGATTCCCCCCCAAAATACCTGTAGAGTATGTTTAGTCTTCTCCATTTTAGACATCAGGAAATGGAAGCTCGAAAGCCTGCCAGTGCACACAGCAGGATTCAAGCTCAGGGCCTCTGAGTTCAAGGCTAAATCTGGGGATGGTTCTGCTCTATGAGAATGAGAGTTCCTCCAGAGCAGCGGCTGCCTCCACCATCAGACTGGGAGTCCCCCAGAGGAAGGAAGGTGCTTCCTCTATCAGACTGGGAACTCCCTGAGGGCAGGAGCTGTCTCCTGGACTGAAACCTCACCCTGAGCAGCAGCTGTGCCCCTTCCATCAGATTCTCTATTCCCCCGATTTAGGAGCCATGCCTCTTCCATCAGGCTGAAAGCTCCTCGGAGCAGGAAGTCCATGGGGTCTCTGCTGAGACTGGAGCATGCTCTTCCCACCCTCATTCTGCTCTTGGTGTCCTGTTGCAGAGCCCGGGCCCTTCTGCCATGTGAAGCTCTGTGCCTGTGACCGGAAGCTCGTCTACTGCCTCAAGAGAAACCTACGGAGCTACAACCCACAGTACCAATACTTTCCCAACATCCTCTGCTCCTAGGCCTCCCCAGCGAGCTCCTCCCAGACCAAGACTTTTGTTCTGTTTTTCTACAACACAGAGTACTGACTCTGCCTGGTTCCTGAGAGAGGCTCCTAAGTCACAGACCTCAGTCTTTCTTGAAGCTTGGCGGACCCCCAGGGCCACACTGTACCCTCCAGCGAGTCCCAGGAGAGTGACTCTGGTCATAGGACTTGGTAGGGTCCCAGGGTCCCTAGGCCTCCACTTCTGAGGGCAGCCCCTCTGGTGCCAAGAGCTCTCCTCCAACTCAGGGTTGGCTGTGTCTCTTTTCTTCTCTGAAGACAGCGTCCTGGCTCCAGTTGGAACACTTTCCTGAGATGCACTTACTTCTCAGCTTCTGCGATCAGATTATCATCACCACCACCCTCCAGAGAATTTTTACGCAAGAAGAGCCAAATTGACTCTTTAAATCTGGTGTATGGGTATTAAATAAAATTCATTCTCAAGGCTAATAAAAACCACATTGGCATTTTCCTCTGCTGTGGGGGATCGCTGGTGCCTCTTTCTCTGCCGCTGGGGCAATAAACCCAAAGATGTCTACATTATCTCCGAAACAGAAGGGAAGATTAGTAAATGCACGGTTTTCTGGGATGAGCTTCAGGCTTTCTCTTGGGCTAATTTTCTTAGACCTTGGGGTCCTCTCCAGTATTGGGTCTCATTCTTCCTCGATGGGGTCAGGGAAAGATAACTGGTGATTATGCCAGCTTCAGCTTCCAGGCCAGAGAGGGTGGCATTCAAATCCCAGTGCTGGCTTCTTCAGCTGTGTGGTCTTGGACCCGTTACTGAACCTCTTTGACTTTCAGTCTCTTTGAGAAATAAACTGTCTTGTTCCTTGCAATGTAAAATGAGACTTCTAAAGCCCACCTTGATGCTGATATGGAGAATGCTGAGGTTCTAGGATTTCACACAGCAGGAATTTTTTTTTAATAGGTGTCAGCTGTGGGGTTTATTTTTTTACAAAGTAAGGACATTAAAAAAACCAACCCGTCTATCAATTCATAAAAGAAAGGATGTTCTGATACCAAGACTGAAAGAAGAATGGATGTATTCCAAAACAAAGGAACATCCTTCCAAGAAAGGACCTATGGCTTCTTTATTCCGACATACCCCAAAATAACTGCATGATAAATAGGTCTATATTTAAAAAGCTCTAGTGTTGAATGTTTTCAAAATAAAATTTAATTTTATGAGATTACCCTGAATGCACCAGTGCTTTAGAAAAGTTTGATTTAGACTCGGTGTCTATATTTGACAATGCCACACAGGGAGGGACTTAAATGCTGAATTTGCTTATGAAATATTTAAAATCAAAGCCATTTCCCAGATCCAATTTTGAATGGGTATGTGGGGGAAATTGAAGTCTTCACTCTAATCCCATTTTCCTTCAATTGTGATATTCTGGATGACAGAGAAGAGAACCCAGTCCAGACTTCTCCCTTCTCCCATGGGGGTCAGGTGGGAGGCAGGGCAGTGTTTTGCTGGTAAGTTCTGCAGGAGGGGGTGTGGGCAGGCCCTTCTCATTGGCACATCCCAGCTCAGGGTCCCAGCATCCACACAGGAGCAGGATGCTATGAGGTTATGAAGGCAACACTACAGGCTGGTGTGGGATTGAGTTGGAAGGAACCATGGAGAACCTTCATTTATCTACCAAGAAATTGAGGCCCAGAAAGTTTAGGAGACTGTCCAAAAGTCACACAGCACATCAACAGCAGACGTAGGATTCGATCTCAGATCCTAGCTTTAAACCCTGGGCTCTGGCCACTATCCCACATTGCCTTCAACCCCAGCCCACAAAAGGAG
Organism: Pan paniscus; assembly: GCF_029289425.2. NCBI lineage: Eukaryota > Metazoa > Chordata > Mammalia > Primates > Hominidae > Pan > Pan paniscus. The sequence goes on along the minus strand of NC_073249.2, from coordinate 207,026,565 downwards.
CAGTTCAGGGACTCACCCACATTAGGGGTTCGTCAGGGGAACCCCTGGATTCCAGCTGAGGGCCAGCTCCATGTCTTCCCTGCTGCAACTGCCTCTTTGGATTCTGGAGGCTGTCCCCGGGTGGTCAGTCAGTCTGGGGCTCTGGGCTTCATCCTCAGTGGAGGAGATCCCATTGCTGTCTTCCACCTTGGCTGCTGTGAACAGCTCTGGGGAAATTATGAGAGCAAAGGGAGCCTCGAAACTTGGGGAAAGGCGTTCTCCTCAATTGTTGCATTTGCTGATCCCTTGGCTGGCAGGAGAACCATCAGGGAGGTCATCCCATTTTAAGAAAGCTAGTGAAACATACAGACCAGATCGCAATGCCTCCCTAGCTAGATCTTTATATGTCCTTAATGGACAGACTGCCCTGTACATACAGATCCTTTACTGTTATCTGAATTGGGCTTCAGGCACAAATGTGAGCCTCCAAACATAAGTAAAATGATCTCTATAAGCATATCTACAGAGGGGTTGGGCAGTGGGGAGCCCCCTTGCAGTTGTTACCAAACTGAAAAAGCCTCAAGTAAAGCCCACTGATCAGGATGGAAGGGAGGAGGACAGAGCTAAGGTGGGCTGATGAGGTAGGAGGTGTATGGATCTTCTTCTTCTTCTTCTTCTTCTTCTTCTTCCTCCTCTTCCTCCTCCTCTTCTTCCTCCTCTTCTTCCTCCTCCTTCTCCTTCTCCTTCTTCTTCTTCAGATGGAATTTTGCTCTTGTCACCCAGGCTGGAGTGCAATGGCACGGTCTTGGCTCACTGCAACCTCTGCCTGCTGGGTTCAAGCTATTCTCCTGCTTCAGCCTCCCGAGTAGCTAGGATTATAGGCATGCACCACCATGCCCAGCTAATTTTGTGGTTTTAGTGGAGACAGGGTTTCACCATGTTGACTCGAACTCCTGACTTCAGGTGATCTGCCTGCCTCGGCCTCTCAAAGTGCTGGGGTTACAGGTTTGAGCCAGCGAGTCTGGCTGGAGTTTCTTCTTTGTGCGGGACACCATGTAGACATTATTAACTGCCCAGTGAGGCTGCTGTTTTCATTCCCATGTGAGGGGTGGGACCTGACGACTGGAAAAGTGAAGTGTTTTGCTTGAGACCACACAGGTAATAAGGAAGAGAGGTGGGAAAGAAGCAGTCTGTCTGATCCCAAAGCCATGTTCTGTGGTCTCTTTTTTTTTCAGGGACAGGGTCTCACTTTGTCACCTAGCTGCAGTGCAGTGGCGTGATCATAACTCACTACAGCCTCAAACCCCTGGGCTCAAATGATCCTCCCACCTCAGCCTCCAGAGTTACTAGGACTACAGGCATGCACCACTACACCTTGATAATTTTATTTTTCTGTAGAGCTGAGGCTTTTGCTCTGTTGCCCCGGCTGGTCTTGAACTCTTGGCCTCAAGCGATCCTCCCACCTCGGCCCAAAACCGTGTTCTTAGTAGAACATCATGCAGGGGAAGCTTGGAGCTGGGGCCAGGTCTTGCAACAGGCACTGAGGAAAACACATTTTGTTTTGTTCAGGGTGGGTGTGGCAAGTTTGGATTGTGTAACTTTAGCTAAGCTATGTTTCCCAGAATTCCTTTCCCTGTAGAGTTCTGGGTTAGGTTCTGGTTAGTTGCTGTAGTTTAGGGCCCAAAGAGATGTTTTGTTGAGATTTGGGAGGCAGATGGGAAGTGCAGTCATATTCTCTTTACACCTGGGAGCAGGGCATGTTGTGTTTGTGGCTCAGGCCCATGGATCATGGATCTGCCGGCTCGCCTTGCTGGGGCGAGCCTGCTGGATTTCTTTAACTTCTCTGACTCTTGGGCCAGATGTGTGTTTAGCTCTGTAAGTAAGGGAGCCAACTTCCCCTGCAGGGTGCACAGGCAGTTAAACTAGGGTGGAAGGTATTGAGATCCATCTGGTTCTTGTTTGTTCTTTTGGGCTCCATGCATCCTCCCAGGTACCAATTTGTCCTTGCTCTCCCCTGCCCCTTCACACCCATCTTCCGTTTCAGACTGTCTGCCCTGCTAACTTCAGGCTGTAGCACCAGGCACAGGAGAAACAGCCTCCTATGAAGGACTAAGCCAGCAATCCCATCCGTACCAGGTCAAATCTCTACCAAAAAAGTATTGTCGTATGAGAGTACTTCTGCCTTTCTGCCTGAACTCCTTAACCTCTTCAGAATTTGGTACTAGGAGAGGCTTCTGAGGAACAACTTGAAGGATGGGCTCTTTGAATTGCATCTGGAATTGGTTTTCTTCTTGGTTAGATTTAAAGGCATAAATGACTGGTTTTTAGTGGTAAGGGGAACATTGATTGACCACAGCCTGAAGAGATAAAACAGCTACTTAAATGATCACCTCTGTCCACACCTGTTCAAGGGTGACCAAGTAGTTGATGGCACAGAGCACTTTAATGGAAACAAAAATATTATTATGGGTTGGAGAACTTGGAAAAAGAAAGTGATGGTCTCAAGGCTTTAAAATCTCACTCAAGATCCACAGACAGGGCCAGTCATGATGGATTACATTTATAATCCTCGTGCTTTGGGAGGCTGTAGTGGGAGGATTCATTGAGCCCAGGAGTTTGAGACTAGCCTGGGCAACATAATGAGGCCCTGCCTCTACAAAATAAAATCTGCATACAGGACATGAATGCTTCTTTTCCTGCCTGTATGGAAGACAGATGCCTGTTAGAGAAAGACAGTGGAGTACTGCAAATTTGATCAAGCAATGCCTCCAATCACAGCTGCTGTAGTTTTGTTGCTGGAGCCAATCAACACATCCCCTGGCACCTATTTTTTAATTATTCCACTGCAGAATGACTTTTTCCTTATACCTATTAGTAAAACTGTCAGAAGCATTTGCTCTCAGCTTGCAGGGACAGCAATACACTTACACTTTCCAACTGCAGGACTACATCGACTCTCCAGCTCTATGCCATCATCTAGTCCAGAGGGACCTTGATTATCTTGGCATCTCACAGGACGTCAGCATTGGTGATGACATGTATGACATGTGTTTGCCTTAGGGGGGAAAAATCCCACAAGAATTCAGGGGCCTGCTACTGCAGTGGCATTTTCCAGGGGTTCTTTAGTCTGGGGCATGTTGAGATGTCCCTTTGAAAAGGTAGGACAAGTCACAGCATCTGGCCCTCCCATCTATTGAGAAGGAAGCACAGTGCCTTGTGGGCACTTCAGATTTTAGAGAGTAGCTCATGTTTCAGGTCAAAGTACCACTGAAGTACCATTTACCAGTGATACCAATGAAGTACCACTTCAACCCACTTACCAATCGACCTGAACAGTTGCTTGTTTTGAGTGGGGCCCAGAACAAATAGGTCCAGGCTGCCATGCAAGTGGCTCTGCCACTTGGGTGTATGACCCAGCAGATCCAATGGTGCTTGACGTGTATATGCACATAGAGATGCTACATGGAAGCTCAGAGGGGCATCTGTGGGTAAAGCATAGGGCAGACCTTAAGGGTTTTGGAGCAAAGCCATGTCATCAACTGCAGAGGACTACTCTCCTTTTGAGAAACAGTATCTGGCTTGCCAGCAGGTCTTGGTAGACACTGAATGCTTGACCTCAGGTTACCAAGTTATCATGAGACCTGAGTTGCCTATCATGAACTGGGTGTTAACAGGCCCATCAAAACAAAGTTCAGCATGGATAGCAGCAATTGCATAATCAAATGGAAATGGTCTTGTGAAATCGGGCTTGAATAGCTTCTGAAGGCCCAAGTAAGTTGTGTGAGCATGCCCATGGCCCTAGTGCCTGCCACAAGCCTCCTCCTTCACCTATACCTATGAATTCATGGCGAGTTCCCTGTGACCAATTGCAGGAGAAAGAAAAAGACCCGGGCCTGTTTTACAGATGGCTCTCCACATATGCTACCATTCCCTGACAGTGGATGGCTGCAGCATTGCAGCCCCATCTCGGGTGCTGCTGTTTACATAAGGTGTATCAGTGTTGTTAACCTTATATCTCAATATTCAAGTCAGAGGATATCAAAAGGGGATTGTCACTCAACTAGAATAGAAATGAGAAATTGAGATGGATAAAAGAACTTTGTATCCTCTATCCACTTTGGGGAGAGGATAGCTTGTTAGATTGTATACAGGGAAAACTGCATTATGTTAGGCAGGAAGATGATCTTGCTATTGCCTTTATTTGGGAGAGGTGCATATGGGTGCCAAGTCAACAAGGGGTGGACTCTTGGGGGTTTGTATTATTTCACTTAACTAAGCCAAAGTTTCATTTCCTAGAATTCCCTTCCCTGCAGAGTTCCAGGTTAGCATGGGTCTCAAGAGATGTCTTGCATAAGATTTGGAAACTGGTATGGAGTAATTTAATTTTTACAATCTCATAGTCGGAGCAGGGCATGAAATGCTGTTGCGGCCAATGTATGCTGGCCCTTATGTGCTGGCTCATGGTGTTAGTGCAGGGAAGCACTGGGAGCTGCAGCAACTCCAGGTCCTGGCAGAGGATCTTCAGCTCCTCTTACTTCGGAGCCAGGAGCGTACTTGGTTCCATGATGAAGGGCACTGGCTTCCCTTGGAAGACACTGCATCATCAACATGGAAGACGTGGGGGTCTTCAGTGAGAGGCTGAAGGATGTCGTTGTCTGTCCTCATAGAGCTCTACTCATCCTTGTAGTTCCACTCTGCCTTGCCAATTGGGACACGGGACTGCAGGTCACAGCACCAGCACAAACAGAAACAGCCCCACCCACACTGTTTTACTGGCTCCCATAATCACAGCAAGCTAAATCCCTATAATACATCTCTTATTTTATATATAGGTATCTCCTAGTAGTTCTGTTGCTTATATCAAATCCTGGTTGCTACAGGCTTCCCAGTGCCTGTATCAACATGCCAGCATGCTTGGACCATAGCAGATGCTTGGAAAATGTTTGTTGAATGAATGAGTGACTGAATAAATAAGCGAATGACTGAGATGCAGCTCCTATCCTCAGGAAGCTCACATACCAGTGTGGAAACAGAGAGAACCAATGAGTTGGGCAGACAATACAGTGATTGTGGGATTTTGACATCTGCAGTGGGCAGTCTGGATGAGAGCTGGGCTCACCGGTGACCTCACTGTCCCTGAGGTCTCCCTGGGCTGGGCTTGGCTGGGTAAGGGGATGGGCATTGCATTAGGACTGGCATGCTAGGTGGTGTCCTCAGGGGGCTCAGAGTCTTTAACTCAGTCCCCCAGTGTCCCACAGGGAAGTGTCATCTTCTAGCATGGCTTCCTGCTGAAAATGAGCTTCCAACCATTGTACGTGTCCAGGTGCTGCTGCACTCATGAAGCCAACTTCAGGTCACACTTGCAGATCTGCTTCTGGCACTTGCTCCCAGAACCTGGACCAGCCAGGGAAGAAATCTGGATTCTCACTTCTGGCCAGACAGACAGACCATCCCACCTCTACCCTGACCCAGGTGTCAAGACCTTCCCAGGATGGTGCCAGGGCCCCTTTTCTTGCTGAATTTAGAAAGCCCACAACTATACAGTGTCTTCCCTGGCAGGGGTTTGATATTATCAATCAAGGGTCTGCTGGCCACCTTCTCTTTCATGAACTCCAGTTGCATCACTCCCTTCCTCTAAGGCCTTCAATGGTTTCCCATTGCCAAGTTCCTCAGCCTGACAGTTAAGGTTCTTCGCTGTGGCTGCACTGCCTTTCCAGTTTGAATTCCCAATTATTCCCCACCTCCCAAACCTCCACTCCTCTGCTCTTGCTCTGGTTTTCCCACCTTTCTGCCCTTGCTCTTGCTGTTTCTTCCCCCTCCGGAATGTTCATCCCCTATCTCTAGCTACTAATTGCATTTTTAAAATCAGTAACAATAATAAGAGCTACCACCTGCTGATTGTCTACCAGGTGCCAGGGACTTTCCTACAGTTTATCTCATTGAATCTCCAACAGCCCAACAACTAAGTGTAATCATCCCACTTAATGGGGGAGTAACTTTCAATCTGAGGCTGAACGTGTGCCCTAGGCCATGCAATCAGAGATGGGCAGAGTGGGGATTTGAGCCTGGGTCCCTGCAAATCCCAAGGCTGGGCCCACTGGCACAGAGCCTAGGCCTCGCTGCTCTCATCACTCTCCACTGTGCTTGACACAGGGCCTGGCACAGAGGGAGCGCCCAGTAAATGTCCACGAGTTAAATCCCATGCATACCTCTACATCATGACTGCCATCAGTGGTGCCCAGAGGGCAGGGGTCACAGCTGTGTCTTCTGGGGAACCACACCCAGGAGTCAGATTTTACAATGTGAGAGGCAGAAGTCAGAATTAGGAACTCAACACAGAAAACCTGGTCTGGGGGAAGACTGGCCCCCCAGGACTCCCACTGGGTCTCCTACTGGCCAGAGGCATTTCAAGCACCTTCTGAACTTCCTCAGAAGCACAGAATTAGACCCTCTGTAGCTGTGAGGTCCAGTTCAGTGTCTTGTACCCCAAATTATCCAAGTACTTCATACATACTAAGATGGGCTAACATTCTATTAACCACAGTTTTGGGTAACTAGAAGTATTAGAAACTAAATGCCAGGTTTGGGGCCGGGCGTGGTGGCTCATGCCTGTAATCCCAGCACTTTGGGAGGCTGAGGTGGGCAGATCACGAGGTCAGGAGATCGAGACCATCCTGCCCAACACGGTGAAACCCCATCTCTACTAAAAACACAAAAAATTAACCAGGCGTGTTGGTGGGTGCCTGTAGCCCCAGCTACTCGGGAGGCTGAGGCAGGAAAATGGTGTGAACCCAGGAGGCAGAGCTTGCAATGAGCTGAGATCGTGCCACTATACTCCAGCCTGGGTAACAGAGTGAGACTCCGTCTCAAAAAAAAGAGGGGGGGGCGGTGGGGTGCGGAGAAAGAAAGAAAAGAAAAAGAAACTAAACACCAGGCTCTAGTTATGACTTTGCGCAAGTACTAACTTTGGGCAGCCTTCTTACCTGTCATGGGTCTCTGCTTCTCATCTTTACAGAAGAATTGATAGATCATGTTTTAAAAACTGCAGTCCCCGTCCACTAGTGGGTCATGAAATCAGTTTAGAGGGTTGCATCCAGTGTGTGTGCACATGTGTGTGTTAATATATCACAAGTAGTAAAGTGCTGCTTCAGCACTTTGTGTGTCTATGCTGGCTGTGTATGTGTGGGTGGACTGGGTCCAGATGTCAATTTTATTACATTTTGTGGGTTGCCTTCAAAAGGATCTGAGAAAGCCTCATTCCCATAACCTTTCAGGGCCCTTCTGGCTCTGAAGTTGCAGGTGTCTGAGTGGCTTTAGGGTCTTAGTCTTAATTAAACAAACCCCCAAAGGCTCCCCTGGGGCTTAATGTCCCTGGACTCCCCCTCATCCTTCTCTTTTGTCTTCAAACATTAGATCAGAAGTGGCTTCTGAGGTTGAGTGTGGTGGCTCACACCTGTAATCCCAGCACTTTGGGGAGCTGAGGCAGGTGGATCACCTGAGGTAAAGAGTTCAAGACCAGCCTGGCCAACATGGTGAAACCTGGTCTCTATCAAAAATACAAAAATTAGCCAAGTGTGGTGGTGGGTGCCTGTAGTTCCAGCTACTTGGGGGGCTGAGGCAGTAGAATCACGTGAACCCAGGAGATGGAGGTTGCAGTGAGCCAAGATTGCGCCACGGCACTACAGCCTGGGCAACAGAGCAAGACTCTGTCTCAAAAAACAAACAAACAAACAAACAAACACACACAAAAATCCCAAACAAACAAACAAATGGAACTGGGCTTCTGGCCTGCAATCTCCAAGCCTCTGACAGCATCAGTCCCAACATGTTCACTAACCACCCAGCGCAGGAACTAGCCACACAAGCACAGCTATTTGGCTCCTCTGTGGGACAGACATCCAAGCCACTGAGTTTAAATCACGCAGAGCTTGTGTTGTAAGGGCCTTAAAATCAGATCAGGGCTCATATCTTAGCCCTGTGTGTTTCCTCACCGTGTGACCTCAGACAGGTGATTTCAATTATCTAAGTCTCAGTGGTCTCTGCTGTCAAGTGGGCTAATGACACTTTCCTCACTAGGTTGCTGGGAGTATTTGATGAGACAATGCACATAAAGCATCCGCTACGGGGCCCTATATACAGTAGGTGCTCAATCAATGGCACCTGTCATGGAAGAGGACCACCAAACCCCAGCCCAAGAGTTTTGACTCCAACCATTCGCCCTAAACCCAAGTCCTAGGGGCCAAGGCAGGTGTCTGGGGCAGAAGGTGGCCCCTCTTCTCATCTTCCCAGGCTGCCCCATGAAGCACTCACTACATTGGATATGGCCACCGGTGATGCTGGAATTGCATCGGTGCCACTTAGGGGAGCTCTGGTGAGGTGTCAAGAGGGAGTAGCAGCAATCATGCGGGAGACAGCACCTGTGGGGAGATCCAGGCTGTGTCCAGGGCACACAGCCCTGCAGCCGGTCCCAAAGTGGCGCATGTCGACACTTCCAGTCCTCGCCTGGGTGGTGCCCTCTGCCTGGAACGCCTGTCCCCCTACCCCACCGGCAAAATCCCTCCCTCCCTGTAGGCTGCCGCGTGCACTTCCCCTGTTTCCCCAGCAGAGGTTCTCCTTTCTCTTCTGGTTCCCACATCATCCTGTTGATTCATCCGCTCAAACACTCGCAGTTAGTGCTTCAACACACATTTAGTGTGCCAGGCCTGGGCTAGGCACTAAGGTCACCACATCTCCACCACCACCTGTTAGTCTCTCAGGGACTGACATGCAAGAAGCAAGAACTCCACACTGTGATGAGAACAGGAGGTCAGTGAAAGCATTTTGAGTTGAACCAAGAGGTTGTGGTGGCTCACATCTGTAATTCCAGCACTGTGGTAGGCCAAAGCGTGAAGATTGCTTGAGCCCAGGAGTTTGAGACCAGCCTGGGCAACACAGTGAGATTCTGTCTCTACAAAATACTTAAAAATTAGCTGTGTGTGGTGGTCCACACCTGTAATCTCAGCTACTCAGGAAGCTGAGGTGGGAGGATTGCTTGAACCCAGGAGGTTGAGGCTGCTGCAGTGAGCTGTAATCATGCCACTGCACTCCAGCCTGGGTGACAGAGTGAGAACCTGTCTCAAAAACAAAAACGAAAGCAGCTATGTCTAAGCAGGAAGGTGGCAGTTTGCCATGAGCCCCTTGGCTCCATCTCCACCAAAGCCAGCAGAGATTGGCATGCGCTGTGTGTAAAGGGTCTGATTTACAGTCTCTCAGCCCCCTCCTCCCACAGGGGGTACCTCGTGACTCCTGTTCAGTGAGCACCTCTCCCCAGTGATAAGGCACAGCCTCCACTGGGACAGAAGGAATCCAGGCCTAGGGGAGAGGAGAAAGCTGGGACCTGGTGGATTCTGAGGCGGTCCCAGGGACTGACAGGTAGAAGGGCTGCATCAGAATGACCAGAGCTCTGAGAGGAATCAACACAGCTGGTCTAGGGCCTGGACATCTGTATCTGTCAACCAGCTCCCCAGTGATGCAACCGGTGGTCACGTGTGGGACACTGGGAAGGGGTACAAGCCCTGGGGGGCTGTATGGGCCACTCACACATGCTATTTTGTTATTTTGCACCAAGAGATGAGCAAAGCTTACTTGATCTATTCACACATATCCACAGGTATACCTGATGACATCCCCAGAGGCTGAGACAAGCTTTGGTCCTGGTACTAATTTTCCAGGTTTCTAAATTTGGGACTGTGCACTACTCAGGGGTAGAGGGGTGGGAGGTGCACCCTCCTAATGAGTAAAGAACAAAACATCACCATCATCATCCCCCTAATGTGGACATTTTATAGCTTTCTCCTTTAAAAATGTATTTAAGCTGGGCATGGTGGCTCACACCTGCAATCTCAACACTGAGAGGCCAAGTGAGGAGAATCACTTAAGGCCAGGAGTTCAAGACCAGCCTGGCCAACATAGTGAGACCTCATCTCTACAGAAAAAAAAAAAGAAAATTAAAAATGAGCCAGGCACAGTGGTGTGCACCTGTAGTCCCAGCTATTCCGGAGGCTGAGGTGGCAGGATCGCTTGAGCCCAGGAGATCAAGGCTTCAGTGAGACGTGATTGCACCACTGCTCTCTAGCCAAGGCAACAGAGCAAGACCTTGCTGCATATAAAATAAAATGATAAAAATTTATTTAAAACATTTTTCATCTTTTGATAGAACATTTTCTTTAAATGTGTTATGTACCTCTTTGCCTTTTTGAACTGAATATAACGCCTATAATTTGGTTAACCTTTTTAAAATAATTTGGGGTCATTGTGTTAATGCCCTGGCAGTGACGTATTCCTGGCCCAGCAAAAGAGTTGGGGGATAGTGAGATAAACCTTACAGAAAGAAAAGTTGGAACTCAAAATAACCTATGCAACAATTCCAAAATGGTCGATTCTAAGAATCAGTGAACAACTCATTCATTAAATCAGGGCAAGCCTGATTCAGAGAACCTGACAATTCTTTAGTTACCATGTCTCTTTGAGTCATCAGTTCTAAACTGTTGATCCAGTAAATTCAGAACGTTGCATAATTGGTTTCCTATAAATCAAAGTGAACCAGCTGCTGGATGCTGAGATTACTCAGGTTTCAAATAAACTTGTGGGTTGCAAGCAAGTCATTGTTACATCTTCTGTACAGATCTACAAGCAATGGTCACATTTGTTACTGTCTTAAGAAACTCTATCTGGAGACAGCTATACTGTCCTATTGAACCTCTAGTCGAAGTTCTAAAGAGTCATTTTACAGACTTCCCTTCTACACAGACCTTTTCACATTTTTATGCTTTTCAAAGTGTTTTCAAATCCATGACCCAATTTGCACCTCACAACATCTCATTTTACAGAGTGGAAAACCAAGAGATAGAGAGAAAAGTGTCTCACCTGAGGTTGCCCCCAAGTTAGTAGCGAAGCCAGAACTTGAACCAGGCTCTCAGATCCTGGCATTTGGGGCAGTCCCGCCAGCCTGAGCTGGTTCCCCACGGCCGTAATACAGAGCCTCTCATGCGACGGGGACCGTGGCTCCTCTGTGCGCCCCAGGGCTTTCCTGGTGCTGGACGCCACTGAGCAGGTCTCAGTGTGGACAGTGTCCCAAGGGCCCATCTTTGAATTTTACTTATTTTATGTGAACTCTCATGTGTCTAAATATCAATAGAAATTTAGTGCCTTTTCTTCTGCTAATAGGTCTTTTGTTATTCATTCACAGGGTCCCACTGCAGTAAAATAAGAGAATAAAGGCCAGTTGTGGTGGTGCACGCCTGTAGTTCCTGCTACTTGGGAGGCTGAGGCAGGAGGATTGCTTGAACCAGGAAGGTCAAGGCTGCAGTGAGCAGTGATTGTGCCACTGCACTCCAGCCTGGACAACCAAGTGAGACCCCATCACAAAAAAAAAAAGAAAAAAAAAGAGTAGAGGAAAAGTCTTTCTCCCTGACATTGACCTGCAACTCCCCATCAACACCAAAGTGACCAGAGTGAAAAAGCTCAGGGCTTCTGTACCCTTTTAACAAAGGAAAGTGGGTTTGGGCTTCGAGGGACAATAAATTGTGGGGAAGTGACTAGGAAAGACATGGGGAGCTAATGCAAGATAAGAGCTACTGTAGTGAGGTCAGTTTAGGCAAATTCGTCTTCAAGGATAAGAATCACTCTTCTCTCCTTGGTGCAAGGCGTGGGGGGCACCTTTCTCTAAGTGAAATTATATTTATTTTTATGGTCACCCTCTGTTTATGACAAGCGATACTTGTTTTCCCTATGCCAGAGGGATATAAATTTCCTTCTTAAATAAACCCTTAAATAAATAAATTTAGGCCAGGTGTGGTGGCTCACGCCTGTAATCCCAGCACTTTGGGAAGCCAAGGCAGGTGGATCACCTGAGGTCAGAAGTTCGAGACCAGCCTGGCCAACATGGCAAAACCTTGTCTCTATTAAAAATACAAAAGTTATCTGAGTGTGGTGATGGATGCCTATAATCCCAGCTACCGGGGAGGCTGAGGCAGGAGAATCACTTGAACCTGGGAGGCAGAGGTTGCAGTGAGCCAAGATGGTGCCACTGCACTCCAGGCTGGGCTACAGAGCAAGACTCTTGTCTCAAAAAATAAAATAAAATAAAATAAATTTAGATTAAGTGAAAAAAAAAAAACCCAAAAGCAAATATTCAACCAGGCCTCAGGAAGGTGACCTGTGGCAAGCTGAGCTCTGAGCATAGTCCTCCCCCATCTTCTACTTGACAGATGAAACTTCGGAGGCTTGGGTGCAGGTGATCTAGAATGTGGTCTCTAGTTTGGCAGCCCAGGGAGCCGTGTCTACACAGGATGGACAAACCTTGGTGTGAACAGCTGCTCCATCCCTGGGTTGGCAATGGAGACAGGTCTCTGTCTGCTCCAGGTGCTGCAAGTAGGGGAAGTGGGGATAGTGGGGGTGATAGAGGAGGGGGGGCCTACACGCTTTTCAGCATGTAATCCCTGGCCAGGTGCATCAGGATCTTGGGAAGCCCTTGTTAAAAACTGTCGACCAAAAGAGTCAAACTCTGCAAAATATTTGAAGGATTTATTCTGAGCCAAACATGAATGACTGGTGGCCCATGACAGTGCCCTCAGGAGATCCTGAGAACATGTGCCCAAGGTGGTGGAGGTACGGCTTGGTTTTATACATTTTAGAGAGACATAAGACATCAGTCAATACACGTAAGATGTGTATTGGTTCAGGCTGGAAAGGCGGGACAACTGGAAGTGCAGGTGTCAGAGGCATTAGAACAAGACCAACTCCATCTTGAACAAGGGCTGGGTAAAATGAGGCTGAGACCTACTGGACTGCATTCCCAGACAGTTAAGGCATTCTAAGTCAGAGGATGGGACAGGAGATCGGCACAAGATATGGGTCATAAAGACCTTGCTGATAAAACAGTTTGCAATAAAGAAGCCAGCTAAAACCCACCAAAAGCAAGATGGCTACAAAAGTGGCCTCTGGTTGTCCTCAGTGCTACACTCCCACCAGCACCACGACAGTTTACAAATGCCATGGCAATGTCAGGAAGTTACCCTATATGCTCTAAAAAGGGGAGGCATAAATAATCCACCCCTTGTTTAGCATATCATCAAGAAATAACCATAAAAGTGGGCAACCAGCAGCCCTCTGGGCTGCTCTGTCTATGGAGTAGCCATTCTTTTATTCCTTTACTTTTTAAATAAACTTGCTTTCACTTTACTCTATGGACTCACCCTGATTTCTTTCTTGCATGAGATCCAAGAACCCTCTTTTGGGGTCTGGATCCAGACCCCTTTCTTGTAACAGAGGCTTCCAAGTCATAGGCAGATTCAAAGATTTTCTGATTAGCAATTGGTTGAAAAAGTTATTATCAATAAAAAGGAACGTCTGGGTGATGATAAGGGGTTGTAGAGACCAAGGTTTTATCATGCAGATGAAGACTCCAGAGAGCAGGCATCAGAGTTAATAGATTGTAAATGTTTCTTATCAGGCTTAATAGATCCTGTCTTATGAGTAATTCCAAAAGGGAGGAGGGTTTAATGAGGCATATCTGGCTTCTCCTTCCCATCATGGCCTGAAACTAGTTTTTCAGGCTAACTTTGGAATGCCCCTGGCTGAGAGGAGGGAGTCCATTCCGATGGTTGGGGAGCCTTAGAATTTTATTTTCAGTTTACAAAATACAGGTTCCTGGGCTCCACCCTAGACCTACAGAATCATACTCTTCAGGTTTGGGGCCCCGAGAACCTGCATTGTAAACTTGCTCCCCTGGGTGATTTTTTGTCCACCATAAAGTTTCAGACCTGCTGCTTTTGAAGCCATCCTCAAGAATTCTGGACAGAAATATGGTGATAATGAAGCATTAATCAGGCTGCACATTGGCTCACTTCCATGTTGCTAAAAGTCACAAAGCACTAGATACTGACCCACTTTCATCTCATGTTACTATAGATAGGATTCCTGACACTACAATTGATCGGTATTCCCATTGTTCCTATAGATATGATCTCTGACATTAGAATCACAAGACTGACTTGTTTAAGGATTGCTTAGGGTGTTTTTCAAACCCCAAGTTCCAACCACCAGCTTGAAGACTCTCACAGAGGAACGAGATCAGCATGAGAATGCATGTTCTTCCTCTCCCTGTCCCGTGACATCAACCTGCACTCTTCAACCATTCAATGATCTCCACACTTTGTCCCACTCCAAAACCCTTAAAAACCCCAGCCCCAAACTCCTCAGGGAAATGGATTTAAGGTTCTCTCCTGTCTCCTTGTTTGGTGACCCTAAGTTTAAACCTCCTTCTCTGCTGCAACCTGGTGTCTCATCGTGTTAACTTGCTGTGTGCACCAGGCAACAGACCTATTACAGTTCCAGCGTAGGGAGCACACTACCTGGGGTGGTGAGGGTCGCACCAGGACCCTGGGCTTAACATGGCTTTTGCTCACTTTTGCCCAGCTTCCACCATTTCTTTCTGGGGGCAGGGGGTGGGGGGACACCAAGTCTTGCTCTGTTACTCAGGCTGGAGTGCGATCTTGGCTCACTGCAACCTTTGCCTCCCTGGTTCAAGCAATTCTCCTGTCTCAGCCTCCCAAGTAGCTGGGATTACAGGCATACGCCACCAAGCCCAGCTAATTTTTGTATTTTTAGTAGAGATCGGGTTTCACCATGTTGGTCAGGCTGGTCTTGAACTCCTGACCTCAAGTGATCCACCCGCCTCGGCCTCCCAAAGTGGCCTCCACCACTTCTCCATGAGTGAGTTACCTCAGGCAAGAAGTTTAACTCATCAGAACCTGTGTCCTCATCTGTACTGTGTGACCAATCATACCCACCTTCGTTTTTAAAAAAAATCATACCCACCTTGCTGGGTCATGCAGAATGAAGGGTAAGTGAGAAAATGTATATAAGGTTCTTAGCACACGGGAACCCAGAAATTGGCATTTTCCCATTCCCTCTCAGGAAGCCAGAAGCACTATGGCTGAATTTTACTCCCTTCCTTCTGCTCTGCAGTTCCTGGGTTGGTGTTTGGGGCAGGGAGGGACGCTTACCGCAGAGCCAGGGCCAGCTGCTGCATCATCTCAGGGCTGAATCCTTGAGGAGGGAACAGGAACAGCTTTGGCTTCCTCTCACCTCAGCCTAGCCCTGGATCCTGGAAAGGGCTCCAGCAGAGGCAGCCCACAAGCAGAATGCACTTTGACCCCACTTCAATGGCCTCCTGAAAGTAGGGGGAGTGTCGTGGCAGAGGGTGAAGAGCTAATTTCTGATCATCCTGAGAGAAGGCTTCGGAGGTGATAGAATGTCCCTGCCTTTCCTACCTGCCCACCCACCCCTTCCACCCTGTCCCAACCTTCTCACTGGTGGGAAGTTCTCAGTAGGAAAGAGATGAGGGTTTGGTCAAAAATTCCCTTTCAAGGGTAGGCGTTATTGGTTAATTTTACTAATCACAAATTGAGAATCAGAGAAGTAAAACTGTCAGAGGTGTGTGAACCAGAGCAACTCCATCTTGAATAGAAGCTGGGGAAAATAAGGCTGAAACCTACTGGGCTGCATTCCCAGACGCTTAAGGCATTCTAAGTCACAGAATGAGATAGGAGGTCAGCACAAGATACGAGTCATAAAGACTTTGCTGATAAAAGAGCTTGCAGTAAAGAAGCCAGCCAAAACCCACCAAAACTAAAATGGTCACGAGAGTGACCACTGGTCGTCCTCACTCCTGCACTCCCATTAGTGCCATGACAGTTTACAGATGCCATGGCAACATCAGGAACTTACCCTATGTGGTCTAAAAAGGGGAGGCATGAATAAGCCACCCCTTGTTTAACGTATCATCAAGAAATAACCATAAAAATGGGCAACCAGCAGCCCTCGGGCTGCTTTGCCTATGGAGTAGCCATTCTTTTATTCCTTTATTTTTTTTAATAAACTTGCTTTCACTTTACTCTATGGACTCATCCTGAATTCCTTCTTGCGTGAGATCCCAGAAGCCTCCTTAGGTCCAGATCCGGACCCCTTTCTTGTAACAAAACCACAAGCCCAAGGTCACACAGCTGGGAAGTAGCCCAGCTGAAAGAAATAGGAGGAGCTTTCCTATCAATCCGTATTCATTCATTCATTCATTCATTCAACAGAAATGTCCTATGCCCCCAGCATTGTTCTAGATGCTGGGAATGTTGTGGTCCTTCCTGTGTCCAAGGCATTCATATTCCAGTCAATTGTTGGGGTGAGAGAAGTGAATTGCTGAATGCTGATTAAGAAAACCATCAGAAAGTGTAAAGCAGAGAATTAAAACAGGGCAGGGAGACTGGGAGTAACCAAGGGTGGGAGGTAGTTGCTTTCGGTTGGGAGGGCAGGGACATTTTTTTGGAGGGAGAAGCAGTTCAGCTGAGCTCTGGGTGAAGAAGGAGCCCGTCTTGCCAAGACCCAGGGGAGGCTTCCCCCAGCAGAGGCCCCAAGGTGAACGGGGCTTGGCCAGGAACCAAAAACTGAAAGGGACCAGAGAGGAATCCTCATCCTGCCTTCTCTGACCTTGCTTTGAGCTTTTACAAACTGCTTTAAAAATCTCTTCATTTTAAATTAAAAAAAAAAAAAAAATAGGGGACTCTGAGCTCTAGAGAACAAGCCAGGCCAGCCAGTGGGAGACATGGGCTATTCAGCTTGCCCTGGTGCCCTGAGGTCAGGATGACCCTCCGGCTGACCTCAGTCAGGAACCCCACGTGTGAATGCCCCCTAGTCCTCCTCAAGGGGACACTGAGATAGGGTGGGGAGGGGGTGGCAGGAGCCCAGCCCCTCCTGCACATCAAAGCAAGGCGAGGATGTGGGGAATGAACATGGGCATTTGGAAGCAGGATCCAGCCAGAAAGACAGGCAGGGCCTTGGAGAAGTCGTCCCTGTCACTTTGTCCCTGGGCTGGGCCCCCTGGAGGTGGAACCATGCATTCCAGGTGGCCTGAGGCTTGTACCCACCAATGGGTAGGTTTCTGCCTTTGACACACATCACCCCCACCTGGTAGTCCCTGGGTGTGGCTAGTCCCCCGACAGGAGCACCCGGGGGTGAGTCAGGGACTGTCTCAGTCAAGAGTGTGGGAGATAGAGTGGGACATGGCCCTGGAGCCAGAGATACCTGGGTTCGAATCCCAACCCTGCCACTTATCAGCCAGTGACTCACCCTTGGAGTTTCAGTTTCTACAGCTGTCAAATGCAGTAACAGTACCAGCGCCTCAAGGTAGGTAAGAGGAGGGGTGAATGGGCACCACAGGTGTTCCGTGTCCACTCCACTTCCCACACTGGGCAGAGCCTAACCCCAGAGGGAACAGGAAGCACAGTGGCTGCCTCTGCCATCCAGGAGCACTCAGAGGGGCAAGTGGAGAACAGAGGCTCTCCTGGGAATTACTCCTTCCTTGCTGCCTCTTGTCCAATTTCAATCATTGGACACTGATCCAGGACAAGAACTTGCAGGGTGGGACATTCCAAGTCCTGCTGCCTGAGGCCCCACCTGAGCATCTAGCCTCCTAATCTAAATAAATCCCATGTCTTTACCAATCTGAGATTCATTCATTCATTCATTATTCATTTATTTGTTCAACAAATCCCTATTGATCACCTACTACATATCAAGCCTGCCCTGGTGAGAAGGTGGTCACAGATGGGAGCACCCCAGGCACAGCTCTGCTCCCAGCCAAAGTGAGAGCGGGTTGCAGTCCCTGGCTCTGGGCTTGCTCGCCCAACACAAATTCCTTCAGCTACCCAACCCCTCAGGGACATTGATCCTGTTCCGTCTTGGGGGTAAATAAACCCTAAGGAATCTAAACCAACCAGGCTCATCCCATTGTCTTGGGTAACCTCTGGGTTAGGGTGGCCTGTCCTGAAGAGAAGTCGGTGGGTGGTGCTGGCGGGCTTATTAAAAAGACACAGGAGGCCGGGCGGGGTGGCTCACGCCTGTAATCCCAGCACTTTGGGAGGCCGAGGCAGGCGGATCATGAGGTCAGGAGATCGAGACCATCCTGGCTAACATGGTGAAACCCTGTCTCTACTAAAAATACAAAAAATTAGCCGGGCATGGTGGCGGGTGCCTGTAGTCCCAGCTACTCGGGAGGCTGAGGCAGGAGAATGGCCGGGAGGCAGAGCTTGCAGTGAGCCGAGATTGCGCCACTGCACTCCAGCCTGGGCAACAGAGCGAGACTCCGTCTCAAAAACAAACAAACAAGCAAACAAACAAACAAACAAAAAGACACAGGAAGAGAGGAAGACACAGCGTCTCCTTGGCTGGATGCTGTCACGTCCTGGCCTGCGGGCTGGCATCATGGTTGCCAGCTTGGAGCTGTGAGGGGAGTCACCCAGAGGGCAAAGCCAACACACAGAGGTGGCTTGCCAGGAGCAGGAAGGAAACCAGGCCCTGATGATATCAAGCTCCGAAGAGCCAGACTTGGAACCACCTCCTCTCTGAACGTCTCATCATGTGAGATCATAAACGCCTGCATTGTTTCAGCCCACTGAGTCACAGTTTTTAGCTGCAAGCTTCTTAACCAATACAAACGTGATGCGGCGAGGGAGCGGAGCAAGAAGAGGCTGGGGCGAAGCTGTGGCTCTGCCTTTCTCGGGTTGTGGGACCTCAGGAGGGTCCTCAATTATAAAATGGGGATCGTAATGGCTAAGTCAGCCAACATGAATATTAAGAGAGATGTTGCTGCAAAGCCATAGGGAGGTATTGGGCCAAATTTGGTAGACAAATAAGAGTCATCAGCTCCCGATGGTGTCTCTTGAGTAAATGCATCCAGTGTCACTGAGAGAAGACTTGGCGGGAAAGGAGGAGGACACTTTCTCCTCCTGATTTCTCTTGGGGGTGACTTTAGATCTGGTCACTACGAAACAACAACATTAACCACGCCGCTAACATTTAAAGTTAACACCCTGTGCCAGGTGCCTGCTGTGCTAAGAATTTAATCTACACTAATCTTATTTAATACAAACATGAACACCTTCTTATTCTCTTCTTTTTAAAAAATTTTCAGTCCAGTGCAGTGGCTCAAGACTGTAATCCCAACATGTTGGGAGGCCAAGGCAGGAGGATCACTTGAGCCCAGGAGTTTGAGGCCAGCCTAGGCAGCATAGCGAGGCCCCATCTCTACAAAAAATACAAAAATTACCCAGGTGTTCGGGTGCCTGGCTACTCAGGAGGCTGGGGCAGGAGGATCACTTGAGCCATGGAGGTCAAGGCTGCCGTGAGCCATGATCATGCTGCTGCATTCCAGCCTGGGCAACACAGCAAGACCCCGTCTCAACAACAATAACAAAAAAAAATTCTTATTTTTTGTAGAGATGAGGTCTATGTTACCCAGGCTGGTCTCTTCTTATTTTCATTTATACTTTACACGCAGAGAATGTTTCCTCCTGTAAGGTACATGGTTAGTCAGTGATATAAGTGGAATTAAAAAAAAAAAAAACTAGAGTTATTTTATTTTTTGAGACAGAGTGTCACTCTGTTGCCCAGGCTGGAGTGCAGTGTCGCGATCTGGGCTCACTGAAACCTCTGCCTCCCAGGTCCAAGTGATTCTCCTGCCTCAGCCTCCTGAATAGCTGGGATTACAGGCACCCACCACGATGCCTGGCTAATTTTTGTATTTTTAGTAGAGACGAGGTTTTGCCACGTTGGGCAGGCTGGTCTTGAACTCCTGACCTCAGGTGATCTGCCTGCCTCAGCCACCCGAAGTGTTGGGATTACAGGCATGAGCCACCATGCCTGGCCTAGACTTTATCTTTATATGGCAGTTTTAGGTTCACAGCAAAATTGAGAAGGTATGGAGATTTCCCTACCCTGTTCCCCCACACAGGCACAGCTGCCCCCATGGGTATCCCCACCTGGAGTGGTGCATAGAACTGGAATTTGAACCCAGCGCCCACAGTCCTTCATTCCTATGACACCACCTCACATGAGTCACCACATCTCAGAACTGCTCAGGCAGCTGAGGCACAGATGGTGCCACAGGCCCAGAGTGTGGGTGACTGCAGGTGCCTCAGCCCCCTGGCTGGAAACAGCTAGCCACACACAAATGGCAGATTGGGAGTCCTCATAGGAAAAAGTTGTCCCTCTTCAGTCTCTTTCCTTAGAAGCAGAGCCTGAGACAAGGATTCTTGTGCAAATGCTTTACTGAGGGAGTACTTTCTGGAGAAACCTGTGAGGGAACCAGGAAAACTGGATAGGCCAAGGGGTCAGACCAAGCAGAGAGGTGGTTCCAGAAGAGGCCTGGCCTCAGCCCGATCCCAGGAACAATTTGAGAATGTCGTTCAACCCAGACAATCCTGCACAGACACGGGGGAGCTGGCAATTGTACCCTCCAGGGTGTCACTCTCCTGGCCATGAGTGACAGGTGGCCTCTTGGTGGGAGAGGTGGGGCAGGGGAAGGCAGCTCCCAGTAGACCAGGGCAGTATTTAGGGGAAGGAGGCAGATTGGAGCAGTTGGCTGCCAACACCTGGCCTCACTCAGGGAGAGGGGCCTTGGGCCTGGAAGATATCTGGGTGAGGTACCCACACCATCTGCTGCAACCTCTGTGTATCCATTATGGGCTCACGCCATTCACAGGCATGAATTGAGCACCTAGTATGTGGGAAAACTGGGAAAACAGGGGAAACAGAGATGGCACAGACATGGTCTCCATCCTTCGGGGGCTCCAGTCTAGTTGGAGGAGATCAGAGAAGTTCCATTTGCCACTCTAGGCCAAGCTAGGTAAGCGGCAGAGCCATGAAGCATTGTGGGAGCTTGGAGGAGGGAGTGAGCCCTTGCAGTCAGGGAGAAGGAGTCAGCCTGGGGAGACTTCCAGAAAGTAGCCCTTTGACCCTGAGGAGGTGGGGATCAGTCGTGATGAAAGTAATAGCCATTCAGTAGCCCCTTGTAATTCACCCTGAGCCAATGCCTGGAGGCAGGAGAAAGTACTCAAGGCTCTGGTGCCTGGAGCCACAAGACCTGGCGGCTTTGTCTAGGCTTCACCCAAGAAGGATTTATGGAGCTCCTTCTTGGTTCTGGTGTTGCTTTGGGCACCAGGGATGCAACTGAGTTTAAGACAGGCATGGCCTCCACCTGCAGGGACTTCAGAGCTTGCCTGGGGAGAGGGTCACATGGCCAGACTGTGCGGGGTCCCCAACGCCTATGAGAGGCTTTATCTTAGGACAGTGGAGGGCCTTGAGGTTTTAAAAGATAGAACCACATGGACAGAAAGATCAATGTTGCCCTTTATAGTGGCTGCTGCGGTTGTAGCTCCGAGACTATATTGGAGGGGGTGAGGAAGGACAAGGGGGCCAGCAGGTGGGGGACAGCGGCAGACCCCTCCCCCACCCCGATGCTTTGGTCCAAACACCACCTCTGAGGGCTCCCTTGCTTGGGCTTCTCCCAAGATTCCCATCCACCCTCAGAGGACACAGCGGCTGCCTCAACTGGGAGGATTC
The DNA here is from genome assembly GCF_029289425.2 of Pan paniscus. NCBI lineage: Eukaryota > Metazoa > Chordata > Mammalia > Primates > Hominidae > Pan > Pan paniscus. Next base: position 207,005,151 of record NC_073249.2, on the reverse strand, counting down.
GGAAAGCTTCAGAAGGTCAGAAGGCATTGGTAGAGGGTTCCGGGGGAGGCTGGGACTACCTCCCCCCGGAGTGTTTGAAAAGCCAGGCTGGTTCAGGTTAGATACTGAGGTGGGGATGCCAGAGCTCCATGCTGAGGAACAGGGTAGAGGGTGTGGGCTTCTAGCACCCAGGGGTCTGCCCCCGGCAGTGGGGCCGCCAGTAGAAACGCAGTCGCTTCTGGTAGGTGTCCAGGTTGCGCTTCAGGCAGAAGGCCACCTCCTTGTCACAGGCACACAGCTGCTGCTCACACCAGCTTCCCTTGTCAGCTGTGGATGGAGAAGGGGGAGCTATGTGTTTGTCCTTTTCCGAGACAGAGGCAGGTATGAGTCTAGCAGCCTCTGAAGTCAGTGCAGTTCCTACTCAGTCGTAGAGGTACCGGTCCCAGCAACCTCGATTCTAGCTGCATGACTTGGCCACGTACTGTGACCTCCCTGTGTGCCATTGCACCTTCAGTTATTTATTCACCCATTCATTAAACAATTATTGAGCACCTACCGTGTCATGGCAGGAGAGGACTGAACGATAGGGACATGAGAGAGGGGCAGGTATTAGAGCACCACAGGGAGGAAAAAAACAACTATGCAAAGTTAACATGAGGAACCATGCAGGGCTAGGAGATCAGAAAACAGGGTGGAAGAGCCTTTTGAGCTGAGATCGGAAGGGTCTGCTCTTCCTGGAGGAAGCTGGGGTTCGGGAGTGGGGGATGGCAACAGTCTATGCAAAGACTCCCGGGCAGGAGGGATCACAGTTTCATTATCCATGAAGCGGGGATAATGGCAAGAGTTGCCTAGGGGGCTGTCATGAGAGTTAAAGTAACAAGACAAGGCACTTAGCCTATAGTAAGTGCTCAATAAATGTTGGATATTATTGTTACTATTATTATGAAGCCCTCAATTAACAGCAGCTGCTGTGATGAGCCCTTTAGATTCCCAGCCCTGAGGACCTGCTACATTTCTATGCTTGTGATGCTGGAAAGGATGCAGGGGCCAGGTGCCCTGGGTTCCAGCCCAGACTCTGTCAGTTGGAGGCAGACACTTCCCCACTCTAGTTTTGGTTTCCTGGTCTGTACAATGGAGATAATCAGGGTTTTGCCGATCCTCGACAGGCTGCCACGAGCATCAGTGATGATGAAAGTAACAGCCAATCAGTAGCTCTGTGTAATTTATTATGGCAGGCATCCTGTGAGGCCCATTCTGTCTGTCTCATTTTAGCTCTTGCAATAACTTAATGGGGTAGATTACAGATAAGGATACTGAGGTTCAGAGAGGTTAAGCAATGTGGTCACCAAGCTGGTCAGTCGTGGGCCTGAATTCCAGGTGCTAAAGGGGCCAAACCTCCCATGGGTCCTCTCCATACCCCCATACCCATTCTTGCCTCTTCACAGCCCAACTGCAGCCAGTGGACCCATGCAAAAAAAAAACAGAGAGGTCAAGTAGCTGTGCTGTGAAGGCAGTGGGGGCCAGATCTCCCTTCCTGGGGTCTCCAGCTCCTGCCCTGAGGTCTGCGTACTCACAGCAGTGGATGTTCCCCTGGGAAAAGTTGTATCTGTAATAGTCCTTGTAGATGCCGCACCCCTGGGTCTTCAGGTGGTCATAGCAGCAGTCATGGGTCTGGCAGCACCTGGAGCAGACAGGGTGCACAGCTGCATGGGTCCCCGGCCTACTGGGGTCTCTGGCTGCTCCCCCTACTGGAGAAGAACCCGTGTCCCCACCTGGGAAGAGTCAAGGCCTGCAGGGCTGCAGTCTTCCTCAGGATCATGATGACTAACATTTTTTGAGCGATTCCTATGCACCAGACACTTGCTTTATCTATGCATTCTCTCTTACTCCTTAAAACCACCATGGGATGGAGGTACTCATATTATCCGCTCTTCAGAGATGAAGAAACTGAGACTAGGGGAGGTCAAGACAGTTGCCCAAGATCACACAGCCTGTAAGTGGCAGATCGTGGCAGTGTCCCCAGGCCTGGCTGGCTCTCACCGCTCCTCTAGCTGACTCCCAGGGTTGTTATGAAGATCAAATGAGATAACGGAAAAAAAAGAGGTGGCGAGGGGGGCTTTCAAAACCAATGTCCATTGCAGTGGGGAGAGAATGTGGGCATTGTCACTAGAGCAGGGGATGGGAGTGCAAGGGGGAGTCTGGCCTTAAGGGACCCTGGGGAACCTTCTGGAAGGCAAGCTCCAGGAGGGCTGGGACCGTATTGGCACTCAGTGGTATTTAGTACATAGTAGATGCTCAACAAAATGGATTCAACTCAACTAAATGAACAGGTGGGTGGAGAGAAAAGAAGAGTACCGTAGTCGGGGACAGGATAGGATTGCCAGCCCTGAGAAAGGAGTTACCAGTCCGTGGCATCTTTGGGTTGGCCTCTGCCACCTAGTCCGCAGTGACAGCCGTAGGGCCAGTAGAAGAGGATGGGCATTTTCCCAGTCACTTGCTTGACCATCTTGTTCAGGTTCAGGATCCCGCCCTGGATTGGAATCACACCTGCCAAGCAGCCCAGCAACCAGGAGAGAAGAGGAGATGAATTTCAGGGCAGCACCAATGGGCACAGGACGGCACCTCTGCTCTGCCCAGACCAAATGAGTGACCTCAAATGATGATAATAATAAAACGACATCTACTACTGCTATTAAAAATATAGCGACAGGCCAGGCACAGTGGCTCACGTCTGTAATCCCAGCACTTTGGGAGACAAAGTCTCGCTCTGTTGCCCAGGCTGGAATGCAGTGGCATGATCTCGGGTTTGAGAGGCCAAGGTGGGCAGATTGCTTGAACACAGGAGTTTGAGACTAGCTTGGGAAACATGGTAACACCCTGTATTTACAAAACATCAAAAATTAACTGGGCGTGGTGGTGGACACCTGTCGTCCCAGCTACTTGGGAGGCTGAGGTGGGAGGTGGAGGGTGCAGTGAGCCGAGATCTTGCCACTGCACTCCAGCCTGGGCAACAGAGTGAGACTTTGTCTCAAGGAAAAAAAGTGACAATTACTGAGTGCTTACTATAGGTCTTCTTTTGTATTGATTTCTCGACTCCATCTGGCTAGATAATTACTGTTATATTAAATAAATAAACTTTTTATTTTGGAATAATTCCAGATGTACAAAAAAGTTGCAAAGATAGAAAGCTCCTGTATACCCCTCAGCCAATTTCCTCAAATGTTATCATCTTACTTGTGATTCATTTGTTAAAACCAACACTGGTACAATGAATATTATTTTTAAGCCCTATTTTACAGATGAGCAGTTTGAGGCTCAGTAACTTGCTCAGAGTCTTAGTGGCTGGTAAATGGAGCCAGAATTCATCACTTAAAACAGTCTGGTTTCATTCTCTGTCTCTGGGTGTTGATTTCCCACTCCATAATAGGAAGAATGGTCCCAAGTCACCCTTCTTACCTCCAGCCCCTAGAAAAATCTGAGTCTGTAATAAAGAGAGTGTGTGGGTCTTCTGCGAGGCAGCATGATTTAGAAATCAGTGCTTTTCATGGATAATTTTATTTCACTCATAATAACTGCTGATTAGAATTGATAGTAAGGGGAATTTATTTTACTGGAAGAGAGGAATGCATTATGTTGAGTTAGGAGAAATAAAATATATTAAGTCCATGAATTCAAGTGGGAGGTTGGGAGAAACAGATGGCAGAAGGGAATGGAGCTGTGCCTGTGTGCAACTCCTAGAGATGATTAGAGAATGCAGGGAGCTCACGTCCCGATGGAGCCCAGAGTCTCAGGGAGACTGGGCTGGGCAGCCCCTCTTCGAGTGAGTCTACTTATGGAACCCGCACCCAACCTCAGGCAAATGAAGTCAATAGTACACAGTGGGTGAGCCACACATTGGGGCCCGTTGGGCTGGGAAGGGTGGTTAGGAGAAACTCATACAGTGGACAAAGAGTGAGACCACACACGGGTGGCCTTGGGTTGCAACTCAAAGTGACTGGGCCATCGTGTCCCCAGTATGTCCCCTCAATGTGTGGGAGTCCATGTTGCCACGCCTGTTTGACATGGTGCCTCTAGCTGTTAAGACATGTGCAAGAGAAGACTTGCTAAGCTTTGGCTGCACTGGTGAAGGATCCTGGGCCCTCTGGAATCATACACAATCCATCAGAGATTCCTGGATTCCATGATAAGGAACCCAACTGCAAACGGAGAGTCCACCTTGCAGATCAACCAGAGCCCTGCGTTCAGAATCTTGCCTTTCTTAGGGTACCCTGGTCCTCTTTTTTTTGCCCTAAATATAGCCCTTTCAATCTGGGCTCAGAAATACATAAACTGAACTCACACCTGAATGATGCAGCTCTTTCTTGCCATGTGAGAAATACATTCAGCTTTGATTCAGAATGCTTTTGGGAGGTCTTACTTGCCATAATTTTAAGGTGAGGAGGACCCAGCCTGAGAAACGGAGCTGGAGCTGTGGCTGGGGAGGTGTTGATGAACTGGCTTAGCTTGTCAGCCGTTCTTGCCTGGGTAACTTTTCCCACCCTTGGCTGCCACTGACAGGGGTGAAGCTCCTTCTCCCAAGGGATGGACACAGTGGGTGGGAGGAGGTGCCACTGCCATCTTTCATGCATGTGCCATGTGTGAAGCTATTATTTAAGTTTACTCAACACTTAGTATCTGTTTTCTCATTAGAGTCCCTCTAACAGCCCTATGAAGGGGGTTGTACCCATTTTACAGATGAGGATATTGAAAGGTTTGGTGATTTGGCTAAAGTCATACTGCTAAGAGATGGCAGGGCCTGCATTTGACTGCAGGTTCATCTGTGTATTTGATCTCTACAGTGTCTTCCCTCTTTACATCTGAGAGATGAATTTTTGCAGCTCAATTGCACATTTCCTAATGGTTTTTGCTGTAATCCTGGAGACATGTTCCTCTAGAGAATTTCGGAGTCCCAAGATAACATAAAACTACATTTTAAAATGCAAGTCCTTTCCAAAATCACAATTTTGAGATGGATTGAGGACAAAAAGGCCAATTTGCTAGCAACTGCACTTTATATTTGGTCTGCTTAAGATCAAATGGAAATTGCCCCCTCTTCACCGAAGGTCAAGGGAACCCTCTTCCCAAGTTCAAGGAAGATCATGAACATGAAACGGCTCTAAAAATATGGAGTGCTATGCATTCGTACGGGTTGTTCCTATTCAGTGGGAGAGGCAGGGGTGAAGTGACCTGGGTCCAAAGCGTCATCATCATGGGCCCAGCAGACCCTGGTGCTAGACTTCTAGTTTGAACTTTCACAGCAGTCCAGAGACATGCAGAGCAGCTTGGCCAGCCATAGCTCTCTGGCTGAAGCTACCATGCTAGGAGACTGACGGCCACTGAAGGCTCTTTGCAGAGGGGCAGAAGGATTGGGGAGTGGGGGCCAGGCTCCTGGGGATCAGAGCAGCAGCCCCCCAATCTGGGAAAGAGAGCACAGGGGTACACTGGCCTCCCTCCTTCCCTTCCCAGCCTGGGTCCCGTCCCCGACTCACCAGCCATCACCACCAGCCCACACAGCAGTGCAAGTTCCATGATCCCAGCACAGAGCAGTGGAGGCAGATGCTGGCAGTCCCTTTCCATGCAGGCTGCCCCCTTATATCAGATGCACCCCACCCAGCCTTGCCCAGCCCTCTCTCCCAGCCCCCACTCTCATGGAGGCAACACATGCTTCTTTCACTTCCACTTTTCTGGCACTGGGGAGTTTTGTTTTGTTTTAAACATATGTTTTTTTTCTATTTATTTATTTAATGTATTTATTTATTTATATTCATATATGTGTATATTTTGAGATAGGGTCTCACTCTGTCACTCAGGCTGGAGTGCAGTAGAATGATCATAACTCACTGTAACCTCGACCTCCTGGGCTCAGGCAATCCTCCTACCTCAGCTTTCCAAGAAGCTGAGACCACAGGCATGAGCCACTATGCCTGGCAGTTTTTTTTAAGACAACACTATGTTGCCCAGGCTGCTCTCGAACTCCTGGTCTCAAACAATCATCTCGCCTCAACCTCCCAAAGTGCTGGGATTGCAGGTGTGAGCACCATGCCTTGGCTTCCCCGCCACGCCCTTTTTGATAAAAGAAACATACACTCAGTGTAGAAGATTTGGAAAACCTAAACAATAAACTTAAAATCACCTGCAAACCTATTAAGCACCATTGACATTTTGGTGTACGTCCCTCTGTGGTCCCGTTGCTGCCTGTCTCTCTTTCTGTCTCTCTCTCTCTCTCCATACTTTCCCCCAAACAAATTAGGAAAATGTTATATATGCAGAGCTTCGTAGCCTATTTTTTCATTTGCTGATATAACTTGCACATATTTCTATGTCATTAAATATTCCTCTCTAGTAACATTGTGAAAGGCAGGTTCCTGGCTGGGCACGGTGGCTCATGACGGTAATCCTAGCACTTTGGGAGCCCGAGGCGGGTGGATCACGAAGTCAGGAGTTTAAGACCAGCCCGGCCAAGATGGTGAAACCCCATCTCCACTAAAACTACAAAAATTAGCCGGGCGTGGTGGCAGGCACCTCTAATCCCAGCTACTCGGGAGGCTGAGGCAGAGACTTGCTTGAACTCAGGAGGCGGAGGTTGCAGTGAGCTGAGATTGTGCCACTGCACTGCAGCCTGGGCGACAGAGCAAGACTCCATCTCAAAAAGAAAAAGGCAGGTTCCTATTTCATTATACTATTATATATATTATTATACTGCTATACCATTTATCTAATGAAGCCCCATTGATGGATATATGGGTGGCTTCTGATATTTTTTTACTAATCTAGACTGTAGAGTGAAAGAAGGCCGAATTTCAGTCAGTTCATGTCCAGAATTGCTTCCATAGGATCTACTCCTAATGTAGACTTGCTGAATCAAAGCACACACACAATTTGAAGGCAGGCAATTGATATGTGTTGACAAGTTACCCTACAGAATGTCTGCCCCAGTTTACATGTGAGAATCCTAATGAGGCAAATGGGGTGGAGCCGGCCCAACTTGGGTGGAGGAGCTGACGGGAGGACACACATGGCCATGACACAGAGAAGGTCAGCCACCAGGGCTCCACCGAGAACCTTGTTCCCACAGCTTTGATGCCTGATAGATGGCTGTCTAAGGACAGAATGCCCAGGCTGACCTCTGTTGCCAGCAAATCAGCCCATCCAAAAGAATATGCCAGCAGCAGCCACTGCTAGGAGCTTCCCTCTCTCTCTCTTCTCTTCCCTCCCTTTTAAATCTGATTATTGCCTTTGTTCCTTGACTCAGTCAACCAACTGACCAGCTCATATGTGTGTCAACAATCTACATACAAAGTAATTCAACAGCAAGCAAAGCAGATACCTCTGGCACATTTTTTGATGCACCCCCTCCCATGTAGGCTCAATAGTCTTCTGCACTTACCAGTGTGGTACCTTACCCTATAGACAATCCTCCAGACAGGGACTCTTGGAGGGCCACGTGGCTACCTGTCAGAACTCACGCCACCCTCCATCTGGTATGGAGGGATGGGAGCAAAAGTAGCCACAAGCCCTTTGTTGATTCCAGAAGACTTTTCCCTAAAGGGAGAGAAGGCACGATATTGGTGCTACAAAGCGTCCTCAAAAGCCCCATCTTCAGAGTTACCTCAGACACATCCAGAAGCCCCAGGGCACATCCAACAGGCAAGGTTTGGGATCAGACAGATCTGGTTCAAATCCTGGCTCCTTCTCTTACCAACTGTGGGACCCTGGGCAAATTACTTCACCTCCAGGAACCTTGGTTTCTTCATCTGCAAAATGGGGTCAACAGTCTCTCCCTTCCCTGATGGCTGTGAGATTTAGAGACAATGTCCATAAAGCACATGGCACCAAGCCTCACCGATCTAGGGAATGGCATTACAGTAACCACAACATGGGAGGTTAAGAGGACTGGGGAGATGGGATTCAAACCCAGACTGACTGGGTTAACAGCCTGGCCTCCCTGACGTTCTGGCTGTTTAACTTGGAGCAAGCTGATTATTAACTCCGTGTCTTCCTCTTGCTCCTGTGTAAGACAGGGGTGATGACAGTACCTACTTCATAGCGTTACAGTGAGGATGAAAAGATGATACTTGAACAGGGTTTGGTCCACAGCTAGAGACCAATAAATGTCGGCTGCAGTGACTCCCATCCTCCTCCTCCTCCTCATCATCATCACCCTCATCATCACTGCTTAAAATAAGTGGAGTAACTAACCTTTTCTCCTGCATTCTCTGATCTGCTGTTAATACTATCCATTGTTTTTTTCCCATCTCAGTGCATTTGGTCCTCTCTGTAAATTTAATCTGGGTCTTTTAAATATTTTCTGTGCTTCTCCTTAACATGCTCATCTTTCTTTGTTTTTTCAAATTAAAAAAAAAATTTTTTTTGAGATGGAGTCTTGCTCTGTTGCCCAGGTTGGAGTGCAGTGGTATGATCTCAGCTCGCTGCAACCTCCACCCCCGAGGTTCAAGCCATTCTTGTGCCTCAGCCTCCCGAGTAGCTGGGACTACAGGCATGTGCCCATGCCGAGCTAATTTTTGTATTTTTAGTAGAGACAAGGTTTTACTATGTTGGCCAGGCTGGTCTCGAACGCCTAACCTCAGGTGATCAACCCACCTTGGCCTCACAAAATTCTGGGATTGCAGGCGTGAGACACTGTCCCTGGCTTCTTTTATATCCATAAACATAGAGAATCTACAGTAGTTCCCCTTTATCAGTTTCCTGGCAGTTTCTCTTTCCACAGTTTCAGTGACCTGTGGTATACAGGTCACTGAGATTTTTGGTTTGTTTGTTTGTTTGTTTGAGATGGAGTCTCGCTCTGTTGCCAGGCTGGCGTGCAGTGGTACAGTCTTGGCTCACCACAACCTCTGCCTCCCGGGTTCAAGTGATTCCCCTGCCTCAGCCTCCCGAGTAGCTGGGACTACAGGCATGCACCACCACACCCAGATAATTTTTGTATTTTTAGTAGAGACAGGGTCTCATCATGTTGGTCAGGCTCGAACTCCTGACCTCGTGATCTGCCCACCTTGATCTCCCAAAGTGCTGTGATTACAGGCATGAGCCACAGTGCCCAGCCGTGACACTGGCTGTGACTCTCTCTTGAAAGAGAAAGAGAGACCACATTCACGTAACTTTTATTATAGTATATTGTCATAATTGTTCTATTTTATTATTAGTCATCATTATTAATCTCTTACCATGCCTAATTTATAAATTAAACTTTACCATAGATTTGTATGGCTCATGTATGAAAAAATGTAGTCTATATAGGTTGGGTCCTATCCGTGCTTTCAGACAGCCGCTGGGGGTCTTGGAATGTATCCCCTGATGATAAAGGAGGACAACTGTAGTTATAACTTTCAATGTCCTCCAACTACTAATTCTATCATTTGTGTCATTGCTGGGCATTTTTCTATTGTTTGATGGTTTCTTTAGTATAGATTTCCAGAAGTGAAATTTCTGGGTCAGAAGACATAAAGATTTTTGGAGGCTGGGTGTGATGGCTCACACCTGTAATCCCGGCACTTTAGGAGGCTGAGGTGGGTGGGTCTCTTGAGCCCAGGAGTTCAAGACCAGCCTGGGCAACATGGTGAAACCCCATCTCCACTAAAAATTTAAAAGTTAGCTGGCAGGTCGGACACGGTGGCTCATGCCTGTAATCCCAGAACTTTGGGAGGCCGAGGTGGGCGGATTGTTTGAGACCAGGAATTCGAGACCAGCCTGGCCAACATGGTGAAACCCTGTTTCTATAAAAAATACAAAAATTAGCCAGGCATGGTCTTGTGTGCCTGTAATCCCAGCTACTCGAGAAGCTGAGGTGGGTGGATCACTTGAGCCCAGGAGGTCAAGGCTTTAGTGAGCCGAGATCAAGCCATTGCACTCCAGCCTAGGTGACAGAATGAGACCCTATCTCAAAAAAAAAAAAAAAAAAAAAGAAGAAGAAGAAGTAAAATTCACGGCACATGGTGATGTGGGCTTGTAGTCTCAGCTACTCAGGAGGCTGAGGTGGAAGGATTGCTTGATCCCAGGAGTTTGAGGCTGTAGTGAGCCACGATCATGCCACTGCACTTCTTTCAGCCTGGGCGACAGAGCGATACCCTATCTCAAGAAAAAAAGGCATTATATAATTTGCATTTGAAGAATTAAAAATGAGGATGAATATATAAAGGTTTCCATGGCTTTTCCTTTCTCTGAAAGTCTGTGAATTTGAAACCCCCTTGCTTCTGCCCGTCAGCAGGTCTTAGTATCTATTGGGCCTGGTTGTTTCTTGGGACATATCAGCAAGTCTGTGTGTTTTTACTTCCCTGGCAACAGTTGGAAAAACATTGATGATACTGTTAAGCCACAACCTGGCAAGCTCTCCAGGTGGAGGGTGGAAGGGAACAGGAAGGCTATCAGATGCTGAGAGGGGAAACTCTGTTAAAAATAGCTACTGTCGACTGAGTTTCTACCATATGTCAGGACCTGAGTTCTTATGTCATTTGATTTTCACAGCCACACCATGAAGAAGGCACTGCTATTCCCATATTACAGGTGAGGAAGCTGGAGCTCAGAGAGGTTAGAAACTTGACCAGGGTCACACAGCAGGTACACAGCAGAGTTTGGGTTAGACCACAGCTCTGCTGGAGCCCGCCTTACTGTGGGGTGGGGGGGGGTACTGCCCTAAGAACTCCACATATAATAAATCTAAGTAGGTACTGTCATAATCTCCATTCCATGGATGAGTCACTGTGTCTTGGAGCACTGCCATATGAATTCTCTTACCCGCCCAGCATAGACAACCGTGAAAGCCAGAAGAGCTGGCAGAGTCTAGAAGTTGGCTGCCCCCACCCTCGCTGCAGACCAGAAGAAAGTGGACCCTCTTTCTCACTTCCTAAGAATACCCCCCGAGGTGACAGCACATCCTCTCAGCCCGTGGCAGGAGACCTCCCGTGCAAAGCCCTGTTGACCAGAAGAGTCCCATTGCCCGGGTTCCATTCACCATGAAAGCCTGCCAGAGTGTATCTGAAATGAAGCTCCAAATTCCCACAGGTTTGCAAGTTCAGAGGGAAGCAAAGGAGAAGGGCTTCCCCAGGGCGGGAAAGAGGGAGGAGGGAGAGATTAGCTTTTGTGGGAGAGTGACCCACTTTTCTCTACCTGAATCAAAGGAAATGGATTAAACAACTAGACTCCCCCCAAATGCCTGTCAACAGTAGAATGGAGAGACCTGTGGCGGTATAGTCAACCGATGAGAACACCATGTTAACAAACCACAATGACACACAAGGACATGGATGAATCCCACAAGCATAGAACGAAAAATAAAGCCAGATACAAAAGAGCACAGAGTGTGAGACTCCATTGCTACGACGTTCCACAATAGTCAAGCTCATGTGTGATTTCACAAGTCAGGACAGCGTTCCCCACGGCTGTGTGTGCTGATTAGAGGGGGTTACTAGAGGTCTTCCTTCAGGCAGTGCTGCTGATGTTCTGTCTGTTTGGTGTTGGTTACATGGGTGTGTTCGCATTGCAATAATTCATCCCGCTGTTCACTAAGGTTTGTGCACTTTCCTGGATGTATGTTACATTACCATGCATTTGAATGATAATAATGAGGATGAGGATGATGGTTTAATTTTTTTTTTTGTAGTGCCTGTAATCCTAGCACTTTACGAGGCTGAGGCAGGAGGATCACTAGAGATCAGGAGTTTGAAACCAGCCTGAGCAACATAGCCAGACCTCATCTCTATCAAAAATAAAAATTAGCCAGGCAGAGTGGCTTGCCCCTGTAGTCCCAGCTACTCAGGAAGCTGAAGCAGGAGGATCCCTGGAGCCCAGGAGTTTGAGGCTGTAGTGAGCTGTGATGGTACCACAGCACCCCAGCCTTGGTGACAGCTGAGACCCTGTCTCTTAAAAAAAAATAGGTTCAAACTTCAGCAGGAGTCCTTTGGACATCCTTCCAAGTTATCAGGTATACTTCCAGGTTATGAGCAACCAAGGCCGTGTAGTAGAAAGAAAGACCCAGCTTTGATATCAGAAAACTCTGTCTTTGGCTTCTAGTTTAATAACTGTGTTACTTTGATCGGGGTGCTTCATCTCTCTGAGGGTCAGTTTCCCAACTGGAAAATGGCACCAATGATGCAGCTCCTTTAGGCTTGTTGTCATGATTACAGGTAGCATGATTGGCACATGGTAAGTGGTCAGTAACAGGAGGAAAAGGTCTAGGGTTCAAACTCAGGCAAGGGGCAGGGCAAACTGCCCTCTTTCTGCACCTCAAGCCCAGAGAGTCTTGTTTCAGAATGACACAAAGCTGGTCACATGCAATGGGGGGATTCCCAAGCCAGTGGCCACGAGAAGGCACTTTCAAAATCATTTGAAATCCCCATGCCCAGCAGCTTCCAGATGGTCATTGCTGGAAGATTCTTTCCTATGTTTAGATGCAGCCCAGCCCCCTGCTGCTTCATAAAGGCCACATCCGGTGGGAGGCCGCAGACCCTGGGTATCCAGAAGGAGGCCTGGTGGTCAGACAGACCTGACATGGATCCTGACTCCCCCTCTGTTTTCTCATCTGTTACACGGGGCAGGGGAAACTGATAATACCCAGCTAGTGGGATTGTTATGAGGATTCCTAGACGTGGGGCATGCATGGCACTTGGCAATGTGCTTTGTGCAGAACAAACACTCGATAATGGCACTTGGTGCTGCTGTTATTAGTATTAGCTCAAGGGAGGCAAAGAGCACATTTCCAGGAAGTCCTACAGGAGCCCAGCACATGATTCCATTCCACGGACATTCCTGAGCACCTACTCTGTGCCAGCCCCAGCCAGACTCAGCACACTGTGCAGGGTGCAGAGACGAAGGAGCAAGACAAGGCCCTGCCCACCATGAACTTACAGTGTCCTCAGAGTGACCAGACACTTTTCCAGCTGGTTGGGACCTGGGCAGTGCAGATAGTTGGTGGCCTGTCCGGTAGGTGCAGGTGAGGGGTTCACACTGATTTGCACAGAAGTCGGTTGCCCTGCCTGAGGAGTTGGAATGGAGGGCTGACTGTGGACAACAAGATAATTGTCTGGTGGGTTTGGCCGGAGTCCTGCAGAGAGACCCTGTAGAACCTCCTGGCACCCCTCTGGTCACTGAGAGGGGCTATGCAAGGCACAGGTGATAGAGGGTGTCACTGTGGCATGGGATGGGACTGGGGGCACACACCTCTTCCATACAGAGCGTGTATGGCTCTGAGGCTGGAAGGCAAGGCGACTTTCCTGGCACCCTGAGAGTCTGCAGCTTTGGGGGAATCTAAGGTCAGCACCCTGGGATAGGCCCGATCTCTGTGGGTGCCAAGGCTTCCATGAGTAGCTGTGAGTGGATGTCAACACCGGGGTCAGGGGAGCAGGGCAGAGGGATATGAGCAGCTGGGGCTCCCGAGACGCTTCTGAAGATGCTCAGCTGACATGGCAAGGCGTTATTTTGGGAGGGCCGGTGGGCTGACTTATGTGGGTGGGACAGAGCCATTTCTGCCTGTTAATATGATCCCACAGGGGCTCATAGCCTCATGAAATCTGGCAGAAGGTTTAGCCTGGAAGGGTCCACCATCCACTCCACAGGAAATAATAGCACTTGGGCACGCACAGAATCTTCTCTCTTTCTCGCTCCTTGAAGCACATTTTATATTTTGGGCACTATTTTTACCAGGTGCAGATGAGGTTGGTGGGGCTCTGCAGGGTCTACTTCCTGTCTCTATGAATTTGACTAAGTACCTCACATAGGTGAAATCATACAGCATCTCTCCCTTTCTACCTGGCTTCTTTCATTTAGCACAATGTTCGCAAAGTTCGTCTGTGTTGTAGCATATGTCAGAATTTCCTTCCTTTTTCAGGCTGAGTCACATAATCTGTTTTTAAAAACAGCTTTATTGGCTGGGCATGGTGGCTCATGCCTGTAATCCTAGCACTTAGGGAGGCTGAGGCGGGTGGATCACAAGGTCAAGAGATCGAGACCATCCTGGCCAACATGGTGAAACCCCATCTCTACTAAAAATACAAAAATTAGCTAGGCATGGTGGTGCACACCTGTAGTCCCAGCTACTCGGGAGGCTGAGGCAGGAGAATCTCTTGAACCTGGGAGGCCGAGGTTGCAGTGAGTTGAGATTGCACCACAGCACTCCAGCCTGGGCAACAAGAGCAAAACGCTGTCTCAAAAAAAAAAAAAAAAAATCCAAACAAACCAAAACAGCTTTATTGAGATATTCACTCAAATGTATAAGTCAATGTTGTTGGTGGTGTTTTTTGTTTTTGTTTTTGTTTTTTCAGATTTACAGTTTTGCAACCATCACCACAATCTAATTTTAGAACTTTTTTTCTTTTTCTTTTTTTTGAGATAGGATCTCACTCTGTCACCCAGGCTGCAGTACAGTGGTGCAATCTCGGATCACTACAGCCTCAACCTCCCGGGCTTAAGCAATCCTCCCAACTCAGCTTCCCAAGTAGCTGGTACTACAGGCACGCACCACCACACCCAGCTAATTTTTGTGTTTTTTGTAGAGATGGGGTTTTGCCACGTTGCCCAGACCGGTCTTGAACTCCTGGGCTCAAGCAATCCATCCGCCTCGACCTCCCAAAGTGCTGGGATTACAGGTGTGAGCCAACACTCCAGGCCTAGAACATTTTCGATATCCCAAAAAGAAGGGTCTCCAGCAAAGGACTGACCAGAACCGGTTCTTCTCACCTTAAGTCTAATTTTTCCCCCTAGAGGCCCGCAGTCAGGAGCCATATGGTATTGTCATGGGCAGCACCACAGCCCATGTGTCCCCCACCCCAAATTAATATGTTCAAGTCCTAACCCCCAATACTTCAGAATGTGACTGTATTTGGAGGTAGGGCCTTGGAAGAGGTGATTAAGTTAAAATGAAGTTACTAGAGTGGGCCCTAATCCAATATGACTGGTGTCCTTATGAGAAGAAGAGATCAGGACATAGACAGGCACACAGAAAAGATCATGTGAAGACACAGGGAGAAAGTAGCCATCTACAAGCTTGGAGAGAGGCCTCAGAAGGAACCAGCCCCACTGACACCTTTCTCTCAGACATCCGGCCTCCAGAACTGTGAGAAAATAAATTTCTATTGTGTAAGCCACCCAGTTTGTGGGACTTTGTTATGGCAGCACTGGAAAACTAATACAGGTGTTAAGAGAGGCCAGAGAAAATAATGAATACACAGTAGACTTCCTGGAGGAGGTGAGCAGCCGGTAGGTCATTGCTCCTTTCTTCTGCCTGCTCCCCTCCCACTGGACGCCAGGTATGCACACGCAATCCCTGCAGGACAGAGACCTGCTCGGAGAGACTGGCCTGGTCCTCAGGGAGCCGCCTATAGTCGGGTCTTCCCTGGTTCATGGGGCTGAGACACATGGCTTCCCAGTTTGCTGCCTCAGTTTCCACCTCCATAAAATGGGAATAATGACATTTGATGCTTCCCTCTCCAGAGTTAACAGCTTAATGATTAGGAAATATTTGGTGAAATGGTGATTATCTAAATATTTTTGTTATAAATGTAGAAATTGTTTCTTATAAAAATTATTTTTTTTGTAAATTCACTGTTTTGCAACCATCACCACAATCTAATTTTAGAAACTTTTTCTTTTTCTTGAGACAGGGTCTCACTATTTGAGGTACACTTTATATAAAAATATATTCATTTGAAGTTTCGTGAATTTTTACAAATATATGACATTTGTCAAGTATTTGTATGATAGTAACAGAAACGGACCAGTGACAACTACTGGTCCACTTCAGTCACTGTAGTTGAGTCTTGCCCTCTCCAGAATCTCAGATAGGTGGAATCACACAATTTGTAGAATTTTTGTATCTGGCTTCTTTTATTTAGCCTAATGCTTTTGAGGTTCATTCACGTTGCTGCATGAATTTTATTGCTGAGTGGTATTTAGTTGGATGGATGCATTGCAGTTTGTTTATCCTTTCTTCAGTTGATGGACACTTGGTTGTTTGTAGTTCTGGGCTACTATGAATATAAGGCTGTTATAAACACTTGTGAATAAGTCTTTGTATGAACATATGCTTTTTTTTTTTTCCTTTTGGGTAAATGCCAACGAGTAAAGTGACTGGGTGTTATATGGTAAGTGCATGTTTAACTTTATAAGAAATTGCCCATTTTCCAAAGTGGTTGTACCATTTTACATTTCCCACCACAAGTGTGGGTAAGTTTCAGTTGCTTTACACCTGTGCTACATTTTGATTTGGTCAGTCTTTTTCAATTGTAGGCATTCTAATAGGTGCACAGCAGAATCTCATGTTCTTAATTTTTATGTATCTGATGACTAATGATGCTACGTGCTAATTTGCCAATCTGTATACCTTCTTTGGTGAAGTGTCTGTTCAAATCTTTTGCTCATTTTTTATTGGGTTGTTTATTTTGTTATTAATGAGTGTTGAGAGCTGTTTCTATATCTTGGATACAAGTCCTTTATTGAATATGTGCTTTACAAATATTTTCTTCCACTCTGTGATTTGTCTTTCCATTATCTTTTTTTTTTTTTTTTCGAGACAGAGTCTCACTCTGTCACCCAGGTTGCACTGTAGTCCACTGGTGGGATCTCGGCTCACTGCAACCTCCACCTCCTGGGTTCAAGCAATTCTCTAGTGCCTCATCCTCCCAAGTAGCTAGGACTATAGGTGCACACCACCATGCCCGGCTAAGTTTTTTGTATTTTTAGTAGAGACAGATTTTTGCCTTGTTGGCCAGATTGGTCTCAAACTCCTGGGCTCAAGTGATCTGCCCACCTTGGCCTCCCAAGGTGCTGAGACTACAGGCATGAGCCACCGTGCCCAGCCTCCACTATCTTAACAGGATGCTTGAAAGAGCAGAAGTTAAATTTTCTTTTTTTTTTTTCTTTTAAATGAGGTCTCGCTCTTGTCCCCCCAGGCTGGAGTGCAATGGTGTGATCTCAGCTCACTGCAACTTCCACCTCCCGGGTTCAAGCGATTCTTCTGCCTCAGCCTCCTGAGTAGCTGGGATTACAGGCACGTGCCACCACACCCAACTAATTTTTGTATTTTTAGTAGAGATGGGGTTTCACCATGCTGGTCAGGCTGGTCTCGAACTCCTGACCTCAGGTGATCTGCCTGCCTCAGCCTCCCAAAGTGCTGGGATTACAGGCGTGAGCCACCGTGCCCGGCCAGAAGTTAAATTTTCATGAAGTCCTTTTTATTGATTTTTTTTCTCTTACAAATTGTGCTTTTGGTGCTGTATTAAGAAATCTGCCTAATCCAAGGTCACAACAATTTTCTCCCTGGTTTTCTTCTAGAAATTTTTATAAGCTTAGGTTTTATATCTAGGTCTATGATCCATTTTTTAAATATTTTTTTAAATTGTAGTAAATACAACATAAAATGTACCATCTTAATCATTTTTTAGTGTACAGTTTAGTGGCGCTAAGTACATTCACATTGTTGTGGAACCATCACCACCATCCATCCATAGCACTCTTTTAATCTTGCAAAACTGAAACTCTGTACCCTTTAAACACTGACTCCCCACTCTCCCCTTCTCTCAGCCCTTGGCAACCACCATTCTACTTTATGTCTCTGTGAATTTGACTAAGTATCCCATATAGGTAAAATCATACAGTATTTGTCCTTTTCCAATCAGTTTATTTCACTTAGCACAAGTCCTCAAAATTCATCTGTAGGGTAGCATATGTCAGAATTTCCTTCGTTTTTAAGATTGAATAATATATTCCACTTTTTAAAACAGCTTTATTGACTGGGCGTGGTGACTCACACCTGTAATCCCAGCAGTTTGGGAGGCTGAGACAGGGGGATTGCTTGAGCCCAGAAGTTAGAGACCAGCCTAGGCAACATAACAAGACCCCATCTCTACCAAAAAAAAAAAAAAAAAAAAGCTTTATTGAGATATTCATATACCATACCATTCATTCAAGTGTATAATTCAATGGGTTTTGTGTGTGTGTGTGTATCCATAGTTTTGCAACCATTTATAACCATTTGCAAGTGTTCTAATTTTAGAACACTTTTGATACCACAAAAAGAAATTCTACCCATCAGTAGTCATTCCCCAATCCCTGTCACCACACACTCCCTTTTCTCAGCCCCTGGAAACCATCACCTACTTCCTGTTTCTGCAGCTTTGCCTATTCTGGACATTTCATAGAGCAAAATTGTGTGATATGTGACTTTTGTGACTGGTTTCTTTCATTTAACAATGCTTTCAAGGTTCGGCCATGTTATAACGTGTATCACTACTCTATTCCTTTTAATGATTGAAGAATATTTCCTTGTATAGATATACCCTATTCATCAACCAAATGTCCATGGACATTTGGTTTTTTCCACTTTTTGCTTATAATAAATAATGCTGCTATGAACATTGGTGTACAGTTTTTGTATGTGGATGTGAAAATGTTAAAAATGCAAAGTGTCAAAATGGAGACATTTCTCTTGGTATTGTATTAGTCCGTTTTCACACTGCTGATAAAGACAGTCCCAAGACTGGGTAATTTATACAGGAAAAAGGTTTATTGGACTTACAGTTCCACATGGCTGGGGAGGCCTCACAGTATGGCGGAAGGCAAGGAGGAGCAAGTCACATCTTACGTGGATGGCAGCAGGCAAAGAAAGAGCTGGTGCAGGCAAACCCTCCCTTTTTTTAAAGCCATCAGATCTCGTAAGACTTATTCACTATCACGAGAACAGCATGGGAAAGATCTGCCCCCATGATTCAGTCATCTCCCACCGGGTCCCTCCCACAACACATGGGAATTATGGGAGCTACAAGATGAGATTTGGGTGGGGACACAGAGCCAAACCATATCAGGTATATGCCTAGGAGTGCAATTACTGGGTCTTAGGGTAACTCCATGTTTAATGCTTTGAAGAACTGCCAAGCTGTTTTCCACAGTGGCTTCACCATTTTACATTTCCATCAGCAATGTATGAGGGTTCCAGTTTCTTCGCTTCCTCACTAACTCTTGGTATCATCTGTCTTTTTGATCGCAGCCATCTTAGTGGGTCTGAAGTGGTATCATATTATGGTTTTCTTTGCATTTCCCTAATGACTAATGATGCTGAGCATCATTTCACATGCTTGTTGGTCATAAGGTTATCTTCTTTGGATAAATGTCTTTAAATCTTTTGCCTATTTTAAAGATTGGGTTGTCATCTTTTTACTGCTGAGTTATAAGAGCTCTTTAGATATTCTGGATACAAGTTCCTTATCAGACACATGGTTTGCAAATATTTTCTCTCATTCTGTTTTTTTTTTTTATTTTCTTGATGGTACAGTTTGCAGCACACATATTTTTCATTTTGATAAAGTTCAAATTATCTTTTTTGTGTCACTTGCGCTTTTGATGTGCTAAGAAACCATTGATACCTCAGTGTCACAAAGACTTAGTCCTATGTTTTCTTCTAAAAGTTTATTGTTTTTTTCTTTTTTTTTTCTTTTTGTTTGAGACAGAGTCTTGCTCTGTCGCCCAGGCTGGAGTGCAGTGGTGCAGTCTTGACTCACTGCAACCTCCTCCTTGCAGGTTCAAGTGATCCTCTTGCCTCAGCTTCCCGAGTAGCTGGGATTACAGGTGCCTACCACCACACCTGGCTAATATTTTGTATTTTTAGTAGAGATGGGGTTTTGCCATGTTGGCCAGGCTAGTCTCAAACTCCTGACCACTAGTGATCAGCCCGCCTCAGCCTCCCAAAGAGCCGGGATTACAGGTGTGAACCACTGCACGGAGCCTAAAAGTTTATTTTTTGTTTGTTTCTTTGTTTTGTTTTGTTTTGTCTTGTTTTTGAGATAGAATCTCACTCTGCTGCCCAGGCTGGAGTGCAGTGGCACCATCACCGCTCACAGCAGCCTCGACCTCCTGGGTTCAAGCAATCCTCCCACCTCAGCCTCCTGAATAGCTGGGACTACAGGCGTGTGCAAACATGCCCATGCCCAGCTCATTCTTTTTTTTTTTTTTTGGCAGAGATGAGGTCTCACTATGTTGCCCAGGCTGGTAAAAGGTTTATAGTTTACGTTTAGGTCTCTGATCCATTTTGAGTTAACTTTTGTATGTGGTGTAAGGAAGGGGTTCAACTTCATTCTTTTGCATATAGGTATCCAGTTATCTCAACAATGTTTGTTGAAAAGACCGTTTTTTTCCCTGTTGAATTGTCTTAGCACCCTTGAACTGTGATGAGTTTCGGTTAATTTTTGTATATGGTTAGAGGTATGAATTGAAATTCTTATTTCTTTTCTGTCTTTCTCTCCCTTCCTTCCTCCCCTGATCCCTGTTCTGTTTCCCTCTTTCCTTCTCATCCTCTCTCTTTCTTCTTTCTCTCCCTCCCTCTGTTTCTTTCTCTCTTTCTCTCTCCCTCCTTCTCTCTCTTCTTTCTCTCCCTTTCTTTCTCTCTATTTCTCTCCCTTTTTTCTCTCTATTTCTCTCTCTTTCTGTTGATAGTCAGTTGGCCTAGCAACATGGTTGAAAATTCTGTTATTTCTCCATGAACTTCCCTTTGGATCCTTGTCAAAAATAAATTTTCCACATTTGTAAGTCTGATTCTCAATCATCTATTCTGTTCCATTGACCTATTTGTTTATCTTTATATCAATACCATACTATCTCGATTACAGTAACTTTTTTTAAGGCAGAGTCTCACTCTGTCACCCAGGTTGGAATGCAGGGCACAATCATAGCTCACTGAAGCCTCGACCTCCCAGACTCAAGCAATTCTCCTGCCTCAGCCTGCTGGGTAGCTGGGATTACAAGTGTGTGCCACCAAGCCATGCTAATGTTTGTTTGTTTGTTTGTTTGTGAAGACGGGGTCTTGCTATGTTGTCCAGGCTGGTCTTGAACCCCTGGGCTCAAGCAATTCTCCCACCTTGGCTTCCCAAAGTGCTGGGATTACAGGTGTGAGTTGCCGTGCCTGGCCCACTTTATAAGTCTTAAAATCAGGTAGTGTAAGTCCTGCAATACTATTCATCTTTTCATAGTCGATTTGGCTATTCTAGATCCCTTGAATTTCCATATGAATTTTGGGATCAGCTTGTCAATTTCTACAAGAAAAGTCTGTTAGGATTTTGATTGAGAGTACACTGACTAATGAGCAAATGAGAATTGACATTGTAACAATATTGGGCCTTCTGATTCATAAGCATGACACATCCCTTGATTTACTTTGGTTTTCCTTGATTTCTCCGAGCCTCATTTTAAAGTTTTTAATGTACAATATCTGTTTTTTGGTCAATTTTATCCCTAAATATTTCACATTTTTGGATATTATTGTAATTTTTTTTAAATTTCAGTGTCCAATTATTCATTGCTAGTATGTAGAAGTACAATTATTATGACTATTTCGTATTTTTATCTTAAATTCTGCAACCTTGCTAAATTCAGTTGTTAGTTCCAGCAGCTTTTTTTGTAGCTTCTACAGGATTTTTTATATGGACTATTATGTTGATGCCAATAGACATCAACTTTCTTCTTCCTTTCCAATCTGAAGACCTTTCATTCCTTTTCTTGGCTGTTGCACTAACTGAAATCACCAGTACAACGTAGAATAGAAGTGATGAGAATGGACATTCTTCCTAATCTTCAGGAGAAAAGCATTCAGTCTTGCACCATTAAGCCTGGTGTTGGCAATAGGTTTCTTGTAGATGCCCTTTATCTTTTTTTTTTTTTTTTGATGGAGTCTGGCTCTGTCACCCAGGCTGGAGTGCAGTGGCGCCATCTCGGCTCACTGCAACCTCCGCCTCCCGGGTTCAAGCGATTCCCCTGCCTCAGCCTCCTGAGTAGCTGGGATTACATGCATGTGCCACCACACCCAGCTGATTTTTGTATTTTTAGTGGAGACCAGGTTTCACCATGTTGGACAGGCTGGTCTTGAACTCCTGACATCAGGTGATCCACCAGCCTTGGCCTCCGAAAGTGCTGGAATTACAGGCATGAGCCACAGTGCCTGGCCGTAGATATCCTTTCTCAAGCTGGGGAAGTTCCACTCTGTCTCAGTTTGTGGACAGTTTTTTAAATCAGGAATGGATGTTGGATTTTGTCAAGTGGCATTTGTTTTGTTTTCTTGGATTTGTTGAGATGACCATATGGCTTTCCTTCTTTAGTCTGTTAGTATGGTATATTTACACTGACTGATTTTTAATGCAAAACCAATCTTTCATTCCTGGGATAAACCCCACTAGGTCATGGTATATTTTCCTGTTTACCAGCATTTGCCCGTTTGCCAATATTTTGTTAAGAATTTTTTTATCTATGTTGATGAGGAATTGTAGTCTTGTAGTTTTCATTTCTTGTAATGTCTTCATCTGGTTTTGGTATTAGAATAATGTTGGCTTAGTAGAATGAATTGGGAAGAACTTTCTTTATCTAAATTTTCTGGAAGAATTTGTGTGTAATTGGTGTTATGGACTCAATTGTTTTCCCCTCCCCTAAATGTGTAATTTGAAGCTCTAACCCATGGTACCTCAGAATATGGCTGTATTTGGAGATAGTGCCTTTAAAGAGGTGATTAAGTGGAATCAAGGGGGGGTCCTAATCCAGCATGACCTGTGTCCTTATAAGATGAGTAAATTTAGACACACAAAGAGACACGAGAGATGGGCATGCGCAGAGGAAAGGCCACGTGAGGCCACAGAGCGAAGGTGGCATCCTCAAGCCACAGAGAAAGGCCTCAGAATGAAATCAGCCCTGCCAGCATCTTGATCTTGGACTTCCAGACTCCAGAACTGGGAGAAAATAAATTTCTGTTATTAAAGTCCCTCCATTTGTGGTATTTTGTCATGGCAGCCCTAGCAAACTAATACAATTGGTGTTTCTTCTTCCTTAAGTATTTGGTCAAGTTCACCAGTGAAGCCATCTGGACCTGGAGTTTGTTTATGGGAAGATTTTAAACTATATATTCAGCAGCTTTCATAAATATCCAGCTATTTCCAGTTGAGTGACTTTGTGCCTTTCGAGGAAATTGACCATTTTATTGTAATTGTTGAATGTATTTTTACACTCATTTTAATACCAAAAATTACAAATAAAAAAATAAAAACCACCATTTATTCCACTGTCTAAAGATGTCCATTACTAATGCTTTTACATTGTATCCTTCTAGATAATTTTTATACCTGTGTACACCAACTCCTTTTTAAAAATGCTATTACCTTGTAGTACAGGGTGGTTTTTTTGTGTCAACAAATATTATTTGAAAACATGATTATGGATGGATGGCTAATAATTTGCTTAACTAACCCCTAATTTAAGTTGCTTCTAATGGGGTTGGGGGAGCATCAAGAAAACACCCCTTCAGTGTCTCTAGGAGCAACTCAAGTTGGCATTTGGTCTGCAGTCCCAGAAGTGGAATTACTGGGTCAACCAGTTTATTATTGACTCGTTATTGAGCACCCTGAGCTTGGTAGGGGGAGGGTGGAGGGAGAGGGAAGAGCCCGTCCTCTTCCTCAAGGATCAAGCCTCTCTGAAGACCAGCCCAACCAGCATGTCCAGTGGGAATTCCAGTTGATAAAGTAGCAGTGATGCTGCTCAGAGGCTCTCAGGGGTCCCCGGCCCCAGCCTTGGCCTCCTCGACCTACGTCGGAGTGGCTCTAGTTATCTGCAGGTTGGAGGCTGTATCTTCAGGATTTGGACATACTGAGCCTTACTTCTCGATTCTTCCTTCTTTGGAGTGTGGTGACATCATTAAGTGGTATTTGAGAAAATGGAGGCAAAGATAGAAGCCAAACTTTGTGCAGACAAGTGAAGACAGAGACTAGTCTTGTTTTCCAATCACTCCCAGTCTGATGAAGGAGATGCAGCCTTGTCCCAAGGGGGAAGCCCTAGGCTTTTGGAAAAAACAAAGGCCCCTTCCTTCCAGGATCCCCAGTCTGAAGGAAGTGTCAAGATTCATAAACCAAAACATATACAGGTAACATCACCTGTATATGTTTTGGAATGCATCACCAAATGCAAACAAACACCCTCCCATGCAAGGACCTGTGACTGGATGCAGTGGGGTTTTTCCGGGATAACTTCCTGGAAAGGAGATGGACCTGGATCCACAGAGAGGCAGCTGGGCAGAGGAAGGGTGGGGGCTGGGTGAGGGGGATGACATGTGGACTGTGGTTTGGTATAGCCAGAAGAGGAGGCTGGCAAAGCCAGGGGCAGGAAGGGAAGCCCCAGGGGTCTCTTCTGCCCCTTGTTGGCAGGTTTGAGGACATTGAGAGAGATGGATCAACTTGAAGGTGAGGGGATTATTTGCAGTGTCAACTTCCAAGAGTCATCTTCTCCTGCCTCCCTTACCATCCCCTCCTGGCATCTCAATTCTCCCCAAGGCTGGAGATCAGCCCCTACTTTGCTGTTGTTTGTAGACATGCGGTCTCACTATGTTTCCCAGGCCGGTCTCAAACTCCTGGCCTCATGCAATCCTTCCGTCTTGGCCTCCCACAGTGCTGGGATTGCAGGTGTGAGTGATCACGCTGTGCCCAGGCCTCTACTTTGTAACAATCAGATCTTTAACTGGGCACTTACACCTGCCCCAACCCACCACATGACACCCGACTTGTATGAGCATCACCCTCATTCGGTGAGGCCTTGTTATGTGCACTTACAGCTGAGAACTCAGAGACCAGGGAAGGGAGCTCTCCTACCAAGGCCTCACGGCTGGGAAGTAGGGGTCCTGGCATGGGATCTTCTATCAGTGCGACTGCTCAAACCCCCAAGCTCAGCCCAGGTGACCCAGCCCTGAGAGGGGCTCCCAGAGCTCACACTGCCTTGGATTCTCTCCAGCCCCATCTTTCTCATACATACCACCCCCCTTCAAAAAAGGCAAATGGTGCTGACAACCAGGCCCCCCAGGCTCTCCGTCAGATAATTGTGCCCCCTTCAAGGGCAAATTTGGCAATGTCACAACGCTGCTAAGTTGGTTTAGGTAGAATCCTCAATTTTGTCCTCCATATCTGATTGGGTTTCTTGTCCTCCGTGGCCCCCAGGTGATGTCTGAGCAACCCACCTGCCTTCAGCAGGAATCCTGGTGGATCGTTTAGCCAGAGTCTCCCAACCCCCTACGACCCCTGATGTTTCTTCTGGTTAACTTTCCAACCTCAGACCCCACCCTGCTCCTTGGCTATGAATTCCCGCTTTTTCTTATTGTATCTGCTGTTGAGTCCAGTCTCTCTTCCCCACTGCGGAACCCACTGCCATGGCCCTACACCTGTCCCCGTGGCCCCTTTGAACAAAGCCTGCCTTACTGTGTTTCAACAAGTGTCACTGAGTGATGTTTTATCTTTAACATCTTTCAGATGGGGAAAGAGAGGCCTTTGGGCTAATTTCCTTTCAGATGCATGGGGAAAGACTGATTCTTCTATCAGGTATGTAAACCCCCAAGTCAGGCAGACCAGAGCACCCAGGGGTGGGGACTGTACCAGCTGGCTGTGGGCAGGGCTGTGGGGGAAGGAGGAGGAGGTGGAGCCTCCTTTTTCTAGGGCATGTGTCACCTGCCTCCTGCCCAGGGGCATTGCTCCGGCACTCCCCTGCCAGTGTGCGAGGCAGCGTGAAGCTGGGGCCTGCTCCCCGCAGCCTCTGGAGCGCATCTCAGACCTTCCGAGACCTATGTTGCTGGCCCCCCAGAACCCGCAACATGGCAGAAGGGGCGCAGGCCAACCCCAAAGGGTTCAAAAAGAAGGTGCTGGATAGATGCTTCTCTGGGTGGAGGGGCCAACGCTTCGGGGCCTCCTGTCCTTCAAGAACCTCCAGGTAGGTGCCTGCTGCCCTGAGATGGAATCCTCCAGGGAGGGGCAGGGACAGGGGTGAGGGACTGGCTCCTAGAATCGCTTTCTCCTAAGAGTCCACATGGTGGGCAGAACCCCAAAGGGATCATTTAGTCAACCTTCACGTGGCACTCATGTGGCCCAGGGAGAGTGAGGCCACAACCCTCATGTGGCCCAGGGAGGCTGAGGCCACACATTTTGGAAGCAGTGCTGGGACTGGAATCCAGGGACCTAGGACTCCTGGCTTTGGATTCAAGACCCAGCTGCTAGGCTGGGTCATATGACTTCCTTCCCGGACTCCCTACTGTGTGCATGGGAGGTCTGGCCTGAGACAGCAGGCTTCCTGTCCTGAAGGCTGATGCGTGGAGGGGGTTCCTGCCAGAGTGGGGGGCAAGGAGGTGTTCGTGCCTCCTGGCTCTGCCATCTGGGGTGCGCTCCTCCAGGAGGGGCTGGGCAGGTACTGATGACAGCGCTAGGAGCAGCAACTAGGACATCAAGGGACAGCATTGATGACACCTGTCCTGAGGCTCAGGAAGGGAGCAGCAGGTCCAACACTGCCAAGGGTGGAGGGGATGGACTCAAGCTCCGGGTTTCGTCCTCCCTCAGGTCTAGCCTGGGTATGAAGAAGTTCTTCGCCGTGGCCATCCTTGCTGGCAGTGGTGAGTAAAGACTCCAGAGGGCTCCTCCTTCTCTCCCACTCCCAGCTTGTCTCCCGTGACCTTGGGCGCCTGAGTTATGGTTCCACTGACCAGCCTAGCTTCCTTCCTGTCTCTGGGCCTCTGCTTCCTGTCTCAGCCCAGCAGGCTGCACCCAATTCTGGGGCTGTTTACCCCTCCAGCCACCTGTAAACATGCATTTATGAGCCCTGGGCGGCAGGGTGCAGGGCTGAGCAAGCATCGTAAAATGCTGGTGTTGGCTGGGCATTTGTGTACCTGTGTGTACTAGTGTGTGTCCATCAGACAGGAGTTAATGATTTTGTGTGCAGACAGGCACAGGCATCTATGTGTGTATAGGTGTGTCTGAGCACGTGATGTCTATGTGTGCAACATGCATCCATAAAGTATGTCACAGTGTAGGCACCTGAGTGTGAGCCCATTTGTGTCTCTTTGTGTGAGTGTGTGTTAATTGGGGTGTGTGTCTTCAGAGCATGCTTATGGATGAAGGATGCATAGATCTGCAGGAGGGTGTGTGTGTGTAGGATGGGTGTCTGTGTACTGCAGAGTGGTGGGAGGTCAGGGGCTTCTTTCTGGGGGTGGTACCCAGGGCATCATGGCTCTGGGCAGCCGCTCCATAGGATTGTTGCATGAGGCTCTTGACACAGACCTGACCCTGCCACTCGTCCCGGCATCATTTATGTGGCAGGTGTCCCAGCTCCATGGACCATTGGCTGGGCCTCTCACTGGCCTTTCATGCAGCCTGTTAAACCTCGCCAGAACACAGCCTGGCTTGAGGAAAAGAAATAAATGACAAAAACCAAAATAAGGTTCCACGTGGCCAGACGTGAGAGAGGGCTGGTTGCATTCAGGCAAAGTGACCTGTTATTGAGAAGACGACTGCTTGAGTTCAGTCCGAGCCACTGGTTAGGGGCAGAGCCTTCAACCCAACTGAATGCGGACTTGGATTCCTTCGCTTGGACGGTCAGTGTGGATGTGGCCTTGGGCCAGGCCCCTGATTCTCCCCTGGATGCGTTGTGTATGTGAGTGCATCTGTAATGCACGAGGGCGAGTGTGCAAGTGTGTGTATCAGGTATGTGTGGGTGTGTATCATGTATGTATGGGTGAGTGTAGGTGTATGAGTGTATCAGGTATGTATGTGTGAGTGTTGAGTGTATCAGGTATGTGTGGGTGAGTGTGAGTTTGAGGTGTCTGGGAATGAGTGTGTATGCAAGTGCATGTGGTGTGTAAAGGAGAGTGTGAGGTGGGCAGGTGTGTGAGTGTGTGTGAGATGGATGTGTGTGTGTCAGTGTGTGTGTGTTCACCCTGTGCATGGCCGCGTAGACTTCTTGCTCTTCTTCTCTTGCCACATGGGAGTTGACTGTCGGGTGTCCTGGGAATGGAGGTGCCCCCTCCCCCAGGGTAATACTTACAAGGCCAGGGGCAGATGGGGAGGCGGCCAGGGCCTCGCAGTGGTTGGGTCCCTCCTCAAGGCGTTGTGTGGGCCAGGGACTCTACACACCTTCATGATCACACTTCAACCTCCAAGGTGCCCTGCAGGGAGGCGTCATGATCCCCACCGTCTGCTTTGGGCATTGTGATCCGAGAGGTTGCTGGTGTGTGCCAGGCCTCCAGCAGGGCACTGGCCTGCCTGATCTCTCATGGTTGAGATTGTTACTCCCATTTTACAGATGGGAGAACAGAGCCCCAGGGAGTCCCAGCTGGGCTTGGTTATTGGCCTAGTTCTGTCTGACTCCAGATTCAATGCTCTTCCCACTAAGGCACATTGAGGTGGTGAGTTCCCTGTCATTAGAGATGTCGGACACCATGTCCCTGGAAGCAGGCAAGAGTGGCCTTTGGGATTCCCCTGAGCCACCAGTTTCTGAAACCGTTGGCTTTCCCCTCTCCCAGTACATTTCCTCATTCAGGCTGGGGAGCAGGGTGGACATGGAGAGAGTGGCAGGAAGGGTGCTGAGCAAGGCCCCTCAGGCTGGCTTCAGCTAGAATGGCTGGGGTGGGGGAAGCAGGCGGAGCTGCACTGCGCTGCGCTGTGGTTAGCTTCCCAGCTCCGCAGTACACAAACCTGGGGCAGTCTGGGCTCTGCCCCCTCCAGCCTGTGGGACCTGGGCAAGCCTGCACCTTTCTGAGCCTTAGTTTCCTCACCCATAAAATGGTGATAGATTGGCTCTCCTGCTGGTGTGTGTAGGGCAGCTTCCCCCAGGTAAGGACTGTAGGTGCCAGGCTGGGCGTGTGGACGCAGTGCTGCATCCAGGAGGATGTGCAGAGGCAGCGCAGGCAATTCAGAGAGCCGCCGCACAGGCACAGACCGCAAGACGGAGAGAAGCAGTGGCCAGGGGGAGAATGTGTCCTGGGGTGGGCCGGCCTGGCAGGTGCCACAAAGCTGATTTCGCTGGTGCAGGAAGTGTCCTTGCACTATTTCTCCCTCTGTATGTGTGTGGGGAGACTGTTTTCCTTCTTCCCACCCCCAGCCAGTATCAGCCTGTAATACGAAGCCTTTTCTGTTTCTTCATTAACGATCAGGGCACCGAATTGTTGCTGGATTGATCCTGAGATGCACCAGGCCCGGGATCAGGGTGGGGACTCTGAGGCCCCCAGGAGGGCAGAGGCAGGAGGCAGAGACCAGGAAGGGACCCAGAATCAACCCCCTGAGCTTCCTAAGAGCATGTGGCCTTTGCGAAGCCCCCTCCAGCATACCAGGCACTTGGGCATCCCCCTTGAGAAGTGTGTACAGCCAAGTGGCAGAGGGTGTGGGTGCAAAACCCTCACTGCCTGGGTCCAAATTCTGTCTCCACTGCTTTCTGACAACGGGATGTAGAGCAAGTTACTAAATGCACTGGGCCTCAGTCTTCTCATCTTCACAGTGGCACAACAAGAGCATGCATGGGGTTGCAGTGAGCACTCAATGGATTCATGCACATGGAAGGGGCTTGGGACAGTACCTGGCATGGAGCAAGTCCCTAGCAAGGATGACCTGCGTTGTTTTCTCAGGGCCGCAGGGATGTGGGTGCACACCATACATGGTACCTTGCAGATTTCTTTCCTCTGGCTTAGCTGCCCACCCTTCTTGCCCCAGCTTCCTCTCCTGCTTTCTCCTTCCTTCTCCCACCTACCCTAGGTATTGGGAGGATGGTCAGTCCAGACTCTCAGGATGAGAGAGGTTGGGAGCGGCCAGCCCCGGGGCAGGGGCTCAGAGCACCCCCTGGTTCTCTTGCAGTTCTGTCCACAGCTCACAGCAGCCTGCTCAACCTGAAGGCCATGGTGGAGGCCGTCACAGGGAGGAGTGCCATCCTGTCCTTCGTGGGCTACGGTTGCTACTG
The DNA here is from genome assembly GCF_029289425.2 of Pan paniscus. Taxonomy (NCBI): domain Eukaryota; kingdom Metazoa; phylum Chordata; class Mammalia; order Primates; family Hominidae; genus Pan; species Pan paniscus. The sequence continues at coordinate 206,975,412 of NC_073249.2, read as the reverse complement.
TGGGCTGGGGGGCCGTGGCCAGCCCAAGGATGAGGTGGACTGGTAGGTACCAGAGGCCTGGGCTCCTGTCAGGGGCCAAATGAGGGCAGCTGAAGGTCAGACTGACCTTGCCCTCCATCCCTGAGTGGGGGAGACCTTCTTTCCCCAAAGGATCCGGCTTCTTTGATGAGTTGGTGACCAGAGCCTGGTCTTTGACTATGTTCTTTCCAAACTGTTTTGAGCGCTTTCTGTTGTCCATCTCCAAGGCCACGGGCTTGGAAGTGTTTCAGCCCCTCCTCTCTCTAGGAAGGGACCTTTGACTGGCTCCAAAACACACATGGGAGAGCAGTCACACAGCTGACACCCCACAAAGGCAAGGGCTGTGACCCCTGCCCGCCTCACACTGGAGGCTCTGGAAGACAGGACCATGCCTCCTCCATCAGACTGTGAGCTCCCAGCAGCCATGGCTTGTCTTCTGCTCCTACAGCAGGCAGCACCAAGTTTGTATCACAGAAAGCTAAATAAATACACATTGACTAGCTGACTTCACGCCCCCAGAGGTGATGGGGACAGCCATACTGCCTGTGCTTCTTGTTCGCCATCCTACCAGTCCCTGTTGACCCTCCAGACCTTTGTCCCTCCCTGGCAATGAGGCACAGCCAGGGGTGGCCTCTGCCTACAGTCGACGCTCCTCCAACCTTGACGTAAACCTAGGCAGGTCCCTGACTCCTCCCACTGCTGCAGCCAGGGCTCTGGGGGAAAGCTGGGAGCCCTGTGGATAGAACAAAGACACAGGGGAGAATGTGTCCTGGGGGGGGCAGGCCTGGCAGGTGCCACGAAGCTGAAGCTGTGAGGATCAGAACCTGGGGTGCTGGCCCCAGCTCTGCTTGGCTGTGTGACCTCAGACAAGTAACTGTCCCTCTCTGGGCTTCAGTTCGAATGTTTGACCTGCGAGAGACTGGAAGAGATGATCAGAGGTCTCTGCTGGTGGGAGATGGGCCAGCCCGGCCATGCCTGTCCACTCACCTCTGCCGCTCCCTAGGTGCTGCCATGCCCACGACTGCTGCTACCAGGAACTCTTTGACCAAGGCTGTCACCCCTATGTGGACCACTATGATCACACCATCGAGAACAACACTGAGATAGTCTGCAGTGAGTCCCTCTCCTGTCACCTGGGCCCCCAGAGAAGGGAGTGGCTGGCTCTACCAGCCTGTGCTGGGTTGGTGGACAGGCTTGCCAGATTACATACAGGCTGCCGGCCAGGTGCGGTGGCTCATGCCTGTAATCCCAGCACTTTGGGAGGCCGAGGTGGGCGGATCACTTGAGGTCAGGAGTTCGAGACCATCCTGGCCAATGTGGTGAAAACCCGTCGCTAGTAAAAATACAAAAATTAGCTGGGCTTGGTGGCATGTGCTGGTAATCCCAGCTGCTGGAGAGGCTGAGATACGAGAACCACTTTGAACTTGGGAGGCAGAAGTTGCAGTGAGCCAAGATCACACGCCACTGCATTCCAGCCTGGGCGACAGAGTGAGACTCTGTCTCAAAGAAGAAAAGAAAAAGAAAAAAAGAAATACAGGCTGCCTAGTGAAATTCATTTCTTAGCTATACAATGAAAAATGTTTTAATATTAAATATGTCCTAAATATTGCATGGGACATATTGATACTCAAAACTAATGCTAGTATAAAATTAATTAATATTTATAGATAAGGAAATGTTTAGGACATACTTCTACTAATACATGTATTTTTTTTTTTTTTTTGAGACGCAGTCTCTCTCTGTCGCCAGGCTGGAGTGTAGTGGCGTGATCTTGGCTCACTACAACCTCTGCCTCCCAGGTTCAAGTGATTCTCCTGCCTCAGCCTCCCAAGTAGCTGGGACTACAGGTGCATGCCACCATGCCCAGCTACTTTTTAAATTTTTAGGAGATACAGGGTTTCACCATGTTGGCTAGGATGGTCTTGATCTCTTGACCTCTTGATCCACCCACCTCGGCCTCCCAAAGTGCTGGGATTACAGGTGTGAGCCACTGCATCCAGCTAAACATGTACTGTTTACCTGAAATTTTAATTAATTAATTAATTAAGACAGGGTCTTGCTCTGTTGCCCAGGCTGGAGTACAGTGGTGCCATCGTAGCTCACTGCAGCCTTGACCTGGGCTAAAGTGATCCTCCTGCCTCAGCCTCCCAATTAGCTGGGATTACAGGCCAGTGCCAACACGCCCAGTTGATTCTTGTATTTTTTGTGGAGATGGGGGTCTCACTATGTTGCCCAGGCTGGTCTTGAACTCCTGTCCTCCAGCAATCCTCCCACTTCTGCTTCCCAAAGTGCTGGGATTATAGGTATGAGCCACCAGCCCAGCCTGAAATTGAAATTTAACCAGGAATCCTGTGTTTTGATTTTGGTTTTGCTTTTTTGCTAAATCTGAATCTGACCAGCCTAGCTGTGGCTTGAGAACATCTCCCTGAGGTGCTCTGATGCTCCAGTCCTGGAATTGGCATCCCAATTCTCCTGTCCCCCAAATTCTGGGTGATTCTGATTCTGTGGGTGTTGGTGGGGCCCAGGAACTTGGCTTTCAGCCGGCTCCCCAGATGGTTCTGAGACTGCAGCTCTGCAGGGAGGCTCTGAGAGAGACATGCTGGCCTGGGAGTCGGGGGACCTGGGTTTGAACTCTGGTTCTGTCACCATCTCCCTGCTCCATGTAGCCCTGGGCAGGTCCTTCCCCATCTGGCCTGTTTCCTCACTCATGGGTCCACTGAGGGGTTTGGATCAGAGCGGACTCTTTCTCTTCTGGTTCTGTCACTCGGACCCCACCTGCAGAGGTGGCTCCATCCTAGGACGCCCAGTGTTTCCAGGGATCCAAGGTATTAGCACCTGGCCTGGCGGGTTCCTTCATTTACCATGAACTTGCTGTGGCTATTTCCCAACTGAGACATGTAGGTAAGCGCAAGTGGCATCCAAGTAGCAGCGCCCAGGTGTCCCTGCCCTGCCCCACTCTGTGCCCCTCTCTGGGACAGGACTTCCCCTGGCCCAGCCTGTGGGCAACCACTGGGCCCTCTTTGCCCCCATGTCTTCACCTGGTGGTACCAGTTGTTGCTTATTAATAGCTCACAAGCAACGCTGGCTTTGCAAAGACACTCAAATCTCCTGTCATTGGGAAGGAGTCTAGTGGAGACTGGGGTGCACTTGGGACCCCTTGGGAGCCCAGATCTCTGTGGTCCTCATGTTCTGCTGTTCAAACATGAGGTGGATGGGCTGGCCTGAGATAGCAGACGCCCCCCTATTAAAGCAGCTGGAGGAGATTCTCCCCCCGCCACCACCCACCAGGGGTAACAGACGAACTTAAAGCAGTGACTTTCATGCTGGGTTCTGGGAATCCCTGGGGCCATCAGAGCCAGAGGCCTTGACAGGTGACGGTCACAGTCCCTGAGAGGTTCAGCTGGTACTTTAGTGTATTTTATCATTAAGCAGCTTCTTCTGGTGCTGTCTGATGCATCAGCTTTCTTTAAAGAGTTTCGTTTAAGAGACAGGATTTTGCTGGTAGAAAGTATGAAAAGTTTGCAGACCGATCAAGCTAGTTGGAGGTTCTCAAAGGGTAGCCCCTGAACCAGCAACAGCAGCAGCTGCAGCAACCAGGAACTTGTTAGAAATGCCAATCATCAAGCCCTACCCAGACCTACTGAATCTGATACTTAGGGGCGAGGTCCAGCAGTCTTTGTTGGAACAAGCCCTCCAGCTGATTCTATTGTGCACCTAAGGATGATTTCTGAAATCTACTAACTATAACAACAGCATAGGGACAAACAACAGTAGCATTAGCCCTGGATTAGGCATGTGAGAGGCTCTTAGGCACTAAGCTTTTGAACAATTGTTTTTCCCACTCATTTCTTACCAATAACTCCCTCTTCTTCTTTTTTTTTATTTTAAGATGAAGTTTCGCTCTTGTTGCCCAGGCTGGAGTGCAGTGGCATAATCTCGGCTCACTGCCACCTCCTCCTCCAGGGTTCAAGCAATTCTCCTGCCTCAGTCTCCCAAGTAGCTGGGATTACAGGCGTCCACCACCATGCCTGGCTAATTTTTTGTATTTTTAGTAGAGATGGGGTTTCATCATGTTGGCCAGGCTGGTCTCAAACTCCTGACCTCAGGTGATCCACCTGTCTTGGCCTCCCAAAGTGCTGGGATTACAGGCGTAAGCCACTGCGCCCGGCAATAACTCCCTCTTCACTGGGCGTTCTTTGATTCTGTGATTGAAGGGAAGAGGTCTGGGATGGCAGGAAGTAACAAGCCTGGGTGGCGTGGGGGGTGCTTTAGTTCTGTGGGTGACTTAGGTAAACCCATCCCCCTTTCTGGGGCTCAGTTTCCCCAGCTATGCAATAACAGTGTTGGGCTTCAGTGGTTCCCCAATTTTACTATACACCAGAGTCCCCTAGAGAGCTTGTTACAACACAGACTGCCGGGCCCCAGCCCAGAGCTGCTGACCTTGTAAGCGTGGGGTCGGGCCCGTGGGTGGTGCTGGTCCTGCTGCCCAGGTAACACATTCTAAGGACCACTGGGATCTCCAAGTCTGTGTGCTCCCCTTCCCCAGCAGTAGTCCTGGGAGAGCTGCTGCCCCTTTCATCCACAGCCTTTGCCACCCCCATCCCCCTATAGGTGACCTCAACAAGACAGAGTGTGACAAGCAGACATGCATGTGTGACAAGAATGTGGTTCTGTGCCTCATGAACCAGACGTACCGAGAGGAGTACCGTGGCTTCCTCAATGTCTACTGCCAGGGCCCCACGCCCAACTGCAGCATCTATGAACCGCCCCCTGAGGAGGCCACCCGCAGTCACCAATCCCCAGCGCCCCCCGCCCCTCCCTAGAGCCTCTGAGGTCCGAGAGAGAAGAGCGGGAGGAGGGTCTGGCTTGGGGACCAGACGAGGTGCAGGGAGGGTAGGAGCCAGGCCGGGAGCCTGAGGGTTGCTGGTTGCCTCCTCCCTGGAGCTCTCCAGTGAGGGCTCAGCCCTCAGAAGACTCAGGAAGGCCTGGGTCCTGACTCCCCCAGCCCAGCCCCAGGCATGGGTGCCTCCTGCTGCTGGTTCTGGACTGGGTGGGAGGCACGGAGCTTATAGGGGTCTCTCCTGAGGGTGGCCGGGGAGACCTGAGAGAGAGGAGGAGGGGCCTCTGAGTGGGGCCTCTGTTGCTGGCGCCAGTTTAACTCCCCGGAGCCTTAGAAAGTCTGAGCCTTAGAAAGTCTGGGCCTGAGCATCCAGGCCCAGAGCTGGATGCATCCTCGGCCCAAGATCACAGGAAGGCAGATTGCTGGTCACAAAGCATGGGTTCCGGGAGCCCCTCAGTTGATCCCACAGGATGGCCTGGGGTGGTGGCTACTTTGGGCTTGAGGCTCTCTAAAGCCCCATTCACAGAGCAGGTGCCCCACCCCAGCCCTCACTGAGGTGGCCATGAGTCCAGGTTCAGACCCTAGGGGATGTGCAGTGCTGAGTGTCCCAGCCCCGAAGTCCAGCCTCAGAGCAGGCTCCTGGGCACTGACAGAGCCACACACCCAGGTACACCCCCCAGGCTAATATGGGGACACACAAAAATATGGCCTTCAACACCTACAAGTCTTCTCTGTGCCCCCCATCGACCCAGGCACGTCACCCCAACCCTGCTCTGCCACACCACGTGGGTCTGAGGAGCACTCCTACCCCCCGGCTCCGGGTCCCTGACAGACACTGCCCTCCTGGCCTGCACCTGGAACGGCAGCCAGGACACTGGAGGGGCACCCACACTCTCTCTCCCTGGGCTGTGGATGGGTGTCACAAGTCCCATCCCTCCTGGCCTGCACCTGGAACGGCAGCCAGAACACCGGAGGGGGACCCACACCCTCTCTCCCTGGGCTGTGGGCAGGCGTCACAAGTCCCATTGGTGGGGAAGAGGCTGAGGGCTGAGACCCACCTCAGTGAAGAGGGAAACGTAAGCAGGGAGAGCATCAAGGCGGGAGGCAGCCTGGAAACTTCTAGAAGAGGGTCAAGGTAGGAGGCTACATGGAAGCTTCTAGAAGGCAGTAAGGAACAGGGTGGTAAAGGAGAGGGGAGAAGATGGGAGCATGGAGAGACGAGGTGAGTGACAGCCGCCAGCAGGGAAGGGCCTCCAGGCAACACAGAGGAGCTGGGGGCCAGGGCCTTACGGGGCTGGGTTCCTGTGTGGGGCGTGGAGCTGGGGCTGAAGTGGAGGGGACGGCCCTGTGGCCCCCAGCACTGTTGTTTCTCCAGGTGCACCTTACCTTCCTCCTTACCTGCCCGAGCCTCAACTCAGGGTCAGCAGCCTCCACGGAGCCAGCCCCACCTGCCCGAAAACCACTGAAGCCACCCTCCGCCTGGACTCAACAGCCGCCAGCAAGCTCGCCTGGCAGTGCCCCTGGAGCACCATTGTCGCTGGGGAGGGAGAGCCGGGAAGGGTGGAGAAGGAGGCAGAAGGGACATGTATGAAAAAAAGGACAGGAAACCTGACCAGAGGCAGTTTCCAGAGCCCCAGCCTTGGAGACAAGGACACTGCCACCCAGCGCCACAGTCAGTCTGGGAGGGGCCCACGCCCCCCACCCCCCACGCCACACCGCCGCCTCCTGCTGGCCATGGTTCTCCGGCTGGGGGGAACGCAGGTTCCCAGCTGCGCCCCTCCCCCCCGCACACACACCCTCCCCTGTCCCTCGGAAAGTCTAGGCCAGGGTCTGGGGATGGGATTCTGCTGCCAGGGGTCCTGCCTGCCCCCACTCACCCCAGACACTTCGGATGCTGCAGCTCCTGGATAATCTCCACAGGACTCGGCTTCCTCTCCTCAAATGAATAAAGGCCTCCTACCTCAACTCCCCAAGGCTGGCCCCTCCTTGGCCAGGTGTCAGGGGAGGGCACAGTGACTCCCCCTGCTTCTCCAGCTCTGGGGAACGTGGGTTCCCATGCCCAGTAGCTGGCATGGCCCGTCTCCCTCCTGCCCCCAGCCTGGGAGTGAGAAGTGGTGCCCAAACCATGGACCCTAGGCCCCGTGGTCCGGCAGTGAGACTATGACCATGGTATGATGATAACAACAGGGCTAAGAGCTTTTCAGGCACAGATCTCTGCCGTACTCTCTCCACCCATTTCTGTTGAATAACCGAGTCCCAGAGAGTTCAAGTCACACAGGTCACAGGTGGTGGGGCTGGGCTCTGAGTCCTCTGTGTCGGACTTTTTTTTTTTTTTTTTTTGAGAGAGTCTCGCCATGTTGTCCAGGCTGGAGTGCAGTGGTGTGATCTTGGCTCACTGCAACCTCCGCCTCCTGGATTCAAGCAATTCTCCTGCCTCAGCCTCCCGAGTAGCTGGGACTACAGGCGCCCGCCACCACGCCCAGCTAATTTTTGTATTTTTATTAGAGATAGGGTTCCACCATGTTGGCCAGGCTGGTCTCGAACTCCTGACCTCAAGTGATCTGCCCACCTCAGCCTCCCAAAGTGCTGGAATTACAGGTGTGAGCCACTCCTGGCTGCGTCTGACTTTTAATCCCTGCTCCTTGCAGCTCCTGAATTATGATGTGGGCACCTGGGGCAGTGGGAGGAGAGACCGAGGTCCTGATGCCGGCCCATCCAGTTCTCCTTCCAGCTCTGCCGCTGACATCTGTTGAGCCTTGGTGGGCCCATCTGTGAAATGGGACTACATTTCTGCAGTGAAGGGTCCCAGGCTTGTTGTGACAGCCACTGAGACAGTGGGGGGGAAAGGGCTTTGTGAGCTGAGTGGGGTGGGGAGGGGAAAGCAGGAGATTATTACAGTCGAGATCGTTAGTATGGAGGCTGGATATTTCTTCAGAGTGAAAGTGAGTGACCGTGGGGCCATGAGGGTCCCGCAGGGCAGCTGGGTCCTGGCCCCTTCCTGACTCAGGCTCCTTCCTGTATGGGCATCCGTTGCCTCCCCTGCAGGGACCAGAGCGGCTGTTTCTTTTTCTTTTCTTTTCTTTTCTTTTTTTTTTGAGACGGAGTCTCGCTCTGTCACCCAGGCTGGAGTGCAGTGGCGCCATCTCGGCTCACTGCAAGCTCCGCCTCCCGGGTACACGCCATTCTCCTGCCTCAGCCTCCCGAGTAGCTGGGACTATAGGCGCCCGCCACCACGCCCGGCTAATTTTTTGTATTTTTAGTAGAGACGGGGTTTCACCATGTTAGCCAGGATGGTCTCGATCTCTTGACCTCGTGATCCGCCCGCCTCGGCCTCCCAAAGTGCTGGGATTACAGGCGTGAGCCACCGCGCCTGGCCCAGAGCGGCTGTTTCTCATGTTCCCTAAAGCCGTGGGCTTCCCTGGGGACATCAGCCTGTACCCCTGTGTTATATGGGGAAGCTTTCACAGGCGACCCTGCAAGAAGAGGGATTCCTCAGCTCAATATTTTAAAAGTTTGAAAATCCCTGGACAAGCTCACCCCACGGGTTCGTTCACTCAGCGGCCCAGCATGAGAGTCCCCTGTGTGCCAGCTGTGGTGCTGGGCTTCAGCCTCTGCCCGCCCCCGAGAAGCCTGCAGCCCAGGCGGGAGGCAGACGCTGAGCTCTTAACCTTGACACGCGGTGCCAAGTGGTGTGGCCGGGAGCATAGGGGTGAGGACCCAGGTCTGTGTGGCAGTCCCAAAGGTGCCAAAAGGGGATGGATGCAGCTGGGGTGGTGCAGCTGGGGGAGGAGCAGGGGGTCACATTTTGTGAGGAGGGGCCCCTTCTACCGCCTGGGGATCTCCTCCCCTGGGGACCCATGAAGACTCCATCGGGGGACTGAGGTCTTCCACGCTAAAGCGTGAGGACGGCGCTGTTAGTGCTCCTCCCTGTCCTGGGGGCTGCCATCTCTGCCCAGACCTAGGTCCGCCTACCCCCTCGGGACACCCATGCCCCTCCCGGCTCCTTTCCCGGTTCCTCGGACCTGTGGGGCGTCGCTGACAGCTTTTCCAGAACGCGGGCGACACCTAGTGGACATCACGGGTCACAACCGGTGCTCCACTGCAGCCCTCCCCGCCCCTCTGCCCTGGACCCAGAGTGGAATTCTGTTGAGGGCCTGCCACAGGCCCACAGTGTCCAGGAGAGCACAGGAAGTCGTCAGTATGGCCTCCACCATCCTCTCATTGTTGTCATCACCGCCTCTCGAGAAGCGCTGCCCTTAAAGCAAACAGCACAGGCTGGGTGGCACCCTGGCCCTGTCCCTAGCGGGCAGTGTAGATGTGGCAAGTCGCTTAACCCCTCTCAGCCTCAGTTTCCCCCTTCTGTAAAATGTGGTTGATAATGAAGCACACCTCATAGGGTTTGAGGATGACATGAGCTCAGGGATGAGAATGCCCCTAGCATAGGGTCTGGCGTGGAGAAGGGAAATTTTCTAGAGTGGGTGACTCGTGCCCTGGGCAGAAGACCTTCAGGTCGGGGTGGCAGACAGCGGCAGGTAGAAGAAGGTGTTGCTGATGGAAGTGGACTGCCTGTGATATTCTTCCCCAAACAGAAAACTGGCAGAAGCAAAGCTGTTATTTAGCAAGACAATCTGGCTCCCTGCCTGTGAGTGTGAGGGGGAACAGGAGCGGGTGGGAGGAGGAGGAGGGAGAGGATGCAGAAGGGAAGGGTCTGTGGACCCTTGCTGTCCCTAAGCCATAGCCAGGCACCCGGGGCCTTGACTGACCCTGCCCCCAGCTGGGCCTGAGAGCCGCCACTTCCTCGGCCCGGCCTTGACTATGAATGCAGAGAGGCAGCCCTTCCTCCAGAGGCTGCCGCAGTAACGCTAGCTGTTGGCTTCCCCAGTTGTGGCTTCCTGACAAGCAGCTGATGCCACCCACTGTGACAACAAGGAAAGTTCTGGAGAAAAACACCAAGGCTCCTAGCAACAGGAGACAGGGGTGCACAGTTTTTTTTTTTTTTTTTTTTTTTTTTAAAGACATATTGGGCCAGGCGCGGTGGCTCACCCCTGTAATCCCAGCACTTTGGGAGGCCGAGGCGGGCGGATCATGAGGTCAGGAGATCGAGACCATCCTGGCTAATACGGTGAATCCCTGTCTCTACTAAACAAAATACAAAAAAAAATTAGCCGGACATGGTGAGGGGGCGCCTGTAGTCCCAGCTACTCGGGAGGCTGAGGCAGGAGAATGGCATGAACCTGGGAGGCGGAGCTTGCAGTGAGCCGAGATCGCGCCACTGCACTCGGGCCTGGGTGACAAAGCGAGCCTCCGTCCCAGAAAAAAAAAAAAAAAAAAAGACATATTGCCCTGCCAAAGTCAACCCCTCTAAAACACCAATGCTCTGCCAAGGAAGGGGGTCTGTGATCTCAGGATGTCAGGGCCCAAGTAAGAAAAGCAGAGTGCATCGATCACTGTGCCCAGAGCTCTGTGTGTCCTCTCATTTAACCCTCTCAGCAGCCCTAGGAGGTGGGTGAGGAGAGAGGCCATTTCTCTTACTGTCTCCTGTCTCTGAAGAGAAGGAGGAAGTAAAAGTTGAAAAACAACAGGAATGAAGTCAGTGGCAAGACCAGCCAGTGCCACTGATGACCAGGCCTGAGGTTAAAAGTTTAACCACCGCCCCCCCAAGCCCGCCACTCTAACCACATGTGCTCTCAATCTACCACGACCCTTTCACGTGGAACCCCTTAGAGTTGTAAGCCCTTAAAACGGCCAGGAACTCTGTCTTCGGGGAGCTCTGTTCTTGAGACGCGAGTCTGCCGAAACTCCCAGGCGAATAAAGCCAAATCCTTCCTTAACCTGGTGTCTGAGGGGTTTCGTCCACGGCTCGTCCTGCTACATTTTTTAGTTCCCTGACCGGGAAGCAGGGTGACTGATGGACGGTCGAGGCAGCCCCTTAGGCAGTTTAGGCCTGCCCTGCGAAGTATCCCTGTGGGCGGCTCTGGCCAGCTTGAGTGACGCGGATCCTGAGAGCGCCCCCGGGTAGGTATTTGCCCCAGTGGGATGCCTCATCAGAGTGGTGCATGGCAGGCCCCCGTGGAGGATCGACGCAGTGGCTGAACACTGGGAAGGAACTGGCACTTGGAGTCTGGACAACTGGAATACGGTAGGACCGGTCCTGGGAATTTCCCCACTCCATTTGAGTGGAAGCGTGGACTGATCACCCACCGTGTGCCCTTATCGGCACTTGGGTCTCGGCATTGATTTTGATTTGGTTTGACTTGTTTGCAATCGGCACTTTGGTCTCAGTATTGATTTTGATTTGGCTTGACTTGTTTGCAAAAAGGAAAGTGAAAGTGAGTGCTTGAGTTTGAGACAGTCGAGACTACAGTGACCCCTTTACCCTTTCCTTCTTGTAGTGTGAGTGTTGTTTTGTCTCGGGAGGAAGGTGGGTGGAACGCAAAGTAAGCCCACTCTTCTAGGAACTATGTTGAAAAATTTCAAGGAAGGATTTGGTGGAGACTATGGAGTGAACTATGACACCAGGAAAGCTTAGAACTTTGTGTGAGATAGACTGAGCAGCATTAGAAGTGGGTGGCCAACAGAAGGAAGCCTAGACAGGTCCCTTGTTTCAAAGGTGTGGCACAAGGTAACTGGTAAAGGATACCTAGACCAGTTTCCATATATAGACACTTGGTTACAGCTGGTTTTAGACCCCCCCACAGTGGTTAAGAGGATAGGCAGTAGTAATACTAGTGGCAAAGGGCCAAACAGCCAAGGAAGAATCCTGCTCCACCCACCGAGGGAATCAACTCCTAAAGTCCTGTCCGACCCAACATCAGAGGATTCATGGCAAGAAACAGCACCAGTGACCTCCCCCTTTTACCAAGAAGGAAGGCCTTCCATTCCTGAGCCCACTGCACCCGAGCTTCCACAAGGCCTATATACCCCTAGGCCATCCAGAGTAGAAAAGAAAGGATGCGAGGCCTCGGGAGAAACCCCTCCCTTGGCAGCCTGTTTGAGGCCTAGAACTGGGATACAAATGCCCCTGAGACAGCAATGGTATACTGGGGTAGATGAGGACGGGCATATGGTGGAGAGGCGTGCCTTTGTGTACCAGCTCTTCACCCCTACCGATCTCCTCAATAGGAAAAACAATACCCCATCCTATACGGGAAAGCCTCAAGCTATAATTGATTTGCTCCAAACTATAATCCAGACCCACAACCCCACCTGGGCTGATTGCCACCAGGTGCTCATGTACCTCTTTAACACAGATGAAAGGAGGAGAGTGCTCCAAGCAGCAACTAAGTGGCTGGAAGAACATGTTCCTGCTGATTACCAAAACCCCCAAGAGTATGTGAGGATCCAATTACCAGGAACAGACCCCCAGTGGGACCCAGATGAAAGACAGTATGCAAAGGCTAAACCGGTACAGGGAAGCCCTTCTGGAAGGGTTAAAGAAGGGAGCTCAGAAGGCCACAAATGTTAACAAAGTCTCTGAGGTCATTTAAGGGAAAGATGAGAGCCCAGCACAATTCTACGAGAGACTATGTGAGGCCTATCCTATGGATACTCCCTTTGATGCCGATAGCTCTGAAAATCAGTGCATGATTACCATGGCTTTAGTCAAAATACAGAAGACATTAGAAGAAAATTGCAGAAACAGGCTGGGTTTGTAGGCATGAATACGTCACAGTTATTGGAGATAGCCAACCAGATGTTTGTAAATAGAGATGCAGTAAGCCGCAGAGAGCACCACAGAAAGTGAATGCCAAGCCCAGCGAAACACTGACCTGCTAGCGGCAGCTATTAGAGGGGTTTCCCCCAAAGGGGCGAGAGAAGGGGGGCCCCAGGAAAAATACCCAATCTGGCCATCCACACTTGCAGCGTAACCAGTGTGCTTTACTGTAAGAAAATAGGACATTGGAAGGAAGGGGCCCCCAGTTGAAAGGGAAACGAGGTGACTCTGAGCAAAGGGTCTCAGACAAGGACGAAGGAGCCTTGTTCAATCTGCCAGAAGGGTTACGGGACAGAGGGGGACCAGGCTCATGTGCCCCCAAAGAGCCCATGGTCAGGATGACAGCTGGGGGCAAGAACATTGAGTTTCTAGTCGATACTGGTGCTGAACATTCTGTAGTGACCAGCCCGGTTGCCCCCTTATCCAAAAAGACTATTGATATAATTGGAGCCACAGGGGTTTTGGCAAAGCAAGCTTTCTGTTTGCCCCAGACCTGTACCATAGGGGGGCATGAAGTGACTCACCAGTTCCTGTACATGCCTGACTGCCCCTTGCCTTTGCTAGGAAGGGACCTGCTTTGCAAACTGAGAGCCACCATCTATTTTACAAAGCACAGCTCTTTACAGCTAAAGTTACCTGGAACGGGAATCATCATGGCCCTTATGGTTCCTTGGGAGGAGGAACAGAGACTCTTCTTAACTGAGCCAGGCCAAGGGATAGGACCCTCTCGCTAAGTGGTGGCCAAGGGCAGAAGACAACCCTCCAGGACTGGCAATCAACCAGGTCCCCGTACTCATAGAAGTTAAGCCTGGGGCACAGCTGGTCAGGCAAAAACAGTACCCGGTCCCCAGGGAAGCTCTTGAAGGTATCCGGTCCATCTCAAGTGCCTGAGAGCCTTTGGAATTATAGTCCCTTGTCAGTCTCCATGGAACACTCCCCTCCTGCCTGTTCCCAAGCCAGGGACCAAGGACTGCAGGCCGATACAGGACTTGCACTTGGTCAATCAAGCTACGGTGACTTTACATCCAACAGTACCTAACCCGTACACATTGTTGTGGTTGCTGCCAGCTGAGGACAGCTGGTTCACCTGCCTGGACCTGAAGGACACTTTCTTTAGCATCAGACTAGCCCCTGAGAGCCAGAAACTGTTTGCCTTTCAGTGGGAGGATCCAGGGTCAGGTGTCACCACTCAGTACACTTGGACTTGGCTTCCCCAAGGGTTCAAGAACTCCCCCACCATCTTTGGGGAGGCCCTGGCTCGAGACCTGCAAAAGTTTCCCACCAGAGACCTAGGCTGCATGTTGCTCCAGTATGTCAATAGGCATAGCTAGGCAAGGTCCAACTGTCCCGCCCAGCATACAAGCTTATGGAGCTTGTATGCTGGGCTTATGTCAATGACCTCCTGCTGGGACACCCCATGGCAGTCGGGTGTGCCAAGGGAATGGATACCCTGCTCTGGCACCTGGAGGACTGTGAGTATAAGGTGTCCAAGAAGAAAGCTCAGATATGTCGACAGGAGGTACATTACTTGGGATTTACTATGCAACGGGGGAGTGAAGCCTGGGGTCAGAAAGAATGCAGGTCATTTGCAACCTACCGGAGCCTAAGACCAAAAGGCAGGTGAGAGAATTCTTAGGAGCTGTGGGGTTCTGCAGGTTATGGATCCCAAACTTTGCAGTACTGGCCAAACCTCTGTACGCAGTCATAAAGGGAGGTAACAAAGAGCCTTTTGAATGGAAGTCACAAAAGCAATGAGCTTTTCATGAGTTAGAAGAGAAACTCATGTCAGCCCCAGCCCTGGGGCTACCTGACCTGATGAAGCCATTTACACTGTATGTGGCAGAGTGAAAAGATGGAAGTTGGGAGTTTTAATCCAGACGGTGGGGCCCTGGCCAAGACCAGTAGCCTACCTCTCCAAACAGCTAGATGGAGTTTCTAAATGTTGGCCCCCATGTTTGAGGGCCTTGGCAGCAACTGCTCTGCTAGCACAAGAAGCAGATAAATATACTCTTGGGCAAAACCTGAACATAAGGGCCCCCCATGCTGTGGTGACTTTAATGAATACCAAAGGACATCATTGGCTAACAAATGGTAGACTAACTAGGTACCAAAGCTTGCTCTGTGAAAATCCCTGCATAACCATTGAAGTTTGCAACACCTTGAACTCTGCCACCTTACTCCCGGTGTCAGAGAGCCCAGTTGAACATAACTATGTACAGGTGTTGGACACAGTTTATTCTTGCAGGCCTGACCTCCGAGACCATCCTTGGACATCAGTAGACTGGGAGCTGTACATGGACAGGAGCAGCTTCGTCAACCCGCAAGGAGAGAGGTGTGCAGGATCTGCAGTGGTAACCCTGGATGCTGTCACTGAAGCCAAATCGTTGCCCCAGGGTACTTCAGCCCAAAAGGTCAAACTCATTGCTTTAATTTGGGCCTTAGCACTAAGTGAAGGTAAGACTGTAAATATTTATACTGACTCTCGGTATGCCTTCTTAACCCTCCAAGTGCATGGGGCGTTATATAAAGAAAAAGGCCCGTTGAAATCTGGGGGAAAAGACATAAAGTACCAGCAAGAGATCCTGCAATTAGTAGAGGCAGTATGGAAGCCCCAAAAGGTGGCAGTCATGCATTGCAGAGGACACCAGCGAGCTTCCACCTCGATTGCCTTGGGGAATTCCCAAGCTGACTCAGAGGCTCGAAAAGCAGCATCCACCCCCTTCTGGGCATCAATCACAGCCCCCCTGTTCCCTCAGGCACCTGACCTTGTACCTACTTATTCTAAAGAAAAGAAGGACTTTCTCTAGGCAGAGGGAGGACAGGTGATAGAAGAGGGATGGATCTGGTTATCGGACAGAAGAATAGCCATACCACAACTGCTAGGAGCCGCAGTCATATTGGCTATGCATGAGACCACCCACATAGGCCAAGAGCCATTTGAAAAGTTGTTGGGCCAGTTCTTCTACATCTCACATCTGCAAGCCCTTGCCAAAACAGTGGTGCAGCAGTGTGTCACCTGCCAGCAGCACAATGCTAGGCAAGGTCCAACTGTCCCGCCCAGTATACAAGCTTATGGAGCAGCCCCCTTTGAAGATTTCCAAGTAGACTTCACCAAGATGTCCAAATGTGGAGGTAACAGGTATTTGCTAGTTCTGGTGTGTACATACTCTGGGTGGGTGGAGGCCTATCCAACACGAACTGGGAAAGCTTGTGAAGTAACCTGTGTGCTTCTCCGAGATCTCAACCCTACGTTTGGACTGCCCTTACGAATCAGCTCAGACAATGGGCTGGTGTTTGTAGCTAGTTGGTACAGAAGACAGCAAAGGTATTGGGGATCACATGGAAACTACATACTGCTTACCAACCACAGAGTTCTGGGAAGGTGGAGTGGATGAATCAGACTATCAAAAATAGTTTAGGGAAAGTGTGTCAAGAAACAGGATTAAAGTGGGTATAAGCTCTCCCTATGGTATTGTTTAAGATTAGATGTACCCCTTCTAAAAGAACAGGATATTCCCCTTATTAAATATTATATCATAGGCCCCCCTCCCAGACTATGGGGACTCCCAGGCACGCCTCGAGAGCTAGGTGAAATTGACTTACAGCAACAGCTACAGGCTTTAGGCAAAATTACACAAACAATTTCAGCCTGGGTAAATGAGAGGTGCCCCGTCAGCTTATTCTCCCCAGTTCACCATTTCTCCCCAGGTGATCGGGTATGGATCACGGATTGGAACATAGCCTCCTTGCAGCCACGGTGGAGAGGACCCCAGACCATCGTCTTGACCACTCCCACAGCCATAAAGGTAGAAGGAATCCCAGCCTGGATTCACCACAGCCATGTAAAACCTAAAGCATCTGAGACCTGGGAGGTGAGACCAAGCTTGGACAACCCATACAAGGTGACTTTGAAGAAGATGACAAGCCCTGCTCCAGTCACACCTCGAAGCTGACTGGTCCGTGCATGGCTGAAGCATGAGGAAACTCATCGTGGGACTCATTTTCCTTAAATTTTGGACTTGTACAGTAAGGACTTCAACTGACCTTCCTCAGAATGAGGTAGGGCAAAAAGTTAAAACAGACTTTCTGTTTAAAAGGGACTTGTGTGTATAATGCTACCCAGTACAAGATATGCAGCCCAAGAAGTGACCAGCCTGATGTGTGCTATAACCCATTGGAACTACTTTATCCCTGTTGGAAAATGGAGTATGTAAATCTAGGAATTGATGGAACTGGACTGGAAGACCTGGGTAGTGAAGATGACAGTGAGAACTCCCACTAGTGAGTGAGGTTCTCAAAGGGGGGAATGAGAAGTGAGGTCATTTCTCTTACTGTCTCCTGTCTCTGAAGAGGAGGAGGAAGTAAAAGTTGAAAAACAACAGGAATGAAGTCATTGGCAAGACCAGCCGGTGCCACTGATGACCAGGCCTGAGGTTAAAAGATCAACCCCCGACTCTAACCACATGTGCTCTCAATCTATCATGACCCTTTCATGTGGACCCCCTTAGAGTTGTAAGCCCTTAAAAGGGCCAGGAACTCTGTCTTCAGGGAGCTTGGTTCTTGAGACATGAGTCTGCCAAAGCTCCCAGCTGTTGAGATGCGAGTCTGCCAAAGCTCCTGGCTGAATAAAGCCAAATCCTTCCTTAACCTGGTGTCTGAGGGGTTTTGTCCACAGCTCATCCTGCTGCAGTGGGGACTATTCATAGCTTTGCTTCTGCAGGGAGGAAATGAGGCCCAGAGGAGCCAAGTAAATGACTCAAGGTCACGCAACAAATGCAGGATTTGAACTCCAACTCCAGAGCCTGAGACTCAGAGGGCATCAGATCCATCTTCCTCATTTTGAGAAAGTGGGTGGGAAGTAAGAGATTGTGAATCAGAAGACAGGGGTTCACATTCCAGCCCTGCTGGGCACTAGCTGGTGCCCTGCAACAAGTCACTAGTCCGCCCCCCTCCCCGGTCCCCAGTTTTCATCAGATGAATAAGGGGGAGGGCAAGAGGATGGGCAATGCCGGTGGGAGAGGGCAGGACTGAATAAGGTAGTCAGCATAAGCCTCATCAAGAAGGTGGGATTCCAGCCCAGACTTGAAGGGGTGGCACTGTAAAGACAGCCCAGTGGGAGCCACTGAGGGTCTGAGCAGAGAGTGCCAGGCTCAGTCACTGCTGGCCGACTGCTGTGTGAGGAGGAGATGGAGGGGCCGAGGGTGGGGTCAGGGAGAACAGCAGAGAGCAGCTGCAGTGACCCAGGCACCAGTGATGGTGGCTCCTACCCAAGAAGGCGGCAGTGAAAGTCCTAAGAAGTGGCTGGATTCTAGATTTTTTCCCCTCTCTTTCTCTTTTTTTTTTTTTCCATGTAAACATTTGATGGAAGCATTTTATAAATACAGAATCTAGATGCATTGTGAAGGTAGTGCCAACAGATTGGGTGTGGGATGTGGAATATGATAATTCAACACCCAGGTTTTTGGGCTGCAGGGACAAATGATAAAGAGCCTTCAGCAGAGATGGGCAAGGCAGGTGGACAAGGAGCTTGCATAGACATATGCTGCTTTTCTCCAGACCTCAACCTGGGAGGCTCTGCATGGCCCCACCGGCCCTCCTAACTCCTCCTCATCTTCAAGTCTCAGATAAGATGTCAGACCCCCAGCAGTCCTCAGGAAAGCTTCCCTCATCCTCCAGGAGGTGGGCATTGCTCCCCATGCCCACCCCAATCCTGGCACCCCCAGCTTGTTCTGCAATCCCCTGCTTACTTGTTTTCCCTTTGGTCCAAGAGCTCCGTGGAGTCTGGTGCAGAGGGCCTGGCTTGGAGTAGGTCTTCAGTAACATGTGCTCATGGAATGGATGATTTCCCTTCGAGGACAGTAGGCTTTCCCAGAGAGAGTCTGCCCATTCTTCTACACTCCCATCTCAGCTCTCCAAGAATCAGGGCATCAATGCCAAACAAATGGGGCTTGCATACCATCAAGGGCCCATCATTTCTGTCTTATAGATTTAGGGGATGGAAGAGAGGAGGGAGTGAAAAAGATGGCCTGGGGCTGGGTGCAGTGGCTCATGCCTGTAATCCCAGCACTTTGGGAGGCTGAGGTGGGTGGATCAGTTGAGGTCAGGAGTTCCAGACCAGCCTGGCCAACTTGATGAAACCCTGTCTCTACTAGAAATACAAAAATTAGCTGGGCATGGTGGTGGGCACTTGTAATCCCAGATACTTGGGAGGCTGAGGCAGGAGAATCACTTGCACCCAGGAGGTGGAGGTTGCAGTGAGCTGCGATCGTGCCACGGCCCTCCATCCTGGATGACAGAGTGAGACTGTGTCTCAAAAATTTTTTTAAAAAAGACGGCCTGGATCTCACACGGGAACCCTATCCCCCACCCTAAGCCTGGCCCTCACCCCTCTTCCTCCATTGTGTCGGTCAGCCAGGCACCTTCACAGTCTGGAGCTGGTCTCTGCAGTGGTCAGGATCCCCGAGGTGGGGGGGTGCCTGCTGGCTTGGGCCTGGCCACCTTGGTTCCATGCCCACCTTTCTACAGCTGCTTCCCTCATGGCCGGCTTACAGTCTCCCTGATGTTCGTAAACCTCAAGCTGCCCATCTGCAGTTGCAATTTCCACCCATGTGTGTGGGAGAGAAGAGCAGGCCAGTCACCCACATGATAGTACAAGCTGAGCCAGCCGGAGCGCAGGAGCCTGGGCCCCCAGACCCTCCACTGACCCTCCACATCTGGTGTCTTTTTCTGTCTTCACATCTGTCCATTTTTCAATCCAGATTTTGTGTCTGAATTCCTAAAAGCTGACACCATTCTCAGCATTCTCCCCAGGAGTTTTGGACCTGATTTTTGTTTGTTTTCTTTAAATATCTGGATCCCTACTGCCTGGCACTGTGCCTGGCACATAGCAAGTGCTCAATAAATGTGTGTTCCCTGAACAAGCAAACGATTACAGCTGTGTGTTCTCCATTATTCCATGAACTTGACCTCCTTCCACACCTTCAAGGTAAGGAACAAAGGCCATGTCCACTGCATTTCCATGGCCTCCAAGTCCAGCTCAGGGCTGAGAACCCATCACTCTCAGTGAATAAGGGAATAAGGACCAATTACACCTGTTAGTTATGGCTGCCTAACAAACCATACCAAAACCCAGTGACTTAGAACAGCAGCCTTTATTTAGCTCACAATTCTGCATGTTGGCAGTTTAGCCTGGGCTCAGCTGGACAGTTGTTTTGGTCTCAGCCAGGTTCCCTCACACATCTGTAGTCAGCTACAAGCTGAGTCTCGCTGAGCTCTCTCTCACGTGTCTGAAATCAGCTGAGACAACTGATCCAGGTGGGCCCTCATTCTCCAGCAGGCTAGCTCAGGCTTTTTTGCAGGGTGGGGGCAGCTGTCCTAAGAGAGAGTAGACATGCCCTAGACCTCCTGAGGCCTAGCTCAAAACTGGTAACCCATCCCTCCCACAACATTCTATTGACCAAACTAAGCCACAAGACCAGTTCAGATTCATGGGGTGGGGAAAACAGATTCTACCTCTTGATAAGAAAAGCTAAGAATGACATCATAAAAACTGAGGACGCAGAGGGGCAAGGAAAGTGGTGGCTTTGTTACCAGCTAGAGCTGGGCATGGGCCTGGTGCTCAAGTCTGCTCTGTGTCCTGGTTTGCAGTGGGGGTGAAGAGAGAGTTTGGGGTAGATCCTGGGGCTTCTCCCCTCCTGGAAACCCTGGGATGTGGGGTTGGGTGCATCTCTATCCCGTCCCTTTGTTTTACTGCATCATAGCACTTACTACAGTCTAATGTGTCTCTTACTTCTATATCCATGCATTTGTAGTCCTCCCCACTCCACAGAATGCCAGCTCCTGCAGGGCAGGCATCTCGTCTTTCCCATTTCTGCTCTCCAGCCCTCTGATGCTGAATGACAGGGAGTCCCCTTGGTCAGAATGCTGAAGGGTGAGCTGCCCTGCGGGAGACATTTTGTCCTCCCTCCCAGTGGAAGAACAGGGGCCTGTTGGGGATGATCTGAGAAGGCTTCCTGGAAGAGCAACACTAGAGCGGATGCTGGATGATGAGAGGGACCCTGTGGTGTCCCTAGCACCGGGGCTTATGTCTGCCACACCTGGGCCGGCTGGAGAACTGCTTGAAGTTTTTCTCATAGGTGGGCAGGCTCTCTTTGAAGCAGTGCACGGATTGCTTGTCACACTCACAGGCCTTCAGCCCGCAGTGGCAGCTGGCACCAGGACCAAGGGTGCATCCACCTGCAGAGACACAGAGGGTCACTGGGGGCTCCCAGCCCAGCCCCAGGGTTTGGTTCTAAGGCTGGGGAGAATGGGGAGCTCACTGTAAGGGGCCAAGGGTTAAGGACAGAAAGGAAAGCCACTGAAAGGGATACGTGTATGCATATGTGTGCATGTGTGTGTGTGCATATGCATTTGTGTGCGTGCATATGCATTTGTGTGCATGTGCGTGCATTTGTGTGTGTGTATGGTCGTGTGTGCATGTGCCTGTGTATGTGTGTGTGCGTGTGCATGTGTGTGTTTAGGGCTCTCAGCCACAGCTTCCCTGCATCCTCAAGCCCTTCCCTGATCACATCTGGGCATCCCACGAGTGCTGGAGAAGCCTAGAAGGAATCAGGAGGCGGGGGCATGGGCTGCGTGGAGGGCCCTGAATGGGTGCGCCCAGGCAGCACACAGGCCAGGGTGATGGGAGCATTTTCCCAGAGCTCATCTCCTATTTCCAGCTGCCTGCTTGACATCTCACTTGGATGTCTCAGGCATCTCCAACTTGAGGCGTTCACAAGGGAACCTTTGATATCCTAGTGCTCCCTCTGCCTGTGAGCCCGTGATTCACCCACATTCTCAGGAAACTAGGAGCCGACCTCGCTGCCCCCGCTCCTTCCACATTTCACATCCGGTCTGCCAGCGGGTCCCGCTAATCTTCTCTGTGTTTAAAATAGCCCATGTTCTGCCCTCTTCTCTCCATGTCTTTGGCCACTGCCCAAATCCCTGTCATCAGCAGCTCTTCCTCCTTCATGGAAGGAAATAAGCAGGGACCTTCTCAAACTGTAACCCGAGTTACGTTCACTCTCTGGCTTACAGCCCCACTGTGGTTTCCTATTCGGGAAAGACATGCTGAATCCTTCCGTGACCTCCGTGGCCAGGCACACTTGCCGGGATGCCACCCTCACCAGCCTCTCCACCCTCATTGCCCTCCCCCTCCACTCTCCCAGCCTCCCTGCTCTGGGCACACCAGCCTGTTTCATGTCACAGGTCTTGCTCTGTCTTGTCTCTGGGCCTTTGGACTTGCTGTTCTTTTTGTCTAAAATGCTTCTCCCCAGGATCTGCAAGCAGTGGGATCCCTGCCACTGTTTGAGGCTTGGTCAAATTTCACCTCCTCAGAGAGGTGCTCCCTGACCACCTGAACTAAAGCTCTCTCTGGCCATGCCCTCCATACCCGTTTGTCTCACTCACTGTGCTTTTTACTTAACTTCTCTTATTGGTTTCCTGGCTTGTGTCTGCCTCCCCTCAAAGAAGCATAAGCTGTGTGCGGCTGGGACCTTGTCTAAGTCATCACAGTATCCCCAGCATCCAGGACAGATGCTGCACACAGCAGATGCTCAATAGAATCCATGAATGAAGAATAAGAGAAGGGATGAATGAAGCCTCTACGGGCCTTTGGGGTTCAGTGTCTGCACTTTGGCCGAGTCACCACTAGATGGGGACCTTTTATTTACCTACTAATCAGAGCTGTCGCACTGTGTGCATGCGCGTGTGTGTGCATGCGCGTGTGTGCATGCGTGTGCCTGTGTGCATGTGTATGCTTGTGTGTGCAGGTATGTGTCCGTGTGTGTGTGTGTGTGTGTATGTGCGTGCGTATGTGTGTGCGTGCATTGTGCATTTGTGCATGTATGTGTGTGTGTGTGTGCATGTGTGCATGTGTATGCTTGTGTGTGCAGGTATGTGTCCATGTGTGCATGTGTGTATGTGCGTGCGCGTGTGTGCGTGCATTGTGCATTTGCGCGCGCGTGTGTGTGTGTGCATGTGTGTTTAGGGCTCTCAGGTACAGCTTCCTCTTTCCAGATAACTCCACCCTAGTCCGCTCTTAGGGTTGGCAGTGAGGAGGGGAGGCCACCAGACGCCCGGTTTATGACCTTGGGCAAGTTAGCTTCAGCTTCCTCATCTATTAAATGGTGCTAAAACCTAGTCATTTCAGAAACACATGACACTGTCCCATTCCTGGGGTGGTGGTGAGGGTCACTGGTGTCTACCGACAAGTGGTCCGGATGTGCCTGGCACGCAGAAGGTGCCCTGTGGGCGCTTGCTGCTGTTCTCAGGGTGATGCACTCCAGCTCCACGTGGAGAAAAAGCAGCGCCCTGTGGGGCCGGCAGAGCTGCCTGCAGTCAGTCTGTTTGCCTCTCTCCCTCTGCAAAGCCTGCGTCCTGCAGAAGCCGTCTTCCCACGCCTCCCTGGAACCTCTCACGTTGTGCCAACACCACCGAGCTTCCTGCCCTCCCTGCTTGCCCGCAGGGAATCTGCCAGGGATGTTCACTCCTCTGGCTCTCCGGTTTTGCGGCTCCCGCCACTCCCACTGTTCTAGCGCCTGGGTGCCCTCTGCCCTCCCACTCCCCCTCCTGCCTCTGGGAAGATCCTTCCAGATGCATCAAGCCCAGCTCCCCAGGTAGCCCCCACTCTCTCAGGGGGCGAGGGCTACTTGAGCTCAGGCCCCCCAGCCAGCCTCACTGTCCAACCAGAGGGCCTGGTCCAGTTGCTGCCGCCCTGGAAACACTTTTCTCACCTTCCTCAGCCACCTTCTTTCTCGTCCCTCTCTCTTTCTGTTGATCTCACTGTCTTCTGGTCCTCTCTCTTCTTCTATTCCATCTCTTGTTTCCTTTGCCTCAAGTCTCTAGCCCTCCTTCCTTTCTCCCTGCCCCCTCTCCCTTTCTCATTTGGTCTTCCTGTCCTTTCTAATGCGTGCATCTGACATCCAGTTCTACTTCAGTGGCCTGCCCCATCGCCAGGCCTTCCAGAACTCATCTGGAGCAGCAGTGTTTTGCAGTGGACTGTCACTTCTGTGGCATTCCTCAACCATGGACCGGGCCTGTCATGACCTGGATGATGAGACAGCCCCAGGCCAAGAAAAACCATCTTTGGAGGCCACCTTTTAAAAACAAGCTTAACTCCAGATCTTGCATCTTTTAATGTGCTAATGGAGAAGCTGAGGCATGAAGAAAGGAAAGGAGGGCTTTGGAATGACTTTCTTGCTGCATGAACTACATCTCCACAAATAAGAAGAGGCAGCAAGTCTGCATTCCTGCCTGTGGCTGTCCCAGGCCCCAGTCTGAGCCCCTCACCTCAGCCCTGGTTGTCTCTGAATTCTCTGAGGGGTGTTCTTGGTCAGTGTCAGAACTCTGAATACTCCCAACTTCTCCGCTACAGCTCACACCTCTCCCTTGGGCTCCAGACTTCAATAAGCACGTGTCCACCTGCCTACCCCTTACATGTCTGACACGTGTCTCAAACTCAAGGTGACTCACACCAAACTCTTGCTGTCTTCATCATCAGCTCTCCCCCCATCTTCACGAGCTCAGTATTTGGTGCCACTATCTACAGCCACTCAGGCCAGGAGCCTGGGGTGCAGCCTCTGTTCCCTTCACACCCCACGCCGAACCCATCAGCAGGTCCTGTCGGCCCCGACCCTACCTGCACAGCATTCCCGACATCTGACACTTCCCATCCCCATTGTCACCGTGCTGATCTTGGCTGTGGTTGTGCCTCCTTGTGCTTTGCAACAGTCCCCTAATGAGGCCTTTCTTTCCTCCCTGACTCTCTTCTTTCTCTGCACTGTAGCCAGAGTGATCTTTCTGGGGCAAAAGTGGAGCATCCTCTGCTTCACATGCTCCAATGACTCCCTTGCCATTGACATAGAAGGCACGTGTCTCATCCTGTCCAACCTCATCTCCATTCTTCCCCAAGGCTCCTCTGCTCCTAGCACATTGGCCCTGAGGTCTCAGACCAAATGCCACCTCCCCAGAGAGGCCTTCTTCGACCACCTAAAGCAGGCACCCTTCTGTCTCCTGACCCCCAAACGCTGTCATTTTGCAGCCTGTCACTTTGTCTGAGGTGCTTCAGAGCACTTGGCCCTGTTTGAATGTGTCTTTATTAATGAATATGCTGTGGTCTCTTGTTCTTTTTGGAACACAAGCTCCTTCCAGGCAAGGATCTTGTCCTCCTCATTGCTGATCTCCTGACCCCAACATGCAGTAAAGGCTCTTTGCTGACCACATTGCCACACTCACATGGCCTACAGGCCAATGCCAGCAGCTGACCCCTCGGAGACAGGAAGCCAGGTTCTTGGGCCAGATATGCTGCTTCTGTGCTTTGGGGTGTCAGGCAAGTTGCTTCCCTCTCCAAGCCGGTTTCCTCAGCTTTCAAATGGTGATAAAGATACGTGCACTGCCTATTTCATGAGTGCTTTTGTTCATCTACTCATTAAACAAACAAGTATTGAGTTCCCAACATGTGTCTGGTCTTTGGCTAGGAGCTGGGGGCACAGGTGCAAGCCAGCAGACCCCACACTGCTTAGTCCAGGGGCATCATTCCCTGTGGGCTCTATGAGAACCAGTGCCCTCAAACAAGACAGGCTTGCTCCTTGCTCTCACGGACCTTTCTAGTCGGTGGGGGAGAGTCGATGCACACAGACACAGAGAAGTAAACAAGATCATTTCAGGTAGAGATGAATGCTGGGAGAGACAGTGGGTAGCGTGTCAGCGAGTGGAGGCTGAGATAAGGAATATATTCAGCAGTAAATGAGAAAAGTCTTTGCAAAATACAAATTCCAGCAGCTACCATTTTCATCTTCCCGCTTTGGCAGAGGGAGGCAGTCAGAGGCCGGGAGATGCAGATGATGGAGTTTCAGTTGGCTGGAACCCCATCTCTGCCTCCCACACCGGGTCCTCCCTGTACCACACATGTATGTGCATGTGGGCGGAGGGGGTGTCACTGCTGAGTGAGCTTAAAGTCCCTTGCAAAAATGCCAAGTACTTATGTAAGCCCACTCAAAGGAGGGATAACCACCTCCCAGGTGGCCTGAGGGCAGCTGTCCCTACCACCAGGCAAATTGGGCCCTGGGCTCTGGTGACAGGCCTTTCTCTGCACTGATCTCTCAGTGACATTTAGAGTCGTGGACAGACCAAGTTGTTTTCTCCCTCTCCCTCCCCTGCTTACCTACTGCATCCCAGAGCAGCCCCCGGTTGCTAGGCAACCTGGGACCAGGCCTGGGTGCAGGATTTCAGAACTCATGGGAGGCTAGGGAGTTGCTTAACTCTTGCAGGGGCGGCGCTTTGAACGGAGGTGCAATTAGGATAGGGAAATAGGTTTTTCTGTTGTTGCTTTTCTTTTTTGAGGTAGGGTCTCACTCTGTTGCCCAGGCTGGAGTGCAGTGGTGCAATCACAGCTCACTGTGGCCTCATCTCCTGGGCTCAGGTGATCCTCCTATCTCAGCCTTCTGAGTAGCTGGGACTACAGGTATGCACCACCACATCTGGCTAATTGTTTGTATGTTTAGTAGAGACAGGGGTCTCACTGTGTTGCCCAGGCTGGTCTCGAACTCCTGGGCTCAAGTGATCCTCCCGCCTCAGCCTCCCAAAGTGCTGGGATTACAGGTATGAGCCACCACGCCTGGCCAGGAAAGGGGTTTTATTCCATAAGGGGTTACTGACCACAGCCCGATGGGCACAAGTACAGAGCGGACTCTTCAAAGAAACAGTAATAAAGAAAATCCCAGTGCCGTAAGCAAAGAGGAAAAGAAAACTTGGACAAAAAGAGGAATTTCCACATCTAAAAGGAAGGGCATTAATGAAGCACCTACTGTAGGCCAGCCACTGTAGCTGGGTTGCTTTAGCTAATCCTTCCAGCAGCCTTATGAAGTACAGGCGATTCTCTCCATTTTACAGCGGAGGAGATTAAGGCCCAGTTATTAATACAAGGGGTGGAGCTGGAATTAGACCCAGTGCTGCCCGACTCTGAGGCTTCTCAGCAGGAACACAAAGCTCTGGGGCCTTACAGCGAAGCAAACTCCATCTGCCCCTCTTTCCTTCCCTGGGCCAGGGCAGAGCATTCTGACCAGTTTGCTGCAGATCCTGAGACTTACACTGTGTGAGGGCCTCCAATCATGCACACACCAGCACCCTCCACAGGGGAAGCTGGTGTGAGACAGGGCACCCCGGGTTTGAATTCCAACTCTTCTTTCCCTGGCTGTGTGGCCTTGGCCATCGTGCTTAACCTCTCTGAGCCCCAGGGTCCTCCTTGATAATGGGAGATAATGCTCACCTCAGTGGTTTATCATGTGAGTTCAGGTGCTGTGTGTACAGCATCTATCACAGAGGCTCATACACTATAGCTGTTGTTATTGTACCCATTTCATGGATGGGAAAACCAAAGCCCAGACAACTCCGGCCAGACGGTATGTTCCAGAGCACTGAAAAGGTTCAAGACACATGCATCTTAATCTTGTCTGTTTCTTGGATCAAACTCATCCCCTCTGTGGGTCTCAGTCTCTTCATTGCTACAAGGAGGGGCTGATCTGGATAATCTCTAAGGGCACTTTAGCTCTGGAGTTTCCACAAGACTGCGAATGCCAGAAGAGCAGGGACTGGGTCTGCTTTATTCTGTGCCCCTGGCCCCTGGCACAGCACCGGCACTGGGCGGGTACCCAGTGGATGCTCGCTCAATACTGGGGCAAGTAAACCAATGGGCCTGGGGCTCAGCACATGTCAGCAGCAGACTCTGGATTAGAACCCAGATCACCTCGCTCTCAGCCCTGCTCCTGGGGGCAGGGGCTTGGCAAGGTGGGGGTGGGGATGACAGGGGCTGGCCTGGTCCTCACTGGCTGGGTCAGCTGAGGAGGCGGGTGCTGATGCCCTGGTACTGATGCGGAAGCCTCCTCCCACGCTAGTGCCCTGAGCAAGGCTCTGGACTCAGGAGCCCTGGTCAAGGCTTCAGGAGCAACTGGCTGCTTCTGCTCTGAAGGGGCAACGTGGGAAGAAAGCACAGCCCAGGCCACGTACTTTCGGGTCCAACTCCCAGCCCCTGCTGGCACCTCCCACCACTGCCCAGCAGCGCCACTGCCTGGGGCTCCAGCCTCTGCTCCTCAACCTTTGCTCCACTCTCCCTCATCTCCTGGGGTCCTGGGCTGGGAGGGTGAAGAGCGTTGAATAGAGAAGCTTCCCTGGGTGCAGAGAGCCCAGGCCAGCCCTGGCGAGTGCAGCCAGCCCACAGGAGCCCAGGGTGGAGGCTTGGGCTGGGCCAGCCAGGTGTCCCCACCCCTGTGGCAAAGACAGGTGGGAAGAGGCCATGGGAAACTCGATCCCTGGAGGCCACCTTCTCCAGTCCCCTCTCCCCATCCCTCCCACCAGGCCCTGATCCCTTCCCCTCTCCTGAACATGGCCTTGGAGGTGTCACAGAAAAGACACTTTGCTTTAGGCCTGAGAAGGACCACACCAGAGAGCTCCAACTCAGGAAGTCTCCTTGAGCTCACATGGGGAACAAAAGGGGGTTCTTTCCCTGTCAAACACGTGCTGGTGGCAGTGGGCAGGGCAGGCCAAGAGCTGAGGCAGGTCCTCCCGGTGCAGGGGTCCGAGCCCCCAACCCACACAGCTGGTGCCAGGGAGACCTCACAGTCCTAACTCTGGGTATTGGTGTGTGCTGAGCTGAAGTGGTGGGTGGGGGGAGCTCAGGAGACCAGGGTTCTGAGCCCTGGAACCCACTACAGGATGGAGGATGTATCTCCCGCCCTAGGGGATGAATGGCAGAGAGGTGGTAGTTCTCTGACCTCAGGAGGAAACAGAGGAACTCCAAGGTGCACTCACAGCTGTGAATAAATACACCTGGGAAGGAAAGTGATTCATGCAACCCCACGAGGCCAGGCAGGAAGTGAGCCACACACTATAAGAAGCCACTTCTTTATTTGTTGCTCTTCACCTTCCCAGCCCAGGACCCCAGGATCCACCCTGGCTATGCTGGAAAGGATGGTGCTCACGAAAGACTACTGTCCAGTGCCTCCCAATGTGCCTGCTGTTTAGGCCAGGATTGCCCTGCACATACCCATACCCTACCAGCCGCAGAACACGCTCCGGATGCCAGGGCCACACCCCATGTGAAGGGCACTTGATCCACTTGCCCACATGGCTCCTTGAATGGTCTCAGTAACATGTGAGTCCCCCTTCCCTTCCCACCTATTTGCTTTTGTGGCCCTGGCAGCACCTATCTTAGTGCTTGGCATGCAGTCGCCCTTAATAAATATTTGTCCAACTGGAAGACAGCTGAGCCGTTTTGTTAACAAAATGACAGAAACAAGGAAACATGTTCTCAACAGCAGCAGTTGTCAAGGGAAGCTTCAAGATTAGCTCAAGTGAACAAGTATTTATTGAGCATGTACTATCTGCCAGGCTCTGGGCCCCCAGAGGGTTCAGGAGGTACACTCATGGGTGGGAGAGACCAGGGCAGGATGAGCACGGACACTCTGAGAAGCTCTGGAGCATCAGGAGAAAGCTCAGGAATACCTCCTTCCAAGCACTTGGAAGCATTTCATTTTCTAAAAGATCTCTGGGTCAAAGAGGAGGTGAATGTTAAGGAAAGGCCCAGGTTAAAAGACATTTCCATACAGAAAAGGCTACTCACAAACCACTGTGCCATTGACAATGTGGAACTGGTAGCTGTTCAACACAGGCTGGCAGCTGAACTCCTTCAGCTTCTCGTAGCAACAGTCATGTGCCCGGCAGCATCTGGGGCGAGACAAGAGGGAGATGAGGGGCTGTGCCTGGAAGTGGATCCCTCAGGAATCTGCTGGAGGACCTTATCTGGGGACTAGAAAGGGCTTACCTGCCTCCTCCTCTAGGCAAGAAGGCATTGAAGGTGAGGAGGTGAATTATCAATAATATTAAAAATAGGCCAGGTGTGGTGGCTCATGCCTGCAATCCCAGCACTTTGTGAGGATAAGGCAGGAGGATCGCTTCAGTCCAGGAGTTTGAGACCAGCCTGGGCAACACAGGGAGACCGCCTATGTTTTTTAAGTTAAAAAAAAAAAAAAAAAGCCAGGCATGGTGGCACCAGCCTGTGGTCCCAGCTACTCAGGAGGCTGAAGTGGGTGGATTGCTTGAGCTCAGGCGACGGAGGCTGCAGTGAGCTCTGATTGAGCCTCTCCACCCCAGCCTGGATAATAGAGCAAGACCCCGTCTCCCAAAAAATAAATAAAATAAAAAAAAATAATAATAACCAGTAGCATTTCCTGAGCCCTCTCTAGTATCTGTTGCTATCTCATTAGCTACTCATAGAAACCTATAAAGTACAATCATTGCCGCCCTTTTGTAGGGGAGGGACTGAGATTCCAAGAGGCCAATTTTCCAAACTTAGGCAGCTGGAGAATGATAGACCCAGGACACAAACCTAGGCCCATTCATTCATTTAACACTTTTTACTGAGCACCTACCGTGAGTCAGGCACCGTAACGGTCTCTGACGAGACAATTGTCTGTAAAAGCCGACGTCGTCCCATTCATGGCACCCAGAGTTGGCTGGGGGCTGGATGGGAGAGCGCTGGAGGAGAAATACCATCTGGAGCATGGGCTCAGTCCATGTCCTCAACCACTGCACAAGGCACAGGAAGGCAGAAACTGAAGCTTGGATTCTAAGGCCTGAAAGGCCCAGAAAAATGTTTCAGTCTCCCTCTCTCACCATTCCCATCTGCAAGTGGGGGCTCTGCTGTTGATCAGCTTTGGCTAATGATGTTCAATTTCTAATCAGCCTTTGGACTTTGACAGGGGAGGCACAGACCATCAAGGAGAGGGGACAAACTTTGAAACAGGCAAATTCTTGTTCAATCCTAACTCTGCCACTTAGAAGCTGCATTGCCTTTAGGAGGTGGTTTAGCAACTCACTGTCCTCCCCTGTCAAATGGGCTGGTATCACTGTCTCGTGCACTCCCTGCGAGAATTAAATTAGGTTTGTATGCCAATCGCCAGTCCCCGTGCTTGGCAAATAAGGGCATTTCATAAGTGTCAGTTGCCCTTCCAAGGCTCTGAGGTCCTCCCATGGTTCCATGAGCCCCACCCACAAGGCTCGAGCTCCAGGAGTGATATTTAAGGCCCCACTGTGGGGACATGTTTCTCCATACTAGGTTAAACGTGGCAAGGAACATTTTGCTTTCTTATGTCTTCAAATGAAATGACACGCAAACTGTCCCGTTTCTTACCTCCCCACACGTACATTCACCAGATGACACCCACCTCTACTTTTTCTAGGAACTCACACTCCCCCACCCCCATCCTTTGGAGTAGGCCTGGAAGCCAGGTTTGTGCCATGCAACCTCACCCAGATGGACAACTTCTCCAAACTGGGCCACTTAGATTCCCTCTCCTAGAATATGGAATTAGGACTAGTGAGTCAGTTGTGCTGTGCCTATACTCCTAAAAGCTGGAGAGCTGAAAGCACAGCACTTTTACTATGAGGATGAAACAGCTTCTAGAGCTCTGGGCAGGACCAACGGCATAATTGCAGAGACTAAAGCAAAATGAAAACGTGAGGCCCTTTATTAAGAATTTCAAGATGGTGGCAGCAGAGCAGTAAACCATGTTTAGGCCCTTATGAGTGCCAGGCCCTGTGAAACTTTACAGATCACACGCTCAAGAAGCTGGCCCTGACCCTTACGAATGTTGGGCCCTGTGAAACTTCACAGGTCACACCCTCAAGAAGCTGGCCCCAACCCTGGGTTTCTCAAGACCCATCCTCCAAATCCTGTTCAGTTCTTCCTTCCATTAGCCTGAGTTGTTTTCTGTTATTTGCCATGCAAGAATCCTAACACCCTCTCTCTGGCTTCGAGCATGAACTCTAATGCAAAACAAATGATAAGTGGCCTTAGAGCCTCTGCACTCACCTGTCAGTGTCATCCACGGGGATCCCTTTGCCCCCAAGCCCACAGTAGCAGCCATATCCGTAATATGAGAAGAAGGCACTTCGCCCCGTGATGTGTTTGACCATCCTCTGAAACTGCCAGAAACTGCTGTGGGTGGGGGCTGCCACCACCGATGAGAAAAAAAGGAAGAAGGAAGTTGCAATGAGCATGATGCTGCCTTGATGTCCCCTCCCCTTACTAGAATGCTGAGCATTCGAAATATCACCAGATCCCCAAAGCGAAGTGCAAGGGGCATGGCTGGAATCACCAGCCTCTTTCCTGGGGAATAAAATAGGTTCAGATTTGCCCCTGTAACACAGCTAGTTTTTTGCTAACCCAGATGAATACCCAGTTTCCATGAGGTTCAGAACAAGGCTCTCCCATCAACCATAGTCTTCCCCCTCAAAGCAAGAAACCACAGTTCTAGGCAGAACACCCTCGGGTCTGATGCAACATGAATGGCAAAAGTTCAAAGCCAGAAATGCCAGTCCCTCCAGATGTCATCAGGCCTTCACTATCTCACAGGAGAAACAAAATACTTAAGAGGCAGGAAAGGTATCCTCAATTATTATTTTTTTAAATGGCAAGTACACATGAACTCAGCTGTTTTTGCTTCTACAAGATGCTTATGAGAGTGGGCACAAATGCATACACAAAATGGTTTCCTGAAGCATTATCTGTGATATCAAAAAATTGGAAACCACCCACATGTCCACCGACAGGGGGATAATAACAAAATTATGTGTCTCAAAAATAAACTACATTTGATAGCACTATCTCTAGGCAATTGGGATTGAAGAGAGAGAAAGAAACAGGCAACATTCATTTTATACACGTCTCTGCTGTCTCATGTCTTTTCATAATAAGTGTGTGTTCCCTTTCCTTCTTTTTTTCTTTTGAGACGGAGTTTCGCTGTTGTTACCCAGGCTGGAGTGCAATGGTGTGATCTCGGCACACTGCAACCTCCACCTCCCGGGTTCAGGCAATTCTCCTGCCTCAGCCTCCTGAGTAGCTGAGATTACAGGTGCCCACTGCCATGCTTGACTAATTTTTTGTATTTTTAATAGAGACGGGGTTTCACCATCTTGGCCAGCTGGCCAGGCTGGTCTCGAACTCCTGACCTCAGGTGATCCGCCCGCCTCGGCCTCCCAAAGTGCTGGGATTATAGTCATGAACCACCGCGCCCGGCCCAGCATGCGTTCCCTTCCTATTATGGTGTTTTGAATGTGTGTGGGTAAAGGCTGTATAGAGGATGTATATCAAACTCTTAAGAGTGGTCACATCTGGATGTAGGGAAAAAACTGGGGTCTGGGGAGGATGAGGAGGAGCTTTACCTTGTTGCTATATACTCATTTATTTTACTTTTTAACTATAAGCAGGTAGTAAATTTGCAATAAAAATACAATAAAGACATGAACTTGAAGAAGAGAAACAGAAATAAGAGTTTGGGGGAGTTTTCTCAGGTGCCTTCGATCTCACTATCGTGTTCAGTCTAAACGGGGGTGTGGCGGAAAAAACCCATGGGCGGTCACTGCTGCCCAAGCAGTCCCTGGAGCCGCACTGAGGGGCTGTAGAGGCGGTCATCCCTGCGTACAGGTATCCTCCTGCACTATCACCTTGCAAAGTAAATTCCACCACTCACTGTGGGGAAAGGAAGTCTGTTTTTGACATCTTTGACTTAGGGACTCAAAAGTTATTGTGACTCAATTGAAAGAGACAGGAAAATGGATCTGGACAAACCTCCACTCAACGAATCCAGCAAAAGAGTCTATCAGTCTCCAGTAGACCCCAAACTGTTTCCCAGTAGGTCTTTCTTCACTTTGCAGAGGTAAGCAATCAGATCTCCCGGCAGAAATGACTTATAACTACCAATTATCCCATAAGTCACCATAAAAATGTCTTTCTGATAAGCATTAATCATTCTTAAATTAGCTGGATATATGTCTGCATTTTTGTTCTGAGTCCAAATGGCCTTAAATAAAGGCTACTAGCATCCAAAGGAAAAAAGACTCTTGAGGGTGAGGGGGGTAAAATAGTAGTCAAACTCCCTTTCTAGCAAATGGTTGGCAACCTCTGATTTCCTAGACACTTTATAAGATCCCAACACTGGGATCAGCCCATTTTATAGCAGAAACAGAAGCAAGAGGGCGTTGGTGGGAGCCCGTTCCATTCCTGATTCTTTTCTGCGGGACTTGTGACTTCCCTCACCTGGTGCCACCTGGAGAGTCCCCCCTCCCACTGACATAAACAGGAAGACAGAAGCTTGGTGCTGCCCCACCAAGCTCTCTACTTACAGCAGAAGAGGAGGAGGGTGAGGATGGCAATGACCTTCATTCCTGAGGAGACCAGGGGGTCTGAGGTTCCACAGCCACGCCTTCACCTGTGTGTGAGGGGTCTCCCAGTTGAACCTCTGTTCCAGGACAAAATGACCAAAATGAGGCAAGGGTATTTGGGTGCAAAGCCCTAATTGTAGCGCCTTGGAAAGACCTCAGCAGAAGACTCAAAGAAATCATTTTCAAATCTCATTCCCTTTGAATGTGGTAACCTTTCTGGCATTTAGATCTGAACATATAAAAATAAGAAGGGTTCCATGGTTTTAAAAGTGCAAATGTTGGTTTGGGTTTTTTTTCCAAATTTCTTTCTTTGGCAACATCATCCCTTCATCTCTTCTTTTTTTCTTTTGAGGAGTCCGTATTTTCTCTGTTCCTGAGTTGGAAAGGCACCTATGTTGTTCATCATAGAAATCCCACACAGGAATGCCTAGCTT
Organism: Pan paniscus; assembly: GCF_029289425.2. Taxonomy (NCBI): domain Eukaryota; kingdom Metazoa; phylum Chordata; class Mammalia; order Primates; family Hominidae; genus Pan; species Pan paniscus. Next base: position 206,941,151 of record NC_073249.2, on the reverse strand, counting down.
GGTTTGCATCTAGTCCCACAGTGCCTTCCTTCCTTGATACCCAGGCATCTTATTCATCAACTTTACCTCTCTGCATCTTGGTTTCTTCTCTTGTAGAGCGAGACTAGAAATTCCTGTCAATAATTTCAAGCCTTTATTTTAAGGGCTTCACAGGTATTACATGGTTTGACCCTTACAACTCCTTCTGAGGTTCTATTATCATTTTGAAGATGGGTAAACCGAGACCCAGAGAGGGTGAACAAATTCCTCATGATCACATAGCTGTCTACTTCACAGGCCCATTGTGAGACCTGCTGGAATAATGAAAGTAAAACTGTTTTCTACTATCAAATGCAGTCATAGGTAGACACAGAATTCACATTCCGATTAGTGTGGGTAATGATACCCATATTAGAACAGTAGAGGAGAATGTGGGTTGCAGCCCTGCCATGGAGCTGCCAGGGATCAGCCAATGGCTTTCTTTACATACAAGTGGTCTTTATAGCCCCCATCATAAATCAGGCTAAATCTGGTAATGTCAGGACTTGGAGTGTGAAACAATAGCTCAGTTGAGCCTAGAGAAGTTGGCAGGTGCAGAGCTTGGGCTAGATTTACACCTGGTGGCAAAGCTTCCAAGGAAAACTTCAAAATGACCATCCTGCTGCAGATCCCTGGGAGAGTTAATCAGGGTGTCTTTGCTATCTTCCCCCTTTGGCAACATTCTGGTGGATGCTGCGAGGTCGGGCCCTGACCAGGCCTGGTCCCAGCCAACCTTCACTTCAACTGCTGTGCAGGATGTTTTTTAATTAGGTTCTGTCTCTACAGGCTTGCTTCCTTTTTCTCTTTTGAGTCTAAAAAAAAATCATGTGCAAGTTTAGCCCACGAAAAAGGGGCTCAGTTCTTTTGAATGAGCAGGTGATGACACTTTAGAGAAACAAAGAAAGGGACCTGGGTGCATTACTGGTCATGAAATCCGATAGACTCTTATTAAGCACCAACTATGAGCTCTTCTAATGAGAACATTCTGACCCAAGGAAGCTGCCAAGCTGGCTAGAGAGACCAAATAGGTAAACAGAGACCAAATATAGCCCCAAAGCCCCATGTGGGCAGCAATTCTGTTTGGTTCTCCATTAGTTCTCGAATGCTTCACACAGTCCTGGCAGGCCCCCTCTTCAGGGCTGGGGTACCAGCTGCTGCTGACGCTGTCCCTCACTGAGAACCACTCTCTGCTGCAGGTACCGCGTGGTCCAAGGTTATGGCCCCTCCCAGGGAAGACAGGAGAAGGAGTCTCTAGCCAATCCCTGGCTGGGGTGATAGTTTAAAGGGCCATCCCTTGCCTTTTTCAGCTCTGAAAGGCGGTCCCAGCCCCAGAGCTCCCTGTGGCCTCAGCAACTGCCTCTGTGTATCAACTTCCCCTCTATGTCAGTTTCTGTGTGTGTGTGTGTGTTAGCTTGTCCTTCTGTGTCAGCTTCTCCCTCTGTCAGTTTCTGTGTGTGTGTGTGTGCGCGCACACGTGCGTGCTAGCTTGTTCCTCTGTATCAGCTTCTCCCTTTATGTTGGGCTCTGTGCGTGTGTGTGTCAGCTTCTACCTCTGTGTCAACTTCTCCCTTGTGTGTCAGCTTCTCTCTCTAGGTCAGCTTCTCTCTGTGTGTGTCGGCTTCTCCGTGTCAGCTTCTCCCTTGCATGTCAGCTTCTCCCTCTGTGTCAGCTTCTCCCTTTTGTGTCAGCTTCTCCCTCTATGTCAGTTTCTATGTGTGTGTGTGTGTGTGTGTGTGTGTGTGTGTGTGTGTGTGTGTGTTAGCTTGTCCCTCTGTGTCAGCTTCTCCCTCTATGCTGGCTTCTCTGTGTGTGTCAGCTTCTCCCTCTGTGTCAGTTTCTGTGTGTGTGTGTGTGTTAGCTTGTCCCTCTGTGTCAGCTTCTCCCTCTATGTCAGTTTCTCTGTGTGTGTGTCAGCTTCTCCCTTGTGTGTCAGCTTCTCCCTCTGTGTCAGTTTCTGTGTGTGTGTGTGTGTGTTAGCTTGTCCCTCTGTGTCAGCTTCTCCCTCTATGTCAGTTTCTCTGTGTGTGTGTCAGCTTCTCCCTTGTGTGTCAGCTTCTCCCTCTATGTCAGTTTGTGTGTGTGTGTGTGTGTGTGTGTGTGTGTGTGTGTGTGAGCTTGTCCCTCTGTGTCACTTTCTCCCTCTATGTTGGCTTCTCTGTGTGTGTGTTAGCTTCTCCTTCTGTGTCAACTTCTCCCTTGTGTGTCAGCTTCTTCTGCTATGTCAGCTTCTGTGTGTCAGCTTCTCCCTCTGTGTCAGCTTCTCCCTTCCTTGTATGTCACCTTCTCCCTCTGTGTCAGCTTCTCCCTCGTGTGTCAGCTTCTCTCTGTGTGTGTTAGCTTCTCCCTCTGTGTCAGCTTCTCCCTTGTGTGTATGCTTCTCCCTCTGTGCCAGCTTCTCCATTATGTGTCAGCTTCTCCCTCTGTTCCAGCTTCTCCTTTGTGTGTTAGCTTCTCTTTCTATGTCAGCTTCTCCCTTGCATGTCAGCTTCTCCCTCTACCCATTCTTCCCTTGCTCACTTCCCGACAGCTGTATCTCCTGGAGCCTCCCAGCAACATACTTTTTTGTGTCAGAGTCTGTTTCTAGGGAGCTCAGCCTGCATCCATGTGGAATGATAAGCACTGCTCCAGTGACTGTATAAATGCCTCTGAGCTCAGAGGAAGGAGCAGTGAACTCTCTTGGGAAGGTCACAGAAATCTTCCCAGGAGAGGTGGTATTTGAGAAGGCCTTAAATTCCCCTTAAGTTTATGCTCTGCTCCTGTTTACTCCTCACTACAACCCTACCAGGCAGGTTCTATCACATTCACATTTGACAGAGGAGGAGACCAAGTCTCAGAGAGCGGAAGTAACCTGAAAAAATCCACACAGCTATGAAGTGGGCCAGGACTTAAACTCTGGTCCCTTTCTCCAAGTCCAGTGCTCTTTCTCCTTGCCAGTCTCCCTGCCTAGACCTCTTGTTCGTGTGGCATTTTGAAGGTTTGAGGGCATTTTCATGCACTGACCTTCACAGCTATGACTCAGGCATGGTTCTCTCCATTTGACAAGTCATTTGGGGCTGCCTACGATTGTGCTGAAGCTAAAGCAAGAGCACAGGACCCGAGGGCCCGAGGCTTGATGAGGGGCAAGAATGTAGAAAGCATGGCATGGCCTCCCACGCCAGCCCCTAGGGCAGCAGCCAGTAAGTTGCAGGGTCCCTAGACGCCACCATCTGGGTCCTTTCCTGGACCCATCAATTCAGCTTTTATCAACAGTGATGAAACACTGGTTGGCTTTCCTCCCCATAGAGAAAATAAGATGGATGGAGCCTGCAAGCTCATTAAGGACAGAGGTCATGTCTGTTTTGTTCACCTCTTTATCCCTAGTGCCTTCTTATCAGTGCCTGGCACAAACTAATACTACCCACGATGATGGCTAACGTATATATCACACTTATGCCTTGCAGGGGTTCTGAGCACTTTACATATATTTACTCACTAAATCTTCACATCCCCTAGCTAGATAAGTGCCATTATTACCCTCATTTTGCAGATAAGGAAACTAGGCATGGAGAGATGGGCAGTAAATAAATATTTGAGGCATGAATGAATGAGTGAATGAGTGTTAAGAGTCTTATCATACTTCAAGTTACAGAAATAAAAACAATAACTGCAACCCCTTGAGTACCAACAGGAGGCTAAGCACAGCATGTGAATTAGGATTCTCCTTGAATCCTCCCGAATCCTCCCGATGAGGCATATACGATTCATTCCAGTTTACCAGTAAGGGTAATTGAAGCTGGCACAGGTCAGGTCATTTGCCCTGCAAACTGACAGGGCCCAGACTTAACCACAGGTGCGTCTGACTCCATAGCTGGCAATCCTAATCCCTGAAAGCTCTCCTGCTTCCGTGCCTATCCAAAACACCACCGAGAAGGCAAAACCCAAAAGAGCCCAAGCAGCGAAGCAGGTATCACAACACTCTTAGACTCTTGTTTTAGATGCAGTTCTAACAAGCTGCTCAGCTTCATTTCTCAGGCCCAGCAGCCGGACAGGAATGGAGTTAGAGCAGCTTCTCTTAATAGGAAGGTAAGCGAGGGGTGATTAAAGCGATAATCAACGAAGCCTAGAAGCCTGGGTCACTGTGTGCTGGGGCAGCTGACTCCATCCACATCAAACTAGTGCACCTAGAGCACAGTTATTGACTGCGAGTTGCCAAGGAAAGGTAGCATTGTGCAAGAGACTGCAAGGGTGGAGAGCAACTAACTCAGGGGCCTATGTCAAAGAAGAGGGCTGGAGTTGTTCTGCCACTTCCTGACAGATTTAAATGATCTGAGCCTCACCTTCCTCCACTAGAGAGGTGGAGACAATGATTCTGGCCCCCCACAGAATGCCAGCAAGATTCCACAAGCTCCTGAAGGTGAAAATACTTGGTCAACAGTAGCCAAGGTGAGTTACAGTGTTTGATGTGTTCTGCTTAACAAGACTGGAAAGTAGGCTATACATTTTTGGATATTTTCCAACAATACGGAGAAAATAATAAAAAGCTGTGGTACAGTCATGCACCATATAATGACATTTTGGTCCAATGACAGACCACACATACGATGGTGGTCCCATAAGATTATAAGGTAGCTGTGCTATATAGGCATACCATTTTTTCAAATCTTTTATACCATATTTTAAATTGTACCTTTTCTATGTTTAGATCTGTTTGGATACACAGATACTTACTATTGTGTTACAATTGCCATCGTGTTACAGTATTTAGAACAGTAACATGCTGTACAGGTTTGTGGCCTAGGAGCAACAGGCTATACCATATAACCTAGGTGTGTAGCAGGCTAGACCATCTAGGTTTGGGTAAGCACACTCCACAATGTTTGCACAATGAAAAAATCACCTAGCAATGAAGTTGTCAGCATGTATCCCCATGGTTAAGTGACCCATGTCTGTACTTCAAGGGTTAAGTTTCATCATCCAGAAACTTCCCTCTTGCAGATCCCCTTAGGAAGCTGATCACAGGAGCCATGACTAACTGCCAGCCTCTTGGCCTTGCTACTAGAATATCCACCTGGTTCACCTTCTGCTTAAAGGTTACCCATGATCTCAATCCACATGTCTAATGAGACCAAGGACAGGCAGAGCAGGACACTGGCTATAGACTCTGAAATCTAGAAGTCACTAATTCAAAATGGGGCCAAACACTCTGTGGGGACAAGCCGCTAAGAAACCGGGGCTCCTGCCTTCAGCCAGCCCCTGGGGAGGTCATTTGGACCCCAAGCCAAATATGGTTGGGGAGGATACCAATTAGCAGCTTGCTGGATCGCTCAGTGGAAACGCTAGCCTTGGAATCAGCACCACCATCATCATTGCTGAGCACGTATCACAAAGTAAGCATTGTGTGGACAAGGCAGGGGATTCCGAGACAGGCAAGTTCCTGCCTTCAAGGAGCTCATAACCTACTGAAGGAGATGCACACTGTAAGGGAAGATGATGCAACAAGAGTTAGTAGCCCTCACTAAGCACTTGGCACGTGTGTTACCTCATTTCAGCCGCACAACAATCCTGTGCTTATCATCACCATTCTAGAGATGCGGAAACTGACATCCAGCGAAGGTGAATCATTTACCTAACGTCTTCAGCTGGCAAGTGGTGGAGCCAGGATTGATACTCAAGCTTTGACGTCAGAGGCCATGCCTGCAGTCCCCACGACCAGTGCAACGGACAGCACAGATAAGGGCCATGGGGGAACACGCAGGTGAGGAGCTTGGGGGTGGGACTCTGGGGTCCAGGGTGGGCTTTGGAAACAGCTGGATGCAGGTTGTAAAATTGCTCTGCTGCTCCTTCACCAGGGGGAACCCTGAGGCTCCATTGTTTTCTAAAGCAAAGGAGGGCTATGATGCCTCCATTAAGGAGCGTTGTGAAGATGAAGGGAGCCGACCTAGGGAGGGTGCACAGCACCATCTTGGGCATGTTCCACTGGACCAAAGGCGACCAGAGAGAGCACATGAGCTTTTGTGGGGAGGCTGTGGTCAGGAAAGGACTTCACGGAAGAGGTGGCTTTTAAGATGGGCCTTGAAGGATCAGTCATTTTGGCTTAACTTCAAGGAAGAGAGCAGGGTGGGGCAGGCATGGGCAAAGACACTGGAGATGAAAAAGCTGGGGCCCATCTGGGGAGCAAGCTGGCTGCAGCCCAGGGAGAGAGCTGGAGAGTAGATTGGGACATGGCTAGAAAGGAAGGTGAGTCCACATTTCAGCTGGCAGGGCAATGACCTCTGCCCATGTTTACTGAGATCCACTCTGGGTATGTGCCAGACACCAGGCATTATCGGGTCCGTCCTTTGAAGACATCCTCTTTATAGAAGGTCGGGGACAAAGGCAGCAGAGGCACAGCAATGGACTGGCGCCTTCCTTTCCTTCTCTCCTGCCTCCCCCTGGGGCTGGGCATTACACAACACTGGAGAGCAAAAGGCAGGTACTGCTGACGTTAACTGCATGTACTGCTGACATTAAACAGACCGCCATTTCACTGTGCACTGGCAAAGGCGCGCGTGCACACACACACACACACGGTGAGAAGCCAATTTGATTCTCCAAAGGATTGCATAATTCTTAGGTGATTTTAAAATAGCTGATGAAGAATCCACTTTAATCTTTTTTGGGTGGGTGATGAAGGGCTGAAGAGCATCGCTAAGACACTTTTGACAGAATCATTAACAAGAAATAAGCCGCCAGCACTCAGTTGCAAAACCAGCAGCTCCTAAAACCACCATCTTTTACACATTCCGAGGGCCACAGAGGCTTCCTGGATGACCAGAGTGTGTGAGGGGACAACCCAAAGAAGAGACCTGGCCCAGCCCAGGCCCTCCCCAGCAACTCCCACGGGTCACAGACTTCCCTTCTGAGACGAGCAGAAACACCACCACTGACATGATCTTCTTTCACGGCCCCCAAAGAACTGCCTTGTCTGTGCCAATCACTTGGCACCTAATCGTGTCCAGCCTGTGCCTGCTATTCTACCCTGGGCTCAAATTGTATTGAAAATAATCTGATTTGTAACTCTTTATCAGTGTGAAATGCATTCTCTCAACCAGACTCTCAACGTCTTGAAAGACGGTTAGAATTGTGCTCTTGTGGCAATCCTGTGTCCACATATCCGGGACAGAACAGATAGCAAATATTTTGCCACATGCTAGATAATGAATCTATGGTTCTTTTTTTGTTTGTTTTTGGAGAGATAGCATCTCGCCATGTTGCCCATGGCTGGTCTCAAACTCCCAGCTTCAAGCGATCCTCCTGCCTCAGTCTGTCAAAGTGCTGGGATTACAGACGTGAGCCACCACATTTGGCCTGAATCTATGGTTCTTGTGTGTCTACTAACATTATCTTCTAATGATACTGTCAGTAAATTATTCATCTGCGTATCCCATGAGTCTAGAGCAGAGCTTGGCAGACAATAGTCCAGTTCAGACTTCTTTTGAAGAAATCTTAATTCCACCTTGGAAGAAAGGCTTCATCCATGAGGTTGGGACCTGAAGGGTGAGTGGGAATTAGGCAGATGAGGGAGGGTCGGGAGGAATCTTCTACGGTCAGAGGGAGTGTGAGGGTGTGTACACGTGTGGCTGTGTGGCCAGAAACGGGCTTCCAAGCACCCATGGAGGAGCAATTCACCTTGGAGAGAATCAGAAGACATTAGAACTGGAGGGAGGGAGGAAAGCAAGGAAGTGTAGGCAAGCAAGTTTGCAGGTCTGATGGCAGAAGGCTGAGGAAGTTTCCATATGATGGCTTCTATTTTCTCTCTGAAGAGGGCAGTAAAGGTATCTTCTAAGAGGGAGGAAGGAGGGAGGTGGGAGAGGGAGAGGTGGGAGGTTTCGCAAGCAAAACAACGTTTTGAAATAGCCATTGAGAAGAAAGGAGAGGCTGGGAGAGGTGGCTCATGTCTGTAATCCCAGCACTTTGGGAGGCTGAGGCGGGAGGATCACTTGAGCCCAAGACTTCAAGACCAACCTCAGCAACATGGCAGAACCCCATTTTACAAAAAATAATAAAAATTAGCCAAGCATGGTGGTGCACGCCTGTAGTCCCAGCTACAAGGGAGGCTGAGCTGGGGAGGTCCAGGCTGCAGTGAGCTGTGATTGCACCACTGCACTCCAGCCTGGGTGAAGGGGCGAGACCCTGTCTCCCCTTAAAAAAGGAAGAAAAAGAAGAAAGGAGGGAGAGAGAACCCAGTGGTCAGTTGGGGATGGAAGTGCAGGGCTGAGAGTCTAATTGAGGTTAGAGACCTCGTGTTTCTGTTACACCAAGGTGTGTGGCTGGCCAAGACTTCTTCAATACCCGTGTGTAGGTGGACTGGTTTGGCTTGAGGTTTCATCAGATGGAAGGAGAGCAGGACTCGGGCAGGGAGGATCCTTTTGAGAATGCCGAGGTAATGGGCCAGGATAGGGAAGAAGCAGACTGATAGCGAGGGGGAAAGCGGAGACAGCAATGGACAGGAAACCCAAAGATGGTGAAAAACAGATACAGCGGAAGTGACTCAAGTGGCTGGAAGTGGAAGAGATTGTGGCTGGGGACATCAAAGGAGGTGCAGATGCTGTTGATAAGGTTCCCAGTGTGGCCCCGGAGTGGGAGGCTGATGTGAAAAGAGGTCAGGGAACTGGCGCTGAAAGGGCTGTACTGAGGATGGGGGCCCTGCTCCCCGCAACTCAGATACCCTAGAAGCATCCACTCAGAGTCTAGGGTTCCGAGAATCCATCAGTCCCACAGCCTCATTTTAAAACCAGGGACACTGAGAGGGTCAGGGCCTGACCCAAGGTGAGAAACGGGTTTTGAGACTAGTGGTGCTGCTCCCCGCTCCTCCATGCCCCGGCCAGGGCTCTCCCTCTCCCAGACACTCTCCCCCAGAGAGAAACAGAGGCAGGTGACGCTAGGAAGAGGAGGAGAGAAGGAGGCCGCGGGTCCCTGTCGCCTCCAGGCTCGCAATCCACCGACCTGGAGTTCACGGCCTCCGCCCTCCTGGCCCAGCGGCCCCCACCCGACCCCACCCGACCCCACCCGACCCAGGCCGGTTCCGGTCACGCCGGAAGCACGTGGCCCCCCACCCTGCGGCGTTGCCCGGGAGACCAGGGTTGTTTACCAGCAGGACAGAGCCGGGCGCAGGCGGCGGATGGAGCGGAACGGCTAGGTGAGCGCGGCTGCCCGATCCCGCGGCCTGCCCTTGGCCTCCGCCAGGCCTGGAAGGGGCCGGGGGAGGCCAGTCCCCGAGCCCCCAGCACATCACCCGGGAGGGCCTCCCCAGACCCAGCCCGGGGGACGCAAACCCCGGGAGACAGGCGAGGAGCCTGGAGAAAAGTCTGCTCCCGAGGCAAAGCAAGCCTGGCCAGAGCTCACCTTTACCAAAATAGGGTGACTCCCGGGCTCTGCAGAAACCGAGGGACCTATGCAACCGCTGGGCCATGCCCTCCAGGCTGAGATGTAGCGACGGGGACACAGACCCAGGGAGAGAAAAGGATGTCCCAGTCTCCGGCAGGGCAGAGACGAGAACCAGAGGGCCCCTCCCCCAGTCCTGTGCTCTTTCACTGAAGTCAATTCTCGCTTTCTAAACGCTCTTTCTCGCCCCTCCCCCAGATCCCTCCTCTGCCCCTTAAGCCTGTTGCCTTCTAGGGCGCTGGAACTTGGACTTAATTGAGTTATCCCCACCACCTCCCTGCCCTTCTGACGCTGGAATCATCCCCAGTTCTCTATCCAAACATTTGATCACTTGGTGGCTTGTGGTTCAGTGTGGCACTCTGCATAGGACAGTGTATTCTAATCCCTAGTTTGGGGTAGAACTGGGAATGGTACCAGAGTTTTTTCATTCTCAGGCCAACCACCATCTCCTGTTGGTTCTTCAGAGCATTTTTATCCTGAAAGCCTGGTGGGGGTGTGGGTTGTGGGGGGCGGGATGGCAACGGATAGGATTAACTGATACAGTTTTAAAAGACCAATTCAAATGTATGTATCTTGGTATATACCAGCAGATGGTATGTAGGTGGTTATATTTTACTGCATATACTGTAGGCTTAGATTTGGGTTGTGAGTGAAATAGGGTGGTCTGACCCTGTGGTGGATGGTGGGCACCCTTAGAAAGCAGGAGCCCTGCTTTAGCTTCTCCTATCCACATTTCCTTCTTTCCAGTTGATTTGGTGGTGAATCTTAAGGAATGGGCACCTGCCCTTCTGGCAACTTCTTGGAAACAGTTGGCAGTGTTTGCTTCCTGACTCCTAGCAGGCCGCTGGGGTGCAGCTATTGTGTTTAAGTAAACAGGCCACTCGCCTATTCAGCTTGGCAGCTTGATAGATGCCTACGCCTAGATCTTGTCAAATCGGTTTGTGGTTGAGCGGCTGCCAGGCCTAGAGGTGGTGAAGTGAACTGAGCAGGGAGAATCATGGCTGCTGCCTCAATCCTGGACTGAGGGTGGTGGGCAGAGTTCAGGACCTGAGGTATGAATATAAAGGCACAGTTGGCCCAGATCCCCAAACACCTGTTTCCCCCACCGCCCCATCCCTGTGTGATGGATGCTGGGGAGAGCTGGTGTTCCCTCCGTGTAACAGATGGTCCCTGTGCTCGGGAGGAGGCAGTGGGTTATGAAAGCAGGTTGGATATAATGGTTTTACCTGAAGGAGGTGTTAGTCTCTAAATAACCATGAGTGGGCTCCTAGGAATTAGTCATAATTGAGGTTTTTCTCTGAGATAGCTCACAGTCATGTTATCTTATGACCAGGGTGTCTTGAATATGACACCCCCTGAACATGGATAATTATATGGAACCAAAAGGTATAGAAAGTGCATGCACATACTCAAGTTTTACTGTTAAAAATAATCCCGCAGAGAGCCTGTGAGAACACATGACTCTCCTCATCAAAGTTGTTAAGGAAGAGGTTTCTAAGTTACCAAACTCACTGACAGTTAAACCTTCCTGAGGCATGTGTGGGTGTTGGAAGCCAAGCCTGTGATAATTCTGTAGAAGCTGTGGCAAATTAATAGCCATTCCACAAGTGGGGAGGGTGGGCCGAGAGGGGCGTGGGTTTGCCTGTGGAGCTTATCTTTGGCAGAACAGTTGGACAGTTATGACCTTCTCCTGCCATCCTGAGTGAAAGTGCAGAGCTGCTAATTGCCAGAGAAAGACTTGAGAAGGAGACTAAAGGGGGAAAAACACATTCTTCACAGTTGATCAGAAAATAGATGAAATTAACAAGGAGATGGGCAGTCTTTTTTGATGCCAAAAGTTTGCTAAGGAGAAGGCTCCTGAGCTACTAGCAGCCAGACTGGGTGTGAAAGACGAGGGAGAAGTGGAAAATGGGAGTGGAGAGAGACTCAGGCTGTGAGTAGAATGCAGCAGACATAGAGGCCTTTAAAAGAGGGTAGCTTTGTCCAAGATTTTGAATTGAGCAGGACATCAGGAAGATATAGGGATAATGTGTTGCGTTTGGTCCTGGTCTGAGTGGAGAGGAAGCAGATACTCCTTAAAATTAGGCAGCAGTGGTTACATGTGCAGAATGGTGAGGTTAGAATACAAACCCTGAGAGGCTCAGATTACATTGTTCAAGATTTTGTGATGAAAGGAGTGAATTTGCAGGAAGTGCAAATCATTCTGCAGGAAGTGAATTTGAGGTAAGTAAAATGTGGAATTAGAAGAGAAGTGATCAACTTGGGATTTTATTTTCACATATTTTGAGGCAACTGCATAGGTGGTAGCTCATTGCAGTCCACCTCCCTGCATTTCTGTGCAGTGGACAGGGCAGGCATGAGTTTCAGGACTCACCCAGCTGGTTAACCAGGAGTAGAATCACCGAGAACACAAGGGGAAAAGTTCTAGAGCAAAACAAGGAAGGCTTTTGAACTTAGCACATAGGAAGCACTAAACAGACAACCCGAAGCAAACAACGACGACAACAAAAAACGCTTAACATTTAATTAAGTTTCTACCATGCACTAAGCCTGGTGCTTCCCACCTTACCTACATTATTTCATGTTATTATCCTCATGTTACAGACAAAAAGACTGATGTTCTGAGGTACTTAAGTAATACCTCTAAGATCATTTAGCTAATTTGATAGATGAGGAAAGTTTTGTGCCAGAAAGGTAGAGTGATTGCCCCTTGATCAGGTAGCTAGCCAGTGGCAGAGAAGCTGAAATTGAACCCACACTTTGTGACACCTGGTCCTCTGTCCTTTGCTCCCAAATATGCTGTTTCTTGGGGACCATGAATCACTGGAAAGTCACCAGAAGGTCTTTAGAAGGCTAGGAGAGGCCAGGTCAGCTTTCAAGCAGAGAAGGCAGGAGTCACAGTGGTGGTCAGGATTCAGAGGGAGGCAGGGAGCCCAATAAGATGTCTGCAATGTTTAGGGAAAGATGGAACTGGAGATTGGGAGGAGGAGGTGCTGGTAGTAGTGTTAGTGAAGTGGCCACCAAGATGGCAATGAAAGAGGAGGTGTCATGGTTTAGCAATTCCGGGTCTGCACAGAGAAATGTTCACGCCTCCCACCATGCTTCAGTTCATTGCTCCTGGTGGATTTAACCAGCACTCACACAGACTTTTGGTGGGAGATCCAAATACAGAGGCCCCAGGGTGCCTCTCAGGTAGCTGGGAAGACAGAAGTCTGAACAGCTCGGGAGGCTGAGGCACAAGAATTGCTTGAACCTGGGAGGCGGAGATTGCAATGAGCTGAGATGGTGCCACTGCATTGCAGCCTGAGTGATGGAGTGAGACTCTGTCTCAAAAAAAAAAAAAAAAAAGAAAAAGAAAAAAAGAAATGTGAGCAGCTAGCAGACATACAGAATGTGATGTGCTGGGCTCAGGAAGCAGCTTGTATGGGTACAGAGGACACAGGATCGGGTGTCACAAGACCTGGGTCCTATCTCCAGCTCTGCCACCAGCTGGCTGTGTGACCATCGGGAAATCACTCTACCTTTCTGGCTCATACATCTGTAGAATTAGCATGCGTCCAGAGTTGCTGTAGGACAGGGACCAACAAATGATGGCCCACAGCCCAAATCCGGCCCGTCACCTATTTTGTGTGGCTCATGAACTAAGAATAGCTTTCACATTTTTAAATCATTGAAAAAGAATCAAAAGAGAGTATTTTGTGACACATGAAAATTATCTGAAATTCAAATTTCAGAGTCCAAAAATGAAGTTTTACTGAAACACAGCAGGTTTTCTGGTTTTTACCAGAAACTTCCCCCCTCCTAAAAGAATAAGAATTAGTCCCCCACCTTAATCACGCTCTGGTGCAATAATTTTTATTTTCTTCATAGCGGTTGTTACTCTTTGAAAATATCTATTTACTTGTGGGTTTTAACCCCTGTCTTTCCTCACTATAATAATTTACATTGCAAGGACTTCGGTTTGCTGATCTCTCGCAAGTGCCTAAAATAAATGAATGCATGCCTGAATGAATAAATTGCAGCTGGTGCCCCTTACTAGATGCCAGAAATTTGTGCTTATTCTGGGCACTCAGGGAGGGAATGGCTTGGATCTAGGAGTCCCAGGAAGTTTAACCCACGGTCTCCTGTTTTTTTCCTGCTTCCTTAGGGGTCTTGAGAAGCAATGGCCACAGAAGCCCCTGTGAATATAGCACCACCTGAGTGTAGCACTGTTGTCAGCACAGCAGTTGACAGCCTCATTTGGCAGCCAAACTCACTAAATATGCACATGATAAGGCCCAAGTCCGCCAAGGGACGGACAAGACCGAGTCTGCAGAAATCCCAGGGCGTGGAGGTGTGCGTTCATCATATACCATCTCCACCTCCAGCCATTCCCTATGAGTCGCCAAGCAGCCAAAAACCAGGAGCCTGTGCCCCCAAATCTCCAAACCAGGGAGCTTCTGATGAGATCCCTGAGCTACTGCAGCAAGTACCCATTGGGGCTTCCTCTTCTCTCAATAAGTATCCAGTCCTTCCTTCCATCAACAGAAAGAACCTGGAGGAGGAGGCTGTGGAAACCGTTGCCAAAAAGGCCAGCTCACTGCAACTGAGCAGTATCCGGGCTCTTTACCAAGAGGAGACGGGCACCATGAAGACAAGTGAAGAAGATTCCAGAGCTCGAGCTTGTGCCGTGGAGAGGAAATTCATCGTCCGAACCAAGAAACAGGGCTCTTCCAGGGCTGGAAATCTGGAGGAACCATCGGACCAAGAACCAAGGTTGCTGCTTGCTGTTAGATCACCAACAGGCCAAAGGTTTGTACGCCATTTCCGGCCAACAGATGATTTGCAAACCATTGTTGCTGTGGCCGAACAGAAAAACAAAACCTCCTACCGACACTGCAGCATTGAAACAATGGAGGTGCCCAGGAGGCGATTTTCTGACCTCACCAAATCTCTGCAAGAGTGCAGAATCCCCCACAAGTCTGTGCTGGGCATCTCACTGGAAGATGGGGAAGGGTGGCCCTGAGTCCACAGCCACCCAGCTGAGGTCCTGGGTCTCTGAGCAAAGGAGCATGCTTGGGCGTTGTGGCCTCCTAGGCAGCCTGTTTCAAGTGCCATGTGGACCTGGTGCAGCTGGGAAGCTTGGGACTCTCGTCTCCACTGCGTGTCCTTTGAAGCAGTGAAGTCTGTGCCTATGCCGAGCGCGCTAAGAAGTCTCCCTTCCAGCTGTTCCATTCTCTCCACCACCAGCGTAACTGGCAAGTTACCAAGGTTGTTCCTGAAACAGCTGTGATCATGACTTCTCCTTTCCAGAGTTTTGGGTCCTTCTGAATTAATGGTCCCTTTGGAACACCACCTTGCCTTTACAGTGAACTGTGATTCTCTTGAAGCCAATGCTTTCCTGTCTGTATTTGATGCAGGATTAAACTTCCCAGAGAGGATTCTAGTCTGGTAAATAACCACAGTGTAGGAACTATCTAACTGGCATTTGTGTTTCTTGCGAGTATTTTAAAGAAACAGGCCGTTGACCCCATCTTTGGAAGTAGCCCTTTGCCATGCATGGTCAGTTTCTTAGGGATTTACTATTTGTGTGAGGTGGCATCTAAGGGAAGAATGGGTTTTCTTCCCCAAAACATCAGCATTTCTAAAATAGTCCTAAAGCTTGAAAGTAAGTTGCTTCCATGAGCATGGATTACCCAGTAGCTACTTTTTAATAGAGACTGACTAGGTTTACAACTTCTGTGGGCTGAATTCTTCCAAAACTGAGAAAAGCCAGTGCAATCTGATTTCTTTTGCTTTTGTCAGTAATGGAATCTTTTGTTTTTAAAATGTACAAACCTATAAGTCTAAACAGGTTTGTACTGACAACCTCCTTGGCTTATTTGGGGGTGGAGCAATTGTTTTATTCCCCAGTTTCAGTGTGTTGCCCACTTCAAACATGGCGTGTCCTTTGGAGCTGTGACAGAGGTGCCCGTTCTGACTTAGAACCTCTGGAGGAGGAGGGGGGTGCCTTGGTCTCGTGTTACTTTGCTGTGCCTGTGCTGAGAGACCATGTGCCCGAGCATCTGGTTGACCGGCATGAAGTACATCAGCCTGTCTTAGCCTGAGCTTCTTTGAAGACCATGGGGTCTTGTGTTTCCAACTTTGAAGTGATGTGGACAGTTTGCCAATGTTCTCTTCTATTGCCAGTTCAGCCAGACTCCATGACTCATCTGATCCCTTTTATGGCCAAATCATCCTTCAGAGTAGGGAACACTCAGACATTCTGTGCATGTTGTTCCCCCAAAGCATGGTCATCACAAAGTCCTGAGTTCTGGTGTGTGCTCCCGCCTCCTGGGTATACAGAGAGAAGGCAGGAATCAGGAGTTCCAGAAGCATACACATGTGGCTACCCCAGCAACAAGCGCATCCTGTGCTCAGATAAGCTGCATGGTTGGGAGTGTTTTTTCTCGCACGTTGAGGCTTAGTGGAGATGGGCACCACTGCCATTTGCTCAGAAGAAGGCTGGTCTGGTCCTAACTGCATCCCACACTGCCCAGATCATTCTAGAATAGGTTATTTCTGAATGTTTTACAGAATTTCTTAATACCATCCTGGTTTGGTCAGCCATTCCTTTGATTGGAAAGGTCAGCTGGGGCCAGTGGTGCCTCAGGCAGGCCCACACAACTGGCCACCTCTTCCCGTTAATGACCACAGCAGACAGAATTTGAGCCCAGCACCTGAAAGTACAGGAATTTCACTTCCCACCAGGACTCGAGCACATAACTCTGTGTCTGATCTAGGAGGCTGGGGGACGAGCCTCCCATAAAATCACACCTACTCTGTGGTAAGAATAAAATCCCACCCACCTGGGACTTGGTAATTTCTCCAGACAGGAAAGCTTTAGAAAACTTGAGTGAAATGGAGCAAGCTTGAAGGAGTTAGAATCTTCTGTGCTTAGGGTTTGCTGCTGCTGGTGAGCTTAGAATTTTGGGGTTGGGAAAAAGTGGAAGGCATAAGCATAGAAATATTTTAGGATATTTTAGGATATGTGAATAAAGCTAGACTCAAACCATCATAATAAACATTTTTTTTGGACAAAAGATGATACTAACGATAAAAACCAACTTGTGTGAAACTGAGTCAGTGGAGAAGTGCATCTCGTATTTTAACCTAAGACTTCAGCTCCCACACACGACTGGACAGAGGGGTGTGTTAGCCTGATCTTCAGTTTTCTCATTGGGAAAGCACTTGTTCCACTGTTGGAACCAAGTCCTCCTCCCTGGGCACTTCTGATGCCCACTGCAGAAGCTCCGGGGCTCCTGCTCTCAGCTTCTGTCACAGCACTTAGCTTGTCCGGATAAGAGTCACCTGAATTTTTCCTAAACATCATTCCAAGTACTCTGATTTTGGGGATTGGCAAGAACAAACTAAATCAGAATTCAGAGTTCCTGATGGCTTCACATGTTGCATTGCAGCTGAGGCCCCCTGTCCTAAATGGGCTCAACCGGCCTAGCACACTCCTCTTGGTGGCTTTGGGTGGGTCAGCCTTGCCCAATTTGGGGTCATAGACCTCAGTTATTCATTTAACCAATGGCCATTGAGGGCTTACCCAGTGCCACACTTTGAGACAAGCATGGGTGTCCTGAAAAGAAAGTGTTGGCAAGAAAACATGAACCCACCATTGGACTCTCAACTCAAACCTTACTGAAGTCAGTGGCTATAGCTTTATCTGCAAAGGACCCCAAAGTGAGGATCCCACATTGTTACTGCTGGCTCTTCATCCCACCCTCTGGAGATGTTAAGGAAACTCTTCCCCACCTTTTCTAGTGATGGAGTAGGAACTTTGCATAGGACAAACCTTCACGATAGGTTACTCTAGTATATTCCCTCATAAAGTCCAATAGGTAAATTAGTCTTGGCAGCAGAAGGAACAGCAGGAGAAGTAAGTGATTCATCATCTAGAATCCAGAAAATTTGCACCAACAGATGGCAGGTGGTTATAACACAACAGTTCTTGCCCTGAGAATATCTGGGGACCCAGCCAACAGCCTTCAAGGCAGGGCACTCCTGCGGAAGAGAGGGCTTGTGAACATGACTGTGGACCCAGAGTCACCCCAGAGCTCCCATATAAAATGCTTCACAGACAGAGAAACTAAGAGCAGCCTTGGGGCATTCATTCCAATTAATAACCTTAAAGACTAGAGCCAGATCCACCTGCATTACAAAAGCAGGCATTCGAGGAACTAAACTTTGCTTTTGTTCATGCTCTTACCTGCCGTTTTAAATGGGTTTCTAATGTCAAATAAAGCCACCCTGCCTCTTGGGACAAAGATGTTTCTCTTTACCTAGTTTTAAAAATAAAATCCTCATAATAAGTTCGGATAAAAGATACTTTTACATGGTAAGAGGATCTACTTTTCTACCTTTTAAACGGAATAATGAAGACAGCTATATTATTTTGCTTTAGCATTAGTTTAGAAGTCATTCCAAGAATTAAGCAGGAATATCTGTTTTCTTAGTCCATTAAGGCAACACCCCACAATGAAGTGAAAAGTTCACGAGCCTATTGACTCTCATCCAGAAACCAGAACCAACCAAACCCCACCATATAACAGGGAAGGCCTGAGGTCACTTCGGAGGAGTTAGCAATCAAAGGAGAACAGACTTTTGGTGACTCAGTTACCAACACACAACACTCATAAAACTAAAATTGGGTGTTTTATTTTTTGTCTACACGGGTGGCGTGCCACTTTCCTTTCCTGATTAGGGAAGCTTCTCCCAGCCCTTTCTGACGTTCATCTGTGTGCCTTTATGTTCAAACAGTTTAGGAAGCAGCAGCCCTCCTAACAGTCGACGCGGAAGCACAAATCTCTGGAGGTATTTTTGGACACACTTAAATCCTATCCCAAGAGGCTGAACGACTGTGGTGACAAATGCCCACGGGTAAAACTGAGCAAGCCTCATTCAGACTGTCCTGCTCAGAGGCGCCCTCTGGCTGCCGTGTTGAGGGGCTGGGGTGGAAGATGGAAGACCGAGTGCTGGAGGTATGAAGGTGACCAGAGAGAGGTGATGGTGGTTCGGGCCAGGGTGGTAGCCAGAGATGTCATGAGAGGTGGCCAGATTCTGGACATATAATCCATTTTCTTAAGGAAAAAAAAAAGGATAGTTTGACAAGTTGGGATTCACCCAGGTGGACTTAGCTTGACCAATATCGCCAACGTGGATCGTTTCTGCAAAAACAAACAAGCAAACAACCACCACGGCAGCAAAGCACATGGCAGGCAGGGGAAAGACACTGACCAGCAGGAACATTCCCATCAAGGAAATGCACGAGTGTTTTTGGACAAAGTGTACAGAGAAAATCAAAGCTATTCATTGTTTTAATTAAGAGATAAAACTAAGGTCACTGTTTCACTTAATGTTGAGATATAAGTTAAAAGTATCATCTAACTCTAGGGGTATGATATGACTGCTGACCAAGGTCACTTAATAAGAAATCCTTGTTCTAGTTAAATACACTGTTTATCTCTATCTCCTGTCCTTCATCCCTCCCTTTCTTGCCACCCTTCCCTCCATTTATTCCAGTCCAGCAGCTGACTGGGGATGCATTTCTTCTTGGGAAGGCAAACAAAGCCATCATTCTGGGGCTTAATTAATAAAGCTCCTAGTTTCATAGTTTTCATGCTCACCTCGTGTTTATATGAGGGGATCTGTGCAGTGGGGCCTTGGTCCCTTTTGTGACTGGCTAAGAGCTGCGTCTCTCTGACATTTGTTCTCTTTGATAGGAGATGTAGATGTCATGGGTCCACTCTGGCTGGTGAGCACCTCCAGCAGACAGCCTGGGTCTGCTCTAGCTCTAGCCACTGTTAACAAGAATGGCCAGCCACCTGCACACAAACCCTGGGAGAATGGCGGGGGTGCCCACCCTGCCAGCTGGGACATACTCTCTGGAAACTGCTGCCCCCACCCCACCACCTGCATACAACCCTGGGATCCTGAGGGTATCAGCCCAGACCAGACATAAGCGTACCAGGTCCTGAAGACTCTGGATCTGGACTCTTGGCCACTCTGTAGAGGATTTCCCCAGCTGAGGCCTGGACCTCAGCTCGTTCTTTTCCTCCTTCTTCCTCTTCTTCTTTTTTTTTTTTAGATGGAGTCTCACTCTGTCACCCAGGCTGGAGTGCAGTGGCGCAATCTCGGCTCACTGCAACCTCAGCATCGCGGGTGCAAGCGATTCTCCCATCTCAGCCTCCCGAGTAGCTGGGACTACAGCTGCGCACCACCATGCCCAGTTAATTTTTTGTATTTTAGTAGAGATGGGGTCTCACCATGTTGTTCAGGGTGGTCTCAAACTCCTGAGCTCAGGCAGTCAGCCCACCTCAGCCTCCCAAAGTGCTAGGATTACAGGCTCGAGCCATTGCGCCCAGTGCTCTTTTTCTTCTTAATGGAGTTCCCAGCAGGCTGTCACCTGATTCAAATCATCTGTAACAAATTTATCCAACAAATATATATTAAGCACCTAGATGGCAGGCACATATCAGGCTCATCAGTGAACAGGCCAAAACTCCCTCCTCCCACATACTAACGGGAGGAGACAGAAAGTGAATATACATAATTAATATAGAATGGTAGAAGAGGATACATGCCATGGAAAAGAGAAAGTAGAGGCCGGGCGCGGTGGCTCAGGCCTGTAATCCCAGCACTTTGGGAGGCCAAGGAGGGAGGTACACGAGACCAGCCTGACCAACATGGTGAAACCGCATCTCTACTAAAAATACAAAAATTAGCCAGGCGTGGTGGCATGTGCCTGTAATCTCAGCTACTCAGGAGGCTGAGGCAGGAGAATCGCTTGAACCTGGGAGGTGGAGGTTGCATTGAGCCGAGATCGCACCACTGCACTCCAGCCTGGGCAACAGACCGAGACTCCGTCTCAAAAAAAAAAAAAAAAAAAAGGGAAGGAAGGAAAGAAAGGAAAGAAGGAAAGAAAGAAGAGCAGGCTGTGGGGATCTGGAGAGCATGGGCGGGGCAGGGAATTGGCAGAGGATGAGGTCTGACACGGATGGTCAAGGAACACCCAAGTGAAGAATCAGAAGCAAACAAGGTTGTCAGTCTGTAGATAGGTGGGGGAAGAGGGCTCCTGGAAGAGGGGGTGCAAAGGTCCTCAGAAGAGAGCACTTCTAGCCTGTTAGGGGAAGGACCAGCAATGGGTGTGGCTGGAGCCAGGTGGGTGGGGCAGTCAGAGATGGGGGCAGGAGATACGCAGTGTCACTCTGGGTCAGATGCAGAGCCACCGCAGGCAGCTGAGCAGAGGAGTGGTGCCCGATGGATGTCTTCAAATCCGCTCTTGGCTGCCGAGTTGAGATTAGACAAAGGCAGAAGACAGAAGACCAAGTAGAAGCTATTAGCATAATCTAAGTGACAGATGATGACCAGAGTGGTCCCCACAGGTGTCATGAGACGTGGACAGCTTCTGGGTATAGAACCTATTTATTTTTTAAAAAGTGATAAATTTATTGTAAAAGTAGCATTGAAGTAAATGCTAACCCATAATGTACATCATCATGATACATTATTTTTCCAGGCACAAAAGGCTCATTCTTATAGAAGTCATTATATTCTTCCCCAAAAACAAAAACACATGCTTTTTTTGAAAAATGGAAAACTTGGGAAATATAGAGAAGATTAAAGAGGAAAATAAAAATCATCCATAATCGTTTTGGTCAGAGATAACTGTTGTTAATATTTTGCATATATTTTTTTTCATTCTTAATGACTAAATTTATGTTGCACATTACTTTCTTGCCAGTAGGCACACATGCATATTTTTAACATTTGTAATCTTAGCAAACACAGTTAAATATTCTTTCTCCAAATATCTACAGCCTTCATAATTATTTTAAGACTGAGTAATACTTCAACATGTTGATGTACCATAATTTATTAAACTACTTTCCCTTTATGGAAGGAAAATCTATGTGTTTCCTTTTTTTTTTTTTTTTTTTTTTTTGCTATAGAAGTCTAGGCTGAAATCTTCATTTAGGTAGCTTTTGCATCTTTTGAATTACTTCTTTAGGACAAATGTCCAGGAATAGGATTGGTAGGTCAAATTATATGAAAATTTTTATGGATTTTGCTTTTACTTTTCAATGCATTATATAGCAAAGCACGTAACAACTTCATTGTAGCATCTTCAGTTTTGTGGTTACTGCTTTTTAAATTTTCCCAAATTTTGTTGATTGAAAATGGAAACTAAACTTCAAAAACTTTCCATGCTGCTGATTACTATTAAGTATTAACATTTCCCATGCCTCTCAACATGCTTTTAATACTAAAATGAAAACATGAAGGCACAGTTACATTGTTGTCATAATCCAGACACTCTATTCCAATTAAAGCCAAGGAAAGTAGGACTGCTGGGGGCTGAGAGAGAAATGTCTTTGTTCTTACTATTCATATTTATATAAAGCATTACACCTCTCAAAATATGTATGGTCTTGAACATGGTCTTGAAAACGCATGCAAGATTTTAATGAATCAAATCTTATTTAAATACATATATTTTCATTGAGCCAACAAACAGAACATGTACATGCAACAGACATGGGACGTGACCATGACCATGGACCAGACTGGTCTCTGCTCTCGAGGAACTTCCAATCTAGTGGGAAGAGCCATGTGAATTTCAAACGGGCATATATGGTAAGAACAATACTAGCCTTTTATCTCACTTGTCCATAGTCATGTGAGATATTGACTAGCACAACAGTGGCAGGAAATAGTCCTTTTCATCTACAATAAACAGTCTCTGGAAGGATGTCTGATTGCTTGACTTCGCAGCAGCCTGGTCAGAGCCGTTAGCATTCAGTCTGAGGACCAGGGCTACCAAGCCATTGTTTTCTAATACCTTTTAATTTGGACTTAAAAAAAAAAAAAAAAAGAGTGTGGAGGAGGTGTGAGAGGCAGGTTGAGGCAAAGGCCAGCCTGGGAGCACAGGAAATCAGTTCACTCTGCAGAGAGCGTTTGTCCCCACCGCCATTGAGGAGACATTCATGAGTCTTACTGAAAATGCTCTTGCACTTGGTCTTGCCTGTTGAGGCTACACTACCCTGCTCATATCATTCCCCACCAGGCCTACCAGCCAAGGCATCTGGCATCAACCTGTCTAGAGTCCTCAGTCCCATCCTCCAAGAAGTCCAAGGTGTGAGTCACAGACACCTGCTCAAGAGAGAAATTGACATGTACATTCACAGTCCACCCAAGAGGCTGTCCCTTCACATTCAGGCAGAGGAGCTGCAAGACCAGTGTGTAAACGGTGTGGCTGGCAGACAAAGGCCAGGCTGCAAGCGTTAGGGGAAATGCAGAAAGTCACCAGCAAATCCCAGACAGCACGCTTTCTACAGATTGGGATGGGTAACTCCCACTCAGTGTAGCCAGAAACGCCTCCCAAATGGCTTTTGAATTCTAAGACTGTCCAATGGGCAAAAATAGAATAATGGATTTTTAAAAGGGGGACTCCACATCCAAAAGACTCTGGAACTTTTAAAGAAGATCTGCCCCAGATCAACTGAATTAATGTCTCTGGAGCTGGATTCTGGGAACCACTCTTTTAGAAACTCCCCAGGGAATGCTAAGGCTCAGCTGGGCTAAGAACTTCTGGGCTGGATGAGGTCATTTCAAGGTCCCTTCCAACACCTATGGTCTGTGACTCTCCAGGGCTGTCCTGTTCTCATATCTTTGCTCAGGCTTCCTCTTCCCCGACCCCAGCACCACTTCTCAGGAGGCCACCTTTCCGTGTCAGCTTCAGCCCTGATTTCCCTGAAGCCTTGGCCGGAAGAGACCTCTCCCTCTCTTGAGTTTCTCCAGCTCATTATCTCCCTCAAATCATTTTATAAAACACTCCGATGTGGCGTAGAAAGAGCAGAGGATTTGGGATCAAGTGTCCCATGCTCTTCGTCTGGGTAGGTCATTGTTTCTCCAAGCCTCCATCTTCCCACCCACAAATGGAAACAAGTGCTCCGTGAGGGGTCGTTGTGAAGAGTCGGATGAAATAACGTGCGTGGAGAATGCTTTGACACCTGTAAAAATAGGTACAAATGCTCATTTTTATTTTAGCAACTACCCATCTTCTATTGTGGTCATTTCTCTCTTTATTTGCTCCACAGACACTTGCTGAGCACCTGCTTTATGCGAAGCACTGGGGATACAAAAAGAAAGATGTGTGCACTGCCCTCCAGGATCTCCCAGCCCAGTGCAGGGAGGCAGAGAGGTACACAGAAAGCTATTGTATCTATCACGAGATTAGCACAATTGTCAATTTTCATCACTGATGCACCCCCAGTGCCTAAAACAGTGCCTGGCACAGGGCAGTTGCTCAGTGAATGTGGAATGACGAATCAGTTCAAGGGTATTATGGAATCACAGACTGAGGATGGGGGAGGCCTCTGGAAAGTAACATAGGAGCTGAGGGTCGAAGGGCTGAGTAGGAAAGAACCAGTGCACATCTGGCCTCTTCCACAAGGCTCTAAGGCTCTGCAAGATCAGCTTGTGGCTAATTCATCGTTGTGCCTCTTGGTGCCTAGCAGTGGGCACTGTACTTACTAGGTGTCAGCCTCTCAGAAATGAAACTTAAAGATCCTGCTTTAAAAAACAAAAAGCAATTCAGCATCATAGGCACAAAACTAATTTAGGTCATCTGAGTCACCCAAGCCCTTCAGCCAGTTCACAGTGATGGGTCTCACAATGATGCCATCCCCAAAGAGCCTGGCATGATTTCCAAAGTTCCTTGCAGCGCTCTATGTAGAGCTGGCAAACACAGATTAATTCAGCCCATCTGCTTTGGTCCTCATCCACATATTTCAGAGCAGGTTTCTCATTACCTTAATCCAGATAATATATTCTTTGCAGCAAGAGACCATGAAGACAGGTAGGTTCCTGTTTTCTAAATAGTTCACATTTTCACAAGAACGGAAGCCCAGCCTACAAGTGAGACAGTGTTGCATAAGCAATCAAATACTCAAATGGCCCCTGCTGGAGTCCCTTTCAGGGACCACACTTCTGAAGGAAAACACCGTGGCCTGAGTTCCGAGTCTAGATCCAAGGCAGAGCTGTAACCCTGAGGACATTGGGTGAATACATTTCGGGAAATATTTATTTTGGGAATAAATTTCGAAATAATGTGCATGGAGAACGCTTTGACACCTGTAAAAATAGGTACAAATGCTCATTTTTATTTTAGCAACTACCCATCTTCTATTGTCATTTCTCTCTTTGTTTGCTCCACAGACACTTGCTGAGCACTTGCTTTGTGCCAAGCACTGGGGATACAAAAAGAAAGATGTGCCCACTGCCCTCCAGGAGCCTTGAGCACACCCCTGGTGCATTGGTTCGGGGCCCTTGGAATGCAATCTAAAGGTACATTATCTAAGAGGAAGAGGAATCTCCAGATTCCTAGATGTATCTTCTCTAAGCCAGTGCTGCTGACCTAACCTCAACTACCAGAGGACAACCTGAGCCACAAAAAGTCATTTAAGTTGCAAGGGCAAAAAGAGCTCTTCCTGTAGCACGATGGGTGGTGAAGTGCATGCTGCCCAGGCCCAGACGACTATGAGCTCTTGTCCTTGGGTCTATCCAAGAAGAGGAATGGAGCCCTGGGCCCAGGATGGCTTATACATTCCCTGTCTGGAGACAGAGGCTGGGTGACCTCTCAGGACCCTTTCAGTTCTATAACTCCACAGCCCACTAGGGTTGGGGTCTTCATGGCTTGTAACTGGAGATTTTGCTAAAAGCAGGTGCTACTGCAAAGTTGTGAGTGCAAACAGGCTTCTTTCTGCAAAATGCTCAGATCTGAGATTCAACAATTGCTATCGAGCCCTCTGACCCAGCCAGTAGCCAGCCTGCAGGGGACTGTTTCTGAAGCATTTACACCGGGCGCCAGGTGAACAAGGAGGCTGACAGCCTAGCTGAGCTCCAGAAGCTCTGGCATTTGGAGAACATCTTCCCTTATTTAATGCTTAGCCTGTGCCTAAACTGACACACCTTACGTCAGGATAGGGTGGTTGGGCAAGTGGGTGTGTGTAGAGGTTGCTGTACAAGTCAAATGACATTTTCTGCCTGAAGGAGATCACAGAATTAGGGAATGTTGAGTTCAAAATTCCTGCAGAACAATCTGCCTGCTGTACCAGTGTGTCATTTCCCCATTCTCCTTCCCCTTCTCCAACTACTGTTCAGTCTGTACCCCATTAACCTGCCTTTGCTTTTCTTCATTTTTTTATGATTACCTGAAATTATCTTATTTGTTGGCTTTTTTATTTATCAGCTGTTTCCCCAATCCCAATATAAGGTTCATGAAAGCAGGGGCCTTGCCTGTCTGTGCCCCAGGCACCCAGTGCCTGGCTGGTAAGCACATATTGAATAATAAATGAGCATCCCATGAACTCTAGAGCACACCCCTTGTGCATTGTTTCGGGGCCTTTGGAAAATGGCAACCTAAAGGTACATTATCTAAGAGGAAGAGGAATCTTCAGATTCCTAGATGTATCTTCTCTAAGCCAGTGCTGCTGACCTTACCTCAACTACTGGAGGACAACCTGAGCCACAAAAAGTCATTTAAGTTGCAAAGGCAAAAAGAGCTCTTTCTGCAGCATCATGGGTGGTGAAGTGCAAGCTCCGCGGGTCCAGATCACCAGGGCTCAATTCCAGGTCTCCCACCTACCCATCAGGCCACCTTGGGCAGTTAGTTAGCCTCTCTGTGCCTTAGTTCCCAGTGTTGAAAACACAGGTTGTTAGTGTACTTACCTCCCAGGGTTGTAGTAATTAAATGTGTGGATACACATGAAGCTCTCAGCATCCAAAACGGCACCTGGACAGCATCATTGTCACCGTCGTTGCCAACCACTTTGTAAGGTAGGGACTTGTCTCCATCTTAAAAACAGTGAGGTCAAGAACATGGGTGGACATGCTTGCAGTGTGCTCAAATGCAACCTTAAAGTAAGAGGAGTAGTCCTGAGCAGGGAGTCAAATGGCTGGTGGGCCACCAAGGGCTCTCTGTCCACTGCCACCATAGCCCTGCTATGGCCCTGCCTCATCGGTCAGCTTTCACCCTCTCCCCAGGTGCTTCTTCTTGGTCTGTCTCTCACAGCCAGGCCATTTGGTCACTCTACAGCACTACCTGGCATACCTCCTAGAGAGCTTACTGCCTCTCACCGCCCCCCATGGAAATGCACCACAATGCTCCCCACCTCTGCTGGCCCAGACATGAGTTCAAATCTGTGGAACCCCTTGCCATGAAGTGCCTTGTCTGTGTGTAGAGCTTTCCCCAGGCAGTAGAAAGAAGAGGAAGATGGCCTATGTTTTGCCCAAGGCCTCATTCTTTCTGTGCCGAAGCTGCACTGTCCAGACAGTGAAAGTGCCCAGAGAACTTCCTATGTGGCCACCTGGGGTGCCGTTTCTTCGGTGGAACCTGGGGTGAATTTCTAGCTAAAACAAAGAAGGGATGAGGAGAATGGAATGAACTTGTTTTTGGTGTCTACTAAGAACTTCACAGACTCTCATTTGATCTTCAGGGTGTTCCCCTGAGACAAACGTCTTACCTCCATTCTACAGAGGAGGAAATGGAACTCAGAGAGGAAGAGCAACTTGGCCATGGTGGCGCAGCCACTGAGCAGAGGGCTGGGATTCAGACCCAGTGTCTCTAATGGCGAAGTCCTGCTCGGTGACAGCAGTAGGACAAAGGAGGCAAAGGAGGGGCATTTCGAATCTGGGGGGCAGGAGGGAATGGGCACCAGGATCAGCCAGCCCATCTGTGCAAGAAAAACTGGCAGGTGGTTTTGAAATACTTTGACCCCCCCCAACCCAAGATGAGAGCCCCTGCTACAGAGTTCAGAGGACATTTCAAGTCCAGGCCCCAGTGCTTTGGCATTTTGTTATTACAAAAATGAGGAGGTGATTAAATGGTGTTTACCATCCTTTAATCATCAATGACACAATTTTTATGTCTAGGACAATTTCTGGTATAAATGTTCACAGTGTGCCTTTGAAGGAGGCTGAAAGAGACCACATATGGCAAGTCCCAAAGAGTGTTTTCCAAGGCCAGGCTACGTTGTTCTGCAATACCCAAGCCCCATGCAGAAAGTAGCAGTGGGGTTGGCAAGGGCGGCTGCCTCTCGAATAGCAGGAAACATATGGGTGAGCAGAAAGTTCCTTAACAAAACAGTGTGCAAAGGCAGAGATGGAAAGTAACCATAGCAGACACTCCCCGGGGTCCCTTTCAGAGCTGGGGTGCAACTGAGTCTGAGGAGGCAACAGAAGATGGAGAAGAGAAACTCCCCAACCCCTACCTCCTGCCCATCAGACTGGTTTTTATTTCTTCGGGTACAGACAAAAAAGAAATTCCTTTACTCGGCCGGGCGCGGTGGCTCACACCTGTAATCCCTGCACTTTGGGAGGCCGAGGAGGGTGGATCACAAGGTCAGGAGATCGAGACCCTCTTGGCTAACATGGTGAAACCCTGTCTTTACTAAAAATACAAAAAATAAGCTAGGCGTGGTGGAGGGCACCTGTGGTCCCAGCTACTCGGGAGGCAGAGGCAGGAGAATGGTGTGAACCTGGGAGGCAGAGCTTGCAGTGAGCCGAGATTGCGCCACTGCACTCCAGCCTGGGTGGCAGAGCGAGACTCCGTCTCAAAAAAAAAAAAAGAAAAAGAAAAAAAGAAATTCCTTTACTCGATTGAAGCACTGCAGGTTACCCATCAAGTCAGACTTTTAGAAAATTGCTGTAAACCCTGGCATTGCATACAGAGGGCACTGCATTCAACAAACACCTAATGTCTCTTATACATCAGGTTCTAGGTGAGGCCTCGGGAGCTCAGACCTGCCCTGGAAGAGGTCATTGTCTATAAGGGAGGCACAAGAATTTTAGCTGGTGTGTGAGGGTGCCCTACCAGGTAGCCGCAGGAAGGCCCTTGCTGGAAGAAGTCAGCAAAGGCCACACAGACAAGCCACCCTGCCTCTGAGTCTTGACTGGTGAAACAGGAGCTTGCCAGGCAGAGAAGGGGGTAGGGAAGGGCCTTCCAGGCAGGAAAAAGGGCATGTCCTGAGCTTGGAATGAGAAAGGGCCTGCCCTCCCAGCACATGGCGAGTTCAGAGTGGCTAGTGCCAATGCTTCCAGAGAGATAGTTAGGCAAGGGGATTGCAAGGGCCCTGAAGACCACACCAGGGTGTGTGGATTTGACCTAGGCAAAGGAGAGCCAGTGGCAATTTTAACCCAGGGCTGTATCAGGACCCAAGTCAGAAGCTCATCTTAGAGGGGCCTCTCTGGCGGCTGCATGCAGGGGAGCCGAGGGTGAGACCAACTGGAGGCATGGAGGTCCGTTTGGAGGCCTATGCTGAGGCTGGTGCAGTGTAAGCAGGGCCTTGCTGCAGGGCACCAGGCAATGAATAAGGCTCTTGAATAAGGCTCTGGAGGTTTTGTATTTGCAACCCCACTTCTGTCTTCACATAACCCAGACCGCCAACATACCCTGGAGGGCTGCTGTTGGTGCCGGACCAGCGCCCATGGACATGCCGTCTGGGCTTCTTCCAACACTTCCTCCAACACTGTCATTGTCACTGTCACTTTCCCAGCCTGGCCTGTGACAGGTACACCCAAGAGCAGATGGGACCTTCTGCAGTGGCCAAGGCCACCAGTTCTCCTTGACTTCTGCCTCTATTTCCCCTTTCACACAAAGGGACACTGTCCTCCCCCAATAATGATATTTTAAATAACATAAGGCAGCAAATACCCCCAAACGCTTGCTGTGTGTCAGGCACTGAAGCATAAGCTTTTTGTGGATTCTCTTTTGTTGTGATTTTTGTTTTGTTTTGTTTTGTTTTGTTTTGTTTTGTTTTGTTTGAGACAGGGTCTCGCTATGTTGACCAGGCTGGCCTTGAACTCCTTGGCTCAAGGGGTCCTCCCACCTTAGCCTCCCAGGTAGCTGGGATTACAGGCATGCACTACTGTGCCTAGCTTTTTAAAAATTTTTTAAAATGAATTCTGTTTTTCTTTTGCTTTAAACAGACATAGGCAGCCTTAAGTTTGTCTCATCCTCACAGTGGAACCTAAGAATTGCTGTTTATAGTGTTTAACAAGTAGGAACAACACATGCTGTTCAGTAAAGGGTAGGTGAAGCTCTACACATATTACATTTTTAAAAAAACTTTTTTTGTTGTTTTTGAGATAAGGTCTTGCTATGCTACCCAGGCTGGAGTGCAGTGGCAAGACCATAGCTCACGGCAGCCTCAAACTCCTGGGCCCAAGTAATCCTCCTGCCTCTCAACCTCCAAAGTAGCCGGGACTACAGGTGTGCACCACTGTACCTGGTGAATTCTCTCCCTCTTTTTTTCTTTCTTTTTTTTTTTTGAGATGGAGTCTTGCTCCGCCACTCAGGCTAGAGTGCAGTGGTGTGATTTCAGCTCATTGCAACCTCTGCCTCCTGGGTTCAAGCAATTCTCCTGCCTCAGTCTCCTGAGTAGCTGGGATTACAGGCATAGGCCACCATGCCCCGCTAATTTTTTTTTTTTTTTAATAGAGACGGGGTTTCACCATGTTGGCCAGGCTGGTCTCGGAACTCCTGACCTCAGGCGATTTGCCCGCCTCAGCCTCCCAAAGTGCTGAGATTCCAGGCTTAAGCCACCGTGCCTGGCCTGGATTCTCTCTTTTAACCACACAACAATCCTAATGGTGGCTCTAGAAGAGTAAGCAATACCTACAATGACAGAAGGGTCCTTGAAAGGAAGGGAGAGCCACTGAAAATCATCTGAACCCTGGAATCACAAACCAGCTGCTTCTTGACGATGGAGTACACCATAAAGAGAAGCCTCTTCCTTCTCACCACCCTCCTCCCTCCACATCCCACCAGAAATCTGGGGCTTTTCTTCTTTAAGTCCTCTGGTGAATGCTCTTCGTCTATTAGAAATGTCTGCTGAATATTTACCACATTAAAAAAAAATCTTCATTAATTGATGAGGTGAGTTTTCTTTGAGGATGTTCATTTCTCCCCAAGCTGGGAAATGGCTCTGGCATTTAATGAGGTGGTCTGTGGCTTTCACGGCGTGCTCATTAGTTATACTTCTCAATTTCTGGCTTAAAAAAAAGACATTAAACTCCTACGGGCGCACAATGAATTCCTTTGCCCCTAACATTTACCCCTCTATAATGAGGCTCTAGAGAGTGCCTTGGAAGCTGTTTCATGCCAAGTATCGGGTTGGTGCAAAAGTAATCACGGTTTTTGCCATTTAAAAGTAATGGCAAAAACCACGATTACTTCTGGACCAACCTACTATTTACTGCATGGAATGCTATTTGGGGAGTTGAGGGCAGTGTGAGCTGCAGCTGGTCCAACTGGTTAGAAATGCGTCAAAGCAGGATTCTACTGTGATTCACTTAGGAAGATAACTCAGCTGGCAGTGTGAAGCAAGACCAGAAGGGTTCTAGACAATTGCTTCTGCAAACTTTCTCATGTACCATTTTAAGAAATGCTATATTTCTTAAAATGACTAGCTGTCAGCAGGTGCTTTTCATGGATGGAGGTTTACGTTGCTAAGTTAAGGATGACAGTTCTTTGTTCTTTTATGAAAAGGCCAGCAAACCAGCCTGGGCAACACAGTGGGACTCTGTCTCTACAAAAAGATTTTTAAAAAATTAACCAGGTGTGATAGCGCACACTGTAGTCCCAGCTACTCAAGAGGCTGAGGCGGAAGGATCTCTTGAGCTTGGGACCTCAAGTCTGCAGTGAACCATGATTGCCTCACGGCACTCCAGCCTAGGTGACAGAGTGAGACCCCGCATCCAAAAGAAAAGAAAAGGCTAGCAGAAAGTTCCGCCATCATTAGGGCCGTATGTCAAAGAGATGTCCCATGCAGTTCCTGAGAAGGTGAAGATCTTGGGGTTCAGTCAGTACTCCCCCATAATCCAGAGGTCAAAGTATGCCAGCAGGGAATGAAGCCTCAGGGGAAAGAGGCACTGGAGTGAGGTCAGAGATCAGAGAGCAGAGCCTCTGAAGCCCTTTGAAATGGCCACTCTTGCTTCCCTAGGGAGCCACGGATATTTAGAAGATGCAGTTTCTCCTCTGGTCTTCTTGAAGCAGAATCAGGAACCACCCAGGAAAATGCCTGTCAGGGTTCTGTGGCCTTCTAGGGAAGGTGGTATCCAGTGGGCCACATGCTGATAGCAAGCAATGTGGGGGGCCCAACCTCCCTTGAGTTATTGTTAAATCCAAGTATTTCCTAGAATAAGGTTAACAGCTAGATACCGGAAATATGTTTTCACTAGTACAACTGCCCTGTCTGAGCAGGGTTCTCTCAGAAGAGCTCCTAATTACACTACTGTCTGGGGTAAAGACTCCTGGCCTCCACACTAGGAGATCTTACTCCAGTCTTGACTGTCATGTAAAAGCTTTAGCCTTTCTTGGCCAGGGGTGGCTCACGCCTGTTATCCCAGCACTTTGGGAGGCCTAGGCGGGAGGATTGCTCTAGGCCAGGAGTTCAAGATCAGCCTGGGCAACATAGCAAGACCTCATCTCTACTTTTTTAAAAAAAGCTTTAGCCTTTCTGAACCTTATCTGACATGCAAAGATGTTAACACCTGTCCTGCCTGCTTTCCAAAACTGTTCTGAGGAACAGAGAGAGAAGAAACACGGAAACACTTTGTAAACTCAAAGAGCCTGTGCCCACGCCAAGTTAGGAGGTTAAATGTCACAGTGGCTCATATGGACCTGAGCCTCTAGACCAGATCTGAACCCCAAAGTCTCCTGTTTCTACTGACCAAATCCCTTCCAGAATAGTCCTTAAAGCCTGGACATTGACCTTAATTTCAGGTTCCCTAGACACTCATGTAAAACGTCAAATCTTTACAAGTACTCTAGATGCTGAAAGTTGTGTGTTCTCAAAAAATAAACAAGAAAGAATCGAATACTTCCATGCCAAAAAATATCCAGTGTCTCCCAAAACGTGGACATACAATGCCTGCACACTATCTGGAGCCCAGACCTGGTCCGTAAAGCAGGAACTGGCCTCATCCATCATGATCATCAGACAGAAGGTCAAAGTTAGAAAGGCCTCTGAGCCACTTTCTTTTGGAGGGAGGTGGATGCCAAGACCAGCTGTCTTAGAAACCAAAGGGAGGTGCAGAGCGACCAGGTGGTCATCCTCCCAAACATAGAAAACAAAACAACTCTTTCCCTAAATTCCACTTCCAGAAGGATTCGCATTTTGCACTCGTGAAACAATTTCCTGGCTGAGAGCTGACCTACATTGCCGTTCCTACCCACACTGGTAATTGTTTACCACAGGGTGCCTGTTCTTTGGCCACTGTCCTTACTCTGGTGTTCAGCCTGTTAATTGGTTTCCAGTGGTTCTGTTGCACCAACTGTACTGAATCCCTCCCTGGGATCTATCCACTGCTTCCTTGGGCATGCTTAAGGGGACAGATACCCCAAAGGCATCACAGTGACCCCAAAGAGGCATTCCACCCACAAAAGCCATCTTCGAAGAAGGGGGTCACTTAAAACTGTCCTTGAAAAATGTTTGTGACCACATAAAAATGGAGAAGGTGGGGGTACAAGGGAAATAAGAGGGGAAGGCAGGCAGGTGAACGTGAAGGAGATGTGTTCTCTCTTCTTTCTTTCTTAAGGCCAAAGAATGAGCAAAGCGGAAAAGAATTGTGGGGGCAGAGAGGGGAGTTGGCTCAAATGTTCCACTGAAGGAGAGGCAGGGGAACTCTAGTCTCTTGGCTGAGAAGCCTAAGAGTCTATCTAGTACAAGCCAAAGAGTCTATAGGATCACGAATCGAAGCACCCTCAGCAGGTCACAGTTGAGAGCCCTTCCCTGTGCCCAAGTCCGATCTTTTCATTCTCCAGATGAGGAGATTGGATCAGAGAGGGAGTGACTTAGCCTCCACTCTGAGTGGAGGCATCTAGACTAGCTCCTCAGACTTCCTGACTCCCAAGCCTTTCTGCTCATTGGACAAATGCCATTTATACCTTCCCCTCTAGAGCTCCATATAAGCAAAACTTTTTCATCTGTTTTTGTTTTTGTTTGTTTTTTGAGACAGGGTCTCACTCGGTCACTCAGCTGGAGTGCAGTGGTGTGATAATGGCTCATTGCAGCCTCAACCTCCTGGGCTCAAGCGATCCTCCCACCTCAGCCTCCTGAGTAGCTGGGACTATAGGTGCACACCACCATGCCTGGCTAATTTTTTTTTTTATAGTAGAAATGGGACTCCCTATGTTGCCCAGGCTGGTCTCGAACTCCTGAGCTCAAGTGATCCTCCCACCTTGACCTCCCAAAGTGCTGGGATTACAGGTGAGAGCTACCACAGCTGGCCTGTCCGTTTTATTCACAGCTGTCTCCTGAGAGCCTTGGAAAGTACTGACACATGGAAAGAACTCAATAAACATCTTTTGGGAAAAGAAATGTCCTACTTAGCTACCCTTTCACCTTAAGGCGTAGAGGATTTGAGGTATCTTCAGGCTGTGTGAGGGCTCTGACCTGTGTTACATGGGGGTTCCCTTAGGCTTAGTCATCTGTGGAGGGTTGCTGTTATGACAGTCTGGGGCTCATCACAGGGTGGATTCTGTCATGTGGGAGTTGCAGGGATGGGAAGGCGTATGAAATTATGAATTGTTCCAAAGTCTTTTAGTGAAAGGAATTCAGTGAGGAAAAGAGAAGAACCAGCCAATGCAGAACAACTAGCAGGCTAACAGCCTCAAGATCAAGGCCAGGAGAGGAGGGAAAGCGGCTCCGGCATGTGTGGTTGGGGAGGGACAGGCTCAGTGCAGGACACTGAGTCACGCGCTGAGGGCCTTGCCAGTGTCAAGGGCGAAAGGCTTGTCTGAGAGTTCTGATAAATGATCGCAGAGCTTCCGGGATATGTTAGCTTTTAGACTATGCTGGGGATATCACCAGGATGCATTTGGAGCCAGGTCTCTGGTTAGGAGCACACCCCAGTTACGACGGTGTTTCTGTGGGAAAATATGGTCTGCATCATGAAGATATTCTTTACAACTCCTTTTCCAGGATGTGTTGGCTTGGAAAACTGAACTGTCTATGAGTCTACATCTCAACAGGCTCCCGGGCACTGAAACAAAGCCCGGTTGTAACCAAGTGCGTTGGAGGAGAAGCATTTTGGAGGGCAGGACAGTGATCCTGGAGAAGAGATAGAACCAGGTGGAGCAGGCCCTGGAGAGGGGCCAGCTCTCTGTGTAGGGGCAGCTTGGGGCAAACCTGGGGCAAACCAGGCCATGTGATGCTGCACTGTGACTCAGCCAGTGCCCTGGGCACCTGAGGGTTTCTCAAGTCTTGGCCAGTTCAGGACATTCCAGTCCACAAAGGTCCCTGAGTCAGATTCCCTAGGCTAGAAGAGAAAAGGGCGTTCAAAGTTTCCCTTACTCAAATCAACTTCTTAAAAAATGAAATCAAAGGATTGAGTTTAAAGGTTAACTGTGCACCCTTCATACTCACGTGTACAGCCTGAAACTCTGCCAGCAACCTTAGGTTTAAGGCAAGATGGGCTTGGTCCTTCCTGCTGGGATGATGGTCTAGGAGTTAAGGGAAGGGACCAGGCTCTGAAGGAAGAGAATGCAGCCGAGAGATCCTTTTGCTGTTTTAGGATAGCCATGAGAAACTAGACTACGATTTATCCCAAAGCATAGCCATATGTTTCAAGTCAACATTTAGGATTTTCTTTTGAAGGAATGAAGTTAGGCATTGGTTTTAACCTTTCCCTCCACCCCTGAAACTGACACTGAATAATGCAGCTAGCATTTCCCCCTCCACAATCGTGGGCAACAGTCTACTGCGTGGATATGCCTTTTAGCTGTAGATTGGCTGAAAAGTCCAAGTACTGCGCAGTTCCTCACGGCAGTCCTGTTTCATCCAGGTCACGGCAGTCTCCAGAGAGCAGAAAACAAGGGTGCTGGCCCCACCCCTTGTCTGGGATCTCAAGACCAGAAACCCAGAGTTGCAGGAGTTTCTAAGAAGCAGGAGAAGGAGGTAGAACTGAGATCAGAGGCTCAAATTTTTCCTTATCAGGGAAAAGGGGATAAGAAATTTTGGGGCCAACATTCCGTAAACTCTCGTTCCCTTCTCTACCTTCAGGGCACGAGTGACCCTCTGTGGCCCCTCCTGCTCCCTAACCCAGTGTAATTTACATGATCTTATCCTGTGTGAGTTTCAGGGCCGATTGGAGTGTAAGGGGCAGGGCAGACAACTGAATTTTCTCTAGCCCTGCACCCATCACCGAGAGTCCAGCCAAGGCATTCTGTAGAACAGTAAATAACTGACAACTTCTCTTTAGACATCAGCCCCCAGCATATGTTCACCTCCACCTCAGCAGAGCTCTGAAATGCCACTCAACCGAAATTAGCTTTTTCACCTTCTGGTTTCCTCACCGTGGCATGGTGCCAAGACTGCTGAACTGCGCCTCAAATGATGAGGTTCTGTAGCGTCAAAGCTGCCACTGGCTGGCTGTGTGACATTCAGGAAATCCATTTCCTTCTCTGGATTTGCTTTGGCCTCAAGCTCCTTTGGTATCAAACGAGAAAGGTTGATTCTCAGTCCATTTCTAGGTTTCTCCACTAATTAAAAAAAAAAAAAAAAAAAAAAAAAGCAACTGGGGCTTTTTTTCTCTCTTCCACTAGATGGCGCTGTGTCTCCAACTGCAGCCGGCCAGGCCGGGAGCGCTCCCGAGGGCATTTGTTCAGGGGTTCCACTTGGCCGAGCACAGCGGAGGCGCCGGAGGCGGCTGCTCTCCCAGGACCCGGCCAAGAGGGTGCAATCCGGCTCTGCAGGTTGAATCAGGGCAAAACAGGAAATGGCCAGGAGCTTAAACTGCAGAGAGCAATTTGGTTTTAAAAGGGCAAAGCTTCGGATTGGACAGGCCAGGCAGGTTCCCGAAGGCAGGTTCCTGGGCTCTGAACCCCGTACGGGCACCCCGTTTCCCCAACTCAGGCCACCAGAGGATTCTGGCGCAGGCTCTGTGCTGGGTCTTTCTTCATCTGCAGCTCACCTTTCGAGAATGTCAGCCTCTAAAAATTCTAGAATGTAGAACCAAATGCTTGAAGCATTAGAAGGGACTTTAGGGCCAGTGCCCTCCGCTGCAGAGTCTGGCCAAGGCATCCCAGAGGGGTGGCGTCCAGGTCACTGTGCCCATCACCTTTCCTCATCTCTGTTCAAGTGGAAGATGACAAGCCTGACATCTCTTTCAAGCTATCATCTTGATAATTTTTTTTTAAGGGAAGGTTAGATAGTTCAAGTCAACAAATGTTCAAGAATAACAGTGTTTTAAAATGTAATCAGTAATGCTTTTTTGAATACTTAAATTAATAAAGTATCGAGTGAAAATATTTATGTCTTCTGTAGCGCGGGGCCAAGGGTGGGGGGAACTGAATAAAAGGCATCTAAAGCTACGTGAAATGTTTGGATATAGATGGGCAAATGCTAGAGTATAAGGAACAAACAGAAAGATGGTTTGGTTTGTGGCATTTCTGTGATTATGGATAATTTTTTTCTTCTTAAATTTAGAATGTTTGGCTGGGCGTGGTGGCTCACGCCTGTAATCCCAGCACTTTGGGAGGCTGAGGCAGGCGGAACTAGGGAGTTCAAGACCAGCCTGACCAACATGGAGAAACCCTGTCTCTACTAAAAATACAAAAAAAAAATTAGTCAGGCGTGGTGGTGTGCGCTTGTAATCCCAGCTACTCAGGAGGCTAAGGCAAGAGAGAATTGCTTGAACCTGGGAGGCGGAGGTTGTGATGAGCCGAGATAGTGCCATTGCACTCCAGCCTGGGCAACAAGAGCGGAACTCCATCTCAAAAAAAAAAAATTTAGAATGCTCTTGGCTTTGCTCTGATGTTTGAAAAATATCAATAGCAAATCCCTAATGATTAGGATCTATTGACTTCTAAAAAACCTCCTGTATTTCCCTAAAATTTTCCCCCTTTCAAGTTCTCTGCCCAAAGGTCAGCATTTCCTTGCAAATGTGACTATTTTTTAGTTATTTTAAAGATTCTCTCTCTGAACTTCACCATTGATGCTTTTCCCATTGATTTGTTAAAATGTCATATTTTGGCTATAACAGAATAATAATTTGTTATTCCTTCATTAAAATGGGGGCAATACAATATCAAAAACATTTATAAAAAATTCTTGTATAATCTCACCATTATAAAATAACTTCCTTCACTATGTATAGTTCTGTCTGGAGGCTGGCCACATACATAGGTATTTTTATATAGTTGTAATCATAGAGTATATGTTATTTTACAGAATACTTCTTTTTAAAGACTTGCCAAATTTTTATCCAGTATGTTGCCAATGCCAAAGTGTCAATACCTAATTCCAAGATCCTTCAGAAGGATGTCCAGTTAAAAGCCAAAATGATACTGGGGAATTTCATTGCCTAACGTGACCTACTTAGTTCTCAGACACAGTAATACCTGTGGGTTCTGAACAGAATAAAAGAGGCATCCACATATGTGATTCGGCCACCCTTAGCTAGATCCTCCAATATCATTTTGGTTTTTAAGTGAATGTTCTTCCGAAGGATCTTTGGATTACGTATTGACACTTGGGCAATGGAAACAGAGATTGGATAAAAATTGCCCCCTCTGCACTCCTCTGAGTGTCTCTGTTTAGCACTTTAGAAGTTCTCTCTCCTGTCGTTTCTCGTTCATCTGTCTGTGTGTGGTGGAGCTGGGGTAGCATCTCCTATCTTTCTCTCCTGTCCCACTGCTAAGCACAGCACTGTCCACTCCGGAATTTACCCCATGAGAGACCCCTAGGAGTGCATCTTGTTTTGTCAGAAATGATGGGCTACAGCCTATAGCAGAAATCAGGCTCCTTGAAAGAAGGTAAGAAAGAAGAAGGAACCATCCCCCAAATCCCAATGTTAAAGAAGAAGGAGAAATATCTCTCAAGTACTAAGACTTCGCCTTCCAGCTCCTACCTGGCAAGAAGCTATGGCACCAACCACCACAATCACACAGGTTTATGCACACCATTAACTGCCCCAGTCCTTCCACAAACTCAATGATATCCTTCACTGGTCTATGAAAATCTAGAGAATCCGAACAGCTCCTTTTTCCAGGGTAGTGCTACCTGCTCACCCGCCCACACATCAGGCAGCCTCTAGGTGCTGAGCCTTCCTGAGAAGAAGCAGGAGTGATGTCAATTAAAGAGACAGGGGAGTCACTTCAAGACCAGATATATTTTTTGCTACACAAAGAGGTTCAGAAATCACTTTACAACACAGTATTTGTGTTTTAAGTACCTACAGAACAAGTCAAGATCAGTGGTAATGTTTAATGAAAACAAATACAAAATAAACGACTATTGTATCCTTCAATTTTGCTCAGAGAAGCCTTGCAGATACCAGTAACGAGACATGGTGGAGCGGTAATTAAAATGCAGACTTTGCTTTCATGCCATTACCGGGTCAGCACGTGCACGACTTGCTAAAATCCTTCCCGGTAATGGCATTTACTTGATACTTCTCTGCAATGTTATATGAAAACATTCCATGAAACCCCAGATTCCAGGACAAAAGAGGTACATTTTAATGAAGCTTTATCACATAGTCATCTATTTATACCCTGCCTTGAGTCAGAAGGGACTTAGGTAGCCAATAACGACAACAATAATAATAGAAACAGTTGCCATATGTGAGGAACTATTACATGTCAGACACTGCATATGAGGTGCTTTATTTACATTGCCTATAATTTTACAGAAATCCCTCCAGGAGAGATGGCATTAGAGAGGGAGCAGGTGCAGAGGTTAAGAACTCAGGCCCTAAAGTCTATTTGGCTTTGATCCTGACCCCACTACCTACTAGCTATGAGACACCAGCAAGTTATCTAAACTCTCTGGGTCTCAGTGCATTATCTGTACAATATAATACAGATATTAGTAATTACCTCATAAGGTTAAGGATTAAATGAGATCAGCCATATACAGTGTTGAGAACAGTGCCTGGCACATAGGGAGGGCTCAACTGACATTAGTACAGTGGCAGAGGCTTTTAATGGTCACCCGTAGCCCATGTGCTCTTCTAAACTTCCAATCTCCTAGGAGTTAGGCAAAGCCATGTGGCTAGTTTTAGTCAACGAAATATCAGTGGAGGTGACATGTGTCATGTCTGGACACAACGTTTAACAGCCAGTGCATGGCCTTTTTAGTGCTCTCTTCCCTGCCTCGGTGACCCTAGAGGCTGCTTGTTGGTGGCAACACCAGATGGAAGATAACTGCATCCTGGGGTCCCCAGATGGGGCAGGGCCCTGGTGATGCACATCAGATTTTTCTTGAGCAAAAAATCAATTTTTGCTGTACTAAGCTCCTGATGTTTCCAGACTTATTTGTTTCTGCAGCATAGTATACCTTAGCCCTGACTAGCACAGACACTGGATAAAAATTGCCCTTTCTGCACTCCTCTGGGTGTCTCTGTTTAGCCCTTTAGAAGTTCTCTCTCCTGTAGTTTCTTGTTCACCTATCTGTATGTAGTGGAGCTGAGGTAGCATGTCCTATCTTTCTCTCCTGGCCCACTGCTATTATGTTTTTGTTTTTTTTTTTTTTTTTTTTTTTTGAGGCAAGGTCTGGCTTTGCCATGCAGGCTGTAGTGCAGTGGCATGATCACAGCTCCCTACAGCCCCAAACTCCTGGGCTCAAGTAATCCCCTCCCACCTCAGCCTCCTGAGTAGGTGGGACTACAGGTGTGTGCCACCATGCCTGGCCAATATTCTTACTATTTTATTTTATTTGTGGAGATGGAGTCCTGCTATGTTGCCCAGGCTGGTCTCAAACTCCTGGGCTCAAGCCATCCTCTCCTCAGCCTCCCAAAGTGCTCAGATCACAGGTGTGAGCCACTGTGCCCAGCCTATGTGATTCTTATTACCTTCTTTTCACACTTAAAGAAGCAAAGGTTTAACTAGCCAAAGGAAGCACCTCCATTCAAACTCAGCTATGGGCCAGGTGCAGTCCCAGCACTTTTGGAGGCTAAGGTGGGAGGATCACTTGAGGCCAGGAGTTCAAGACAAGCCTGGACAACATAGTGAGGCTCCATCTCTACAAAAAAGTAAAACAAATTAGCTGGGCATGTTGGTGTGTGCCTGCAGTCTCAGCTACTTGGGAGGCTGAGGTGGGAGGATAACTTGAGCCCAGGAGTTTGAGGTTGTGATGAGATGTGATCACACCACTGCACTCCAGCCTGGGCAACAAAGCAAGATGCCATTTCTAAAACAAAAAACAAAAAACAAATCCAGCTATCTGTTTCACTCTAAAAGTAGCATCATCACATTCATACTTGCCTTTTCTTGAATCCCTGCAAACTCTTGGGTGCTATGGAAAAAAATTAATCCTCAGTTAAGCACTGGTTAAAAAAATAAATCAGTGATGGTAACTGTTGGAGAATATGAGTATTTGGCTCCTCTGAATCTGGATTGTGACCACCTTGACAAACAACATCAGAGAAATGGGAGGGAGTGAAGCTTAGAATTCTTGTACCACCTTGAGGGGAGTATACCCTGAAACCTAAATGTGAAAGTGATCATAGATGGGCTAGTATGCTAGAGACACTAAGAGGCATGGAAACCCAGGAAGCAGAAGCGGGAAGCGGGTGAGGAAGAGATCTCACAGAAGAGGGCTAGGATAGTCTGGCTGTTATAATACAAGGGGCCAAGGAGAGCATCAGATGCACTGATCAGTCAGGGAATTCAGGAAGCATGAGAGTCTCTGGCTGCCAATATGCTTTCTGTCTACCCTGTCCCCAGTCTAATCTATAAAAATTCAGGGTTCCCCCACTTTTCATTGAGGTCTTCAGCAGGAATCATGCTATCTATTAAACCAAAAAGCTCCTCTAGAACATCCTTCATCCTAAATAACAAGGCATGGGAATTATCTTCTCAAATACTAGGCTAACTCACTGTTTTGCCTCAGTTTCCTCTTGGTGAGGTAGTGGACTACACATCGTTTTTAAGGTCCCTGCCAATCCTAATCAATCATCTAAGCTTCTGTGAATAAGGGATGGTGGCACCATGTCTTCATGTAGGCCCTGCTTTCCCAGCTTAAAGATTTCATGGGAGGAAAATGCAGTGCTTGTTCTATGCTTTGTTTGTTTTTGAGACCAAGTCTTGCTCTATCACTCAGGCTGGAGTGCAGTTGCGTGATCTCTGCTCACTGTAACCTCTGCCTCCTGGGCTCAAGCGATCCTCCCACCTCAGCCTCCCAAGTAGCTGGGACTGCAGGTACACGCCACCACACCTGGCTAATTTTTGTATTTCTAGTATAGACAGAGTTTTGCCATATTGCCCAGGCTGGTCTGGAACTCTTGGGCCCAAGCAATCAACCTGCCTCGGCCTCCCAAAGTGCTGGGATTATAGGCATGAGCCACCACACTCGGCCTTTCTTTCATCCATAAAATCATTACAATCCCTGCTGCCTACCACAGAGGGAGGGTATGCAAATGAGCTCAGGTGCTATCAAACACCTTAAAAACCTCTTGCAAACTGTTATATAGGTGCTAAACCTTAATATCCAACAGCTGCCACTCACTACCAATTTCTAATTTAAAGGTTCCACCACCATTACTTCCCTGAAACTACAAGATTTTGTCTTTGCATTTGTTGAATAACACTTTAACCTAAATTG
This sequence comes from Pan paniscus, assembly GCF_029289425.2. Taxonomy (NCBI): domain Eukaryota; kingdom Metazoa; phylum Chordata; class Mammalia; order Primates; family Hominidae; genus Pan; species Pan paniscus. Next base: position 206,899,098 of record NC_073249.2, on the reverse strand, counting down.
AAGTAATTTATGTTTATAGTGAAAAATTAGAAAATATGGGAAAAAATAAAAAATACAAGAAAAAACGCTTACAGTCCTGTGCCCAAGTGACAACTTTGGTATAATTATCAGCTTAGTACACTTCCTTACAGTCTTTTCATCTGTATATCTTTATTGATTTAAGTCAAGATCAGGTGCAACATACAATTTTGTGTCTTACTTCAACATTGCATCGTAAACAGTTGCCGTTAAAAACTACTCATAGACCGGGTGTGGCAGTTCATGCCTGTAATCCCAACACTTTGGGAGGCTGAGGCGGGTGGATCACCTGAGGTCAGGAGTTCAAGACCAGCCTGTCCAACATGATGAAACCCGGTCTCTACTAAAAATACAAAAATTAGCTGGGTGTGGTGGCAGGTGCCTGTAATCCCAGCTACTCGGGAGGCTGAGGCAGGAGAATCACTTGAACTTGGGAGGCTGAGGCAGGAGAATTGCCTGAACCCATGAGGCAGAGGTTGCAGTGAGCCGAGATTGTGCCACTGCACTCCAGCCTGGGTGCCAAGAGCAAGACTCTGTCTCAAAAAAGAAAAAAAACAAAACAAAAAAAAAACGCTCTTACATGAAAATTGTAATGGCTATATAAAACTCCTATCTTATGGTGTACTCTGATCTCCTTAACGAGTCCTCGTTGCTGGACATTTTGGGGGTTTCCAAAGTTTTCCTAGTAGGAGTAATCCTGAGAAGAATTTCTTTAGCTTTTTTGGTGTTTCTAATTATTTCCTTAGGCTATACTTTGATGTGTAACTAGGTTGTACTAAAATAGTCTCCAGCAAATACTCAATTCTGCAAAAAAGGTAAAGAGAATCCAGTCATCGTAGTCAATATTACTAATGGCCCAATTCAAGTAGCAGAGCTTTTACAGGGAGGGCCTATGAATAGCAAAGCAACAGCTTCCGGTAGAAAAGATACAAAGAAACAGCAACCCTTAAGATTGTTCTTAAACTAGGGTTAAGATACTTTTCTATGCTGCCTCTTAACCAGAGAGCTATTTAATCAAGACCAGCGTTCGTTGAAAAAGTATAATATTTCTATTCAAGGGCAAGAATCTGGCCACCCACACCTTCCTTGTAATTTGACAGGCTCTCTAAAAGCACAGATTGCCTGCAGACATTGGCTGACAGACAAAAAGAGCTTTGAAAGTCTAACCTTTCTGCGTCCTCCATCTGAAAGCAGAGCTCTGGGAAGCTCAGCTCTCTCCTAAACAGTTGCCAAGATACCCTGAGTCGCCACAGAATTCAGACCCAATTAGTCCAAGTGCCCCCATTTAGTTGGTTAAACGTGGTGTTTGGTTAAAATGTGGCTTGGCTGGTTAAAAATGTTGGTTAAACATTTTCTCTTTTTATTTTGACAGATTAATTCATATTTTTCAAACATGAAACAGACAAAAGACATAAAACAACCCAGGTTTCATTCTTTGTATGCATTCAGCTACAGGTAACTACTTATCACCCAAGAATCTATCTTTAAAAGAGATCATCCCATCAATAGGCATCACAATAGTGACACTGACAACAGCAATCATTAAGGCAGCAAACCATTTATTGCACTAGACACGCCATGAAAACTGCGGAGAGACCCATCAATCATACCATTTTGGATGCACAGCCAGGATTAAAGCAAGTGAAATTGTAATGATCTCACCTAAAAACTGGGGCTTATTAACACTAAATATTTATTAGGTGGCTTCATGGGCCAGGCACTCTGCCGGGGACCTTATATACATTTTCACCAAGCCTCACAACTGCCCTGCTAGGGAGGCATCGTTAGTCTCATTTTACAGAGGAGGGAACTGAGGCTCACAGAGGTTAAGAGAGATTGCGGCCGGGTGCGGTGGCTCACGCCTGTAATCCCAGCACTTTGGGAAGCCGAGTCGGGTGGATCACCTGAGGTCAGGAGTTCGAGACCAGCCTGGCCAACATGGTAAAACCCCATCTCTACTAAAAATACAAAAATTAGCCGGGCGTGGTGGCAGGCGCCTGTAATCCCAGCTACTCGGGGGGCCGAGGCAGGAGAATCACTTGAATCCAGGAGTCAGAGGTTGCAGTGAGCCGAGATTGTGCCATCACACTCCAGCCTGGGGGACAAGAGCGAGACTTTGTCTCAAAAAAAAAAAGAGAGAGAGAGACAGATTGCACACTGGGCAGAGCTGGGGTTTGAACGCAGGATCAAGATCTGGGTTCTTCCTCTGCCTTCTCTACTTCCTCAACAAAATTGGTAGGCTGACAAAAATTCTTGCCCAGTAGCTGGAAGGCAGCGTGGATTGTGAAGAGGAGATCTAAAGGGAAACAAATAAATGGTCCTGGAACAGGATAAATGGGTGGCAGAAGAGAATAGCCGGCCTCTCAGCCCTTCAGCTGATTCCTCCTATATCAAGGGTCACAGCCCTGCTACCACTGATGGCGGAAGACAAGTGCTTGTGGCATTTATACTCAAGGATGGCTCTTTAGAGCCCCTCTTCAACTCTTCAAGAAAAAAAAAAAAAAACCAGAACCGTTATTCTGTCTCCAAGGAAGAGAGGCCAATTTTACCTTTTCCCTAGAGGAATTTCCTAACCCTTCTCCGCACAGAGAAAGCCCCAGAGCCTTTACATTGGAATCATCCCTGGGCAAATCCTGCAAGAGGAGATTAAAAACAAACAAACAAAGCGTTTCCACCAGAAAATGTGAGAAGTGAGCCTTTTTTGAAGGTAAGAATTAGAAGTGACAGCGAATCGGTGAAGGAACCAAGGCCAAGACAGGTGGTGAAGACAAGTAGGAGAGACAGTCACACTTCTACTTATGAAAAGTGACTCCAAAGAAAGCCACTTTATGCTGTGGGCCTGGTGGGTGATACTGAGATAGCACCATTTAAACCAGCGAGAGCCACCTACGGCTTGCAGACTAGGGGTTTTTTTTTTCTCCAACATGTACAGATTTATTTAGTGCTGTTAACTCTTCTTTTGGGCTTCTAAGCCCTGAAGAATGGATCCCAGGAAAACTGGACCGGAAATCAGGAGCCTGCCAGCTATAGCTGGGGCTTATCCTCACCTTCACATACAAAATCAGGAAGGGCTATGGACTAGCTGAAGTCCCTTCCAAGTTTAACTCAATGTAATTTTTAATTTATTCTGGCAAATATGTACTGAAGACACGCACTGTGTCAGGCATGATCTTGGCTTGAAGATGTAAAGATTTAGTCCCTGCCCTTGAGAACTCAGGCTAGTAGGGGAGAAGTGTGTGTCAGGAAATACCCCAAGTCATTGGTGCGATGAGTGCAACAAGGCTGTTTGAAGGGAGAAGCAGGGCTGGGGAGGTCCCTGAACTGGGGGCCTAGGAAGGCTCATGAAATAAATGATGAATAAATGATGTCTAAGCTGGGTTACTAAGGGTCATGAGGCATTCACTGGGGAGGGAGCGGGGGTGTCTGGTAAAGGGCTCCTTGCTACTTCCTAACCTGGAGCAATCCAGAGATGTAAGCTCTCTAGGTGCAAAGGAACCAGGCCTTTGGCTGGCTCTTGGGGGAATGTGGTGCCCAGCCTAGGAACAGAATCCAAGGTCATTCTACTCTGAGTGGCCCTAAGCTCACCAGGCCAAGGTCATCCTCTAGGGCAGGGCTGTCCCAACATCCTTCCTCACAGCCTTGGGGTTCAGAGGGGCGAGGTGGAGTGCATGCAGGAGGGGAGGGCTAAGTGAGCAGGCCTTCAGTCCCAGCCTTCCGCCTTTCCAGTTGTCATCTACAGAAGAGGATGTCGTTGCTGGAACATTTTTGGAAATCAGTGCTCTCAGGCCTGAAGTGGTTATCAATTCACAATGATCTCCTCGCAGAAACTTGAATATGAAAAGCATCATGAAAAAGGTTCTCTCCAGTTTTCTCCTCTTGTTTCTGATGGCAGCTTCTTCGTTTCCTTGGCTGATTCCCAATTTGCCCTCTTCTAAGAGTCCATTAAATGCTGGGATTCTTCAGGGCTCTGGCCTGCATTTGAGCTTCTTCTCAGGCTACCCTCTCCCCCAGGGGTATCTTATGGAGCTCCAGATTTACAGTTCACCTGTTTGGCAAGGATGCCCACCTCTCCAGCTCCTCTAGGTCCCAGATGCACCCACACCACTGCCCTCCATGACATCACCACCTGATGCCTCAAACTAAATACAGCCAAGACTTGAACTCATAACTGCCCTATCTGCAGCCCCAGTTGTACTCTCTCCCCACCACTGAGACTCTCCACAAATGGTCCCACAATAACCCAGTTGCTCAACCCAGATCTTTAGCAATCACTCTTAACTACTTCCTCTTCCTCACTCCCAACATCCAATTAACCACCAGTTCTTGGTCATTCTGTCCTCTAACACTCTCTCAGATCTGCCTGCCTCTCCCCATCCCCACCGTCAGCACCCTAGTTCAGGCCACTTTCACCTGGACAACTATAAAAATCTCCATGATCCCTCACCTCCCATCTGGACTCCCCCTAATCTGTTCTCCACACAGCTGCTGGGATATTTCAAGAACACAAATCTGATCCTAAGAATCCCCTCCTGAAAACCTTTTAATGGCTTCCCATTCCCTTACAGCCCAAAATCCTTCAAGTGGCTTAAAGGGCTACGAATGACTGGGCATCTCTCCAGCCCCAACTCATGAAATCCTCCAGCATGTGAGACTTTGCCGAGTTCCTAGCGCAATACCTGCTCCCCGCTTCCCTGCCTCCCTTCCCTGTGCAGGCCCCTGTGCTTCTCCGGCTGGCGGGGACTCCACTCTGCACCCCCCGCCTCCCCCCACCAACCCCGCCCCGTGCCCAGCCATCTCTTACTTGACCTTCACTTCTCAGCTTACACTACATTCCTAGGGGAAGTCTGCTGCGTCCATATAGGTCAGGCCTCCAGTGCTCACGATTTATGCTCTGCAGCACTGCGCATGCTCTTATTTATCTACAATCATTTGTTTGTTGTCTGTCTTTCAAATAGCCATGTTCTTCACTGCTCTCTAACCCGTGCTCAGCATGGTGCCTAGCACACAACAGGTGCTCGATTTGTATTCTTTAAAGTATTTTTTTAAACCACTTCTATAGCTCTTCCTGGCACCGGTAAGCAAATGCTGCCCTCAGATCCCCACCTCTCTCCCTTCCCATTCTCCTCTTTCCCTCAGTCCGCGGTCTGGTTCCTGTCACCAGGGCCTTGTGTCCTACTGATTCCAACATAACCTTCACACACTGTGTGATGATGAAACCTAGAAAGCAATTTCATTTTCTACTGAGTAATGCCTACGATGTCAGAATACACCCACTATTGTTACTTCTATAGAAATTATAATCCAAACTCTAGGGATCTGTGTCTAGAGTCCAGAATCCAGATTGGCACCAAAAAGGGAAGAAACATTATTTAATAAAATATTTGTCTGGTTTCCATTGTCACTGTTGCTTTCTCAGAGAGATAAACATATATACTATGGGGATGTTCTGGTTAAACAGTTTGGCTTAGTCGGGATTTATAGCGATTATCTCAGAAGCTCAGTTGCTCAGGAGGGGGAACAGGTGGGCAGAGCAATCCCTTAGAAGTGTAAGATGTACAAGCATCAAGCACAGGAAAAAGAAAAACCTTGCTTTCCAAAGTCCAAAAGCTTTCCTCTGGCTGCAGTGCAGCCTCTTGCTAGCGCAGGCAACATGACCGAGAGCCAAGCGTGAATGACAGAGTCTGATTTGTTCAGCAAAGCCTGTTTCAAAGCAATTAAAAAGAGAACGTCATCTCCTGTAGAAGCTGCAAACAAAAGGCCAGGGATGCTTTTTCCTTTTTTAATTGATCTGGGCTGTCAACTACTTCATTAGCAACCTGATTAGGTTCTAATCAGCCCTCTAATTAAGTGCTTTCAAATCAGAACCTGAGAAGGGTGTGAACTTAGAAGGGGTGATGGTGCAGGTTGGACAGGACCAGTCGCAAGAAATTCCAATGAGTTCCTTAACCTGAGGCAGGATTCAAACTTTATTCTTGCAAGTAGATTTCCATACAGTGGGGGGAGTCCTGTGAACATTTTATTTTGTTTCGGAAACAAATGGTTCAACTCCTTACTTTGAAAGTCTAGGCAGTAAAGCACCAAGAACTGCTTGCTTAAGAAGAACATGGAAAAATAATTGGAAAATATTTCACAAACAGGAGCAAAGGGAGAAAGCAAAATTAATGCTTTTGGCTGACAGTCTGTCTTCTAGAATGACTTTCTTTGGCCTTAGGAAACCCTTGGACTCTGGGTAACCAAGAAGTGTCTTGGAAAGACCTCTCAAATATAAAATTCAGGGAAACCCAGCACCATTTCTTGCAACGCCACAAAGAGGCAAGTGCAGATCCTAACCCGCACTCCGCTTCAAAGGTGCTTCACTTTTGAGATGTCGGTTCTGAGGTGGTGGTGGTTGTTTGACAGCCGTATATTATTAATACCTTCAACCGCCAATACTAGGAGCTCCGATCATGTTTTGATGACCCACATGAGTCTAACATACAAATAAGCTTGGGAATTTTATTCTTCAAAACCACAGGTAACAAATTTCAAATGCTAAGTTTTTTTTTTTTTTCAATCAAGTACAGAAGAAAGGAAACACCTTCATTTATTTTCTAAAGTCTATTCTTCAAAATAATTTCTCCTTCTTTTTCTGTCTTTGCAGTGATCATAAAAGGGCATTTTATTAGTCCATTCTCTGACTGCCATAAATAAATACCTGAGACTGGGTAATGTATAAAGAAAAGAGGTTGAATTGGCTCACGATTCTGCAGGCTGTACAGGAAGCATGGTGGCGTCTGCTTGGCTTCTGGGGAAGCCTCAGGAAACTTACAATCATGGCAGAAGGTGAAAGGAAAGCAGGCACATCACATGGTCGGAACAGGAGGAAGAGAAAGAAGGGGGAAGTGATATACATTTTTAAACAGTCAGATCTCCTGAGAACTCACTATCACAACAGCACCAAGGGGCGATGGTGTTAAGCCATGAGAACTGTGCCCTTCCCCCAGCAATGATCCAATCACCTCCCACCAGGCCCCACATCCAACATTGGGGATTACAATTCGACAGGAGATTTGCGTGGGACACAGATCCAAACTATATCAGTCATTAAAAGAAAAATCATTTGATGTGGCTCTTCATGGAAGCAAGAATTTTTCATGCAGATGGGATGAAAGGATACCATAAGTTAGCCAACACAAGACCTTATCTTAGCACCCAAATGTTATAACCCGGACCCCACCTCTGGAATTTTCTAAGTTAAGAAGGTAGATTGAAAGTAAGTGCAATTCATTTGACCACAATGGGCTGAAGCATAGGTAATATGAAAATCAACAGAACTGAAGCTCTCTGAAAGTTTTCCGAACTGGGAGTGTGTGGCTGGTGTGTGTGTGGTAGGGGGAGATGGTTGTGAATTAGGGGATGGGGAGGTATGAATTTACCGTAAAACTTCCATTGGCTTGTGTTATAAACAAATCCAGGTTACTCTGGAACATCTTTTTTAGTTATGACCTTGTAGCACTGTCCCTCCATGTCACAAGGGTGACGACAGAAACGGAAGCTGATTACAGGTAAAGTTATGGCATCCTATGACCGCTAGCTCCTCCAGCGAGGTAGGATGTTAAAAACACAGGCTTTGGAATCAGACCATCCTGAGTGTGGCTTAGGATGGGTTTTTATCTGTTCTGAGCTCCTATTTCCTCATCTGTAAAATGGGCATAATATTCTACCCTTACAGAGATTTTATGAATATTAAAGAGAAGACATTTTTAAAGTGCTGATCCCACAGTAATGACTATGACAGGTCAGGTTCCTTCTCCTCCTTCTCTCCTCACCTTTTCCTGCCCTATCTTTTCCTCTCGCAGACCCCTAACCTCCTCTTCTCCTCTTAGAACCACATTTTAAAACTTTAACCTGTAAAGCCAGAAACTATTTTTTCATTGATTTAGTTTGTAGATCAATTGAATCTAAAACACAGGCCATCAGTAGACATTCTTGTATATCATTTTCACAGGTTTTATACTTTCCTAAAAGTCTTGTAATGGATCTGTAAACAAATGAGATTTAGGGTATTTATCAAAACAGTCTACAAAGCCCTGAGCATAATGGCTCCCTCTTCTCATCATACCAGGACTTGCCCAGAGTCTCTTTACCCTGTTTCTTGTCATAGAACTTCAAAGAGCAGTTACCCACCTCTCTGCCTCCTCTTGCTTTCTCTCCATCGGCCTTGACAATAGCACCTACTACAAGACAAGCAGGTGCCCTTACTCAAGGGCAAAAGTGGCAAACAAAATGGTTAACACAGTTCAAAAGCTTTGACATGCTGACTTTGGGAGCAGCCCAAATGGGAAATGCTCTGGTTATTCATGCAAACGGCAGGTCTGTCCACCCTCCTTAAAAACTACTTTGCTTATGGCCTAGTGGGTGGCTCACACCTATAATTCCAGCACTTTGGGAGGACGAGGTGGGCGGATCACTTGAGGTCAGGAGTTCGAGATCAGCCTGGCCAACAAGGTGAAACCCCATCTCTACCAAAAAATACAAAAATTAGCCATGCACATGGCATGTGGCTGTAATCCCAGCTACTCCAGAGGCTGAGGCACGAGAATCGCTTGAACCCAGGAGGTGGAGGTTGCAGTGAGCCAAGATTGTGCCACCGCACTCCAGCCTGGGTGACAGAGTGAGACCCTGTCTCAAAAAAACAAAACAAAACAAAACAAACAAAGAAACACAAAAACTACATCACTTAAAAAATATATACAAATAAACTCAGTCCATTGCAAGGGCTCTTGACTGGGCTTGAGAGCTTGCAGGCCACTGACCTGCTGTGTGGAAACTAGAAAGACAGAACATGAACGGGAAAAGCAGAGGGAGCCAGAGAGGGACTGAAATTCAAGAAAAATACATTTAGAGGGCAGTGGGAGGAGGCGGAGCCAGAAAGCCAACAGAGGACGAATGTTGAGAAAAGTAGGTGAATAAGGAGGGTGTGATTTCAAGGAATCCAAGAAAACAGGGGATACAGAGAAGGAGTGTTCAGCAGGACCTGCTACTACTGATACCTAACATTACCGCCTGTTCCTATGTGCCAGGCTCTAGTTAAGTGCATGACCTAAGTTTTCTCTGTTGCCATAGCTGGTAAGAGAGATATTATTCTTATGCTCATATTACAAATAAGGAAGCTGAGGTTCTGAGAAGATGAGCTAATCTGCAAGATCACACCACTGTAAGTAGTGGAGTCTAAGATTCTAATCTGGGCGACATGGTTCTAGAACCATTCTCTACCATCTCCTGTTAGCAGGATGCAGGCTTCTGCACCCAAAACTGAGACATCAGGATATGGAGATGTCCGCCAGGGCTGGAGTCCCTGAGAAACAGATCCTGAGACGGAGACTTGCATATAGGAAAGTTCATTGGCAAGTGCGCTCCAGATCACACTTGTGGGAGTGCGACGGCCGCAGGAGTGGGCGGAAGGAGAAACAGAGCTGTGATGTAGTCACAACTAAAGCCTCAGCCGATCCCACTGAAAGCCTGGAGCTGGGGTGGCCCTGCAGAGGTGTGCGGCTCTGAGGCAAGGGGATCTGCCGAGGGGAGAGAGCTGCCAGCTCCCAACTCTCCCAGCCAGGAGGGGTGCATGCCTTAGTCTAGGGGAGGTAGGGAGTGGAAGCTGCAGAGCTCCCCACAGAATCGACTACTGTGTTCCACATCTATAAGGAAGGGGTCATTTACTGGCACAGCATTTGACAGGGGCTTGGTCAAGTGCCTGGGTTTGCCTCCCAGCTCAGTCGTTGCCTCGATGGAGAATTTGAGTAATTTGCTTAACTTCTCTGCATCTCCATGCCTTCATCTAAAATAAAGATAATACCCATTTGATGGAATTGTTGAAGAAAATCGTATATACAAAGTCCATGCTACTAAGTAAAATCTTCCTCCTCAGTTTTGTAGAAACCAATACTCCACAGAGAAGGGACAGGGTGAAGGATGGCAAAGCTAAAAGGGGGCTGCTGGATATACAGAAGGGACAGGTTCATAATTGGCCATTTAGGGAGACACCAGGTTTTGCCTGGACAACTTCAACCTTTTGAAGTGTGTGTCATGAAAACCAACTACTTTTTCTCTGTTGGACGCTTCCCGTACTGTCAGGCAGAACAGGGATGGAGGAATACGGAGGTGGGATGAAATGGGGTTGGGGGGATGACCATGCCAATTCCTATAGTCGCTCTGTCTTCACATTCCAAAACACTGCAAAGCTGATCTGACAAACCCTGTCAGAAAGAGACAGAAAATGCCAAACAGGAAGAGAGGTGGCCTTGGCAATGTCAGACACCATGATGCTCCCTCTTGCTGGAGTGGCACCAGGCAGAAAGCCAAAGGTTTCTTAACAAAACAAAACAAAACTAAGCAGCTCAGCAGGCTATAGACCATGATTTGTTGGGGAATGTGAGCAGCTACAAATAGCCAAGGCACTCCTAATATGTGTAAGATGTTATTATTCTTGCCACCTAGCCCAAATGTGTACTATCTCAACCCAAGTCCTCCAGAAGATGGTATCAGTTTGGGGGACGGTGGGGCTGGGTGGAAAGGGAGGATTTAAGGTAGCATATGCCACAGTGAGGAGGAGGGGGGGAAAGAGCAAACCGCCATTTAGTGAGCAGCCTGCATGTTGCTAGGTACTTAGCTAATTTCATCTTCCAAACAACTCTATAAGTGGATATTGGCATTATCCCATTTCTCAGATTAGAAAACTCAGGTGCAGGCCGGGCACAGTGGCTCATGCCTGTAATCTCAGCACTTTGGGAGGCTGAGGCAAGTGGATCACCTGAGGTCAGGAGTTTGAGATCAGCCTGGCCAACAAGGAGAAACCTCGTCTCTACAAAAATGAAAAAAAAAAAAAATTAGCCAGGTGTGGTGGCACACACCTGTAGTCCCAGCTACTCAGGAGGCTGAGGCAGGAGAATCACTTGAACCCTGGAGGCAGAGGTTGCAGTGAGCTGAGATCCCCCACTACACTCCAGCCTGGGCAACAGAGCAAGACTCTGTCTCAAAAAAAAAAAAACTGAGGTGCAAAAAGGTAAGTATTTTCCCAAGTTTACTGTGCCAAGTAATTTAATGGAATAATTGGGATGAGAATTTGTCTCATCCCAATTATTAAGAGAGCGTGTCACGGCGTCTGACATCACTAAGGCCACCACTCTTCCTGTTTGGCATTTTCTGTCTCTTTCTGACTGGGTTTGTCATATCAACTTTTCCGTGTTTTGGAATGTCAAGACAGAGCGACTATAGGAATTGCCACAGTCATCTGCCCCATCCCATTTCATCCCACCTCCCTATTCCCCAATCCCTGTTCTGCCTGACAGTAGGGGAGGCTTGCCCTCTTCCCACCACCCCAGGGCCTGTAGATGGCCTGTATCTACAGCAGTCAGTACTCTCCTCCAGCCAATGACCTCTACAGGCCTGGGACAGCCTCAGGTTCTGACACCTTCTTAGACCCCCACTCCCCACAGCAGGCCCAGCCAGTGGCACTTCAGGCAGGAAGGTGGCTGCATGAACTACCACGGCTAATGTCAAAGCTGCAGCAGGCACTTAACTGCCTACTGCAGAGATCCCCTCCTGCCCTACTCTAAGCGCATGGACCACAGCCATCTCCCCAAGGGTGTCAGGGTTTCTCAGGCTGCTGAGGACCTCAGCAACTCAATTAGCTCAATGACCATGAACTTGTAACAGAAAACTCAGGCAAACGCACCAGTGCTCTTAGGCAGGCTCCATCATCAAGCCTACTGAAGTATGACACATTTCTCCCCTGTTTCCTCGAGAAATACCTCAATTCTGACTATATCTTTGACCACTGATGTCTAACCTTGTGTACACTGTGTGACCACACTGAGCTTCAGTCCCACCTGGAAAATGGGTAGCACTGTGACTTTCAAAAGACAAACTCACAAACTCACAGCCCAGTTCCATCACTTACTAGTTGTACAACAACTCCCTGCAGGCTGGTTGCATGGCAGAGTTTCCTTTAGCAGGAAATGGGGGCCCGTACAATTATTTATGTGGTAGACAGACAGAGCATTAAGTAACATGGAATAGCAAGTGAGAACGTTGTTCTTTCCCCAGTTCTCTTTCAGTGGTTCAAGTTAAGGCAAGAAGAAGTGCCTGTTTGGTTCTAGTGCACTATTTATTTGTTTATTTATTGATACGGAGTCTCACTCTGTCACCCAGGCTGGAGTGCAGTGGTGCAATCTTGGCTCGCTGCAACCTCTGCCTCCTGGGTTCAAGCAATTCTCTGGCCTTGGCCTCCCGAGTAGCTGGGATTACAGATGCCCACCACCATGCCCAGCTAATTTTGATATTTTTGGTAGAGACAGGATTTTACCATGTTGGCCAGGCTGGTCTCGAACTCTTGACCTCAAAAGATCCACCCACCTTGGCCTCCCAAAGTGCGGGGATTACAGACACGAGCCACGGTGCCTGGCCCGGTTCTAGCACGCTTTAAAAAGCTAACACTTGTTAATCTTCCTTAAAGAGATCAGGCCTCAGGTCCAGAGTATTATCTAGTTGGAACTTGATAACACTGCTTTGTTTTAATTGTTTTTCTTTTCCTGGTCATCTCCTATTTGTGGTAGTTGATGCTGGCTTTCTATTTACAGTAGCAATAACAACTTGTCTTTTAGAAAATACATTTGTTTAAATAATAATGTTAGTCCATTTTAAAGAAAATTATTAAGTAAAATAATGGTTTAGGTGGCACACAGAAATGGCAAAACTTGTGAAGACAGAACACAAATGGCCAAATTTTTGTGAACACTGTTAAAAAGACTACAGACTGCATGCCAAATGCTTCGTGTACACCAACCATATAGTGGGTACTCAATAGATATTAGCTCTTGTATTCTAATTTTTTTTATTATTAGCCTTGGAATTTAATGGCACAGCTCACTGCTGAAGTACCCAAGAGCTCCCATTTCTGTTTCATGGTGCTCTGGCACTAACACGGCATCTTTTCTAATAAAAGAAGAGTGTGGCTGGGCATGGTGGCTCACGCCTGTAATCCCAGTACTTTGGGAGGCCAAGGCGGGTGGATCATTTGAGACCAGGAGTTCAAGACCAACCTGGCCAACATGGTGAAACCCTGCCTCTACTAAAAATACAAAAATTAGCCAGGCATGATGGCAGGCTCCTATAATCCCAGCTACTCAGGAGGCTGAGGCAGGAGAATCGCTTGAACCCAGGAGGCAGAGGTTGCAGTAAGCCAAGACTGCGCCACTGCACTCCAGCCTGGGTGACAGAGCAAGACTGTCTCAAAAAAAAAAAAAAAGAAGAAGAAGAGTTGAAGAAAAGGAAATCTATCGGGGGAACCAGCCCCCAGTATTTTAAAGTAGGTCTTTTCTATTTTCCCTAAGTGTCGGCCAGTCTAAGGAATAAAGAGAAAGAGTACAAACAGAGAAATTTTACAGCTGGGCTTCCGGGGGTGACATCACATATTGGTAGGACCATGATGATGACCCCGAGCGACAAAACCAGCAAGTTTTTATTAGGGATTTTAAAAGGGGAGGGGGTGTAAGAACAGGGAGTAGGTCACAAGGATCACATGCTTCAAAGGGCCATAAAGATCACAAGGCAAAGGCAAAATTAGAATTACTGATGAGGGTCTATGTCCCGCTGTGCATGTACTGTTTTGATAAACATCTTAACAGGAAACAGGGTTCGAGAGCAGAGAACCGGTCTGACTAGAATTTACCAGGCTGCAATTTCCCAATCCTTGTAAGCCTGAGGGTACTGCAGGAGACCAGGGTGTATTTCAGTCCTTATCTCAACCGCATAAGACAGACACTCCCAGAAGGATCGTCTATAGACCTATCCCCAGGAATGCATTCCTTCCCCAGGGTTATTCCTTGCTGGGAAAAGAATTCAGCGATATTTCTCCTACTCGCACGTCTGTTTATAGGCTTTCTGCAAGAAGAAAAATATGGTTCTCTTCTGCCTGACCCCGCAGGCAGTCAGACCTTATGGTTATCTTCCCTTGTCCCCTGAAAATCACTGTTATTCTGTTCCTTTTCAGGGTGCACTGATTTCATATTGTTCAAACACATGTTTTACAATCAGATTTCATTTTGTTCAAACACACATATTCTACAGTCAATTTGTACAATAGTGGTCCTGAGGTGACGTACATTCTCAGCTTACAAAGATAGCAGGATTAAGAGTTAAAGTAAAGACAGGCATAAGAAATTTTAAGAGTATTATTAGGGAAGTGATAAGTGTCCATGAAATCTTCACAATTTATGTTCTTCTGCCTCGGCTCCAGCCAGTCCCTCCGTTCGGGGTCCCTAACTTCCCCCAACAGAAATCAATTTCAAAAGATGAACTCACAGCCCAGTTCCATCACTTAATGGTTGTACAACTTTGGGTAAGTCAAGTAACCTGGCCAAGTTCAAACTCTCCATAATAGCTACCTTTATTAAACACTTATTACATGCCAAGCCACCTTGTTAAGGAACTTACATCAACCATCCTGTTTAAATCTCATAACAACCCTATAGAGGGCGCATTATTATCTTCATTATACAGATTAGGAACTAAAACTCAGTGAAGTCACTTGAGGGACTGCATGTCACACTGCTGGGGAATGGCAGCATCAGCATTCAAACCCAGTTCTTTCTGACTCCATACCTACCTCCCAGAGGTTGAAATGAGGATTAAAATATAGTAGAGAGGATGCACCTTCTGCATAATACGCATTTGATAAGTGGTTCTGCCTTAATACGTTTAGAATATTCCTAAATATTCATAGTTCGTAGAGGCAATGAACGAATGTTAGTTTCTCAAACTGAGTTCAAAAGATGCACAAGAGGAAAGAAGGAGAAACCAGCTGCTGTTTAGGAAGAGTTAAGTCAGTGAACATCCGGCTCTCAGCATCTGCAGCAGGAATAGAGCTTGCATTCCCCCGGCAATTTGCCTTGCAGCGAGATAGCTAATGAGGTTGAGCAGAGTGGGTGTACACAGCACATCTGCCGCTGCCAACCACGTTGCACTTTAAATGCTCAAGACTGACAAAGAGGGCATTGTGGGGAAGAATTACCCACTTCCAGCCCAGCACAGGGACCGACTTGCAAATGACAGGCTGCAGCACAGGCTGCACAGTGCTGAGAAGCCAGAAGAGGTTGAGAGGCACTGATGAGGCTGGCAGAAAGCTGCAGTTAGAGCCATGAGTCCCCAAAGAGCAACAACAAAACAAACACAGTGCGACTAGGGAGAGTTGGGAATGGCTCAAATCACTCTGTTGTCTACATGTGACAAGAGCACCCTCAGAAGTAGATAACTGCCCTGATTTAAATGAAAAATAAGGTTCAGACTGCTGGTCCCACACTTCAGGTGCTTGTACTGTACAATCAATTACATCATTATGATGAGATTACATGCTTAAGTTTTTTTTAAATCATCATAAAAAGAATGCCTTAAAATTTCCATATACTGGTAATAATTTTTCAGTTTTCTCAAAAATTAAGCTGTGAAAGGGAAAAGAACATTGTTCATTGGAGAAAGTACCCAGATAGCGTGGACAGGACATTGAAGGATTGCTGACAGGATGCACACTGTTCCTCTCTACATTGCTAGGGAGAAAAGATAATCGTATCTACAGGGAAATGGCAGGAGAGAGAGAACTGGGTGACTGGAGGCTCTGTGTTGGAGAGACAAAAAAAAAAAAAAGACAGTTCCACAGAAGCATTCATGGAATGATTCCATTAATTTTGAAGGGCATGAGCTGATAGATGTTGGTTGTACTGGCTTGTGTGTGTATTGTGCAAATGAACCCAAAGGGGACAGATAATGCTTCAGGGTCACCACCTGTCATATGCCAATACCTTGCATTTCAAAAAGGGTTAAGAATGGCTGACTTAGTCCTTAGAGTACCTGAGTGGGAGTCAATAGACGTGAACACCATTCTTTCACATCTGACTCATTGTGGGCAACATTAATTTCCTATTTACAGAAACCACTCTCCGAAACATAATAGATCCTATTTATTCAATTTACTACCTACAATATCTGTCAGAGGTTACTGATGTCCAGAGGCTCTACTAGGCTTCCCCCACTGACTTGGAAAAGCTATGCTTTTTCAATTATGTTCTTAAAATGGCAGCATTCAATGTTTGTCTCAATCACATTAAATTAATAGTCGACAGGTCATGAATTGTTAAAAAGACTTAAAAGTGCTGAAGGGGGAAGAAAACTGTATCAAAGTAGGTCAGTCCACCCAATGACAATCTTACCACAAAACAGTCCCATACCAGCCAATCCCCTCTCTCAGCCAAGGCCAGAACAATTCATCACCCTGGTTCAAAAGCATGTATTTAATGCCTTCCAATGACCCAGCCAGCCCTCAAGAGATTACACCAGAAGACAGAAAATGATTTAGAAGCTGCATTTCCTTCACATATAAGACTATGCAGTAGGAGAAAGGTAAATAAACATTATACAGATTCCTTTCTTTATCTTTACCTTCCTCCAGCTCCTCCAGCTTAAATTGTAAGAGTAAGGACTATAGTTTTACTTGTCTAGCCAACACTTATTTTAAAATTCAACAAAGCTATATTGCACTTCATACTAAGGTACCTCTTGGTGCTATTACAGAATGAGAGTTTTTTTTTTGACAAGTCCACATTTAAAGGATGCAAGATAAGTTGAAGACAATATTTATACATCTGCCAAGGGCCATCTATCTCTTTAATAAGATGGTTACAGTATTCTATTTTTCCCTTTCTTTTCATCCCTTATTGTTGTTGTGATGTTATCTGTGCAATAAACAAAAACCAGGAGAAAAGCCTAAAAAGCATCTGGTCTTTTCTTAACCCGTTTTTTAAGTAATAAATTCAAAAAGAGCTAAATCACCATAAGCCAGACAGATGGACAATCCTGCCAAGGTGGCGGCCTTCCTTTCCCCAGCACACTGCTACAACAGATACTAAGATGGAAGGATGAGGCTCTTCTTCCCACACGGCAAAATGGGACTGGATAATGAGATCGGTGGCCAGCCTCCTACACAACCCAAACCCATCCCAATTCTGTCTTCCCTTCTGATTTCTCTCCAGAGAGACAATCAGTAGAGTGATGGGAACTTTGGTGAGCAGAGCACTGGAAGAGGCGCTCTGGCCATTGTAAAGAACTGAATGAGAGTCCAACCCTCCCAGACCACTGCAGAAACACAAGAATGACAGACAATTCTCAGCAGTGGTCTCTCTCTGCTCCAGTCTATTCTTTACATTACCACACTGACCTTCCTTCTTGTAACGGACATTTGTTGGTTTGGGGCCCGGCCTTCAAGTACTGTTTGCAGCCACAAGCCTGTCTTCACTTAGAAATTCACTCCTCCCCTGCTTTCATTCAATGTGGTTGGGTTGGAGCCAACCCCACTCTGAGTTGGGGAAGGGGGACTGTGAATTTAAACTAGGCTTAAGGCACCTGGCACAATGCATTCTTCCAGTAACAAATACTGGTCCTGAGGTGTGCATATAAACCAAGCCAGGCGGTCCCAGCCATCTAGACTTAATTCAAGGATAGTTCTTGGAATCACTGGGAAAGCTAATGACCTCTCTTCCCCTAGACCTCAGTCTTGGAAGATGTGAGCCTGGAGCTCATGCACCATCCCATCACCATGAGAGGAAAGCCTGCCTGAGAAAGGAGCCTACACAAAGGATGCAAAGCAGAGAGACACAGGAAGAAGCCAGTTCTATCACTTGCGCTGCTGGATCAAGCCACGCCTAAGGATGTCTCTATCCCTGGACTTTCCAGTTAAGCCTATTTGGATGGCTTTCTCTCGCAAGCAACTCAGAGTCCTAATAGAGATATTTCCAATGCCACTGATTTCCAGATATTACCACTTATGCTCAAAAACTATCAATGGTTTCCTACTGCCTATAGGATAAAGTTGAAATTCCTTAGCCTGGCACCAAGACCATCCACAAGATGGCCTCAAGTTACTTCCCCACCTTTATTTTGAATTGCTATCTTAAATGTAACCCTTCTTCTGTCAAGCTGTACACTCTGTCTCCTGAATATTCACCTTCGAAAAACAGTCTTGTTTTTCTAAGAAATATCGTCTCACCCACTGCAGGCCCCAGTGATCTCTCTTCTCTGAATTTCCATCACACCCACTGTCTTGAGCTTTTCTCTGACACTCATCATAAGCTACCTAACTGCTCTCATTCTTTAACCATTATTTAATGGGCATTAGAGGTACTGAGGAGACGTGATATCTGTCCTCAAGAAACTTGCAGACTAATAGGCGAATCAATGACCAAATATTTATGCAAAGAGTATTACAGAATTAAGATAAGCAGTAAGAAAAATAAAAGGCCAAGTTTTCATCAGAAGGCATTCGTCAGAAGCGGCCTGATCTTTTGTACCTAAAAATAAGACCATAAGCCCCTCAGCCGACTGAACGGACCCCCTCTTGGCCACGTGGTCCCCAGAGAAACCTTAAAAACTGCGTTCCCAGCCATGGCCCGATGGAAGGTCAGACATGCCTCATTATACCTCCTTCCTTTTGCAGTTTAGACACAACAAGGCACCAGCACTAATATGAAAATAGAGATCACACAACTGACAGAATGGACCCTTTGTAGCAATAAGATACTAAACTATAAACAGGACCTAAGGCCACACCGGGCAAGGGTTAAGTCATATATCCTACACTTAAAGGATAAACTCTGTTCTAGCTGCCACAAGATTTTTCTTTTCCTCCAGAAGCTAAACAAGTGCTGGCCTGGAGTAAGCAATACTGAAACAATGGCAGCATATCCACTGCCAGATGCTGACCCACCGACTCCCTGCTCCACAAGCCGTAACTACAGCTTTGATTGGACAGGAAACTGATTTCAATAACTTTCTGCTGGTAAGAAAACCACCGACCATGCACTGGCTCTGGCCGGTTCACAGAGGCTATGCACTTGAGTGCCTTTGCGTCCTGAAAAGACCTTTTGACATATAGGGCCTAACTGTAATATATTTAAATGTTAAGTCTTCACCCCAAAGTGAACATGGGTTGTATGTAACACGCATGTTTATTCAGTATGCGGGTGTTAGGACCACCTTCGTGAATATTCATAGCTCCTCCTGTAACCTGTTGAGTATGTATATTTGGCCAACCCATTAAGCTTATGCTCTTGTCTTACCCCTTTCTCCCTCAAAGTGCCTGCCTTTTGGGCTCTGTCAGAGGCTATGCTTCCCAGCCTGTCAGGACAGCCACTGTGCATGCTGTAACCCTTTATAGAAAATAAAATCTCCTTTCGAAATTTATAAAGTGTGTAATTTTAAAGTTAACATAAAGAAACTTAATCTAAATTATAGGGGGCAGGGGAGGCCTCCCTGAAAAAGTAATCATCAATGCACAAAGAAACGGCCAGGGTGGGCCAGGCACAGTGGCTCATACTTGTAATCCCAGCACTTTGGGAGGCCGAGGCAGATGGATCACGAGGTCAGGAGATTGAGACCATCCTGGCCAACACGGTGAAACCCCGTCTCTACTAAAAATACAAAAAAAAAATTAGCCAGACGTGGTGGCGGGCACCTGTAGTCCCAGCTACTTGGGAGGCTGAGGCGGGAGAAGGGCGTGAACCTGGGAGGCGGAGCTTGCAGTGAGCGGAGATCACACCACTGCACTCCAGCCTGGGTGACACAGCAAGATTCTGTCTCAAACAAAAACAAAAAAGAAACAGCCAGTGTGGCTGGAAGGGGAGTGATGGCAGCTGGGAAGGGAGAAGCCAGTAGAGGCAAAGTATGCTGACTGTCAGAGGGCTTGGGAACAACTAAACTTTAATCCTACCAGCGAAGGCATTGGGAGATTTTCAGCAGAGAAGTGGCCTGATCTTTTTGTACCTAAAAAGATCACTCTTGTTGCCATGTGGAAAATGGATTACAGGAGAGTTGAGACAGACAGCTGTTACCACTGTAAATAAACTTAAAAAAAAAAATTCTAAGCTCCCAACCAATTGAATGGACCCCTCCTCCTGGCCAAGAACATTCCCAAGTTAACCTGAAAAACTAGGTCAGGCCATGATGGGAAGTGGAGGTCAGACATGCCTCATTATACCATCATCCCTTGGGAATTCAGGCCGAGGGTGACCAGCATTTAACATTAAAACACACCTTAAGACTGATGAAACAAGCCAGGTGCAGTGGCTCACTTCTGTAATCCCAGTACTTTGAAAGACTGAGGCAGGTGGATCACTTGATGTCAGGAGTTCGAGACCAGCCTGGCCAACATGGTGAAACCCCACCTCTACTAAAAGTACAAAAATTAGCTGAGCATGGTGGTGCATGCCTGTAGTCCCAGCTACTCAGGAGGTTGAAGCAGGAGAATCCCTTGAACCTGGGAGTCGGAGGTTGCAGTGAGCTGAGATCGTGCCAATGCTCTCCAACCTGGGTGACAGAGCGAGATTCCGTCTCAAAAAAAAAAAAAAAAAAAAAAAAAAAAAGACTGACAAAACAGATTCTTCATAGCAATAAGATACCAACATGGCAGATAGGGGGCCCTAAAAGAAATCAAAGTATTTTACCCCAAAATATATTTCTTTGACCTTTTTTTGTTTTGTTTTGTTTTGTTTTTGAGACGGAGTCTCGCTCTGTTGCCCAGGCTAGAGTACACTGGCATGATCTTGGCTCACTGCAACCTCTGCCACCTGGGTTCAAGTGATTCTCCTGCCTCAGCCTCCTGAGTAGCTGGGATTACAGGCACTCACTACCACACCCGGCTAATTTTTGTATTTTTAGTAGAGACTGGGTCTCACCATGTTGGCCAGGCTGGTCTTGAACTCCTGATTTCAGGTTATCCACCCACCTCAGCCTCCCAGAGTGCTGGGATTACAGGCGTGAGCCACTTCTTCTTTGACATATTTTGAAACAGCTCTTGCAAAGTTTGTCTCTACAATCTATAGATTTTCCCTTTCCTTTCCAGATCTTTTTCCTGATCCACGAGGAAATTAACTAAGAGTCTGGCACCTTTTTAAGTCTGATAAGAAACATTTACAATCTATTCTCTCTGAAGCCTGCTACCTAGAAGCTTCACCTGCATAATAAAAACCCTTGTCTGTATAACCCCTCATCTTAACCCTAAACACGCCATTTATTGGTTCCAGGTCTTTAGATAAACTCTTTTCAACCAACTGCCAATAACGAAATCTTTGAATCCACCTATGACCTGGAAGCTCCCCACCCCACCCTGCTTCAAGTTGTCCTGCCTTTCCAGATTGAACCAGTGTACATCTTACATGTACTGACTGACATCTCATGTCTCCCTAAAACATATAAAACCAAGCTGTAGACTGACCACCTGCACCTGTTCTCAGGACCTCCCGAGGCTGTGTCCCATGCATGTCCTTAACCTTGGCAAAACAAAATTCTAAATTGATTGAGACCTGTCTCAGATACTTTTTGGTTTATGCAGTGGTACAGGAGACAGATGATGGTAGCTTAAACGTTGGTGATATGAGTGGATATGGAGAGAATTGGGTGATTTCAGTTATACTTTGGAGGCAGAAGCTATATGACTTAGTGATTTACTGGATATACAGGCAGGGGAGATATGAGCGACAGGAGATCACAGGATGATGCCTGGGTCCCTGGTTTCAACCACTCCATGAAGAAGGGCAACACTGGAGGTAGAGCAGACTTGGAGAGATTTATTTCAGGTAAGTTTAATGTCACATAGTTGTAGAATAGGTGCATTTATTAAAGACAGTTGTAGATATGGGTTTGAAGTTTAAAAGTCTAGACTCTTAAGTATGAATTTGGAAGCCTCTGGCATGTAGAAGTCTCTGGCATGTGCCAGAAGCCACAGGGGTGGATGAGTTTACTCAAGAAGAGTGTAGAGCTAAAAGATGGCCTGAGAGAACTCCAATTTTCAGAAAGTTTACTTGTTGGGATAGAGGCAACATGGATAAGAGGAAGATATTCCCAGCTTCCCAGATAGACTGAAACTTCTTGAGAAGAGTAACCTGTCTCATCTCATATTTCTTTGAAGACAGTACAGTACTTGGAACTTAACAGGTGTTAAGAAACATTTGTGAACTACACTGAATAACGGACAGAGGATCAGGCTGAGAATCGGAAGTGTATTCTAAAATTTTATGATTCTGGATTATGAGAAAAAACTTTAGCCCACATTCATAATTTAACTGGATGTGACAGGCTCTCATTAATTAAACTGGTATTAAATGGAATCTATAGGCACAAACACTGTATAAGGCTGGGAACAGAAAATAAAAAGGGGTGCAGGGAAGGAAAGAAAAGTACTTCCCATCTTATTTAGTTATTTAATTCTTACCACGTATCTACGAGTAACAATCCTGCATAAGACAGGTTTTACAGATACGTGATTGCTGAAGAAACTGAGGTTCACAAAGTTTCAGTTACACGGCCAATAAACAGGGGGACCAGAATTCAAACAAGTCTATTTATCTTCCAAACCTGCGCTTTTTCTTCTACTGCACATTGTCCTCCAACCCCCGCTCAACAACTCACAGTCTTAGAATGAAAGTTAACTAACAATGCAAATTGGTCTACAATTAAATGTCAAGAGCCGTGTACCATGAATGCTACAGTTTCAAGGGGTGAACAATATGATACAGATGGTTAGGAAGGTCTGGTGGACTAGCTGGATCTTGAAGTAAGGATAAGAGAATATAAGAGTCATGGGACAGGGCAGCAAATCCTGAAGCCACACCATCAACACGAAAAGCAAAGTTAAGCCTGGGTCCCTGGTTTCTCCTTTTATGTATGTGCCTCATTCAGGTTCTTAGAGAATATATTCCCAGAGTTAGGTGGCATGTCAGTGATGATGGATATTGGAAAGGAGCAGGTATAAAACTTAAAATCTCTTTCATGACAACTAAAGGTCTGAAAAAGCATGTAACTTTAGCTCTAAATATAGTGTTCACTGGAAGACATGACGCCAATCACAAGTAAAATAATGGCTGTAATAAAATAAGGGAGGTTGTCTGTGAAAGCTTCATCTTGTCCTAATGTAACTCTACTTGCATCAGATCCCCTACTACCTTATTTTCTGTTCATACCGCGAGACCCTTGAGAGGCAGGACCATTATCATAGTCATTTTCTCATCTCTCAAAGGCTTGGCACAGTGCTTTTGATCCATGTTAGTTATTGCATAAAAATGTGTTTTAAAATATTAGAAAATTTGTCCACAAAAGGAATGGTGAGCTTGTGAATGCAAAGAGGAGGCAACGAGGATGCCAAGGCTTTCCCCCACTATAACTGGGGTTCTATCAACCAAAAGGGGAAGAAGGGAAACAGAAGCCAAATGTTCCACGTTCCATTTTCAACATCAACAATTTCCAACCTCCCAAATTAATTAGTAAACTGAGAAACATTCTGAAACTGCCAGAGAACTATACTTAGAGCAGCTACAAATTACTAACTCATTTTAATTCATTTGAAGGAGTATTAAAGATATACTCTACAGCAAGGACAAAATCAGTCGCCTATATGTACTGGGCCAACCTATTCTCAACTCTTCCAGTGATTAATTGGATCTGTTTGCAACAGATCTGGCCAGGGAGAGTGGGGTGACCAGAGCCCAGGAAACAGCAGAGTTCGACCTCTTTCTTTATAAAAACTAACTACATATAAGGCTCAGTCTTTCATAAGAGGTCACATTTATATCATGCTTAAAAGCGTGCCGATGGCTTTCACTTTCATCATCTCATTCGATTTCCCCACAATAATCTTGTGAATAAGAAGCACTTAACACAGTGCCCATTAAGAGTGCAATCAAAGGCCGGGCAGGAACCGGTCATCCCATTTCACAGATGAGAAATATAGGTTCAGAGAAATAAAAGAAAGCGATTGAAGCTCTCTCTCTCCAGGGCTCCCAGAGGGGACAGGGCTCAGTCTGCACATCTGTGAAATGTGTGCGTGGGTTGAGATGATTATCTCTGAGGTGTGGTGCATTCCATGACCTCCGAGAAGCTCTACACGGCCACCCGCGGGCCCTAGGGCGTCAGCCGTTCCTACACCCCGGGCCCTCTCGGGGACCGAGTTTCCCAGACTGCTCTTGGTCCCTCCGCTCCCACCCTCCTCGCTACCCCCGTCCTCCGCCCTGCCCCGTGAACCCTCTCCGCTGCCGCCTCCCCTCGCCCACCTCGACGGCCATGTTCGTGGGTGGGGAGAGGCCAGCCCGACCCTCGGACTGCGGGACTCGCGGGCTACTTTAGGTGGGCGCGGACCTGGGGCTCTAGCACTGACTAGGTCACTGCACCTGCGCAAGAGTCTCCGCCACTCTTGTCCGGGTGGGAATCAAACTCTAGCGCCACCCTTCAGGGCGCTGCGGATTTGTTTCTAGATCTCACTCCCGAGGCTACCCAGGGCCTTTCTCTCTAACCCTCAGGAGGAAGAGCAAGCTCCATAACAGACAGAAGTTTAAATTGTCATTCCCAACTGCTAATCAGGAAGCGGAAGTTAAACTCTTAGCAAAATGGCAGCACCTGGAAAGACAAATGGAGCCAAACTACCTGGGTTCAAATCCTGACTCCACCACACGCTACGTAGGTGACCTTGTCCTTTATTATAGTTTCTTCATCTATTAATATGAGGTTTGAATGTATAAATAGTTGTAAATCAACTGTACCAGAATAATGCCTGGCATACAGTAAGCATTATATAAGTGTAAAGTATTATCCCAAATATTTTACTTGGCAAACATTTTATCAATACTACTCTCGAAATAGGCTTTTTGATATTGTTAACATACGATTACAAGATTTTCCCTCTCCTGTCCCCTTAATTGCCAAGAAGTGTTTTCTCCTTTACCTGAGATTTTACCATCCCTCTCAATCTGCTGACCATAAGCCATTTTTCCAAAGGGGGTGTATGTCTTAGGTTGTACTTGTATATAAAAGAAAACTTATAATTTTGATGTGTTAAGAAACTGAGATGTAGTTGTCACTCAACATTTGACTAGTGGGGGCTCTCTCAATACTTCACTACTTAGTACAAATATTTCAATTAACAAAAAAGCCCTACTTTCATTTCTGAATCTGTGGTCTTACTTTCCATAAAACCTGTAGTAGATTGCAAAAACAAAACACTTCTATTCCTGTATGCATTTCCCTTTGCAACATGTGTTAACTGTATTTCTCATCAAGAGATGAAGTCTATTTCTCTACCCCCTTGAGTCTGGGTTGGCTTCGTAACATGCTTTGACAAATAGAATGCAACAGAAGTCCCACTGTGGAATTTCTGAGCCTAGACCTCATAGGCTTTGTAACTTCCACCTTCTTTTTTTCTTGTTGATAGGGTTACCAACGATCCTGATCTGCCCAAGGCTGAGGAGTTTCCCAGGATATGGGACTTTGACTGCTAAAACCAGGATAGTCCCATGCAGAGCAGCATGGCTGATCACCCTACTTGCTGCCATGAGACTACCACCATCCTCGAGGATGATAGATCCCAAGGAGAGAGTGACCCAGTCAACATCCAGCCCCATCAGCATGTGACTTATCCAGCCCCAATCCAGTCACCAGATAATAGCAAATGCATGAGTTAATTCAGGTGAGACCACCAGAATGATCTAGCCGAACTTATCTCAAATTGCTGTCCTCTGTTGGAGTTTTTCTGCACATAAAAAATAAAATTGCTGTCCTACACAACTGTAAACAAGCGAAATGGTTGTTTTTATAAACCACCTAGTTTTGGAGTTGTTTGTTATATAGCAGTAGATAACTGTTACAATACCGCAACCCTTTAACTACAGGGAATTGTGCTTAAAACCTAAGGAGTAGACTCCAATTTTAAGACAATAAAGCCCAGCCCTCCCTCACCACTTGTTCATTTCTTAGACTCAAAGAATATTGGTTGAGTGCTTACTGTGTACTAGGAACTGTATCATGGGCTTAGCATCCACTACTGAACAAGACAGGTAAGTACTCTGCCCTCAAAAATCTTATCCAGTTTGGGATACAGATATTAAATGAATAATTATAAGTTACGGGGTGCTTTAAAAATAAATGGGACTGAATAGAAGTGAAGGAGTGTAAAAAAAGCAAGTCTTTTTTAAAAAAGAAGTGGCATTTAAACTCAGTTCTGAAGTAGGAGTTATCCAGGTGAAAATTGGGCTGAAGTGTGTTCCAGGCAGAGAGAGCAGCATATGGGAAAGCTGTGGACTAGGAAGGCTCTTGATGAGGAGGGACAAAGTAGCTGGAGTTTAGGAGCTAGGAAAAAAGAGGCAGAAAGTGAAACTAGAGATGCAGGCAGAAGCCCAATCCTGCAGAATCTTATAGGCACAGTGAGGTTAAAATGCACCTATCTGGCATCCATCTTTTCAAAATATGTCCAGCTCCATCTGCTTTTTCTTAAAGACATCTTATGAGGCAACTGTGCTATATGGAAAGATTGATAAACTGGAAGATAGAATGCTGTATTTGTTCATTTTGTGCTTCTGTAACAGAATACCACAGCCTGGGGAACTTATAATAAACAGAAAGGTATTGGCTCACAGTTCTGTAGACTGGGATGTCCAATATTAAAGTGCTGACGTCTGTCAAGGGCCTTCTTGCTGCATCATAACATGGTGGAAGATCAAGGAGAGGGCGAGAGACAGCAAGAGGGGGCAAACCCACTCCCTCAATAACAAACCTATTCCCATGATAACAACGTTAGTCCATCCATGAGAGTGGATCCCTCATGACCTAAACCACCTCTTAGAAATTCCACCTCCCAATACTTTCAAAATGGCAATTAAATTTCAACATGAATTTTGAAGAAGACAAACATTTAAACCATAGCAAATCCCTAAATCCATTTCAGCAAATAATTAAATTTCACCAACCTAGGTTTTCTTATCTATCAAAGGAAATAATAATCCCTATACACTACAATATATATTTCAGGCATGGGATGGGTACAAAGTGAGTTAGTATGGGAAGGAACACTATAAAATGACAAGCGTTCTATAAATATAAGGGCTATGATATTGAGGTGCTGATAGGCCCACGCCCCATGTTTTTGGTCACATATTGTGTTTGGTTCCACCTATCCCAGTAAGAATCATAGATGATTTCATCATTCCTTTTGCTGTGCCCATGGATTCTCCCCATCCCAGATAAATAAATTTTGCCCTACTTTCTTACTGAACCAACTGATAATTAACACTCTAACTTCTGTGTTGCACTTTTTAAAGGTTGTTTAGCATTAAGTGTTTCATCGTCTGATTATGCATTCATTCAACAAATATTTTTTGTGCATCTACAACTGCGTCAGGCACAATCCTAGATATGGAGGATATGATCATGAACAAGACAAAGTCCCTGCTCTCTAATAGAAGAGACAGATACCAAAAAAAAAAAAAAAAAAATTCTGTAAATGTAACGGCAGGCAGTGACAAATGTTATGAGGAAACAAAAAGCTCAACAGGAAAACAGGGAGTGATGGGGTGAAATATTGTTCATTTCAAACAATAGTGTTATGAATGAACTAATTACCAAGGAAGAAAAATTGTAGTCAGTGTCCAAGGTTTAAGAGAAGCCAAGAAGCTGTTATTTCAGCACCTCTGTCATTAGTTCAGCTCTTTCATACACCAAAGATATTGGTCGTTTATTGTGATGTGGGGCATTGCTCTGGTAGGGTGAGAGGAGACAAGATAAAAATCATCAACTTTTCTTCAAAGGGATCACTATAGTTGGGAACATCACGAAAATGCACAATGCTACAGGACATTAATTTTGCTCAGTGCCATGCAAAAGGCAGATACCTGTATCCTTTCCTTGCCCGTCTCTCCCACCATGCCTGGTCACCCTTGGCTCTCTATATGCTCACCCCTAGGAACTCCTGATTTTTTTCACTTTCTCTCTTAAAAGTTCATGTCCTTCCTGTTTCAGGACTTTTGCTCATTTTGCTCCCTCAGCCTGAAATGCTCCTCATCTCTTCCTTTACCAACTTAATTTAGTTTTCCCTGACATGCCATTTCTTTAGGGAACCCTGCCATAGGCTGTTCAGACTAAGTCAGTGTAACAGTTAACTATAAACAATAATGCTGCGTAACAAATAGCCACAAAAATCTCAGCAACTGACAACTTAAGCATTAATGAACTCCCAAATGTGCAGTTTAGCTAGAGGTCAGCTGGCCTGGATTGGGATTGGCTGGGCAGTTCTGCTAACCTTGGCTGGCCTCTCTCATTCATCTTCAGGGATGAGGAGCCAATCGGGGCTCCTAGGCTTCACTTAGCTAAGGCAGTTCAGCTGGGATGGGTCTGCTCCACAGGTCTCTCATCATCCTCATGAGACTAGCAGGCCAACCAAGGCATGTTTTCAAGGTGATGGCAGAGGAGCAAGAGGGCAAGTGGGAACACACTAAGACCTGTCAAGGCCCATGCTTAGAATTAGCTCACTGTCACCTCCACTTCATCTTACTGGCCAAAGCCAGTAACATGGCCAAGCCCAAAGTCAAGGGGTTGTGGAAATATACTTTGATGTTATGGAAGAAACTTCAAAGTCACATGACAAGTTTGAGAATGCAAGGAGAGGTAAAGAATAGGAGCAGAAAATGCATTTTACCATAATCAAATTCCCCTTCCCACCATCTCCAAGCACCCTAAACTTCTTCATGGGGCTTGCCACACTTAAAATCATGTTACAGAGTAAGAATTTATTTGTTTGATGTTTTATTTTCTCACTAAATAATGAACTCCACAAGTGTAGAGAATAAGTTAAGATTGTTTATTTCTAACATGGCATCTAACACTGCACTTGGCACATAATAGGTGCTCAGTTTATATTCATTGATTGAATGAATGAATGGCAGAAGCATTAATGGGAGGCATTCACAGGAAGGAGAAATAATTTCTGCATGAGTTAAGCAAAGCTGGCTTCTTGGAGGAAGGGGCTATGAGTTAAGGATTAAGTGCATTTCTCTTCAGCTCACTTTACTCCCTCTGACTGGTTTCGAAGCAGAGACTGGAGTTTACATCTCTTTATTCCAAACAGCAGGAGGCTTGCTACTTCCCCTACCCTCCCTTTGTGGGTGGTGGCGAGGCCTTTGGGAGGGTCCAGATGGTGACTGAGGATGCCCTGGACTGAAGCCGCAAAATCTTTGGATTCTCCATTCATGCCCTCTCCGGTTGCCACTTCACCTTCAGCATCCCAGTCCTGCAATCCTTTCTCCACGTGGCAAGCAAATTGATTTTGTGAAAAACTTGGTATCAAAAGTGGCTTCCCATTTTCCCTAGGATTATGTTTGAAGTCCAGGCAGGTGTCAGAACCGTTCAAACCAGAGCAACTCCATCTTAAATAGGAGCTGGGTAAAATAAGGCTAAGACCTACCGGGCTGCATTCCCAGATGGTTAAGGCATTCTAAGTCACAGGATAAATTAGGAGGTCAGCACAAGATACAGGTCATAAAGACCTTTCTGATAAAACAGGTTGCAGCAAAGAAGCTGGCTAAAACCCACCAAAACCAAGATGGCCACTAGAGTGACCTCTGATGTTCCTCACTGTTACACTCCCATCAGCACCATGACAGTTTACAAATGCCATGGCAACATCAAGAAGTTACCCTATATGGTCTAAAAAGGGGAGGCAGGGAGGGGAACATCATATACCGGGGCTTGTTGGGGGGTGGGGGGGTGGGTAGGAGAGGGATAGCATTAGGAGAAATACCTAATATAGATGATGGGTTGATGGGTGCAGCAAACCAGCATGGCACAGGTATACCTGTGTAACAAACCTGCATGTTCTGCACATGTATCTCAGAACTTAAAGTATAATCGAAAAAAAGTAAAAAAATAAAATAAAATAAAAGGGGAGGCATGAATAATCCACCCCTTGTTTAGCAGATCATCAAGAAATAACCATAAAAATGGGCAACCAGTAGCCCTCGGGCCTGCTCTGTCTATGGAGTAGCCATTCTGTATTCCTTTACTTTCCTAGTAAACTTGCTTTCACTTTACCCTATGGACTTGCCCTGAATTATTTCTTGTGCAGGATCCAAGAACCCTCTCTTGGGGTCTGAATCAGGCTCCCTTTCCTGTAACAAAGGCATGGCCTACAGCAGCCTCAGCAACCTCAGGCATGGCACGTCCACCTCCCTCTTAGACCTCATCTCTTTTCTGTGCCCTGCCTTTCACCATGTAAGTGCCAGCAATACTATACTACTTTCAATTTCTAGAAAACGCCAAGCCATTTCCTGCCTGGGCCTTTGTTCACACAGCCTCCTCTGCGTAGAACACCCTGCTCCACTTTCCCCACCCTCACCACTGGCTTCTAAGGCTCTACTTATTCATTATATCCTCTGGAAAGTTTTGCCTGACATCTCTAGAAAATTGGTCTTCCCCTCCTTCATTTCCACCTCTCAGACTTCTATTATAGCACATGAAGTACTGTTTAAGAGTATTCATTTCTATGATGAAGTGGTTAAGATGAGAAATTTCAAATGTCAGCTGTGCCACTTGCTTGTGTTAGATGACAGCCTTTTCTTCACAACATATTGGTTAAATAGGTTAAAAGCACTCGGAACATTGCTGGCACAGGGTGAGTGGTCATTAAGTGTCAGCTATTGTTTTCTTTTCTCTTCTTCCTTCCTTGTCAACATGTTTCCTTTCTTGCCTAGGCTGCTAGGAACCTCTGAGAAAATAATAGGGATAGTCAACACATCTATAATCACCTCCCTGGTTAGGGGTTGCTTTCTTTCCAGAAAGGGAACAGACATTAAATCAATAATTTTACAACTAAGCAGTGAACTACAATGTTGATGGCCACTGTGAGTAAGGAGTATAGGTGCTTTGAAAACATATAGATTGGGAAAATTAAACTGTGTGAGGGGTGGTGTGGTAGGCAGAGTAACAGCCCCCAAAAATGTCCCTGTACAAATGCCACAACCTGTGCATAAATCATCTTACATGGCACAAGGGACTTTGCAGATGTGATTAAATTGAGGATCTTGGGATAGGGAGGTGACTCTGGATTACCACGGTGGGTCCTTATGTAACCACAGGGGTCCTTGTACATGAAAGACGGAGGCAGGAGCATCCATGTCAGAGTGAGAGGACATGAGAAAGATTTGACTGGCCACTGTGGCTTTGAAGATGGAAGAAGGGACCATGAGCTAAGGAATCAGCAGCCTCTAGAAGCTGAAAAAGGCAGAGATGGCTTCTTCCCTAGAGCCTGCAGAGGAAGTGCAGCTTTGCCGATGGACGCCGTGATTGTAGCCTTAGTGAGACCCATTTTACACTTGTGAGCTCCAGAACTGATAATAAATAGAAGATAATAAATGTGCATTGTTTTCAGTCACCGAGTTTGAGGTTATTTGTTACAGAAATTGTAGGAAACTAACACAGGTTGTCAGCTCAATGCATTTTTGGGAGAAAGGGAAGAAGGGAGAAAGGAAGGGAAGAGGGGAGGGAAGAGTCTAAACCTGGGGGTGCTGAACCAGTAGAAGGAGATGGTCTCTAGGGTCTGCTATAAGCTAATAGCTTCAGAGCTGTTTGTGGGAAGGAAAGCCTCTTGCCAGTCAATATTTACTAAAGGGGAGTCTTGACCTCTGTGCTGTTCCTCACGCTGCTTTATTATGAGCCACCTTTAGCCTTCATTTTAAAACACTCAAAATCAAACACACTGCTGGCCCCAGGGCTCCTGCAAACATATGGAGTTGAGATCCCCATGGACACAGGAGAAACGTTTTAAATGTAGATTAATACTTTAATATGAACCCAGCTCCAGCACAGTAATCCTTCATGCCACGTAGCAAACCCCAGGGGAAGCTGTGATTGGTTTGGTGGGATCACCCAGTCATCTCTGTACACAGAGTCTGCACGGCTGTGCCCTGAACTGCCCGACGGTTAAAACAGGATGGAGCTGAGCCAAACTTTGTTTCTCAGCCTCTGCCCTAGATTCTTCTGGGTGCCTCCCTGGCCAGGCCCATGGAAGACGGGATAAAGGCAAAGTCCAAGTTCAGAGCCGACTGTCATGTGCCACAGTGTCCTGGGATGTTCATATACCCTAGCGAGGCTTGTTTGATCTGGTTTTTAAAGTTTCTCTCCAGCAAAACCAATATGATCCTCGAATTCTCTCTCTTTCTGCAACAGCAGAAGTTGCTCTCTGGATGGAAAAGCCTCATTCCTTTTTTAAAAAAAGTTTTATTTTTATTTTAAGTTCCAGGGTACACGTGCTGGATGTGCAGGTTTGTTACCTAGGTAAACATGTGCCATGGTGGTTTGCTGCACCTATCAACTCATCACCTAGATATTAAGCTTGCATTAGCTATTTTTCATAATGCTCCCCCTCCTCCCACTCCACCCCTCAAGAGGCCCCAGTGTGTGTTGTTCCCCTCCCTGTGTCCATGTGTTCGCATTGTTCAGCTCCCACTTATAAGTGAGAACATGCAATGTTTGGTTGTCTGTTCCTGCATTAGTTTGCTGAGGATAACGGCTTCCAGCTTCATCCCTGTCCCTGCAAAGAACATGATGTTGTTCCTTCTTATGGCCGAATAATATTCCATGGAGTATATGTACCACATTTTCTTTATCCAGACTATCATTGATGGGCATTTGGGTTGATTCTTTGTCTTTGCTGTTGTGAATAGTGCTGCGATAAACATACACGTGCATGTTTATTTGTAATAGAATGATTTACATTTTGAGGGGTATATACCCAGTAATGGGATTGCTGGGTCAAATGGTATTTCTGGTTCTAGATCTTTGAGGAATTGCCACACTGTCTTCCACAGTGGTTGAACTATTACATTCCCACCAACAGTGTAAAAGCATTCCTGTCTGTCAGAGGTCTAATATCCAGAATCTACGAGGAGCTTAAACAAATTTACAAGAAACAAACAACCCCATTAAAAAGTGGGCAAAGGACATGAACGGACACTTCCCAAAAGAAGCCATTCATGTGGCCAACAAACATATGAAAAAAGCTCAACATCACTGATCATTAGAGAAATGCAAATCAAAACTACAATAAAATACCATCTCATGCCAGTCAAAATGGCGATTATGAAAAACTCATTCCTTATTTTTGACCACACTGCCTCTGCCAGGAATGTTCCACCCAAATGGGGTATTCAGATGGTGATTCCTGTCTCTCCTCTGAGTATCAGCTTTCAGATCTCCTTAGAGAGGCCACCTCCATCTCTCTAGCTAAAGTCAACTCAGTGCAGTCCCTCTATTGTACACCAGGTTTATCCTTCCAGGGCTTGTCATTGTTAGAATGCTGCAGTGTATACGGATTTGTTTGTTTGTGGAGCTCTTGCTCCTGCTTCACCCGTTCCCACTAGAACATAAGCCCCTTGAAAGCAGGGACCTCTTCGCTCTTGAATGTTGCTGTATCTTCAGGCCTTCAACATGTTTTGTTCCTGCCCAATAATCACATTCCCATTTCTCAACCACCATGTTAAGGGCTGAATCGTGCCCATCCCCCCCCCCCCCCGCCCAATTCATATCTTGAATTCCCAACCTCCAGTACCTCATCATATAGCTGTATCTAGAGATAAGGTCTTTAAGGAGGTAATTCAACTAAAATGAGGTCATTAGGATGGGCCCTAATCCGATATGACAAGTATCCTTAAAAGAAGAGGAAATTTGGACATAGACAAGTACAGAGGGAAGACAGTTTGATGACACAGAAAAAAGATGGCCATCTACAAGCCAAGAGAGAGGCCCGAAATAGATCCTTCTCTCACAGTGCTCAGGAGGAACCCACTCTGCTAACACATTGACCTTGGACTTCTAGCCTCCAAGAACTGTGAGAAAATCCATTTCTGTGGCTTCAGCCACCCAGTCTGTGGGACTTTGTTACAGCAGCTCTAGCAAACTCATACACATCACCACAAAGTGGACCAGGAACTTGCAAGAAAATACTCAATGGAATGTTCATTACCTTATCCATGAACATGCTAGCAAGAAATAGATGCCACTCTCAATTTGCGTAATTTGAGTTGAGTTTAATAAAAGGACTACCTGGAAGATGTGGGCAGGGTATGGGGCAACATAGGGAGGGCACAACACTGTGGGGGCGAGCAATGTGGGGAACCAGTACCACCCTGGGCTGCCAAAGAGAAGGAAGGGGACAGTTAGCAGGAAGCCGAAGAGAAAGAACATTTTGTGGAGAGAGAGTTGCCTGGATAAAAGCTGTGGTCTTTGGAGATCAGCCAGCTTGCAGTGATGCTGCGGGGAGCGGGGGCAGGGAAATAAATACCCGCACCTGACTCTTCCCTCCCACGCCAGGCAAGGCTCACAAATGGCAGAACTCACTGACGTGGTCCACATGGTCCAGCCTTCTGTGGCAGAAGCAGAGTAAAGAGGGGCGGAGAGTGGGTCTGGAGGGCTATGTGGAAGATTTCAGCATAACACCCTCTTTCCCCAACTATTGTCAAAGCACGTCTCTTCCACTTGCTAACTCCTACAGAGAAATGAAGCAAATGCACTTTCATCTTCACCTCCTGCAGGCTAGGAGTGCCATTTCTAAACAATGCTCTCGGTATTGAATTCCACTGCAGATGGCCAAATGAGTCTATTTATTGAGTTTTACCAAAGCTTTATTGATACCATGTTGGAGAAGGATAGCACAATCTCAGTCCTGCCTCACCCGGGCTAGAGAGATTGCCTTCCCTAATTATTCTCAGGCAAGAATAATCTACAAGTTTGATGTAAATAAGATGCGTCAGAAGCTCCATTTATCAATGCCCAGGAAGACTCAGAAATAGAAAGAGTGGGTGGCTAACATTTGCTGAACACCTATTAAGTGTCAGACAGTTAACTAGCTTAATCC
Source organism: Pan paniscus (assembly GCF_029289425.2). NCBI lineage: Eukaryota > Metazoa > Chordata > Mammalia > Primates > Hominidae > Pan > Pan paniscus. The sequence continues at coordinate 206,864,336 of NC_073249.2, read as the reverse complement.
TGGCAAGAATTATGAAGTTAGCCCAGGCTTAATGGTGTGGGGTTGTAGCCCCAGCTACTTGTGAAGCTGAGGTGGAAGGATTCCTTGAGCCCAGGAGTTTGAGACCAGCCTGGGCAACACTGCGAGACCCCTGCCTCAAAAAAAAAGAATTATGAAGAGATATTACGCCAGCTTCACAGATGAGGACTCAGGCACAGCCAGCAAGTTAGCAGAGCTGGGATTGGTGCTCTGGGGCACCTCACTCCAGTGTCTTCCTCTTGCCCCATCCCAGATGCCTTTCAAGGAAATGAAATGGCTCAAAAAAAAAAAAAAGCTAACAAATAAGGTTAGACTCTCAGAATAATAATAATGCCAGATACATTTTGAGTAGTTACCATCTGCCTAGGTACTCCGATTTACGTAAGTTATCCCATGAAAGCCTCAAAACCACCCTAAAGAAGTTTATGCTATTTTATCTCCATTTTAAAGATGAGGACCTTGAGTCTTAGAGGAGTTCAAGGACTTGGCCCAGGTAAGGCCTAGGCTCTCAATTCAAACCCCAGATAACCTGGCTTTAGAGCCCAAGTTCTTCATAAGAATTGGAACTGCAGAGAATGGAATTACGATGAACAAGAATACAGGACGTGGGTGAAGAAGGGAGAACCCATGTAAGCAGAAAACCCAACCAGCCCAGGGTATGCTTGCTGCCTTGCACTGAGCCAGCAAAGGGAGGTAAGAATATGGCAAAAAGTGCTCATGAAACCTTCCAGAAAGAACCTGCTCTCTTGGTGTTCGGGAAGAATACAGGAGACTAACTCAGCCCCAGCATTACTGATATTTTGGGCTAATTTTTTTCTTTTATTTATTTATGTATTTATTTTTGACGGAGTCTTGCTCTGTCGCCCAGGCTGGTGTGCAACTCAGCTCACTGCAACCTCCGCCTCCCAGGTTCAAGCAATTCTCCTGCCTCAGCCTCCTGAGTAGCTGGGATTACAGACGTGTGACACCACACCCAGCTCATTTTTGTATTTTCAGTAGAGATGGGGTTTCACCATGTTGGCCAGGCTGGTCTCAAACTCCAGACCTTAGGTGATCCGGCCGCCTCAGCTTCCCAAAGTGCTGGAATTACAGGCCAAGTTAATTTTTACTGGGATAATAAAATAATTATTGGAGGGATAATTTTTATGGGAGATAATTTTTATTGGATAATTTTTATGGGGGGTAATTTTTATTGGATAATTTTTTTTTTTTTTTTTTTTTTTTTTTTTGAGACAGAGTCTTGCTCTTTCGCCCAGGCTGGAGTGCAGTGGCCCGATCTCAGCTCACTGCAAGCTCCGCCTCCCAGGTTCACGCCATTCTCCTGCCTCAGCCTCCCGAGTAGCTGGGACTACAGGCGCCCGCCACCACGCCCGGCTAATTTTTTCTATTTTTAGTAGAGACGGGGTTTCACCGTGTTAGCTAGGATGGTCTCGATCTCCTGACCTCGTGATCCGCCCGCCTCGGCCTCCCAAAGTACTGGGATTACAGGCGTGAGCCACCGCGCCCGGCCTTTATTGGATAATTTTTATGGGGGGATAATTTTTATTGGGCAGGGTTGAGGTGGTCCTGTGCACTGCAAGGTGTTGAGAAGCATCCCTGGCCTCTCCTTTCTTAGATATCAGTAGCATCTACCTGCCAGTTTGTGACAGTCAAAGATGTCTATAAGCTCTTTTTTGGTTGAGAACCACCGCTGTAGCTCACAACAAGGGTGCAGGGTAGGAGGGAAACTCAAGGTAGAAGCTCTTCATCTTGCAGAGCCAGAAGTAAAACCTCCAGATGGAAGGGCTGACCTCCAGAAAGAAGGCAGAACCCAGGACCAGGAAAGCCACCAAGAAGATTTTGTGGTTTGGTGAAAGCACCATGGACTTCAGCACTGGATGGGCAAGACTCAAATCTAAATATGTCACTTATTGCTCTGCAGTGGGGTGGGAGGGTGGCAAATTGCTTCACCTCCCAGAGTTCCGGTTTCCCAGGCTCTCAAAAGGATATAAAAATATCTACCACACAGGGTTGTTGTGGGCACCAGCTGATGCCTCAGTGTTCTCTCAGATGATTGGTTGTCATTTCTCCTCCTCCCTCGTTTCTAAGACCAGCAAAGCCAAGTTCTGCAGCGGGGCTGTGTGACTGCTCTCCATCTTCCTGCATACATTTCACTCAGATGAAGTCCTTTGTCGCCCTCTAAACAGCTGGCCGAGGATGAGTCACCACCACAGGAGAGCCATATCCTAGAGAATGAAAGGGGAGGGGCATTGCAGGCAGTAAAAAAACCATCTTGTAGAAGGGCACGGAGATATAACAGAGTATGGAATATGTGGAATGGTAAATTGTCTGGAGCTCTAAAGCATGCAGAATGTCTTAATCCCAAAAACTGAGGCTGAAAGATTACATGGTAATCGGAGTTTGAAAGTTCTCACTGTTGTCTGGAGAACTCCTACTCATTTTCCAAGATCCATCCCAAAGAAGGAAAAATAGAGCTAGTTATAGGTGGATGCAAAGCATTCAGAGTGGGGTAATTCCAGGAGCTGGAGCCAACAGGGTGTTTGGGGACCAGCTTTTCAAAGGCCAAGCCCTTGCTCTGTTTCCCTGAACATTCCTGTCCCATTGTCATCCATCAGAAACGTCATCTTCTTTGTGATAGCTATTCCAGCTCCCCCAGGTAATCTACTTAATTTCACCTGCTCACTTTTCTGTGCTGTCACTCTTCTAATGTTATCTATGTTGTACTGTAAAAGGTTGGTCCCATGACTGGCTCCTCTACAAGGCAGTATGCTCCATGGTGGAAGCGGGGTGCATATATCTTAGTCATCTGTATATTCTGCTCACCTAGCACAGAGCCTAGATGACAGGTATTGCCAGTGACCTGCCCAATATCCATCCTTCCCTTCTTCCTTTCCAATAGAATCCCAGATGGGCAACATGCTTTATTAAAGATATTCGTGTCCCAGACTCCCTTGAAGCTCCGATGCCATACGACCCAGTTTGGACCAGTGAGATGCAAGTTGAACTCTATAGGGTGTGCTTCTAGCAAAGCTGTTGTTTTCCTGATAAAAGGTCAGCCCCAGGGGGCTCTTTACCTTTGGCCTTCATTTCTAACCACCTTTACCCCATCTTCCCACCTAGAAGCTTAGACTCCACACATAGAGGTGGAACAGTCATCTTGAGACCATGAGGATGCAAGACACACTGGGGATAGCTGCGCAGGTGCCTGAAGGGATCCTGAGTCCTCAGGATCTCCTTGAGCAGCTGCAGCAGCCTAGGACTTCCTTTGTCTCAATGGTCATTAGATGCAAAAAACAATTCCCAGTTTGGTTAATCCACTGGCTGGGCTTCTGCTTTGTGTAGCTAAATGCTACAACTTGGCACATAACCAATGCTTAGGGAATTTTGATGACCCAGTTGAATGGTCAGTTCTCCCTCTGTGCAGCTTAGGCCACTCAGCCTCCAGTGATGCAATAAAGAGCCATAAGGGATCTGCAACTTTGATAGACTCCTTGGGTTAAAAATTCTCAGGTATTCTCTCTCTCTTTTTTTTCTCCCAAGACAGAGTTCCACTCATGTTGCCCAGGCTGGAGTGCAATGGTGCGGTCTTGGCTCACTGCAACCTCCACCTCCTGGGTTCAAGTGATTCTCTTGCCTCAGCCTCCCAAGTAGCTGGGACTACAGGCATGTGCCACCACATCTGGCTAATTTTTGTATTTTTAGTGGAGATGGGGTTTCATCACGTTGGCCAGGCTGGTCTCGAACTGCTGACCTCAGGTGATCTGCCCACCTCAGCCTCCCAAAGTGCTGTGATTACAGGCGTAAGCCACCACGTCCAGTATCTCTCTATCCTCAATGCAGCAAGGACTCCAGGGCTTTCTCCTTCTGGGAACCCTTCTTTCTTAGAAGACGCTAATTTTGGAGACCATTTCTAACTAGTTGATATACATTTTGGGGAAATCTGTGAAACTGTGGCGTGGGTAGAAGCATTGACTTTGGAATTGGTTGGACCATTTGCCTTTTCTTTCTTTCAGCGGATACATATTGATGGGGTGGAGGTGTGTGGGCAAAAACAGTCCTCCTTAAGGAACTTAGTCTAGTGGAAGAGCAGAGCTGCACTGATGAGTGACTGATTATAAAGGGAGATAAGTAACACGTAGAGAATGCCAGAGTATACAAAAGGACTCTTCTGGTGTTCAGAGAAGGCTTCCTAGAGGAGATGCACTTAGATTGACATCAGCAAGTGACCTGGATTCAAATCTCTATCTGTCACTTACTATTTGATATACTCCGGGCAATCATTTAACCTCTCTAGGCTTCTATTTCCACAATTGAAACGTCAAATTTCTCATATTTCCCTCTCGTATTTGTGAAGCTTAAATGAAACAATGTTCATGGTGCCTGGCCCACAGGAAGCACTTCTTAGACTGTCAGTCACTCTTACGTTTTTTGTATCAGACCAAGTTCCTGACTTCTCCGGCCTGGGGTTGGTGTCCTCAACACCAGTGCTCAGGGTGGGTCAGACACTGTTAATCTCTGCCAGTTCAAACCTGTGTAGATGGGCTCAGAAGATCTGGGGAGGATGAGAACAAAGGCTTCAGGCAACAGTAAAAGATAATTAAGTCCCCAGGGCCGACCCCAGGAAAGTCTCCATTTCCTCTGCCTTGGCCCCTTCCTGGGGTCCCTCAATTACCCCAAGATTTCACTGGAGTCAACCTAGTCAAAGGGATGGCTAGGGTAGGGAGACAGTGGGGATCACCCCTGGGATATCCTGGGGAGATCCAAAGATACTGGGCTCTGAGGGGGCTGCATAGAGCAAAATGAGCTCCTTGAACTCAGAGTGTCTCTTCCCCAGTCCTCCCACCAGGAGGGCCGCAGGGCGGGCCCACACTCGAGGGAAATCCACTTCCCTTCTTTGACCCCCAATTCCCTTACCTGTAAAATAGGTAATTGGACTAAATTAGTGGTTCTTAAGCTTTGCTGCACATTAGAATCATCTGGGGGAAATTAACGCCCCCCACAGATACCAAGCTGCCGCCCCCCAAACCAACTAAATCGGAACCTCTAGGGTGGAAGCTGAGCATCAGCGCTGTGACTCCCTAGATGGTTCCATGTGCAGCCAGCGTTGAGAACTGGTGGCTCTGAACGTCTTTCCAGCTGTAAGAATAGATGCTGCTTCCTGGCTGTGTGAACTCAGAGAAATGACTTTAAAACTCCATCCCTCCACTTCCTCATCAGCAAAGGAAGAGTAAGAATGATACATCCCTCATCAAGGTATCATAGGATTAAAAGGATGGATTTCTATAGAGTGCTGATAAGAGGGACTGGGCAGCATGGAAGGGCTCCAGCAGGGCAGCTGGAGGTCCCTGTTGCTGCTCTTGTTATAGCTGTTATTGTGATTATGGAGAAGAAGGAGGAAGGAGAAGAGATGGAGGTTGGGGGTGGGGAAGAAGAAGAAACTCTGTGTTAGGCCCTGAACTCTGTCCCTCTCCCCACCGTGGCCATGACCTTCGCCTCAGTCACAGCAGTAGAAGTAGGACAAGTTCTACTCTCACATAGTGAAGAACCCAGGGGGCAGGTGTGCACTAGCTTTTGGGAGTGCCCCCTTAGTAGGAGAGAGAGTGGGTAAACCCACTCTCCTTAGTGGGGCCTTAGTGTTGCACTGCCCAGCGTCTTTGGGGAGCTACTAGAAGGAGTCTTAGACATTACCTAGTTCTAACTTTTTCTCATTTAAGCAATGAAGACTCTGAGTTACAGAGAGGTTAAGTAATTCACTCAAGGACACACAGCCTTGCACCAAGCCAGGTCTCAAGTCTAGGTTTTTAAACAAAAAAAAACTTCAGTCTCAAAGTCATTAAAAAAAAAATTATAATACTCTGCAGCCTCCTCTCAGAGGACAAAATCCATCAGCATTAATCAGTCTTTTTTACTTTGGCAGGGATGCCTTATCTCTTCCTTCTAAGCAGACACAGTGCCTGCAGCTGAAAGAGCAATTGTGATAATTAATAATAATATTTTGCACTTGGAATTTTCCCCTGGCAGCAGCTACACTAAAAGCATCTCCTCATTCAGCCACACATATCAGCCAATTGACCAGTCCACAGGAGCTCCTGGAGCTTCTGCTGCTGGTTCCACAGCCCTGCACGGGGTCCTGGGAGGAACCCAGCCGCATGGGAAATGCTTCCAGCACTCAAAGAGCTTGTTCAGGGGGCCATGCAAAAGTAAACCAGACTAGAGGCTGTCACTGAGAAAGGCATCTGGACTCTGCAACATCACTCTCCTAGGCACAGTAATAAAAGCCAGATATTATAGGAGCTTCTGTTTGATTTACCATCTTATTTCCTTCATCTGGAATGATGCCTGAAGTTCATTGGCCAAGGGTAACTAGCATCCATTCAGGAATAATGCCCGAAGGCACCTATTCCAGAGGGAGGGTTAAATGAGTTAAAACACATACAGCACTTAGAACAAGGCCATGCATATGGTGAGCACCCCATAAATGCTAGCCTTTGTTGTTGTTAACTATATGCCTTGGTGTCTGCATCAGCAAGGATCCCACTGAGAAACAGATGGAGTGCCCAAAAGGTTTACCAGGAAGACAGCATAATAAAGAGACTATTTTTGAGGTGTGGGCAGGGTTAAGGGAAGCCATAAGGGATAGTGAATAGCTTTCTGGCAATAGCAGAGAACTGTTACCATTAAAGGACAAGACCTTAAGGCACAAGGCAAGGGACTAGCTGCTGGTGAGAGCTGGAGCCACAGAAGAGGGAACTCCACAGGGGCTGTGGCCACTGCAAGACCCACAGTAGCCAGACAGGTAGGAGTGGGGAGGATAAAGGCCCCAATCTCTCTTTCTTCCTTCCTTGCAATCTCCTCTTGGTACCTCCTACTGGAAGCCAAAGCCAAGGACAGATGAAGATGGGGTTTGCAGTGGCCGGCCTCTGGGGACACAGAGCAAATCCGAGAACAGCAGATGATGAATCTAGCACGGGGCAGTAAAGGTAGGGAGGAGCAAACAGTGATTAACCAAAGTTAAGCACAACCAATAATTCAACATGGCGGCGATGCTTTGGTGTGACGATGCTTTGGTGTGACGATGCTTTGGTGTGACAATGCTTTGGTGTGACGATGCTTTTCATGCCATTGGCCCTGGAATGTTGCAGTTGCATTCTTACATGCCCTCCACACTCAGTTCTTTCTTAAACATTTTAATTTTTCTGGAGAATGTAGTATACCTGTTCCTTGTTCTAGAATTCTGGCCGTGGCCTTGGGCCAAATGCTTTAAAGCTTTGAAAAGGTAGACCCTAGGAAATAGGTGTGAAACTGTGGGAAAAGGTACACCCACATCTAAGCAGCCAAGGAGAGCATCCCAATAGCAAGGCAGGTTCACACTCTCACTACCTGGAACTCCTCTCACAACTCTAATCTCTCCTCTCCAGGAAGGGAGCCTGTGTGCTGGGCATACTTCCCACTTGCTCAGCAACATAGAGGTTTCTTTCCCTTGGGCTCTGGAGTTGGACAACCTGTGTCTGGCTCTCAGCTATCCACACTCAGAGGCTCTCTGCATTTCGGCGAGTCACTCAGCCTCATCTGAAAATGGGGATAGTAATTGTCCTAACCTCATAGGGGCATTGTGAAAACTCCATGAGACCATGCGCGTAAAGCACTCAGCATAATGTCTGGCACATAGCAGGTGCTCCATAAATGTCGGCTCTCATTACACCCCACTGACTGTTAGTTTCTTGAGGTCAGAGGTCATGACTTTTTAACTCTGGACCTCAGTATGAAGGACAGTGCTTGACACATACCTAGTAATAATTGTTGTACAAAGTAGGACAATCATTCCTATTTTCCCAGTGAGGAACCTGAGGCTCATGGAAGTTGTTTGCGTTGCTCAAGGCCACAGAGTTGTTAGAACCAGAGCTAGGATTTAAACCCATGTGGGTCTGATTCTAAAGCTGCATCTTCTACGTGGGTGGTTCTCAAATTCTAGCAAGCATCAGAGTCACCTGGGTGGCTTGTTAAAACATTGTCCATGTTTCTTATTCAGCAGATCTGTGGGCCCAAGTGTCTGTATTTCTAACAGATTTCCAGGTGACATGGATGGAGCTGGTCTGGGGACCACACTTTGAGAACTCCTGGTCTACACTCTCAGCCTCCCAGTCAGTGTCCATCTCCTCTGTGAAGCCTGCTCGGACTTCTTCAGTCTCCCACCAAACATCTGCACCATCCAGTTCCAACCCAAGCCCATAATCCTATCTCACCTTCCAGGCGAGGTCCTAAAGGTTGTCTGAGCTTTCCCACAGGACTGGCAGCTCCTAGTGGTCAAGAGCCCTGCACAGCATTGCCCCTCGACCCCGTTAGAGACCACCTATCATCTTTCCTTCCCTTCTCCACCCTCCCCCTGGGGCAATCTTGCTGTTCCATGCCTATCTGTATTCACACAAACATATAAACACTTGCAGCTTTTCCCTTTTTTAAAAACAAAAAAGGTTTATACTATACAATTTCTCTATCCCTTCCTTCCTTATTTCCTTCCTTACCTCCTTATTTCTTCCTTCCCTTCCTTTCGTTTCCTTCCTTCCTTCCTTCATTCTTTCCTTCCTTCCAGTTTTACCCTTCTGGAAGAAAATTTCTTCCCCATTCTTTTCTTTTTCTTTTTCTTTCTTTTTTTTTTTTTTTTGAGATGGAGTCTCACTTTGTTGCCCAGGCTAGAGTGCAGTGGTGCGATCTCAGCTCACTGCACCCTCCGCCTCCTGGGTTCAAGCAATTCTCCTGTCTCAGCCTCCTGAGTAGCTGAGATTACAGGCACGCACTACCATGCCCCGCTAAGTTTTGTATTTTTCATAGAGATGAGGTTTCACCATGTTGACCAGGCTGGTCTTGAACTCCTGGCCTCAAGTGATCTGCCTGCCTCAGCCTTCCAAAGTGCTGGGATTACAGGTGTGAACCACCGTGCCCAGCCTCTTCCTCACTCTTGATGAGTCCTCCAGGAGCCGAGCTATCATGACTCTGCTGACTGTCTCACCCCCCACATGCCCTCCCCTCTGAGTGACCTATCTCATTGGTGAGTCTGGGCTAAGGAACTGAGTGGCAGTAGCCCAGGCCCTTCCTCCCCGCTGTCTCTTGGGTATGAGCTGCCCACGGGGAGCCACGTTCTGTTTGGCTCTTCCAGTCCCTGCCATGGCCCAATGCTGCCTACACCTGGGTGGGCGAGTCTGCCTATTCTGAGTACAACATAAGGCAACCCACTTCCCCACAGAGCACCATCTCTCCCAGAGCAGCTTTATCTTTAGTGAAGGTGATATTTGGGGCTCCATCTGCCTTTCTCTGGTGCTTATTTCTCAGTTGGTTCAGAATGTGGGTGGGGAAAGAGGGTTATTGTTTATCAGCACTTACAATATATCACATACCTAAAGACCTGGCTCATTTTAAGCCACTGATTCTGTTGGGATGCTTTTGGTGGCACATAACAGACGGTCCAACTAAAAGTAGCTTGGACAATAAGGGGGCTGTTCTCTCATATGGTAAAAATTCTGTGGGCAGATCTCTCCACCCACCTCCTGATCTTAGACTCATTTCCTTCCTCAACTCCTGGCCCAGCTCTGGGTCAATTTTCCCATCACTATGCCCGCTGTAACAGGAGAAGGTGCACCACCAGGGCCCAATATCTGCTGTGCTACTTCTATCTGTGGGTCCTTGGCCAAGTGATCTAAATGCTCTGACCCTCAATTCCATCCTCTGTGACATGAAAATAACAAGATCTTCCTGCTAAGAGTGCGGTAGAGATGAAATTAAATCATCAAGAGTGCCTAGCACAGTCCTTGACACATAGCAGGACTCAGTACTTGGTAGTTCATGCCCCATTTCCCCTCCTATGACCTTCTCAGTGAAGAAGAAAAACTTAAATCATCCACTTTAGTGCTTAGAAATGCTTTGATTTATGCCTTAGCTGTGTGTGTGTGTTGCTCTTTGTAAATGGGAAGCCACCCTCATGTACCTGTGCTTTCAACCAGGTCCCAGGCAGTAGGGAACGAGTTTCTCCCATTAGCCACTCCCTGACCTATTTGCCTTTGAGACAGGAGATATTCTTGGGGCTAAAAGTGCAGCTCCTAAGGCACAAAACAGCATTTCTCTCTTGAGGCCACCTGCTGATACAGATGCAACAGGCACCAAACAGACACCCCGTATGAGTCCGCTAGGGCTGCTGTAACAAAATACCACAAACTGAGTGGCTTAAACAACAGACATTTATTGTCTCACAGTTCTGGAGGTGGAAGTCCAAGATCAGGGTGTTGGCATGGCCATGCTCCCTCCGAAGGCACCAGGGAAGGATCTGTTCCACGCCGCTCCCCCTGGAACACATGGCAGTCCCTTAGCACATGGCAGCATCACGCCAATGTGCACATGGCATTCTTCCTGAGCATACATCTTTGTGTCTAAATCTCTCCTTTTCATAGGGACACCTGCCATATTGGATTAGGGGCCCACCCTACTCCAGCATGACCTCATTTTAACTAAATACATCTGCAGTGATCCTATTTCCAAACAAGGTCACATTCTGAGGTGCTGAGCATTAGGACTTGGACATAGGAATTTGGGGATACGTTCCAACCCATAACATACCCCATGCTTAGCCATAGTATCTCTCAAACACATCACCCTCTTCCCTCTCTCTGTTCTTGCTCATGGGTTCCCTTGACCTGAGATGTCCTTTCCCTTCCATCTCTGTCAACATTCTACCCATCCTTTAAGGCCTACTCAAACACCACCTCCTCCATGCAGTCTTCCTTCAACCATCTGGTCAGAAACAGTCTCTCCGTTCTTTGTCTTCTCTGACATTCTCTTTGTGCCCTCATTATAGTGCTGTTCTGAAGTCAGCCCCACACTTGATTTAGTTGTGAGATGGTGTGTCCAGGGGCAGAGCCCAGATCAGCCACCTTCCAGCTATGTGGTCTAGGACCTCCTTACTCAAGTGTGGCTCATGGCCCGCAGCATCCATATCGCCTGATTAGAAATGCAGAATCTCAGGCCCCACCACAGCCCTACTGAAGCTGAACAATCTAGAGTTTATCAAGGTCTTCAGGTATTTCATAGGCACACTACAGTGTGAGAAGCACTGGTCTAGCACAAGTTACTTATTTGAGCCTCAGTACTCTAACCTGTAAAGTGGGGATGGTGATAGTACCTGCCTCATAGAATTGTTAGAGGAATAATCAAGAAAATGTGTGTACAGTGCTTAACACAGCACCTGCAGCAGGATAAGTAACTACTAAATAATGGCAGTTATTATTAGTATTAATATACATTCTTAAAGAGCAAAGATCAAGATTAAATAAAAGAATGCAAATAAAGCTTTCAGAATAACCTCGCTAAGCCCTCAACAGGGGAGAGCTGTTGTTCATCTTAATGACTCTCTCCTGTTTTTCCTACCCACCCCATCTCGGGCTGGTGCCTTGCTAAAGTGTTTATTGGTGTTTATTGAGAAGAAGACAGTGGCCAACTTAACAGGCCCATATGGAGAGGGAGCCCTGGGCCTCATCAGCGCTAATTGCATTCTCTGGCCAATGCCAAGGCCCTCCTCCCAGGCAGCTGCCCCTTGCCCCAGTTCCACTCCCAGCCAAGAGCCCTGGACACGCATACACAAGAGTTTCCTATCTTCATTCACCTCCTGCAGTGTCCACAGTAGAAAGAGAGAGAGAGAGAACATGCTGGAATTGTCACTGAGAGTGTAGAGAGGTTGTGGAATGTGATTCTGGAACATGAGACACTGAGTTTCTGCCGGGAAGGGAAGGGACAGGCATGTCAGGGCCGCCCACTCTGTGCTGGGATCCTCTTGGACCTTTGCAAGTTCCTTATCTCATTTTTTCCTCACTACAAAGTCCCTAAGAAGCCATTATTTTTCTTTTCATTTTGTAGATGAGGAAACAGAGGCACATAGAGATTGAAGAGCTTATGTGAGCTCACCAGGCTGGTCAGTGACAGAGTTGGGATTCCAATCTATGTCTCTCTGATCCTAAACCAGCTACCCTGAGACAGATGGGAAGAAAGGGGAAATGGGAAGACCTTCAAAACCCCTACTGCCCAGTTCTGTTCAGAGCAGAATAAAGACTAGCATGGAGAAGAAGGCTGCCACACAGGTGAGGACCACAGAGGAACCTTCTGGAGCAATCTAGAAGGAGGGTGTGTTTGAGCCGGGAGGAATTTCTGTTTTTATTTTATTTTATTTTTGAGATGGAGTCTTGCTTTGTCACCTAGGCTGGAGTGCGGTGGTGCGATCTCGGCTCATTGCAACCTCCACCTCCCAACTTCAAGCAATTCTCCTGCCTCAGCCTCCCAAATAGCTGGGACTACATGTATGCACCACTGTGCCCTGCTAATTTTTGTATTTTTTAGTAGAGATGGGGTTTCACCATGTTGGCCAGTTTGTGTCTCGAACTCCTGACCTCAGGTGATCCACCCACCTCGGCCTCCCAAAGTGCTGGGATTACAGTCATGAGGCACCGCACGTGGGCTCAAGCTGGGAGGAATCTTGGTGAGCATCCCATTCAGCCTTCCCGCGGCCACTCCTCCCACAGACAGGCAAACAGAGGCCTGGGGGTTTCAGTGGGCCTTGTATTAGCAACGTAAGGAAAATGCACATTTATTGAGTCCTGCACTAGGTGCTGTCGCGAGTGTCTCATCCCCTCCTTTGGAGGCTGCATGAGCTCACCAGCCCATGACAATCCCTATCAGCTGCCATTCCAGATCTTTTTGGGAATTAGGTGGGGAACACATGTTTCAAAAACTCTTATCACTCCCATTTTACAGATAAAGCAACCGAGACTCAGAGTGGTGAGGTGACTTTCCCAGGGCCTCAGAGCCAGTGAACAGCAGGGCCAGGATCAAAACCCAGCCCTGCCTGATCCTGAAGCCCGAGATTCCTGCCACTGCCCCACTTAAGAGAAGGAGTCTCAGAGAAAGAACACAGATGGAGGCTGCTCTCTTCTGCCCCCTGTAACCACAGCACAGCTTGTCCCAGGGGGTGGGGGACAAGAGTTCCTTTTCCCAAAGCACAGCAGGCACAACCCTACGATATTAGGAGGTGGGCAGAAGTCCAGTCTAGAGGCCCCCGCTCAGTGGGAGCCTCTGACACCTACTCACCATTGCCAGAGGTAGAATATTCCAGACATCTCCAACTCTGAACCCAGGGGCCCCTGATTCAGCCAGGCCTTGCTTTCCACTGTTCCTGTCCACTCTCTCCAGCCACGTTTGTCTCCCCAATACTCACCTCTGTAAGCACCCTGTTTATAGCTGCATTCCTTTGATCGCCGCATCCTTTTTCCTCCTATACTTTGATTTACTTAATATTTTTCGTTAAAGTGACTAACTCTTATAATCTGACCTCTTCCTGAAAAATAGCCACAAAATTGCAGCCATAGTATGCTCAACATTCATGTTGAAATCCATAGAAATAAACATGCAACTATTAGAATAAAATTTGTTTATTCTTGTGCCAATTAAAAGTATCTAAAGTTGCACCAGAAATAAGAGTATCAAATTCCAGAAAACTCTGGCCTACAGAAACTGAACTCATCTCCACAATGACTTTTGCACGGCAGTGTTATCCTTACCCTCAATTTGACAAAGAGGAAATTGAGCAACAGGGCGGCTTGCCACCCAAGGTCACATAGCCAGTGAGTCGAGGAACCCAGGTTGCCTGATTACTGGTGCCCCACTTTCCCTACTGACCTGAAAAATACAGTTACCTCTGCTTCTCCCTCACCAACTCTTCCCTGAGTCTCTGGCAGTGGCTTCTGGGCCACTCTGCCAAGGCTACCATCCAAAGAGCTGTCCAGTAGCCTTCCCTTTGTTGAAGCTCCTGTTTTCTTTTTTTTTTTCCAACTATCATTGCATTTTTTTTTTAAATTTTTTTCTTGTTTTTTTAAATTATACTTTAAGCTATAGGGTACATGTGCACAACGTGCAGGTTTCTTACATATGTATACATGTGCCATGTTGGTGTGCTGCACCCATGAACTCGTCATTTACATTAGGTATATCTCCTAAAGCTATCCCTCCCCCCTCCCCCGACCCCACGACAGGCCCCAGTGTGTGATGTTCCCCTTCCTGTGTCCAAGTGTTCTCACTGTTCAATTCCCACCTATAAGTGAGAACATGTGGTGTTTGGTTTTTTGTCCTTGCGATAGTTTGCTGAGAATTATGGATTCCAGCTTCATCCGTGTCCCTACGTTCTTGCAACGTTTGGCACTGTCATATTCAGTCTGTGAGCCCTCCCCCTGCAGACTTTCAGGCAACTGGGAAAGAGCAATCAAGATTCTGCAAGGGAGGCAGCCATGCAATGCCTCCAAGTTGTCTAAAATGGGCACATTCTAACTCTCCCTCCCCAAATGACAGCTTGAAGAGAGGTCTTCCCTGAGTCTAAGCTCCTTCATGCTACAAAGGCCAGCAAAGACATGCGAGATTTCTGCAGCCAAGATCAATGTTACAGATCGTTGATTTCATGAAACAGAAATCCACACTGAACCACTTAAGCAAATAAGAAATTCATTGGGAAGATGGGGGAAAGCTTTCAAATTAAAGGAAAACTGAAACAAACATACAAACCAGATCTCAGAAAGAGTAAGAAACCAAAAATCCAGGTAGCGGTAGCAAAAGGGCATCTGCCAGGGCCCTGAGGGTGAATTGTGTTCACACAGTCACTATTTCTGTGTGACTCCCTTTATTTAAACTCCAGAGCAATCTCGGGTTCTGAGTTCACCTCTTAGCTGGGCATTGGACAGGATACCTCGATTGACAGCCCCACCAATCCCGTTCATGGTAGAGAAGGGGATGCTCATACCAGGAGCATCAGGGCTGTCTTATCATAATGAGGAGGGATGGGTACTGACATCCAAGATCACCACCACATCACCTTTAGAAGACGCCAAGGGGTCCATTATTTTCACAGTCAAGGCAATTCTAGGTCCTTATCAGAGCTGTGAAATGATGTAGGTTTCAGTGTGGATGTTCTCAGATAACCAGCTAGACTAAAGGAGGGTGAGAAGAAGTTCTCCTGAGGAGGTCTTGGCCTACAAGTGGTTCTGCCTCCAGATAACTGTCAAGTCCCTTGGTGGTGACCAGAGGTCTAGGGAGAATTTTGCAGGTTCCTACTCACTCATTCTCGAAGCCTCTGTGATGCCTGCTTCCAAAGATGGGCACACAATCTTTCCCATCCCACGTGCCCTTTTGCAAATGTGGCTTTGCTACTCCTCCCACTAAGAGATGAAATCTATTCTCCCCACCTTCTTGAATCTGGACCAACTCTAAGAGTTGCTTTGACAAATAAAATATAGTGGATGCAATGCTGTGTGACTTACCCATTGAAGTCTTAAGTGGTCTTTTAGCTTTTGGTTTTGCATTTGGTACCTGAAACTTAGGAAATCTACCTGTTATGGACTGAATTATTACTGCCTGCCCACCCCCCACCACCCCCCAAAATTCATATGTTGAAGACCTAATTCCCAATGTGACGTTATTTGGAGATAGAATGCAGATGGAGACCGCCGTCTTCTGCCCCCCGTAACCACAGCACAGCTTGTCCCGGGGGGTGGGGGACAAGAGTTAAAGTTAAATGAGGTCATAAGGGTGGGGCCCTAATCCAATAGTACTGGTGTGTTTACAAAGAGAGGAAGAGACACCAGGAGTATGTGTTCGCAGTGGAAGGGCCATGTGAGGACACAGTGAGAAGGTGGCCATCTGAAAGCTAGAAAGAGAGGCTTCATCAGAAATGAATCTGCCAGCACCTGGATCTTGGACTTCCAGTCCTGCGAGTGGTTAGAAAATAAATTTGTGTTTTAAGCCACCCAGATTTTGTGATACCGTTATGGTAGCCCAAGCAGGCTAAAGCACCTCCCATTTTTAATGGGTGGAATCCCTCAAGGATTAATCCTGGCCCCTTTCCTCATCCCACACTTTAGTACTGGTATATCTACCCCAGGACTTAAATGTCACCTATATGTTGGCAACTGTAAAATATAGCTTAAACATGGCCACTTCTCTCCAGCCCTGTTGCCATCACCTTAATTCAAGCCAATCTTATCTCTTGCCTAGTATATCAGTCAGCTAATGCTATGATAATGTTGCATAACAAATACCTCCCCCCCACAACACACAAATCCCATTGACCTGCCACAACAAACATTTATTATTCTTGCCAATAGATTTGTGGGTCATTTTGGAAAGTTCTCTGGGCTACAGGTCAGATTCTGATCTTCTCTGTAGGTCTCCTCATTCTCTGTGAACCAGCAGCTACCCAAGGCATGTCTTTCTCGTGGCAGGTGGCAGACGCATAAAAGAGTGAGCCAAACCATGCAAATGCTTTTAAAGTCTCTTCTGTGTTCCATCCACTAACATTCTAACATTTAACTAATGTTAAAGCAAGTCACATGGCTAAGCCTAAAGACTAGGGGGCAGAAAAATGTATTCCTCCCATGGAAAGGAAGCCATGACAAGAGGCAGGAAAGGAGGAAGAAACAAAGACAAATAATACAGTCTACCACACCTGGGCTGATATAATAGCCTCTATTATGGGCATCCCTCCCCAAACCACCAGAAGAGCCATCTTTTAAGATAAAAATTGGATCAAGTTGCTTTTCTGCTTAAAACCTCTTGGTGGCTTCCCATTGCTCATGGAAAAAATTCCAAATTCTTACTGCTGCCTGCAAGGTTCTGCATGGCCTGGCCCCTGCCTCCTGCTTACACCGTTCACCCACTATTCACTCTACCCCAGCCACACTGGTCCTCTTTTAATTCCTTGAACTCACCCATCTTAGGAAAGTTCCTCTCCTTAGAAGTCCATCTCCATCTTTCCTCTCTGATATGGTTTGGCTGTGTCCCCACCCGAATGTTATCTTGAATTGTAGCTCCCATAATCCCCATGTGTTGTGGGAGGACCCCGTGGGAAGTAATTGAATCATGGAGGCAGGTTTTTCCTGGGCTGTTCCCATGATAGTGAACAAGTCTCACAAGATCTGGTGGTTTCATAAAGGGCAGTTCCCCTGCACACTCTCTCTTGCCTGCCACCATGTAAGATGTGCCTTTGCTCTTCCTTCACCTTCCACCACGATTGTGAGGCCTCCCCAGCCATGTGGAACTGTGAGCCCATTAAATCTGTTTTTCTTTATAAATTACCCAGTCTCAGGTATGTCCTAATAGCAGTGTGAGAACGAACTAATACACTCTCCCTTCCTGGAAAACTTCTAGTGCTTCAAGTCTCTATTGAGTTGTCATTTCTTCAGGTAGGCCTTGCTTGCCCCTCTCCCACCCTGATACCTTGTATCTTCCTCTTATACATTCTCCTCACTTCCTGTTAGGGGCTTAATTCTGTCCCCCCAAATTCATATGTTGAAATCCTAACCCTCAGTACCTCAGAATATGACTATATTTGGAGAGAGGGTTCTTAAAGAGATGATTAAGTTAAAATAAGGTCATTAGGGTGAGCCCTAATCCAATATGGCTGGTGTCTGTAAAAGAAGAGGAGATTGGGACACATACACACACAGAGGGAAGACCATGTGAAGACAAAAGGAGGAGGGAGCCATGTGCAAGCCGAGGAGAGAAGCCTCAGAAGAAACCAGTCCTGCTGACACCTTGATCTTGGACTTCCAGCCTCCAGAATTGTGAGAAAATAAATTTATTTTGTTTCAGCTACCCCATCTATGGTATTCCATTATGGCAGCCCAAGTAAACTTTCATACTTCTGATACACTTCTTGACTGCATGAATCACAAAGGTAATCACATGTTTATGATGTAATTTCTTTTACATGCCTGTCTCTCCCACTAGATGGTGCAACCATACAGAGACGTCATCTGATTTACCTAGCATGGTGCTTGGCACATAGTAGGTGCTCAAAAAATTACTTGAATGAATGAATGAATGAATGAGCTTCATCTTAGTTGACAAAGCAACGGGAGAGGCTGGAGATGGACTTGGTACGGATCTACCCTGCACCTTCCCTTGAGGCATCCACCCTTTCCTCGTTCCTCACAACCCTTCCAAAGCAAAGCTGTTCAACTGTGAGATTTGCAATTTGATTTACTCCCGAGTGACATCATAGCCATCACCATGGCAACACCCAGCGATGCCTGTCTGCCAGACAAAGTCTCTCCCATCAGCAAAGGGCAGATGGACACCCAGGATGGAAAGGAGCCATTTGTGAGGCACAAGCATCAGCCTTTGCTGCCTTGCAGCCAGGGGCTGATGGAGCTGGTGCTGGTATACCAGGGGTGGATGCCCCTGCGGGATGGCAGCCTCAAAATCCTTCCTTGCCATGGAAGAACTCTTTATCTCTAAGACAGGCCAGCTGCAGCCAAAAGCAAAATTACTCCAGTGGGGGCCAAGTATAACACAGGCAACTCTGGCTGGCTTATCGGTGTAATCCTCCCTTCGGCCCTCAAAACACTTGAGCAGTAGACAAAGCTATTGTTTTTCTGTCTATCTCTCTCTTTCCCTTCCTGATTTCTTACTTTCCCTCCTGCTGCCTTTCTGTCCTCTCTTTCTCTTACCTTACCTCACTACCATCTTCTCTCTGTTTTTGTCAACAGTTATCACAAACCTGAAGTGTGTCAGACCCTGTCTTGGACAGACGTGGAGTATTAACTGGTGTCTAGGATGGGTCTCTTACTTATGGAAAAAGGAGTAAAGCCCCACCCTTTCCTTTTGGGAGGAGGTCTTAGGTTGCAGCTTGTGGGTGAGGGGCATTGAAGAGTAAAGAAATGTTGCTGGTATGATGAGTAAAACCTCAGAACACATTTCTTATAGCAACAGAATTATAAACAAGAGTTGCTTGTAGTTAAAATACTACTAGTATCTCTCCAAGTATTTAGGGGTCAAATAAGATTTTATGGATCAGTCTGGAAATCCAATCAGCATCTTAGGTGAAAGGATTCTGATTCTAAACTTTTAGACACTATCTCACATGCACTGAGAGCTGTATCTAGTGTTCTCCCATTTCCTCTCTCTGTGCTTCTCAGGGCCACTTAGACTTCCTTCATCCCCAGAACCAAAGGGACCAGAAACTTAGAAGATGTCACAATTTTATCTGCTACTGACCCTGCAGGCAGGGCTGCCTGGTGGTGAAACAATATGTTACGTAACAGAGTCGAGACAGGTTTGTGTCGGATGGATGCAGGCTCCAACCCTGTGCTGCACTACCTGGCTGCCCAATCTCCCTCAACGAGCCTCAGTTTTTCACCTGTAAAGTGGGGATAATGCATCCACATCTCAGGATCATTGCGAAGAGTGAGGACATCACATATAAAAAACTGGCCCACAGAAAGCATGGAGTAAATGCCAGCTGTTACAGCAGCTTCTGTAGGAAGGCAGAGCCTGCCTTGCAGCCACTCCACTGGCAAACGTGTCAATAGGAAGAGTGAGAAGTGAGCAATGCCTCCTGAGCTGATGCCTACAGAAGAGCTGTGACAATCTGCCTCTAGAACAACCTCAGCAAGCTGCCTGGCCCAGGGGAAATCCAACCGTGGTGACTTTGCCCAGATTCTGCAAGATGCTTTCTAATTGTTGGTGTTCACGAGGGACAAGCAACAGCTGAGCTCATTCCCTTCCCATCAGTTTGCAACATCTGCCCCAGCCCTTACTGACAGTAGAGAAAAATAAGGACTTTCCGATCACACCTTTAGGCCACCAATCTTCAATGAGTTACTGGGCCCTTCCAGAAATCAGATTTTCTAACTGGTCCCTGCATTGGCTCCAGCAGCTTTGGAGTGTGAGTGCTGTCTCTTTGGAGAGATTGTGGGCTCCTTGAGGGCTCTGTCTTTTTGTTCTGTGTAGCCCCAGCACATAGTAGGGGAAGTCACACAGTAGGTATTAATAAATATTGGGTGGATGGATGGATGGATGGATGGATGGATGGATGGTTGGATAAATGGGTGGATGAATGGGTGGATGGATGGATGGATGGATGGATGGATGGATAGATCAATGGGTGGGTGGGTGTATGGATGGGTGGGTGTATGGATGGATGGATGGATAGATCAACGGGTGGGTGGGTGTATGGAAGGGTGGATGGATGGATGAATAAATGGATAGATGAATGGGTGGGTGGATGGGTGTGTGGGTGGGTGGGTGGATGGATGGATGGATGGATGGATGAATGGATGGATAGATCAATGGGTGGTTGGGTGTATGGATGGGTGTATGGATGGATAGATGGATAAATGGATAGATGAATGGGTGTGTGGGTGGGTGAATGCATTGGTGGATGGGTGTGTGGGTGGATGGATGGATGGATGGATGGATGGATGGATAAATGGATAGATTAATGGATGGATGCATGGATGGGTGAATGGATGGATGGATTGGATGGATAGGTGGATGGGTGCATGGGTGGGTGGGTGGGTGGATGGATGGATGGGTGGGTGGATGAGTGAAGTACAATGACTGAAGTAAAAATTGCCTCCTTTCCATAGGGAAATCCAAAAGCATGGGAAGACCCTGGGCTGAGGGAGCAGAGGCTGAAACTCTGGGAAAAGCTGTGAGGACCACAAAAGTGGTTGGGCCCCTAATGGCCTCGAGACCCGGGGCAAGTCATTTCTTGTACCCATACAAAGCATACTTCATAGAGGCGGGTTGGTGGGCTTGGGTCCCAGTGCAGCCTTTTGCATTGTAGATGAGGGCTTGGGCCTCCATTTCCTCTCCATGGCAGGGGCATAATTATGACAACTCCCTTGTGAGATTCTTGTAAAGTTTTTATTGAGATAATGCTAGCTAAGCAGTTCACAGAGTCTGATGTTTATGCATACTCATGATATAGTCAGAATATATTCATGTTATTTATAACACACAAACATTTATAACACATAAACTATTAATATAATTGTCCAAGGCAGAGGAATCTCTAGAGAGGGCAGCTACAGAGAAAGGGAGAAGTTTGCCTTTATTTAGTTACATTGTTTTCTGATTTCTTCCCTCCCCAGGTACAACAAACCCCACAGGAGGCCCAATGACACCCCCTGTCCTAACTCAGCTCAGGAAGAGGCAGCTGCCATGGTTTAAAGAATGTGGGTTTTTAGGGTAGATAGACCCCACATCTGCTTCATACCTTGCTGCATGAGTTATTTCCCTTCTCTGAGCCTTAGTTTCCTCATTACAAAAATGTAAATAAAAATATCTTCTTTACATGATCATTGTTACTAGGATGAGATGAATTTATGTATTTTTAAGAACGTGGGCCGGGCGCAGTGGCTCACGCCTGTAATCCCAGCACTTTGGGAGGCCGAGGCGGGCAGATCACGAGGTCAGGAGATAGAGACCATCCTGGCTAACACGATGAAACCCCGTCTCTACTAAAAATACAAAAAAATTAGCCGGGTGTGGTGACGGGCGCCTGTAGTCCCAGCTACTCGGGAGGCTGAGGCAGGAGAATGGCGTGAACCTGGGAGGCGGAGCTTGCAGTGAGCCGAGATCACGCCACTGCACTCCAGCCTGGGTGACAGAGCGAGACCCCATCTCAAAAAAAAGAAAAAAAAAATAACCTGGTCTGGGTAGATATTCCCATCAACTCTCTCCCTCCCCTAAAGAGGCAGGGTAGATATAAATCGGGAGTTGGTCCAAGTACAGGAGAGAGATGGTCAACCAGGGGCAGAGCCATCAGGAAAAACTCTGCTCCCAGTCAGCTCTGAAAGGATGAGGCAGAGCATTCCTGGCAGAGAGCAGTACCTGGAAGTAAATCCAATGTTCCAGAAGCTGAGGGGAGGAGGGGAAGAGGGGAGGAAGGAAGGAGAGGCAGGTGGGGAAGTTGCAACCGCAATGACAGAACTCTGCATTTCAGGCAGAGGGAAGGAAGACACAGAACAGCTTGTAATCGTGGAGGACATAATCAGAGCTGGAGTTTTGAATGGGAAACTGCTGGCCACGTGCGAGGCGGCTAACAGATGGAAAATAACAGAGGCCATGCTTCTAGTGTGGAGGAGACGAGGGGGCCTGAGCCAAGGCAGTGGCAGTGAGGAAGGGAGACTGGGGAATGGATTTTAAAAATCGTTTGAAAATATCCATTGAGCACTTTCCCCCAACCTCTGACCACTCCATTATCCACTCCAATCCCTCCCTCCAAAGTTTCACTCTGCAGCCAAGTGATCATTTTAAAGCAGATCTCATCACATCTCCCCTGCTTACCAGTTCTCTGATGGCTTCTGAATTCCTTTGAGATAAAAGCCCATGTTCCTTAGACCCCACAGGGTCTGGTGGTCAGCGTGTCCCATGCTGCTCCTTGCTCTTCGCTGCTCCAGCCCATGTGTTCCCCCAGCACAGGGCTTTTGCACGGGCTGTTCCCCTTCCTGGGAGGCTCTTCCTTCTCCTCCTCCTCTGGTTAACACTCACTCATTGAGATCTCAATTCAAGTAGATGTCCAGACCTCCCTGATTAGCTCAAATTCCCCTAGGAAAGGCAAGCACCCTGTAGCTCTCTTGATGGCATTTGTAATCCCAGTTGTTTTTGTACTAACTGATAGCTCCCTCCTCCACTAAAATGTAAGCTCCATGAGGGTCAGCACTGTGTGTTTCTTATCTCATTGTATCCCCAGGGCTTGGCAAATAGACGTGCTCAGTAAACATGGGTTGAATGCTTGAGTGAAAGCATGAGCACGCACTGCATGACAGGTACTATGCTAGGCATGGTGGGAGGCATTGACAGGCAGGGACTCATTCAGGAGCAGAGAACCAGCCCCCCTAGAAGAGAGCTGTCCTTCTGAACCCCTGTCCCCATTTCCCACTGGCTCCTCTCTAGTGTTCAAAGGGCCAGAGCATCTCACAGGGCCAGCATCCCCTTGGCAACGTTGCCACCAGTCAGGCATGATTTGATGCTTATCGGGACCATGCTGGCTGGGCCCAGCCTTGGAAGAGCTAAGGCGGATGCCATGGCAACGACCTAGCTCCTCAGAGGCCCTGGCTTGCTCCTAGGGATATCAAATCAGGCTTCTCCATTCTCTGGGGACTCCATCCAGCATCCAAGGTCACAGCGACAAACGTCTGAGGGAGAAAAACCACCTTCAAATTTACTTGGAATACATCATTGCAATCAATTTCCTCTGAGAGCCCAGGGGAACCACAGATCAATTAGCCCAGCCCATAGGTCTGTCCACAAGTCCATAGTGACTGTCACCATGGGGACCTGAGGCTTCTCGGTGGAGACAGAGAAGTCACATCTTAGAGCAGGTCGTGGAAAGCTCCATGCAGCAAGCAAGAGGCAGTAATATGGTACTGAGGAGAGAGGCAGGCGTCCTAGGCTCGAATCTTGGCTCTGCCTCCTACTTCCCTTCACCTCTCTGCATCCAGTGTCCTCACTTACAAAATGAGGATCATCATAAAGACTTATCTTCTGAGGCTCTTGTGAGGACCAGATCTGCTAATAAGTGAAAATTTCCCGGGCCACCGAGAGTGTACAACAAATCACAGCTGCCTTCATTGGTATCACTGTTGAGAATCCACAAACAGGACCCTATAGAGAGGTGTTGCTAGTTCTTCTCTGTAGATGCTTAAATTGGATTAGCCACCTTTGGAAAATGATGTGCCAAGGTCCTGGTTCTTTTGGTAGGGCTGAGACCAAGGGTTACCTCTCTGGATGTTGAAAGGTATGGCTTTCCTGGCCTGAGAGAGGATGGTTTATCTGAAATGAACTAAATTTCTTAAGTCTTGTGCAATGCAGATGGAGGAAGATTTCTGTGTCAACTCTGTGTGGGGTAGGGGAAGAGGCAGCTTGGCCTGTACCAGGCCCTGTGCTGAGCCCTTGACCTACCTAATCTCTTCTGTCTTCACAACAGCCCCACGAGGCAGGTATCGCCATCCTACTTTATAGAGGAGGATATCGAGTTCCAGTAACTTGCCCATGGTCCATCATGTAATGAGTTCATCTATTCTCACAAATACAACTGAGAAGACACAGGGGTAGCTGCTAGCCCACATGCCATGAAAACCACCATGGGCCATCTTTGGCCAGGAAGCCACCAGTCCCAGTCTCTCCCTGGACTCTTCCCCAACCCAAATACAAATGCTTTTTGATAAGGAGGAGGATTGCATGATTGCATTTGCTTGGACGATGGTCCTGGCTGGACCCTGGGCTCTTTTGCCAGCATGTACTGGTTTCCTCCAATTCCATAGCCGGGACTAAGGACCCAGAGCAGACAGGTGCTCCCCTGGAGGATGTCTGTGAGTTAAATAGGCGAACAGACATCCCTCAGCTCCTAAGCACTATCCCCTCCTTTTTCTCTTTGAAAAAGACTCAGCACAGGCCAGAAGCCATTTTCATTTATGCTTTTTGCCCATGTTACACAGGCCATGGAATGTCTGCAAAAGTAAGGAGCAAAGAAGCAGTTGTGAGAGATTATTTTTTTCACACGCTCTCTCCAGAAGCCCTTGTGAGAGATGATTCTGTTCATGTGTTTTCTTTTCTTTTTCTTTTTTTCTTTTTTTTGAGACGGAGTTTCACTCTGTTGCCCAGGCTGGAGTGCAGTGGTGTGATCTCGGATCGCTGCAACCTCCGCCTCCCGAGTTCAAGCAATCCTCTGCCTCAGGCGTTTTCTCCAGAATTAAGTCATATTGTTGCAGTAAAGGCCTTCTGCCTCTATCAGAGCCAACTTTAGAAGCGTGTGCTGATCCTGACTTCCCGTGTGAGGATGCAAGACTGGTAGGAACACAGACACGCTTACTAAATCAAAACTCGACTTTGATTTACTGCTGAGAGCAAAGGGCCATAATGAAGATGTCTTAGTCCATTTTGTGTTGCTATAAAGGAATATCTGGGACTGGGTAACTTATAAAGAGAATAAGGTTTATTTGGCTCATGATTCTGATGGTTGGAAACTTCACGATTGGGCATCTGCCTCTGGTGGGGGACTCGGGCTGCTTCCACTCATGGCAGAGGGTGAAGGAGAGCTGGTGTGTGCAGAGATCACATCTCAAAAGAGGAAGCAAGAGAGAGATGGGGGAGGTGTCAGGCTTTTTTCAACAACCAGCTCTCTTGGGAACTAACAGAACAAGAACTCACTCACCCCCGAGAGAAGGCGTTAATCTATTCATAAGGGATCCACCCCATGACCCAAACACCTCCCATTAGGCCCCACCTCCAACATTGGGGATCAAATTTCAACATGAGATTCGAAGGGGACAAATACCCAAACCACAGCAGAAGCTGAGCAACCATTAGCAAGTGTCATTAACGTGAATACACAAAACCCACAGGCCTGGGGCTGCCGCCAGCTGGGTAGGGCCTCTGATGCCTACAAAATCCCTTCCTTTGAGTATTTCTGGAGGTCCAAGAGTGGGGAAGGGCTTGTCCTGCACATACCCTCAAACAAGTCCATGCTAGCTGGACAGCACCACACCATCGTGGTTGTCTGCACACGGCTGCGTCTAGTTTTTGTGGATGCTCAAACTACTGTCTAGGATACGATGCTATAGTTTAGTGTTCTCCAAGATGAAGCCTCAACATGTCAAAGTGGCCTCTCTTCCCATTCTATCCTCCCCATGTGGGAGCCATACTGGGGTCCGTGCAGGTTGGGAAGAATTTGTTCATGCAACAACTATTTATTGAGCATCCACTATGTACCAGGCACTGGGATAAGGTGGTCAGGGAGGACCTCTGTGAGGAGGTAACATTTATGCTGAAGACTAAAAGTTATTCATGCAAAAAGCAACAGGCATAACACCCTGGTCAGAGGGCACAGAGTAGGGGGAGGACCTGAGGGTTGGGCTTGAGGCACTGAGAAGAGGTTGAGTGGCTGGAACACAGGTTAAGGACAGGGAAGTAGGAAGTAAAGTTTGTAGGCGAGTCTGGGCCCGGTCATCCAAGACTGTGGTGAGGAGTCAGGGTTTTATTTTGAGTGTGATGTCATCCCCAAAGTATTTTAAGCAGAGCAAGGATGTGATTTAATTTATGGCTACCAGGCAATGAGTGCACAGTGGGGTGAGGCATGAAGGGCAGCTGAGAGCGGGCAGGAACCACCCATGTGGGCCAGGAAAGAGGCTGGGGCTCGGTCCTGCAGGGAGGCAGGGGGAATGACGAGGGGTGTGTGGACTTGAGAGATATTCTGTAGGGAGAATCAACCATGCTTGCTTATGGACTATCCATGGATAACTTGGTTTTTTGTTGTTGTTGTTTTTTTAATTATAAGAATAACATGTGCTCATCATATCAATGCCTTTCTCAGTAGAGCCCAGACCTGGCCCATGTGTCTACGTCAGGACAAGGCACTCCACAGATTTCTCCCTCTCTGGCCCTGGGCATTGGCACCCAAAGCTTCCTCTACACACTCTTCCTTCCCCAGACAGAGGTCATGACTGCTTCTGTGGCCTGTACTGGCTTCAGTTCAGCCAGGAGCACCACGCCCCCCACAAATGAACAGGTACAAATGGGTACATGCTATAGACAGCAGGAAACCAAGCATTGCAGACATTTCTAGGCTATGCCTAGAAGAAACCACCATGTGGGCCAGGCGACTACATTTCTAGGCTATGCCTTGAAGGCCCAGAGAGGTCAAGAGACTTCCTCCATATTCCACAGCTACCATGTAGTGAGTTTTAAAACCACAAATGTAGTTTTATTGCCACTGGATCATATATAGTAATTCCAAGAAGCATCACCTAAGAGATATTTTTG
Source organism: Pan paniscus (assembly GCF_029289425.2). Taxonomy (NCBI): domain Eukaryota; kingdom Metazoa; phylum Chordata; class Mammalia; order Primates; family Hominidae; genus Pan; species Pan paniscus. The sequence continues at coordinate 206,837,690 of NC_073249.2, read as the reverse complement.
AGAATCTGTTTCAATAAATAGCTAGGAATTCACTAGCAATAAACCCATCAAGTTTCTATTATCTATTATGGTCATGTGTTATCTATTATCTGCTAGATATCTGGCACCCAGCCATCCCCTGGAGTTATAAAGATAAATCAGATAAGGCCTCCTACCCTTGCAAAGCTCCAAGTTTGGTGGATGAGTGGGTACAGGGCAGGTGGGGAGAGGAGGAGTAAGGGTGCCTCCAAACCAAAGGGCTACAATACCACCAGAGAAGTGCTGTGACAAAGTCATGCTTAATATGCTACAGGAAAGCAAATTAATTGTGCATAAGCCCATCAAATGTTTCTGATATAGAGCCTGTAATAGGTACTTCTAATGGCTTGAAAAGAGTTGTTCTCAAGCTCTTTGTAAACATTTTCCTCGCAAGTGTACTTAGCCTATTAATTTGGACCACCCACCACAGCAGGTTCTGTGAGGCTAAGGAAAATGTCAGTCCTGAGGCATACAAATGGTCCCTGATTGCAAATTGGTCATGTGACTGTTTTATGGATTTAAGGCTGTGTTTGTTTCTGGGTGCCCTCACCTAGTATAAGTTCCTTGGCGGAAGGGATCATGTCTGTGGCTTCCTTTTATGTTCTCCCTTCGGTCTTCAATAATGACTCAAGTGCCTACCACGTGCTAGATTGTAGGTGCCGCCGGGCAGAGAGCAATGAACAAGACAGGCACGGTCCCTGCTGTCATGGAACCTGCATTTGATGCTCAGAGGATCTTGTTGCTGGGTATTAATTTCCATGTATAGCTTTACGACTCCTGAATTTCATCTCCAGCTCAGTGTCATCTGAACTCCAAGCTAATATATTCAACTACAGTCTGTACCTGGATACATGATTTACTATAAACTCATTACATCCTAAAAAAATTTCTAGCTTCCCACCAATGCCACCACCCAACTGGTCCTCCCCCTGCCTTGCCTATTTCTGCAAATGGCACCACCACCCATGTAATTACACAAACCCCTAACTGGGGAGGCACCCTTGATTCTTTCCTTTCCCTTTCACCCACACCCAATCCATCCACTGCTCTCCGTCCCCTACCGCTCCCCACCACCACCACCATCTTTGATCTATTACCACAGTAGCGTCTCCATGATCTTCTCCTGGCTTTCCCTACTCTAACCCATTCTCTACCCAGTGGCCAGGATGAGCTCATAAAATGCAACAAAAGCACATTTGCCCTCTTTATATATCCCCCAGTGAACTCTCATGGTGACCCGTCTGTCCCTCCGACCTCTTACTTGCCCCTCTCCTTGGTGTGGGCCACTCTCACTTTGCTCTGGCCCGTTTCATCCCCTTTCTCTTCCTTGGGTTTACGGAGCCCCTTCCTACCCTTTGGAATTATTGCTCCCACTGTCTCTGAATGCCCCTCCCCTGCCCCACCCTTTGAACAGCTGGGAGCTGGGTTCCTCCTCATCTTGCATTTTTCAGCTCGGGTGTCACCTCCTCAAAGAAGCACCCCCCTGACTTCCCAATACAACATAGTAATCCCAGTCCCCCACCCTAGTGACTCTGTAGCAAATGACTCAAGTTATTCCCTTTGCAGCACTTATCAAGACTTTAATGACCTCATTGCTGTGGAGTGTAGGATCCAGATGGTGAAGACAATGTCTATTGGGTTGACCAATCATGGCCCAGTGTCTACACAGAGGAGATGCTCAAATACTGGTTGAATTAAAACAAAACAAATAAAACCCAAACACTTCTCAGGGCTGTTTCGAGGATGGCACGAATCAGCATGTGTAAAACACAGCCCCAGGTACCTGGTAGGTCCTCAATATACTCACACAATGTCCCAGGCAGCCTGAAGATTTCAGGCACTAGAAATGCACTCTCCTTTTCTCCTGGGTGTGGGGCAGAGGGGAGCATGAGAGGCCAGAGGGCAGGAAACACATGGAAGTACTCCTGACCACACTTGAAAGAATCTATTTACCTTTGTTTTCCTCCTTTTTTAAAATTTGTTTTTGCCATGTGTCTATTTTTAAAAAGCTGGAAGAGCACGGTGCAAGATTGATAGCTTCAGAGATTCAGCCCTTTTTTGTCCCTCTAGCAGCCCTCCCTTGCCTTGATCAGCCACCTGTTCTCAGACGCTTGCATCTGCCCAGCCCCTGGCTCTCCCTGCCATCAGTGAGCTGCCTGGGGCCCCTGGCCAGGCCAGGCTGTGTTCCTGCCCCCAGGACAGCTTTGAAGCCAGGAGCTGTCGCTGCTTGTTTGTTTGTACCAAGGCACTATGAATGGCAACAGATCATGAATAAGAAACAGGCACCTGATGACAGAGCAGTCATCTCCAGCCAGCACCGACCTCTGCCAGCAGCCATCTGTACACTCCAAGCAGCCTGCCTCCAGGAGAGACAGCAGGGTGCAGGGCACAGGGTGCTGAAGTTGTAGGGAGAACCCGCATCAGCTCAGTAAGCAGGGATCAAGCCCCTCTGTGTGCCAGGAACTATGTCTGGGTTCCGGCCCTGGCTCTGCCACTAAGCCAAGAGACAGGTAAGTTCCTTAACTTTTTGGCTCTTCAGTTTTATCGCCTATTAAGTAGGTATAATAATAATTCCAAATGGATACCTTTTATTCTTGATAAAGGTCTTTTCCATTAGTGATTTCATTTGGCTTATACTCAGTTGTTCAACAAATATTTTCTGAGTGCCTACCTGGTGCAGGCGCCAAGCGTGGCATAGCAGAGGAAGTAACCGAAAGAGCTAAGGTATTGGCCTTCATTGAGCTTGCATTGTAGTAGAGGAGAAAGACATTCATCAAGTTGTTAATTGCAGTTGTGATAAGTGCTACACAATCTACAGAGGGACTGGTACTCAGGGCACGAGAACTGGAGATTGGAGGGTGTGACCTTGATGGTCTCCTGGGGAAGTGATGCTTGAGCTGACACCTGAAGAACTAACGGCTTTAATTGAAGGGAGGAGGGAAGAACATTCTGGGTAAAGGAAACAGCTTAGACAAAACCCAGATAGCCCAGAGCCAATGAGGGCCTGAAAGGGATCCAGTGTTTCTGGATGGTGTGGAGTGGATGGAAATGAAGTGGGAGCCATTTGCAGGGACCAGACCTGCAGGCTCTTGTCGGCAGAGGTGAAGAGGAATTGTGTCTTCATCCAAGCACAATGGGAAGACATTGACCACTTTAATCAGCGTGTCTTAAGATTGAATTTGATGCTTTGCAAGGTCCATTCTGGCTGCTGCATAGAGAGCATTTGGGAGGTGTCTGAGGGGAAGCAGGACACGAGAGGCTGTTGCAGTTGTCCCAGAGGGAAATGAGGGCAGGGCTGGAGAAAGCATCACGGTGGCCTGGGCTGCCATTCACCAGTGGGGAGACAGGAATTCCCATCCCCACTCTAAAGATAAGAAAATCAAGCTTCAGAAAGGAAAAATGGTCCCCACAAATAGCCAGTGATGGAACAAGGACTCATGTTTGACCCCCAGGGATCCAGGGGTGGGTGTCATTATTTAGGTGAGTGCCGGGTGGCTCTGAGTAAAGACTGGTCCCCGAAGCCAGGGAGGACCTCTTTCCTAAGGCTTTTGCCACTAAAGGTGATGAGAGCAGGCTCCAGTTTGACTCCTCCCTTCTCAACAAACGCTGAGCCTTCAGCCAAAGCCCAAAGGGGCCAGCAGTGGCCAGAAGGAGACCAAGCTCGAGGACCAGCTACAGACAGGACCTGGAAGGTGCATTTGTGAGCTTTGGTAGCACAGAGACCTGGCACAAACTCTGCCTCTACCACCTTCTGGCTATGTGCCCTGTGAGCTTGCCTGTGGCTTCCTGGCATCCAACCTAAGCTACATAGCATTACACCTAGGGCATAAGCCTTTGTAACCTAGGCTGGATACACTGAGGTTGTTAGGACCCCTTTGACAGATTCTCAGCTGTCCTGTCTCTCCAAGGCTGTCCTCTGGCGGGACAGACTCAACATCATGGCTAAAAGGGGGTTTATCCTCCCTGTACTGGGGCATTAAGGCATAGGCACTGGCGTGGTCAGTGAGGAGGATTATTTTCTCAGTGCTTTGTTTTAACATAACACCATAAGGTGATAATAAAACGAAAACTGACTTTGAGTTGAATTGTTTTTAAATTCCCTACAGAAAATGCAACTCTTATTGCCTGGACCTAGAGCAGATGGCTTCCACCACCCGGCCCCATGGCATGCCATGATCTCTCTCCCACCTTCTTCCCGCCTATGTCAGGTGCCAAGGCTTCCCCACTCCCTGCCACTGCCACCTTCTCTGGGGAGGAGAGGAGTAGCTTGCCATGATTCTTTGGGGGTACTGAGGTAATAGGGTCATATGTTCTTTCATTTGCTGATTCAACAAATAATTATGAAGCCCCTCTGTGTGTCAAGATCAGCAATAGATGTCGTGAATACAGGTGTACATGAGACATGATGCTGCCTCTGAGGTCTCATTTACTTCTTCATCCAGTATTATATTAATTGAGCACCTACTGTGTGTGGGGCCCTGTGCTGGGCATGGGACACTGTGGCCCCCTACGTCAGGTAATCTAACAGGATGGTTCTGCTTCCTGGAGGAGATGCTTCAGCTCTCCTTTGCAGGGCAGGTAGAAGAGAGCCAAGAGGGGAAGTGGCAGGGTGTCTTCTAGATGGAGGAATAGACATGGGTAAAATCTCAGAGGTGTGAGACAACTCCAAGTCCAGGAAACCTCAAGTAGTTCTATGTGGTTGGAGTGAAGAGTCCATAGGAGCAGGGCCAGACATCAATACAGATCATAAAAGGCCTTGAATGTTATGCTAACAAGTGGGACTTTTTATGGAAGGCCATGGGAGAGTCAATGAAGGGCTTCAGGGCAGGTTGAGAAAAGGGATTAACAGATGGGTACAAGTATCATCAGATATTACAAAGATCTGGCTACAGGGTGGGGAATGGACTGGAATCCATGAGACTAGAGACAGAGAGACCAGGTAGGAAGCTGTTAGGAGGCTGGAACTGATGCCAGGGGAATGGAGAGGAGGACTTACCCAAAAGACATCAGGAAGCTGAAATCTACAAGAGGTGGTTGATATGGTTTGGCTGTGTACCCACCCAAATCTCATCTTGAATTCCCATATGTTGTGGGAGGGACCCAGTGGGAGGTACTTGAATCACAGGGGCAGGTCTTTCTCATGCTGTTCTCGTGGATAGTGAGTAAGTCTCATGAGATCTGATGGTTCCTATAAGGGGGAGTTTTCCTGCACACACTCTTTTTTGCTTGCTGCCATCCATGTAAGACATGACTTGCTCCTCCTTGCCTTCTTCCATGATCCTGAGGCTTCCCCAGCCACGTGGAACTGTAAGTCCAATTAAACCTCTTTCTTTTGTAAATTTCCCAGTCTTGAGTATGTCTTTATCAACAGGATGAAAATGGACTAATACAGTGGTGTATCAGTTAGCTATAGCCAGAAAATGCTGCATAGCAAACCACTCCAAACTCAGTGACTTAAAGCAGCAATAATTTATGGTCACATATCTCTAGATAAGCTAAGAATTGGTTGATCCTGGCTGGGCTCTGCTGGACAGCTCTGCTGAGCTGTGCTCGACTTGCTTCTGCATCTGCAGTTGGCTGATTTCAGCTGGGCTTGATTGGGGTGGTTTGGTGCTGCTCTGTGTATCTCTTCTCCTCCTGGAACCAGTGGGCCAATCTTGGTGTATTTTTCTTATGGCAACAGGGGCAGAGTCCCAAGAGAACAAACCCAATCAGGCAAGCCCTTTATCAGCCTTTAATTATGTAATTCCCACCAATATTAAATTGGCTACGTCATGTGGCTGAACCCAAGGTGAAGGGATGGGAGCAACATTCCACCTTTTTAGAGGAAGAACTGCCAAATCACATAGCAAAGGGCATGGACACAGGGAGGGGTGAAGAACTAGGGCAAGTCATGCAATTTCCTGGACCAGGTAAGAGGTTGGAACAGAAGAGTAGAGAGAAAGGGAGTTCATGAGGGTTTGTTTGTTTGTGTGTTTGTTTGCCAAGAGCCCAACTGTCTCCAAAACTTGAGCTCGGCCCCCTTCATACCCCACAGCCATACTTGGCTGGGTCCAACCCCTTCAGGAATTAAGCCTGAGGCAGGGGTCCTCTCAGATGCAATGCCTATGCAGCCTGGCTACCCTGCTCAGGATGTTCTAGGGAAAGAGCCACCCCTAGGCCCCTGTCCCCCATCTAGACTCTCCCTAGTCTCTCTGACAGCCCTGCTCTGGCCGCCCCCCGAGGCTGCATCACTGAAGGACTAGCTTTCCTTTCTTATCCAGAATGTGTTAGTTACACACTCCAGAGATTTGTTTCCCTCCATGTGGGCAGAAACAGCTGCACAATTGCTTTCAATCATGTAAACAGAGGGCTGGGTGGGAAAAGAGGTGTGTGTTTGCAGGCAGGAGGAATCCATTGCTTCTGTCCTCTGAATTCCCTCTTCATCTCTGCACCCACCTCTCTTCTCTTGCTGCCATTCCAGACCATCCACCTTGCATTCTCCAACTGCAGAACAAATAGGAAGGAGATTTAGCCTCTCCAGAGGGCAACCCTGAAGGAAGGCGGCAGAAATGGCCTGTACCCTGGCTAGCCTGACCAGGTGACCTGGGAGAAGTCACCTCTCCTTTATGGATCTCAGTTTCACCCCTATAACATAGTAATATTCATCTAGGGAACATTGCATGTTTATTAACATTGCATGTTATTTTAACAGATGCTTGTATGGTGCTTACTAAGCCCTTTGCAAATATTAACTCACTTAATGATCATAACAGCAATTCAAGGCATCATCATTTTGCAGAGAGGAGACTGAAGCACAGAGAGAGGTTAAGTAATCTTCCCAAGGGCACACAGCTGGGAAATGATCAAGCCAGGGTTTGAACCCAAGCTATTTGGTACCAGAGTCCACATTTAATCATCCTATTATGCTGCTACTTCCTTTCCTGGCCTCTCTGAACTTCTAGAAGTTCAGCAACCTGGCCTATTGGAATCATGCCTGTCCTGTGTCCTTTATTTCCTCTGAATGGGTATTGTGGATTAAATTGTGTCCCTCTGGAAGATATGTTCAAGTCTTTTTTTTTTTAACTCTTAAGTTCTGGGATACATGTGCAGAATGTGCAGGTTTGTTTCATAGGTATACACATGCCATGGTGGTTTGCTGCACCTATCAACACCTCATCTAGGTTTCAAGCCCTGCATGCATTAACTGTTTGTCCTGATGCTCTCCCTCCCCTCACCCCCACCCACAGGCCCTGGTGTGTGTTGTTTCCCTCCCTGGGTCCATGTGTTCTCATTGTTCAACTCCCACTTATGAGTGAGAACATGCGGTGTTTGGTTTTCTGTTCCTGTGTTAGTTTGCTGAGGATGATGGCTTCCAGCTTCACCCATGTCCCTGCAAAGGACATGATCTCATTCCTTTTTTATGGCTGCATAGTATTCCATGGTGTAACATATGTTCAAGTCTTAACCCCCAGTACCTGTGAATGTGACCTTACTTGAAAGTAGGGTCTTTGCAAATGTGATCAAGCTGAGATGCAGTCATACTGGGTTAGAGTGGGCCCTAATCCAGTGTCTTTATATGAGAAAGGAAAGGGAGATTTGGAGACAGACATGGAGACACACACAGGGAAGACGGGCCTGTGAAAATGTAGGCAGAAGTTGAGGGATGCAGCTACAAGCCGCAAGATGACAAGGATTGCCAGCAACTGCCAGAAACTATGAGGGAGCAAGGAACGGTTCTTCTGCAAAGACTTCAGAGGGGGTGCGGCCCCACTGGCACCTTGATTCCAAACTTCTAGCCCCTAGAAATATGAGAGAATAAATGCCTGCTGTTTTGATCCACTCAGTTTGTGGTCATTTGTTCTGGGAGCCCCAGGAAACTAATACAATGGGGTAAGAAAATCTTGAACCCTGCAAGAAGAGGCAGCTCTCAGCCTTCTCCACACACACCATTCACATCTCAGGTCCTCTGTCTCCCGCCGCCTCTCATGTCCTCTTCATGCCTTGTATCCACTCAACGAGGCTGATGTTGTTCTCCCAAAGAGTTTTGGTCCTAAAATGTAAACTCCAGGCTTGGGACAGTTTAGTCAAAAGGATGACCAGTGGATACAGATTTCTGGTCCCATATTCACTGGGAGACAGGGATCTTGAACTTTGTGGGGGACTGAGAATTGGACTTTGGGAGCCTGGGGATGTGTGGGGGTGGTGGAGGTTAGAATTCTAAGTGGCTATGTCCCCAAGCCCCGGTCCCCTATCTCCAAGGAACCAGGACTCTCTGAGCTGAAAAGTGACTCATAGCCACTCTAAGAGGCATGAGGTCATGTGGCATTGTTGCAAGGATGCTAGACTTGGGAGTCATGGAGAACTGAGTTTGAATCCCAGCTCTGCCACTTCTTGGCTATAACAAAAGGCCAGTCACTTCACCTCTCAGGCTCAGTCCCCACCCCCTGTGGAGCGGGGCTGATGGTACCTGCTGCACTGGGTGATTATGAGGGTTAAATAAAATAATGCATGCAGAAAGGCTTCAGGGAACTGTTGTGTGGGACAAAATCTGGTTGGGAACCTGTGTGCCAGGTTCCTGGAAATCTGTGTCTTACTCATCATCACTTTCCCCAAGCACTGGCTCCAAGGCCCGGCTCAAGGTGAGCAAGTGTAAGTATCGAACTGAAGGTAAGCTTTGTCTCATCCTTGGTTAGTTCTTGTATGACAGAGGCACCTTTCCATTGCCCAACCTATCATTTTCTCCTCAGCCTATGACAGCAGTTTTGCTTCTCTCTGGAGACTGATCCAACACCCCAGCCGGCCTTCAGAGGTAATCCAGGCAAAAGAGCCAAGCCTGAGAAGTTCATTTGCCCGTGTCTAGTTCACCTTCCTCTCACCTCCTCCATTCCCTCTGCCCAGCAGTGCCCCCAAATTCCCCCTCCAGAATGTTCTGTAAGGTTCTTTTGCTGGGGCTTCCCTTTCAACTGTCTGACACCTTCATGGATGGGGAAGTCCTGAGACTTCAGGTAGCATGTTTCATGAAGTTCTTGGGGGAGGATTCAAAACTCTTTTGGAACCCTAAGGTGTGACTGCATAATGGGGAATCACCGGTTCGTGGACTTCTGGCTAAGATCACATATCATCTGTTACCCCAGCTGGGAGTTCTTGCACCCCACCTGACATCTGTGCTCCCTTTTGCCATTGCATCCACCCACTACCCCTATCCTATCCTCAGGCTCCTCTCTCCTTAGGCAGAGAGTCCAGAAGAGGAGCTGATCATCTGTCCCAGATGAAGTCTCTTGTGTGGAGAAGGAGGTAGGGTGGAGAGGTGGCATCAGACAGACCTGGGTTCCAACTTTGGCTCCTCCACGTCCTGTGTGGCCTAAGGAAACTCACATCACCTCTCTGAACTCATATTTGAAATGAACATAGCATAGCATCCACCTCCCAGTGTTTGGTACAGAACAAGTGAGATGCACTTCTTCCAGGCTATGTGTGCGGTGCCCAGCTCACAGTGACAGCTATAAAAAGCCAATAAGATATGGTGGAGTTTCTGGTGTTGGGATCACTGTGAATTTGAATCCCTGCTCTGTCATTTCATGGCTCTGTACCTTCAGCAAGTCATTCTGCCTCTCCAAATCACAATTTCTCTGTAAACCTGGAAGAAAGGCCCTCTTCTTGAGGATTTTTATAAGGCTTAAATGAGATGTGTGATCATTTGCTTCATCCTGTACCTCTGAAGCATCTTTCAACTTTGAACTCTTTAACTCTAGGCTCTGAATTTAGATTTTGCAGTCCTTAGAGTTCAGTTCGATACTTACACTTGCTCACCTTGAGCCGGGCCTTGGAGCCAGTGCTTGGGGAAAGTGATGATGAGTAAGACACCGATTTCCAGGAACCTGGCACACAGGTTCCCAACCAGATTTTGTCCCACACAACAGCTGGCCACTGACTTCCTTGATTATAGCAAGCCCCTGGCTCTCTGGGCTACGCAACTTTGTATCTCCAAAGGCCAGACCTCCAGTCTGATGCCCCCAGGGGCTGCACCTAGAATCCTAGCAATTTCCCGTGTGGCTTTGGCATGGCCAGGAGCAGCAAGGGATGGCTTGGGACTCTAAGGGTGAATAGGCATGGCCAAAGGCCCCGGCAGAGGACCTGCCCATGACCACGGTCACCAATACTGTCTGTTCACTACACCGTGGCCTCATGGGGGAGAATGGATTGGCAGCTTGTAACACTTGGCTAAAAAATAAACTTGCTGGGGGGCAGGGAGATATAGAGGGGCCAGCTCCTGCACAGGCAGTAGGTACCCCTGGCCCAGGCAGACTCTGCACAGTGTTGAAATACCCTGGAGGCAGCCCCACTCCCCAGGGAGGAGCTGCCCGCAGGACTATTATCACAGGCCAGGCCCTTTCCTTCAGCCCCAGCAGGGATTAGCTGAGGCTGCTAAGTGGCCTCCAGCTTTCTCCTGTGCTCCGGAGAAGGGGGGAGGGAAGGGCGAGGGGTGGGGAAACAGCACCAGCGGTGTGTGCGTATGGGGTGATTGTCATGGTTACGCTCTGACAAAACAAATGGCTCGGCTTCCTGCAGGCCACCTAAACAGCTATCGCAATGTGGGCATTGATCAAGCCAGCTGCCAGGGCAGCGGGCGCAGGACTTGGGCACTGGAGCCCAGCCCCGGACCGCACCTCCAGCAGTGCTGGGTGCAGAAGGCAGTCACTGTGGCAGTGGAGAGACAGAGTGTGTACCCAGACACGTGTTGCTTCTGGGGTAAGGTAAGGGCTGGCCCCACTTGTGTCAGGAGGAGAGGCTGGACAAGGGGGCTGCTCTGGGTGGGCAAGGGCATGCATGAGTGTGTGTGTATGTGTGTGTGTGTGGTGAGTTTGTGTGTCTATGGGCATGTGTGTCAGGGTGTGTACACTGTGTGCAGGCACCATGGGGAGGAGCCCAGGATGCTTCAGCATAAGAAGTGAGGGAGCACGGCCACATGTTGCTACTCAGGTCCAGCTCTCTCTCTCTCTTTCTCTCTCTCTCTCTCTCTCTGTCTGTCTCCTCTATTTCTCTCCCTCCCCACACCTTCTGCTCCCTCTTCTCTTTCTCGTTTGCTTTCTGTGTCTGTTTCTCTTTTTTCTGTGTGTGAGTCTCTGCGTCTCCTTCTCTCTGTGTCTCTGTCTCTCTCTTCTCTGTCTCTGCCTCCTTCCTCCCTCTCTCAACCTTCCGTCCCTGCCACCTGTTTCCACCACTTCCTGGTCAGTCCCCCATCATCCCTCATCTGTCCTCCAGAGCTCTGGGACAGTCAGGAGCTCTGCAGGGTGCCCACCCCGGCAGCCGGGCTCATGCCTGCTGCCCTTCGGATGCCCCGCAGCTTGTGACCATCCCCAGAGCCACCGGCCAAGCGCACACCCTTTCCTGGGCCCCGTGTCTCCTGCAAGGTAAGAGGGGAAGGAGAAAAGGTCCTCGGGCAGAGGGAGGCGGCTAGTGGAGAGGAACTCAGCAGCGGGTGCAGTGTGGCGCCTGCTAACGCATCAAGCCTCCGCTGGAAGTTCCACCATAACGTCTGCGGCAGCCCCAACAGTTCCACCCCATGCTCCCGCCGCCAGCACCACAGCAGCAGAAGGAGGCCTGTGGGGCGGGGGCCAGAACCTTTCCCTCCTCCCTTGTGAAGAGCAACAGGCGTCACACCATCCTGCCTCTCCCACTAACCCCGTTCCTTCTTTTGCTTTTTCTCTCTTTCTTTTTTCTTTTTTTCTTTTTCTTTTTCTTTCCCTCTCTCTCTCTTTCTCTTTTCTTTCCCTCTCTTTCTTTCTCTCTCTTTCTTTCCTCTTTCTTTCCTCCCCCCCTCCTGTCCTTCCTCACCTCCTTCCTTCTTTTTTTTTTTAGACTTAGGAAGTAAGTCTTCTCTGCTGAGGCGCAGCCCCTTCCCTGGGCTCACCTGTCTAAACCCAGCCAGCTCATGGGGACTGGATGAGGCTCAAAGGGGTCTGGATGAGCTCTGGTCCTCCTGCTCCTGGGAAGAGGTGGTGAGGCCACGAGGCTCTGTGGTCAGCTGGGTTGGCCGGTGGGGCTGAGCACATGTGCATGTGTGTGCGTGTGATGCATGCAGGCATATGCTCTGGAAAGGTATATTAGGGCATGTGTGTGTGTAAGGGGATTACCTGGAGGGTAGGGACGTGTATCAGGGAACTACATGAGTTGGTAAGCGGGTCTGTGTGTGTATATAAATGTGTTTATGTGTTTGTGGGTGCATGTGGGGGACAGCCTGTGTTTGCTGCTGTGCAGGGATTTAAGAGTGCAGTGGCATACGTGTGTGTGTGTGCACACGTGTGCACATGCAGAGAATTGTGAATTGAACTTGACCCAAAGGTTGCTGGGCAGGGTCCCCAAAGTCTGATATGTGGCTGTGGGGCCCTCATCACCCAGCCTTGGCTGGCATCTGTCTGCAGGGATAGTGCTTCAGTTGTCTCCAATCCAGCCCCATCCAGGTGATGGTGCAGGGCTGGTGGTCACTGTGCCCGGGTGGGTGGCCTGCAGACCCCGCTGCCTTGCTGGCTTGAAATGTGCCAAGGCTCCTGACCTGGAAATGGCTCAGGCTCTGAGCAGCCTCCTCAGCTTCAGGGATTAGGAAACTCAGGATCTGTGACCTCACAGAAAATGGGGTGAAGACCAGCCCCAGATCTGGGCCAGACACAGCTCTCAGAAGGTGCTCTAGACACTGGCGATTAGGCTGTTAGTAAAGTTGTCCCAGCTGGGAGGAGGAGGTAGAAGACAGGCAGCCCCACCCAGGGTGATGACACCAGTGTTCTGTTCCAAGGAGCTAGGACACCCACTCAGCCATCCCTGTGGCCCCTACTCACCTGGCAGCCCCTGGGCCCAGAGGGAAGAAGCACTTTTGTGCTTCCTCTGTCTCACTCATTGCGGCTTTGCTCCAGGCTCTGCTCTGAGCCAGCACCTTCACTGACTGGCTGGCCTCTTGTTACCAATGATGCGAATGCTGGTTATGGCTCTGTGAGAGGCCAGCTCCATGGGGACAAGGGACAGCTCTGAGGAAAGGAGGGCAGTGGAAGAGGCACCCAGGGGCTCAGGGGCAGCACTCCTCCAGGCCACTGGCCTGGGCTCCTTTTCGGATACCGGTTGTCCTCTCTGCTAAATACCTACCTGGGTTTCTCTCAGTACCTCGATGGTTCCCTCTACAACACAACCTCCAGTGACCAATGACCAGGCTATACAGACACAGGTTTCTCGTGGTCTCACAGGCGTCCTTACTCCAGTCAGCCTGGGAAGGGGCTTGAGCAAGGCCAAGAAGAGGGTCACCTAAACAGGAAGCTGACAGACATCCCTGGGGGAACTGGGAACAGCCCAGTGGGGTCACTGGACTGAGTATGACTCCAGGTCACCAGGGGTGCACAAGTCTTTTCATCCTATGAAACCCTCTGGGTTCCTGGATTCCTTAGGGAGAGGGGATTGGGATCAGCGGTGTTCTGTGTGGGGCTAGGCAGGCTTCCTGAAGGAGGTGACACTAGAGTGGGGATTTGGAGGAAGCAATGGATGGATGTGGCTACGTGGGTGGACAGAGAGGAGCAGGGAAGTGTTTCCCACATGACTGGAGTGTGAGTGCAGGCAGGGCTGGGAGGGGCAGGAGGTCTTCGTCGATCAGTGTCAGTTTGAATGAACAGACAAGAAAGGGTGGAAATAGGGAAAGGAATGAAAACCATTGGATCACTGGGCACCCACTTCATGCCGGGCTCTGGGCGGGATGTTGGGTCTCTGTCCTCAAGAGGCTTGCAGTCTCAAGTGGGGAGACCAGTGGTCATCAATTACCCAAGCTTATGCAAAATAACACTCAGGAGAAGAGCTCCTGGATTTGAAGTACAGAGGCAAGGGCTGGGTCAGAGACACATCTTTACTGAGTCAACTGCTTATGCATCAAAGCAGGGTAGGGCAAGTTTGAACCTGGAGGAATTTTTGTCTTCGGCGTCTGGTCACTTGCCTCTCTATAGTCCTGGCCCCAAGGATGAGCCTGCAAAACTAGCAGAGAAGGAACAGTTAGACACGGGGGTTGGGGAAAAAGGGACAAAGAGTAGTATCTAGTTTCTTTCTTGCCTTGTGTCATTCCCTTACCTGGTGCCTTACCCATGGGGTTTTATTTATTTGTTTATTTATTTTTGAGACGGAGTTTCACTCTTGTTGCCCAGGCTGGAGTGCAATGGCATAATCTCGGCTCATTGCAACCTCCGCCTCCCAGGTTCAATCAATTCACCTGCCTCAGCCTCCCAAGTAGCTGGGATTACAGGCATGCGCCACCACGCCAGGCTAATTTTGTATTTTTAGTAGAGACGGGGTTTCTCCATGTTGGTCTGGCTGGTCTCAAACTCCCAGCCTCAGGTGATCCGCCCGCCTCAGCCTCCCAAAATGCTGGGATTACAGGCGTGAGCCACCATGCCTGGCCTCCCATGAGGTTTTACTAATCTCTACTTTACAGGTGATAAAACTGAGCCTTGGAGAGCTCAAAGAGCTAGCCATAGCAAACAGCAGTGCCACCCTCTAGAAGAGAACTTAAGACCGCTCCATGCATGGAGATTGTTACAGCAGGATTTAGCTGAGCAAAGCTGGATCCTAGGGGCCCAGAGGAGGGAGCAATCACTCCTAGATAAAGGGGTGGGGAAAGGCTTCAGGGAGGAGGTGGATTTGAAGGGACCCAGCAGGATGAGTAGGTTTCAAAACACAGAGATGGGATCACAGGGCTCTGGGTTGAGGGAGGAACGTAAACAAGGGTGCAAAGTTGAGGCTCACAGAGGTCTGGGGAAGAGCACATATTCTAGTCTGGAACACAGAGTCAGAGTGGAAGAGAAATATGGAATCAGGCTGCAAAGGGGGATTGTGGGGCAGAGCTGAATTTGACTTGAGCAAGTCAGGCTTAGTTAAGACTATGAACAGTCCCAGAGCAGGGAAGCACTGTGGTCAGATCAAGATCTCAGGAAGACAAATTAACAAGCCGGAGAAATTGAAATCTCACCTCTTGAATCCTCACTGGGGTCTGGAAGGATCCTAGTCCCCAGTCTGAAAACCCTTTGCTAGATCGTGCCTTGTGAATCTTCCTAAGGCAAGGGTCCCCGGGTGTCTCAGCACAAAGCTCTTCTCCCTATTCCCATGACCACACTGAGGATCAAACTGCTGGGCGCAGGACTCTCTGCCAAGAGGTTCCTTCCATGGGTGCCACTGTGGAGACAGAGACAGGACCCAGGGCCAGGGCAGGCAGCTGGAGTGATGGTCCCAACCCAGCCTAGAATGTGGCCATTGAGGGAGTGGCTGGAGGGCAGGAGATGGGTCTACCTGGTTCGCCGTAGTGTCCCCCCTTCCTTATTCAGGCCCCATGGAGGAGTCTGCTTAATCATTATCTGTGACCCCATAGATGTGAGGTTGTAGGTTGGTTTGTTTGTTTGATGGAGTTTTGTTCTTGTTGCCCAGACTGGAGTGCAATGGTGCGATCTCAGCTCACTGCAACCTCCGCCTCCTAGGTTCAAGTGATTCTCCTGCCTCAGCCTCCTGAGTAGCTGGGATTACACGTGTGCACCACCAAGCCTGGCTGATTTTTTGTATTTTTAGTAGAAACAGAATTTTCCCATGTTAGCCAGGCTGGTCTCGAACTCCTGACCTCAGGTGATCCGCCCACCTCAGCCTCCCAAAGTGCTGGGATTACAGGTGTGAGCCACCATGCCTGGCCAAGGTTGTGGGTTTTTTAAAATGTCACCCTAATAGAGAACATGAATAGACTGTCCACTTACAAAAATAGTCCCTGAATAAATGTCTGTTCTTGCTCAGAACCAGCGTTGATCCCTGCCCTTCACCCAATACCCATGTCCATCAGTTTCTCCGTCAGGTGGGGTAAGCAGCTGATTATACAAAGCCAAAGGATTGCACGGTGAAACTGACATCATGTGAAAGTTGTGGGAGTTAGTGAGGCCAATAAAAGAGGACATTGGAGGACTCCTAGTCCTACACAAGGCCATAGATAAATGAGAACCTGGCATTTAGGCCAGAGAATGACAGAAGAGAATATGGACAACAATGAGTTCATGATAAGAAACTTTAATCATTATGCTGTGACAGTGAAATATGACCTTTTTAAAAATGTCATATCATGCTAGCATATAATTTTGTTCAGGAAAACCATGCCCTGCTAAACCAATCAATATTTGATTTGTCCTTTGAGGACTGAATGTTTTGGCACATGGTTGTAACTATAATCTTATTTTGGTCCAACATAAGATTCTATTTTCATATTTTTAGTCTCATTTCTCAAAATGAAATCCCAACTGAAATCTTTTCTTCATTCACCCTTTCCTATGACACGTTGGTCCCTGTTCTAAGTGGATTCACTTACAGTGGGCTTTTTCTGGTCAAATTATTGGGTTAACATGGGGATCTCTCATGATGAGTGTTTAATGCTTGTAGAGTTTATGAATGAATGACTATGGAGTTCTTTCCAGAAACATTCACTTTTGCCTTTCAGGCCTCTTGCTTCTGCATTGCCTGCCTCGCCTCAGGTCATTCATTAGTTTATTCAACATTTAATGAGCACCTGCTGATTGTCAGGCTCTCTTCTAAGGCACTGGGAATGCAATTGTTGACAAAATATACAAAGATCTCTGTCTTCCTAGAGCTTATATTCTAGTGGACCCACTAGAATCTCACCTTCCTCCACCTCTTACTCCCTTTGGATTCCATGGATTCTATTCCTGGGACCATAACCTTTGCTCAAAGACCCAAACATTCATGGCTGTACTAGCCAATTAGATTAGGTACGCTGCAGTAAAAAAGCAGCAACGTTTTAATTCCTGCTCTTGCCACATGTCCAAAGTAGGCCATGCCTCTAACGGAGGCTCCTTGGGGGCACATTCCTCCATGATCGCTGTGGCAGAGAACATGACATGGGCAAGCACACATTGGCTTTGAAAGCTTCCACCCGGAAGTGACACACGTCGCTTCCACACATTTCATTGGCTGAAGCCAGAGGCACATCTAGGCCTTCAAGGAAGCTGGGAGCTGCAGCTTACCACGCACCCAGAGGAGGAGAAGGCAGAAGATCTGTACAATGGCATGAAGATCACATGCAGCCTTATTTAAGAGCGGGGCATCATAGCCTTGATCAGAATACTTATGGGAAATAGGGGAGAAAGGACAGGTCATCTTGGGTTGAGTCCCTTCAAGGATCTTAGCCCTCCTTCTCTGACAACTAGCACTCAGGGCTGACCAGCAGATCTGAATGCCTGGTGGCCAGCAGGATTGGCCTCTGCCACTCTCAAGCCTCAGCACAGCAAAGCAGCAGGTCCCCTATTCACAGAGGAAGCTCTGCCCTGGGAGCTCCAAACCTCTTGTGTTGTTTCCCCTCCGAGCCTCAGTCTCCTGATCCTTAAAATGGGATAATAATCCATATTTTGCTCCTATTCATTGAGCCCTAATTAATTCATGGATGTGAAAGTGCTTTAATTATAAATTGCTTTCTATGAGGCATGGAGGCTCATTATGATTACTTTCATGACTCGGTGGTGGATTTTTTTTTTCTTTTTTTTGGTAGTGGGACAGAGTCTTGCTCTGTCTCCCAAGCTGGAGCACAGTGGTATGATCATATCTCACTGCAGCCTGGAAGTCCTGGGCTCAGGCAATTCTCCTACCTCAGCCTCCCAAGAAGCTGGGATTACAGGTGTGCCACCACACCTAGCTAATTTTTGTGTATGTGTGTAGAAATGGTCCCTCTATGTTGCCCAGGCTGGTCTCAAACTCCTGGCCTCAAGCAATCCTTCCACTTCAGCTTCCCAAATGGTAGGATTACAGGCATGAGCCACCCTGCCCAGTCTCAGTGGTGAATTTGAAAGGGTAAGCTGGTCAGGGGCTACAGTCTCTTCACTGCTTACAATTCCATCATTTTTAATCCTTTCCTTTGAATTCTTGAAGACTTTTCTAAGATACCCCATTTCTAAGAGATTCCTTACAAGCCTATCAGGAAGTCTGGCCTTGATTAGCTTTATCCCCACATCCCACCTTCCCCTACACAGGGCAAAGCCACCAGCTCACCTTCACAGTCAGCCAGGCACTGTGCCTGGCGCTTTACGCACAGTCCTATTTCTCATCATCATGAGGCAGTGAGGCGAGCTCTACTTCTGTGCCCTTTTATAGATCAGAAAACTGAGGTCAGGGAGGTGAAGTAGCTTGCCTGTGTCACCCAGTGCTACAAGTCAAAGCCTGGCTTTGAGCCTAATTCCTAGAGCCTGAGGAGCTCCTGATGCCCAGGCTGGCTGACGAGGGGGACTCTGCAGCTGGCCTCCATTCTCTGCTTCCTTGTCCCTGGTTGGTTTAGTCTGTGTTGCTGACAACCCCATGTTGTACCTGGGACTCTCAAAGAGAGGGCTTTTCTCTTGCTTCTGTGGATGTGGGATACCGTTACCATGGATTTTGCTATGGCACAGTGGTAAATGCAGAGGCACTGGAATGGAAGTGGCCGGAGTTCAGTTCCCAGAGTCATCCCTTCCTAGCTTTATGACCTTGAGCAGTTTTACTAACCTCTCTTATGTTCACTTAGATCACCCGTAAAAAGAAAGAAAGATTGCACTTACAGGGTTATGAGGGATCCATGTGATCATCCACATAACTTTCTTAGCACAGTGCCTACGACCCAATGGAGGAGTTTGTGCAAAGTGTTGGAAACCTCTAAACCCTAAAACCCTGCCTGCTTAAACCTGGTTGGCAATGGGAAACTCGGTATCCTAAATACAGCCTCTCCAACTGTCTCTCCCTTCCCTCTTAACCTTCAGCTGGTTCTGCACCAGCTGGAGCCCAAGAAGAGGAGCAATACCAAGCTTGCCTGAGGTTTTCCTGCAGTAAGATGCCCCATGAGGTCCATTCTGAGGCCTCTTTGTGTGTCCCTTGTGTTCCAGTTTTGGTTTTTTGTTTTGTTTTTGTTTTTGTTTTTTGAGACAGAGTCTCACTCTGTTGCCCAGCCTGGAGTGCAGTAGTGCGATCTTAGCTCACCGCAAGCTCCACTTCCCAGGTTCAAGCGATTCTCGTACCTTAGCCTCCCAAGTAGCTGGGACTACAGGTGCCTGATGCCCTGCCTGGCTAATTTTTGTAGTTTTAGTAAAGGCAGGGTTTCACCATGCTGGCCAGGCTGGTCTCAAACTCCTGAACTTAAGCAATCCATGCACCTCAGCCTCCCAGAGTGCTGGGATTACAGGCGTGAGCCACCGTGCTCGGCCTCCAGTGGCATCTTGTTGAAATGACTTCGAAGTGGGAGTCTTCTGTAGTGTGCTGACTTGGTAGGAGAGAAAGCCAGGGTACTGATCTACTGTCTCCACTCAAAACATGGGGAAGATGCTGTCTCCTTTCCCCACTCCTACCCCCACCTCCCCACTCCTAGAAAACACAGCAAAAGGGCAGAAGCCAGTGAGAGGTGGAGCCCTGGGGGTTTGCCGCAGTTGGTGTGGAGGGGTCACAGGCCCTGCGTAAGAGCAGCTGGCTGGCAGGTGCACTAACTCAGCCTGGGCACCTGGACCTCACTGGAAAGGAGCAGGCAGCAGGGGGGCGCCATTAACAACCCAGGATCTGGGGCCAGATGCTTGGATTCAAATCCTGGCTCTACACCCACTCACTGTGTAACCCTGAGGTTTTCTTCACCTTTCTAGGTCTTGGTTTCCTCTGCTGCAAAGTGAGGATGAGCTGCTTCATAGGGTCTTTCTGGGGATTCAGTGTGAAAATCCCTCTGGCACTCAGGAAACAGTGTCACCTCTGAGAAGAGACTAAGTAGTCAGACACACAGATCCCTTCAACTGGGCCGGGTGCATGAGGAATGAGTATACATCTTCAGTCCTGATGTGGGTTGTCTCTCAGAGCAGCTGAGACCCTGGACTGTCAATCTGAAGAGATGGGTGGCATGAATTCTCCAGGTGCACCTCCTCTTGTTGTTAGATAAAGATGCCAGGACCCAGAGCCCAGAGGGACCCCGTGGGAAGGACCTTCTCCAGGTCATTCATGTATTCATTCAGCAAATAAGTATAGAGGGTGATGAATCTCTGAAGGTGGAGTCCAAATCCCACCACCAGCTCCACCACTTACAAGTGTATTACCTTGACCAAGAAATGTAACCACGCTGGGCTTCAGTTTCCTCTTCTGCAAAATGGGGATAATAGCCTTGCCTTCTTGATAGGATTGTCCCGAGGGTTACTAGAACTAATTCATGAAAAGCACTTAGAATGCCACCTGGCATCTACTCATGGCTCAATATGTGTTAGCTGATATTTTTTGAAAACTGTTTTAGGCACCGTTCCATGTGCTAAGAACCATAACAAGGAAGAAGTACAGCTTTGACCCCTACCCCAGGGTCTTAAGACCCCACCAATCTTTACGCCCCACCAGCTGTGCTCCATCCAGGCCCAAGAGGTATAGCTAGACCATATGTGTGATGGCAGGGTCCCAGTCTGGGGTTCACATGCAGTTGGTGGCAGGACTTGTCCTCAGGCCAGGGGGCACTTTGACTCCCAGTGCAGTGCCCTCTGCCACCCCACAAAGCCTCTCTGTGGAGGGGGCGCATTGTGTACGGGGAAGCAGGTTGGCCCAAACTGCTCTGGGACCTCAGAGAGAAGGGAAGGCAATGAATGTATTCTTTAGCCAACATCTAGGCAGGGGGCCCTAGGATGGCTGGGTGGCAGGTCTGAGGACTGTAGGTGGCCAGAGCCCCCATGGGGTAATGCCAAAACTCAGATGCCCAGATGCAGTCATAGTGGGTAGGAGAGTGAAGCCGGGAGGATAACCCAAAGAGAAAAGGGAATGAAAGCAATAGCCAACATTTACTGCGGACCAGAAACTGGGGCAAGCATTTTATAGGGCAGTGTCTCCCTTGCAAGCCTCTCAATAACCCTAAGAAAGAGAAGACATTTTTACCCGCCCACTATACAGAGGGTGAAACTGAATTTCAAAGAAGCATCCAGTGAGAGAGCACTGGAGAAGGAAGAGGAAAGACAGGTTCCAGGGGCAGGAATTCACTTCCAAGCCTGTCATTTTACCACTTCAAGGTTTTGCAGGCAGGCACAGCACAAGGATTTACTCTTCAACTCCCTAGAAGCCCCACTGCAATGGAGTAGCTCTAGAGGGGCAGTGGCTGGATTCAGAAACAGCTCTCCCTGTGCGCCACCAGCCGGTGAGCCCCTCAGCACACGGGAAGCGGTGTGCGGGAGACAGGGACAAGGCTCGAAGCCACATAGAGAATTTACTTAGTGCTTTTCAGCGGAGCCACAGGGATGCTGGCAACTCTGCTGGGTGAGCTCAACTTGCAAACATGCCCCCGGAAAGGTGGGTGTACACTGAATTTGTGTAATACAGCCCAATTTTCCCAGCGATGTGTGGGTGCATTTCTGAGTGACCCTCAGTGAGCAGAGGCTCCAACGCAGGAATCTTACTGGGCCCCCAGTGGACAGGCATGGCGCAGTTTCTGTATATGTAAACCACTTCCTCGTTGATCTAATCCGACAAGCATCTTTTCACACGCTTAGCCCAGATAGATGGCCCTCATTTATCTTTTCAAATGTGGATGTGCCTATTTCTCCCTTCTTTAGCAGGCCCAAACACAGTCTCCTAGCTGGAAGCCCCAGACACCGTGGGTGGCTTGGCCCCAGCCTCCTGTCCAGACTGACTGTCCAGGACATCTCAACTGGCTGGACTCCAGGTCTCTCAGGCAGTGTGAGGACATAAAGCACCGAGAAGCCTGAGCATTCTGTGCCTTGACTACTCCCCCAACCCCCTGCCCCCACCAAAGGAGACTACAGCTATCTCCAGGATAGAATCTCATGGGCTCTGGGCTGAAATAAATTTCTCCCATTGTTAGATTCTTCAGACGAACCCGTAGCCAAGTCCTATATCCACCCCATGACACATTTCATTCTATTTATTTGGCCACTGACTCATTCATTCAACCAATAGAGCACATGCCATCCATTCATTGTTGAGCACCAACTATGGGCCAGACACTGAGGAGAGACAGAGTCTCCTGCCTCAAGTTCTGGGGGCTAACTGCTCCTGGTTGGGGTGGGTGGGGGACAGGACACAAGGCCTGAGGGCAGGGGCCCTGTACTTCTTGGTCATTGCGGTAGCCCAGCCTAGCAGTGTCTGGCACAGAGCAGGTCCTCCATATAGTTCTGTTAAATGGACACACGGCACATGGATGATGAGACAGATAACGTGAGTGGTGCTGACTGTGCTGGTGGCAGGGGGCAATCTTAGGCAATGCAGGACCCCGAGAAGGCTCCATGGAGGTGGTGGCATTGAAGCTGGCCTTGAAGGATGGCTAAGGAGGGAGAGGTGGAGACAGCATTCCTGGCAAAGCCCACAGTGCCAGAAGAGATAGCGGTAGCAGAAGTCAGCCTTGTTTGGAGGCATAGCAAGAGGTCTTGACTGGCTGGAGCTTGGGGTAAATGGGGTGAGGGTGGGCCTCATCATCAGGGATTTGTTACCCATGTTGGCTGGATATAGGCCTATGCGGGGAGGTTTAGAGGAAAGAGACCAGAATACGAGAAGGCCAGAATTCTGGAAGGTTAGGACAATCAGACCAGATCCAGAGAACCTACCGACTTGGCCCCACTTTGATAAGAGTGTTGGTGCTATCGGTGATTGGGTGGCCCTTAGAGCACAGGCTTCTAAAGGGTCCATGAAAGCAGGACTTCCTAGAGGGGGCTGGAGATGAGAAAAGAAGCAAAGGCCCCTAGCCCCAGGTAAGAGGGCAGGTGGCAAGCCCAGAATTGCTTGTGGGCTCACAGTCTTCATCTAGCCCAGGCCTGGCTGAGCCCACACAGCTAGGGGACCCCAACTCTATGGAGAAGCATCTGGGAGGGATCAGGCCAGGGTGAGGGTGAGTTGCTTCCAGAATGGCTTTGCAGGTGGGAGGAACATGTTTCTGGGACAACAATGTGCTGGAGATGCAAGGGAAAGGGTAGACTTCAGCAATAAGATCAGAGTCAGGGTCAGGGGTTACTAAGGCAGATGCTAGGCAGAGGCCCATGGGACCTCCCCAGCTCAGACCTGGAGGAAGCTAAGGCACAAGGAGGTTAAGTAACTTGCTCAAGAACACGCAAAATGTGAGTGGCAGAGCCCAGCAGAGTGACTGGGCCAATTACTATGGAAGTGGCCATCCCAGGGACACTAACCTCAGGCAGTTCCACAGAGACTGGGACCTAGGCACCCCTAACCACTACCCCATGGGCAAGTTTCTGCCTTCCCAATCTCTTTCTGAAAAGCAAATATCCCCCAGCAAGAGGGGCATGAGGGCCTTCTCCTTGACCCCAGGAGCCCTGACACAGCCCCCTGCCACCTCCACCTCCCTTGTGATGGCTGAAGCCAGCAGGGCCCCAGCAATCTCTTCCCTCCTGTGCTCAGCATGAACTGGGAAGCAGCCTGAGCAGGGGAAATAGCAGGCTTTGGAGTCCGGGCTGGTTTCCATTCAGCTTGGCTACTTTCTGGCTGTGTGATGGCTTTTGGACCTCCGTCTGAACCTGGAAATTGGGAGTAGATGTATTAGCAATGCCTGTAAAGCACTAGAACCTGGTAGATGCCCCTATTCAGAGTCCCTCCTCCAAACCAAGCCCAGTCCAGGGAGCTGGAACAAGGCAAAGGAGGAGGTGCAGCCATTGGTCTTTCAAAACTCACAGCCCCATGGGAAGATAAAACCATTGCAGATGAGTGGTTACAGTGCCGCAGGATGTGGGGTGTGATAGACAAGGGCCCAAAGGCTATGGAAGCCCCGAGGAGAGCGTGTCTGATGGACTGGAGTGTCAGAGAAGGAGAAGGCTTCCTGGAGGAGGTGGATCTAAGCCTTGAAAGAGGAACAAGACTTTGAAGGCAGAGGAGGCAAAGGGTGGCAAAGAACCTGACGTGTTCAGGTCATGATGAGAGGGTCAGTGTGTTTGGAGGAAGGCAAGCATGTAGAACGTGGAGGGCGGTGGCACTGGAGAGAGACAAGGACCCAATGGGGAGAGCCTTGAATGCCACACTAGATGTTTGACTTACTCTTTTGGACAAAATCAATGGGAAGCCATTACGCTAAGGAAAAATGGAGGGGTGTGTGTGTGCGCGTGCGTGTGTGTGTGTGCGCGCGTGCGTGTGTGTGTGTGTGCGCGTGCGTGTGTGTGTGTGCGCGTGCGTGCATGTGTGTGTGTGTGGTGACAGAGGGGACCAGAAGGGAAACAGCCTGGAGGTTGAAGGAACAGGTAGGAGATGATACAGTCTAGGGGAGATCAGTGAAGCAGCAGCAACGGGAAGAGAGAAGAGAGGATTGCAAGACTCGCTCAGGCAGAGGTGACAAGGCTTGAGGGAAGCTCAGCACAGGAGATAGTGTACCCTCATGTTTAAGCACATGGTCCTTCTGCTGTGCTTTACTCTTAGCCTCATTGTTTACTGGCTGTGTGGCCATGGGCAAGTTGCCTCACCTCTTCGAGCCTTGGTATTTTCATTTATCAAATAGGGATACTAAGAGTACCTACCTCCGAGAGATGCTGAAAATCATATATGTAAAGCACTCAGAGTGGTATTTCATCCATTCAGCAAATACTTATTGAGCATCTACTATGTGCCTGGCACTACTCTGTGGGCAGTGGATACAGCAGTGAATAAACTAAAACAAAATCCTGGCCCTCACAGGGATTACACCTTGAAGCGTTGGGAGACACATTAAACAAGATAAATAAGCAAGATATATATTATGTCAGATGGTGATAAGTGCTAAGGAAAAAAAACAAAGAAAGGAAGCTGGAAAGTGTTGGGAGGTTGCAATTTTAGGAATGAGCGAGTGGTCTTGAAGATGGACCCATCACAGATGGTATGTGAAGTTCAAGGCATGGGAGTGGAAATGCAGGCTGAGCTGGGAAGGAAGCAAAGGTTGCTGACATGCGGGGTCAAGGGGTAAATGCCCAGGTTGTTGATGCACTGTTCCCAAGCATGCTCGAGTCACCTGAGATGATGGCAGGGCTTGGGAAACAGAGGAAGTCATGAGCCAAGCGCCAAGTGTTGACTAAAGGAGTATGATTGAGACCTTAGAGAAGGCAAGCCACAAGGATGGGATAGCCAAAATGCATCAGCCCCCCAAGGAGAAGGGTTTTGACAGGACAGAAGAGTGACAGTCTTGGAGCAGCAACTGGGACCAAGGACACAGAGAGTTTCAGGAGAGGCACAAGATCTGGGGGAGTTTGCTGGCCATGCAGGGGCAGCTGTAGAGGACACAGGGGGAGGTTTGGAGAGGTGGGCAGTGGCCAGGAGCTGACTCAGGGGCACAGAATTACAGAACTTCCCCCATGGTTTGATGGCCTGTTACAAGACGGGTGGCACTTATGGTAGGCAGGGAGAGTGGGTTTGGGCCATGGTACATAAAAACTGGAATGGGAGCCCAACAGATTGAACCTCCATAGCTTCTCTGTGGAGCCGCCCCTGACCTCATGGCCAGAGGATATCTCTCCCTCAGCAGAACCCATGCAAAACCCAGAAATGACCAGCCTGGCATTGTGATGACATATGGATCCATGCATTCATTCAACAAATATGTTTCACCCCTTTCTATGAGGGCAAGCATAGTTCAAGGTACTAAAGATGCATCGATGAGAAAAACAGGCCCCAATCCCTGCCCTTGTGGAAGGAGGCAGATGAAAAACAATAAATGCAATGTTTTCTACATAACACATTGGAGAGACATGCTATGGAAAAAACTCCAAACAGAGAAGGATGAGGGATCTGAAGGAAAGGAGGAGAGGGGTGCAATTTTAAAGCAGGTTTTCAGGGCCCTTCCTGAGAAGGTGCCACCTGAGCAGACGTGAAGGGGTGAGGGAGCGAGCCATGAGCACGTGCATGTCTAGAGGCTGGAGTGAATCAATTAAGGGGTGGTCAGAAGGGAAACCAGCAGGGGCTCAGATCAATGGGGGCTTGAGGGACGTGGGGGCCATCAGGGAGTTTGAGCCACGGAGTCACACAACTGGATCCTTGTCTTCAAAGGACGACTCTGACTGCTCCACTGGGAATAGACTGTAAGGGGACAATGTGGCTGCTGCAGTGGGGATGACAAGAAGAGGCCAGATCGTGAACTTCTGTCTTTATTTACTGGCTGTCTCTTCCATTAGCATCTCTACTCACGCCTGCCTGTTCCCACTGCATCCCCAGCACCTGGTGTCCTTCAGTGTCCTTGGGAGGCTGCTGGCACTCATTCATTCATTTCACTTTAGAAATATTTATTGAGCACCTATTATGTGCCAGGCATAAATATGAATAGTGTCCTGCCCAGAAGGACAGCAACCATTTGGGATTTAGCATCTCTAGGCCATCAGAAAAGTGTTGGTATTTAACAGGCACACCAAGAACCTCTCTAAGCCATATAGAACTCTTAGCATCCAGGTTTGACCCAACATTTCATCAGGAAAACACAGTCCAGAGCCTCAAATCATTCCAATCTTTCTATGTGCCTCTTAGAGAATATGAGAGGGGATCCAATTTATAACTCCGGGCACTCCTTCTGAAAAATCCTTTTTTCTTGCCCTCCCCAGTCCTCCCTCCCTTGTTCTTTAAGGCCCTCCCTCCCTCTTCTCCCCTGGCCCCTTTTGCCAGCTCCACTCAATCCCTTTCTGGTTTCTCTCACCTCACCAGCTCTTTTCCAGATGTAGCATCCCAAAAGTCAAGGAACTGGACAAAGACATGCTGTGTGGCACACTGAGGAAGGAGGTGGGGAAGGTAAACATAGTGTTGACCCTCACACACTTGACACTCACACCAGACACCATTCCTAAGACTGAGCCCTGGCTTCCCACACCCTGACCCGGAGATGCCATGGCCTCGTCCCTGTCCCTGGGTGTTTCCTGTGGCCCGCGCCCACCTGAGGCCCAGGTTGGGACAGAGCTGGAAGGGAAGACACTCAGCATAATCTACTCTGGTCCTCATGGTTCCCGTCTCTCATGGGGATGGCCCTGGGCCCCTCCCAGGAGAAAGTCCTACACGCACACCCATTTACCTGTGTGTCATTGAGGCACCCCAAACCCACATCCAAAGCCAGAACACTCCCTTGAAGTCTCACTGTCCTCATCTGCAGAAGAATAATACCTTAGAAGGTTTTATGAGGATTAAATGAGATAATATATGTGCCTGGCACATTTTCAATGTTTAATAAATTCCAGCTGTCATGGCTATGACCTTTCCCCACTCCCACATTTCCTCTGCTGCTAGATTATAAACTCCTTGCCATTTGGGCTGGGTCTCATCTTTGTATAGCCGGTGGCTAATTCAGGGCCTGGAATACAGTAGGTGCTTATCAATGCTGGATGAATTGATAAAAAATATGCATTAACCAGGCCTCCACAGGATTTAAAGTTTATTCTTTCCAAGGGGTTCTGACATTCTTTTTTTTTTTCGTAATATAGATTTTGGTTTTTTATTTGTGTGTGTGTGTGTGTATGGTTTTTAAAAATAATTTCAACTTTTATTTTAGATTTGGGGGTACATATACAGGTTTGTTACATGGATATGTTGCATGATGGTGAGTTTTGGGGTACCACTGATCCTGTCACCCAGGTAGTTAGCACAGTACCCAACAGTTAGTTTTTCAACCCTTTCCCCACTCCTTCCCTCCCTGACCAGTAGTCCTGAGTGCCTATTATTGCCGTCTTTATGTCCATGAGTATACAAAGTTAAGCTCCCACTTACAAGTGAGTACATGGGGTTTTTGGTTTTCTGTTCCTGCATTATTCGCTTAGGCTAATGGCCTCCAGCTGCATCCATGTTGCTGCAAAGGACATGGTTTTGTTCTTTTTTATAACTGCATGACATTCCTAAAGGGTCAATGCTGAGGGAGTCTGCCGTCTGTTATCAGAAGTCCCTCATCTAAGCCCCGCTCCCTGGGCCAGGGACAGTGTGGGCAGATTGGGTTGGGTAAGATGCCTCCGGCAGAATCTCACCCCAAGGTGGACTGGAGCTGCGGTCTGGGATCGCTGCATGTCTGGGTGCTGGCTCCCTAAGGCTGCGTTCCCCAATCAGCATTCCAGACAGGAGCGAACCAGGATGCAGGGGGACTGGGGGGGAGAGAACATTGGGAGGGCGGATGTGGCTCTGTCAGGAAATGAAGGCCGCCATCTTGTCCAGCACCCTCACGTCTTGCCTCCCCACCCCCTTGAAGTTGCCAGGCTTTGCTCTGGCCACCAGGAGAGAGATCTCCTGAGAGAAGGCCACTTGGGGAGACAGCACCTCCCTCCTGGCTCTTTATCTGCCTGCTGCTGTCAGTCAGCCCAACAGGAGATAAGCCCGGAGCTGTCTGGGCCTGAGCCCAGAGGGAGAACATAATTAAAAAGCCACTGCTGGCCTGGCGGGGTGCCGGGGTGTGGGGGAGCACCTGAGGATCTCAGCTGGGGACAGGGAGAGGACCCAGGGGGAAACAGTCCCTTCTTTGAGAAAGAGCAGGGTACTCAGCACTCACTGAACAGCCTTGCAAATAAAGGGCAGCAGGCTACCAGCCCAGGGAAGCTTTGCCTGGCACCTACCCCGCAGACAGGAAAACCAGAGGGAATCTGACCTCAGACTTCTATCCCAAACCCTTCATTTGACTTTGCTTCCCATTCCCACCCCACTTCTTCAAGGCATGTGATTACTTGGGCGAGGGTCTTGGGAGGCCCTAGATCATTGAGATGTGGTCCTGAGAAGTGCTATGGAGGCCTTCATGCTGCAAGGATGAAAGCCATGCATTCTCTTATTCATGCAATCAACACAAAGGGGGTTGTGAAGCCAAAGTCGAATCAAGGTGAAGCCAAAGTCGATGTGGCCCGTGCCCACGTGTGTAGCGCCTATGCTCAAATGGGAAACGGAGAGTAACAGACATCGCTCAGAAACAGAACGCAGCACAACAAATGGATAGAGATACTCTTGGGGAGAAAAACTCAGCTCCGTAGGGGGATGACAGAGGATGCTGGGCACACTGGTCTGGCCTCCCTGCAGAGGGGACCCAAGTTGACCATGAAGGATGAGTAGGGGGTTACTGGTTTAAAAATGGGCATGGGGTGGGCCTTCCAGGCGGAGCAGCAAGCACAGGGATGGAAGGAACAGGACACATGTCCGGAGTGGAAACTGCTGAGACCCACAGGGTGTGTTTGGGGACCGTAGTGATGCTGGGCTGGAGAGGCCAGCAGGGGCCCAACCCCACAGAGCCACAGGCCACCTTAAGCTTTGGTTCTCTGTCCAAGAAGCAAGGGAACCCATTGGTGGGTAGAAGAGGGTAGTGGGGTAGCAGAGACCTGTCCAGTTTATGTGTCCAGAATGTTTGTTCTGGCCAGTGGGTGGAAGATGGATTCTTGGGCAAGAGTAGATTCAAGAGGCAGATCAGGAGCTGCAGTCCAGGCAGAGGTGGTGGTGGCCTGGGACAGGGTGCTGGTGGCCATGAAGGGAGGATGTGGATGGATACAAGGGCTTTTCCAGAGAAGACACACGGGTCTTGGCGATGGATTGGCTGTGTGTGTGTGTTGCGGGCGTGGGGGTGGGGGGTGGTGAGAAGGAGGTGCAGGAATAACTCCCAGGTTTTGGCCTCTACACCTGGAAGAATGTGGCTCCCCTTACTTTGGTGACTATTGGGGTTGGCCCTCACCTACCAAGCGTTCACTGCAGTGGGCAGCCTCACTGAAGTCAGAGAAGGAGGGACGTGGCGAGCTATTCCAACGCTCTCATTCTGCAGAGGCAACATCTGAGGCTTAGGGATTACCGGACACATAAAGGATGGGGCAGAGCCTGAGCCCCTCGACTCCCCTCCCCGCATGGTCTGTTCGGGAGAATTCAAGGCTGAACGTGAGGCTCCCTGGGCTCTAGCCCTGACTGTGCGCCAATGCTTTGAGTGAATCCCAGCAGGTCACATGCTTTCAAGCCTCAGTTTCTCTACCTGTAAAATGAAAGGAAGAGAATGGCCACTTCTCCTCTTCTCAGGGGAGATTGGTAGTTATCCTGCGGTCACTTCCTTCCCAGGAACTGGGAAGTTCTTGGGGAAAATGAAAACAATGATGCTCTGATTGCTTGGGGGTGTCTGAAATGGGAAAACTAGGTTGAGGGGACCTGGGGGAGCCTCTTCCCACTTCCTGCCCTTCCTGTGTCTCGCAGGTTCTGAAGGCTGAGTAGCCAGCGGGATGCCCGGCTTGCTGAATTGGATCACAGGGGCAGCCCTGCCCCTCACCGCGTCTGATGTTACCTCCTGTGTCAGTGGTTATGCCCTGGGCCTAACTGCCTCCCTCACCTATGGCAATCTGGAAGCCCAGCCCTTCCAGGGTAAGGACACCTGCTGGGGCCTCCCCGGGACCACCCCCTCCTCCACACTGAATCCCTGTCTTGACATTTACTCGCTGACTGACCCTAGGCAAGTCATGCCACCCCTCCGAGTCTGTTTCCTCATCTATAAAATGGTGAGACTATTTCTGCTTCGCAGGCCTCAAAGCTAATAGCAAGGAGGGTCAGGGTTTGAGCTGAGGAGGTTTGGATTCAGCCCCAGCCAACTGTCCCTGCACTTTTCTTTTTCTTTGAGACAGGGTCTCATTCTGTCGCCCAGGCTTGAATGCAGTGGTGCGATCACGGCTCACTGCAGCCTCCACCTCCCGGGCTCAAGAGATTCTCCCACCTCAGCCTCCCAAGTAGCTGGGACTATAGGCATGTGCCACCACACCCAACTAATTTTTGCATGTTTTGTAGAGACGGGGTTTTGCCATGTTGCCCAGTCTGGTCTCGAACCCCTGAGCTCAAGCAATCCACCCACCTCGGCCTCCCAAAGTACTGGGATTACAGGCATGAGCCACAGCACCAGACTGTCCCCACATTTTTACAGTCCACAAGGCACACTGTCCACAGGTCAGTCCCACATTTTCTCCAGGGAGCCTCACAAGAGGAGAGGCATCAAGACTCAGTCAAAGCCAGGAGCCTCCACTCCTAGCCATGGTTCTTGCTCCTATGACCCTGGGGAAGCTGCCACTCCCTCAAAATCACTATGCTCCTCTCTGCTGTCCAGATGCCCTGGATTGTGGCAGAGCAGATGAGGTAATACAGAAGGCAGGACTTTGTGGACTGAGAAACCATCTGTGAATATGAACCACGGTCAGGGATGTGGAGTCACACTGGCCTGCCAGAGTCATTTGTAAATCAAACTCCTCTCCTTCCACTTCAGGAGGGGAATTGTGGGAAGGCTAGGAGGGCACCGGCCAGGATTCCCTTCGTATCTGCAGTGATGGGGCCTCATAACCACCAAACTTCATGTCTTTGGTCACCAACCTTTGGTGACCAAACCTCAGCTCCACCTGAGGTTCTGAAACCCCTGCAGGCTGCCCTGAGGACCAACACTACCCAAAGGGAGCTGCAGGGAAACTTTCTTCCCCTTAGAAATCTCCTGGGTAGGGCAAATGGCCCTGTTCCTGTGTTCCAGGAAACCTAGAGAGGGTGACTTAAATGAGAATCCACCTGCGGACTCAGGGGGCTAAATACCAAATAACTTCCAGCAGCCCTTTGGCTTTCCACATGCAGAAGGAACAAGTGCCCCCATTTTACAGATGAGGAAACTGAGGCCCAGAGGGAGCGGAGGTCGGGGTTTGTGAGGGGCTCACCCTGGACCCAGCATTGTGCTGTTCCAATATTAAGAGGGTAGATAAAATAAGACCTTAATACTGTAAATGTGATCCCCAGCCACCAGCATTACTCAGAAGCTGCTTAGAACTGCAGGACGTCTGGCCCTACCCCAGAGCTACTGAATCTGAATCTGCATTTTAACAAAATCCGAGGTCATTCGTGAGCTTCGAAAGTTTGAGAAGCACTAAGATATAATAATGTGTGGCACGTGGCTTAATAAATGATGCCTATTTTTTCGATTCTCACTACAAACCCTGGGAATTAGGCTTCCTTATCCCCATCTTACAGGTGGTGCTAGGAGGCCTAGAGAAGCTAAGTGTCTTATCCAAGGTCACCTGGCTAGGAAACATGACGGGGTCTGGATTAGAACCCTAGTCTTCCTCCAAAGCCCCAATCTTACATGCCACAGGTGGCAAACTTGTGGCCCACAGACAAAACTGACCACACAGATGTGCTATATGAGGCCCACACAAGTCCCATAGAAACCCATGTTTTCATTCTCTTGGAAAATCAGAAGTTCTGGCCACACCAGGCTTACACACCTGCAAAATAAGAGCTGGCCCTGCTGCTGTGCTTACCCACCTGGTCCCAGTCTGGCTGTCTGCCAAGAGGCCTCTCGGCATCCACTAAGTGGCAGTGGGCACCACCCAACGGGCAGGCCAAGGGTTCAGCTTCCTTCCAGGCAAGGGGTGTGCAGGGTGGGCCTGGGGCGCCCCACGATACTGGGCCCTGCTCCTATAGGCCTCTTCGTGTACCCCCTGGATGAGTGCACCACCGTGATCGGCTTTGAGGCAGTCATTGCCGACCGTGTCGTGACAGTACAGATCAAGGACAAAGCCAAGCTGGAGAGCGGCCACTTCGATGCCTCCCATGTTCGATCCCCAACAGTCACAGGTAAGGAGACCAGAAGGGCTGCCGCGGGACCTGGGTTTGGCCAGCCAGAGGCTGCCTGGGCTGGAGCCTCAGGCCAGCTGCAAGGATAGCAGTGGGATATGAGGGAGAAAGAGCACTGAACTAGTCAAGAATCTTGGACGGAATCCTGTGCCACCTTGGGCCAATAATGAACTTCTCTGAACCTCAGCTTCACTGTCTGTAAGACAGAGGTAATTGACTTTCTGTAGTCACCTCAAAAGTGTGAGGATCAAAGGAAGGGAGGCAACAAAAGGATTTTAAAGGTCTCTCTAGAGAACAGAATAACATATCTTTTAAGTTCAGAGGCTGTGGGATGAGTCACACCAGGATTTGACTTCCTTTCCTGTTGCTCACAAATGGTGGAGCTTAGAGAAAAAATGAACCCCCTCTGTAAAATGGAATAAATAGCTGTCCTCACCCGATGCTCAACCAGGATAATGCACGCAGAGGACTCACATCACAGTAAATACTCAAAGCATGGCTACTAATGCCTGCTACTGAGGAAACTGAGGCTCAAAGAGGGAGAGCAACTGGCTCAAGGTCAGTAAAAGACAGCTGTTACTGCCTTTTAGGCAGCACGTCACACAGCATGTTAGTGGAAGAGCCAGGGCTAGAACGTAGACCAGGTATAATATAATGTAAGAGATTCTTACTATTGAATCTACGATCAAGGTGAAGTTTGTTCACGTGGTTATTAAAATGTTCGGTAAGCACTCATCCTGTGTAACGTGCAAAGTTGTCCCTGAGTTGTTATGATTTATCACAGTCTGAAAGTCTAGTTAGGATCTGTCTAGGAGTAACCATGATGGGAGCAGGGGGTGGAAAGTGGCTGTGTCAAGAGAGGTTGTGATGATGTTAGAGGAAAAGACCAGCCCAGATCAGGGACCAAGGAGGTGTTCACGGAGGGGTTGCGTGGGTGGGTAGACTGGCTAATTAGGGATGAAGGAATGGGTGTTTTGATAAAAGGAAAGAGCATGAGCAAAACTATGGATCCCCAAGGTGGAGGATGCTTCGATTTGGTTCTTGGGGTGGGAAGTAGAGTTTGGAGGATGAAAATGTAACCTTCTGTTGGGGGTTTTGTGAGTCCAAGTTTTCCACTCCCAGCAAGGTAGAGTGGAAAGTTCACAGGCCTAGAGTCAGACACATGGGGGTTCAGATCCTGCTTCAATGGGTTACTTATTCACAAGTCACACCCTCAAGCTGAGCCTTGATTTTTCCCATCAGCAAAATGGGGCCACTCACACTTACCACAAGAGCAATCTTAGAGGGGATCAGAGATAATCTATGTACAGCCTCTGACGCCAGCCTGGCACTTAGGGAACATTCTGCAAGAGGGGGTTTCCATCGCCCCTCATTCCTGCACACCGGGAAAGGTGACCTTGGATGAGGATTTGGAGCGGATCCTGTTCGTGGCCAACCTGGGGACCATTGCCCCCATGGAGAATGTCACCATCTTCATCAGCACCTCCTCGGAGCTCCCAACGCTGCCCAGCGGGGCTGTGAGGGTCCTTCTGCCTGCTGTCTGTGCCCCAACTGTGCCCCAGTTCTGCACCAAGAGCACTGGCACCTCCAACCAACAGGCCCAGGGGTAAGGAAGCCCTGCCCAGACCAATCAGAGTCCCAGGTGGGCAGCAGAGAGTGCGTCAGGTGACATTAGTAGGGGACAGGGTGGGGGGAGACAGGGAGGAGATGGGGAGGCGCTGCTGTACGATTGCCACCCTCTGAGCCATTTGCTTCTCCCCTGCTCACTTTTAGAACACTTAAAAGTGTCCCTGAAATGCCCCTGTAATGGTACTGGCCAGAAGTTACGAAATTTGGACAGCTTGGAATCAGCATTTCCAAGCTGTCCAAATTTCATAACTTTACTCAACAGGTACTTTCTGAGCACCTACAATGTGCCAGACACTGGGCTGGTTGTTAGGGCTGACACTGGGCTGGTTGTTAGAGAAAGAGAAAAACCGACATGTTTCCTGACATTTTGGAACTTGGTGGAAGACCATTATACAATGAATAACACAACTAATTATGTGACTAATTCTGTACTGGAATGCGTTATTGACTGAAAAGTACAAGGAAGGAGAAGTTCATTGGGCTAAGAGTATAAAAGAGGGACCCAACCCCGGGGGACCAGGGGCCGGGCCAGGCTTCTCCGAGGAGTGATGTTTCAGCTGAGAACTGAACGATGCAGAGGATGCAGGCACAGAGAGGAGCGTTCCCGTGGGTGAGAGAAGCAGTAACAAAGGCCCTGGGTTAGCAAGGACAGGGCCCTGGAGAGGAACAGAAGCACAGGTGGCACGCAATGAGGCTGCAGAGGCATTGGTCACCCTTTGGCCCTGGCTAAGACTGCGTTTCTCCCAAAAGCAACAAGGAACCATTAAGAGGGTTTTCGACAGGATGGGGAGGGGAACATGAAAAGCCCAGTACTTGGGCAGTTTCTCTGTCCTCCCCTGGTGTATAGGAGGGAAAAGGAGGTGGGTCACAGTCTAAGGCACTTACAGCTGAGATCATTTTCTATGAAAATAAGTGCTATAGGGGATGGAAGGGGACAGAGTGGGACAAGTGCTATTTTAGCTCCAATGGACAAGAACTGGCATCATTTGTGGCCTGACCTGAATGAAGGGGGCAAGCCATGGACGTATTCTAGAGGGAAAATTTTGTGCAGGGAGAGTCACAAGTGCAAAGGCCCTGAGGCAGCAGCAGGTGCCATGTGTCACGGCAGCAGCAGAAAGGCTAGGGTGGCTATCGCAGAGTGAGAGAGGAAAGGAGAGAGGTCAGATGGGTGGTGACAAGTGGGATCGTGCAGGGCCTTGAAGGACAACACTTGGCACAACAGAGAAGCTGGTGGCATAAGCCAGTCTCAGACCAAAGAGCGCCAGCCTGTGTGTTGTCTTTGTAAGTGCTGCCAGTGACAATGAGCCTTGTGCATTTGAGAGGCAGGGCCTAGCTGGGACATCGGGACCTCAGTGGATCAGGGAACAAGAAGCTCAGGTGGCCCTGATGCCACTGAGCGGGTCCTAATACGCTTATTCCTGCCCATTCCAGCAGGCAGAGTTAAGAGTGACACTCTTGGGAAAAGATTGCCTCAAACCCCTGTGAATCTCAAAGGAGCTCAGATAGAGTGACACAAGACAAAATTCAAAAACCAGATGATGCCAAGTATTAGTGAGGAGAGGGGGGATGCTTGTTCACTGCTAATGGAATTAGGAACGGGGACATCCACGCTGGAAAGCAATCTGGCAATCCTCGGTGTGGCCTTTCACCCAGGGATCATGGAGAAGTTCTTTCACAAGTCCAAAGGGAGCACGGACAGGGATATTCATGGTGGCGTTATTTGTGGATGCAGGGAGGCTGAGCTGGGAACAACAAGTACAATGTAATGGATGCCCCCAAGTGACACCAAGTTAGCAGTGAGGACTTGGGTTTGCAGCCACCTGGGTAGAGTTTTAAGACATAACATGGTGCCAAAAAAAGTAAGAGATCGAGGGAGACTCATAATATAAGGCAATCGTGTCAGCTTAAAGCACACTCACACCCAAATGCTGCCAAGTATTTTACAAGGATGTGTGCATATGGAGGGACATAGATTAAAGACCTTAGGGGGTGTGCCTGTGGAGACAGAGCAGGATGGGAGATGGGGTGGAGATTGCAAAGAAAGAGGGTCCCGAAATGTGAGCACTCAGCAGGTGACAGACACTTGGCTAAGCCATTGCTCCTGGAGTCCTCAAAGCAACTGCAAAGTATTGTCCCATTTAAAGGATGGGAAAACAAACACTTAGAGGAGAAATGACTCGCAGGGCTTGCAGCTCACAGAGACAGAGCAGAGATTCAGGACGTGGTGTGACGCAGTACAAACTCTTTCACCATGGAGCCAGACAGACCTAGGCTAGGAGATCTGGGCCAGGACTCTGCCAAATCTTAATAGTGGGAATGGAGGCCGAGACGGGCGGATCACGAGGTCGGGAGATTGAGACCATCCTGGCTAACACAGTGAAACTCCATCTCTACTAAAAACAAAAAAATGAGCCGTGCGTAGTGGCGGGCACCTGTAGTCCCAGCTACTTGGGAGGCTGAGGCAGGAGAATGGCATGAACCCGGGAGGCGGAGCTTGCAGAGAGCCAAGATAGCACCACTGCACTCCAGCCTGGGTGACTGAGCAAGACTGCGTCTCAAAAAAAAAAAAAAAAAAAATAGTGGGAACTTGTGCCAGTCACCTCACCACACTGAGCTTCAGTGTCCCCGCATGGAAAGTGGAGACCCTGACATCTTCCTCCCAGAGCTGTGGTGAGAACGATGTGAGCTACCCCTCGGGAGCACCGTGCCTGGTGCCTGGCCCCGTGTGGGTGCTCCTTGGAGGTGGCTGTGCCTTACATCAGAATCCAGGCTCTCCCTGGGGTGAGGTTGAGTGGGAGAGTACGGGTCTGGGGGCCCCCTTGGTGGGCTGGGCTGCCTGGAACTCATCGTCCTCTCCTTGTCTTCTCGTGCTGGACCCCTTCTTCCACCCTGGCTGGGCTCCTTTCCTTCCCCCGGCCCTTTTCCAGCAAAGACAGGCACTGCTTCGGTGCCTGGGACCCAGGCTCCTGGAATAAGTTGTGCCTGGCGACTCTCCTGAACACCGATGTGTCCAACCCCATGGAGTATGAGTTCAACTTCCAGCTGGAGATCCGTGGGCCATGTCTGCTCGCAGGTGAGAGGGAGACATCCAGATGGGATGGGTGGGCTTCAGGCCAAAAGCCAAAGGCTGTCAGGGATGGGACGGGGGTGGGAAGGAAAGCCAACTGGCCCAGATGGCAGACCTACTAAAGTACACAAAGCCTGTGGACCCCCATTTCCCATGGCCCCAACAAGCAGCCCAAAGATAAGTCCCTTCCTGGGATGGATTTCAAGGCAACCGACTTTCACCCCAGTGGCTTCCTCGGAAGAATGTCTGTGGGGAATAGTGGCCCTTGGTCCTCTCCTGGAGGCCACAGCTGTAAAGCTGCTTCCTGGTTCTCACCTTGTCTGCATATCAGAAGCACCCAGAGACACCCAAACATCCTGCATCCTAGATCCCACCCCCCAGAGATTCTGGGGTGAGTTCCAAGCATGGAAACATTTAAAAGCTTCCCAGGAGATTCTAACATGTAACCAGGATTAAGAACCATTGCTCTGAAGCTTCTCCCCACAACCACTCAGAGCCTTAAGAGGACACTAGGATATGGTTTCTTGTCAGTGCGTCCTCTCCTAGAGCAACATTGCATTCCAGTGTGAGGTGCGTTTATGGAGCACCCATCAAAAAAGCGCCCTCTGACGGAGCGCTGAGAGCCATCTGCTTGGCAGCATGCTGGGGTCTGTGCGTGCCCTATAAGAATGCAACTCCTCCGACCCCCACTAGATCCTGAGTTCAGAGCAGGAAGAGTCATCAGACACCATCTATCTAAGCTTTCATTTTACAGGTGGGGAAATTGAGGCAGCCTGGCCATGGTCACACTGCAGGTCAGGAGCCCCTAATGGGGCTGGCATGTCACTCATCTCTGGCCTGGATCTTGGTGTGCCCCAGCGAACTCCTCTCTCTCCTGACCTCATGAGCCTATATCCCCCTTGCCTTTCTATGCCACTCAGGGGTGGAGAGTCCCACGCATGAGATTCGTGCCGACGCCGCCCCATCTGCCCGCTCGGCCAAGAGCATCATCATCACCTTGGCCAACAAGCACACCTTTGACCGGCCTGTGGAGATCCTCATCCACCCCAGCGGTACGGTGCCCTACAACGGGCCCCTGGGCTGCCTGTGGGAGGGAGGAGGTGCTGATCCTGTGGGGACAGAACATGTGGCCCCCTGCCCAGCAGCTAGCTAGCCAGGGAAAGGGTCGGGGGGGTGTGGCCAAGGAGAGGAGACCCACTACTTGCCCTCTGGGAAAGTTGGCTCTAGCTGGTGGAATCGAGTGTCTCCTGCCGTGATTCAAGCTCCAGAGGCCTAGGGTCTCATCCACTCATCGGGGCACTTTACCCCCAGGCCAGCTGAACAGAGAGAGGATCTTTGAAACCCAAAGCTCAGTGATACCCTGGAAATTCTGTAGCCTCAAGGAGAAACTCTTGTCTGTTCAAGAATTCACAGAATGTCAGGACCTAAACACATCAGAGAGTCATTTAACCCCATCCTACTACCGTTTTACAGATGGCTCAGCTGAGGCCCAGAGAGGGGCAGTGAGTCACCCATGGCCACTAGGCTCCCCTGCCTCCCAGCTAAGGAGCCTTCCCTAGCCCTACACTGCTTCAGACAGCCAGGGCTTCCACCCCGCTTCCAAATGGGAGTCCCACCCCTGTGAGAATCTTGCACCTAAACCAAAGCCCCCAGCATCCTTCTCCTACGATACCTGGCCAAGTGCTGAAAGTCGATCTCATCTCTGCAGAGCCCCATATGCCCCATGTCCTGATAGAGAAAGGGGACATGACCCTGGGAGAGTTTGACCAGCACTTGAAGGGAAGAACAGATTTCATTAAAGGGATGAAGAAGAAGAGCAGAGCAGAGCGGAAGGTGAGGGCAACTGAGGTGGGGAGTGGACGGTGGCAGAGTTGGGGTGGCGCTGAGGCCTGGTCTCCACTGAACAAGTGAGGTGGGGAGGTAACCTGCCCGAGGTCATCCAGCAAGCTGGAGGCAGACACCAGGCAAGAAGTGTTTCCTTCTGTGGGCCCCTGGGCACTGCAGGGCACTTTCAAATGCCCCGTCATCCTGGCTCTATTCCCGCCTCCTGCCAGATCACCTTTCTCCAGGACCTAGCAGGTGCCTAAGCCAGGAAAATTTATATATGGTGGCAGAATGGCCTTGGCCTCCTCCAGGCCTCTGCATCCCCAGGGGTGCCCAGGACCCTTCAGCTCCTTACCTCCTGGACCTCCCTTACCCACCAGCTGAGTAGCCTCTTGCTCTTCCTCCCTCTGGGGCCCTTGCTTGCTATGACATAAAGGACAAAGGCAGAGTGGGGAAAGCCTGAGAAAGATCCTCTCCTTCTGCTGTCCCCCACCCCATGAAGCTGCAGGACAAGGAGGCCTGGCCAGGGGGCAGGAATGGGAAAGGGAACGTTGGAGGCTGAGCGTCAGCCACAAGTCACACCCCATGCTCTGCCTCCCGCTCATGGTCCTGCACACTGAGCCAGGTCCTGAATGCCAAGATAGGTTTCAGAATGATGGCTCATTTCTTTCCATTAGCCCCCTTTTTAGATGAGAAAACTGAGATCTGGCACCCAAAGATCACCAGTAAGCTGGAGGAAGGGAAAGACTGTGATCTCAGAAGTTAGATTTGGTGACCAGGAGGCTAAGGGATGAGAATGGATTCTGTGGGGCAGTTGAGCTGGATTTCACACCACCACCCATGCTCTGCCCGCCTAGCTGGCACAGGGCAGTGGCAAGGTGGGGAAGTGGACAGAGACCCCCCCTAGAAGCACATGCTCTCCCAGAGGTGCCCCTCAGCCAGATGAGTCAGTTGGGATAAGAAGCTGGAGCCCGGGGTTCTCAGAGTAGGGGGTGGCAGTGCCAGAGGTCCCATTGAGCTCTGAGAACTGCTGCCTATGGGCCAGTGGGGCCCAGTGGGCCTCCCAGGCCTGGGGCTGGCTGCCCTGCCTGCCAAGCCTTAAATAATTGGCTCGGGGATGGCGGAAGCAAATGAGAATTAACTTGCCACCTTGGGGTGGTTATGCAAATAGCCTGTATTCTCACAAACTCCAGGGATGACAGCAATCAACCCACAGCTGCTAAGAAATGATGAGTTTATTGTAATTGGATAATGGCAGCTTGAGGAGACATTAGAGAATCCTGAGCCAGGGCACCAACCCAGTCCCTCTGAGAGGCAGATAAGGTTTCTGGAGGTGATTTCTCTCACTGGCAGATGTGGCTGCTTCTGCCTAGGGCTCTGTCATCAAAAGAGCCGGTCTGGGCTGTGGCCTCTGGTGGAGCGGCTTCACGTGGGAGAAAGACAGCGAGATCCCTTGGCAGGGAGAAGAGTGGGTTGTGGGTATCCACAGGGTGAACATCAATCAGGAAGAGTGGGTGGGACAAGCTGTCAGAAACCCTGGTTTAGCAAGGAGAGGGTAGATCACATAGAAGGGCACACCACGCGTGAGACACAGAGATGCCAAGAGTAACAGAGGCAAAAAAAAAAAAACAAAAACATGAAAAGATGCACACACAGGTTAGTGGCAGACAAAAAGGCCCACATAGATTAATTCCCTCACTTATTTATTCAACAAATAAATCTTAGGGGGGCAATACTGAGAATGACACAGTCTTCTTCTTCATGGAGCTTATATTCTGGGATGGAAAGACAGAGGAAAAAAAGCAAATCAGGCCGGGCGCGGTGGCTTACCCCTGCAATCGCAGCACTCTGGGAGGCCGAGACAGGCGGACCACAAGGTCAGGAGATCAAGACCATCCTGGCCAACATGGCGAAACCCCGTCTCTACTAAAAATACAAAAATTAGCTGGGCGTGGTGGCGCATGCCTGTCATCCCAGCTACTCGGGAGGCTGAGGCAGGAGAATTGCTTGAACCAGGGAGTTGGAGGTTGCAGTGAGCCGAGATTGAGCCACTGCATTCCAGCCTGGTGGCAGAGCGAGACTCTGTCTCAAAAAATAAAAATAAAAAAGCAAATCAATGAGCCAGATCTGTTTGGAGAGGGCTGATATGATCATGAGTAGTAGGTGCTGGGTGTTCTTTAGCCGGGCGTCAGCAAAAGCCTGTCTGAGGATGAGACCTGGCAGAAGACCAAGAGCCCAACGTGGGAGGAATGGATGGAGAGGGCACAAGGGATGAAAGAGCAGGAAGCAGAACAATGGTGACCTTTTTGGAAAACAGGAAGAAGGTCAGTGCGGCTGAAATGTAGGGAGCAGAGTGGGTAGAGAGGAGGTGGACAGGCAGGCAGGGGTCAGGCCACAGGGGGCTTCCTAAACTATGGTTCAGAGTATTCAGTGAGGGCACTGCTTGAGCAAGAGAATGACAAGAACAGTCGCTCTGGCTGCTCTCTGCAGAATGGACCACAGGGAGATAAAAGTTGGAGAAAGAGAGCAGGATGAGACTATTGCAAAGGTCTAGAGAGAGAGACAGTCCTCTCCTGAACACGGGCAGTAGCAGTGGAGTCAGAGAGATGTGGACGCGTTCTGGCTGCATGTTAGCAGCAGGACTGGCAATGCTTTGCTGCAGGATGGAATGTGTGGAGTGAGGAAAAGAGGGGAACTGAGGACAACTGTTAGGCGTTTGGTTTGAACAACTGGGTGGGTGGTGATGTCATCTATTGAGATGGGGAAGGAACCCAAATAGACAGAAACTGAGAAACAGACACAGAGACACGTGTACACACAGAGACAGCCAGATAAGGAGACAGAGAGAGAAAGTCGGGGTGGAAAGTGAAAGCAGCGTGAGAACAAAGGAAATGAGATTCTGTGTGAAGGGGAAGGGGAGAAGCAAGGGGAAGGGTCCTGGCCTCAGGGCCAGCTAGGAGGCCACATAAAAGGATAAGCACCAAGGCGCTGTCCTTCCCTTAATCTTTACTGATCCATCTCTGGACTAGGCCCTGTGTTAAATTCTGGAGAGGTAAAAGAAGCTAAGAGATGACCTGCCTTCAAGTATAATAGCAAACAAGTTGATGGGAGGCAGAGATCGGAGCAAAAAACTACTCGGTGTGAGAAGTGCCTGGGCCTCCAGGACCAACAACAGCAGCAGCAGCAATGGCAATGATGGCTGCTGTTTAGAGGCCATTGCTCTCTGCCAGGCAGCCAGCTTCACAGGTGCACTGAACCCATGCAACAACTCAGTGAGGTATGTCTTCTTGTCCTCATTTAATGGATGAGGAAACTAAGTAATTAAGTCCACCTGGAAATTGGGAAAGCCTTTCCAAACAGGTAGAATTTGAAGAATGAGTAGGAATTTAACAATGGGAGAGAATCGGTAAACCAAGGAAACCCAGTTCACAGCCAAGATGAGCCAGAGAGCAGTATACACACTGAGTGTAAAAGCAAGAGACCATTACTCAACCAACGGGCTTCTCACATCTGTGCTGACTCAGTTCATCCTCACAACCACCCTGAGAAGGGGACATTATTCGCCCCATTTTACAAATGGGTAAATAGACCCAGAGGAGGGACTCACCCCCATATCACACAGTCGGATGGTGACAGAGCTGGGATGCAAACCCAAGTCTTTCTGTCTGCAAAGTCCATGCTTGCTGTTGCAACCCGTGAAGGTCTAGCAAACAGAGGAGCTGAGCACAGTCAGCCCGGAAGTCTTCCATGCAGAGCCTGAGCAGGATGTGGGTGCACGGTGAGTGACAGGGACCAGCATGAGTCCCCTGGAGTACCTCTTGACCCCCTGATTGCCCAATCAGAGTGTTCTTTTCTCTTCCAGACAGAAATCATTCGAAAACGCCTCCACAAAGACATTCCCCACCACTCCGTCATCATGCTCAACTTCTGTCCCGACCTCCAGTCAGTCCAGCCATGCCTGAGAAAGGCCCACGGGGAGTTCATCTTCCTCATTGACAGGAGCAGCAGCATGAGCGGGATCAGCATGCACCGAGTCAAGGTACCTGCTGAGAGAACCCCTCCCGAGGGCCCAGGGCTCCAGGGGAAATCAGCTGTGTGCCCCCAATCCAGCTTCCTCAGCACTTTCTGTTCCAAGAAACAACTTTTAAAAATCAGTTTAAACAGAGATACCGAAACTCCATTTGCATCCCCATAAAAACATGAAGTGGTGTGAGCAGAGGCTGAGCTGGCATCCATTTATAAGGGATGAAGTCATCCGTAGCTGTCCTTTGCATTCTACAAACTTTAGCTAAAACACTCCAGTAGGTACTGAGTGGAGCAGGGCACAGGGAAGAGGGGAAGGGAAGTAACATTTGCTGAGGGTCTGCTATGTGTTGGATACGGTGCTAGCCACTTAACGTGAAGCTTGGTATCTAATCCAGACAATAATCTTATGCGTTTGATCCTATTTTTGCCATTTTCCATACAGAAAAGCTGATCTTGAGAGTTTCAGTCACCTGCCCAAGGTCACATGGCCACTGTGGTCTAAAATTAAATCCATGTCTCCCTGATGGTCCCCACCACCTGACATCAGAGCTTCAGTGGACATGGCCCCTGCCATCAAGGAATGTGTAGAATTTGGTAGAAAAGACTTGGTTTCTCTTTTTTTCAAATGCCTAATAGGTGCCAAGCCTTGCCCTTGGCCTTCTGGAAAAACAGCAGAATGCAAACACATTTGCTGTCCTCAAGGAGCTGACAGTCAAGAGAGAGGCACAGGCCTGCTAGCCAATCAGAATACATGGGAGCTTGGTCTCCCTGCTAAGGAGAGCTCCTCAGGAGGGTGGAAGCAATGGTGATAGAATCCTCCCCCCTCACAATCCAGATGCGTTTCACCTGCCCCCTGCCCCACCCCCAGGAGA
Organism: Pan paniscus; assembly: GCF_029289425.2. NCBI lineage: Eukaryota > Metazoa > Chordata > Mammalia > Primates > Hominidae > Pan > Pan paniscus. The sequence continues at coordinate 206,793,755 of NC_073249.2, read as the reverse complement.
TTACTGGTCTCCATTGTGGCATTATCCAACACTCCCTTGTATTTTTGATTGTGCAGATGTCTGTCTCTCTGGAGTTATGAACTCATTTAGGAAAAGGGTCGTCTATCCTCTCACCTCTCTTTTTCCATGGGGCCTAGCTCTGTGTTTATGCATAAAAAGCCTTCTATCTCTTTATTGATCCGGGTAAAGGATAACTGAGTTCAGGAGAACAAGGAAGGAGGGGGCAAGAACAGAGTGGGGCTCTGCCGTCACCTGAAATTTCATCTTTCCCCCTAGTTTGTTCCCAGAGCAAGCTCTTGTTTCCAGGGCACCAAGCTCAGCAAGGAGAGGAGGGTTGGGTGGGATCTAGGATGCCAGGTATCTCCATGGGTTTGCTACAGTTGTCTTGAAGTATGACAAAGGAATCATACACAGGACCCAAGTTCCTGTTTGAAGTCTCATGACACAGGGGTGTAGTAGGGCTGATTGGCACCTTCTTCCCCAACCTGCCCACCATCAGAGGCAAACATTGGAATGAGAAGCTGTCCTCGGTGCTGGAGTGCTGAAGCACGCTCAAGGCCTCTGTGGCCATCTGTATCCCGTTCTGCATCTTTATCAGTTCGTAAGATGTCTCAGTTACCCTAGAGCGTCACAGAAGCATAAACCTAAAACATGCCTTAGGGAGCATTTAATCCATTTTCCCTCCACTTTCCAGGTAAAGAAACTGAGTCGCCAAGAGGCTAAGTGCTTTTGCCAGCATCACAGGGCTAGTGAGAGAGCCTGAGCCTTCTATATCTTGCTTCAGAGCTCATTTTCCTTACATTGCTTATGGAGAATTATGCATACTGTTCCACTAAAAAATTCTCTTCTCTGATGATGTCATCTCTGCTGCATGGCATCATGCCAAAAGCAACACCTGGATTCCAGGGTCAATTCTGCCACCGATTTGCTCTGTGACTGTGGACAAGCTGATTCTCAACTCTGGGATTCATTCATACTTTCTGTAGAGAGAGAAGGATCAATTCAGGCAGAGTGAACGTATGTCATATATCCCTCTGCTCCCCTCTCCCAAGCCCAGGTAGACCTCAATTCAATAATTGGTCATGACATTTTTTTTCCTGCTGAGCCTGGACTCAGTCTATATCCTTCTCATCCAGTGTTCCAGGCAGTTACTACCAGTTAAATGTAATTAGTTCATAAATGGAAATCCACTTCCTGGACTGAAAGCCTGTCCAATCTTTGCATTCCAGAATTCTCGGACAATAACTTTCTCTGGCTCTCCTTTCAGTCCTCTTTCTCCTTGGAATCTCTCCTGCCCTTCTCCAGTTCAGCTCACTGAGCTCAAGGTCATGCCTTCACAAATGGCTTTGCATTGGTGCCATCCATTCTGCTAAACATGACCCTTTTAGAGAAAGGCACAGAAATTACTCAGGCTACACACCCCTTTCCTCACTGACAATGAGGCCACTGGAAGGTTGCTTGGGTCCTTAATTGTGACCCACTGGGTTGAAGTTTTAGGAAAATCTAGGCTCAGGGAGGAGGGAGAAAATAGAAATCCAAAGAGCTTATGCCAAAGGGGAAAGTCCGGCCAATTTAATTTCCTGCAGCTGGTCTCATTCTTCAGCTGCCACTTGCTGCCAAAAACATGGCTTTAAAAATTCTAATAGGTGTGAGCAGAGACAATCTGTATGGATCAGCAGAATCTCCTCCTAGCAGGAATATGCATTAGTGACTAATGAAAAAATAAGCAGACATTGACTTCTTTTGTAGAGAAACCAAATGTATTGACGCAAGCAATGAAGAGAGATTGAGAGAATGTTAATGTTAATGTTTGCAGGGTGGGGGATGGGATTGGGGTGTGAGTATGTGGAGCCTGGAAATCTGTGTGGTGTAAAAGGTGCCAGAATCCTCTTGCAGCTGTTTTCTTCTAGATCATGAAGGATGACGGCTTCCCTGAAGCCATGCTGAGATCCCTGGGGTACTATCAATAAACAAGATGGGGGACATGGGGGTGAGGGGGAGACAGACCTTCATTCCTCTGCCAAGGCAGAGCCAACGTGAATAAAAATCTCAGAACTGTGGGGTTTTTTTGTTTTGTTTTGTTTTTTTTGAGATGAGTCTCACTCTGTTGCCCAGGCTGGAGTGCAGTGGCGTGATCTCGGCTCACTGCAGCCTCCGCCTCCCGGGTTCAAGCAATTCTCCTGATTTAGCCTCCTGAGTAGCTGGGATTACAGGCGTGTACCACCATGCCCGGCTAATATTTGTGTTTTTAGTAGAGACGGTTCAGGCTGGTCTCGAACTCCTGACCTCATGATCTGCCTGCCTCCACCTCCCAAAGTGCTCGGATTACAAGCGTGAGTTACCGTGCCCAGCCAAAGCTGTGTTTTTAAAGCCTCTGTCATTAGTCTTAGGTTTTGCAATCCAGGGCAATTCCTTAGCTCTCCTGAGCCTCAGTTTCCTCATCTGTAAAGCAGGGTTATTAATATTAATATAGATCTCATTGAGTTGATAATGATAACCATTTACTGAATGTTTACTATGCACCTAGCTGAGGCTCAGAGGGGTGACATAACTTAGAACATTTAGCACATAGTAATTGCTTGATATTTATCATTGCATTGTATCATAACCATCGTCACCATCATGATCATCATGATCATCATCATCATCAATTTTGCTTCTACCATCACCTCCACCTCCCTCATTGTCACTATTTTTTTTCAGTCTACCTTTATCAAGGTCTCCTGCTGGGGTTACATGGGTTATGTTTAGTGTCCATAGACTTTGGAGGCAAAGTGACATGGCTTTGAGTCCAGACTCCATTATTTACCCTCTGGATGCTCACCAACATGTTACTTCCCCTCTCTGTGCCTCAATCTTCTCTTCTATAAAATGGGGATAAAAGCGTACCTGCCTCGAAGGGTTATGGTGAAGATCAGTGAAGTGATGCATGTAAAGTACATCCTGTGTACCTGACAAATATGAGCTGAAGAGACTGCCCCTGAGGATGTGTCCTTAGTGATGGTTAGGATGAGTCTGATGCAGAAGGTCCCACAGGAGGGCCAGAAGCCATTCCATCCACAGTGTGACCTGGACCAGGCCACTTTCCTCCCTTGGACATCAATTCTGCTTTGGCAGCAGGGAGAGGGTGCTCCCTGCTCTCCCCACCTCTCAGGATCAGGAAGAGGTTAAGTGGAACTGGAAAGCCATAATAGAAAGGCTTTAAGAAATCAGACCTGCTACATGGATAAGTTTGATGATGATGATGATGACGACGATGATGATGATGATGGTGGTGGTGGTGGTGGTGGTGGTGGTGGTGGTGGCTTTGGTCCAGCCTCTGGTCAGTGTCAGCAAATTTCTTGATGTGAGGGAAAAGGAGTTGCTGGGTGCAGACAGAGGAGGGTAAAGGCCTGTTTGAAGGCTGCTCGTGTGCTGGGAAAGGGAATATTGGAGTGCAGTGGCCGAGTGACAAGAACTCCTTCCTGAATCCTGAAAACCCCTTTCTCTTCTGCCAGGATGCCATGTTGGTGGCCCTTAAGAGCCTCCTGCCAGCCTGCCTCTTCAATATCATCGGGTTTGGATCCACATTTAAGAGCCTTTTTCCTTCCAGCCAGACCTACAGTGAGGTAATGAGGGGGCAAGGCTGGGACCAGGAGGGTGGTGCATGGTGGGGAGCAGAGGAAAGGAGGGAAAGGGGAAAAAATAGTTAAAACCCTAGTGCTGGCCTCAGAAGCTGCCTACCCACAGAGAACCCAGATCACACCCGGGGGCAGAGAACTGAAGAGAAACTATCTCTGTTTGGACATTTTTCTGACATCTCAGCCTTCTGACATCCCCTCCTCTTTAGAATCAAACAATATTTTGGGCAAAGTGTGTGTGTGTACAGAAATGAGGTACGGAAAGTGGGTAGAGAGAGGACATAGCCCAGGCCTGCCACTCACTGAAGCCTCCGTTTCACAAGGATGATGGACACATGCAAGGTTGAGCTAAGGAAGCGGATGATAAGGAGTAGGGGAGTGAATAGGTGGATGAGTGGGCGTGGCAGTGGGCTAAGAATGGAACTCACAAGGCTCAAGATACTGTGTGAAACAAGAAGGCTGTGGCCCCAGCAGCGTGTTCAAAATTGGAGCATCCTACCCAGATCTAAGAAGAGGAAGAGAGGGAGGGAGGAAGGAAGGAAAGGAGGGAGGAAGGACAAGCAAATGGGACACTTTTCAACTAAAAATAATGTTATGAGTTTTAAAAATGCAAGAATAATATATGTTGCATGTGCTTGTAATCTCAGCTACTTGGGAGGTTGAGATGGGAGGGTTGCTTGAGCCTAGGAGCTTTGACTCCAGCCTGGGCAGGACAGTGAGACCTCATTTCTACAAACAATGACAACAACAAAAGAATAATATGTATTGATCATTCCACAGTTTTTAAATGTACACATCAAAAACAAAATTTTTAAAAAAAATCTCCTGTGATTATGTCAGTCAGGATAAAAGGAAGAAAAGACACTGCTAAGAGCTTAGTATAAATCCTTCCAGCCCTTGTTCTATGCATTTACACACATTTTCAATAAAGATAGGATTAGGCCTTCCATACTGTTCTGTAACCTACTTTTCTAACGCAGCAGTCTATCATGAATGTATTTCCATGCCAGTAAGTATTAATCTGTAATGTAACTGTAATGGCTTCCTAGTATTTCACTACACAGATAGATTGGGACTTATTTAACAAAACCCCTGCAGTCAAGCATTAAAGTTCTTTCCATTTTATTTAGTCATCTTTGTATCACAGATTTTGCATGCATCTTTAATTATTCCCTTAGGATTAATTCCTAGCCTTGCTGGCTCAAAAGCTACACATACATCTTAAGACTTTTGATACATGCCATTACTGCTTTTTTTTTTTCTTTTTTCTTTTCCCTTTTTTTTTTTTTTTTTTTTTTTTGAGATGGAGTCTCTCTTTCTCTGTCACCCAGGCTGGAGTACAGTGCTGCGATCTTGATCTTGGCTCATTGCAACCTCTGCCTCTCAGATTCAAGCGATTCTCCTGCCTCAGCCTCCCAAGTAGCTAGGATTGCAGGCATATACCACCACACCTAGCTAATTTTTGTATTTTTAATAAAGACAGGGCTTCACCATTTTGGCCAGGCTGGTCTCGAATTCCTGACCTCAAGTGATCCACCTGCCTTGACTTCCCAAACATGCTGTTACTTCTAAGTCCTGTCCAAGGGTGGATGTTGAAATAGCATCCCCCTGAGCTAGGAGGAGGTCACTGTATCCAGTGGGAATTTACTCTTGCTGCAAATGACATCCATCCTTGGCCAGTTGGGACCCACACAGTTGGTCCAGAGCAAGGAAATCTGAAGCCTGGATTAGAGAAATGATTTTCTCAAAATGTCACAGGGGGCTGGTGCCAGAGTCAGTCTCTGCACTCAGATCTTAAGATTTCTAGTCCAGTGCTCTTTCCATCACACCACCCACCTCCCTCATTAGAAAAAGAAACCTCATGTGTGCTAAGGAATCAGGGGTTTAATGTGTTCCAGGAGTGCTTCTATTTTTAAAGGAGAACCCAGAAAGGACAACTGGTTGGTGTTTCAGGCATTGGTACGGGGTGCTGTTGAGCAGGATGACACCAAATGAGTGGCCACCCATTCTTCCTGTGAGTGTGGGCAGGGATGAAATTGGGAGCATGGGTCAACTCTGGTGAGGCTAAAAGAAGATCTAGGGAAACAAAGTCCTCTTCCTTAGGTGGTCTAGAGTCTCTGTACCATACGGTGACACTGGGGACTGTCTGCTTCTCTGCAGGACAGCTTGGCCATGGCTTGTGATGACATCCAGAGAATGAAGGCCGACATGGGTGGGACCAACATCCTTTCCCCTCTCAAGTGGGTCATCAGGCAGCCAGTGCACCGAGGCCACCCACGGCTCCTCTTCCTGATCACAGATGGCGCTGTCAACAACACGGGGAAGGTGCTGGAGCTGGTGCGAAATCACGCCTTCTCCACCAGGTCGGCCTTGGCTGAGGGTCTAGGCTCGGTGACTCCAGGCTGCCGGGGCTGGGGCGTCAGAGCCCAAGGGCAATGTGGAAAATGCCAGAGGGAGAGGATAGGACCCACAATTCCCAAAGGGCTTTGCTTCCAAGATAGTGTGGGCTGATTTCAAAGTTCATCTTTTTCCCTCTCAAGTTCTGAATGGGTGAGCTACCCATGCCTCTGCACACGACTCACAAGAGAAGCCCAGGGAGAGGTCCCACAGCCAAGGGAGAGGCTGCTCCCGCTCTGTGCTGGGTGGGAATTAATGGACTGTCTGTGGGTGAATTGACGGGTGTGTATGTAGGTACCCCCGATGGCCCCTCTTCCTTCTCCCTCTCCCTCTACCTGAAGATAGGGCCAGCTCCAAGATCCTGCCAGACCATGCTCTGTCCCTTTCTGCATCAGGAGGCAAAGATGCAGAGAGGATAGGACATAGCAGCCTCTCTTCTCCCCTTCCCCCAGGTGCTATAGCTTTGGAATTGGACCCAACGTCTGCCACAGACTGGTGAAAGGACTGGCATCTGTGTCCGAGGGCAGTGCTGAGTTCCTGATGGAGGGGGAGCGGCTGCAACCCAAGGTAGGCAGCAGAACCCACGCAGTCCCTTCTGGTGCTGGAACCTCAGAGGCCCAGACCAGTCACATGGCAACTCAGTGGTGGAGCTGGGATGACACCCCAAATCTGAGCTCTTCACTAGGCCACACTGCATCCCAATGAGAACCAGAGACTTGCAAGCCACAGAGCAGGCAACTCTTGAAGCAATGCCAGGACGCTAGATCCCCTGGTCTCCAGCCACTGGACACACACTCCATCCACTGCTGGACAAGATGAGGCTCCTGAAAAAGCTACCACCTATATGGATTGAAGTTGTGTTTGAGGTCCCTATCTGGACATGTTCCTGATGATGACAAATGGTGGCTCAGAAGAATCTAAAGAACCCAGAAATAAAGGAGGCTATAGTCTGCTTTCCATGTCCTGCACATTTGACACGAATAATCTAACCCTTAGAAAATCCCCTTGTCAGTCCAGTAAACAAAGACAGGGCTGGGATTAAGAGTGAAGATGTTTATTGGGGATAGGTCTATGAAAGGTGGAAGAGGAGGAAGCAGGAAGAAAAACTCTTCAGGCCAAGAGGCCAGTCCAACAGCTGTGAAAGGAAAATGGGAGCAGAATTGGGCAAGAGAGCCTCAGACTGTGATGCCCTGGCAGGGTCTCAGCCATCCAGCAGGGAGCTCTGGAGCAAAGGTTGCCCATCAAAGTCAGGGATGTGCTGAAATGACCAGGATCTAGTATCCCTGCCATGCTGAATCATTGACTTGGGGCTTCCAGGGAGAGAGATGGTCTTGGCTCAAAAGCTGGGGTGCTGCAACTGGAAGCTGTCACCTAACAGCATTTCTTGCAGCAAGAAGGCATGGTCTTTCTTGAAGAGAGATTTGAAAGCTCACCTCTATACTTGCCACAACCCCCAAGTCATTTTCTCCAGGTTTGCAGTACAGAACATCCAAGGAAATCAGTCTAGGTGATGACCACAGCTGTCATTTACTAAACACCTACCACACCTAGCGCATGTCATTTACTAAACACCTACCACATGTCAAATTCAGTATTGCAAATAATCCTTCAACTACACCCTCCTACTTTAACAGAAGGGAAAACTGAGGCCCAGAGAGGTAAATGAATTTGCTCAAGATCATTATCCAGTCCATGGTTTGGCGCAAACCTGTGTGTCCTTGGGCTAGTCACAGCCCTACTTTGAGCCTCAGATTTTCTCATTTATAAAATGCTAAACTGGCCAGGTGTGCAGTGGCTCACGCCTGTAATCCCAGTACTTTGGGAGGCCTAGGCAGGTGGATCACTTGAGGCCAAGAGTTTGAGACCAGCCTGGCCAATTTGGTGAAACCCCGTCTCTATTAAAAATAAAAAATTAGCTGGGCATGATGGCGGGTGCCTGTAATCCCAGCTACTCAGGAGGCTGAGGCAGCAGAATCACCTGAACCCAAGAGGTGGAGGTTGCACTGAGCCGAGATCATGCCACTGCACTCCAGCCTGGGTGACAGAGCCAGACTCTGTCTCAAAATAAAATAAAATAAAATAAAATAAAATAAAATAAAATAAAATAAAAATGCTAAGCTTAGAAAAGATGAAGCGAAGATGCTCCCCAACTCTGACATTCTGTGAGTCTAAGAAGCTCAGAAGTGTGCTCAGTGCTAGGCAAGTCACCACAAGGCCTGCTGTCCCCTTTTCCCTGCTCCCACTCCCCACTAAGCTGATACTTACATGATCTTCTGTACACATCTCTTCTCATACATCCCCCAACTGCATTCTGACCCTGCCCTACAGATGGTCAAATCCTTGAAGAAGGCCATGGCCCCAGTCCTGAGCGATGTGACTGTGGAGTGGATCTTCCCTGAGACCACTGAGGTCCTGGTCTCACCCATCAGTGCCAGCTCCCTCTTCCCTGGAGAACGGCTGGTGGGGTATGGCATTGTATGTGATGCTTCTTTGCACGTCTCCAATCCCAGATCTGTAAGTATCCTAGAAACTCCAGGGGTCCGTGGGGGCCCAGAACCCATGCCTACAAATCATCCTTAGCTGGAAAGACTATTTGTGACAGCTAGAAACTAACTGGAATTGGGTTTATAGCTGTGGGTTTAGTTTTCCCAGTTGTGGGTTTACAGTTGCCAGGCCACAGGCATTCAATCACAGTGGCATGGCTAAGGTAGATGCCACCATCTCAAAAATGTGGTTATTAAGAGCCCCTACAGTAGAACCACTTGAAGAACTTGTTTAAAATGCACAGCTTTGGGAGGCCGAGGCAGGAAGATCACTTGAGATCAGGAACTTGAGATCAGCCTGGCCAACAGGGTGAAACCCCGTTCTCTACTAAAAATATAACAAAATTAGCCAGACATGGTGGCAGGCACCTATAATCCCAGCTACTCAGGAGGCTGAGGCACGAGAATCACTTGAACTCGGGAGGCGGAGTTTGCAGTGAGCTAAGATCGTGCCATTGCACTCCAGCCTGGGCGACAGAGCGAGACTCCGTCTCAAAAGAAAAAAAAAAATGCAGAGCCCTAGCTTCCACCCAGGTCTGTTGAATAAGAATCCCCAAGGATAAAGCCCAGGAAACTGCATTTTACATAATTTCCCCTAAGTGATATGGTGCACACTTTAGTTCAAGAACAAATGCACTCAGATTTCCTTCTCCACACACTCTAGTAAGCGCGTATCTCCTTAGATGAGTTTGTGTTTTATTTCTTTACATGGATGATTCTCTTGTCTGTGGTGGCAGAAGTGGGATGAAAGCCAAGAACTTCTGAAAGGGAGGTGAAATTCATGCTAAAATGTGAGAGGTTGCCAAAGAAGCTGTTTCCTCACCTATCTTTCCTCTTTCGTGAGTCTGTCCACTCTCTCTAAAGGATTTCTCATCTTGTTTTGTTTTTCAAAAAAGAAGTCACAAACTCAATGCCTATAGAAATTGGGCAGGTGTGGAATGAATGAAATGCACTTGGTGTAAAAATAAAAGGGGCCAATGCTGTGATGGATAGCAGTTACCACTGAGCTCACAGCTGGAAAGGCAATAGGGAGCGGTGAGGAATATGGCAAACTGGATGGCACACACCCTGGCTAAACTGGGCAGCCCCTACGCAGCCCTAACAAAGTGCCATCATGCAGAAATGTGAGCCCTATGTTAAATGTGTGTCTCATTTTTCAGGAGAAATTGGAACTTTATGTGAAAGCTCCAGATTTTTTAATGTTATGAAATGTTTTCAGAACTGTGATCAGGTTAATGGTTAATGTGTTATGGAAAATGGAGTGTTCAGCCGCAGGGAGAAAATGCTAAACAAAATGCTGGCCAAGTCCTTGCACAGTCCAGGCCTTCCTGGGAGGTCTAGAAGGCACCAGTTCATCAACAGACCCTCCCACTAGAAGGGACTGGACGCAGTCATCAAATCCATTCTTCTTTGCTTACTCAATACTGGCAACGTTTGCCCTGCTACTGGTAGGGATAAAGAGGACCTTCACATATTGTTGGTGTAAATATAACTTGCCACAGCCCTCCTGGGAAGCAACCTAGAAATAACTAATAAAATTAGAGATAGGCCGGGCACGATGGCTCACGCCTATAATCCCAGCACTTTGGGAGGCCGAGGCAGGTGGATCACCTGAGGTCAAGAGTTCGAGACCAGCCTGGCCAACATGGTGAAACCCCATCTCTACTGAAAATACAAAAATTAGCCAGGCGTGGCGTCAGGCACCTGCAACCCCAGCTACTCGGGAGGCTGAGGCAGGAGAATCACTTGAACCCGGGAGACAGAGGTTGCAGTGAGCCAAGATCATGCCACTGCACTCCAGCCTGGGGGATAGGGCGAGACTGTGTCTCCAAGAAAAAAAAATTAGAGATACATAAACCTTTCAACCCAGAAATCCTACTCCTAGGAGTCTAGCCTGTAAAAATAAAAGTGATGTAATGGATTTATGTCCAAGGATTTATTGTAGTATTTTTTATGGTGACAAAAATAAATGGCCACAAACTGAATGCTTAACAACAAGGGGTGGTAAAATATTGTGCAGTCAAATGGTAAAAAGAATGGTTGAGGCCAGGCCATGGTGGCTCACACCTGTAATCCCAGCACTTTGGGAGGCCAAGGTAGGTGCCTGGCTTGAGGCCAGGAGTTCAAGACCAGCCTGGGCAACCTAGTGAGACCACTTCTCTACAAAATATAAAAATTAAAAAATTAGCCAGACGTGGTGGCATATGCTTGTAGTCCCAACTACTCTGGAAGCTGAGGCGGGAGGATTGCTCAAGCCCAGGAGTTGGAGGCTGCAGTGAACTGATGATGCCACTGCACTCCAGCCTATGTGCAGTGTGGAGACCCTATCTCTAAACAAACAAACAGAAAATAATAGATGAAATGCAGAATTTCCAAAGTATTTCAAGTGCAAAATTCAAGATACTGATAAGTGTGAGCAGTATAGCAAAGTTTTTATGAAACAAAAAATGACCCCCAACAGCTGATGTGTTATTTATACATAGAGGTGACCCTTGAACAAGGTGAAGGTTAGGGATACCGACCCCCTATGCAGTCAAAATTTCACATATGACATTTGACTCTCTAAAAACTTAACTACTAATAGGCTACTGTTGACTGGAGGCTTTACTGATAACATAAACAGTCAATTAACACATATTTTGTGGGTCATATGTATTATGTGCTGTATTCTTACAATAAAGTATGCTAGAGAAAATAAAATGTTTTTGAGAAAATCATAAAGAAGAGAAAATACATTTACTATTCATTAAGTGGAAGTAGATCATCATAAAGGTCTCCGTCGTCATTGTCTTGACATTGAGTGGCGAAGGTGGAGGGGCTGGTCTTGCTGTCTCAGAGGTGATAGAAGGGAATAAGTGGAGGAGGTGGAAGGCGAGGCAAGAGAAGCCGACACTCAGTGTAACTTTTATTGAAAAAAACCCACATATAAATGGACCCACGCAGTTAAAGCTTGTGTTGATCAAGGGTGAACTGTATGTTTATATCAGGGAGAATGGAATGGAAGGAACAGATGGTTTATTTTGTTAATTTCGGTTACCTATTTGGAGGCAGGAGTGGCATTTAGACTTACATTAAAAAAATTTAATGAAGTCAATAATTAAAAACATAAACAACCTAAGTGTTATGAAACGATAATTCCATTCACCATCTCTTGAACAGAAGTTTGTCTCAATTCCCTAAGCAAACACAAAGCTTTCCTATTGAGCTGTTTCTTCAGAGATGAAAACCGCACCACCTCTGCTCACACCCCTTGCTCCCTGTGGAAGTCCTTCCTGACACCTAGCCTCACTCCTAGCCCTCTTTTCTGTTTCTCCCTCCAGGACAAGAGGCGCCGGTACAGCATGCTGCACTCTCAGGAGTCTGGCAGCTCTGTCTTCTACCACTCTCAGGATGAGGGACCCGGGCCGGAAGGTGGAGACTGTGCCGAGAACTCAGGGGCACCCTTCATCCTAGGGCAGGCCAAAAATGCCCGGCTAGCCAGCGGAGACTCCACCACCAAGCACGGTTGGTCTGCGGCTCTAATGATTGCTGCCTTACACTGAGCACTTACTATGGGCTAAGCACTTGGTAAAAACCACCTCATTGAATAATTAGCAGCTGCAGAGGTGGGTACTGTCATACCCACTTTACGGATGAGGAAATTGAGACTTGGAGAATTTGAGCAACTTGGCTAAGCTCATAGAGCAATAGAGTGAGTACAGACAAAGAGTCCGGATCTATCTGACTCCAAAGCCTCGTTATGGTGTTAGTTTCCATTCAAAGGGTACTTATCGATTCCTTACTAAGGTTAGGGGCTGAGAGCAACATGGGAAGCAAAGATGACTCAGACATGTCCCCTGCCCTTCCGGAGCTTTCCACATAGTGAGAGATACATCTGGCACTAACTCTGATAGAAAGCAGAGTGACAGGGTACCAGGGACCCCTAGAAAATTTAACAAACTATGGGAATCCCAGGAGAAATGAGCACATCTGCTAGAGGATATCCACAAAGACTTCACAAGGGGACTGCTTCTTAGAGGTGGGAAGGGAGAGGATGTTCCAGGCAGCAGAAACTGCCTGAGCAGCAATGTGGAGAGTGTGACACTTAGAAAGCACACACACAATTGGCTTCTGATCTAGTGTGTTTGACCCACTTTGTACCTTTTATTTTATTTTTTATTTTTGAGGCAGAGTCTCACTCTGTCACCCAGGCTGGAGTGCAGTGGTACGATCTCTGTTCACTGCAACCTCCACCTTCTGGATTCAAGCAATTCTCATGCCTCAGCCTCCCAAATAGCTGGGACTACAGGCGCATACCACCATGCCTGGCTAATTTTTGTATTTTTTGTAGAGACAGGGTTTCGCCATGTTGCCTAGGCTGGTCTGGAACTCCTGGCCTCAAATGATCCACCCACCTCGGCTTCCCACAGAGCTGGGATTACAGACGTGAGCCACCACACCCAGCCACATTGTACCTTTTGAAAGAAGCAGCAGGGAGAGTAGCTGGGAAGCTAGACTAGGGCCAGATCCGGAGAGGCTTTGGATGCCAGGGGAGGCATCTGCATATATTTCAGTAGGCAAGAGGTGGAGAACATGAGACACTTCCAAACAGGAAAGGGGATGCAAGCCCCACTCTTTCCCTTGTCCCACTCTGATGGTTCCCCATCACTATCCCTGTCCAGATCTGAACCTCTCTCAGCGACGGAGGGCATACAGCACCAACCAGATCACCAATCACAAGCCCCTCCCAAGAGCCACCATGGCAAGTGACCCCATGCCAGCTGCCAAGAGATACCCACTGCGGAAAGCCAGGCTGCAGGACCTCACCAACCAGACCAGCCTGGATGTCCAGCGGTGGCAGATTGATTTGCAGGTACCCAAGCAGGACAGATTAGGGAGGAGCTGGGGAAGGCGACAGGCAGGGGAGAGCTGTGTCCCCTGCTTCAACCGCAGGACGTGGCCATCACAGCTTACACTGCCAAGTGAGTCACTCCCTCTTTCCTTCCCTAGGCCTTCATCTGCCTTACCTCCGAGGGCACCTTCCAAATCAGGACACCCACCAGTCAATAAGCTCGCTCATTCCCTGCACACACACTGCCCAGTTGGCAAGGAACATTTGCATGTGCTCTTTCATTTGACTTTATAGCAGACCTGGGGGAGGAGAGAGTTTAGGGGCCCACCTTGGCTCAGTACAGATGTGGAAATTGAGAGCCAGAGAGGTAGGGCACTTATCCAAGGTCACACAGCCAGTCAGAGGATTGTAACCCGTCTGACCTTTGAAGGACCCCCTGCCTTCAAAGCCTTTTATTCCCCCTCATTAGATTGCACCTCCTACAAATTCCAGGGGATATACATTTACCCAGGGCAGAGAGGATTTTTTGTTTATTTGTTTGTTTGTTTGTTGAGACAGAGTCTCGCTCTGTTGCCCAGGCTGGAGTGCAGTGGTGCCATCTCAGCTCACTGCAACCTCTACCTCCTGGGTTCAAGCAATTCTCATGCCTCAGCCTTCCAAGTAGCTGGGATTACAGGCATGTGCCACCATACCTGGCTAACTTTTGTATTTTATTTATTTATTTATTTTTGAGATGGAGTTTTGCTCGTGTTGCCCAGGCTGGAGTGCAATGGCGCAATCTCAGCTCACTGCAACCTCTGCCTCCTGGGTTCAAGCGATTCTCCTGCCTCAGCCTCCTGAGTAGCTGAGATTACAGGCATGTACCACTATGCCCGGCTAATTTTTGTATTTTTGGTAGAGACAGGGTTTCACCATGTTGGCCGGGCTAGTCTCGAACTCCTGGCCTCAGGTGATCCACCTTCCTCGAACTCCCAAAGCACTGGGATTACAGGTGTGGGCCACCATGCCTGGCCTGATTTTTGTATTTTTAGTAGAGACAGGGTTTTGCCATATTGCCCAGGCTGGTCTTGAACTCCTGGGCTCAAGCGATCTGCCTGCCTCGGCCTCCCAAAGGTCTGGGATTACAGAAGTGAGCAACCATGCCTGGCAGCAGAGAGAATTTGAGAGTTAGAGAGCCACAGCTAGGCCAAGGTTTCTCAGCCTCAGCACCATGGACACGATAATTTTATATTTGGGGGCAATTCTGTGCACTGTAGAATGTTTGGCAGCATCCCTTGGCCTCTGCTCGCTAGAGGCCAGGAACAACACCATCCCCAATCATGACAACCAAAAATGTCTGCAGACACTGCCAAATGTTCCCTGGGGAGCTAAATCACCTGGTTGAGCACCATCGTCCTAAACCAAATTGTGGTTTCATCCATTTTATTAAGAATGGGCTTGGCCAGGCATGGTGGCTCATGCCTGTAATCTCAGCACTTTAGGACAAAGGCAGGCAGATCGCGTGAGCCCAGGAGTTCCAGACCAGCCTGGGCAACATGGCAAAATCCTGTCTCTACAAAAAATACAAAAATTAGCCGGGCATGGTGGCACATGCCTGTAATTCTAGCTACTTAGGAGGCTGAGGCAGGAGGATCACTTGAGCCCAGGAGGCAGAGGTTGCAGTGAGCTGGGTTGATGCCACTGCACTGCAGCCTGGGAGACAGAGAGAGAGATCCTGTCTCAAACAAACAAACAAAAGAATGGGCTTTATGTAGATTTGTCCTTGTAAGGCAGTGGTTCCATAAAAGCAGCCTTTTCACTCTCCCTATATGCCCCCTCCCACTTCCAACCACCACCCCCATCCCTCCCTGCCTCCACTTACACATAAGCCCACTCTCTAAGGGTAGGGACACTGCAATCTTATCCCTGGGGGCCCTTCTCTGTGCTTATTGAGGGACCACTTGATGCAATCAGAAGGCAACTGGCCCTGCGGTCTGGCTGACTCTGATCCTCAAACATGTCACTCCACTCTCTGAGCCCCAGCTGCCTCATCTACAAAATGGGGAGAATAGCTTAGGCACATGATTGAACTGCCATCCATCAAAAGATATTTATTGAGAGCCAACTCTAAGTGGAGGACTCTTCCAGGCATTGGCTGATAAAAGATGCAGTGCCTGGCTCAGCACCTGGCACCCAGCAGGCATCCTTGGCTGGCAGCTCTATTTGGTGAGAGCTCTGGACAGGCTGATTCCCCTTTACTTCTTTCCTGCGCGCTCCCTAGCTCTTCAGACCCATCTCTGCTCTTCTCTCGCCCCCTCCTGCCTGGTTTCTTCCCCAACCTGATTCCCCCTTAGGCATGCACACGCAACACACTTATATGTGCGCGCACACACACACACACTCCATGCACCCTCTGGCTGGATGAAGGGCTGGATCTTAGACTCATCTGTTGCCATGGAAACCTTACCAGCTTCAGTTGCTCTCTGTGACCCAGTGTAGTGTTGACGGCTGGGGGAATCCTAGTGTTTGATTGGGCAAGGAGCAGAGGGTAGGGATCCCCTGGGACTTAGCAGCCCTGGCTGGGGTCATCCTGGGAGTGACCAGTCCCCTCCTTCTCCCACATCCTTGTACCCTTCCTAGGACCTCTGGCTTAGAAAGACAGAAAGGCAGCCCCCGTTTAATGGGGAAGCACAGTCCGCCTCCTAATAAATACTTGATAGGGATGGAAAAGCCCCCATGGTTAACTGCTGGCCTAAAAAACTGTTACACCTGGTAAGTGTCTTTTCGCCCTCATCCTCTCCCCCTACCAGGGGATATATATGGTCCCAGAGGCTTCAAATTCATTTCTAATTAATTTAATATTCTTCAATTACAAAAGTAATACATACTCAGTGTTCGCAATAAAAACCCTCAAACAATTCAGTCAGGTATAAAGTACAAATAAAAGTCCCCCTGTCCTATTCCCAGACCCACTTGGTTTTGAGTGTTTCCTTCTAGAAATATTAATACTGTACACACACAAACACATGCATACACTATACACGTATGTATTTTTAATAATCACATATAAAAACTGCTCTCCAACTTACTTTTCAAATGTCTTTTTAATTCACTTTTTAAATAAATAACAGTGCAAGGTATTTATTTAAAAGTGAATTTACCCTTTTTGGTGAACAGTTCTATGAGATTTGACAAACGTATATGGTCATGTAATCATCGCCACAATGAGGTTACAGGACAATCACAATTTACTTTTTTAAAATAAGTTTTATCTTGGACGTCTTTTCACTTTGGCATGAAGAAAGATACTTCTTTATTTTCAATGTTGTGTGACGTTCCATTGCATGGGATATACCAGAACTTATTTGCCAACCCCTACTGATGCCAACCCCGACTGATTTGGATCGTTTCCAGATTTTTACATTTACAAACAATACTGCAACAAATATACAGTACTTGCATATCGATATTTGCACTCTTGTGTATTTCCACAAGATTGAATTCCTGAAAGAGGAATTACCAGACCAAAGGGGCTTGTGCATTTGAATTGATAGCACATTGCTAGATTGTTCTCCCACAGCTGTGTACCCATTTACATTAGCACTGACAGTCCATGACAGACTCTGTCTTTCCATTGACCACAGGGGTGCCATCAAACATTTAAATATTTGCCAATCTGCAAGATGGAAAAAAATTACAAACTTGTTTTAATTTACATTGTTCAAATTTTTCGTGAGGCTGAGAATTTTTTCCTGGGTTTATTGGATACTTTTGCTATAAACGGCCTGCAAATGCCCTTAACACATTATTCTATTAAGTTAGTCTTTTACTCCCAGTGATTTATGAAAGCTTCTTGAAAATGATCTTTGTCATGACTATTGCAAATGTATTTCTCCATTTATCCCTTGCCTTTTGATGTCTGTTTGTACCAGCACAAGAATAGATAGATTAAATCAACAAAACAGAACAGAAAGTCCATAAATAAAACCAAACGTGCATGAAAGTTTGTTGGGATAGAGGTAGGAAACTGATTAAACTGCCCGGATTCAAATGGAAAAACTGCATTCAATAAATTGTGAGATTCTTACCATTTGAAAAATCAAGAAAAAATCTGATTCCTTTCTCCTTACTCCAAAATAAATTTCATGTAAATCAAAGATTTAAACACACAAACAAACAAAAATGAAATCCCAAAAATTCTAGAATATTTTTTGAGTGAGAAAGACCTTTTAAGTATGACATATGGGAAGACATAAGGAAAAAAGATTGATAATTTTAACCATACACACAAAAGTTTAAACTTTATGGCAAAAAAAAAAAAGTGGGTTTAGAATTATCCATGGTGTATGATTTTCCATGGCTTTCCATGGTTTGGGATTATGATTGTTGATGTTTCTCATGGATAATGGAGACTGGGTCATGCGTCCCTGAGTACTGGAGGGGCAGTGCCCAGGAGGAGCTGCTGTGCCCCAGGAAAGAGCTGGTGGGGTGGGGGTGGGGGAGCAGAAGGAAGGAGGGTCCAGCCACCAGGAGCTCTTCCTCCTCCTTCTCCTCCTCCTCCTCCTCCTCGTCCTCCTCCTCTTTCTCTTTCTCCTCTTCCATCCCTAGCCCTTGCTGAACAGTGGTCAGGACCTGAACCAGGGCCCCAAACTCCGTGGCCCAGGGGCCCGAAGGCCCTCTCTGCCGCCCCAAGGCTGCCAGCCCTTCCTGCCCTGGGGCCAGGAGACCCAGGCCTGGAGCCCTGTGAGAGAGCGGACTTCTGACAGCCGAAGCCCTGGAGATCTGGGTAAGTGACCACAGGGTCCAGGACCCGACTGGGGACAGGGAGGAATCACTGGCTGTTGTTCAACTTCAGATGACAGGCCCAGAGGGCAGATGCCTGGGTCTGTCCCCTTGGGGTCTGCTGCGGCTCACCCCTCTCTGAGGACCTCACCAATCCCACGCTTCCCAGTCACCCTGGTTCTTGGGTGGCCTCTGAGGCTGCAGCTCCATTCTCTGTGCCCCTGTCCCACCCCATCCTATCTGGCCCCCTCAGGCACTGGCTTCCTGGGAGGCGGATCTGTCCTCCCTTGGGGACAAGCCCATGCCCCCGCAGCTGTCCTAGGAAAGCAGTTGGAGTTGCCTGTTCCCTGGGGAGATGGAGTGGGTTGTACTTGCTTAGAAGTGTCTGCTCCCTGGGGAGGAATGATGTCCCCTGGGAGTTGGCCGTCTGTCCCCCAGGTCAGCGCTTGGCCCACTTGTCCCTCTGCCTGCAGAGCCGTCCCACCATCCCTCTGCCTTCGAGACAGAGACGTCTTCGGACTGGGACCCCCCAGCCGAGTCCCAGGAGCGAGCCAGTCCCAGCAGGCCCGCCACCCCGGCCCCGGTGCTGGGCAAGGCCCTGGTCAAAGGCCTGCACGACAGCCAACGCCTGCAGTGGGAGGTGAGCTTCGAGCTGGGGACCCCTGGACCGGAGCGGGGCGGCGCGCGGGATGCCGACCTATGGAGCGAGACCTTCCACCACCTGGCGGCCCGCGCCATCATCCGCGACTTCGAGCAGCTGGCGGAGCGCGAGGGCGAGATCGAGCAGGGTGAGCGCCACGGACCTGCGCCCCTCCCGCGGACGGCCTCCGGAGGACCGCCCCCCTCCACAGCCGCTCCCCCTTCCCCACCCGCCCCCGATGATCCTCTCAGCCCCGCGTGGTCCGCCCACCTGCTTCCCGGGTCCTGCTCCACCCCCTCCTCACAGCCCCGCCCAATTCCCCGCCCACTCTCCCTATGACCCGCCCACCTCCTCCCCTTCCGGGCCCCACTCTCGCCCCATCCCCTCATTACAACCGTGCCTAGTGCCCCGCACACCCCACCCCCCCATGGCCCGCCCACCCCGCCACTCCCCGCCATAGCCCGTCCCCACCTCCATGGTCAGCCCACCTCCTTCCCTGACCCAGCCCCCACCCTGTGCCTGTCCACTTCCCCCAGGACCCGCCCCGCTCTCTCCCGTCGGCCTCCAGGGCCCGTCCCTCCTCACAGCCCCGCCCACTGCCCGCCCACTCGCCTCTCCGGCCTCCAGGCTCCGCCCCCTCCCCATTCTGCTCAGTGCCTGGGCTCATTCCCTACCCCCACTCCAGGATCAGCCCTTCATCTCTGGCTTCAGCCCCCTTCATCTCCCCACAGCCCCGCCACGGCTCACTGCTCCCCTACTCCACCTCACACCACAGCCTTCAGGTGCCTCCCCTCATTCCCAATCGCCCTTCCCCTCACACCCGTCCACCCACCAACACACGCATAGCCCAGGGCTCCATTCCATTCCCGCCAAGATCCACCCTCTTCCCCCTGCCTCTGAGTAAGTGGTCTTCTCCCCCAGCCCTGGGCTCTTCCACCCCCATTCAGTGACCCGTCCTCTTCTCTCCTGCCTCATTTCTCTCTCTTATGGGCGCCCCATTTCCCAGTGCTTCTCCCCTGCAGCGGCCCCTGTCTCTCCAGAGACAGAACAATGGTGACAGCCCACACCTTCCTCCAAGTCCCCCAGTCCAAGGGCTCCACGCACTCATTCATCACGCCATTATTTACTGTGGATCTGCTGGGGGCCAGGCTCCCACTGGGCCCGGTAAACCAGCTGAACAGCCCAGTGAAAAAGCAATCTCCATCCCTTCCTTACCCATGAGTGCTTGACAAACTAGCAGGGAAGCCAGCATTAATCAAATCATTACACAAATAATTAATTGAGTGCATTTGTCCTAAGTGCTATTAAGAAAAAAGACAGGGATCCAAGAGATTGTATAACAGGGACGATGGGGGAGCTAATTTAGTCCAGGAATTGGGGCAGACTTTACTGAGAAAGTGACTGGTGGGATCTTGATGGAACACACTTGGAGAATATAAATATAAATAGAGAACGGTTATATCATTTCTTTGTCGTGGGTTTTGCTTTATTTCTATAATAATATTATTTTGTTTATATTTTACTTGTATTTTTGTATTGTACGTGTTACTTTTTTTCTTCCCATGAGCTCCTCACCTTACAGTTCACGAAGCACTTTTCTACCCTCTCTCTCCTTGGCTCCTCACACAGCCTTCTGCAGGCTGCAAGCCACGGAGACTGCTCACCTGTTCAAAGGAAAGGGATTGGGCTCTGGGGTCAGACCATCCTGAGTCGTGATCTCAGATCCGTTCCTAACTTGCTGTGTGACCCTCAGCTCACCACTCTCCTCTGATTTGCAATGTCCTCAGCAGTTAAATGGGTCAGATAAGTGGTCCCCACCCACCAGCCAGGGCACCTGTGAAGTTTTACGGCAACGTTCCCATTAGACATCTGCAAAATTAAAGTACAAAATACAGACAACATAGTGGGTTGGGTGTTTTTAAAAATAAAACTACTGTTATTTAAAGGAAGTAGCTGTCTTTTATTCTGAGACAATGTCTTACATTTTTACATTAAAATATCCTTTATTTTGTGAAATGATGACGTGAAATGATGGTGTTTTTTTAAAAAATGTCTTTAGTTAGCAAGTTGGCAAGCCCTTGATTTTAAAGGCTTATTTAATCCCAAAGATGGGGACCACTTAGGTAGAGCCCCCTTTTTAGCTTCCAAAGCTTGTGTGTCAGGGAAGACTTTCTGAGTCCAAACAGTGACCCCAGTTTCTCCCTCCACAGGGTCCAACCGCCGCTACCAAGTGAGCGCCTTGCACACCAGCAAGGCCTGCAACATCATTAGCAAATACACAGCCTTCGTGCCTGTGGACGTGAGCAAGAGCCGGTACCTGCCCACCGTGGTGGAGTACCCCAACTCTGGTAAGGCAGGCGAGCGGCCGGGAGCACTCCTGGGGGCCAAGCAGCCCCTGTGGACTAGGGGAGGGGCTGAGATACAAAGGACCACAGACCAGCAGGGAGCGGGGTGAGACAGGGCCTAGAAGCAGAAAGGCCCCCAGTGGATGATTTGGCTGCTAGGGGGTGGGCACCCCTGGGGCCTCATCCCACTGCTCTGCAGAGGCCGTTAAATCACCCCACTCCCTTTTCTCCACCAGGTGAAAATGATTTTATTGTATTTCTTCAACTGAGACAATATGTGCTCATTATAGAAAATTCTAAACTATAGAAAGATATAAAATGTAAAAAATAACTACGACCAACAGTCATCCAGGAGTGTATACTAGTCACCCGCTTGGTGTGACCATCCTTCCAGACTTCTGTCTATGGATATCAGCATGTAGAGAAATCAAAAGACAGATCATTTTACATGAATTGGATTATCCTAATATGTGCTATATTTTACAAAATATGGGCGTGGAAAGTGCCACTCCATGAAATGAATCTATATCATTTTAATAGCATATTCCTCTGCAGGGAGCTGTCATCCTCGGAATAGCCAATTAGTGTTCCAAAGCACTTTGTATATATTTTCAATCCTTTAATCCTCAAAACAGCTCTACAAAGTAGACGCTATTATTATCCCCATTTTATAGATGGAAAACAGAGGCAGAAGGAGCTAAGTTACTTTCCTGAGGTCACACAGCCGTGATGGGCTGGAGCCAGGCTTTACATTTATTGCCCTGGCTCTGGATTATGCATTTTCTTCCACTCCTTTCTACTGTCTCTGAAAATTTATTGCAATCTTTTAAAATCTATTTAGACCTTTATTTTATTCCCCATTTGGTTATTGTAAATTATACCTTAAAGAACATCTTTGTGCATCTGTCTGGTTATCTCCTCAGGGTTAATTAATTCTTAGAAGTAGGATTGCAATGTCAAGGGGATGCCCACTTAAAATTGTGATGTATGTTACCAAACTGCCCCCTTACCATCCCACAGGTTATTCAAATCTCCATCCTCTCCAACACTGAATATTGTTTATCTTTCTAAACTCTGCCAGTCTGATAGGTGAGAAGAGAATCTCTCTTTTGTCATTTTTTAATTGTGAGATGCTTGTCATGTTTATGAACTATTTGTGCTTTTTTTGTTTCAAATTACATTTTCCTGTCCTTTATGGTCACCCCCCCCCCCGCTTTTTATTAGCAGACGTCCAGAAAGAATTGTGTTTGGAAATAAAATATGCCCTTCCTAATTCCACCTGTTCCCCTTTTCTTATCTGTGGTACCAAAATGATCAACCCTCTTCAACTGCTGTCATTTCAGGCAATGGAGTGGCCATTTAATCAGGCTGTTCGCTTATTCATGTTGCAGGGATGAGCATCCCTCCCACCCGTCTATGACCAGCCTGCTAGCATCTGTAGCCACAGCCTAGGAAGTTAGGGACCTGGCCCATATCTTAACCAAAGTCCCAAAGCCCCCTAAGATCCAGATCAGCACTTCCCCAAGTGTGTTCCAAGAAACTAGAACTCTAGTCTCGTGTCCTATGAATAGCCATCCAGCATAAAAATAGAAAATACCAGATTAGGAAATACATTTAAGAACCACTGGATTAGATAAAGTTCAAACGCTTTCTTTACTGCAGAACTTCTCAGAGCATTTAGTATGTTAATATACATCAAGAGGCTCAGAGAATGGACTACAGTATGCAGCTTCTGCAAAACTTGTTTCCCAACACAACTCCAATTTTTAAGGAAAAACTTACAGACTAGTGCTCTCTGAGAGTGGGGTTCCCTAAAGCATACTTTAGGGTGCTGTAACTTCTTTCTTCTTCTTCTTCTTCTTTTTTTTTTTCTTTGAGAGAGTCTTGCTCTGTTGCTCAGGTTAGAGTGCAGTGACACAATCACAGCTCACTGCAATCTCTAACTCTTGGACTCGAGTGATCCTCTCACCTCAGCCTTCCCAGTAGGTGGGACTACAGGCACGCACTACCACACCCAGCTAATTTTTTATTTTTATTTTTTTTATTTTTTTATTTTTTGGTAGAGATAGGGCCTCGCTATGTTACCCAGGCTGGTCTTGAACTCCTGAGCTCAAGTGATCCTCCCATCTCAGCCTCCTGAAGTGCTAACATTACAGACATGAACCACCCTGCCCAGCCCAGGGTGCTGTAACTTCATCTCTTTTCTATCCAACACCTCTTGGTGATGCCCTGGGATTTCAGGGGCCTGCCCTGTGGGAGGGGTACTTGGGACATGGATCTCTGAGACAGTAAACAGAGAGAAGAACAGAATGTTCCTGAAAAAACTGGCCTTTTAACTTCCTGGAAAACATTGTGCCTTCTTGAACATTCTCTCAGCAATAGTATCTACCCAGCAAGCTAGATATTATTATCCCCGTTTTCTAGATAAGGAGACTATGGCTCAGTGGGGTCCGCACCCATCCAACTGGAAAGAGATGGGGCTGGGGCTCAAACCTGGGTCTTTCTGACTCTAAAGCTTATGGTCTTACCCTGTACAACACCTTCCTGCCTTTGGATAATTGAAAGATTGAAGCCAGAATCATTCCTGTCAGCTCTGGGGGAAAGGCAAAGGACTGGCACATTTGTACCCAACCACCCGCTTCCCCTTGTCTTCTGCGAAGGAGCTGCCCTGCGTATGCTCAGCTCTCGGGCCCTGGCCCAACAGTGGAGGGGCACCTCTTCTGGCTTTGGAAGGCCGCAGACGATGCTTGGAGAAGATTCGGCACCAGGAAATGGTAAATTTCAGGCCCTAAGTAAGAGCCACCCTGGGCACTTTCGGAAGTCTGGGCCCCTGAGGTTACCGCGTCCTCATGTCCGAGGCCCTAGGACCACTCTCTGAGTCTGCACTGTGGGCTTAGGCAGGCCCAAGGCAAAGCCAGGCCTCCCAGGCTCTCTGAAGCCCAAGAGGGACAGAGAGGCTCGGTATGGCCGGAGCGCACCACCACTGACACAGCTCTCTCTTTGCCAGGGAGCGGCACCACCTCCCTGCCGGCACCTCTCCCCTTCTGAGGTCTGCTGACCCTGGTGCTGTTCCCTGCCTCCAGCCTCTGAGTCCTCCCAGGCACCAACTGCCAGGAAACCTAATAAACAAGGGAAAAAGCGAAGAGTGAAGAGGCAGTCCCATCTGTTTGGGTCCCACCATCTGTTTCTTTCAGGATTCCCAACAGCCTCCTTTGAGCCTTCACCTGGTTTCATTGTGCCTGCAGCTTGGCTCCTTGAAGAGCTGGGATTTGACCTTTTTGTGACCTTGCACTAGTTCCCAGGATGGCTTTAACCCTCTGTGTTCTGCATGGATGTGTGTCTTTCTGTCTCTCTAAAGACAGCCTAACTGCTGCACTCATCCTAACCCCTTTCTAGGTTTCCTCACATGCACAGGGAGGATCTCCTGCCTTTTGCTGTGCAGGAGGAAGACATCAGAGGTCCCGACTGGCCACTAGCCCAGCCACCCAGACCATAAGGATTTTTTTATTCCAGGTCCTAGAAAGTGCTCACAGACATTGATGGGTTTTAAAACAAAAACAAAAACAGAACACAGTGTGAGGGGGTGGAAACCCAGAGGAGCTCTTCAGAATCAAAGTGTTCTCTCAACTTCTTGGTCCCATTGGCCTCCAAAACCCAGGAGAACTAGCTCCACCCCTGAGCCAAGCTGAACTTCCAGTCTTCAGGAAACTGCTGGTCTGTACCTTCCTTTCTCCGAAGCTTAGCTTTTGGTGGCCTATGGCTTCCATCAAAATCACAAATCCTTTATTTTATTTATTTATTTATTTATTTATTTAGATGGAGTCTCACTCTGTCCCCCAGGCTGGAGTGCAGTGGCACGATCTCGGCTCACTGCAACCTCCACCTCCTGGGTTCAAGTGATTCTCCTGCCTCAGCCTCCCGAGTAGCTGAGACTACAGGCACCTGCCACCATGCCCCACTAATTTTATAGTTTTAGTAGAGTTGGGGTTTCACCATATTGGCCAGGCTGGTCGTGAACTCCTGACCTCAAATGGTTCACCACCTTGGCCTCCCAAAATGCTGGGATCACAGGCATAAGCCACCATGCCTGGCTACAAATCCCTCCCTTGAAATTGTTCTCTGATTCATGCCCACATTCCTGACTTTTTTTTTTTTTTTTTGAGACAGGGCCCGTAGTCCAGGGCTTTACTAAGCACTTAGCAATGGACTAAGCACTATCTGCATATTATCTCATTTCATCTTTACAACACTGTGAGATAGATAATATTATCCCCAATTTGCAATCAAAATGTATAAAGTAATTTTGCCAAGTCCCCACAGCTCGTCAGTGGTGGTGGTAGTGGTGGCGGGGGTCAGGATTTGAACCCAGGCCTGTCTAACCTTATGGTGGGGCACCAGTTATATCTGTGAAAGATGAAGGCCCATCCGAGCAGGGATGGAAACCCTAGCCTTGTTCCCCAACCCACCTGCAGACACCGTGAATTAGACCATCGCTCTCCTGAGGGGATGGGAGGCGAGGAAGGGAGGGGAGAGGTCCAGCCTCACTGGCTCCTCTGTCCTAGACATGGAGGCAAGTCCCACTGCTCTCTTCAGCAAGGCCACGTCCCCCGGCCGCGAGAAGCACGGTGCTTCTGAAGGTGAGTGGGCAGGCGGCGCTGCCTCTTCATCAAGATGGTGACAGGCATTGGTCCTGGGGTCAGGAGAGTGTCTTAGCACCGAGAAAGTCCTCAGGGCTTCATGGAGTCCTCAAAGCAGCCGTCTGCATGGGGAATAGGATTATCCCCAATTGAAAGATGAGGAACAGGTGCAAAGAGGTGAAGTGACTTGCCCAAGGTCACAGAATACACTGGTGACAGAGCTGGGCCTGGATCAGGCCTCCTAGTTCCCCGCTGAGGGACCATTTTTGCCACTCCGCTCTGCCTAGAGTCCTCTAGCAACGTGCCAAGGAGGTCAACTCAGTGTCCCCATTTAGGAATGAGCAGGGCTAAGTGAAGCTGTCACTGCCCCCACAAGTAACTTTCCAGAAGATCCCAGGGGCTGCCGGCCAAGGAATCTTAGAGGCCAGCTTTTTACAGGCAGACATCTCATCCCACCCCACACCAACTGGAGCGGAAGGAGCTCCACAGCCGAATGGTTAGCTCGAGTCCCTAGGAACTTAGCTAAGCCCCTGCCCCTCTCTAGGCCTCTGTTCCCCCAGTTGGTCAGTGAGCAGTTGGACGGGGTCATCTTCAGGTCTCAACTTGGTCATTCTGTGGCTCTCCAGGTCCCCAGCGCAGCCTGGCTACAAATACTCTTTCTTCCATGAAGGCCTCAGAGAATCTCTTTGGATCCAGGTAGGTAGGATTTCCAATAAAGGTACACTCTCCTGCCACCCATTTTCCTGGGGTGGTCCCTGGGGTTTTCCCTGACTTGGAAGGCCAGAGGCAGGTTCAGCCTGACATTTAGGCAGGTGTCGTAAAGAAGGCACTCCTGCCCAGAGCAATCACGGTCTCCCAGGTCTCACCCTACCTCAAATCCCCCACTTTACTTTATCTCCCACACTTCCAAGATCTCTTTCCAAATGCAAGTATGCATGGGAGGGCTGACATAAAACTCTTCTGACCACTGGACTGGACAAGAATGTGATAGTAAAAGAGGGTCACGATCCAGGTGTAGTAGCTCACACGTGTAATCCCAGCACTTTGGGAGGCCGAGGCAGGAGGATCACTTGAGGCCAGGAGTTCAAGACCAGCCTGCGCAACACAGTAAGACCCTGTCTCTACAAAAAATTTAAAAATAGGCCAGGCATGGTGGCTCACCCCTGTAATCCCAGCACTTTGGGAGGCCGAGATGGGCAGATCATAAGGTCAGGAGTTCGAGACCAGCCTGACCAACATGGTGAAACCCTGTCTCTACTAAAAATGCAAAAATTAGCCAGGCATGGTCGCATGTGCCTGTAGTCCCAGCTACTAGGGAGGCTGAGGCAGGAGAATCACTTGGACCCGGGAGGCAGAGGTTGCAGTGAACCGAGATTGCTCCACTGCACTCCAGCCTGGGCAACAGAGCAAGACTCCATCTCAAAAAAAATAAAAAATAAAAAATTAGCCAGACATGGGTGTGTGCCTGTAGTCCAGGAGACTGAGGTGGGAGGATCGCTTGAGCCCAGGAGGTTGAGGCTGCAGTAAGCTACGATTGTGTCCCTCCAGCCTAGGTGACAGAGTGAGATCCTGTCTCAGAAACAAAACAAAAGAGGGTCATCAGGAGAACACTAACCTCTTCCTAGTCCCAGCTGCTGCTAACTCATTGAGTGACTTGGAGCAGTTGCTTCGAGCCCATGTTTCCAGGCTTCTGCTTCCTTAGCTATCAGATAAGGAGGCTGGAGGGAGCCATCTATTGCATCCCTTCTGACCCTGACTTTCAGGGGCTTCTGGGTGGGCACTGGAGGTTGGGATGCCCAGGGCCACCTGACTTCACCTGCACAGGCTAAATCTCAACAAGTCCAGGCTACTGACACGAGCAGCCAAGGGCTTCCTGAGCAAGCCACTGATCAAAGCTGTGGAGTCGACCTCCGGGAACCAGAGCTTCGACTACATACCGCTGGTGAGTGCCCTGACCCCAGGTGTCAGTCTCCCTCCGCTCCACTCAGCAGCAGGGCCTTCCAGTGATCCCCCTGCCCACCTCTCCACTTCCTCAAAGAGAAGAAGGCTTTGGTCTTAGAGCTCAGATCCCCTGAGTTTTGAGGTTTCCTAGAGCTTCCCACCCAAGTAGTTAGCAGGGCAGAGGGAGTTTGCATGAATCTCCCCTGCCCAGAGGCCTAGGGATATTGCTAGAAGCCAGCACCAGCATCACGAAAATTCTTTGCAATCTGCTATCTTTGCCTTAAAAATTCGTGGGAATTTTGCATTCTACTCCACGCATCTATGTGTATCTGTTTTTCAGTACATAAAAATAAGCTTTGAAATGACTCATGAGTGAGTAAAATTAACATCCCAGGGACATGGACTGTGTTTAGCAACTGGGTCTGCGGACACCTCAGCATGCTGTAGCAGGGTGAGAGGCTCAGGTCTGGAGTGGGCTTCTCTGAATTAAGGAGCAAGGGAGACTGGCCCTGCCACATCTGGGGCCCCTCAGGGCTTGGGAAACAGAGGATGCTCAAAGGAGGAGCACAGTTTGAGCATCACTGCATACCTCTTCTGTCCCTCCATACCCAAGTGCATAATACTCTGAATTTCCAAATATCCAGGGCAACTGAGCACTAGGCATGTTTTCACTCAACAAGTATTTATTGAGTTAGGCCCAGTGCTAGACCCTGGAGAGACAGCATTGAACTAGACAAACATAGTTTCTGCACTTATGGTGCTAAGCGTCTAATAGGATTCAGACAAGGAACTAGGCAATTCTAACTCTTGGGAGTGGCAATGGGAGAGGTCTGGTTTGGTTGGGGAGTACAGGGGGTGGACATCTAGACCAGGCTTGAGATGTGGGGAGCAGACCCAAGCATGACTTCTTGGAGAAGGTCAAGGCTAAGCCAAGACTTGCAGGATGAGGAGATATGGCCAAAGGCCTCCAGAGGAGAGACAGAGCTTGGCAGCTGGGGAATGGAGTTGGAGAGGGTAAGAGTCAAGGATTAGGCGGTGCAGAGCTTTATTGATCATATTTTGGACTGAGTCTATGAGACACTGAAGTCATTGAACTGAGCCTCCAAAAAGTGTGTGATCTATGCCTCATAGAGATCCCTCTGTAT
Source organism: Pan paniscus (assembly GCF_029289425.2). Classification (NCBI taxonomy): domain Eukaryota; kingdom Metazoa; phylum Chordata; class Mammalia; order Primates; family Hominidae; genus Pan; species Pan paniscus. The sequence continues at coordinate 206,764,895 of NC_073249.2, read as the reverse complement.
GTAGGACAGATGGATTGGGGGTGGGGAGAGGGGAGGAAAGAGGAGGCAGGAATAACATGAGGAAGCACGTGATGGATTGCAGAGCGATTTAGAAAGTAGACCTGTTGAGACTTGGAAACTGATGGTTACACAGGGAGAAAGAGGAAGGTGAGCTGCTAGCGTTCCCTGCGTTGCAGGGGACATTCCCAGTGGCTGAGGTGAGGCCACCCCCCCAGGACAAGAGGCAAATACGGAGTGAAGATGTTGACTTGGGCTTGGAGAATGATCTGTTTGAAGTGTCTGCAGGATAAAGGATAGAGATACTCAATTGACCTGGGTATCCTGAAAATCCCCCAGGCAGGCAGGGTGGGGTGGGCAACATGGATCCAGACTTTTGCATGGCCTGGGGCTCCCTGGGCTAAAACATTTGAGGCCCACTGAAGGGCTTCCCCCACACACAGGTGTCTCTGCAGCTGGCCTCTGGAGCCTTCCTGCTCAACGAAGCCTTCTGTGAGGCCACACACATCCCCATGGAGAAGCTCAAGTGGACGTCCCCCTTCACCTGCCACCGAGTGTCCCTCACCACCCGCCCGTCTGAGTCCAAGACCCCGAGTCCCCAGCTGTGCACCAGCTCCCCGCCTAGGCACCCCTCCTATGACAGCTTCTCCCTGGAGCCTCTGGCCAAGGGCAAGCTGGGCCTGGAGCCGAGGGCAGTGGTGGAGCACACTGGAAAGCTGTGGGCCACGGTGGTGGGGCTGGCATGGCTGGAGCACAGTTCGGCCTCCTACTTCACTGAGTGGGAGTTGGTGGCTGCCAAGGCCAACTCATGGCTGGAGCAGCAGGAAGTACCCGAGGGCCGCACGCAGGGCACACTCAAGGCCGCTGCCCGCCAGCTGTTTGTGCTTCTGCGGCACTGGGATGAGAATCTCGAGTTCAATATGCTCTGCTATAACCCGAATTATGTGTAGTTGGGTGACGGGGAGGCTGGGTGGAGGGAAGGGTGGGGAGGAGAGGGATGGGCAGGGCCATGTCAGCCTGGTTTCGGGGAGCTTTTGGAGCTGTAACTAATATATCAGTTACTAGAAAGAGCCCCGGACTGGCAGCCAGGAGGCCTGAGTTCAATCCCAACTTTGCTACCATCCAGCCATGCAACTTTAGGCCAGTGCCTGCCCCCATCTGGGCCTCAGTTTCCTCATCTATAAAATAAGAGGGCGAGATGAAGGAGGTGGAGTGGATCTCAAATGGTTCAGTGGTTCCTTTCTGCCCATTCAGGCAGTCCCGGGCCGACTACTGCTGGGGCTGGGGAGGGAAGACGCAGTGGAAGCCTGAGCCCTGTCTGGAGGTAGACCACGTGAGCACAGAGTGGACACAGCAATGCCCACTCAAATAAAAGGGCAGATGAGAGAACCCAGTGACCTCAAGTAACCAGGCCTACAGGCTTGCATAGGCACATAGACACTAGCTTAAAGTCTGGTGCCTGTAGGACAGGCTCTTGTCTCCATGGTAACAGCCAAGGACCCCCCCTAAATCCCACTTAAAAGCCAATTGGAGAAGCATCCTTCTCAACGCTTTACAAAAGAGTACCTTGGGGGCCTTTTGTTTTGGCTAGGAAGCTTCCTTAATACACACTAGTATTGCCTTGCAGATCATTAGTGGCTCCCTCACTAAGAAGAGGTGGTGGCAGGACGAGGGGAGACACCTTGTGAGTTGACGTGTTAGATTTAAGTGGCAGTCTGTGCAAAAATAGTCCTAAAAGAACAGACATGGTCACAGAAGTCAGTGAAGACACCAGAGAACACCTTACTTAATTTTCCCACTTTTAGGAACTGGGTAAAGCGAACTGCATCACTTGTACTGAGGCACGAGGGAGCCACCACCAAGTAGGTCGCACCGTGGGATCAGGGGGTCCTCTGGAGCCATGCCACACTGTGGGAGAGAGGCTTGGCTGCAGTGCCTTTGGGGATGGCAGCTCTGGCCAGGGGAGGCCTGATTTGTTTGGTGAAATGAATGAATTGACACTTCAGGCTGGATCCCCTAGGGGCTTCCTGCCCTCAAGCCAACTGTGTGATGCCTACATGGGGAATGGCGTGCTGTGGCCTCAGATACCCTAATGGCTGGCATAGAGCTGCCCAGTCTCCTCTTCCCCACTGACTCCCCTGGAGGTGGGTCTAGACCTCACCAAGGAACCCCACCAGCTTGGGACTTCAGGCTGAATCTATCCACCCTAGAAGCCCCCTCCTTCAAAGCCTTAATCTCTCCTCATCAAATTCCTGTCCCAACCTTGGAGTGAAGCTCCACAGACTTCCCTCGTGGGAAGGCCTTGAAAGCTTAGCTTATCAAACCAACTCGTGGGGTCCTGCGGGCTCTGGCGCAAGCCCCGGCCTCAGGAAGACTCGAGGGGTGTGCAGCCTCCAGCAGGGGCTAGAGTCAGGGAGGAGGCTCCAGCAGAACGCCCACTGGGCACAAGGGGAGAAAAAGCAGCCCCAACATGATATGGTGCCCTGCCCCCCACCCCCACCCCTCCATCTGTGCCACAAGTCTCCCACGAGGGATTCTCACAGCCCTTTTGAATACTTAAGATAAAATCCCATTGCTGCCTTGTGGACTGGCTCTGCTTCAGACTTACCCTCTGGGGAGGAACCCAGGCAGGCAGGCCTGGACACTGTGGCCATCACAACCCCAGGTGGGGCAGGATGCCAATCTGGGGTGTTGGCTCAAAGTCAGTGCCACCAAGGCGGGTAAGAGCTTTGGGTTGTCTTGCTCCAGGCTTCCAGGAGATGTGAGCAGAGCTTTGTCATCTCCCTGCACACTCCCCATCCCCTGCCAAAATCACTTCTTTAGCTATGCAGGCAGCAGCCTCAGCTTCAGGGTAAGGGTGGCCGGGGGTGGCATCTACTTCCTGGACCACAAGTAATGGGAAAAAAAATGCCAGGTTTTGAGTCAGAACACCCAGACTCAGGTCTCAGCCTAGTACTAGTTTGGGCAAGTGGTTTCTCCTCCTAGGTGCCCTGGAGCTGGGGCTTTCTCCTGCTCTGACAGTCCCAGACTCTCTGCCTCTGAGAGGTTTCCCTCTTCATGAACATGAATTTGCTTGAGTTCTCTGTGTGACCTTGAACAAGTGGCGTGTGTGTTCTGGGCCTCTTTCCTCCTCTACATAACCAGGCTGAACTGGGCTGTCCAGCACCTCCCCGCCCCACCAGATGAGTCTGATTCTGGGTCTCTAGGCCTCAGCGTGGACAACGGCCAGGGCTCGAGGTGAACCGGTCTCTGCCAGCATAGAACTAGTGCTACAAGATGCCTAACAGGAGCAACCAAGAATCCAGCAAGGTGGTGGGCATGCCACCCACTTCTCTAGGAAAGTTCCTCAGACTCTGCTCCCGCACCGGCCCCTGGAGCTCTGCAACATGTTTGAGGCCCAAGAAAACTGCTGATCTCTGCAACCCTGGCTCCCCTGCCCAGCCCCAAAGGTGCAGAAGAACAAATCTTCATTGGTTGCAGATAACCCAAGAGCTATGGGGGCAGGTCTGGACAAGAGACATTTTTAAAGAACTTCAGCGGTATTGAGAAGACATGCAGCCTCAAAAACGTGCTACCGGGACTGCTAGGCAGAGGACCTAGGGGACTTACTTTAAGGAAAAGATAAGAACCTTCGGTAATTAGTACATACATTGAAGCTAACAGAGTTCTAAAGTTTCTCAAGCAGGGAACACATTGCCCCTGCAATCTCATTTACTTTGGGTTAATCTGGTTTAACTTGCTAAACCAGCCCTTGCTTTCTAGGTCATACAAAGGAATATTTATGCCCTGCACTGTCTGAAGAAAGGGCTAATGCCACCGTATGACAAAGCCCAGCCTCCAAGCTGCCTTCAGTGGGAAAAACACTGAGCTGAAAGTTGAGGAACCCAAGCATGGGTCCCAACTCCACCACTAGTGTGCTGTGTGACTTCTGGCAAATTACTTGCTTTCTCCGAACCCCTGTTTCATCTTTTGTGGAATGACGGGGGTTCACAAGATCAGCATTTCCAACCCTGTTCCTCACTCAGATGAGACGTGAATAAGCAGCCTATGAGAAACTGTGCTACGGGCAAAGATGTTGAGGAAGCAGTAGAAAAACAAACTTCTTTAGATTAGGACAACCTGACCCGTTAATATGTTACTGTGCGTTGTCAGGCTCCGAGCAGGTGACCCAGCAGCAGCTCTTCTCTGGTTACTAGGTCGGAAAATGCTGGTCTAGATCTCCCTTAGGGCTCCTGGGGCACTGGCATTCAGAAAGCCTTTACTGGGTGCCTACTGTATGCCAGGCATGGCATACTGGGGTACCACAGTGAACATGCGAGGTGCTGTCCCTGTCCTTTTTGGAGCTTGGCAAGGAGCATTTGAAGAGTCTCTGTTTCATGAATCATTTTCCCACTCCCTGGTTCTCTAGATGGGTTTGTCTTCACTGGCCCTAGAATGGTCCTGCCATCTGTGGGTGTGGCCTCATATTAGCACTACCTAGGTACCCTTTGCGCTAACGGCCAGCCCCCTGAGCTTTCAGACTCTCATTTATGGTATGGGTACAGATGACCACAATAGCTCATGGTATTGCACAACCAGAGGGGAGTTCGTGCTGGGGGCCTCCTTGTCCAGGTGGAGCAGGAATGTCCCTGCAACAGAGTGCCCCGAGGGCCCAACCTCCCGCCACACACAGATGCAGAACCCTGTCTCAGGCCCCTCAGCTCGAGACCAACTCCACATGCCAGGATAACTGGGCCCCATCCTTTGGCAGACTTACACTGGACTTGTCCATAAGCGGCCTCGGTTTCCAGCTGGCACCCATGTTTCCCCAGCCAGTCCCTTCTCTGTGGGTAAAATGAATGGCATCCCCTGGCCTTCACTGACCTGAGCTGCCACTCACTGCCACTTGCTGTGGCTGATGAATGGACTAGCTGCTTCCAAGACTCGATTCTGGTGGGCTTTCACCTGCTCTTCAGAGACATGAAAAGCAAGGGTTCCTCCTTCTCCCTTCCAGCTGGTTCACCAGGAACAGCTGTCAAAAAAGGTTTCTGGAAGTTTCCTGTAGATCCTGACTTGCCCTCTGTTAATCCCTACCCTTATTTGAGGGCCATGCTACTGTTCCCCTTCTCTCTTCCTTGGCAGGGACTCCCCATGAGAGGGAAGGAGGAAAGGGGTCTCCCCTATCTGTGTACAGTCTGCCCCCCACACTGCAATTGCCTGCCCCATTGACCTGCCTGGCTGGATCCTGTGTGACACCCCAGCACCTATCATTCAGGGGTCCAAATGCCCAAATGCACGTCTCTCTATGTGCCCATTATAACATCTCTAAGTGGTCCCTAGATTCAAATGCATTCCATACTTTTAGTGCCCTGGGAAAGGAGAGGGAAGGGTACTGCCGCCCCATGAATGGGGCACGTGCTCATTGCCTTGGCATCTGGAAGATTTTGTTCTCACCAATCTAGCAGAGACTAGAGAAGTCAACAGAAAAAAGATGGACACATTCTTCAGCTGTAACATAGCATGCTCTGCAAAGCCAGTGTAAAAATAACCAGGGCAGGGGTGTGTGTGCGTTTTGCAGCTGGGTAATCTGATCCGCAGAGATCTGTCCAAGGTCAGGGGCTTGGCAGCAGCTCCTGGCCACGCCTACAACTCCCAACCGTGGACCTCTCTGCCCCGTGTGTCCAGCCCTGCTCCCAGCCCGTTGACTTTAGCCTCTCAACAGCACTGCCTCCCCGGGTTACCCGATGAGGTGGGATTTTTCTCCTGTTCATGCTGCAAATCTCCTTGGCTCAGGGCCAGCCGTTTTGAGCTTACAGCCACGTCCCAACGCAATGCGCCTCATCTCAATGCCGCTGACTGTGGTGACACATGTGGTATAGTTTCACTATCTGCCCAGGTGGCTTTGGCTCAAGTGGCATGGCTGGTGCTTGTCCCCATCAGAGCCTCAAGTGCCTATGACATGCTACCCGTGCCCTCGCCTGCTCATCTGTAATGTCCCCATAGTGCCTATGACACTTTCTTCTTCTTGGGATATGCATCACCTGCTTGCCTGGTAGCCAATTACACAGATGTCATGGAAGCCCTGGATGTCAGCCGTCTAATGTCCACTAATACTCAGCAAATCCTACCCTGGGGCTGTATGTGTGTCTGTTCTCAAAGAAATGGCTTCTTTGTACATAGTGGCTACTGTTATCTAGGCTTTGAGCTGATAAAAATTGTTGAACCTGATAATATGACAAAGTTATACTTGTGTCTGATCTTTTGTTCTCAAAGCCAAGGATACCTGGCTTTCAGACTAACAGTTCGGCGATCTGTTTGCCTCACTTCACGTGTCACATCTGTCTTCGTTTGGGTTCCCCATAAGGTGACTAATTGTCGCGGTGTGCCAGGGACTGAGGAAGGTTACCAGGATGTGAGACTTTCAGTTTTAAAACTGGCACAGTGCCAGTCAACCTGGAACAAGTTGGTCACAGCAGTTCCTTCAAAAGCAGAGCCTGAGACAAGGATTCAGTGCAAATAGTTTATTTGGGTGATTCCAGAAAATACCCTTAAGGAAATGTGGAAGTGAAATAGGAACGCAAAGAACACCAGTAAAGGGAAGGTTACCAAGGAGATTACTGCTACAGGTGTGGACCCTCGCCCCACTGGTAACTCTGGGAGTCAGAGTAGATGCACACCCCAAAGCTCACAGTGAAGGAACGGGGTGCGTGTACACCAGCTCCACTCAGCCCTTGGGGAGGGCCACTCTGGAGGATTCATTCCTTGGTGCTTCTGGTGTAGCACAGGTGCACCAGCTGAGCAGGCTCCTGCAGCCCGCGAGAAAGCTGCCAGGCAAAGAAAGGTAGGCGCTCGTGCTAATAAAAGGAGAACATGATGCAGTGTGTACCGTGCGTTTCCTTCAACCCTGGCACCTCCCCTGCACAAATGATTGAGACATGCGTACAGTATCTTTGCAGATTTTAAAGTTCCAGATATGCTATCTACTATTCCAAGACCTCTGTAATAATAAATGACCAGGATGTATCATTATTGAATAGAGAGAGCCTAAATTACAAAGGGTAACCCATATTTTTTTTTAGTACATTTGGTTTGAAATTAGCAAGATGAACCATGAAACTGATTTTTTTGGCTTTTTTAAAAAGAAAGAGATGCAGGTGCTGGCAGACGGGAGTCAGGCCCAAGTGCACTGACCTGAAACACGCCAAGGGGCTGCAGCAAGGCACTGACGGCACCTGCAGCAGTGTCTCTCCTGAGCTGCTTGCCACATTTCAGATTTCTCCCAGAGGCAATTCGTGATCACAAAATATATTTATTTGAAAATCATTACCAGCCACCATCTTGTCTTGGAACCCACACAGACTGACCCCAAAATCAAACATAAGGCTCATTTAGAAATCCTTCAGCAACTTGCCTTGTTTCCTCCAAATCAATCATCCCTTTTCAGATTTGAGGGAGGACAATGGACTATAATAGGAATTCCCAATAAGCCAGAAACATTGCAGCGGTGTGCTAAGGGCTCCTAATGGGAAAAATTGGAGGAGCCCCCAGGCCGAAGCTGACATGGTAAACAGAAACCCTGTTCACATGCATGGCCCTCCTAGATGATGTTCAGCTGGATAATGGACTGTCACTGTGATAGACAAGCCCTCTCCCTGGCCCTCACCATGGCTCTAGGCTGCTGGGGGGACCTGACGTCCCCTTTGTAGTACCTCACTGACTTCTATGAGCCTGGCACTGCCTCTCCCTTTGTAAGACACGTGCTTCTTTGTTCTTTTCCTCCACTGTGCATCCTGTAAAGGCCAGTTTTGTGTGTGTGTGTGTGTGTGTGTGTGTGTGTGTCCTGCTGGGATGGCAATTAGGATGTCCTAGTCCCTCACGGGTGAAGAACACATTGAGGAAAGCAGGTTCTCGGGGCTCCTGGGTTAAAGAACTCTGTAGGAGACGAAGTCAGCCCGACAGTTCAGGATCCTGGGTCTCCTGGGTCCTCCGTCCCACAGTACCCCACTCCCTCCAAGGCACTGCTTGCCCCCCGCCCCGGGAAACCTGAGCTCCACTGGGCTCAATTAATCCGTATCCTGGTCTGAAACGGAGAGAAAATGCCAAGTCGAGTCCAGCCTAGCTCTGCCAAGCTCTGTTGTTCTGCCATCAAGCAGCAGTTGCCCTCATTTCCATCTGAGCATCACCTAGAATCTCCCAATGATGAATTCATCCTAGAAGCATCCAGACCACCCACGCACCAAGTCCAGCAACCCCAGATCCAGGGCCTGGGAGGAGGAAGGCGGCACACGTCCTCTGTGATAAGTGAGACAAGGGTAGTCTGGGCAGGCATCTGCTGGGAGGGGTTCCTCTCCTAGCCTGGGGGAAGGAGGGGCCCTGGATACCCAGGATGGTGGCCATGCCAAGTTCCTGAGCCCTCAGTAAGATCTCGGGGACAGTTGTTTAAAACGGCTTCCTCAGCCATCCCGAACTGAACTAACCACCCCCTACGCTACTCCCAAGCTCCAAGATCCTCCAGGTTGCACATATGGGTCCTCTCGGGTGCTGACCCAGGCTCCATCTACCCTTCATTCCTGGCTTCAGAATCTGGGGTTTCCCATGGGTAGGAAACCAGGGATCCTTCGTAGGAATTGCCTTCGCCCTCCAAGCCTGCTGTTCTGATACCGTTCAGCAGAGGGCGCTGTGGCCGTGCACTGCCTTCCAGGCCCGGACCAGCTCCTGCCAAAGACATCTGTGGAAAGAGGAGCGGCAGGGATGAAGGGATGCTTCAGAAGCTATTCCTGTCCCCTGTCAACAGTCTTTCTTCTCTGCTAAAAATGTGACACTAGCTCACCTGGGGCTGGAAAGGAGAAGGTGACCTCTTGGTCCTTCCCTGCTTGGCCCACTCCTCCTCCTCTCCACCTGTTGGTACCCTCCCCTCCTCCAAACTCCATGGGAAGCCACTCTCAGGAACACTTCCCAGAGCTTCTCTCAGCAGCAGCCTCACAGGGGACACTCTTATTACACGTATGTGTGTCCTGTCTCCCCCATCGGATTGGGAGCTCCAATCATGCTTGGAAGTCTCCTCCAGGGCAGGATGCTGTTAGGTGAAAGGCACTTAGAAGAGACCTCCTGACAAAGCAACACAGGGTAGAGACCAGATTCTCAGGATTCCCCAGACAAGCCATTCAAGTCCTTGCATGTTCACTCTGCCTATGAGGGACATTTCCCAGGGACACACTCCACTCCTGTCATCCTTCAAAGTTCAATGCAGAGCTCATCTCCTCCAGGAAGTCTTCCCTGTCTGGCACCCCCAAGGCAGACTGGGCCTCTCCAACCTCTGCTCCCACAATCCTTTGTGCGTACTCTAGGTAATGCCTGCTACGAGCACTTCTCAATGACATTTCAGGGCTGTGTGGCCATGTGTCTCTCCCATCAAACTATGAGCAACTTGAGAGAAGAGACCTGGCCTCAGTCATCTCTAGGCCCTCTGCAAGGTCTGGAACATCCTAGCTGCTCAGTAAATGTATGCTCAAGTGCAAGGTTAAAGTCTGACCCAATCATTCCATCTTTAGTGAAAATCATCAAAAGTTACAATTAGAGAGTCTTAAATGTCAGACAGGAGTCCAAGGTCTTTCCATTGATTCATCTCATTTGCTCCTCACAACTCTACAGATTACCATGTTGGTGTTATGAATTAAGGACACTGAAGTTCAGATTTATTAATTAATTTTATTTTTAATTAGATAATTAAATAAAATTATCTATAATTCTATTTAATATAATAAATAAAAATAAAATAAAATAAATAAAAAATAAAATAAAATAATAAAAATAGATTTTATTATTAATTTACCCAAGGTCACCCAGCTAGAAACCAGTGGGGCAGGATTCAAACCCAGGTCTGCCCCACTCTGCAGTCAAGTCCCTTAAAGGCATTTATGCGTTCATTCATTCATTCCATCTGTGAATTCACTACACAGCTACTGAGTGCCAGGTGCTACCAGGCTAGGCTAACACAGCCAAGTAGGGGGAAGACGGGAGAATTTGTTACTGAGCTGTTCATTTTCTCCCAAGTTAATGGAAGAACTGCTCTTCCCTGCTCAACTGCTGGGACTGCAAGTTCCCTCTCCTCCCTCTCCTCTTGCTCACCAAGTCTCTCTCGCCACACCATCTCCAGAAGGCAAATGAAGCCCAGCTCTTCCTGTCCCTCCCCAAGGAGGCAGCTGGGAACCAGGAGGCTCAAGACACAGAAGGAAAATCAATGACACATCTTCCTGCCTTTCCCCAGCTCATCACACACTGCTCATTGGGCCAGCAGGAAAAGCAGCAGACGGGCTCCGGCCTGGGGGACCCAGGTTCCAGCTGCTCCTACTGTGAGCAGTCCCAAGATGTCAGACCTGGAAAGGGTGCTTAGAAACCTCCAAACACTCACCCCCACCCCCATTTTATGGATGGAGATACTGAGGCCCTGGGAGGGATAGGCCCTGGGCCAGAATCACTCAGGTCCCCAAACATCTGCCTTCACTGGGCCTGAAGCTCTCACATTAGAGCTACTCTAGGGTAATGCTATGCTTTGAGTATCTGTCCCCTTTGAAACACATGTTGAAATTTAATCCCCAATGTGGTAGTATTCAGGGGTAAGGCCTTGAGGAGGTGATTGGATCATGAGCGCTCTGCTTTCATGAATGGATTAATCCATTAAGGGGTTATCATAGAAGGGGAACTAGTGAGTTTATAAGAGGAGGAAGAGGGCCAGCTGCAGTGGCTCACGCCTATAATCCCAACACTTTGGGAGGCCAAGGCAGGTGGATCACCTGAGGTCAGGAGTTCGAGACCAGCCTGGTCAACATGGTGAAATCCCATCTCTACTAAAAATACAAGAAATTAACCAGGCATGGTGACAGACACCTGTAATCCCAGCTACTTGGGAGGCTGAGGCAGGAGAATCACTTAAACTGGGGAGGCGGAGGTTGCAGTGAGCCGAGATCATGCCACTACGGTCCAACCTGGGCAACAAGAGCAAAACTCCATCTAAAAAAAAAAATAATAAAGGACAAGACCTGAGCTAGCACATTTGCCATCTGCACACTCAGCCTCCTCACCATGTGATGCCCTGCACCACCTCAGGACACCAGAGTCCCCACCAGCAAGAAGGCTCTCCCCAGATGTACCCCCTTGACCTTGGATTTCCCAGCCTCCATAACTGTAAGAAATACATTCCTTTTCTTTATAAATTACCTAGCTTCAGTTATTCTGTTATAAGCAACAGAAAATAGACTAATACAGGTAATGTATTCATAAGAGCCACCGTGAAAACGTATGTGTTACACGTAGAGGTGAGGGCTAGAGATAAGTGACGGCAGAGGGGCCATGCACATAACCTAGATACTTAGGATGGTGGAGATGGGGCCCTAGAGCAGCAGGGAACCCTAGATGGAAGGGTAGCAAGATCCGGAAACGGGCTGGAAGAACAGGTGGGGCCCAAAGAAGACAAATCCTGCTGCCCTCCCCAGTTGGTAGTAAAACCCAGATCCCTGGATGCTGCAATAAGATGGGGGGAGGGGCTGTCCACAGCTCCCAATAATCATTCAGCAAAGGCACAGCTCACTACAGGTGCACAGACTATGTGCCCCTAGGCAAGTGCCTTCACCTCTCTGGGCCTCAGTTTCCCTGTCTGTTAAAAGAGGGAGGTGAACTGGATAACTCCTAAGGTTCCCTCCAGCTCTGAGGCTGTACATTAAATATCTTGCTTCCAGACCTGAGAGCATTCAAGGATGACAGGGTGAAGGAGACTGCCTCCATCCCGCCCTTGCTTGCTGTGAGGTTGTGTCTGCTTTCCTGGAGGCACGGACTCTTCTTCAGGCCAAAAAGCCCAGCTTTCAGGTGGCACAGTCCAGCATGGGTGCACCTGGTCCAGGGCTGGAGAAACGGGCTCAAGGAACCCAAACAGCCACCTTGAGCCTCCAGTAACCACCAACCAGGCAGAACACCCGGATTCAGTGTCAGAAGGCCCCACAGCCACCAGGACAACATCCCTCCAGGCTTAGGGACAGGAAGAAATTACAACCACCATCAATCAGAGGTTTGGCCTCGGGTAGCGAAACATGCATGAGCTTCTGGGCTGACCTCCCTGGCCAGCCAGCATCTGCCTCTCACTAGCTGGGCAAGTGACTTTACCTCTCAGTGCCTTCGTTTGCCCATCCGGAAAATCCCCATACTACCTCACTTACGTTCACGCAAAGAAATGTGCTTGGCCCAGTGTGGCTCAGCAGAGGGTCCCAGGAGGTCCCTGCACAGCTGGCTTTGAATCCGCCTTTATTGTGTGGGATGGGAGGGGCAGGGCACAGTTCCCTGGATTTTATTAAGCTGTGATTCCCAGCCCAGAGAACTTTCAGGGTGACACCAGCAAGGCCTAGGAGTTGGCAGACAGTACCCACAGTACCAGTAATAAAATTAAACGAATCAGTGTTCTCAAGTTAGCCGCTCTCCTAATCACAACGGCTGCCTAGAGTGGGGCAGTGCTAATGCATGAGGCATGGGTGGTCCCGGCAACAGGGGTGAGGGGTGAGGGCCTCCACCAGGCAGGAGGCAGAAGCCAGCGTGGCAGGATCCCGCTCCCTTCTGGGTCTTTCCAGCCTCCAGCTGGCTTCTGGCTTTGCTGGGCTATATTTTATGTCCCTCTTCATCTGCTTCTCTGTCCCAATAGGTCGCCCACCCCTGGCTTTGTCCCATCTCTCCACGCTCCTCCAGGGTCTCTCAGTCTGTTTTCCCCCTCCCCTCACCCCTCCTTCCTCCAACGAGCACCCTCCCCAACCCCTGCGCGCGCGCTCCTCCAAACCCCGCAAAGCCGCAGCTGTCCTTAACCCACAATCCTGCCAATTAAACCGCTCCCTCCGGCTCTGGCTGCGGCTGCTGACGTCGGAAGATCCAGGCGAGGCGAGGCCGCCGCCTACGCGGGTGGGGTTGGGAGAGGCGACGGCCCCCTCCTCGGGCCCCGCGGCCGTCGGTCAGGCAGCCGGCGGCAACACGAGCCCGCACTAGACCCAAGCGCCGCCCGTCGGTCCCCACTCCCGACGGGCCTCGCATTCCTGGTCCCCCACCTTCTGCCAAGACCCTGCCCACGCTTTCCGCACCAGCCTTAGGTCCCGAGGTCCCCAACTTTGGCGAAGATGCCGCCTGGGCTCCCCGCATCTTCCCTTGGTCCCAAGGTCCCCAACTTGGCGCCAAGACCCCGCCTGGGCTCCCAGCACCGCCCCTCGCGCTCGGGGTCTCCCGCCCCACGCCAAGTCAGCAAATGCACCCCAGGTTCTGCCTCTCGCGCTGCAGCTCCGCGACCCCCACTCCGAGTTCCCCGCGTCCCAGCATCCCAAGTGCGCTCCGAGCACCCTCCGCGCCCCGACCGCGCACGCCCCGCGGTCGCCGCGCCGCGACCACGCTGGGTCCCCCGCCCTCCCGGCAGCCTCCGCGCGCTCGGTCCTCGGTTTCCCCGCTCCGAGCGTCGCTGGCTCTGTCTCCATGAAGGCGTCGCAGTGGGAACCGGGAGGGGGCACATTAAGAGCAATTAGCCTGCGCACACTTGGCAGCGATACCTTAATAAATAATAGTCTGAAAGTCATGTAAATAAATATTAGAGCGCATTACGCGGGCAGGAGGCGCGGCACGGGGCCCGCGAGCTGGTGGCGAGACACCGCCGCCTCTCGGGATTGGCACGTGCAGGCGGGGGCCCGAGATCCCCGCGCCCCGGCGGCCTGCGACCCGCTGCCAGGGGCCGGGCAGGCAGGGGTGGAGGGAAGGCCCGGGGAAGGAGCCCCAGGGAGACAGAGAAAGCCACAGAAAGAAGTAGGGAGAGGGGAGGGGGAAGAGAGAGAGAGATGGAGGGTGTGAGGATGGAGGGTGTGAGGATGCAGCAGGGAAGTGGAAGAGGCGGAATTTGGTCCCCTAAGGCTCTGGGAGATTCCTCCCTGCTCCTGGCCAGGCTTCTTTTCCTTGGCCGGCCTCTCCTCCTCTGCCTCTCTGACTGCCCCTTCCCAGTCTCCTTTGCTGGTCTCCCTACATCTCCCCAATCCCACCGCTGGAGGCGCAGGGCTCAGACCTTGAATCTCCTGGCCCCTAGCCTCATTCATTCACTCGATGAGCACAGCCCGCCTAGGTGCTTCCCAGTCATCCGCCTGTCAGGGGCTCCCACCTGCAGACCTCCAGCCAGATCCGTCTCCTCTGACCCACAGGCTGACAGCTCCCTTGGACGTTGGACCTCAACTGGCCGGACACTGAACGCCTGCCCTCCCCTCTAGAACCTGTTTCACCCATGCTGTGCCCCAGTTCAGGAAACAGCTCTAGCTTTCCACTTGTGGAGGCCAAAAACCTTCGTGCCATTCTTGACACCTCTCTCTGACACCTCATATGTAGCCCCTCAGAGAGTCCTGCCATGTCCACCTCGAACATGTTTCCAGATTCCTCCCACTGCCACCTGCTCCGCGCTGCCGCTTAGCCCAAGCCTCCCCCCTCTCTCACTGGGACTGCAGCCACAGCTCCTCCTCCCTGGGCTCCTGCCCCCCTTAACCCTCACCATCACTGTGGACAGAGTGGAGGCTATAAAAGTACAAGTCACCGGAGTGGCTGGGACTATAGGCACGTGCCACCACGCCCGGCTAATTTTCTGTGTTTTTAGTAGAGACAAGGTTTCACCATGTTAGCCAGGATGATCTCGATCTCCTGACCTCGTGATCTGACTGCCTCAGCCTCTCAAAGTCCTGGGATAACAGGCGTGAGCCACCGTGTCCGGCCAAGGCAGGAGAATCGCTTGAACCCGGGAGGCGGAGGTTGCAGTGAGCCGAGATCCCACCACTGCACTCCAGCCTGGGAGACAGAGCACGACTCTAATTCAAAAAAAAAAAAAAAAAAAGGAAAGAAAGAAAGAGAGAGAGAGAAAGAGAAAGAAAGAGAGAGAGAGAAAAGAAAGAAAGAAAGAAAGAAGGAAGGAAAGAAAGTGTTCACCTCTCTGCTCAAAACTTTGCTTCAGAGGAAAAGCCAAAGTTTTTAAACTGCCCCACCAGGCTCTACCATTTGCCCTCCACCCCGTCCTGGCAGCTCCGACCTCCTCACCCACCCCTCTCCCCCTCGCTTCTCTGATCCAGCCACCAGGACACCCTCCCTGCTCCTCAAATGCACCAGACCTGCTCCCACCTTCGGGTTTTGGCCCCGGCTGGCCCCTCTTCCTGGAACATTCCCCAGATGTCATCTAGTTTAGCCCATCTCCTTCCAAGTCTTTGTTCAAATGTCCCATTCTCCCTTTGGCCATCCTATTAAAACTGAATTTCTCCTGCCGCCCAAGAAAACCTCCTCCTTGACATTCCGCTTTCTATTCCTTCATAGAACTCAACCCTTTCTAATACCCTACATCACTTACTGATTTTGTTCATTCTCTCTCTCTCCCAAATAGACAGTAAGCTCCATGAAAGCACGGATTTTTGCAATTTTTTCCCTTCACTGTTGTATCCCCCATACTAGAAATAGTGCCAGGAACATAAAAGAGATTCAGTAAATATTTGAAAGAAGAAAGAGGGTGGATAGGAGGCTGGAGGGAAGGAAGGGGGAAAGGAGGAGAGAAAGAGAGCCCGGAAGGAGGGAATGGTTTGGGCAAAGGCAGGGCAGCCTGGGCAAGCATCACGGGAAAGGGAGTACTTGGAAGGACCCTGCCTGCTTGGAGCTTGGGGTGGCCCCAGGGCTGGCATTTGTGAGTGACTCCTTCACCAGTTGGTGCCCAGGCTGAAGGGGCACCAGGTTGGGGATCTCAGATGCAGCAGCCCTACCCCAGCCAACACCCCCACCCCCAAACCCATGGCAGGGAGCACCAGCTCCACCTTAGGCCCCAGCTGGGTGTTGGACGCCAGTGCTGAGGGCGGCCCTGCATGGGTAGGCCCCTGGTAACAGCCACAATAATTACTGGTTGTATGCGATTAGGGGATAATTATGCTTAATAAGTCCAAAAGTAATTACCACGCAGGCTGCTTGCTGCTTTGGAAAACAGGGGCCCCCAGTGAGCGGGAGCCAGATAATTGAGAAGGGGGAGAGTGGGCATTATGGGCATCGGGGTGCTGGGCCATTTCTCTGGCAGATGCCCGAGTCCTCCCTGCCTCACCCCCACCAGGGGCTTGCTCACCTCCAGTGATGAGGAGCTCACTGTTGCGCAGGCAGCTCCTTGCATCATTGGAAGCCTGGGTATACAATTTTGCATACAATTTAGGCTATTGCTATTCCTGACAATAGCATAACCTCTTCACTTTCTTACTAACATCTTAGCATGTGAATAAACACAGACCTAAAGTATTATTCATAAAAGAAGCAAAGTGTATCCTTGTAGGTATCACCATGGATTGTCTTATTGACTCACCACAACACCGATGTAGTGTTTCTCATTAGTGCCACTGCACAGCGAAGAAACCGAGGCTCTTGGGGCCCAAGGTCACAACAGTGGAGGATAGCAGAGTCAAAACTCACATTGCAGTCTGTGTGATGCTGAAATCCATGTTCCTAACTCTTTAGCTATACTGTTACTCCTTGGGGGCCCCACAGAACCAATCCAATCCACTTTTCCAGAAATGAATCCGTGTCTTCTTGAATCTTTCTTTCTTTAGACAGAAGCCAGTGGCTGGACACGTTGCACCCTGCCAAGGAGGCCTTGTGGTGCAATGAAAAGGGTGCCCTGATCCTGCTGCCAACTAACCTTATGGCCTTGGGCAAAGTCGCTTGACCCCTTTGGGCCTCCATCTTCCTGTCTGTGCAAAGGGGGCAGGGGCACCCCAGCTTTGCTCCCTCAGGCCAACCCTAAGACCCAAGCAGCCCCAGGCCCATGCTGGCCAAGGGCCCCCATGCTAGAGGCTGGGGGAAACTCAGGGACCTTTTCCAACCCTGGAATGGTTCCCTTTCTTTCTCACTGTGCTGCCCTTTAGAGTTACCTCTGGAAGAGGCCTGAGAAAGAGCAGCGATCAACACTCTGATCTGGACATACAACCCTGCCCTCCCATGACCTCAAACATCTGCCTTCAACTTCATTGTTAGAACTCAATTTCTACTCCACTAGAGGAGTGGAAGTTTGCAGGACTCGAAGAATATCACAATAAAATGTAAATGCTTTTCTAAAGTTTGCCATCGTCACTTGGGTAGAGATCCATTTGTATGATTGTAATAAGCTACGATGGTTTATAGGATGACACTTTATATCAATTTTCTTACTTGATCTCTACCTCAACCCTGTTGAGGCATGTGTAGTGCTGTCTGTATTTTATACATTAGGCAACTGAGCCCAGTAACTGGGAAAGAAAAAGAAAAAAACTTGTCCAAAGTCAGATGGCTAGCAAAAAGCAGAGCCAGGATTTGAACCCAGGTCCAGTTCCAAATCCTGTGCTCGTAACCATGACTGTATACTTCCATCTGGCCTAGAGCTACCTGCTGTAGCTTCTGGGACATCAGATAAGAGAATGAGACAGGATGCAATGGTAGAATCCACCCTCCTCCCCAGTATTAGAGCCCAGGGGCCTCGTCACGGGCTAATGAAGCTCTCTGGCCCCATCTCGCCGGCATCTTTCTTGGCAGGATGCCCAATGCAACTGTTTCTCCACCAAGGAAGATTTTCCTGAGGATCCCAGGGGAAAAGAGAAGTGCCTGAAAGAACAAATACCACAGCAGAAGCTTCTCATCTCTGCCTGGAGCAGTGCAACATGGAGACAGAGAACACACGAACATAATTAAGACCATTCCAGCTCTGTAAACCACAAGACCTGCAGGCCAAAAGAAGGAATGGAGAGGGAATAGCCTCATTTAGCTCCTGTGGACTCCAGAGGACCACAAATGTGGATTCACTAGGAATATGCATCCTAAAGCCCCCAGAGTAGAAAAAAATTGCTACTGCCATAAAAATAATAGAACTGTCAACAGGCTATAAAATCTGCTCCATTAATAGGAA
Source organism: Pan paniscus (assembly GCF_029289425.2). Classification (NCBI taxonomy): domain Eukaryota; kingdom Metazoa; phylum Chordata; class Mammalia; order Primates; family Hominidae; genus Pan; species Pan paniscus. Next base: position 206,746,978 of record NC_073249.2, on the reverse strand, counting down.
AAATATATCATGGAGTTTTCTTTCCTGCAAGAGTATCAAAATTACAATTTTTTTCAGAAAATCACAAAATAATATCACTGACAAACAATGATCCATGAGAGAGGTGGACCAGGGTTGGGTTACATAAATGCTCCCCAAGGTAGTGGGGTCCCAAATCACCCTCCTCAGGAGATTTTCGAACACATGGAAGGCAGGTGCCCACCCCAGGGGATTCTGATCCAACAGGTGAGATGCGAGACCTTGAAATCACAGAATTAAGTGGAAATCTCCCGTCCACTCCCACAGGAGATTCTGCAGCAGCCCTTCCAGCCAGTGCCGGGGTTGGAGACCACTGCCCAGGTGCCCAGCCATGTTTCAGCACCAGGGACAGGGCACACAAGTCATCTCTCAAAAGGATTCTACTTGGTCACTCTGCCTATGTGGGGAGCTTTTTTAAAAAAAATGCCTTAGCTCTTTTACTTTTCTTTTTCTTTTTTTTCTTCTTGTGGGTGGGAAACTGAGGAAATCTCGCCTCCTCCCTCTCTCTGATTGGGAGAAAAGCATGGGCTCTGGGGTGAGCACTGCAGCCCAGCTCCCGAAAGGCATGAAAAGCCAACCAGGGAGGGAGCAGATGAGGAGGGACTGTCCCCTAGCAGCAACAACACAAAGACCTCCTGCCTTTATTTGATAATGAGGAAGAGGAGGGAGATGGAAAGGTCTAGGTTTGGAAATCCTGTGTAATAATCTTGAATCTCACCCTAACTGGCTGTGTGGTCTTGGGCAAGCCTTTTCTCCTCTTGGGGACTGCCCACACACTTCCTGGGCCCTGTGCCTGGGGAGGGTAAAGTTGGCATTTGACCCTACATCTTCCTGATGACTCAGATAATGCTTTCTCGCTCTACCTCACTCAACATGGTCTTCAAACAGTGAATAATCCCAAATCAGCAGTTCTGAAACTGTGATCCACTCAAAAAGTGAGAGTGTCCTCAGAGACAGGTGTTTTGTGCATAAAAGAAGAGATTGGGAGTACTATAGTAAAAATAAGTTTGAGGATTACTAAGGTAAACGGAGTCATACAGGTCTTTTGCTGTAGGACTTCTGGACCCTCTAATGTGCTATTGTGTTATTTTCAAGATGGCAGCCAAGAAGTATTCAGTGTTTTTCAAACTTCCTTTCATGCAATGTTTCTAGGAATCACTAACACTTATAGAGCACTTATTAAGAGCCAGGAATTGTCCTAAGATCTTTCCATTTTAAGGCAATTAATCTTTATAACAACTTATGAAGCAGGTATTATTATTATTACCTTTTGCAGAGAGGGAAACTGCAGCACAGAACGACTTAAGCCCTTGCCCAAGGTCACATAATTATCATGCTGCAGAGCAAGGATTTAAACCCAGGCAGATGGGCTTCAGTCTGTGCTTTTAACGGTATCATGGAACCACCTCTCCCAACTTGAAGGCTTGGAGTTTATTAAGTCACAGTTTGGGAAATGCTATTGTACATGCATGTCTACTTAGCCTTGGAAATTTTTAACAATAGATTTTAAAACTTTTTCTTTGATTTTGGCTGATGTTTAGATACCCTGAGCAAATAGTGGCAGGCACAGATGATGGCTGGGAGGCGGCGGGGGGGGGCAGTGTGGTTCGTTTTATTTATTTGTTTGTTTATTTATTTATACTTCAGATTGGCTTTTCTGTATGTGAGGCAAAGAAGCTACATTTCTTTTATTGATATGCAGTAATTTACATATTTCTGGGGTACATGTGATATTTTGATGCATGCATACAATATGCAGTGACCAGATCAGTGTAACTGGAATGCATTTCTAATGCCCTGGTTGGGGACAAGAGAAAGGAGGGAAGAAGGCATAGCTGTAGGAAGGAGGGAAGAAGAGAGGAGGTAAAAGAGAAGACAAGAGGGACAGAGAAGGAAGAATGAGGGCAAGAGAGGAAGAAGGAAAGGCCCAGAGGCTGAAGAGAGGTGAGAGACTGGGCTAGGGAGAAGGAAAGTAGAGAAAGAGAGACAAGACAAGAGAACAGGAAAAGGGCCGAGGAAAGAGGGAAGTGAAGACTGCCCCAGCCTCAGCTTCAGTACTCTTGGGGCTTCTCTCCTGTCCCGTCCTCTGCTCTCCCAGCCAAGAGCAGCTGCAAGGAGAGGAGGTGAGGTGTCCCCTGTCAGGGCAGTGGCTCTGCAGGCTCCTGGGGGGACAGGTTTGGGGGTTGGTCCTGCCTGGGAGCCCAGGACTGTGTCTTGAGAGTCCTTCCCATTGCCTACATCCCATTTTGGCCCCACCTCCTCTCCAGGCACTTTTCTGTGCTCTTTCCCCAGAACAAATCAGCACCTGTCACCAGCCACCAGGAGCCTCTGCTCTCTTGTTCTCCCTCTGGAACTTCAAAAAGGCTTAACACGGTTTCTCTGCAGTGGTTCCTCCCCTCTTAGGTGGCTCAGTCTGCTCCGGACTCAGCTGTGCCTCTCATCATCCAGTCTTTAAAAAAAAAAAAAAAAGTGAAACATGGATCCTGCTTCTCTTTGCACAGGGAACATCAGCACCAAATTGGAGCATTGTTGGTGACAGTCCATGCTCTGGGCCCAGCCCTGGGGCTTCCTTGAGGGCATCAGGGTGATGTCATCGCACTGGCATGAGCTTAGTGGACTCCAGCCCCATTCCGGTCAGCACCCCCATCCCAGCCTCAGAACCCTTATAGCCCAAGCCCTCACTCCTAGCACCTCTAGCAGGAAATTTGGAACCAGTGTTGCCATGGCAACCATGATACCAGCAATTGTTCTTCATTATGCTTGGGGATAGAATTATATGACCTGGAATCAAAACAAAATGCAAGGCATCTAACACAGTGGAGGGAGCCATGAAGCCAGGGAGCCTCCATCTGCTCTTAGCAAAGTTACTCTCAGGCAGATTGAACAAGTTACCTGTCCTTACTGGGACTCAGTCACTGCACCTGTCAAATGGTACAGCTGTGTGCATATGAGGAGGGTTGAATAAGATTATCCCCAAGCTCTCTGAATCTGCGGATGCCTTCAGGAACCCAGTAGCAAGGTGAATGTATGAAGGGCCCCTCAACACACACCCACAGTGCTTATAAGAGGGTAAAGAAACAGTCAGAAGGTCAAAAAGGTATCATTAAAAGTTCTGATGTCGGTGTAACTTAGGTCAGTTAGTCCAAAGGAAGGCAGCCTCCCTCAATGAGCTGGTCTCTCTTAGAAACAAAAGTACCCTTCTTGGGGGTGACTGCCAGGATTCCTTGGTCCTCTTCCACTCGACCCACTCCCCAAAGCAGCCCTCCCTTTGACCCAATCATTCCCCTTCCAGAAATCTCCTGAATGCTCAGGCCTGAAACAGAAAAAGCTTGAACACAAAGAAACACATAGCAGTCTTGCTTATAACGGTGAAATTTTGGAGTCCATCCAAATGTCCAGGTATAGGGGAATGGCTAAGGAAATTAGGGCACGTATCCCCAACCAGAATACTATGACAGCCAGTAAAAATTATACTTGCCAAAAGTTGTATTCTCCAAGGACAATGCTTCTGCTCTAATGTTAACTAGGAATAACAAGAAGCCACATGGTGCCTGCTGTGGTTTTTTTAAGGGCATAGGGGAAAAAATGCTGGGTTTGGGGTAAATTGTTTTCTTCTTTGAACTCTACTTCCCTACATTTCTACAGCTAGCATGTATTATTATATTCTAGAAAAATTAGTAAGCCATTTCTAAAGGGTAGGCCTTGCCAGGAAGGCAACAGGGCTTGGCTGTTCTTGGTTCAGATCAGGACTCTGACATTCTACAGCCATGGGCTTGAGGACTTCCAACTTCTCCAAGTTGTGGTTTCCTCACATGGAGATGACAATGACACCTATGCCAGAAGGCTGCTGTGAGGGTGGAATGAAACAAGGCCCCTGGAGCCCCGAGTACATGGTAGAGACCTGGCACATAGTAGGCACCCAGAAAAAGTGGCTATTGTCTGGGTTCTTAGTGGCTGTCATCTCAGACTGGAGCTGGCTCGGCTCTGGCAGCCTTTCTGAATCTTGGCCTCTGCCTCCCAGCCTGCAGAGTGTTGCCTCTCCTGTGCTCTCTCAGCCCTGTCTCCAGTCCCATCTGGAAAGCCTACCCGCTCCCCTACCAGCCCAAGCCCATCCCCAGATACCAGCCTTCCTGGATCGTGCTCAAGGAATTGCCCACGAGGTTGTTCCAGAATGCCAAGTGGAACTGGGGCTCCCCTAGCTCCGGCACAGGCTGAACCACCTCCCAGCCCCTTCCAGCATCCTTAGGGTCTGCCCCACCACATTCAAGCCAAGGGTTCTCTGATCCCAATTGCTCATAAAGAAATTCTCTAGCTCCAGGGGCTGTGCCCTTTTCGAAGCCTGTGCTACATTTTCTGGACCCTCTGGGGAAGACACCGCTGTGACCTTAGGAGAGAGGCAGCCAGGGCTGAGTCAGCCTCTGCAGCGGAGCCTGGGGGACAGGAGCGTCTTTCGATGAATCAGCCCCACCATGCCTGGTGACAGACGTGCTTTACCTCTGATCATTCCACCATTTTGGCACCTAACAAGCAGGGAGAGGCGGAGCAGAGCAGGCAAGAGAACAATGAATATTTTGTGGGAGCCGGAGGCAACTGAGGACCTCTGCGGAGTGACAGGCAGACAGAAGCAGGCAGGACGGGGGGTAAGTAAGTTTCATAGCTGGGACTTGAGACATCAGCATGGCGGGAGGGACCCTAGGAGGACCCACTTCCTTCTCTGCCTTTTCTCTCTCATTTCTTTTCTTTTTATCTTCTGTTTTCTCCCCCTCCCTTGCTTTCTTCTCTTTTTCCTTTATTTTGTTTTTTTCCTTCCTCCATGCTTTCTTCTTTCCTTTCTCTACTCATTAATTCATTTCTATTTTCTAGTGCTTCTTTTATCTATGTATTCAACTGATATTACTCCTGCTGAGTCCTGTGCTGGAGTCATTGGGACAAAAATGACACAACCCTGGTCCACACACACTGACCGTTACAGACCTCACCACTCTAACAGTATGGAGGCTCAGAGAACCCAGGATAGACCAATGCTCTGAGGGTGTCTGGGAAGGCTTCCTGGAGGCGGTGCCTGCCATGTAGAAGGAAGAGACCTTGGCCCAGCAAGCAAGGCAGGGTGAGCGTCCAGGCAGAGAACAGTGTGTGCAAAGCATGGCAGAGGAACTGGGCAGGAGTGGCCAGAGGTGAAAATGTAGCCAGATGGCAAGGGGCTGATATGCCGCTTGTTGACTTAATTCTGGACCAAGCACTTTGATAAGCATCTCCCTTTTACAGATAGGGAAACTGAGGCTTGGAGAGTAATGTAACTTGCCTAACATCACCCAGCCAGTAAGTTGCATAGCTGGGACTTGAATCCAGACCAAGGTGGCTCTAATAGCCATGATCTTGCCCCTTGACCACGATAAACCTCAGCTCAGGGGTTTGAAGAGGTGCAGACCACTGCCGACAGACAGGTGACCAGTGAAGCAGACTTCTGCAGTCTTCGGACACATGAGGCACTTCTCTGCTACCCACAGAGGCAAGGGGCACCTGTCCTATGGGTAATGCCACTGGGGAAATCTGTGGCATTGTGCTTGGCCTGTCTGGGAAATGAGCCTGAATGATTTGAAGGACAGCACTCTCTCCCGAAATCCCTGTGTATTGTTCTGACTGGGCACCTCTAGGAGCCAACTGCTGGAGGTGGTGCGTGAACCACACAGCAGCCACTTGCTCCCAGCCCTGCCCTGGGTCTCTGAGAATCACAGAGTTGCAGGCAGCGTGCCCCAAGAAGGAGCCTAGAGGCATTACCACCACAGGCCTGAGGGTGGCAGTGCTGAGTGACTTCACCCGCAGCCATCACCTCCTCATCTCTAAAGCGCAAAGATTACCCCCAGCTCCTCGTGGCTGGTGTCTCCTCTTTGCTCGACAAAAGGTGGGGGCACCCTGGGGGAGAGGGCTTTGGAGGCAGAGCCTTGAGTCCAGGTCCCAGCTGTGTGACCTCACCTCTGGGAACCTCAGTTTCCTTGTGTGTAGGACCCTGATGATAACATCTCCCTCAATACCTAATGAAAGCAAATATTTATGACACCTACTTGAAATAACACAAATTAAGCACCAACTTATCAAGTTGCACTTATTCATTTATTCAGCAAGCAGGTATCAAGTATCTATATGTGCCAGGCACTCACATGGGGGTAGCGGAGGGACACCCCAGATACCAGAAGCAACAAGGTTCCTGATTTAATGGAGCACCTATGCCGGAAGGGGAATGGAGTGACAAAGAATAAAACTGAGTACTGTAAAGGCAAGTGACTGGGAAGCTACTTGAGGCAGGGTGATGATGGAGGGCTTCTCTGAAGAGGTGATAGCAAGGAGCCAGTCAGGCAAAGACCACGGGAGGACATTCTGCAGAGGGAACAGCAAGTACAAAGGCCCTGAGGCAGGAACAGGCTTGGCGTACATGAGCCTGGTGAGGTTGAAAGATGGCAGGATGGTGTGGGGAGAGTGGCAGGGGCTGAGGTTGGAATGGTGAGTCTGGCCAGCTCAGGACGGGTTCCCAGAAGGCCCAAGAAAGGAGTGTGACACATAGCAGGAGGTTAATGTTGGTAGCTGTGGGTATGATCTCCTGGTCCCATGCCCTCATTTTCTAGCTAGGGAAACTGAGTCTGGCCCATCAGACTTATCTTTTTCCTACAGGTGGGCTCCTTTCTGGCCTGTGCAACTGCCAGTCCCTCTGCTAATGGCCCAGATGCCGAGGGCCCCTGCGCCATCACAGCACAGGTCTTCAGTTCTGAATGAGATAAGTGGAGCCCCAGCCTCCACTAGGCCTGGCACAACCGCCTTTCCCAGCCATCTCCAGCCCTGCCAGTTTCACCTGCTTCAAAACTGTAAGATGGCTGGGTGTGGTGGCTCACACCTGTCATCTCAACACTTTAGGAGGCTGAGGCAGGAGGATCACTTGAGGCCAGGAGTTTGAGACCAGCCTGGGCAACACAGCAGAAGCCTGTCTCTACAAAAAAATACAAAAATTAGCCAAGTGTGGTTGGTGCTCACCTGTAGTCCCAGCTACTTGGGAGGCTGAGATAGGAGGATCACTTGAGCCTGGGTGTTCAAGGCTGCAATGAGCTATGTTGGCACCACCACACTCCAGCCTGGGCAACATATTGAGACTCCATCTTAAACAACAACAACAAACTATAAGATGATGGCTATCAGGAGAATGACCACCTCTCTCAACACCTGCACCACCTGTAAGCTGTGCTCATGTGTGACCCCTCAGGCCCTCTCCAAGAATAGCTGGGACAACTAGGCCCTTTCTGTCAAATGCCTACAATGCTGTTACTCAGGGCTGTCCCCCAAGAACCACCGCATCCCCACGTTCAGCAGTCTCTCCTCTCTCTGTCTCTCGCTGTCTGTTATCTCCCTCTTTCTCTTCTCACTCCCCGTCTCCATTCTCAATCTCTCCTCCATCTCTTCTATTTTACCTTCTTCCTTGTCTCCACCCCACTCCTCTTCCCTCTCTCTTCTCTAGATTGACTAATTCGTTTGTTGGATGGTTGACTGAATAATTGATTTCTCTCTCTCTCGGTTCCCAACAGATTTCTAGAATGCCTAAAACTCAAGGTCAACTATCGTATTAGTCTGTTTTCATGCTGCAGATAAAGACTACCCAAGACTGGGTAATTTATAAAGAAAAAGAGGTTTAATGGACTCACAGTTCCACGTGGCTTGAGAGGCCTCACAATCACCGTGGAAGGCAAAAGGCACATCTTACATGGTGGCAGGCAGGAGAGAAATGAGAGACAAGCAAAAGGGGCTTCCTCTTATAAGACCATCAGATCTCTTGAGACTTATTCACTACCATGAGAATGGTATAGGGGAAACTGCCCCCAGAATTCAATTATCTCCCACCAGGTCCCTCCCACAACATGTGAGAATTATGGGAGCTACAATTCAAGGTGAGATTTGAGTGGGAACACAGCCATAGTGACCATATCAACGATGATCCAGTCCAGGTTTTTGGGTGGCCAGGGTCAGCCCGGGAGCTGACGTCCACAACCCCAGAAGAGGAGAGGGCTGCCAGGAAACCAGCACTGGAAAGTCCACCAAGAGAGTTTCTTTCCACAGTGCTGTAGACAAACATTGAGATGGGGGGCAGTGAGCTCAAGGTGTGTCCCCCAGCAAGCGTCTGCAGGGTGGCACCCCACCCCCATGCTGCCCCCTTACAAGCAGAACCACCAGCTTCCAGGAGTGTCCAGGGGCAACCAGGCAAAGTCAGAATCATCTTGGGAGCTTATTGAAAACACAGATCCCCAGGCCCACCAAGAATTACTAAACTGCATTTTCCAGGGCTGGAGCCCCAGCAATTAGAATTTTAATAGACAGTGGGAACTGGGGAAGCCAAAGCTGGGTGAGGGCTGGAGAGAAGGGAGTTGGCTCCCTCATTTGTCCTTCACCAGATCACTATTGGGCATCTCCTATGTGCCAGGCAGTGTGCTCAGAGCTGGGTATACATGAATGAAGAAAAGAGACACAGTGCCCACCCCTGTGGAGCTCACTCTGCTGGGATCCTGGCCGGAACCATAATGCTCCCAGGCTCCACGTAATCCTGCTCTGTCCATTTCCCCTGCCTGCCACCTGCCCTCTTTCCCCACCCCCCAGCCCCTTGGCCCCTAATGCCAGCTGCACCAGCCTCACCTGCTTCCTTGAGTGTCCTGTGCCCTTCCTACTACCAGGCATTTTCCACACAGCTCTGTGCTTGAAACCCACCCCAACCCCACAGCTGCCCCATCTTTACCTCATTAAACTCACTCATCCACCAGAAGCATTAGGAGTGGAATGGAGAAAGGCTAGATTCTGAAGCCAGAGGGCCTGCGTTCAAACCCTCACCCTGCTGCTTATTAGCTGTATATTATTGGAAAATGTACTCAATCTTTCGGTGCCTCCGTTTCCCAATCTGTAAAATAACAAGAGTGCTTATCTCATAGGGGTAAGGATGAAATGAGTAAATATGTATGAGTGAAGCACTAGGAACAGCGCGTGGCCCTGCAGATAACAGAATATTGAAGAACTGATACCACACAGGTTACAGCCAGCTAACAAAGTTAACAACCAGTGCTGCAGCTGCAGCCCAGCCCACCCAACACCATTAGCACTCTGTAAGTGTTGTCACTGGGATGCCCAAAACCCACTGGCCAGTCCCTGTTCCACATTCTCTCAGCAGCCCTTGCTTCTTTGGGGGTAGAGCTTAAAACTCTGTGTAATTGTTTCCATTCGTGTAACTACTGGAGTCACATCTGTCTTCCCTTCTTCCCCATAAGGGCAGAAACCACATCTACTCTGTCCTCACCACTGCCACCCCCCTTCCCAGCACAATGCCTGACACTTCGTGGGAGGCCAAAAACTATTTGTTGAAAGAGCAAATAAATGAAGGAATCAAGTGTAACCCTCTTAGAGCCTGGCCATTTCGCCTCCTCCTTGAAGTCAACCTCAGCATGAGTCACATTCACAGAAACATTCATCTCATACCCAGAGATCATCAAAAGACCAGCTGAAGGCTTTTCTGCAGTCCTTGAGAGAATGCCAAAAGGTGGGGTTGCATTCATCGCTCAGGAAACAGCTCAAAATCCTTCCACTCTCGCTCTTGCCTGCTCCAGCCTCTCGGGAAAAGGGCCAGTCTGCTACTCCAAGAGAACACGCGGACTGAAGTGCTGTCCACGCGGTGTTCCGATGGGGCTCTGGAGGCCACGCCATGTGATCCCTCAGTGAGGAAAGGATTCCCTGGCCAGCCATGAGGAATATGAACTCCTGAAGATGAACAAGAGCTCTCAGCCCCCTCCCCCAGGCCCACCCAGCTGTCCTGAGGTCCCCTTGGAAGAGACCAAAAGAGAAGAAGCAACAGGGGGCCAGAGACCCCCAGGCCCCCAACCACCATATACCACATAAACCAACTGATGAGGAAAGAAGGTCCTAATACAGGCACTTCCCCTTTCATTCTTGATAAACTCAGAGTCCAAACAGCCCTCACAGAATGACTGCAATGTCAGGGAACTGAAAAAGAAGAGCTTACTCTCTCCCTTCAATAAGTTTCTTCCCTTCTCTGAGCCTCAGTTTTCTCCATCTGTAAAAGGGCTGCTAAACTTCCTTCCAGCTGGAAACCAAGATGGCGGTCTTGGCAAACCTGGCACAGCAAGAAAAATTGGCCTAGGGCACAGGCAGGAGGAGTTAGAGAGACAGCCAAGTCTTCCTTTGAGTCAGTCAGAAAGACAAGAAGGCTTTTTTTTTTTTTTTTTTTGAGATGGAGTCTTGCTCTGTTGCCCAGGCTGGAGTGCAGTGGTGCAATCTCGGCTCACTGCAACCTCTGCCTCCTGGGTTCAAGTGATTCTCCTGCCTCAGCCTCCCGAGTAGCTGGGATTACAGGTGCGCACCACCACACCTGGCTAATTTTTGTATTTTTAGTAGAGACGGGGTTTCGCTACGTTGGCCAGGCTGGTCTCAAACTCCTGACCTCTGGTGATCCACCCGCCTCGGCCTCCCAAAGTGCTGGGATTACAGGTGTGAGCCACCACACCCGGCCAAGAAGGCTCTTACATGACCGAAAAGCTTAGGACAGATTTTATCAAAATGTTTGTATTATAGGAATGCCTGTAGATCGAGGTCTTAACCAGAAGTGATCTTCTCTCCCATGGCCCTCAGGGTAGTTTACCTTATCTCTCGAAGACACACCTGTAGGCTGTGTTGTATTAATTATATGTCTGATCTCCTTGAGAAAGCTGTAAAGATCCCTGTGGTCAGGAAATACACTCATTTTTGTGTCCCTGGTAATGGGAGGTACCGTATCCTATGTGCTAATGAACACTCATTAAATGTCTGCTGACTTGAGTTAAAAAAAAAAAAACCACTTGCTGTGTGATGTTGAGCAAGTTTCTTAACCTCTCTGAGCTTCAGTTTTCTCATCTGTAAAACAAGAATTTAAAATGTACCTGCCTCTGGGGTCATTTAAAGGATTAGTAAAGTCACACACATAAGGGGCTTAGTTCTACATCTATCATAGATAAAGCTCTCAATAAATGTTAGTAATTAATAGTATTAATTGTGATTGTAATGAATGTGGTGATGGTGAAAATGATGGTTATGATGATGTGGTAATGCTGAACATGGAGATAATGATGGTGGCTGTGCAGATGGCAGTGGTAATCATGGCAGCGAAGCTGGTAGTAATGGTGGTGATGGTGGTGATGGTGGTGGTGACAATGATGGTGATGGGGGTGGTGGAGATAGTGATGGTGGTAATGATGGTGGTGATGGTGGTGATGGTAATGGTGATGTTGGTGGTGATGGTGGTGGTGGTGGGGGTAGTGATGGTGGTAATGATTGTGGTGATAGTGGTGATGGTAATGGTGATGTTGGTGGTGATGGTGATGGTGGTGGGGGTAGTGATGGTAATGATTGTGGTGATGTTGGTGGTGATGGTGGTGGTGGTGGGGTTAGTGATGGTGGCAATGATTGTGGTGATGGTGGTGGTGATGATGGTGTTGGTGGTAGTGATAGTGGTGGTTGTGGAGGTAGTGATGGTGGTAATGATTGTAGTGATGGTGGTGATGGTTCTGGTGATGTTGATGATGGTGGTGGTAGTGGTGGTGGTGGGGGTAGTGATGGTGGTAATGATTGTGGTGGTGGTGGTGATGGTGGTGTTGGTGGGGTTAGTGATGGTGGTAATGATTGTGGTGATGGTGGTGGTGATGACGGTGTTAGTGGTAGTGATAGTGGTGGTGGTGGAGGTAGTGATGGTGGTAATGATTGTAGTGATGGTGGTGATGGTGGTGGTGATGTTGATGATGGTGGTGGCGATGGTGGTGGTGGAGGTAGTGATGGTGGTAATGATTGTTGTGATGTTGGTGATGGTGGGGGTAGTGATGGTGGTAATGATTGTGGTGATGGTGGTTCTGGAGATGATGGTGGTGATGGTGGTGGTAGTGGTGGTGGTGGAGGTAGTGATGGTGGTAATGGTGGTAATGATTGTGGTGATGGTGGTGGTTACAGTGGTGATGATGGTGGTGGTTACAGTCATGATGGTAGTGATGGTGGTGATGACAGTGATGGTGGCTATGGCCATGTGATGGTGGTAATGCTGGTAATGGTGTCAGTGATGAAGACAGTGGTGTGATGTTGATAGCCTTGACTAGGTCAGCTCAGGTTAACCCAGAATCAGGTCCCACACTGGCTCCTTGGGTCCAGCCAATAGTTGGCCACGCAGGCACTTGGAACCCTGACAAGGCCTTCTGGCCTCAGTACTGCTGTTGAGGCGGAAGCAGAAAGCAGACACCCACACTCAATAAGAGGTTGGGATGTTTCATATGGCATGTTCTGCCAACAAAAGGTGAATGTAATAATTTTGAAAGGAATATTTGTGCACTGGAGCTGAGGAACAGCCATTTAATACGGTGCTCGGCAGGGGAGGAGAGGCACGTGGGCAATAATAAATATGTATCCATTACACCCAGGAGGGCGGCGGATGTTCGTGTGGATCAGAGGCTGGATGCTGTTTGTTTGGGAAGGGATTGCCTGCAGAAATAAACCACAAGCCTTTATTGGGAACCTACTGTGTGCAGGTCTGCTTCTGTGAAGGGCACGGCTAAGCATGAAACCCAGCTGTAACCTCTGAAAAGCTAAACGCAGGGAAGGGAAGACAAAATATATACAACAAAAACTCTGGCACCTGTCCATTCATTCAATAAATGCACACTAAATACCTAGTCTGTATCAGCCCTGTGGTAGGCACTGGGAATACTGAAATAAAAGAAAGACTCCGTCCTCAGGGAGCTCCCAGCCTGGAGGGGAAGACAAATGAGTAAATAAATATGCACCTAACAGTGGGCTGCATGCCACCTGGGTCCATCGCCCATCCAGGGCTCACAGTCTGCCAGGCATCGTCTCACTCATCTCATTATGTTAGTCCCATAACACATTATGTTAGCCTGTAAAGTTGGTGCCATTATGATAGCCACTTTACAGAGCAGCAAACTGAGACCCAGAGAGGTTAAGTAATTTGCTGCAGATCACTGAGCTCCTAAGTGGAAGAGTCAGGATTTGAACCCGGCCCTGGGAGACTCTTAGGCACCCTGCTGGTTCATGAGAGGGAGGGTTCAACTCTGCCCAGAGAATCAGGGGGGAGGGTTCACAGAGGAGACCCCTGAGCTGGTCACAAAGGACAAGAAGGGGTGTGCTGGAGGCTGGGATGTGGAGGGTGGGCAAGGCTTGGGCAGAACAAGACTTTCTAAGAGGGGCAGCAGCAGAAGCAGTGGTGTAGAGGTGAGAAATCCTTTGGCACTCCCACGGGACAGTGAGAAGACCAAAGTGGCTGCAGCTGAAAGGTGAACGAGGCATTGAAGCTGCTAAATTAGGAGTGGGAGCCAGGTTCAGACAACTGAACTGAGAAAGCTCAGCTCTGAGCTTCCACTAGACCGGCAGTGCATAAACCAAGTAGACTCTCTGCCCTCCAGCTCCCTGGCCCTGAAGAAAGCCAAATCCTTCCTGGGCCCCAGATTAGAACTCCACTTTCAGATAGGACTGGTGTGGTGAAAAGAACATGAGCTTTAGACATAGGCAGGCCTGGGTTAAAATTCCACCCCCAACCCATACTACCTGTGCAACTGGGACAGTGTATCTAACCTCTCTGAGCCTCAGTGTTCTCATCTGTAAAACGGGCTCAATAATACATACCTTAGTTTTGTGAGAATTAAACAGTGTAATGCTAGTAAAAGAGAAAAGGCTCACCTAAGGTCTGGCATCCAGTAGATGTTCGTTAAAAATAGGTCGCTTTTTCCTTTCTCCTGCCTTCCCTTCTGGTTTTCCCAGTTCCTATACAGCATGCAAATCATAATGCACATTACTCCTGGAACAAGCCTGAGAATCCTTTGTGGGTGCTGTCTTGGAATTCAGAAAATACAATTCCCATATAGGGAGGATGCAAGTTTAATACACATAGTAAAGGAAGGTGCTCTTTGCATTCCCCAATGTTCTGCTTACTCTTAGATTAGAAATAAGTCTAAAACACTAATCTACAGACAGATGAGGCCAGGTGCTTCTGTAAGGTGCAGGATGCAGGGAGCCCCCCTTCCTGTGGCTGGGTGACTGGGGGTGGAAGGACACAGCACCCCTATCTGCCTCTTCCCTTCTGCCCAACTACCACTAGGATGCTTGAATGGAAATGCAAATTTAACCATATTCAATTCCTTTCTTCACCCCCAAACCTGGATTCCCCCAGCCCCACGTTCACCACTTCAGTCAATGGCTCATCTTCCCGTCCAGAAGTCTAGCGGTCATTGTCAACACCTCCTCACAGCCCTGTCCTCCATCTACCACTAAGCCTTGCTTATGTCACTGCCTGATGATCTCAGATCACTTTTGTGACCCTAACTCAAGCCCTTGCCTTGTGTCACCTGGACAACCCCCACAGCCTCCCGATTGGTGTTCTCATTTCTGCTCCACCCCTTCTCCACACGCTGTTAATGTCACTTCCTCACCTTGTGGTTCCCACTGCTCTCAGAATAGAGGCACCACTGTCTTAAAGACAATCTTCCGTAACGGGCCAGAAAAGTCCTGAGGAGTCGGCCCCACCTTCCTGCGTATTCTCACGTCACACCCTTCTCCACTCAGTCACACTGCCTTCCTCTCCCTCTGCACACTCATCCTGCTCCTTCCCACCCCAGGGCCGTTGCACATACTGTTCCTTCTAAGTGGAAAGCTCTTCTTGGCCCTATTTGTCTATATAACATCTCAGTGGAAGGACGCTTTCTCTAGGAAGTCATCCATGACCTTCCAGACCAATTCTGAGCTTCCATGTAGCACCACATATGTCTCTGGGTAGCACTTATCAAGACCGTAATTGTACATTGATTGATGTGGTCATTTGATTAAAGCCAGTCTCCCTGAAACCCCCAGAGGGCAGGGAACATGGCTAGTTTCACTCCTTCTAGAACCAAGGGCCTGGTACATTGTAAGCACACAATGAATAGAATCAGATGAATGAATAAAGGAGGGAAGGAATGAATGAAGTGATGCTTCTGTACCCTCCTCCCCCGATCTTCAGTAAAACCTAGACTCATACAAAGGCAGACGGAGACACTAAAAGTGACCTTCCCATGTCACACAGCAAGTATAATTGAACTAGACCCAGAGCAATCCAGGCTTCCTTACTGGAATGGCTTTCCCAGACCTGCTGACTTGGGGTCTAAGTTCCACAGTGGGGAGGGGTGCAGGAAGGAGTGAGTTGGAGGAGCATCAAGGGCCAAAGGAGGGAAGAGTTTTATAGCTCCTGGTCTCTGCGCACCTGGGCTCTAATCCAGGCTGCAAAGCACCCTGGCGAGAAAAATGTGTTTTCTGCATGTTATGCTGGGCCCCGCCGACACCATATGCAAATGTATGCAAATTATGTGCAAACACAGTCTCTGGTTTAGATGAGAAAAACCAAAAGCCTGGTACCAGGGGAGCCATCTAAGACTAAACCAAGCTGGCAGGCCCTCCTGGCCCGCAAAGCTCTGACGCAGCCCTGCTGGCTACACAACTAAAATGGGGTGCAGGTGTAAGCAAGTGGGAACAACTCCCCCAGAGAATCCCCCACCTTCTGCCCTCCAGAAACACAGACCATCAACCCCAGGGGACTTGGCTGCTGTGAACTTTGGGCTATTTTTCCTGAAGTGGGCTTACTCCCCAGGCCATCCTCAGCACAGCTGTAAAAGGGTGTGCTCTGGGGGCCACTCTGCAGCCCCCACAGAAATGTCTCCATCAGTAGTGACTTTGCATGACCTCACTCTTTGGTCTGTGTCTGAATCGCCTGGGATGCACACTCAAAAACAGATTCCGTGGTCACCTTCAGAGGTGGAACTTGCAGGTCCGGGAAAGCCTTCCCCTTCTTGGCTGATGGACTCCTGTTCCTCCCTCCTGGAGATGCAGATCTAAATGCCCCGTGAAGCGCATCCTCAGGCCCCCTCACTCTCTCCAAGTACCATGGGCCTCCTGCCTTCCTTGGTGATCCCACAGCCCTGGATACCCCCAGTCACAACACTGGGCCTACTGGGGGCAGGAGTTTGTGTAAGGGTTTGTATCTCCCACTGCACTGGAAAGGCTCGGAGGTACATGACCAATAGGAAGGGTTTTGTGAGTGAATGAATGAATCAGCAAACCAATGAATGAATGTGAGTGAAAGGGAAGCAAGGAGAGAATGCATGTAGCATCAATGATCTCTTCAGGAAAATTCCAGAGGGTCTGAGAATGCTAGTAAGGCACAGACAGCATGGGCTGGGCAGATCTGGCCTCCTGCTCCCAGGTGCCTCAAGGGCCAGCCCTGCCTTGGCTGACATCTTCCCTGGCTCCTGTTCCCCCTGCCCCCCACCTCCCAGCATCAGCCTAATCGGCTGTCAGCACCGAAAAGAGCTGTTCCTTGAAACCTCACAGCCCATGATTAGATCTATGGCAGCTTCCTAAGCCGCTCAGTGGTTCCCATGGCAACCCGGCTGGTACCAGACTGGCAGCGGGCCACCTGGAGGAGATGGGGGGAGGAGGGGAGGAGGGGCAGACAGGTGTGGGGTGGCTGCCCGAGGCAGGGCTGAGGGGGAGGAGGAAGGGAGAGGCAGAGAGGATAGAGAAACTCAGAGAACCCTGGAGAGAGAAGAACAGGAGTTACAGGGACACTGACATGAGTGGGGGGCTGCAGGGGCTGGGAGAGATGGAGAGAGGTCAGAAGGAGGAAATTCAAGGAGGCTGGGAACTTGGGAGACGGGGAGAAGGTGGGAACTTGAAATGGGGCAATACGGGGATGATGGGAGTGGAGGGAGGGGTCTAGAGAGCCATGGGAAACTGGGCAAGAGGTAGGGCAGACCAAGACCAAGGGGGATGAGGGCAGAAGGCAGAGAGGGCCTGGTCAGGCTGCAACTGAAGCAGGAAGCCAGAGGCCTGCAAGTTGGGGAAACTAAGGCAGAAAATGGCCTCTGACCCTGCCCCACACGACACACAAATCAGGAAAGGAGGCGGACAGAATCACTGCCCACGAAGCCTCCAACCTCAGCCCATGTCCAGGCTTGGTGCCTTGGCATCACCGTGATAGAGCCTGGCAGAGGACTGTCTTTTTTGACACTCTAAAGGCCAAGGAGCCTCAACAAAAAGCCCCTACATGACTAAGGTGCCTCCGATCATGATGAGATTGGACTCCAGGAGGAAGCTCTGCCACCCCTCCCAAGCAAATAGTGACGCTGACAAAGAAACGAAATGGTACCTTCAATGTGCAGGGTCAGCCTACAGATGCCTGCCCCAGAGAACCGACTGTCGAGGCCTGGGAGATATGGTTTGGGGTTGCCTTGTCGGGAAAAGGCAGCCAATAAGAGGTGACAGACTGGAGATTAGGAATCCCAGCACTGCTTCAACTCACTGATGGCCTTGGACTCACTTGCAGTCACTCCTTTGTTTAAGTCAGATGAGGTACCTGGCAGGAGCTGTCCATGTGCAACTGCCAGGAGCCCAACTCAGAGTGGCTGAAGCCAAAGGGAAAAGAATTTGCTCATGAAATTGACAAGTCCAGCCATGGATCCAGGAGCTCCAAAAATGTCCTCAGGGACCCCTTGCCTCTTGACTTCCTTCTTGGTCATTTTATTCTCAGGCGAGCTTTCCCCCTGAGGAGGCATGCGGTCACCAGCAGCTCCAGGCTTATACCCTACCCCAGTAGAAGGAGCCACTTTGTTCCTAATGGTACCAGGAAAAGTCCTAGGACTGCTCATTGGGCAGGGTTGGGTCTCATGCTCATCCCTGCAGAGTGACAGTGACAGTGAGCCCGCCTGCAACAAGTCACGTGCCAGGGACTTCTCTAGGAACATGTATGTCTTAACCCACTTAATCCTTAAAAAGGTCAGGACTACTGCTATTTACATTTCATGGATGAGGAGACTGAAGCACAGAAAGCTTATATAACTTGTCCATAGCTAATGAGTGGTGCAGCTAGAATTCCAACCCAACCCAGATGGTGTGGCTTCATGGTCCAGGCTCTCAAGTACACAAGGGTCACGTGGAGGGCTTGTGAAAGCACAGAGTCCTGGGTCCCAGCTCCGAAGCTTCTGATTCTGGAGCTCAGGGGTGGGACCTAGGAATTCGATGCTATCTGCAGACCACGCTTTGAGTGACACTGAACTACCCTCAGGTGCTTCTCATGAGCAGCTACTTGCTTCAGCTGCTTGCGCCAATCACAGTGACTCTGATTCGCCACACCTGGGTCCCATGGCCAACCAGGTATGGGGGAGGTGGGGAATCAATACCTAAGCCATATGGCCCAAAAATGAGGGAGGGTGGATGTAAAGGAAGAAAACGTGTTCTGTAATCAGAAGGGATGCTTGAGCAACTTGGCACCCTCACTGTGCTTTGATTTCCTTATCTATGATATGAGGATATTAATAGTACTTCCTCATAGGATTGTTGTGAAGATGAAATTAGTGGATACTTGTGAAGCACTTACAGTTGTCCCTGGAACATAGTAAGTACCCAATAAAAATTGGATACTCACTTAATGTACATTAGCATGAACACACACATATACAAGAACACAAAGGCACCCAGCCACTCACTTGCAAACACACACGTGAGGACGCAAACATATGCAGGACACACACAACACAACTTTGGGCATGTGGTCATGTGCAAAATCTCAAACACATATAACGACCCACCTGTGAACACACAAATGGTTACACGCTCAAAAGCCTTGGAACACACAGTAAGCTGGCCCGAGTTTGTTCTCCCAGATCCTCTGAGTCCACTGCCACTCTCTGCTCCCCCGAATAGGCTCTCTTTGATGAATATCAGGAGCAGGAGCAGGAGCAGGGCTGGAGCAGGGCAGCCTCCTGCCTAAGAGCCAGACCAGATGTTTAAATCAGACAGTTAGGTTTAGGATTGTTTCCACCAATTACTGGTTGACTTTCAGTGAGTTAACTTCTCTGAGCCTGTTTCCACCTTCGAAAAATGAGGATGATGAAGTACCCACTCCTTGTGGTTGTGAGGATTCATAGGGTAAATTCCTTTGTGCCTTGGAGCTATAGAAAGTGCTCAGGGAGAGTTAGCTGTGCCTATTGTTTTATTATGACAATCATCTCTGGTTTCTGGAGTGGCCTCCTGATGTGGGCAGGAATCAATGCATGTTTAGAAAAATGGCCAGGATTGGGTCAACCCTCAAAGCTACCACAGAACCAGGTCCCCAACTACCACCGAAGCAGTGGAGGCTGCGGCAGCACTGAGTGACTGCCACCGTACCAGAGCTGCAGCGCGCACAGCGGGCCCGAGAGCTGTTGACAGCTTTCTGCAAGCACTCACCATCTCCCTCTGCAGCTACGAATGGCGGGGTGGTGTTTGTAAATTACAGCAATATGTAATTTTTATTCAGTGATTTGTGTAAACTTATAGGATCCATAGCGGGTGTGGGCAGACTTGATTTGCATTGCCAAATGGCCTTCTCTGTGGGCAGGAAACAGGCAGCCTGGCTTGGTAGGTCTGCCTGAAGTCATCAACGACAGCTCCACATTCAAGGACGGTAGGTGTTAGGAACAAGGTGGCATGCAGGACAGCTCTCCAAAGCCCTCCTAAAGCCAGGCTCCAGCTCCTGCAGACCCCTCCTGCCACCCCTTTCCACCCTCCCCGGCACTTGAGCCAAGTGGTTAAGAACCCAGGCTTTGGAACCAAACACACCAGATTCAAATCCTAGCTCTACTACCTCCTCCCCTCATGGCCTTGGGTGAGTCACATCAGCTCCTGGGTCCTCAGTGCATCCTTGGGGAAGCAGAGCAAATAAAAGAGCCTGCCTCGGCTGGGTGCGGTGGCTCACACCTGTAATCCCAGCACTTTGGGAGGCCAAGGCAGGCAGATCATGAGGTCAGGAGATCGAGACCATCCTAGCCAACATGGTGAAACCCCATCTCTACTAAAAATACAAAAATTGGCTAGGTGTGGTGGCACATGCCTGTAATCCCAGCAACTCCAGAGGCTGAGGCAGGAGAATGGCTTGAACCTGGGAGGTGGAGATTGCAATGAGCCGAGATCACGCCACTGCACTCCAGCCTGGCATCAGAGTGAGACTCTGTCTCAAAAAAAAAAAAAAAAGAGCCTGCCTCATAGGGTGATTGGAGAACAGAGAGATAAACATACACTGTATATGCACGGACATATACAAGGGCTCAGGATACAGTAGCTAGGATCCTGACCAATCTTGGCTCCTCAGTGGGTACTGCCCTCTCTTCACCCCTTCTTCCCAGAAACAATCACCAAGTCTTGGCCCCAAGACACCATCACCCATTGGCACCTGCAAGCTTCACTTGGCATAGACCTCAGGAAACAACAGCAGCAGTGTATAAACTATGAGAGGTATGACTCACTTTTGTGTTTTTAAAACACTTTGAGCCCTAAACCGAGATCCATGAGGACAGAGCATTTGTCCTATCTACTGTTGTACCTTAGCTTCTAGAACAATGCCTGGCACATAGTAGGCACTCAATAAATATTTGTTGATATATTTACCCACTCATTCATTCTATAAACATTACTGAGCATCTCCTATGATCCAGATGCTGTGAGCACAGAGAGAAATCAAGCATGGCAGTGGGAGGGAGGTGCCAGAGGCGAGGCTGAGATGAAAGGTGGAGACTTCTCCAGGAGGCCTGGCCCCCTCACTGCCCCAGGCTTGACTTTAACCCTGAAGAGCTACTTGAAATCTCTACGCAAAGGAAGAGGCATTTGAAAGTCACTGCCTCCCACATTATGTAGTCATTCAAAAAGTTTTTGTTACCCAGCCCTAAACCCAACAAGGATGCCAGAGAGCCTAACTAGGTACTCTCTTCTTTGGGAACTTTTGGCTTTTGAGTACAGCCCATTCAGATCATTCCATCTGCTCCCTGCACCTTAGAGTTAGCATAAACTGGGTTAATAAGTACCTAATCTAGGTGTTTTGCTCATGAGAGTAGCTGTGTCCCATCTGTTCCCCAATTCTCTCCAAAACTGGCATGATGGCACTGAGAGGTGACTTCTTGAAGTGCCCAGGCCCCACTTATTCAGCCTGCTTAAGTTCTAGTGAGCTTCCAGCAGGCACTTGGGCCGTTCATATAAGTTAACCTCCTCTCCTTGGCAGCTGTCACGAAAGATAGTTTTCAGTCTAACATCTTGAGGCTGCCATTCAACGACCACGTACAATCAGACTCCAACCTCACATAGATGGATGGGATGGACGGATGACTGGATAGGTAGGTGGACGGATAGACAAATAAACTGTTGACTCTATCTCTCCCTCTCCCATCTCAATGGGTCTGCCCCTCTGGGCATGAAAACCTGCACAATCTTCCCCCACCCCTGGATGGATGGGCAGATGGGTAGATGGGTGAATGGGTAGGGATGGGTGGGTGAGTGGATGGATAGATGGGTTGATGGGTCAGTGGATGAACTGTTGACTCCCAGATCTCTTCTTTCTTCTTGGTGAGCCTACCCCTTTGAGCATGAAAACGTATGCACCACTGTCTTGAGGGTTCCCTACAGGTTACTTATCCAGAACCCCAGAAGGTAAGCCTCCAACATTTCCCCATTCTTGGGGAATGTCCAGTCCATAACAGCTAGTGAAATAAGTGATGTAACACAGAAAAACATTCATTCACTCATTCATTCTTTCTTTCTTTCAACAAACATGTATTGAGGACTTACTATGTGCCAGGCACTCTGTTAGGCATGGAGTGATAAACCAACCACTTAGTGGCTTCAGGAACCTGAACAGGATCAGCAGTAAAAACAAAACGCCTGCATTCCTCCACATTCTCATATACACAGGTTTGGATTTATACATTTATCCAAATGCTTAAACCCCCTTCCCCTTCTCCCATCCCTCTTAGAATTTCCCCCAACCCAACCCCAGGGATGGTATCTCCCTTAGGGTTGTTTATACTATCTTCTTCCAGGCCTAAATTAAGCTTGTACACTCATTGCCTCCTATTACTATTATCCCATGTGCAGCGGTGGATGTGCTGTGCTGAGCTGCTTTGCTCTTATGGTAATAACCCTAATACCAAGGGCATGCCAACCATAGTATGCTTCTCTAATCAAAACCTTGCAAACAATCAAACATTTACTTTCTTGTTTCATCCTACAGATGCCAAATTATATTCAACTGATCTATCTCTTTTTACTTTCTAACCAAGCCTTGTTTCTCTTGGCTTAGCTCTACTTATTTTGTTAAACACTGTAGAGAACCAAGTTCTCTTGGTTCTGAACCAAGAGACGTTCCATAACCATCTGGTTCTGAACCAAGATGGAGTAGATGCATGTCTCCCTATTCCTCATGCTAAGTACAGCTAAAAATCTTGGACATTGCATCTAAAACAAGCAAAGTAGACTCTGAAAGGTGGAGAGAAGAAGGAAGACTGGCTAGGAACTTCTGAAGCTAAGGGATGACACAGTGGTGAGTTCCTTGAGTTCTCTGATTATTTCATAGATCTCAGGCTGAATGCTGGAGAAGCCAGCAATCTGGAAATGCCACTGGGAGCAGATTTAAAAGCCCCAAGGAAATCTTGTTGTCCCTAGTCAAAGGACCAGAAAGAGCAAGAACCTAGTACATAGAAAACTTCTAAATGATTACCACTCCACCCTAGCCAAACATCAAAGGGAAGTAATGTGGCCCAATCTAAAACCCCTTCAGCAAAGGCCAAGTAGAGAGCCTAGGCCTCTACCCCCACCAAAGTGGTATCAGAGAAGACTCAATGGAGAGCCAGGACTTTCATACCTGCCAGGTAGTAGTACCCCCTCTCTCACCCCAATCCTGGAGTCAGTGAAGGCCACATTAGAATTGTGGACTTCCACCCCTGTCCATTGGTAATGAGGCACCCCCTACCCTCCCTACTGGTGTGGTATTAGAGGAGACTGAGTGGAAACCATAACCTTTCCTACCATCTCATAGTCATGAAGCCTTCTCCAGCTCCAGTATCAGTGGAGACTATGTGGGGAGCAATCATGAGGTACCCCTTCCCTCCCAGCTGGGGCTGTGTCAATGGAGATCTAGTGAAGAGCCTGAAATCCCACCTCTTCCCAACAGTAGCAAGCCATGTCTCTCACTTGGGGTGTCAAATGAGGATGAGCGGGGAACCTGAGCTCTCATTTGCCTGGCAGTAATGAGAAGTCATTTCCCTTCCCCCATGGGCATGGTGTCAGATTTAAACAAGATGTAGAATCTCATAACACCCAAAATGTTCAAGATATAACTGAAAATCATTCATCATACCAAAAACCAGGAAGATCTCAATTTGAATGAGAAAAAACAATCAACAGATGCCAACACTGAGAAGACACAGATGTTGGAATTATCTGACAAATTTTAAAGCAGTCATCATTTAAAAAAAAATCATTGAACAAGCAATTCCAAAACATTTGAGACAAGTGAAAAAATAGAAAGTCTCAGGAAACAAAAGATATAAAGAAGAGCCAAATGGAAAATTGTAGAATTGAAAAATATAATAAACAATTTTTTAAAAATACAATGAATGGGCTCAGCAGCAAAATGGAGAATAAAGAAGAAACAAGCAATGAATTTGAAGGTAGAACAATAGAAATTACCTAATCTGAAGAAGAGAGAAGATAGACTGAAAACAAATGAGCCTCATGGACCTATGGGACTATACCAGAAGATCCAACATTCAAGTAATCAGAATCCTACAAAAGGAGAAAGAGGATGGAGCTGAAGAAGTATTCAAAGAAATAATGACTGAAAATTCCCCAAATTTGGCCAAAGACATAAACCTATAGATTAAAGAAGCCAAGTAAAACTCAAATAGGATAAACCTAAAGAAACCCACATTAAGACACATTCACAACCAAACTTCAATAAGCTAAAAACAATGAAAAAATATTGACAGCAGTGAGAGAAACAACACCTTATCTATTGGGGGAAGAAATAGCTTGGGCAACAATGGTTTATCAGAAATCATGGAGACCAGAAGAAAGCAGCACAAAACTTTTCAAGTATTAAAAAAAAAAAAATTGTCAACCCTTAATTCCGTATCTGGTGAGACTATCCTTCAGGAATCAAGGAAAAGTCAAGACAATATCAGACAAAGGAAAAATGAGAGACTTTGTCATCAGCAGACCTACCCTAAAAGAATGGCTAAAATAAGTTCTTGAAATATTAATGGTAAAGAAATGAATCTTGGAACCTCAGAAAGGAAGAATAACAGAAAGAGCAGAAAAATGGAGAGATATATACATAATAGATTTACCTTCCCTTGTAGAGTTTTCTAAGATAAATATATATATATATATATATATTTGAGACAGGGTCTCATTCTGTCACCCAGGCTAGAGTGCAGTGGCATGATCATGGCTCACTGCAGCCTCAACCTCCCAGGCTCAATCAATTCTCCTGGCTCAGCCTCCCAAGTAGCTAGGACTGCAGGTGCATGCCAACATGCTCAGCTAATTTTTGTCTTTTGTTTTTGTTTTGTAGAGGTGGGGTTTTGCCATGCTGCCCAGGTTGGTCTAAGTTATATTTGATCATTGAAGCAAAAATAATAAATTGTCAGATGCGGTTCTCAAAATATGTAAAGAAAACAATTAAGACAATTATATTTTAAATGAGGAGGAAAGGGAATTTTAAAGGAGGTAAGGTTTCTATATTTCACTGAAACTGGTAAACTATTAACATCAGTAGACTGTGATAAGTTATGTAAGTATAATGCAATACCTACTAAAACCACTTTAAAAGATCTATATACAAAGAGATACACTCAAATATACTCTAAATGAATCAAAATAGAATTATTTTAAAAATGCTCCAGTAAACCATAGGAAGGCAAGAAAAATAAAACAGAAATAAACACAGAAGGAACAAACAGCAAAAAGTATAATGACAGACTTAAGCCCTAACGTATTAATTACATTAAATGTAAATGATCTAAATACGTCAATTGAAAGACAGAGATTGGCAGAGTGGATTTTAAAAAACATGATCTAACTATATACTATCTATAAGAAACTTACTTCAAATATAATGATATGGATAAGATGAAAGAAAAGATTAGAAAATGATGTATCATGCAAACAATGATCAAAAGAAAGCTGGAATAGTTACAATAACATCAGAAAAAGCATAGGAGCTTTATTTGTAATAACCAAAAACTGGAAACCACCACAATATCTTTCAATAGGCAAACCAATAAACAAACTGTGGTACATCCATACCACCAAATACCACTCTGCAATAAAAAAGAACTAACTATTGGTACATATAACAACTTGGATGAACCTCAAGGACATCATGCTGAGTAGGGGAGAAACATCTCAAAAGGCCACACACTGTATTACTTCACTTATATAATATTCTCAAAATGATAAAATCATTGAGTCAGGGAACAGATTAGTGGTTGCCAAGGTTTAGGGACAGTAGGGAAGAGGGGCAGGGGTGGGTGTGACTATGTAATAAGGAGTCAGCTCTATTTTTTTATATATTTTTTTCTTCGAGACAGAGTCTCATTCTGTCACCCAGGCTAGAGTGCAAAGGGGCCATCTCAGCTCACTGCAACCTCCACCTCCCAGGTTCAAGCAATTCTCCTGCCTCATCCTCCTGAGTAGCTGGGATTACAGGCATGCACTACCACACCCAGCTAATAATTTTAGAAGAGATGGGGTTTCACCATGTTGGTCAGGCTAGTCTCGAACCCCTGACCTCAAGTGTTTGATGTTTGATATCTGACACTTGCCACACCCACCACTCCCCCTTCCCCTTTTGTACCACATCTAGGCAAGATAATAAAACCTGAGAGCTCCTTCCTTTGGCACTAACAGTAAATTCAAACCACAAAGGCCAGCCCATGCACCAGGAACCATTGAGGTCTACAAAAAACTCATCCCAATTCTTGAGGTCTATTTTTAAAACTCCATAATATCCCTGTGGTCAGTCCATCTATAAAAACTGAAATCCAGTCCTCCTTTCCTAGTCTCTCAAGCCATTTTTTACCTGCTTGGGAGCTTTTCTGCTCTTTCTTAAGAGCCTCATTGTGTGAGTAATAAACCTTTAATACCCTCTTAGGGTGTGTGGTGGGTAGGGGAAGCTGCAGGGGATGGGTGGGTGTCTGTGTGTGTGATCATTGATCTCTATAAGGATACAGCAGTGTCTGCTCAACACTGTGCCTGGCACATAGTAGGGGCTCAACCTCAGAGTAGAAAGTGAGATATAGACAGGGACAGAATATGAGAAGCTTTGTAGTAAAGGGGTGCATACAGAGGGGTTGGACCCATGGGAAAGGGTCAGGGCTGAGGTTCCCCAGGCCCATGCCTGAAATCAGAGAAGGGTATGCAGTGCTTTATTGTCATTTAGCTCAGTTCAGGTCCATACTACAAATGCTCTCTCAAAGCTCTTCTGTGCCCAGTTCCGTGGGATAAAGACGGTCCCCTGCCCTTAGGCACTCCCAGAACTAATGCCAAAGAAGTGGGAAGGGTCTTGGCTACTCTTAGAGAGAAAAATGGGACTGAGGCTTCTCCAGGGCGGGGACTGAGTTCAGGTCATCTCCAGGTCCTCCTGCCCAGCACAATTGTAGCACACAGTAGATGCTCAATACAGATTTGAAGAATGAATGAACCCACTATTCTCTCCTTTGAGCCTCTCACTAAACCTCCCCTTAAAAAGCCAACACAAGGCCAGGCGCGGTGGCTCTTGCCTGTAATCCCAGCATTTTGGGAGGCTAAGGCGAGCGCATCACTTCAGGCCAGGAGTTCGAGACCAGCCTGGCCAACATGGTGAAACCCCGTCTCTACTAAAAATGCAAAAATATAATAATAATAATAAAATTAGGCAGGCAGCCGGGTATGGCAGCATGTGCCTGTAATCCTAGCTATTCGGGAGGCTAAGGCAGGAGAATCGCTTGAACCCAGGAGGCAGAGGTTGCAGTGAGCCAAAATCACGCCACTGTACTCCAGCCTGGGTGACAGAGTGAGACTCCATCTTTTAAAAAAAAAAAAAAAAAAGCCAACATAGGAGTTGTTATTTCAGCTTCAGAGATGCCAGCGATGCCTCTCCAGAAGGAAGGAAGACAAGGAGAAGAAGGGGGCTGGAAATGGATGGGAGTAGGGGTGGAGTTTCTCTGAAGTGGATCCTGTGGACCAGATCCTCAGGCAGGAGACCCAGGTCAGGCCCTGTGAGTCCAGAGTGAGCTGGTTTGTGCCCGAGTGAGCAAGCCAGGGAGGGCCAAAGGCCTGGCTTCTGAGCCTACCAGGCTTTATCCAGCTTCCTGGTGTCTTTATGCCTGTCCCATTTTACCTCCCTAGATTCTCAGTAAATCTCTCAGTGTTTTTCTGCTGGGCCCAGGGGACTCAGGAAAGAGCTAAAAACTCACACTGATCCTTTGTGGGGAGTGTTTGCAGCAGGAGGTGTCTCAGGAGAACCCTAAGGGTCCGTGAGCTCGAGAGCCCCAAGCAGCTCGGTATTGCCAAAAGGACTGACCAGGGTTTGAATTGGCTTCCACTGCTTACCAGCTGTGGTATGATCTTAGCAAGTTACTTCACTGCCGAGGGCCTCAGTTCATCTATCTGTAAAATGGGGATCATTATAGCAACCCATATGGTGAATGACAGGATTCTCTTTGGGAAGAAAGTGATTTTTTTGTGTGTTTTCATTTTGGGGTGAGAATGAAATGGCACGATGAAAGGAGAGAACATAGCCCAGTTTCTGGCAATGGCTGGTACCTCAGACATGCAGAATCTCCAGCAGAGGGGCAGGTATCTGGGAAAGAAAAAGAGAGACCCCAGGAATGATAATGAGGATGGCAATGATGATGAAGATGATGTTGGTGATGAAGGTGACAATGATGGGGATGATAGCAAGAGGACAGAAGAAAGCTTTACTAAATACCTACCTTATTGAAGGTTAGGCTCTGTTCTAGAAGTTTCTCGTGCAATATCTTACTGAATTCTCCTACCAGCCATCTTGTTAACCCATTTCACAAATGAGGTACCAGACCCAGAAGTTAAGTGACTTACCCAAGATCACATAGCTCAATTTCAGGTCTGTCCAACTGTGGGACATTAGTTCAATCTCAGTGAGTGGGAGACAGATGGAGCTGTTCTGGAACCTGAGCCTGGGCCTCACCCAGGGAGAATTTTGCAGATCTATCATCCTCTGCAGCTTTCTGATCCTCTCTCTTGATTCATTCATTCAGCAATAAATGTCCACTGTGCCTGGCCTTGGGGCTGGGAACACTGGAGTGGCTCACATAGTTCCTTGCCTCTGGGGACACTCAGGTAGTCACAGGTGAGAAGGGAGAGAGTGCCAAGAAAACAATTAACTACAAAACAAAGCAATGAGAACCACCCTTAAGGCAATGGGAACACCAAGAGGGAGTGACATTCCACCAGGAGCAGGCTCAGAAGGCTTCACAGAAGAAGTGACTTTGGGGTGGGTTTCAAGGGATGGATAGGAGTTTGAGGACAAGGTGAAAATGGCAGAGGGAACTGTCTGAGCTAAGGCACGGGGAAAGGGAAGAAAATCTGGCCAGGGAGTGCTGTGGAGGGAGAGTCCAAAGTCGCTCTTGCTTGGGTATCAGCCAGAGTAGAGGGTCTATGGAGAGGTGGTAAGGGGGTAGATTACAAAAGGACCTGCTGAATGTCAAGTTATGCAGTTTGAATGTTCCCAAGGGCAGTGGAGAGCCATGGAAAGGGGCTGAATCGGGGAGTGAGATGATCAGGTTTGTGTTTTCGAAGGCTGGCACTGGTGGCAGTGGTGCAGGGAATGGAATAGGCAGTGGTGGAAAAGAAGGAATTTGGAGAGGCAATAGGAATGGGTCTGGGCCCCCTTTCCCTGGGAGGAGGCCAGAGAAGGGGACTGACAGCCCAGTGACGTCTATCTCGGACATCCTCTCCAATGCCCTTTCTCCTACTACTTGTCTTTCACTGGAGCAACTTGACACCCCGGAGTGGAGGGCGCAGACACTGGCTAAGCACCTGGGCCCTGAAGACAGACCCAGGTTCTGCCACTTACCAGCGGAGTGACCTTGGACATGCCACGGACCCTCTCTGAGCCTCAGTTTCCTCACCTGAGCAATGAGTCACTGCAAAATTGAATAAAATCACATATAAAAGGGATTAGCCCAGGGCTGGCATAAAATCGGTACTTGGCAAATGCTAATGATTATCCCCATTTGATAAATGAAGAAACAAAGGCCCCAGAAAGGGGCTGTGACAAAGCTATGGAGGGCAGCTCCTCCCACTCCATGCCCTTCACCTTCATCATGGTTCTCCTGTAAATGGCCTCCTGGCCCCTCACTTTCCTGCTCTGCACAATGTATGAGGGACCCTCCTGGAGCCAGGGGTCAGGGCAGGGAAGTTGGCAGATACGTGGAGTATCAGAAAGGAGAAGCAATGGCAGCCACAGGGGTTTAGTGAATTACTTCACTCCCCAGCCACACCCTCAAACTCCTCTCTCTCCCCTGCCATCATCCGACCCCCCCTGGCTATGAAACTCTCCTCTGGCTCCTTTCCCATGAAGCCATTCATGGGCATGAATGGCTTGTCCTCCTCCTCCTCCCCTGCCTTCCTACAGGGCAGATAAAATTCCCCTACCCAGGAGCAGAGTACCCATGAACAGGACTTCCTGGGGACCAGGATAAATAGTGAGCCCCCAAATTACCCTTGCTTGGATATCAGGAGCTCTGGGTTCAAGTCCCAGCTCTGCCATTAACTCGCAGTAGAATCTGGATATTTTCCTTCTCAGGACCTCAGCTTCCCCATCTCAAATGGAGTGGGTCGGATTCGATGCTCTCTAAGGACCTCCCACCTCTGTCCTGCGGCTCCTTCTGCCTTCTGTTGGCTTCCTCCCTCCTCTCCTCTCCCGAGCCCTTTCCCGGTCCTCCCTGGTTTTCTCCTTCCAAGCCACAGCCTCAGACCTACCCACGGTTCCCACAAGCTTTGCTCAAGCTGCCTGGGGCTCCCAGGGTCCGAAGGACACAGATCCCACCCCAGCTGTGAGCATCCCCCTGGCTGCCGTGGGCACAGTGCCTTCTGACACAGTGATGCCTGGGCCCTCCCACTCAGAGTCAGTGGGGCCCAAAGGAAAACCCCTCAGCTCTGTCTGAGCCAACTGCAGAGGTGGCCAGAGCTGGGTTTAAAAATATGAGAGCCCAAGTACCCTCAGTGCCAACTGCCCACACAGCCTGCAGGCTGTGCTGCCCACTTCCCAGATGTCATCATGGCCACCGTGGGTGGCACAAAGGGAATGTGGTGGGGGGGTGGTGAGCCCAGAGAGGCCCGGGGGTGGCTAGTGAGGGGGACGGACATTCCTCAGAGCCTAGACCACAGAACAGGGCTGTTTACACCATCTGGTCATACCCACTTCTTTGGTCTCTGGAAATAACCAAGCCAATTCTGTTCAGACTCACAGTGTCATAGGAAGTGGAGTCTAACGAGCCTGGAATCGAATCCTGAGTTGGCCACTTACCGGCTGTGTGACTTTGGGCAGGTCACTTGCCCTCTCTGAGCCTCAGCCCCTATCTGTAAAACAGAGATAAGAAAAGTACCTACTTCCTAGGGCTCTTATGAGAATTCGATGAGACAATGCCTGCAAAGAGGCTTAACACAGGGCCCAACCCATAGTAAGGACTTGATCAGTGGTAGTTGTCTTGGCTATTACTGTTATCATGATGTGGCATGGCTGGTCTTTGCTAGAACTCCACCAAGGAGCAAAGGAGAGAGTAGGAAATGAGATGTCCTTGTTCCACTCTCTTGTCACATCCAGACCCCCCAAAGTCCAGGCACATCTGGCACCCATGAAGCTGACAATGGGGTTCCTTCTGTTTGTTAAATAAACAGGGATACTGGGGCCCAGAGAGGGACTGTGTCCTGCTCAAGCAAGCTGGCAGCAGGTAAGAGTCAGAAGCTAGAAATTTGTATGACCCTCTCCAAGGTGAGAAAAACATAGCACCCCTGGAACTGGGAGGGCCCCTAAAGATTTTCCCTCCTTTTTCCAGAAAGGGAAACTGAGGCCCAGAGAGGGAAAGGGATTTGTCCAAGTCATGAGACAGCTAGGACCCAAGCCAGGATTCCCAGCTCCCTGACCAGGGCTCTCTCATTCCGTCCCGCCGCCTCGCCCTGCTCACTCCTTTCCCGGCCCTGCCTGCAGCTCTCAGTCCCAGGGTGGGCAGCTGGGCAAGGCGCGAGCAGGAGCCTAGCCCTGCTCTGCTGGGGCTGGGGGCTGCTCTGCTCCCCCAATCCCACTGGAGCCTGCTGCATCCTTATGTAACCCGCTCCTGCTTTCATAACCCACTGCCGCTTCCTTCTGGAGTAGGAGCTCCGGGAGCAGATTGGAACGCAGGGAGACATGAGCTGCCTTCCTATGAAAATAGGGTCATTACCGGCACTTGGGCTCCAGTGCCAGCTAACGGCCTTCTCTCATGGCCTGGGGCCTGCCAGCCTCTCCCCAGGCCCAGGGAAAGAGGAGAGGCCCAGGTTGGACTGGCACCCCATGCCAGGGCAGGGCACAGAGGGAGATCACCATCTTGGGATGCGGATGGATTCTCTACTGCTCTGGCATCCAAGGCAGGGACCAGCTCCCAGACTCCAAAGACCCAGGCAAGTGTATCAGCCCTAAAGAGTTCCCTGGAGAGAGGCCTGCAGGCAGGCACGTTGGGGAGGCCATGGGCTCTCAGGGTTGAGTTGGAGTTGGAGCATCCTGGTCTCTGGCCAAGTAACTATAGACATGTCAGTTCACTTCTCTGTGTCTTCATTTCCTTATCTGGAGAATGGGATTAAATGAGGACCAACCTCATTGGTTGCTGGGATTATTAAATGAAATTCTGACTGGCAGGTGCCTGGCCTAAAATAATGGCTGAGTAGTCAGCATCCCCATTTAGCAGATGAAAAAACTGAGGCTCGGACAGGTGACGTGACCTTAGGAGTACACGTCATCTAACAGCAGCAAAGCTATACATAAGACAGCAAACTCATCATGCGCTGGGCACATGCTACACATACGTGGACTGAGCTTCTCCCCAAAACAGCCCTATGGGGAGGTGCTATTATTATCCCCATCTGACAGATGAAGAACTCATTTTAAAGGGGCTAAGTGACTTTCTTAAGGCACACACTTGGGAAGCGGCCGAGCCAGGATTTGAACCCAGGCATCTGGCTTCAGAGTCTGAGTTCTTTGCCACCCCTACAAAACGACCAGGACCAATAGACTGAGACTGCAGTAAGCAGGAGTTAAGCTAGACGCGAGTCAGGAAGTATGCCCCTTCGGCTTGCCACCATTCTTTAGAATCCCAGTCACCTTCCACCTTACCTCTCTTTGGCTGCCACTGTGCTGTGTGATCTTGGCTGGGCCACTTAACCTCTCTGGGCTCTTATCTCCGCATCTGAAACAAGGAGGCTGATCCCTAGGCTAACAATTACCAGGGTTATTGTGAGGACACATTAAGATAACGAGTTGTAAACTGCTTTTCAGCTGAGAAAGTATCACACAGCTGCGATGGCTCATCACTTCCCTGGCCTCCAACTCCCTCCAACTCAGCAGGAACCCGCTAATGGACACCAGGGGCCTCTCAGCACCTCTGGCTGTTCAAACAAACACCTCTCCCCTCACTGCCCCTCCCCTGGGCTGCCCTTTGGATACAGAGGCAAAGCTCCCAGTCTTCCCTCTAGTGCTGGGGCAGACCAGTCTGGACACCTGAGTCACAGCCTTCCTGCCTTCCCTCAACAGGGCATTCATTTTAGCTGAGCCCCTGCTGCATGTTTCATGGGCACCCTCACACCTAATCCTCGTGATTACCTCCACGAAGCTGGGCTTCATCTCCCCCATTTTATAGATGAGAAGCTACAGCTCAGAGAGGTGAAGTCACTGGCCTGGAGTCACACAGCTGTCAACCCAGTAGAGCCAGAATTCAAAGTAGGTCTCCATGCCTTTAGTGGCCTCACTAACCCACTTCTCAGGAAATGGGTCTTGTGCCTATTTTGCAGAAGTGACTGATGCTCAGGAAGCTGAAGGCACTTTGTCCGAGAAGCCAGGAAGAGGAATGGCCAGGCTGGCAACTCAGAGCAGCTGCCTGCTACCAGGCCCGTGCTCCTCCCTGCAGTTAGATGTCTTGACCAGGATGCACAGATGAGACCTGTGACATCCATCCCCCCAGAGAAGCCAGGCAGGTGGACACCATCATTGTTGATGGAGAAGCTGAAGCCAGACAGACCTAGAAGTTTGCCCAAGTCCCAGGGCAAGGAGTGCCAGCGTGAGAACTGGACCAAGTCATGTCCCTCTCTGGACCTCAGTCTCCCCAGGTGTATGAGAAGTGCCGGACCCTGGCTTGGTCAAGTAGACCCATTAAGGCCCCTCCAACTCCAGGAGGTTGTGGCCTGGGCAGAAATCCCCAAGCCTGGCTGATCACCAGAATTCCCTGGGAACATGCTTAAACCCCCAATGCTGGGCTGCACCCCCAGAATGTCTGATTTGGTGGAACTAGGGAGGGA
Organism: Pan paniscus; assembly: GCF_029289425.2. Taxonomy (NCBI): domain Eukaryota; kingdom Metazoa; phylum Chordata; class Mammalia; order Primates; family Hominidae; genus Pan; species Pan paniscus. Next base: position 206,713,492 of record NC_073249.2, on the reverse strand, counting down.
GCTGAAAACCTGCGTTGTTTTATCCAGCATGACCTCAGCTCACAGCCCCCAACCCCAAGCTTCTGTGATCAGCCAAGTCAAGATTCCCAATATAGGACAATTTTCCCAGTGCCAGATGGAAACCAGTCCCCTGCCTGCCTTCACAGAGTTCACAGCTGGGATGGGAGGTGGACTCAGGGGCCTGTGGGACTCTGGGGTAGGTCAGAGATGGCATCAAGGGGTCTCTGTTGCAGACCACTGCTCTGTTAGAATTCTAGATTTTGAATTGGGGTGAGACCTTGAGAAGTCTCAGCCTTCTTACTTGAGTAATTCTTCATTTGGCAGATGTTTATCAGCCCCCACTACGTGCCAGGCACTGTTTTAGGTGCCAGGGTGTAGCAGTAATACAATGCCTTTGCTCTCGTGCTGTTTCTGTAATGGCGCAGAAGACAGTCAATAAACAGCCAGGAGCAGCAGGGCCTTCCGCAGCTCCAAACAGCTTTCCCCAGGCATGATCTCTCCAAATCTGCCCTGAATCACAAGCTGGGAGCTTAGACCCCATTTTACAGATGAGTCACTGAGGCTCCAAATGCCATTTCCATACCATGTCTCCTCACACTGGGCAGGCGACACCGCCGATGCTTCCCAAGCAACCCTGTGTGTCGGCTGCTGATTAGAACTTTCCTGTTGCCACGGCAACCCCCCTGGGGAGGCCTGCCCTACTTTGCGTCCCTGGCATAGGGCGGGCAGCCTCACCCCGCACCCCTGAGACAGAGAGATGGGATTTATCCCACTTGCTGCAAAACAGGTCCCACTGGAAGAAGAACTGGGCTCCCTCATTCAGATATTCAATCAATGTTTAGCAGCACCAACACTGTCCCAGAGACTGAGCCAGGCCCTGGGACAAGAGGAAAAATAAGCTGTGGTCCCTGCCCTTGCAAAGCACACTGATTCACAGGGGAAGCCGACAGATAGCCACGAGCCTGCCTGTGAGCCTGAGGACCACAGCAATGATGCCAGCAACTCAGGGCCAAGGCAGTTCTGAGCCCTTCCCAAGGATTCACTCATTTACTTCTCCCATTAACTTTTGGGGTAGGTATCAACAGTATCCCCATATGACAGATGAGGAAACTAAGGCCTCAGAGAGGTTGAGAACCTTGCCCTAGGTCACACAGCTGAGAAGCAGGAGAGCCAGAACCTGGAGACAGGGAGATTCTGAGCCACTCTGTAGGTGTTTGGTGAAGGGACCCCGACTCCATCAGGGTGGCCCAGGAGGGTTTCCCAGGGAAGCTATCTATCCTCCAAAGTGATCTCAGTAAGAGCAGAGGAGGGTAGAGATGGGAGCATGGTGGAGCGGGGACTCTGAGAGCTTCTGATCACTCAGTGTTGGGGTGAGTGGCCTAGTCCTCCACTCCGTGCCTGGTGAGACTCAGCTAGGCCTTGGGACACACGACTTGGGAAAAGAAAATACAATCCAGGTAGCCAGTGCTGGAGAGGGGCACCGCAGCTACAAGGCACGGGCCTCCTGAAAAGGCTGAAATGCCTCTGGAGGCTTCCAAGGGAGCAGCTTGGGACAGGTGTGCACACACTCCACTCCCTGCCCATCTTCCCACCCTTGGGCAACAACACCCTGTACCTACGCACCTGTGAGGAGGAGAGACTCGGAGTGCGGCCGGGCTTAGTTCTTGCAGTCCTCACACAAAAATACTTTTATTTCCAGGTGAGTGTAACGGTTACGAGTGTGGACTGTGGCGCTGACTGCCTCTGAAAATGCAGAGAATAATCAGTCCTGTGTATATCATAGTGTTGTTGCGAGGGCTGGATGAACCGACACCTGCAAAGTTCACAGTACTTGGCACAGAGGGTGTGTAACTGTGAGCTGTAATTATCTTTGTAGCATGTGGATGCACATGGATCTGCATTTTTACACAGCTACATGTGTGCAGGTGTACAAGCCCATGCACACAGTGAATGCACACCCATGAGAGCACCCCCATATCTTGCCAGTATATGTGTAAAGCTACCTCCTCGAGTGGGCTTGAATGGACACTAGCTACCGGGGGGAGGGGGGGAATAGCAGGGAGGAGCCAATAAACACAAGCACCCACAGGTGTCTGCAGGGAGGGAGGGCGCGGCACGCCCATCCCCAGCGAATAGGTGCCTTCCTGTGCGTGCACCTGGGCTTGTATATTGGCGGGGGTTGGGCGGCGAGGGGGTGGGGATGAGGATATGTGATTTGAGGTTGAAGCGTTACAGACCTGGGTTTAATTTATGTTGAGATGAGGAAGGATCTGGCTGTGTTTTTCTCCTTGAACCACTGTGATGTAAAGAAATCTCAGCTCTGCAAAACAAAGATCAATCGGCAGGGAAAAAAAAAAAGTGCTTAAGGCTTAAACCTCCTACCACAGGCCCCCAGGGAATGTTAAAGCCACAGTTGAGGAAAGAGAAACATGATTAAGATTGAAGTCAGGAGTCCACAGAGGGGGAGTCACGCCAGCCAAGGGCTTTCCTGTTTTCCCAGAAAGGAGGCTTCCCGGAGGAAGCCATGACCCCTTGGAAAACACTCAAAAGCCTGTCTGGGCCCCAGCCTTCCCCAACCCATTGAGAAGATGAGTCTTCTTGGGAGAAAAACAAACCCTGCTTTCCCCACCATCACCTTGGATCTTACTTGGAGGGAAGGGACTAGAAAGAAAAGACTACTTGGGAGATTGCCCTGAAATAAGACCTCCCCTTTCTCCTTCCCAGGAGGATATCTGTGCCTCAAGCTATCAGCAGTTATACAAGACCACAAACCCAAGTAGCAAGGAGGAAAACAGACCCTGGAATGAGAAGCCGCCTCCTGCTCGTTTAGCACTTAAGAGTTTTCGAAGGCATCACCTGGTGAATCTGCGGCACACACAGCGAGACTCAGTTCCTTGCTTCAGATCACACAACCTTCCATCAGTAAATCTAAGACTCGACCCCTTGTCTGACTCCACTTCTGGTGTCATTTTCTTTACATCACAGCACTGCCCAAATGTAACTGTGGAGACCAGTATATGCCACCCGAAAATATGAAGGATGGTTGAGCTGAAAGCAATAAGAAGCAGCAGGCCAGGCACGATGGCTCAAACCTATAATCCCAGCACTTTGGGAGGCTGAGGCAGGAGGATCAACTGAGCCCAGGAGTTTGAGACCAGTCTGGGCAACATAGGGAGACCCTATCTCTATAAAAAAATAAAATAAAAATAAAAATATTAATTAGCCAGGCATGCAAGACAATCCTAAGCAAAAAGAGCAAAGCTGGAGGCATCTCATTACCTGACTTCAAGCTATACTACAAGGCTACAGTAACCAAAACAGCATGGTACCCATTACAAGAACAGACATATAGACCAAAGGAACAGACTAGAGAACTCAGAAATAAGACCACACACCTAAAACCATCTGATCTTTGACAAACCTGACAAAAACAAGCAATGGGGAAAAGATTCCCTATTTAATAAATGGTGCTGGCAGAACTGGCTAGCCCTATATAAAAATTGAAACTGGACCCCTTCATTACACCATATACAAAAATTAACTCAAGATGGATTAAAGACTTAAATGTAAAACCCAAAACTATAAAAACCCTAGAAGTAAGTCTAGGCAATACCATTCAGGACATAGGCACAGGCAAAGATTTCATTATGAAAACACCAACAGCAATTGCAACAAAAGCAAAAATAGACAAATGGGATCTAATTAAACTGAAGAGCTTCTGCACAGCAAAAGAAACTATCATCAGAGCGAACATACAGCCCACATAATAGGAGAAAATTTTTGCCATCTATCCATCTGACAAAGGTCTAATATCCAGAGTCTACAAGGAATTTAAACAAATTTACAGGAAAAAAATCAACCTCATTAAAAAGTGGGCAAAGGACATGAACAGACACTTCTCAAAAGAAGACATTCATGCAGCCAAGAAACATTTTTAAAAAGCTCAACATCACTGATCATTAGAGAATGCAAATCGAAACCAAAATGAGATACTGTCTCATGCCAGTCAGAATGGCTATTATTAAAAAGTCAAAAAACAACAGATGCTGGAGAGGTTGCAGAGAAAAAGGAGTATTTTTACACTGTTGGTGGGAGTGTAAATTAGTTCAACTATTGTGGAAGACAGTGTGGAGATTCCTGATAGACCTAAGGCCAAAATACCATTTGACCCAGCAACCCCATTACTGGGTATATACCCAAAGGAATATAAATCATTCTATTATAAAGATACATGCACGTGTACGTTCACTGCAGCACTATTCACAATAGGAAAGACATGGAATCAACCTAAATGCCCATCAATGATAGACTGAATAAAGAAAATGTGGTACATATATGCCACGGAATACTATGCAGCCATAAAAAGGAACGAGATCATATCATCTGCAGGGACATGGATGGAGTTGATTGGAAGCCATTATCCTCAGCAAACTAATGCAGGGACAGAAAACCAAACACCACATGTTCTCACTTATATGTGGGAGCTGAACAATGAGGTCACATAGCCACAAGGAGGGAAACAACACATACCACGGCCTGTCAGAGGGTGGGGTGTGGGGAGAGGGAGAACATCAGGAAGAGTAGCTAATGGATGCTGGCCTTAATACCTAGGTGATGGGATGATCTGGGCAGCAAACCACCATGGCACACATTTACCTATGTAACAAGCCTGCACATCCTGCACATGTAATTAAAAGTTTAAAACAAAACTTTTTTAAAACTTAAAAAGTTTAAAACTTAAAAGTTTAAAAAAAAAATGGAAAAAGAAATAAGCCAGGCATGATGGTACGCACCTGTGATTTGCAAGGCTGAGATGGGAGGTTTGCTTAAGCAAGGTGGAGGCTGCAGTGAGCTGTGATGACGCCACTGCACTCCAGCCTGAGCAACAGAGTGAGACCCTGTCTTAAAAAAAAAAAAAAGAAGAAAAAAAAAAGCAGATACAGGAAAACTCTCGGCAAACTCTCAGCCCTCCCTCTATTGGCCTAAAAGCAGAACATAGATTTACAAAGACAAAAGGTATCCTGACCCCCTTCTACCAGGAAGGACAAAGGTTAACTATTGAAGACAACTATAGATGCCTATCACCTGGAGGTGATACCAGAGGGATGGGGACTAATGAGCTTTACTAACCTTGATCTGCCAGCTGTTACCTTCCCCCAAGTTGCTGCCCCTCGAGACTCAAAGTTCTTTTCCTGTGTCTTGTGACTTCTCCAGAAATTGACTGTTCTTTATTGAAGATATTCTATGAGCTGGAATTCAAACCAGCTCTCCGAGAACTACTCATCCCCTGGCTGTCTCCCATATGGATATGAAATATCCATGTTAATAAACTTTGGTTTGTTTTCTCTTGTTAAGCTGTCTTTTGTAACAGCAGTTCTTTCCAAGAACCTATAAGGGTTGAAGAAAAGCTTCTACAAAATATACCAACAGCGATGCTCATAATAAAATAGCATAGGGTCTGTTCTCAGGGAGTGTACTGGCACAAAACCGAACAGTCAGAAACAGGGGCTGGTTTGTGCAGTTCCTAGTCAAAGAGTCACAGAAAAGGAGGGCTCCCATGGCCTGGGTGGGCAGGAATGCTCCCAGAGGATGGGGGGCTTTTTCTGGGAGCCTTAGAGGATAAGTAGGGTTTGGATAAGTTGTGGGGTACAGAGGCATTCTACACAGGGAGACATTATGAGCAAAAGGGCAGAGACCAGAAGGAACTCGGTGTGGTGGGAGTGGGGTAGGGAGGTGGGCATGAGTAGACTGGATGGGAGATTGTCTGTTTGGCAGAAAGGGAGATAAATGAGGTTGGGTGGAACAGATTGCCTGGACCATAAACAGGAGGCCCAGGAGACACAACTGTGAGCTTCTTACCATGCTTAGGCCCAAGGTGGTGCAGGCCATTCAGAAGGTACTTAACATCTTTCTGGATGGATTGATGGATGGATGGATGGATGGATGGATGGATGGACGGACAGATCTCTAGTCATGTATGAATACATGAATAGAGTGAATGAATACATGAATAGAATACATTAATAAATAGTACATGGTGGGAAAAGTGAGTATTACAAAAGGGGATCTGTGCTGAGAACCGGGAGTCTGAAGTTCAGGTCCTTGCCCTGCCACTAACCAACCATCGGAGGGACACTTCTGGGCCTCAGTTTCCTCATCTGTAAAGCCCTGGTGATTCTCGAGAGTTCTTCACACTTCTTTGTAGACAGACGCCGGGGCTCAGGCAAGAAAGCCTACGCTAATAAGCAGCCCCAGGGGAAGCCAGCAGCAGGGGCCCTTCCCTCCTGGCTAAGAAAACTGCCACTGGGGAGAAGAGGAGGAGAGCCCAGGCCTAGCTCTGAATGTACCTGATGTCACTTCCCCTCCCTGGTCCACAGTTCCAGCAGATTCACTCCAGCATTTTAGGATTCTGCGAGATTTGTGTGAGGGGCCTGATTTATAGGAGAGAGGAGGCCAGCCTTGCCCCTCCCTTACCCCACTTAGGATGGTAAAGCAACTTGGGAAAAGCATTTATTCTCAGCTCCTGGAATTACCCTTCACTTTCCTGGCAGATAAATGGGGCAAAACAGAAGATGCAGTTACATTAAATGGAGCGAGGCAGGTGGAAGTTTATAAGATTTGAATACACTTTTTGGCTGCTTTTGAATATTCATTTGCCCAAGGGAGAATTGGGCAGCCAGAATCTATGGGTCTAAAGGAGGTTATTTAAGGTTGGGGGGAAGGGTTGGCAGGAATCCCTGTTCATCAGACTCTCAGGAGCTAATTGCAATTCTTCACCAGCTAAAATGTCACAGGCTCAGAGTAAATTCTGGGAGTTGATACACCTCATGGTTACTGTTGCCATAGCAACTGCCTCCCTGTAACCATGTGTACCAGCAGATCACAGCTGACAAGACAAGCCCAAGGAGGTGAATGATGGGGAGCCAGCCCAGGACTCCAGCAGGCCCCCAAGAGTTCCAAAATATGTCTCAGAAAGCTAGAATACACTCTGGGCTTCCCAAACATCCTTGAGAATTCTGAAACAAGAGCCCAGAGTGCTGGAACAAGCTGGAATTCCAAAATCTGACCTCAAATTCCAGAATACTTTCCCCAAGGTCCAGAACACACCCCAGAGATCCAAAGACTCCCCTCCATTCCTGTCAGTCTCTCCAGGCATGCACCTCCAAATCCTAAAGCATACCCCTGGATAGCTAGAGCAGGCCCTTAAATTATTCTCTCCCTCTTGAATTGATTCTTCCTGGGAACTGGCTTTCTGTCTGAACTGCAAGGATTAAGGAGCACTCAGGGCTTGTGTTGGAGAAGACAGTCGGGGTGGGGGGGTGACCTGCGGAGTGAGCAGATGAAGGCCTTGTCCTGATCCCTTGGAAACGCAGAGCATCACAGACGTGCCTCATCACATGCCAGGCCTCAGAGTCAAGGGTGGCTCCCCTGGCCCAGGTATCCCTGCTGCACTCCATGCTGTGTCTTATTCTCTGCAGTGGGGATGACTCGCCCCTGACTCATCCCTGCTCTCTGCCAAGGCTCCTGTGTGACCATTAGCACATCGATCCTGGGGCCCTTGGGAGGGGGTGAAATCGGAGGACCTCCTGACCCTCAGAGAAAGCTCCTCTTTACCCAAGCAGCCTGAGGTGGGATGTGGCTGAGTTGGGAAGCCTCACCCTCCCTGCCTGGCGCTGGGGGAGCTTCCTGTCTGCAAGTTGACCCTTCCCCAATCATCCCTGATGACACAGTCACTCAGCAACTCCTGAACAAGGGCACCATCTCCCCAGATGGGTAGGAAACCTCAGCACTATCTTAGACTCTTCTCTCTTCCTTCCCCACCACATTAATTCGCTGCCCAGTTGGCTCCATTCTTTGTTTCTTTCTCGCCTGGATCGCATCCCTCCCACCATCCCCACTGCCTCGGTCCAGGCCTTGTTATTACTTAGCCTCCACTCCTGCCCTCTCCACCTCATTGGCCAAATGCAAGGCCCTGGTGACTTCACTGCTCTGCCCAAAGCATCAGTGCCTGCTCCCACGTGCTGCCCATCAGGTTCAACCATCTCACCAAGAATTCAAGGCCCCCGATATCTGGCTTTGTCCAAAACTCAATTTCTCCCAAATCCTGACGGTTGTGTGAAATAGCCCCAAATTCCTGCCCTCCCAAACCTTTGCTTCTTCTCTCTTCCTCCTCAAGGGCTCTTTGCACCATCTCTAAATCTCCAAACCAGTTTAGGGGCCACCTCCTTGGAGACTACTGAAGCCATTACTGACCTTGCCCTTCTCTGAAACCCCAGAACTTCTTGTCTGTGCCACTGTTTTTAGAGTTAGCTATGGGTTCTCAGAGCTGCAAGGAGTCTTAGAGGTAATTAAGTCCAGTGTTGTTGTTTTTTTCTTAATTTCTACTTTTATTTAGATTCAAGGGGTACATGTGCAGGTTCATTATATGAGTACATTGTGTGACGCTGAGGTATGGGGTATGATTGATCCCGTCACCCAGATAGTGAGCATGGTTACCCAAAAGGTAGTTTCTCAATCCAGTGGTTTTCAAACTTGGCTTTGTGACACCCTGAGAAGCGTGGGGCCTTAAAGACTGTAGGAGGAGGGTGGTCCTGAGGGGTGGTCCAGTCAGCAGGGACACAGCCCTCTACACCTGCTCCAACTCAGAGCAGCCTCACCTTGATCTGTCTTAGACGGGCCATTCATTCATTCATGCATGCATCCATTCATCAGCTGTTTACTGAGCACCTTCACTGTATCAGCTTCTATCAATAAGACAGTGAATAAAGAAACTAAACCTGTAGCCTCATGAAACTTGCAAGCTACCGGGGAAAACAGACAAGAAACATATTAACAAATAAAGACACAAGAAAATGTCAAAAAGTGGTAATTGCTGACGACACAGTAGGATGGGAGTAAGATCCAGAATGCCGTGGAGTGCTCAGGGTATCATTAGATGGTTTGGCCGGGGAACGCTCCCTGAAAAAGTAACATCAGAGCTGACCCCTGGATGGCAAGATGAGGGCCAGCGATGCACAGTGTGTTCTAGGGGAAGGATAATCATGACAAAGAAAAGACCAGTGCAGAAGCCCCAAGGCAGAAACAAGCCTGTCATCTTTAAAATCACAGAGGGCAGAGAGCAGTGGCAGAGCTGTCCAAGATGAGACTTTTGTAGCCAATTCCACTTGGAGAATTGGATTTTTCTGCCAAAAAAAATAGATAGACAGACAGACATATAGACAGAACCCACTGACCTAGTCTAATCCTGCCACTTCACAGAGGAAAAACGAAGATCCAATGTGTCCAAGGATTGTCCAAGGTCCAACTAAGAGCTGGTGGCGAGCTGGGACCAGTGCCCAGGTCTCAGGATGCTGCCCGGGCACCATCTGTCACTCCTTGTGAGTGGGTCACCCAGGGCAGGCCTCCCTGGCCTTTGACTTTCCCAGCCACTTGGCCAGCCCTGCTCTTGATGCCAACCGCACCCTACCCTGCACACAGGTGAGAAGTGTGAATGAGACAATGTCTCCCTGGCCAGCCGAGCTCCAGGGAGCAAGCAAGAGACAAATAAAAGGCTTTATTGGATTTGTTAAACATGCATCCTGTGGCCAAGGGCCTCCTGGCACCAGACGGCATCACAGAGGGAAAAAAGAAAAGCGGATGATGAAATTAAAAGGCATTTCATTTCCAGAGCCAAGGCTGACATGCACAAATCCAGAATGTGTCTCTCCCTGGCTTCTCACCCACCTGTCCTCCTGTGTCCCCAGCCTCTTTCTGATGCAGCCGCTCTGGCCGGGGTCACAGCTCACACCATGACACGGGGCCTCCCGCACAGCCATCTTGAGGCATCTGACCCAGGAATCAAAGACCCAGAAGGGATTCTGGGGAAAGAGGGAAACGCGAGAAGTGCCTGAGAGGTCATGGAGTCCATCCCCCTGTCCCTGGCATGATCTGAACTTGCTAACCTCTTCCACATAAGAGCGCAGGCCCCAACCCAGGAGAAGGCAGCTCAGGCTAAGGCCAGAGAAGGGGCCAGAGGGGTGAACAGGGAGAAGACAGACAGTCCGGGTCCATGGCCCAGCTCTGCCACTGGCCGGCTCTACAATATTGGCAATTCACTGTACCTCTGTGAGCCTCAGTTGCCTCTGCTGCAAAAGAAGAAATGCCCATGGTGAGGATGAAATGAGGTATTTTGGTGTAAAGCTCCTGGCATGTAGAGGGCACCAACAAGTATTGGTTTTAGAGGCATCTGGAGCCCCAGTTTTCTATGTGACCTCCACTGAGGTGGGAGAAAGATCTCTGGTTTTTAACTCCCCCCAATACTCCATCAGACTCACCACAGTTTCCCCAGAGTCTCTGATCAGGGCAAACTATTTGTGTCTAATTACATTAAATTGCATAATATTTTCACTGCTTTCCCAAGAGACTTACCTGATTTCTCTCTGTTCATTTCTGTGTGTGTGTGCATGTGTGTGTGTGTGTATGTGTGTGTGTGCATGCATAGACACATTTTGTTAAATGGATGTTCCTAAGGCCAAGGTTACACTCCTCCTGTCTGTGCTGCCCTCAAGAAAGAATCTATGGGGATTGCCAAGCAACCTAAGGAAATGAGGTGGTTTGTAGATTTCTTTAGAGGAAGTCATGTCATGCTGGCCCTTTTCAGTGGTTTTTCCAATAAACATCTTTTGAGCACTTCATGTGTGCAAGGCAATGTATTTATTAATATATTTTGTTCACAAAAGTGAACAAAAGAGCCCCTCTTTCTTTCCTGTTGGAGCCTACATGTCAGGGCTCTGGGACTGGATGATTAAGAAGACCTGTAATCTGTCAAATGACCCAGTTCAAAAGGTCCTGATAAATGAACCCACGTCAGCCTGAGGAGGTCTCTGACAGCATGCCGTGGGATTCTGTCTTTGGGATTTCTCATCAAGTACACAACAGTTGAGGAATCCTGGAGACAAGCAAGTTCAGGGCATTCGTGCACAAATGTTACAGGACACCTGCTCTGTGCCAGGCACTGGGGACACAGCTGTGAACAAGACAAACCAAAATCTCTGTCCTCATGGGGCTTACATTCTAGTTAAGAAAGACAGACAGTCAATCAAGAAATAAGTTAAGTAAAGAAAATGTTCAGAGGCTGGTAAGTGCTATGGAAAAAATAAGGGGTTGGGAGTGCTAGAGAGTACTGGGAGACAAGGGTTAAGATTTTAAAGAAAATGATCAAGGAAGGCTTTGCTGAGAAGACGACATTTCAGTAAAGGCCCAAGGGAGGAGAAACAAACCAATCAAACCACCTGGATGATACAGAACATTCTGAACAAAGGGGAAGCAGGTGCAAAGGCCCTGGGGCAGCAATGCACCTGGCATCTATGCATGTATGTAAACAGCATCTTTTTACATGCAAGTATCTTAGTGGCCTGATTGATCTGAAAGAAATAAACAGAGAGAAATCAGGTGATGCCCTCGGGGAAAGCAGTAAAAATATAATGCAATTTAATGTAATTAGACACAAATTGTTGGCTCCAATCAGCCAGTGTGGCTGCAGCAGAGTGACCAAGGAGAGATGGGCAGGAAATGAGGTCAGAGGGGAGACAAAGAGGGGACCATTGCAGGAATCCAGGTGGACAATGAGAGTGCTTAGCCCAGGGCAGACATACAGTATAGTGGTTAAACATGGGCCCTACAGCCAGGTTGCTGGGATCAAGATTCACCACCTATATCAACTTGGACAAGTGACTTTGACTTTTCATTCCTCAGTTTCCGCAACTGTGAAATGGACATGGTAAGAGTATCTTCCTCCAAAGGTGGTTGTCAGGGTTAAATGAGCTAAGGCCTATAATAGGATTTGGTGCATGTTAAGTACTTAAATGTTAGAACTTCAACTTTACAGTGGAGAGAACTGGCAAACACCACCTTCACCAAGCAGTCAAGGTCGACATCACCAGTGATGTCATGTGATATCGTGCACTTCCAATACCATATGAGATGGCACTTTACCCCTTTGACGCACTTTCCAACAGCCCATAAGCCCAATCTAGTTAGGAGAAAACATCAGACATCCCCAAACTGAGGGACATTCTACAAAACACCTGGCCCAATACTCCTCAAAACTGTCGAGGTCATGAAAACCAAGGAAAGACTGAAAAACTGTCACAGATTAGGAGACACTAAGGAGACGTGAAGACTAAATGTGATGTGGAATCCTGGGTTGGATCTTGGAGCAGAAAACATCAGTGGAAAACTGGAAAAATCCAAATAATGGAATTTAGTTAATGGTGATGTACCAATGTTGGTTTCTTAGTCTGAACAAATGTACTGTGGTCATGTACGATGTTAACAATAGGGGAAACTTGGTGGCAGGGATGAGGATGGGAGGTTCGTGTGTATTAAACTCCCCCAAGGCCCAAAATGGTATCTTTATATTATTCATTCAACAAATATGTAAATTCCACTCAATCTACAGGATCCCAAGGGGAGAAACAAGAACCAAGCAAGAAAGCAAGGACTGGAAAGGAGGAGGAGTTTTCTTTTTTTCTTTTTCTGAGATGGAGTCTCACTCTGTCACCCGGGCTGGAATGCAGTGGTGCGATCTCGGCTCACTGCAAGCTCCGCCTCCTGGGTTCAAGCCATTCTCCTGCCTCAGCCTCCGAAGTAGCTGGAACTACAGGTGCCTGCCACCACACCCAGCTAATTTTTATATTTTCAGTAGAGACAGGGTTTCACCACGTTTGTCAGACTGGTCTCAAATTCCCAACCTCAAGTGGGAGGTTCGGCCCCCCCAAAGTGCTGGGATTACAGGCTTGAGCCACCGTGCCCAGCGAGGAGGAGTTTTCTAATAATGTTATCTATCCCTGAAAATGATGACTTCTCCACTACAGGAAGGGCTCAAACAGGAGCCAGAAGAACACTTTGCCATGGAGACCAGACTCTAGCGTTCCAAAAAGAAGGCTGCAAAAAAGCCTCGGCATTCTAGTCTCCACCTTCTCATCTGAATCTCCAGTAGGTCTCCAAGCCTGAGCCCAACCACCACTGGCTTGGCCCAGCTCACACTCTCCCTTCCTGCCCCTGACAAAAGCTGCAGCTGGCAGAAGTGAGCTGTTCAAATCTTTTACTGTTGACACAACCACACATCACCACAGGTCATCACTGTCAGTCATTCAGCAAACCTTCACTCAATATGGCAGAGGGTCACAGAGTTCAGAACACAAGCCTTAGAGAGGCCACCTCTCAGCTGTGCCACTTCTAACTATGTGACCGTGACCGGAGCCCTTTACCTCTCTCAGCCTGCTTCTTCATTCAAAAACAGGGATAATAATAGAACCTACCTCAGGGTTGATGTAAGTGCTCACTAAAAGATAACTATTAATATTATCATTATACTTATGCAGCAGGCACTATGCTGGATGCAAGCAGGGCACGAAGTTGAATAAATCTAACTCTAACATCCTCTTGGAGGGAAGTCAGGTATTGAACAATTAATTACAATGCAGGAGATAAGTACTATCGGGGTATCTATCAGAGCACCCACTCCAGGCCTCCAGCCCCAAATCTCAAGATTTCAAGGAAGGAACTGAGGGGGCTCCTCCCACCTTGACTTTAGCTGGAGCTGACAATCTGCCAAAGAGGACTGGCATTGGAAATCAATGTGCCTTGATTACAGAAAACTCTTTCTGACTTTCTAAAGACACACCAAACAGACAGACTTCCCCTAAATCCTCAGAGCAGAGCCCCGATCAGCCCTCCTCTTCCCCCGACAGCCCTGCCCCATCACCCCGCCAGCCCTTGCCTTCTGCCGTATCTCTTTCCTGCAGGTACCCCAGGCGCTGCTCTTCACTTGATGCCTACTGCCCCGTGTTTGCACCAAGGAGGCCTCAGTTGCCCCAGTGATGACTGTCCCCAGCTTGGCCAGCAGGCAAGGACACGATGTGTCAAGGCCAGGCTGTTTAGAGGCCAACACTGAGTGCAGATAGGCCAGTCCCTTAATGGCAGAGGACTAAGCTGGTGGACCAGGAACTCATTATCCAGCTGCCCAGGGCAATAGAAGGAATTCAAACAGAAGCACCCACTGCTGGGGGAGCACAGAGGGAGTGGGCCAGGGCTGGGGAGGCCTGGCTCAGAGTCACAGCCATTTTTGTTGCATGCCTACTCTGCACCGGGCACTGTGCAAATGGTCACACCCATTAACTCATTGTGTCCTCATGGAAAGGGGGACTGTTTTTCTCTCCATTATTTAGATAAGCAGATTGAGACCCACAGCATGGAGGAGCTTCTGCAGGTCCCACAGCTGGTGGATGGCAGAGCTTGATTCCCCATTCAAGCCCACACACAAGCCACTCCCCTGGCCTGTATCATCTGCTCCTCTAGGGCCTCCTGGGCTGCAGGCCTTGCATGGGCTCTTGGGACACTGAGCTGAACAAGACACAGTCCCTGTCCTGGAAAAGTTCACAGTTAAAGGTGGACAGAGAGCAGCGGCCATTTGCAAGAAACCTGATGGAAATCTGATTGACAGAAGTGTCCCTGATGGAAGGACACTCACGACTCTGACACAGCATGCAAGCAGCAGCTGACTGTGCCCTGGTCCTGGGGAACTGCCCTGAGGTGCATCCTGGAGCTGGATCTTGCAGGACTTTCTCAAGGGACTGCCCTTCCAGCAAGGGGAACCTTAGGAGCAAGGGCCACCTGAGGCCAGGTTCTGTTCTAACTTCTGACCCCAAGTCAGGGAACTGGGTCTTATTCCTTGGGCCTTGGAAAGGTCCTTCTTTTAGCATCCTGGGCAGCAGCCAGGGCTTTGGAGTCAGACAAGCCAAGGCCAAATCCCCCCTCTCCCACTTTCTAGCTGTGCAATCTTAATCCTCAAGACAACAATAATAATGCATGGATGGAAACATGGATGAATTGATTAATTAAGGGGAGGGCTGGTAGATCCAGAGCTCCTGGCTGGAACCGGGTCAGTTCCAGAACCTGGACCAAGGTCAAGCAATCATTCATTCATGCCTGCAGGCAACACATATTTGTTGAGCACCTACTATGTGCGTGCCAAGCACTATTCTAGGTGCTGGGGATACCACAGAGAACAAAATATATGTGTAATGCCCATAGTTGCTACAGAGAAAAATGAAGTAGGATAAGGAAGGTAGGGGGGCCCCAGAGTGAGGAAGGCTTTACTTTTAGATGGAAGGGTCAAGGATGCATCACAAGTGTCCTGAAGGAGACGAGGAAGTGAGCCCCAAAGATACCTGGAGGAAGAGTGTCCCATTTAAAGAGGAGAGTGGGGAATCTTCCCTGTGTGCAATGAGGTGGCCAGAAGGCCAGTGTGTCTGGGAAGGTGGTAGAGCTGGATCACACAGGCCTTGGTCTTCACTGGGATTTGGACTCTCATTCAGAGTAAAACGGGAGCCACAGGGGAGCTTTAGGAAGAGGAGTGACAGAGTATGACAGGTAGAACATGCTGCTGTGCTAAATACAAAGAGAGAAAGAGGGAGGTCAGTGAGTGAGGAGGCTATTGTGACGTCCAGGTGAGAGACAATGGAGACTTGGTCCTGAATGGTCACAGTGGAAGTGGTGAATTCTGAATAGATTTTGAAGGTAGAGCTCACTACATTTGCTGAGCGATTGAATGTGAGGTATAAAAGAAAGAGAAGAGTCAAGGATGGCACCAGAGTTTTGACCTGAGCAATTGGAAGCATGGAGCTGCCATGCTAGGATGGGGAAGTCAGTGAGAAGAGAGGATGTCCATATAAAGATGGCAGCTTGCACACGCACAGCCACTGCAATGCTAAAGTCATCCCTTGGGTGCTCCAATATCA
The DNA here is from genome assembly GCF_029289425.2 of Pan paniscus. Lineage (NCBI taxonomy): Eukaryota > Metazoa > Chordata > Mammalia > Primates > Hominidae > Pan > Pan paniscus. Next base: position 206,697,710 of record NC_073249.2, on the reverse strand, counting down.
GTGATGAGATTTCTTTAAATGTCTGAGGGAATGAACCCACAGGATGGGAGAACAGGAGAGGGGACAATAACAATGAAATTTCAGGAGCTGGAAAATAAATGAATGATTGAGAAAAATGCATCAGAAAAAAAGTCCCCCAAAGGCTCAGGGTTTGGCAGCACCAGTTACCTCTGGAAGCTGAGGTGAAGGAGAAGTTACAACAAAGAGGAGCCTTCGAAAGGCTGTTTCAGAAGCTGTCATTGTCCCAGACTAGACACCTCTAGACTGGGGGACACCGGGCTCAGTGCATGCAGTGGCACTCTATTGATGACACAGAGTTTCCATGAAAATGAGCAGTCTGGATGCCAAGACCCCAACTATGACAAACCACTCTGCTCTTGGGACACTGACGGCCAGACTTATACCCTCCAGACAGACGATTGGAAGAGTCTCCTCTGGGGAGCATGATGGACCAAGGAGAAAATATTGTACCTAGAGAAACCCTAGAGATATCAACATGGAAGTTTCTCCAATTAAACAGCCCAGTCACACCATCCTACAAGGAAGCCCACAGCCCACAAGACCCACTCATGTACTCAGAGCTTCTAATCAGCTCATGCTTTCCTATTTTAAAATACATGCAAGATAACTGAGGTTTACTAGACATCAGAAGAAAGCCCCTAATCTGAAAGATAAAGAACAAAACACAGAGAAAACACCAACTTGAGGATAACAGAGAATAGCAAGGAGAGGGGGGAGAAAACCTCCTTAATATCATCAGAGAGACAACAAAAGACATGCATGAAATTGAAATAGGATTCTCATAAAAAATAGGAAGAGAACAAAATAAAAGAGCTTTTAAAAATGAAAATACAATGGCAGAAATTAAAAAGGGAAAGTTGGAAGACAGGGTTGAGCTCTTCTAGAGTGACAGATGCAGAAAATGGAAGAGAAGTGTTTTAAAATTAGGATTTGTCCAGGAGTTTCATCTTCTAAAAAGAATTTTTAAAAAGTAGAGTGGAGGGAATCATCAATAAAATCATTCAAGAAAATTTCACAGACCCAAGGAACAGCTTTCTAGATTTCAAGAACTCACAGAGGGCCCAGCACAGTAAGTGAAAACAGACACATTATTGTCTATTTTCATTATTAAATAGACACACCAAGGCACATTATTGTGAATTGTCACTACCCTGGAAACTAAGAGAAGATTCTCTACTTCCACATTTAAAAGATTAGGAATACAGAACAGCTTCCTTCTGATAGCAATACTGAAAGCCAGAAGGTAATAGAGTAAAGCCTTCAAATTCTGAAGGAAAATAATTTCCAGGCCAGAATTCTATACCTAGCCTAAAAGCCAGTCAAGGATAGGGATAGAAGAAAGACATTTTCAGATGTGCAAAGTCTCAAAAAACCAACATTCCATGTATCTTTTCTCAGGAAGTACTGGAGGATATGCTCCACCAAAACAAGGGAATAAAACAAGAAAGAGGAAGATATGATATACTGGAAACTGAACATCCAACACAAAAGAGAGATGGAGGAACCCTCCAGGTTGACAGTAAAGAGAGAGCCTAGGATGACACCTGTGTGCTAGGTGTAAAAAGCAACCAGTCCAGCCTTAAGCAGGTCACAAGGCTCTGGAAGATTTCATCAGGAGGATGAAATTGATAAAAAACCTGATGCATCTAATTGTCTTGAGAGAAAATGTACACTATTGGTCAGGAGTTTGGCATACTTAATTTGTTACAAGTACAAGCAAACAAATATATCTTTTTAAAAAGGCAACTAGTAACTCCAGGGAAAACAAAAACTTGCACAAAGAAAAAAAAAGAAATCATAGCATTGCTGGGAGGATAGGAGAATGGAGAGAGCAAGTTAAGGACTGGGAAGGAGAGCAAAGAGAGCTAAATCATCATCTTCCCCAGTGCAAAGTCAAACAGCTAGAGTTCCGCTTCTGTCATGGAAATGTGAGGCTCTCTGCAGATTTGTTCCCTTGTGAAACTGCTGGAAATTATTTTTAAAACACTATTTAAAGCCCCTGGAAATGGTCCTAAGAGCATACAGCAAATAAAGAAATGTTTGTTCAGGAAAACCTATGAAAACTCCATAAGAATAGCAAGAGTCTGTGACATTTGAACCATGATCCACTCTCTCCCTCTCTCATCCCATCACAGCACTATAAAAACTCCACTGCAGATAGGTGCAGCCCGTAACACGGGGCTCCTTCTCTCCTTAACTCCAAGTTGGAAGCCTACAGTATCTTCTCAGGAAGAACAGGACATACGCATTTCTCATCCTGTCCAAGCTTACTGTTGCAGATGTTAAGTTTTATGTGAGTACAGCTGAGAGATAGGGGATCCCTTCTTCTTCCCAGCCCTCACCAGTGAGATGGCCACTCTAACTTGGGTGTGGCAAGCTGACAAATCCTGGGTCCCCAGCTACTCTCACCCTGGCTCATTCATAAAGCAGAGGTTCCACACCAGGAGAGGCAAGCTGAGAAGACCAGAGGTTACAGCCAGCCCCCACTCCAGCAAGCACCCAACTCCTAAAGTAAGGGTCTTACTGAGAGAAAAGCATGCCACTGTCCCCATCCCTAGCTCCAGATATTTCACCCATGGGGAGAGACAGACCATGAAACAGAGAGTTCTGAAGCTTGTCTCAAAAGAACTGACTTCATTTGCAACAGCATGTGGGGAAGTTAAAGTCTAAGGGCACTCTCAAAAACAATAGAGGTTGTGGTGAAAACAATTCAGAGGAGACTGGTAGATCCATCCATTTGAGATATAAGCTAGACCACTGACTAGTTTGCCAGAAAGAACTAGAGAATAAGAGAGCTAACAAGAGCCCTCCTGGGGTCAGAGCAGATCTCAAACAATGACCTCAAAAACTACACCTGCAAAGGAGGTCAGAATTGGTACAATATATTATTTTAAGTGTCCAATTTCCAATGAATAAATTATGAGGCATGCATAGAAGCAAGAAAGTTTGACACGCATGAAAAAAAATTAGGCAACAGAAGCTGCCTGTGAGGATGACCATATGTCAGATGTAATAGAGAAAGAATTCAAAGTAGTCATTATAAATATTTTCAAAGAGCTGAAGAAAACCATGCTTAAAGAAGTAAAGGAAGGTATGGTAACAATGCCTCATCAAATAGAGAATACAAATAAAGGGATGAAAATTATTTTTCCGAAATGGAAATTCTGGAGCTGAAAAGTACAATAACTGTAATGAAAAATTCACTGAAAGGGCTCGACAGTAGATTTGAACTGGCAAAAATAAAAATTAGCAAACTTGAAGGTAGATTGACAGAGATTATGTAATCTAAAGAACAGAAACAGAAGAAAAGAATGAAAAAAATGGGCAGAGTCTCAAAGAAGTGTGGAACATCATTAAGTGCATCAACATATGCATAATGGGAGTGCCAGAAAGAGAAGAGACAAAGAAAAGCACGAGGAAAGGTTCAAAGAAATAATGTCAAAAAAACTTTGTGATTTGATTTTTTAAAACTTTAATGTACAGATTTATAAAACTCAAAAAAGCTCCAAGTAGAATTAATGCAAAGTAGTAAAAATGCTGAAAACCAAAAAGAAGAAAAGAATCTCAAAAGCGGCAAGAGAAAAAAAAAAAAAAAAAAAACAAGAATCATCACTTGCAAGGGAGCCAAATAAGATTAACAGCTGACTTCTTATTAGAAACAATGGAGGCCAGAGGCAGTGGGATAACATATTCAAAGTACTTAAAGATAACTCCCAACCAAGAATACTATATCCTTAAAAACTATCTCACCAAAAGGAAGGAGAAATAAAGACATTCCCAGTATTAATCTCATACCAAATCCAGACAAACATATCACAAAAAACTATATATCTTATGAATATAGATGCAAAATCCTCAACAAAATGCTAGCAAACCAAATCTAGCAGCATATTCAAAGAATTATATACCATGACCAAGTGGGATTTATCCCAGGAATGCAAATTTGGTTAAACATGTGAAAATAAATTGATGTAATATGCCATATTGATAGATTTTTAAAATTACATAATTATCTCAATAAACACAGAAAAAGAATTTGACAGAATCCAACACTCTTTAGTGCTAAAAACACTCAACAAATTAGGAGTATTAGGGAACCTCCTCAACCTAATAATGGGCATCTATGAAAAACCCACAGCTAACATACTCACTGGTGAAATACTGGATGCTTTTCCCCTAAGATCAGGGACAAGACAAGACTATCCATGCTCACCACGAGCCAGGGAACTTAGGCAAGAAAAAGAAAGGAAGAAGTAAGATATAGTTATCAAAGAATGACATGATCATGTACATAGAAAATCCTAAGGGATCAGAATCCATTAAAACCTATTAAAACTAATGAACAAGTTCAGCAAGAGTAAACAAAAAAGATAATATACAAAAATCAATTGTATTTCTTTACATTTGCAGTAAACAATTTGAAAATAAAATTAAGAAAACAGTTCCACTGGCATTAGCACCAAAAAGAATAAAACATTTAGGAAAAGGTTAACTAAAGAAGTATGAAACTTATACTTTAAAAAGCGCAAAATGTTGTTGACAAAAATTAAATAAGACCTAAATAGACCAGGCACAGTGGTACACACCTGTAATCCCAGCACTTTGGGAGGCAAAGGCAGGTGGAACACTTGAGCCCAGGAGTACAAGACCAGCCTGGGCAACATGGTGAAACCCCATCTCTACGTAAAAAATACAAAAATGTAGCCAACATAGTGGTGCATGCCTGTAGTCTCTGTTACTCTGGAAGCTGAGGTAGGAGAATCACTTGAACCTGGGAAGTCAAGGCTGCAGTGAGCTGTGATTGCACCACTGCACTCCAGCCTGGACAACAAAGTGAGACCCTGTCTCAAAAAAAAAGGACCTAAAGAAGTCAAAAGATGTCCTATGTTCATGGATTACCAAACTCATATTGTTGATATAAGCATATTCCCCACACTGACCTATAGATTCAATGCAATGCCTATCAATGCAATCCCAATGGCATTTTTTGTAGAAATGAAAATTCCAATCCCAAAATTTATATATAATTGCAAGGAACACCAAATAGTCAAAACAATCTCGAAAAAGAAAAACAAAATTTGAGGAATCACATTTCCCAATTTTAAAACTTAATACAAAGCTGTAAAAGTCAAAACAGTGTAGTACTGGCATAAGGATAGACACATAGGTCAATGGAATAGAATTAAGGGTCCAGAAATAAAGCCATACAGCTATGGTCATTTGATTTTTGACAAGGATGCCAAGACCATTCAATGGAGAAAGAATAGTCTCATCAATAAATGATGCTGGGGAACTGGATAGCCTCATGAAAAAGAATCACGTTTGACCCTTAACTTACACCATACACAAAAAGTTAACTCAAAATGGATCAAAGATCTAAATGTAAGAGCCAAAATTATAAAGCTCTTAGAAGAAAACAAAGCGATAAATCTTCATGACCTTGGATTTGGCCATGGGTTCTTGTATGTGACACCAAAAGCACAAGCAACAAAAGAAAAAAATAGATAAGTTGAACTTCATCAAAATTTAAAACTTTTGTGCTTCCAAAGATACAATCGAGATAGTGAAAAAGAAAACCCACAAAATAGGAGAAAATGTTTGCAAATCATATGTCTGACAGGGGACTTTATAGAAGGAACTCTTACAAGTCATAATAAAAAGCCAAGTAATCCAAATTAAAAATGGGCAAAGGATCTGGATAGACATTTCTCCAAAGAAGATGTACCTATGGCTAAAAATACATGAAAATATAATCAGCATCATTAGCCATCAAATCAGAACCACATTAGATACCATTTCACACTCACTAGGATGGCTATAATCGAAAAGTCAGAATAACTTCACTGTTGGTAAGGATGTGGAGAAACTGGAACCCTCATATATTGCTGGTGGGAATGGAAAATGGTGCAACCATTGTAGAAAATGGCCTGGCAGTTCCTCAAAAGGTTAAACATAAAGTTACCCCATAACCCAGCATACCCAAGAGAAATAAAAGCATGTGTCCACACAAAAACTTGCACACAAATGTTCATAGCAGCATCATTCACACTAACCAAAAGGTAGAAACAACCCAAACATCCATCAACTGATGAATGGATAAACAAATGGTGGTATATCCAGACAATGGAATATTATTCAGCCATGAAAATGAATAAAGAACTAATATGTACTATAACTTAGATAAACCTTGAGAAAACTGTGCTAAGTGAAAGCAACCAGTCACAAAACACCATGTACTATATGATCTGTTTACATTCAATGTCCAGAATAGGCAAATCTATAGAGACAGAAAGTAGATTAGCAGGTGCCAAGGGATGGGGACAAAGGCAGGAGATAATAGCTAAAGGGCACAGGCTTTCTTTTTGAGGTGATGAAAATGCTCTAACATTGATGTAGTGATGGTTAAATAACTCTGTGGATATACTAACACCCACTGAATTGTACCTGTTAAATGGGTGAATTGTATGATATGTGAATTATATCTCAATAAAGCTGACACAAAATAAGTTAATTAGCTAACCAAAAAAAAAAAGAAAATTCAAGAAATAGTGAAACAAGCATGTCATTTAGAAACATGAATACAAATGTCAAAATAATCAGCTAAAAGAAGTCAAAGTGGTTTCCTCTCTGGCGGCGGGGGGGAAATGAGAGTGAGTTAATTTTATAATAAACCTCGTAGAACTGTGTTATTATTTAAACCGTGTGTGTATGACTTTTTGATAAAAATTACAACTTTTGGATTTATAAATAAAACCTTTAGTCTTAGGTTCTGAGCCACCCCATTGCAGAGCTTGGAGGCTGTAAGGAGGGTAGCTGGCCAGGTACCTTAAATTTGCTCTTGCAGAACTGAAAGCTTATACATTTGGCCAAGGGCCAGCCAGGTTCTGGCCCCAAAGAGAGGGAACAGGTGGGGCTATGGGGTTATTCCAAGGCTGTAGATCTTGCCTGATCCTACCCACTGCCTTGAAAATCTGGGCCTCTGTCTTAAAGGAGAATTATTCAGAGTACACAGTGGTCTAGAGGAAACAGGCCCACTGCTGGGGAAACTGTCAACTGATCTAAAATCCACTGGCCTACAATGAACACCTACTGTGTACCAGGCACCTCCACAGACATCCTCTTGTAATCATCTCAAGGACCCTGGGAGGCAGGTGTATTGATCCCCGTGCTACAGATGAGGAAACTGAGGCTCAGGGAGGTTTAGCAGCTTGCCTGGAGCCACAAAGCTAAAAAGATCCAGGTTAAGATCCCAAGTCTGGCCGTCCCCCAGTCCAGCACTCTATTCACTACAGAGCTTTCCAGTGCAGAGGAGGCAGGGAAGGGACTTGAGAAAGGGGAGCCCCTTCTCTGAGCAATAGAAACCATGTTTGAGCTCAGCTCATTCCAGGATGTGAGTCATAGTGAGAAGCCCAAGTTAATCACGAGACAATGAAGGCTCTAACTTGGAGAAATGACTCCACAGGCTCCATGGGAGCTGCAAGCAGTGGCTCAAAACAGGCAGGTCCGGCCCCACAGCGTTCCGCATCACTAGAGGATATCGTCCGTCACTGCTCCTCTGCGTTTGGGGCCATTCAGATGTAGAACCAGACTTCAAGACTACCCTTGGACCTCTGATGCCAGTTAGGGCCGCCCCACACCAAACTCCAGGTGAGAGTCAGCAGTGACTTTTTAATCTGGAAGGGACCTTAGCCACCATCTAGTCCACTATTCTTATCGCACAGATGGGAGATGAAAACCTCAAACAGAAAAGAGTTGCTCGGGGTCACACAGCGAGTGAATTCGCCACCAAGCCAGCTCTCCAACCAAAGCGTTCTGCACGCCGCCTTCCCCGCCTCCTCCTGTTAGTGCCGGTGCCCTCCTGCTTCTCACTGCCACACCCCCAACCTGGACGCCCCCTGTTCTCTTCGTAGTCACACATGTCGCGTCATTACTTTCTCCTTATACACCCACGCCCAGCACCAGGAAAACTACAAATTAGCACTAAAGAGTGACCGCTGGTGGCTCATGCCTGTAATCCCAGCACTTTGGGAGGTCGAGGCAGGTGGATCACTTGAGGTCAGTAGTTTGAGACCAGCCTGGCCAACATGGTGAAACCCCGTCTCTACTAAAAATACAAAAAATTAGCCGGGCGCGGTGGCACACCCCTGTAATCCCAGCTACTCAAGAGGTTGTGGCAGGAGAATCGCTTGAACCTGGAAGGTAGAGGTTGCAGTGAGCCGAGATCACACCACTGCACTCCACCCTGGGCGACAGAGTGAGACTCTGTCTCAAAAAAAAAAAAAAAAATTAGCCAAGCGCAGTGGTGGGCACCTGTAATCCCAGCTACTCAGGGGAGCTGAGGCAGGAGAATCGCTTGAACCCAGAAGGTGGAGGTTGCAGTGAGCCGAGATCACGCCACTGCACTCCAGCCTGGGCAACAGAGCAAGACTCCGTCTCAAAAAAAAAAGAGTGACTGCTGGGCCCTCACTTCTCCAGAATCTTTATATTTTAAAAGAATCTTAGAATCCCTCCTCCTCTCCCTCTCCCACTCTCTTTCCACAACACACAGGTACCTCGACGACCCCTGGGAAAGGCAATCATGGGTTCACATATATCATTAGGTTTGGATTCAGATAGGCAGACTTGGGGTCTATCTAATTCTAGGTCTGACATTTAGTAACTACATGACCTTGGGACAGTCACTCAACTTTTCTGAACCTCAGTTTTTTCATCTGTAAAGTGGGGACAAGAATACTCCCCTTCCAGGCTGGGCCCAGTGGCTCACACCTATAATCCCAGCACTTTGGGAGGCTGAGATGGGAATTTGAGATCAGCCTGGCCAACACAGCAAGACCCTGTCTCTATAAAAATAAAGAAAAATAAATATATATTTTTAAATACTCACCTTTCAAAGACGCGGCAAGGATGAAGGGAAGTTGATGGCTGTGGAGTCCTTTACACAGTACCCAGAGCAGAGTGAACCCCAGAAATGCTGAGGTAGACAGAGAGAAGGAGGGAGGAAGGGAGACCTACAGGCTTTTCTTTTTTCTACAACAGTCGTAATTATTTCATGCACGAATCTTGTCTCTCCACTAGAGCTCCCTGATGCTGAAAACACAACTTCTGCTTCTGAACCCCTACCCCACCCAGCACAGGGTTTACATCATAGTGGGGACCCCAAAATCCTTTGTCTCCCTGCCTATTACAGAAAGACCAGCTTGATAGGGAAACCCACAGACCTGGATTGTGGCACCGGCAAACCTCCTCTCTGGCAAGGAGTTCAGAGCGGCTTTTCACAGGGTCCCTGGGAGGTAGTCAGGACCAGCTCCCCCTCATTTCACAGATGGGCAGACTGAGGGCCACGGCCTAGGCAGCAGTGCCAAAGACCCAGAGTCCTGACCATCAGCCCTCCCCCACCACCAGTGCTGCGAGGCCAGCTCAGCCTCCGGGTCCACTTAGGTCCTCCTCCTGTCCACATTCGAGCCCTGTGTTGTGATGGCACTGCTGGGATGCTCTCTTGATGCCTGCTTTATTTTTAGATGCTCTAAGACTGTTGGGGAAGAAGAAGAGACCCACTTTCCTGTTCAGAAACATTGTCATCACTTTGAAAACGCCTCCTCCGTCTGTCACAAAAAGGCAGCTGGGCCTTCCACTTTGCAGTGCCACAGCTCCAGAGCCATACACGCTCCCATATCCTCCAGGCAGCCTGGCCCCTGCCCGAGTACTCCCCAGTTTATCTCACACCCTGTTCCTTCACTCTCAACCCTCCACAAAACCCCTGGGGCCTGGGATCCATCCTATTCTCCCTCCCTCCACCCTGGCTTTGCATCTGCCCTTCCTTCAGCCTGGAAGCCCTTCCCTCTTGCCTCTCTCGTGGGAAAGAAGGAACCTATTCACCCTTCAGCTGCAGCTTAAATATCAGACCAAGACGATCCCCTGGTCTGCACCCAGAACTTCTCTTTTGTAACACAGTCCACATATTAGCAACTACTTAAGAATTTACAGGCTAGGCAAAGTGGCTCATGTCTATAATCTCAATACTTTGGGAGGCCAAGGTGGGAGGACTGCTCAAGCTCAGGAGTTCAAGACCAGTCTAGGCAATATAGTGAGACCCCATCTCTACCAAACATAGAAAATTAGCTGGACATGGTGGTGTGAGCCTGTCATCTCAGCTACTCGGGGGGCTGAGGTGGAAGGATCGCTTCAGCCTGGGAGGTTGAGGTTGCAGGGAGCCGTGATCACGCCACTGCACTCTAGCTTGGGCGACACAGCAAGACCCCATCTCAAAAACAAGAATTTGCTACTAATTTCTAAATTATCTTTCTCTTTTATATAATAATTTCATCCCTGTTAGGTTGAAAGATCCATGATGCTAAGCCCTGCTCCACCTTGATCCCCGCCATCCCCAGTGCCTAGCAGAGCCCCTAGCACATTGGAGGTGCCCAATAAACATTTGTTGACTGACTGATTCACTTCTAAGGCCAAGGAATGCTCCCCCTTGAGCGTTGCGATCAGTTCCTGTACGTGATTCCATCCAGTCCTCACAACAGCCTCTGAGCAGGGAGTGGTTACCCCCCTTTCACAAAAGAGAAGACAAGCTTGGAGAGGTGAGGTGACCTGCTCAAGGTCACACTAGGTGTGAGGGTTGGGATGCAAATTCAGGTCCCACAGAAGCACCCTCCCCATCAAATCCCCTTCCCCTGAAGGCTGTTAGGAGAAGGTCATCGTGCCATCCATCCTCAGTCCTTGGGGACAGCCCAGACCTGCCCCAGGCTCCAAACAGGCTAGAATCAGCCCCGCTCTGCAGACGACCCAGTTGCTATAGGGCCTCCTCCTTCTGCCCACCCACCCCCGGTGAGGTGCCCATGGAGGGTCTTAGGCTGCTAAATCCCTCCCAGGGAGACCGTGGCACCCCAGCGCCCTCTAGTGGTGGCAGGAAGAGTCTATGGGGAGGGCAAGGAAGGGGAAAGGGAATAGGTTGCGGGAGGGAGAAGGTGAGGAAGGGGAGAGAGGATAAGAGATGGGAAGAGAAAGGTGGAGCTGAGAAAGGGAGGGGGAGAGGAGCAAGAGGAGGCAAGTGGGGCACTTTGTCCTGGGCCCTGGAGTCCCTTCTCCTCTCTGGTGCTCCCTCTGACAGTTGCCACCCTGGGTTTCTGCCCTCCAGCTGGCCTAGCCCTGGGGGCCTGAGAGGGACATCCCTGCTCCAGGGAATTGCTGATTCAGAAGGTCCATCTCCTGGTCAAAGCTCTCTCCCAGCTGGAAAGGGGCTGGGAAGAACTCCATCCGTCTCCTCTCCACCTCCTCTCACCCATCAGAGTCAGTAGGGGCTTCCAGATGCCCCCCGCCCCACAACCACAAGGACAGACACCACCCGGCTCTGCCCCAGCCTTTCCCTTCTCCCTCCCTGCCCAGCCACCCCAAAATCCCAGCAGCTGCAGTTGCCATAGAAACAGCACCCCCACCCCACCCCCACCTCTTTCACACAAATAAACTGCAACCTGGGGAACAGGGAGCCGCTGGAAGAGGCCGAATGTGCAGAGCCAGCTCATTTCCCGCTCCTCTCACTTCAGGATAATTAGTGCAAATTAAATTTCACACCCCTTCTCTCGAGCAGTTAGAGCTCCCTGGGAATGGATACTCACGATTCATGGGGGGAACATGCTCAGATGTCTCTTTGCAATGTGCAAATACAAGAGAACATTTCTCAGCTTCGAATTCTCAACAATTCCCCAAAGTTGGCACTAAGGCAGGCGTGCAGGGCCAGGAAGTAAGTGTGCATGTCCGAGTGAGGTGGGGACAGGGCCCCCCAGAGACGGGAGACTTGAGTCCAACACTCAGCTCTGGCACCCTTCCCCTAGGTTTTCTCACCTGTAAAGCCATAAAGAGGGGCCAAGTCACCGAAGAAAAGAAACCTTCTGGTCACCAAGGCCTCCAGCTCAGAAGGGTCCCTTCTTGGTTTAAGACTCTGCTTTCTAATTTTTGAACAAGAAGCCCACATTTTCATTTTGCAATGGATCCTGCAAATTTTCCAACCGGTCCTCCTTGCACGAGTTTATTTATGCATATTAAGTATCTGGGTGAGGAAACATGCACAACACTCCTAGACGCAAATAATAATAATAGCACCCGCTGTGGGCCGGATGCTGCTCTGAGTGCTCTATGTGCCTTCATCCTCACAGCAAGCCCATGAGTGGTTTAACACAGGGCTTCTCAAATGTTAAGGTGCCTGGGCCTGGGGATCATGCTGGAGCACAGGGTCTAAATCAGCAGATCTTGGGGAAGGCCTGTGACTCTGCATTTCTTTCTTTCTTTTTTTTTTTTTCTTTTTGAGACAGAGTCTCTCTCTGTCGGCCAGGCTAGAGTGCTTTGGTGCAATCTCGGCTCACTGCAACCTCTGTCTCCGGGGCTCAAGCAATTCTGCCTCTGCCTCCTGAATAGCTGAGATTACAGGTGTGTGCCACCGCGCCCAGCTAATTTTTGTATTTTTAGTAGAGATGGCGTTTCACCACGTTGCCAGGCTGGTCTCAAACTCCTGACCTCAGGTAATCTGCCCAGCTTGGCCTCCCAAAGTGCTAGGATTACTGGCGTGAGCCACCGCCCCGACTGACATTTCTAACAAGCTCCCAGGGGAGACTGATACTGCCGTCCCTGAGAACTCATTTGACAAGCAAGGGCAGCAAAAGCGTGGCCTAGTAAAGGCCTTGCTGCTCCCGTCCCCTTCTCTGGAAATGCCTAGGAGATACTTCTTCCTCCAGGTGAGGGCTAGGAACACACAGCCAACTAATGGCTGGCAACGGCTGGCCTCCTCCTCTTATGGTGGCCACCTCTGCGAAGCTATTTATGATTCAGAGCTCCCCATGGGATCAGGCTGAGACTAGACACCAGCTGACCCCACATCTCAGCTTTGAGCTTTTCCTCCAGTTCTACCCTGTTTCCCACACTGGCTTGCAGTTTCTCCCACAATAAATTGCTTGAGTAAGAATGCTTGTCTCGGGCCCTGCTTCCCAGCAACCCAACCTAAGGCAGGGAGATACTACCATTTTCCTTATTTTAATGATGAAGAAACTGACCAAGAGGTTAGCTTGCCCAGAACATATAAGTGATAGAGGCAAAAGTTGAACAGGCAGACTCATTCCACTACCTCTATATACTTGGATATACAATGCAAATCCATTTTTGGACTCGCATACCTACACTCACATCAATGCACCTGTTTACATGCATGTCTATACACACAGCATATTTTTGTGTGCAAAACGACACTCATATGCACACAAGTAGATATCAGTTCACTCAAACACCTACTTCCACACATGCACACACCCCTGACATCGACATCCCCAAAGATGCAAATGTGCATATTCATTCATTCATTCAATTCATAAATGAATTGTCACATACGTGCTTGGACATCTTTTCACCAAGTCTCAGTGCAGACTTCTCCCCCTCCTGGAGCTTTCCCTGCCTCCCTGAGTGATATGGTTTGCATCTGTGTCCCCACCCAAATCTCATGTTCGATTATAATTCCCAGTGTTGGAGGTAGAGCCTGGTGGGAGGTGACTGATCATGGGGGTGGGTCCTTCATGAATGGTGTAGCACCATCCCTTTGGTGCTGTTCTGGTGATAAGAGTTCTCACAAGATCTGGTCGTTTAAATGTGTGTGGCACAGTCGGCCGGACACAGTGGCTTATGCCTGTAATCCCAGCACTTTGGGAGGCCGAGGCAGGCAGATCACCTGAGGTCAGGAGTTGGTGACCAGCCTGACCAACATGGAGAAACCCCATCTCTACTAAAAATACAAAAATTAGCTGGGTGTGGTGGCACATGCCTGTAATCCCAGCTACTCAGGAGGCTGAGACAGGAGAATCACTTGAACCCGGGAGGCAGAAGTTGCAGTGAGCCGAGATCACACCATTGCACTCTAGCCTGGGCAACAAGAGCGAAACTCCATCAGAAAGAATAGAAAGAAAGCAAGAAAGAAAGAAAGAAAGAAAGAAAGAAAGAGAGAGGGAGGGAGGGAGGGAGGGAGGGAGGGAGGGAGGGAGGGAGGGAGGGAGGGGGAGAGAGGAAGGAAGGAAGGAAGGAAGGAAGGGAGGGAGGGAGGGAGGGAGGGAGGGAGGGAGGGAGGGAGGGAGGGAGGGAGGAAGGAAGGAAGGAAGGAAGGAAGGAAGGAAGGAGTGTGCGGCACCTCCCCTCTCTCTCTCTTCCTCCTGCTCCAACCATAAGAAATGCCTGCTCCACCTTCACCTTCCACCACGATTGTAAGTTTCCTGAGGCCTCCCCAGAGGCAGAAGCTGCTGTGCTTCCTGTACAGACTGCAGAACTTCTTTTCTTTATAAATTACCCAGTCTCAGGCATTTCTTTATAGCAGTGTAAGAATGGACCAATACACTGAGATTAGGTCCAGAGTCCCTCAGGCCCCGTCCTCACCCCTTTTTCCAGTCTGTCTCCTCTGCCAGTCTGAGAGCTCCTCTGGGACAGGGTACTTGGTCTGATATGCCATTGTAACCACAGGGTCTGGTACAGGGCCTGGCCCATAGTAAGTGTGCCATACACATTTGTCGAGCGGAATTTAATCCAGCTCTGCCATTTACTAGCCATGTGACTTTGGAAGAGTCTCTTCCTTCTCTGCATCTCAGCTTCCTCATTTCCTCAACTCCCAGGGAGGTGGTGCTGTCGGGTAGCAGGTGACCCAGTCCAGTCTTTTTTTTTTTGAGGTGGAGTCTCACTCTGATGCCCAGGCTGGAGTGCAGTGGCACAATCTTGGCTCACTGCAAGCTCCGCCTCCCGGGTTCACACCATTCTCCCACCTCAGCCTCCCGAGTAGCTGGGACTACAGGCGCCCGCCGCCACGCCCGGCTAATTTTTTGTATTTTTAGTAGAGCCGGGGTTTCACCGTGTTAGCCAGGATGGTCTCAATCTCCTGACCTTGTGATCCGCCCGCCTCGGCCTCCCAAAGTGCTGGGATTACAGGCATGAGCCACCGCGCCCAGCTGACCCAGTCCAGTCTTAAGGAAGGTACTAGAAAACATTTCTTAAAGGACAGGAAGGGGCATTGAGCTGAAATTTGAAGGCATGTCAGAATTCAGCCAGGTGAAGAGGGAAAAGAAGAGTTCCAGGCAGATGGAATAGCATATGATGTGCAAAGGCTCAGAGGTAAGAAGGAGCTGAAAGGAGAAATCTGCGTGCCTGGAGTGCGGTAGGGAGATTGCCCATAGAGAGGTGCTGAGGAGCCACAGTTTGCATTTGATCTTGAAGGCAATGGAGAGCCGTTGAACATTTTAGTGAGGACATAGCTGATGTGGGTTTTTAAGCACACAAGCCAGGCGCGGGTACTCACGCCTGTAATCCCAGCACTTTGGGAGGCCTAGGCGGGCGGATCACCTAAGGTCAGGAGTTTGAGACCAGCCTGGCCAAAATGGTGAAACCCCATCTCTACTAAAAGTACAAAAAAATTAGCCAGGGGTGGTGGCGCGCGCCTAGGTTGAGGCAGGAGAATTGCTTGAACCCAGGAGGCGGAGACTCCAGTGAGCAGAGATCACACCACTGCACTCCAGCCTGGGCAACAGAGTGAGACTCCATCTCAAAAAAAAAAAAGAATATGTTGTCTTCAATGCCTCCATGACCCAAAGGAGGTTTATAAATGCTGGCAGCGATGAAAACTCAGTACCAAGAAAATGTTAGGGTGAGGAACTTAAGGTTTTGTATGAAAGGGTAGGGGGATTAAGACTGTGAGTGGATGAATGTGTTCAAGCCTCCCTGAATACTTTACATTCACTGAGCTGAGATGGTTTTGATTTCCTGGCAGATAAGGACTCAGTCTCTGATGAATTGCAGTGATATCATTTAATAGCTGTGTGTCCTCAGGCAAATTACTCAACCTCTCTGCACCTAAGCTTCCTCATCTTGAAAATGCCCCCCAGGTCTGACCTCAGAGAGGGAGGATTAAATGAAATCAGGTAGGCGAAGTTCTTAGTCCAGAGTTGGACGAAAAATAAACTTTAAATAAAGGTTAGCTTGCACCGTGATAGCACAGTGAAAACCAATCACAAAGAATGGTCCCTCAATGATAGGAACAGCAATGATCTTCTACAGAGTTTCCCTAAGTAATAATGGGGAGCCCCACCCTCCATTTCCATCTCCCTCCCACCTCCTGCCCACCAAGACCTTTGCAGGCTCCTCACCCCTGCAGGGTCCCCAAGATGCCTGTCAGTTCTCCTTACCCTGGGACAGAGTCGAGGCTGATTTGGGCATCCAGGCTTCCGTTCTGACGCTCACAGCCCTTCTGGGTTTGTGCCCTGGAACTGGGAGTTCATAATTCTTACAGTCTATCTTAAGCAGCCAATGGTCCTCACCTCCTGGTATCCACGGCCCTGTGTACTGGTCTCCCCATCAGGGTGCACTGGACCTACAGACTTGCTTCTAAGGAATAGAATACAACAAACATGTTGAGATACCATTTAAAAATTGGGTTCCTAAAGCGTCTGGCTTCCTTATTGCTCACCAGCCCTCTCTTGTTCCTTCTCTGTCTGCTCTGCTGGAAGCCACTGCCGTGGTATGAGCTGCCCTATTTGGAGGCCCATGTGGCAAGGAAATGAAGGCGGCTTTTGGCCAGCAGAGAGCAAAAAGTTGAGGACTTCAATCCAACAATCCGTGAGGAACTGAATTTTGCCAACAGAAGGGATCGTGGAAGCAGATCCTTTCCCAGGCAAACCTTGAGACATTGCAGCCTCAGCTGGCACTTTCATTGCCATCTCATGGGGGAACCCGGGCCAGAGGACCCAGTTAAGCCACACCTGGATTCTCACCCACAGAAACTGTGAGATAATAAATGCTATTATTTAAAACCATTCAATTTGGGGATAATTTGTTACACAGTAATAGATAACTAATACACATTGCAAAAAAGAAGGGGGTTGATTTTGGGGGACTCACTGACCTGGAAAGTCCAGGAGTAGAGCTTGTTTTGGGTATGGTTGGATCCATCAAATGTCAACAGGCTTCCTTCTGTCTCAGTCTGGGTTTATGTGAGAGCAGGGCCTGAGACAAGGGGATGCTTGCAGGTGGTTTATTTGAGGGGTGATTGCAGGAATGAAGGTGGGAGGAGATTGAGATAAGCACGCTGCCTCCCAGAAGTGTCTTTCTGAAAAACAGGAGCCAGGGGCACTTACCCACCAGCTCTGCACTGCACTGGTTGAGGGTGGTCCCAAGGGTATTAATTCCTCTGGACTTCAGAGCTGCACCCACGCTCAGGCTAGCGGGCTCCTCAGCTCAGGAAACTCTTGAGGTGGATCCTGCCAGTGTGTACAGGACTATTCACTGCAGCTGTACCTGAGCTCAGGCACAAGGAGCTAATGCAGGATGCCAGAAACATCTGCACTCTCTCCTGCATCCCTCAACTCCCCTCCTCTGAGATGCTTGCAACATCAGGCAGCTTCTTCCAGAGGCTGGCAACAGTACCATGGACAGCCCCAGGCTTTCTTCCTGCAGCCTAGCAACCCCAGGAGAAAGAGCTTCTTCTTGGTAGTTCCAGCAAAAGTCTCAGGATTGCATGTCATTGGATGACAAAGATCATATGATCATCCCTAAACCAATCACTGCTTCAGTGGACCGGGCCTAAGGTTTGACCCATCCCTGTAGCCATGGACTAAGAGTAGTTTCCCTAGGGAAAATTTGAGAAGTTGAAGAAGAAGAAGCTATAAACGCTGGCCAGAAAACAGATAAACAGGCATCAGTTACATCCACATGAGTCATGACTCGTATTAGTGGATTATAAGGTCAATTTATTAGGTGATAACCAGCATTTTTAAAATTAGCATTTTGAAATTAAAGTAAAACAGTGGCTATCAAACTTTAGCTGCTTCAGAATCACCCAGAAGGCTTCTTAAAACAGCCTTCTGTTTTAAGGCTGGGCCCTACACCAGAGTTTCTGATTGCTGGGCCCTACACCAGAGTTTCTGATTGAAAGAGTCTGGGATGGGGCCCAAGAAACTGGATTTCTAACAAGTTCTCAGGTGACGTTGATGTTGCTGGTTCAGGGACTCCACTTTGAGAACTATGGAAATACAAAATATCAGACTATACTGCAGGTAATATGGCTGTTTTACTCCATGAAACTTGTTTCAATTACATATGCATGTGGACACTGGGTAGCCACGTGAAAGGAATTTCTTTCTTTTTTTTTCTTTTTTTTTTTTTTTGAGACTGAGTCTCACTCTGTCACCCAAGCTGCAGTGCAGTGGCACAATCTCTGCTCACTACAACCTCCACCTCCTGGGTTCAAGCGATTCTTCTGCCTCAGCCTCCAGAGTAGCTGGGACTACAGGTGCATGCCACCACGTCCAGCTAATTTTTGTATTTTTAATAGAGTCGGGGTTTCACCATGTTTGGCCAGGCTGGTCTCGAACTCCTGACCTCAAGTGATCTGCCCATCTCAGCCTCCCAAAGTGCTAGGATTACAGGCATGAGCCACCGTGCCTGGCCAAAAGGCATTTCTTATTGAAATCACCCTACTGCAGTGAGATTAAGTAATTTGTCCAGAATCACACGTCTACTAACTGAAGGGACAGGAATTTGAAGGCAGGTCTAACAGGCTTTTAACTGCAGTGCTCTACTGATCATGGCACTGGCTGCGCTAACTACAAGTAACTCATCACTGGATCTAGGCTAGTTGTCAAATCCTGTGTTTGTCACACGAAGAAGTTACAATACAAAATAATAGACCCCAAAATATATTGGCTTAAACAAGATAAAAGTTCACTTCTCTCTCATATGACAATCCAGAGGTCCATGGTCCAGGGCTGGCAGGGCAGTGCTGCCAGCCTCCACGTGTGGCTTCCCTCCTGGGGCCCAAGGGGTCTGCTCCAGCAGCGGGAAGTGAGGAAGAGGAGGGTAACACACACTCTCTTTAAAGAGCACAGCCCAAAGTCGCATGTGCCACTTTTGCTCATATCCCATTGGCTGGACCCCAGTCACATGGTCAGACTGGCTGCAAGGGAGGCTGGGAAATGTAGTCTTGAGCTGGAAGGCTGTGACTACTAGGGGACAACTGGTATACTCTACAACACCAGGTAGTGTGGCCTCACATGCCTCACTGAGGTGCCCATCGAGGGGGAGGACAGCCCTGGAAAGACACCCAGGTGGTCTCCCAGTGGCAGTTTCCCCCACAGAGCACAGAATGATGGCAATACTCCCAAAGACAGGGTCCAGCCACCTCTCCCCAGCCCCCAGCTGTGGATCTAATACTAAACCCCTACCCAGACCATTCTTGGCTTAACATTTTCTAACAGCTTTCTACGGACAGCATATTTTCCAGTTTATTCTATTGTGTCAAGTGGAGCTTTCAATTTTAAGCTTCAAAGTTTATTTACTTAGAAAATGTTTGCTTTATCAAAAAACGATGCTGTGTGGATACTAATAAAGCCTTGTACCTCCAGCCAACAAAATAATCACCTCTGGCTGAATGGAAGTGAGACCACATTAGACTTTACTCCAGGGCTCATTTGTACTGGCCCTGCCACCGAACTTCACCTCCCTGTCTTATTTCCAAACTGCAGATGCCTCGTTTTCTAATTTTCCCCATAAAGCAGTGACTCATAAACAAGAACAGATTTCTCTTGCTTGCAGAAAAGGTAAATTGCTGGCAGAAATAAATTTGCAGATGCTAAAATTTCACAGGAAGGAGCTCACTGGTGCAGAGGGTTTGATATCCTGCCCTGCTCCGCTCTTCCCCCACCTATGTGTACCCTTTATCTTCCCTACCAAGCCAAGCTGGGTGCTGTTAGGGCCTTGCTGAACCCTACAGGCATGGTGAGGAGGTGGGCTCTGCCTTGGAGAATGACTCCCCTGTTTATCTCTGGGTTTGTCCCAGTTCCTGGGCCTGGGATTGGACTGGGGCCCCTGAGGCAGAGGACTCCAGCATCCCGGCTCCACTCAGTACAACGACCTCGATTTATGTGGGTTATTCTCAGCCTGTGGACCTGTCACTTGGTGAAGAGCAGGCCTGTGGGACCTGCCCAGGGCCTGCAGGAGGTGTTTCGTTGCTCAGGCAGACTGTGGAACCCAGGCCAGCAGGTGGCCAGCTCAGATGCCACAGCATCCTCCTTCCAAGAGTGAGAGCCCGGGGTGAGCTCTAGAAGCCTCCCTGTCTGACACAGAACCCGCGTCAAAAGGGAAGAAAGATGCAAACTGTCATTTCCTAAGCAGCTGCCGTGTGCTCTCACTGTGCCAGGTCTCCGAATGCATCTTCCCCAGTCTTCACAAGCAAGTCCTTGTAACCATTTTCCAGGTAAGGAAACTGAGGCACAGAGACGGGACATCACTCACCCACACTCACACTGCCCTCAAGTGACAGATCCTGGATTCAAACCACCCCTGTGACTGGTCTCACCTTCCTGCAGGCCTCCCTTCTTTCTCCATCTCTCCCCAATTCCCCCACCCCCTCATCCTGCTTCACTCCTGCCCAGCCTCATCTGGAATATTGAATCCCTCCTTCTCTCCCCTGCTCTTTTCACAGTAAGCACAGAGCATCCAAGGGGGAACATTTTTCCAAAGAAAACAAATTTAAAGGAGCCAGGGGTGGGGGTAGGGAAAATCTCTGAACCCAGTAGGAAAAATTCAGCAGAGGCAAAGGCCTCAGAGACTCAGGCCAGATGGGGCATGGGTGCCTCCTCCACCCTCAGCAAGACACTCAAGGACAAATTCGATTTACAGTCACCCACTGCATACCCAGGGCTACCTTAGCAACTAAGTTTTAAATTTTGTAATATCCTACACCTCTTTCCCATGCCTAAAATCTTCCCTGTTGATAATGTGTTAATTTAAGCTTCTAATTTCTCTTGAAGTCCAGGTTTCTGCACCCTCCCAACCCACCACCCTCCCAGGAGGGGTTAGTCATTTACACTCTAGTATAAATAAGTCTCCAGGCCCTTCCTGAGAGAGGATGTTCTGAGGAGAGTTTAGCCCCAGAAAGAATCATAGGCTCTCTCAATGTCCACTCTTCTCCAGTAGCCAGAGGGACTCCAGGCTGTATCATCTCCAAACACTCCAGGGCTGAGTGGTGCCAGATGTGGCCAATGACTGCCCTGGAACACAGCAGGTCAGGTGCCTTCCCACACTAATCCCTAGCATGGCAGAGGCCTGACTGAGGTCCCCACAGACAACAGATGGTGAGCCAACTTCTGCGTTGCCATGGCAGCCCTGGAATGGGGGTGAGGAGACTGTGCTGGGTGTGCACAGACACTTATACCTAGATTACATGAGGGCACGTGGGGAGATGGATGCAAATTTCAGACATTATAGTCCTCTCCTCCACCCCCATCTGGGGACTGCAGGACTCTTTAAAGGTGCCCAGGCAGATGGGGCAGTGGTCGGAGGTCCAGGACCCAGAAACAGACCTGGGCTCCAGGGCTAGGCCTCCTCCTCATCCCTGGCTAAATCACGGCCAGCTGTTAGGTCAAGCACAACCAAGGGGCTGCCAGGGCCTGCATCCCCCTGCCTGGCAATTCAAGGACTTATTCTGTGTAGGACACTCAAAGACAACAGGAGCCCCAGAGGCAAAAGATCTTTGGGGGCCAAAGGTCAGATTTGTCAAGAGAGGCCCCTAGGACCTGCCTCTCTTGTCTCCACCAGGAGTCTCTGAGCAGCACCAGGGGCCAGTGTAGGACCCAACCCAAGCTGATCCACCCACCTCCAGCTCCTTGAGGGCAATTCTCACTCCCTGGGCCTGTCTGAGCTGTGAGAGCAGGTGCCATTGAACCATGATCTGGGTCAAGCTAGCAGAGTTGAGCCACAGCACTGAACCTCGAAGCCCAGCCCCAACCCACCTCCAGAACCAAGCCTGCTTCTCAGAGGACTGACTGCATGCATTCACACGGTGCATTCACACCATGCACACACACACAGAGTTCACACTCAGTGCACCCGGTATATACAGGAAGCACTCAGGGTGTGAGCACATCATGCATCTGCCCCAAGGGTCCCCTTATCCACCAGTGCATGCACACACACTGTGCACGACTTGTGCACACAACACACGCCTAGGAGGCCCACACACCAGGCAGAAAAAGGATACAGTGAGAACTTATGCGAACACACCCACATTCCTATGTGCAGTATAGACAGTGCATACAGTATAAATACAGCATGCAAGGAATAATGCGCATATAGTGCCACAGTAGAGCAAGTTCACACTGCACAGGCACACACACACGTGCACATATACATAGCAGCATTCACACACGCACGTGCACACACACACAAACACACACACACACACACAGAGTATCTTCAGCCCTGCAGGGCCAGCCCAGGGAATGTCAGAAAGAGCCAGGAAAATCCCTTCCCTCCTCCCTGGAGGTGAGCAAAGACCTGAAGGGTCATTCACTGAGGCAAGTTGGGACCTGGGGAATTCCTGACTCGGCATCTGGGCCAGCCCCTACAGACAATGAGGTCAGGTACCTATTCTCCTAAGAGAGGCCCAGGAAGGAGTATCCTGGCCTAAGCCAGGCCCAAGAGCCTTGTAATCACCTGGGACAGAGGTGGGGCTGGAGGACAGCCCCAGGGAGGCTCCTGAACCAGCCCAAAGCCCGCGGCTCCATCCTGCCTGGCTCCCGCCTTCTCTCTCAGTTATACCCAAAAGGCCAGGAGCCCAAGGTGGTGGTGGGGGGCACTGAACAGAAAGGAGTCTGGGTCTAGGCCTGGCTCCACCTCTACACAACTGGGCATTCTGGACAGGGCCCTTCCCATCTTGAGCCTCGGTTATCCCCTGATACCCAGAGGGAATCACCTTGATCCTTCTTGTCCTCATATTGAGGTATATGTCACATGGGTCACTCGTCACCTAAACATCTGGCCCTTGGCCGGGCGCATTGGCTCACACTTGTAATCCCAGCATTTTGGGAGCCCAAGGCAGGCAGATCACTTGAGGTCAGGAGTTCAAGACCAGTCTGGTGAAACCCTGTCTCTACTAAAAAAAAAAAAAAAAAAAAAAAAAAAATTAGCCAGGTGTGGTGGTGCATGCCTGTAGTCCCAGCTACTCGGAAGACTGAGGCACAGGAATTGTTTGAACCGGGGAGGCAGAGGTTGCAGTGAGCTGAGATTGTGCCACTGCACACCAGCATGGGTGACAGAGTGGGACTCCGTCACAAAAAACAGAAAAGACATCTGACCCTACTAGATGGTGAGCCCACGGTCAGGGTGATGTCCCCCCACCCCCTGTAGGATCTCCCCAGCATCAGCACTGGATGGGGCTGTGGACAAGATCAGTAAGAGGCTTTCACCACCCAGGGATAGCCTAGTCCTTCCATCTGGCCTGTGCAGGCTGGAGGGTCTTGCCTGGTCGGCTCTTCTGAGCCACCAAGCCCAAGCCCAGAACTCGTGTACCTTGCTGGGGCACAACAACCCTAGCATGATGCGAGAAGCACCAAGCTAGAGGTCAGAATGTGTAGGTTCCAGCCACTGACTCTCTGTGACCTTGAATGAGTCCTATTTTGTGCCTCAGTTTCCTCATCTTTAATACAAGGAAGTTTAACTAGACCTGGTCTCCGAGGCATCCCATTCTAAGCTTCCATGTCACCAGAAGCAGGTGGTCTGAGCTGGAGCAGGGAAAAGGAGAATCTGCCAGGGAAGGCTCCTCTCCCAAGCTGAGATTCCCCGAGCATCCTTCAGGCAGGCGCTGGGTCAAGCCCTTTCTGCGCACAGTCTCATTGACCAGGAAGATGCCACTAGGATCTCCAATGTGCAAACCAGGATGCAGCAGCTGAGGAAGGACCCAAGGTCACACCCGCAGTGAGTGGCAGAACCATAATTGAATCTCACGTTTATCTGATCACTTAGGCATAGCTTTACTAAATTCTTTACAAGTATTAACTCACTTAATCCACACAATTCCAAAGGTGGGTGCTATGATTATCTAGATTTTGGAGAAAACAGAGGCCTGTCTGTTAAGTAACTTGGAAAAGCCACACAGCTAGAAAGTGGAAAAGCTGAGATCTGAAGCCAGGCACTTTCCACCCAGAACTTAACCTCCTAACCATTGTGCTAAACTCACCCTTCCCTGCTCCCTCAAGGGAAGCAACAGACCGTGCCCAGACGAGGTCCTACTCTGGCTAAAAGCCACATTTCCCCCCGTTCCTGCCCCGCTACTGACCATGTGTAGCTGTTATCAATTGACTCAGGAACACTGTGTAACAACCACCCACATGACCTCTATGGCACACAACAATACATAGTTACTTCCCCTCACCAGTCTGCAGGTCAAGTGGGTGGTTTTGGGGATCTGGACCAGGCACAGCTGATCTCAGCTTGTCTTGCCCAGGTGTCTGCTGACAGCAGGCAGGTGAAATGGGGGCTGAATGGTCTAGAATGCTCTCACTCGCATATCTGACAGTTGGCTGGCTGTTGCTGGGGTGATGGAAGTGACTGGGCCACATGTCTGTCATCTTCTAGCAGGCTAGCCCGGAATTGATGACATGACAGTGGTAAGGGTCTGAGAAAGAGAGAGAGAGAGAGACAGAGAGAGACAGACAGACAGAGAGAGACAGACAGAGAGAGAGGGAGAGGAAGCTGCAAGTCCTCTTGAGGCCTAGACTTGAAACTAGCACATTGCCACGTCCTCCACTTTGCAGTGGCTAAAGCAGATCACCAGGACAGCCAGAGCTGGGGAAACAGACTCCACCTCTTGAGGGAGAAGCTGCAGAGTCACTTTGTAAATGGTATGATTACAGAGAAAAGGGAAGGATTGGCACATCTTTGCAATCAATCTGCCACACCATGGGTCTGTTTCCCATTTTCATTTTTACACATTTTCTTATCCTATCCGAGTCACAAAAAATCAGAGCTGGGATGGGGGCAGGGGGACTTAAAAATTAGCTAGTCCCTAGTTACCCATTCTGCAGATGGGGAGACTGAGGCCCATAGAGAGAAAGGAACATGCCAGGGGGCCTGGGTTCAGGCTCTTCCCTTTGGTTTGGGGACCAGTGCAGACCAGCAGCCTCCCTCTGCCTCCTTGCTGCTGGTGTCCTCACCACCACCCCACTGAGCTAGCACTTGGCACTGAGTGCCGGGTGGATGGTTCTCCTCTCATCCCCCGCCCACCTCTGCTATCCAAACTGAATGCTCTTATTTATATGAGTCACACCAAGCCCTGACATTTGTGCAATTGTCTTCCACATACAAAGTGCCTTTGCGCATTACCCTATCCCCATGATCGCCCTAATGAGAAAGGTAAAAGCAGTAATAATAGTCACCCTTAACACTTACTGTGCACATACTAAGGGGCAGGCATTGTTCTAGGTGCTGACTTCTATTCACTCATTTAATGCTTATGTCAACCCAATGAAGGAGGTACTATTGTTATCCCAAACTATAGAAGGGGAGAATAAGCTCAGAGAGGCAGAGTGGCTTACCCAAGCTCACGTAGCTGATAAATATCAGGGCACAAACCTAGGTCTGTCTAGCGTCAACGCCAGGCTATGCCAACACACTGGGAGGTGGTGCCTAGGTTCCTTCAGTTTCCTCTCCCCAGAGTTCTGGCCTGGAGTAGGGCTGGAGCTGTGGCTCATCTCCTTAAATAGGAGAGGTAAGCCCATCAGTCTACGTAGCAGAGAGATAAAAAAAAATGTAAGACACCTGTAATCCCAGTACTCTGGGAGGCAGAGTGGGGTGGATCACTTGAAGCCAGGAGTTGGAGACCAGCCTGGCCAACATGGTGAAACCCTGTCTCTACTAAAAATACAAACAAACAAAAATTAGCCAGGTGTGGTGGTGCGTGCCTGTAGTCCCAGATACTTAGGAGGCTTAGGCAGGAGAATCACTTGAATCCGAGAGGCGGAGGTTGCAGTGAGCCGAGATCGCACTACAGCACTCCAGCCTGGGTGACAGAGTGAGTGAGATTCTGTCTCAGAAAAAAAAAAAGATGTAAGAGAGCAGAAGAGCTCAGCATGTGGAGCTAAGCAGCCCAGGTTCAAGTCCTGGTTCTGCCACCAGCTAGCTATGTGACTTTGGGTGACATATTTGACCTCCCTGCACCTCAGTTTTCCAATCTAGAAAATGGGTGTAATTATTATAGTACCCACTTCCTGGAATGGTCATGAAGATGAAATGAGTTGATGTATATGAAGCAATAACTGGCACATAGTAAATGCTCAATAAGCGTTGGCTGTTATTATCCATATCTGGCCCTTTTGGCTTCTGGAACACCAGAGAGCAGACAAGTCAGCGCTCAGAGCTGCCCTGCAAGAATGAGATCTCTCCATTGGCGGAATGATAGAGAAGCCGACCAGGGGTCTGCTCCCCTCCCTTTGTGCCCCCTGAGCACTGGGTTCAGGCTTTTAGAGACTCTAAGCAATGAAAAGAAGAGGGGGTCCCATCCCCACCCCCACTATCTAAGTCTGAATAAAAACAATGCTAAAATCTAAAAGGAGCACGAAGAAGTTTTAACCATGCTGACTTTGGGGATGATGACAATGTGGATGCTGTGTCGCAAATATCATTGGAGTTTATTTTGGTGCCTCCTTCTTGGAAACACTGAAGCATTCGCTTGGTCTGACTTGGTATGGTCCTGCCCTGGGCTCCCAGGTAGCCTGAGGGGTCAGTGAATTCCATGGCAGGGACTGGGGACCCTCAGGAGGGGAGAAGCAAATCCTTTCCCAAGAGCACCCCATACTACAGGGGGACGCAAGGAGAAAACCCTCACCCAGGATGCTAAAAACAAAAAAAAAATTCCTCCAACCAACAATGTGGCAGCTGCGGTTGCCAGGGAGATGATGAGGAAAGCAGGCAGTGCTGCCTCCCACTTGGCAGAGCCCCTGCCTCCACCCCGGCCCAGGAGGGCATTCTCCTGGTGTCATCCTGGGGGCGAGAGGCCAGGCCGGGAAATAGGAGCCCGAAGATCACATTTCTGCATTGTCACCCATTGTCCCCAGAGCAGAGGGCATGGACCAAACAATGGGCTGATGAACAATAGGGAACAGCAGATGGTCTCTCCCCCAACCTGCTCACCCCCCACCCGAAACCCCACCCCCACTCCCCAGCTGGTGCCGCTGGGCTTGCCAGGCCCGCCTGGGATGTCCGGGTGGGGGGCCCAGGCTCGGCTGGCTGCAGACCCCAGCATTGCACCTGCCCACAGTGGGTTTTTGGAAAGAGGCTCTGACTGGGAGTTAAGACCCCTGCATGATGGAAAATCAAAGGAAGAATAATAACAGCTAACATTCACTTGTGTCTAAAATAAATCTGCTCTTTGTATAAAATCCGAACTCCTAAAAGGCACAGCACAAGCCAACCCCAGCCCACCACTCTCTACGACTCTCCCTAGATGGCTGTCCCAGGGTGGCACCGCCCTTCTTTCTGCCCCGAAATACAGTAAGTCCTTTCCAACCTCTACACCTTTGCAGGTCCTGTTCTCCCACACCTGGAAATGCCTCTCCATGTGGCCAGCTCCTCCTCATCAATCAGGTCCCCCTTCCAATATCACCACTTCAGAGAGACTCTCCGACCATCCTGTCTGAAGTAAAGGGCAACTTGGCCCCTTCAAATGGCGTTTGTCACCAGTTATAATTGTTGATTTGTTTCCTTCTTTATAATCTGCCTCCTCCACTGTGGATAGGCGCCACGAGCACAGGGACTGCGTTTATCTGTTTATCTTCTTCTCTGCTGTCTTCCCTGCACCAAGAACAATGCCAGGCACACAGTAGGTGCTCAGTAAATATTTTAACTTCTGGACAAGCTCTCCACACTTAATCCTCCCAATCCACCCTTCGAGGTTGTTTTTGGCCTTCTTTTATAGAAGGAGGAATGGTGGTTCAGAGAGAGGTTAGGAACTGGGCAAGCCAAGACTGATGGTAACAAGGATATGGAGGGAACTTGGACTCTGCTGGTGTGGATGCAAAATAGTTGAGCCATTTTGCAAAACGTGTGCATATATTTACCATATGACACAGCAATTTCATTCCTAGGCATTCACTCAAGATAAATGAAAACACATGTCCACACAAAAGACTCATGTGTGACTGGTGAAGCAGCTTTATTTGTAATAGCCAAAAACTGGAAGCAACCCAAATGTCTATTAACTGGTGAGTGGACAACATGTGATACCTCTTACCTCTTTACAATGGAATACTATTTAGCAACGAAAAGGAATGAACTACTGATACAAGAAACAACATGGATGAATCTCAAAATGACTATGCATGAAAGAAGCCAGACATGAAAGACATAGACCATACAATTCCATTTATGTGAAATTCTAGGAAGGGCAAAACTATAGTGACAGAAATGGTGGAGAGGATTCACCGCAAAGGTGCAGGAGGGGCAGGAGGGGGTTCCATGAGCTGATGGACATGTTCTATATGATTGCAAGATTGTGATATGATAAGAAATATATATTTAGTTCTCCTCCCAGTTCCTGGTGTAAAAGTTTTTTAAAACCCTTGGAATTTCCTAGGTTACAGGAGGGGGGTAGGCAGCCTCTTATTATTATATTATTCATAACGAGTCCCTTTCAACCACACCTGAGTTTATTCTAATGAGGTGGCTCTTTCAGGATACCGCTGGATGCCAAGAAGACCAATCCTGTGATTAGAAGGGTGGAATTTTCAGCCCCACCCCATGACCGCTGGAGAGAGGAGAGGTGCTGGAGGTTGAATTGATCACCAATGGCCAATGACCTAATCAATCATGCTTACATAATGGAGCTTCTGTAAAAACCCTAAACAACTAATTTCAGATAGCTTCCCAGTCTGTGAAAGTATCCACATGCCACAAGAGTGGCACACCCCAAATTCCACAGGGACAGGAGTTCCAGAGCTTGAGACTCTTCCAGACCTTACCCTATGAACCCGTCCATCCGGCGGTTTATTTGTGTCCTTTATAATATCCTTTATAATGAGCCAGTAAAGTCTAGGCAGGGTGGCTCACGCCTGTTAATTCCAGCACTTTGGGAGACCAAGGCGAGCAGATCACTTGAGGTCAGGAGTTTGAGATCAGCCTGATCAATATGGTGAAACCCCGTCTCTACTAAAAATACAAAAATTAGCCAGACATGGTGGCACACGCTTGTAATTCCAGCTACTCGGGAGGCCAAGGCGGGAGGATGGCTTGGACCCAGGAGGTTGCAGTGAACTGAGATCACACCACTGCCCTCCAGCCTGGGCGACAGAGTGGGACTCCATCTCAAAAATGAAGAAGAAGAAGAAGGAGAAGGAGAAGGAGAAAAGGAGAAGGAGCCAGTAAACTATTGTCCTGAGTTCCGTGAGCCCTTATTGCAAATTATTGAAACTGAGAAAGGGGTGTGGGAACCTCGGATGTGTAGCCAAGTCAGACAGAAGTGTGGGTTACCCAGGGACCCACTGCTTGCGATCAGCATCTGAAGTGGGGCGCAGTCTTGTGGGACCGAGTCTTTAACCTGTGTGGTCTGTGCTAACCCCAAGTAGTTAGTATCAGAATTGAATTAAATTGTAGGACACCCAGTTGGTGTCCACAGAGAATTGGAGAATTGCCTGGCGTGGGGGGTGGCGGAACACACATTTGGTGCCAGAAGTGTTGAGTGTAAAACAGATCCTAGAAATAGTAGACAAAGTTTTCCTTTCATCATGACTGTAGTCGGTTGTGGTAATGAGACTGTATACATTTGTCAAAACTCATCAAATTGTATACTTGAAATTGGCAAATTTTCTTGTCTATAAATTATACCTCAATAAAATGACCAAAAAAGGGAGGGAAGGAGTCCTGAGTTTCAGTTCTAGCTCTGGCATTCTTCCCCTTGAGCAAGCCACTCCCCTCGGCAAAGTTGTGGAGTCAACCTGGGCGCTGAGTCTGGGCCTCCTTGACACTTGGCTCTCGCCAACCTGGTGAGTAAAGCCCATCCAGGAGCATTTGCAACCCAGCCAAACCCATCATTCAGGCTACTCCTGGTACCCCCTCCAGCAACCCCTCAGCCCGCCTGGAGTTGAATGGGGGCCTAGGGGTCCCACTGTCCTGCTCTCTATCCCTTGGGCCTAAAGATGTGTGCACGGGAAGTGCAGTCCAGCTCCAGGAGAAGAACCCAGGGAAGAGGCCCACAAGGCCCTGGAAGCAGCCCAGTGCCATTCAAGCAGGTTGAATTGATCACCAATGGCCAGTGACCTAATCAATCATGCTTACGTAATGGAGCTTCCGTAAAAAGCCTAAACAACTGAGTTCTGATAGCTTCCTGGTCTGTGAAAGTATCCACATGCCACAAGAGTGGCGCACCCCAAACTCCATAGGGACAGGAGTTCCAGAGCTTGGGACTCTTCCAGAATTGGGGGGCCCAGTCCCCAAAGTATAGTCCAGAGAAGGAGGTATGGCTTCCAGGGGGACCTGGGCCATTGGCGTTGCAGACTGCTTGCCCCGTAAGGATGGGACTCGCCGGAGGAACTTCAGATCAGAGCCTTTTAAAGCATATGCAGAGGCCCCAGCTGCTGAGGTCTCACGGCTACAGGCAGTGCTGACAGGTAGTGATTCTGGGCTCAGATCACGAGGAGTTTCAAATGCCAGGCTAAAGAGTCTACTCTTCTGAGGACGTGTGAAGCGCCATTGAAGACTCTGGGAGCAGATCTGTATTTTGGAAAGATTCATTTCACACATTATTGATCATCTACTATGTCAAGGTGCCAGCCACACACAGTAGTGAGAAAGGAGTATTTGGTGGGAGGGGAAAGGGAACACCATTGACTGAGCAGCTGCTCTGTGCCAGGCAGGCTCAGTACTGGGCACTTTAGAGAAATGCTCTTGGTTAACCCTCCCCCATCAACTAGAAGGGAGGCACTCCTCCCCATTTCATAGATGTGGACAGTGAGGCTCAAAGAGGCAAAGTGAGCTGCTCAAGATTACACAGGCAGAAAGGGGTTGAGCTTGATTTGGAACTGGGTCTGGCTCTAAACCCAAGGTCCTTTTTGCTGTCCCCAAGAACGTAACTCTTCCTGCAGTGCAGGCAGGAGTGAGGTGGAGAAGCCTCTGCCCTCCACAGAAGGAGCCCCACAGCCCAGCCAGCTGGAACATATATTGACTGCCTTTTTATTATTATTATTTTATTATTTTTAGAGACAGGGTCTCATTCTGTCACCCAGGCTAAAGTGCAGTGGTGAGATCATAGCTTGACCTCTGGGCTCAAGCAATTCTCCCACTTCAGCCTCCCAAGCAGCAAGGACCATAGGCACTTGCCACTGTACCAGCTAATACCTGCCTTTTTTAGAAGGAATTTAAAACTATGCAAAGCAATTAATTTCAGTGGGATTTGCATCCCAATTCTCAGTGATTTTACCACCCTCACCCTCCTCCAGCCCCTTTTCAGTTCATCATCCTCACAGAAAAGCTAGAAGGGGTTAAGGGAGGGGGATTTTTTCCCCTCCAGGAAGCCTGCTTTTTATATTCCTTGGAAGGGTTGGACTGGAGCCAGCCAGGGAACACCGCTAAAGTTTCTCAGCTGAGCGCCGTGGCTCACACCTGTAATCCCAGCACTTTGGGAGGCTGAGGTGGGCGGATCACTTGAGGTCAGAAGTTCAAGACCAGCCTGGCTAACATGGTGAAACCCCATCTGTACTAAAAATACAAAAATTAGCTGGGCGTGGTGGCGGGCGCCTGTAGTCCCAGCTACTTGGGAGGCTGAGGCAGGAGAATCGCTTGAACCCAGCAGGCGGAGGCTGCAGTGAGCCAAGATCACACCACTGCACCCCAGCCTGGGTGACAGAGCGGCTCTGTCTCAAAAAAAAAAAAAAAAAAAAAGTAAAAAAGAAGTTTCTCTAGGATTTACTCAGGTGGAGACACCAGCCAAGGCATCACGGATTCTTCTCCAAAGACCACAACTGCTGGGTGTATGTCTGTGTGCCCGTGTGTGTCTGTGTTTGTGCGTATGTATGAGTCTGTGTGTCTGTGTGTACCTACATGTCTGTATGTGTATCTGTGTGTCTGTGTATCTGTGTTTGTGTACCAGTGTGACTGTGTGTCTGTGTGTATACCAGTGTGTCTGTGTATCTGTGTGTGTACCTATGTGTCTATGTGTATCTGTGTGTCTGTATGTGTATCTGTGTGTGTGCCTGTGTCTGTGTGTATGTCTGTGTTTCTGTGTGTGTATCCATGTGTGTGTGTGCACCGGTGTGTCTGTGTGTATATCTGTGTGTGTGTGTATATTGGTGTGTCTATGTGTCTGTGTGTGTGTACCTACGTGTCTGTGTATGTGCTGATGTGTCTGTGTGTCTGTGTGTGTACCGGTGTGATTGTGTGTGTGTGTGTCTATGTGTCTGTGTGTATCTGTGTGTCTGTGTGTCTGTGTGTGTAGCTGTGTGTGTGCCTGTGTGTATGTCTGTGTGTCTTTGTGTATGTGTGTGTAGCTGTGTGTGTGCCTGTGTGTATGTCTGTGTGTCTTTGTGTATGTCTAGTGCCTGTGTATCTGTCTGTGTGTGTGTGTACCGGTGTGTATGTGTATCTGTGTGTCTGTGTGTATCTTTGTGTGTGTGTCTGTGTGTGTACCTATGTGTCTGTATATGTATCTGTGTGTCTGCATGTGTGTGAGTGTGCGTGTCTGTATCTGTATCTGTGCGTGTTTCTGTGTGTGTATCTGTGTGTGTGCCTGTGTCTGTGTGTGTCTGTATGTAAGTCTGTGTACCTGTGTGTGTGTGTAACAGTGTGTATGTGTATCTGTGTGTGTGCGCGTACTGGTGTGTCTGTGTACCTATGTGTCTGTATATGTATCTGTGTGTCTGCATGTGTGTATGTGTGTGTGTGTTTAACAGTGTGTATGTGTATCTGTGTGTGTGCGCGTACTGGTGTGTCTGTGTACCTATGTGTCTGTATATGTATCTGTGTGTCTGCATGTGTGTATGTGTGTGTGTGTTTAACAGTGTGTATGTGTATCTGTGTGTGTGCGCGTACTGGTGTGTCTGTGTGTCTGTGTACCTATGTGTCTGTATATGTATCTGTGTGTCTGCATGTGTGTATGTGTGTGTGTGTATATGTGTGTGTCTGTGTACCGGTGTGTCTGTGGGGCTATGTGACCTTCTAGTGGCTTACGGTGAGTGCGGATGCTCTGCATCAGACCAGGGCCCCAGTCCTGTCTGTGCCTCTCACTGGCTGTGGGTTCCCCACCAAGTCACCTAACCCTCAAGCCTCCTTTCCCTCCCCTGTGGAATGGGAATGGTGATGCTTTTGCTGGCTAAGTTGAACTGAGGATTGATTGGACAATGTATTGTGTGCATCATGCCAAATGCAAGCGGAGTGTTCAATATATGTAGGTTTTTGTGTTGTTAGGGCCTTTCCTACTTCTTGCTAATACCCCTTTCATTCACCCATTCCACACGTATTGATGGAACTCCCATTATGTGCCAGGTGTTCCCATTCTGGGCACTCAATATCCTTTCCCAGAGATTATAGAATAGAAACCAGACTCGAGTACACCTAGTTCAAGTCCTTATTCATTCATTCACTCACTATTTATTGTGCCCCTTTCTAGCTATGTCACCTATGCAAGTCATTTTCCTCATGAAGCCTCCATTTCCTAATTTGGACAAAGGACATGGAAATAATACCTGCCTGCCTGCCTTGTTTCCACTGGAAGGATGGACTAAAAACAATAAAGTATAAAAGAATGTTTTCATTTAAAACATTGTAAAATAGTAGTTGTTACTAATGCAAGGGGTTGCAACTACACGTAGGGTATGGTGCTGTATGACTGCAGTCAGAGGAAATCTCAGGCTATAAATGGGAAAGATAGCCAGGCACAGTGGCACATGCCTGTAATCCCAGCATTTTGGGAAGCCAAGGCAGGCAGATCACCTGAGGTCAGGAGTTCAAGACCAGCCTGGCCAACATAGTGAAACCCCGTCTCTACTAAAAATGCAAGAAATTAGCCAGGCGTGGTGGCAAGCGCCTATAATAATAGCTACTCAGGAGGCTGAGGCAGGAGAATCGCTTGAACCCAGGAGGCAGAGGTTGCAGTGAGCCGAGATTGTGCCACTGCACTCCAGCCTGGGCGACAGAGCAAGACACTGTCTCAAAATAAATAAAACAAATAAATGGGAAAGGCGGTGGAAGTTTATAGGTGTCCAGCTGAGCCACAGCACCCGTCTTGCCAGAACTTAGTATGAGGTCCTCACTTTAGCAGGTGCATCCTGACTCCATGCCCACCCTGGCCCAGGGAGCTCCACTTTCTCCGGGCCTCTGTGCTCTTCCTTCCTTGAGACAGTCTCTTCTTGGAGTGCTTCCTGTTCTTGAAACTTTCTAATTGATCAGCCTCGGGCTACATTACACTCCAGAGCGCATCAGTGGCCTCTACCACCAGGATGCAGTCACTTCTCTTCCCCAGCTCCACATTTCTAAATAGTTGTCTCCCCAACCTGTTACCCTCAGGGGTAACCAACAACACAACCCTCTCAACAGAAACTTCAAGAACCAAGGTCACGCATACTCACTTTCAAAAATGTTTTGGGTTTGCCAGGTGTCCCAGCCTGGAATACTCCTCCTCCCTTTGTCTATAAAATGGGGATAATGATAATACCTACCTTGTTGAATTTTTGTGAGAATTCAATTAGAATGTGTAAAGTCCTTAGAATACTGCTTGATGTATAGTCCATGCTCAACAAATGTTAGTTTATGATTCCATCCTGCAGGACCCAAATCAAGAAGTCTCCCCGGCCAGCTGATTTCTCCCTCTGAGCTATTGCAATGCTTGAGTGGGTCTTGACTTTTGCATAACTTCATCCATTTTGTAAACATTCATTGGATTCCCATAGAGATCAATAAAGCAGGGTGCTGGCCCCAAGGAGCTCCAGCCCAATGGGGAAGACAAAGAAGCAGATCACAGAATCCAGGGTAAATAGGGCAGGGATGGAAAGAACACAGGAGACTGGAGAAGCCCAGGGCTTGGCAGGACTTAGTCTAAAAGGCTTCCTAGAAAGACCATTGCCTGAACAGAGTTGTTGTTGTTGTTGTTGTTGTTGTTTTGTTTTGGTTTTTGTTGTTGTTTTTTCAGACAGAGTTTCACTCTTGTCGCCCAGGCTGGAGTGCAATGGTGCGATCTCGGCCCACTGCAACCTCTGCCTCCCGGGTTCAAGCGAGTCTCCTGCCTCAGCTTCTCAAGTAGCTGGGATTACAGGCGCGCACCACCATGCCCAGCTAATTTTGTATTTGTAGTAAAGACGGGGTTTCACCATGTTGGTCAGGCTGTTCTCGAACTCCTGACCTCAGGTGATCCACCCGCCTTAGACTCCCAAAGTGCTGGGATTACAGACATGAACCACCGCGTCCAGCTCCGAACAGAGTTTTGAAGGATGAATAACTGTTAGTCTGGCCAAGAAAGGGAGTAAGGACCCCTTAGACAGAAAGAACAGCATGTCCAAAATCCCGGGGGTGAAGGAGGCCTGAGCCCTTTGAGGAATTTCAGGTCATTTGGGGTGGCCAGAGCGGAAAAAGGTGAGGCTAGAGACAGGCTGGGAAATCATCAGAGACCAGATTTTGAAAGCCCTGTTCAAAAGATAAGGCTTCTTTTTTTTTTTTTTTTTTTTTTTTTGAGACAGAGTCTCACTCTCTTGCCCAGGCTGGAGTGCAGTGGCATGACCTTGGCTCACTGCAACCTCCGCCTCCCAGGTTCAAGTGATTCTCCTGCCTCAGCCTCCCGAGTAGCTGGGACTAAAGGTGTGT
This sequence comes from Pan paniscus, assembly GCF_029289425.2. Lineage (NCBI taxonomy): Eukaryota > Metazoa > Chordata > Mammalia > Primates > Hominidae > Pan > Pan paniscus. Next base: position 206,662,061 of record NC_073249.2, on the reverse strand, counting down.
GCCACCGTGCCCAGCTAATTTTTTGTATTTTTAGTACAGACAGGATTTCACTGTGTTAGCCAGGAGGGTCTCGATGTCCTGACCTCATGATCTGCCCACTTTCCTTCCAAAGTGCTGGGATTACAGGCATGAGCCACCACGCCCGGCCAAAAGGTAAGAATTCTAAATGTAACCTGGTATCCTGGATCAGAGCCTTCAACAGAAAAAAGGACAATATTAGGAAACCTGGTAAAATCTGAATAACATCTGTAATTTAGTTAATAATGTTGTACCAGTGTTCATTTCTTGGTTTTCCCAGCCATACCATGGTTATGTAAGAAGTTAACATCAGGGGAAGTGGGTAAAGATATACGAAGATATTCTGTAATATCTTCGTAACTCTTCTATAAATCTAAAATGATTTCAAAGTTCGAGGCTTTTTTAAAAAGCTAGATTTATCTTGAGGGTAATGGGGAGCCATTGAAGGTTTTATAGCCATGATATAACCAGGTCAGATTTGTGTGCTCTAAAGATTACTCTGGCTAAAGTGAGAGATTGGAGGGGGCAAGCCACAACCCAGAGAGAGAGCTGCCCTGATCCAGAAGGCTGCAAGGATGGGGAGAAGTGAGCAGAGCTGAGAGCTCACTAGAAGGTAGAGTTTAAGAAATTTGGCTTTGATTGGATAAGGAGGTGAAGGAGAGGGCTAAGCCAAAGAAGACACTTGAGTTGCTGGTTTGAGCAACGTAATCACCAGCATTCTTTGATTACAAGTGACAGAAACCCTATCAAACCATAAAGGAAAGGGAAAATTGATTACCCATCCGTCAAGCCCTGTTCTGAAACAAACTGAGAGAAGTCAGAGGTGGAGTTGACTCAGGGGTGATTAGGACCTGAGCCTTAGGCTCCTTCTTCAGGGTGCCCTCTTTCCTTCTTCTTTCTTTTATTTTTATTTTTTGATGGAGTCTCACTCTGTCATCCAGGCTGGAGTACAGTGGCACAATCTCAGCTCACTGCAACCTCCACGTCCCAGGTTCCAGTGATTCTCCTTCCTCAGCCTCCCGAGTAGCTGGGATCACAGGCACCTGCCACCATGCCTGGCTAATTTTTGTGTTTTTAGCAGAGATAGGGTTTTGCCATGTTACCCAGGCTGGTCTCCAACTCCTGGCCTCAAGTAATCCACCTACCTCAGCCTCCCCAAAGTACAGGGATTACAGGCATGAGCCACGGTGCCCGGCTCCCTCTCTCCTCTTAATATTTTAGTGTCATTCTCTCTGTCTAACTGCAAAAAGCTCAGTACTCTTGTCTTTAAAGCCTTATAATCACCCAGGAAAACACATTTTCCTATCAGCTCCAGCTAGAAAAATCCCAAGGAAGACCTCTCATTGGTCAGGGTTGGTCATGTGTCCCTCTCTATACCTGGCCCTGTGTCATGGCCTGGGGAACTATGATTGGCCCAATTTGGATGTTTTCCACCCCATGGCCAGAGGGTAGAATGCTGATGTGCAGGTCCCATTAGAACTAGAATGGGAGAGTAGCAAGTGCCAAGAAAGGGGGTGCTGGTCCCAAAGAAAGAGGGAAAGAAAAGTGCAACTGACAGGCAAAAGATATGATGTCATTTCCAGGAGATAGAAGAGCAGGGGAGAGGCAAGTGAAGGAGATGGAGCAAAAGAAATTGGGTTTAGCTCTGGAGCTGGGGAATTTCAGGTGCTTGGAGGACATCAAGTGGAGAAGCCCCACAGGCTCAGGTGGAGTCCTCTGTGTGAACTCCATTAGGCTGCCTGTGACCTTGGAACAGTAAACATCCTTCTCCTGAAGCCCCCAGGGCTTCTGGGGCCAATGCTTTTGTCATTGGCTGGGCCTCCCTGGCCCTCCCTGGCACACTAACTCGTCACTGCCCACTCACAGTAGAGCTACATGCTTTGTGAGGCTCTGACCCTCCCCAGAGGAGGAGAAGGGAGACAGGATATTGGGCTGCCTGTGGAGAGTTTTGTCTCCTTCCTCACCCCAGACCTGGCCTTCATGGAAAGCTCACTCAGGCCTTTCTCACTCTTCTTCTCTCCCCAGAGGTTGAGATCGGGAACCACACTCCTTATTAGGAGGGAGTTGGAGATGGGAGTATGAGGGCAGGGTCAGAGCTTGAAGAGATGAAGGTTGAGTGTGGGAAAGTTTACGTTGTTGGGGGGAAGATGTGCAGGTCAGTGTAAATCATTGCCCCGAAAATATTTCCCACTATGATAAAGCAAAAGATCTTGTGCTCTGGTGTCAGAAGCCTGGCTTTAAAGCTCACCCTGTCATTTGCTGACCATGTGACCTTGGGCAAGGCATTGAAACTCTCTTAATCTCACTTTTGTCATTTGCAATATGAGGATAGTAATCCTACTTCATGGAGTGTTTGGAAGATTTTAACTTCACTTACTTGATTAGTTCATATATATACTACATTTAGCATAGTGCTTGCAACAAAGTGAGCACTGGATAAAGGATAACTAACTATCCTCTTTGGCTTCAGTTGTGCAACTTTCTGGGATTTTGAAAGAATGGGTAGATGGTTGCATGGATACATGGGTGGACAAATGAATGGATGATGGATAGATGGGTGGTTGCATATATGGATAATTATACAGATGGATAGTTGAATGGATATCTGGTGGGACACAAATATGAATGGATGGATGGATGGATGGATGGATGGATGGATGGATGGATAGATCAATTGACTGATGTATCAATTGATGGACTAATGATTGGTTGGACAGATATATAGATGGATAGATGGTTGGACGGATAGATGGATGGATGGATCATGGATTGCATTATGGTTTGAGTGTGTCTTCCAAAGCTCATGTGTTGGAAACTTAATCCCCAATGCAACAGTGTTGAGACGTGGGACCTTTAAGAGGTGATTAGGTCCTGAGGGCTCTGCCCTAACGAATAAATTAATGTTATTATTGTGGGAGTGGATTTTTTTTTTTTTTTGAGACGGAGTCTCGCTCTGTCACCCAGGCTGGAGTGCAGTGGCGCAATCTCGGCTCACTGCAAGCTCCGCCTCCCAGGTTCACGCTATTCTCCTGCCTTAGCCTCCTGAGTAGCTGGGACTACAGGCGCGTACCACCACACCCGGCTAATTTTTTATATTTTTCGTAGAGACGGGGTTTCAGCGTGTTAACCAGGATGGTCTCGATCTCCTGACCTTGTGATCTGCCCGCCTCGGCCTCCCAGAGTGCTGGGATTACAGGCGTGAGCCACTGCGCCCGGCCAGGAGTGGATTTATTATCACAAGAGTAGGTTTGTAATAAAAATGAATTTGGGCCCCTCTCATGCTCACACTGTCTCACCAAGTGATGCCTTTCACCATATTATGAAACAGCAAGAAGGCGCTCAATGTGGCCCCTCAATCTTGAACTTTCCAGCCTCCAGAACCTTGAGCCAAATAAATTTCTGTTCACTATAAATTACCTATTCTCAGGTATTCTGTTGTAGCAGCACAAAACAGACTAAGACAGGTGGTTGGATAGACATGGGTTTGTTGGTTGGATAAATGATTGAATGGATGGATGATTGTTGTTGGATGGATGGATAGGTGGATGGATGAGACAGTGAGATATGTAATACATAGTCCCTGTCCTCACTGAGTTCACAGTTCAAGGGAGAACCAAGATACTGAAAAGGATTATTACAACAGAGAGAGGTAGAAAATCCAGCTAGAGGAGGCCAGAGGGTAGGGGCAAGCAGGAGTTAGCTTGTCAGAAGAGGAGAAGAGATAATGAAGGTAGTTCCTGCCCTCAAGGAGTTCATGATCTAATTAAATACTTAGCCACTTCAGATTTCTTTTGAAACCGAGTCAGGTATAAATAAATCTGTAAACAGAACAGTTAAGCAAGCAAGGTGTTCTTCAAAAGGCAGTGAACTCAGATGTATAATAACTCCTGATTCAAAATATCATTTTCTCCCTGGAACAACCTCAGAGTTAATTTCCCAAATTTGCCAGAACACACACATTTCTTTGTCTCTGCTGCTCAGCCTTACCTCCTCCCTAGCCTGCCTATGCCACTGTGATAGAAAAATAAGTGCACGAACCCATCTCCACTGTGAACACCCACAGCTGGTGAGTTACAAGGTGAGACAAGCCCAATCATCTCTGTTAGAGCTCTGCTCCCCTCCCACAAACAGGCCATCAGAAGCCAGGGACTAAATGTCCACAAACTTGTACAGCATTTGCCTACCTATAACTGGTTTAGGTTTTAGTCTTAAATGGGATAAAATTCATGATATGAAATTTGAAAAACACCTACCCAAGAGTCATTGAATGAACCGCAGACTTGGCCCTGGCCCCAGCTCTGCCACTGGTCATTGTGCAGTCTGGGGAAAAGAGGACTCTTAGGGCCTCAGCTCCCTATCAGTCAAACAAACGGATAGGTTGGGATGATCTCTGAGCTGTCTCTTAATTCCGATATTCAGCATCATACATATTTTTATTTGTAGGTTAAAAATGAAGGGATTGCAAGGATGTCCCAAAGATTGCATGACTTGAAGCAAGCTCCTTCCACTCTCTCAGCCTCTATTTACTATCTGACACAGGATAGTGGTCATGCCAACCTCACAGCCTTGTGGTGGAGTTCAAATGAGGCTATGCCTGTGAAGATGCTTAACAGTCAATAGCGCTCCAAACCAGTGAATAAGGGGATGGCTTTCTGGACATTCTGAATAAGGAAGGAAGAAGCAAAAGTGCTATGGGGCATCCACGTGTATGTGAGCTCCACACTGGATCTGGAAGGCCACTGCCCAGCTTTGGGTGGGGAACTAAGGCCCAGAGAAGTACAGAGACCCCTCCCAAATCAATGGGAGCATTAGGACTGGAACCCAGGTCCCATCACAACCAGTGCACCACTTGCCACAGTCCAGGCCTGACCAGAACCTTGGTCCTGCTGGGGTCTCAGCTCTTCCAAGATCTTAGATGTCAGAGTAAAGTGAGATCAGATTCCAAATCTCTTCTCCCAGCAGTTTTTGCAGCTGCACCATCCACATGTGAGGAGGCACACAGGCGGAGACACCCACCCTGGCAGCAGTGACAATGGTGTTATGTCGGCAGCTGGGAAGTGGGTGGCCAAGGGAGGTGTTGTTTTCCACTGTGAGATGCTGGCACACTGGGAGGCTCATCAAGACTGCTGCTGCTGCTGCTGCTGCTGCTGCTACTATCATGGCTGCTGCACAATGGGGAGGGAGGGGGATGTGAGGCCTCAGAGCAAATGGCAATGGGACCGAAGTCTACAGGCAAGAAGGGGTTACTTACTGCCCTTTGATAACTGCCTGCCATTGGCCAGGCTCCAGATGGTGGCTCACAGCTGGGGTTCTGGAGTCAGGTGCCCTGCATTCAAATCCAAGTTCTGCCACTTACTACCTGTGTGGCTGCAAGCAGGGATTTAATCTCTTTACTCTAGTTTCCATGTATATAAAAATGGTTTAATCATAGAGTCCCCTTCAAAGGGATGTTGGGAGGATCACATGAGATAGAGTGGGCAAAGGGCTGTCAGATTCTTAGGTCAGATTCCTAAGAAACAGCTTCTAAGATGAACATTTGCATGCAAGAGGCTTGTCGGGGAGGGCTCTTGAGAAAGCACCTGATGAGGTGAAGGAAGGAGGACTGCGCAGAAGGAGACACTGAATGATCTGCAGCAGCCACAAACTGCTGGATTCCCCTTCAAATTCTCCTGAACTGAGGCCATGGGGCTACACCCAGAGAAAGGGTGTGGCCTTGACTTAGGCCAAAGGCAATTCCAGGGAAGCACTCAGCAGCGTGCTTTCAGCAGATAACACTCTTGGAAACTGGGGGATGAATGCCCCAGTCCTGAAGGGGGACTTCAGCAGTGCATGGCATCATCCACCAATAGGGCTTAGGACTCAATAAATATTAGCTGTTAGTCTTCATCATCATTGCCACCATCACCACCACCATCATCATCATCACCACCACCAACATCATCACCACCATCACCATCATCATCATTACCACCACCATCACCATCACCACCATCATCACCAACATTATTATCACCACCATCACCATCATCAGCATTACTGCTACAATCACCTTCATAGCCACCACCACCATCACCATCATCACCATCACCACTACCATCATCATCATTACCATCATTATCACCATCATCACCATCACCTCTACCATCATCATCATTACCATCAATATCACCATCATCACCATCACCACCACCAGCCTCATCACCATTACCACCACCAGCATCATCACCACCACCACCAACAACAACAATAACAACAGCATCATCACCACCACTACCACCAACAGCATCATCACCACCACCACCACCACCAACAGCATCATCACCACCAACAACAACAGCATCATCACTGCTACCAACAACAACAACAACAACAGCATCATCACCATCACCACCACCACCACTACCACCAACAGCATCATCACCAACATCACCACCACCACCACTACCACCAATAACATCATCACCAACATCACCACCACCACCACTACCACTAACAGCATCATCACCAACATCATCATCACCACCATCAGCAGCAGCAGCATCACCATTACTATCACCATCATAACCACCACCACCATCATCATCACGACCACCACCATCACTACTATCATCATCATTATCACCATCACCACCATCACCACCACCACCATCATCATCACCACCACCATCACCACCATCAACAACATCGTCACCATCATCAGCATCACTGCTATCACCATCATAGCCACCACCACCACCACTACTATCATTATCATCATTGCCATAATTATCACCACCATCACCATCACCCATCACCACCATCATCACCACTACTACCAATATTATCATCACCACCACCATCATTATCACCACCATCATCACCACCATCACCACCATCATCACCACCATCACCATCATCATCATCACCACCACCATCACCATAAGCACCAACAACAGCATCATCACCAACATCATCATCACCACCATCACCATCATCAGCATCACCATTTCTGTCACCATCATAACCACCATCACCATAATCACCACCACCACTACCATAATCATCATAATTACCATCATTATCACCATCACCACCACCACCATTATCACCACCACCATCACGATCACCACCACCATCATCATCATCATCATCATCATCTTGTTTAGCCCCAAAACCACCTTGGAAAGTGGATGCTGTTAATGCCATTTTGCAAATACAGAAACTAGGACAGAGAGAGGTTAATTGACTTGCCCAAGGATGCACAGTTGTGCATGGTAGAGCCAACACTGGGATACCAGATCTGTCTGTCTTCATTCCAGTGCTCATGCCTCTTCATTACAAGGTGAAATTCTGTCCATCTCAATCACCTTTCCTTCCAGAACTGGATAGATGGCCACCCACCCACTCCATGGACAGGAGCTCACTCCCACTCCAGCAACCAGCTCCAACACTGAGAGTCTCTGTTATGGAGTCATGAAAAGTCTGTTTCTCCAAAGCTTTTACCCATTGAAGGCCTAGATCTATGCTAAAGAAATCTAGCTCCCCCTCACACATTTCAACCATGACTATGTCCACCTCCAGGGCAAGAGAATAATGGGGTTCCAAGGGATGGGCCTTAAAATATCTGAGTGTCACATAAACATCCAAAGCCCTGAAATGCTCTTGGCCAGACACCTTCCTGGAGAGCTGCTGCTCTAAGCCCTTGATGAACCCATGGCGACAAGATGAAATCTAAACCCACCCACTTAGCTAACCCCACCACTGCCCTATCTCACCTCCCATCCTGGGCCTCACTGGCATGTTTCAATCCCTTCACATACCCTGACTGCTCTCACTCTGCACCTCTGAAGAGACCCTCCTCTCTTCTGGGTGCTCCCTTCTTCTATCTCCTCTCCTGGTTTCCCCCGACTCACTCCTTGTGTCCCAGCTTAGACATCAGCTTCCCCAGGAAGCCTTCTCTACCCTCCAAAGCCCAGTCCAGGGGCCTCTCCTTAGAGTCCTCTGTACCCAGCACTTGTGCCTCCCCCACCACACTGAGAGCTTCGTGAAGGCAGAGACTGTGTCCTCACTGCACTTGGCACAGCATCGGGCATGCAGCCTGTGATTAATAAAGTGAACAAATGAATGAATCACTGAATGAGCGGATGATGGAGCGATGAAAGAAGGAGAGGCATTTGGTTTGATTTACCCTAGTCCCCTAGAGATTATCCAAAAAAGAGAGAGTCCTTGACCTCAAGTCTGGATACTTCCGCTTGTCCTGGTCCCTTTCTGCCCTACCTCACTCCCCAATCTGACATCTAGGGGCCCTCCCCCAACCCAACCCAGTGAGAACTGAATCTGCTCTTAGACAGGGATGTTGCAATTGTTCTAAAAGCATAGCCTCTAAGGGTCCTTAAAAGCTTGTCGAGGCCAGAGGAGAAAACTGGCCTCAGAGAAGACCCAGAGAGGGTGCAGGAGCTACACAAGATCACACAGCAAGCTATTAGCCAAGCTTGACTGGCTGCTCAGTCAACCATCCCTCCCCGATCCCAGTGAATCCAACTGGCTCTTTTTCACAGTTGTACTGGAATGGCAGCCCCGTTGGCCTCTGTGGGAGCAGCAAGTGGACGATACACCTCTTCTCCCTGTCCTGCCCATCAAGAGGACACTTGGAAGTTCTCGGGGAGCTCTAGATCCCTCTGTCTCCCCACTTCCCTCCTCCCTCCTCTCGTCACCTCCTTTCCTCTTGCCTTGCCTCTCTGGCCGCCAAGCTCTGCAGGGGTGGCAAGCGTAGGAGCCTGGCACCAGGGAGGCTGCAGGTTGGAAATAAATTCTAATCAAACACAGAATCATTCCATCTTCTCCCTCTGCTCCAAGGACAGCATTTTTGCCAGGTATTACTCATATGTGTGGAGAGAAATCTTCTGAGACTTCTCAGAGCCAGAGGGGAACTTGCAGGGTTGGGAGGATAAAAATCTCTTTTTCCCCCAGGCTGGTTTTTGCTTTTATTATCTTCTCTCTCTGCCTCTCATTACGGCAGGACTTTGAGGAGATAGATTTCATTTGGCCCTTCTCTCCTCATCTTAAAGGCACAGGAGCTTTGGGTGCTGACGGCTGGCAGGTGCCCAAAAGCAGGGGCCAGCCAAGGGTCTAGAGAGTGGAGGAGGGGATGTCATGGGGGCCGGCCTTGAATGTCACAGGGGAAGGGATGGATTCTCATAACCATTCAGCACAGGGGCCACTAGCAAGAAAGCCACTAGGAAAGGGACGAGCTTTCCCAGAAGCAGGGATCAAAGGAGCTCAGGGCAACTATGTTATTTTTAAGGACCTTAATATCTCTCTATCCTTCATCACACAAACCCGCCTCAATCCAATCTCTATCCCCAAAATGGATCCAAAATTCAATCACCTCTCTCTCCTCATAGCCACCACATCCATTCTAGTGGTCATTATCTCTTTAGACCACTGTAACGTGCCCCCCAAAATGTGGGCCCCCTCGATTCCAGCCTCTTCCACTCCCACAGTCCCTCATCCACCCAGCAGCACAAGTGAGCTTTCAAAAGCTTAAATCCTGCCACATCCCTGCCCTGCTTAGAACTCTTCCCACTGCAAGCAGAATCAGATCCAATGCCGCCCCACCCCATGGCTGGTGAGGTGCAACCCCCTGTAGCTCCTGCTGCCTGGCCGGCTTCATCTCCTCTTCTCCCCCGCGTCTCCCACCTCTGTGCCCCAGCCACCTGCCCTTCTTCCTGTCCCTGGAACTTGCCCAACTATAGCTTCCAGGCTCTTGTTGCAAATGCCACATCCTCCAAGGGGCTTTCCCCACCCACCCAAGCTAAAGCAACACCCCAACCCTGTCACTCTGGGCCACGTTGACTACTGCGTCAGCACAGCTAACACAGTGCAACTAACTAAGCTGGTATGACGGCTCCCGAAATACCCTTCCCAGGATGGTGCTGGGGTGGTGTGGGGAGCAAGAGACATCTTGCATGCGACTCGGAAGGTGGGAGTGAAGCAGCAGCAGCTATGTGTTTTGAATATGCTCTGAAGGTCGGGGCAGGGTGCACCATTGTCACTGTCATGGCCCATCTTTTGACGAGGGGCAGCTCTTGGGACGGCAGGAGCTCCACTCCACCAGACCTCCCCCTTCCACCTCTCCAAGTCCTGGGCCAAGTGTGTGTGTGGCTCCACGGTGAAGGGTGCCAGCCCCTGTGGCAGCTCACCCCAGCGGCATCGACGTTGGAGGTCACCAGAGACAGACACGGGTTCCAGTTTGTCCTCATGCTGGCTCCATCCAGCTGTCCCTCCTGAAGGCCAGTTGGCTGACCTACAGTAACTCAGGCCTAACCCCAGGTGCAGAGACAGCGGCCTGCACAGACTGCCCATATGTTCCCACTGCTGAACAAGGTCTAACCCCTATAATAAAGCCCCGGTTCTTCACCATCAATAGCAGTGTGGCCTCTCCTGCTGAAGCCCAATGGATTAGTCTCGGGCTTAGCCCTCGCTGGTACCCAGCCTTCTTAGTACTGGCTCATGCCATTTCTCACCACGTGACATGGGAAGAGCCTCGATGGCAAGGATCCTGTCTGTCTTTTCTCAGCAGCACCCCCAGAACGCAAAGCGGAATCTGGTATCCAGCAGGTGCCCAGGGCTGACTAGTATGATTAGCTGGCAGGATTTGGTGACAAAGAAGTCACTGGAGATAGAAAAAGATGACCAATCAACACATACTGTGTACATACCTAGTATATGGGCAGCACCAAAGAGACCCTTTCCTGCTGCCTCAAACTGCATCCTCCCCATAGCTGTCCCCAGCCCCAAGAGCACCGCCTCCTTCTCACTTCCCACCTCCTCCAAAGAATGGCCAAGGCCCCCATCTCCTTCTAATCCCTACATTCTGGTTTCTGCCTCATGGTCACAGAGGAGGCCATGTTGAGGTCGCCAATGCCCAGCCGGCCCCCAGCCCTGGGTCTCCTCGGACTCTGCTGATCCCTGCCTTTTCTGAAGCTCTCTCCTCCCACCCAGTGCTCCTCCCATCTCTCAGAACGCACCTCCTCTGGCCTCCCCATCTTTAACTGCTTGTTCCCAGGGTTTCTCCCCCGCAATCCCATCCTCTCTGCTTCTCTTCCTCTCACTTCTCCCTATATATTCCCCATTCCCCACCCTCAGCCCAGGCAACAACACCCACCCCCATCATTTGACCCATTGCCTACAAATTTAGAATCTCAGATCTATCTCCAGTCCCAACAACTCTCCTGATTCCCTCATTTCCAACAGTCTGAGAGAGTTGTGACATTCTGACACCTTTTAGACACAGAAGCATCAAGGTGGGTGTGCCCAATTGTAAGTTTATGCCTTTTATTATCAAGGACCACTTTCAACCCCATTGCTGAGCCTCAGCCTATTGCATCATGTGAGCAGACCCGTGGGAAGGGCAGGAGAGTGCCTGAGACCACTCGTCAGAGACTCTTCCAAAGCTCAGCACCAGTCACACACAATACCCTGTTTCACATGCAGGGCTCAGCACATGGTAAGACTTAACACAGGTTTGCTGAGTACATGCATGAATGAATTTGTGTATGAGGGATGAGGTCTCTCCAGAGGGATCTCACGGAAGGAGAACCATCTTTTTTGCAGATTCAAAATCAAAGGAAGGAGGTTGGGGTATGTGGTGGGAGGTCAAAGCACTCTTGCTCTGCAGGCAAGGATCACAGAGGTCCAAGCAGTGGAAGACAAGGATCCCCAGGGAAGGAAGTAAGGGGGAGCACCCAGCAATGGTGCCAGAGATCCCAGGGGACATTGGCATGGGAGAAATCTTGTAAGACTTCCTGCAAGGCCCTACATAATCAAGCCCAGGAGAGGACAATCAGATGCCAATCAGTCTTAGGCCACTCTATGGTGATGCCACATCCCTGGAAACTGGTCACAGCCAGCCCAGTCTACAGCCCTAGAGAACCCAGCCTGCTCCAAAAGCCCCCTGCATCCCCAGCCATCTGGATCTCTGCCTCTGCAGAAGGAGCATCTGCCCAGCATGTAAAGCTTCTGGGATGACTCTCACACTAACATGGTGCTTAACAGTTTGCAAAGACCCTTTACACATTGTCCAGTAACCCTCCCCACCGCCCTGCCAGGTAGGTACAGTATTACTAGCTCAGAGGCTCGGAGATGGTAAGTGACTTGTCCGTGGGCATAAAGCTATCAAGAGGTTTGGTGAGATTTCAACCCAGGCCTGTCTGACTGGGATCTCACTTCTCCACTCCAGCATGCTGTCTTTTGAAGAAAGTTAAAGCCTAGACCTGGTTGAAATTCATAGTTAAAGGTGCGCATTATGTGTTCGATAATGCAGTCAATGCACATAGTCAATGCTCAAAATACTTAAAAATTGCACACCAACAGTGCTGGGTAGTGCACAATGTTCAGAGTAGGTGGTTTCATTATGCACAGTAAATACACTTACTAGGTACATGGCAATGATGGTGCTGGGAGGTGGACGCACGCCAGGGACAAGGCTGAGGCTCTCAGGCCAGTTTTGCCAATGACTGCACTTGATCATGGCCCCATCATGGGTCAAAGAAATCCCCCTGGTGATAATAATGGTGACAATGGGTCCCCCTCCAGCAGCCTCCTCTGAGGCTCCAACTGGGTGTCAGGCCCCTCTTCTCTGCACCCACAGCACCCTGAACTTGCCCTGTTGCCTCACTGTCTGTTTATCTGTCTGCCTCTCACATGAGAAAAGATTTTAAACCAGACAGTCTAGCTTTACAGTCTGATTATTTATCCACCATTATACTGTTTCACAATGGATGCACAGATAGAATGGATGGTTCGGTGGTGTCTCAGTTTGTTTTTGCTGCTATAACAGAACACCTGAGACTGGGTAATTTATGAAGCACAGAGATTTATTTCTTACAGTTCTGGAGTCTGGGAAGTCCAAGGTTTGAGAGGCTGGCATCTGGCAGGGGCCTTCTTGCTGCACCATCATCCCATGGCACAAGAGGGGGCCAAACTCACTTTTATTACAAACTCACTCCCTTGATAATGGCATTAGTCCATTCATGAGGGCAGAACCCTTGTGACTTAATCACCTCTTAAAGGTCCCACCTCTCAATACTGTTGCATTTGGGATTACTTTTCCAACACATGAGCTTTAGGGGACATATTCAAACCATAGCAGATGGAGTAAGTGGATGGATAGATGGATAGATGGACAGATGGATGGATGGACAGATGGATAGATGGATGGATGGATGGATGGATGGATGGATGGATGGATGGATGGATGAATGGATGGATGGATGGATGGATGGATGGATGGATGGATGGATAAGTGGGTGGATAAATGGATGGATGGATGGATGGATGGATGGATGAAAAATAGGGGATGGAAAGGTAAGAGACAGTAAGCTCTTGACAATGATGGTTGGTATGGTAATTTAAACCCATATCCCAAGAAGGTTCAGGAAAAAAATTAAGTCAAGATCTAACATAGACCCCTAGCCCAGAAACCACCATCCCAAAAGCCTAGAACTCATGAAACTCTCAGTAAAAATGTCTGAAAAGATCTATTGGTCTTTGCTCCTTAAAGGTGAAGACCATCCTCCAGCATCCTACTGTCCTTGCCGTGACACGCACACACTGCCCAGGATACAGTTGCACACGTTGGTCAGAACTAACAAAATTCTCATCAGATGGGATGAGAAGTTATTGAACACCTACTGTGTGCTTGGCACAATTGTTTGCTGAGCAACTGGCTGGCTGGCTGGCTTTCTCTGGCAGGCTGCCAGCCTGGCCAGCTGACTGGCAGGGCCCATATCAGCTCACACAGCAGCTGGCATTTCCTTCACTGTAAATGCCCTTGTCTCACTGGATAGAGGGAGAGTGTGATGATGACAGGGCTGGTCAGAATGATTTAGTTTCATTTCTGATGTGCCCTGCCTGGGGAATTCTCATTGTCATCAGGTGGTGACAGTTTATGGCTATGGGTATTTAAACGGCTTGGTTATTCGTTTCAATAGGCATCATATAAAATTATTAAACAGGCAGAGAAGAGATGGGAGGCATAGCCTGATCTGTTTGGAGAAAGATTACCTGGGAGCTGACCTTCCAGGTAAAGAAATATTGACACGGGTGTGTTTTCAGAGTGTCCCAGGTGTTAATTATGGAGGGGACACCCTGCAGTCACCCCCTTGTGTCCAAAAGGAAAGTGCTGCTGCGTTTATCTCCAGTTGTTTGGGGGGAAATAAAGTTTATTCTTTCACGATCATAAAAGTAAAACATCCCCATCGTAAAATATTTAGAGAATTCGGGGAAGTGGAAAAAAAGAAAGTAAAAAACATCCATTAACCCTCATCCCAAAGAAAACATTCTCCTCCATCTTTTTATTTTTTCTTATTCAGGCTTGACATAGCTGAGATGACAATAACGACTAATAATAGTAACTAAACCTTAACAATATATGCGAGGCATTGTTTTAAGTGTTTTCCAAGTATTAACTCATTTAATTCTCCCAATGGCTCTCTGAGGCAGGACTATTATTTTGTCTATTTTACAGATGAGGAAACTGAGGCACAGAGAGGTTAGCTTGCCTGAGTTCACAGCCAGTAAGTGGCAGAGTTGGGATTCAAATCATTCTATGACACTGTCTCTCCTACCACGCACACTATTTATATTTTCCTTTTTGCCTTAAGCTTCATGCAGACACATGTGCACTTTCCCTTGTCCTTGCATGAGCTGCAGAAACATTATTATTTGGGCAACTCTTGTTGCCCAAGCTGGAGTGCAATGGCATGACCTCGGCTGACTGCAACCTCTGCCTCCTGGGTTCAAGTGATTCTCCTGCCTCAGCCTCCCCAGTAGCTGGGATTACAGGCGCCTGCCGCCATGCCTGGCCAATTTTTTGCATTTTTAGTAGAGATGGGGTTTCACCATGTTGGCCAGGCTGGTCTCGATCTCCTGACCTCAGGTGTTCCACCCGCCTCAGCCTCCCAAAGTGCTGGGATTACAGGCGTGAGCCACCGTGCCTGGCAGATACATTATTATTAATGGCCATCAAATATTGCAAGTTTCTGGACTACAATTTACTTAGTCATTCCTCTGTTTGGGATTTTTTTTTTCCTGAATTTTCAGTATTCTGTACCATCAATAGCATAGCGGTGAACAAAGCTTCACAGAAGAAAACCATGGCCTCCTACAGTTTCCCCTCCCGAGAACATGCCCACCCCATCACCACCACATAAGGCTGGCCCCAGCTCCCTACTAGGCCTTGAAAGCAACAAGTCCTGGCCCCCTACTCTTCACTGGCCCCCAGACGGGATCGGAACTCTGAGGCAACTCCCACTGTGGACCAGTTATCTCTCAAATGCATCCAGGCCTGCTCAGGCAAGACCATGTGGGCATCACCCCTGTCCCACCAGCCACCTGGCACTGCACCTCATTTCTTCCAGCCTCAGGTTCTTCCCTTTAAAATGAAAACACCAATTGAAACCCTACCTACCTTAAACGATGAGTTTTCTGTGAGGCTCAGATGACACCATTGGGTAAAAAAGGCTTTTGAAACTGGAAAAGAGCTCTATTTATGCTAGACTTTGTTATTATCATAACATTAATTCACTAACATTCCCTGAGGAGCTGCTGTGTGCCAGGCATTTGTGCAAATCCCTGGGGATATGGAGACCAAGGAGGAAGCTCCAGCACCTGCCCAAGAGGGAACATGGTCTGACGGAGGAGGCCCGATCAGCAATGACACATGGGCCTTGGACAGAAGGAAGCATCAGCATTGCAGGAGCCTAAGTGAGGGAGCTCATTCAGTTCAGGTGGAAGGGTGTCAGGGAAGGCTTCCTGGAGACGGTGACATCTCAGCTTAAACCTGGAGGATTTAGCTAAATGGAAAGGGTAAGAGGCTAAAAGAAGAGCATGTGCAAAAGTGCAGAGGCATAACAAGTATGGCACTCTGGAAACAACAGCGTGGCCAGGGCATTGAAGCGGGCTTATGGAGAAGTGGAGGAAGATGAGGCTTGCGGTGTAGACCACACGCCATCTGCTCTTTTACCTGCCAGTGATCCCCAGAACTGTTTAGAGAATGGGAAAGGTGCTGCACAACCCATCCCCCAGAAAAACAGCATCCCCGGGCACACCTGTGGGTGACAGGGCAGCATGGCCCACTGTAGAGCCTAAGGGTGGGGCAGCATAACGGGAAGGAGCCCACCGAGACAGTCAGGACCCTGCTTCATAGAGCAGGGCAGAGCAGTCATTAGAGACCTTCCCCTTCCTTCTGCGCCCCTGATATTAGAGGAAGGCTCCCCCTTCCTCTAATATCAACTCCACAGCAGCGCCTCCCCAAGGACTGCTCCAAAGGTCAGACTTGAGGATGGAGCCCCAGGAGGCTCAGGGAAAGAATCTGCTATTTATTGAGCACCTACTAGGTGCTGGGTAATAGATCATTTTACCACCTTTCCAGCACTCCTCTGAGGCCTTGATTCGTGGCCCCATTTCACAGATGAGGGTCAGAGAAGTAAAGGAATCGTGCGCTGAGCATTCAGGTTAACGTAGCCATCAGAGAGACCAGGCTGAATCACTGGTCTGCAGCTTCCCCGTTGGTGCCCTTGAACGAAATTACCGCTTCTCTAGACCTCAATGGGGTAACAACAGTGCTGCTGCTTCTGCGGGCTGCTATGGGGCTTCACCGAGATGGGGACTCAGAGCATGACGCATGCGCATTCGGACCACGCAGCGGCTGCAACGATAGACCACGCCCACCTCTCCCATGTGCCCTGCAGAGTCCCACTTTCCTGAGGTCAAGACCAGGATTGAGTTAAATCTGAAATCTCTCCGCATTCATCCAGGGAGTGGACCAGTCCAGTCCGAGGCGCTAGTCACGTTGTTGTGCCGTCTTAACTCCCCAGTTTGGTCGCTTCAAAATGCTAATGCTTTCCACCTCAGCTAGGATTGCAGGGAAACCCAGGGCCCGCCCACCCCCCGCCCTCTGACCATCTCAGAAATGCCCAGACACACATCAGCTTCTCTCTGCCAGTGATAGGAACACAGCCAGGTTCCAGTGGACCAAAGAAACTCTCCAGGAGCTTTCCCAAGACCTCCTCCCGAAAGCAAGGGGAGACGGCCCTGCTGCATGACTCCAGTCAAGACCCTCAAACTTTCTGTGCCCTAGTTTCTTCACAACTCCAGGAGATTGGTGGGCCCACTGAAGTCCATGGAGGGTTTATTTATTTCCTTCTTGACAAATATTTATTTAGACACTGTTCTAGAGAGAGTAGCAGACAAGGCATTGCCCTCAGGAAGCTTCTGGCCTTTTGTGCCTGTTTCCCTGCCTGTTAAATGGAGATTATAATAGTGCCTACCTCATACAGTTGTTGTGAAGATTAAATAAATTAATATGTATAAGAGCTTAGTGCAGCGCTGGGCGTGGTGGCTCACACCTGTGACCCCAGCACTTGTGGGAGGTCATGGCAAGAGGACTGATTGAGTCCAGGAGTTGGAGACCAGGGTGGGCAACATAGTGAGACCCCCATCTCCACATAAAAATTTTAAAAATTAACTAGGTGTGGTGGTGTGCACTGTAGTCCCAGCTACCTGGGAGGCTGAAGTGGAAGGATGGCTTGAGCCTAGGAAGTTGAGGCTGCAGTGAACTGTGATCACGCCAGTACACTCCAGCCTGGACAACACAGCGAGACCGTGTCTCTCAAAACAAAAAATAAAAACAAACAAAAAAAAGAGCTTAGTGCAGGGCCTGGCACTTCATAAGTGCCCACAGAGACTTGGTAGTGGTGTAGTAGTAGCATTCCTCAGTGGGCTATAAGGACTTGATGAGATAATACACATAAAGAATTTAGGGTTGTAACTGGCAGACAGTACTCATGAAATATATGGCAGTGATTTCCTTAAATGCTGTTAGCTGTTACATCAGCCCATTTTAGAGAGAAGGGAACTGAGGCATGAGAACTTAAGTGACTTGCCCTAAATCTCACTTTAAAGGCTCTTAAGCAGGCTCTAAACTAGTATTTCCTAACCTCAGCACATTGCTGTTTGAGGCTGAATCATTCTTTGCAGTGGGGCTGTCCTGTGCACTCTAGGATGTTTAGCAGTATCCCTGGCCTCCGCCCACCAGATGCCAGTAGCACTAGCCCTCTCCCCAGCATTTTGACAACCAAAAATGTCTCCAGACATTGCCAAAGTCCCCTGGGGGGCCAAATCAGCCCCAGCTGAGAAGCACTGCTCTAAACTGACCTTTGAGCTCATATATGAAAAACTTCCTGATCTAGCCCTAACCTCCTTTCCCCCAGTCCCAACACCACCACAAATGCCTTGTTCCAACCAGCCCCTAAAGGACTGCCCTTTCTCAAGCAAACCCCAAACTTACCAACATCTGTCCCTCCGCTCAAGAGTGCCCTTGCCACCCCATCCCCTTCTCCAAGGCCCTGCTGAAATCCTGCCCACTCATTAAATGGTCTCCTCACCCCCCAGAACACGTTGTTTGTCTGTGCCCAGCCCTCATCATGATGGGCATTTCATTTTATATTGCATCTGATAGTGAGCATATTCATGCTTCCCTGTTCCCTGTCCCTCATACCCACCCCCAACTCCAGGGGAGGGGCTGTGCCTGACTCACCCCTGTGTCCCCGGCACCCTGCATGGGGCCAGGCACACAGGCCGGGTCATCACTCTGTGCAGATGGTTGTCATAGATGAGACTGGTGCCCAAGCAGCCTCTTGGATGGTGGTGAAGGACCCCCAGGTTAGAAGGCAATGTGGCATGGAATTTAGGAGTGGTTAAGAGTTCAGAGTAGGGGCCGGGCGTGGTGGCTCACGCCTGTAATCCTAGCACTTTGGGAGGCCAAGGCAGGCGGATCACCTGAGGTCAGGAGTTCGAGACCAGCCTTGCCAACATGGTGAAATCCCCATCTCTACTAAAAATACAAAAATTAGTTGGGCATGGTGGCAGTCGCCTGTAATCCCAGCTACTCGGGAGGCTGAGGCAGGAGAATTGCTTGAACTCGTGAGGCGGAGGTTGCAGTGAGCCAAGATCGTGCCATTGCGCTCCAGCCTGGGGCACAAGAGCGAGACTTCGTCTCAAAAAAAAAAAAAAAAAAAGAGTTCAGAGTGGAAGCCAGACTCAGACTCAGTTTCCACTCCTGGCTCCTTCCTGACTGAGGACAGGTTACTCAGAACCTCTGGGCCTCGGTTTCTTTGTATGTGAAACGGGCATGATATATAGTTGTAACTGGCACACACCATAAACATGATTCCTAGGGCTGCTGTGAGAATTAAATAAGAAAATGTACACGGAACACTTAGCACTGTGTCACGTGACAAGAAGGCTATTAAGAAAATTTAAATAATGGAAAAAATTAAAATACCGATAGTGATAACTGCGCACTCATACAATGCCTTGGTTGCAGAGGTCATTCCCCCACATTAGCTTGTGGGGTTTGATCAGCAGTTCTGGAAGCACCTAGGGCAGGAATCACCACCCCAGGGTCACAGATGAGACTGCTGAGGTTCCCAGAGGACCCAAGCAGGGCTGCAGGTGCCCTGGCTCCCAACTCAGTCAGTGCTGTCTGGTTCCGGAAAATAATTCTGGGTGAAAGCGGGAGGGGGTGGGAAGCTCCTTCCCCCAGGTACCCCTGAGGTCTAACTCTGGAACTCCTTGGATAATGAGAAAAGGGGGGCTTCGGAACCCAGGATGTGGGTTCCACATCCTGCGGGGGCAGGGAGGCCGCGCGGGAGGCCGCCAGACGCAGTAAATAATTCACACAGATGAACTGGAGATAACGGCGGCTTCGTGGAGGATCGAGTTCGGGTCGGACGGAGGAGGCTCAGACGGCTGGGGGGACTTGTGGCCTCCCCGGTCTGAGAGGGGAAAATTCCTGGGACTCTGGCTGCCAGGAAAACACAGTCCCCAGGTGCCGGCTTGGTGCCACTCCCCGCCATTGGCGGGAGGGAGCTCCCCGGAACTGCCCCGCGGGACAACAGGCCTGGCCAGCCGCCTCCGCCCAGCCGTCCCCATGGCAACCGGCTGGCCTGGTCCAGGGTTCACCGACAACCGGATCCTCGGTCTCCCCTCCCCCACGGGAGGCTGGGCGTCTTAGACTCCCAACTCTGTTCTCTGGGAGCGTCCAGCTGCAGGAACCTACAGAATCATCCTGTCTGACCCCCTCGTTTTATGGGAGTAGTTGAGACCACGGACTCTGGGGACCTGCCCGTCCTGGTTGCAAGCCCCGCTCCACCATTTCCTGCTGTGGGATCCTAGGCAGGGGACTTGGCCACCCTGTGC
Source organism: Pan paniscus (assembly GCF_029289425.2). Taxonomy (NCBI): domain Eukaryota; kingdom Metazoa; phylum Chordata; class Mammalia; order Primates; family Hominidae; genus Pan; species Pan paniscus. The sequence goes on along the minus strand of NC_073249.2, from coordinate 206,641,799 downwards.
CTCGGTGTTCATTATCTGTAAAATGGGGATGATAATAATAGTGACTGTCTTATAGGGTTGTGAAAATTGAATGGACTAAATGCAAAGAGGGCAGAGTGGTTACTGGTCTGTAGCCAGCACTGAGGAAGCATTATTTTCCATGTTGGGAAGGTGACAGTCACACAGCATGCTATTAGCAGATTTGGGATTGGAATGCAGTTGCCAATTCTTCCTAAAACACCCAGGGTGGCCACATTGGGATTCCCCAAGGGTTACCTGTGCTTCCTGCGGGCCCACCCAACCCCCCTCTCTAACCTCTTGACAGTCACAGTCATTGAATTGTCTTTGACCAGGCAGTAAGGTCCCTGAACCAGAAAAGGTCTTGCTCTAGCCAGCCCAGTCTCCCCAGTGCCAAGCACAAACCCGTTTCCTGCACCTCCGCTTTCGACCCCGTGCCTGGCAGAGGAGTTGTTGAATGAATATAGATTTAATTAATTAATTAGTTCATCTCCTCTACCCAAACACCCTCCCAGAGCAAGCTCCTGAAGCCCCTGGCCACCCAGCTCTCTCTCTTACAGGACACCCCTTACGCTGACCACTTCCTGCCATCAGCCCGCACCCCACCCCACTGCCATCACCATGCTGTTCACAGTTCCCATGGCACATTGCCTGGGTCCTCCTCCTCCCTTCAGCCTGCCCTCCCTCACTTCCCTCCCCGCTTAGTGACCCTTTGTCCTCAAAATGGCTATTTTGGGGTCAAGGACCCTCCTCCAGGTCCAGAGGTGTACATTTCCCCTGGGTTAAGGAAAAACCCTCCAATGTGAGAGGCAACAAAGTAAACCGTCCTCATCCCCCATCCTGGGGGAGACAGATGGGGGCCTGGTACTGCCACGATTGGTGTAGGGGTGATCCAGCGGCTTTCTGGGACTCTCAATCCCGCTAGGGAGGTGGCAGGGGCTTTTGGACGCAGAATCTCTGCCCTTAGGGGCCACCCCACAAGCTCCAGCCCAGCTGCCAGGTTTCCTCGGATACGGCCCAGTCGCCTCTGATTTATTTTTGCATATGGTTTGGGAGAATCTCTGCTGCTGGAATAACGACAACCTTTTTTTTTCTCTCTCTCTTTTCCTTCCCTCCAATAGGCAGACTTTATAAACCAGAGCAGCTGCCTGAAGGTTTCCAAGAAAAAAATTCTGCACAGTTTCTAACCAGGGTGACAGTTCACCTCCACAGGAAGTTACTTTTATTAATTTTTTAATCTCTTCTTTTGTAAGACTATCTACTGGTCATCAGGCAGCACCTGTGGGCATTTTCTTATTTTTTTCCCCCAACTGCTCCCATTTGCCTGGAATTCATTATTAAATCTAACTCATAGTGGCCTTGCCCAACACAGGGGCAAAGTTCGAACTACTGAAAAATGGGTCACTCAAATCGCCTGTGCAGAAGAATCCCAAATAATTTATGGAGATACTCCTCCCTCAAGGCGGTGAAACATAAATCCCTGTCCCTGAAGTGTGGGCTGTGCATAATGATTTCCTTCTATGGAGTATAGTATGGAAAGCAGGGGGAAAGAGTAATCTTGCAGGAGAGAAACCTGACAAGCACTAGCTCAGCCAGATGGCCAAGGTCAACATCAGCAGCGATCAGTCGTGTCTATAGCATGGACACTTGATATGATGTGATGGAAACAGCACATCACCCCCAAACCCATAACCACAGTTGAACCATGAGAAAAACAGCAGACAGACCCCACCTGAGGGACAGTCTACAAAGTACCCGACCAACAGTCCATCAAAAACAAGGAAAGTCTGAGAAACTACCACAGCCAAGAGCAGCCTAGGGAAATAAGATGGCTGCATACAATGTGAGAGACCCTGTGGAACAGAGAAAGGATGGTGGTTAAAAACTAATAAAATCCAAATAAACTACAGAGTTTAGTTAACAATAACATACCAGTGTTGTGGAAAATGTACCGCAGCAATGTCAGGTGTTAACAATAGGAGAAACTGGGTTGGGGTATATGGCAATTCTGTACTATCTGCAAAACTTTTCTGTAAGTCTAAAACTATCCTAAAAGTTTACATTTTAAACAGCGAGTCATCTGTCTGGGCTTTAGGTAATCCGCAAAACCTAGCTATCTTTGATTCCCCTTTTTTGCCATTTATGAAGGATTTGAGCTTCTGATGTGGGGGGTATCCAAGCCCCTAGATCCCAACCTCATTTCCATAGGAAGAATCATCATTTTCAAGCTCAGGAAAAACATCCGTTTTGTTCACCATGGTATACCCAGATAGCCTAGCACAGTACCAGGCACATAGTAGGTGCTAAATTGATATTTGTCCAATGAAAGAAACTTGAGGAGGTCTTCTTGAAGGAAGTGATCCAAGCAGAAAGCCAAGACCTTCCCTTCCCAGGGCAAGAAGTAAGTACCTCTTAGTCTCCATCCAGCGAAGGAAGACTTCTGGCAATCTGGTTAGAAGCGGGTAGAGACTCCTCTTGACTCTGCCTTTGGAAGGCAAGCATGTGGATTTACTTAGGATTGTATTTATTAGGACATTTTGGGAGCTGATGGAGATCATGAGAGGCAGGCTGATCCCCCCAAACCACTCCCCACCTTCTCACCCAAGACCCCACCCTTCAAACCCCCAAGATGCCTCCACTGACCCTCAGGGCAACTGCCAAAACTATATGCAAAGAAGCTTCGTGCAACAAAAACGGTTGGCTAGATCTTAAAAGTGCATTTCCTGGCACATGGTAGTCACTTCATATATGTTAATATTGATGGATGCCATTTATTATGCACCAGGCCCTGTGCAGGGAGAAGGGAGGCGTTTCCATCTAATGATGTGTGAGAATTGTCATTATCCCTATTTTATAGAAGACAAAACAAAGGCCCAGAGAACTTGAGAAATGCCCAAGTCACAGCTAGAAAATATAGGAGATTTCAAATCCAAGACATCTGTGTCCCAAACCCATGTACCAGCCACCCTAATGTCTGACCCCTCCCTCTAGGCCAGAGCTTCCCACCAGGCCCCCAGACCCTGGGAGTCCCCTCCCTGCTCTCTGCAGAGGCACCCCTTACTCATCCCTTCATCTGTCGCCTCCAGACAGCAGTGATTTTCAAGTCTCTCTCTTTTAAAACTTAATTTGCCAATTTCCCCCTTAGAGGTGCTTTTTGATATTCCTTCAGGCTGTCAGCCTGGACAGGCCACGGAAGCAGAATCCAGGGAGATGGATGCTTATTACAACCATTCAATTAATTAAGTTTGAATAATGCAGCGCTGGCATGCTCCCATCGATCCGTGGAGGCCTATAGACCTCCCCCACCTTGGACTTTTAATAGCCTTTTCCATATTTATTGCTACCTAACCGGACACTTCAAACATATCCTGCACTTGGTATAATTTGATATCTGCCCGGTCCCCAAAGTGCCCTCTCAACAAATGTTTACCTGATGCTATAGTGTATTTAAAAGATTTATATTCCTTTTTGCTGAATGGAGTCCTTCGGAAAGGAGGACTATGTCTTTCCAAGCAGAGGATCCGGCATTCGCTGGCGGGGTGGCCTCCAGCAGGAATGTTTTAATACATCACTTATTAAAATGGACCTGGAGCCTTGGCCGAGGGCTCCCATACTCCCTGCTTCCCAACAGAGGACAGCCTTAGGCCTTAGCCGACCACTTCCAAGCCCTGCCCCCCTTCTAAACCCTTACACAATGACTATCAGAGCCGACAGGGCCTCAAACCAACAAACCAACAAAGGACCTTTAAGGCTGAAGGACAGTGACTGCAGCTGGGACTGAGCCTGGTCCTGGGGTCAGATGACCCTGCATCCCCCTCCTGAAGCGTGGACCCTGGGTTTCAGTCCTGGCTCAGTGACTTACTAGCTGAGTCACCTTATACAAGTTACTTCACCCTTCTGAGCCCCGGTTTCTCCTGTACAATCAGGATAATAATAGTGCCTATTTCACAGGGTTTTGTGAGCCTGGTATACAGTAAGAGCTCAATTAATGCAGAGGCTGTGCGATCCTTTTGGCCTCTCTGGGGCCTCGATTTCCTTACCTACTGAAGAGAGCGACTCATGGGTTTCTAGGGGTGCTGGGATGATTGCATAGGAAAACAGGAGAGAAAACACCTTGTAATTACACAGTGCTTTGATCACGTCAGTGGCAATTACTCCTGGGTGTGGACACAAATCGTGTCTTCCGAAAGGATCTTTTCACGTGGCTTCTGCCCCTTGGCAGATTGATGCCTTGTCCCCCTCAGCCTATCAGCGGGAATGCCAGGGGATGGCTGAGCTCCATGGTGCCCATCAGCTCCCAGGTGCTGGGAGTCCCCGGGTAAGCAGGGAGGAGAGCAGGTTCTGGAGGAGGGTCAGGTGCCTGGGAAAATCAATCTGGCATTCCCACTCCTGTTGGCCCCGCCAGCCCCAGCTTGCTCACCATTCCCAATAATAACTGCTTGCATGGAGAGCTCTCTGCTGGGACCTCCTGAGCCCTTGGGCCTCCACTGCCTGGGAAGGAGGTTGAGACATCACCCCCTCTGGGCCCTCTGGAGCCCCTCTTCCTCCTGCCTGCCCCCCTCCCCTAGCCTCTCACCTGAAGTCTGAGTCACTCTTAGGCTCCTGTCACTGTGAGCTGTGTTGTGATGCCTGGCTGACAGCTTTACCACAAACACATTAAAAGCTCCCAGCACTTCTGGGTGTGTAATAGCCCAGGAGAAAAAAAAAAACTCTCCCAGTCTTTCTTCAGCCAAAATCCTCCTCCCAAACCCTCCTCCCCCAGGGGCCTGCTCCACGACCTTTGACTGCCCCAAGCCTAACAAGGGGCTAAGATTTGTCTTCCTATCAAGCCCTTCTAACTGATGATTAGAGAAAGGCTGATAAGTGCAGGTGCCTGAGACCTCTCAGGCCGTGCAACCCCAGGAGCAGCGCATCCCTTGACCTGTGAGCCCCGGAAGGTGAAGATGAAGACAGAATGCAACTCATCTGCAGCCCCGCCTCTGAGGACAGGGGGCCCCTGGCGAAGTATGAAATGTGCGTAGAGTGGCCTGATACTGAGTGTTCCCATGTGCTGGCACTGTGTTCATCCTCCTAATAACCCTATGAGGCAGGGGCTGAGTTATCTTCACTTTACAGATTAGGAAATTGAGGCACTTGCTCAAGTCTAAAGACCTAGGAAGTCGGGTAGCTGGGACTCACATCCAACTCTGCCAGCCTGCAAAGCCACTCTTAACAAGACTGCCTGCTTCCCTGCACAGTATCCCTCTTTCTCCCCTCACCCCACCAGAGATGGCAGAAACCTCAGGGATGCAGTGAGAGCTCAACCTGCAAATCCAAAATGGAATAAATTCACCTTAGGGGGATGGCCTTGCCAGTCCAGTCCATCTTTCCTCTCATCTGAGCCCACCCATAGGGGACCCCAACATTGCCTTTTTGCCTCGCAGACCAAAGCCACCATCCCTCCTTCCTGTGTGCAGCCAGCCCACAAACAGCAAGTCATGTCCCCCCCACCCCACCCTCCCAGCCAAAGCAGAGAAAAGAGAGGAGTGAGACACAGGAACAATTCTTTTATTGTACATTGGAGAAATAGCCCTGTGTGCTGGTTCAAGGTGCAACATACAGAATATTGAATTAAGAAAAGAGGGAACGGGGAAGGGAAGGGAAACCTCTTGAGGTCCAAAGTTGCAAACAAAAAATGGTAAAAGATTTCCTCACGCAAGAGGCATTTTTGCAAATACCATGCAAAACAGGCAGCTGGTGTGCCTTAAGAGAATCCCTATAAATAACAGAAAAGACACTCCAAGCATTCCTGTACGTGGACTCAGAGCACAGAGAAAAGAAACTAAAATGCCTTTTGGCATTTCAAGATATTTGGCACTCTTGTGATTACATTTTTTTACAGTCCATTAAAGAGAATAAACTGACATAATATTAGAGAAATAAACAGGCTGCTCACACAACAGACTGCAAGGGGAAGTTAGAAAAAGCTCAAGCATTTTTTTCTTTGTTTTTCGTGTGTGTGTGTGTGTGTGTGTGTGTGTGTTTCTGACATAAAAAATGTGTCCATTTGCGTTAACTTGGGCAAATAGCTTGCAGCAACAAAGAAACACAAGCTTTACAACTCATTTTAAAATAAAATCTTTTCTATGTATCATTCCTTAGAAAAGTTCTCTTCTTGTTTTAAACACATTCCTGATAACTTCTAAAGATGACCAAAATAAAACAGAATATCTACAGAGATCATTTTCTGAATTTTTTGTACATCCAAGGATAACAACATAAAAAAAAATAAAACTGGACAGCATTTCACATCCAAGTGCACAGAACCATTTTTGCAAGATTAAATAATGTAAACATTGGGAACAGCCAAATCAGCGAAGAATGCCAACACCTCAAAACACCTGGTGTTGCCGCTTCATTAAGTGGTTCAAAATCCAGATCTATAATTGCGCAATATTCACCGTATATAAAAAGAAATGGATATTAATTTTGACAAATAGCTGCAACTGAGACTTCTTTTTATTTCTTTATATGTGTATATAGTGAATTTTTATTATTTTTAAAATTTTATTTATTTTTTTATTTTTATTTTTGCAGAGGAGCCCAGAGCCTTCTCCTCCTCCTCCTCCTCCTCACGCCTCATCTGTCTCCCGGCCTGATACCAGATACAGGTTGTTGATTTCATCGTGGGTAGCAAGCTAGTAATAAATTTCAAAGTGCTTTCTCTTTTCATGCTTTTTGCCAATAACTGTTACCGCCGTTCTTATTCTCTCCCTTAACTCATTGTCTTTGGGGGAGTTAGACACCAGGAGGTGCCTTGTCGGTCATATTTTTCAGCACGTCATCAATCCTATCATCTTCAATAACAACTGCAAAAAAGGGGGGGAAAAGAGAGGTGAGCGCGCTTGGGCCTAGCCAGAGGTCTCTGACATTTCCCGTTATGCCCAGAGTGGGAGGTCGGGAGAGGAGAGGGCGAGGGAGCAGGGCTCACTGCGCGGTGAAACAGCTCGATCCTCCTCCGTCCCTGCCAGGGGTCCCTTCCCTGCTTTCCTCTGAACCACCCACCACCCTCTATCCTCCAGCCTGCGTCCCAGCTCCATTCTGAGAAAAGGAAACAGAGGGCGCCAACCCAGCCGCTCCTGCTGCAGCCAGGGCGCGCACTGGCCGCTTCCTCCCCGCACCAGGTGCACTAATTTAGACAGAAATGTCTGGAGCTGGGATAGGAGAGGGAGCCAAAGTCTTTGGGTCTCGGGACCCCAGGTAAGTCCCGAGCGCAGCTCCGGTGGGCAAGGCTAGGTGCGGAGATGAGCGGAACCAGGAGGGGACGCCAAAACCGGTTCCCACGACGCGCAGCGGGTGGGGGTTAGGGCCTGGCCTGGGCGGGCGCCCCCTCCTGCGCGCCCTCTCCCAGCCGCTGGCCGACTGACTCGGCCGCCCCGCGCTCCCCGCTGCCGCAGAGGTCAGAGCCTCCCTTCGCTGCCTGCTAGGGACACATGCCGTAACCTCCGCCTCTCTTACCATCTCGACTTAGCCTCGCCTTTCTCAGTCCCTCCATCAGTCCCTCGGCGCGACGGCCGGCCGCCGATCGAGGTCTCTGTCTCTCCCTGTCTAAGGTGTCGGTCGCCCTTATTGTTTCGGCGGCTTCTGCGTCCTCCCCATACGCGCGTCCTCGGCTCTGTCTCTCCCGCTTCAGCTCCCCTCTCGGGAGCTTTGTCTCGGTCTCTGCCACCCTCGGTCTCCCGCGTACCCCCTCCCCTCCATCCCTGCGTCTCAGTCTCTCTCTGCAGCCGTCGGTCCCCCTCATTGTCCCCGCGTCTCTGGAGCTCCTCTCAGAGCCTCTCTGCGTCTCCGCCTCTCTGGGGCTTTTCCAGCTCTCGCGCCGATCGCCCAGGCCTGGCAAACCCCCTCCCAAGCCAAGTAACAATGAAAAGCCCGTGCGACCCGAACACCCTAGCCTTCCCCGCAGGAATGGGATCCTCCCCACGCAGGTCCCCACGCCGTCCCCTGGGGGTCCCTGGGACCCCCTCCCCACAGGGTTGTGGAGCGAGTGCAGCTGTGACTACACTGCGCAAAAGGCTGGGGTGGGGGGCGCAAATCAAAAAGCAAACTTTGCCGCAGGTGGAGACCCCCAGCTGCTGCTAGAAGCCGCCACGCCCCCGGGGTGACCCAGCCGAGGATCCGGCTTAGGGGGACGCGTTCCTGCGACCCGCTTCAGCCGGACCCGCAGTGCGGGATCCCCCAATTCTGCAAGAAGGGATTCCGTCGGGTCTGAACGAGCTCCAGCGGGTGGGAGACCTCCGCAACCCTTGTTCAGGCCGCGGCGCGGGAAAAAGGGGGTGTCAGACAAGGGGGCCGCGAACTCACCCCGCTTGCTCCGGCCGATCTGGCCCAGCTTGGGCGGCCGCTTGTTCTGCCCGGCGCCGAAGAAGTTGTTGGTGTCCTGCAGGCGGCAGGAGAAGATCTGGCCCACGTCGCCGCCGTCGCCGTAGGGGCTCAGCTTCTCGTCGCCGTAGGGCAGCACCTCCGACATGGTCGCGTCCGGGGGCTCCGCCGCGGCGCCTCCTCCGCCCGCGTCCCCGCCCGCGGCGGACAGGGTCAGCGGCGCTGGGGCCGGGGGCGGCCGGCCGGGGACGGCCCGCGGGCTGCTGCGGCGGTGGCGCCGGCGAGAGGCCGGGGGACGCCGCTAGGGCAAGAGCGCGGCACTCGCGCGAGCGGCCCGGAGAGCGCCCGCGGCTGCGCTGCGCTGCGCTCCGGCTCCGCGCGCGAGTGGCTGCTGCTCCGCCAGAGGCGAGCAGGACTCACATCCTCGGCGCGCTGGGGCTCTGGGCGGGGGCCGGGCCGGGCGGGGCCGCGAGCCGGGAGGGAGGAGACGTCCCTGCGAGCCCGGAGGGCGCGGGACCGAGGAGGGCGCACCCCGGGAGCCGGGCGGGCCGGTCCTGCGGCGAGTGCGGGCGGCGGCGCCGGTTCGGGGAGGCAGACTGGGAGCTGCGAGCGGCGGGGCTGCGAGGGGCGGAGGGGGAGGGGAGGGAGAGAGGAGGGAGGGCACCGGGGAGGAAACCCGGAGGGAGGGTGGGGGAGAGAAACCGAGAGGGAGACGGGGCTGAAAAACAGGGACTGAAAGACAGGGAGGCAGGGGAGACGGTGGAAGGAGACAGAGGAGAGGGGGAGAGGAAGGAGAGGAGGAGAAGGAAGAAAAGGTGGGGGGGGGGACGAGCTAGAACGGAGAGACAGGGGAAAGATGAGAGGAGGAGGGAAAGGATCGGGAGAGAGAGGAAGAGGGTCGGAGAGGGAAGGAAGGGAGAAAGACAGAGGGGGGAGAGGGAGGCAGGGATAGAGGAGGCAGCGAGCTGCGAGGAGAAATGCCGGCCGCGGCGCCGAGGCGAGGCGCGGGGAGGAGGGCGGGAGGAGGCGGGGAGGAGGGGACCCGCGGGCCTCGGGGAGAGATCCCTGCGAGCGGAGCGACGTCACGGGGCCGCGCCGGCCGGCCCGGGCCGCCGCTAGCTTCCTGCCCCCGCCCCCAGCCCCCGCCGTCCCGCTCACGGGTGTTTACGGGGCCCGGAGCTGGTGCGCGCCCGCCCCGCAGCCGGCTCTGCCTCCCGAGGGGACCTCGGGGGGAGTGGGGGTTCCGGGAGCTGGAGAGGGAGCGGACAGACGACGCACACGCGGGGAAGGGCGGAAGCATGCTGACCTCTCTGGGGGGCAGATGCTGCGGGGCAAAGATCGGAGGGCTCCAGGGCGACCCGCGGACACAGCCTCCCCCGCCATCTGCAAACCGGGGAGCCCTTCCTCCCCACCACATTTGCTCCCCAATTCAGACCCTGAGGGCCCAGCCACTGGGGCCTCACACTCTCCTCCCGCCCCGGCTCAGTCCGACCTGGAAGGCCTCACTCCCCCCCGCCCCCGCCCAACTGCGCTGGACTCCGGCTCCCGCAGGGCCTCCAGGAGGGGGAGGGGGAGAGGGAAGGGGCAGCCCCGCCTCCCGCAGGAGAAGGGAGCGCCTCATTACGCCGGGCTCGCCCGGGATGCCTGGCTCCCGGCGTCCGCTGCCTCCGCTGGGGACGTCCCGGGTCTGCCGCCCTCTGCCCTCGGGGGCCTCCCTTCCAGCAACAGCCGTGCGCCCTGTGGAGAGACTATGGCCTCTGAGATGAGGAGCGGGCTCCTCGATGCCGGGAGGGAGACTGGGGCAGCCCCAGAGGCCTGGGAGGCGCATCTGCCAAGCAGATGGTAACTCCGAGGGGGCAAGGTGCATGAGGAGCGCTCATTATCCTCGCCGGAGCCAACAGCACCTGCCCTCCGCTGGAGACCGTCTTTGCTTAGTAGAGCCGGCCTGACCACAGGGAGGGGCAACCACCCCAAGGTCATGCCAGCTGCTGGAGGCAGGGCTAGGAAACACATCCAGGTGGCCCAGGTGAGTCTCACCTGGCTCATCCTGCTGCCCTGCAAGGGGTCCCATCAACAGTGAAAGGAGCTCTCCCCTCCTATCTAGAACTCTGGCGGGTGGGAGCTGGAGGCAGAAGAGGAAGGTTTTTTCCTGGTATAACATCTGGTGGAGGGGGGAGTCAGTCCAGCCCCCTCTCCAAACGGTGTAAAAGGATTGGCTGGCCTCGGGAAGCCAGATTCCATGGGGGGAGGAGGAAGGGAGCAGAGAAAAGGGAGACTGAAGCAATGTGGCAGGTGGAATAAGCATGTCCCTTGGATTTAGGTCTGGGTTTGAATCCCAACCCCGTGGTTTGCTGACTGTGTGACCCTGGGTGGGTCATCTCTCCTCTCTGAGCTTCCATGGTCTCAGCTGTCAAATGGGTATATGGCTAGCCACTACCTGTGTACCCTGCAGGACAGTTATGAAAACAAAAATAAAATCAGGCTCTGATGCCTGGCTGAGAGTAGATGTGCAATAGACATTTGAGAGATGACTTAATGAGTGAGAAAGAACGGTAGCACTTCATTTGTTTCCATTTCAGGACCACATGAGCTGGGAGAATCCTTAGAGATGAGCTGGGCCTATCCCTCATTTCCATATGGGGAAACAGAAGTCCAGAGGGCCAGGGGCTAGCCCCAAATCCCACAGCTTGTCGATGGCAGAAGCCTCAGGTCCCCAGACTGAACTTGTTCCTCTCCACAAGCCACCTGGCTCATTCATTAGGACTTTCCCGAGTGCCTGCTTTGAGGTTAGCGCCAAGGCCAAGTGCTAAGAGAGAAAACAAGAGCGTAACAAGCAGGATGATAAAGTTCCAAGAAGCGCTGATATTTGTCTCCTTTCTTATTTTCCCCCAACGCATTTTCACATCTATTATTGACCTTGCTTCTCAAAATAAATACCTTTTGAGGTAGAAAGAGGAGACGTTGCATCCCTGTTTAACTGATGTAGCAGAAAGAGGGTAAGTGACTTGCCCAAGGTCACAGCCTAGTGATAGAGCCAGGAGAAGCCACTGTGGCCAGCCCTGATTCCGTAGGGGACTCCCTGCAGTGGTGACAGCATACAGGGCTGGGACCACCCCATTCATCTCACATCCGCCTGGCTCCTTCCTTGCTGCTGAGAGGCACAAAGCAATTTACACGCTGAGCACCTACGACAATTTACACGCTGAGCACTGCACAGAAGGTAAGCAGAAAGACCCAGCGAGGGCTGACGAATCCCTGCACACACAGCAAGTGAGAGCAAGAAGAGAAGTCCAATTTCCACCCCATCTGTTTTTATGTTTACCTTGCCTTGTTCCAAATAAGGTTAAAGGTGACAGCATCCCATGTTCCCAACTCAGTACCCACCACCTTCAGGAAGCACACGCGCCTCCCAGCACATGGTGCTTGACAGCTTGAAAAGCATCTCCATGACTATTCGCTCATTAATCGCTAAGCTTCGGAAGTGGAGGGGACTGGGACTGTCAGGCCCATTTCACAGACAAGGTGCCTGAAGGTGGGGTGATGTCCCCAGGGTCACACAGAAGTTCTGCAAGGGCAATTGCGAATCAGTATGGCTTTCCTCCACCTCCATTCCTCCCACTTGTCTTTATCACAAAGGCCTCACTCAGTCCTCCGTTCCTTCCAGCATTTGGTGGGGGCATCTCTTCATCTTGAAGTCAACACATGTGCTGGGACTCCATTCCTGCCTGTTTACACTCATTCTCCAAAGCCAAGAGGCTGGCTCTGAACCAGAGGCCCAGAGCTGTGTTGAAGAGGCCAGACCCAGGTGAAGGAACCTAATAAGGCAGGAATGAAGGCTTCCCTCCCCACCTCCCCACAAGGAAGCCTGGCAGTACATGGTCTGGGGCCGTAGTCTAGGATGAAGAGCCCACTGGGGCAGTCAAGCTCAAAGCCCTGGTTGGGCGTGGTGGCTCACACCTATAATCCCAGTACTTTGGGAGGCTGAGGCAGTCGGATTGCTTGAGTGTAGGAGTTCGAGACCAGCCTGGGCAATATAGTGAGACCCTCATCTCTACAAAAAATTTAAAAAGGAATCAGGCATGGTGGGGCACACTTGTGATCCCAGCTACTCGGGAGGCTGATCAGGGAGGATTGTTTGAGCAAGGGAAATTGAAGCTGCAGTGAGCCATGATTGCACCACTGCATTCCAGCATGGACAGCAGAGCGAGACGCCGTCTCAAAAACAAAAGTTCAAAGCCCTGCTCGGTCATTTCCTAGGTCTGTGATCCTTTCACTCTCTGTGCCTAAGTTTTTTCATCTGTCAAACTGGCATAAGAATCATTATTACTTGGTGGTTTATTGTGGGGAGGAGATCATACACACACCACGCCTAGCACAGAGTCAGTCCTCAATAAAAGTGGTTGTTATTATTTGCTATAGGCTTTCTTTGTGGCTTTGAAAAAGCTGCCTCTGACTCTACATCATCCAGTGGGAAACCTGGAGAAGATCACATCTTTTCAGCGGCAAAACCAGTTTTCCCAAATCCAAAGTAGATAAAACCTGCTTGAAGCAAAGGTGGGGGTCCCAGGGCCTTACTCCAGCTTCCCCCTGAAACTTCATCTGAAACTCCTTCACCAAACCCTAGGACTCTAGAAATAAGAACCACAGGACCAGGCCATCTCCATGGACCCTTTCAGCACAGACATTCCAGGATCAAAAATATGTATTTGATAGCCCAGACTGTGCACCAAGCCCCACACTCAAGCTGGTGGGATAAGAAAGGGGAAGGTCAGCCCAGCAGGGCCCAGCACAGAAGGGAGGCTCAGCACACATCAGTTTCCCCTTGATCTCGTCTCCTCCCTCCAATCCAGATGGGGACACTGAGGCACAGGCAGCGGCATCAGACAGTGATGGCAAGACGTAGAGAAGAACGTGGCTGTGGGACAGCCCAGCCCAGGCCTCTGTGCCTGCCTTCTGGGCTCCGTTCCTTCACCTGGGCATTGGATGGCAGGCCAAGCCCAGGCTCCCGTAGAGATGGGGTGCTGGGAATGCTGAGGTTTGCCAGGGCCGGCTCAGACCCTAAACTGTCAGCAGGAAAGGCCAGGGGGTGATGCCCTCTCAATAGCCAGCTGGTCACCTCAGGAGAGGCTAAGTGGCCATCCAGCAGGGAATCACCACTCTGAGCCAGAGTTGGATAAAAACCCAAGTCCCCGCCACCCCTCTCAGCTCAGTGACTGGAACCTGGGTTGCAGCCACTTCCCTTCCCTACCCTCCTTGAAAGGCAGGGCCTCTGCCCCCGTCCCCGCCTCGTGACCACACACACACACACACACACACACACACACACGGTGAGAGACGAGCACACGGGCCAACTGGAGGTAGCTTAGATCCAGAATCAAGGAATGTTAAGAGAAGGATTCATTCATTCAGCAAACACTTGTTGAGGACTTCTGTGGCAGACACAACCCTGCCCCCAATACAACTCAAAGGGTGTTAACTTATTTGTCTGTCTAATCACTAAGACCCTCTCTCCAAATAAAATCTTACAAGGAAATTCAGTAGATGAAACTTAGACAAAGGATAAGCTGATGGGGTCACAAGAGTCAGAACCCCACCTTCTGGGCCCTCCATCCCCCAGCCGGTCTCCAACGGTCTCCAAAGAGCCCCCAAAGCCCTGCCAGGCTCGGTGTGAAACCACCGCCAGAGCTCATCTAGTCTAACGCCTCACATGACAGCTGGGGAAACTGAGGCCCAGCCAGGGAACGGTAAAACACAGGCTTCCTCACTCCGTTTCACATTCCTGCCACCCTGACATGACATGTGTCACACTTGGAGTCGCAAAAGGGAGGGAAGCTCCAGCAATGAGCAATCAGTCACAAAAGCTCATTTTTTCTGACAATGAAGTTTGGGGTGTTTCTTTAAAATAAAATACAAAGATCACAGGGTCATTGTTTAAAGTTTTTATGGCACCAACAACCTACAGAATGAGAGTCTCATGGGCTCTTCAGGAAAATGTAAAAAACCATGAGGAGAGCTGGGAGGGGCTTAGGAGCCAAGCCTCAACAGGGCATGGGAGGGGGTAAGGCCACCAAGGTGCCTGACCCTGCCCCCTGCCTGTGCGCCCCCCATCCCCATCATTCCACGTCAGCAGTGCGTGAGGACCAATGGCATGGGGCCGGGCAGGGGACTCTGGGCTTGGAGCTCTGAGGGAGAAATTCTGTCTACAACTCCCAGCCCAGACTTAGCTGGTGGGAGGTGCTGGGGCTCTGGGCGCCCTGGAAAACTCTCGCTGCCTCTCAAGCCCAGACAGGGAGGAGAGAACAGCAGACAGACCTGGCACAATCAGACTTCTACAACCACAGGAGTGTGTCCTGGGGGGCAGGTAAGGGCAGGTATGACTTTAGCCCCAGTGGGCAGATGGTGAAACTGAGGCTCAAGAGGTTTGGAAACATGGCCGGGCTCCAAAGCCCAGGCTCTGAAAACATCACATGGCCTATCAGGTTTCTCCTGCCCAGGGGTCCGAAGAAGCTAGAAGTCCCCCTAACTAAGCAGCCCCTGACTTCAGCAGAGCAATGAACTGAGCCAAACTGTGGCCACTAAAGGGGGTTAAGGAGGAGCTGACCCCACCCCAGTTCAGAAGGGGCAGCCACTGCCCTCTGATTCCAAATTCAATAGCCACCCCCAGTCATTACTGAGAGCCTGCCATAGAAGGTGGCTTGTGACTGCCACATCCATACCACGAAGGAGGGCTCTGAGGCCAGAAAAGTTCACAGATGAGCCCAAAACCACACAGCCAATGGGAGGCAGCAGTTCGGATGCCAGAGGCCGGCTCGCCACTGTTGGGTGGCACTGCCTCCCTGAGCAGGCCCGGGGCCAGGAAAGCCCAGCAAACCTCTTCTGGTCCCTACACCTCAGCCTAGCCACAGAAACAGAGTGGGCGTAGATTAGAGTCCAAAGCTCTCACACACTGAGGACCCCTTCGGGAATCTGATGAAAGAGACAATTCTCTTTCCCAGAAGCAGAACATTGCGTAAACAATTTCCAGGGGATCGCTGAACCCCAAAGAGCCCTCACATGAAAAAGTCGGGGCTGGATCCTCAAGTGGCATTACAGGGTCCCCCACCAGTGTTCCGTGACAACAGAAGAGCTCTTTACTCCTTAAGCTAAGAGGTGCCAGGACCGACTGAGGAGGCCCCCAGATCTGGGTCAGACCTGTGATGGCTCCATTATGATCAGAGGGATGCGGCCCCTCACTGCTGAGCCCAGGATCCCACCGAGAAGCCTGGCTGTGCAGGTCTCTGGACCCTCAGTTCCCAAGCACTGCATTCAAGCACTTTCCCACTCGATGGATGTGAGGTATTTAACGTCCATGATAGCCCTGTGAAGTGGGCAGGACGCAGCAGGGATACTTTCCCACTGTGTGGTGGGAAAAGTGAGTCCCACATAAGGAAGATGAGCTGCTCAACTGGAGACAGAGCCACCAGCACTGAGACCAGGCCTCCCAAGAACCAGTGCAGCACCCTGCTCACTGAATCCCATGAAAAGCCAGTTAAACGAGGGTAGACCCAGAGACCTGAGTTCAATCCCAGCTCCACCCCCTCCAACCTGTGTGGTCTTGAGGCAGTTACTCCACTCTCTGAGCCAGAATCCCTCTGTGCCATAAAATGAGTGGGACAAGATCAGCCTCAAAGGGAGATTGTGGGGCTCAAATGAGTTGCAGACTGAGTCATTACGGTGACAGCAAGGGACAGCTCCAGCAGTGAGTCCCACGGCCCAGAGCCTCCTACGGCCTTCAGGAGAGGAGAAGAGGGTCTCTTCTTCCTAGGAAGCGACTTCCTACGTAATAGGGAGAATAGAAGACTACAGAGCCACCGGTGCATGGTCACAGAGGCCCTCCCCATCCAGCCCTGCCAGGTCCTGGGCTGGACATGGCAGAGGACAATCTGATCGGGAAGGCAGGTGCTAGGGACAGGTGAAAACGAGACTTGCAGAAATTGGCAGAAACAGAATCCAAGAGACTAAAAACAATCTCAAAGAAGGAGACAGATCCCCACACAGGGGAAGAAACCCTTCCACAGGCTCCAAGGCAGGAGACAAACTGGGCAGACAAGAAGCAGAACTTCCAATTAAAGTAGGGGACAGAGGAAGAGAAGAAGCAGAAGACAGGGAAGTGAGAAGGCAGAGAGAGAAGCCGGAAGCACAGGAGAAAGCACGAGGCAGTGAAGAGAGCTGGCCAGGCTGGAGAAGCAGAATTTCTCCACGGAGGAAAATCTTCAGGGGAGAAAAATCAAAATCTGTGCCATACAATTTTTTTTCAAGCATCCTTTCCCAGTGTGAAGTCATTTGCATATTTTAAGAACATGCAATGCATTATGCATATCTCGTTTTTGTTTAAAGAAATTATGGTTAGTATATTTAAAGATGTGAATGCCTGGGAAATTACAGGGGAGAAATGTGGGATTTTTGGTCCCCCCTGAATTTTCTGGGTTTCTCAAAACTTTCACATCTGCAGCCAGCTCCCTAGTGAGTTGGGCCGACAAAGGAGGAAATCGAAGAGACTGCTTCGCCCTTTCCGGGCTGTTCCCAGCTGGCCCTGGGATCAGGAGGCCAGCGTCCTCCTCAGAGTCTGCTCTCTGACTTCCAAGGCCTGTTCCCCACCCCTTGGGGAAGGGAAAATTGCACAGGCCTTTGGAAGCACAACCTGTTTGTCCTCCAAGTCCTCCAGCCCTCCTCGACCATAGAGACATAGCGCCACCTGGAGGGCATTGTGGAGACTGCAGCATTAGGAGGGGCTGGGGAAGGAAGGAAATGAGGAAATGAAGATGAGCGATTTGTTGCAAGCACGCGTGGAGCACAGCCCAGTAACTAGGAATGCAGGAAGCACCTTTAATAGCTAGGGAAGACGGTGAGGGGATGGAGCCTGCAATTATGGTCATCTGGACATTAACATTAGTACGACCTCGTTTGTGCCCCCCTCCCAGGCCTAGGGAGCATTCAGGTTACAGATGCAAGGTGCCTGGCCCACTCAGCGCTTAATAAATGTTTGTTGAGTTCGGCTGTGGCCCCCCAGAGTCATGGCCCAATGGCAGCAGCAGCAGCACGTGGCCACAAAATGTGGATGTGACGTCCCTAATGAGGAGCAATGGCTCCAGCAGGGACTAAGGGTTAAGAGCAGGAGATGAGGGGCTTCACCCAGACTGGCTCAGCGCCCCCTGCCCCACACCAGTGGCACTGGCTCAGCCTCACGTGCTCCAGTCTCAGGGAAGGGAAATGCCAAGTCCCTCGCTGGCATCTGGAAAACAATAAGGCAGCTGCAGGGGAAGTGACTAATGAGCACTTCGGGGAGCAATTCAGGACAGCACACATGGAAACTGATCTCATTCAAAATTGATCAGTTAACACTATCTAATTAGAGAGAAAATGTGCTGAGCACCCGGCTTTCTGGGAGCACGGTCTGGAGGCTGTGGCACCCAGCTAGCCTGCAGAGGAGCCACATCTCATCTCTTAGACCAGCTCCAGGACTGCCCTCCCTAGTCCCTCACCCATGCTGCCTCTCATAGACATGCAAAATAGAGCTGAACGGAGGAGAGCTTCTAATCCAGCTTGGTCCTTTCATAGACAGAACTAAGGCCCAGAGAGGTTAAATCACTTGATCAAGATCACACAGCAATGGAGCAGGACCAGAGAGAAAGCCAGTCATTGGGCTCCCAGTCAAGACCATTTATCACCGTCCGGTGACACTGCCCTGACTTTCCTGTGTGGAGTCCTCAAAGCTCTGGACAGGTCACTGGACATGGAGTTCCTCCTGTACAGTTCATCCATCCTAGCTCCCAGGTCCTAAAAGGTGGGCTGCCCTCACTCCTTACAATCACCACTTTCATCTGTGGTCCAAAAACCAGCTCCTCTAGGCAGTCTTCCAGGATTGTTTCGCCCACACCTACTATTTCATTCATGGGTTGACTCATTCATTCCATGTACATTCTGTAGTTAAGAGCTTGGGCTCTGGAGTCAGACTGCCTGGGTTTAAGTCCCATCCCTCTTGTGCACTTGGGCAAGACACTTGACCTCTCTGGGCCTCTGTTTCCTTTTATTTAAGAATAATACAAACACATTCCTCCGTACCTCGCAAGTGAGGACCGGAAGGGTTCATTATGTACTGCACTTCTCAGGGTACCTAGCAAATAGTGAGCCCTGATGTGAGTTCTAATTAGTCTGCACTGACAACCCAGAATTTGTGCTGGAGAAGGAAAAGTTATGAGACAGTCCCCGCCCAAGACATTGACAATATGGCTAAGAGCAGGAATCGAGATTTGAGACTCTTATTATGGAATCTCAGAGGAGGGATACCTAACCCAGCCTAGGTGGGGAGGGACAGGGAAGATTTTCCCTCGAGGACACACCTAAAGCTGAGTGTTAAAGGGTGAATCGATGTTAGCAAGGTGAAGAAAGGACCAGCATTCCAGATCAGGAATTCATGTGAACAAAGACAGACAACAGCATGGCATGGGGTTCTATTTGTTTTTATTTGTTTTTTGGAGTTGGGGTCTCACTCTGTTGCCCAGGCTGGAGTGCTGTGGCATGATTACAGCTCACTGCAACCTCAATCTCCTGGGCTCAAGCCATCCTCCTACCTCAGTCTCCTGAGTGGCTGGGACTACAGGTGTGTACCACCATGGTCAGCTTTGTTTTTATTTTTTGTAGAGAAAGTGTCCTGCTATGTTGTCCAGGCTCATCTCAAATTCTACTTCCTAGCCTCAAGTGATCCTCCTGCCTCGGCCTCCCAAAGTGCTGGGATTATAGGCGTGAGCCACTGCCTGGCCAGCATGGCATGTTTAAGGAAACTCAACAGTTCAATGTTGTTGGAGTCACAAGTATGAGACTGAAAGGGATGCAGAAAACCGTGGGGAGGTGGCCAGGGACAGGGTCATGCAGGGCTTCTCATGCCATGGAAGAGCCAGGACACGATGTTGCAGATGGCAGAGAACCTGGAGGTGAACTTGAAGCAGAGGCGGGACATGGCGAGGTTGGTGGTTTAAACAGATCATTCTCGACTCTGTGGGGTATGTTTTCTCTGCTTCCCTTCAGCAATGATACCACCCTTGGTTGGTTGATCGCTAATGGTCATGGAATGTGCTCTAACCAGGCCTGTCACAAAGCCTCCTTTCAAGTCCTATATTCTGTGAACCACGAATGTTCCCGACAACTGAGTCACCATACCTGTTGATATGGTTTGGATCTGAGTCACCATACCTGTTGATATGGTTTGGATCTGAGTCACCGTACCTGTTGATATGGTTTGGATGAGTCACCATACATGTTGATATGGTTTGGATCTCATGTCGAATTGTAATCCTCAGTGTCAGAGGTGGGGCCTGGTAGTAGGTGATGGGATCGTGGGGGCAAAGTTCTCATGAATGGGTTAACACCACCCCCTCAGCGCTGTTCTCATGATAGTGAGTGAGTGAGTGATGTGAGAGCTGGTTGTTTAAGCATGTAGCATCTCCCTCCACTTCCTCCTGCTCCGGCCATATGAAGTGCTTCTCCCCCTTGCCTTCTGCCACGACTGAAACCTCCCTGAGGCCTCCCCAGAAGCGGAGCAGCAGCTGCTATGCTTCCTGTACAGCCTGCAGAACCATGAACCAATTAAACCTCTTTTCTTTATGAACTACCCAGTCTCAGGTATTTCTTTCTAGCAGAGTGAGAAGGGACTAATACACCTGTCAAACAGGGTTTACTCCTGTTCAAACAACTCAGATCCTTTGAAACAACTCTGAGCCCTTTGCAGGCACAGACTGTCTTATTCATCTTGTATTTCCAGGCACAAAATACACATTCAGCAAATGTTTGTTGGGTGAATAAATGCCCATCCATGAGCCGGGTGCAGTGGGGCACACCTGTAATCCCAGTACTTTGGGAGGCTGAGGCAGGTGGATCACATGAGGTCAGGAGTTGGAGACCAGCTGACCAACATGGTGAAACCCCGTCTCTACTAAACAAAAAATTAGCCAGGCGTGGTGGCACATACCTGTAATCCCAGCTACTTGGGAAGCTGAGGCAGGAGAATTGCTTGAACCCAGGAGGTAGAGGTTGCAGCGAGCCGAGGTCATGCCACTGCACTCCACCCTGGGCAATGAGAGCGAAACTCCATCTCAAAATATAAATGCCCATCCATGATACCAACTTTGAGCATTCCAGAGGCCCTGTGGGACCATCAGCATCCATCCCCCAACTGGAGTTGTCATGGCCTATGATCACGGCTGCAGAGGGTGTCAGAGTGGCTAGTTTGTCATGTTATTGTTTGCTATTTAATTTTCCCACAGGTTGTTGCTTTTTAGATTTTCCATTAGAATTCTGAATGAAATTGGATTCCAAAGACTGCCTTCCAGCCCCCATCCACTAGATCAGCTGGGGATGTGATTGGTTCTTCCCGAGGTGCTGCTCGGCTTGTAAAATGCTGTGTATTTATGGTAATACTCAGTTGTCTCATGGACAACTTCCCTTTTTAGCCTCCCAGGCCTCGTGATAAAAAGCAAAGATTGCAGGTTTTATAGTCAGATCACGGTAGCCTTGAACAAGTCACATAACCTGTAAAAGGGTGATGTGGCATCCCTTGCTGGTTTGCTATATTAGAAACAATACCTGTGAAGAGCCTGACATTGCTGGGCTTGTGAGGACGTGTGGATGTAGGCAAAATGTAACCCCACTGGGCCCCACTAATTGGAGGCAACAATATCCACTGCATAGGGCCACACTAATGCAAATGAAGTGCCTGGCACGGACAGTCAGAACACCAGCAGCAATTATTCAAGATGATTCCTGCCCAACGCTGGCTGCCTGGGAGTAAAGTGACTGAGCACAGGGGTGATTTAGGGGAGACTCAAAATTCATCATCATCCCATGGTCAGTTCAGAACTGACTTCCTGCTTCCCCTTTTCTCTGTCATCCCTCCTGCCAGCCTTGGTTCCACACATCCATTTAGGACCCATGCAACCCTCCTGGAGATTAGGCTCCTAAAATAGGTGGGAACGGCCAGTGACAGCTGAAGTAGAGTATGGGACAGTCTCAGTCCCCGGCAGGATAGGACCAAGCAGGGCCCTCGCACCCAGCAGGTCCAGGCACATGCCAGCTTCCTGAGGCAGGGGCCGTGGGCCGGTCCTGGGTGTCCCACGACAGGGAGCTGAGCTGGGAGGCTCAGTGGGGAAGAACACGGGATGAATTGGAATGTCCAAGACTGAGGTGGGCTAGGGAAAGCAGCCTGCCTGCTCCTTTTTAATCTCTTTGATCAGATTTCCCCACAAAAGATATGCCAAGGGCTGAACTCAGATAGCTTACCATGCAAATCCCCCTAGGCCACTTCATTCACCTTCTGTTACAAGCTAAGCGCCAGAAGGACGATGAAAAGGGGACAGAGGCTTTCAAGGTGCGCAAAGAGGCCATTCCCATCAGGGGCCTGTCACCTTGCCCCACCCTCCAGCACCTTGTGTAAAACCAACGTCTTTGTACTTCACTGGATGGACTCAATATTGGCAGGTGGATTCTTACCCCAACTTTTGCCTGTTCCTCTAGTGTGGCCACCAGTTCTCCTCTATGGACTTGGGGAACACATCTCTTGTGAGTGTTCCTGTTAGCACTGAGGAATTCGCTGGCCCCACAATGGTGAGCAGGAAGATGAGGACTTTAGAAATAGCTTGGGGTTTAAATTCAGACCCGTGACTTGCTGTATCTGTGCCCTCAGCCCAGTGAATGTACCCTCTCTGGGCCTACTTCCTCACCTGTACAGCAGAGACACCAGGACTCGGCCTGCAGGGGTTTTGTGAGGATGAACTCACTCTGAAATGAGTTTGAAACAGCACACGGCACAGTACCTCGTGCACAGCAGTATTGCTAAATGCTCATTTCCTCTCTGCTGTCCCCCAGCACCCCATCCCCATCCCATTCTCCCAGCAGGTGAAATCTCACTGCCCTGATTTCTAGGCTGTCGGGACAGACTTCAAAGATGGTCAGCAAGGCCAGATATGACCCACGGGTGGGCAGGCATCCCGGCCGGCCTCTGCATCACCCCATCTGGGGGAGCCCCAAACCACTATAGCCGAGGAAAAGAACACAGAGGCCTCAAACTCTCCCACCTTTCACTCCATTGTGGCAGGGATTCAATCCCATCCTGGGGACACTTAGGCTTAGCCATTTAACTCCTGTTAACAAAGCAACAGGCTAGCACTTGGTTGCAACATGTTTAATTTGTGCTGTTCACACTGGACACTGCATCATACTAGTGTCGGCCCCTAAGGGCACCCCTTCCTCGCCTGCACAAAGGAGGACGAGAGACGAACATTCAAAGGCAGAAAAGGGCAATAAAAAAAGAGCTGTGTATGTGACCTCCAACTACTCAGAGGTGGGGGAAAACAGCCCCATTTGTCTTGCACTAAAAGGCTCACCAAGGGCAGGTGAGGGGCAAATGGTAATACTGGGAGGGGGTAACACAAGGAGAAGCGACATGAGTACACCAAGATGTCAAAGCTGCGACGGGCTGGATGAGGGAGCCCCAAGAGGGCATATGCTCAGGGTGCCAGCCGGCTGCTTTTCCTTGTGACAGCCTTGCAAGGAAGCTGTGAGGCCAGGACACTAGGCCAGTGGCATCCACACTGCGTCCTTCAGGAGGCGAGGCCTCTGTGCCTCGTTCTCCAGGAGGGAAAACCAGGGACCACCCCGAGCTCTCCCAAGTGGCAGGAGTTCAAATCAGGGCCAGTGGCGAAACCAGGAAGGCTGCCTGACCAACTGCCCTTCACATGATCTCTCTTCAATCTGTTGCCCGGGGCCCCGACCATTTGGGCAGAAGCGGATGTGCTGACTTCACTTTCTTTTGTCCTCTACACACACATGCAGGCGATAAGGAGGCAAGCAGGTGAGGGGAAAGGAACACAAGTTGACCTGCCCAGCCTGACAATTCTGAAGAAAGACTGTTTCCCGGGGCATGAGGAAAAAGAAGAAAAGCTGCGGCAGAGTCTCTTCGGAGGCAGCACCCAAGGCATCCGTTGTACTCGGGGCCCAGCCTTTCCTCCCCTCTGAGTCCTCCACCAAGTCCACAGCAAGCAACGATTCACCAGAAAAAAACAGAAGACACAGGAACAGAAGAGCTGCTGATCGCTGGCTTTGGTGCTTAAGCGATGAGGCATTTTCAGTCACACTCGCACTGATCTGGCTCCTGGGAGAAGATGCCACGGCATCCTCCCAGGGTGAGGCTCTGATGAGGCCGCACATGGACAAGGTCCCCTCTCAGGTGGGAAAGGCAGCATCTTGCCACTGGAGGCGTGGGTCTGGAGAGTTTCTACCCAATTCCTCCCTCAATCATACCTGGAGGTGACAGCTACCCCCACCACTGCTCCTCCAAAGTCCTTGAGATAAAAATCCCTGAAAAGGGGGCAGGGGTGCTTCCAGGTCAAGCTGTGCGGCTTCCAAACCATTAGCTGTTGTACAGGGGTATCACCCGGGTGATCGCCTGTCTGCAGATAGGGCACTTCTTGGGTTCTGGCAAGGCGCGGTAGCACTCGGTGCAGGAACAAACGTGCCCACACTCCAGAAAGACGCAGGACTTGAAGCTGCTCAGACACACTACACAGGCACTCTTCAGACTCTCCCTGTCCTCAGGCTTGGCTCGGCTCAGCAGCTGGGCCTCATGCTCCTGGAACTCCTCCTGCATCTGCTTGAGGCGCAGGCGCTCCTGCCGCTGCAGATACTGCTTTCGGAGGATGAAGAAGAGGGTGGCACATGTGGCAAAGCCAAAAACCAGCGCCAGCACCTTCCAGAGCCTGACGCTCGACTCCTGCCTCTGCAGCAGGCTGTCGAAGTCCTGGCTGCTTAGATAGTACTGCATGCCTTGTTTGGGCGGCTGCAGGCGGACAGAGTTGTTGTCCAGGACCAGTTCGCCAACCCCTGTGAGGGTGGCCCCCACCTTCAGCATCTCCTCGGTCTCTTGGATGCCTTTGGGCCGCTCACCGCTGATGTAGTGGCCGATGACATCGGTGAAGGACTGAATCGAGGGGTGGAACTTCTCATACACAGTCTCTAGGCCCAGATCCACTGAGTCCAGGGGCTTCAGCACTCGCACAGCCACATCCACGCCATCCTCGTGGGGCACCAGGTCAAAGGGCACTGTGTTGGTCCTCTGATGAATGATCTTTGAGCAATCATTCCTAGAAGAATAAGAGAACTAAAGATACAGGGTAGCAAACAGCAAACACCCAGGCAGAGCTGGAGATCAACTAAATGTGGAGGACAGCATATGGTCTGAAGTAACTGGAAGAAGACAGTAAGATCACTATCTCCAGTTGCCTCCTAACAAGGAGGCTCCATTTTTAGGTCCTGGGGCGATATCAGTGGGCAACAAATACCGCCACAAACTCTCATTTCCCTTTCCACTGTAAAACAAACATCTAAAACAAAACTCACTAGGACCAGTTGGAAAACTGGTATTTCATATGACGGCAGAAAAGCATTTTAGGAAATACTGAAATCACTGATTCAGTGGTTCTCAAACTTCAGTGTGCCTAACAACAGATTCCAGGTCCCCGATCCTGGAAATTCTGGTTGGATAAGTCACCAGGGACTGACTTATCCACTTCAGGGACTGAAGGGAGCTCAGAAATCTGCATTTCAACAAGATGCCTCGGTGATTCCGACATAGGAGGCCCACAGGCTACACACAAGAATATGACCTGCATTAAGAGACTGGGCTTCAACCTGTCTCAGGAGAAGCTGAAGTCACAGCAACAGCACCCAGGACCCCAGCATTTGAATAGACCAACTGCAAGGGTTTTGGCCAGTGGAGAAGTGATACATACCAAAGGTGGGTGGTTCGATTCCACACCATCTTGTGCTCCTGAAGTGTCAGCCGCTGAATTACCCCCTTGCAGTTTTCCACAAACTGGCTATTAAGTGTTTCTTTAACAGACCGCACAGCTCCTAAGTGGACACAAATTCTATTATTTCTGAAGAATTTTTCTGCCCTCTCCTTTCAGATAATTTAAAATGTGTTTTCTGGTCTGGCACAGTAGGTCACACCTATAATCCCAACACTTTGGGAAGCCAAGTCAGAAGGATCACTTGGGGCCACGAGTTTGAGACCAGCCTGGTTAACACAGTGAGATTCCATCTTTATAAAAAATTAAAAAGTTAGCAGGGTGTGGTGGCATGTGCCTGTAGTCCCAGATACTTGGGAAGCTGAGGCAGGAGAATCACTTGAGCTCAGGAGTTTGAGGCTGCAGTGAGCTATGATCACACCACCATACTACAGCTACCTGGGTGACAGAGCCAAGACTCTATTTGAGACGGAGTCTCACTCTGTTACCCAGGCTGGAGTACAGTGGTGCAATCTTGGCTCACTGCAACCTCCGCCTCCCGGGTTCAAGCAATTCTCCTGCCTCAGCCCCCCGAGTAGCTGGGATTACGGGTATGTGCCACCACATCCAGCTAATTTTTGTATTTTTAGTAGAGACGGGGTTTCACCATGTCGACCAGGCTGGTCTCAAACTCCTGAGCTCAAGTGATCAGCCCATCTCAGCCTCCCAAAGTGCTGGGATTACAGGCATGAGCTACCACACCTGGCCTCAAAAAAAAAATTTTTTTTTAATTTAAAAAATGTTAAAAATTAAATGTTTTCAGTTGACTTTTGCTAATTCATCAAAACAATGACATTCTGATCACCATAAGTCACATTTTAGAAGCACTCTCCTAAGCACTTTGCATGGATCACATAATTTGTCTTATAACAACCCTATAAAGGTAAGTATTATTTTCCAGATCAGGCAACAGTGGTTCAGGGAGGTCTGGTAATCTTAGCGATCACAAAGCAATAACCCATGTCTTTCTGACCCCAAAGTATGTTCTGGACCATGGACCCAACACCACAAAAGGCACTTCATATTAGCCAAGATGATCTTTATCAATCTTTTGGGAAAAAGACGTTGTTTTCCATTGACCAATAAGCAAACATACCTTCTATAACAGCATAAGGCACGCATTTTCCTGGAGCTTCTGAAAGAATACTCTTTAAATCTTCACCCAAATGAACTTTTTTAGCTCCCTAAATAAAAAAAAAAAAAAAAATTAAATAAATTGGCCATTGAACACTGACATGCTCAATCAAACTTACAAGCAAAAAAAAAGAAAAAGATTCTATTTTTTTCGTGTCAAGAGAATATGGAAATTGGACAGGAAGGTGACTACTGAGAATCAGATTTCAAAGCTGTGTACATCAACAGGAATGGAGCCATGCCTCTGCCTCTTCCATCACTGCAGAATGGGGGTGCCACATACATTCTTGTTCCAGTTAACCAAAACCTATATTCCTTTTCATGTTAAGACTTTTTAGTGAAAATATAAAAGGTACTAGTCAATTTACATACCACAGACTGAACATCATTCAATCTCTTCCTGACAACACAGAGCTATGATCCAAAGGGTTCAGGTATAAAGTACCTAACCTATCACCTAGCACATGGCAGTGCTTTGAGAACTGGTAGGTGTTATTATTAATATTACCACATCTTTACGAACCAATGCTCTGCATTGTATGTTATTAAAAAAACAAAGCAGGGGGAGTTGCCTTTGCTTCAACAGGAAGACTGTTAACTGGTGCCAAATGCCATTCTACATTTTTTTTTTTTTTTTTGAGATGGGGTCTCACTGTTATACCCAGACTGGAGTGCAGTAGTGCAATCATGGCTCACTGCAGCCTCAACCTCCCAGGCTCAAGCGATCCTCCCACCTCAGGCCCCCAAGTTGCTGAGACCATAGGCATGCACCACCACACCTAATTTTTTTTATTTTGCAGAGACAGGGTCTCCCAATGTTGCCCAGGCTGGTGTTGAGCTCCTGGGCTCAAGCGATCCTCCTGCCTCAGCCTCCCAAAGTGCTGGGATTACGGGTGTGAGCCACCACACCCAGTCTGTTCTACTTTTTGCCTTTTTCATGCTCATAATTAAGTGAGCACGGTTCCTTCTGCTGCTGTCTTCCTCTAACAATCCCTAGTTCTCCTCTGCCTTCCAACTCAGAGCATCCAACCCACTGCACTTGGGAAACCAATCCTGTTACTGCTGTTTCAAAAATAAGAGAAAAGGAATAAAATCAACAATCATTTCCTGAGCATCTTTGTGCCAGGCACTGTGCTGGGTGTCAGAGATTCAGGACGAATAAAGGACCATCTCTGCTTCCAGGGTATTCCCAAAAACAACTCTTAAGGATGCCAGATTCAGTAACCTCTAAAGAGGTGATGTGATACAAGATGTATATGAAGGTCACTCTGAGTTTAAGCTACTGCTACACAGTAAGTGACAGGAGCAAGGTCAATCAAAATTTCTTAGCCACTTACACTGTGAAGATACCAAAATGACAGCAATAACAACTAACAATTTACTCATTATCTGTCTCCCTCCACTAGAATGTTAAACTCTAGGAGGGCTTGGACACTGTTTGTCCTGTTCACTGCTATCCCCCTAGTGCGGAGAACTGTGCCTGACACACAGCAAGCATTTAATACATTATTTGATTAATAAATTAATGAATAAATAAGCATTTAAATATACTATGTACCAGGCAATATGCTAGGCACTTTAAATGCATAAACCACTTAATGCCCACAACATCCCTTTACGGTAGACATTATTATCACCAATTACAGACAAGGAAACAGGCTCAGAGAGGTGAAGTGATTTGCCCAAAGTGAGACAGCTAGTAAAGTATCCATCACAGGATGGCCAATTCGAATTTTAAAGGGGGAAGAGGGAGAATATGATCAGAAAGATCTGGAGTTTAATCTAGTTCCAATGCATCCACTGTGACTTGGGACAACTTCATTTATCTGAGTCTCAGGTTCCAAAACCGTAAAGGACAGGGAAAATGCAATTTCACAGGATTTTTATGTGGGTTAAATGAACTTCAAGGTGTGAAAGTATCCAGCCCGGGGGCTGGCACATAGGAGGCAGGCAATAAATTTGCATTCTCCTCACTATGAGAGATACACAGGATAGGACACAAGCCCCTCTCTGGAAGTTTTGTCATCTGATCAAGAAAATAGAATCTAGGACAGGCATGGTAGCTCACACCTGTAATCCCAGCACTTTGGGAGTCCAAAGTGGGATAGCTGCTTGAGGCCAGCAGTGCAAAACTAGCATGAGCAACATGCAAGACCCCATCTCTATGAAAAATAAAAAATTAGCTGGAGGTGGTGGTGTGCACCTGTAGTCCTAGCTACTTAGGAGGCTGAGGCAGGAGACTGGCATGGGCCTGGGAGCTCGAGGCTGCAATGAGCTATGTTTGTGCCACTGCACTCCAGCCTGGGCAACAGAGAAGACCATGTCTCAAAAAAAAAAAAAAAAAAAAAGAAAAGGAAAAAGAAAAAAAGAAAGAAGAAAGAAATGAAGGACAGGAAGGAAGGCCAAAGAGAAAGAAAAGGAAGGAAGGGAGGGAGAAAGAGAGGAAGGAAATAGAAAATAGAATCTAAAATATTAACAGTCCCAACTTTTTTTCCAGGAAGGGGCTATTTCATCCTCATTTAGGAACTGTTTGGCAAAGATTTTAAGGTCACCCAAAGATGAGACCTAAAGAGTTCACTGCTTCAAAGAATCCCACCTCCAGCCAACTTGAGGCCAAAGTGGTTTGGAGTCAGAAAGTGAAGTATCAGATACACAGAGCTAATCACTTCAGGATTAACTTGATTATTTAATCAGGAGAAATACAGGGCAGCTGGAATCTCACTATAACGCCACTGCACAGCAAATCCAATTGCCTCATAACTTGGTTCTTTCCAGATTCCAAAACTCCCTTCATGGCAGGGACTGGAGTTCACACATTGGTTTCTTTTTTTTCTGAGATGGAGTCTTGCTCTTGTCACCCAGGCTGGAGTAGCCTGGCCCACACATTAGTTTCTAAACCCTTACTGAAAACAATCTGATAATGAAGTTAGTCAGGTTTAGGAATCCATCTTTCATATAAACATCAAATTAGGTTAGGCCCTTAGCTCTTGTATTGTGAAACTTCAGCCAAAAAGAACCCACAAACATTTACTGAGCATCTACCACTTGCCAAGTACTGTGTTAGAAGCTAGAGGAAAGAGAATGGATGAATAAGACCCTGTCTCTGACCTAAAGAGGCCCATCTCTCTGGACCAGTCAGATAGTCACAATAAAGCAATGTCAATCAGATTAAAATCCTACCCTTGAAATCAAAAGACCTAAATTTAAGTTTCAAGCTGACTAGCTGTATGGCCTTTCCTCCAAATCTCAATTTTCTGATTTGCAATGTGGTGGTAACTGTCATTTTATTTACTTCAAAAAATTATTGTGGGCCAGGCGCAGTGGCTCACGCCTGTAATCCCAGCACTTTGGGAGGCTGAGACAGAGGGATCACCTGAAGTCAGGAGTTGGAGACCAGCTTGGCCAACATGGCAAAACCCCATCTCTACTAAAAATACAAAAATTAGCCAGGCGTGGTGGCAGGTACCTGTAATCCCAGCTACTCGGGAGGCTGAGGCAGGAAAATCGCTTGAACGCGGGAGGCAGAGGTTGCAGTGAGCCAAGATCGTGCCATTGCACTCCAGCCTGGGCAACAGAGCGAGACTCCGTCTCAAAAAAAAAAAAAAAAGAAAAAGAAAAAGAAAAGAAAAGGAGAGGAAAGAAAGGAAAAAAAAATTATTGTGAAGAAAAAAATAAAATCAAGATGAAAATGTGGCTGGGCGCAGTGGCTCACGCCTTTACATCCCAACGCTTCGGAGAGCCGAGGCGGGGAGATCACCCGACGTCAGGAGCTGGAGACCAGCCTAGCCAACATGGTGAAACCCTGTGTCTACTAAAATACAAAAAAAATTAGCTGGGCGTAGTAATCCCAGCTACTCGGGAGGCTGAAGCAGGAGAATCACTTGAACCCGGGAGGCAGGGGCTGCAGTGAGCCCAGATCGCGCCACTGCACTCCAGCCTGGGCGACACAGCAAGACTCCATCTCGAAAAAATAAAAAATAAAAATAAATGCAAATGTGTTGTGTAAACCGTAAAGCACAGCTCAGAAAAAAAGCGCCATTTATAAAAATAGTTGTAATATAAAAAGGAAGCGTCAGTAAAGCAAGGAGTGGAGTGGTTCAGTAAATGGATGTCTGCACTTGCTGTTCCTTCCATCTCCCGCTAGATATCTGCACGACTCCCCTCATCTCCTCCTAGGCTCTGCTCAAATGTCACCTTATTTAAGATAGGAGATCCCCCTTTCTCCAGCATTCCATGTCCTCTCTCCCCTACCTTACTCTAAAGCATTGCTCACCATCTGTTACACCGCCTGATTTACATGTTTGCTGTCTAGTCGTACTAAAATGGTATCTCCACGAGGGGATGGACTTTCATCTGTTCGACTCACTGCCTGGAGCATCGCAGGTGTTCAATAAATATTTTTCGAGTAAAGTAATGAAGTCAAGATTCATTCTGAGTCATAAGAGGGACTTGGGAGAAAAGGAGCGGAGCAGCCGTTATCCCGAGCCCGAATCCTGCCCCTCGCTCCTCCATCTACTGGCTGGATGACACCCTTCAGAGGCTGTTTCCTTTTTTGGACAGTTTCCGACAGTGGGGCGGCCAAGGTGAATCATGGGCTCCCCAGGACCTGGGACAGAGATGACCCGGCTGAGGCCAGGCCGGCTCCAGCACTGACCTTGAGCTCTTGGGAGACCCGGGCCTTCTGCCGGTACACGGAGTACAGGGCGGCGGTGACCACAGAGGTGGTGCCCAGGAGGATGAACTGGCACAGCGAGGGCCGCCCTCCGCTCTCCATGACGGCGGCGAGCCCCGGTGGCCGACTATGACGCCAAGGATAGGCCTGATGACCCCCGACTCTCCCCCTCCTTCCGACCAGGACCGCACCCCCTAGCCTAACCTGACCGGAAACTCGAAATCAGTCGCCCAGCGATGACGCACGACGCCGGAACCGGAAGCGGGCAAGGGGTTGTACAGCGAACCGGAAGGTGGGGTTGCCCGGGTGACAGTCAAGCTGCTGCGGCCTCCAGGGAGGTCCTGTCTCCGCAGCCGGGTGTCGGAGAGCGATTGGGGAGCTGAGCGACCACCCACCGCTCCATGGCCGTCCTCTTCGAAACGCGGCGCACCGGCCATGACTGACTCGCCCATCGCCCTGGTTTCCGTCCCTCTGGTTTCCTGGGGTTACTGGGCTGTTTGATGGGTTATTCCATGTCTTCGCCATTAGATTGGCAGGAAATAAAATAATTGTGTATTAAACTCTTATGAGTAATATACGTTTAAGTTTCAGAGCAAACTCTCAAGACTTGGAATTTATTCTGGCCACTTTACAGATGAGAAAACTGAGGCCATAGAGGTTAGGGAATGATGTGCTCGAAGTCTAGTGAGTGCTAGAGAGGAATTTACCCAACTCCAAAGCCCTCAACTCTACCCCAAGAGGGCAGATTATATCACCAAAGTAGCCCCTTAATCTGCCATCACCACATAGAACAACATATTTATTAAATAATAATTACGGCTACGCTTAGTGCCTATTATGTGTCAGGTTCGGGGCGGGGGAAGTTTTGCAGGCACCATCCCATTGAACCTTCACAACACAGCTATAATGCAGATTACAGATGAAGAAACTGAGGCTCAGGTAAGTAACTTGCTCAAGGTTATACAGCTAAAAGCAATAGGTATGGCCGTCAAACCCAGGGGATCCTTCTTCAGAGACTGTTCCCTGATCTCTGTAATGCATCTCCTTTCTAAAATAATCGGAGATAACCCAAATCCTTCTTCTAAACATCAGCATTCATTGAGCTATCTCCTACAGGTTATACTTTAATTTTTTTATTTGTTCGAGACAGGGTCTCGCTCTGTCGCCCAGGCTGGAGTGCAGTGGTGCAATCATAGCTCCCTGCAGCCTCCCACCCCGCGATGCTCCCACCTCAGCCTCCCCAGTAGTTAGGACTAGAGATGCACGCCACACCCGGCTAATTTTTTAAAAAATTTTTTGTAGAGTCAAGGTCTCACTATGTTGGCCATGCTGGTCTGGAACTCCTGGGCTCAAGTGATCCTCCTGACTTGCCTTCCCAAAGTGCTGGGATTACAGGCGTGAGTCACCACACCAAGCCTAAATTCTTGTATTTTCATGTTTACATGTATAAGTACTTATGTAGGGAGAATTTCTAGAGGTAGAATTGCTAGGTCAATGGGTGTTGGCACCGTTAATCTTGATCAACATTGTCTAATTTTTCTCCATAATGTCCAATTTTACATTTATGAGCAATATGTGGGAATTTCTTTTCTTTTTTTCTGGAGACGGAGTCTTGCTCTGTAGCCCAGGCTGGAGTGCAGTGGCGTGATCTCGGCTCACTGCAACTTCCGCCTCCCAAGTTAAGTGATTCTCGTGCCTCAGCCTCCCAAGTAGCTCGGACTACAGGCGTGCACCACCACGCCTAGCTAATTTTTGTATTTTTAGTAGAGACAAGGTTTCACCATATTGGCCAGACTGGTCTGGAACTCCTGACCTCAAGTGATTCGCCCGCCTTGGCCTCCCAAAGTATTGGGATTACAGGAGTAAGCCACTGCGCCTGGCCGGGAATCTCTTTTCACCCACACTTTTGCTAACAAACTTTTTGACAAGTTGTATTAAAAATTTAAGGTTAGACCTCATTTTAAGTTTGTGTGTGTGTGTTTACCAAATTCATGATCATCCCTTGGGTTGAAAATCATCAAAGATATCTCACAGTGTTAACAATCTAATGATTCTAGCCCTATTCTTATAGAAAGTAATTCTTATTTGACCCCAATTGTATTTAAGGAATGGAGTTAAAAACTGTTATATATAACAGGCTGATTTAATAAAGAAATTTTACTTTTGTGGAGCAGTCTACAGTTTTTAGATACATCATCTGTAGTTTTTAGACACATCTTACCTAGTGGCCTGATTCAATGTATGTAAAATGTGTCCCGCCAGGCCCAACATTGTTTTTAATAACAAAATAATGAAAGTAAACTAAATGTTATCAATAGTCAGTTGGTTGAGTAAATTTTTTAAATATGTGTA
Source organism: Pan paniscus (assembly GCF_029289425.2). Lineage (NCBI taxonomy): Eukaryota > Metazoa > Chordata > Mammalia > Primates > Hominidae > Pan > Pan paniscus. Next base: position 206,608,409 of record NC_073249.2, on the reverse strand, counting down.
TGTGTGCATAGTCAGGTGAAAAAGCAAACTGCAAAACTAAAGAGGAACCCCATTTATTTTTAAAAGGAGAGAGAAGAGTATACTATATATATTGCATGTCTCCAGAAGGATTCACAAAAAGCTGATAATAATTGGTTCTTTCCATAGAAGGGAATGGGGTGGCTAGAGAACAGAGAAGGTGACTTTTCACTCTGTTGTATCTTTTGAGTGTGAATGTACAACATATTTTGAATTAATAAAACTAGAATTTAAAAAAAAAATGGCCAGGCGAGGTGGCTCACGCCTGTAATCCCAGCACTGTAGGAGGCCGAGGCAGGTGGATCACCTGAGGTCAGGAGTTCGAGACCAGCCTGGCCAACATGGTGGAATCCCGTCTCTACTAAAAATACAAAAAATTAGCTGGGCACAGCCAAGCGCTGTGGCTCACGCCTGTAATCCCAGCACTTTGGGAGGCGGAGGCGGGCAGATTGCCTGAAGTCGGGAGGTCGGGAGTTCAAGACCAGTCTGACCAACATAGAGAAACCCCGTCTCTACTAAAAATACAAAATTAGCCAGGCATGGTGGCACATGCCTATAATCTGAGCTACTTGGGAGGCTGAGGCAGGAGAATCACTTGAACCCGGGAGGCGCAGGTTGCAGTGAGCTGAGATAGCGCCATTGCACTCCAGCCTGGGCAACAGAGTGAGACTCCATCTCAAAAAAAAAAAAAAAAAAAAAAGAGCATGCTATTTACTTCACAACCAACAATTACAGAGAGCCTCCTACATCCAAGGTTCTAGGCTGGGCATTAGGAGATACACCTTATATAGCCAGCCTCTTCCCTCTGACTGGTTAGGGCCTTGTGGGGAGGTAGACATGGACAGTTACAGATTGCCCCAGGTCCAGTGAAATTAGGACAACCAAGTGCCACAGTAGGGAGATGCTGTTTATTTCCACCAGGGAAGGAATTTGAGTTCTGTTAACAGAATGGAGGGTGGAGTGGCTGGGATGGAAGTAGGAAAGGCCTTCCATGAAGAAGGGGGAAGAAACAGCAAAGGTACAAAGCTACCAAGAGTTGGCCCAGTATAGCTAGAGCCCAGGATGTGCGACAGAGAGCAAGGAGCAAGTAATTGAAAAGGAGGGTTGAGGCCAGATCCTGTAGGTCCCTAAATGCCAAACCAAAACTTTAAACTTCATCATTTTGGGGATGGTATCCATTCCAGTAAAGCTTTTTGAGGATCATCAAGGGTGCAACCTAACCTGTTTTTAAAAAAAAAAATATATATATATATATATAATCAAAATTCTTGTATCCTTAGGTTACAGCAAGGAAGAGAACAAAAAAGGGTCCTTAAAATAAAACAGGCAGAGTGCTCCACTGCAATAAGTTAGGGGTCCTTGCTTACAGGTTCTGACTATTTTAGGCCTCCCTGTTTTATTCTCTGGGCCCTTTTATGAGTTCCTTGAGAGCTCATTAAAGCCATCACTCTTAAATGACACAGTTTGGTTTTAAATAACCCTTCCATTTTTTTTGCCAAAGGCTGAAATCCTTCATTAGCTATGCTGAGCACAGTCCTACTGGGACAGTCTGAAATTCACATCATGTGGACCTTGTTAGGAGCGATGAGAGATGGGCAATTTCAGCTGCAGCCAGATGTCCCTAGGGAACCATTCCCAGCCTGGAAGGCTGTCCTCACTGAATCACAAGTTAAAGATGAGCCTCTGACTTCAAGAAAGGGAGGTAAATTCTAAGGCAGGAGGCAGAGCTTCCTGGGAAAAACAGAGTTACTAAGGACAATGCCACTGGGGGCATTTCACTTTAGATTTAATTCAGATTTCCCCTCGGAGGAGCAAAAATTCCCTGTGAGTCACTGGGTAAATGCCTCTTAGGCATTTGCCAAGGTCCAGGGACCAAATAGGTATGAGAGTGGCGTCTTAGCACCTGCATTGACATTGCCCACAGGTGCCACAGGAAACAGGAAATGAAAAACATGTTAATAGCAGCATCAGGTGGTCACTCAGTTTCCTTCCAGAACGTTCTCTTGGGAGAGCACCTGACATAAGAATTATCTAATAAAGTGAACATATTTTTAGTGAGCATTTATCCTATGCAATGTACTCTCCCAGATGCGTGGCGGGACACAGGGGTAATGTGCAGGATGTGCTCCCTGGCCTCATGGAAGGTACAGGGGAGACTTTTTATGATTTAATCCCCACCTATTTGTGAAAAAAAATCTGAGATAACTTCATTAAGTGGAACACATCATAAGATAGATGTATTAAAAATAAATAGGGCCGGTCACAGTGGCTAACGCCTGTGTAATCCCAGCACTCTGGGAGGCTGAGGCAGGTGGATCACTTGAGGCCAGGAGTTTGAGACCAGCCTGGCCAACATGGTGAAACCCCATCTCTACTAAAAATACAAAAAAAAATTAGCCAGGCATGGTGGCACACGCCTGTAATCCCAGCTACTCGGGAGGTTGAGGTGGAGGAATTGCTTAAACCCAGGAGGCAGAGGTTGCAGTGAGCTGATATTGCACCACTGCACTCTAGCCTGGGCAACAGAGTGAGACTCTGTCTCAAAAAATAAATAAATACATACATACATACACATATACAGGGCTGGGTGCAGTGGTTCACGCCTGTAATCCCAGCACTTTGGGAGGCCAAGACTGGTGGATCACTTGGGATCAGGAGTTTAAGACCAGCCTGACTAACATGGTGAAAACCCGTCTCTACTAAAAAAATACAAAATTAGCCAGGCATGGTGGCACAAGCCTATAATCCCGGCTACTTGGGAGGCTGAGGCAGGAGAATCGCTTGAACCCGGGAGGCAGAGGTTGCAGGGAGGCGGAGGTTGCAGTGAGCCGAGATTGCACCATTGGGCAACAAGAGCAAAACTCTGAAGACAGAGAGAGAGAGAGAGACCAGGCACAGTGGCAGAGAGAGAGAGAGAGACCAGGCACAGTGGCTTACACCTGTAATCCCAGCACTTTGGGAGGCCAAAGCAGGAGGGTCACATGAGCCCTTTTAAGGTTATAGTGAGCTATGGCGGCACTGCTGCACTTCAGCCTGGGTGACAGAGTGAGACTCTGTCTAAAAAAAAAAAAAAGAAGGAAAGAGAAGAGGGAGGAAGGAGGGAGGGAGGGAGAAGGGGGGAAAGGAAGGAAGGAAAGAAGGAAGGGAAGGAAGGAAGGAACTCAGCTAAAATAAAAGGAGCAGGAAACTGGTGATAGACACCTAAGATTAGTTAATCACACAGTTGGACACCAGCCTTGACTGTGAGCTTCCCAATAACCATGGTAAAAAAGAAATGTGTTGGGGTACGAGCTAATGAAGATGGTGCAAGCACTCAAAAGATTGAATTCGGCCAGGCACGGTGGCGCACGCCTGTAATCCCAGCACTTTGGGAGGCTGAGGTGGGCAGATCACGAGGTCAAGAGATGGAGACCATCCTGGCCAACATGGTGAAACCCCATCTCTACTAAAAATAAAAATTAGCTGGGCATGGCGGTGCACGCCTGTAACCCCAGCTACTCAGGAGGTTGAGGTGGGAGAATCACTTGAACCCGGGTGGCGGAGGTTGCAGTGAGCTGAGATCGTGCCACTATACTCCAGCCTGGCGACAGAGTGAGACTCCATCTCAAAAAAAAAAAAAAAAAGATTCAATTCTAAGCAGTCTGTGAAAAGTCTTATGAAGAGGAAGGCATCAATTTATCTGCAGGTCATAGAGTTGATCCATTGTCTATCCATGAGGATGCTGCTGTCAGAAGCTCATAGAAGGATGTAGGCTTTGAGGATTTCCCAAAAAGAGGTCACATCCAGTGGGGGGTCACACTCAGGGGGTTCATTTTCTGTCTCCTTTGGACCAGTGGGACTTACCCACCATTGATTGGCCAAAGGTTCCAGCAGCAGACAACAACGGGAGACCTTGTGGAAAGAAAAAAGAAAAATGGTCCATGAGAATGGAATGATGGGCCTTGGCCTCACCAGTCACTCCTTCGCTCAGAAGTTCCTCAAATCAGAGTGTTATGAGCCAGGCACTGTATTTTTTTTTTTTTTTTTTTTTTTTTTTTTTTGAGACAGAGTCTTGCTCTGTCACCCAGGCTGGAGTGCAGTGGCACAATTTCGGCTCACTGCAACCTCTGCCTCCTGGGTTCAAGCGATTCTCCTGCCTCAGCCTCCTGAGTAGCTATTACTATAGGCGCCTGCCACCACGCCTGGCTAATTTCTTGCATTTTTAGTAGAGACGGGGTTTCACCATGTTGGCCAGGCTGGTCTTGAACTCCCGGCCTCAAGTGTTTTGCCCGCCTTGGCCTCCCAAAGTGCTGGGATTAGAGGCGTGAGCCACTGTGGCTGGCCTACTTTTCTTTTTGAATCAGCTTTAATGACCTATAATAAACTGCACATATTTAAAGGTACAATTTGATAAGCTTTGACATATGTATACACCTGTGAAACCATTGTTACCAAAACACTAGGGGTTCAATCTGGGTCCTGCTGCTCACCACACAGAAGGCCAATTACTAAGAAAATGAGTATTGCCAAGGAAGAAAGCTTTAGGCCAGTGCTGCAGCTGAGGAGATGGGAGCTTGGTCTCAAATCCATCTCCCTGATGGATTAAAACTAGGACTTTATATAGCAGGGAAGAAATGTAGCAATGTATAAGAAAACAGGAACTCAGAAGGGACAAGGAAGCAATCACGATGAATGAGGGGTCCAGCATTTCATAGTCGGATGGGGTGATCTGGTGAGTTTTGGTTCTTTGATACTTTTTTTTTTTTTTTTTTTTTTTTGAGAGGCCTGAGTTTCCTGAAGAAGGAACTCAGATAAAACAAATGTAAAGTTTAGGAACAGAAACGTCAATTTCTTTTTTGTTTTTTGTTTTTTTTTTTTTGAGACGGAATCTCACTCTGTTGCCCAGGCTGGAGTGCAGTGGTACGATCTCAGCTCACTGCAACCTCTGCCTCCCAGGTTTAAGCGATTCTCCTGCCTCAGCCTCCCGAGTAGCTGGGATTACAGGCACCTGCCACCAAGTCCGGCTAATTTTTGTATTTTTAATAGAGACGAGGTTTCACTATGTTGGCCAGGCTGGTCTTGAACTCCTGACCTCGTGATCTGCCTACCTCAGCCTCCCAAAGTGCTGGGGATTACAGGCATGAGCCACTGCGACCGGCCCCATGGCCAGAAGGGTCCATTTCTTTTTTTTTTTTTTTTTTTTTTGAGACGGAGTTTTGCTCTGTCGCCCAGGCTGGAGTGCAGTGGCACAATCTCCGCTCTCTGCAACCTCCACCTCCCGAGTTCAAGCGATTCTCCTGCCTCAGCCTCCTCAGTAGGTGGTATTACAGGTGCACGCCACCACCTCACCTGCTAATTTTGTATTTTTAGTAGAGACAGTTTTGCCATGTTGACCAGGCTGGTCTCAAACTCCTGACCTCAAGTGATCCGTCCGCCTCGGCCTCCCAAAGTACTGGGCATGAGCCACCACGCCCAGCCTGTCTTGCCACCCTTAATGCACACATGAGAGGCCCTAAAATAACTTCTGGTAACTGGGGACTCATTTGGAAAATCAGAGGAGGCGCCACAGACCCTGTTTTGGGAAAAACCTCTGTTTTCCTCATGAAACCCCAAGAATTAAAAGTGGATAAATGGCAGGGCGCAGTGGCTCCTGCCTGTAATCCCAGCACTTTGGGAGGCCGAGGTGGGCGGATTACCTGAGCGGGGAGTTCGTGACCAGCCTGATCAACATGGAGAAACCCCATCTCTACTAAAAATACAAAATTAGCCGGGCGTGGTGGCATATTCCTGTAATCCCAGCTACTTGGGAGGCTGAGGCAGAAGAATTGCTTGAACCTGGGAGGTGGAGGTTGCAGTAAGCCGAGATCGCGCCATTGCACTCCAGCCTGGGCAACAAGAGCGAAACTCCATCTCAAACAATCAAACAACAACAACAACAAAAAAAAGCAGATAAATCCCTCTCAAAATCAAAGGCTCTGTTCTGTTTTGCATTGTGTTATCTGACGGTTTGAGTTTTGGGGGTATCAGAAATTACTTCCCATTATGATATCTAGGTAGGAAATATACTTTAAGTGATGGCTAATAATAGTTACGGAGGGATACCTGACTCTTTGACACTTGGATCAGAGAAGCATGCTCTTGGCCACCTGGAAGATAAGGAAATATCTCCACCCCCCACACTGGGAGATGAGACTCCCATGAGAGATGGGCTGATTACAAAATGGGCTGATTGGCTTTGGGTTGCCTTTCAATGAAATGCAGGGTAGAGACCGGGCACCGTGGCTCATGCCTGTAATCCCAGCACTTTGGGAGGCCAAGGATCATCTGAGGTCAGGAGTTCGAGACCAGCCTGGCCAACATGGTGAAACCCCATATCTACTAAAAATACAAAAATTAGCTGGACATAGTGGTGGGCGCGCCTGTAATTCCAGCTACTCAGGAGGCTGAGGCAGGATAATCATTTGAACCTGGGAGGCGGAGGTTGCAGTGACCTGAGATCACACCATTGCACTCCAACCTGGGCAACAAGAGCAAAACTCAGTCTCAAAAAAATGGAAGGGAAGGGAAAAGGGAAATGAAATGCAGGGTAGGCCAGGCTCAGTGGCTCACACCTGTAATCCCAGCACTTTGGGAGGCTGAGGCAGGTGAATCACCTGAGGTCAGGAGTTCGAGACCAGCCTGGCCAACATGTTGAAACCCCATCTCTACTAAAAATACAAAAATTAGCCAGGCGTGGTGGTAGGCGCCTGTAATCCCAGCTACTCAGGAGGCTGAGGCAGGAGAATCACTTGAACCCGGGTGGCGGAGGTTGCAGTGAGCCGAGATCACGCCACTGCACTCCAGCCTGGGCAACAGAGCGAGACTCCCTCTCAAAAAAAAAAAAAAGAAAGAAAAAAGAAACACAGGGTAGAGGCAGTGCACTGTCTTCTCCCGTAGTATTTCCCTCCTTTTGGGGATCCAGGATCCAGTATAGAATGGCACTTTTAATTTTGGGGATCTGCTTTGCCTTCAGCTGCTTATTTGGCCCTAGAAACCAAGCTTTCCCAGCCCTGTTCCTCCAAGGGCTCCACCCTGAAGCTAGTAATCCAATTAAGAAACTGGCAAATGAAGAATCTTACAAGTGCTGAATCTTCTGTCTGTGCATTTATGTGTGTTGTATGTTTATATAAAAAGAGCTCTGATTAATTGGCTTAGAATAATAAGTACTTAAATATTTTGTCAGAGAAATAAAAACTTTAATGCCTTTTTGTTCATGTGATTTTAGTAATATTTTGGAAATAAACACAGCTTTAAAGATGATTGGTAAAATAAAATGCCTTGAAAATATAGACATTTGGTCTAAATTAAGGTCAGATATCAGACTTGCTAAATGCTTTAAGGTCAAACTGTCTTGACTTTTGAAAATTGTTCGATTTACCCACTTTGGAGCATTAGATTAGCCATGCCTGCTAGCTATGCTAAAAGGAGTCAGACCTTATCTTCATTTCTGTCTGATGTCCTAGGTTCAACCCCAGTACATAATTAAAATCGCTTACTTATCAGTTTTTTCACTAAAATAAAAGTTGCTAAGAGTTCATATTGTAACATGTAGTTGAGACCACTAGAGAGACAGTTTTACACACAAGGTGTGTAGGGAATGTGTTTTTGGTAAAAGATTATAAGAAGGCAGGATGGGCACGGTGGCTCATGCCTGTAATCCCAGCACTTTGGGAGGTCGAGACCGGTGGATCACTTGAGGCCAAGAATTCAAGACCAGCCTGGCCAACATGGTGAAACCCCATCTCTACTAAAAATACAAAAATTAGCTCAGCATGGTGCACGCACCTGTAGTCCCAGCTACTGGAGACGCTGAGGCAGGAGAATCACTTGAACCCGGGAGGCAGTGAGCCAAGATCGTGCCACTGCACTCCAGCCTGGGCGACACAGCAAGACTCCATCTCAAAAAACAAACAAACAAAAAAAGGCAGCAGTATGGGAATATGGCTTTTGTTAAAGGGAATGTAATTTTATCTAGTTCAGAGGGTTTTAAATATTGCCTTAACAAAAACAAAAAAAGGTTGTCTTAACCTAAAAGAGTAACAGAACAAAACTGAAGGTTTAAGCAAAGTGAAAGGGTTTGTAAAGGGTTGATCTTGTAAAAATTCTGTAGGTATACAGGCTGGACATGGTGGCTCACACCTGTAATCCCAGCACTTTGGGAGGCTGAGGCAGGTGAATCACCTGAGGTCAGGAGTTCGAGACCAGCCTGGCCAACATGTTGAAACCCCATCTCTACTAAAAATACAAAAATTAGCCAGGCGTGGTGGTAGGCGCCTGTAATCCCAGCTACTCAGGAGGCTGAGGCAGGAGAATCGCTTGAACCAGGGAGGCAGAGGTTGCAATGAGCTGCGATTGTGTCATTGCACTCCTGCCTGGGCAACAAGTGCGAGACTCCATCTCAAAAAAAAAGATTCTTGGGCCAGGTGTGGTGGCTCACGCCTGTAATCCCAGCACTTTGGGAGGCCGAGGCGGGTGTATCGCCTGAGGTCAGGAGTTCAAGACCAGCCTGGCCAACATGGTGAAACCCCATCTCTACTAAAAATATAACAATCAGCTGGGCATGGTGGCGCACATCTGTAATCCCAGTGGGAGGCTGAGGCAGGAGAATTGCTTGAACCCAGAAGGTGGAGGTTCCCATGAGCCAAGATCATGCCACTGCACTCCAGCCTGGGCAATAGAGACTCCGTCTTAAAAAAAAAAAAAAAAATTCTTTGAGTATAAACACATTGGCAAAAATTTAAAAGAAATTATTTAGTTTTTTCCTTAGGTTAAAAACATTAAAATCATACTGACGTGGGGCCAGATTCTGGGCCCATGTGTCCAAATAACAGGGTTTTCTTAGAAATTGATCTACTGTTTGATAGAAAATCATAAAGGGTTCTAAAAAGTTTATGAAAATCTTACCTTGTGGTCAAACTAATTAAAACTGGATAGAGATATAAAATTTTATTTTAAAAACTTGCTTTAACATTAAAGATGCACTAATGCAAACATGAAATTTGGTTTTCTCTTTTGCAGACGTTTTGTATGTAATGTTAAAATATAATGAAAGGGTTTTGTTTTCTCCTTTGGGTAAATGGCAGGAAAAAAAAAGGGAAGAGAGAGAAAAGAGACAGATTCAGTTGGCCTCATGCTGTCTTCATTGTGTCTTGTTTGGAAAGTTAAGTCTCCTCTATTAGAGTAAAGGTTTTTCTTTTAAAAAAATTTTTTGGAGTTATCATTTTGGCCAAATGATTGACTTATGGTGACCTGGAATTCTATTTTGTGATATCCAGTGTTTTAAACCTTTGATATTTGACAAACTTTCCAAAATCAAGTTATAAATTATGTCTCTTTCTTACCTAATATTTTAGATATAAGCCCAAAAATGACATTTGGCCAGTGAGCCAGGAGTGCTGATTGGTCAGAGATGAAATCTTAGGGAGTCAGGCCTGTCTTCTCGTGCTCAGTCAGTTCCTGGGTGGCCACAGGATCAGATAGATCAGACGAGCCAGTTTCTTGATCTGAGTAGGGCCAGCTGATCCATCAAGTGCAAGGTCTGCAAAATATCTCAAGCACTGATCTTAGAGCAGTTTAGGGAGGGTCAGAATCTTGTAGCCTCCAGCTGCATGACTCCTAAACCATAATTTCTAATCTTGTAGCTAATGTTAGTCCTACAAAGGCAATCTAGTCCCCTGGCAAGAAGGAAGTCCGCTTTGGGAAAGGGCTGTTACCATCTTTGTTTAAACTATAAACTATAAACTAAGTTTCTCCCAAAGTTACTTCAGCCTACGCCCAGGAAGGAACAAGGGCAGCCTGGAGGTTAGAGGCAAGATGGAGTCAGTTAAGTTAGATTGCTTTCACGGTCTCAGTCATAATTTTGCAAAGGCAGTTTCAATCCCTCCCTTTGGGTTTTATAACACCTTAATCTTAAGGTGTAGGCTATGAAGATGGGAAAAGGCCGTCAATCGCTCTGGCTTCTTCCTGCTGACAGGGGACAGACATAGTGGGAAACGGAGTGAACCCCAAGGTGAAAAGAGTGGAACTGCTTTGCAACTGTCTGAGCGACTCATGCAGGTCTGGATGGGCTCTCAAGGTTTGCGTGGCAAAAACATGAGTATCTCATGAGATCTATAGTTTTACTACAGTGTAACAAGTCCTAGGATGAGGAGTACAATTCCCAGTTTTAAAAGCAAAGCTTTGAAAGCATTAGTTTGGGGACTTCTAACCCACAAAGAATATAGAATTTAGTCTAAACTGCAGAAAAAACCTCAAGAACAGCTAACAACAGTGTACTCTAGTTTTTCTTTTGAAGCATCATTTTTCTCTCTCCAGTCCCCATTTTTATTAAAAACAAATCATGATGGAACTGATTTGTTTACAAAGTAAACTTTAGTCTTACTGTACTTGGCCTGATTATTTGCATAAAGTGCAGCAAGAATAATTATTTTTCACTTAGGCTTTTTTAATTGGCTTTGATAGAACTCTGTTCCCCAAGGAGGGTGGATCACCTGAGGTCGGGAGTTCGAGACCAGCCTGACCAACATGGAGAAACCCCATTTCTACTAAAAATACAAAATTAGCTGGGTATGGTGGCACATGCCTATAATCCCAGCTACTCGGGAGGCTGAGGCAGGAGAATTGCTTGAAGCTGGGAAGCGGAGGTTGCAGTGAGCCAAGATCGTGCCACCGCACTCCCTCCAGCCTGGACAACAGAGTGAAACTCTGTCTCAAAAAAAAAAAAAAAAAAAGTATCCCAGCTGAAAGACAACCGAGGAATCATTTATTTCCATCTCCCCATTTTGCAGATGAGAAAGAGACTCAGGGACCTCAGGACATTTGCCGGAGATCACATGGCGGGTAAGTAAATGGCAGCGCAGATCCCAGACTCCGGTGCCTGACTCCCAAGCCTGTCCTAGTTCACCCTTTCCCAATCCACAGGGTACCGGCAGCTTTCAGGTGACCAGCGGGCTCCTTGATAAAGACGGGGTTCCTGTCGTTCTCAGGAACGGAGGCTGGAGGTGAAGGTAGTTACAGGTGACCCACCAAGTTATCCTTTAAAACTCTGTTCCCCGAATGTTCATAGAGACTGATTTGAGTAATGATTAAAACTCTGGTCTCCCACCAAAAAAAAAAAAAAAGACTCATTTGATAAATGAGTCTCAACTTCTCATTCTCTTAAACTGTCTTTCTGAAGAGCAGAAGTTCTTCATTTTTATAAAGTCCAATTTATCCTTTTTTTCTTTTATGGATCATTCTTTTGGTGTTGCGTCTAAGAAATCTTTGCCTAACCTAAGGTCACAAATATTTTTTTCCTATGTTTTCTTCCAAAAGTTTTATAGTTTTCGGTTTTACATTTAGGTCTAAGATTCATCTTCACGTGGGCCGGGCGTGGTGGCTCACGCCTGTAATCCCAGCACTTTGGGAGGCCGAGGCAGGCGGATCACGAGGTCAGGAGATTGAGACCATCCTGGCTAACACGGTGAAACCCCATCTTTACTGAAAATACAAAAAATTAGCTGGGTGTGGTGGCAGGCGCCTGTAATCCCAGCTACTTGGGAGGCTGAGGCAGGAGAATGGCGTGAACTTGAGAGGTGGAGCTTGCAGTGAGCCGAGATCGCACCACTGCACTCCAGCCTGGGAGACAGAGCGAGACTCCGTTTCAAAAAAAAAAAAAAAAGATTCATCTTTGCATGAATGTTTCCATCCAGTGTGCAGGCACTGTTTTCCACAAACCATTTCATGCCATTCTCACTTCATTTCTGCAAAGATATCAGGTACTATTTTTGCTCCCATTTTACAGATGAGGAAACTGAGGCTTTGTGAGGTGAAGTTGCAGGGTTTAACCAACTCCTTCTTTCTCCAGAGCTATATGCTTAAGGACAAAACTATATTAGCTTTTATTTAGTTCATGTTATTGTCCCTAAAATCAACTTGATTGATCAAGCTGAGTCCACAGATTGATTGATTGATTGATTGATTGATTGATCAGGTCATTTCCTTCCTTGAATTACAGTCACTCCTACTCAAATACTTAGTAAGTGACTGCCCATTTGGAGAACTTGTCTAGAAACCAGGGTTCCTGGGTTCTAACCTGGGCTCAGATCAGTATCGCCACTGGGAAAAAATGCAAATACAAGTTATTTCTAAAATCACCTCTAAGGGTCCTTCAATCTCGGCAGCATAAAATCTCTGGGATTTTCCTGCGAATTTAGTCAGTCATTGCTGCAGTTGACATTTTTAGCCACAAGGAGGCACCAGGAGCACAGAATGGAGAAGGCAAAGCAAAGCGCCCTGAAGGAGGATCTGAGACCTGGGAATGGGAGGTGAAGGCGGAAGGGTGAAGGAGGTCTGGAGATTGAAGGGGAAACTGAGGCTAACTGTGGCCCACGCCGAGTTGTATCCAGGGACCCAGTTCAGCCTCAGGCTTGCTATTTGCCAGCAGGCCCTGGGCCCGTCACCAGTAACTACCTTCACCTCCAGCCTCCGTTCCTGAGAACGACAGGAACCCCGTCTTTATCAAGGAGCCTGCTAGTCACCTGAAAGCTGCCGGTGTGGATTGGGAAAGGGTGAACTAGGACAGGCTTGGGAGTCAGGCACCGGAGTCTGGGATCCGCGCTGCCATTTACTTACCCGCCATGTGATCTCCGGCAAATGTCCTGAGGTCCCTGAGTCTCTTTCTCATCTGCAAAATGGGGAGATGGAAATAGATGATTCCTCGGGTGTCTTTCATCTGGGATACTTTTTTTTTTTTTTTTTTTTTTTTTTTTTGAGACAGAGTCTCACTCTGTTGTCCAGGCTAGAGGGAGTGCAGTGGCACGATCTCGGCTCACTGCAACCTCCTCCTCCCAGCTTCAAGTGATTCTCCTACCTCAGCCTCCGGAGTAGCTGGGACTCCAGGTGCCCACCACCACGCCCGGCTAATTTTTGTATCTTCAGTAGAGATGGGGTTTCACCATGTTGGCCAGGCTGGTCTCGAACTCCTTGACCTCAGGTGATCCGCCTGCCTCACCTCTCAAAAGTGCTGGGATTACAGGCATGAGCCACCATGCCTGGCCTCAGCCACCATGCCTGGCCTCAGCTGGGATTCTGTCCAAACTACCTGAAAACTAGAGAAAGGAACGCATTCTCCTCTTTGTGTACTGGGCAGACCATCTCAACATTATGAGTCTTAGTTTCCGCTGCAGCTAGAAAAAGGGAGTAATAGCTCTGCTTTATGCACAGGACTGCCCTAGGCCCAGATAAGCTAATGTGTGGGAAATTGTTGTAGGCAGGTTAGGAATTCTCCTTTTCATTATTATTTATGTTCTTGGCTTGCAAAATGCAGGCATATTCTCAGTGTTCAGGATAGAACCTGGTGCTCAATAAATATTTGCTGAATAAATGAATGAATTAACAAATCCAGTCCAAACTCACTCCCAATAAGTGAAGTACTTCTATAATGATTCAAAGAGGGCCACCCAGAATTTGTTTGAACACTTCCCTTGGTGGAGAGCTCACTACTTCTCAAGGAGTGTATTGTCAGCCATCTTGAATCTCTAACACTTCACCTCCTTGGCCTTGGTTCTGCCACCCAAAGCCTTTGCCTATCCTGAACATAGAGCCTTTCTGCACACCTCAGAAACTTCCTTTGAGTTCTGCCAACCATGGGGCCACCTAACCCTGATGGAAGGAAGTAGAGAAATATTATGGTGGCTGGAAAGGGCACAAGGTCATATGAAGAGCTTTTCCTCAATATGGGAGGAAGTTGTCTATGTGGTAGGGGATGGAACCTGAAGAGCAAGCAGAGTGAAGATGCGGGAGAGGAATGCATAAATATATGTCCCTCTATGGGACATAAGCTATAGGGAGGTGGATCTTGGCCTCAGCCCCAGCCAAACATGGTGGTCCCATCCCCCTTGCCTGGGATTGGCTTAGGAATGAGCATGGGATTCAGTTATGTCCAATGAGATGAGAAGGGAAGTCTGCTGAGGGGCTTCTCTTAAGCAGCACAGGCTGGAAGAGACAGTCCCTTTTCTGCCTCTGGTTGAGGAATCTGAATGTGTTGCAACTGCTTAAGTCATGTTGCTGCCACCAAGACCAATATATGGAGAGGGGCATAACTAAAAGAATCACAGAGAAGTAGAGCTGGAGCTTTGATCAAACTGTGCCTGAAGGTGTTCTATGCCTGATTTCCTGTGAGATCATAAACCTTATTGTGTAATCCCAGCGAATTGGCCATCGGCAAGTACCACCACCACGAGCATCCTAACAGATATGCAGATTTTAAAAATGGACTGTATTAATGTGGGCTCATTTATTTATTTATCTATTTATTTTTTGAGACGGAGTCTCACTCTGTCGCCCAGGCTGGAGTGCAGTGGTGCGATCTCGGCTCACTGCAAGCTCCACCTCCCGGGTTCATGCCATTCTCCTGCCTCAGCCTCCCGAGTAGCTGGGACTACAGGTGCCCGCCACCAAGCCGGGCTAATTTTTTGTATTTTTTAGTAGAGACGGGGTTTCACCGTGTTAGCCAGGATGGTCTCGATCTCCTGACCTCGTGATCCACCCGCCTCGGCCTCCCAAAGTGCTGGGATTACAGGCGTGAGCCACCGCGAATGTGGGCTCTTTAGTGACAAGTACAGAAGCCCAATTCTGGCTCGCTTCAGCAAAACAAACAAACAGAACAGAATTGTTGGCTCAAATAACTGAAAAGTACAGAGTTGGTTACATCCAGGGATCCAGAAAATTAGGACTCATCTTTCTCTCTCTGCTCCACTAGCTCCATTCTTAGGCTGCCACTCCCAGATCATAAAAAGGCCACTGGACCCACAGTCTCACAGCTTTGCAGCCCCAGAAGAAGAGGACTGTTCTTTCCCAATAGTTTCAACACAAGTCCTGGCACTTGAGTCTCATAGGCTGCTTCAGGTCAGATGTCCACCCATGAGCTAAGCATCAAAGCCAGAGGAGGAAAAGCACCAACTGGCCAAGAATGAGTGACACCCCCATTGTTAGATGTGTCTAGGATAAGGCGTGACCAGATCAGTTCAATTCAACACATATCTAATTTTAATTTCTATGTGACAAGCACAATCCCAGGTACTGCTGCCCAAAGAAGGGGAAATGATTTCTGTGTCTATTCCACCAACCATAAGACAAGTCAGAAAGACAGGAGCTCTGAGAAAGTGACAACTGACATCCAACTGGGTTATACCCAACACACACCATGTTCCCTAATGAATCACTGGTCCTGGAGCCACGTCAGTTGCTGGCAATCGTGAAATGGGCCATATCTACTTTCTTAGCCTCTGTAGAAACCCACTGACTTTGACCCAGTTGTCTGTGGGCCTGTGTTCTTCAGGATATGTTCATTTAATTTATTTTTTTATTTTTTATTTTTTATTTTTAGGTGGAATTTCACTCTTGTTGCCCAGGCTGGAGTGCAATGGTGTGATCTCGGCTCACTGCAACCTCCGCCTCCCAGGGTCAAGCAATTCTCCAGCCTTAGCCTCCCAAGTAGCTGGGATTACACGCACCCACCACCACGCCCAGGTACTTTTTTTGTATTTTTAGTAGAGATGGGGTTTCACCATGTTGGCCAGGCTACTCTCAAATTCTGACCTCAGGTGATCCACCCACCTCGGCCTCCCAAAGTGCTGGGATTACCGGCGTGAGCTACCATGCCCGGCTTGTTCATTGAATCTTTAGGGGAGGAAGGTGAACTTCTTTCCATGCCTAACGTAGCCATGGCTTATGGTCCCAAGAAGCATCTGAAGTGGTAGCAGCTCAAAGCAATGGATGCTGGAGACACTGACTGGTGTGTCTGCTCCTCATCCATCCACCAGTCCCCACAAGCTGAGAGTGCGTCTCCTCCTCATCATTTTTCCTAAGAAACAGAATTAAGTATGCCCTGATCAGAGATGAACTAAAGATTTGGATGCTGCGGCTCATTAAGATTGACGACAAGGTCCAAACTGATAGAACCTACCCTGCTGGATTCAAAGATGTCATCATCATTGACAAGACCAGAGAGAATGTCCGTCTGATCTGTAACATCAGGGTCACTTTGCCATTCACCGTATTACAGCTGAGGAGGCCAAGTACAAATTGTGCAAAGTGAGAAAAATCTTGCGGCTACAAAAGGAATCCCTCATCTGGTAACCGATGATGCTGGCACCATCCGCTACCCTGGTCCCCTCATCAAGGTGAATGACATCATTCAGATTGATTTGGATACTGGCAACAGTACTGATGTCATCAAGTTTGATACTGGTAACCTGTGGATGGTGACTGGAGGTGCGAACCTAGGAAGAATTGGTGTGATTACCAACAGAGAGAGGCACCCTGGATCTTTTGATGTGGTTCATGTGAAAGATGCCAACAGCAACAGCTTTGCCGCCTGGCTTTCCAGCATTTTTGTTATTGGCAAGGGCAATAAAACCCGAGGAAAGGTATCCACCTCACCACTGCTGAAGAGACAGACAAGAGGCTGGCAGCCTAGCAGTGGGTGAAATGGTCTCTAGGTGATATGTTAACAAGATCTTTGTACCTAATTAAAAATAATGCAGCCTAAAAAAATTGGGGTGTATTTGGCCAACTGGATCAACTAATATAATGTTTTTAACTTGCAATTTGAAAATAACAAGTAGAGCTTAAATTAGCCAAGAATTTTTTATTTATTGAAAATAACAAGTAGAGCTTATATTAGCCAAGAATTTGTTTGGTTACAAGTTATTAAAACTCAACTCAAAGTCAAGACTAAGAGGAGGCCAGTGAGGAGCTGAAGGTGAGAAATGTATGAAGGTGCTCACTGTCAGGTTTGTAAAGACGCCTCCTTAAATTTTGCTCCTCAAGTGCCTCATTTGACTTGCTGTGTTCCCACTTCTGATCCAACTCAAACTAGCTTAAGCCAAAAGGGAAAAATTACAGGCTCAATAGTTGAACTAGAAAAGGCACAGTGATGAAGCTGGCCTCGAGCACACATGGACCCAGGGTTCAAATGCACCCATATTTATTTACTCTTCTCTCCTGCTGTCTCCTCCTGTCTCCCTCCTCACTCTCTCCTCTGCTTTTCTCTGCCAGTTTGCTTCAGTCTCTCCTACCACCATTAGTCTTTCTCCTTACAATTAGTTCATAGTCACATACAGCACCAGGCTAAGCTCTTCATCTTGCAAGCAGAACTGGGGGCGGGCAGAGGACTAGGAGAAAGACTTCCCATTGGCTATCCTGGGTCAATGTGCATGCCTGGACCAATCACTGTGGTGATAATATATTTGCCCAGTGTTGGACAGAACTCACCACTGTGGTCTAGGGGCTGGAGGCTGAGACCAGAAGACAGGAGGATCTGATGGGCAGACCAAGACATCTCTTAGTATTTCAAGTCTTAAATACTCTAGCCTTTATTTTTATTTTCCTATTGAAACAATTATTTTTAAATCACACAGTTTGATAATCGGAGGTTTCTTTTAAAATGCAACTATATTTGTTCCAGTAGTAAAAATAAGAATAAAAAATGCAGCCGGGCACGGTGGCTCACGCCTGTAATCCCAGCACTTTGGAAGGCTGAGGTGGGCAGGTCACCTGAGGTCAGGAGTTCAAGACCAGCCTTACCAACATGGAGAAACCATGTTTCTACTAACAATACAAAAATTAGCCAGGCGTGGTGGTGCGTGCTTGTAATCCCGCTACTTAGCGAGCTGAGGCAAGAGGATCACTTGAAGCTGGGAGGCGGAGGTTGCAGTGAGCCGAAATCACGCCGCTGCACTCCAGCCTGGGCAACAAAGTGAGACTCTGTCTCAAAAAAAAAAAAGAAAAAGAAAAAGAAAAAAAATGCAACTATTGGATTACAGAATAGATTCCACTCAGGGGCAGGAAGAGGCAATAGGGAAAGAGATAAATTAGAAAGGAGAAATTAGAGCCAGCTCATAGAGGCCCTTGAGTTCATTATTTTAATACATTTGCATTAAATGCCTATTCAGTGCCAGGAGTGGTAAAGTTTGGATTCTATTCTGTAAGCAGCAAGGATTTTGGGGGGGCAGAGGCATGTCAGAGTAAGAGAAACTGCTCTGAAAAGGCAACAAACCATGGGTGATCCTGGAAGAGAGATAATAAGCCCACCTGCTGGAGAGGTTGTCCCAGGCCCAGAAACCAGTGGGCAGCACTTGCGGAGCACAACCTCTATGCCCCGCCTGCCACGGTGCCCGCTGGGGGATGGTATCTAGGATCTCGATGCCCACAGTACAGGATCTGACACCTTTCAAGTGGCCACAGGTTGGTCCCTAAGACTACTGAGCCTCCATTTTCCTCATCTGCTCACTGTTTACCAAGAACATATACATCGAGAAAACGTGTCAAAAGATAACTAATATTTATCAAACACTTATTCTATGCTAAATCCTTTGCACGCATCATCTGATCAAATCTTTGTGATAAACTGTGCAGAGACAGCTAATTTTGCCCCATATTTGTCCTATCCATTGTTACCTGGTTAAAAAAAAAAAATCTCTACTCTTTGGCTGGGCACTTAAAAACTGCATTTCTCAGCCCTCCTTGCAGAGGTATAACCATGTGACTAAGTTCTGGCCAAGGGGAAAGAAAGGAAAGTGTCACATCAAACTTCTAGGGAATTTTTGTTTTGTTTTGTTTTGTTTTTTGAGATGGAGTTTTGCTCTTGTTGCACAGGCTGGAGTGCAATGGCGCAATCTTGGCTCACTGCAACCTCTGCCTCCCGGGTTCAAGCGATTCTCCTGCCTCAGCCTCCCAAGTAGCTGGGATTGCAGCCATGCTCAACCACGCTCGGCTAATTTTGTATTTTTAGTAGAGACGGAGTTTCTCCCTGTCCATCAGGCTGGTCTCGAACTCCTGACCTCAGGTGATCCACTCACCTCAGCCTCCCAAAGTGCTGGGATTACAGGTGTGAGCCACTGCGCCCAGCCTTCTAGGGAATGTTCTTAAAGGGAAAGAGGCACATTCTTTCTTTCTTTCTGTTGACTGGAATGTAGTCAAGATAGCTGGAGCTCCAGCATCCATCTTTGACCATGAGGTAGTAGCTAGGTATTGAGGATGGCACAGCAAGAAGATAAAAGACACCTGGATCCCCAGTGGCTGTAAAGCCACCCTGGACTTCTCATATTTATTATAGCAAAGTGAACCTTTGTCTTTTTTGAGCCACTGTTGTTTGGTTTTTTTGTTACTCCCAACCGAACCTAATCCTAACTGCTATTCCTAACTCCCTTGCGTTGGCTGTCCCTACCGGCTTCCCTGCTTCATTTTTCTCCAGAGCACTTATTACCAGCTAATGTATTACATTTGAATAATTTGCATGTTTACCATTGGTCTCCTCCAATAGAATGTAAGCTCACAAGGGCAGGAATTTTGTGTGGTTTGTCCACTTTCACATTTCCACCTTTTCCATAGCTCTCGAATGCAGTAGACACTCAGTACATATGTGTTGAATTGATTAATTGAAGGATAATCAACCCTAAAGGTAAATAATCTTACGATCTTATAGAAGAGGATGCTGAGGCTCAGAGAGGGCCGCAAATTAGAAAGGGATGGCTCCTGGAAATTCACCAAGGCAATCTGGCTGCAGAATGCATGCTCCTCAATACTAACTCAACTGCCAACACATGCACAGAAGTCACTTAAAAGCCTTCTAGCTGAAACCATACACTGTCTTTAATGGGGAAAGCTACACTTCTTCAGGGAGGAAATGTGAGCAGAAGTCCAAGGCCAAGAAGATTCTCTGAGGGCTCAGGCTTAGTTACGAATGAATATTGGGAGTAAAAACGGGAAATCTCAAATATCCTTGATTCTAAGACACCACTGATTATAAGACACACCACCAATTTAATCAGGGATAGGAAAAGAAACTCTTCATTAAATATATACATTGGTCACGAGAAACATTCTGATT
This sequence comes from Pan paniscus, assembly GCF_029289425.2. Taxonomy (NCBI): domain Eukaryota; kingdom Metazoa; phylum Chordata; class Mammalia; order Primates; family Hominidae; genus Pan; species Pan paniscus. Next base: position 206,588,500 of record NC_073249.2, on the reverse strand, counting down.
TCAGAAACATTATAGTGGGGAGAATCTGCATCTTCAACTGAAGCGATGGGGTAGTCAAAGATGCCTTCGAGAAACTTGTTGAGGACTTCTTTTCTTAAATTTTCCTGGAAGGAACACAGTTTGACCAATCTTTTCTGTAAGAGAACCTAAAACAAGGCTAAATTCTTTGATTTCCACCCACCACCCACATCTCTGCTACAGTTAATCACTCCCTTCCTTCCCGTGCACGCCTCTTTCAGTGAAGCTGCTGAGTAATGAACGTGGTTGTTATCTCTTCTGCAATATGGGGCTGGAGAGTGAGAATCACATCCTTAATCGTGCCCTGTTTGCTTCCAAGGCTCCAGCACAGAGCCAGATACGTAATAGGCACTTAATGAATAGTTACTAAGAGAAGGCACGAATGAATCAACGAGCGAATACATAGGAGAATGGATGAATGGTGATGCCTGCACCTGTCAGATTCTCAGTGCACAGGGTGTGTGTGTGTGTGTGTGTGTGTGTGTGTGTGTGTATCTGTTATCATGTGTGTTCCTGGTAGAACCCAAGCACGTCTCCAGGGATTTGAGCAGCATCAAAGAAGGCAAAAGCAGAAGAGAGACCTCCTTCCAAATAATCGGGGAAAGGCATTGATTATGTGACTTTGGAGAAGAGAGCTGCTTTCACAGTGGGAGTCGGGGAGGGGACCAGCCTCTAACTCCACTAACCAAAAACCTCAGTGTCTCATCAATTCTAGAAGGAAATCTGGTGCTAACCTAACCTCCCCACTGCCCAACTCACAGGCAGGAGAAAGGTGAGGCACATTTTCTCCCCAAAGTATGCAGAATGGCGGTTGCCATGAGCACTGGGATCCGCATGTTATTTGACATCCATTTTTTTAGAAGTCTGGTTGCTATGGTAACAAAATACCATTTTCCAGACTAAAGATACATCTCTGGTTCAAATCTGAGGGCGATGACGCTCTTTCTAGACATCTCCTGGAGTGGCAGGGTGGGACCAAGCCTGTCACCTCAGGGCTCAGTAAACACGGAGGAATTCAATGGAATTGCACTGAAGCAGCCTATGAAAAATGTCTGATGGAAGAGGAGTGCAGCTCCCATTTCAGCCTGCCCAGGTTGAGGGGCTGCCCAGCATCCTCTTCCAAACCACCCCAGGCATTGTTGACACTGCCCATCACATAGGGACCAAGAGCTTTCAAAGACCAGCAGTGTTGCTGGTTGGCACATATACCAAGGGCAGGCAGACACAGCCACAGCCAAAAAGCCAGATGTTCATTCAAAAATAGGTATTTATTGAGCACCTGCTATTAGCTCTGCATAGTCCTAAGCACTGTGAATACAGATACAAATCATCCTTGAGGAGTCTACAACCTGCCCTCAAGAACGCAGATGGGGCCAGGCGCGGTGGCTCATGCCTGTAATTCCAGCACTTTGGGAGACTGAGGTGGGAGGACTGCTTGAGCCCAGGATTTTGAGACAAGCCTGGGCAACATAGTGAGAGGCTGTCTATTTTTATTTTTATTTTTTTAAAAAGAAGGCAGATGGTAAACAAAGAAATATACTATAGTTTATCAGCAGGTGTTATAGGCTGAGTAGTGGAACCCCCAAAGATGTCCACTTCTCGATCCCTGTGAATTACATAAATATGTTACCTTATGTAGCAAAAGGGATTGTGCAGATGTGATTAAGTTAAGGATCTCGAGATCAGATTGTCCTGGATTCTCTGGGTGGGCCCAAGGTAATTGCAAGAGTCCTTATAAGAAGGAGGCAGAAGGTGGGTGTGGTGCTGCATGTCTGTAATCCCAACTGCTCAGGAGGCTGAGGCAGGAGTTGGATCGTTCGAGGCCAGGAGTTCGAGTTCAGTCTGGGTGACAAAGCAAGACCTCATCTCTATCCCTCTATCTCTTCATCCATCTATCTATTTATTCAAGACAGGGTCTCACTCTGTCACACAGGCTGGAGTGCAGTGGTGCGATCACAGCTCACTGCAGCCTCGAACTCCTGGGCTCCAGTGATCCTTCTGCCTTGGCCTCCAAAAATGCTGGGATTACAGTGTGAGCCACCATGCTTGGCCTGAGACCCTATCTCTAAAAACAGAGGCTGGAAATCAGAGAGAAAAGACGCTAAGCTGCTGGTTCTGAAGACAGAGGAAGAAACCATGAGCCCAGGAATGCAGGTGGCCTCTAGAAGCTGGAAAAGGCAGCTAGGGGAGAAACAGATTCTCCCTTAGAGCCTCCAGAAGGAACATAGCTGGCAGAGCACAGTGGTTCGCACCTGTAAGCCCAACACTTTGGGAAGCCGAGGCAGGAGGGTTGTTTGAGGCCGGGAGTTTGAGACCGGCCCAGGCAACGTAGTGAGATACCATCTCTTAAACAAAAACAAACAAAACTTAGGCAGGCATGGTGATACATGCCTGTAGTCCCAGCTACTCAGGAGGCTGAGGCAGGAGGACCACTTGAGCCCAGGAGTCTGAGGCTGCAGTGAGCTAAGATCACGCCACTGCATTCCAATCTGGGTGACAGAGCAAGACCCTGTCACTAAAAAATAAGAATAAATTAGAAGGCCATGGCTCACACCTGTAATCCCAGCACTTTGGGAGGACAAGGCGGGCAGGTCACCTGTGGTCAGGAGTTCGAGACCAGCCTGGCCAACATGGTGAAACCCCCCCCATCTCTACTAAAAATAACAAAAATTAGCCAGGTGTGGTGGCGCATGCCTGTAATCCCAGCTACTCGGGAGGCTGAGGCAGGAGAATTGCTTGAACCCAGGAGGCAGAGGCTGCGGTGGGCCAAGATCATGCCACTGCACTCCAGCCTGGGCGACAGAGACTCCATCTCAAATAAATAAAATAAAAGGAGCACAGCCTTGTGGCCCTGTTTTAGATGCCTGATTCCAGAACTGTGAGATAATAAACTGTGTTGTTTTAAGCCACTGTTTGTGGCATTTGTTACAGGAACAATAGGAAACTAACACAGATGGTGAGGAGTGCTAGTAAAGACTACAGCAGAGATGCGCGCAGAGTGTGCTGGGGCAGGAGTGGGGAGGTGGGAGCTGGAAATGGGGTGACCGGCATGCTGCTCAGAGAAGGTGGCATTTGGGCCCAGACATGAAGGGAGTGATGAGGGAGCCCTCTGGGTGCCTGAAGAATATCTCTGGCCAAGGGAACAGCCCATATGAAGACGCCCAGGTGGGAGTGCCTGGCCTGTTGGGGTTAACATCAAGGAAGCCAAAGTGGGGCAACTCTCTGAGGGGTGGACTAGGGGATGAGGTCAGAGAGGCCAGGGGGTGGCTGAGACAAGGCCTAGTTGGCCATGGGGAGCCATGAAGGATTTGGGGTAGGGGAGGGACATGATGAGACTCACTTTCTAAGGATCTAGCTTAAAGCGTTCGATTAGCACTCATTTGATACAAGATAGGGTCTTGCAATCCTAAAAGGGCCCCTCGGCTGAGAACAGAATATTCAGGCTCCTGGGAAGAGACATGGAGGGCAGTGTGGGGGATCAGTCAGAGTGGTGGGAAAAACTACAGGGAAAGGACACAAACCTTCTGAAAGATCAGAAGGTTCTGCAGAGCCCCGGGGAAGAATAGCTGAAGGCAGCTGTTCTATAACCCTGAAGCAGAGGGCAAGGAGTAGGAACAAGGGAGTGTGGGAGAATTTATCTTAAACAGGCTTGTTTACTTATGTTGACCAGGAACTGACCTTTGATGATCCATGCATGCGAGGTTCCCTGAAAGGGGAACAATACATCTTAATTACCTACAGGTTGTGTTTGCTCCAGGTTTTCGGCATTGTGCCTGCACTGAATAAAAGAAAGCAGCTTCAGCCTCTTGGGGCTGCTCTCTGGCCACGAGAGCCAGGCAGTCCCCAAGCTGCTCTTACATTGCATGCCTGTATCTGAGTACTCATTTCATCCGTCAGCTAGGGTCTGCGGGACAGATCTGGTAGGTAGGGAGGAGGTTGCTGCACTGCTCCAGGTAAGAGATGATGGTAGCGTGGACCAGGTAGGAGCAGCAGACATGGTGAGAACGAGTCAGATCCTGGTTGCAGTTGGAGATAGAGCTGATGTGAATAGGTCTGGACTGGTTAAAGGGTATGAAGGAAAGAGAAGAGTTGAGATTGATGCCAAAGTTCTTGACCTGAGCAACCATGGCTGACATTACCATCATTGGTTTATGTCATTTTATTGATTGCTTAGGTGAGATAGGGTCTTGCTCTGTTGCCCGGGCTGGAGTGCAGTGGCACGATCATAGCTCATTGTAGCCTCGAACTCCTGGGTTCAAGTAATCCTCCTGCTTCGGCCCCCCAAAGTGCTGGGAGTGTAGGCATGAGCCACTGCACCTGGCTGGTTTATGTCATTTTCACTTTGAGTTTATTTACTTCCAAGTGGAGGGCAGGAAAGAGTCTGGAACTGAGAGAAGTCCCGACTACAGATATAACTTGGAGGCCATTAGCTTATAAAATGGTGTTTTATGCCAACAGCCTGATGAGCTCACTAAGGGAGCATGAGGCACTTCAGCATCTCAAGGTCAAGGAGATAAGAAATCAGCAAAGGAACTTGAGATGGAGCTGCCACTAAATAAGAAGGAAATCAAGAGAGGAGGTAAATAAAATGTATTCAGGAGGAAGCAATGATCAGCTGTATCAAATGCTGCTGAGAGCTCAGTAGGGGAATCGACCGCTGGATTTAGCAGCGTGGCGGTTGTCAGTGACCTTCAGAAGCACTGTGGAAGCCAAGGCCGGATAGGAGTGGATCCAAGAGAAGGAACCGGACCAACAGGCAGCCTTTTTTCAAGTTGTGCTGTAAAGAAAGGCCGAGAAATAGGGCAATGGCTGGAGAGGAGATGTAAGAACAAGACAGAGGCTTATTTCATTTTTTTTTTTTGTAAGTCTGTTTTGTCTGATGGAAGAAATGATAAAACGTTTGTATGCTGATGGAAAATAGTCCAAAAGAGAGGTGAGGGGGTAATTGATAACACAGAGGAAAATGCAAGGGCTTTCTGGACTGGCCTCCCTGGAGGCGGTGAGCAGGGATGGGCCCAGGCGGCAGGGGAGGCGCTGCCTTCAGGCCGGCATTCAGCTGTTTATCCACAGGATGGAGGAAAGGCCGTGCCTGAGCACAGATGCAGGTGGGCGCTGATGAGTCTGGGGAAGTTATCTTCCAATTGCTCCAATTTTCTCTAGGAAGTAAGAATCAAGATTCAGCTGAGAATAAGAACAGGGAAGGAAATGTGGGGGCTTCAAGAGAGAGGAGGAGGTGTGAAATTAGCATCTAGAAGCGAGGGAGTGTAAACGGACGAGGGAAATATAGTAGAATTGCCTGGCAGTCCTGGGGGTTTACTGGAGACAAATGAGGAATATTCTTTCTCCACAGTGCTTAGCTGCTTGGGTGCTGAGCTGCTTGGGTGCAGGCTTGCAGTAGGTGGACACTTGTTTTCAATGAGATTTGGGCTTCTGCTGAGGTCAGTACAATAAGCAGAAGTGAAGAATAATGGCCCCTCAAAGATGTCCACCTTCTAATTCCTGGAATTTGAATATGTCAGGCGACATAGCAAAAGGAAATGAGAATTAAGGCTGTAGATAGATTAAAGTAGCTAGCTGATCAAGCCAGGTGCAGTAGCGCACACCTGTAGTCCCAGCTACTTGGGAGGCTGAGGTAGGAGGATTGCTTAAGACCAGCCTGGGTAACATCACGAGACGCCCATCTTAAAATATTCTTTTTAAAGTAGCTAATCAGTTGACAATGAGATGGGGAGATTATCCTGCATTATCAGGGTGGGCCTGGTGTCATCACAGGGGTCCTCGTAAGAGGAAAAAGAAGGCAGAAAAGAGAGAACCAGAAAGATGGCATGGTGAGAAAGATACAACCAATGCTATGGACTTTGACTGAAGGTGGAAGAAGCAGCAATGAGCCCAGGAACACAGGTGGCCTCTAGAAAGTGGAAAAGGCAAGGCGATTTCTTCTTCCTAGAGCTTCCAGTGGGAACCCAGCCCTCCCGACAGCTTCATGTTAGCCCAGTGAAACCCACTTCGGACTTCTGACGTCCAGAACGGTAAGATAATACATTTGTGTTGTCTTAAGCCATTAGGTTTGCAGTAATTTCTTACAGCAGCAATGGAAAACAAATACAGGGATACACAAGGAAGCAATGAGACTTAAGCTGAGTAAGGAGGGAAATGAACTATGAGAAGGAAAAGGTAGAAAGGTAAGTGAACTGGAGGCCCAGGTAAAGGGGTCAAAGAACTGGAGACGGGGTACTACACTCTTGTACTGGGGAATGCTTTAAACTGATATTGTGAAGGGGCTGCAGTTGTTGATAATGGCACGGTCAAGAGTGTGACAATGGGGCCAGGTACGGTGGCTCATGCCTGTAATCCCAGCACTTTGGGAGGCTGAGGCGGGTGGAACACCTGAGGTCAGGAGTTCGGCACCAGCCTGGCCAACATGGTGAAACCCCATGTGTTTTAGCCAGGCGTGGCGGCGCATGCCTGTAATCCCAGCTACTTGGGAGGCTGAGGCAGGAGAATCGCTTGAATCTGGGGGGCAGAGGTTGCAGTGAGCTGAGATTGCGCCACTGCACTTCAGCCTGGGTGACAGAGCGAGACTCCGTATCAAAAATAAAAAAGAAAACAGCCAGCACCAACATGCCAGGCATGTGGGTGACCGTGTCAGAGCTGACCCCCCAGGCCAGCATCGTGAATGCAACCTCACAAGACACCCCAAGCCAGAACCACGCAGCTGAGCTGCCCTTGAGTTCCTGACCCACAGGAATGACGAGATTAAATGATTATTGTTGTTTCAAGTCACTACGTTATGGGGTGATTTGTTCCACATAGACAAGTAATATACCAGTTCCTTTTTTTCTTAATAGGTAACACCTCTAAGTTACAAATGAAGTGACTTCCTCAGGCAGGTTGCTATTGGCCCCCCTGATTAAATTAGGAGCCCTTCTCACAGTGCTCTGTTCTTCTGCTGCATAATTAAATGATTATTGCATGGTAATTTGCTTGGCTGGGCGCAGTGGCTTACGCCTGTAATCCCAGCACTTTGGGAGGTCGAGGCAGGCAGATTAATTGAGGTCAGGAGTTCGAGACCTGCCTGGCCAACATGGTGAAACCCATCTCTACTAAAAATACAAAAACTAGGCTGGGCGTGGTGCCTCACACCTGTAATCCCAGCACTTTGGGAGGCCGAGGCAGGTGGATCACGAGGTCAGGAGATCAAGACCAGCCTGGCTAACACAGTGAAATCCTGTCTCTACTAAAAATGCAAAAAATTAGCCGGGCATGGTAGCGGGTGCCTGTAGTCCCAGCTACTTGGGAGGCTGAGGCAGGAGAATGGCGTGAACCCGGGAGGCGGAGCTTGCAGTGAGCCGAGATCATGCCACTGCACTCCAGCCTGGGCGACAGAGCAAGACTCCGTCTCAAAAATAATAATAATAATAAAATACAAAAATTAGCCAGGCATGGTGTCGCACGCCTGTAATCCCAGCTACTCGGGAGACTGAGGCACAAGAATTGCTCAAACTGGGAGGCAGAGGTTGCAGTGAGCCAAGATCGCACCACTGCACTCCAGCCTAGGAAACAGAGACTCTGTCTCAAAAAATACAAAAATAAAAAATAAAAATTTGTTTAATGTATGTATTCCACTGATATGGATTCCACTCCCAAACAAGACTGTAAGCTCCAGGAGGGCAGGAACATTCCCTTGTTCTCCTGTGTACCCACCTGCCTCGCACAACACCTGGCAGGTAAGTATTCAGAAATCATCTGTTGAATGACTGCTGGGGTGAATGAATAGCATCTGTATGTGGTTAGATTTGGGGCTCAAGTGGAAGGATTTGTGTTAAAACCAGTTTCAGTACAAGATGTAGCCAACCTTGGCAGGGCATGGTGGCTCATGCCTATAATCCTAGCACTTTGGGAGGCTGAGGCAGGAGGATTACTTCAGTCCAGGATTTCAAAACCAGCCTGGGCAACATAGTAGGACCCCACGTTTACAAAAAATAAAATTACCCAGGTGTAGTGGCACATGCCTGAGGTGGGAGGATCACTTGAGCCCAGGAGGTCGAGGCTGCAGTGAGCAGAGATCATGCCACTGCACTCCAGCCTGAGCAACAGAGCAAGATCCTGTCTCAAAAAAAAAAAAAAAAAAAAAAGATGTAGCCAACCTCAAAATCCCCTCCTCTGGCCCTGTCTTCGATCCCATCTGCTGTGGCTCACAGCCTGGTGAGCTGCAGGTGTCTCCTCATCTGCATTCCTGAGATCCAGCTGTATCCAAATACTGGCCTTTTTTTGGACTGTTCTGTTGTTTGTTATGCAAACACGATTTTGCTTTGAACTGGACTGTAATTTGATGGATGTGCCAAGAGCTTATCTCATGGGTACAGGTGCACTGCAGGTAACATTTGGAGCCATCAGCTTTGCTCACTTCTTGCATCCATCCCATTCAGTACCTGAGCATCTGATTATAGACATGCTGTTCTGAGGGCTCCTTTACGATTAAAATCCTTCAGAATGGTGACTTTTGTCACATTCCTCTTTTTCCTTACTCCCTTAGTCACAAATCCACATGTGCAATTTTGCCAAAGATTTTGAGCATGCCATACAGATTTTAGTTATTGCTCTGCCACTTATTAGCTGTGTGACCTTGGGCAAGTTATTGAACCTCTGAGCCTCAGTTCCCTCATCTGTCATATGAGGTTACAATAGTTCCTATCTTGCAAAAGTAACTGTGAAGATTGGCTATGATAAAGGAAATTGGCTTTGCATAATGCCTAAGTATTTACTAAGCTTTAAGTAAATATTGGTTTTGTTATATTAGAAATGAATGTAGCTTCAAAGTCAAACAATTACATCTTCAAACAGGTCTGCAGCAGTATTTAGGATATCCATGAGCATTCTAGAGCAAACAGACTCTTCTGAAGAATATGCATGCACCTTTAGCACCAAAAGGCGCACATACACACACACACACACACACACACACACACACACACACACACACCTACCTACAATGGAGATATATTCACATGGTCAATCACAGTTCATTTCTACTTATCACTTACATAATCACTTACAACCACCTAGATATTAAGAAGACTGTACTTCAAGAACATTGAAAACCCTGCCAAAACCTCTCTAAATGAAACAGTTCCCAGCCTTCAAATGAGGCATTGTACCAATCTCTATCCACCTTTTTCAGAGAGGAAAGGCAAGCAACCCAAGGTCACAAAATGAGTCACTGTTGGAAGTGAGCATTTAAAAAAAGTAATAAAAGTGTATGTGCTGTCCTTTAAGAATAACACTGACCTGCCATCAATGAGGGGTTTGCTGTAAGCCAGGGGTGTCCAATATTTTGGCTTCCCTGGGCCACTCTGGAAGAAGAATTGTCTTGGGCCACAAGTAAAATACACCAACACTAACGATAGCTGATGAGCTAAAAAATTTTAAAATGGCCAAAAAATTCATGTTTTAAGAAAGTATGAATTTGTGCTAGGCCACATTCGTAGCCATCCTAGGCCACATGTGGCCTCGGGCCGTGGCTTGGACAAGCTTGCCCTAAGCTGTTTTCTTGCAGTGGAGGTGATGACAACAGAGGGGAGCTGGCAGAAGCAGATCACGTTCAGCTATTCAACAAACATCTTTTGAGTATCTACTATGTTCCAGATGCTGTCCAGGCCACTGTGGAGTTGGCAGTGTTTAAGATAGATGCATTCCCTGCCCTCTACGTGTTACAGTCTTGGGAGTGGAGAGAGAGAGGCACCAAATAAATGATTACACAAATAGTTAACTGATTATAATTCTGATAGATGCTTTGAAGGGTTTACGTTGAGGCGCAGGACCCATGGAAGTCAGGAGGGGTGAGGAAACTTTCCCTAGAGCAGTGACACTTACTCATCGGCTTGAAAGATGAATAGACTAGAAGAAGAGGGGATGGGGGCAAGGGGGAACAGCATCTGGAAAGTACCCAGGACAACAAGGTATTCAGTGGTTAGAGAAACTGGAAGGAAGCTAGTATAGCATGGCTTGGGCAGAGAGATGTTGGAAAGGAGCTCACAAGGAAACTAGGGAGAGGGCAACCTTGCAGAGTTTTGGGGGCCAGTGTGACAGATTAGGATGGTATTTTTCTTCTGCTGAGAGACAAACTGTCCCAAAGCTTAGCAACTTAATGACACTCATGTTTCATCTCACAGTTCCTATGGGTTAGGAAGTCAGAAGCAACTTAGCTGCATGCCCTGGCCCAGTGTCTTTCAGGAGGCTGCAGTCTACATATGAGCTGGGGCTGTGGTCATCTGAAGGTTGAACTGGGGCCAGAGGGTCCACTTCCAAGATGCTTACTCACAGGGATGCTGACTTGGTGCTGGCTGTTGGCAGGAGGCCTAAGTTCCTTGCCATGTGAACTTCTCCATAGGACGGCTTGAGTATCCTCATGACATGGCCACTGGTTTCTGCCATAGCAAATAATCCAAGAGAGAACAGAGCAGAAGCCACAGGATCCTTCATGTCCTAGCCTCAGAAATCACACAGTGACACTTCCACAATGTCTTATGCATTACTTAGTCAGCCCCATTCATTGTGGGAGGAGAATACACATAGGCATGAAGACCAGGAAGTGAGGATCACTGGGTGCCATCTTGGAGTCTGGCCACAACAGCAATGTCTTCCATATCTCTTATGTGCCCCCCACCCCAGTGTCTAGTATTAAACTCAGCACCCATTTAAAATGATCCCTGGTCAAGTTTGGTGGCTCTAAGTGCCTGTAATCCCAGCACTTTGGGAGGCCAAGGTGGGAGGAATGCTTGAGCCCAGGAGTTTGAGACCAACCTGGACAACATGGCAAGACCCTGTCTCCAAAAAATACACACAAAAAATTAGCCAGGCATGATGGTATACTCAGGAGGCTGAGGTGAAAGGAAATCCTGAGCCCAGGGACATCAAGGCTGCAGTGAGCCACGATCGAGCCACTGCACTCCAGCCTGGATGACAGAGTGAGACCCTGTCTCCAAAAATGATTCTTAAGATGTTTGGTCGAATTTACAAACCGCAAGGGACTATGGCAATTAGTCCAACTTTCCTATTCATTTGTCAGAAAAAAAAACTGAGTGAATACACAAATATGAACAAATTTATCAATTGATATGCATTGTTTGGGAAAAACACAAAGCGTGTTTGCGTGTTTTTCCTCTGCTCTTGCACCACCGCAACAGCAATTATCAACACAGAGGACTTCTCTGATCAAACATGGGCAGGTTTCCCCCATACACCAAGCAGCGGACACAAACTGAGTGTTCAATTAAATTCTGACACTATCCGATCCCACAAGTAGATAGCGTCAGATCCCACAGGTTGAGGGCTCAGTCCCCAAGACAGCCCTCCCCTTCCCCACTGCAGATCCCAGTTGCAATTCTGGGCCTCCAGAACTTCTGGCCAGGATTCCCACAACCCCCACTTTGGGTTCAATTAATTTGCTGGCACAACTCACAGAATTCAGGGAAACACTTAACATGTACTGGCTTACTATAAAGGATATTACAAAGGATAGAGATGAAGAGATGCATAGGGTGAGGGGCATGGACGCATAGGGAAGGTGCACGAAGCTTCCATGCCCTTCCTGGACGCACCACCCTCCAGGAACCTCCATGTGTTCAGCTATCTGGAAGCTCCTGAACCTGGTCCTCTTGGTTTTTTTTGATTTTTGTTTTTTGAGATAGAGACTTTCTCTGTCACCCAGGCTGGAGTGCAGTGGTGCAATCTCGGCTCACTACAACCTCTGCCTCCTGGGTTCAAGCAATTCTCCTTCCTCAGCCTCCCAACTAGCTGGAATGACAGCCACATACCACCATTCCTGGCTAATTTTTGTATTTTTAGTAGAGACGGGGTTTTACCATGTTGGCCAGGCTGGTCTTGAACTCCTGACCTCAAGTGATCTGCCTTTTGGGTTTTTATGACAATGTTGTCGAAATGTGATTGGCCTCCAGGGTATGGGGTGGGAATGAGAGTCTTTAGAAAAGTGGGTGGGAAAAATAAAGTCCTGCCTTGGAGCAGGTGAAAGGAGGATGGAAGAAGGTCTTCGAGGTTCTGTTTCCTGAGCCCTGCCCCTGAGGCCTAAAGCACCCAACATTATGATAAAAGACTGTAACAAGGGCTATGGGCATCATGAGCCAGGAACCGTGAGGACCTGAAGGAAAACCTGCATCTATCCTAACACTACAACATGGAGGTACTTTTACATTTCCAGGAACAAGTGATAATGCAATCAAGTATCTGTAAGTAGGATACATGAATCCTGAGCACAATATGAACCACCAGAAAACTACCAAGGAGAACCTTCTCATTAGACGTGGAAAATTGAGATGGATTCCCCATCTCTTCCCCAAGCCTCACTAAAACAGGAAGGAATGGAAAGTGACCTAAGTGACAAGAAACAAATGAGAGGTGGCAGCAGCTGAGAGGTGGTGGCGACACTTGGGAGGATGAAAGACAAGGGGCAAAAGCTCAGCAGAGGGGAGAAGACTGCAACCCAACGAGAACCAGCCCAGCCACATCGTGCGGAGGAGCCTGGACACCCAGGAATTCTGAGCAGCAGACATTTCTGGTGATGAGGGCGAGGGTGGTGAGAAGGGAGGACCCACTGAAAGCCCGCAGTGAGAGCCCCAGCTACCCTCCAGGATCCAGAGCAGCATGGAGATGGCCACCTTGCCCTCCACATCAGAAGCTGCACCAGATCTTTACCCTCTGCGGGGCTGAATCAACGAGTGCTAGACTGAAGCACCCAGGCACAGCCAAGGGTGAGGGAGCCGTGATCCTGAACATAGCACTGACTGATTAATGAGACCCCCTGGGCCTGTCTTCAGTGCACTCCCAGTATGGGGACAGCCAGACTGGCACACCCCCTCCGTGAGGGCAGGAGACCCTAGGAGTGCTCTCTGGGGACAGTGACTGCAACTCTCGGTTCCCTTACAAATGGCTGAGTTGTCACCAGAAAATGACACTCACATATGGCAAACCCTGTCCTTCCCTCCGCTCCCTGGCCCTCATACATAAAGAGCTTCCAATCAGCTTTTGTGCCTCTCAGCTTAGGACTGGATAACACTAATACCAAACATTAGAGGAAAGCTGCAAAGATTCAGACATTTGCATTTTTGAACTAATTTTTTTTTGAGACAATCTCACTCTGTTGCCCAGGCAGGAGTGCAGTGGCACAATCTCGGCTCACTGCAACCTCCACCTCCCAGGTTCAAGTGATTCTCCTGCCTCAGTCTCCCAAGTAGCTGGGATTACAGGCACATGCCACCACGCCAGGCTAATTTTTGTATTTTTTAGTAGAGATGGGGTTTTGCCATGTTGGCTTGGCTGGTCTCGAATTCCTGACCCAGGTGATCCGCCCGCCTTGGCCTCCCAAAGTGCTGGGATTACAGGGGTGACCAACCACACCCAGCCTAATTTTTTTTAAAACAGCAGAAAGGAACTCAGGAAGCAGATCAATGCAGGAAACTGAAGAAGACTTTTAAAAACAACTATAGGCTGGGTGCAGTGGCTCATGCCTGTAATTCCAGCACTTTGGGAGGCCAAGACAGGAGGATCACTTGAGCTTAGGAGTGGGAGGGCAACACAGCGAGAGCTCATCTCTCCTAAAAATTCAACGAAATTTGCTGGGCGTGATGGCAGGCACCTGTAGTCCCAGCTACTCAGGAAGCTGAGACAGGAGGATCAGTTGAACCTGGGAACCCAAGGCTGCAATGAGCTATGCACTCCAGCCTAAGGAACAGAGCGAGACCCTGTCTCAAAAAAAAAAACAAAACAACTATCCCTAGAAAACCCTAAATATTCCACCAAAAAGACTTACAGTACTAATACATTAATTCAGCATCCTAGGCTCAGGAAATCCTTCTGCTTCAGCCTCCGTACCCAGCTGTCAGTTGGATTTCCATGCATTAACAATGAACAATCTGAAAAGAAAAATTAAGAAAACAATTCCATTTACAATAACATCAAAAGGAATAAAATACTTAGGAATAAATTTCACCAACGAGGTGAAAGACTTGTACACTGGAAAACATAAAACATTGCTGAAAGAGGCTGGGCACAGTGGCTCACACCTGTAATCCCAGCACTTTGGGAGGCCAAGGCGGGCAGATCACCTGAGGTCAGGAGTTCGAGACCAGCCTGGCCAACATGGCAAAATGCCATCTCTACTAAAAATACAAAATTAGCCAGGCATGGTGGCGGGCAACTGTAATCCCAGCTACTCAGGAGGCTGAGGCAGACGAATCACTTGAACCCAGGAGGCAGAGGTTGCAGTGAGCTGAGCTCACACCACCACACTCCAGCCTGGGTGATAGAGCAAAACTCCATCTCAAAAAGGAAAATATTTACAAATCATACCTCTCATAAAGGATTAATATCCAGAATATATAAAGAACTCAACACAAACAGCCCAATTTCAAAATGGGCAAAGGACTTGAATAGACATTTCTCCAAATAAGACAGATATACAATAGCTAACAAGGATGTGAAAAGATGCTCAACATCACTAATCATTAGGGAAGTGCAAAATCAAAAACCACAATGAGATGTCACCTCACACCCATCGGACAACTTCTTAAAAAAAAAAGCGTATGGAGATATGGAGAAATTTGATCCCTTGTACACTGTTGGTGAAAATGTAAACTGGTGCACCTGCTATGGAAAACAGTAGTGGTTCCTCAAAAAATTAAAAATAGAATTATATGATCTGGCAGTGCTACTTCTGGATAGATATCGAAAACGATTGAAAGCGGGGTCTCAAAAAGATTTTTTGTTTTTTTGAGACAGAGTTTTGCTCTTGTTGCCCAGGCTGGAGTGCAATGGCACGATCTCGGCTCACTGCAACTTCTGCCCCACCAGGTTCAAGCAATTCTCCTGCCTCAGCCTCCAGAGTAGCTGGGATTACAGGCACGCGCCACCACACCCAGATAATTTTTTGTATGTTTAGTAGAGATGGGGTTTCACCACGTTGGCCAGGCTGGTCCCGAACTCCAGACCTCAGGTGATCCAACCACCTCGTTCTCCCAAAGTGCTGGGATTACAGGTGTGAGCCATCGCACCCGCACTCAAAAAGACATTTACACACACGTGTTCATAGCAGCATTATTCACAATAGCCAAAAGGTTGAAGCAACCCAAGTGTCCATCAACAGATAAATGGATAAACAAAATGTGATGTACACATACAATGGAATATTATTCTGCCATAAAAAGAAAGGAAATTCTGATACATATGAAGATATGCTAAGTGAAATAAGCCAGTCACAAAAAGACCAAAACTCCATGATCCCTTTACGAGAGGTATCTAGAGTAGCCAAATCCACAGAAATGGAAAGTTGAATGGTGGTTGCCAGGGGCTACGGAGAGCTGGAAATGAGTTGTTGTTCAATGGGTATAAAGTTTCAGTTTTGCAAAACGAAAAAGTTTTAGAGGTTGGTTGTACAACAATACGAATAGGCTTACCAATACTGTTCTGTACACTTAAAAACGGTTAAGGTGGTCAGTTTTATGTTATGTGTATGTTATCACAATTGAAAGATTAAAAATTTCAAAAAGCAACTACAATTAACATTCTTAGAGACACAAGAGATAATATTATGTCCATGAAACAAGAATAAGATGCTATAGAAAAAAAAAAGACAAGAAATTGCTCTTAGAAGCAGATTTGTGAGGAGAGGGATTTTTAAAAATCTGATAGAAAAGTTGGATGATAAAGTTGAAGTAATGTCCCTGGAAATAGAAAAAACATTTTTTAAAATGGAAAATTGCAAAGAACACTTTGAAAAATTAGAGATTGAACTAAAATAGATCTGGAAAGAAAACAAAAAAGAGAAAATGGAATGGAGGAAACTAGCACCCACAGAAATTTCACCAAAATTGATTTCCAAATTAAAAGAGATTGATTTCCAGAATAAAAGGCCCACCAAGTGCCCACAGAAAATGCACATCATTATGAAACTGTAGACCTCTGGAAGATCCTGAAAACTTCCAGAGGGAACAATCAAGCCATATGCACAGGACAGGGTATCAGATTGTCATTTGACTTTTTAACAGCAACCATGTATCATGTCTTCAAATTCTCAGGGAAATTTATCTCCAATGTAGAATTCAGCACCCATATGGTTTGGATCTGTGTCCCCACCCAAATCTCATGTGGAACCATAATCCCCAGCATTGGAAGTGGGGCCTGCTGGGAGATGAATGGATCATGGGGGCAGCTTTCTCCTTAGTACTGTGTCATAATAGTGAGTTCTTGTAAGATCTGGTTGTTTAAAAGTGTATAGCACCTCCCCTCCCTCTCTCTTCCTCCTGCTCCATGTGACACCCAGCTCTCCCTTCACCTTCTACCATGATTGTAAGTTTCCTGAGGCCTCCCCAGAAGTAGAAGCCACAGTGCATCCTGTATAGCCTGCAGAACCAAGTCAATTAAACCTTTTGTAAATTACTCAGTCTCGGGTATTTTTTAATAGCAATGAGAGAATGAACTAACACAGACACCAAGGCAAACTATCAATCAAAGCTAGTAGAATATATGCTCTGTCAAAACAAGAAAATAACAACAAAAACCAAGGGATCCAGAAAACAGGATCCAACATAGGAAAGAATCAAAGGAAACTCCCAGGATAGTAGTAGCGTAAGGTCCCGGGACAATAGCTCCATAGGTCTCTGCATTCCAGATGGGAGCCCAGAGAGGATGCCTCCAAGAGGGATGTCCCTAAGAAACACAAAGAACTGGAAAAATCACCTGGTGTGTTCAACCAGGTCAAGAGGAGTTTTACCGTTCCATTGGAGAAGTAGAGGGTAAATTAGTGATAGGTACACAAAGAAGTTTTTTTCTTTTCTTTCTTTTTTTTTTTTTTTTTTTTTTTTGAGACAGAGTCTCGCTCTGTCACCCAGGCTGGAGTGCAGTGGCTCAATCTCGGCTCACTGCAAGCTCCGCCTCCTGGGTTCACGCCATTCGCCTGCCTCAGCCTCCAGAGTAGCTGGGACTACAGGTGCCCGCCACCACACCTGGCTAATTTTTTTCTTGCATTTTTAGTAGAGACGAGGTTTCACCGTGTTAGCCAGGATGGTCTCGATCTCCTGACCTCATCATCTGCCCACCTCGGCCTCTCAGAGTGCTGGGATTACAGACGTGAGCCACCGTGCCCGGCAAGAAAGTTTTTTTTGTAAAAAATGAGGCAATTACTAACTTCTGAAAAAAACAGAAAAAGTTGTCCAATAAGGGAAGTAAGTGGAATCATGGCCCACTTTAAGGCTCAGCTCTGAACAATATTTACATAGTTATAAAAATTAAACCTTGAATACTGTTGCAACAGAAACAACAAAATGTTGGCCAGGTGCGGTGGCTCACGCCTGTAATCCCAGCACTTTGGGAGGCTGAGGCAGGCGGATCACGAGGTCAGGAGACTGAGACCATCCTGGCTAACACGGTGAAACCCTGTCTCTACTAAGAATACAAAAAATTAGCCAGGCTTGGTGGCGGGCACCTGTAGTCCCAGCTACTCGGAGAGGCTGAGGCAGGAGAATGGCGTGAACCCTGGAGGCGGAGCTCACAGTGAGCCAAGATCACGCCACTGCACTCCAGCCTGGGCGACAGAGCAAGACTCCATCTCAAAAAAAAAAAAAAAGAAACAACAAAATGTTCTAACTCAACTGGGAGGGAGGGAGGAGGAAAACTATGTGTGATGGGGGTGGATAAAAGGACAACATTCTTCATCTTCTCTAACAGGGAGACAATATATAAGAATTTAAAAACTGAAATGTCTGAATTAGAAGGGTCAGAGATATGGAGGCATATGACAGAAATGCCATCTAAAATGAAAAGCCAGGTGCGGTGACTCACGCCTGTAATCCCAGCAGTTTGGGAGGCCGAGGTGGGTGGATCACTTGAGGTCAGGAGTTTGAGACAAGCCTAGCCAACATAGTGAAACCCCATTTCTACTAAAAATACAAAAATTAGCTGGGTGTGGTGGCAAACGCCTGTAGTCCCAGCTACTTGGCAGGAGAACTGCTTGAACCCGGGAGGCAGAGGTTGCATTGAGCTGAGATCACGCCACTGCACTTCAGCCTGGGTGACAGGGCCAGACTCCATCTCAAAAAAATAAAATGTATAGAAGAGTGGTTGTCTGTGGAAGTGGGAATTGAGACTAAAAAAGGGTGGGGTAAGGGATTGATTTGTTTTAAATTATAAGCCTACTATAAGCCAGGTATTTGGCTTTTTAAATTAATATTAGTATAAATATGGTAATGATGTTTGAAAAAAGAGAAAAGATCCAACTGCATGCCAGTCTATGAAGTAGTGACAACCTGGTGCCAGGCTGGGAGCTCTTACCAAGGAAAGGAATCAAGAGAAAACAGAGAAGGCAGCCCTGGTCCCATTCATGATGAGTTCAGCCTCCATGACTGGGACCAGACCAGCTTTTCGAGACATCTAAATAGAAAGGATGGTGGAAGCCCAGAGGGCAGCTGAGCCCTCTATACTAGGGGTCTCCAACCCCCCGGCTGCCGACCGGTACCAGTCTGTAGCCAGTTAGGAACTGGGACGCACAGCAGGAGGTGAGCGGCAGGCAAACGAACATTATTGCCTCAGCTCCACCTCCAGTCAGATCAGCAGCAGCATCAGATTCTCACAGGAGCATGAACCCTATTGTGAATTGCACATGCAAGGGACCTAGGTTGCATGCTCCTTATGCAAATCTAATGCCTGATGGCCGGGTGTGGTAGCTCATGCCTGTAATTCCAGCACTTTGGGAGGCCGAGGCGGGTGGATCACCTGAGGTCAGGAGTTTGAGACCAGCCTGGCCGACATGGTGAAACCCTGTTTCTACTAAAAATACAAAATTAGCCATGTGTGGTGACATGTGCCTGTAATCCCAGCTACTCCGGAGGCTGAGGCAGGAGAATCACTTGAACCTGGGAGGCAGAGGTTGCAGTGAGCCAAGATCGTGCCACTGCACTCCAGTCTGGGTGACAGAGCAAGACTCCATCTCAAAAACAAACAAAAGGAAAAAGGATGGAACTAAAGCCTGATGTTCTGAGATAGAACAGTTTCATCCTGAAACCATCCCCCTCCCCTCTATGGAAAAATTGTCTTGCATGAAACTGGTACCAAAATGGTACCAAAAACGTTGGGGACCGCTGCTCTATAGGAAAAAGGTTACAGGAAGAACAGAATGCCCAAGACCAAGCTTGCTTTGAGGTCAAGGGATTGTAACATAAAAACAGACTACTGGGCTTGCTGTGATCTCACAGTCCCAGGTGATGCCCTCCCCATCCCCTGAGAATTTCTCCAAAGAACAATGGGAATAGAAGCCACACCACCAGGATTAAGGAAAGTGGGGCAGGCTCCAGAGAGAGTAGAGACCCTCAGTGTGCAGCACACATGTACCAATGGCCACTTGATCTCTAGCCTGCTGGTAGGCAGGAGGCTTAGGGTTGCCAGATACATGCAATACTTGAGACATACTTAGACTTTACAATGCTGTTTCTGACCAGGGGTGGTGGCCCACACCTGTAATCCCAGCACTTTGGGAGGCGGAGACAGGTGGATCACTTGAGGCCAGGAGTTCAAGACCAGCCTGCCCAACATGGTGAAAGCCCGTCTCTACTAAAAACACAAAAGTTAGCTGGGTGTGGTGGCACATGCCTATAATCCCAGCTACTTGGGTGGCTGAGGCATGAGAATGGCTTGAGCCCAGGAAACAGAGGTTGCAGTGAGCTAAGACAGTACCACTGCAGTCCAGCCTGGGTGACAAAGTGAGACGCTGTCTCAAAAAAAAAAAAAATTGTTTCTCCAAAACACATTTAGTGACATTTTCTGTGTCTTCATATGTTAACTCTAGCATGCCTAAGGGGCTGGTTACACCTTCCTTCCATCAACAGCTGGAGTTCAGCCAGGCCTGGTAGCTCATACCTATAATCCTAGCAATATAAATGGCTGAGGCGGGAGGATCGCTTGAGTCCAGGAGTTTGAGATCAGTCTGGGCAACATAGAACCTGTTTCTACAGATTTTTTTTTTTTTTTTTGAGACAGAGTTTCGCTCTTGTTGCCCAGGCTGGAGTGTAATGGTGCGATCTCAGCTCACGGCAATCTCCGCCTCCCAGGTTCAAGCGATTCTCCCGCCTCAGCCTCCTGAGTAGCTGGGATTACAGGCATGCGCCACCACGTCGGGCTATTTTTGTATTTTTAGTAGAGACGGGGTTTCTCCATGTTGGTCAGGCTGGTCTCGAACTCCTGACCTCAGGTGATCCGCCCACTTCGGCCTCCCAAAGTGCTGGGATTACAGGCATGAGCCATCATGCCCGGCCTCTACAGAAAAATTTTAAAAACTAGCCAGCCATGGTGGTGCATGCCTGTGGTCCCAGCTACTCAAGAGGCTGAGATGGAAAGATAGCTTGGGCCTGGGACGTCAAGCTGCAGTGAGCAGTCATCTCTGCTCTCCAACCTGGGAGACAGAGCAAGACCCTGTCTCAAAAAAAAAAAAAGCTTGCAGTTTTCTCTGCCTTGCAAGCTGAGGCTTTGCTTCTGAGCACTCCCACCAGCCCACTGCCAGCGGGGAGAGGGAACCCCCAGTGGCAAGGTCCAGAGAACAGCCCTAGGAGACTCAAGACAGGACATGGCAGAATTTTACAGTGAACTGACTTTCAGGTCAAAACCACATGAAGTCCTTTCCATAAAGGGATTTGGTTGAGTTAATGTCTCCACTGGCCCAGGAGACAAATGTGGCGCCATGGAAAGCACTGCAATGATCACTGGCTTCTCAGAGCCTGTTCTCTCCCCCTGGGAAATGAGACCACATCTGCAGGGTGGGGAACAGTAAGAGACTTACTTTCATGTCCTTCCTCTGTGAATTTTTACCACAAGCACATCTTCCTTTTATAATCAGCAAAAGGTGATAAAGATATTTCCATATTAAAAACGAGCCGAGGCTACAACCAACCAGATCATTTGGGAGGCACCCTCCAAACCAAAGATACTGCAATTCGGAGTAATTTCCTGTTCTTTATTTGCATATTATCTTCTTGTTGTGGTTTGTTATTTTACTTATATTCCCCCAGGGATTCTGACCCAGACACTCACTCCTACCCACTGGCAGGATGTTGCTGGCCGAGATAGCACACACCGTCTTCCCAAATCTTCCCACTGCTCCCACTCTCGGAGGTCATGTGGTTTGGCTTGGCCCAGCCCAAGCTCTCAATTCAGCTCCAGCCCAGACCTGGGTTCACTCCTGACCTGGACACCACCCCAGATGACCTGTTCAGAAGCCAAGGAAAGAGCTTGAGTGTTGACTCTGTGAGAGCCCAAGGCAACAAGACTCCTGGTCCCATATCAGAGCAGTCCTGGAGTTCTAGGGAGCTTGTGGCTTAACCAATCTTGAAAGAGGGAGCTGTGTCCCCACACCCAGGGACAACTGTCTCTCAGTATATCAGAACTTCCTCCCTAGTAGGTGCTCATCACTTCTCATTAGGAGGTCCCGGGGAGCATGGAGGGTTGGGGGCAGCCCCTGGGTCACCTGGGCCTGAGTGGAGCCCTAGTTTTACCTCCTACCAGCCTGAAGACCTTGGGCCAGTCATTTAACTGAGCCTGGGCTTGTTCCAAGAATTAAATAAGAAAATGAATGCTAAACCCCTGGGAACTCACAGGAGTTCACAAATAGGAGTTTATTTAATCATCGCAGAGCCCAGAGACTGCCCTTTCGCCAGAAGGAGCTTTTCAACTGCAATTACCACAGACCCTGTTCTGAAAGTTTCCCCCACCCTTCAAGAGTACCCTCCCTGCTTCAGACCAGGCGAGGGGCACTGCCAGCCACTGCAGCAGTGGCCAGGTCTCTCAGCTCAGGCCCAGCGGTCTGGCCCACGACCTTGGAAGAACCTGGGAGAAAGCTTCACCAAGCGACAGTACTTTTCCACTGCACTGCTCGGCCACCTCGGCTAGCTTTGTGCTGTGCAGACGAGGCAAAGTGCGCCAGGCCAGCCCCTTCAGGAACACCCCCTAACTCCCACTCTCAGGGATGGGGGTAATGACATGCTGTGAGTGAGGGGCAGCAGGAATGGTGGGGCGCGGGGGTTCCCGAATGCGCCAAGGGGAGCTTGGAGACCAGTAGCGAGGCCAAATAAATTAGCATGGACAAAGCCCTCCTGTATATTTCAGGGGATTCCTAGTACTTAACAGCCCTCTCTACCCCCACCCCTCCACTAATAATGATTAAACCCGTTCCACCGCGCCTGTGCAGGGTCCCGGGCAGCGCGAGCCTGCGTGGGGGGAGGGGAGAAGAGGGCAAGGGGAGGGGACAAGAGAGCTAGCGGTCCCGCCCGGTGATGTAGGCAGCCCGGGGAGGTGGAGCCGCGACGCCTGAAGGAGTCCCCACCGCAGCCGCGCTCTCGGTCTGCCCCACTAAGCAGCCGCCAGCGGCTCCGGCGACCCAAATTGCGGCGGCAGGGACCGCGGAAATCCCACCGTTTGGGCTTGGTGGGCGTCCAGCCCACCTCACCCCCAGCCCCGGCCCCTCCTCGCTTCCCAGACGGCTGGAGACACTCCGGGGAAAAGCGGTCCTCAGCCACTCGGCCGCCGTCCGGCACCTCGGCTGCTGGCCCGGCTGGGCACCGGGCATCTGCGAAGCTAGCCCTGCCTGGCACTGGGCATCTCCAGGCAACGACTGTCCCCGGCGCTGCCCAGCTTCTCGCGACTCCAGGGCGGTGGGCTTCTGCGCGCCTTCCCTCCCCCGGTCTCCCGACAGGACGCCGGTGAGCTCCCTGCGCCCCCAGCCCCTTTCGCCGCCGCCGCGATGCTGCCCTGGAGACGTAACAAATTCGTGCTGGTGGAGGACGAGGCCAAGTGCAAGGCGAAGAGCCTGAGTCCGGGGCTCGCCTACACGTCGCTGCTCTCCAGCTTCCTGCGCTCCTGCCCGGACCTGCTGCCTGACTGGCCGCTGGAGCGCTTGGGCCGTGTGTTCCGCAGCCGGCGCCAGAAAGTGGAGCTCAACAAGGAGGACCCGACCTACACCGTGTGGTACCTGGGCAACGCCGTCACCCTGCACGCCAAGGGCGACGGCTGCACCGACGACGCCGTGGGCAAGATCTGGGCTCGCTGCGGGCCTGGCGGGGGCACTAAGATGAAGCTGACGCTGGGGCCGCACGGCATCCGCATGCAGCCGTGCGAGCGCAGCGCCGCCGGGGGTTCGGGGGGCCGCAGGCCGGCGCACGCCTACCTGCTGCCGCGCATCACCTACTGCACGGCGGACGGGCGCCACCCGCGCGTCTTCGCCTGGGTCTACCGCCACCAGGCGCGCCACAAGGCCGTGGTGCTGCGCTGCCACGCTGTGCTGCTGGCGCGGGCGCACAAGGCGCGCGCCCTGGCCCGCCTGCTCCGCCAGACCGCGCTGGCGGCCTTCAGCGACTTCAAGCGCCTGCAGCGCCAGAGCGACGCGCGCCACGTGCGCCAGCAGCATCTCCGCGCTGGGGGCGCCGCCGCCTCGGTGCCCCGCGCCCCGCTGCGCCGCCTGCTCAATGCCAAGTGCGCCTACCGGCCGCCGCCGAGCGAGCGCAGCCGCGGGGCGCCGCGCCTCAGCAGCATCCAGGAGGAGGACGAGGAGGAGGAGGAGGACGACGCGGAGGAGCAAGAGGGAGGAGTCCCCCAGCGCGAGCGGCCGGAGGTGCTCAGCCTGGCCCGGGAGCTGAGGACGTGCAGCCTGCGGGGCGCCCCGGCGCCCCCGCCGCCCGCGCAGCCCCGCCGCTGGAAGGCCGGCCCCAGGGAGCGGGCGGGCCAGGCGCGCTGAGAGCCGAAGGACAGGACTCGCAGCCCCAGGCCCGACCCGCCAGACTGACAGCCTCCAACCCCGGCCCTGCCCGCTTCGGCTGCCCCGGCCCCCGGCCCGTGTCTCCCCCGTGGTCTCCGTGTTGTCCGCCCCGCCGCCTCATTTTGGCTCAGGGTGATGCCTGATACGCCCTTGGTTATTGGGGGGTGTTCCTCTCTCCCCACACCCGGAGTTTCCCGGGCCTGCCATTGTGGACCCGCCCCCTATGCTTTACACCTAGTCTCTTTGCCCACAGACCTCCTCATTCCCTCCCAAAACATCCTCTCAAGAGAAGGGAGGAGAAGTTTCAAGAAATCAGGAGGGGTGGGTTTGGACCCTGGGCAGGGTGGAGGCAGTGACCTTGCCCTTGGTCCCTCTAGCCTTCTTCCCTGTGCAAAAAAAATGACCCTGGAGAGGCATTCTTGTAGGGGAAGAATCTAGCGGCCGGGGAGAATTGGGGCCGGGCCGGCGGTGGGCAGAGTCCGCTGCTATACACACAGGGAGGAATTCGCAGGCCCAAGCCCCGCCTCTCTACGCCTTGGAGGACTCCTGTGACTTCACTGCTCTGCCTCTGGAGAACACTGGGAGAGTCCTACCGACGTTCAAACAACAGGTTAGGCCAGGTAACAGCCCTGCACCAGGCCGCTGCCCACGCCTCTGCCCTGGCACCCCCAGGGGATTCCTTGCCCATCCCATCTCTCTGCAGACGGATGTATGTGGCCCCCTCCTAGGTGCCCCACAACCAGGACCAAGATGGGGCTTCCAAAGGAGGTAAGGAGAACCTTTGGCAGGTGCTTAGGACACTGACTACCTAGAAAGTAGACGCAGCAGAGATGCTCCCAAGTCGAGGCTCCTCAGAGCAGGTGGGTCCTGACAGCAGTGGATTCTCCCAGCAGGATGAGGAAGGAGGGTGTGTTAACCAACCAAGGGAGTGGGCCCCCCACCCAGGTGTCTCCGCAAGACCACAAAAAGCCCAAAGATCTATGTGTCACTGATCATTGTAAATAAAGTGGACCTGCTTTTACAGCCCTGTCACTACTCCTGTGTTGTGTTTAATGCCAGGCCTGCTGGGGGTGAAAAAATGGATTGAAGATCAGATAAGCCACAGGTGAGCCTGTATAGCTCCCCCTGGTTACCATCAGAAACCTGAAAGTAGTTCTTTTGAGCAGCCAGAGCCAACCCCAGGATTAGGACGGGATCTGGGGACTGCTGCCAGGAAGCTGTTCCTTAATGTCAGAGAAGGAGGCAGTAACTTATGCCTTGTCTGAAAATCACATGCGCCAGGCTCCCTGGAGGGACGTCGGCTGTCTGTCTCAGCCTCCCAGAATGTCTGTACGCCTGGGCACTCAGATGCAGGTGTCTGGGACATTTGGCAGGGAGGGAGCACTGGGCTGGGGGCTTCTCATAAGCATGTATTCATATCTCTGAGAAGGTTCATATGTATTTCAGAGCATATGGTATAGACTGTGTGTGTGCTCTCAGGGATGAGTGCGAGCAGGTTGTCAGAGAATGTGGTGAGCAGCCCAGTTTTCTTTCAGAGGCTCTGGAAAAACCTGTCCAGACCCTGTGGCAGTGTGAGTCTTCAGCTGGATATCTTCTTTATTCCTGTGCTGAGCTGGGCACTGATCCCAGAGTTACTCAGAACTCAAAAGAGTGGCCTCCGCCATTGCCAGTAATCAGAATGGTTCTGTTTCCTGCAAGTGCCAGGAAATAGGACAGCACTGCCGTCTCACCCTGCAGAACCCAGGCATTTCACCCTGCAGAATCCAGGCAGTGTCAGGGGCTTTGGAGGGAAAAGCTGGGGTTGACTCCATATGTCCAGAGTAACAAGAACCCACTGGGCAGGGCCTCCCTGCATGTTCTTTGCCTCCTTCTTACATGTTGCCAGGACTTTTGTTGGTGTTTCTCCCCATTTGCAGAAAAACGGAAGTGGGAAGATGTAAGACCTAGGAATGGACGATGGGCTGCAGGCAGCCTCTGATGTGGCTGAGACAACCCCAGACCTGTCTAGAAACAAGATCACGGCATGCCCTCTTCAATCAAATTCATGCAGCAGATAGTTTGGAACTGCTAGGCACTGGGAGGTCCAGGAGGCCCTCTCTTGCTCTTAATTTGCAATGAGATGCATATAATTAAAGGAGCAGTTACTGTATAATAATTCACAGGTCAGGCACAGTGTCTCATGCTTGTAATTCCAGCACTCTGGGAGGCTAAGGCAGGAGGATTGCTTGAGCCCGGGAGTTTGAGGCTGCAGTGAGCTATCATCACCGCCACTGCAGCCTGGGCAACGGAGTTAGACCCTGTCTCTAAAATAGTAATAATAATAATAATGATTTACAAGCCTGCTGCCAGCTCCCAGCCTCAGCCCCTGCTCTTCTGTTGTTCACCGGCAGCCTCTCAACACACAGACACACACACACACACACACAGCCTCTCGCCTTCCCTCACTCATGCTATGTTCTCTAGACCTGGAATTAGAAGGCCTGGGTGAGAGGACTCCTCTCTGTGCTTCCTGTTAAACAAAGGTGAAATGGGGATAGCATCTCCTCTTACAACCTCACCGGCTGGTATAAGTATTAAGTAGAATCATGGCTGTGAAAACCCTTCAGTAAATAATAAAATGCCCAGTACATGTGAAGAACAACCACTCCAACTCCTGTCTCCCTGGTGAGAGTGGCTGTAAGTTTTGCTGAGCACGTCTCCATTCTCAGTGTGTATGATGGACTGAGGGTCAGGTGAGCCACTGGTGAGCCTGTATAGCTCCCGCTGCTGGGCTGCAGAGTTGGGCGTAGGGGACTGCTCCAGCCACAAGGCCCGTGGTGGCATTGCTACCCAGGGGAGAGGGGGCATCTCCTGGGCACCCACACATGCCTTTGTCTATGCATTTACTCAACATTCTCCCTGATCTTAGGCACAAGATACCAAAATGAACCCCGAATCAGTGGTCAGGTGGTTCAGCCCCTGTGTCTCTCCTCCCAGTGTCAGATTCCCCACCTGTAAAATGAAAATGAGAATGGAGCGGACCAGTGCTTTTCAAACCATATTCCTCCTGTCCTAGACTTCTCAGGGGTGCCCCAGGAGCTGCTGTGGGGAGTGATGGGGAAATGGAGTAGGGAGACCCCCGCCTCGCTTTAACTAGAGCAGTATGTGTTACCTGTTTGGGGATTCTATGAGTCCATTTGAATAATGGGATTTACAGATTTTTGAAACAATTGAAATCACTGAGCAAGAGGCTCTCTAAACCTTCCCTTCCAGCCCTGAGGCTCTAGGGCCTGTTGGGCTGACTAGGTGTGAGAAGTATTATTGGAGCAGGTCAGAGATTCTCAAAGCGGTGACAACAGAGGGCTTTTCAAGAATGACAGGCAGCCAAGGACGATGCAGAAGGGTGTCCCCAGGGAGGCGAGCAACTTGGGGTCAAGACTCTTCCTGGGACCTCTGGGACCTATCTCCGTCTCTTCTGATCCCACTCCAGCAGGGGTGGGCTGTGACCAATGTGACATGTGACACAGCACATAGCTCACAAAATAAAGTCAGCCCAGCCACCAGTGCCATCCTGGCTCCCACTGCTCTACTTCCACCCTGCAACCCTGCCACGCGGAACAGCTCACTGCTCCCTAGACATCACCACACGTTCCCACCTCAGGCCTTTGCTCACGCTGTTCTCCCTCCCTGGAATGTCCTTCCCTTTGGCTACACATTTTCAAATCCTACCCTTTCTTCAAGGCCCAGCACAAATTTCACCTCTTTGAAACTTACTAACACATACCTCTTCTCCACTCCTGCCAAATCTGGATGTGATCTCTCCTCTCAACCTCAACCGCACACAGGTCTTGTTGGTCTGTGCTTTCTCATGGTCCTCATCATGTTTACCTTGGACTACTCTTTTTTTTTTTTTTTTTGATGAAGTTTTGCTCTTGTTGCCCAGGCTGGAGTGCAGTGGCACGATCTCAGCTCACCACAACCTCTGCCTCCCAGGTTCAAGTGAATCTCCTGCTTCTGCCTCCCGAGTAGTTGGGTTTACAGGCATGCGCCACCATGCCCAGCTAAGTTTGTATTTTTAGTAGAGACAGGGTTTCTCCATGTTGGGCAGGCTGGTCTCGAACTCCCGACCTCAGGTGATCCGCCCGCCTTGACTTCCCAAAGTGCTGGGATTACAGGTCTGAGCCACCGCGCCCAGCTTGGACTACTCTTTGTTTATGAGTGTCTCGTCTTTCGTATTGATCCATGTTCATTTCCCCACCTCCTTCAGTACCTTGTCCATGGCAAGGCAGAGAGTCAGTGCTCAGTAATGATTTGTTGAATGAATACAGGAATGAATGAACCAGATGGAAGAGCCATCATAGGACAGGAAACCAAGTGGGTGGAGAAGCATTTCCTCTGCCAAGCTTCTGCCTGGAGATACTGAAGGAGAACTGTCCTCATACGCCCTGTTCAGACGGATGGCTATTAGTGGGGGAGAAGATCAGCAGCCGAAGAGATGAGGCCAGAGGAGGAAGCTGAAGCCTCTGTCCCTTGGGTCTGCTCCAGGTTCTACAGTCTCAGGACTGGGTACCCTGACTCTCTGGACTTATCCAGCCCCCAAAACACAGCTGACACTCAAAATTGTAACAGCAGCTCCTGGCAGTGGGCAGCCACCCTTCAGACACACTGGCTGGGAGTTGCAGACTTGGAAAGGGTGTTGAGGGGACCGTCGTGACAGGTGCAGTTTATAATGTAACACACAGGCAGTCAAACCTCGGCTTTGGCATCAGAGAGACCTGAATGCCAACCCCAGCACTGCCACCCAATGGCTGTATAACTTTGGGCAGGTTCCTGAAGGCTTTTGGAGCCTTGGTTTTCCGACTTTGAAAATAGAGGGCCGGGCACGGTGGCTCACGCCTGTAATCCCAGCACATTGGGAAGCCGAGGTGGGCAGATCACCTGAGGTCAGAAGTTTGAGACCAGCCTGGCCAATATGGTGAAACCCCATCTCTACTAAAAATACAAAAATTAGCTGGGAATGGTGCTGGGCATCTGTAATCCCAGCTACTCAGGAAGCTGAGGCAGGAGAATCCCTTGAACCCAGGAGGCGGAGGTTGCAGTGAGTCGAGATGGTGCCATTGCACTCCAGCATGGCGACAAGAGCGAAACTCTGTCTCAAAAAAAAAAGAAAGAAAAAAAATGAAAATAGGGATAGGGATAGGTGAGTTATTTATTTTTTATTTTTATTTATTTATTTTTTGAGACAGAGTATTGCTGTGTCGCCCAAGCTGAAGTGCAGTGGTGCGATCTCAGCTCACTGCAAGCTCCGCCTCCCAGGTTCACGCCATTCTCCTGCCTCAGCCTCCGGAGTAGCTGGGACTACAGGCACCCGCCAACATGCCCGGTTAATTTTTTTTGTATTTTTAGTAGAGACGGGGTTTCACCGTGTTAGCCAGGATGGTCTCTATCTCCTGACCTTGTTATCCGCCTGCCTCAGCCTCCCAAAGTGCTGGGATTACAGGCGTGAGCCACCGCACCTGGCCATTATATATTTATTTTTGAGAGAGGATCTCTCTCTTTTGCCCAGGCTGGAGTGCAGTGGTGCAATCTCAGTTTACTGCAAACTCTTCCTCCTGGGCTCAAGCTCTCCTCCCACCTCAGCCTCCTGAGTAGCTGGGACCACAGGTGCATGCTGCCACCATCCACCATGTCTAGCGAATTTTTTATGGTGTTTTTTTTTTGTGTGTGTGTGTTTGTGTGTGTGTGTGTGTGTGTGTGGTTTTTTCTTTTTTTTTTTTTCTTTTTTTTTGAGACAGGGTTTCACCATGTTGCCCAGACTGGTCTCGAGCTCCTGGACTCAGCAATCCACCTACCTCGGCCTCCCAAAGTACTAGGATTACAGGCGTGAGCCACTGCACCCAGCCTTTTTTTTTTAATGTTAATTTTTAAAATTTTTAGCGCGATTAAATACTTTTTTTTTTTTGAGAAGGTCTCAGGCTGGAGTGCAGTGGCACGATCATGGCTCCTTTGCAGCCTCGACCTCCTAGACCAAAGCAGTTCTCCCACTTCAGCCTCCCAAGTAGCTGGGACTACAGGCATGTGCCACCAAGCCAGCCAGTTTTTAATTGAGTCTTCATTGTATACGGCTGTTGGGAGAATGATGTAAGGTATTGCATTTGGATAATTTATATAGCACAGTGCCAGATGCACACCGTAAGCGATGGCTATTGCTCTCCCGTTTATTATTATCGTTTTACCTGGAATTCTCCTAACAGACAGCTCTAGGATGAGGAGATCAGGTGGCTGGTCATTGAGACACTAAATATGTTGTTTGTTTATGCCCAAGATGGTTACTCACCTAAAGTTCCATTCATCTCTAAACCAATAGATTGCCTTATTAACAATTTCTCTCTCATTATTCAACCTACATAAGCCTGGGTGCTTTGACACCAGATCAGTGGATACAATATCTTATACTTCTTGTGTATCCTTTTTGCTTTAGCACCCAGCACAATGGGAGGCACACAGTACACACTGAGAGGTGAATAAATGAATGATTGCATGAAGGATTTACTGCTGCCAACAGCAATGTTGGCACACAACCTTCCCTGCCAAGGTCTTCCAATGGCTGGGATGCCGCTTCTTTGTGACAAATGGGTCTGCTTCCTGGTCCATTTGCCCTGAACTTCAGGTGAAGAAGAGGATGCTTTTGGCTGAGGGGAAGAACAGCAGAAAATCATCGGGTGGCTGGCATGCAGATCTGGCAGGTCTCCAGGCCAAAACTGTTCCCTCTCACCCTTTGCTCCACTCCTGCCTGTCCTCAGAGCACATATGGGTTTTGTCAGCTAATCCAGAGTGACTGTTGTGCATCAGCCCTTAACAGTTGGAAGGCGGTTGGGTGGGCAAGGACCAGAGGGGAAGCTGAAGTCCAAGCCGTCGAAGAGGAGACCTCAGTTGGGAAGATGGGGCCAATACTCCTACGTGCCAGGAACCCTTGACCAAAAAGTCCAAAGGAGCTGGGCTGTATTAGAAAGTCAGGAAGACTCTTGTGTTTGTCTGGGCAGCATCCATCCATTCCTCCTTTACACTGGAGACTGCCTCCTCTTCCTCTCAGGCACACAACCAAACTCCCTCCCTGGTCCCTCCTACTTAGGTGTGATCATGTGACGGAGTTCTGGCCAATAGAATTGATGCATGCCACTCTCAGGCCTGGATCCTAAAAAGCATGACCTACCCAGCCTGGACAACATAGTGAGACCCCATCTCTACAAAAAAATTTTTTTTAATTAGCCAGGCATGGTGGCATGCATCTGTAGTCCTAGCTACTTGGGAGGCTTGAGCCTGGGAGTTCCAGGCTTCAGTGAGCTATGTTTGCACCACTCCACTCCAGCCTGGGCGACAGCACAAGACCTTGTCTCAAAAAAAAAAAGAAAAAAGAAAAAAAAAAAGCATGATCTTTATTTCCTTGCCTGCCTCTAGATGTTATCACCTAGGATTTTCTTGGAAGCTACATGTTAAAGATGACAGAGCCCGTCTATCAGCCTGGGTCTCTGAGTGACCACATGAAGTAGAGCCCTGCCCCTGCCACCACTGGAAGCAGAAATAAGTTGTATTGTGTTCGGTCACTAACATGTTGTGGTTGTTTATTGCAAGCACGTTGCTTACCTTGACTAACACACTCTCCTTGTAACCCACTACCCTAATGTTTCTGGTGAAATCACCCATTTCCTACTCCCAGTCCCTGGAGGTCCAACGGAGGTGACTCCACATGGGCTCCAGGGCAGGACATGTGATCCAGGTGATGTCTGATTCAGTCCTGATGGATCAGGATAGCCCATCTCCTTAGCCACAGAGATTGGTTCAGGATAGGCTGTATGACACAATCAGAGCCAGCAGGACTTAATTGAAACTGTTGGGAAAAGAGACGCTCAATTTCTGCTGGAGTTGCTGAGAAGGTGGGAGGTGTGTCTGGTGCTGCTGGCAGCCTTCTTGCCAACATGAGGGGAGGGCACCTGAGAAGGAGGCCAGCACAGTGGAAAGCAGAGACTATGTCCAATGGCACTGCATGAGCCCCTGGATCCCACTGAGCCTGTCCAGATCTGCCCTTGGAGTTTTCAGCTCCTTGAGCCAAGAAGTTGCACTTTTTGGCTGGGCGCAGTGGCTCACGCCTGTAATCCCACCACTTTGGGAGGCTGAGATGGGTGGATCACAAGGTCAGGAGTTTGAGACCAGTCTGGGTAACATGGTGAAACCCTGTCTCTACTAAAAATACAAAAAATTAGTCGGTTGTGGTGGCATGCACCTGTAGTCCCAGCTACTTGGGAGGCTGAGGCAGGAGAATTGCTTGAACTCAGCAGGTGGAGAAGGTTGCAGTGAGCCGACATCGCGCCACTGCACTCCAGCCTGGGCGACAGAGCTAGACTCCGTCTAAGAAAAAAAAAGTTGCACTTTTTGCTTAGGCCAGTGTGAGTTGGGCGGTCTGTCCCTGTGTCTGGGAGAATCTTAACCCCATGATTGCTATTCTCATCCGGTCCCAGTTCTGAAAAAGTAGTCACTGAAAGGCTTCAGGGGACCCATCACATTGCCTGATTATAAGACATCCAGCCAGCACGTGGGATCTGAAAGCCCCAGGCCTTTCTCTGCCTGGGGCCACCTGGCTGCCCCTCGCACACTTTCCCAGTCTCCACATTATGGACTGGCTTCCTTCCTCCTTCCCTGTTCAGAGTACCCGTCCCCTTGTGCCTTCCATCAGCACGTGGCTCTGACGCTGACTCCACACACCTCTTCAGTTCAGTCCAACCAAAGCCTGTGACCTCTGTTCAAGTGCTAAGGCATGAGGCTGATTGGTGGTCACCTGGTGGTCACAGCCCAGCCTCTGGGTGGTCCCCAGGTCAGGGGTCCACCCTGATCCACTCAGCTGCAACTGGGAAATGAGTTCATTGGCTATGAATTGGGCTTACTTAGCCAATCTCTTAGGGGACCTTCAACCGGGAGGGGCACTTCTGAGGATGCAGCATGAGCTGAAAAGGCTGATCTTGGAGCCCGAACCTGGGACCGCCTACTACTCATTCTGGGACATGGGCAACTCCCTTAACTGCTTCACTCTCCATTTTCTCTGCAATATGGAGGTAATAATCCCCGCTGTTCCTGCCTCAAGGATCATTCTGAGGGGCCATTCAAAGGAGACGGAATGCAAGAGGACTTTGAAAAGCGTCAAGTACTATCCAAGAGGTAGGGGCAGAATGATTCCTTACTGACTCTAAGACAAGAAAGCTGGAGTGAGGCAGTAACTTACTTACTGGCCTTCCTTAAAGGCTCTTGCTTGGAGGCTGAAGCCCCCTGCCAAGGAAGCAAGCACAGACTGCAGTGAGGGAGGCTTAAAATGGGCATCTGCAGGGATTTCCTGGAGGGAGAACATCACCGGGAAACAGCTGGCCAAGCTCCAACAATAAGCTCCCCGA
Organism: Pan paniscus; assembly: GCF_029289425.2. NCBI lineage: Eukaryota > Metazoa > Chordata > Mammalia > Primates > Hominidae > Pan > Pan paniscus. The sequence continues at coordinate 206,555,260 of NC_073249.2, read as the reverse complement.
CCCCCGACCGCCCCCCATGATGGGCCTCAGGGGTGGTGGGTACATCCCCATCTGCAGTCAGAGGAATGGCTAGAAGGTCCCAGAAGACCCTTGCAGCTAGAGCATCTCATGCCATAATCATGCCTGTGATCTCATATCCCACAGGAATACAGAATGTGATCATTCTGCAGCCTTTGAGATGGGGGTGGGGATGCAGAGAGGGGAGGGGGACATCCTTGTAAAATCAGACTGGGTCCTGCTCACTCCCATTCCTCTACTTCTCTCAATCCTCAAAGGATAGAAGACCTAGAGAGCTTGCATTACATCAACTTCTGCCAAAATTCCACTGATACACGCAGGCCCAGATGGCTGGCTGGGCCCTGGGATGTCTCCTGATCTCCTTGGGGAAGCATACGTGGGGGATGACAACCATGGGGTTAGGTGTGGCCCAGGGAGCAAGGCATGCTTTCAGTGGCCAGTAGATGTCTGCAAGGATGTTTCCCCTGGCAGCTCGACTCCTTAGAGATGTATTAAGTTCTCCTTCTAAGATGATAAAAGAAAAAAAAAAAAAGGCAACACATTTTTATTTGAAACCAGTGAAACAGCAAATACTAAGACAAAATGGGCCAGGCACAGTGGCTCTCAGCATTTTGGGAGGCTGAGGAGGGCGGATCACTTTAGGCCAGGAGTTCAAGACCATCCTGGCCAAAATGGTGAAACCCGATCTCTACTAAAAATACAAAAATTAGCCGGGTGTGGTGGGGGGTGCCTGTAATCTCAGCTACTCAGGTGGCTGAGGCAGGAGAATCACTTGAACCCAGGAAGCAGAGGTTGCAGTGAGCTGAGATCACGCCACTGCACTCCAGCCTGGGTGACAGAGCGAGACTTCATCTCAAAAATAAAAAATGAATAACCTTCCCTTATCCCCTCTCCATTCCCCATTCCTCATTCCCCACACCCGTAGCACACACACACTCCTAAGTTACTCCTCTCACAGCCTGGAGTTTATCCTCCTCCACTTTTCCCCATGTTCATGAATATGTTGCCTAGGCTGGAGTGCAATGGTGTGATCTCGGCTCACTGCAACCTCCACCTCCCGGGTTCAAGTGATTCTCCTGCCTCAGCCTCCTGAGCAGCTAGGATTAAAGGCACCCGCCGCCACACCTGCCTAATTTTTTTTTTTTTTTTTTGTACTTTTAGTAGAGATGGGGTTTCACCATGTTGGCCAGGCTGGTCTCAAATTCCTGACCTCAGGTGATCCACCCACTTCAGCCTCCCAAAGTGTTGGGATTACAGGCATGAGCCACCACGTGCAGCTCATTCTTCTTTGAATAGCTGCACCATGTATTAGACCGTTCCCTGTTACTGTATGTTCCGATTGTCTCCTGTTCTCAAAAATGTCTACTATATGATTGTTGCATGCATGCTTCCTGCAAGAGGGAGCAGACATAAGCAGAACATATCAAGCTGAAAATACATAGGATCAAGAAGAGTTTTACATGAATTCCTGGTGCCCCATGTCTCAGCGGGAAGAGCCCTTAGAACTTGTGATCCAATCGCCTGGTTTACAGATAAGAAAAGGGACTTGTCCAAAGTCATACAAATTGCTACTGAAAAAGCTGCGGCCAGAATTTAAGCTAGCTGACTCCTTGACGAATGTCCTGTTTCCTTTACAAAAACTGTTAAAATAAAAGTAGAAATTTGTCCAAGAAAGGTTTGTTTGTTCGTTTTGAGACAGGGTCTTGCTCTGTCACCCAGACTGGAGTATCGTGGCGTGATTATAATTCACTGCGGCCTTGACCTCCTGAGCTCAGGTGATCCTCCCACCTCAGCCTCCCAGAGAAAGGTTTATTTAAGCTCACAGATGCCCAGAGTTTAGGGGCCAAGTTAGGAAGTGGGTTGTACTCAAACCTCAAGGGAGTTAACGGCAAAAGGATAGGGCTTCGCTTTATGTTCTTCCTCCCACCGTCCTCACCCAGCATTTTTCTCCCAACACTCCAAGCTCATTTCTGCCTCAGGGCCTTAGCACTTGTCATTCCTACGCCAGGACTACTCGGCCCTCATATTTTTGTATGGCCGCTTCTTTCCCACACACGGATCTCAGCTCCAATGCCACTCCTCAGAGAGGCCCTCCTTGTTTCCAGCCTCTCCCTCCACTTGAAGCAGTCCTGACATATCCAGCCCCTTCTGTCCCCTTCCTGTGCTTATTGTCTTCACCGCACTGTCACCATCTGAAATAATCTTGATCATGTCTTTGCTTCCTTGTTCATCAGCAGATTCCCCCATTGGAATAGAAAGCCTGTGAGTTACACATCCAGGCTTGGGAGGACAGTGCCTGGCATGCAGTAGGTGCTTAGTCAAGATTTGAAATGATGGAGCCAGGGTTCCCTGACTGCTGGTCCAGGGGTGCCTGCTCCCTTCATGCCTATTAGTGTCTTTGCTACATCAGGGCTGCAGAGGCGGGTGGGCCCAGCTCCTGGTGAGAGCTCCTTCTGCAGAGGTTGGGGAAGGAGTAGGGCCCCTATAAGGATTCAAAAGCCTCAGGTGTGACAAGTCAGGGTGACGTTCTTTCTTTTCTTTTTTTTTTTTTTTTTTTGAGATGGAGTCTCACTCCATCTCAAAAAAAAAAAAAAAGAAAGAAAAAGAAAAAGAAAAGAAAAAGGAAATATCCCTTGGATGACTCTAAAGCTTGGACACTCAAAAGCTGCTCCCTGATAATTGTGTTTATCCTTCAAAACTGGAAAAAAGGAACCAGGCTTCTTTCTGTGTGTGTGGTTTTTATTGTTTGTTTGTTTGTTTTTTGAGTCAGAGTCTTGCTCTGTCTCCCAGGCTGAAGTGCAGTGGCACGATCTCCGCTCACTGCAACCTCTGCCTCCCGGGTTCAAGCGATTCTCGTACCTCAGCCTCCCAAGTAGTTGGGATTACAGGTCCACATCACCACGCCTGGCTAATTTTTTGTATTTTTAGTAGAGACGGGGTTTTACCATGTTGGTCAGGCTGGTCTCGAACTCCTGACCTCAGATGATCCACCCACCTCGGCCTCCCAAAGTGGTGGGATTACAGGCGTGAGCCACCGCGCCCGGCCTCCTTTCTGTGTCTTACGTGAAAAACAATCAGATCCTGGGTGGAAAAGAGACTGGAAGAATAGGCTGCCCTGTGGAAGAGGACAGCATGTAAGTGACACGGCACCATGACCTCTTGTCCAGAGGAAGCTTCTCGGCTCTAATGGAGTCTGGGGCCTTGTCCAGAAAGGTCTGGCATCCTGGGGTGGGGAATTCTGCCCCCCCACGGCTTTCCCAGCAGGCAGAGGAGAGACATCTATCTATCTAGGACCTAGCGTGCTCTGGAAATTGGACTGCAGGCCAGGGTTCCACATCCCTCATTCATTCAACTTTCTTTCATTATTGAAATTCTTTTTATTGATATGTAATAGATGTACATACTTGAGCGGGTACATGTGATCATTTGATACGTATAGTTTGTAAAGATCAAATTAGGGTAATTGGATGTCCATTGCCTTAAATATTCATATTTTCTTCATGATAGGAATGCTGTAATTATTCTCTTCCAGCTATTTTGAAATGTACAATAGATTAATGTTAACTATAGTCACCCTACTAATCTATCAAACACTAGGTCTTATTTTTTCTATCTAATTGTATATTTGTACCTACCAATCAAGCTCTCTTCATTCCTCCTCCCCCTGTATCCTTCCTGGCCTCTGGTAACCACCAATCTACTCTCCGTCTTCATGAGCTCTACTTTTTTTTTTTTTTTTTTGAGACAGAGTCTTGCTCTGTCACCCAGGCTGGAGTGTGATGTCGCGATCTCAGCTCACTGCAACCTCTACCTCCCGGGTTCAAGCGATTCTCCTGTCTCAGCCTCCCGAGTAGCTAGGACTACAGGTACATGCCACCATACCTGGTTAATTTTTGTATTTTTAGTAGAGATGGGATTTCACCATGTTGGTCAGGCTGGTCTCGAACTCCTGACCTGAGGTGATCCACCCACCTCGGCCTCCTAGAGTGCTGGGATTACAGGTGTGAGCCACTGCGCCCAGCCGAGATCTACTTCTTTTAACTCCCACGTATGAGTGAAAATATGCAATATTTGTCTTTCTGTGCTTGGCTTATTTCCTTAACATGATGGCCCCCAGTTCCATCCATGTTGCTGAAAATGACAGGATTTCATTCTTTTTATGGCTAAATAATATTCCACTATGTATACAAACCACACTTTTTTTTGAGACCGAGTCTTGCTCTGGCACCCAGGCTGGCATGCAGTGGCACGACCTCGGCTCACTGCAACCTCTGCCTCCTGGGTTCAAGTGATTCTCCTTCTCCAGCCTCCCAGGTAGATGGGATTTCAGGTGCCCGCCACCATGCCTGGCTAATTTTTGTATTTTTAGTAGAGACGGGGTTTCACCACGTTGGCCAGGCTGGTCTCAAACTCCTGAGCTCAAGAATGTATCAAGAGCTCAAACAATTCAATAGCAAAATAATAATAATAATAATTCTATTTAAAAATGGGCAAAAGATCTGAATAGACATTTCTCAAAAGAAGACCCTACAAATGGCCAACAGATACATGAAAATATGCTTAACATCACTGATCATAAGAAATGCAAATCAAAACTGCAATGAGATATCATCTTACCCTAGTTAAAATGGCTTTCATCAAAAAGGCTGGGAATCATGGATGCTGGCAAAGATAGGAAAAAGGGGAATGCTCGCTTGCACACTGTTGGTGGTAATGTAAATTAGTATAGCCACTATGGAAAAGAGTATAGAGATTCCTCAAAAACTAAAAATAGAACTCCCATATGATCCAGTAATTCTACTATTGGGTATATATCCAAAAGAACAGGAATCAATATATCAAAGATATATCTGCACTCCCATGTTTATTGTAGCACTATTCACAATAACTAAGATATGGAATTAAATTTCTTTTGACCAATATCATATTGAGTGCCTACTACATGCCAGGCACCGTCCCAGTGTGAAGGAGGCAGTGGTGAATAAACCGCAGAAAGCCCTTTGCCCTTGGGAGGCACATCCTGGTGAGGAGAGACCAACAGTAAACAAGAGGCTTAATAAATGCGTAAATTACATTAGAAGTGACACATGCTATTAGGTGAGGGGGGTGAGGAAAAGTAGAGAGGTGTAAGGAAAGTGAGTGCCTCCCCACTCCCCTGGTCCCATGAAATGGAAAATTCCAAGATTATCAAATCTCTGGGCTAGAAACAGCAGTCATGGCAGAGACTGACTAGATGTTCACCAAACCTATCACCTCTTCTTCCAGAGCCAAAGCAACACATTTCCCAGGTTCCTTTGCAGCTAGCTGCAGCCATGTGACTAAGTTCTAGCCAATAGGATGTGAGACTCTTTCAAACCTGGCCCATAAATACTTCCCACTCCCTCAGTTACCCCACCCCCTGAGCAAGACTTGTTCCATCTTTCCCCATCTGCTAGCTGAATGGAGGGGACACTGAGGACCTAGAGGAGGGCAGAGCCACAGGTAGAAGGGGACTGGGTCCCTGAAGACCACATAGAGAGGTGAGCCCCTGGCCCCCACCTGTTAGACTTTATGGGGAGGCACGGCTCATCACTGTTCATGAAGACCAGTGGGTGGTGGTTTGCAATCCATTTTAGGCAGCAAAGAGAAGCCAGGGGCTTTTAGGGATTTCTTTAAAGATTTCTCCATGCCACAAGTCTATTTTTTTTCCCTGATTTCTCCCACCTGCTACTCCAAATCCCTCATTCATCTATTTATTTGTTCATTCAGGAAATATTTACTGAGCACCTAGTATATCCCAGGCACTGTTCTAGGCACTGGAGATACAGCAGTGCCTAGAACTGCTAGGCAACAACCCCAGCCCTCAAGAAGCTAGTAAGCAAGAACAGACAATAAACAAAATGATAAGAAAAGATCAACACCTGTGGGTTTTTTGTCTGTTTGTTTTGAGACAGTCTCACTCTGTCACCCAGGATGGAGTGCAGTGGCACGATCTCCACTCACTGCAACCTCTACCTCCCAGGTTCAAGCGATTCTTCTGCCTCAGCCTCTCGAGTAGCTGGGATTACAGGCACGTGCCATCATGCCCGGCTAATTTTTGTATTTTTAGTAGAAATGGGGTTTTGATATGTTGGCGGGGCTGGTCTCGAACTCCTGACTTCAAGTGATCTGCCTGCCTTGGCCTTCCAAAGTGCTGGGATTACAGACGTGAGTCACCCACCTTGCCCAGCCAAGATCAACACCTGTGAAAAGAAGGGAAGGAAAAGTAAGAGCGTTGTTACAAACCCACTTTACAGATGAGAAATCTGCAGAACAAACAGGTTAGGTGACTTAAGCTAATGTAATTTTGGCTAACTGTAATAAAAGAAGTGCAGCTGAGAGCTCAGTCAAAGATGAACTTGACATCTTGCCATTTCACAAGGTGGTGTCTTGGTTCCTCCAGGTGAGGACTTAATTGCCTTTGGAAGACAGTGGAGATACTGAGGCTGTGAGCAAAGGATTTCTGTTCCCCTCTGCCTTTAGTAGCTCTGGGTCATGGAGCAGATTTCTCGCCCTTTCTGATCCTCAGTTTCCTCACCTGTAAAACGTGGATAATAAAGTTCTAACCTCTGGCCCGGCGCGGTGGCTCATGCCTGTAATCCCAGCACTTTGGGAGGCCAAGGCAGGTGGATCACGAGGTCAGGAGATCGAGGCCATCCTGGCTAACACAGTGAAAGCCCGTCTCTACTAAAAATAGAAAAAAATTAGCCAGGCGTGGTGGTGGGCGCCTGTAGTCCCAGCTACTCAGGAGGCTGAGGCAGGAGAATAGCGTGAACCTGGGAGGCAGAGCTTGCAGTGAGCCAAGATCGTGCCACTGCACTCCAGCCTGGGCGGCAGAGCAAGACTCCATCTCAAATATAAATAAATAAATAAAATAAAATAAAATAAAGTTCTAACCTCTGTGGTAGATTGCTTGGTAATGGTCCTAATAAACAAGTTTTCCCTTGTGTGGTCTCCTTTTACATTGACTCTGGGCTTGGCTATGTGACTTCCTTTGGTAATGGGACATCAACAAACACAACTCAAGTGACGGCTTGAAAAATGTCATAAGGCTTGCTATTGTGGAGCTCTGCCATCATGTGAAAGAAGCCCAGGCTGGCCTGCTGGAGACACGTGTCCCAGCTGACTTTCAGCAGCAGCCACCAGACACATGAGTGAGGCCATCTTAGCCCCAGTTGTGCTGCTGGATGATTGCACATGAGCAACCCCAGGGAGATCAGCGAATGAACCACCCAGCTGAGCCCAATCCAAATTGCTGGCCTACAGAATTATGGGCCAAAAAAATAGTTGTTCTTTTAAGCCACTACATTTTAAGGTGGTTTTTTATGCAGTAACAGATAATTGATTCAACAACTTCAAGGAGCGTTTCTGAGGATTGAATGAGGAAATGCATTGAAAGCATTTAAAATCTTTTTTGGCACAAAACAATAGCCCCAAAATATAGTTATTATTGTCACTATATCATTTAGAGCCAAGTTTCTTCATTTTTGGAACTCTCTATGTTGGCCTTTGTAGTTACTCAAGTATAAAATGATAGATACTGGAGAATTCTGTAAGGTCACACTAAATCTATCTATAGTGGCTGTGGGTTTGGGAGGTTAACAGTTGCCTTGGGTGGACATTAGTCTGACTACTCTTAAGAACGAAGAAGGAAAGAGTAGGGAGAAGAGAAGAATTCCAGATAGTGAATCACCACTCCCATCAGGAGTCATTTAAGATTAAGGAACCAAGATTGGCAGCTGTCGTATGGGCTTTTTGGTCTCTTATGGAGCCCCAGAGATTGCCCTAAACTACACTTTGGGGGTTTCCTCTCTCCCTTCTTTCTGTGTATGTTTTTTGAGCCTCTACTGTGTGCCAGACACAGATCTAGCTGCCCAGACAAAGCAGGATACAAGATAGACATTCATCTATTGTTACACGGTAAACCCATAACTAATGTTACCAGACAGCAATAAGCGCCTGAAGAAAATTGAGCCAGGTAATGGAACAGTGATGAATGATGGGATGTGCAGTTAAGGAGGGCCTCTTGGAGGTGGTATTATTTGAAGACACCGGGGAAGAGACATCCAGGTAGTAAGAGCAGCTTGTGCAAAGATCCTATAATGAGACTCACCTTGATATGTCTAAAACCTCCTTGGGACTAGATGTGGATAGTGGACAGTGGGAAACTTACAGGGGATGGGACCATGGAGGCGGGCAGGGCCAGGCTATGATGAAGGTTTGAGGTTCCAGTCTAGGTGTCGGGATACCTCTGGGATATTCATGTTTTGGAAAGCGCACTCAGGCACTTTTTAAAGGATAGGATTGGGAGGAGGATGCCATAGTGGAAAAAGCAGTAGGAGAGGAAGCAGGAGAACCTGTCAGCAAGCCCCTGAGAGGGTCCAGGTGAAAAATGATGGTATCTTGGACCAGGGCTCTAACATTGAAGATGGTGACAAGTGGCTGGATTCAAAACAGGTTTGTTTTTTGTTGTTGTTTATTTCAATAGTTTTGGGGAAACAGGTGATGTTTGGTTACATGAATAAGTTCTTTAGTGGTGATTTCTGAGATTTTGGTGCACCCATCATCCGAGCAGTGCACACTGTACCCAATGTGTAGTCTTTTATCCCTCACCCCCTCCCACCCTTCCCCCCAAGTCCCCATTGTATCACGCCTTTGCATCCTTATAGCTTAGCTCCCACTTTGAAGTGAGAACATAAGATGTTTGGTTTTCCATTCTTGAGTTATTCACTTAGAATAATGGTCTCCAACTCCATCCAGGTTGCTGCAAATGCCATTATTTCATTCCTTTTTATGGCTGAGTAGTATTCCATGGTGTGTGTGTATATATATACCACATTTATATATATATATATATCACATTTATATATGTATATATATCACATTTATATATATGTATATATATCACATTTTCATATATATATGTATATATAAAACATTTTCTTTATCCACTTGTTGACTGATGGGTCAAAACAGGTTTCGAAGGTAGAGCCGGGGCATGGAGATAAATTGAATGTGGGCGTGAGGGAAACAAGGCATTCAGGGGCACTTCTCGACTTCTAGCCCAAGTAACTGGGTGACTGGTCATACCTTTAGCTGAAGCATAGACTGGGGTGGGGTGGGAACAGGTTCAGGGTTGAGTGAGAAGAGAAACAGAAGTTGCTTTAGATCTTCCTGCATTAAGAGTCTAATTAGACATCCAAGTGCAGAGGTCAAGTGGACAGTTGGATCCATGCAAGAGCTTCCAAGAGCAAGGCACACAGGTGTAGGAATGATGATTCTAAAATGGCATCTCAAGCTATAATTGTGGATGAGATCACCTTGGAGAGAAGGAGCAAATGTAGACAGAAGCCAAGAGACCTTAAGACTGAGCTATGAGGCACTGCCCTCTTTGGTAGCTGAGCAGAAAAGAAGGTAGGCAAGGATTGAGAAGACAGAGAAGTAGAAGGAAAACCAGGAAAACATGGCATCCTAGAAGCCCAGTAAAGAAAAGAAAACATTAGGAGGCTGAGGCGGGAAGATGCTTGAACCCAGGAGTTTGAAGTAACATTGAGCTATGATCTTGCCACTGCACTCCAGTCTAGGCAACAGAGCAAGGCACTATCAAAGAAAGAAAGCAAGAAAGCAAGGAGAGGAGGGGAAGGGAGGGAAGGGGAGGGGGAGAAGGGAAGGGAAGGAAAGGGAAGGGGAGGGGAGAAGGGAAGGGAAAGGAAGGAAAGGGAAGGGGAGGAGAGGGGAAGGAGGAAGGAAGAAAGAAAGAAAGGAAGAGAAAGTGGAAAGAAAACAAGAAACAGGGAGTTGACACATCAGATAATCTTCAAAGTTGCAAATGATGGTGTCAGATCTTAGCAAGAGCCATCTCAGCATCTTGCTGGGGATCAAAGCCTTAGCAGGAACACATTATGGGCGACAGAGCGAGACTCTGTCTCAAAAAAAAAAAAAAAAAGAAAGAAAGAAAGAAAGAAAAAGAAAAAGAAAGGAAAGGAAACAGGAAACAGAGACAGAGAGAGGGGATTTCACTATGAGCAGCTAAAAGAGGTGGAAGCTGGAGGGAGACTGAGGTCAAGGGAGCCAACTTTAGTCAGTCTCTCGTCCCTGTTCCAGCACATGGTCTATTAAACAGTAGAAAAGGCAGGCACCATGGGAGAAGCTGCAGGCACACTGGGGCATGGGACTGTCACCTCCTCAGGCCAAAAGGCCTTCTCCATTCTTCCTACCTAAAGCGGAACCCCTGTGCTAGTCCCTGTAACCCCTAAGATGCTCTTCCCAGCATCCTCCTTCACGAGTCCTGGAACGAGACCCCATACCTTTGACATTCTTATCTATAGGGTGTTTTCTCATTCATATCTATAGGGAAAGAGAGTTGACAGCACCTCTGAGCCATCATTCAAGCTGTTCCCTCTTCTTGGCATGCTCTTCTCTGCTCAACTCCTGCCAAACGACTCATCCGTCAAGATCCAGCTTACATTTATGAAGTTGGAGAGGCCTCTCTGGGGAGACTGACTCTGAATTACTTGTTACCTCCTTCATTTGTAATTGAAGTCATGACTTGGCCTTAAAGGAAAAACCTGAGTGCCCAAAGAACAACCTGTGGGGGCCCTGACCCAGCCTGGGTGGTCAGAGAAGGCCTCCTGAGGAGCTGACATTTGATGTGAGCCCTGAAGGAAAGTGTTTCAGGGAAAACCCTCCCCGGCTCCAGGAACAGCAAGTGCAAAGGCCCCGAGGCAGCAAGGAGTTCAGCACCCACAGATCTGGAGAAGTGATTGGGATAGTGATGGCTTGGGAGCCACAGCTTGTGCAGGGACATTTGAAAGAAATCGGGTGTGGAACGTCGAGGGAAGAAGACTAGGGGAGGGAACAGGGGTCCAGAGGAGGGAGCCGGGTCCCCGCAGTCTGCACTGTCTCAAAGCCAGCACTTGGCAGAATGCCTAGCTCCTTTCCGCAGCTCACGTCCTCCATCCCTGAACGGCCCCGGGGTCCAGTAGGGGGCGCACTCACCCTATCTCGGTGGAATGTTGTTTAAAAGGACTGATGGGGAGGAAGTGACAGGGGACCATTCAGCTGGGGGGAGTGGGTAGAAGAAAAGAAGAGGGACCAGGCCTTTCTCTAAGGGAGGCAGGGGCACAGCAGGCCTGTTGTATATGGGTCTTGGTCCTTTCATTGGCACCCCCTGGGCCCTTTTCAACCTGCCCATCCTCCATTCCAGGGGAGAGTCTCATCTGGGGATGGGCTTCATTGCAGGCAGAACCTGGTCCGTGTAAACACCCATCTTGGAATCTTCGCTGGCAGGAAGGGCCCCTCACAGATCGCTGTTCCTCACCCGGGGATGAGCCCCTACCCAGGGTCCTCTCAAAGTCCCTCTCTCACACTCACTGGTCTCCACCCCCTGGCAAGTCCCTCAGCATGGAGGCTGGGGAAGGAGAGCATGTCATGTCCTGGGCCCTACAAGGGCGTGGCCTGCCTGCCTGACCCCACAGCTGGTATGGCAAAGGGACCCTCTGCACCCATCCCCAACCCATGCCTCACAGCCTCACCCCACAGGGAGCAGGAAGCCCCTCTCTTTAAAGGACAAGGGCTTGGCCGGGCATGGTGACTCATGCCTGTAATCCCAGCACTTCAGAAGGCCGAGGCAGGCAAATCACCTGAGGTCAGGAGTTCAAGACCAGCCTGGCCAACATGATGAAACCCCGTCTCTGTCAAAAATACAAAAATTAGCCGGGTGTGGGGGTGCATGCCTGTAATCCCAGGGACTTGCCATAGCCTGGAACTCTCCCCAGCATCCTCCTCGGCAGGCCCTGGAACAAGACCACATACTTTCAACATTTTAAAGATTCCATCATTAATATCTATGGAGAAATAGGGTGGGCAGCGCCTTGAGCCATTGTTCAAGCTGTTCCCTCTTCCTTTTTTTTTTTTTTTTTTTGAGACGGAGTCTCGCTCTGTCGCCCGGGCTGGAGTGCAGTGGCGCAATCTCGGCTCACTGCAAGCTCCGCCCCCCGGGTTCACGCCATTCTCCTGCCTCAGCCTCTCGAGTAGCTGGGACTACAGGCGCCCGCCACTACGCCCGGCTATTTTTTTTGTATTTTTAGTAGAGACGGGGTTTCACCGTGCTAGCCAGGATGGTCTCGATCTCCTGACCTCGTGATCTGCCCATCTTGGCCTTCCAAAGTGCTGGGATTACAGGCGTGAGCCACCGCACCCGGCCGAGATATTGTTTTTTGAAGAGCATGGTTAATAAGTTCTAAATACTATATAGAGCTTTATGCCCAACAAACCTAAAAATACACAAATTTTCTTATACCTATGGAACATTTGCAAAGATCAACTATGTGTTAAGTCACAGATAAAGACCAATATATCAGAGATTTCAAAAATAAGAATAGAATATCATATGTAATTTTATGTCAATAATTTTGAAAATTTAGATGAAATGAACAAATTTTAAAAATAGGCCACAACTTGTTTACTAAAACTGACTTGAGAAAAAATAGAAAATCTGAATAGCCCTACAATTTTTAAAAACATTATATTGACAATTTAGATTAGATATTAATTATTTATTTAGTTACTTATTTGTAGAGAAGAGGTCTCATTATGTTGCCCAGGCTGGTCTCAAATTCCTGCTCAAGGGATCCTCCCACCTCAGCCTCCCAAAATGCTGAGATTACAGGTGTGAGCCATTGCACCCAGCCAATAGTTTAGTTTTTTTTTTTTTTCTTAAAAGAAAACACCAGGCTCAGATGGTTTTACAGAAAAAAAATCCTACCAAAATATCAAGAAATGGACTATTCCAACAAACTCCTCCAGAGGCAAGATAAGATGGTTTTCAATGGAAATTGAAAAACTGATTCTAAAATTTACATAGAAGAGCAAAAGCCCAACGGGGAGATACATCTCCAGAAATCAAGACTTATTGTTAAACTATAATAATAAAGATAGTATGGTATACGTGTAGGAATGAACAAATTCACCAGTGGAACAGAATGGAGAGTCCAAAATCATTCTCACTCATATAGAAATTTGAAATTTAACATAGCTGGCATTGTAGATCTCTGGGGAAAGGAGGGAGTATTCAATTAATAGTGCTGAAATAATTCGATATCCATATGGAAAAAAACTAAATTGGATCCCTGCCTTATACCCGAATTAATAAAAATTAATTCCAGATGAATGAAAGACTTAAAAGTGAAAAGTAAAACCTTAAAACTTTTGATACCAGGAGGGGTGGCTCATGCCTCTAATCCCAGCACTCTGGGAGGCTGAGGTGGGTGGATCACCTGCGGTCATTAGTTTGAGATCAGCTTGGCCAACATGGCAAAACCCTGTCTCTAGTAAAAATGCAAAGAATCAGCCGGGCATAGTGGCACGTGCCTGTAGTCCCAGCTACTTGGGAGGCTGAGGCAAGAGAATCGCTTGAGCCAGGGAGGCAGAGGTTGCAGTGAGTGAAGATTGCACCACAGCACTCCAGCCTGAATGACAGAGTGAGTGAGACTTCGTCTCAAAAAAATAATAATAATAATAATAAATAAAACTTTTCAAAATATATCTTCATTCAGATTTTCTTATGGATACAGGTAAGAGTTTCTCTGTTGACCTAGGGCTGGAATCACTGAATCTCAAGGTAAGCGCATACCTCATTTCACTGAGCCCTGCTAAGTTGCTCTCCACAAGGTTATACCGGTTCGAAATCCCAGCAGCAGTGAGGAGGGCTCAAGTCTCTCCTCATCTTTGCCAACCCTTATCATTATCCAACTTTTTTTTCTTTTTGCCATTCTGATGAGTGAAAAGTGACATCTCACTGTCTTAATTTCATCTCTGTGAATATTTTAAAATGTTGTACAGATACCTCCCTTACTGTAAATTGCCCATCCATATCCTTTGACCATCTCCCTATGGAGTTCCTTGTCTTTTTCTTGTTGATTTGTCATGCGTCCCTTACATAGTCACTATATTAATCATTTGCGATCATTCCAGCCATCGAAAAGAGTTTTGTTTGTTTGTTTGTTTTTGAGACCGAGTCTCAACTCTGTCACCCAGGTTAGAGTGCAGTGGCTCAATCATGGCTCACTGCAACCTCAACCTCCCTAGGCTCAAGCCATCCTCTCACCTCAGCTTCCTGAGTAGCTGTGATTACAGGCGTGTGCCACCACACCTGGCTAATTTTTTGTATTTTTTGTAGAGATGGGGTTTCGGCATGTTGCACAGGCTGATCTGGAACTCCTGGCCTCAAGCGATCCTCCTACCTTGGACTCCCAAAGTGCTAGGATTACAGGTGCAAGCCACTGAGCCCAGCCGAAAAGATCTTTGTTTCCTGTTTTTTTCAACATTCTACTGGCTTTGTTCATGAAATCCTTCATCAAACAAAACTCCTTAATTTTTATGCAGCCAAGTTTGAAGAAGCGAAAGTTTGTAGAGAAGTTTTTTCCATCCCCATCTCTTCTGTAAAATATCTGTTCAAGTCTTTTGCTTACTTTTCTGTTGGGATGTTTGTCTTTTCTTACTGGTTTTAAGAATTCTTGATATATTGCCGGGCGCGGTGGCTCACACCTGTAATCCCAGCACTTTGGGAGACCGAGGCGGGCGGATCATGAGGTCAGGAGATCGAGACCATCCCGGCTAACACGGTGAAACCCCGTCTCTACTAAAAATACAAAAAAATTAGCCAGGCGTGGTGGCGGGCGCCTGTAGTCCCAGCTACTCGGGAGGCTGAGGCAGGAAAATGGCGTGAACCCAGGAAGCGGAGCTTTCAGTGAGCGGAGATTGCGCCCGCCACTACACTCCAGCCTGGGCAACAGAGGGAGACTCTGTCTCAAAAAAAAAAAAAAAAAAAAAAGAATTCTTGATATATTATGGATCATAATCCTTCCAGGGAGTGTTACTCCCTGACATTTCTGGCCTACCCGATCTACCCTATGCATGGGCTGAGCAGACTCATATGCCCAGGGAATGCTTCAGGTAAGAAGCCATGGGTATGTTTAGGAACTATCCGTTAAAGCTGGAGGTGACATCTGGGATGGCTAAGGGGGTGTGGGTGAGGCTCCGACAGTATTTGCTGTACCCACGTTGTCCAATATGAACAGCCACCCATCATTTAAGACTCCTTTTGGGCTGGGTGCAGTGGCTTACGCCTGTAATCTCAGCACTTTGGGAAGCCGAGGCAGGGGGCAGATCACAAGGTCAGGAGATCAAGATCATCCTGGCTAACATGGTGAAGCCCCGTCTCTACTAAAATAAATACAAAAAATTAGTGAGGCGTGGTGGCACACACCTGTAATCCCAGCTATTCGGGAGGCTGAGGCAGGAGAATCGCTTGAACCCAGGAGGTGGAGGTCGCAGTGAGCCAAGATCATGCCACTGCCCTCCAGCCTGGATGACAGAGCAAGACTCCATCTCAAAAAAAAAAAAAAATAGAATAAAATAAAAAGGACTCCTTTTATCCTCTTGTTATCTGGGAAGCTTTTCCTAACCTACCTACTCCACCACTCCTTCCAAACAATAGTTTTTCTGTATTGCTATGAGACCCAGTACCTAATCTCATTTTATAGTGTTTTATGCCTGTCTGTTGGCTTATCTGTCTCCTTCACTAGTGTGAGATCCTCAAGGCAGGCACCGAGTCTCATCTACCTCTGATTCTCTGGTACCGAACACAGGGCTTGGCACACACTATTTGCTATAACATGTGCTAACACTTGTTAAGCACTTACCATGTGCCATTCGCCATGCTAAAAGCTTTATGTATATTATCTCACTTGATTTTTACAACAATCCTAAGAAGTAATATGTTCCTCTAGATGCCACAGGATTGACAGAAACAAAACTCAAACAACTTTAAGATAGAAGTGAATTGTACTAGTTCAATTAAAGGAAAATCTAGAAACATGCCTTCAGGCATGGCTGGATCCAGACACTCATTGAGCAATTGGGGTTCTTTCCCTCCATCTCTCAGCTCTGTTTCTCTCCATCAGGCTTCATTCTGCAAGCAAGCTCACTCTACAAAGAGGGGGAAGCTAGCTGCCAGCAACAGTTCTATCTTCCTACTTAGCAACCACAATGGGAAAAACCAACATTCCCACTGACTCAGCAGAAAAGCGAGGTCTCTGATTGGCGCATCCTGTGTCAACTGCTTGTACCTGCTCATGGGGTGGAAGCACAATGATTGGCAGCCCACCAAGAGGTCTTGCCTAAAAGAACCAAAATAAAACAAAAGAGATGGGAAGCCTTCCTGAGCAGAATAAAACCATGATCCACCAGAGATGGGTCCTTGTGTTGTCCCATTGCATCAATGAGGAAAGAGGCACAAATCACTTGCCCGGGGATACCACTGGTGATAAGTAGCAGAAAAAATATTTAAACTGATGGGTCTGATGTCAAGTCCTGCACCCCTTGCCCATCCATTATACTGGCTCCTCCTATGAATTCTGGGATGGATGAGAGCCCAGGATTCAGATGACAGACAAACTCAGGTTTAAGATCTATTATTATTATTATTATTATTATTATTAGACAGTATCTTGCTCTGTCACCCAGGAATGCAGTGGCAACATCATAGTTCACTGCAGCCTCGAACTCCTGGGTTCAAGCCACCCTCCCACCTCAGCCTCCTGAGTAGCTGAGACTAAAGGCATGTGCCACCATACCTGGCTAATTTTTTTTAAATTTTCGTAGAGATGGGGTCTTAGTATGTTGCACCCGCTGGTCTCAAACTCCTGGCCTCAAGCGATCCTCCAGCCTCAGCCTCCCAAAGCACTGGGATTACAGACATGAGCCACCACACCCAGCCTGAGATCCTTTTTTGAGGCTGTGATCTCTATGAGCTCAAGTGTCCTCATCAGTCAAATATGGGCAATAATAGTATCTCTATCTGGTGGTGAGGATTAAATGAAATCATTCAAATAATATATTTAGCATAGGGTCTGGCACATAAAAAGAGCTAAATTAATGTTAGTTCCTATTATCAATAACTATTCATTGAATGAATAAGTGAGTGCATGGTACCTAGACTCTAACATGAAGACTCTGGTGGTTCATCTCATGGTGTGAAGGTGTGGGAGCAGGGTTTAGGGAGGGCTTTGGACCCTTGAAAATCTCCACCACGATGCAAAACACTATCCATGGATTTTCTATTCTTTCAGCTGGGCAATTAACTTTTCTTAATTTTTCTTTCTTTCTTTCTTTCTTTTTTTTTTTTTTTTTTTGAGACAGGGTCTCATAACATAATGTTACCCAAGCTGGGGTACAGTGGTGCAATCACAGCTTGCTGCAGCCTCGAACGCCTAGGCTCAGGTGATCCTCCTGCCTGTTTACTGAGTAGCTAGGATTACAGGTGCACACCAGCATGCCCAGCAGATTTTTTTTTTGAGATAGGGTCTTGCTGTGTTGTCCAGGCTGGTCTCAAACTCCTGATCTCAAGTTATCCTCCCACCCTGGCATCCCAAAGCACTGGGATTACAGGTGTGAGCCGCTGCAACCAGCCAACTTTTCTTAGTTTTACATAAAGTAAAAATAAAAGCATGTTTAGAAAGTGCTATTCATATTATTGATTTGTAACTTAGCTCTAAGCAAGTTTCCAAGCCCACTTTCTCCTTCCAACGAAATGACCACCCCAAGCCCCTTCCATTAGGAATTCTAGGCCAGGTGCAGTGGCTCACACCTGTTATCCCAGGACTTTGGGAGGCCAAGGCTGGCAGATCACATGAGGCCAGGAGTTTGAGACCAGCCTGGCCAACACAGCAAAACCCCATCTCTAGTAAAAATAGAAAAAATTACCTGGGCATGGTGGCACACACCTGTAATCCCAGGCTACTTGGGAGGCTGAGGCACAAGAATTGCTTGAACCCAGGAGGCGGAGGTTGAAGTGAGCCGAGATCGCGCCACTGCACTCCAGCCTAGGCAACAGAGTGAGACTCTGTCTCAAAAAAGAAAAAGGAATTCTAGAGCCACCACTGGCACCCACGCTCCATACAGCGCTGTCCTCACGTATGACCACGTGCAGGTAAAGAGCTTTGAAGGTGCCAAGGGCCATACGTAGCTCGGGAGGTCATCTAGGTTCTCCTAGCACTGTGGAGTCAAGGAGTCCTGAAGGCCGGTCCCAGGCCTGGGCAGGGCTGGGTGGGGCAGACTGAGACAGGGCAGGGGACAGGAACGGGATGACTTATTGAGGTCTCTGACAGGCCTGGCAGGCCAGCAGGGCACTACAACTCTTTTCCCAGTAGTAATTATACTTGGCCCGAAAAAGCTTTAGAATTATTCCTACGTTGAGTGGGCACACAGTGTCCTGAGACATCCTTGGCCCTCTGAGATCTAGGAAACTGCTCTAGATGCCAAAGGTATAGAGACAGTAGGAAAGTGCATGGGTGGAGAGGCCCTCAGCCCCAGCAGGAGGCAATAGGCTGCCTCTCTGAGGGCTGGATGCAGTGGGAGCGGAGGGGATCTGAAGGGAGAAGAGGCAAGGAGGAAAGGAAGCAAACTTTACCCAACTCTTCAGCGGCCCAGCTGGGTGTCTGCGATGTCCACATATGGCTGAGAGCTCCAAGTCTGGGACACAGAGAAGCCAGCATGCAGGACACGAGATACTGCCTTGTTTTCTCCTCCTTTCCCCTGCCTTTCCCCCTGCCCTTTCCCCATTCCCCATCCAAACTCTCCTGCTGGCCAGGGGTGTGGAAACAGTTGGATGTCTTTGGCCACTCTAGCTGGAGTTCTGCCCTATGTGATCTTGGCTGAGTCACTTAATGACAATAACCCAGTTTGTGTGGAGTCACAAATGATGTTCACATCATAACGTCACCAGACTCTCCAGCCACACCCATTGTACACGCATTATCTCATTCAATCCTCATGACAACTCTGGAAGTGAAATCATGTTAGTGCACCCATTTTGCAGATGAGGACACTGAGGCTTAGGGAGATGGTGTGTGACCTTCCCAATGTCATATGGCTAATAAATGGCAGGAATGGAATTCAAACCATGGTTTACTAAACTCCAAAGCTGGAGCTCTTCTACAGTCTCAGGATCTAGAACAGGGATTATTACTATCTCTGCTGTTGACATGAGGAAACTGTGGCTCAGGGAGGTCAAGTGACCTGCCAAAGCTTGTACACATGGAAAGTAGTAGAACCAGGATGCAAACACATTTCTTTACCACCAACACCAATATCTATTTTGCCAACAAAACAATGAGGGGGCCTGAGTAAATAATCTCAACGGTTAACTCCACCCTCCAATTGAGATACTTTTTTTTTTTTTTTTTTTTTTTTGAGACAGGGTCTGGCTCTCTGTCACCCAGGCTGGAATGCAGTGGTGCAATCTGAGCTCACTGCAGCCTCTCCCTCCTGGGTTCAAGCCATCCTCCCACCTCAGCTTCCCAAGTAGCTAGGACTACAGGCACATGCCACCATCCCCAGCTAATTTTTGTATTTTTTGTAGAGACAGGGTTTTGCCATATTGCCAAGGCTGTTCTCAAACTCCTGGGCTCAAGCAGTCCTCCTGCCTCAGCCTCCTAAAGTGAGCCACCACACCCAGCAGCTGAGACACTTTTTAATTCTGGGCTAGGGCAAAGAGAAGTTGGAAGGAAAATGGGTGAAAATAAAGAAGTTCTCAGTCATACTGCAGCTTGTTCATGCCTCCTGCCTCGGGATGCCGCAGTGGCTGCCCCAGCCCTGCCCTTTCAGCCTCAGCCCTTCCCTCAGTGAAGGAGAGAAAAAGTGATTTAACAAAGTGAGGACTGTCAGCCCTTGGAGCTTGGACCTTTGAGATCTCACACTGCCCCACCCAGTAGCTTCCCCTTCCAGTAGCGTGGCACCACCTTCTGACCCACCCCTCAGTGTGTCCACCAGCGAGAGTGGTTCCTAAGGGAGAATGTGAAGCACATGCAGGCACTGTCTTACACCACACCTGCTGAGTCCAAACCATGGGAGGCTCCTCTCCTAGACCCTGCATCCTGAAAGCTGTGTACCTGAGAGCCTGCGGTCTGGCTGCAGGGACACACCCAGGGGGAGGAGCTGCAATCGTGTCTGGGGCCCCAGCCCAGGCTGGCCGGAGCTCCTGTTTCCGCTGCTCTGCTGCCTGCCCGGGGTACCAACATGGCCCAGAAGCGTCCCGCCTGCACCCTGAAGCCTGAGTGTGTCCAGCAGCTGCTGGTTTGCTCCCAGGAGGCCAAGAAGTCAGCCTACTGCCCCTACAGTCACTTTCCTGTGGGGGCTGCCCTGCTCACCCAGGAGGGGAGAATCTTCAAAGGTAAAGGCGGGCACCCCAGGGTCCCCCAGCCCAGCAGCCTTGGTGGTGGGTCAGAGGAAGATGTACAGGAAGAGGCGCAGAGGCACAGGCAGTGGCAAGAGCGCGGCTCTGTCCCTTCTTCCCCCAGTCTCCGCTGGAATGTTCCTACCCTGCCGACTGCCCCAGACCGTGCTCAAATGTGGCTTAAATCCAGGGTCTTTCAATGCTTAGAGGACTGGGATGAGGAAGGAAGTTGGATGGGAGGCAGGAAGGGGAGGCCGTAAATCAAAAACATCAACAGTCCTGGGGTGCAGGCAGGGAGAGGGTTCGTGCTTTCCCAGCCTCCGATATGTCTGGCACCTTACTGAGGCTTCCACAACACTAAGTCCACACCTCCCGCCCACTGACCTAGGTGTTAATGCTCGTCTTTAGATGAAACTACGGAGGTCCTGAGAGGTGACATGACTTGCCCAAGGTCACACGGGGCGCTGGTGGCGAAACCCTGGGCTGGAGGTTCCCCAAAGCCCTGCTCTCTTCCTTCCACCCACTGTGCTCAGTGCTGGCCAGGGTGGTGACGTGTTTGTCGGGGGTGGTCCATGGAGAATCTTGGAGGAGAAAAGCCAGCTGGGCTCTCGGAGTCCAGCAGTGAGCAGCGCCCTGCGGGGCGGGGGCGGGTAATGGAACCTGAGCCCGTCTGAGTCTGCTCTAATCTGTTCCTAAACTCTTTTCTTTGATTTATTGCTTTTGTAGAAAAGTTCATGTGAGCAAAAATTCAAGCTTGTTTTTGCTAAGCTTAGAGGCATTCTCCTTCAGGGCAGTGGGGGACATGGTGTGGAGGTACCCCTTGGTATTATTCCCTGTCTCTTGAGGTTCTGTCGGGTGTGACTTGCCTGGGTCTTAAACATCTTTGAGCGGGAGAAGCAGGTTTGATTGAGTGCTAACAGCCTGTGAAAGGAAGGTGATTAATGCTATCCATTTAACCCCTGCAACCCTGAAAGGCAGAGAAGGAAACAGGTTTGGAAAGTTTCAGAGCTCGAAATCACAGAGCTGGGATTGGAACCCAGACTTCCCCTGACTCCAAAAGCTGCTGCTCTGTGGGGAGTGAAGGATCTCTGAGTGCCGTGTTGAAATTCAGACCTGTTTTGGTGGCTGAGGTGAATATTAAACATTAACCACCACCACAAACAACAAACATTCACCACCACCGCAAACACCATTGCAACTCGCAACATTGCAGAATCTTGAATGTGAAATCAGCCCTTGATTCTTTCGAAAACCTCCACATCCTTTCCAGATGGCACAGAAAGGGCCCTCCTACAATCCCCCGGCACCCACACTGACCCCTCCTGCCGTGCTTATCACATGGTGTCATCACTGTCCACTTACGTATCTGCCTCTCCCTTGGGACTTTGTGCTGCAGAGGGCAGGGGCTGTGTCTTGAATCTTTGTACCATTGACTTTCTCGTGCTGTGACGTAGCACCTGCCTGGCTCAGAACAGGCACTCAATAACTGTTGAGTGACTGATTGGATGAATGAATGAGATGAGTACGTTTGGAGAAGCAGAAGGAAGAGGGATGGCGGGGCAGGTGGTGGTGATGGGGGCTCAGCATGTTCGGCCACAGCATTTCCTGGCCTGTGGGGCCAGCATGGCTGCCTTCCATCCATGCTTTCCAGCACTGGAACTGGTGTTCTGCTTGGAACAGCAGGAGGTCAGACAGCCTCATCGTGCCTCCAGAGCCAGGGGGCCCCCATGCCAGAATGCTTGGGTCCCTTCTTGTTTTAAAACCCACAATAGCCGGGCATGGTGGCTCACGCCTGTAATCCCAGCACTTTGGGAGGCCGAGGCGGGCAGATCACGATGTCAGGAGATCGAGACCATCCTGGCTAACACGGTGAAACTCCATCTCTACTAAAAATACAAAAAAAAATAGCCGGGCGTGGTGGTGGGTGCCTGTAGTCCCAGCTACTCGGGAGGCTGAGGCAGGAGAATGGTGTGAACCTGGGAGGCGGAGCTTGCAGACAGCCAAGATCGTGCCACTGCACTCCAGCCTGGGCGACAGAGCGAGACTCTGTCTCAAAAAAAACAAAAAAAAAAACAAACCCACAATAAAGGAGGCACACTTTCACTCATAAGTGACACCTGGGAGCTCCTTCCAGTGAAGTCCACACCTCTGTCACCCTCATACTGATCATTCAACAGATATTTGCTGAACATCAACTCTGTTCCAGGTAAGGTGCCAGGTGCTGGGGATATCACAGTGAACAGGGATGACACAATCCCTGCCCCCATGGCAGTCCCCTCATATTGCATAGGTGATGACTGAAGGCGCGAGCCTCATCCAGTGGAAGGAAGGAATGGAGGAGATAAACAGGACTGTGGCCCATTTGCATTGCAGGGAAAGACCTGGTGTCACCAGAGAAAGGGTTGTGTGATGGGGATTTAGAGAGTGAAATGGAGGCTTCAGAGTCAGAGGTTCCTGGGTTGGAAGGCTGGTGTTTATCAACTGTGTGACTCTGGGTGAGACCCTTCACCTTTCTGAGTGTCAGCTCATACATTTTATTTATTTATGGTTTTTTTTTTTTTTTTTTTTTTTAGATGGAGTCTCACTCTGTCACCCAGGCTGGAGTGCAGTGGCGCGATCTCGGCTCACTGCAATCTCCGACACCCAGGTTCAAGTGATTCTCCTGCCTCAGCCTCAGAGTAGCTGAGATTACAGGCACCCGCTACACACCCAGCTAATTTTTGTACTTTTAGTAGAGACAGGGTTTCATCATGTTGGCTAATTTGGTCTCAAACTCTGAGGTGATCCACCCGCCTCAGCCTCCCAAAGTGCTGGGATTACAGGCGTGAGCCACCGCACCCAGCCAGCTCACACTTTTCAGCCAGGGATCATAAAACCCACCTTTCAGGATGACTGTGAACAGAACCAGATTCAGTTGGTATGCTGGTATGCCTGGCACGGCACGGCATGGCAGGCAGCATTCACTCTGATCGGTTGGTGCCTGCGCTGAGTATGTAGAATTTCACCCCTGGTTGTGAGGCTTTAAATGAGTAAATGCTTATAAAGCATTCAGCGCATTTTCTGCCTCGTAATAAGAAGGTCACAAATGATAGCTGCTTCTGCTACCACTATTAATGCTATCATTATTCTTATTATCTGGAGGCAGATTGTGGAGGACTTTTGGAGGCCAAACAGAGACACTAAGATTTGAAGAGGTAGGAAGTAGGGAGCCAAGGAATGTTATTAAGAAGAAGAGTAACATAAAAGTGGTGTGTGATGACATTTAGTGTGACAGGTGCTCAGCAAGGGCGGGGACAGAGGAACAGTGTCAGGGTACAGTATCTGCTCCGCTCACTGACCTGTCTGCAGTGTCAGCACACTTCCTGGCCTATCACTGGGCCTCTGTAAGGTTTGTTGAACACGTGAATGAAAGGCTTCTACTAGGACTGGGACAGGTAGAATGAAGAGAAAGGAATGATCCGAGAGATATTGTGTGGGACACATGGACCGGGCCTGGCATGGGCAGTGTTACAAATAAAGGCTGGGTGCAGTGGCTCATGCCAGTAATCCCAGTGCTTTGGGAGGATGAGGCTGGAGGATCCCTTGAGTCCAGGAGTTCGGGACCAGCCTGGACAACATGGCAAGACGTCGTGTCTACAAAAAGTACAAAAATGAGCTGGATGTGGTGGCGTGCACCTGTGGTCCCAGACACTTGGGAAGCTGAGGTGGAGGGATCACTTGAGCCCCAGGAGTTCGAGGCTGCAGTGAGCTGTAATCACACCACTGTACATCAGCTGGGTGACAGAATGAGACCCTGTCTCAAAAAATAAAAAATAAAATAAGAAATAAAGTAAAGGCACATGGCTTTAGGATCGCCAGCCAGGTGGCCCAGATGAATGATGATGAGGCACTGACTGAGGTGAGGCATTGAAGGCATGGCTGGACTGTGTGCTGGGGACGTGCTGGGCAGGGACCAGCAGCAGTGTTTGAAGCTACAATGGAGTGAGCTCACTAAGGACTTCATTTAGATGACCTCCTGTAATATCACAGCCACCTCATGATGGGGGACAATGAGTTTCACATGCATTAATCAGAGTACTTCCTATGGTCAATGTCAGAAAGCAACCAGAACCAGAGCGGGCAAGGGTAGTGCTTGTCTCAGGGTAGCTGGATCCAGGAACACAAACATCACCACGTCCTTCTTTATCCTTCTGGGTGCTGGTCTCTTTCTCTTGTCCTGCAGGTGGGCTTTTTCTGGGCATCAGGGAACATGAGTGCAAGCAGTCTCTGGTTTCCATTCTTTTGTTTTTGTTTTTGTTTTTGTTTTAGAGGCAGGGTCTCTCTCTGCTGCCCATACTGGAAGTACAGTGGCGCAAGCCTAGTTCACTGCAGTCTCAAACCCCTGAGTTCAAGCGATCCTCCTATCTTAGCCTCCCAAGTAGCTGGGACTACAGGTATGTACCACCATGCCCAGCTAATTTTTTTTATTTTTATAGCGATGAGGTCTTGCTACGTTGCCCAGGTTGGTCTCGAATTCCTGGCCTCAAATGATCCTCCCACCTTGGCCTCACAAAGTACTGGGATTACAGGCATGAGCCACTGCACCTGGCCTGTTTATCATTCACACATTACTGAAGTAGGAAGTGAGGCCAGGTGCAGAATAGGGGGTGGATGCGGTAAGTTGGGGCTTGGAGCAGGGGGCACCTGGACACCCAGAGGAAGCCTGGTGTGGTCTCATGGGGTGAAGCAGAGCTGATCAGGAGGCAGAAACGGCACAGCTGAGTTTAGACACTGTGAGTTTACAGCTTATGGCAGAACAGGTCTGCCCAGGTCTGTGACTTTCTCCAGCTAAACACAAGACCGGCACCGGTGAAGGCTTCCCCCTCCAAGGCAGCTGGTGTCCCATCCAATTCAAAAGCAGGCCTGGCTGCAAAGACGGCCTTGCTATCGAGACTTCATAATGATCATCATTTTCTCTCTGTTACTCCCAACCCTGGCCAGGGCCTTGTGCCCCTCACAGATGGGCCACCCAGGATGGTGATTAACAACTACAGCAATTAGGTTTTCATGATGCACCTCGGGCTGGTGACATTCGTGACTGCTTGTGGGGAGAGCCGAGGGAGAGGTACAGAAAGAGGAGCTCACTGGTGAGGAAAGAGCTGCTAATGGAAAAAAAAAAGTGAGGACACAAAGAGGAGAGTGGAGATGGCACAGAAGGAGGATTGACAAAGCAAAGAAAATGGGCCAGGCACGGTGGCTCATGCCTGTAATCCCAGCGCTTTTGGAGGCCGAGCTGGGCGGATCACCTGAGATCAGGAGTTCGAGACCAGCCTGGCCAACATGGTAAAACCCCATCTCTACTAAAAATACAAAAAATTAGCCAGGCATGGTGGTGGGTACCTGTAATCCCAGCTATTCAGGAGGCTGAAGCAGGAGAATCGCTTGAACCTGGGAGGTGGAGGTTGCAGTGAGCCAAGATCACACCACTGCACTCCAGCCTGGGCGACAGAGCGAGACGCCATCTCAAAAAAAAAGAAAGAAAGAAAGAAAGAAAGAAAGAAAGATAAAAGAAAAGAAAGAAAGCAAAGAAAATGGTCCACGGAAACGGAGTCAGCTCCGGGCCTTGCACATGGCGGAGGCTCAGCCGGTGTTCGTGCAGCGCCGGGTGGGTGATGGCCAGGGAAGAGAAGGACCACCTGTAACCCTAGGGGCACTGCACGAGGTGTCCCTGGGCTCGTGGGGAGTATGCATCTGGCGATGAGACCACGACAGTGCCAGAAAGGGTCCCAGGATGGTGCCCAGACACAAGACTTCTTGGCTGTAGTTTCTGCCAACTCTGCTGGCACAACCCAAGAGATGGGAGGGTTTATCTTCTTCAGTTCATGACCTTAGGACAGTGGTCTCTCTCCCTCTTTCCTCCTCCTTTCCTCTCCGTCTGCCATTTAGGGAAAAAGCCACTTTACTGGACCAGCTGGGGTGAATTCTGAGAGGAACACACCACATTTTAGAAGACACTTGAGGATGTCTTGGTTAAGTAACCACTGAATCCAGCCTACCTTGGCTTGAATCTTAAATCTGAGTCTTCCATTTTCCCTCAAACCACCCCCTGCTGTTCTGATTCTGTCCCTGGTCTCCCTTTCTCTGCCTGGATGCATTTTCCTAGAAGCATTTCTTGGTGCCTGACACCAGCCCCTCTCTTCAGCAGCTGATGGACCCCAGGCCCCATCCCCCCAACACCACAGCATCTCTGGTCTAGGTAAGAGCAAGCTTCTCTAACCTGGGTCTTCAGCTTACAGCCCAGCTCCCATCACGCCCCGTTTCCCGCTGTTTCCCCCTGCCAAGGAACTTCAGTTAGTCCTCTCCACTGTCACTCAAAAGTGGCTCATTTTGTGACCAGCCTGGGCAACAGGGTGAAACCCCATCTCTACAAAAAATACAGAAATTAGCCAGGCGTGGTGGCACGTGCCTAGAGTCCCAGCTACTCGGGAGACTGAGGCAGAAGGATGGCTTGAGCCCCGGTGGTGGAGATTGCAATGAGCCGTGATCACGCCACTGCACTCCAGCCCAGCCCGGGCAACAGAGCAAGACTCTCTCTCAAAAAAAAAAAAAAAAGGCCAGGTATGGTGGCTCATACCTGTAATCTCACTCAGCACTTTGGGAGGCTGAGGTGGGTGGATCACCTGAGGTCAGGAGTTCAAGACCAGCCTGGCCAATATGGTGAAACCTCGTCTCTATTAAAAATACAAAAATTAGCCAGGCGTGGTGGCAGGCGCCTGTAATCCCAGCTGCTCAGGAGGCTGAGGCAGGAGAATCGCTTGAACCTGGGAGGCGGAGGTTGCAGTGAGCTGAGATCGCACCATTGCACTCCAGCCTGGGTAACAAGAGTGAAACTCCATCTCGAAAAAAAAAATTGTCTCATTACATAGGCGAGCTTTACTACAGTCCCTCGACTAAATAGCTGAGTTCGAATATAATTCATACCTGAAATGGTGCATTTGCAGTGGGAGGAGGTTAGGAACATGGAGAGAGTGTCGTATTTCTTCAAGTATATGGACAGAACATTCCTCACGTGATTCTCAAACGTGGTCCCAGAACTGCAGCCTCAGCAGCTCCTGGGAACTTGTGAAAATTTGAAATTTTTGAGCTCCAACCCAGCCCAGACCTATTGAATCAGAAACTCCAGGAAAGAGGCTTACAAGTGTGTTTTAAGAAGCCCTCTACTCAGGAGGCAAAGGCAGGAGGATTGCTTGAGTCCAGGAGTTCAAATTCCAGCTGGGCAACTAATAACAAGACCCTGTCTCTAAAAAATATAAAAATAAATAAATTTAAAAAGAGAAGCCCTCCAAAACATTCTGATGCCCACTTGCTTGAGTGTGAGAATACTGCTTTAATCTTGCTAGGATCCCTCAGAACAGAGAGTGGGTGCAGTGCTTTCTGGCATTATTCTTTTCTCTGGGTGGCTGGGCCCAAATAGCCTCATTGTGAGCTTCTTTCCCTGTTGATGTCTTTTTTTTTTTTTTTTTTTTTTTGAGACAGGATCTCACTCTGCTGCCCAGTCTGGAGTTCACTGGCACAATCTCAGCTCACTGCAGCCTCGACCTTCCTGGCTCAGGCGATCCTCCCATCTTAGCCTCCCAAGTAGCTGAGATCACAGGCATGCACCACCATGCCTAGCTAATTTTTAAAATTTTTTGTAGAGACTGGGTTTTGACATGTTGCCCAGGCTAGTCTCGAACTCCTGGACTCAAACAATCCACCCACCTCAGCCTCTAAAAGTACTGGGATTACAGGCGTGAGCCACCACACTCAGTCTTGCTGATGTCTTAATAACATCTGACCGCAGCCCTGCCTTAAGCACCAAACCACCTCAAAACATGGCCTTCCTTCCTGCAAGGCCATAGAGAATAAGAAGAGTCCAGCCGGGCGCGGTGGCTCATGTCTGTAATCCCAGCACTTTGGGAGGCCGAGGCAGGTGGATCATGAGGTCAGAAGATCAAGACCATCCTGGCTAACATGGTGAAACCCCATCTCTAATAAAAGTACAAAAAAAATTAGCCGGGTGTGGTATGCAATCACAGCTACTTGGGAGGCTGAGGCAGGAGAATGGCGTGAACCTGGGCGGCGGAGCTTGCAGTGAGCCAGGATCGTGACACTGCACTCCAGGCTGGGCGACAGAGCGAGACTCCGTCTCAAAAAGAAAAAAGAAGAGTCCATCGTATCTCACAGGCCAGGATGCATGTTTTGGCCTCCTGCCACCAGCCTTCACTTTTACCTTCTGTAAAATGGTGTTCTAACAGTATTTACCTTACCCAACAGTTAAAAGGATTAACTGACCTTATGCAGGTAAAGCACTCCACACAGTGCCTGGCCTATGAGTGCCCAGTAAAAGAAAGCAATTAGTAATACTGGCACTATGATCATAGTGTTATTTGGTCCTATCTTATTATTATGGATTTCTAACTTAGCACCATCCCAATCTCTCTCATGTATGTTTTGAAGTAAGCAAAGGCAATAGCAGAAACAGAATTGGTTTGCCTGGTCAGAAGACAGCCTGCTTTCTGGGCTGAGAGAAGCAAAACAAAATTGCGCAGCATTTCAGGATGCAGTACGTGGGCAAAGGCTTCCTTCCTTTTTTTTTTTTTTTATTTGCCTTTTTTTTTGAGCTAGAAAATTCAAGGAAATTACTTGAGTTTGTTACAGGCTCCAAATACAGTTATTCCTCTGCATCTTAAGCATCTAGCACTGAAGTGGAAAATTCCACTCTTTCAGTAATGGTTAGCCATCTTAGCTCAGGCCATGCTGTGGTTTGAAGGTTTGCCCCCTCCAAAATGCATAAGCGTACTTTGGAGGGCTTCTCTTTTCAAATTTATTATTTATATACACTTTTAGAGACAGGGTCTCGCTATGTTTAATTGCCAATGCAACAGTGTTGGGAGGTGGGGCCTAATAAGAGGTGTTTAGGTCATGAGGGCTCTGCCCGGTGAGTGGATGAATACCGCTATAAAAAGGGCTTACAGTATGGATTCTCTCTCTTTCACTCTCCTGCCACATGAGGAATAGTGTTCCTCCCCTCCAGAGGATGCAATGTTCAAGGCGCCATCTTGGAAGCTGAGACTGGGTCCTCACTAGACACCAACTTGCCAACAGCTTGACCTTGGACTTCCAAGCCTTCAGAATTATGACAAATAAATTTCTGTCCTTTATAAATTACCCAGTCTGGGATATTACGTTACAGCAGCACAAAACAGACTAAAACAGGCTGCTATAACAAAATACCATAGACTAGTGGTTTAAACAGCAGACATTTATTTCTCACAGTTCTGGAGGCTGGGAAGTCCAAGATTCAGTTCTTGGCGAGGGCCCTCTTTCTGACTTGGCCATTTTCTCACTATGCCCTGACAGGATGGAGAGAGAGAGTTTAAGAGTCTCTTCTTCTTCTTATAATAGCACTAATCCCATCATGGGGGCTGCCTCCTCACGACCTAATCTAAACCTGGTTATCTCACAAATGCCCCGCCTCCTAATAGTATCGCGTTGAGGGTTAGGACTTCAACAGAAGAATTTTAGGGAGACACAAACATTCAATCCATAAGAGAAACTGAGAGCCCCATGACTTCACTGTTCCAGGCCCAGGACATACCACAACGCATGCTAGAGACAAAATCTCTGCCCTCAGAAAGTTTGTAATATAATAGGAGGAATTAGATAATAAAGACATTTATTTCAGGAGACTGTTAAGTGCTATGAAGAAAATTAAAGCAGGAGAAATGGATAGAGAGAGTTGGAGGCAGTGGTGGGAGGAAGCCATTTTAGATAGGTGATCGGAGAAAGCGTCTCTGAGAAGGCGATATTTGAGCAGAGCCCTGAGTAGGGTGAATAGTGCGCAAAAGGGAAAGAGAGTTCCAGGCAATGGGAACAGCCTGTGCAAAGGCCCTGTGGCAGGAGCATACTTGGTGCCCTGAGGGGAGCAGCTGGAAGGACAACAGGTCTAGAGAACAAAAGGAGATGCGGGCCAAGAGGTAGCACCAGATGACATATGACCTTGGCACCAGATCACATATGACCTTGTAGTCATAAGAAGGATTTCAGGCCAGGCGTGGTGGCTCACACCTGTAATCCCAGCACTTTGGGAGGCTGAGGCGGGTGGATCACAAGGTCAGGAGTTCAAGACCAGCCTGACCAATACGGTGAAACCCCATCTCTACCAAAAATACAAAAATTAGCCGGGCGTGGTGGCACGCACCTGTAGTCCTAGCTACTTGGGAGGCTGAGGCAGGAGAATCGCCTGAACCCAGGAGGCAGAGGTTGCAGTGAGCCGAAATTACGCCACTGCACTCCAGCCTGGGCGACAGAGCAAGACTCCGTCTCAAAAATAAAATAAAATAAAATAAAAATAAAGGATTTCAAAGTGCCTGAAGGACAGGGACAGGACCACTGTCATACCTTGTCGAGAAGGTGCAGATGGTCACATAGCCCTACTGCCACCAAAGCCTTGATTTTTATGCAATTGATAACAGCAGCAGCTAACAGCTGCCGACCATTTCCTCTGTGCCAGGCTTTGTGTTAAGTGCTTTACACGAGTGATCTCAATTTATTCTCACAACAGGACTATGAGGGAGATTCTATCATTAGCGTTTTACAAATGAAGCCAGTGAGCCTCAAAGAGGTTCAGTCCCTTTCCCCAATTCTCAGAGCCAGTTGGGCAAAGAGTCCCAGGGCAGAATGAAACCTAATGGAACCTCTTTCTACAGGGTGCTGTTTGAGTAGTGGGGCGTGTGAGTGTGCCCCCTGCCACAACCATCTTTCTCTCTCATTAACTGGCCTATTGACATGTTTTACACAAAGTAAAGGAAGATTTCTCTCTCTGAGGCCTTTCTGAACTTCCAGAGCAGACACATGTGACCATCCTGAGAGACTGGGTCTTCTGCAAGTGTGGAAATGTGCTTTAACGGCATGTCAGCAAAACCCAAGATCTGCATGCATCACTTTTGATGGGAAAAGCGTCAGACTTTAGTCAGGGATGGGGCAGGGAAGCTGGAAGGGCGGGGCTGGGAGAGTCACTAGGCTGGGAGTGAGGCTGGCAGGGACTGTAATCTGGGAGAGAGGCAGAAACCAAGTGTAGGGATGTCAGTGAAGGTGGGAGTGGTGAGCAGATATGGCAGGTGAGAGTGGTGTTTAAAGAAAGTCATTTTCAGGGGCTGGGCATCTTGGCTCACACCTGTAATCCCAAGATTTTGGAAGGCCGAGCTGGGCGGATCACTTGAGATCAGGAGTTCGAGACCAGCCTGAACAACATGGTGAAACCCCATCTTCACTAAAAATTAAAAAATTAGCCAGGCATGGTGATGCACACCTGTAATCCCAGCTGTTAGGGAGGCTGAGATGAGAATTACTTGAACCCAGGAGGTGGAGATTGCAGTGAGCTGAGATTGTGCCACTACACTCCAACCTGCGTGACAGAGTGAGACTCTGTCTCAAAAAAAAAAAAAAAGAAAAGAGAAGAAAAAGAAAGTCATTTCAGGTGAGGATCAGGAACCTGGCTGGGGAGACAAGGTGGGGAGCAAGAGGCATTATTCATTTATACATTCAACTTTCATTGACTCAGCAGAGAGACTGAGCAATAAGGGGCCAGTTATCTCAGCTATAATAACTAACATTTAAATAAACAAAAGCTCTCAGGGTTGCAACTTCCTGATTGTACCCTGCCCCATATTCCAACTGTATTAACTGATCTCTGTAGGGTTTCAAATGATAAAAATACACATGAACTATTTTAGACAAAAGGAGGATGTATTGGTTCCTATAACTAAACCGTGGGAAGAGCTGGAGTGTAGCCAGACCTCAGGGGCAACTGGCACTGGCCAGACTCCTTTCTTTCCATCTCTCTTCTCTCATCCATTCTTCTGAGTGTCCATTTCAGCCTCTCTCATTGGTCTCTTCCATAATGAATGGAAACATGGCGGCCCACACTCAGTGTCTCAAGAGAGAAACTGAAGTTCCCACACAGAGATGAACTCTGATTGGCCAGTTTGAGTCAGGTGTTCATCTTTAAGCCCATAGCAAGGTCATAGGAGACAAGATGGCAGCTCCCATTTGAACTACATGCTGAGGAATAAAGTAAGAGTCATTCCTCAGGGGAAAAAATGTAAGAGGTGTTAAGTTGTCAAAACAGAGATGCTCACTATAGTCTACCCTTTGGTGCTCAGTATACAAGCCTGTTTTCTTCCCCAAAGTAGAATTCCAAACCAGCCCCCGTCTAACACCATACAGCCATCCCATGCACCACTGTGACCACATTCACCCTCACCCTGACAAGGGACCTGCAGCTGTGGCACCCAGTAGTGTCTAATGACATCCGTCAACTCTGGACATGAATGCCTGTGATCCTGAGAACGAGTTAAATGACTAATCACTCCTAAAATGCCAATGTAAATAATGAAGGGACCAGAGAATATGTGAGGAAAAATATACAAGAAGATAATGACCAAATAATTCCCAAATGTGATCAACACGGAACAAAATACTGCATAATCACAATGAAGACTTGGACTTATAAAAGGAGGTGTAGGCTGGGCACCGTGGCTCACACCTATAATCCCAGCACCTTGAGAGGCCAAGGTAGGTGGATCACTTGAGCCCAAGAGTTTGAGACTGGCCTGGGCAACCCCATCTCTACAAAAAAATACAAAAAATTAGCCAGGTGTGGTGATGTACACCTGTGGTACCAACTACTTGGTAGGTTAGGATGAGAAGATCAGTGGAGCCCAAGACTTTGAGGTTACAGTGAGCTATGATCATGCCACTGCACACCAGCCTGGGCAACAGAGTAAGATCCTGTCAAAAAGAAAGGAGAGGGGAGAGGAGGAGAAAGGAGGGGAGGGGAGGGGAGGGGTGGGGAGGGGAGAGGAGGGGAGGGGAGGCTAAGTTGATGAAATCAATAAGTATACAGTGACTCAAACAAGATGTGGTGGCTTATTTCCCTCATCTAACAGACCAGGGGCGGGCTGGAGTCCACAGCATAGGAGATGTGTTTCTCTGTCCTGCAAAGTTGTCCTGGAGACCAGATTCCTTCTGTCTAGATGTCCCACCATCCCTAGAGTTGTGTCCTCATCTGCATGTTCAAACTGACACACATCATCACACCCACATCATGGTTTTTTTTTTTCGTTGTGTTTTGAAATGGAGTCTCACTCTGTCGCCCAGGCTGGAGCGCAGTGGCATGATCTCGGCTCACTGCAACCTCTGCCTCCCAGGTTCAAGCAATTCTCCTGCCTCAGACTACTGAGTAGCTGGGACTACAGGTGGCTGCCACCATGCCAGGCTAATTTTTGTATTTTTAGTAGACAGGGTTTCACCATATTGGCCAGGCTGATCTCAAACTCCTGACCTTGTGATCCGCCCGCTTCGGCCTCCCAAAGTGCTGGGATTATAGGCTTGAGCCACCATGCCCAGCCTCATCATGTGTTTTTATAGGCCAGGCTTGTGGCTTCTTTGGCGATCCAATTCTATCAAAAGTTGGAAACATCCTGATCTATTTGCTTCCAATTATTTCCATACAGAAATGCCACACCCAGAGATCCCTTCTGGACATGGTTCTGAAGCCTGCCAACTCTCGCATTTTCCTAACTGGCTCCCATGCCTGGCCCATTCCTGCTGCCCCATCTTAATGCTGGCTATTGTGGTGCCTGAAACAACAGGCTGTGTGGGCAGATGACACATCACATCTTTGCCACAGGGCTGATTCCCATTGCCAGGGAGAGAAATTTCAGTGGTGGGTACCACAGCCTGCCTTCCTGGTTATTGCAGGTGGAGCTTTACCAAATAACAGACTAGGAGGAGTCACCATCTGGCCATCTTGCCTCATCTGTGTTTTCTCCTTTGCGTTGCTCAACCACTAAGCCAATGTCACATACTTTAGATTTTTTTTGTTCAAGTTGCATCTCACCTTCAGCACAAATGTCTGTATTAGACATAGGTTATGCTACTATAACAAACAGATTCCAAGATGCAGTGATGCAAACATGGTGGAATTCTCTTTTTCTCTCACACAACAATTCAGAGTAGGCCCCAGGCAAACGGGCAACTCTGCCCCATGAGTTGACCAGGTTTCCAAATTCCTTCTCTCTCCTTGCTGCTCCTCCATTCCCTTGGCCACACAGTCAAAAGTGTCCCACCCCATCACCTCCACCTTCCAGTCTGTGGAAGGAGAAAAGAATGGAAGTAACAGGCAAGCAACCTCCTTACCAAAAGTATGATCCAGAAATTTCCCACATCACTTTGGGCCACATCCCATTGGCCAGAACTGCATCATGTGGCCACACTGTGCTGCAAGGGAGTCTGGGAATTATAGTCCCTAGCTGAGCGGCCATGCTGGAATGGGAGGCACTTGTATTACTTAAAGGAAGAAATAGGAAATGAATACTGGGGAACAACTCCTATCTCCGCCTCAGGGAAAAAGGCAATTTACAAACAGTGATACAGATGGAATACCACATCTTGCTGGTCAGGGGAAAACCCAGCTCCCATAGTGATTTGTTCGTAGACTCACTTCCCTGAATATGGGAACTTTCTTAGCCAATCTGGTTATGCCAACATCTTGCCTCCTAGGAGCAGCCTTGGCTTATTGTCCCCCAGCAACAACCCTGAGAGAGCCAACAGGAAGGACTCCCTTACTGAGAGCTAGGCCATCTTAGGAGCCCACATCCCACTGGAGGCCCGAGGATTGTTTTAAGTCTTGTGAAATCACAGGCAACTTGCACAAAGCTCGGGGTGTTTTTTGTTTGTTTGTTTGTTAATTGATTTCGTTGTTAGTTGGTTTTGACAGTGTGTTTGTTTTGCAACACAACTGACACAGAACCCTGGCTGAACTCTGACAGCCAGTACCTAACCCCCAAAATTTTGTCCAGGCTCAAACTTGGAATCAGGATCTGTCTTAGTCCATTCAGGCTGCTATAACAGAATACCATAGACTGGGTAGCTTGTAAATAACAGAAATGTGTTGCTGACGGTTCTGGAGACTGGAAAGTCCAGGGTCAAGTCACTGGCAGATTCAGTGAGGGCCTGCTTAGTCATAAACGGTGACTCCTTGCTATGTCCTCATGTGGCAGATGGGGCAAGGCAGTTCCCTGGTTTTATAAGTGCATGACTCCCATTCCTAGGCTTGGTCCCCTTCATTCCATGCTCATTATCTAATCATTCCTCCAAAGGCCCCACTTCCTAATACCATCACTTTGGGGGCTAGGATTTCAACATATGAATTTGATGGGACACATTCAGACCATGGGGCTCTTAGATCTCTTAGATGCAGGTGTGGGGGCTCTACTTATTTTTGTAAGCCTCGGGATCTACCCTGACCTTGACCCCTGCAGGGGTGATGGAGCTGCCTAATCTGCCTGTTGTGCTGCCCTGCTCCCAAGCTGTGCTTCATCATGGAGGCATTGGGTAAATTAAGACAGTGCCAGGTTCTTGGGAAGGGCCACTACCATGGGCCAAAGAGCCTACCAGTGCCCCAGGTCGAATTGCCCTAATTGCCCTTTCCTTCTCCCCACCTTGTTTGGAGTAACCAGTTCCTTCCTGCTTTGGAATGGGGCAAGCCTCTTACTCAACACACGCAACAGGAAGTGTCGCTGCCAGACATACCACTGGCTTCTGCTCTCTTCTCAGGGTGCAACATAGAAAATGCCTGCTACCCGCTGGGCATCTGTGCTGAACGGACCGCTATCCAGAAGGCCGTCTCAGAAGGGTACAAGGATTTCAGGGCAATTGCTATCGCCAGGTGAGTGGGAAAGCCAGGTTGCAACAATATTCATTCATCTCTTTAGCCAACATCTACCTTACACGTATTATTCATTCATTCATTCATCTGACATATGTTTATTGTGGACTTCCTGTGTGCCAGGCACTGTATAGGGCCCTGGGATGAGTGCTGAGGATAAGAAGATAAATAAGAAATGCAGTTTGCCCTCAGTGAGCCTGCAAAGCAGGTAAATAAGCAAGGCAACTCTCATACAAGGGCCGGTATGCCCCTGTTCCAGCAACACAACGTGATACAGACTCCTGTCCTACAAGATATAACAGAAAGGCAGCATTGAAACATAAAGCAGGGGGAACCTGAGCCAGGTGTGGTGGCTCACGCCTGTAATCCCAGCACTTTGGGAGGCCGAGATGGGCAGATCACGAGGTCAGGAGATCGAGACCATCCTGGCTAACACGGTGAAAACCTGTCTCTACTAAAAATATAAAAAATTAGCTGGTCATGTTGGCAGGCGCCTGTAGTCCCAGCTACTTGGGAGGCTGAGGCAGGAGAATGGCGTGAACCCAGGAGGTGGAGCTCGCAGTGAGCTGAGATCACGCCTCTGCATTCCAGCCTGAGTGACAGAGCAAGATTCCGTCTCCAAAACAAAAAAGCGGGAGGGACCTAAAAATCACCTGCTATAGACTCCCTTGCCACCACCCCCATTTTATAGCTGATGAAATTGAGGCCCCGATAAGTTGAACAACTTTCCTGGGAGTTAGTGCCAGAGCTGGGACAAAACCCAGGTTCCAGAGTCTCACTGCAGGGCTCATTCCACTACATCATGCTGTGCCAGGAGATGGAACACTTTTCCCTGTTCTCCACAAGCTGATGCTAGGATCCTGAATGAGCCACTCAGCACTGCTCTCTCCTTCATTTGGCAACACTCACCTCTAGGTCCAAGAACCAGGATACAAAAACAGTCAGGTAAACACTAGTTATGGTTCAAACTAATCAGAGTCCAGCCAAGGTTCTGGCTGAACAAGAGCCCCAATCAATGCTCCTATATGTCCCAAACATAAATATCCTAGTTGGTATGGCTTACTTTCCACGGGAGCATGTTGAATTCTTGTTGGCTCTGGCCCTAGACTCAGTGGTTTCAGGATCCAAGCATGTAAATTAGCCCTTTTACTGGACTCCATTATTGAATGACTTAATGGTGAATTGCTCCTGTGTGCACCTTTGCATTGTGTATGACATTTTTCTTAACAAGTTAATGATGCAAGAAAAATGACATGGGAAATGTTGATCCCACCCAGAAGGAGGCTGCATGCCTATTGGTCTTTAGGGACATCTGGGTGCATAGGTCACGTTCTGTGAGGGAATTATCTCTTCACTCATAGTGGAGTTAATTCCTGTGGTAGAGCTACAGCACCTTTCTGGCCAAAATACAGAAAAAGAGCTACACCTTTTAGCACCTTTCTGGCTAAAATGCAGAAATGCAGGGGTTTAGTGCAAAGGCCAGTGGGGACTGCACAGAAGCAAGCCCACGTGCCTTTTATAAGATCCTACACTTTGCCTCAGTCTGGCCCCAAGGAGACCCAGCTTAATTTGTTTCTGAGTAAGTAAAGCCCGAGGTGCACTCAAGGAGAAGGGCCCCAGTATCTGATAGCCTTCCCTGTCACCGAGGTGTGTCCTGGCTTCCTTAAGGCTTCCGGAGGAATAAATGACGCTGTGCTGAGAACATTTTGTGCAGATAGGCCGAGATCAGGATGTGAATTGCACTTTATGAAAAAAAAAAAAAGGAGGGAAATAACTCAATTTCAAAGCTGATCCAAGAAAATAATGATATTCTAGGGAAAAAGAGGCCAAAGTCAACCAAAGGATAATGATGCCTTGCTCTATTTAGAATTTTCCAAATGAGAGGCTTTTTCTCTTGGTCATTATCGACTTTTAAACAAAACTAAGTATCACTAGCAATGATTAGCAAATGTCCTTATTTACACAAAACCTGCCATTTTTCTAGCACCCAACTGCTGTACTCTGGGTATTCAGCTCAGTTTCCCTGAGCCCAAGATGCACTCATTATCGCACTCATGATTTGTTAAATTGAGAGCGTTTGTGGATTTAGAGGATGAATGAGAAGTACCAGCTCCCTTGTTAACATCAGATGGGTCTGAGCAACCTCAGAGAGAACCCCTCTCAGGTCTTTAAGGATGGAGACCACACTCAGGAAAGGTCCGTGTGTCTTACTGCTCACAGACAGATGAGATTGCCCCACTGGGTCCCAGCTGTAGTGATCAGAGTCAGTAGGTTTCCAGCCCGTCAAGTCTGATAAGTACGGCCTCAGTGTGTGACCAAGGTGAGCACGAACCACAGAAAACTGTAAATAGCCAGCAAAAGGCAGGACAGAGTGAAGGGCAGGGGAGAGGGAGAAAGGGGGAAGCTGTGAAGAAACATCCTGAGGCAGCCAGCAGGTGCTCCATCTTGAGTGCTCTCTCTTGGCAGGAACGTTGAGTAAGTTAGAAGCCCAGGCTTCAGGGTCAGTGAAACCAGTTTCCAAATCCAGCCGCATTATGGACCTTGGGCATGCTGCTTAGACCCTGAGCCTGGCTTCTCATCTGTGAAATGGAGGAGACTGGTCTGTTACAGGGTCTTAAGAAACAATTTCTGTAAAGTTCCTGACACAGAGTATGTAATACATTCAAACTATTATATAGTTTTGTTTTGTTTTGTTTTGTTTGAGAACAAGTCTCTCTGTGCCGCCCAGGCTGGAGTGTAGTGGCAAGATTTCGGCTCACTGCAACCTCCGCCTCCCAGGTTCAAGCGATTCTCATGCTTCAGCCTCCCGAGTAATTGAGACTACAGGTGCCGGCCAGCACACCTGGCTGATTTTTGAATTTTTAGTAGAGACAGGGTTTCACCACGTTGACCAAGCTGGTCTCGAACTTCTGGCCTCAAGTGATCTGCCCACCTCGGCCTCCCAAAGTGCTGGGATTATAGGCATGAGCAACCAACCGCATTCAGCCTCAAACTATTACATTGTTTTAAAGTTATCATTATTTCTTCTGCAAGCTGCAAAACTACCAAAGGCAGAGTGTGTAGATTTGGGGTTCAAATCCTGGTTCTGCCACTTCACTAACTCTGTGGCCTTGGGCAAGTCGTTTCACCTTTCATGATCTACAGCATGCAGGTGATAAAAGCGCCTGCATACCCCGGCCTCTTACAGGGTTGTTGGGGGATTAAATGAACTAATCCACTTAAGGTCCTTAGCACAGAGGCTGGCACACAGAACCACTATGTATGTGTAAGCCATTACTGTTAACGGGCTGTCTCTACATCCTCAGTGCTAGGCTGCCTGGAAACACTATCCTGTGACTTTTGGTTGTTGAAGCCTACACCAAATCTACCTTCCCAGTGGAATGCATGCTTGCCCACCTTGAAATCCCTGATGCAGATCACCTTGTCCAGGGAGCTAGCCATTGGGTAGTGGGCCACAGATGCCACAAGATTCAGAAAGAAGGCCGGGCGCGGTGGCTCATGCCTGTAATCCCAGCACTTTGGAAGGCCGAGGCAGGCGGATCATGAGGTCAGGAGATCAAGACCATCCTGCCTAACACGGTGAAACCCCGTCTCTACTAAAAATACAAAAAAATTAACCAGGCATGGTGGTGGGCACCTGTAGTCCCAGCTACTCAGGAGGCTGAGGCAGGAGAATGGCGCGAATCTGGGAGGCGGAGCTTGCAGTGAGCCGAGGTCGCGCCACTGCACTCCAGCCTGGGCGACAGAGCGAGACTCCGTCTCAAAAAAAAAAGATTCAGAAAGGAAGCGGTGAGCTCAGCAGGGGTCAGATCACACAGGGCCTTACAGGCCATGGAAGGAAGGCTGAATTTCATTCAGAGCAACTCTCCCATGGCCCTAACCATGCCTTTGTTATGGCATTTATGTGAAATTTTATCTCCCCCTCCAGAGGGTAAGCTCCAGGGATTGTCCGATTGGTCTTTGTTGCTCCTTTCCCATGCCTGCCTGACATACAGAAGGATTTTGGTCGACATGTGTGGAATGAAGTGAAAAATAACCCCCAAAAAGCTTAAGAGGCCCTGGCTGCAACAGCTGTCACCCAGTAATTCCAAGAGTTCACTTGGCATCCTGGGCAGGAGTCCCCACCCTCTCATGTGCCCATGGGTTTTTCTTCTGAAGCTGGAAGCATGCTCAGAGAGGACCCCATCGTCCCATGGAACAGAACCTTTCATTGACTGGACCCCCATGTGTAAAAGGTAGTAATGGTGAGGATTAGAGAAAATAGCACCTCAGCTGCTTTATTCTAATCATAGTATCATCCCTATCTCCACTTGACGCATGGTTGGTTGGTTGGGTGGTTGATCAGTTGCCTAGCTCCCCTCACTAGTCTATAAACTCCTGAGCATAGTGAATTTTGTCTGTTTTGTTCACTGCTGCACTCCTAGCACCAATGACAGTGCCCAGCACATAGTAGGTGCTCAGTAAATATTTGTTGGTTGAAATGAGACAATGCATATAAAATGCTTTGCAGAATGCCTGGCACATTCTAGGCACACATTATCTTTTTTTATTTTATTTTATTTTATTTTTATTTTTTATTATTTTTTTTTTTTGAGACGGAGTCTTGCTCTGTCGCCCAGACTGGAGTGCAGTGGCATGATCTCGGCTCACTGCAACCTCTACCTCCCAGGTTCAAGCAATTCTCTGCCTCAGCCTCCCAAGTAGCTGGGATTACAGGCATCTGCCACCACGCCCGGCTAATTTTTGTATTTTTAGTAGAGACAGGGTTTCACCATGTTGGCCAGGCTGGTCTTGAACTCCTGACTTTGTGATCCACCCACCTCGGCCTCCCAAAGTGCTGGGATTACAGGCATAGGCACACATTATCTTAATAACAATTGTTGTTAAGATATAATAAGATGAATTATGAAATAGTACATAAAGCACATAGCATATAATAAAACTGTGTCTGATAAAGTACTAAAATTATGACAGAGCTTACATACGTAAGGAAATAAATGTCCAGCACTTAGAACAGGCAGTACCAATATGTATATAACATTCTAAAGTTTACAAAGTCTTCCATACACCTTATCTCATTTTATCTTCTAGCATTCTTACAAAGCAGATGACATATCATCCACATTTTACAGCAAATAAATGAGACTTGGATGAGTTAAAATGACTTAGTCAAAGTCACACATAGCAAAAGGAAGAGCCAACTAAAAACCAAAATTTAAATCCTGTGTTCTGCCAGGCATGGTGGCTCATGTCTGTAATCCCAGTACTTTGGGAGGCTGAGGTGCAAAGATCTCTTGAGCCCAGAAGTTCAAGACCAGCCTGGGCAATATAGTAAGACCCTATTTCTACAACAAATCAGAAAATAAGTCGAGTGTGGTGGTGCGTGACTGCAGTCCCAGCTACTCAGGAGGCTGAGGTAGGAAGATCCTTTGAGGCCAGGAGGCAGAGGCTGCAGTGAGCCATGATTGTGCCACTGCACTGTAGCCTAGACAACAGAACAAGACCCTGTCTCAAATAAATAAATAAATAAAAATCCTATGTTCTTCCAGAGATATCACAAAGCTGTGGGTCCAGAAGAGTAAGAAGGATGGTGGCTGCTGGCTTCACCTGTGGTGCAGGCTTGGAATTTTCCATCATGAAAGGCCCTTGTTTGTTTTGTTTTGTTTTGAGGCGGAGTCTCGCTCTGTCACCAGGCTGGAGTGCAGTGGCACCATCTCGGCTCACTGCAACCCCTGCCTCCCGGGTTCAAGTGATTCTCCTGCCTCAGCCTCCTGAGTAGCTGGGACTATAGGTGTGCACCACCACACCCAGCTAATTTTTGTATTTTTAGTAGCGATGGGGTCCCACCATGTTGGCCAGGATGGTCTTGGTCTCTTGACCTCATGATCCACCCACCTCGGCCTCCCAAAGTGCTGGGATTATAGGCGTGAGCCACTGTGCCTGGCCAAAGCCGCCTGTTTTAGGGACCAATCCTTGTCCTGCTCAGAGCTGGAGGTCTGCCTGTGGGAGCCTAAACTGTCACAGGCAATCCCTGGCTGGTGAGCTTCTTCAGTGCAAGGAGCCCATTTTTCTCTCTGAGACATATGCACTTTATTCTTTCATGCCTCAGGGCCTTTGCACATACTGTTTTTTTGTTTGTTTGTTTTTTGAGACAGGGTCTCACTCTGTCACCCAGGCTGGCGTGCGGTGGCACAATCACAGTTCACTGCAACCTCCGCCTCCCAGGCTCGAGTGATCCTCCCACCTCAGCCTCCTGAGTTGCTGGGACTACAGGCCTGCACCACCACACCCAGCTAATTTTTTGTATTTTAGTAGAGATGCAGTTTCGCCATGTTGGCCAGGATGGTCTCAAACTCCTGACCTCAGGTGATCCATCCGCCTCAGCCTCCCAAAGTGCTGGGATTACAGGCATGAGCCACCGCGCCCAGCCTGCACATACTATTTATTTCCTTCGCCTACGACACAGAGAAACCCAGGGCTTCCGAATAGCATCTCTGCCTCTTCATCACACTGAACCTATCTCCTCACCCTTAAAGTGGCCATTCTGACATCTTGATGTCAGGCCTCTGAGCCCAAGCTAAGCGGTCTTAACCCCTGTGACCTGCACATATACATCCAGATGGCCTGGAGCAACTGAAGAACCACAAGAGACGACATTCCACCATTGTGATTTGTTCCTTCCCCACCCCAACTAATCAATCGACCTTGTGACATTCCACCCCCTCCCCCGACAATGAGTCTCACGATCTCCCCACCCTGCACCGTGTGACCCCCGCCCCTGCCCACAAGAGAACAACCCCCTTTAACTGTAATTTTCCATTACCTACCCAAATCCTATAAAACTGCCCCACCCTGATTTCCCTTTGCTGACTCTCTTTGCAGACTCAGCCTGCCTGCACCCAGGTGACTAAAAAGCTTTATTACTCAAACAAAGCCTGTTGGTGGGGCCGGGCGGGGTGGCTCATGCCTGGAGGCCGAGGTGGGCGGATCACGAGGTCAGGAGGTCGAGACCATCCTGGCTAACACAGTGAAACCCCGTCTCTACTAAAAATACAAAAATTAGCCGGGTGTGGTGGTGCATGCCTGTAATCCCAGCTACTCGGGAGGTTGAGGCAGGAGAATCGCTTGAACCCGGGAGGCGGAGGTTGCAGTGAGCCAAGATCACGCCACTGCACTCCAGCCTGGGTAACAGAGCGAGACTCCATCTCAAAAAAAAAAAAAAAAAGCCTGTTGGTGGACTCTCTTTACACAGACGTGCGTGACACCAGGCTGCTCTGAGAATTACATGAATTAATGAATGTTGAGCGCCTGGTACAGAGCTTGGCATACAGTAGACATTCACTAAATGGTGACTTATGAACTGTACACTTCCTCCAAGGACCAGGACACATGCCTCCTCCTCTATAAAATCTTCCTTCTCAGTCCACAGGCAGGGATGAGCTCCCTCATACTGTGTGTTCCTTCTGCAATTTTTTTTTTTTTTTGAGAAGGATTTTCATTCTTGTTGCCCAGGCTGGGGTGCTATGGCACGGTCTTGGCTCACTGCAACCTTTGCCTCCCGGGTTCAAGCGATTCTTCTGCCTCAGCCTCCCGAGTAGCTGGGAGCTACAGGCACCCACCACCAAGCCGGGGTAATTTTTGTATTTTTAGTAAAGACGGTGTTTTACCATGTTGGCCAGGCCGGTCTCGAACTCCTGCCCTCAGGTGATCCACCCACCTCGGCCTCCCAAAGTGCTGGGATTACAGGCGTGAGCTACCGCGCCCAGCTGCATTTTGTTTAACATGATAACTCAGCTGGTTTTTTACATAACCCACTGGGCTGAACAATCTCCTGAAGACCAGAGACAAATTCTCTTTGACCTTTGTATTCCTGGGTGTGGGTGATGGTAAGTGCTCAGTAAACGTTTATGGATGGCACTAATGAAAGTCCTGCCCATGGCCCTGCCTTGTGGCAGTGTGGAAAGCCACCAAGTGGCCTTCTCAGCCTTCAGGACACAGTGGATCTGTGAATCAGGAACTGCCTGATGGGGTATGACCCAAATCAGGAACAGACCGAGACTCAGGGCCCGAATCTTAGCAATTGTCCTCAGTCCTTGGGAGAGACTAATTTGAGTTTGATTCTTTGCTTCCCCAGTGACATGCAAGATGATTTTATCTCTCCATGTGGGGCCTGCAGGCAAGTCATGAGAGAGGTAAGCAGCTTCTCTTGCTTTCTGGAATGCAAATATCTTCCCTATCGCAGGCTATGGGAGCCACCTCAAGCTGCAGGCATGGCAGGCATGGCAGGCGTGGAGACACAGCTACTGTCCTGTTTGCTTGGTTGGCTGACTTCTAAGGCCTCCCTACGCTTGCATGAGTCACTGGAAATTATTCCTTCATTTAACAAATACTTACCGAGTGAGTGTCTGCTTTGTGCCAGGCCCTGAGGTAGCTCTGGGGAGGCACAGGGAAAAGATGGGCCAGGCCCTGCCCTCACAGAGCTCATAGGCTAATGCAGGAGACAGATGATAAACAAGGAGCAAAATAAATAAACAAACAGTGGCGTTTCTGAGTCAAGAGGGCTATAGAGGAAAACAAAATGCAGGAAAAAAAAAGGAATCCAGTGACAAACGGGCAAACAGGGGACACTGCAGATTGGGGTCAGCAAACAACAGCCCTTGGGCCAAATCCAGCCTGCTGCTT
Organism: Pan paniscus; assembly: GCF_029289425.2. Taxonomy (NCBI): domain Eukaryota; kingdom Metazoa; phylum Chordata; class Mammalia; order Primates; family Hominidae; genus Pan; species Pan paniscus. The sequence goes on along the minus strand of NC_073249.2, from coordinate 206,510,552 downwards.
GTATTTGTAAATAAAGTTTTATGGGTACACAGCCATGGCCATTCATTCACCTATTGTCCATAGCCACTTTGCCCTGACACAGCAGAGGTGAGCCATTACGACAAAGGCCACATGGCCTCTAAACCTAAGATATTTACTGTCTGGTCCTTGACAGAAAAAGGTTTGCCAACCCCTGCTTTAGATATCCAGGAAGGCCCTCTTTTTGAGCATGACATTTGAGCAGAAATATAAATAATGAGGAAAAAAATGAGACAGACAAAGGTCAAAAAAGGAGATTCAGAACCAGCAAGTTCAGACCCTTGGTGAATTTGAGAAGAGGCAAGAAGGCCACGAGGGCTAGAGGGCTAGGGCCTGGTAAGTGGAAGGAAAGCAATGGGATTGAAGTCAGAGGGGTGGGCAGAGGCCAGATCACATGGGGCCTGGCCATGGAACGAAGGGTACATTTTATTCCAAGAATAAAGGAAACCGAAGTGTACACTTTTTTTTTTTTTGAGACGGAGTCTCACTCTGTCACCCAGGCTGGAGTGCAGTGGCAGAGTCTCAGCTCACTGCAACCTCAGCCTCCTGGGTTCAAGCAATTCTCCTGCCTCAGCCTCCCGAGTAGCTGGGACTACAGGCATCAGCTACCACGCCCGGCTAATTTTTGTATTTTTAGTAGAGACTGGGTTTCACCATGTTGGCCAGGATGGTCTCGAACTCCTGACCTTGTGATCTGCCCACCTCGGCCTCCCAAAGTGCTGGGATTACAGGCGTGAGCCACCGCGCCCAGCCTGAAGTGTACACTTAAACATGGTTAAAATGGCAAATCTTACATTATATATATTTTATCACATTATATACATTGGGAAAAAAGGGAATAAAGGTAAGCCATTGGATATTTTCAAGAAGAGACTTGAAGGACTTTTTATAAAAGTCCTCTTGATGGAAGGCTGCAATTTCTTCAACTCTAAAAACAAAACGGTAAGCCAGGTATGGTGGCTCAGCCTGTAATCCCAGCAATTAGGGAGGCAGAGGCAGGAGGATCGCTTGAGTCCAGGAGTTCGAGACCTGCCTGGGCAACATAGCGAGACCCTGTTCTCCACAAAAAAAAAAAAAAAAGGAATAAAACAAAACAAAAAAATGAAAATGAAGGGATAGTTTAGATCATGGGTTCTTAATCCAGGCTCAGGGGAAGGTTTTCATGTTTATATGTACATTTGGGGAAAGGGGAATGTCAGTAACTATTGTGGATTCTCAAAGAGATCTGTGTCCTCTAGAGTCCCAAAAGATTAGAGAATCCCACAGGCCCTGAGCTCCAGTATAATATCAAGAGCCCCTCGAAATACAGCATCTTGTGGGCATGGTGGCTTACACCTGTAAGCCCTGCACTTTGGGAGACTGAGGCAGGAGGATCACCTTAGCCCAGGAATTCAAAACCAGCCTGGGCCACATAGTAAAACCCGGTCCCTTCAAACAATTTAAAAATTAGCAAGGCATAGTGTGCACGCCTGTGGTCCTAGCTGCTCCAGAAGCTGAGGTAGGAGGATCACTAGAGCCTAGGAGGTCAAGGCTGCAGTGAGCCGTGATCAAGCCACTGCACTCCTGCCTGGGTGACAGAGCGAGATCCGGTCTCAAAAATAAATACATACCTACAGCATCTTGTTTAATCCCCTCCCCAAGACTGAGTGAAATGCATGTCGTTATTCCCATTTCCCAGTGACCACTCTGAGGCTCAGAGGAGTAAAATGACTTACTGAAGGGCCCCCTGCCAGGCGGTGACATACGGGTATCCATGGCCCTTCAGGCTGACTCTGAAGCCCGTGCTCCTCATGGCTGCCTCTCTGTCTTTGTGGTTCTGTAAGTTGTACAAAATTATTTTCAGCCATGGAGGAAACATAATGGTACTTTGGCATGTGGATGCTGCTTGTACCGTGGGAGTTTCTGCTTTTGGAGTTGTGTTTTGGGAGAAAGGAGGTTGTTTTAGCTTTGTTTTTGTGCCGTGGGGTTTCAAAGCATCTGGGGATGCAGACACTTCCATCTTCCTCCTGCTTCCTGCCAGGAGTGCAAATCAGACACATTTCCCAAATCCAAAAACGTACCACCGGGAAAGCAGTGAATTTACACGGTGGAATTTGTCTCACTTGAGAGGGGCAGAAATAGCTACCCTGCACGGTGGAAATGTCGAAGGTCATATAAGGAAGCCACAACAGGGCGCCAAGTCCCTGGCTCCCAAGGCCCCGACGTGGTCCAATTGCTCAGTGCTGTTTTCTCCAAACAGATTGGATGTTGGCAAACGAGAGAGGGCAAATGGAAAAGCTGAAGGAGGCAGGGGCGAAACTGAAACCAAATGCAAATGATAAGAGATGAGGCGTTGGGGCCAGGGACCTGACACGTAAACTCGCCCTCGGCTCAACTTTCGTCCGTACCTACCCTCAGGCACAGCCTGTCAAGCAGAAAAATTTCCTTCCTTAAAACATTAATTCTAAAAAAGCCAGAAGATTGAGTGTGCCCGGGAATAACTTGGTGATTCAGAGAGAAGTGTGGAAGAACAGGAGGCTGCAGACCTGAGCAGTCACTGGCTACCAACATAATCAATAAGAATGGCATCTATTAATTGAACACCTACTATGTGCACAGAGATGCTTTACATGAATCATCTCTGCATCTCACAATACCTGGCCAGGAAGAGCTTAGGTCTGTTGACCCCACCTCCAGGGCTCTTGTCATGACGCCGCTGCTGATTAACCTCTTGCCTACCATCCTGCATTCTCCCATCCCTAAAACCATTCCATGGACCAAGACACTGAGTGAGCCCCAGAAAGTTATCATTTTCCCAAGGTCACACAGCAAACAAACAGTGCTCCTCATAGTATAGGAGAAAGATCAAGAGACAAATTTTTCTTTGCTGACTTTACTCTGCTAAGCCTCAGTTTCCTCATCAGTAAAATGGGCATCATGATAGCACCTACCTCACAGGGTAGATAATGAAACCACGCATGTGCAGTATCTATGTGGTGTGGTTTGGCTGTGTCCCCACTCAAATCTCATCTTGAATTGTAGCTCCCATAATTCCCACATGTCATGGGAGGGACCTGGTGGGAGGCAATTGAATCATGGGGGCGGGTCTTTCCCATGCTGTTCTCGTGATAGTGAATAAGTCTCATGAGATCTGATGGTTTTATAAATGGGGGTTCCCTCACACAAGTCCTCTCTTGCCTGCTGCCAGGTAAGACATCCCTTTGCTCTTCCTTCCTCTTCCGCCATGGTTGTGAGGCTTCCCCAGCCATGTGGAACTGTGAGTCCATTAAACCTCCTTTTTTATTTTATTTTATTTTATTTTATTTTATTTTGAGACCGAGTCTCGCTCTATGGCCCAGGCTGGACTGCAGTGGTGTGATCTTGGCTCACTGCAACCTCTGCCTCCCGGGTTCCAGAGATTCTCCTGCCTCAGCCTTCTCAGTAGCTGGGATTACAGGTGCTTGCCACCACGCCTGGCTAATTTTTGTATTTTTAGGAGAGATGAGGTTTTACCATGTTGGCCAGGCTCATCTCGAACTCCTGACCTCAGGAGATCCGCCTGCCTCGGCCTCCCAAAAGTGCTGGGAGTACAGGCGTGCGCCACAACGCCCGGCCTAAACCTCTTTTCTTTATAAATTACCCAGTCTCAAGTATGTCTTTATTAGCAGCTTGAGAACAGACTAATACACTGAGTATATGTAGCAGGCTTGCAGCTTCTCCTGGTGTGAGGTGTAAAGGGGATACTGAAGGGAAGCGGGTGTTAGTTATCATTTGTCATAGCAGAAGGAGGTTCCAGGGGTTAGCTGTTGTTCTTATAAAGCCCTGGGTGAGTCTTGAATGGTGCCTGTTCACGATGTACCATGCACTGTTCAGTTTCACAGCATTCTTTCATTTCCTCCTCCCTGCAGCACTATGATCCAGGTACAATTATGGTCATTCCCCTTTTACAGATGAGAAAATCAAGGTAAAGAGAGGAACATTAGACAGTGGCAGAGTCAGACTCAGACCCAGTCCATCTCAGCCCCCTCAGCCACGCTGTGTCTCTCACGCCAGCTTTGCCTCTTTTCCAGTTTGGCACCAACTGGCCGGTGTACATGACCAAGCCGGATGGTACGTATATTGTCATGACGGTCCAGGAGTTGCTGCCCTCCTCCTTTGGGCCTGAGGACCTGCAGAAGACCCAGTGACAGCCAGAGAATGCCCACCGCCTGTAACAGCCACCTGGAGAACTTCATAAAGATGTCTCACAGCCCTGGGGACACCTGCCCAGTGGGCCCCAGCCCTACAGGGACTGGGCAAAGATGATGTTTCCAGATTACACTCCAGCCTGAGTCAGCACCCCTCCTAGCAACCTGCCTTGGGACTTAGAACACCGCCGCCCCCCTGCCCCACCTTTCCTTTCCTTCCTGTGGGCCCTCTTTCAAAGTCCAGCCTAGTCTGGACTGCTTCCCCATCAGCCTTCCCAAGGTTCTATCCTGTTCCGAGCAACTTTTCTAATTATAAACATCACAGAACATCCTGGATCAAAGCGTGTGTCTTGCTCTGTCTCTATCCTTGCTTGCAGCTCTTAGGAGGGACAGCATGATTTGTCTTTATAGGAAGAGCTGGACTTTCTGTTCGGAGAGGAAATGGGTACCTTGGAACCATGGACCTTATGGTGTGGAGAGCTGAGGTTTTAGGCAACTTGCCCCAGCGTTCTCTAAACGGGCAGCTCCCCTGGGCTGGACCTAACTGCCAATAACCATCCTAGAGTGTGTTTTTGTCTCATTATAGACCTAAGCACCAGGAGACTCCAGAGTATAAAGGGTCAGGCACGGTTTGTCTAGACAGTGTAACAAAGGGTTTTCTCAGTAGCTACTGTGTGTCAGGTACTTTTGTGTGCATCATTTTAAGTTTAACGTGCTCCACAGTTCTGTGAGGAGGGTGTGGAGATGCCCCCTTTTCACAGATGAGAGCACTGGGCTTTGGAGAAGTTGAATACCCTGCTCTAGGACAATGGCAAACCTCAGAACAGAATCCAGGCCCCTTAACCCCCACTGTGGTCCGGAAACATTGCATGCTTTTTGCCATGCACTGCGCTAAGGTGTGTGACATATATGAACCCGTTCAGTCCTCATTTGTCAAACTCAAAGGTTAATTATTAGTGTTCTCAATTTAGAAATAAGCAACTCGAAGCTCAGAGTGATTGAGTTGCTCACCCAAAGTCACACAGCTAATGTGGCAGAACTGGAATCAGAACTAGATCTGTCTGGGCCGGGCGAGGTGGCTCACGCCTGTAATCCCAGCACTTTGGGAGGCCGAGGAGGGCAGATCACCTGAGGTCAGGAGTTTGAGACCAGCCTGGCCAACATAGTGAAACCCTGTCTCTTCTAAAAAATACAAAAATTAGCCGGCATGGTGGCAGGTGCCTGTAATCCCAACCACTCAGGAGGCTGAGGCAGGAGAGTCATTTAAACCCAGGAGGTGGAGGTTGCAGTGAGCCGAGATTGTGCCACTGCCCTCCAGCCTGGGTTACAGAGTGAGACTCCATCTCAAAAACAATAACAACAAGGATTCCAAGGATTTTTTTCCATTCCCCCATAACTGATGTCTCAATTTACTGATTATCTTTTATATGTCAAATATGCTAAATATTGCAGAGAAAAACAGCCTCTGCCCTTGAACTCCCAGCCTGACAGATTGAGAGAAAGAGAGGTGTACACAGGTCTAATGCACAGGAGTGCACACTGTGATCCAGGCAGAACCAAGTGTCAGGTGGGTGTGTCGGGGAGCCTGCTGCTGTCTGGAGTGTGAGGACAGGGAGGGACTGTTTCTTTCATGGGTGCATTGGTTATCATACATGCACAAAATTAGGAAGGTCAGGACTGAATAAGGAAGGAGCCAGGGTGGGTGCTCTGGAGGGGGATGACAGCTCCAGGAGCCCTCCCAGGAGGAGTTGGTCTTGGGGCTGGCTTATTGGGTGGGGTAAGAATACAGCTTAGGTTTCCTGTTCCCAGGGCAAGCAAGTACCTAGGGGCACCCAAGTGGACATCACCCCTTCCCTGGAAGCCCTTTCCACCCTGATCCAGTGTTGCCACCTGATGAGAATGGCTTTGCCACAACACACTCAGACTTATCTGCTGGCATCTTGGGAGCATCCCAGTCATTCCAGCATGGCTATATGACACACAACTCCATTCTGCTTTTTTTTTTTTTTTTTTGAGATGGAGTCTCACTCTGTCACCCAGGCTGAAGTGTAGTGGTGCGATCTCGGCTCACTGCAACCTCTGCTGCCCGGGTTCAAGTGATTCTCCTGCCTGAGCCTCCCAGGTAGCTGGGATTACAGGCACCTGCCACCGCACCTGGCTAATTTTTGTAGTTTTAGTAGAGACGGGGTTTTACCATCTTGGCCAGGCTGGCCTTGAACACCTGACCTCATGATCCACCCGCCTCGGCCTCCCAAAGTGCTAGGATTACAGGTGCGAGCCACCACGCCCGGCTTGACTTTCTTTAGAAATGGCTTTGGTGGCTGAGCACAGTGGCTCACACCTATAATCCCAACACTGTGGGAGGCTGAGGTAAGAGGACCTCTTGAGGTCAGGAATTCAAGACTAGCCAAGTAAACCGTGAGATTCTGTCTCTAAAATAAACAAATAATTAAATAAATAAATTAATTAAATAATAAAATAAACTAAATAAATTAAATTAGCTTGGCCTTATGATGCTTGCCCGTGGTCCCAGCTACCCAGGAGGCTGAAGCAGACGGATCTCTTGAGGCCAGGAGTTCAGGGCCACAGTGGGCCATGATTGCATCACTGCACTCCAGCCTGGACAACAGAGATACTGTCTCTAAAACAACAACAGGCCACACACAGTGGCTCACACCTATAATCCTAGCACTTTGGGAGGCCGAGGCAGGTAGATCACTCCTGACTTGAGGTCAGGAATTCGAGACCAGCCTCTCCAACATAGCAAAACCCTGTCCCTACTAAAAATACAAAAAATCAGCCAGGCGTGGTGGTGCGTGCCTGTAATCCCAGCTACTCAGGAGGTTGAGGCAGGAGAATCGCTTGAACCCAGGAGGCAGAGGTTGCAGTGAGCTGAGATTACGCCACTGCACTCCAGCCTGGGCAACAAAAGTGAAGCTCCATCACAAAAAAATAAAATAAAATAAAGGCCCAGTGTTTGACCCTCAGTAAATTCTCCGTAAATCTTGGCTGTTAACCCTCAACAAGGGTGACAAATTTTGTTTTTTTTAAGGATGGATTTGTTTTTGCAAAATTTTACAGCCTTTTTTTTTTTTTTTTTTTTTGTGTGTGAGATAGAGTCTCCCTCTGTTGCCCAGGCGGGAGTGCAGTGGCGTGATCTCGGCTCACTGCAGCCTCTGCCTCCAGGGTTCAAGCGATTCTCCTGCCTCAGCCTCCTGAGTAGCTAGGATTACAAACGCCCGCCACTACGCCCATCTAATTTTTGTATTTTTAGTAGAGACGGGGTTTCACCATGTTGGTCAGGCTGGTCTCGAACTCCTGACCTCAAGTGATCTGCCTGCCTCGGCCTGCCAAAGTACTGGGATTACAGGGGTGAGCCACTGCATACAGCCTATACGTTCTTTTCACTATTTTTTTTTTTAATTATTATTATTATTTTGAGACAGAGTCTCACTCTGTCGCCCAGGCTGGAGTGCAATGGCATGATCTCAGCTCACTGCAAGCTCCGCCTCCCGGGTTCACGCCATTCTCCTGCCTCAGCTTCCCAAGTAGCTGGGACTATAAGCGCCCGCCACCATGCCCGGGTAATTTTTTGTATTTTCAGTAGAGACGGGGTTTCACCGTGTTAGCCAGAATAGTCTCGATCTCCTTACCTCGTGATCCACCCGCCTCAGCCTCCCAAAGTGCTGGAATTACAGGCATGAGCCACCACGCCCAGCCTCTTTTCACAATTATCTATCAGTGCTTACTGCTGAGACCAGTTCCCAGGGACACAGCAGTAAGCGAGGCAAAGTCTTTGCCCTCACAGAGCTCCTAGTTTATCAGTGGGAAAATGAGATCTACATGATTATAGTACTTCATGACACGTGAAGAAAGCCCTGGCAGCAAGCAGCAGAAAGAGCAGAACTTGCCTGGGCACAGTGGCTCATGCCTGTAATTCCAGCATTTTAGGAGGCTGAGGCAGGCGGATCTCTTGAGTCCAGGAGTTCAAGACCAGCCTGGGCAACATGGTGAAACCCCATCTCTACAAAAAGTTTAAAAAATTAGGCCAGCCATGGTGGCTCACGCCTGTAATCCCAGCACTTTGGGAGGCCAAGGCGGGTGGGTCACGAGGTCAGAAGTTCGAGACCAGCCTGACCAACATGGTGAAACCCCATCTCTACTAAAAATACAAAAATTAGCCAGGTGTGGTGGCACATCCTGTAATCCCAGTTACTCAGGAGGCTGAGGCAGAAGAATCGCTTGAACCCAGGAGGCACAGGTTGCAGTGAGCCGAGATCATGCCACTGTAGTCCAGCCTGAGCGACAGAGCGAGACTCTGTCTCCAAATAAATAAATAAATAAATTTTAAAAATTAGCAGGGTGTGGTGGCAGGCACGTGTAATCCCAGCTTCTCAGGAGACTGCCATGAGAGGATCACTTGAGCCCGTGAGGTGGAAGATGCAGTGAGCCGAGATTGCACCACTGTACTCCAGTCTGGATGACAGAGCCAGACCCTGTCTCAAAAAAAAAAAAAAAAAAGAAAGAAGGAAAAAACAAAGAATAAAACTTGCCTTCATGCAAGACCACCTGGAGGAGAGGATGTTTTAGTCAGAGCAGAGAAGTGTCATCCAGTAAGAGAATGGGGTTTGGAGAAGGGTAAAATATGAGACTGATGGAAGGACTAAGCCTAGTATCCTTATACTATGTGGAAACAATCTATGGAAGGCGATTCTCAAAGGATTCTAGAGATTCTTCAACAATGGCCTCTTGGAAGAACAATACTCATTTGCCTGGAGAGAGGCAATAAAAGCATTTTCACTTTGCAGCCCCATTGTGCAGAACACAGCACGGAGGACATGCGTTTTCGGAGCAGTCCCATTGTGCAGAATGCAGTGCTGAGGACATGTGTTTTCGGAGCAGCTCATGTTCTTTTTTTTTTTTTTTTTTTTGAGATGGAGTTTCACTCTTGTTGCCCAGGCTGGAGTGCAATGGCACGATCTCGGCTCACCGCAACCTCCGTCTCCCAGGTTCAAGTGATTCTCCTGCCTCAGCCTCCCGAGTAGCTGGGATTACAGGCATGTGCCACCACGCATGGCTAATTTTGTATTTTTAGTAGAGACGGGGTTTCTCCATGGTGGTCAGGCTGGTCTCCAACCCCCGACCTCAGGTGATCCGCCCACCTTGGCCTCCCGAAGTGCTGGGATTACAGGCATAAGCCACCGCGCCTGGCCAAGCGTGTGTTCTATTGTCCAGCACTGTCTGTGATTTTTAGGACCCTAAAGCACAGTCCCAGATTCCCGTGGAAATTAACAGAAGTATGTATATGTCTGCTGCTCTGGCCAGCTGCTGCTAATTGCTGATGTAAACCATGTGACTCTTTAGTGTTTCCTTTTGGCAGGGAGGAGAGCACGGCTATAACTGACAGATATTCGGGGTACTTTGGATCTCTGTGTCTGAAATAAAGCCAGAGAACACTGTTCAAGAATGAATAATGGAAAAAAAAATGGAATGGCCTAATAAGTCTCTCATGTGTTTAATTTTTTTTTTTTTTTTTTTTTGAGACGGAGTCTTGCTCTGTCGCCCAGGCTGGAGTGCAGTGGCGAGATCTTGGCTCACTACAAGCTCCGCCTCCTGGGTTCATGCCATTCTCCTGCCTCAGCCTCCCGAGTAGCTGGGACTACAGGCGCCTGCCACCACACCCAGCTAATTGTTTGTATTTTTTAGTAGAGACGGGGTTTCACCATGTTAGCCAGGATGGTCTCGATCTCCTAACCTCGTGATCCACCCACCTTGGCCTCCCAAAGTGCTGGGATTACAGGGGTGAGCCACTGCGCCCGGCCTGTGTTTAATATTTTGTATATGGTGATATGAGCACGGGAACAGATGTGAAAGGAATGCCCAATCTGTAAACACAGTTTTTGATGGGTACAGGAAAGAGGCGTTAAGAAGATTAAATTGTTAGGCTGGGCATGGTGGCTCACACCTATAATACCAATACTCTGGGAGGCCGAGGTGGACGGATCACCTGAAGTCAGGAGTTCAAGACCAGCCTGCCCAACATGACAAAACCCAGTCTGTACTAAAAAGATACAAAAATTAGCCAGGTGTGGTGGCACACGCCTGTAATCCCAGCTACTCAGGAGGCTGAGGCTGGAGAATCACTTGAACCCAGGAGGCAGAAGTTGCAGTGAACTGAGATCACACCACTGCACTCCAGCCTGGGTGACACAGTGAGACTCCATCTCAGAAAAAAAAAAAAAAAAAGGAAAACTCTATGACTGAATAGAAAACTATATGGCATAATGGTGACATTAGTTATCTATTGCTGTATAGCAAGTTACTCCAACATTTAGTGGCGGAGGACAACAAATACTTATCATCTCACAGTCTCTGTGGGGCAGGATTCTGGGCTGAGCCAGGTTCTATGGCTCGAGGTCTCTTACAAAGTGGCAATGAATATGTCAGGAAGGGCTTCAGTCTCATCGGAAGATTTGACTGGGGGTGGATCCACTTCAAAGCTCACTCACAGTTTCTGTCAGGATTCAGTTCACTGTGGGCTGTTGCTGTTACTATTCAGTTCCTTGCTATGTGGGCCTCTCCACAGGGCAGTTTACAACCTGGAAGCTCACTTCTCTTAGAACAAGCAAGCAAGACAGAAACCGGAGTCTTTGGAATGTCATGAAAGTGACAGTCCATCACTTTTGACAAATTTAGTCCACAGAAGCAAGGCATTAACATCCAGCCCACAATCCAGAGGAGGGGATAATATATATGGCATAAATGCCAGGAGGTGGGTATTCTAAAGATGTAAAAATTCACAATGTACATGAACAAGGAAAACAAAATAAAATTAAAAAGTAGATAAGCATGGTGGAAGGGTCAGAAGATGCAGGCCTGGTTAGCCCTGTTAAGGAGTTTGACCTTATTCCAAAGGGCAGCCATCAGTTTCAGGTGTGGGTCACGTGGTCAGCTGTATACCTTAAATATCTCAGTTTGCTAAATCAAGAAATAGTAGAGGCTGGCCACCATGGCTCATACCTGTAATTCCAGCATTTTGGGAGGCTGATGCAGGAGGATCTCTTGAGGCCAGGAGTTCGAGATCATCCTGGGCAATGTGGCGAGACCCTGTCTCTACAAAAAATTTAAAAATTAGCTGGATGTGGTGGTGTGACCACCAATGGGTTCCTCCTGCCCACTGCACAAACAAAAATCATGGCATTGCAGTGAAGAAAGAGTTGAATAGACATGAGGCCAGCCATGCGACTTGGGAGACAAAATCATTACTCAAGTCAATCTCATCAAAGGCTCCTAGGTTAGGAGTTTTTCAAAGGTAGTTTGGGGAAAGGGATGGGGCTGGCTAGGTAATGGGTGCTTGCTGCTGATTGGTTGGGTCAGAGATGAAATCAAGGGAGTTGAAGCCTCTTCTTGCACTGTGTGGGGTCACAGGAGCAGTGGAGCCATTGACTGGGGGGTCCAGGTGGAGCCATGGGTGTCAGACATGCAAAAAACTTGAAAAGGTATCTCAAAAGGCCAATCTACAATAGTGATGTTATTCGCAGGAGTAATTGGGGAAGTTGCATATCTTGTAACCTCCAGAATAATGGCTGGCAATCGTTTATGTCTATACCTTAGCAGAGTTCAGGCTTCCCTTCCCCCAGCCTGGTGGCCTTTCATTAGCTTTGCAAAGACAGTTGAGTTTGGGGAAGGGCTATTATCATTTAAACTATAAAGTAAATGTCTTTCAGAGTTAGCTCAGCTTAAACCCAGGAATAATTAAGGCAACTTGAAAGCTAAAGGCAAGAGTGGGGAGGTTGGCTATATCAGATCTCTCCCACTGCCATAATTTCTCACTGCCATAATTTTTGCAAAGGTGGTTTCAGTGGCTCACACCTATAGTCCTAGCTACCTGGGAGTCTAAGCCATGAGGAGCGCTTGAACCCAGGATTTGGAGACTGTGAGCTATGATCTCGCCATTGCACTCCAGCCTGGGCAACAGAGCAAGACTTTGCCTTGGAAGAAAAGGAAGGGAGGAAGGAAGGAAGAAAGGAAGAAAGGAAGGGAGGAAGGAAGGAAGAAAGGAAGGGAGGAAGGAAGGAAGGGAGGAAGGAAGGAAGAAAGGAAGAAAGGAAGGGAGGAAGGAAGGAAGAAAGGAAGAAAGGAAGGGAGGAAGAAAGGAAGGGAGGAAGGAAGGAAGGGAGGAAGGAAGGAAGGGAGGAAGGAAGGAAGGAAGGGAGGAAGGAAAGAAGAAAGGAAGGGAGGAAGGAAGGAAGGGAGGAAGGAAAGAAGAAAGGAAGGGAGGAAGGAAGGAAGAAAGGAAGGGAGGAAGGGAGGAAGGAAGGGAGGAAGGAAGGAAGGGAGGAAGGAAGGAAGGGAGGAAGGAAAGAAGAAAGGAAGGGAGGGAAGGATGGAGAGAGGGAGGGAGGGATGGAGGAAGAAAAGGTAGAGATATGAAGAAAACTATCAGAAAAAAGCTAAAAAGGTAAAAAATCATTGTCTCCAGGCTGGGGCATTAGGTTTACAAAGAGTTGGGACAGAAGATTGTTGCTTTTCATTATAAGCCTATCTACATAAGCTCTTAGTATTTTTTAAACCATGTGTTTATATTACTTTTATTTAAAATAATTATTAATTAAAAACAACAACAGCAGAGCTCACACCTGCAATCCTAGCACTTTGGAAGGCCAAGGTAGACAGATTGCTTGAGCCCAGGAGTTCAAGATCAGCCTAAGCAACATAGAGAGACCCCTCTCTTAAAAACAAAACAAATGATCAAAGAAAAAAACAGAAAGTGGATAAAAAAGAAACCATGGAAAGGAAATTCATTTGGCAATGATGTGGTGCACATTCTAAAGCATAAATGCAGTAGTTGATTCTGTTGGGGTGGGGATGTGAGTTCTTAATACTCCTGTTTCCTTCCAGCCTTTCTCCACCCCTCCCCTCACTCCTGCTGGGAAGGAAGAGTGACTCATGATTGGGGAGTTTCAAAGTGTCGCCCAGCCCCTTCCTCTCAGCTTCCCCTTGGGCATAAGCCTGCCCACTAAGGGCTTGAATTCCCAATTGTGTCTCAAACAAGTGCTGGGGACCCAACAGGCCCCATGCTAGGTGCTGAGGGATATGAGATTTAAACATCACAATCCCTGTCCTTACAGAACTCACATTTTAGTGGGAGAGACAAAGAAGGGACATCTAGTACAGTCCAGAGAAGGTCAAAGAAGGCTTCCTGGAGGAGGTGACCTCAAGTATGAATGGAGATTCTTTCAGGCAGTAAATCAACCCAGAGGAGTCACCATGGTGGTTGAGACAACTGGAAGTAATTGAGAAGTAATTGAGTGATGCTGGACCATAAAAGGCAGGGTGGGGGACAGTAAGAAGGATGCTAAATAGTGAGGAATGTTGTGTGCCAGGCTGAGGAGCCTGGGCTTTATCCCAAGGGCAGTGGGCAAGGGTACAGAGCTTATGAAGATTTTATACGCAGTAGGCAACATGGCCATATTTGTAATGTGAACAACCACTGCAGGACAGCGAATACATTGGATGAAGGAACCACAGATTGCCTGGGTTTCTTAACAGAGCAATCTCTCCCTGCTCCACCATCACTATGTTTTCATCCGTCTTGCCCTGACAACATAGGGATGCTTCCTTCCAATGAAATCTCACTTTCTGCCCACTGTGGTCTTCTTCTAACCTCCAAAAACTACCGCCCAGGAGTTTCAAGTAGCAGGATTTTGATCTGGCTGCACCTTTGCTCTGTCAACAGTTTTAGCAAAACCTCCTTCCACCTCTGCAGACAATTTAGAGATAGCACTTCTGAAATGGTCTGTGGATAAAGGATGTTGCTGCTCTGGGAAAATGTGTCTGCCTCCTGCCAGCAGGAGACAAAGAGCACTGAAACTGTGCCAAAGGATGCTGTCCAGAAAGGGAAGGTCAAACAGCCCTCAACATTCTCTTTGTTGAAGTCTTGCCTTTTTCCATTTTTACATTCAAATCAGCTTCCCCACCCCCATGTCCTTTGGGTGGGAGGGAGGTTAAATAATGCTTCTTAAGAAGATTATGTACTTTCCCAAAACTCCACAGTCCTTGCCCACCAGGAGGGAAAAGGTAGTGAAATATAAACCAAAAATAAAATTCTAAACCCCCCAACCATCTGAATGGACTCCCCCTCTCAGTCAAGGGCATTCCAAAGTTAACCTGAAAAAGTAGTTCAGGCCATGATAGGAAGGGGGATTCAGATATGCCTCATTATTCCTTCCTTCCTTTTGAAATTCAGGTCCAGCTGACCAGCATTAACATCAACACAGACCTTAAGACTGATAGGCTCTAAGTCTGATGACAAATATTTACAACGTATTCTCTCTGAAGCCTGCTACCTGGAGGCTTCATCCGCATGATAAAACCTTGGTCTCCACAACCCCTTATCTAACCAGACATTTCTTTCCACTGATGCCACGTTTTTAGATAATCACTCTTTCAACCAATTGCCAATCAGAAAATCTCTGAATCCACCTATGACCTGGAAGCCCCCAATTCCAGTTGTCCCACCTTTCTGGACCCAACTAATGTATATCTTACATGTATTGATTGATGTCTTATGTCTCCCTAAAATGTATAAAACCAAGCTGTAGTCTGACCACCTTGGGCACATATTCTCAGAATCTCCTGAGGGCCATGTCACAGGCCATTTGTCACTCATATTTGGCTCAGAATAAACCTCTTCAAATATTTTACAGAGTTTGATTCTTTTCATTGACAGAAGATACAAGGATGCCTATGGAATGGAATGTAGACCAAAAAAAAAAAAAAAAAAATCATGCGGCTGCTCCATCAAGTCCCCCACTCCATTCTCCTCTAATTCTGTGGCTGGGCATATCAAAGCCTACCTGGTAAAGAATTGATGTTCTGTGAATGAATGAGACTTTCATACAGATATTAAATCTGCAATATAAACAGATATTCATCAGAAAACCATATACTATCATGTACTCCATAAATATATACACATACTATGTATTCATAAAATTTTTTTAAAAACCAACCAAACATGGCCAGGCATGGTGGCTCATGCCTGTAATCCCAGCACTTTGGGAGGCTGAGGTGGGCAGATCACCTGAGGTTGGGAGTTCAAGACCAGCCTGACCAACATGGAGAAACCCCATCTCTACTAAAAATACAAAAATTAGCCAGATGTGGTGGCACATGCCTGTAATCCCCCCTACTCAGGAGGCTGAGGCAGAAGAATTACTTGAACCCAGGAGGGGGAGGTTGCGGTGAGCCAAGATCATGCCATTGCACTCCAGCCTGGGCAACAAGAGCGAAACTCCATCTCAAAAAAAACAAAAACAAAAAAAACCAACCAAACAAAAACTATTTATCATTGTATTAGTCTGTTTTCATGCTGCTGATAAAGACATACCTGAGACTGGTAAGAAAAAGAGGTTTAATTGGACTTACAGTTCCACATGGCTGGGGAGGCCTCAGAATCATGGCGGGAGGCAAAAGGCACTTCTTACATGGTGGCAGCAAGAGAAAATGAGGAAGATACAAAAGTGGAAACCCCTGATAAAACTATCAGATCTCATAAGACTTATTCACTACCACAAGAATATTATGGGGGGAACCACCCCCATGATTAAAATTATCTCCCACTGGGTCCCTCCCACAACGTGGGAATTATGGGAGTACAATTCAAGATGAGATTTGGGTGGGGACACAGAGCCAAAACATATCAATCATATATCCAATTTCACCTTTTTGGGATACCATTAAAGAGATGAGAGGCCAGGTGCAGTGGCTCATTCCTGTAACCCCAGAGATGTGGTGGGAGTATCACTTAATGCCAGGAGTTCGAGACCAGCCTGGGCAAATAGCAAGACCCCATCTCTACAAAATATTTTTTAAATTAGCTGGACATAGTGCTGTGAGCTGTAGTCCCAACTATTTGGGAAGCTGAGGGAGGAAGGTTGCTTGAGCCCAGGAATTCAAGACTGCAATGACCCATGATCATACCACTGCACTCTAGCCTGGGTGACAGAACAAGACCCTGTCTCATAAATAAATAAATAAATAAAAAGATGGGAGATGTTATGGGAGAATCTCAAGATGATTCCTTGAGACCTGAGACCCATGGCACCACCATAAAAAGAATTTTTCCTTCTCAGGAGGATAGACAGGGATGAATGGAGTCAGGACCATTGTCCCTGGGAAATGCATGCCTGTGCCCCTGGCACAGTAAGGCTGTATCTCTGACCTGAGAGGTGAGAATGCAGAACCCCTGAAATCCTTGCTGGAAACCTCTCTCTTCCAAAATCCACTTACTTGTCCATTCCATACAGATGTCTGCCAAAGAATCAAGCTTCATGCTGTGCTTGATTCAGACCTGTCAGACTTCAGATTTTTCTACAGATGGAGAAGTGAGTAAGTCCAGCCTACAATGGAAGGTTAATTAACATCAGTCTGGAGATTTCATTTCCAGCTGATGGATTACGTATCGCAGGTCCAGTGAGTTCATTTGCAGCTCAGGGGAACAAATGCAAAGGCTTAAGACAAACGTACTCTTTAACTCAAGACAACCAATACAATGTCTTATAAGCTGTGTGGTCATCATAAGCCTCATACTAAAAGGTTATGTTCCTGGGAGATTAAAGAAAATCTTTGTAGTTGAAACATTAAATATCTCAGAGAACCTCTTGTTCCTTCTCTATAAACATTAAAGAGTGGAGCTATAATGGTAATGTTGACCAAAAAAAAAAAAAGCCAAATTCTGTAAAATATTTAAAGAGGTTTATTCTGAGCCAGTATGAGTGATCATGGCTCAGAGTACAGTCTCAGGAGGTCCTGAGAAAGGATGCCCGAGGTGGCTGGGTTACAGCTTGGTTTTATACATTTTAGGGAGACAGAAGTAACAGGCAAAAATATAAATCAATACATGGAAGGCATATACATTGGTTCAGCCTGGAAAGGTGGAACATCTTGAAGCAGTGGATGCTCATAGGTTCTACGTGGAGTCAAAGATTTTCTGACTGGCAATTGGTTGAAAGAGTTAAGCTTTGTCTGAAGAATTGAACTCAGTAGAAAGAAACGCTTGAGTTAAGATAAGGGGGGTTGCAGAAGCCAAGGTTTTGTGCTGACTCAGCACACGAGGACGGCGTCAACTCCCTATGACTTCATCTCTGACCCAACCAATCAGCACTCCCCACTTTCTGACCCCCTACTCACCAAATTATCCATAAAAACCACCATCCTTGAGTTTTCAGGGAGATTGATTTGAGTAATAATAAAACTCTGGTTTCCCATACAGGTGGCTCTGTATGAATTAAACCCATTCTCTATTGCAATTCCCCTGTCTTGATAAATCAGCTCTGTCTAGGCAATGAACAAGGGGAACCCAATGGACAGCTATGATACCAGCGTCAGGCTGGAATTTGGTACCTTATTGTCAGTCGTATGTGCACTATTGAATATTAATGCTGGTCAGTTGTGGCTAAACTCCAAAAGGGAGGGGGTATAAGGAGGCGTGTCCAACCTCCCTTCCTTTCATGGCCTGAAATTTAGTTTTTTAGGTTTGCTTTGGCCCAGAGGGGGTCCATTTAGTCAGTTGGGGAGTTTAGAACCTCATTTTTAGTTTACAGTAATGAGACACAGCAGATGAGTAGATTGATTTTAAGACAGAGTCTCACTCTGTCACCCAGGCTGGAGTGGAGAGTGGAGTGGCACAATCACAGCCCACTGCACCCTCAACCCCCTGGACTCAAGCAATCCTCCTGCCTCAGACTCCCAAGTAGCTGGGACCTCAGGCACTTGCCACCATGCCTCGCTGGGGTCTTTTAAATTATTATTATCTGTAGTGAAGGGTCTCCCTATGTTGCCCAGGCTGGTCTTGAACTCCTGGCCTCAAGCGATCCTCCCACCTCAGCCTCCCCACGTGCTGGAGTGAACCACTGCAAACCTGGCTTCAGACGAGTGGATTTAAACTTTAAATCCACTCATCTGTGCCCCAACTAAGTTTCCATGAGTGAGCCTGTGGTTACTGGAATGTGAGATTTCTCCAACTTTCTTTCCCTTATCATTCTTCAAATTACAACTTCAGTGGAGCATTTAAAATTATAATTAAAAATTCCCTGAGGTTGATCCAAAAAATTAAATATCTGATATTCATGTGCCTCTATACAAATGGGAAATTCATCTATGCCTCTCCCAAATAAATATGATTGGATATCACTAGAACCATAAAATTCCTCCCTTAAGGAAGATTATGAGAGAGACCAGCACACACACACACACAGTGCAAGCTAAAGCAACCCCGTCTTGGATGCTAATCCACCAAGTTGATGTGTTTTGTTGGTTTTTTGGTTTTGTTCTGAGACAGAGTCTCACTCTGTCGCCCAGGATAGAGTGCAGTGGTGTGATCTTTGTTCACTACAACTTCCACCTCCTGGGTTCAAGCGATTCTCCTGCCTTAGCCACCTGAGTAGCTGGGATTACAGGCGTGTGCCACCACGCCCAGCTAGTTTTTGTATTTTTAGTAGAGATGGTGTTTTGCCATGTTGGCCAGGCTGGTCATGAACTTCTGGACTCAAGTGATCCACCTGCCTCAGTCTCCCAAAATGCTGGGATTACAGGCTGTGAGCTACCACACCCGGCCAACCAAGTTGACTTCTAATTAACCAGCTTTTAGGGAAGGCCTCTAAGATTTCCAGTTTATCTATTGTTCCTTGTGTAAAAGCATGTACTTACCATAAATCCTGCCCTTAGGCAGATTCACACAGCATTCTTGCCTTTCCCTGGGGGACTGACTTCAAATGTCCGTCACATTCCTTCCCTATAGCATATAGGCCCTGGGTCTTGGGGGTAATGGCATGGGGATCCACCATCTTGTCTCCCTGCCGCCGAAGCCAGAGACTATGGCTTCTGTTCATAAATCCCTTTCTCCTTAAATATGAAGTCAAAGGTCATGTAGATAGGAGCTGCTGCTGAAGAAGGGATTTTTTGTCTGAAGAGTTCTGTCCCCTGGGCTTACTTGGCTATGGGGTGGACCCCTGGCCAGGAGACAGCAAACTGTTTCAGTAATGTGCGTGTGCGTGCGTGCGTGTGTGTGTGTGTTCTGTGGTGAGCAGGCCTATGCCATTAAACAAACGGTGTGGCTTTGGGCAAGCTGCTATCTTGGGACCTCAGCACACTCATTCATAAATTGTGTCTTTTGGGTGACATTTCTCTTGGGGTCTTCAAAACCCCTGAGACTGTGGACACATACAGCAGCCTAACGGCATTGAGGAGGGCAAGCATTCAACAGTTAGGACAATGTGAACTGTAGCTCAGCTCTGCTAGGTACCTTCACAAGACCTCGAATGCTGCCCCTTACTATGCCTCGGTTTTCTTATCTATAAAAACGGCATTTTTATCTTGTTGGGGGAGCTGTTAAATAAATTAAAAGACGTAAAGGGTCTGGCACCATGGTTGGCAAAAAATGTCAGTTTCCCTTCTCGACTTCTCGATTTTGCCCAGGACCAGTGATGTTCACATTCAGGACCTGCCTGAACCGGCAAGCCCTCCACGTGGGTCCAAAGTGCAAAGGGAAAGTCACTGCTAGAGGCGCCAGTACCAGCATAGCGCCCCCACGCGCCGAGTCGGGGAACTGCCGCGGGGGCCGGCCCCGCCCACCAGCGCCTGCGCCTGCGCCTGCGCAGAGGCACCGCCCCAAGTTTGTTGTGACCGGCGGGGGACGCCGGTGGTGGCGGCAGCGGCGGCTACGGGGGCACCGGGCCGCGGCGCCACCATGGCGGTGCGACAGGCGCTGGGCCGCGGCCTGCAGCTGGGTCGAGCGCTGCTGCTGCGCTTCACGGGCAAGCCCGGCCGGGCCTACGGCTTGGGGCGGCCGGGCCCGGCGGCGGGCTGTGTCCGCGGGGAGCGTCCAGGCTGGGCCGCAGGACCGGGCGCGGAGCCTCGCAGGGTCGGGCTCGGGCTCCCTAACCGTCTCCGCTTCTTCCGCCAGTCGGTGGCCGGGCTGGCGGCGCGGCTGCAGCGGCAGTTCGTGGTGCGGGCCTGGGGCTGTGCGGGCCCTTGCGGCCGGGCAGTCTTTCTGGCCTTCGGGCTAGGGCTGGGCCTCATCGAGGAAAAACAGGCGGAGAGCCGGCGGGCGGTCTCGGCCTGTCAGGAGATCCAGGTGAGCGGGGCCGGGTCCTAAGCCGAGCGGAGGACGGAGCTAAGCGCGGGGGCGGGTCCTCAGCTGGGTGGGGGCGGGGCTAGGTGTGGAGGCGGGGCTCTGAGCCGATCGAGGGCCGAGGCGAGGGTCCTTAAAGCTCATCTATTTCACCATTACTGATCGGCTGCTATAAATAAAGCCAGCACCTCCCGTTTGTTTTAATGTTTCCCTTCCTCAAATGAAGACATGTTGCCTATTACAGCTCCTGTCGCAGCACAGCAAAAGGCTTTGTGTAAATTTTCTAAAATGTACGGACAACTAAATCATAACATTCCTATCCCTTTGAGGTAGTTGCCGTCCCTAATTTATGGAGAAGGAAAGTCCTCAGGTGAAGGGACTTGCTCGAAGTCACACAGCTAATAAAATGCAGTGCCCTTAACCACTGAGCCAGGCTGCCTCCGCCGTTTAACCAAAGGATTAGTAGTGACAGAGCTGAAACCGCAGTAAAAACTATGAACGGCGAGAAAAACAGTCCTAACATTTTAGTTACCTGTGTAGAGTTATCCCTGCTGACTGGATACACAAGGGTTCTTAGGCTTTTTTAATGCTTAAAATAGCACAAGACTTCTCTTTTTGCCCAACCAAAGTCTGTATTAGGGTTCTCCAAATGGAATCAATAGGATGTGTCTATATAGAGGCAGGTTTATTTTGAGGACCTGGCTCCCTATGGAGATTGGCAAAGTCTTAAAAGCCGCAGAGTAGGCGGGCAGGCTGGAGAGCCAGGGAGGAGCCAGCGGTGCAGTTCAGGTTTGAAGCCTGGCCGCTGGCAGAATTCCATCTTCTTCCAGGGAGGTCACTCTTCTTCCTGGGGGTGTAGAACCACTCACTAAATTAGCATAGCCCCTGCATTTTACAGGTTAGGGCTGAGGTGGTGGAAGAGGGAGTGACTTGCCCAAGGACACAGCTGTTAGGGCCAAGCAGTGGCTCCTGGGTTTCCTGGTTTCTATCCCAGTTCTTATTGCTCATCACCACTGTCTCATGTTTGAGCTCTGGCCAGTTTGGGGTGACCGGTGACATCTGGCCTAGTCCCCAGCCCCTGACCTTGTCTTTTGCCACAGCTTAACTGGCAGAAGCTAAGGATGGGAAATTTGACTAATCCTGCTTAAAACTAAAGAGGCTTTTTTAACTGAGGAGATTGATCCTCCTAAACTTACCATTCACACACACCTTCTTCGCACACTTCACCCTCCTATGCCTGAAAATGTTATTAGTTATCAATTAATTTCACATAAAAAAAATTTTTTTTGGTCAGGCACTGTGGCTCATGCCTGTAATCCCAGCACTTTGGGAGGCTGAGGCGGGCGGATCACGAGGTCAGGAGTTTGAGACCAGCCTGGCCAACATGGTGGAACCCTGTCTCTACTAAAAATACAAAAATTACCCGGGCGCAGTGGTGGGCGCCTGTAATCCCAGCTACTTGGGAGACTGAGGCAGGAGAATTCCTTGAACCCGGGAGGCGGAGGTTGCAGTGAGCTGAGATCACGCCACTGCACTCCAGCCTGGGTGACAGAGCAAGACTCTGACTGGGGGGAGAAAAAGTTGTTTTCACTGGCTACTTTTGCTGGAATTAATTTCACATTTAAAAAATTCTGGGCCGGGCGGGGTGGCTCACGCCTGTAATCCCAGCACTTTGGGAGGCCGAGGCGGGTGGATCATGAGGTCAGGAGATCGAGACCATCCTAGCTAACATGGTGAAACCCCGCCTCTACTAAAAATACAAAAAAATTAGCCAGGCATGGTGGCAGGCGCCTGTAGTCCCAGCTACTCGGGAGACTGAGGCAGGAGAATGGCGTGAACCCGGGAGGCAGGGCTTGCAGTGAGCCAAGATCGCGCCACTGCACTCCAGCCTAGGGGACAGAGTGAGACTCCGTCTCAAAAAAAATAAAAAATAAAAAAATAAAAAATTCTGAAGCCAGGCATGGTGACTCATGCCTGTAATCCTGGTGCTTTGGGAGGCCAAGGTGAGAGAATCTCTTGAGCCCAGGAGTTGAAGACCGGCTGGGACAACATAGTGAGACCTTGTTCCCACAAAATATTAAAAAGTTAGCTAGGCATGGTGGCACATGCCGATAGTCCCAGCTACTTAGGAGGCTGAGGTGGGAGGATTGCTTGAGCCCGGGAGTTTGAGGCTGCAGTGAGCTATAGTTGCACCACTGCACCCCAGCCTGGGCAACTAGCAGGAGTGTGCTAGTAGCAAGCTCTAAAAATTTATATTATAAAAATATATATATAATGTGTATATATAATATATGTATATGTGTATATATGTTATGTATACTATAATATGTGTGTTCCATATAATAGCATATAGTATATTTTATATATATACACACACACGTTGCTTCTGCTCCATGAAGTTTATAAGGGAAGTTGGATTTTCCTTTTTTTTTTTTGATACGGAGTCTCACACCGTCATCCAGGCTGTGCAATGGCACCATCTCGGCTCACTGCAACCTCCACCTCCCAGATTCACGCAATTCTTCTGCCTCAGCCTCCTGAGTAGCTGGGATTACATGTGCACACCACCACACCCGGCTAATTTTTTGTATTTTTTAGTAGAGACGGGGTTTCACTATGTTGGCCAGGCTGGTCTTGAACTCCTGACTTCATGATCCGCCTCCCTCGGCCTCCCAAAGTGCTGGGATTACAGGCATAAGCCACCACACCCGGCCTGGACTTTCATTTTTTAAAAAGGTTCAAAGTTATAGTGCAAGGTTAAGTTGCTTACAGATAGCAGGTGCTTTAGGAACCCTCTAGAAGGAAAGTTGCCATGGGCTGGGTCATCAGGGCTGGTCACAGAGGAAGGAGGAGCTTGAGTTGGGCTTGATGGCTGAGCAGGGATGAGCCAGACAGAGCAATACTATAGAAACAGGGGCTGGAAGGATGCTGTGAGCAGCTTTCAGAGGGAGGCATCCAAAGGATGAGTGCAGGCAGCGTGCAGACCAGCCTGGCAGCAGCCAGAACACAGATAACCTCCTGGGCAGTCTGATGGACAGCCGAGTGACACATGAAAGCAACGTATTTTGATGTGGCTCAGAGCAGGGAAGGCACGGCACTGAGAGTGGGGTAGTCTAGAGATGGTGCCTGGTAGGCTATGGCCAAGGGGCATATGCAGAGCTGTGCCTGGCACCCAGGGGTGACTAACCTTGGAAAGGAAGAGCTCAGCAGATCAGACCATTTGAGAGGGAAAGCGGAGCCTGGGTGACTGGAAGAGTGACGTCACCGCTGCCTGAAGCAGGGGAAGACCCAGATTTTTGTCACATGGCCTCTTTCCCAGTGCAGCACTGCCCCCAGCACCTGCACCTCCATCTATTTCTGTCTGAACTCTTGTACTCTTGCTACCTTTCTGGACAGAGTAGCCTCATTGGGGCCCTAAGTGGCAGAGAGAGAAAGACAGTACTGAATCCCTCTGCTCTGGGGATGCGCCTGATGTCACCCACTTGCCTGAGAGACCCTCTGAGATCACTGTGGATCACACACTCCTGCTAGTTGCCCAGGAGCCGTCAGCCAAGGTCTTTGCAGAGCGAGCTGTCTCCATAATCAGACACCTCCAGAACTCTGCTGGAGAGTGAAGGCAGCAAGGAGAGGTGCACTGGCTGCGGGACGTGGGGTTTCTGACCTCTCAGATCATTGAGTATTGTGATCCCAGTGAAGCAACAGAGTTTGAGAAAAATCATTCTGAATAATGAGAAAGAAGATGGCCTGGACCCAGGCTGAGCAGTAGAACCTGGTTGGGTTGTGTTTTTCTGGTTTATTGATCTGGTCGACGTGGACCACGCCTTGCTGCACCTCTCTCTGCCTCCCCTGTTTCCCTTTTCTTGGGCCTTCCCAGGCTCCCTGGCTCACGATGCATTCTTTTCTCGTCACAGGCAATTTTTACCCAGAAAAGCAAGCCAGGGCCTGACCCGTTGGACACGAGACGCTTGCAGGGCTTTCGGCTGGAGGAGTATCTGATAGGGCAGTCCATTGGTAAGGGCTGCAGTGCTGCTGTGTATGAAGCCACCATGCCTACATTGCCCCAGAACCTGGAGGTGACAAAGAGCACCGGGTTGCTTCCAGGGAGAGGCCCAGGTACCAGTGCACCAGGAGAAGGGCAGGAGCGAGCTCCGGGGGCCCCTGCCTTCCCCTTGGCCATCAAGATGATGTGGAACATCTCGGTAAGCACCAGGCCTTTCATCTTTAAAGGAGATGTTCTCAAAATGCCCATCTTAGTGGGCCTGGTGAGGATTTTTTCCAGGAAGTAGGTAGGAAAAGACAGATTATCCACAGGAAAGGTGCCTGTATAGTCAGGCTACCTCCCCCTGTTACACAGAAGTCTAAACCAGAATGTTTGAAATTGTATTCTGCCCACAGATCACCCAGAGATCAGGTTCAAAGGTAGATTTTGGCCAGGCCTGGTGGACCATGCCTGTAATCCCAGCACTTTGGGAGGCCAATCACTTGAGCTCAGGAGTTTGAGACCAGCCTGGGCAACATGATGAAACCCCATCTCTATGAAAAATAAAAAAATTAGCCGGGTGTGACAGCTTGCACCTGTATGTAGTCTTAGCTACTTGGGTGGCTGGTGGCTGAAGTGGGAGGATCACTTGAGTGCAAGAGGCAGAGGCTGCAGTGATCCAAGATTGTGGCACTGCACTCCAGCCTGGGTAACAGAGTAAGACCCTGTCTCAAAACAAAAAACAAACAAACAAAAAAAACCCAAAGGTAGATTCTGATTCAGCAGGTCAGGGATGGGGCCTAAGATTGTGCCTTCCCAATAAGCTCCCACGTGATACCAATGCCACTGCTCTGTCAACCACACTTTGAGTAACAAGTGCCTAAACCACTGATTTCTACCTTGATTGGTTAGTTCACCATCCCCTCCTTCCTGCAACCTGCCTCACTGGAGAGGGGGAACTGGATCTCTTTCCTCTAAGCTCACTCTGCAAGCCCATCTCCAGCTCAGAGGCTTGCCTGTCAACTCCCTACTCTCAACTCTTGGAAGGACTCAAGACTTTGGGAAATTGAAGAGTATTTTTCCCCCACGAAAACAATTTCTGTCCACTTAATTTATTTACCTTGCCATTGCTAGGTAGGTTTTAAAAATGTATTAAGACCCGATGCTCTGTCTCCTGCCCATCCCTGGGCCCATCCATTCAAGGCCGCAGTGGGAAGTGGCCACAGCCGTTCATGGTGGGCCCTAGAGGATGCACTTTCTTGTTCTGATTTGGGGAATGAAGGTTATTAGACTGTTGCACTCCAAGCTGGGTTAATAGCTAACAAGTAGCCAAATCCTTTGCCTGTGAAACATCCAGTCTTAGCATCAAAACATGCCCTGGTTGGGGCATGACAGCTGTTGCATTCACAGCAGCTACAAGATTGTTGATTCTTACCAGATCTTCTTGATACAGGTTTCATATGTCCTGAGAGCCCTTCCCAATACAATGAGGACAATAAGGTGCTTTCCCCACTCTTTGGTTTTTGTCTGTTTGTTGTGGGGGATGGAGGAAGGCTGTTCTGTGATTCAGTACAACTTCACCCAGGGTGGAGCATGTCAGGCTCTGGCCTGGCTGCTGAAGGGAGCCTGCAGAATGAGTTAGTGATCCAGTGGTCAATTTTGAACTGGTGGGGACCAGAGGCACCGATGGCAGGAAGCAGCACCCCATATCCTGATCACCTTGGCATCTCCTCCAGCCCTGGCACCTAGGCTGCAAGAGTTTGAGGAGTGTGAAGAATCCTCTGAGTTGGCATGGATGGTACCTCTGTCTGCCTCCCAGGAGTAACTAGTCTCAGCCTGCCAGTTAAGACAGGTCATCTTATCTCGAAGGTCAGAGCCAATTCTAGGCAGTAGCTGCCGTGCTCCAGGTTACAGGCAGGGCTTACAAGGAACTTACCATTCTGCTCCGGCCTGTGTAACCCTGGGTTCCTTGTGGGTGTTCCAGGCAGGTTCCTCCAGCGAAGCCATCTTGAACACAATGAGCCAGGAGCTGGTCCCAGCGAGCCGAGTGGCCTTGGCTGGGGAGTATGGAGCAGTCACTTACAGGTAAGTGCCCTCTGCCTGCCAGACTGACTGGGACTTGAGAGCAACTTCATCCATCACTTATGTCCTCAGCACCTGGTACAGTGTCTGATATGACAGTAGATAATAAAGGCTTAATGTTGGTGATGGATTTTCAGTTAGTGGATAATTTCACTTGGGAAAGATTGCAGGTAATCTGACCCCAAATGATGATGCACATGCGTAATTCACATTGGAGCAGGGGAGAGGAGGCCCCCCAGAAATGCCCAGTTCACAGTGTTGCATGATTGACCCGGGTTTTCAGATTCCTCCTAAGAAATGCACGGGTAGAGCGCCACCTATCGGAATAAACTGAACTCTGTCCCCACCAGAGGGAACACTCATTTCGCTAATAGTTATGTGCACTGATGGTGCTAAGAGATTTTAAAAAAAACAAAAAGTGGTCTGTTGGCCCAGAGGTCTCAGTGTGGCAGCAGAGAGCCCAGGGTGTAAGTGCTAGAATCGAGTATGCTTGGGCTGAGGGAGCCCAGGGGAGGCGTGTGCTGCAGAGGAGGGGCTGCTCAGAAAGCCTTCTCAAAGGGACAGTTTGTGCCACCTTGTGAAGGATGAATTGGCATTACTTGGGCAGAGGAGTAGGGAAGTGGCATTCCCAGCAGAGGGAAGAGCAAGTGAACAGCAGCTACGCTTTCAGCTCAGAAAAGCCCATGTCCACCACCAGCCTCACCACAGGTGGTGAGGACTGACGTGCAGGCTATGACAGAGGAGATACTGTGCCCACCTCAATATTTACAGCCTGGCTCATGCCTGTAATCCCAGCACTTTGGGAGGCTGAGGTAGGCAGATCACGAGCCCAGGAGTTCAAGAGCAGCCTGGGCAACATGGTGAAACCCCGCCTTTACAAAAAATAAATTTTAGCCGGGCATGGTGGCAAATGCCTGTGATCCCAGCTACTCCGGAGGCTGAGGCGGGAGGATCATTTGAGTCCAGGGAGGTTGAGGCTGCAGTGAGCCAAGATCATGCCACTGCACTCCAGCCTGGGCGACCCTGGAGTGAGACCCTGTCTCTCATTTGTAGACCCACCAAGAAGAGGTGGGTCTGCTGCATTTTTGGTGATTTACTGGAGGGCTGGTTTATAGATCTTCATTCTGTCAGAAGCAGGGAGGCAAAAGTATGAAATTAAGGGAGTGGTTGTGGAAAACCCCTTCCATGGTTTGGAGGTTTCCAATGTGACTGGGAGTCCCTGCAGGCCGGTGGAGGTAGCTGCTCAAGTGGCTGCTGCTTCTCCTGAGGCCTTTTTGGAGAAAGTGGACACCTGAATGTCAGCTGCTTTGGGGCTAACATGATCCTTGATGCCTCCTTTTGTGGCATGAGTGGCAGCCAGCCGACGTGGTGCTGTCCTGCTGCCGGAGCACCATGATGTCTGCTGCTGAGACCTCCCATCTGACATAGTCCCTGTCCCTCTTCAGGGACTTTGTTCCTTTAGCAGTTCTCACTGTCTGGCCTCAAATAACACGTCTTTTTCTGTTGGTTCCTTTTTGCCCCGGCTGTACTGTAAACACTCTTTGTTTACTGCATACCCTCAGTAAATACCTGTTGAATGACCGGATAGATGTGGCAGCAGGTACATTACCTCAACTTCTGGTACACCTTGGGAGAAGCTTTCCCAAGAACACCCTGGGTTCATTTCCTCCTAGCCTCTGCTCTCCTGGGGCCCAGAGATTGAAGGCGCTTAACCTGCTCATCTCACCACGTCTCCCGCCTTATCTCTCACCCTTCTCATCAGCACCCTACACTCCACCACGCTGGCTTCATAGCTCCTTCCCCGAATGTGCCAGGCTTCTCTGTGACCATCTCTTGAGCGTACAGCTGGCTACACCTGGGCTGCCCTCCTCCCACATTTCAGGTCTCAGTTCAGACACCCCCAACCCCACCATATATCTCCCCAGTACAGCCATACCCCTCTGCCCCTGAGCTCCCATGACACCTGCTGGGGCCCTGACAGCCTGGGGCTGTGATCATGACTTGCCCAGGGGCCCGAGGGTGGAAACGATGCTCTGGCTCCTTTGATTGCATAGAACAGGGGCCACTCAGGTTGACTCAAGAGCAGGAGCAGCGCGTGGGCACACGTGGACTGTAGCCACACAGCCTGGGGACCATGCAGTGCTGGGAGAGGCCAGTGCCCTGCTCTCTCCCCAGCACCGTCTAGGCTCTGCCCCATTCACTTCCCTCCACCATTGTTACGCAGCAAAGGGGGCTCTAGCCTGATGTGCTGGAAGCAGTCACACTGGATTTTTGAGAAAAGCCAAGCTTTCTATTGTGAGTCGACTCATATGGAGACAGGAGTTGAATTCAACCCTGTCTTCCTGTGCTAGCTTTAAGGCGGTAATTTTATTAGAGGAGGTTTAAGGGGTGGATTCTAAGATTAGCAGGTGATTGATGGAAGGAAAGGAGAAGTCTGGATAGTCCTTGGACATGCACAGTTATCTCTTCATGCCAACTCATGGGTCCCCTGTGCAGATTTGGGAGGAGTGAGTATGAAACGTGCAGTGGCAATTCAGGCTTTGACATCAGCAAACTTGTTCTGTGCCAGCTGCAGTTGGCCTTATTGCTTCCAACCAATTTCAGCCAGTTCTTTTATCTCATAAGCAGAGGGAGTTTCAGCCTTTCAGAAAGTGGTTTCTGCAAACTCAAATTTTCTTTTATTTTTCTGAGACAGGGTCTTACTCTGTTGCCCAGGCTGGAGAGCAGTGGCGTGATCTTGGCTCACTGCAGCCTCAACCTCCCTGGGCTCAAGTGATCCTCCCACCTCAGCCTCCCAAGTAGCTGGGTCTGCAGGCGCATGCCACCATGCCCAGCTAATTTTTGTAGTTTTTGTAGAGACAGAGTTTCTCCATGTTGCCCAGGCTGGCCTCGAACTCCTGGGCTCAAGCAATTGCCTGCCTCAGCCTCCCAAATTGCTGGGATTACAGGAGTGAGCCGCGGGAATTTCCATCAGTTACTGATTCTTGAACTTGTGGGAACGTGGTTCCACTGTCCACATGCTGTTCTTTCCTCGCATCTCCTGTTCCTGCTTCCCTTTGGCCTGCTCACCTCTGGCTCCTCATGGCCCCAGTGAAGTATCGTGGCTTCCTCTCCACTGCAGACTGGCAGATTTCTTCACTCACACTCCCAAAAAGAGAATCTACTTCCCTCCCTTCCCTTCGTCCAACCATCTGGGTCTCGAGTGTCACTGTAGGTTCATTGCCGTTGGGGCAGGTGACTCCTTGGGCCAGTCAGCTTTGGCTGAAGGGCAGGGCTGGCACACAGCTGGCAGAGCCACCCCATCCAAAATCCAGCCACTGTGCCTCAGCAGGGCTGTGGTTTGGGGGTCGGGGGGCGCTCCCCACAGGATAAGGAGCAGCCAGGGCAGGCAGATGACACTACCACTACTAGCTGCATCTGGATCTATTCACTCATTCAACAAAGGTTTATTAACACCCATATTCCATGCCAACTACTGTACTAGACTTGGAATAATGGAGAAAATTCAGGCACAGTCCTTGCTCTTAGGGAGCTCACATGATTACTCATTGATGAATATCTCTCTCCCCTGATAGACTGCAAATCCATGAGGACAGGGACTCTGTCTTGTTCTGTGCCATAGTTCCACAGCATTCCAGCATGATGTCTGGTACTCAGCATGCAAACTGCATATTGGTTGAATGAATAATAGTACAGCTAATAGCAGCTGAGAGCTTCCTCTGTGCTAGACACAATTCTAGGTGCCTTCCACACTTTGACAACCTTATGCAGCGTGTTAACACTGCATTCCCCTTGCACCCTGGAGATTGAGCCCAGAGAAGATAAGGACAGAGGGGACACATTCCAAGATAGACCCCCCAGTGGATGCCTGAAGCCACAGATAGTAACAAACCCTATATATACTGTGTTTTTTCCTATACACACATACCTATGGTAAAGTTTAATTTATAAATTAGGCACAGTAAAAAATTAAAGATAACTAATAAAATAGAATAATTATGACAATATACTGTAATAAAAGTTATGTGAATGTGGTCTCTCTCTCTCTCCTCTCTCTAAATATCTTCTTGTACTCACCTATTCTCAAACTGTAGATAACTGAAATTGCAGAAAGCAAAACTGTGGATAAGGTTGGGGCTACTGCAACTCAGCCAAGGACTTACAGTGGCAGACTTGGAATGCAAACCCAGGCAGTCTGATACCAGGGTTTCTCCACCTGTGTTCTGCCACACGGGATGGATAGGATGGATGGGTGTACGGATGGACGGACGGACAGACGGATGGACAAATGGATTGAAGGATGGGTAGGGGAGTCATCAGATGTGTTCTCCAACACCATGTACAGTACCTGGCACATAGCAAATCTGTGATAAACATTTGATAGTAAGTGAATAATGAATGTCAGTGCCAGTGTTGGTGTGGCCTTAGGTTATTCTTTCCAGGTGTTGTATCTGATGCTGGCCTCATATGTTTGTCTCACTTGGCTGACTAGAAAATCCAAGAGAGGTCCCAAGCAACTAGCCCCTCACCCCAACATCATCCGGGTTCTCCGCGCCTTCACCTCTTCCGTGCCGCTGCTGCCAGGGGCCCTGGTCGACTACCCTGATGTGCTGCCCTCACGCCTCCACCCTGAAGGCCTGGGCCATGGCCGGACGCTGTTCCTCGTTATGAAGAAGTAAGTGACAGCAGCGCGGCAGGGCCTGGAGCTGATACATCTCCCAAGGGGAGCTGGTCCCTGCCCTCCATGTGCACCTTGATCAGGGGGTTTTGGAGAACAGGGTCATCACCCTTCCGGAGAAGAAAGCCATGCAAAGGGAACATATCTGCCCTGGAGAGCATTTTCCCTGTAGGACGATTTTTCATGGAAACAAACTCTCATCTTCATCCAGAACATACTTGTCACCTAGTCCTTTTGGTCCATTTGACTGTTAACCTTTTCTGTGGCTGGACTTATCTGTTTTTAACATAAAAACCATTCTCCTTCCTCACCCTCTGTATCCCCTAACTTTGCTATAGTGGGTATTTTATTTTAAGGAAATAACTATCTGCACCATTACTTTGGATATAGGGAGCCCCAGCTCTTACTTCCTAATTTGAGGATGGTGAGTGGGAGGGAACAGAAAGGATGCTGGGGAAAAATGGGAATCAAAGTGCTCCTGGAAGGGGAAGAGGAACGGCCTAACCCTAACAGTGATTAAGGTTATTAGGAGGCCGGGAATGGTGGCTGACGCCTGTAATCCCAGCACTTTGGAAGGCGGAGGTGGGTAGATCACTTGAGGTCAGGAGTTTGAGACCAGCCTGGCCAACATGATGAAACCCTGTCTCTACTAAAAATACAAAAATTAGCCTGGTGTGGTGGCGGGCACCTATAATCCCAGCTACTCGGGAGGCTGAGGTAGGAGAATTGCTTGAACCTGGAAGGTGGAGGTTTCAGTGAGCCAAGGTCGTGCTACTGCCTGCACTCCAGCTTGGCGACAGAGTGAGACTCCATCTCAAAAAAAAAAAAAAAACAAAACATATTGGGAGTTGTCGATGTGTGGTAGCCAGAGGCCCTCTCCCCTCTCCACCAGCTATCCCTGTACCCTGCGCCAGTACCTTTGTGTGAACACACCCAGCCCCCGCCTCGCTGCCATGATGCTGCTGCAGCTGCTGGAAGGCGTGGACCATCTGGTTCAACAGGGCATCGCGCACAGAGACCTGAAATCCGACAACATCCTTGTGGAGCTGGACCCAGGTAGGAACCTGCTGCACCATCAGAGCTCTCCAGGGGCACTAGAGGGTGGGTCAGGAGCATTTAGGACTGACTCTTCAGGTCCTCTCTGGTTTTGTGTTCTAAGTCATGTCTTTATTTAGCTCCGCACACAAGAGGTTAGCAATCTCTCCCTTAGAACGGGGTTTTTTTTTTCTCTCTTTGCAGAGAGACAGCACTTCCCAAGTTCCTTTCTCTAGCCCACTTAAAGAACAAGGACCTCAGTGCTGCAAGTTTTCCTAGGTAAATAAAGAGGCCCGGCACAGTGGCTGACACCTGTAATCCCAACACTTTGGGAGGCTTGCTTGAGGATTGCTTGAGGCCAGCAGTTTGAGACCAGCCTGGGAAACAGAGTGAGATCCCTTCTCTACAAAAAAAAATATGTTTTAAATTAGCCGGAAAAAAAGTTAGCCAGGCATGGTGCCATGCACCTGTAGCCCCAGCTACTTGGGAGGCTGAGGTCGGAGGATCACTTGAGCCTAGGAGTTAAGAGTCTGCAATGAGCTATGAATGTGCCACTGTACTCCAGCCTGGGCAGCAGAGTGAGATCCTATCTCAAAAAAATAATAAAAAATAATAAAGTAAAAGAGAAGTAGACTTTAGCTCATTATAAAAAATAACTTTCGGCCGGGGGTAGTGGCTCACGCCTGTAATCCCAGCACTTTGAGAGGCTGAGGCGGGCGGATCATGAGGTCAAGAGATCGAGACCATCCTGGCCAACATGGTGAAACCCCATCTCTACTAAAAATACAAAAATTAGCTGGGCATGGTGGCGGGCGCCTGTAATCTCAGCTACTTGGGAAGCTGAGGCAGGAGAATTGCTTGAACCCGGGAGGCGGAGGTTGTAGTGAGCCGAGATTGTGCCACTGCATTCCAGCCTGGCGACAGAGTGAGAGTCCATCTCAAAATAAATAAATAAATAAATAAATAAATTTTTCAAACAATGAAAGCTGTCCAAATGTAAGCCCAATTGCCTCTGGAAATGAGTTGCCTACCACTAGAAGCATTCAAGTAGAAGCTGAATGGCCACTTGCCTAGGAAAATTGTAAGGAGATTCATACATCTGATAAATTTTTGAACTAGAAGATTTAAAATAATTGACTAGAAGAACTGGCTTTTATTATTTCTTTCTTTCTTTATTTACTTACTTATTTATTTATTTATTCATTTATTTATTTATTTGAGACAGAATCTTGCTTTGTTGCCCAGGCTGGAATGCAGTGGCGCCATCTCAGCTCACTGCAACCTCTGCTTCCCAGGTTCAAGCAATTCTCGTGCCTCCGCCTCCTGAGTAGCTAGGATTACAGGCAGGTGCCACCATGCCTAGCTAATTTTTGATTTTTTTTTTTTTTTTTTTTTGAGACTGAGTCTCGCTGTATCACCCAGGCTGGAGTGCAATGGCATGATCTCGGCTCACTGCAAGCTCTACCTCCCAGGTTCACACCATTCTCCTGCTTCAGCCTCCCTAGTAGCTGGGACTACAGGCGCCCACCACCACGCCTGGCTAATTTTTTTGTATTTTTAGTACAGACGGGGTTTCACCGTGTTAGCCAGGATGGTCTCTATCTCCTGACCTCGTGATCCACCTGCTTCGGCCTCCCAAAGCGCTGGGATTATTATTTTTAGTGGAGATGGGGTTTCACTGTTGGCCAGGCTGGTCTCAAACTCCTGGCCTCAAGTGATCCACCCACCTCAGCCTCCAAAATGTTGGGATTACAGGTATGAGCCACCACGCCCAGCTGGGAGTTGGCTTTTTTTTTTTTGAGATGGAGTCTCACTCTGTCGCCCAGGCTGGAGTGCAGTGGCATGATCTTGGCTCACTGCAACCCCCGCCTATCGGGTTCAAGCAATTCTCCCGCCTCAGCCTCCTGAGTAGCTGGGATTACAGGCACACGCCACTACGCCTGGCTGATTTTTGTATTTTTAGTAGAGACGGGGTTTCACCATGTTGGTCAGGCTGATCTGGAACTCCTGACTTCGTGATCCGCCTGCCTCGGCCTCCCAAAGTTCTGGGATTACAGGCATGAGCCACTGCGCCCAGCCAGGAACTGGCTTTTTAAAGGAATTTTGTGTGGACCCTTTTACAAATAACCAATTCTTTTTTAATTTTTTCTGAGACGGAGTCTCGCTGTGTTGCTCAGGCTGGAGTGCAGTGGCATGATCTCGGCTCACTACAGCCTTCACCTCCTAGGTTCAAGTGATTCTCCTGTCTCAGCCTCCTTCACCTCCCAGGTTCAAGTAATTCTCCTGTCTCAGCCTCCCGAGTAGCTGGGATTACAGGCACACACCACCATGCCTAGCTAGTTTTTTTGTATTTTTAGTAGAGACGGGGTTTCACCATGTTGGCCAGGCTGGTCTTGAACTCCTGACCTCAGGTGATCTACCCGCCTCGGCCTCCCAAAGTGTTGGCATTACAAGCCACCACACCCGGCAATAACTGATTCTTAATGCACCTGGTTCTTAGGTTTGGATTTGGGGTTTCAAATTCAAATCAAAGTCTCCTGGGGTATAAGGGCCCTTGGAGATCATTTGAACCAAGCTCTAGCTCCTTTGGTCTCGGGGACACCTCCAATTACTAGAACATGATTTAAATTGAGCCACACAGTCCTTTGCCTGGGGATTTTGCAGCCTGTACTTACTGGAGGCATTTCCGTGTTCGCACAGCAGGCCCTTCTGATCAGCTCTCAGGCCTTGCTGACCTCCTGGGCCAACACTAAGCCATTAGCCCCTGTCAGCCATGTCTTGCTGGTGGCTTTAGTAGGGACATAGGAGGGCCTCTCAGAGGGAAGGAGGGGAGGAGAAATGGTCACTTTGCTTGCTCCTTCCCAGACGGCTGCCCCTGGCTGGTGATCGCAGATTTTGGCTGCTGCCTGGCTGATGAGAGCATCGGCCTGCAGTTGCCCTTCAGCAGCTGGTACGTGGATCGGGGCGGAAACGGCTGTCTGATGGCCCCAGAGGTGAGTCCCGAGTGTGTCATGCGCCATCGGCAGCCCTTCCCCCACGTGTCCACTGAATGCAGGAGACTCGATGCCTTGTGATAACCCAACACCTCCATCTTTTCTGACCCATAATGTGGCACAAGTTCCTTCCCTGCCACTTTGCTTTCCTCCAGCGTTCCCTCATGTTCCAGGAGAATGCAAGTCCTGTCACATAAACCAGGTGGTCTAAGCAGACCCCTTCTGGGTCTGAGCCACAGCTCACTCAAGCTCTGGGTTCCTTGGGACAGAGTTCAGATTAGCCCATGAATCAGGTGATGTGCAGGACATGAAAAGGTTAGATGGGCGGGTAGCGTGATGTCTCACCCACTGCTTCTGAGCAGGTGTCCACGGCCCGTCCTGGCCCCAGGGCAGTGATTGACTACAGCAAGGCTGATGCCTGGGCAGTGGGAGCCATCGCCTATGAAATCTTCGGGCTTGTCAATCCCTTCTATGGCCAGGGCAAGGCCCACCTTGAAAGCCGCAGCTACCGAGAGGCTCAGCTACCTGCACTGCCCGAGTCAGTGCCTCCAGACGTGAGACAGTTGGTGAGGGCACTGCTCCAGCGAGAGGCCAGCAAGGTGAGGCTGTCCCCGGCTTCGAGGGGACGGTGTGGGTAGAAACCTCTGTTCTCGTTCCAGAGTGAAGGTCAGGTTTGGGCCAGAGCCACAGTGACAGATCCTCTGTGTTAGGAAGGTAAAGGCTAGTTACAAGAGAACAAAAAACAGATTTTAATGTAGGTAGGAGCAGGAGCACTAGCCACCACAGCATAGTCAGAATCCTAGCAGTTCAACTCCTGTGGCTTTTTTAGTTGCTGAAAAAGTTGTTCAGAGGCCAGACACGGTGGCTTACACCTATAATCACAGCACTTTGGGAGGCTGAGGCGGGTGGATCACTTGGGACCAAGAGTTCCAGACCAGCCTGGCCAACATGGTAAAACCCCGTCTGTACTAAAAATACAAAAATTAGCTGAGTGTCGTGGCACACGCCTGTAATTCCAGGTACTCGGGAGGCTGAAGCAGGAGAATCGTTTGAACCCTGGAGGCAGAGGTTGCAGTGAGCCAAGATCGCACCACTGCACTCTGGCCTAGGTGACAGTGCAAGTCTTTGTCTCAAAAAAAAAAAAAAAAAAGGCTATTCAGAGAGAGAAAAGGAGGCATTTTTGAGAAATGTTTCATGGAGATGTAGCTCATGGAAGCAGCTGAGAACTGATCAGAGAGAGATGGAAAACATCTCCTGAGAGCAGATCTGGACATTGTGAAATTAATATAAAGGAATGCAAAGGCAGACCTATCTGAAGCCATAATTGGAGTGGCAGCTGGCTCAGGGGCAGGCTTAGTGCAAAGAGCTGAGCCATACCTGCATCCCAGCACTGTTCTGCCACTCCGTTAACTGCTCTCTGTACGTGGCCTGCTATCTTGGTGCGCAGTGAAGGTTAGAATAACAGCTGCAACCAGTTATGAAATGATAGAGGAGACTACTTACCTGGTTCAAGGGACCAGATAGCTGTGCACAAGAGGCACTAGGCTTTCCACCTGGGGGGAAAGGCTATTTCAACAATGCATGCTGCCCCATGCAGAGGTGTACACATGGAAAAGCTTGGAGCATGGGTAGGGGACAGGCAGTATTTGTCACCTGAGTGAAGGGCATCAGTAGGAGATAGGGTAGAGGAAGAATTGGGTTGGGACCAGAGAAGGGAAGACCCTCACTAACAAAGCAGGCTTTGGGTTGAGACTGTGTTAACAGATGTTCTAGCTACAGCTTCCCTTCCTGTTGCAGAGACCATCTGCCCGAGTAGCCGCAAATGTGCTTCATCTAAGCCTCTGGGGTGAACATATTCTAGCCCTGAAGAATCTGAAGTTAGACAAGATGGTTGGTTGGCTCCTCCAACAATCGGCTGCCACTTTGTTGGCCAGCAGGCTCACAGAGAAGTGTTGTGTGGAAACAAAAATGAAGATGCTCTTTCTGGCTAACCTGGAGTGTGAAACGCTCTGCCAGGCAGCCCTCCTCCTCTGCTCATGGAGGGCAGCCCTGTGATGTCCCTGCATGGAGCTGGTGAATTACTAAAAGAACTTGGCATCCTCTGTGTCGTGATGGTCTGTGAATGGTGAGGGTGGGAGTCAGGAGACAAGACAGCGCAGAGAGGGCTGGTTAGCCGGAAAAGGCCTCGGGCTTGGCAAATGGAAGAACTTGAGTGAGAGTTCAGTCTGCAGTCCTGTGCTCACAGACATCTGAAAAGTGACTGGCCAAGCTGGTCTAGTAGATGAGGCTGGACTGAGGAGGGGTAGGCCTGCATCCACATAGAGGATCCAGGCCAAGGCACTGGCTGTCAGTGGCAGAGTTTGGCTGTGACCTTTGCCCCTAACACGAGGAACTCGTTTGAAGGGGGCAGCGTAGCATGTCTGATTTGCCACCTGGATGAAGGCAGACATCAACATGGGTCAGCACGTTCAGTTACGGGAGTGGGAAATTACATGAGGCCTGGGCCTCTGCGTTCCCAAGCTGTGCGTTCTGGACCAGCTACTGAATTATTAATCATCTCACTTAGCGAAAGTGACTGATGAGCAGTAAGTAAGTGTGGGGATTTAAACTTGAGGGTTTCCCTCCTGACTAGCCTCTCTTACAGGAATTGTGAAATATTAAATGCAAATTTACAACTGCAGATGACGTATGTGCCTTGAACTGAATATTTGGCTTTAAGAATGATTCTTACACTCTGAAGGTGAGAATATTTTGTGGGCAGGTATCAACATTGGGGAAGAGATTTCACGTCTAACTAACTTTATACATGATTTTTAGGAAGCTATTGCCTAAATCAGCGTCAACATGCAGTAAAGGTTGTCTTCAACCGAGCTGTTCTAGTTTTCTCTTCCCCAGCACTGTCATCTAGATTTTCCATTTCAGTGATTCCCACCCCTCGGTCTACTAGCAACAACTTTCTTGTAGCCTTTGAGGAGACGTTAGGGAGAACCATCATTTCACAGTTAAAGAAAGACAGTCCAGTCCTAGGCAAAATTTCATGAAGCCACTTAGGATTTTGTATCCAGTCAGTCATCACCCACAGCAACCCCCACCCACAGCCATTAGCAAACCAG
This sequence comes from Pan paniscus, assembly GCF_029289425.2. Lineage (NCBI taxonomy): Eukaryota > Metazoa > Chordata > Mammalia > Primates > Hominidae > Pan > Pan paniscus. Next base: position 206,472,353 of record NC_073249.2, on the reverse strand, counting down.
GACCGGGGCCAGGTGAAGTTTGAGGGCAACATCTCGCTTTATTTTTATTTATTTATTTATTTTTTTTTTTGAGACAGAGTCTTTCTTACACTGTTGCCCAGGCTGGAGTGCAATGGCGTGATCTCAGCTCACTGCAAGCTCTGCCTCCTGGATTCATGCCTTTCTCCTGCCTCAGCCTCCCGAGTAGCTGGGACTACAGGTGCCCACCACCACGCCCGGCTAATTTTTTGTACTTTTAGTAGAGACGGGGTTTTACCGTGTTAGCCAGGATAGTCTCGATCTCCTGATCTCGTGAGCCGCCTGCCTCGGCCTCCCAAAGTGCTGGGATTACAGGCATGAGCCACCGTGCCTGGCCACGTCCCTATTTTAGAAATGAGAGTGACTGCACATAGCAAAAATGCCACTTTTAGCAATTCAAAGTGGAAAACCTTCTTTTATATAAAAATTATCCCGACTCCCACCCCTTGGCTCTCAGTGTTGCATCTCCCACAGAGGTAAAGTTGTGCCATTTTCCCACGGCTTTAAACAAAGCAAAACAAAACCACCAATCCTAATAACCCCCCTCCCTGCCCCGTCTCCACGCTGTGCGGAGAGGGCTCTAGCCCCTCAGTCGGACTTCTCCTTCTCCTTCATGTGCAAGAAGACGATGCTGAAGATGAAGAGCCCCAGCATCATGGAGAAGGCGCTGGCGTAGTAGGGGTAGGCTGAGGGGATGAAGCGCTCATACTGCGTGTGCTGGAGTGGCCGCACGGATACCTGCAGGAGGACAGAGGTGGCAGGACCTGGCCACTGCAGAGCCCAGGCAGGGCACATGCTAGCTGAAAACAGAAGCTGTCACCTGTGCTTACCTGAGTGGAAGAGTACAGGTGTGTGTAGCCTAGCCGGTTGTAATCCACTTTAAACTGGAATACACCATACACGTCGGGCAACTTGAACTGAACACTGTATTTGCCACCTGCGGAAGAACCAACAAGAATAACCGGGAGGGGTTTCCCAGAGCTTTTCCTGGTTGGGCCTCGAGAGCGAGTGAGGCCTGAGGCCGTTTCTGGCAGCATCCTTGTGCAGGAACTACACTCACCTTTCTTCTTCAGGAAGGTCCTCACAAAAGGATCAATGCGGACAAACTCCAGCTGAATGTCATCGCCATCAAAGGGGACCCATTTGCCATTTGAGAGCTGCTGGATCACGATGCTATACTCCTGAGATAAAAGGCCAGGTTAGCCAGGGCTGACCATGACTGGAGGCCTTCCACCACCTGCAGGCAGAGCTGCACTTAATTCCCACCCGACGAACATGGCAGGAATGCCCAGGAGCTCAGGAGACCTGCAGATGCCCCTGCCACCCGGCCCTGATCAGTAACCAGTCTCTCTCCTCAGCAAGGTTAATCCCCCAACACAGCATCTCTGCCTCTTCTCTGAAGGCCCAGATTCCTTCACACAGTATTCATGGCCCATCAAAGTCTGGACCCAAACCACCCTCCTGCCCCGACATGTGCCAGGCACTTTCAAGCATTCATGCTTCCATATTCGCTTTCTCTTGCCTAACAAATTCATCCTAATGACCTATTTCTCTTATTAAGTCCAACTTCCTGGGCAGAGTTAATCAGTGAAGCCCCTCCCACTGCTGCCCCCCATAGCAAATACACACACCTCTTCAAAAGAAGTGCTCCTATTAGGACATCAGTTTTCACGCCAGGCTCTGCATCTCACCTGGCATGCTTAGGTGTAGGGATTAACTTATTCATCTTTATTTATGCCCTTTAGGCCAGCACAGAAGTGTTCAATAAGTGCTTCTGAGCTGAGCTCAGTCAGCTTGGCAAACCCTTTGGGCCCTCCCACCCCAAACATCTCTTACCACTAGGTCAGTGACAGTGTAGGCATTGGGTGGGGCTGTCTCGCCCACCCGATGATGGGACACAGGCCCCACACGGAGGACACCCTCCTCCTTGAACACCCAGCGGGAGAGAGCCACAGCTAGTTCATAGTTGCCTGTCTGGGAATACCTGCAGGAGGGAAACAGGAGCAGCTTGGGCACCAGAGCCACCTTTCCAGTGGTGCCTGATGGGCAGGACCACTCATGTCCACCATGACAGTACCCTAGCGAAGTTCTGCCTGTAGGCCTTGGGCACCTAGGGACTCATGGTTAAAGGGAACGCAGGAAACAAACGAAAAGATATGGCTGGTTGGTTGTCATCTGCACAACAAATACACAAATTTCTAAAAGGAATGGTGGAGGTTAGGGATCTCTAGATAAGTCACTACTACCTTAAAAAATTGGAAGTGCCAATACCAGCAATATAGCAATAAAGCCCTGAAATAATCTGACAGCACCTGAAACACTCAGCCTCTGACACTTTTAGCTAAAAGCCTCCTTCTTCCCCTTCTGAGTCCTCCCCATATACACAGACTGCACCACCCGGATCCCCGGCCCCTGAGCCTCCTGGCAGCTACCTCTGGGAGCCAGGCGCCGCCTTCTGCACTGCTGAGTTGAAGAAGGAGTCGCTGAAGAAGTCGAGGGAGCCGCTGAAGATGACGCGGGCATTGTTCCTGGCCTGGAGCCCAGCAATGAGGAGGGTATTCTTCCCCACCGCATGTGGATACTGGGAACAAAACGAGGCTGTGACCCAAGCAGTTCCAAGTAAGGGAAAAGCTGCCACGCTTCCCGAACAAGAGGACAGCAGGCCAGACCAAAATGACCCTGGCCCTAGCTGAAGGGGGAGCCTGAGACCACACCGCTTCTGCCCATGCCCCACCCCACCAACTAGTCATTTCCTTCACCTCAGCCAAATGTGCTGTTCTGCTTCATTTTTATTTCAAAGCCTCAAGGTTGTGAAGCCCTTACCTGGGTGATAGGCTTGTCCGGGAAGAAGGAGTAAGAGGTGGAAGAGCCCGTCAGGATGTCCAGCACCAAAGGGTTATCAGGATCGGCCACCATCCTGCAGCAGGACGAGAGCAGCCCAGCACTGGCCCCAGGAACTGAGCCCAAGGACATAGGATCCCCGAGAGCCAGTTCTTCCCAGGAATGAATCCTTTTTTCTTAATTGCCAACCACTTAGCTCTTGTCTTGATATGACAATGGAGTCTGACTTGTTTTTGTTTTTCAGACAGACCTCGCTCTGCCACCTGGGCTGGAGTGCAGTGGCACAACCTTGGCTCACTGCAACCTCCGCCTCCTGGGTTCAAGCAATTCTCTTGCATCAGCCTCCCAAGTAGCTGGGACTACAGGCACACACCACCATACCTGTCTAATTTTTGTATTTTTAGCAGAGACGGGGTTTCACCATGTTGGCCAGGCTGGTCTCAAACGCCTGACCTCAGGTGATCTGCCCACCTCAGCCTCCCAAAGTGCTGGGATTACAGGTGTGAGCCACTGCGCTCGGCCAACTTTTTTTTTTTGTTTATTTTTTTTTTTTAAAGAGAGGAGTTCTGTGTTGCCCAGGCTGCTCTCAAACTCCTGGCCTCAAGTGATCCTCCTGCCTAGGCCTTCCCAAAGCGCTGGGATTACAGGTTGAGCCACTATACTCGGCCTTAATATAACAAATTAATCCCATCTATGTACCCTTAAAGAATTACAATTTTGCCTTGATTTCCCAAAAAAATTAAGTGACCCCTTCTTCCCCTAGGTTTCTGCTGTCCTCTCCCTGCTCACTCACTCACCCAACACCTCGAAAGAGGATGGGATTTAGAGATGATTTCCCAACGATGGTTGGGGCCTTCAGCAGGTTTTCAGTGTCAGCCACGATGAGCGTATGCTGCAAAGAGTAGATGGAAAGGTGGGTGGTCAGGAAAAGGTTCCCCAAGCCAGGGAGAACCTCCTCACGCTCTCTTGGCTTTTGGCTAAGCAGAGCTTTGCCATATGTCCCTGAAACCTGGAAGGTGACAGGCCTGATTACCTGGCCAAGGTCTGAGATGTCATAGTTGTGATGGTCAATGACAGCCGTTTTCTCCTCGTCAAACTCAATCCCGCACTCACTGCCCAGCTCTCGAAGAGGGTCACCTGCACAGACCGAAGAGACACCTAGCTGAGCCCTTACAGGGGGGCCTTGGGCCAAGTGTCCTTGGCTTCCCTGTGACTCCCTCTCTGTCAGCCCCAGTGCCCTGCAGCTTCATCCAGCTGGGCTCAGCCCCAAATGGACCCCTGGACAGCAGTGTGGTATTCTGCCTCCAGAAGTCAGATTCTGAACTGAGAAAACAGTTCCCTCACTGACTCCCCAGCTAAGGCCCACCCAGTGAATGCTAATTTGGCAGCTTCTGTTTGTAATGCTCTCCAACTCCCTGGAGAAGTGGAAAGCACCAGAACCTCCCAGGTCGGACTCACCAATGTCGGAGCTGGCAGCTACCAGCACACTGCCTCCACCGTCAATAAAGGCACTGATGGTCTCCACGTTGATGTTGCCTCCAAAATCTGAAAGCAGGCACCAGACACAGTGACCCAGAGGTCTCCTCTCCCTGCTCCTCTGACACTGGCAGGGAGGGGACATGAAGGGCAGAGCAGCCACGATCACTCACAGAGCAGCACCCTCTGGGGGCCACAATGAGGGAGAGGCTTCCCACACCACATCCCAGAACGGGCAAGGCCCCATCCTCGCAGCGTGAAGACTCAAAATTATGGCTCAGAATTAGAAACTTCTGGAGGTTTGGAGGAAACAGTCAAACATCCACTAATTGCACTGGTCAAGTAAGCTGTACACATTTCAACTCACATAGGAAATATGCATTTGGAAATGCCGTACTGCCCATATTTCATCTCATCACCTGCACCTTTCACGCTAGTGATGCTGATCACTGGAGCCAGTTTCCAGAGCCTGTCAATTCCACCCTGTCTAAATGGTCTGAGGAAGAGCACTTCTGCATCTCCAGTGATGCCATCACTTGACAATAGTACTCCCTGGTCTGGCATTAATCCATTTTTCCCTATTAATCCTACAGATTATATCCATGACATCTACAACGGAGCTACCCAGTACACTGCTTTTTAAAAAGTGATCACCAAAAGGGCTCATTAATTTCCAACATTTGTAACTGTGAGATCCTATCCTTTTCTGGTCAATTAATTGGATCATGTGACTACTGCCATAAGCATCTAAAACTAGCACTGGGTGGGGCTATTTGAGGCTCCAGAGTCTCCCCAAAGTGTACTCTGATGTTCAACCTAAGGTAATGAAGACAGTGCTCAGTAATCCATTTATTCATTAAATGAGTAATTCTTGTGAGCCGAGAAGAAAAACAAAGTGGACAATGTGGGAGGGGAGCTCTTGTGCCAAGGTTGTTTAAGGAAGACCTGCAAGTGGCATCTGAGAAGATGTAAGCGTGAGCCAGGCAGTCTGTGGGGTCAGAGGATTCCCAGCATAGTGAACACCAGGTGCAAAGTCCCCGAGGGGGGTGGGCACGGTCACCAGCAAGGGGCCCAGTGTGGCTTAGCTGGAGAGAAAGGAGTGAGCAGCAGGAGGTAAGGCCGGGTGAAGTGAGGGCCCAGGCTGCGCAGGGCTCTGCACCCCACACGAGGGCCCTGCCGTGGGGAGCCGCTGGACGATTCTGAGCAGGGGCCTGGCAGGATCTCATTCCTGTTTTTGAAGGATGATCCTGGCAGCGGGGTAGAGACTAGGGTACAAGGGTGAAAGTGGCCATGGTGATGGGTTAGAAGGCCACTGTGAAAATCTAGGCAGTGAAGAGTGCTGAGCCGACCTTGGAGCAGCAACAGAGGGAGGCGCGGCAGGCCTCCACGCCTTCTGATGGCACAGCCGCAGGGCCTGCTGATGCTTCGACAGGGGCATTAGAAAAGCTCCAAGGAGTCTGGCTGAGCAACCGGAAGGACGGACGTGCCAATTTCTGAGACTGGACAGAGAAGTGTGTCCATTAGACCCTCAGTAGCAGGTGGAAATGACTTTGTAAAGATCTGAATATAAGAGCCCTGTTTTTTGAGGGGTAATCTTCAGCAGAAAACTAAAAGCGCCTTACCTGACTGACTTTCAGGCATACGCAGAAGCTCCTATATTCTCTACCTCTGCCTCTCATGCTACATTCAAAAAGCCATCTATCTACTCTCCTTCGGAGAGGCCAGGCAGTCTTGGACATTCCAAAAGCAGCCTATTGGCACAGTGCAGTGGTTTGCAATCTTGGCCGATTTTGCCCCTCAGAGCAATGTCTGGAGACATTTCTTCGCTGTCACATAACAGGGAAGTGGCCACTGGCATTAATGGGCAGAGGCCCGGGGTGCTGTTAAACACCCTACAGGACACAGGACAGCCTCACTATAAAATTATCCAGTCTGAAACGTCAAGAATGCACCTGTTGAGAAACTCTTGTAAAGTTGACAGAACACAGGCTTTGAAATTGAGACCACCTGGAGTTAAAACTAGGCAAATCCCTTCACCCTTCTGAACCCACTTCCCCATCTATAACAGGAATCCAGTTTTTCCCGGGTATAGAGGATGTGCTGAAAATTTCTTCCCTTGTAGACATGATTGCCAGTGACCTGGGAGCCTTCTGATGCCAGAGGGCAAAGAAGCCACTGGGGCACAGAGAGGGAAGCCAGGCCAGCACTCACTCACCTGAGAGGGTGACAGTGACAGTAGTCATGGGACGAGGGCAGGGCCCTGGGAGCAGACACCAAACCCCTACCCCGAACCCTGCCCTGCAGCTTCCTCCCAAGGAACGCCTGAGGATTTCCCACAGCAGCACCTTCCAAAGTGTGGAACCCACTCCACCAGAGGCAGAAAAGGCAGCAACGCGAATGCGGGAACCGGGCTTTAAATAACCTTGAATCTCAGAGACAGAAAGTTACTCCCCTTCCTTATTTTTCAAGCTTTCTCCATCAAAGAGAATGTCTTAGTTTGATACTAGTTGTTAGAGCTTCTAATGCTTGCTAATCTCCTTTTTCAAGAGGGAACCTCAGGTTCAAAGCCTTCGGTAGGCACCAGTATCTGGCTAGAACTTACGGGTGTTGTTTTTATTCTATTTATAGTTACCTTCTACGTACATCAAGTGATGACACTGGATTTCCATTTTCGGTGGTAATTCTGGGCTCGCTATTGGTTCCCTTTTAAAATGTTGTTTTAGTTTTTTTTCTCTTTTCTTTTTCTTTTTTTTTGAGACAGGGTCTTGCTCTGTCGCTTAGGCTGGAGTGCAGTTGGCATGATCTCAGCTCACTGCAGCCTTGACCACCGAGGGTCAGCAATCCTCCCACCTCAGCTTCCCCAGTAGCTGGGACTACAGGCATGCACCACCACGCCCGGCTAATTTTGTTCGTTTTTTTGTAGAGATGAGGTCTCACTATGTTGCCCAGGCTAGTCTCAAACTCCTGGACTCAAGCAATCCTTCTGCCTCGGCCTCCCAAAGTGATGGGATTACAGGGATAAGGTATCATACCTAGGCTTTTTTTTTTTTTTTTTTTTAAGCAGGTCAATTTGAAGAAAAATATTAGGTAGTTATTAGCACAGGAGATACGTAACATGGTAAAAACCATGAAGGACGTGTGCAAATGATTAAAGTTTGGGAAACACTGTTTTACACTCTCTGTCGTTTCTCCCACCAACAGTATCCTCTCTCAGCCCTCTCCCGAGCAGTCTCATTCACTGCTTTTTTCCTTCTGACCTATACAAGCTGACAGTGCCTCCGCTTCATCTTACATCCTGACACAGGGTTTGGTAACTCATTTCAGGTCTTTATTTCCTCAAAAACAGACTGAAAAAACTCCTCCAGGGCAGACTCCCTATCCTTAAGATCTCACCCAGTCCACTGTAAGGTACCTATTTCAAAGTTTCAAACACAGCAAAAACTTGGCAAACACCAGTTACTGCACCAAAGCCTCCATTCACCTGCCCAGTCATCAGAAGATTTCAACTTCTACCAATTTGGGGTGACATCCGCCTAACTAATCTTGCCTCCAAAAAGCCAATTCCAAAAGCACATGTTGCAAGGGAGTTGGGAGTGACACAGTAAGTAACAGAAGCCTAGGGAAAATACTTGAGGGATTCGGTGGAACTGAATCTCACATGAACTACAGAGAATAAAGAAGCCACGTCCCAGTTATTCAGGAGGCTGAGGAGGGAGGATCACTTGAACCTGGGAGGTCGAGGCTGCAGTAAGCCATGATCGCACCACTGCACTCAGCCTGGGGGACAAAGCAAGACCCTGTCTCAAAAAAACAAACAAACAAAAAAGGCACCAATGAAGAACTTCCTAAGCTTCATCAACTGAAGGGAGGAAGGCAGTCCTGTCTTACCCAGACAGGGACAACTTGAGTCTTTTAAGAAAAAGATAAACTGAAGCAAATAAAGAAGAGAATGACTAACATGCTCACCAAAAAAGTATGGCAAAAGAGAAATAGCCAAGGAGCTGGGGATGTTCAGTCTGAAGGAGAAACAACCGAATAAGCTGTGATTATGTGAAGGCTATGCCTGCAAACAAGATAAGCATTCTATCTATTCTCTAAGGTGCTAGGGAGCATAAGAACAAAATAAAGCAGGAGACAATATTTCTTAATATAAGAACTTCTTAACAGAATTGTTCAGTGGTGGAGTGGATTGCCTCGTAAAACAGGAATACTCAAGTATCAACTGGATAATCTGGCCAAGATATTCATTCTGTTAAACGACTAGCCCTCTGCAAGGCTGCTGGACATATTTATCCAGCCTCAAATGGGAGGAGGGGTGGGGTGGTAGATAATTGCTAAGGCTCTTTTTTCAGCCCAAGACTATGAATCTATCTGAATTCTTAAGATCAACTGCCACAATGCACAATGCCTCTTTATAGCAATCCATATTAGTAACAGGCCATTTCCTCTTTCCACCCAGGCAAACCCAACCCAGGAGCTTTCCATCTTTTTATCAGGCCCTTTACAGAGTAAACTCCCTTCTCAGCAGAGCAGCAGGGCCCTGGGTTCCATGGTCTGCAGCAATACTTGACTCCACAATCCTTAGCTGTTTCTTTTAGAAAGATGTACCCTCCTAGGGTCAGGTCAGAAATGAGCATTTTCCTTATCTCCGTGGTAGCACCATCCAGGACTGGCAACCCATCCTGTGACCCAGGACATGCCCAAGAACCAGAAGAAAGCAATCCATCAAGTCCCGGGTCTCGAATTCCAGTGCTAGGGGCGACGCGGAACCCTTACCTTCTACCGAAGGGGAGAAAATGATGAGATTGTCATAGAGGAATTCCCCATACTTTATGAGAGACAGGCTGGGGTCATCAGCGGTCTTGAATGTGAGCTCAAAGCCCCGGTCTGGACAAGAAAAAACAGGTAGTTGAGGAAGACGGGACGCGAAGGGAAACCCCTGCTGCAGACATCGCGGACCCGCACGCCAAGCGGCAGGCCAGACCCGGGCGGCCTGCTCCAGGAAAGGGAGTGGGAAGGAGAGTGGTCAATGCCCTCGATGCTGTACCAACCCCAGGCCCCCACACGCTACCCCCTCGGACCCCGCTCTCACCCTTCAGGCTCCGGAAGAAAAGCGAATGAGTCTCCCGCACGTTGAGGTTGTCCAGCAGCACTAAGGTGCGGGGTCCGCTGGCGCAAACCGCGCCAAGCAAGGGCAGCAGCAACCAAAAGAGGGCCCAAGCCCGGGCCGCGGTGCTGGGCTCCATCTTCCTCCTCCTGCCGAAGGACCCAGCACCTGCACACCGGAAGTACCCCATCTACGGTAGCCCAATCGCGGCTCGTGCCCGTGGAGCACTACCCGGAAGTGATCGGGATACGCCGCGGCTGGGCGCCCAGAGCCGCAGCTTTGGCGGTAAGGAGCGGAGAGCGCCGCCGGAAGTGCCCTGGTGGGAGGCGGATTCCTTGAACCCTATTGGTGGGAGTGAATCAAGGCCCCGTCCCCCTAAAGAAAAGGCTCAATCAATCCTAGAGAGACAGCTCTGCAGCCGCGGCCAATCAACGAGGCCGAGCGCCCTTTGCTCCGCCCAGGCCGGCCTCCCGCCCCCTAGTCTGGAGCCCGCTTCCCTCTGGAGCTTGCGGGGTCCTCCCTGGGCTTGACCGTCGCGTCCTGGACAGGGTGTTTGGCCACCTTCTTGCTGGCGGGGTCTTCACTGGGCCTGGGAAGGCTCGGGACCAGGAACTAGGCCCCACCTCCACCATCTCTAGGGAGGAGGGGTTGGAAGAATAAGATCAGGGTCAGGGCACTTGGAGCCTCCTTCCTGCCGCTCACGGCTCCAGGGCCCATGGCATGGACGGGCCTGTGCTGCCCAGCTCGGTGGCCCACGCTGGAGACTGTGGATGGGCAGTAGACTGGCCTAGCGATGGTTCCATTTCCAAGCTGCATCTCTCACTAGCCGTTACCCGGGCATTGCACTTCTCTCCAGGACAGTTTCCCTGGCTGTAAATAGGACTAAGGACGAGGTCCAGCTCCGCTGCTTATCTGTGTGCCTTAGGAACAGCCATTTAATTACCTCATCTCTGGGCTCTTGGGAGGAACATGGCAGGTTTTGAAGCACTTAGCGCCGGGCTAGAGTGAACATCCATTCAATAATGTGGCTCCCACCTCTTCTAGGTTAATACAGAGGCCACCCGGTTCATCTCAGACCTGCCTTTGTCCACCAGGGATTTAAGTAAAAACTACCACAAGCAGCAAGACTTCCACCGTCCTCTGGGTCCCAACCACAATCCTGAGGCCAATGGTGACGGCAACTGTAGAGACAGAAGGTAGCAGTTCCTTTCGGACACTTGTCCACCAACCCAAGAATGGAGCAAAAATCAAAACCTCCCTCCATACATCTTCTTAACGGACTCTACTTGCTCTCCATTCCCACTGGCTCTGCCCCAAGTTAAGCCTCTGCAGAGTTCCTGGCTCCTGCAACCTAACTCCTGCCCTTCCACCCTCGACACACAGTACCACATCCGCCCGCCTCTAATTCAGAGCCAACAGTGTTAAACTGTTAAGAGTCGGCCACAGCACAGGGACACCCCAAGGCTCTTTGCTCTCAGGTCTCCACCTACACTCATCTCAGCAGCCTCGTCCCCTCTCAGTCCTTGCTCAGGGCTTCCATGGAACAGGAATGGCCCAGCCTTTAACACCCTGAGTTCCACACCTCCTGCCTTTTGCTTTGCAGCGCTCTCCGCCAGGAGCGCCCTCCTTACACCCCCATCTTAAACCTCCTGGGATCTTCTCCATCCTTTCTGGGAGCCCCACCCAGCACTGCTCCCTTCAGAAAGGCACTCTTTGTTCCCCATAAAGACCTGATATCGACCAGGCGCGGTGGCTCACACCTGTAATCCCAGCACTTTGGCAGGCCGAGGTGGGCAGATCACTTGAGGTCAGGAGTTCGTGACCAGCCTGGCCAACATGGTGAAACCGCATCTCTAATACAAAAAATTTAGCCGGGCGTGGTGGTGGGCGCCTGTAATCCCAGCTACTCATGAGTCTGAGACAGGAGAATCGCTTGAACCCAGGAGGTGGAGGCTTCAGTGAGCTGAGATTGCCCCTGCTGCACTCCAGCCTGGGTGACAGAGCGAGACTCAGTCTCAAAGAAAATAAAAATAATTTTTAAAAGACCTGATCTCACCGGCTCTGACTCAGGACGTACTGCTGCCTGCCTCTGGCTGGATATCTCTGTAGTTGTCTAAACACCCCCACCCCAGCTTCTCAAGAGTATGTACTCCTTGGCCCAGGCATGTGGCTTGTGGGGCCTGCCATAGAAATTGATACAAAATAGGGAGGAGGAGGACTAACACAGAGCACCTGCTATGCCCCAGGAGCTTTACATACTATCTCATTTAATCTTCACATTAACCCTGTGAGGTGGGCGTTATCCCCATTTCACAGATGAGGCTCAGAGTGAAATGAGGTTCCAGGACTGTGCCAAAGGCCAAGCCTTTTCCCTTAGATTGTGGAGCCCCCCACAGGACTGGCCTGGGATAGAGTGCGCAAGGGGAAGGCTGTGTCCTAGGTACCCCCCTATGTGGGCACAAACAGGGCGGCCTGGATTCATTTCTGGCTATATCAGGACACCCAGTCCCAGCACAGCCCCCAGGACTGTCAAAAGCTGGGCCCTTTTCTGGCCTCAGTGAGACATGGCCCTATTTTCCACAACAAAGGGTCTGCTTTCCTGGGTCACAGGTCCTTCGAGAATCTAATGAAAATTCAGACGCTCTTCCCAGAAGAATGTACTCACTATTATAGGGAGCTGCAGAAACCCTGGAGGTCCCAGGCAAAAGAACCCTTTTTCCAGAAAGAACTTCCCTGGAATAGCCAGGCCACAATGGCAGGGAGGGGCCCCAAGTGACACTGTCAGAGGGTCAGAGAAGGGGAGCTTATCTTAAAAGCAGTTTATTGGGCAGCTTAATGTGGAGTGGCCTTCCTTGGGCCACAGACCAGCCAGGGGTGGGCAGTGCAGGAAGACCTGCTGTGGGACCCCTGTGCCACCCCATGGGGCAGGGCAGTGCTTAGGAAGTGGGGCCAGTCAGACAGAGGCACAGTTCCTTCCCAGCTGATATTGAGCTTCCTCCACGTGGCAGCTGCTGCCCTCTCCATCAGGGCTGGTGAAGGCCGTGAAGCAGGTCTCAGGCTTTGAGGCAAAGACCAACACTGGTGGGCATGGGTGTGGGCTCCGTGGCAGGTGAGCAGACGGAAACACTGATGTGGTATGAACAGCTGGAGCAGGCCTCTCTAAGGAGGACTATACAGCCTCCGAGGGCTCCTGCCCAGGGCGGAGGTGGGCTCTCTGGGGAACAGGGAAGGGAATGTGTCTTCCCAGGGCTGAGGGAGCCCTCAGGCCCCGGAGCGCTGTGTGGCAGGTGGGAGGAGACCTGGTTGGGGCTGCCCTGGGAGGGCCTGGCAGTCTCTACATGCCCATAAGGCAGGCAGTGGCAAGCAGCTGTGCTCACAGAGGCTCACTGCCAAAGTTGCTTTTGCTTTTCTTACGCTTGGCCTTGGTGAAAGGGATGTCGAGGGACTCGAGGCGGAAGGGCCGGGGCTGGGGCATTTCAGGGGCCTGGGTGGGTGGGATGGCAGAGTTGTTGCTGAGTGGGCAGCTGAGGCCTGGTGGCGAGTTGTGATGTGCTGTGGGGAAGAGGGCAGAGGTGCTGGTAAGCCAGGAGTGCGGGGATGGAGAGAAAATGCCCCAAGTGGGTAGGATGGAGAGCCTGGCCCACCCAACTCCCGCCCCCTCTGCCCAGCCAGAGGCCCTGGCCCTGCAGCTGGGACCCCAGGCTCTGCGAGGCTGCTCTGGCTGAGGTCTCAGACCCAGCAACTATGTCTGCATCCAAAGAGGCTGGGCTGGGGAGTTGGGGTTTTAAAGCATCAGACTGAGGCAGCCTGGGATCTCAAGCCAGACAAGTCTGGGTTCAAAGCCCATCTCCACTGCTTCCTATAACCTTAGAGAAGCTGCTTCCTCTCTGAGCCTCAGTTTCCTCATCTGCAACATGGGCACAATGCCAGGCATTCAATTAATCCTATTTCCCCCCCACCCACCCCACCTTATTCCTCAACTCTACCCATTCTGTCTCTTAAATAACCTCAATATATAGAACTCAAATTTGCTCTTTTTTTTTTTTTAGAAAAAGTCTTACTCTCACCCAGGCTGGAGTGCCTCAGCTCACTGCAACCTCTGCCTCTCGAGTTCAAGCAATTCTCATGCCTCAGTCTCCCAAGTAGCTGGAATTACAGGCATGCATCACCACACCCAGCTAATTTTTTTTTTTTTTTTTTTTTTGAGACAGGGTCTCACTCTGTCACCTAGACCGGAATGCAGTGGTGCGATCTCGAATCACTGCAGCCTCCACCTCCCAAGCTCAAGCGATTCTCTTGCCTCAGCCCCCTGAGTAGGTGGGATTACAGGCACACGCCACTACCGCCCGGCTAATTTTTGTATTTTTAGTAGAGACGGGGTTTCACCATGTCGGCCAGGCTTGTCTTGAACTCCTGGCCTCAAGTGATCCACCCACTTCAGCCTGCCAATGTGCTGGGATTACAAGGGTGAGCCACTGCACCTGGCCAAGATTTGCTTTTTATTGCTATTTTATTGGAAGCTCTGCGGGCTTTGCTTTCAGTTTTAAAAGCAGATAAAATGAAGTGATGCTTAATTCTTAAAAGCGTGTGTTGCATTTGTGGCCCTTGATAAGTGAAGTCAATCTGCATTTGGAGGAAGTCACAATGCTGGCATGTGACTCGCCAGGAAGCTGGCGCGTAACTAGTGAGGCCTAAACCCGTGCATCCCCAGCCAGGCCCCTGAGCCATGCACTGAGTGCCTACTGGGGGCCAGGGGAGACAAGACTGGAGCAAAGAGGAGACTCTGTACTGAGCACCAGCCCCCGGGCTGGGCCGTTTCCTCACCTCGTATCACCTAATCCTAAGAAGTTGGTGTTACCCCCCTCATTTTGTAGCTAAGGAAACTGAGGCTCCGAGAGGGAAAGGAGTTTTTGAACCCAGGTCTGTCTGACTTCAAAACTATCCCCTTCATGCCTCTCCCAGTTGTGTGGAGAGGGTGGGGACAGGGGAGGGACACTCACTGAGGCTCTTCCTGGCGTCTGTGCTGAGGATCTGGCTGGCCCGCTTAGATCGGAAGTAGTTGCTGGCAATGTTTTCACTGTTGCTCCGACTGAGCATGAGCCTGTAGCGGTCCTCCTCCTGCCGAGATGCAGATGCCCGTGGTCACGCCCCCTTGTTTGTGCCCCTGGCACAGGGCTCCCCAGCCTCTGGCATCCTGGGGCAGTGGGGGCCGCCCCGAGCTTCCCCCAAGTTGTCACAGGGCTGGAGCAGGCACTGCCCATTCTGGTGTACCCTACACCGTAGATCCTGGACTCGGGGGTGGGATCCCAGGCAGCTCGGGGCCAGGAAGTCAGTCTCCAGCCAAGCCTGCACCCGGCCTCCCCTTCCTTGAGATGGGAAGTGCCTTATTCTGTCCTACAAAGCTCAAAACAGGGTGTCCTGCCAGCTCCAACGGGGGGGCCGGGGTGATACACAAACCCCAAATCTATCACAACCTGTTCATAGAATAGGCAATGCGTTGCTATCCTCAGCTCACAGGTACATTTGTGATCATTAGAACTGGAATCCAAACCTTCTTATCACCAAGAGCTATTATTTTTCCCCACTATTATGGACTTGTTTTCTTCAATCTAAATCTCCCTTTTCAGGGAATTGTCCTTCTTCCACTTGACATCCCAGTGGGGTGAGCATTCATAGTGCCCTATACTACATCTGACTCCCACCCTGTTGTTACACAGCTGGACATGTGACCCAGACTGCACCAATCACAGAACCACATCCTCCTAAACACA
Organism: Pan paniscus; assembly: GCF_029289425.2. Taxonomy (NCBI): domain Eukaryota; kingdom Metazoa; phylum Chordata; class Mammalia; order Primates; family Hominidae; genus Pan; species Pan paniscus. The sequence continues at coordinate 206,457,140 of NC_073249.2, read as the reverse complement.
GTAATTGGTTCAAGAGCAGACACATGACCCAGGCAGAGCCAATCAGAATCTCTCCCCAAGCTCTAGTTTCAGGATGCTTTAAGACAAGGGTTTCCAACCCCCAGGCCATGGACTGGTACCAGTCCCTGGCCTGTTAGGAACTGGGCTGCACAGCAGGAAGTGAGCGGCAGGTGAGCAAGTGAAGCTTCATCTGTATTTGCAGCTGCTCCCCATCACTTGAATTATTGCCTGAGCTGCACCTCTTGTCAGATCAGTGGTGGCATTAGATTCTCATAGGAGGGCAAACCCTATTGTGAACTGCACGTGTGAGGGATCCAGGTTGTGCTTCTTATGAGAATCTAATGCCTGAAGATCTGTCACTGTCTCCCATTACCCCCACATGGGACCGTCTAGTTGCAGGAAAACATGCTCACGGCTCCCACTGATTCTACATGATGGTGAGTTATATAATTATTTCATTATATATTACAATGTAATACTAATAGAAATGAAGTCCACATTAAAGGTAATGCACTTGAATCATCCCGAAACTATCAGACCCCCCACCCCGTCCTGCCCTGTGGAAAAACTGTCTTCCACGAAACTGGTCCCTGGTGCCAAAAAGACTGGGGACAGTTGCTTTAACAGACCAGGCCTCTCTTCCTTTTGGATCACCAATGGCCAGCAGCCATCCTTCCGGCCATGTGGAGAAAGCCTTCAGTTAGCATACCAAGGGAAGCAGGAACAAGAGGTGAACACATAGGCCAGGAGCAGTGGCTCACGCCTGTAATCCCAGCACTTTGGGAGGCCAAGGCAGGTGGATCACCTGAGGTCAGGAGTTCAAGACCAGCCTGATCAACATGGAGAAACCCTGTCTCTACTAAAAATGCAAAAAAATTAGCTGGACGTCGTGGTGCATGCCTGTAATCCCAGCTACTCTGGAGGCTGAGGCAAGAGAATCGCTTGAACCTGGGAGGCAGAGGTTGCGGTGAGCTGAGATCGCACAACTGCACTCCAGCCTGGGCAACAAGAGTGAAACTCTGTCTCAAAAAAAAAAAGAGGTGGCCGGGCGCGGTGGCTCATGCCTGTAATCCCAGCTCTTTGGGAGGCCAAGGTGGGCAGATCACGAGGTCAGGAGATTGAGACCATCCTGGCTAACATGGTGAAACCCCGTCTCTACTAAAAATACAAAAAATTAGCCAGGCATGGTGGCAGGCACCTGTAGTCCCAGCTACTTGGGAGGCTGAGGCAGGAGAATGGTGTGAACCTGGGAGGTGGAGCTTGCAGTGAGCCGAGATTGCACCACTGCACTCCAGCCTGGGTAACAGAGCGAGACTCCGTCTCAAAAAAAAAAAAAAAAAGAGGTGAAGACAGACACAGACCCTGACTGTTTCAGCCCCTAGATCCAGCCGTGCCTGAAACTGGTCCACTTACATGAACTAAAAAATTCCCTATTTTTCTTATGGTTGTTTGCTTTGGTATCTATCGCTTGGAGCTGAAAGCATTCTGACATAACCTCTTTGTGGTCCCAGATTAAGAATGTCTTTTTTCCTGGCAGCAACTTTCCCTTTTTTATGAAGCTGCCAATCAAGCTCTAGACCACCATGAGTGGCCCCTTGCAGCCTGAGTTGCTCAGCCAGAGATGTTTGGTTGGAATTCATTAGCCTAGGAGTGGTCTTATCATAACTGTAAAGGTATATTCTATGTGGGTTTTCTGAAATATTTGTAATGGCTTAAGGCAGAATCAGCTAATTATGGCATACAGACCAAATCTGGCCTGGAGACTATTTTTGTAAATAAAGTTTTATTGGAACACCATTCATTTGTGTATTACCTGTGGCTGTTTTTGTGCTACAGTGGCAGAGTTGAGTGGCTGTGACAGAGACCACATAGTTCACAAAGCCCAAGATATTTATGATCGGGTCCTTTACAGAAAAATTTTGTTGACCCCTTGTTTTGAACAAAACTCTTAGAGTTTCTCTGTTAACTTAGCTGGTAGTTATTGTCCCCAGCAGCCACCAGAGGCCCAGACACAAGGACACCAACAGGGGGTCCAGCTGCCTGGGTCCCTCTCTGGTGGCCCTGCCTAGCCTGAGGATCTGTAAATAATAACAACTTTCATATCATTGTTCATGGAGTTGTGTCATGGAAGCTGTGCCTGCTGACCAGGCCACCCCAAGGGACTGGTGGACTCCCGCTGGTGCCCTTCTGTCTGGGCCTCTGGTGGCTGCTGGGGACAGTAGCTCCCAGCTAACTTAAAAAACTGGAAGAGTTTCGTTGAAAACACCCCGCTTAGCTGGGCACAGTGGCTCACGCCTATAATCCCAGCACTTTGGAAGGCTGAAGCGGGCAGATCACGAGGTCAGGAGATCGAGACCATCCTGGCTAACACAGTGAAACCCCGTCTCTACTAAAAATACAAAAAATTAGCCAGGCTTGGTGGCGGGTGCCTGTAGTCCCAGCTACTTGGGAGGCTGAGGCAGGAGAATGGCTGAACCTGGGAGGCAGAGCTTTCAGTGAGCCGAGATCGCACCACTGCACTCTAGCATGGGCGACAGAGCGAGACTCTGTCTCGAAATAATAATAATAATAATAAATAAAATAAAATAAAATAAAATAGAGGCCGGGAGTGATGGCTGATGCCTGAAATCCCAGCACTCTGGGAGGCTGAGGCAGGAGGATCACAAGGTCAAGAGATCGAGACCATCCTGGCCAACCCGGTGAAACTCTGTCTCTACTAAAAATACAAAAATTAGCTGGGCATGGTGGTGCGCGCCTGTAGTCCCAGCTGAGGCCAAGGCAGGAGAATTGCTTGAACCTGGGAGGCAGAGGTTGCAGTGAGCCAAGATCGCACCACTGCACTCCGGCCTGGGTGACAGAGCAAGACTCCATCTCAAAAAAAAAAAAAAAAAAAAAAAAAAAAACCACCACCACCACCCATGCTTTAAGAACATGCATTTCTGTTGCACTATAAAATATAGGAGATAGGTCTTGCCACTGAGCTTAGAAAAAGAAAAAAAAAAAAAAGACAGAATATGAGAGACGGGAAAATAAAGTGACTTAGGAATCCCAATTACTGCTTCATGAACCCTGTGAGGACCCTTTTGGTCTGAGGATTACCAGCAGGAAACCAGAATGTGCTGCTTGTCCTCTGAGTTTGAGGCTGAAGCCTCTGTCCTTCACCGGCAAGACGGGCCACCAGAACCATCTACTTTCCCTTGGTATTTATGACTGTGAGTACCTTTGAATGAGGGCCAGAGGGGGTTGAGGGTCTAGGTGCCAATGGAGGGACATGAAAAGGATCCAGCCTTGGCCCCTTCTTTAATCCTTAGGCGGGAGGAAAGTGGAAAACCAGCTCTCCGCAGTAACACTGACCCACAGCACTGGGGGCAAAGCCCTCCCAGCCCCCGACACCCCACTCCCTCTCCCGCGGTCCTCACCATGTTCGGCTCGCCATTGTCTGCTGCAGAGGTTTTGCGGGCTGGTTTGTTCTGTGGCCCAGTTGAAACTGCTATGAGAAAACAAAAGCTGAAGTCACTGCTGCCTGGTGCAAGGCCTAGAGGAGGGCACAGGTGGAGGTGGGGGTCAGGCCTGGCTCAGGCTTAAACAGGGGAGGACACTTCCCAGCCCAAGCCAAGGGATAATTTTAAGAAACAGACAGCAGGAGGGGCTCAGGCACCAGAGAAGACCCTCATCTGCTTGCAGGCAAGACAGCAGCCAAGGGGCTTCCAGGCAAGACAGCAGGCGAGGGTGGGAACAGACAGGAAGGCTGCTGCATCCCAGAGCATGTGGGAAATGGAGCGGGCTGGGGTCTCAGCAGGGATGGTGTCAATAAACATCAGAGATGTTGGACCTGGATGAACACTCTGAGCAAGAGGGAGGACTCCTGGGGGGCACTGCAGGCTCCCCAAATGGGCAGAGTCAGGTCCACGGCTGGAGAAAGAGCCACAGCATGTCTGGCTTTACTCTGAGACTCATCAGAGGTGAGGAGGCTTTCAAGGTCATCTTATCCAACCCCTTCTTTGTAAAGAAGCCCAGAGAGGGACAGTGATCTTCGGAAGGCCATACGGGAGGTCAGCAGCAAGAGCGGAAGCGGAACCAGGCCTGAAACTCTGAACTGTGGGTTTTGATCCACGGTCCTCCCACTCACTGCTGTGACTGTGACTTTGGACCCTCTGAGATTGTGTCCTCCTATGTGAAATGGGTAGAAAACCTGTCTTCTCAGGGCTGTCGTAAGGATGAACCAGTGACAATGCTGATTAGGATAACAATGACATGCAGCGAGCATCACTATGTGCCAGGCACTGCTGTAAGGGTTTTCTGTGTATTAACACATTTCTGGTTTTTGTTTTTTCGGGGTTTGTTTTGAGACAGGGTCGCACTTTGTTACCCAGGCTGGAGTGCAGTGGCACGATCTTGGCTCACTGCAGCCTTGACTTCCCAGGCTCAAGTGATCCTCTCGCCTCAGCCCCCAAAGTAGCTGGGACGACAGGTACATGCTGCCATGCCTGGCTAATTTTTCTATTTCTTTTTTTTAGAGACAGGGTTTCACCATGTTGGCCAGGCTGGTCTCGAACTCCTGGACTCAAGCAATCTGCCAGCCTTAGCCTCCCAAAGTGCTGGGATTACAGGCGTGAGCCACCATACCTGGCCTATTAACACATTTCAAGCCTTACAGCAACTTTAAGAAAGGTGCTGTTATTCATCCCCATTTCACAGATGAAGACACCGAGTCCCAAAAAGGGCACACAGGGAATGGTGCTGCCAGAATTCCAACCCACATCTGTCTGCCTCCAGAACACACCACTTTCTCAGAGTCCTGATGCATCAGGTACCCAGGGTCACGTGTCTGCTACACCCACAGCCTGCAAGGAGAGGCCCACGCTCCCTGCCAGTCTGCAGGATGGTAAGCCGTGAAGGAGGGAGGGGAGGGCAAGGGCCAGCCAAGCTCCTGACCTACTGGGAGGCTGGTTTTTGTGATGACGGGATGTGGGATCTTCCAGAAGCCGTTATCTTCGTCCCAGCAGGACTCACGCAGAATCTTCTCCAGGTTGCTGTAGTTACAGTCCCTGCGAATCAGGGGCTGCACCTGCTCCAGGAGCTGCTGCAAGAGCATGGAGTCACGCTCCTGCCGGCGGATGGTGGCCAAGTAATCGATCTTCTCCAGCTGAAACTCGGACTGCAGATCTTTGATCTCCACCTCTGCTGCCCGAAGCTGAAAGCAAAGGATGACAAGCAGTGAGCAGGGAAAGATACCTCCCCTTCCGTCTAACCACCCTGTCCACTCACTGTCCTGCCAGCAGCCACGCATCGTCTGTTCATTGGCCTGATCAGCCATCCATTCTCATCCCCACCATCCATCCAGCCATCCTTCCCTCCATCCATCCATCCATCCATCCACCTCCTCTCACATCCACTGATCCTTCCGTCTATCCAATCACCCTGCTGCCTCTCCACCCAGCATTTAAATGAGCACCTAATGTGTCCCCCCAGCCCTGCAAAATGTAGGGGAAAAGTTGATCAGCAATCCCAACAGCCAGCCCCTCAGTCACTATCTCCCATTGTACATTTTATTCAGGAGCCTTTGAGAAATCCCCACATCCAACACCACAGTTCTAAAGGATATCAGAGAATTGCACAAGTGACATCTCTAAGGAGGACAACAGGCACAAACTCTCCGACTTGACAATCCTCACTCTCCCACTGCCACAGCCCTGTGTGACGGTGTGACAAACACTGGACCTAAACAACGGACCTAAGAGTAAGACCCACCCTGATCTGATCAAGGGTTCCAGATTCTTTTGGTCTCCTGCTCAAGTCTGCCAGACCGGTCCCCCGGTCCCTCCTGAGCACAGGTGACTGCCAGCCCCAGCCATAACCACCCTCTCCCTGAGCCCCAAGACTACCTGGTGCACAGTCTGTTTCCTCACAGTCTGATTAGTAAAGAAGGATGTTTGAGGCAGGGCGTGGTGGCTCACACCTGTAATCCCAGCACTTTGGAAGGCTGAAGTGGGTGGATCACTTGAGGTCAGGAGTTTGAAACCAGCCTGGCCAACATGGTGAAACCCCATCTCTACTAAAAATACAAAAAAATTAGCCAGATCTGGTGGCACACGCCTGTAATCCCAGCTGTTCAGGAGGCTGAGGTAGAATTACTTGAACCCGGGAGGTGAAGGTGAAGATCACACCAGTGCACTCCAGCCTGGGCGACAGAGTGAGACTCTGTCTCAAAATAAATAAATAAATAAATAAATAAATAAATAGATAAATAAAAATAAAAGAAGGATGTATGAATTCATGCACTGATACTCACCCATTTGAGAACAGCTGGCAGGACATGGGTGGGCAGGACAGCCACAGAGAGGCTGGTGCACAGGGGTTTCAACTGGATTAACAATGTTCCACTTCTTTTGTTTGTTTGTTTGTTTTAAATAGATACGAGGCTCACTTTGTTGACCAGGCTGGTCTCAAACTCCTGGACTCAAGCAGTTCTCCCATCTCAGCTTTCTGAAGTGCTGGGATTACAGGTGTGAGCTACAGTGGCCCAGCCTGCTCCATTTTTTTTTTTTTTTTTTTTTTTTTTTGAGACAGATTCACTCTGTCGCCCAGGCTGGAGTGCAGTGGCATGATCTCAGCTTACTACAACTTCTGACTCCAGGGTTTGAGCGATTGTTATGCCTCAACTCCCAAGAAGCTGGGATTACAGGTTTGAGTCACCACGCTCAGCTCATTTTTTGTATTTTTAGCAGAGACGGGGTTTCACCATGTTGGCCAGGCTGATCTCAGACTCCTGACCTCAGGTGATCCACCCACCTCGGCCTCCCAAAGTGTTGGGATTACAGGTGAGCCACCGCGCCCAGCCCTGCTCCATTTCTTAGACTGGGTAGTAAGCACATGGTGTTAGTGGGTATAATAATCATTATATGTTTTTGTACATCTGGAATCACTCACAATAATTTTTGTTTGTTGTTATTTTTTTAGAGACAGGGTCTCACTCTGTTGCCCAGGCTGGAGTGCAGCGGCACCTTCTCAGCTCACTGTGGCCTCGACGTTCTGGGCTCAAGCAATCTTCCCACCTCAGCCTCCCAAATAGCTGGGACTACAGGTGTGAGCCACCACGCCTAGCTAATTTTTTAATTTACTGTAAAGACAGCATCTCCCTGTGTTGCCCAGGCTTGTCTGGAGTTCCTGGCCTCAAGCAGTCTTTCTGCCTCGGCCCCTCAAAGTCCTGGGATTACAGGTGTGAGCCACTGCACCCAGCACGATAATTTTTGTAACAGTTTTCTTGAGACATAATTCATATAATTCATATGCCATAAAATTCTCACTCTGTCACCAAGCTGGAGTGCAGTGGCATGATCTTGGTTCACTGTAGCCTCGACCTCCCAGTCCTCCCTCTCTTCCAGTCCTCAGCCTCCTGAGTGGCAGGGACTCCAGGTGCATGCCACCACATCTGGCTAATATTTTTAAAATTTGTTGTAGAGGCAGGGTTTCCCCCATGTTGTCCAGGCTGGTCTTGAACTCCTGGGTTCAAGCGATCCTCCCACTTTGGCCTCCCAAAGTGCTGGGATTATAGGCATGAGCCACTGCACCATCCAATTTATCCCTCTTTTTTTTTTTTTTTTTTACGTAACTTGTGCTTTTGGTGTCATACCTAAGAAACCACTGCCTAATCCAAGGTAGCAAAGATTTACACCTACGTTTTCTTCCAAGAGTTTTACAGTTTTGGCTCTTACATTTAGGTTTGGATCCATTTTGAGTTAATTTTTGTATGGAGTGTGAGGTAGGGGTCCAACATTATTCATTGGCATGTGAATATCCAGTTGTCCCCGCACCATTTATTGACAAGACTGTCCTTTCACCACTGAATTATGTTGGCATCCTTATCAAAAATCAATTGACAGGCTGGGCATGGTGGCTCACTCCTGTAATCCCAGCACTTTGGGAGGCCGAGGCGGATGGATCACCTGAGGTCAGGAGTTCGAGACCAGCCTGACCAATATGGTGAAATACCATCTCTACTAAAAAATACTAAAATTAGCCAGACATGGTGGCATGTGCCTGTAGTCCCAGCTACTTGGGAGGCTGAGACAGGAGAATTGCTTGAACCTGGGAGGCAGAGGTTGCAGTGAGCCAAGATCACGCCACTGCACTCCAGCCTGGGTGACAGAGCAAGACTCCATCTCAAAAAAAAAAAAAAAAAAAAAAAAAGGGCCGGGTGCGGTGGCTCATGCCTATAATCCCAGCACTTTGGGAGGCTGAGGAGGGCGGATCACAAGGCCAGGAGATCAAGACCATCCTGGCTAACACAATGAAACCCCGTCTCTACTAAAAAATACAAAAAATTAGCCGGGCATCTTGGTGGGTGCCTGTAGTCCCAGCTACTCGGGAGGCTGAGGCAGGAGAATGGCGTGAACCCCGGAGGCGGAGCTTGCAGTGAGCTGAGATCACGCCATTGCACTCCAGCCTGGGCGACAAAGCGAGACTCTGTCTCAAAAAAAAAAAAAAATTAATTGATGACTGTAAATATGAGGGTTTATTTCCGGATGCTCATCTGTATTCCTTTGATCTGTGTGTCTGTCCTCATGCCAGTACCACACAGTCTTGATTACGGTAGCTTTGTAGCAAAGCTTTGCAACCAGGAAGTGTGATTCCCCTCACTTTGTTCTTTTCAAGATTGTTTTGGCTATTTTGAGTCCCTTGAATTTCATTGTAAACTTTAGGATCAGCTTATCAATTTCTGCAAAGAAACCAGCAGGAACTCTAATGGGTATTGCCTTGAATCTGTAGATCAGTTTGAGGAGTACTGACCTCTCACCAATATGAGTCTGCCAATTCATATGAACATGAGATGTCTTTCCATTTATTTTGGTCTTCTTAATTACTTTCACATTTTTTCATTGTTTTTGGAATGTAAGTTTTGTACTTCTTTTTGTATAGCTGGGCATGGTGGTGCACATCTGTAATCCCAGCTACTCAGGAGGCTGAGGCATGAGAATCACTTGAACCCAGGAGATGGAGGTTGCAGTGAGCGGAAATTGTGCCACTGCACTCCAGCCTGAGACTCTGTCTCAAAAAAAGGAAAAAGAAAAAAAGAAAAGACAATATCGAAGCAGCTCCTCACACATGTACCAAGATAAACTCTAACTAGATCATTAATTTACTTTTTTTTCTCTACCCCTGTGACAGATTAAGGATCAGAGATTTAAATGTAAAAAAGACGAAACCATAGAAGTTCTAGAAAAAAAACATGAGGGAATTTTCCCATGATTGAAAATCAATATGCAATAATTTTTTAACAGTTGGTCAATTTGACAGAATCTAAAAATTGAAAATTTTCATATGGCAAAAATACCATAAAGCACAGTAAAAGACAAACTGGAAAAAAATTTACAATTTATATCACAGACCAAGAGCTAATATTCCTAATGTATAAAGAGTTTCTACATGTAGAAAAGAAAAAGAACAACACCCTAATAGAGAAATGAGCAAAAGAAATAAAAATAGTTTGGAGAAAAACTGCAAATGGCCACAAAACATATGAAAAACTATTCAACACTGCTCACAATAAGAAAAATGCAAATTAAAACTGATGCTAGGCACAGTGGCTCACGCCTGTAATCCCAGCACTTTGGGAGGCCAAGGTGGGGTGGATCACTTGAGGTCAGGAGTTCGAGACCAGCCTGGCCAACATGGTGAAACCTTCTCTCTACTAAATACAAAAAATTAGCCAGGCGTGGTGGCACATGCCTGTAATGCCAGCTACTTGGGAGGCTGAGGCAGGAGAATCACTTGAACCTGGGGGGCGAAGGTTGCAGTGAGTCGAGATTGCACCATTGCACTCCAGCCTGGGCAAAAGAACGAAACTCCATCTCAGAAAAATAAAATAAAATAAACAACAACAACAACAACAAAAAACTACACTGAGACATTATTTCTCGCCTAACGAAGTGGTAAAAATCCAAGTTTTAGGGGCTGGATGCAGTGGCTCATGCCTGTAATCCCAGCACTTTGGGAAGCCAAGGCAGGAGGATCACTTGAGCCCAGGAGTTTGGGACCAGCCCGCGCAACATGGTGAAACCCTGTCTCTACAAAAAATACAAAAATTAGCCAGGCATGGTGGTGCATGCCTGTAGTCCCAGCTATTCGGGAGGCTGAGGTAGGAGGATCACCTAAGCCCAGGAGGTTGAAGTTGCAGTGAGCTGTGATCGTGCCACTGCACTCTAGCATGAGCAACAGGGTGAGACCTCATCTCAATAAAGAAAAGGAAAATCCAGGTTTTTGTAAATATACTCTGTTGGTGAGAAACACATGGATACATGCTAGTGGAAATGCCAAACAATACAATCCTTATGGAGGAGAAGTTGGCATATCTAGTGACATCGAGCAAAATCACACTTGCATTACCCTTTGTCCCAGCATCCCTAGTTGGAGGAATAGATTCCAAAGAAACCCACCAAGAATACAGAAGTCATATGCACAGGCTGTTTACTACAGCAGCCTTTATTATTACAAGATATTGGAAACACCCCAAGTGTTTATCAAGAGAGGACTGACTCAATAAGCAATGATCCAGCCTCACGATGGAGAGCTATGTAGTTGTCAAAGAATGAGGAGGCCAGGCGTAGTGGCTCACGTCTGTAATCCCAGCACTTTGAGAGGCCGAGGTGGGTGGATCACCTAAGATCAGGAGTTCAAGACCAGCCTGGCCACCACAGTGAAACCTCATCTCTACTAAAAAATACAAAAATTAGCCGGGCATGGGTGGTGCACGCCTGTAGTCCCAGCTACTCGGGAGGCTGAGGTGGGAGAATCTCTTGAACCCAGGAGGCGGAGATTGCAGTGAGCCGAGCTCAGGCCACTGCACTCCAGCCTGGGCAACAGAGCGAGACTCCGTCTCAAAAACAGAAAAGAATGAGGAGTATCTCTCCATACTGCTGTGACCTTCAGGATACTATACATTGTTGTGTGAGAAAAGCTAGGTAGAAGAAAGCGTGCACTAGAGCTACTTTTATCTAAGAAAGAGATGGCACGTGTGTTCTTGTGTGTGTGTATATTGGTCTGTTTTTACAATGCTCATAAAGACATACCCGACACTGGGTAATTTATAAAGAAAAAGAAGTTTAATGGACTCACAGTTCCACATGGCTGGGGTGGCCTCACAATCATGGTGGAAGGTGAAAGGCACATCTTACATGGTGGCAGGCAAAAGGAAAATCAGAACCAAGAGAAAGGGGTTTCCCCTTATAAAACCATCAGATCTCATGAAACTTATTCACTACCACAAGAACAGTATGGGGGAAACCGACCCCATGACTGAATTATCTCCCACTGGGTCCCTCCCACAACACATGAGAATTATGGGAGCTATAATTCAAGATAAGATTTGGGTGGGGACACAGCCAAACCATAACAGTGTGTATACACACATACGTACATATTTCCTTATACAAAAAAAATTTAAAAATAAAATAAAATAAACAGCATTCTAGGTACCTGAGGATGAAAACATCCATCTAAGCCTGAATCTCTCCAACAAGACCTCCAAAAAAACATGCAGAAGAACCAGGAGAGAAAAATAAAGCCACCCTTAACCAGCCTACAGCATGACCTGAAGACAGAGAACGCTGGAAGCTTTGAATCACATGGAAGTACAGAGATAAACCCCCCAGTCCAGCAGACAGCCCCGGAGCCATCCCATGGGGAGGTAAGCAGAGAGCATCCAGGACAGCATGGGGCGAGGAGGAATGAGGTGATGGAAGGCAGGGTGCAGTCCCTCCACAAGGAGCAAGACAATCCTAAAAACGGATCTGAAACCTGAAAATGAGAAACTGATGGAAGAGACCAATACGTGTGCAGGACCAGAGGAGTTAGTCTCCGGAAGGTGCTGCATTTAGAAGTGGGAAGCGCCCTTGAGGTGGAAACTGAAAGTCCTGCAGAAACAAGAGAAAACCACAAAAGACAACCACCACCAAAAAAATAAGCTTTCACCCCCAAGATTTTTGCCCCCTGTTTTTGTGCCTGTGAATATGGTATCTTCCTTGGCAAAAAAAAACAAAAGGACTTTGCAGCCAGGTGCAGTGGCTGATGCCTGTAATCCCGGCACTTTGGGAGGCTGAGGCCGGCAGATCATTTGAACTCAGGAGTTCGAGACCAGCCTGGGCAACATGGCAAAACCCCTTCTCTACAAAACAATTAGCTGGGTGCAGTGGCATGCGCCTGCAGTCCCAGCTACCTGGGAGGCTGAGGCAAGAGAATCGTTTGAGCCTGGGACAGCCAGCGTAACACAGCAAGACCCCCAGGAGTTTGAGACCAGCCTGGGTAACATAGCAAGACCCCTCCGCTACAAAAAATAACAATAATAAAAAAATTAGCCAGGCGTGGTGGTGCGTACCTGTAGTCCCAGCTACTCTGGAGGCTGAGGCAGGAGGATTTCTTGAGCCCAGGAGGTCAAGGCTGCAGTGAGCTATGATTGTGCCACTGCACTCCAGCCTGGGTGACAGAGTGAGACCCTATCTCAAAATAAAATGAAAAATAAAAATAAAAGCAACAGAGAAGGCAGAGAGGCAGGCAGGAGAGATGTGGTAGAAGAGATGCTTCTGAAAGATGAGGCAGGAGTGGAGTCAGAGAGATTCCACGCGTGAGAGGGACTGCTTCCCACTCTGGCTGTCTTTGCAGGGATCCAGGAGCCCAGGAATGCAGGCGGTGTCTAGAAGCCAAGAGTGACCCACAGCCAACAGTCAGCAAAAAGATGAGGACTTCAGTCCCGCAACCAACTTCATTGGACTAAATTGTGCCAACACCTGAAATGAGTGTGGACAAGGATTCTTCCCCTAGAACCTCCTGAAAGAAGTCCAGCCCTGCTAACACCTTGATTTCAGCCTTGTGGAATTCTAAGCAGAGAAGCCAGCCCCACTGTACCTGGACTCTGACCTACAGAACTGTGAGATGATATGTTTGTGTATATTAAGTAAGTAAATTTATAGTAATTTGTTAACACAGCAATAGGAAACAAATCAGAGATTGATTGATTGATTGATTGATTTGAGACAGAGTCTCATGCTGCTATCCAGGCTGGAGTGCAATGTCACGATCTCCGCTCACTGCAACCTCCATCTCCCAGGCTCAAGCGATTCGCCCACCTCAGCCTCCCAAAGTGCTGAGATTACAGGCATAAGCCACCGTGCTTGGCCTAGAGTTCTATTTAAAACTACACTTCACTATACAAAGAGAAGAGTGTGCTATCGAATGAAGAAAACTAAGATACCACCTCAAACTTCATCTCTGCCTTCAGCTGTTATTGATAGTCCAGAAAAACATGACTGTTTACAAAGTAAACAGAAAAGAACAGATGTGTCTAACCAAAGCTACCAGAAGAAACAGAAAATAAAAATCAAAACATTTCAGTGAAGAAAATTCTCCCCGAAAGCACAAGCTCACAGAACCAAGCCAGCAGATAAAAATGTAACACAAGGCCAGGTGCAGTGGCTCACACCTGTAATCCCAGCAGTTTGGAAGGCCGAGGCGGGAGGATTGTTTGAGCCCAAGGGTTCAAGGTTATGGTGAGCTATGATCGTGCCACTGCACTTCAGCCTGGGTGACAGAGTGAGACTCTCAAAAATAAGAAATAAAAAATAACCCCAATTAGAATACATTTGAATAAAATGTTCTTAAACAGGCATTCACAGGTATGAACATTTCTAATCCAAAATTGAAAAACTTAGGGACAAAAAAATCAAGAAGATATGAAATAGGACATCAATGAAAAGAAAGGAAAAAATATTAGAAATGTAGACCTAATTCAAGATATCTATGGGAGACTGAATTCAACTGGAAATATAACAAGGAGCATTAAGAAAAGATATAAAAATAGCCAAGAAAGGCCAGGCACGGTGGCTCACACCTGTAATCCCAGCACTTTGGGAGGCTGAGGTGGGCGAATCATGAGGTCAGGAGATCGAGACCATCCTGGCTAACACGGTGAAACCCCGTCTCTACTAAAAAAATACAAAAAAATTAGCTGGGTGTGGTGGCGGGCGCCTGTAGTCCCAGCTACTCGGGAGGCTGAGGCAGGAGAATGGCGTGAACCCAGGAGGCGGAGCTTGCAGTGAGCCGAGATCTCGCCACTGCACTCCAGCCTGGGTGACAGAGCGAGACTCTGTCTCAAAAAAAAAAAAAATCCAGGAAAATAAAAAACTAAAGAGGTTAAAGAGGCAAAAAGGTTTTGTTTTGTTTTGTTTTGTTTTTGAGACAGAGTCTCACACTGTCACCCAGGCTGAAGTGCAGTGGCGTGATGTCAGCTCACTGCAACCTTCACCTCCCAGGTTCAAGGGATTCTCCTGCCTCAGCCTCCTGAGTAGCTGGGATTACAGCGTGCGCCACCACGCCGGACTAATTTTTGTATTTTTTTTTTAGTAGAGACGGCATTTCACCATGTTGGCCAGGCTGGTCTTGAACTCCTGACCTCCAGTGATCCTCCCATCTCAGCCTCCCAAAGTGCTGGGATTACAGGCGAGAGCCACCGCGCCCAGCCAAAAGAGGCAAAGTTTTATGCTTGGCAAGATCCTTAGGCTGCCAGGACGGTGGTGGGGGCGAGGGGGTGGGGAGGACCCTGCAGATGGCCAAGGAGCCATCATGAGGATCAGGAGACCCAGACAGCACAGAGAAAGCTCCAAAGGCAGTGCACGTGACCCTCACCGTGGGCAGAATCACGCTCTCCCTGACTCAGGCCTCACTCCCTTTCTCCAGCCACATCTGCCCATTCTCTGCTCCTAGAAGATGCTGACCTCACTCCTGCTTCAGGCTTCATCCCAATGCTCCTCCTCACGCCACCCAGCGCTGGTTCTCTCTCTCAGTTCCCCCAGAAGTCTCTACCTCCAGGAGAATGTCCCTGTCCCCCACCTGTGGTAGCCCAGGTCCTTCTGAGGTTCCCAGTCTGGGTGCTCGTTTCATGGGCATGCTTTGTGGAAAGCACTTTGTAGAAATGAATCAAGTTCTGCGTTTGTAATTTGTGCACTTAACCATCAACAAAAATGAAAACATAAAAACGGAGTTGTCTCGCCCTGGTATTCTCTTCACAGTACTGACCACTCCTCAATATTCTCTTACTTATTTCTCTCCTGTGTTATTTCTTACACACACACACACCCCCACACGCACACACACAACACATACCCACATGTGTGCACACACACACAACATACCCGCATGCATGCACACACACAACACACACACTTGGAGGCAAGCTCCACAGCGACAGGGACACATCTGTCACTGTGACTGCTCTGCCTGCCAGCATCAGAACAGGGTGTGTCACACTGCAGGCACTTAATAAGTGCTTTCCAGCCTGGGCAATATGGTGAGACCCTGCCTGTCCAAAAAATTTAATAAAGTAGCCAGGTGTGGTGGTGCACATCTGTAGTCTCAGCTACTCGGGAGACTGAGACAGGAAGATGGCATGATTCTGGGAGGTGAGCTGATTGTACCACTGCACTGCAGCCTGGGCGACAGAGAGACCCTGTCTCTAAAAATAAATAATAAATGCATGCATGCCTGCTGTGTAGAGTAGAGGGTTGCCTGGCGTCCCACAAGGTGTAGGGATGCCTGGATCGGGGGGTCTCACCCATCTCTGGGCAGCTGGGCATGGGGGGCTGCATCTGGGCCTCACCTTCCTCTGCATCTTCTCCAGCAGCTTGCTCTTGGCCCGCACTTCCTCCTGGATGGAGTCGTAGACGTTAAGCAGCACCCAGTCCCCGCTGTCCTCATCCGAGTTCTGCAGGGCAGCCACCAGCTGCTTCCTGCGCTCGTCTGCGTAGCGCTTGCGCCGCTTGTGCTTCTCCTTCAGGTCCTTGTTCTTGGCCTGCTCTCCACCCACAACCTGCTGCTCCAACAGCTGCAGACTGCCGGCGTGGAGGAGAAAGCAAACAAGACAATATCTGCCCATCACCGAGCACGTGCCATCCAGCAGGCTCCAGGCTATGCCTGGGCCCCCCAGATCCTTCCAACAACCCCACTTCACAGGGAGGGAAACCGAGGCTCGGCGACAGGACGCTGCTTGCTCAGGGTCACAACCAGGATTCCTGCCCAACTCCCTGCCTGTGCACTTGACCACAGTGGCAGGTCAGGGCGGGAATCTTCCTGTGGGCTCAGCTAACCCACCCCTGACCTGCGGACTTCCCACGCTGGTGCTCTCTGCAGCTGAGCAGGCTAGTTCTGTGTCTGAGGCCACTGGCATGATGAGAAGAACCCTGGGTTGTGAAAAATGTTCAATACACTCAGCGCACAATATTTAATCAGGCAGGGACATGCACAATACATGGTTAAGACTATTTGTGTCCAAAATGCTCAAAAACGTTTAGAGTTTTGTCCTTTAGAGGTACAAATTTTTGGCTGGGTGCAGTGGCTCACGCCTGTAATCCCAGCACTTTGGGAGGCCTAGGCAGGCGAATCACTTGAGGTCAGGAGTTTGAGACTAGCTTGACCAACATGATTAAACCCCATCTCTACTAAAAATACAAAAATTAGCCGGGCGTGATGGTGCACACCTGTAATCCCAGCTACTTGGGAGGCTGAGGCACGAGAATCGCTTGAACCCAGGAGGCAGAGGTTGCATTGAGCCAAGATCACACCACTGCACTCCAGCCTGAGCAACAGAGCAAGGCTCCGTCTCAAAAAAAAAAAAAGAAAAAAACATCCTGCTGTGGGTCTCCATCAGGATGGAGCCCAAGCACCCAAGGAGGGCACATAGGGTCTTCCCTCTATCTCCCCTGCACCCCACTCCGCGGCTCACTCCAGCTTTCACTCACGGCTGGCACATCTCCAAATGCCCGGGCCGGGTCCCACCTCCACACCTTTGCAGGTGCTGTGCCCTTTCTCTAGGATGCCACCCCTGCAGCAAACCTTATTCAGGTGTCTCCACTTCTGTGAAGGCCCCCAGCCTTCCCTCCACACCACACTGTGAAAACAGCCAGGACACGTGCCAAGTGTTTACTGCGTGCCCGGCGCGGGGCTGCCACGCTGCAGGCAATGCCTCATTTTGACCCTCACCACAAGCTTCTCACACTGGGACTACTGATCTCGCTCATTCTGAAGATGGGCAGTGAAGGCACAGAGAGGTTGCAAGTTGGCCCGAGGTGGCAGAGCTAGTGGAGGAGGCAGGCTGGGAACTGCTAGAGAACAGGACCCTCTTGGCCCTGCCTGTCCTCCGCCCTGGCCTGTGGGCCCTTCGGGCTGAGGCAGCAGCTTGCTCATCCTTGCGTCCTGGGCCCAGCACTCAGGGGTCGCTCAGTTAGTGTTTGAACTGTGGCCTCTGGGACTGGGTCTCCGCCTGTTGAACCCCTGGATGACCATGACATGGAGGTCGGGCTGACATCATCATTAACGGAAGTGAGAACTGAGGCTCAGAAAAGTTAAGTAACCTAACAAAGCCACACGGCAAGTGAGGAAAGCCCAGCTCCCCCGGCGATCCCAGAGAGTGCCTCGGGATGGCTTGTCCTGTGGGTGAGTGGGTCTCACATTCAGGAGGGCACTGGAGGCCAGGGGGCTGGGGGCTTGGCTGGGATGGGAGAAAAGCCTGCGACACTCTGCCCTGGGATTCCTGAAACCTGAAGGCCAGCAGGCCTGACAAGGGATAGTGGTGGCAGCCTGTGTCTGGAGCAGAGCCCTGCCTGCCCAGTCCCCACTGCGCCTGGAGAGAGGATCAGGGCCGCCCTGCCAAGTTAGAAGGGAGAGCTGGGAGGAAGCTATGGCACCCCCGCCTCCATCCTGGAAGGCAGCCCCTTCCCACCTCACCGTGGGGTCCCGCCAGCCCCATGCTCTGCTGCTTACCGGGCCAGCACCTGCTGCTGGTCCACAACGGGCAGCGGGTCATCGGTCAGCACCGCCACCTCCATGCCCACGCTCTCCCTCTTCACACCAGCTGTGGCCGGCAGGGGCTCAGGCTGAGCCACCAGGGCCACCGGGGCCTGAGCCTCCAACCACACGCCAGGCTCTGCTGTCCGCACCACCTCTAAGGCCACTTCCGAGGCCAGATCTACCTCCTGAGTGTGAAGAGAAACCCAGGTGGAGGTGGGAAGGCCGCCCCAACCCCCGCCGACAGCTCCCAGGTGGCTCAATCCCAGAGGGGGCCATTCCGCCTGCTGCAGCCCCGACAGATCACCTCCAGCTCAGGGACACCAGTGACACAAAAACACGCCCTGTTGAGTTCTTACTGCCGCTATTCCCACTGACACCCCCACGCTAGGAGGAAGGCTCCCAGCTTCCTCTCTCACCTCCCACAATCCAGTCTCCACAGGCAGCCAGGGCCATCTTAAAATAGAAACCGATCACATCCCGTTCCCGATGAGCCCCATGTGACTTCCCGTCACGTTCGCAGGAAAGTCCACTTTCCTCCCTGCCGGCTCCCTGCCTCCACGGCCTCCCCCGCCACCATGGCCTCCTTTTCCATTGCTGAGAAAGTCAAGGTCTTTCCAGCCATAGGACCTTGGCACTTGCTATCCCCTCTGCTTGCTGCTTCCCCCCTTCCCTCCTTCACGCCTGGGTCCCACCCCAGAGTCACTTCCTAGCCAGGGCTGCCCCGGCTGCTCCATCTACGCCCTGCTGAGAGCCTGCTGCAGGCCCCGTGCCCAGCCCACACTTGAGTCCAAACTGTCTTCTTCCTCTATAAATGTGGGGAGATTTAAAGCTTCCTTTCCTTTCGCTCCCCTGGGGTGTTCAAATTGGGTTCCCCGATGGTGTCATAGGGGCCACCAGCCCTGACCTGCAGCCCTCGTCCTTTGCACACACTGGGCCTCAATTCCTTTACACAAAGGGCGACAAGGCTAAGGAAGGTTTGAAAGCCACCATCTAGAACAACAGGCCACTTTCACTCCATAAGAAGAAGATGATGGTTCCTCCCACTGCACACTGCCTGGCCACGGGCCACGGGCCACAAGCCCGGGGAAGGCTGGGGTTGTTGTTCTCAGCTCATGGATGAGGAAACTGAAGCTCAGGGAGGGAGAAGACAAGCTGGAGTTTCCCAGGAAGTTGAAGAGAACCCCGTCCCCCACATGGAGGCCCGGGGAGGTACTCACAGGCCTGGGCGGGAAGTCATCAGCCGCCTCGGCTTCGGGCCTGGCATCCCTGGGCTCCAGCAGGTCTGTTGGCGCAGGGACCTGGGAGGAAAGAGGGGATGGGGGAGAAAGAAGGCTGATTTGGGCCAGAACCATCCTTTACTCCCTCACCCCTGGCCTCACTTCAACTCCCCAAGGCCTCCCACCACCCCCCAACCTCCCCTGCCTGTCACTCCCGAGAGAAGGAGCACAAAGGAGGGAAGAGATGAGGGAGAGAACAGGGAAGAGAGGAAACGGGAAGACAGGCGTGTGGTGGGCACCTGCTGTGTGCCAGGAGCGTTGCCTGCATCCACTCCTCTGAAGCATCCTCATTTTACAGATGAGGAAACCCAGCCCAGAAAGGTCACACAACCAAGGAAGTGGTAGACCTGGGATCTCTCTCTCTAAATACACACACACAGACACACACACACACAAAATACACACACACACACACAGAAGAAAGGAAAGCAGAGAACAAAGAGAGGAGAAAATAGGACTTTTTTTTTCTTTGAGATGGAGTCTCGCTCTGTCGCCCAGGCTGGAGCACAGTGGTGCGATCTTGGCTCACTGCAACCTCCGTCTCCCAGGTTCAAGTGATCCTCCTGCCTCAGCCTCCTGAGTAGCTGGGATTACAGGTGCGCGCCACCACACCTGGCTAATTTTTATATTTTAGGTAGAAATGGGGTTTCACTTCACCATGTTGGCCAGGCCGGTCTTGAACTCCTGGCCTCAGGTGATCCACCCACCTCGGTCTCCCAAAGTTCTGGGATTACAGGCGTGAGCCAATGTGCCTGGCCAAGAGGAACATTGTTTTAAAAACAAGAGGGTTGTTGAAAAGGGAGAAGATGTTGGTCAGGGGGCCAGATGGAGGAAGAGCAGTGTCCCAGAAGCCTCGTGGTCACTGAAAGGTGGCTGGATTCCCACAGACCCCCCACCCAGCTCACTACAGAGCTCACAAGCCGGTGAGCGTCGCCCAGGGCTCCGTCAGGCCTGGACACTCACTGTAACCATGGCAACTGGGCAAACACCCTGTACAGCTGTCCCTCCGTCTGCAGAACGGGAGCCCACCTGGCATAACCTTGCATCGCGACCCCAACTTTCTTATTGAATTACAGAGCATGAGACAGAGCTTCTCCTTCCCTAACCCCTGGACACCAGTGCCCCTGAGCCAGCCACCAGTGCCAGAGCCGCAGCAGACACAGTGGAGCCACGGCCTGAGTGTCAGAGGCCGTGTGTGTGAACAGTGTGTGCACAGTGAGCTCCGGGCCCTGGGCAAGCTCTGCCTGCTCAGTGTTCACATGGCACCATGCGTGACATCAGCTACCTGCACGGGGACCTTGGGGACGTCTGCCTGGGGTGCGTCTGTCCTGGCCACGGTGGAGGAGAGTCTGGCCAGCTTGGCTTCCACCTCGGCAAACGGGTCCTGCAGGCCTAGTAACCCCTGCAGGGGCACCTCCTGCGGCTCCTCTTCCGGGAGGTAGTTCTGTTCCCCCAGCAGGTGCCCAGCGGCCTCCTGCCCGAGGCACTCATCCAGGAAGTATCTGCTCCTGGACTCCTCAGTGGGCATGGAGACCTCCACGTTGGAGGGATCCTCAGGCCCAGGGAATGCCTCAGGCACAGAGGTTTCTTCGAGTGAGGATGACTCACTGGAGCCCAGAGAAATCTCAGACTTGGAGGGTTCCACCTTGGGCAGCTCCGCAAACCTGGAGGAAACCTGAGTCTTGGAGACATCGTCACTGGGCAGAGTGTCGGTCGTGGAGAAGACCTCGGGTTTCACCACCGTCTCATACTGAAAAGCAGGCGGGTACTCAGAGCTGCTGGCAAACTCAGCCCTGGACATGACCTCAGCCTTGTAGAGGACTCCCGCCTGCAGGACAGCCTCTGCAAAATGGAGAACTTCCTTCAGGTTTTTAAAGGGTCAGAATGAGAGACCCTTCCCTAGAAGGTGGCTCCAAGCCCAGTGTGTTGTTTTTGTTTTTTTTTTTTTTTTGAGACAGAGTCTCGCTCTGTCACCCGGGCTGGAGTGCAGTGGTGCGATCTCAGCTCACTGAAAGCTCTGCCTCCCAGGTTCATGCCATTCTCCTGCCTCGGCCTCCCGAGTAGCTGGGAGTACAGGCGCCCGCCACCATGCCTGGCTAATTTTTTTTGTATTTTTAGTAGAGACAGGCTTTCACCATGTTAGCCAGGATGGTCTCGATCTCCTGACCTCGTGATCCGCCCCCACTCGGCCTCCCAAAGTGCTGGGATTACAGGCGTGAGTCACCGCACCCGGCCCAAGCCCACTGTTTCTAAAAGACCAGCTTAAGAGTCAGAGCCTCCCAGACCCTCCAGAGGCTGGCTACAGCCTGCCTGCCTTCCCATCTCTGCTTTTATCAGAACCCAAACCCTACCACCTTCCACCTCTTCCAGGAAGCCTTCCCTGACCAACGCTGGGATTCCTCCATTTTCTGACCTCCACAGCCACTGAGTGCTGGGCTCTTAAGTCACACCCAGCCTTGGGACCACTCTTCGCACACTGGCAGGCTTCCTGGGGCCTTGTTGCCTTCCAAGGCTGAGAGCTCAGCAGATTTCATGCCCGGGTGCCCTCGGAGCCCTCACTGGAGTGGCCAGCCCAGGGCTCTTGTCCACTGGATATGCTAGATCCACGGGAGCTAAATGAATGCTGTGGATGAATGTCAGAGCTCCAGAAGCCAGACGAAGATCTGCTGGAGGCCTCATATTCAATCTGGACTGGAGGGAACACTCCAAAGGGCATAAAATGCTAGAACCTGCTCCCTCCTCTTCCCCTGGGTCTCCTCCAAGAGCGCGTCTCCCTTGCAGCAGAGACAGGGCTGCATTCACATGGGCCCCTTAGTGCTCCAGTTCAGGGGGCTCCCGGCGCCTCTCATACCTCCCACCCATTTCTTTATCGTTATGTCCCAGACTCCTGTAAGAGGGTCTTGATTTTTCCCTTTGCTGAAATATGGCACCCACTCCCTAGCTAAATGGCCTGGATCTCTCTCAGCCTTGGTTTCCACACAGTTATGGGAGGATTCAGGGAGTCCTACCTCGCTGGATTGGGGAGACAGAGGCTCAGTGAGGAGGTGCAGGTAAAGCACCCACACAGTACCCGGCACGTGGTAATGTGCCAACAAGCGGTACCGACGGTGCGATCAGTATCATCATCATTCCAGGCCTGGATTCTACACTATTCATGAGTGCTAGGAAGTCTGGACCTCCAGGCAGCATGCGTGTTTGACTGACACTGGTACGGCAGAATATCCCAGGGTGGCAAAAAGAAGACAAAAACTAAAGGCTGAGTGCAGTGGCTCATGCCTGTAAGACCAGCACTTTGGGAGGCCAAGGCAGGTGGATCGCTTGAGCCCAGGAGTTCAAGACCAGCCTGGCCAACATGACGAAATCCCGTCTCTACTGAAAACACAAAAATTAGCCGGGTGTGGTAGTGTGCACCTGTAATCCCAGCTACTCAGGAGACTGAGGCACGAGAATTGCTTAAATCCGGGATGGGGAGGTTGCAGTAAGCCAAGGTCATGCCACTGCACTCCAGCCTGGGCGACAGAGCAAGACTCCATCTCAAAACAAAGAAATTTTTTTTAAAAAAAAGAACACAAAAACCTCCAGATAGGTAAACAGTTGTGGCTAAGGATTAAATCCTTATTATGGAATGTGTTTGCTTTGCTAACAGAGAGGCTCAAAAGTAAGAGGAGACTGGAGAACACAGAAATTCGGGGCAGGGGCTGGCCTCTAAAGAAAGGGTGGTGCTTCACAGCTCACAGTCAGCCTTGAGCTGGGGCCCAGTCCATGGCTAAGCCATCCCAGTGCAGTGCTGTGGGTGAGAACACTGGCTCTGGGGCCAGACTGCTTGGGTTCAAATCCTGCCTCTCCTTTACCAGCTGTGTGACCATGGGCAAGTTACTTACCCTCTCTGTGCCTCAGTTTCCTCATCTATATAGTGAGCATAATGGTGGTACCTACCTTACTGGACCACTGTGAGGATAAAACAGACCTGATCCTCGGGTGTAGAAAATGCTCTGTGATGCAGTTACTGCAGTGAGGCGGAAAGGAGGCCACCTTCCCTGGAGACAGCCTCGGGGGGCAAGGGGTGCCCACCTGTCTCCTTCCGCAGGTTCTCCTCCAGCGTGGACAGCCTGACGTCATATGAGTTGCGCATGGCAGTGATGTCTTCCTCCAGCCTGGCCCGAGACTCCTGCTCGGCCTTATAGTCGGCTTTCAGCCGGGCCAGGCGCTCTTCATACTCCTGGGGGGGTGGGGGGGACCAGAGGGCAGGCAGCATTTTATCATCATTTTGAAACCCAGCTTTCGGTATTCCTTTTTTGTTATTCAAACAATACAGAACATATAAGTAAGCCAAGAGAATCCAATGGTACAACACTGTGATAATTACTTGCTGGTGAAGACCTTTCCAAACTGTTCTCAATGCTTTTTTGTCTTGTTTTGTTTTTGAGACAGGGTCTCACTCTGTCCCCAAGGCTGGAGTGCAATGGCATAATCATGGCTCATTCCAGCCTCGAACTCCCAGGCTCAAGTGATCCTCCTGCCTCAGCCTCCCGAATAGCTGGGACTATGGGCATGCCACCATCAGCAAAAAAAATTTTTTTTTTTTGAGACGGAGTCTCGCTCTGTCGCCCAGGCTGGAGTGCAGTGGCGCCATCTCGGCTCACTGCAAGCTCTGCCTCCCAGATTCACACCATTCTCCTGCCTCAGCCTCCCAAGTAGCTGGGACTACAGGCATCCGCCACCACGCCCGGCTAATTTTTTTGTATTTTTAGTAGAGACAGGGTTTCACTGTGTTAGCCAGGATGGTCTCGATCTCCTGACCTCGTGATCCACCCGCCTCGGCCTCCCAAAGTGCTGGGATTACAGGCGTGAGACACCACGCCCGGCCACCATCAGCTAATTTTTTAAAAAAATTTTGTAGCCCGGGCGTGGTGGCTCATGCCTGTAACCCCAGCACTTTGGGAAGCTGAGGCAGATCACTTGAGGCCAGGAGTTCAAGACCAGCCTGGCCAACGTGGCGAAACCCCGCCTCTACTAAAAATGCAAAAATTAGCCAAGCGTGGTGGCATGCCTTTAATGTGTTACTGGGGAGGCTGAGGCATGAGACCACTTGAACCTGGGAAGTGGAGGTTGCAGTGAGCCGAGATCACACCACTGCACTCCAGCCTGGGTGACAGAGTGATACTCCGTCTCAAAAATTAAAATAAAACAGAAATAAATAAAAAATTTATAGAGTAGGGGTCTCACTGTGTTGCCCAGCTTGGTCTTAAACTCCTGGCCTCAAGTGATCCTCCCACCCCAGCCTCCCAGAGTGTTGGGATTACAGGCATAAGCCACCACACCCAGCCTCTCAGTGCTTCTTTTTTTTTTTTTGAGATGGAGTTTCACTGTTGTTGCCCAGGTTGGAGTGCAATGGCGTGATCTTGGCTCACTGCAACCTCCAACTCCCAGGTTCAAGCAATTCTCCTGCCTCAGCCTCCCAAGTAGCTGGGATTACAGTTCAGTTGTCCACCACCACGTCTGGCTATTTTTTTTTTTTTTTTTTTTAGTAGAGACGAAGTTTCACCATGTTGGCTAGGCTGGTCTCGAACTCCTGACCTCAGGTGATCCACCAGCCTCAGCCTCCCAAAGTGCTGGGATTACAGGCATGAGCCATCACGCCTGGCCTGTTTGTGGGTCTTTTTCTTCTTCTTGGAGCTGATCTTGCTACCAGTGGCCTCTCCAGGCCCATTGCTGATGGTTTCTCCTTGGAAGAGAATCTCCTCTTTTTCTTGGCAATGCTCCTGTTGCCTCTCCCTCGGGGTCACTAACTGTTTCCTCCTTGGATGATTATGTCCTCATCTTTTTTTTTTTTTTAGACAAGGTGTCACTCTGTCACCCAGGCTGCAGTGCAGTGGCGCAGTCTCAGCTCATTGCCAACTCAAGTTCCGGTGAACCCGAACCCCAACCCCGGCTCAAGCAATTCTCCCACCTCAGCCTCCCGAGAAGCTGGGACCACAGGCACCCACCACCACACTCGGCTAATTTTTTGTATTTTTGGTAAAGATGGGGGTCTCGCCATGTTGCCCAGGCTGGTCTCTAACTCCTGACCTCAAGCAATCCACCACCTCAGCCTCCCAGAGCGCTGGGATTACAGGAGTGAGCCACCGCACCCAGCCTCCACCTTGGGAAGACATGCTGCCAGCTGTCTTCCCAGGATCACCACTAGCCTGCTCCTCCTTGGGAAATATTTCTTCTTCTTGGGTTTGGAGAGACGAGTCTCCCATTTTATTCTCCTGAGGAGACCCCTGGGGTTTTGGCTTTTGCTTCTTTTGGGGGTTTTCAACCATTTCACTACTCCAGGATGAGGACTCCTGGGAGACAGCCAAGGGCAGGACACACTTGCCCAGGGAAGGGTGTGAATGGGTGTGTACGGGTGTGAATGGGTGTGTGATGTGGGAATGGGTGGGAATGGGTGTGAACAGGTGTGAATGGGTGTGAACAGGTGTGAATGGGTGTGAATGGTGTGTGAGCTCTCTCAGCAGCACCCTCCTTCCTCACAGCCCTCTACAGCTGCTCTCTTCTGACACCAGGGCAAGGGCCGCCAGTTGCTTCTTTTCCTTCCTTGGGTCTCTTCTGTCTCTCCAGCTTCCTAGTAATCTCAGGAGCTGCTTTTTCTTTCTGAACCATTGCTTCCTTCATGATAGTCTCTACTTATTTGATTACAGTTTATTGTTGGTCTCCTTGGTCTCCCCTACCAGAAGGCACCCTCCAAAGAGCAAGGACTATCCTGTCCTTTTTTTTTTTCAGACAGAGTCTCGCTCTGTTGCCCAGGCTGGAGTGCAGTGGCATGATCTCGGCTCACTGTAACCTCCACCTCCCAGGTTCAAGCGATTCTCCTGCCTCAGCCTCCTGAGTAGCTGGGACTACAGGTGCACACCACCACACCCAGCTAATTTTTTATATTTTTGGTAGAAACAGGGTTTCACCATCTTGGCCAGGCTGGAAGGACCATCCTGTCTTGTAACCTCAGATCCTGCCAGAGGAGGGATTCAAGAAACACCTGCGGAGCCAGTAAATGGCAGAGCAGAACTGCAGGTTAATGGGCATGCAACATATTCAGGCCTCTGACACACATGGCTCAAGAGAAGGGCAAGGCATTTATGAATTAAAGATAGTCTGGGATCCTTTGTCTCCTGGAGCCACTGCTGACAGAGGTGCCTGCCACTGTAGTAAGCCAGAGAGAGGGGACAAGGACAGGGATGGTGTGGGCAAGCACCATGTCATACTCCCACCTCTCCAGATCCCTTTGGCAAATAGAAACTGGCACGGACAGCACTGATTTAGGCTCCTAGGGAGGGAGAGAAGGGGACGGAGAATAATTCAGATGTAACCATGCATTCTTTAGTACATTTTTAGATACACTTGAACCTCAAAGCAATGCCCACAGTGTTACTGAGGCCCAGGGAGGTTCCATGACCAGGCAGCTCCTCAGAGCCCTGCAGCCCTCTCCTCCACTGCCGCCTGCTCTCGCTGCCCTCCTCACCAGCTGGCATCCCAGGGCCCATGACTTGAGTCAGCAAACATCCCTGACTCCCTCACCCAGCCCCTCTATTGTTTTCTCCCAGCACAGCCCTGACCCTGGTTAAACCCAGGCCTCACCTTAGCAATACGTGGATGGAAACACACATATATGCGCACACACACATGCAGGCACACACATGCAGGCACACATGTGCACACATGCATACACATGCACCCACAGACACACATGCACCCTCAGGCACACATGCACATGCACGCACACGCATACACACATGCACACACACACGCACACACACATGCATGTGCACAGCACCACCAATCTCCATTCTTTTTTTAATTTTTAATTTTTTTTTTGAGTCAGAGTCTCACTCTGTCGCCCAGGCTGGAGTGCAGTGGCGCCATCTCGGCTCACTGCAACCTCCACCTCCCAGGTTCAACCGATTCTCCTGCCTCAGTCGCCCAAGTAGCTGGGATCACAGGCACGTGCCATCACTCCCGACTAATTTTTGTATTTGTAGTAGAGACGGGGTTTCGCCATGTTGGCCAGGCTTGGTCTTGAACTCCTGACCTCCAGTGATCCGCCCGCCTCGGCCTCCCAAAGTGCTGGGATTACAGGCATGAGCCACTGCGCCCAACCCCATTCTCACTTCTAAACATGGGACCTGAATCTCAGGCAGGCGGGTTTCGACATGGCTGAGCCCACAGCCCCAGTCCTACCCTTTCGCTCTGTCTTCCCAACCCTCCTCTCCCCCTACATCCCCTGCCTGGTAAGTCACAGAGAACAGGGAGGTACAGGACTCCCTCACCTTCCCACCCACCTGCAGATCTACCCGGAAGCTCCATCTCCTCTGAACCCACGCCACCCAGCTCCAGGACCTTGTGCTTGCAATCCGCCCCCTCCTTCCTATAACCTCGACTTCTCCCTCTGTGCTGGATAATTCCCGAGAGTCTACAACACATGCTCTCTTACTTCCAACATTTAAAGCATGAAAAACCCTTCCTTGGCCCCACATCCCCCTCCGGCTAGAGTGTCCAGCACCCAGCACGCGCTCACAATATGCCTGTTAAGGACTGAATGGCGGAGCTGACCCCCAGCTCTTGCTTGGTACATGATACACAGCCCGCCAAGGAGATGATGGCCCTTCATTTCATCCTCTTTCATCCCTAAGAAGCAGCAGGAAAGCCGCTATGATGCCTGTTCTGCAGATGAGACAGAGGCTCAGAGAGCTCAAACAACCTGCCCAAGGTCACAGAGCCCATAAGGATGGACTTGCAGAAAGCTGGACGGACCCTAGGAATCTTCTGGTCCAAACCCCTGTTTCAGACTGGGGACCGGAACCCGGCTCCTGGCCCGTGCCCTCTTCCCTACACAGAGGGGGCTCCTCCCTTTCCCTGAATGGTTCTGGAATACAAAGGGAAACACGGTCCCAGGAGCATAGCAGGTGCTCAATAAATATGAGAGTTGAGAAAAAGAACAAATGGGAGGCAGGAGGGACGCAGGGATAGCGGGGTGGGGGAGGGGCACAGACATCTTCAACGCTTCCTCCAAGCATGGCTCACAGAAGAAACCTCAGGGTTTCTTGGAATCCTGGTGGCGGTGGCGTCAGCCAGCACCACTCTGACGCAGTGTCCACTAGGCCGCCCCACGAGAAGGAGGCAGGCGACCCCACCCCCAGGGCAGAAGGCACCCCCATCCGTGGCACTCCAGGGACCCGCCAGGAACGGCGTCGCTTCTCCCTGGTGACCACCAGGGGGAGGCAGTGCCCTACTTACTGGACAGCGGGGGCCGCCGGCCCCATCGGGCTTCCCGGGAAGGAAGCCTCCGTCCCCGTCCTGCACAGCCCGCCCCACCCCTCCATCTTTGACCAGAACCCCCCGGGCTGTGACTCCGTGTGTGACTCCCAGCCTCCGAGCCCCGCTGTGTGACTCCATGCCCACTCCGAACAACAGCAGGCTGACTTCTCTGGTTTCTGCGGGCTTGTCTGAGCTCAGCCATCCCCCAGGGCCCCTCCTTGCTAAAGCCTCCCCGGGAACCTCCCCAGAGATACAGGAAGGGACCTGACACCCGGGCTGGAAACGGCAGTGGAGGGGGAAAGGCAGTGCCCGCTGCCGAGCTCCAGAGCCTGCAGGGGCGGACGGCGTTCACTGGGGGCACCATCGAGCCTCTCCCCAAACAGCACAGGCCCCGCCCGTCACGTGCAGCACCCGAGGCTCTTGGATGGATTTCTCCCACGCCTCCGGCCCACAGGACAGAGATCCCCACAGTCCTTCTCCTGTCTGCCCCAGAGGCTGGGCCCCAGGTACCCACAGCCCAACAGGGGCTTCTGGGGCCTGAGGACGGACCCCAGTGGGAGGTGGGAGGTGAGTGGCAGGGGTCCAGCAGCGGATACATCCAGGCCTAGCTCCGGGATAGCTCGTCCTGGCTGGCATCAGGTTTCACATCAGGAAAAGCCAGGGTTCTAAAGGGACTATCAGGCCCGGCACAGTGGCTCATGCCTGTAATCCCAACACTTTGGGAGGTTGAGGTGGGAGGATCGCTTGAGCCCAGGAGTTCAAGACCAGCCTAGGCAACATAGAGACCCTATCTCTACAAAAAAATTTAAAAATTAGCCAGGCGTTATGACATGCACCTGTGGTCCCAGCTACTTGGGAAGCTGAGGTGGGAGGAGCACCTGAGCCAGGGAGTTTGAAGGTGCAGTGAGTTGAGATTGCACCACTGCACTCCAGCCTGGGTGACAACAAGACGCTGTCTCAAAAATAAATAAGTAAATAAATAAATGAATAAAGGGACTGCCACATGTCAAACTCCACGGCATGCTCAGGTCTCAGGATGCAGCATTTAGGTGGGAATCTCTGGAAACCAACAGAGCGTGGAGTCAGGGATGGAGCCAAAGGCAGGAGAAGGGGGGGCCCCGCCATGCCTGGCTGTGGAAGTCCCGCTCTGGGGATCAGCTCCGCCTCTGGAAATCAGGCATCGTCTGACCCGCTGCTTCCCAGGGATGTTGGGAGGCACTCAGATGAGAGGACCCAGGTGCCCCAGGTGACAGCTTTTTCCAGGAGGCCAACACCACACTCACCCGCTGGTCAAACGGGCTGCCTGGCTCTCAGACTTGTCGTCGGCTGCTGGGGGACAGACTCCTCCCCACCCTGACTGCCTCGCCTCTGCACAGGCCATTTCCACAGCCAGGGATGCCTTTTCTGCTTCCATCAATGCACAGCCACCCCTTCCTTCAAAACGGAGGGGAGACCACGCCCCTGGAGACACCTCCACACCCCTCTATTCTCACCACGCAGGCCCTAAGGCGGCATTGAATGCAGTCTGGAGTCAAGAACTCAAGTTCAAATCCTGGCTCAGACTCTTTGCTGTGTGACCTTGGGCAAGTCCTGGCATCTCTTTGAGCTTCAACTTTCTCAGGACCAAACCCACGGTGAAGGTACGGTGATATCGCGTTGGACCCCAGCGGCAGCCCTGCCCTTCCCGCTGGGCCCCACCTGCCTGTCCCTTCTCCATGTTCCCACCCGCTTGGGTCTCACCTCCCGGATCAGCTGCTTCTCGGCCTCCATGTCATGCTGGATCACAGGTTGGGGCAACAGCTTCTCCTCCACCTGCACGGGGTCTGGGGGCACCTGCCTGGACAGCAGGGCTGGGGGAGAAACAGAAATTAGCAGCCAGGATGAGGGGCACATTGTGTGCAGGAACTAAGCAGAAATCTATAAAAAGACGACCTCATGGTCATTCAAGAAGACTTTAAAGTATTCAGCTTATTTCAAACACATCTCCATGTAAAAGGCTGTTAGTCATCCAACAAATATTTATGGAGCACCTCGATGTTCTAGACTCTGAGGATGCGGCATTGAACAAAGACAAAAACTCCACACCCACGCTGAGTTTTCCACTGGGAAAAAGAGGAGAAAAGCAGATGGACAAGGTGAAATGCCTCATGGTGGTGTTCGAGGCCCTCTCCACTCCAGCCCTGCCTAAGCACCTCCCATCAAAATAAATAAGCAAAATGGGTAACACGTTACAAGGCGATGTGTACTGAGAAGAAAAAGCAAGTAGGGAGGGTGCTTGGGAGTCAGAAGCAGTTAGAAGGGTTGCAATTTTTTTACTTATGTATTTATCGAGACAGGGTCTTGCTCTGCCACCCAAGCCGGAGTGCAGTGGTGGGATTATAACTCACTGAGGCCTCAAATTCCTGGGCTCAAATGATCCTCCCACCTGAGCCTCCTGAGTAGCTGGGACTACAGACACACACCACCACACCCAGCTAATCTTTTATTTTTTGTAGAGATGGGGTCTCGCCATGTTGTCCAGGCTGGTCTCAAACTCCTGGGATCAAGCAATCTTCTCATCTCGGCCTGCGAAAGTGCTGGGATTACAGGTGTGAGCTGCCTTGCCCGGCCCAAGTTGCCATTTAAATAGTGTGTTAGGCTGGGCACAGTGTCTCATGTCTGTAACCCCAGCACTTTGGGAGGCCTAGGCGGGTGGATCACTTGAGGTCAGGAGTTCAAGAAAAGCCCAGCCAACAGCCAACATAGTAAAACCCCGTCTCTACCAAAAAAATACAAAGATTAGCCAGGCATGGTGGCGGGAGCCTGTAATCCCAGCTACTCAGGAGGCTGAGGCAGGAGGATTGCTTGAACCAGATGGGCGGAGGTTGCAGTGAGCTGAGATGGCGCCACTGCACTCCAGCCTGGGCGAAAGAGCAAGACTCCGTCTCAAAAACAAATAAATAAATAGCTTATTTATTGAAGGCCTTTTAGTCAAGGCATGAAGGAAGCAGCGAGGAGAGGGCGGGCATAGGAGGAGCTTGCTAGACAGGAGGCGCTTGCTAGACAGGGGGAGCTTGCTAGACAGGGGGAGCGGTGAGTGCGAGGGCCCTGAGGCGGTTGTGAGACTGCACTGTTCCTGGCCCAGCCAGGAGGCCAGTGTGGCTGGAGGGGAGGGAGTGATGGGCAGGACAGGAGGAGAAGTCCAAGAGGGATAATGCCAGATTGTGACAGCTGTGGAGGGCCGGGTGAGGGCTCTGGCTGTGACTCTGGGTTGAACGAGGCAGGTGTGCACAGGGCAGTCACAGGCCTTGCATTTGAACAGGCTCTCCCTGGCTGCTGCGTGGAGAGTGCACTGAGGGGAACCAGGGTTAGGCACTAGGAGACCCGTTGGGGGGGCGTGCAGAAACTCAGTCTGGAGGGCAGCAGTGAACAGGCTGTAGCCAGTTTTTGTTTTGTTTTGTTTTGTTTTTTGAGACGGGGTCTTTGCTCTGTCGCCTAGGCTAGATGCAATCGTGTGATCTCGGCTCACTGCAACCTCCCTCTCCCAGGTTCAAGTGATTCTCCTGCCTCAGCCTCCCGAGTAGCTGCGACTACAGGTGTGCACCACTACGCCTGGCTAATATTTTCTATTTTAGTAGAGATGGGGTTTCACTATGTTGGCCAGGCTGGTCTCCAACTCCTGACCTCAAGTGATCTGCCCACCTCGGCCTCCCAAAGTACTAGGATTACAGGCGTGAACCACTGCGCCCGGCCAGGCTGTAGCCAGTTTTGAAGGTGGAGATGGCAGGATCTGCTGACCAACTGGATGTAGATTTGAGAGAACGTGAGAAGCCAGGGGCGACCCCAAGGTGCCTGGTTTGAACACCTGAGTTGCCGCTGTCAGCTGTTGGGGGGAGCTGCACGCCTAGCAGATTTGGGGGCCCATTGAGTTGACAGTGGGATATGTTGGGTTTGAAATACTTATTACACAGCTACAGATTCAAGTCCGGAATTCAGAGGACATGGTATAGTATGTTTTACTTCTTTTCTACATTGCATGATGTTCTATTATCTTGAGGGACTTGCTGGGCAGGGTTAGACTGCCCTTCAGGGCGAGCTAATTCCTAGAAACCGTAAACCACGAGTCAGTGAGTCCATCTTTGGTATATAAACCAGCCGAGCCCGAGTCCCCACCCCAAGCCACCTGCTGTATGTAACTCTCACACCAAGCCAAGATTCCCCCTGCCCTGAACAGACCCAGGGCCAGGCAGAGACAACCAGGAACAGCCCCTCAACCCCAAAGCCCACCAGAATTATTCAAATCAGCTGGTCCCAACCTGTCTCCCAGGCCTTGCTGTGTGTTTCCCACAGGAAGCCCAGTAAAGGCTGTGGCCCGGGCCCCCACTCCCTTCTCCCTCCAGACCGATGCTGGTGCTTCCCCATGTGTATGTGCCTGACCCTGGGTTTCCAGGAGCACTGTGAGTCACGATGGGCTTTCCTTTCAGTGGCGCGGATCTCTGTGCTGTCACCCAGTCACCTTTATAAATTAAGACACGAGGCCAGGCGAGGTGGCTCATGCCTGTAATCTCAGCACTTTGGGAGGCTGAGGTGGGCGAATCACGAGGTCCTGATTGAGACCATCCTGGCTAACACGGTAAAACCCCATCTCTACTAAAAATACAAAAAATTAGCTGGGCATGGTGGTGCGTGCCTGTAGTCCCAGCTACTTGGGAGGCTGAGGCAGGAGAATCGCTTGAACCCGGGAGGTGGAGGTTGCAGTGAGCCGAGATCGCGCCACTGCACTCCAGCCTGGGCGACAGAGCAAGACTCCGTCTCAAAAAAAAAAGACACAAACACAAATTGCATGGCCAGGCTGCGGGGTGCACTTGGGAAGTCAGGAATGCAGAGGTGGTGATAACACCAGGGACCCAGGCGAAGCCACCTGAGCAGCGAGTGCAGAGAGAGGACAGCAGAGGACCAGCCTGGGACAGCCCAGGGTTAAGAGGCCAGGGAGCAGGGAGGACTCGCCCCTGGGAACTGAGGAGAGGCGGGTGGGGAGGCAGGAAGGGAGCCAGGGCAGAGGGCATGTACGAAGCAAAGGTCTCATGAAGGGAGGGGATCTGCTGAGCCAACTGGTGCTGAGACGGCAAGGTGAGGCCTGCCCCAGGACAGTCACCGGGCTCCACGACAGGAGGCCATCGGTGACAAGGACAACGTCAATGGGCCAGGACAGGGCCTGCCTGGGTAGGGGCAAGAGAGAGCAGAGGGAGAGAGACTGGGACCGGTAAAAGTAGACAGATGTTTCAAGTTTTGTTGAAAGGGAAAAAGAGGGATATGCTAGAGGGAGAACCAGGGCTAAGGGGGAAATGTCTAAAGTGAGTCCTGGGAGGGGCAAACACAGGGAGCTTTGGGTCAGGCACGCCTGGTCTCAAGGCCCAGCTCCAAAGTGAAGGCAGCATGCATTGTCTCTGAAGCCCACACATGCATGACCTCAGGCAATTTTCCCAGTTGCCTCACAGCACACACAAGGCGGGGGTCGCTATGATGTCCCCTTTACAGATGAAGAGACTGAGGTTCTCAGTGGCTGAGTTGCTTGTCCGAGGAGCTGGCAGGGAGCTGGTGATAACTGCTCAGTGCTCAGCTATCCACCCAGCACCACCTCAGTCATGCTGCTGGCTGGGCTCCTTGCTCCTCATCCAGGGAGAAGGGATGCTAACAGCCTCTATCCTGGGGGCTGCCTCCGTCACCACTGGAAGGACTGCACAGGTGTTAGCTGCTGGGTGCGGGGGCCGCGGGCCGAGCCTCCCCCACTCCCTCCTGGTACCCTCCCCATTCCTGTCTTCCCCCTTACCAATCTTGGGGGTGAGTAGGGTTGGGGTGAGGAGTAGGGAAAGAGGAGGAAGGCAGATGGCTGAGGTGGAATGCCTTGCAATGGTGTTCAAGGCCCTCTCTCTCCACCCCAGTCCTGCCTGACCACCTCCCATCACCCCTATGCCCAAGGCAGCCAACAGAGGGCTTTGTAGTTCCCCAAATGCACCTTAGAGTTTTATGCATCTCTGCACACACTGGACACTCTCATCCTAACAGGGAAATTTCTCCTCTTCCAAGACTGCTCAATTACTGCCTCCTCCGGGAAGCCTTCCCTCACTGACCTTATCCCACCCACAGATAGACCTGGCTGACCATGCACTCCTCTCTGCCCTGTACAGCTGTCTGCCCTAGAGTGTGTCTCGTTGCATGTGATGGTCCATTGGAGTGTCCTTCTTCCTCAGGAGATTAGGTACCCCACGAGGCACAGCCTGCATCTGATTCATCTCTGTGTATCCAGTACCCAGCACGGGTCCACACAGAGGAGCAGCTCAGGGAATCTTCAGTGGATAGATGGGTAGGTGAGTGGAAAAATAGATAAAAGAATGGATGATAGGATGGAGTGAATGGGTGGGTATATGGATGGTAGGGTGGATGGGGTGGGTGATTAGAATGGGTGAATGGACGGGTAGATAAAATGAATGGAAGATGGGTAGGTGGGTAGATAGAAGGAAGGATGGAGATGGATGGATGAATGGATGAATGGATGGATGGATGGATGGGAGATGGAAGGATGGAAGGAAAAAAGGAAGAAAGGATCTCTGGATGAATAGATGAGTGGATGAAAGGAAGATCGATGAATAGATGGATGCATGGACAAATGGATGGAAGAAAGGATCAGTGGATGAATGGATGCATGGATGGATGACAGATGAATGGATGGAAGAAAGGAAGGAAGGGTCAGTATGGATGGGTGGGTGGGTGGCTGTGTAGATGG
Organism: Pan paniscus; assembly: GCF_029289425.2. NCBI lineage: Eukaryota > Metazoa > Chordata > Mammalia > Primates > Hominidae > Pan > Pan paniscus. Next base: position 206,421,971 of record NC_073249.2, on the reverse strand, counting down.
ATGGATGGAAGGAAGAAATGGATTGATGGAATGGAGGGAGAGATGGGTAGATGGGAGGATGGATAGATAGATGGATGGATGGATGGATGGATGGATGGATGGATGGATAGATGTATAGGTGGGTGAGTGGGTGGATGGATGGATGAGTGTGCAGACGGATAAGTAATGGGGTGGGTGGGAAGGTGGGTAGGTGGAAGAAAAGGTGGATGGATGAATGGGTAAATGGGAGGATGGACAGATGGGTGGATGAGCGGGTAGGTGAATGGGTGTGTGTAGAATGAATAGATGGAGAGGAAGGTGGGTGCGAGGGGGATGAATGGACAGACAGACCCAAGTATTTTGTGTTCCCTTCCCCAAGAGCTTCTGAGATAAGAAAATCTTAAGAGTCCTTCACAGCTACTCAGAAGGCTGAGGCAGGAGAATGGCGTGAACCCGGGAGGCAGAGGTTGCAATGAGCCGAGATCATGCCACTGCCCTCCAGCCTGGGCGACAGAGCGAGACTCCGTCTCAAAAAAAAAAAAAGAGTCCTTCAGTTCCAAAGCCCCTTCAGGCCAATGCTCCAGGTGTGGATTTCCACCTGCCAGGTGACAGGCAAATGCCGGGGCGGAAAAGCTGCAGTAACAAGGTGCCTGCGAGGAGCAGGTGTGGCCGTGGGGAGTGAGTTGCCAGCTGCTGAGCAGCGAACACGCATTGCGACAATGCCACAGACAGCAGCAGACGGGGGTGTGGTGGGGGTGGGGGGGATAATGGATGAGCAGATGAGAGGCGGGGAGTGGGCAACAGCCTGCGTCAGATGGGACAGACCAGACAGACTGCCCTCCTCCCAGGACACTGACAAGCAGATACCATCTGGGCCGTCTCCAACCAGGGCCCTGCGCTCACATGGGGCTGAGGGGTGGGAGGATGCTGCTCCCACCGTCTTTTAGGTGGGAAGTTGGAGGTGAGAAGACAGAGGGGAGGAAGCTTTCTCCTGGGGACCTGGCCCTCCCGCCACTACCCCAACGTGGTCCCACCTGACAGGCTGCCGGGGCTCATCTGCTGTGTCAGGATGGCCTTGAGCTTCTTGATCTCCTCCTGGTACTCGCGAAGCAGCGCATCCTTGGGGTCCTCGTTGATGCGCGGCTTGTTCCTGATGTTCTTGGCCCGGTTGGCGTAGCGCAGCGTGCTGAGTGTCTCATCGTAGTTGTTGTCCGCAGGCGACAGGCAGGCCACCATGAGCGTCTTGGTGTTGCCGCCCAGTGAGTCCTGCAGCAGCCGCGTCAGCTTCGAGTCACGGTAGGGGATGTGCTTACAGCGCCCGTCCACCAGCGCCGAGATGACATTGCCCAGTGCCGAGAGCGACAGGTTGATCTTGGTGGCCTCCTTGAGCCGCTCGCCCGAGGCCCCGGTCTTGGACTGCCGCTCGCTGCCCGCCAGGTCCACCAGGTTCAGCTTGCCCGCCCGGAGGTGGTCCTTGCCCCGCTCATCTGCACACAGACCAGGCAAAGTGGCGAGGGCCTCGGGTGAGCCCTATGTATCGAGGGCAATCAGTGCCAGGCACTGGGTGCTCAATGCCCACCCACCGAGGGTTCCCCTCAGCTGCACAGGAGCCCCAGGAAGCAGATGCTATTATTGGGTTCATCTTACAGATGGGTAGACTGAGGTTCAGAGAGGGCATGGAACTTGTCCAAGGTCACACAGCTGCTAAGAGCTATAGCCACCATCAGAACCCAGGGCAGGCTGTCTCCAGGAGCAGGGCCTGGAGTTGCAGACCATTCTGAGTGCAATAGGGCCTCTGGCTGCCACAGCAGCTCCCGAAGGCTTCCTGCAAGGTCAAGGTAGAGAAGGGCAGGGGTGTGGGCTGGATCACCAGGGAGTGATGTCATTCAAAACAGAAAACATCTGCTTTGGAGACTCCCAGACCCGGTTCTCAACCCAGTCGTGTCTTCTCCTTGCAGTGTGGCATTAGCAGAGCCACCTACCTCCCAGATTCTCAATTCCCCACATCAACAAAATGAGAATACCCATGGTTCCCCATTAGGGTTTGTGAGACAAAGCGGCAGATGTTAGAAGCCACTTTTGCTCTTTTCCGCTTGCCAGCATAATCAGCTCACAAAGCCGCTGCCTCTGTGCCGACGCGCAGAACTGTGCAGAGCTCCACAGACACGCTTTGAAGACAAAACAGGATGGAGTCTACGGTCCCCCATGTCTGTCGCTGAGTCACCACATCACTTAAAGACAGAGCCTAGGCCATGCCTTTTCCCACACATGAGATAATGTCTGCCGGGGTTCGTGCGGAAGCCTCTGGAATCTATCACCAGATGTGCTCTTGCACCCAAACCTTGATGTGATTCTGAGCAAGTCAGATGTGATTCTGCAGGTGCTGAGTCTTCACCACCTGTATATAAACTGTGAACTGAAATACTGACAGAGCCGCTCTGGGCTGTAGGCCTCAGTCTATAATCCTCAGTAGGATGTCTCTTTTTTTTTTTTTTTTGCCTTTGGGACAGGGTCTCACTCTGTCGCCCAGGCTGGAGTGCAGTGGTGCAATCCTAGCTCAATACAGCCTCGAACTCCCAGGCTCAAGCAATCCTCCTGCTTCAGTCTCCCGAGTAGCTGGGACTGAAGGCGTACATCACCACGCCTGGCTAATTTCTTTCTTTTTAGAGATACGGTGTCCCTATGTTGCCCAGGCTGGTCTCGAACTGCTGGCCTCAAGTGATCATCCTGCCTTGGCCTCCCAACGTGCTGGGATTACAGGCATGAGCCACTGTGCCCAGACTTGTTGATTTTTCTTTAGTTGACAGGTTGGTGGTCTGGAGAAGTAAGGTAAACAGACAGCGCATTCGTAGCCGGCTGGTTCTTTAGGCTATTAAAAAACAACAGGCTGGGTGCGGTGGCTCATGCCTGTAATCCCAGCACTTTGGGAGGCCAAGGCAGGCGGATCACCTGAGGTCAGGAGTTCAAGACCAGCCTGGCCAACATGGTGAAACCTTGTATCTACTAAAAATACAAAAATTAGCCAGGCGTGGTGGCACATGCCTGTAATCCCAGCTACTCGGGAGGCTGAGGCACAAGAATTGCTTGAACCTGGGAGACAAAGGTTGCAGTGAGCCGAGATTGCAACACTGCACTTCAGCCTGGGCGACAGAGCAAGATTCTGTCTCAACAACAACAACAACAACAGGCCAGGGGCAGTAGCTCACACCTGTAATCCCAGCACTTTGGGAGATGGGAGGATTGCTTGACCCCAGGAGTTCGAGACCAGCCTGGAAAACATGGCAAAACCCCGTCTCTACAAAAAAAATATAAAAATTAGCAGGGTGTGGTGGTGCATGCCTGTGGTCTCAGCTACTTCAGAGGCTGAGGTGGGATGATCACCTGAGCCTAGGAGGTTAAGGTTGCAGTGAGCTGTGATCATGCCACCGCATTCTAGCCTGGGCAGCAAAATAAAATCCTGTCTCAAAAAAAAAAAAAAAGAAAGAAAGAAAAGAAAGACAAACAAAACCACCACCAAAAACAGCTGGGTGTGTAGTGTCGTGTGCCTGTTGTCCCAGCTACTCAGGAGGCTGAGGTGGGAGGGATGCTTGAGCCCAGAAGTTCAAGGCTACAATGAGCTATGATTGCACCACTGCACTCCAGCCTAGGTGGCAGAGTGAGACTCTGCCTCTCAAAAAAGGACAGGAAGGAACTTGGTGCTGCCTCTTTGGGAAGCTCTTTGCAGAACGGACCAGGAGCCTTAACCACGTTTGTTATCTTTGCTCCAGGACTCCATTGCAGGGAACCGAGTCTGAGGAAATGACTCTCAGATGAGAAAAAGCTTTGTGCACACAGATGTCCATCGTGGCATGACTTGCAGCACTGGGAAACTGGAAACCAATTGTCAAGGACCGGTTGGAAAATGGCATGAGCCAGGCCACCACACATGGTCATGAAGACACGGTGACAGTAAAGTGCAGAAATGCTTAGTGACAGCAAGGGAGATGGAACCAGGGGAAACCTACATGGCGTAAGATTTCAGTTATGTTTAAAACATTCATAGGAAAAAAAGGATCAAAAGAAAATATGGGCTGGGCGCAGTGGCTCATGTCTGTAATCCCAGCAGTTTGGGAGGCTGAGGTGGATTGCTTGAATCCAGGAGTTCAAGACCAGCCTGGGCAACATGGCGAGATCCTGTCGCTACAAAACATAAAAATTAGCTGGGTGTGGTGGTGCATGCCTGTAGTTCCAAGCTACTTGGGAGGCTGAGGTGGGAGGATTGGTTGAGCCTGGGACACCAAGGTTGCAGTGATCTGAGATTGCACCACTGCACTCCAGCCTGGGCAACAGAGCTGTCTCAAAAAAAAAACAAACCAATGTGTGTGTGTGTGTGTGTGTGTGTGTGTGTGTGTGTATAAAAAATATATATGTATATATATAATATATACATTTATATATAAATAAACATATAAAGAATTATAAATATAAATAATTATTAGATATTAATATAATGCTTAAATGTTAGTGGTGTTTAGGTGTCAGAACTATGAGTAACTGTTCCCTACCATTCCCTACTTTACCATCATCACTGAGCTCACATTATTTTATAAGGTGAATGTGCAACCAGCCTGCCTCATCCTTCAAACCCTCCTGCAAAGACCAAGAGGTGCCCCCTAAACCCGCTCCCTCCTCCTCCCTCCTGATCTGTCCTCAGTTGCCCTGGTCTCTGCCCCTCCCTGAGCTGCAGTATTGAGGCTGTGACCACTCTGGTCTCAACCCTCCCTATATCAGCATCCCCGGGACACTCAGACTCATGGCCTCATACCTAAGCAGGCACTGGGGCTTGGCCCAAGGCCAGGTCCCCACACCGGCTGGGCAATGTGCCCAGGAGCTTCCATCTACTCAGGCCTTGACCCTGGGTAGTGCAGTGGTGCGATCTCAGATCACTGCACCCTCGGTCTCCCGGGCTCAACCAATCCTCTCACCTCAGCCTCCCAAGTAGCTGGGACTACAGGCATGTACCATCACACCCAGCTAATTCCTGACCCTGATCCCTGGGTCAGGGATCTCTCCAGAATTATGTCCCCAGTTGGGCTGAGGCCACCTCCTGCTCCACCGCTCTTTGGAGTTCTAGTCATGATGGACCACAGCTTGGAGGCAGCTGCAGCATTCATGGGAAAACCCAGACATCAGGGAGACCCGGGTTCAAATCCCAGCTCCACCAATTAGCGGCGGTGAGACCTTGAACAAGCAAATCACTTTACCTCTCAGAGCCTCTGTTTCCTCGTCTATAAAATGAGGATTCTAGTGCCTGTCTCTAAGACTGTCGTGGGATTTAAATGGAATGAAGGGTATAAAGGGTTTGGCACTGCAGATGGCCAATGGGGCCCCCAAATAAACATGGATTTCTTTCCTTCCTCTTCGCTTTTTCGGCAGCATTTCCAGAAAAAAATAATAATGAGATGACTGAGGAGTACAGAACATTACAGAGGGAGAAGAGAATCCACAAGGTTGGAGTGACACACACTCCAGAGGAAGACCCCGGGATACAAGCCAGGCTCTGACACTAGTTCCTAGTTGTGTGGCCTCAATTTCTTCCTCTGTAAAATGGGGATGATAAATCGTATCCACCTCATGGGAGTGCTGTAGGAGTAAGTGAGATAATGCACACACATTGCCTGGCACACTGGCCGGGCGCAGTGGCTCAAGCCTGTAATCCTAACACTTTAGGAGGCCAAGGCGGGAGTATTGCTTGAGCTCAGGAGTTCAAGACCAACCTGGGCAACACAGCAAGACCCCATCTCTACAAAAAATTAGCCAGGCATGGTGGTGTGCATGTAGTCCCAGCTGCTCAGGAGGCTGAGGTGGGAGGCTCGCCCGAGCCTGGGAGGCAGAGGTTGCAGTGAGCCGAGATCACCACTGCACTCCAGCCTGGGTGACAGAGTGAGACCTTGTCTCAAAAAACAAATAAATAAATAAAAATTGTCTGGCACACAGTGAGCGCTCAATGTTGGCTCCCAGTGTTACTGTGTTTGCTGCTGTTTATCCTGGGAACACGGGTCCCAGCATCCCAAGGGTCCTCTTGGGTTTCCTCCAGGCTGTTAGAGCATCTCTTCCCACTTTCCAGGGGCTCCTGCGGCCTCGAGAGGTGGCGTGCCTTGGCTAGTGGGAGTGGCTGGGTCATCTGTCCCCCTGCCCCCAACAACGGCCTCGCATACCCACGGCAGACATCTCGATGCTGATGGTGAAGATGGAGTGCGAGCGTGAGGAATCCTTGTTCATCAGCGTGTAGCCGACCGAGCGGTTCTTCCAGCCGGTCTCCATGATGTGCTCACACTGGGCCACGCTGTGCACCGTGTGCATGGACAGCCCCTTCACGTACACGCCCTTCTCTGGGTGCTCCTTCAGCTGAGGGAGGAGGAACGGTCAGGGGCGGAACCTCCAGCCGCCAAGGGTTAGGACCAGGGATGGTCAAGGAACCAGAGAGAAGGGCCCCATCCAGACCGCCCTCGCCCTCCTGTAATGCAGGCTGGCACCTCACATGCCTGTCACAGGGAGGCGTGCGTTCCAGGCCCAGCCAGCCTCAGACCTACCCCTGCCTCCTATTTGCTATGGGACCTTCAGCCAATGACAACCTAAGACTCAGTTTCCACATCTGTAAAATGGGCATGAGACAGCTATCTCATAGGATATGGGGAGGAATCCATAAAATAAGGCACACACAATGCTTAGCATGGTGCCAACACCTAAGTGCCCCATAGATGCCAGCCACTGTCTGTGCTGTTGTTGTTAGTGCTATGATTACAAAGGTGGGTTTCCTTTAGGGAGCTTCAGATCCCAGGGGCTGAGCCTGTCGTCACCCATGAGCCCTGAGTGCTGTCTCCCTTCGCCCGTTGCTAAGGCTCCAGATCCCCTCTGCCGTGGCTCTAGAACAACAGGAATATCCCCAAACCCTCAGATCACAGGTGAGCCCACTTGCTCCCCAGAACCCCGCAGGCTCACAGCCCAGAGGCCCCCAGCCCTCAGGGCGATGGCAGCAGTAAATTAATTTATCTGATGGCTCCCTGCTGGCTTTCCAGGCAGCAAAGTCATTTTGCTGCGGACACGGAGCTGTGAAACACGGTATTTTTCAAGTGTGAGAGGAAATAAAACCACTCTGGCACCAGAGCAGAATGAATGAGGACAAAAGGCATTTGTCTGCCAAGTGGCCCTGCGGGTCAGAACCACAGGAGGCTCAGCTGCTTTGCTCCCAGCAGCTCTAGGGGGGTCCCAGGTGGGCTCAGGCCCCTGCTGTGGGAGAGGCGTGGGTGGGGGTCGGGGCGAGGCACAGCTGGTCCTAACTGCTGAAGCGTGGAGAAACAGCCAAGCTCCACCAAGGGACTGGGCTTCATGGAATAGAGGAGTAACTGACACCCAGAAAGGAGAAGGTGAAGGTCACAGCTGTTAGTGGGGTCACAGCTGTTTGTTAGTGGGGTCACAGCCGATGGAAGGCTCCAGGGTTCAGGGCACAGAGAGAGGCCAGAGCATCCTGCAGCAGCTGAAGCTTGAGATGACAGAGGGCAGGTCTCGGCCCAGGCGGCAGCTGTGAGGAGGGAGCCCAGAGGACGGAGCCACGTGTGGCCTGAGGGCACCTTGTTCTGTGACTTGCTGGTTGGGGAGGTTAATATGCCTCTCTAAGCCTCAATTTTCTCTTCCATAAAATGGGGATGATAACTCCTATTTCTACAAGATTATTATGAGGATTAGGAAGAGAACAGATCTAAAAAACGGTTCTGCGGGTACTCAGCGGGGGCTCAGTTACAAAGAGGATGAGGTCGCCATCTCGGGCCTGAGCAACCCCAGGAGACAACACCTCACCCGAGGGGTCTCCCGCCACGATATTTTCCAGCCTAGGAAGGCTCCCTGCTCCCACACTTGTGATGGCCTCAGGTCCGCCCCCACCGCGCTCCCAACCCCACTCCACCCCCGACGCCTGGGGAGGCGCTGAGTGACAGCCCCCAGCCGCGCACCAGGTTCCTTGGTAACTGCTCATCTCTGCTGCGGAGAGGCCAGAGCCGGGTCACCATGGCAACCAGCTGGGATGCGGCAAGGATGAGAGAGGGGAGCATGGCAGGAATGTGTCCATCGCTGCCACGGGGAGGGGAGCCCTTGACACTTTGCCTGGACATGGGTGGGAAGAACCCGCTGGAGAGGCCCCCTCAGGCCTCACCAGATCAGGCAGTTCAGGGCTGGGTTCTCTGATGGCAGTTTACAGTGGCTAGGGGGAGGGGATAGAACTCTGCTTCCCCAGACCTCTTGCTGGCCTTAGGTGATGTAATAACCTCTGATTACAACCACGATCGGGCCTGTGTTAAGCACGGGTTAACAGTGTGTGCTGTGGAGCCCCCGGGTTCAAATCCCATCGCCACTCTTTACTGACTGTGTGTCCTTGGGTTGGTCTTACTTAGGCACATGGAGCCTCAGTTTCCTCATCTGTTGTTATAAGGAATAAGAACGGTGCCTCCTCCTGGACTGCCAGGAGGTTTACATGAGAGCCATCTGCACATCCTCCACGAGGGAGCGTGTCTAAAGCCCGGTGATCTCTGGAGTGTGTTTCAGCAAGCGCATCTGTCACTGCAGCCCCCAAGGCAGCTGGTTCAATAGGCCTGAGGCCCGTGGCTCAGCTGCAGCAAGTGTGAGCAGCTGCCAGCCTTCGGCCCCTCTAGGCCCGGGTAACTGAGGCCTTCCTAGGGTCCAGGGTAGTGACGAAGGGGAGGAGGGCTCCCTGCTGCTCCAGTGCGGGTTAGCAGAAGGTTTGCAGGGGGCCAGAGTGCCCTAACTCCACAGGCTGGCCTTCTGGGGCTGACATGTGGGAGCAATACCCTCTGTTGTCTCCTGTCTCTGCTTCCCTGTCTGGGGGCTGAGCTATGATTCAGCTGCACTAGGAGAGGGAACGCGGTAGAAAAACTCTAGGTGGGAGGCTGGAGGCTCCTGCATAAAAAACGCCAAGTGGCTGGGTGCATGTGGTGGTGCATGCCTGTAGTCCCAGCTACTGGGGGCGCTGAGGTGGAAGGCTCAAGGCCAGGAGTTCGAAGCCAGCCTGGGCAACGCAGCGAGACCTTGTCATATATATATCTATATTATAGATAATATTATCTATATTATAGATATTATCTATATCTATATTATAGATATTATCTATATCTATAATATAGATATTATCTATATTATAGATAATATCTATATCTATAATATAGATATCTATATTATAGATATTATCTATATATAGATATTATCTATATATAGATAATATTATCTATATATAGATAGATAATATATAGATAATATATCTATATATAGATAATATCTATAATATAGATAATATCTATAATATAGATAATATTATCTATATTATAGATATTATCTATACATAATATAGATAATATTATCTATATTATAGATATTATATTATATATATTATATATATATTATAATATATCTATATTATAGATATCTATATTATCTATATTATATATAGATAATATTATCTATATATAATATAGATAATATTATCTATAATATAGATAATATTATCTATATTATAGATATTATCTATATATATTATCTATATATAATATACATAATATATTATCTATATTATATATAATGTCTATATTATCTATAATATTATCTATATTATCTATATTATCTATAATATTATCTATATTATATATATTATCTATAATATTATCTATATTATATATTATCTATAATATTATCTATATTATATATAGTATCTATATTATCTATAATATTATCTATATTATATATATATTATATATATAGATACTATATACAATATAGATACATATATTTTGAGACGGAGTCTCACTGTGTTGCCCAGGCTGGAGTGCAGTGGCACAATCTCAGCTCACTGTAACCTCTACCTCCTGGGTTCAAGTGATTCTCCTGCCTTAGCCTCCCCAGTAGCTGGGACTATAGGCATGCACCACCACGCCCAGCTAGTTTTTGTATTTTTAGTAGAGATGGGTTTTCACCATGTTGGCCAGGCTGGTCTCGAACTCCTGACCTCAAGTGATCTGCCCACCCTGGCCTCCCAAAGTGTTAGGATTACGGGCAAGAGCCACTGCACCTGCCTAAAAAAGTTTTTTTTAATTAAAAAAAAAAAAAAGTCCCGACTCTAGTCTCCCAGTGCCGGCACCCTCAGAACACTTTCCCATATTTCTGAGGGAGCAGCACCAATGCCAACCTCCCCTCTACCAGCCCCACCTGCCCACAATGGGTCTGCACCCACCTCCAGCTTCTGCTTGGTGTCAGCCCCAAGGAGGTCCCGGACATCTTCATTGTAGATCTCCAGGTAGGAGGCCCGGACCAGGAACTTAGTGTTCTCTGCACACTGCAGGGAGTACACAGAAAGAACCTAGACATCAGAGCTCGAAGTCCACCTGCTGCCAGGTCTGACCCTGGAGCCTGGGCCCTCTGCCACCAGGACATCATGGGAGGAGAAGGGATGTCGGGGCAAGAGGAGTCTCCAACCCAACCCGCCCTGCTGGCCCTCCTGGAAAGCTCTCTCCTGTCTCTAGCTTGGTGGGCGCTCAGGCCTCTTTGAGTTGCATAATCTTCGTATTGCTGTCTAATGCTCTGTCTACAAGCCTCATGGGAAAGGAAACAGAGGCCTCCTCGTTATTCAGGTTAAAAACAAAAACAAAAACAAGCAAAAAACAAACAAAACAAAACAAAAAAAACAGGGCGGGGCGCTGCTCATGCCTGTAATCCCAGCACTTTCGGAGGCCTAGGTGGTTGGATCACCTGAGGTCAGGAGTTCGAGACCAGCCTGACCAACAAGGTGAAACCCCCGTCTCTACTAAAAATACAAAAATTAGCTAGGCCAAGCGCGGTGGCTCACGCCTGCAATCCCAGCACTTTGGGAGGCCAAGGCAGGCAGATCACAAGGTCAGGAGATCGAGATCATCCTGGCTAACACGGTGAAACCCCGTCGCTACTAAAAATACAAAAAATTAGCCAGGCGTGGTAGTGGGTGCCTGTAGTCCCAGCTACTCAGGAGGCTGAGGCATGAGAATTGCTCGAACCCGGGAGGCAGAGGTTGCAGTGAGCCAAGATCGTGCCATTGCACTCCAGCCTGGGCGAAAGAGCAAGACTCCGTCTCAAAAACAAAAACAAACAAAGAAAAAGCGCGGTGGCTGATGCCTGTAATCCCAACACTTTGGGAGGCTGAGGCCAATGAATCACTTGAGGCCAGGAGTTCAAGACCAACCTGGCCAACATGGCGAAACCCCATCTCTACTAAAAGTCCAAAAATTAGCCAGGTGTGGTGATGGGCGCCTGTAATCCCAGCTACTCAGGAAGCTGAGGCAGGAGAATTGCTTGTATCTGGGAGGCAGAGGTTGCAGTGAGCCAAGGTCATGCCGTTGTACTCCAGCCTGGGTGACAGAGCAAGACTCCGTCTCAAAAAAAAAAAAAAACCTGAGGCCACAGGGAAGGCCTGGGCCAAGCACTGGCTCTGGGCTGGTCCCTGGCAGCTCTCCAAGGCCCTACATGTTGCTGTGGCCACCATGATGAGTCCTGGGAGTGGCACAGTGGGTTCTGCAGCTGATCAGGGTTGTCCCCATCCGCCATTCCCCGTGCACTGCCACAAATGGTCGCCAGGTAATTCTCACCTGCAGCCTGGATGCCGGGATGAATTCAGAGTCCAGTCTCAACTTGGCCCATAAAGGCTCAGAGTCTCAAACTCCCTATCTCAAAAATGGGGTTATCAGCTACCTCCTGGGTCAGGCTGGAGATTCAGTGAGATAAGGATGCCAAGGGCTTCACATATGACTTGGTCCATAACAATTGCTCAATAAAGAGGGAAGCTGTGATTGTTACAACCACTTCCTGGCCCAGTGCACAGGGTCAGCAGATCCATGGGAAATGCTCAACTAAGGGTTAGAAGGCAAAAATGGTGAGAGAAAAGCATGGACAGAATTTTCTCTGTTTTAAGTTTTTTTCCCACCACCTTTTCAGAACCCAGAGCCTTCTCTGCTGATCTGCATGGGGTCAGGCCGGGCTCCAAAGACTTCCCGTGTCTCTGCCACCTGTCAGAAGTGCTCTGGGCCCAGCTGCAGCTCTGGCCCTGCCCCTTCCCTCCGCGAGGCCCGTACCTGGACGCTCTCAAACACGTGCTCGAAGGCCCTGGGGATGATGCCTCTCTGGGAGGGCGGATCTGGCAGGCCCTGCATGGTGAAGGACTTCCCGCTGCCTGTCTGGCCGTAGGCAAAGATGGTGCCATTGTAGCCCTCAGTGACGCCCTGCATGGGAGGAAGGCAGGACCCTGTGCTCAGTGGAGCAGGCACAGCAGGGCTCGGGACAGGGCTCCCTAACCCACAGACTCAGGGCCCTTCCTGGTCCCCCCACCAACAATGGCACTGGACTGTGGAGATAAACAAGGCGCAGCTCTGTCCTCAAGGAGTTGACTGTCTGGTGGGGTAGGAGCTGTCCCTGTGTGTGGACGGGGAAGAGCCTGCGCTGTGGGCTTGGCCCCCTGGGCTCACATCCATCTCCACCTTTACTGACCGTGTGCCCTTGGGCTGGCCTTACTGAGGCAAATTGATAAGATGATAAGAAAAACACCTTGGGCCGGGCGGGGTGGCTCATGCCTGTAATCCCAGCACTTTGGAAGGCTAAGGCGGGCAGATTACCTGAGGTCAGGAGTTCGAGACCAGCCTGGGCAACACGGTGAAACCCTGTCTCTACTAAAAATACGAAAAATTAGCCGGGTGTGGTGGTGAGCTCCTGCAGTCCCAGCTACTCGGGAGGCTGAGGCAGGAGAATTTATTGAACCCAGGAGATTGCAGAGAGCCGAGGTCGTGCCACTGCACCCCAGCCTGGGCGACAGCGCGAGACTCCGTCTCAAAAAAAAAAAAAAAATCAATATCTTAAAGGGTAAGAGCAGCACCTGCGGGGCTCTCACAGGGTGCGTACGGGGCTTCTTTCGTGCACTGGCACAGGAAGCACCGTCATAAACAGGTGATGGCCCAATGCCTGCCTGCAATGCAGGGAGCTGGACACGTACAGGTGATTCTCGTGGCGGGCTATGGGGCGGGGCACACAGCGACAAGAGTCCAGGCAGCCGGCAGGGACAGGGAGTACAAAGAAGCGAAAACAAGACGGCACAGGAAGAACAAAGCACAGCTTTCCAGGCGGCAAAGACAGGGAGAACTGGGGGAGCTGGGAGTGGGGCTCGTACTTTGCCAGGTGACAGGAAGAGGAAGGCATTCCAGGCTGAGGGGTCAGCTTGAGTAAAGCCACACAGATGAGGTGTGGAGAGCAGGAGGGACTGGGGGAGGGGTGGAAGATGAGGCCTGGAAGGAAGAGAGGAGGCAAACCCGGTGCTGTTCCCAAAGTCATTCCCAAAGTCATTCTTCATTCATCGCTGTTTCTATTCATTCGACAGGGACTATGCTCAGCCTACGGACAAAGTGGTGAACGAGGCGGACACAGTTCCTGCCCTTGCAGAGCTCATGAGTTTGCAAATTCTAGACCTTAGTGTGGGCTTGGGGTGGATCCTGTGTGGGTAGATCGGCCCAGAGAATTGTTCTGAGACCCCAAGGGCCCACATGGCATCTATGCCCGGTTCCACTGCAAAGACCCATGCTGTAACCAAAACAGGGCTGGGTGTGCCCCGACTTGCCAGTGAGGGAAGATGAAAAGTCACCATTCGGCTGGACGCGGTCCCTCATGCCTGTGATCCCAGCACTTGGCGGGCGGATCACTTGAGGTCAGGAGTTCGAGACCAGCCTGGCCAACATGGTGAAACCCCATCTGTACTAAAAACACAAAAATTAGACGGGCGTGGTGGCAGGCACCTGTTAATCCCAGCTACTTGGGAGGCTGAGGCAGGAGAATCGCTTGAACCCGGGAGGTGGAGGCGCTGGGGATAGTGCAGACCCGGAGGTGACACTAGAGGCAGGCTCTGGTTGTGTCCCGTCTGGACAAAAGCCTCCGGACCTACCTGTTCCAGTCCGCCTGCGCCCCTCGAGGGCCTTTCCTCCTGGCTGGGGGGCAGCGCAGCCCCCTGGGGACCCTCGGGGCGGCCCCACGCCCTGCCGCCTGGAGGGCGGCCTGCCGGGCGCCCTCACCTCCACCAGCGGGTAGGCGATCTCGTTGTAGATCTGCTCGGTGACGTGGTCCACGTGGTAGGCGCCGTCGAAGGTGAACCGCTTGGGCGGCTCGTCCGCGGCGCCCGGGTTCTGGATGCAGCACTGGCCGCGCGCGCAGTCCACAGTCACCACGGGCTGGCAGCGCAGCTCCCGCTCCCGCTGGTTCATGGGGCGGCAGCGCACGACAACCTTCACCGCCTCGGAGGCCATGGCGCCGCGCCCAGGACCACCGGGACCAGAGCCGACCCCCACCCCGCCAGGGACTCCCAGCAGCCCGGGCCAAGGGGCGGGGCCAGCGCCGGCCACGGGGGGCGGGGCCTTGAGGCAGGGGCGGGGCCGCGGCGGGGGGCGGGGACTCCTCGGGGGGCGCCCCGAGGGGAGCTGGGAGTCGCAGGACCCGAGCCGGGGCCGCCGCTTCCTCCCGCGCCCGGGCTCGCCCGTTTCTGAGGCCCGGCCCGAGCGGGGACGTGGGGGATCCGCGCTGCAGGCGCCGCCGCAGAACCGGAGCCCGGAGCCGCCCCAGCCGCCCGCCCGCCCGCACGCTCACCGCCGCGGCGTTCGCGGTTGCTGGGCAACGCCCGTGGCGTCACAAGAGCGGCCCCGGGAACGCCCCGCCTGACCCGCGAGCTTCGCCCGAGTGATCCCCGGGCAGCCACGCGCGGCCGCTTGCGGGAAGCGCCAGCCCTGGCTGGGCTCCTTTCGCGTCCGCTGCCTTCTCGAATCCGCACAGTCCCAGTTCAGAGATGTTACGCAGCTTGCCCGAGGCTGCGGCTAAGACTGGGGCCCGGGGCCCCAGGCTTGACTCCACCTCGGGGCTACAGAGATCCCAGGCCTCAGGCACGGGCCAGGGACCTAGGAAAAGCGGCAAGGACCTGTTGCCCCTTATCCACGTCCCCGTACTGGCTCAGGGAAAGGCTGCCCACAACCCACAGCCCCTGGACAGCTTCCTCTCATGCCACCCTTGTTATTTCTAAGACCCGAGATTGTAAAACAAACACTTTGGGAGCAAGTCTTTTGGGCCGGGCGCGGTGGCTCACGTCTGTAATCCCAGCACTTTGGGAGGCCAAGGCGGGTGGATCACCTGACATCAGGAGTTCGAGACCAGCCTGGCTAACATGGTGAAACACGCGTCTCTGGTGGTGGGCACCTGTAATCCCAGCTACTCAGGAGGCTAAGGCGGGAGAATCACTTGAACCCGGGAGGCAGAGGTTGCAGTGAGCTGAGATTGCATCATTGCACTCCAACCTGGGCAACAAGAGCAAAATTCCATCTAAAACAAACAAACAAAAACAAGTCTTTTGGATGGAAGGCTGCCTGGCCTATCCCTCCTGGCTCAGTGCAAGTTCCCCAGCCAGAAGAGCACCTCCGTCACACCTCTGGGCGCTGGGCTCTTCCTTGCACTGAAACACTGAGTGTCAGCTACATGTCAGGCACCGTGACAGATGTTAGGGAGACAGCCCTCCTGCATGATCTAGCTGGAGAGACAGACACAGGAAACAAAATCCCACAAACAAAATCCCGAAAACGAAAATGTAATTACAAACTGAATAATCAGTTCCATGCAACATATCTTTTTTTGAGACAGGGTCTTGCCCTGTCACCGAGGCTGGAGTGCAATCATAGCTCACTGCTGCCTCAACCTCAGGAGGTCTCAAGCGATCCTCCTAACTCAGCCTCCCGAGTGGCTAATTTTTTGTAGAGATGGGATCTCATTTTGTTGCCCAGGCTGGTCTCCAATTTCTGGACTCAAATGATCCTCTCACCTCGGCCTCCGAAAGTGCTGGGATTACTGGCACGAATCACTGCACCCAGCCTATGGAACATCTAAAAAAGGAACCTCACTCAGCCCAGGGTGTAGGGCAGGCATCCTGAGATTGACTGGAGCTGAAATACGATGGCTGAGTGGTTAACAAGGTGAAGGGAAGGGAGGAGGAGGAGGATGCCGGTCTGGGCTGTGCAGAGGTCGTGTGGCACACTGCAGAAGCAGAAAGCAAGCCCAGGTTGCCAGTGCAGAAGGACTTGAGTCTTTTTCCTATAGATATATCCACTGAAAGTTGCAGCAGAAGAGGAACGTAAATTGATTGAGTCTCCCTGCACAATTCCTTCTGAGCCCTTGAGGACAGGACCTCTGGTTCACCATTCAGCACCAGCTGAAGGTATGTTTGGCAAAAACGAAATAGGGAAACTGGACAAAAACCTCACCTTTCGAAGGAAAGAAAAGTCTGTAGCAGACAATCTGAAGCAACACATTTTATTTTGTTTCAAGTCCACACAGCAAGGAAAGTGGGGCTACCGAGGTGGCGCAGATTGGAACAAAGGGAAAACTGTGGTCTCTGATTAAGACATGGAGTCTGCAAACAGGGGCCAAAAACCTTGCCCTCTCTGTAACACGAGATCAATCAATGCTGGCTGGAGGGATGTTAAAGTGCTTGGTGGAGACTGGTCCCTTCAGTGTGCTAAACATGGCCCTGATAGCTTCTCCACACAGGTAATTCACCAGTAAAACCCATCCCTCACAGAGGAGAGCCTTGGCCCAAGTCTGGACCAATGACCAGGTCTTCTTAAGTGCCCATCTCTGGGCTGTAATCCTAGGCCCAGGACATGGCTAAACCTCTCTCTCCTTGCCAGGGAAATGTGAGGCTGGGGCCTCCCATAGAGACCAGTGGTTTGTCCAGGCTCCAGTACAGATGGCTGTAAAACAGAGTCCCAGCTTCCCACTCACTCAACATAAAACCAGTGCTGGGTTTCCAGTGAAAAGAAGTCCCAAAGGGCAGTTCCTTCTATCTTTTGTGACAGGATAGCTCACTTAACTTGCAAGGAAGTTACAAGGTCCCAGGCCAAGCCCCTCTCCTCACGGGAGGGTTGGAGGTGGGGAACACGAGGCCTGGGCCTCTGGGAGGCTGGCTTCTCACTCCCCAAGTTTGCCTCCTTTCTTTCTGCTCTGGTGGGACTGCCCAGTTCCTTCCAGGAGTCAGAAATCTGTGACTTTCAAGGCACTGAACAGTTCTGTCCCACTCCCAGACGGGGAGAGGGCAGCCCCCAGGCTCATGACGTGGCTTCTGCTTCAATAAGATAAGTTCATGCAAAATGAACTTGTTCTATAACTGAGTTCAGTAGACTCATTATTTGTCAAGTTTGCTTACAAAGAGGGATACCTGGGTTTGTCAGTCACTGGCAGGACCACTGCCTCACACTAGAGTCGTTTCCCTGGGTCTCCCATGGCCCACTGAGGCCAAGCGCCCCCGGCAGGGCCCACATCAGGTCCACCTTTCGACGGTTCTGCTGTGGCTGACCCCATTCCCAGTGGGGCTGGCCTGGTGAGGCAAGGTGGCCCCTGACAGCCACGGTCAGGGCCATGCTAAGGGGAATGTCAGCATCGGACAGCCTCCCTCCCAAGGCAGCCACCAAACCATGTGCGGTCGAGTTAGGAAGGGACCTGGTCACCCCTCTAAGCCTGCAGCTCACTGCTGGCCCCTCCCTGTCAAATGGCTAAAGGAGATGAGCTGGGGGTGGGGGTGCCCTGGTGATTCGTAGGGGGAAGGGGTGAGCCTGCGCATCCCTTCTGAGAAAGTGGGAGTCACAGCCCTGAGGTTTTGAGTGGAGACAGCATGGAGATTCTTGGCCCTGTCTGCTGGTGCACATCCCTTTCTGCACACAGGAGTCCACTGTGCGTGAGCATTAGGCACAGCCCTCTGTCCCTCCTGCCCTCTCTGCACCTTCCCACCGGTCTTTGCCCAGAGTAAAAACTCACTCCTGCCTCCCCAAACCCCTCTTTCTGGAGACTCCCAGTCAGGGCCCCAAGGCCTAGCCTCCTTAGGAGAGGGCTGCAGCTTTGCCGTGAACAAGCTCCTGCCCCAGGAGTAAAGCAGAAGCCCAGAAGTCCCAAAGCATCCGAAGCCACCCAGCAGGTCATCCGAAGCCACCCAAAGGGTTATCCGAAGCCTGCAACTCCACCTGCCCTCCTGGAATCTCAGCGGGCCACATGTTCTCCAAGAAGCCATTGGCGATACCCACCCTCAGGGCTCCCCTCCCACGGACAGTGACGCGATGGAAGACTGCTCCAAGGGCAGGGTGACTGGATGGAACTGGCGACCAGAGGGGTGCAAGACAGGCAGAGATGCTGCTGGGGCCCAGGAGCCGGGGTGAGGCGGGGCCTGTGGGACTGGGGCCCTACCTCTTAGCCCAGGCCCTGCAGCTCTGCCTCGGACTTGGCATGGCTGAGGGGCCGGAGAGTCCGGGGCGGCCTGCCTGGGGGCCCACAGTCCTGCTCCTCGTAGGTGGGGTTCAGGCGGCCCATGTCGAGGGGACAGAAGAGGCTACGTTCAGTAACCGCGTGGTTCTCCACCAGAGCCTCCAGGCTGGGGAACTCTGCCGGCAGGTGCTAGGGGAGGAAGGGACTTCAGCTCCAGTCCCCTTCCCCAGGGCTCACGCCAGGCACCAGCCACCCGCTCCCACAGGGGCCTGCCCATTTTGGAGAGCGGGGAACGGAGCCCAGAGGCTTCACATGTGCTATCGTGGCAGAGCCAAACACCATTCCCTCTCTCTCTTCCCAGCCTGGATAGGAATGAGATGTTTAGCTTGGAAGTAAGGGTACACATGTGAAAAGCCTCGCCACCCCCTCCCATCCCTAGAAACTGGGGGGCAGGACAAGACATCACACTGGAGACTCAGGCTGTTGAGCTTAGGCACCCCCTGCCCTCTCTGAGTTAGTTTCCTCCTCTGCTAAGATGGGCTAGGGTGTGGGAAAGCCAGGATTCCTGTAGAAATGTTAGACGTGACCCCAGCTCAAGACTCTATTAGAGGTACCCTTTGAAGCCACCTCTGGAGAGAAGGGTCCTCAGTGACCAGGCACCTCCCTTCCCCTCCAAGAGCCTTCAGGTCAGAGCAGAGCGGAGCCAACAGAGGTGGGGCCAAGTGGGCCAGCTGGGGGTGAGGCCAGCAGGGCCAATGAGGAAGGAGCAGGACAGTAGAGGCAGGATGGAATTGGATGAGGGGCGAGGCCAGGGAGAGCCAATGGGAGACAGGGATGGGGGTGAGGCACATTCAGGACCTCAGCAGTTAGAAAAGGGCAGGCACGAAGGGCCAGGGATGGAGCCAATGATGCGGCGGGGCCCAGGCCCCTCTGGCCGCTGCGCTCTTACCTCCAAGCAGTAGCGGCCCAGGTGGTTCCGGAAGACCTGGTGGGGCACCACGCCGCACTGCGTGCGCACGGACAGACACCACTGGCCACTAGCACCCAGCTCAGGCCACAGCAGGAAGGCCCCCAGCACATCTCTCCGCAACAGGGCCAGGGCACAGGGCCTAGGAGCACAGAGGGGAGAGAGTAAAGGCTGGACTGCTCTCCTGGGCAATGGTTATGAGGACCCCAGCAGCATCGAGGCAGCCTGCGGATTAAATGTCCTTAAACACACGGTGCGTTGGCCGGGCTCAGTGGCTCATGCCTGTAATCCCAGCACTTTGGGAGGCCCAGGCAGGAGGATCCCTTGAGCACAGGAGTTTGAGGCTGCAGTGAGCCATGACCATGCTACTGCACTTCAGCCCGGGTGACAGAATGAGACCCTGTCTCTAAAATGAAATTTCAAAACAAAAGCAACAGCAAAAACCCAACATGGGGCCGGACTCAGAGTCTGGCTCAACAGAAAGAAGCTTTTAGAAGCTTAGAAGGTTTCTTCAGAGTCTGTAATTGTTAGCAATGTCAAGACTCTCTCAGGAGAGAGGCTTAAAGAGCTGACGCTTAGGGGCCTTGCCCTGTGCAGGCCAGGTGCTGAGGGCTCTACTCAAATTACCTCATTTGACCCTCTCCACAGCCTTAAGATGAAGCTCCTTTCATTAACCCCATTTTACCTTAGAGAAAATGGAGGCCCAGGGTGGTGAAGTCCCAGGCCTGAGGTCACTGAGGTTGGGAGCGCTCTGCTGGTGCACAGGAGTGTGTGCCTCAGGGGCCTGGGAAGCCCATATTTCTCTGCCCACCCCAAGGGACTGGGCGTCAGGCCAGGCCAGGCCCTTCCTACCTGGAGATGCCAGCGAAGGCCCAGATGTTCTCCGTCAGGCTGCCCTCGCTCTCCACCAGGCACGAGTGGCCACCAGGACCCCGGGGCCATGCCTCCCATGCGGCAGGAACTGTGGAGACCATCCAGGAGTCAGAAGGAGAGTGGCCGAGCCCTCCCATTCCCTACAGCCGCAGGCCTCATCACCCAGGGTGGTGTCCTCCCCAAGCCTCTCTGCCCTGCTCAGCAGACATATCCGCACACGGGCCTTCCGCCCGACAGTTCTGGTCCATACGCAGCTGTACACAGTCCCCTTTGCACAGACACGGATGTAGGCAAACACACACAGTGCACAGGCATCACTTGGAGGTGCGGCCACAGCCTTGCAGGAACGGGCACTCATGCCCACCTCTGGCTGGTCTAGGAGCGCACGGGCACGTGTCCCAGGTACACACAGGGCAGGCATGTTCCCACAACTCACAGGCCTCCCGAGCCGACAGCTGCAGCTGGGTCTCATAGGTGCAGCCGCGGTAGGCCCCCGAGCGGATCACCTTGCTGCGAATGGCCTTCTTGCGCACCAGCGTGGGCGAGCAGTAGGGATTCCCCAGGCGGGCATGGCGGGCACGGCCTTCCGACTCTGGCAGCTCCTTCTAGGGCACCAAGAGGGGCCCACAGGCAGGCAGACTCAGGTCTAGCCATGTCAGGCCAAGTGAAGCCCCTGCCCTGACATGCCCCCCAAACCCATACCCAGTTCCCTTGTCCACTGCCCACTCCTTGGCTGGGGTGCTGCGTACCCCACTGCCCACCAGCCCCTCTGCTGGCAGCCGCCGAAAGGAGACCAGGGCATGGACGTTCTGAGAGAGTTGATCACGGCCGAAGGGCTCCCGCACCAGGCCCCCAGAGCTGGACAGTGGCTTCAGGGGCACCTCCCCTGTGGGCCCTGGGCAGGGCTCTGGCTGTGCCCGCTCCTCAGGGTGCTGCAAGAGGTAAGCCAGCTGGAAAGAGCGGCACAGCAGCAGGTGCAGGATCTGGACCTGGGAGGGAGGGAGAGAGGTGGGCTCAGCTGGAGGAGGTCTCCATCTCCCAGTGAACTCCCTGGGCCTCAGCCCACTCACCATGGGTGCATGCAGCCCCTTGGCTTTGGAGGCTCTTCCCATTCTTCCTGGGAAAGCTCCTACTTACCCTTCAAAACCTCACCACCATGCAGGCTCCCTTACCAGCTTCCTTTATATATTTAACAAACACTGAGGACCTACTGTGGTCCAGGCATCACGCTTGGAGCAGAGAATGGAAGCGTGAGCTCATGCACTCCTGCCCCCAGGCCTACCAGCCCCACCCTGCATGCCACATCAGCACCCTCTTCCAGGAATGGCCAAGAGCTCAGGTCCTGAAGTCAGAACTTGGGTTCCAATCCTGGCTCTGTCAGGTAGGAGCTGCTGTGTGACCCTGGGCAGAGCATGGCACCTCTCTGTGCCTCGGTTTCCTCATCCCCACCTCCCTGTGCCCCTTTGAGGAGTCAGTGAAATAGAGCACAGGAAGTTCCCAGCACAGGCCCAGTGCTTGTCGGGAGCAGCGCATCCCAACCGCCACACACACCATCCAGACCCAACGAGTTAGAACCGTGAGCGTCAGCTCAAGGAACATGACTCAGCCACGTGTCACCCCAGTATCCAGCACATGGCCTGGATATACAGGATGACAGCAAATGGTTGCTGGTCAGAACCAAACCCAGCGTCTGCCTGCCGAGCGCCTAGCTGCCAAGGCTCTGTCCTTCACAACAGCCAGGCTGGCTTTGACTTTCTGATCTACCTGCCCACCCCGACCGCTCTGGGCCAAGCACTCTCTCAAGACCTGGACCCAGACTCGGCTCTCAAAGAACTCAGGTGCCTGTAATTAGGGCAGACGATGGTAGCGTGCAGTTCATGTCACAGGACCCCAGAGAGAGTGGCCCTCCAGAGGAGTCAAGGCGGGGTTCAGACACATGGGCTGAGCCTTGAAGAGTGAGTGGAATGTGCTAGGATGAGAAGGGGAGGGGATGCCAGACAGAACGGCATGAGCGAAGGCCTGGAGGTGTGACTCTCCACTCTCTAAGCGCGTGGCCAGATTCCCGCCCCTGGGCCCTAGGGAATGCTGAGGCCACTGACTTGCTTTGTGGTGTCCTCAGTGGGAAGAGCCACAGAAAGAGCCAATGTGGTGAGGGGTGCATGCCTGGAGGGGGATCAGGCCGCCCTGGCAAAGCCCTCAAGGAACCCACCCTGATGCCTGGCACACAGCCCCTCCGGCCTCCATGGCGGTCCCCTGCCTCAAGCCCCAGATACCTCTCCTGGCTGGCTGCCCACAAAGAGGTGGCAGAAGAGCTTGCTGGCTGGGCTCCGTGGGTTTCGAGCCATGAAGGCAAACTGGCAGTCGGCAGGGCACCAGGTGGAGTAGAGTATGCGCCTCAGGGCGTGAGCCATCAGCAGCACCTGGCGAGGCAGCAGTGTGAGGCCCCCATCAGACCCACCGGGCAGCCCCACCCCTGCTTGCCAGCCTGCAGGGGTGAAGAAACCCTCCCTCCTTCCAGGCCCGCCCAGTCTCAAGCCCTCATCCTTCACATGGGCCCTGGGGCTTAAGATCGCCACCCCCATGTGACGCTCGGCCTGCCGGGAGCACAGAGAATGGGAGTGGCAGCAGGCACTGGGGTGACACGCCTGGTCCCTGGAGGCAGGTGACTGGGGTGCGAATCCTGGCTCTGCCACTCATTTGTGTGACTTGGGCAGGTGAGGGCAGTCCTCTGAGCGCCTGTTGTGATGTGTCAGGTAGGGAGATACGAGGGCCTCTCGATAGGGCTGTAGGTGGGGATCAGTGGGACCTCATGTGAGTGGCACAGGACCTGACCCCAGGGCCCCGCAATGCCCAGCTCTGGGGACACCAGGTGTGCCTCAGTGGTAGGTGACTGATGCCTGCAGCTGTGGGGTACAGTCTGGCGCGCAGTCAGTGTCCGCCCCACGCTGGTTCAGCAGCAGGACAAGCCTGCAGCAGGGCAGGGAGGAGGAGCAGTGGCCAGGAGCAGCCTACCGCACCTGGGTGAAGCTGCCCACGGCCCACCAGCCAGGGCGGGGCAGGGCAGCTGGGAGAGCCTCAGTGGGCTGGATGTTCCTGATGCTCAGGTGGGGAGGTGGCCCCAGAGGGATTCTGGAGGCCCAGGGGTGGGAAGCTGTTGCCTGAGCCAGCCCTGGGAGGAGGCGGCCCCTGGTGCAAATCCAAAGGCCCAGAGCAGGTAGGCTGGCGCGCCAGGGGGACCCCAGGGGAAGCACGGGGGCCGAGCTAAGGCCAGGACCTAGGCAGAGGAGAGCGCATCCTGAGGGTGGAGACACCTGTACCCCTCCAGTCCTCACCTGCACCCACAGGGGTTCCTACCTCACCCTCCCCGCTGTAGATCTTGAGACCCTGAAGGCTGAATTTCAGGATGACGGCCCGGCGTCGGGGACAGTCCTGGGTGGAAAAGAGTAGTGGGGACAGGCACCACCTCCCAGACCCTGCCTTGGCCTGCCCAGCCTCAGGACCATCCACCAAAGGCTGGTCAGCCCACTCTACCACCCCTGGCAGGGGGTGGGGCCCTGGCTGGTGGACCCCCCTGGCGCTGGGGAAGTGGGGATGGCTCCTGGCAGATGACCCCTAGCTAGGGCCACCGCTGGCCAGGCTGTGACTATCACCCACATCTCCATCTGTGGCTTCCAGCTGTGGGGCCCAGGTCACAGTAGCCCAGGGCATAAGGGATGGGGCCCCTGGAGCCTGGGTGTGTGTCCTGACCAGCCCACCACAAACAGGGCCTGTGTCCTGCCCCTCTCTAACTGTGGGGAGGGTGGATCTGGTCTAGGGGGTTACCTGGTCTTCAAGGCTGTGACTTCCACTAGGGAAGTGCCCTCCCAGGCCACCCACCTTCAGCGCCCACAGCTGCTGCTGCACCAGCCACACGCTCTCCTGGGTGTCCAGGTCATCCACAGGGAAGGAGCCCACGTACTGCTCGGCAGTGGGGTGAAGGGAGTAAGGTGGGGAGTCAGGCCCGTGGCTCCTAACCCCATCCTCCAAATTCCCCCCAAACACACATCTGCTCTGCCAGGCGTGTCTGTGGACAGACAGAGCTCGATTCTCGGAGCCCAGGCTCTGCTGCTTCCCCAGCAGGTGACCTTGGTCAGGTCACTGAAGCTCTCTGAAGTCCCAGTCCCTTATCAGGGCACACACACACTCCCCAGCCCAAGTCAGGCAAGAAAGAGGTGGAAATAGGTCCTAGGCCCGCAGCACTTCCCAATCACCAGCGCCTGCTACCTGAGGGCCACCCACCAGAGCACACCTGGACAGGGTGGCCCCACCCACCTGGGCAAACTTGGTGATGCACCTGGGCCGGTGAGGGGCCAGCCCGCAGTCAGAGGCCCTGCGGCCCCCAGCCCCCGCCTTCTGCATGGCCCCCAGGGTGCCTGGCTTCCAGCTCCACGGGAGGGGAGGCTGCAAAGGGCAGGGGGGGAAGGGCTGCTTTCGAGGCAGGCAAGCCACAGAGTGCCCCCCACAGGCCATTCATTCACTGGCTTCCTGAGCAGCTGCTATGTGTGCAGCACGGCTGTGCAATGTCCTGGGCCCTGGGGAGCCAGCCCGGAAGAAAATGATGACGTCTCTGACTGCCCTCAGGGAGCTTACTTACATTGTTGCTGGGGAGAAAGACATTGAACTAAATAATAAGATAGATCATACGTGAGATGGGGATGGAGCAGGGAGGAGAATGGGAAACGTCAGCTTAAGGGCTGACTGTTGCTGGGAAGCCCTCACTGAGGAGGGGAGGTCTGGGTCAAGATCTGAAGGGTGTGGCGGTACATGCCCAGGGTCACTCATTCACTCAGCAAGCACTGAGGATCCTGGTGTTCTGGGCTGGGGCCTGCCCCAGGGGCTGGAAGTCAGGGGATGGACCTGTAACCAGATTGCACAAAGTGCCAGAGGGAAGGGAGGGCCACCTGAGAGGGCGCCATCAAAGAGAAGGGCAGTGACAGCAGCAGAAACAGAGACTGCAAAGACACAAAGGAAGGCAGGCAGTGGGGGCCCGCAGGCCGACCTCAGCCCTTACCAGAACGGCAGGCTGGATCCAGTTTGGGATCAGCCTTAGACGCCAGGCTCAGGAATTCAGACCCCACCCTGTGGGTAGTGGGGAGCTATAGCAGGTTCTAGGGCAGGAGCTCTGTAGTTCATGAAGGTGGCTGCAAGCTGGATGGCCAGAGCTGATGAGGCCAGGGACCTGCTGCATGGGACCCTGCCTCACTCAGCCCAAACAGACCCCAGCCCCTTCCTGAACCCCCCAACCCCTTGCAGATCATGAAAACCAGAACTCAGTCAGACAGTGCACTGACGCAGACAGGATGTGGGGAAGGAGGACAACTGCCCTGGGGGCTGAGGACCACCCCCAACCGTCCAGCCCAGCCAGGTTCTGGTCTTTCCTGGGACCCCTCTCCCACATCCAGTCGTGGAAGAGAGGAGTGGACCCCCCTTAGGTGACTGTCCTCAAGGGCAGGGAACACACTATTTCCCATGAGAGCCCAGGACACAGCTGGTGTTCAATTAATGTGGAATTAACAAATCATGGCCCCATGATTCCAAGAAAGAATGGCTAAATGCCTCTGGCGAGGTCCCCCAGGACTCAGCTCCCTCGGTCTCTCCTGGGACCAGTGAGAAAGCCACCTCTGTGTCCCACCCTGGCTGGCTTCACTCACCAGCCTGCTTGTCATCACTGACTTGGGATCAGAGAGTCCTGGGTCCAAATCCTGTGTGACTTTGGGCCAGCTGCCTCAACCCCCTGAGCCTCCCCTTCCTCATCTGCAAACCTGGGATCATGTGAGGAGTAGATGGGGACAGAATGGAGGAGGCAGCGCCCAGCCCGACGCCAGCCAGGCTTGGATCCAAAGCTCAACAAAGCCTGCTGCTCAGGAGGGAGCTTGGGAGGACAGCGGGGTCTGACCACTTCTGCTCCCCTCTTTGTCCTTGGCCACACCGACAGGCACCCACAGAGAGCAGGTATCCAACAGAGCCCTGGGCAGCAACGACGGGTCCCGGGTGTGCTCCCACTCAAGGAGGAGGGCTGGGGTGCTTTGGAACTGACTCTGTTAGCACCAAGAGCCCGGGAAGGGACCCTGTCTCTGCCTGCCCACGACCTTTAACCCCAGGCTCAGGCCAGGGTGGAGGTGCCGGCACCGATCCACTTTCAGTGAGCAGCAAGGAGCCAGAAAAAAAACGCTGCACCTGCACCATCCCCTTGAGAATTCCTGGCGCCCCCTCCTATCCTGGCTGCCCTCCTGCTTTTCTGGGCTATTGCACCCGGATCATTTTCATGTCATATCCTTTACCTACTGTATCTTTTATGTTTAAATAAAGCAAAGTTACATGTGCAACCGGCACTAAAGCCACATGACATTGCTTCCAGGTAAGGAGGTGGGGAGGGGGACTTCCAGTGAAGCCGCCTTTCAACTTCACAGTCACATCCTGGGGCCAGGATCGGCCAGGATGGCGGGCAGTGGGGAGGGAGGAGGCAAAGACCACGAAACATGGAGAAAAGGAGAGGGAAGGTACGGACGATGGAGGGGTGGCCGGGGACAGAGGCAGGAACAGAGAAGGGCGAGAAAGACAAAGCAAAAGAGAGAAAGGAGAGCTGTGGGGAGGAGAGGGGAAGGGCACGTTTCCCATCCTGCTCGGGGCAGGGGGGACGCAGCCCCTCAGGCACCAAGTGTGAGATGGGGAGGAGCCGTGCGGGTATCTCACACTCACACGCGCACACAGCTGTGTCCAGGGCTGCTGCAGTCCCTCCCTCCACACCCAAAGCTGCAGCTTTCGGCGTCCCCAGTGTCCCAGCGGTGGGGGTGCGGAGGCCAACCACTGGCCCTCTTAGGGGCCCCAGCCCACCCACCATCACCTGATCCTTTCCCCATCTCCCTGGTCCTTAGCCTCCTTGGAAACTGGAAGTTCCTCCCTCCTTCCTAAGCCTGAGGAGCACAGTGCATTCAGCCCAGGCCTGGAGTTGGGGTGGGAGGCTCCCGGGGGACCAGGGAGGGCACGGGGCTCACTCTAATCCTGGAAACAGACATTACCCAATTCCAGGCACAAAACACCCACTTGTCTCTTTGGGGCAGACCTGCTTTTCTGAGGCTTTACACTGGAGTCTGGCTGGGCCAGCACCTTCCGAAGGGGACACACTTGGAATGAGGCTGGAGCTGTCCTCTGAGGTTTTCCAGGTGGCCCTGCTCAGAGACAGGAGACTGGATGGGCTGACCTGCCTCGTGGGTCAGGCGCAGAAGCCCTCTGGGGCACTGCACCATAGCTGAGTTGTGTCAGGGGGAGACCACCAGCCCGCAGACCCTGGGTCAGCAAAGGGTGGCTCAGAGGAGTGAAGTCACTTGCCCATAGTCACACAGCTTCAGTGGGAGAGCAGGGAAGCAAATCCATGTCTCTGGAGCTGTTTCCTCAGGCCATGGCGGTGCCTTTCTGCTAGGACTCCCCTCCCACAGATAAGTAGGGTGTCCACTCTTGGAGTTTGGTGGGGGTCCCCGCCAGTCCACGAGGAGGTGAGGCAAGGAAGCCGCTGGCTGGCGAACTCAGGTGCTGCCTCCTGGCCGGAGGGTCTGGGGCTGCCAGAGCGCCCAGTCTACTCCCACTGCCCCAACACGCGTCCACCTGCCCTGGGCCACAGGGTCGGGGAAACCCAAGGCCACCCAGCCAGGGGTCAAGAACTTAGATTGTGGGGTCTAACATGGTTGGCTGGCGTGACCTTGGGCAAGTCACTTAAGCTCTCAGCCTCCAGGTCCTCAGCTGTAGGGTGGGGATCCCCCAGCACTACCTCCTGGGGTGCTCATAGCTCTGGTCCTTCTTGGAATGTTTCCGAGGCTGACTGTGTGTCAGGCCCCGCCGCCGGTGGACGAAGGTGCCCGCCCTCTGGGGGCACCCAGCTGGGGTGGTGGAGGCGGCATGGGGGTAAAGTGATGAGAAGAGAACAGCGGGGTGAGGAGAAGGCGAGGTGCGTGCGTGTGCTGGGGGTGCTGCTTCACGGCCTCTCGAAACAGGCGACACGGGAGCGGGAAGCGCTGTTCCAGGGGCGGGTGGGCCGAGGCCCCTGAGGGGCGGGCGCGGGGGTGCGAAGCGCTCCAGAGTGGGCTGCCGGTCCCGCTGCGCTACCTCGCTCGGGGCGCTGCGGGGAACGGCCAGGGGCCCCGGCAGAGTCCCCGGACCCAGGAGCGGGCTGGGCTCCGCTGCAGGGGACGGAGGAGGCTACAGTGGCAGGGAGGGCAGATGACGACGGAGCGGGTGACGGGCGCCCCTCACTCCCGAGACCCTCCCGCGCCCGTGTCAGCGTACCAAGCCCCCCGCCCCTGCCCGGCTCCCGGCGCTCGCTCACCGCCTCTCGAGTCCGGTCCCGGCCGCTCCGGCCCGCGACCCCCGCGTCTCCCGCCGCCGCAGCCCCGCGCCTGGGTGCCCGCTTCCCGCCGCCCCCGACCCCGGTCCCCGCGCCCCCACACGTGGCCGCGGGAACCGACCCCCCGGATCACCTGGCGGCGGCGACCCGCCTCACTCACCAATCGGCGCCCGCGGAGCCGCTCCGCTCGGCCGCACCACCCAATCAGCGGCCGCGAGGGGCCCGGGCACTGCCCACGCCCGGCGCTCCGCCTGGAAGGGCGGGAGGGGCTCGCCCGGAGCTCAGAAGGCACCTCCTCCCGGGCTGGGGGCGCTGAATCCCCCGCGCCTCACTCACGGGTCCCTCCTCCTGGAGGGCCTCTGCCCCTCCCCTCTCTGGCTGGCTCCTCCGCGTCATCCGAGCCGCAGCTACCGCACCGCCTCCTCCGGGAAGCCTTCCATGACCACCACTCACGCTTCACTCTCTGCAGAGCCCTTGTGACTCCGTTGCTCGCCTGTCATCCCTCTCCTCTTACTCGAGGACAAGTGACACTGGACCGGAGTGTCTCCGTTCCCAGTGTGAAGGATCGAGCCTGGCTCGGAGGAGGCGCTCAGGGTGGTTCGGGCCCGGCCCTTGTGAGTGGAGGGTCGTTGCGCATCCTCCTCCTCACTTTCTTCCTGCCGGGACGTTCTCAGCCGGGAACTGACAGATCCTGCTTAGCCCGGGGCCCAGCACTGAGAAATCTGGGAAGGAACGTTGCTCACCGCACATGGGCCGTGGCCCCATCCTTCGGGCCCTTTAGGTGGGGAATCGGGCGAGCAGCTCCAGCCACGGCACTGGGACGGGGAGCGCTATCGTCCCAGGAGACCGGGCGATGAGCCAAGGCTGCTGTGTATCAAACCTGACATCTGCAGGAAACCCCCCTGGAACCTGCCCATGCACCACACCACAGAGAAACCAGGACACAGGGGCTCAGGGCCAGTGGGGGCGCAAAGGCTGCAGACCGGGAGCGGGGCACCCTGACAGGTGGGCACAGCGCAGAGGGCCTGAGGGCCTGAGGGCCCCTGGAGTTCCAGGGGAGGCGGGTTTGCGCCAAGAGGCCATGCTGGCCACTCCTCCTCAGGGGATCTGGAAACCCAGAGGCAGCAGTGAGGCGTGGCCCCAAATCTGGGCGCTTCCTCTTACAAACGTGGGGCTTTGGGCAAACGCCTTCATCACTTTCATTCTTTGAGCGCCTCGTGTGGAAAGGAGAGTTACTAACGCCTGACTCACAGCCACGTGAGGATTCCAACGAGCAAAGTGCGTAGCGCAGTACCTGACCCACAGGAAGTGAGGCACCCAATAAATATTAGCTGACATTAGACCTTACTTTTAGTCTTGATTTTCTTTTGTATGTGACAGTACAGCAAGTGTTTAAGACAAGGTCTGACTCTGTCGCCCAGGCTGGAGTGACAGTACAGCAAAGGTTTAAGACAGCGTCTGACTCTGTCGCCCAGGCTGGAGCGACAGTACAGCAAGGGTTTGTTTAAGATAGGGTCTGACTCTGTCGCCCAGGCTGGAGTGACAGTGGCACAATCACAATCAATGCTCACTCCTCCATCTCTCAGGCTCAAGCGATCCTCCTGTCTCAGCCACCGAGCAGCTGGGACTACAGGTGCATGCCACCACACCCAGCTAATTTTTTTGTTTGTTTTTTAGTAGAAACGAGGTCTCACTATATTGCCTAGGCTGAAGCAAGGGTTCTTTGACTTCTAGATGTAAGTGCTCTGGGCAACACTTCACCACAGCCATCTGCCAGCCTCGAGTCCAGTGACAAGAGGGAACAAGATGGTTTACAAGTCACCCCTATTCTCTGCAAATCCAGTTTATTAAACTTGGAGTTCACAAAGAATAAACGGTTAATTCCTAGCTTTCTTGGGTGGGGGCAGGGGGAGAAAAGCGCGTAAGTTTTAAATAGAGGACTCGACAATTTCTAGCTCCACAGTCCCTGTTTTGAGAATATTCAGAGACAGCAACACGAGGCAAGCTCCATTAAATACTAACTCTAACAAGTTTTCTGATGCATACAATTCATTCTGATACATACAATTTTTAAAATAGTGGCAGGAATTTGTTTCAGGTCAAAATGACAAAAGCTTAAACTCAGATAATGAAATAGTCAAAACCAGAGGAAGAATCCTGCTTTCTAAACCTTTCTCAGAGGGTCAAGATTTGAGTGGCAGGCACTGTGCTAGATCCCAGGGACACAGAGATTTACAATAAAACATACAAAGCACTGCAAAAACCAGATTTAGAGGCCGGGTGCGGTGGCTCACACCTGTATTCCCATCACTTGGGAGGCCAAGGCAGGCAGATCACCTGAGGTCAGGAGTTCGAGACTAGCTTGGCCAACATGGTGAAACCCTGTCTCTACTAAAAATACAAAAATTAGCTGGGCGTGGTGGTGGGCGCCTGTAATCCCAGCTACTTGAGAGGCTGAGGCAGGAGAATCGCTTAAACCCAGGAGGTGGAGATTGCAGTGAGCTGAGATCCCATCACTGCACTCCAGCCTGGGCAACAAGAGCAAGACTCCGTCTCAAAAAAAAAAAAAAAAAAAAAATCTAGAAAGATAAGTATGTTCCAAGTGTGTGACACTGACTACTGACTTCTACTACCAAGAAGGGTCTTCTTTTTGTTGGTCTTCAGTCCGACTCAGAAATACAAGGTTTCAAAACCAAGTGCATTTATATATTTGAAGGTTTTTAGTTTTACTTAAAAAAAGTTTTTTGGCCAGGCGCAGTGGCTCACGCCTGTAATCCTAGCACTTTGGGAAGCCGAGGCAGGCAGATCACGAGGTCAGGAGATTGAGACCATCCTGGCTAACACAGTGAAACCCCATCTCTACTAAAAAATACAAAAAAATTAGCCAGGCATGGTGGCGGGCGCCTGTAGTCCCAGCTACTTGGGAGGCTGAGGCAGGAGAATGGCGTGAACCCAGGAGGCGGAGCTTGCAGTGAGCCAAGATCATGCCACTGCACTCCAGCCTGGTCGACAAGCGAGACTTTTGAGACGGAGTCTTGCTGTGTCGCCCAGGCTGGAGTACAGGGGTGCAATCTCGGCTCACTGCAACCTCCGCCTCCCAGGTTGAAGCAATTCTCCTGCCTCTGCCTCCCAAGTAGCCTATTACATGTGCACGCCACCACGCTTGGCTAATTTTCATCTTTTTGGTAGAGATGGCCCAGGCTGGTCTTGAACTCCTGACGGCAAGTGAACCACCTGCCTCAGCCTCCCAAAGTGCTGGGATTATAGGCATGAGCCACTGTGCCTGGCTTTCATTTTTATTTATGCATCAAAGTAATGTAACTGCTTATCTGGGCTACTCCCCCAGGTTACCAAATTCAGTTGGTCTTATCCTAAAAGCGCAGAAACACCAAACTTGTACCACAGATGTAGCCTCGCTAAAGGTACATAAAGGTACATTCCATGTACAAACTGAAAAGTTTACATCAAATGTAACAAACTTCAGTCGGTATCAGCCATTTCCTGGGTTCCGCTCAGGATTGCAGCGTAAAACGGCCATCACTGCTTCATCTGCCAAATGTCTGTGATCTCACATTCATGACAACACAAGCTCTTGGGAGCCACCAGGTGTAAAACTTCAACCACTGGATTAATGACTTATGTGTACAGGAAACCCAAAGGACCCATATTAAGCAGGGAAGGATGACAAAAAGGCAAGCTGGGGTGGGGGTGGGAGTCATGACTGCTGAACATGTTGGTGCACATGCCATGTCATGGTATTTCCTGATGAGTTAATGACAATGACTAAACCATGCAGGTGTGAGCTTGCTATCAATCTTCCCTTTTCTCTAAAATCCCAGAATCACGGGCTGGAGTTGGCAGCTGACGAATGTGTGTGGGAAGTAACACATCACTGAGAAGCTGTTCTCTAACAACAGGACTGAAAACCAGAGCCAAGATGGTAAGCTCCCAACAGGTTTCGCACAGCAACAGCTCATCCACATCCACTTTTGACAGCGCACACTCCATCCCAGTCTCCAACACCTTCACATGTTGAGTTATTTCACCTTTGAACACTATCATTCTGTTCTCTCAGATGTGTCCTGGCGGCCATCCCTGCAATTTACCAACATTGTCCCCCAAAAATAAGTAACCTAGAACAGCGATTTTAAAAATCATTCCGGCCAGGTGCCGTGGCTCACACCTGTAATCCCAGCACTTTGGGAGGCTGAGGCAGGCAGATCGCCTGAGGTCGGGAGTTCGAGACCAGCCTGACCAACATGGAGAAACCCCGTCTCTACTAAAAATACAAAATTCGCCGGGTGTGGTGGCGCACACCTGTAATCCCAGCTACTCAGGAGGCTAAGGCAGGAGAATCACTTGAACCCAGGAAGCGGAGGTTGTGGTGAGCCGAGATCATGCCATTGCACTCCAGCCTGGGCAACAAGAGCGAAACTCCGTCTCAAAAAAAAAAAGAAAAAAAAAAATTCCAAGCCAGGCACAGTGGCTCATACTTGTAATCTCAACGTTTTGGGAGGCTGAGGTGGGAGGATCACCTGAGGCCAGGAGTTCCAAACCAGCCCGGGCAACACAGCAAGAATCTCCAAAAAAAAAAAAAGAAAATTTAGCAATTAGCATTTGGAAAATTTGGAAGGCAGAGGTGGAAGGATTGCTTGATCCCAGGAGTTTGAGGCTGCAGTGAGCTATGATCGTGCCTCTGCACACCAGCCTGGGTGACAGAGCAAGATCCCGCCTCCAAAAAAAAAAAATTCAGAGACAATGTCATGAACTGTCCTCCCCAAATTCTTATGTTGAAGTCCTAATCTCCAGTACCTTGGAATCATATTGGGAGACGGGGTCTTTAAGGAGGTAAATTAAGAGCTCATTAGTGTGGGTCCTAATCCAGTAACACTGGTGTCCTTATAGGAAGAGGAAATTTGGACACAGACAAGTACAGAGGTAAGGTGACATAAACACACAGGGAAAAGACAGCCATTTGCAAGCCAAGGAGAAAGGCCTAGAACAGATCCTTCCCTCAGGGGCCTCAGGAGAAACCAACCCTGCTGACTCCTTGATGTTGGACCTCTAGCCTTCAGAACTGGAGAAAATATTAATACATTTTTGTTTAAACCTGTCTGTGGTACTTTGTTATGGCCCCCCTAGGAAACTGATACAGTGATTAAAATAAGATTCCCAGCCAGGCATGGTGGCACGTGCCTGTAGTCCCAGCTACTTGGGAGGCTGGTGCAGGAGAATTGCTTGAGCCAGGAGTTTGAGTCTAGCCTAGGTAACACAGTGAGACCCCCATCTCTAAGAAACATAAGGCTCCTTATCCATCAGGAAATGGGCCACAACATGGTATTGCTTGGCTCTTCTTCCCTGTGTATTCTTCTGGTTGGCAGAAAGTGTGGAGGTTATACAGAAAAATGTCAGAGCTGGAGGGGCTGCAACAGATGATCTGAGTTCAACTCACTTTTCCAGAGAATCAGAAGGTTAAGTGACTTGCCCAAGGTCGCACTGCTAGTCCTGGTTCCAAAGTGGACATAGACTATATGTAGCTGTACACTCTTGGAGGGTCCCAGCCACTGCTTCTCGTGTTTTCCAAGGAGAGTGAGTGAATGTACACGTCTTGGGGATCAGACAGCAGAGCCTACCTGAAGCGCTCCTGCTGCTTTGTTTCCGGGAAATCTCGTTTCCTCTTACCAACTCTTGTGGGCTCCATACTACCTTCCATTTGTGTCAATATTACCATGAAGCCACTCCCTGCAGTATCTTTGAATAAAACTGATGCCCCAGAAAGAGGCACCATATTTATTTTGCTCCTACGCGTATCCCATTTGAGATGCAGAGAAAAGAGGAATGGTTTATAGTACCTTCCCAACTGAAAAGCACAGGTCTGGAAAAAGATGGCTCCTTCCCAGAAACTTTTTACAAAGTTTGTTACCACAGACAAATAAAATAGGTCTTGAAATGCATTCCAGAAAGTACAGTAAGGCAGGTATTACCCAGTATTAAAATAATGCCTATGCTGAAAAACTGAAGCTGGTATTCTTTAATGGAGATTTTAAGACATAAAGATTGCACAAGTAGTTTCAGTTTTCTCTGCAGCTCTGCTCTTCATCTACACGGACAGGTGAGCCAACTGAGGCACCAGGTTTGACCCGGGTGGCAGCAGATGGCTGCCTAGGCATCTGGTGGCCACAGCTCAGAAGGAACTCATGTCTCTTGCTCACCTGGCTTCTCTTCCCTGCTCCCTGGCTTTTGAAACTCAAGGCTGTATGTGCTTCCTTTGTTCTTGTTCATCTTGTGCCAAGTAAGCTTCTAACAGTTTAATAACCTGATTTTAAAATCTGTGGATCAAAAAAAAAAATATGCTAACCAATGCCCATTAATTTCATGGCATGACCCTCTCGTCCTTGCTGTCAGAGTTTGCTGCTTGAGCTATCAGTGTACAAAACCACTAGAGGAGGCCTGGAAGAAGGATGAGTGGTCTAGCCTGGCTTCAATCTAACCCCATCAACTTATTACATCTTTAATTTGGGGGAAATCAACTAAATTTATTTGCTTCTGAAAATTGAGGATAATTTCATATATCTTTGAAAATATATCTGTGAGAATTTGAGATAATGTGATTTAAAGCATCTAGCAATAACAAACTACAATGTAGTTTAAACAAAACAGAACTTTTGTGAAACTGGATGTTTTGGCTCTCTTATTTTTTAAAAAGTCTTTCCTAAAATACTAAATGCATTCCTAACTGTAGTGTAGTAAACATAGTTCAATATTTCTTTGGAATTGAAGACTCTCACATTGCTTCTAGGTGTTATTCTGAAAAAACAAGGATTGTCAACATGAAGCCCATCATTTTAAAGATGAGGAAATCAAGGCTCAGGGAGATTAAGTGGGTGACCAGGGTCACACAGCTGGTAAGTGACGCAGTCCTCAAAGACCACCGTGCAGGACCACAGCCACAGATGTTAGGACACTGGACTCAACGGTATACTCCGACAGGGAGTCAATCTCTATTTGAAACTGAAGAACATTTATTATTCTATAGACTGTATCAGCAAGTTTGAGTTACACAAACAGGTAACAAGGAATTTAGGTCTGACAGAATAAATTCATCAGAGCAAAAGTTCTCAAAACAGTAGAATGGATGAGCAGGATGTGAAACTCTGGGAATTAGGAAAAAGAGTATTTATTTGTTGGTATTAGGCAAACAAAGCACACAAAGATAGGAGAGACTGAATGACTAAGGTTTCTTTCCAAATCATAAATAAAAGAGCAAGGATTTCTAACATTCCAGCTCATGATTACTAAGCAGATCCCATCTCCAAAAAATTCAGTTGTCTGAGAAAATCCCCATTCTGGAATTTCTCTTGCTTCCTAAAAGAAAGCTGCTCATTTAGCAACATAAAATTCTGATAGAAGCTGTGGCTCCTGTGAGGGGAAAAGCTCTCACGAGTATCAGCATCCTGCAAACTGGATGAATTCACAGGATGAATTCTGAGTGTCCTACAACTAGGATATGAGAATGACCAAATACCTGGAGTGTCCTAAAAAAAGACTTAAGGGATTGCTTAGTAACCTGTGACATAAAAACAAACAAACAAAAAAACCCAAAGTGTAGCCAAGATAGTATTTTCCAGTAATCCAAGGTCTAATTTTGACAGTTACCAAAATTAAAACAAAAGCCACACTGACTTGACTATTGGCAAAGTTGACAATAATTTCATTTCCAAGCCCTCTGCTCTCTTAAACATGTGCTTGGCTGGGCACAGTGGCTCACACCTGTAATTCCAACACTTTGTGAGGCCAAGGCAGGAGATCAACTGAGGTCAGGAATTCGTAATATGCCTGGCCAACCTGGTGAAACCCTGTCTCTACTAAAAATACAAAAATTAGCTGGGCGTGGTGGCACATGCCTGTAGTCCCAGCTACTCGGGAGGCTGAGGCAGGAGGATTGCTTGAACCCGGGAGGCGGGGGCTGCAGTGAGCCAAGATTGCACCACTTCACTCCAGCCTGGGTGAAAGAGTGAGACTCCATCTCAAAAATAAAATAAAAATAGTATCTGTACAGAGCCTGATGTGGAAGAAGCTCAGCTAGTGTTAGTCGTTATGACTATTACTACTTACATTAATAAGCCAAACTTACAACTGTACTTTATGAGACATACTCTAGGCACCACAGAGTTCTCTTTTGCTAAGCAAAGATTTAATAGTGAACAGTGTTAATTATACATTATATACAATATCAGGGAAAAAAAGAGTTGTAATTTTTGAGGAAAATCGCTTCAGCCTTTTGAGGCCTCCTTTGACATACCAGTGGTTGACAAGACAGAATTAAGAACAGTTAAAACAGTTAAAAAGCTGATAAAATTAAATCATCAAAGGTAGAAAGTTTTCCAACAGGAAAAAAGCCACTGAAGTTAACAATCTTGTGGAAAAGAACAGAAGAAAGAATAGGGCCAGGTATGGCGACTCACGCCTGTAATCCTGGCACTTTGGAAAGCCCAGGTGGGAAGATCATGTGAGGCCACGAGTTCAAGACCAGCCTGTGCAACACAGTGAGGCCCCATCTCTAGAAAAGATAAATTAGCCAGGCATTTATTAGCTTGCGTGTAGTCCCGGCTACTTGGGAGGCTGAGGTGGGGAGAACTGCTTGAGCACACGAGTTCAAAGCTGCAGTGAGCCAAGATCACACCACTGCACTGCAGCCTTAGTGACACAGCAAACTCCATCTCAAAAAAATAATAAGTAAAAGAATATAGTTATAAAGACGGTAGAGATTAATTTCTTAAGAAAATAATGCAGCTGATTAGGGGTACTGTTTAACCATCTGTAATGGCTTCTAAACAAATCTTTGTCAAGTGGTTCCTAAGCCAAAACTTCAACAGTTCTGCTTCCTTGGCTTTGGCTCTGCAGAAGTGAGTGACCATCTGTTCCACCATGAAAATGCAAAAGCAAAATCTACATGCTAGAAAGTAATGTCAACCAGAACCTCTGGGGAAACAGTTTAATGGTCTTTTCCAATTAAGAATAGAATTTTTCTTTCATAGCTAAAATTAGAATTTTTGCTTAATCCAAAGAAAGATAAATTAATCAGGTTCCAAAGATAGGAGACCTTAACTATAATCCCAAATTTTTTAAGTTTCTCTTAGTTAAATGCAGTATTTAATGAACATGGCTGGTGAGCTTCGTTCTCATGACGTATCAAGATGGCAAGAGGGTCACAGCCTGAGAGAGAATAATTTCACAGGCTCTTTAAAGTAAGTATTAATTAAGAATTGGTTAGCAAACCTTGACAAGGGCTAACAAAATTTGGAAAAACAGCAATGATGAAAAAACAAACGTCAAAAGGTATTAGCAGATTGTTTAGTTTTGTTTTCATGTCATTTTCCTGTTAATTATACCCAAAAGACATGATTAAAACATACACCTGTTTCCTAAGATTTATACAGGACCAGGTTTCCTTTAATTAAGTCCATGTGGATGCATAGTCAGAATCCATGTGCAATGAATGCTTCTGTCATAGTGCTAAGGAAAGGTCTCCACATTTCTCAACAATGGTATCTTTCCTTCCTCATTTTGTAGGTTAAGAAGCCAACAATCTCTCTCCCAGCACTTTCTGAGACTCATTTATCAAAGGTAGCTTGTAGGTAGTTTCAGAGTGTATGAAACACTGTAAATGAGGTCACTAAGCCACCAACAGAGTACTGAAGCTATTGATCAATGCTAGAGATTTCTGGGATTACCTCTGGGGTTTGTTGTTCCCCTTTCTGAACATGGAAGTAAAAATTATAAATGTGTTCTGCTCCTTTGGAATGCCTGGAAGGGAAAAATCAAACATTCTTTTATCTCAATGTAAGTAAGGCGTATGTCTTTGACAGTTGTGGATGTTCGTGGAAGAGTGCAATGACCCTCCTGTCTTTTCCCTTTACATCACACTGAAACAAACTGTCCTTATAGTTAACAGAACGTTAGAGTTGGAAGAAACTTTAAATGATCTAAACTTCTCAGCCTGTGCTTAAGTGCCTGGTGTGCAATACAGCCACCAGGTGATTATTCAGTAAGTCTCTTTAAAAGCAGTATCATAAAGCAAAGAAACCAACCAAAATCTCCCAACTTTTGATTCCAGAAGAGTACAGAATTCTGAGCACAGGTACCTAACATCCATACTATTAAGAATCATTACTTGCTAGAGAGCACAGGAGTAATTACTACAATTACTTCTAGAATTTGATGTCTAGGATTTATCTGTTATCTTTTGCAGTACTGTAATTTTTTCTAGTCCAAGGACTTATCTGAATATTGAACATTTATTGCACGTGATTGTACTCTATGATCTTGGAAGCAGTCTTTAATAAAATGCAAAATGATTTTTTAAACCTTTGATTCATTAAGTAATTAGCATTCAACGTATCTGGAAACATCGTTCACCCTCTATAAGAATTCCAAAACACATGAACTGGAGCTTGTATTTAAAAAGGAAAATGATGGTGTTCATTTCAAGGAGTAGAAAAGACTTAAAGTGAGGGCGACACTTAGCTACTTCTGAGGATATACTATACTCGAAACCTTTAAATATAAGCTACGGTTCAGCAGCTTTTAAAATTTCATGTTTATTCATATTTTTCAAAATATATGTACATAAAAAAAGGAAGATTTACAACAGGAAAGATTGCCTTACATGCAACACAAATTCCAATGAATTCATGATGGGATCACACATGATTATGATCTAATTCAAGCCAATCTTCTCAAGTCCATTTCCCAGCCATACTTTAGGCTACAGAAGGGATCCCAGGAGACAAAAGTGGAATGAATAAGAAACAAACATCTTTTGCCTCTGGCAGTACTCAAGGGGCCAGAAGATGTACTTCAAAAACTTTAAGACAATTAAAATGTCAAGTGCCACAGGGAAGAGAAATGATAACCAGAAATTTGTATTTCTAGCTAGTACTATTTAACACAACTTCACAATACTAAAACAAATACAAATAAGAAAGGGTTAGGTAGTTGGGCTTCATTTACTTTTTTCCTTTTCTTTTTTTTTTTAATATCTCAAAAAGGAAGCCGCTTGCTTGATATCAAAAGTGCTGTGGAAAGAAAGGAGGGGAAAAAAACCCACAAATAAATGTAGAACCTAGTTTATTTTACCAAACTGTATATTTTTCCACTTAACATTTCTACATTAGCAATGATGTAACTCTCCAACATTTCCTTATAAAAAAGGCAAACAAGAAGTGACAACTCATGCTCCAAATATTAAAAAATATATTTAAACATATGATCAAGAAGATTTGGGCCGTGAGTGGTAGCTCACATCTGTAACCCCAGGATTTTGGGAGGCTGAGGTGAGTGGATCACGAGGTCAGGAGATCGAGACCATCCTGGCTAACATGGTGAAACCCCAACTCTACTAAAAATACAAAAAATTAGCTGGGCGTGGTCGTGTACGCCTGTAGTCCCAACTCGGGAGGCTGAGGTGGGAGAATCGCTTGAACCTGGGAGGTGGAGTTTGCAGTGAGCCAAGATCACACCACTGCACTCCACACTGGGCGACAGAGCGAGACTCTGTCTCAAAAAAAATAATAATAAAAAATAAAAAAGATTTGTTTTGATTTTTGGTAACACAGGTGACACCAGAAATCACAAATCAATATATTTCTACACTTCCCCTTCAGTCAAAAACCAAGTGGGATAGGCCAGGCACAGTGGCTCACTCCTGTAATCCCAGCACTTTGGGAGGCCGAGGCAGGCGGATCACCTGAGGTCAGGAGTTTGAGACCAGCCTGACCAACATGGCGAAACCCCATCTCTACTAAAAATACAAAAAAATTGCCAGGCGTGGTGGTGCACACCTGTAATCCCAGCTACTCAGGAGGCTGAAGCAGGAGAATTGCTTGAACCCAGGAGGTGGAGGTTGCAGTGAGCTGAGATTGCACCACTGCACTCCAGGGCACCTGAGCAAGACTCCGTCTCAAAACAACAACGACAACAACAACAACAACAAAAAACAAGTGATATAGAGAACTTGTGCTTGCTGTTAAGGGAATGCAATACTTTGGGCCAGTGAAAAATACCTAGAAATTGATCAATATGAAATGTAGCCCAAAGGAGTCATATATCTTCAAAATCTAATGAGATCACACTGTTTTTGGCTTATTCCCAAAGCTGTCTCTGTGTTTACAGTTGGAGAGAAAAGGTTAGTGGAGTGGCTTTTATAAATAAGATTAATTATTACAGCTATAACTGAAGTCTCCAGGCAGGAGGCTTTACAACTCAGTCAGTGCTATATTGTGCCTCCATTTTACTTCCAGGACCTGACTGGCATACCGTTCTTGATGCTTTCTACAAATATAAAAATCTCTGCAACTGTTTAGATAAAATTGGAAGAAA
Source organism: Pan paniscus (assembly GCF_029289425.2). Lineage (NCBI taxonomy): Eukaryota > Metazoa > Chordata > Mammalia > Primates > Hominidae > Pan > Pan paniscus. Next base: position 206,381,064 of record NC_073249.2, on the reverse strand, counting down.
AAAAAAAAGGCAAAGCTGACCATAAAAACAACAGGGGGTTGGGGGAGGCAGAGAAAAAGGACAAGTATACATTACATAGTTTAGGAAAGTCTAGGATTATTGCAGAAATTAAAATGAACAAGGAAAAGGGCAGGCACCAATAAAAGCACCTAAAGCTAGCAAATGCCTAAACTGGTTTATTTAGAGTCCCTCCCCACAATGTTCATAGGGGAGGAAAATAATGTAATTTGAAAAGCATCAAAACTAAACAAATGCACACTGACCTTAGAAAATAAGATTTTGAATTTCATCATGATACCCTTTTTTCCTATAAAATTTACTTTTTCACTCTGAAAGACTTCTTCATGGTGGATTTGCCCTTGCCCGGCAATTTTACTTCCTTTCTTGCACTGGTTGCAGGCTTCTTTGAGGAGCCACCACTAGGTTTCTTGATGACTGTGGATGAGGGTCTGGTCTTCTTGGCAGGCGTTTTGGCCTTAGGAGGTGCTTTCTTGGGCAAGGGCCTAGCTTTCCCCCGCTGGGCAGCTGAGACTTTAGGTGCAGGTTTGGACCCTCTCTGCTTCACAGATGCGGCCTTCCCTGGGGACTTGGCTGGGGTTTTCTTCTGCAACCTGTGAGAACCAAAGAGCAAAGGCCATCATTTAGTACTTAAGAGATTCGTTTTGTTGGGACAACCAGATGCTTTCTAAAGAGAAATGGCATATGAAGTGGTCACTTACGTTAAGAATAGGAATGTGACAATTTTTTACTAGAGATTTTACTAAAATTGTATAAAAATTCAACCAATTCATGAAGTCTAGACACAATTTCATGACGTTGTTCCTAGGGAAATATGTAATTATTTTTCTTTGAATAACTAAACTATGGATACACATAGGCTTGCCCTAAAAGTCTGGAGCCCTTGATTTTCAAAGGAGAAGATCAATCCAAATTTATATAAAGAACTTGAGAAGGATCCTGAGTTTCTGAAATGCTTTTTAGCTTTAGCCCCTCCTATAGCACTATTTTTCAGCTCTGAGGTATTTAGTGTCCTCCCCACAAGGGGTTTTCACATGTCCACACCTTCTCTTAGGTGGCGGCTCTTCATCCTCAGAGTCTTCTTCTGATGACTCATCTTCATCTTCATCCTCATCTCTAGAATCATCTGGCTCTTTCTTCGGAAACAGAACTCCTGGGCTATACGGGGAAAAATTAGATTAAAACACAAGTCCCATATAAAACAAGAAAAATAATGTGAACCTAGATGCTCTTACCTGGACATATCCCACTTCTTCCCACCCTTCCCAAAAATGTCAAGCTAGGTTACATGTATCAGGTTACAGTTTACCGTATTTTGAACATACATATAAAGTTATGCCAAATCTATAAAAGTCCTGCACCATACCTAATTCTATACCCACTATTTAATAAAATTAATCCATAATCATTTATTTAGTAAACAATTACTTAAACTCCTAATAAGTATCTGGCACTGTATTAGCCAATGAGTACACAGCAATGAACAGTCTGCATGGAATACACACTTCAGCCTCATAATACTGGCAAAAGACCTCCAAGTCTTAAAAAAAAAGACCTCAAAGGCCTAAATCTGTTCAAAGCTTCAGAGGTATTCGGCAAGGATCTCCTAAACTCTTTTTTGTCCTTGGTGGTATGAACCTTGATTCCTTTGATTAACATACCCTTAAATGATAACATACATACATATATGTGTGTGTGTGTGTTTCTTGCCTTTTTCAGACACAGGGTCTTGCTATGCTGCCCAGGCTGGAATCAAACTCCTAGGCTCAAGGGATCCTCCCACCTCACCTTCCCAAGTAGTTAGGACTACAGGTGCATCCCACCACACCTGGCAGAATGTAACATTTTGTGTGTGTGTGACTTTGGGAATTAAATTTAATGTTTAATGTTTGAAAAATGTATATAATATGTATTAAGCCAAGTAACACTTATGTTTGTACAGAAATAATAATACAAGAAAGTTACACAATAGTCTTGCTAAAACAGGGTCTTAGTGGTATATGTTATGTACTTTACTGGAAATCAAAAGGCTTTAAACCCAGTGCATGAAACAATGCTTGGACCACAGGAGGTGATCAATATATTTTTTTGTTTCAAAGAATAAATAAGGTATTTGCAAGAGACAAATTTTCAGTTAAGTGTTCCTGTCTCTACAGTATGAAGGTAGAGTTAAGATTCTTGAAAACAGTCAATGTTCTCCCCACTTGGTATTGGACAATTAAAACTTATGCATATAATCCCATCGCTTTGGGAGGCTGAGGCGGGAGGACTGCTTGAGCCAGGAGTTCAAGGCCAGCCTAGATAATATGGTAAGACCCCATCTCTACAAAAAACACAAAAATTAGCTGGGTGTGGTGGCGTGCACCTGTAGTCCCAGCTACGTGGGATATTGAGGTGGGAGGATCACTTGAGCCCAGGAGGCGGAGGTTGCAGTGAGCCGAGATTATACCACTGCTCCAGCCTGGGCGACAGAGTGAGACCCTGTCTCAAAAAACAAAAACAAAAACTTATACATAATCCTCTAAGAATCTGTCATTATCATTTACTTGATAAAGAAGGAATGAACATCAAAATGACCATCCGAGGATCTGAAATAATCTTATGCCTGGCTAAAATCACTATTTTTATACAAAACCTTTTACTCCAAAATAATACTGCCTTAAAAGTCATCTTTATTTTCAAATACAGTTGTCCCTTGAACAACACAGGTTGGAAACGCATTAGCCCACTTTATATGTGGACTTTTTTTTCAACCAGACACAGATCAGAAATACAACATCCACAGGATGCGAAGCCTGCATACAAAGAGGACAGACTTTTCAGATACATGGATTCCACAGGGCTGAGTACATGCGCATTTGGGTATGCGGGCAGTTCTGTAACCAATCCCCTATATGTAACAAAGGACGACTGTATTTCCAGTTCACTAAAACAGTAATAAGGGTAAAATTAATTAAACTGAGTGTGTAACTTAGAATCAGACTATAAATTTACAGTGATCTATTATAGGCTAAGTGCTTACCTGGGATAATAGGGAAAACAGAGCTGGAAGGTGCCACTAAACCCTTTCCCAGAGATCTGTTCCATCCACCCATTCTTTTCGCATTTCTGCAGGGTTTTTTTCAGCAAATGCACTGAAAAAAAAAATTCAGAAATGAAAGTTATCTAGTTACTCAGATTAGATAATTCCCTCAACCACAAACAGATACGCATCAATTTAATATCCTGTCACATACGGTAATTGACATACACTAAGTGAATCCTATGTGTTCAAAGGTATTTAATTAATTAAACATTTACTTATTGCCCATAAGTTTGGCAAGAGTTAAATTATATACATACATACATACATATATCTATATTTTAAAATTTTGCAAAATATAGAGACAAAGTCTCACTATGTTGCCCAGGCTGGTCTCAAACTCCAGGGCTCAAGCAATACTCCCACCTTGGCTTCCCAGACTGCTGGGACTCCAGGCATGAGCCACCATACCTGGCAAGAGTTATAATGAAAAGACACATTAGAGACCATTGAGTCAAATACCTTATTTCACAGGAAAAAAAAAAAGCCCAGGGTGGTTAAGTGACTTGAGCTCAAAGTAGTTAAGTGACTTGCTCTAAGGTAGCACATAAACAGCAGACCTAAAACTAAGTATGTAATTATTTCCATTCACTTAAACATCTATTGTGTACCTACAGGTATTGATAATCATCTAGGAGAATCTCTTATAAAGATGAACAGAACTAATTATTCATAAATCAGTAAACAGTAACAAAACAATATCATGGTTCCTGAAGTCCTTCATTCTCATCTTTCTTACAGAGACATATCCAAAATATATTTTATGGCGATTCAGTATCCAAAAAACAGCTGCAAATATCAGTGAAACTGAAAGGCTTGTTAACCAAATTCATCTTCTCTTAAAACATCTGGCATATAGAAATAGGCCGGGCGTGGCGGCTCACGCCTGTAATCCCAGCACTTTGGGAGGCCGAGGCGGGCAGATCACAAGGTAAGGAGATCGAGATCATCTTGGCTAACACGGTGAAACCCTGTCTCTACTAAAAACAAATAATACAAAAACAAAAAAATTAGCCAGGGGTGGTGGCAGGTGCCAGTAGTCCCAGCTACTCAGGAGGTGGAGGCAGGAGAATGGCGTGAACCCAGGGGAGGCAGAGCTTGCAGTGAGCCAAGATCGCACCACTGCACCCCCTAGCCTGGGCAACACAGCGAGACTCCGTCTAAAAAAAAAAAAGACTTCAAAATTACCTTTTAATTACAATAATATATTCTGGATTGTCTTCTTCTGTTACTTAATTTCCATATCCCTCACCCTACAACATTGTGCCTCTTTTAATAGTTCATTGAGAAGTCACCCAGTCTCACCAATCCACACATGATAATGCTGATAAGGCAGGGTGTCTCATCTCAAATCACCACCTCCTAGAGTAAATATACTTTACTGAAATAAAGTATTTTCTGTTGTGGGGCTTAGGTTAATAAGAAATAATATAAGTAGTAAGTACTCTAAAATCCTGGCTTTGTTTCAAAGTAAAATTAGATGTTTTTGGTGAACATTCAAAAGTAGGAAAAAATACACTATAATTTAGAGTTGCTTTGAACCTAGAGATTTATCTAAATTACAATAAATATCAGAAAAATCTTTACAGTAAAAGCAACTTCTTATAAGCAGATGCTTTAAATTAAGAATTCAGTTTTGATTATTTGTTTTTCTTTTTGTAAATATGAAATTTGTAAAGCTGTTCCCTCTTGGTTTTCAGTCAGTAGTTAATACTTTGACATTAATAGCATGATCTCTATGATTTTTTTTTTCTTTTTTTTTTTTTTTTGATACATAGTCTCACAACTGTTGTCCGGATTGGAGTATAATGGTGCAATCTCGGCTCACTGCAACCTCCACCTCCTGGGTTCATGCGTTTCTCCTGCCTCAGCCTCCCGAGTAGCTGGGACTACAGATGCACACCACTACACCCTGCTAATTTTTTTGTATTTGTAGTAGAGATGGGGTTTCACTATGTTGGCCAGACTGGTCTCAAACTCCCGACCTCGTGATCCACCCGCCTCAGCCTCCCAAAGTGCTGGGATTACAGGCGTGAGCCACAGTGCCTGGCCCTCCACGGTTTTTTCAAAAGAAAATTCTCCTAATCCCAGTTAAATATACACAACCGAGTCTTACTTTGGTAGTTAGAATTGGTTCCTGGGTGATTCTCTAGGACATACTTCTTCAGAGCAGTGGTAGAGCAGGTCTTCGGCTCATTCATGGCAGCAATGGCAGACAAGATTGCATATTCCATCAGGCTTCCACCAAGCAGGGGCTTCTCCCCTGATTTCTTCAGCTGTTTTCCAAGGAGGAAGAGAAAAGCATCAAGACAACACTCTCCCAAAGCAGGTCAAGACAAGACTCCTCTGCACCAGGTGGGTCGGAGTTCCTGCATTAGCACAGATATGTTTTACAATAAATTGTCAGCTTAGGGACTTTCTCTTCCCATTCAACAGGTATTCAATCTAACTGAGAAGTCCCAACCCTCCTATGGATATTTTCTCCTTCCATCTACCCTCCATCCACCCTAAAATAATAGCCAACCTAACCCAAAGATACTGACAACTGTACCCAATAAGCAGGTTAACCAGTTATGTCCCTAAAAATTAAGATTCTTTTGGCTGGGTGCTCACACCTATAGCCCCAGCACTTTGGGAGGCAGAGGCAGGCAGATCACTTAAGGCCAGGAGTTCGAGACCAGCCTGGCCAACATGGCGAAACCTGTCTCTACTAAAAACACACACACACAAAATAGCCAGGTGTGGCAGGTGCGTGTGGTCTCAGCTACTTGGGAGGCTGAGGCAGGAGAGTCACTTGAACCCAAGACGCGGGGTTGCAGTGTGCCGAAATCATGCCACTGAACTCCAGCCTCGGCGACAGAGTAAGATTCTGTCTAAAAAAATAAATAAATAAAATAAATTTTTTAAAAAAGATTATTTTATTTGAGAATACTTCACTTTTCTGAATCTGAAAAATGAAGTATAGCTGACCCTTGAACACAACACAATTTTATCTGTGCTGGTCCACTTATATGTGGATTTTCTTCTGCCTCTGCCCGCCACCCCAAGACAGCAAGACCAACACCTCCTTGTCCTCCTCAGCCTACTCAACTCAAAGATGACAAGGATAAAGACATGTACGATCATCCACTTCCACTTAATGAACAGTAAATATATTTTCTCTTTTTTTTTTTTTTTTTTTTTTGAGACGGAGTCTCGCTCTGTTGCCCAGGCTGGATTGCAATGGCGTGGTTTCAGCTCACTGCAACCTCGGTCTCCTGGGTTTAAGCAATTCTCCTGCCTCAACTTCCCGAGTAGCTGGGATTACAGGCGCCCACCACCAGGTCTGGCTAATTTTTTATTTTTAGTAGAGACATAGTTTCACCATGTTGGCCAGGCTAGTCTCGAACTCCAGACCTCAGGAGATCTGCCTGCCTCGGCCTCCTGACGTGCTGGGATTATAGGTGTGACCCACTGTGGCCGGCCATTATTTCCTCTTTCTTAAGATTTTCTCAATAACATTTTCTTTTCTCTAGCTTGCTTATTATAAGAGTACATTATATAATACATACAACATACAAAATGTGTATTAACTGTTTGTAAGGCTTCCGGTCAACAGTAGGCTATTAACAGTCAAGTTTTCTGGGAATCTAAAGTTTTTTATGATTTTTTTTTTTTACTGCATGGGGGATCTGCACCTTTAACCCCTATGTTGTTCAAGGGTCAGCTGTAGTTATAAAAAATAATAAATAGCCCTTTTAATCCTATGAGGAAAATAGCAGTGAAAAATTTTGATAAATATTTAGGGTATCAGGGAGCACGGTAGTTCATACCTGTAATCCCAGTACTTTGGGAGGCTAATGGGGGAGGACTGCTTGAGGCCAAGAGTTCAAGACCAACCTCGGCAACATAGTGAGACTCTCTCTCTACTAAAAATAAAAAAACTAGCTATGAATGGCGGCATGCCTGTAGCCTACCTACATGAAAGGGTGAGGGGGGAGGATGGCTTAAGCCCAGGAAGTTGAGGCTATAGTGAGCTATGATTACATCACTATACTCCAGCCTGAGTGACAGACCAAGACTCTGTCTCTAAAAATAAATAATAAACTAAAAAAAAAAAAAGTATCATACAAAAGAAAATTACATAGCATACTTTGAAAATGAAAGGTGTGGTAACAAAGGTTAGCAAATAATATGCAAAAAGGGAAAAGGAGAAAACCACAAATGCTCTACAAAACTGTTTAGTGGTTCTTAAAGAATGGTCTGGTTACAATCGTCTGGGCTCCTGAGACCCTTTCAGAGGATCTGCAAGGTCAAAACTATTTGCATAATAAAACTAAGATATGCCAGACGCAGTGGCTCATGCCTGTAATCCCAGCACTTTGGGAGGCTGAGGCGGGTGGATCACCTGAGGTCAGGAGCTCGAGACCAGCCTGGCCAACATGGTGAAACCCCATCTCCACTAAAAATACAAAAATTAGCCGGGCATGGTGGTGCATGCCTGTAATCCCAGCTACTTGGGCAAGGCTGGGGCAGGAGAATCGCTTGAACCCGGGAGGTGGAGGTTGCAGTGAGCCGAGATCAAGCCACTGTACTCACTGAAACAAGACTCCATCTCAAAAAACAAACAAACAAAAACCTAAGATGCGATTTGCTTTTTCACTGTCTTTTTTTTTTTTGGAGACAGAGTTTCGCTGTGTTGCCCAGGCTGGAGTGTAATGGCACGGTCTCGGCTCACTGCAACCTCCGCCTCCCGGATTCCAGCGATTCTCCTGCATCTACCTCCCGAGTAGCTGGGACTACAGGCGCCCACCACACCTGGCTAATTTTTGTATTTTCAGTAGAGATGGGGTTTCACCATGTTGGCCAGGCTGGCCTCAAACTCCTGACCAGGTAAACCACCCGCCTCAGCATCCCAAATTGCTAGGATTACAGGTGTGAGCCACTGCACCTGGCCTTTTCACTATTTTGACATTTGCAATGATGGTGCAGAAGCAATGGTGGGTAAAACTGCTGTCAGCTTACCACAGATAAAGGCAGAGACACAAAAATGTGGTTATTGTCTTCTTTACTGCTATGTACTTATGGTTTTAAAAAAAGAGCACGAATTCACTTAGAATGCCCTTGATAAAGTACCAAAAATTATTTTATTAAATCTCAACTTTTGAATGTGTCTTTAGAATATTTTACGGGATGAAACAGGAAGAACCACATAATCCGTATCTGCTACATATGTAGACATGATGGTATCCAGGAAAAGCACTTGTGTAATTGTTAAAGTTATGAGCTGAATTAGCTGCACTTTTCTTGGAACACTTTTTTTTTTTTTGAGACGGAGTCTCATTCTGTCACCCAGGCTGGAGTGCAGTGGCGTGATCTTGGCTTACTGCAACCTCTGCCTCCTGGGTTCAAGGGATTCTCCTGCCTCAGCCTCCCGAGTAGCTGGGATTGCAGGCATGTGCCACCATGCCCGGCTAATTTTTTGTATTTTTACTAGAGATTGGGTTTCACCATGTTAGCCAGGATGGTCTGGATCTCCTGACCTCGTGATTCGCCCACCTCGGCCTCCCCAAAGTGCTGGGATTACAGACATGAGCCACCGTGCCTGACCTGTAATACTTTTTTACTTAAAGAAATAACTGACAGCTAACCTATCATTATTCAGACTTGGTTATGAGGTAGACAGTATCTTGCAAATGAACTAAAAGAGCCGGTCATGTCAAAAAATAATAGTATTTGTTGCCAATGATAAAATTCAACCTTTCAAGAGAAAATTTAAATTCTGAAAAACTTGTGTCCATCACTGTGAGTCTGTTATCTTCCCAATACTTAAATACTGTTCTTATAAGATCAGTGGCCAATACCAATGATTGTAATTTTTGTTGTCGTATATAATGAAATGCCAACATTTGGAAAATCTATGTAACTCTGTGCCACTATTTTTCAAATGACCAATGTATCGTGCTATAAAATTATGAAGGATTAAAATATCTATTCAAAGTTCAATGAATTTTAAGGTAACACAGTCCAAGAAATTCACTGATTAGGGTTTCAGGTTTCACATGGCAACTAAACTTTAAAGAATTTACCACAAAACAAATAATGTTAACAGACAATACGAACAAAGGACACAAACCACACAATCATCTCAACAGACACTGAAAAACCACTTGACAAATCCAATAGCCATTCATGATAAAAACTCCCAGGAAACTAGTAGTATAGAAGGGAACTTGCTCAACCTGACAATAGGCATCTATGAAAAACCTATAGCTAACTTGTGAAGGACTGAATGCTTTCTCTCCAGGATGTGGAACAAGGCGAAGATGTCTGCTGTTACCACTTCTACTCAACACTGTAATGGAGGTTAATCTAGAGCAATCAGGCAATCAGAAGAAGTAAAAGACATCCAGACTAGAAACAAAGAAGTAAAATGCTCTTTATTTGCAGATAACAGATCCTGTATGTAGAAAACTGTAAGGAATTCACAAAGAAACTACTACAACTGGTGAGTTCAGCAAGGGTGAAGGATACAAGAGCAATGGACAAATCGATTGTATTTCTACAGGTTAGCGTTAACAACCTGAAAACGAAAATTAGAAAACACTTCCACCATTCAAGACAGCATGGAAAAAGAATAAAATACTTGGCAATAAATTTAACAAAAAAAATTCAAGACTCGTACACTGAACAACTACAAAAACACTGCTGAGAGAAATTAAATAAAGAGACCTCTGTGTCATGGATTGGAAAACTCAACGTTTTTGACAGTGAGTCTCCCCAAATTGATCTATAGGTTCAAGGCAATTCCTACCAAAACTCCAGCTGTTTTTTTGTTTTTGGCAGAAATGGACAATTTGTATGGAACTGTACAGGACCCGGCATAGTCAAAACATTCCTGAAAAAGTTAGAGGGCTTATAATTCCGAATTTCAAAATTCACTATAAAGCTACAGTCAGTAAGACAATGCAGTACTGGCATGAAGGATACACCTACAGAACAAAAGAGAACTCAGAATCCGGAAATAAACCCTTATATTTATGGTCAATTGATTTTCATAAGATGCTACGGCAATTCAATAGGGAAGGGACAGTCTTTTCAATAAAAGGTGCTGGGATAATCACACCCCCACATGCAAAAAGATAAATTATACCCTTACCTCTCACTATAAACAAAACAATATAGATCACAGACCTAAATGTAAGAGCCAAAATTATAAAACTCTTAAAACGTATGAGTAAATTTTCATTACCTTTAATTAGGCAATGTTTCTTAGATAACCATAAAACTGCAAAAGCAATTTTTAAAAATGATAAATAGGACTTCATCAAAAAGTAAACGCTTCAAAAGATAATACTGAGAAAGTCACAGAATAGGAGAAAAAATCTGATGAGACTTTATATCTAGAGTAATGAATTGTTAACGAATAACCAACCCCCTTTTAAAAATGGGCAAAAGATTTGAATAAACATTTCACTACAGACAATAAACAAATGGCCTTAAGCACAAGAGATGCTCAACATCAGTAATTATTAGGGAAATGCCAATCAAAACTACAACGAGATACCCTATATCCACTAGTATGGCTATAATAAAAAAGAGTAACAAACGTTGAGGAGGATATGGAGAAACTCGAGCCCTGGTCAGGTGTGGTGGATCACACCTGTAATTCCTACACTTTGGGAAGCTGAGGCAGGCAGACTACTTCACTGAACCCAGGAGTTCAAGAGCAGCCTGGGCAACACGGCGAAACCCCATTTCTACAAAAAATACAAAAATTAATCAGGCATGGTGGTGGTGCGCGCCTATAATCCCAGCTATTAGGGAGGCTAAGATGGGAGGATTGCTTGAGCCAGGGAGGTGGAGGTTGCAGTGAGCCGAGATCACACCACTGCACTCTAGCCTGGGTGACAGAGTGAGACCCTATCTCAAAACAAAACAAAACGACTTGAGCCCTTATAAACACTGCCAGTTTCTTAGAACATAAATTTACCATATGGCCCAGCAAGTCCTAAAAACATATCCACGCACAGACTTGAACATAAATGTTCATAGGCAGTATTATTCATAATTAGCTGAAAAGTAGAAATAATCCAAATGTCCATCATCAACTCATGAATGGATAAACAAAATGTGACATCCATAGAATGAAATACTACTGGACAATAAAAAAGAATGAAAGTACTGGTACATGCTGCAACGTGGATAAAATTCAAAAACATCATGCCAAAAGAAGCCAGACACAAAAGAGCATATAGTACATGATTCTAGATTCTATCCATATGAAATGTGAACAAAATGCAAATCTGCAGAGAGAGAGAACAGACTAGAGGTTGCCTGAGGCTGCTGGTGGAATAGGGAGTGACTGCAAATGGCTACAAGGGATCTTTTTTGGGTGACAGAAATGTCCGAAAATTGGACTGTGATAGTTGTACAACTCTATAAAGTTACTGAAAATCACTGAGTTATAAACTGTAATTATATAAATTAAATTGTATAAGGTATGCAAATCAACCTCAATAAAGCTGTTAAAAAAATAACGATTTGTTGAGTTTTGGTGTAGTATCAAAGAATAATTTCTACAACTATCTGAAAGTTATCTTAAAATATTCCATCCTTTTCTAATTGTATTTCTGTGTAAGGTTAGATTTTCTTCAAATAAGTAACCCAAAATAAACTGGAACAGATACTAGCTGTCTTCTGTTATGCTAGATGTTAAAGATGTTTGCAAAAATGTAAACAGTGCCTGACGACTTCTCATTAAAAAAAAAAACTTGGGGAAGACGGATTATAGGCTCACACCTACAATCCCAGCACTTTGGGAGGCTGACGCTGGAGGACCCCTTGAACCTGGGAGATAGAGGCTACAGTGAGCTGTGATTGTGCCACTGCACTCCAGCCTGGGAAACAGAGAGAAACACTGTCTCAAAAAAAAGGCTGGGAGGTGGCAGGGGGAGGACAGCTATTTTTCACTAAAAAATATGTCATTTATGTTAATATGTAATGGGTTTTCTACTACTATTTTAAAGTAAATCAATAAATATGTAAATTTTTCCTCAGTGTTAATTTCTTTGTGTTTGTTTGTTTGTTTGAGATGGCATCTCGCTCTGTCACCTAGCCTAGAGCACCGTGGTGCAATCTCGGCTCAATGCAACCTCCACCTCCCGCGTTCAAGTGATTCTCCTGCCTCAGCCTCCCAAGTAGTTGGGACCACAGGCATGTGCCCCCACGCCCAGCTCATTTTTGTATTTTTAGTGGAGACGACAGGGTTTCACCAGGCTGGTCTCGAACTCCCAACCGCAGGTGATCCACCTGCCTCAGCCTCCCAAAGTGCTGGGATTACAGGTGTGAGCCACCGCACCCAGACCTCAATGTTAATTTCTAACATAGTAAATGTTGACAGATATAACCCACATAAACAAAAGTTCTTTGAGGTCCTCAATAAATTTTTACAGTATAAGGAGGTCCTGAAACCAAAAACTTTAAGAAGCACTTCTCCACAACCAGGCCTCTGATCTCTAACCTGGAATGTCCCCGAAGCACCTTTGCCAGTTATCTGTTCTAACTGGCCCCTCTCTACTGCTCTCTGCAGAGCGTTCTTCAACAGCTGAGGCCTGCAAAGAAAAAAAAAAAAATAGTGATAAATACATTAATGAAAGAAAAATGTAAAGAAATAGATACAGGGTTATTCCCAGATCTAGAGTTCTGATTACTATTATTATTATTATTATTATTTTTTGAGGTGGAGTTTTGCCCTTGTTGCCCAGGCTGGAGTGCAATGGCACCATCTTGGCTCACTGCAACCTTCGCTTCCCAGGTTCAAGCAATTCTCCTGCCTCAGCCTCCCGAGTAGCTGGGATAACAGGCATGCGCCACCACACCCGGCTAATTTTGCATTTTTAGTAGAGACGGGGTTTCTCCATATTGGTCAGGCTGGTCTCGAACTCCCGACCTCAGGTGATCTGCCTGACTCGGCCTCCCAAAGTGCTGGGATTACAGGTATGAGGCACCACGCCTGGCTGAAGATTAGATTTTAACATTTGACTTCTAACGCTGTATGACAGACCTAGAAAATTTCCAAAGACACCTTCTTCAAGGCCAACTCTGAGTCTCTATATACCCAATATGCCCAGTTCTTCTTCTAGGGTTGCAAAAAAATCACTGTTATCAAATTAAGAAGGTGACTTGCATGTTATATTAAAAACCAATGTCTTGGCCAGGCGCGGTGGCTCACGCTTGTAATCCCAATACTTTGGGAGGCTGAGGCGGGTGGATCACGAGATCAGGAGTTTGAGACCAGCCTGGCCAACATAGTGAAACCTCAGCTCTACTAAAAATACAAAAAAATTAACGGGGCGTGGTGTCAGGCAACTGTAGTCCCAGCTACTCAGGAGGCTGAAGCAGGAGAATCATTTGAACCCGGGAGGCGGAGGTTGCAGTGAGCTGAGACCATGCCATTGCAATCCAACCTAGGCAACGGAGCAAGACTCTGTCTCAAAAATAAAAAATAAAAAACAAAACAAAAAAATTATGTCCTTAAATATTAGAATCCTATTTAGCATGCTGTAATGGTCATACTATGAGAAGCTGGAACTGAGACTAATAAGAATAACATTAGTTGAACACTTACTAGGTACCAAGGACTATTCTAAGAAGTGCTTCGCACATACTAAGAGACTTAAATCCTATGGGTTAAACACTCCTTTTTTTTTTTTGAGACGCAGTCTCCCTCTGTCACCCAGGCTGGAGTGCAGTGGCGCGATCTCAGGTCACTGCAACCTCTGCCCCCTCAGGTTCAAGTGATTCTCCTGCCTCAGCCTCCTAAGTAGCTGGGACTACAGGCGCGTGCCACCACGCCGGGCTAATTTTTTGTACTTTTAGTAAAGACGGGGTTTCACTGTGTTAGCAAGGATGGTCTTGATCTTCCGACCTCATGATCTGCCCGCCTCAGCCTCCCAAAGTGCTGGGATTACAGGTGTGAGCCACCACACCTGGCCCACTTTTTTTTTTTTTTTGAGAGAGGATCTCACTGTGTCACTCTGGATGGAGTGCAGTGGTATGATCATGGCTCACTGTAGCCTTGATCTCCCAGGCTCAAGCAACCCTTCCACTGCTTCAGCCTCCCGAGTAGTTGGGACTATAGGCACATGCCACTACACCAGCTAATTTTTGTTATTTTTTTTTTGTACAGAGGGGGTTCCACTATGTTGCCCAGCCTGGTCTCGAACTTGTAGGTTCAAGCGATCCTCCGGCTTCGGCCTCCCAAAGTGCTGGGATTACACATGTGAACCGCAGCACCTGGCTGGGAGAGAGGTTTTGGTTGGTCATTATCAACCAAATACAACGTGTGGGCCATGTTAGGAAAAACAACTGTAAAATATCATTCTGGAGACAATTAAGGACATTTGAATATGGACTGGGTACTAGATAATATTAAGAAATTATTAATTTTGTTAAGAATGATTTAAGTGGCCGGGCGAGGTGGCTCACACCTGTAATCCCAGAACTTTGGGGGGCCGAGGCCGGCAGATCACCTGAGGTTGGGAGTTTGACACCAGCTTGACCAACATGGAGAAACCCCATTTGTACTAAAAATACAAAATTAGCCGGGTGTGGTGGCGCATGCCTGTAATCCCAGCTACTTGGGAGGCTGATGAGGCAGGAGAATTGCTTGAACCCAGGAGACGGAGGTTGCGGTGAGCCAAGATCGTGCCATTGCACTCCAGCCTGGGCAACAAGAGCAAAACTGTCTCCAAACAAAAAAAAAGAATGATTTAAGTATGATGGTTAATGTTCTCTATGCTTCTTTGTATATGTTTGAAAATTTCCAAAATAAAACATTTAAGAAAGTATTAAGGGCTCCTTCTGTCATGTGAGGATACAATGAGAAGAAGGCACTCTGAAACCCAGAAGACGCCCTCACAGAACCCAACCATGCTGGCACCCTGATCTCAGACTTCGAGTCTGCACAACTGTGAGAAATACATTTCTCTTGTTTATATGCCCAAGTAACAAGAATAATAAAAATAGTCAAGGCAGGCCTTTGGTGATGACATCAGACTAAAAACTTAAGGAAGTAAAGGAACTGGCAAAGTGGCTTATGGGGAAAAATACATTCAGGTAAAGGGAATGCAACACAAAGGCTCTGAGACCAGTGAGAGAGTGAAGAGGAGTAGCTTAGGTCAGAGATACAAGGGAGTGTAGTGCCTTGTGGGCCATTTTAAAGACCGATTTTTTTTTTTTTTCTTTTTCTTTTTCTTTTTTTTTTGAGACAGAGTTATGCTGTGTCACCCAGGCTGGAGCACAGTGGCACGATCTCAGCTCACTGCAAGCTCCGCCTCCTAGGTTCATGCCATTCTCCTGCCTCAGCCTCCCAAGTAGCTGGGACTACAGGCGCCTGCCACCACGCCCGGCTAATTTTTTTGTATTTTTTTAGTAGAGACAGGGTTTCACTGTGTTAGCCAGGATGGTCTCGATCTCCTGACCTCATGATCCGCCTGCCTCGGCCTCCCAAAGTGCTGGGATTACAGGCGTGAGCCACCGCGCCCGGCCTTTTTTTTTTTTTTTTGCCCCGAGACAGAGTCTTGCTCTGTCACCCAGGCTGGAGTGCAGTGGCGCAATCTCGGCTCACTGCAACCTCTGCCTCCTGGGTTCAAGCAATTCTCCTGCCTCAGCCTCCTGAGTAGCTGGGATTACAGGCATGTGCCACCATGCCCGGCTAATTTTTGTATGCTTAGTAGAGATGGGGTTTCACCATGTTGGCCAGGAAGGTCTCGAACTCTTGACCTTGTGATCCACCCGCCTCAGACTCCCAAAGTGCTGGGATTACAGACGTGAGCCACCACACCCAGCCCTACAGACTGATTTTTTTAACTGTGAGGGGATTGGGAAGACACTGAATGTTTGAGTAGAAAGGTGACATGACACTGGACACAGTGGCTCACACCTGTAATCCCAACACCTGGGTGGCCGAAGCAGGAGGATCACTTGAGGCCAGGAGTTAAAGACCAGTCTGGGCAATGTAGGGAGATGCTGTCTCTATTAACAATTTAAAAACTACTAGCTGTGTGTGGTGACACATTCCTGCAGTCCCAGCTACTTGTGAGGCCACAGTGGAAGGATCATTTGAGCCTAGGAGTTCGAGGTTGCCATGAGCCACGATCTTGCCACTATACTCCAGTCTGGGCAACAGAGCAAGACCCCAGCTTGGGAAAAAAAAAAAAAGTGACAGGCTGGGCACAGTGGCTCACGTCTGTAATCCTTTGGGAGGCCAAGGCGGGCAGATTACTGGAGGCCAGGAATTTGAGACCAGCCTGGCCAACATGGTGAAACTCTGTCTCTACTAAAAATACAAAAATTACCCGGGTGTGGTGGCACAGCCTGTAATCCCAGCTACTCGGGAGGCTGAGACAGGAAAATCGCTTGAACCCAGGAGGCGGAGGTTGCAGTGAGCCGAGATCATGCCACTGCACTCCAGCCTGGGCAACAGGACAAGATTCCTTCTCAAATAAATAAATAAAATTTAAAAAGTGATAGAACTTACATTTTTAAAAAAGTCTCACTCTCACTATGATGGTAAGAACATACTGAAAGGGAGCATGAAAAAAGCAGTTAAGAAGTTATTGCTCTAATACAGGTGAGAGATGATGGTGGCCTGGAAGAGAATGGTAGTGCAGGTGATGACAAGTAGTCTGTTTACTGATATATTTTATTTTATTTATTTATTTAGAGACGGAGCCTCACTCTGTCGCCCAGGCTGGAGTGCAGTGGTGTGATCTTGGCTCACTGCAGACTATGCCTCCCAGGTTTAAGTGATTCTCTTGCCTTGGCCTCTTGAGTAGCTGGAACTACATGCACGTGCCACCATGCATGGCTAATTTTTTTGTATTTTTAGTAGAGATGGGGTTTCACCATGTTGGCCAGGCTGGTCTCAAACTCCTGACCTCATGTGATCCACCTGCCTCCCAAAGTGCTGGGATTACAGGCATGAGCCACAGTACCCAGCCTGTTTACTGATATATTTTAAAGACAGAGCAAAAATAATTGCTTATAGATTAGATAAAGCTGTCTGATAAAGAGAAGAGACCAGCACAAAGTCAGGGTTTTTGGTTTCAGCACATGGAAAGATAATATTGTCATGAACTGAAATGAAGATAATGTGGGAAATGCAGGGATTTTTGGGGGGAGAGGGAGCAGAGTGGGGATCAAGAGTTCAGTTTTCAACATTTAAATCAGACATTCAAGTGCTGATGCTGAACAGGCATCCGTATACACAAATCTGAAGTTAGAAGGGAGGTATGGGCTAGATTCATACATTTGTGAATTAATAGTTTATAGCTGGTATTTACAGTTTTGAAAGTGAAAGGAATCACCAAGTGAATGTGGACACAAAAGATGAGAGGCCTAAGGTATAACCCTGAGGGCTCCTTTCTATTAAGAGGTAAAGCAGAAATCCTTAGGAGATTGAGAAACGAAGGGTAAAAAGGTTACAGAAAAATCAGGAAAGTGTGGTGTCCTGGAAGGCAAGTGAAGAAAATGTTTCAAGCAGGTAGGAGTCATCAACTGTGTCAAATGCCATTGAGAGGGCAGCTGGTAAGGACTATGAATTGACCACTGAAATTTCCAACGTGGAGACTGACAGAAAATATTCAGGTAAAGTGGTGGGGATAAAGTCTGACTAAAGTGGAGAAAGTGGAAGGGGAGACATTGTAGATACCAGTATAGACAACTTACACTTTGGTGAAACTGTATTTTTCTTCCTCTTTTGTTTGGCCAAGCAAGAATGGCTGAATTTTCAAGTTAAATGTGTATATGAAAGGACTCCATTATAATCAAGAATTAGAGAAAATCAATATGGTTTCACATAAGAGAAAAAAGTTTCAATGGAAAAAATTACCATTAAAAAGGCCATGAGAAAAGGTCTTCAGGTTCATTAGCACCTTTGGGTTGACAACCCATCCATTATCAGGTAAATTTTGTTTCAGCCTAAGGTCATGACAATATGTTTCAAAAGAAGTAGAGCAAAGGCACATTGGTAGCAACACACTACCTTATGTAAGTAGAGTAGAACTACAAGAAAAAAAAATGGGGGAGGATATGGTCTCCACTCACCAAAAAGCAGAGAATAAAGGCTGTGAAAAGAAAATAAATCTTGGGATCCCCTAATCACGAACCCTAATCACGAATCCCCTAATCACAAGGAAAATCCTTGCAGACAAACGACAGACAGAACTTCAAGTCATTCATCTGCTGAGATAAATGCATATCTGATTGCCTCCTTTGAAAAAGCTAATCAGAAACTCAAAAAGAATGAAATTCTTTGTCTTTTATTTACCTATGACCTGGAAGCCCCCTCCCTGATTTGAGTTGTCCCACCTTTCCAGACCAAACCAACATACACCTTACATATATCAATGTCTCATGTTTCCCTAAAATGTGTAAAACCAAGCTGTGCCCAGACCACCTTGGGCACAAGTTTTCAGAACCTCCTGAGGCTGTGTCACGGGCACAATCTTAACCTTGGCAAAATAAACTTTCTAAATTGACTGAGACCTGTCTCAGATATTTTGGGGTCACACAAAGGAGATAAAAGTGAAATATGATCCCCAGTGTTGCAGGTGGGGCCTAGTGGGAGGTGTCTGAGTTATAGGGATGGATCTCTCGTGAATGGCTTCGTGCCTTCCTGGCCGTAATGAGCGGGTTGTTTAAAACAACTAGTTGTTTTAAGAGTGTGAGATCTGGTTAAGAGTGTGGCACCTTTCCCTCCTCTCTTGCTCCCTTTTTTGCCATGTGATACGATAGCTCCTCCTTCCACCATGATTGTAAGTTTCCTGAAGCCCTCACTAGAAGCAGACGCCTGCACTATGCTTCTTGTACAGCCTGCAGTACCATGAGCCAAATAAACTTTATTCTTTGTTAAAGAATAGTGAAATATGTTTCCATCTTTAAATGCATCATACAACGCATTTTTGATCCACAATTGTGTCTGCCTACTACCACTATACTCAGCATATAAGCAGCATGAAAATATCAGCACATTAATTTAGAACTTTCTGCTTCTATAATTCCCTTTTCTTTTGCACTATTTCACCAGCTCTTTAATTTGGCACTCTGATGACCACTACTGATTTTCTGAAAATGTGGCTTCTGGACTGAAACCTCAGCACTTCTAATTGCATGCCTCAGTAATGCAAGTAAATACTGGTACTACACTGTATCGGGACAATGTGCATTCAATATGGTAGTCTTCTGTAGACAGAAATCTGGATTAAACATAATTTTCTAGAAGTCATCTCACACAAACACTCTCAGAGTCTGTGAATTACAAATTTAAACAAATTGATATATCTGCATGAATCTACAACTGAGCAAATGCGACAATCTAAATGATCTGTCAAGATGTTAAATGGCAAATTTTACGTATCAATTACTAACAAAATTATCTCAGAATTTTATGCTGCATGTTTAAATGATGAAAACATTATGCTATTTCTATGTACAGGTGTTACTGAAGCCTGAATTCTCATGAAATATATATATGATGTATATGTATGTACATATGTATGCATATATCTATCATATATATGTTTTTTGAGACTGAGTCTCACTCTGTCACCCAGGCTGGAGTGCTAGGATTACAGGCGTGAGCCACCGTGCCCAGCCTAAAAGTACATTTTAACCCAATACTAGACTCAAAAACTATACCCAGATGCAATTTTTCTTCCTGTTTTTGTAAATACTAACATTCTTCTTCCCAACACATATAATTTCATTTGTGTAAAGTATTTCTATAATAAAATGAAATGTTTTGTACTCATTTATATCAGAAATTGCAATAGTATTTTCTACACTTTTTTTTCTTACAACCCTGAAGCTTTCTATCCTTTTTTCACAGACTTTTCAAACATTTTCAAAATGAACTTTATGTATTACTTTCTGGTGCTGTACTTCATTCTTTAGTTATTAAAGGCTAAGAATAAATTAGGACCCTTAAAGTCTACACTCCTTTTTACTCTTATGGTTTTCTTTTTGAGACGGAGTTTTGCTCTTGGTGCCCAGGCTGGAGTGCAATGGCGCAATCTCGGCTCACTGCGAACTCCACCTCCTGGGTTCAAGCGATTCTCCTGCCTCAGCCTCCTGAGTAGCTGGGACTGCACATGCCCACCACCACACCCAGCCTAGTTTTTTTTTTGTTTTTTTTTCTTTAAAACCTGGTAGAGTAACTCTTTTAATGTTGTCAACTGTTAAGGTATTTCATATCTGAGAAGATACACAGTTCAATATCAAATATCTTAACAGCTGACAACATTTAAAAGAGTTACTCTACCAGGATCTTACAAAGAAACATAAGATTTGGGTTTGAAAAAACAAAAAAAAAAAACACAAAAAACAAAACTAGGCCAGGCACGGTAACCGGGGCCTGTAATCCCAGCTACTCGGAGGCTGTGGCAGGAAAATCGCTTGAACCCGGGAGTTAGAGGCTGCAGTGAGCTGAGACTGCGCTATTGCACTCCAGCCTGGGTAACAAGAGCAAGACTTCATCTCAAAAAAAAGGCTGGCCACAGCGGCTCACGCCTGTAATCCTAGCACTTTGGGAGGCCGAGGCAGGTGGATCACTTGAGTTCAAGAGTTCGAGACCAGCCTGGCCAACATGATGAAACCTTGGCTCTACTAAAAATACAAAAATTAGCTGGGTGTCTTGGCAGGTGCCTGCAGTCGCAGCTATCCGGGAGGCGGAGGCAGGAGAATCCTTTGAACCCGGGAGGCAGAGGCTGCAGTGAGCTGAGATGGTGCCACTGCACTCCAGCCTGGGTGACAAGAACAAATCTGTCTCAAAAAACTAAAAAATTATACATGGAGATATGAAAATAAAAACATAATGGGGCAAAAAAATAAAACCAATAAAAAAGGTTTATTCTTAGCTGAAAGTAATCCTTCCTCAGTATTTAATCTATCTCTTTTCCCATGAAAAGGGAGCTAAAGGAAGTAACACATCATGTTTTCAAGGCCAGGCCAATGGCTCATACCTGATGTCCACTCTAAGCTTAGGATAATACTGAGACACATATTTCCTGATGAGACTGTAGGAAGCTTCTTTAGGTTCACAAAGGCGAGTAAAGGCCAGTGGGAGGACATCCTCCAATTTTACTTGTGGTTCTGGATCCACTGCAGAGCTCCTATTCTGAAAAGTAATTATCAAAAATTATGATCATTATAGAACGTAAATGTTTCTACATACAACTCAAGGGCTTTCCTCAGTTGATTACCAAATTTGTCAATTTTATGGCAATTTCTTTGATATAAAATTTTCAATGGACAGCATTAAAAATACATATAAAAGCTGGGTGTGGTGGCTCACACCTGTAATCCCAGCACTTTGGGAGGCCGAGGTGGGCAGATCACCTGAGGTCAGGAGTTAAAGACCAGCCTGGCCAACATTGCAAAACCTCCTCTCTACTAAAAATACAAAAATTAGCCAGATGTCGTAGCCTGTAATCCCAGATACTTGGAAGGCTGAGGCACAAGAACTGCTTGAACCCGGGAGGTGGAGACTGCAGTGATGCAAGATGGAGCCACCGCACTCCAGCCTGGGTGACAGAGCGAGACTCCGTCTCAAAAAAAAACAAAACAAAAAAAACACAACAAAACAAGAAAAAGGAGCCAGGTGTGGTGGCTCACGTCTGTAATCCCAGCACTTTGGGGGGCTGAGGTGGGCTGATAATCTGAGGTCACAAGTTCGAGACCAGCCTGACCAACATGGTAAAACTCTGTCTCTAATAAAAATACACAATTAGCCAGGCGTGGTGGCACGTGCCTGCAATCTCATTTACTCAGGAGGCTGAGGCAGGAGAATCACTTGAACCCGGAAGGCAGAGGTTGCAGAGATCCGAGATTGCATTATTGCACTCCAGCCTGAGCAACAAGAGCGAAACTCCGTCTCAAAACACACACACAAAAAACACACATAAAAGTAAAAAGGAGTGTAGATTTTAAAGGTCCTAATTTATGAAGTACGGCACCAGAAAAAAATGCATAAAGTTCATTTTGAAAGTGTTTGAAAAGTCTATGAAAAAAGGATAAAAAGCTTCAGAGTTGTAAAACAAAAAAAAAAAGGTGTAGAAAAATATTATTTCAATTTCTGATATAAATGAGTACAAGACATTTCACTTTATTATTGTAGAAATACTTTACACAAATGAAATTATATGTGTTGGGAAGAAGAATGTTAGTATTTACAAAAACAGGAAGAAAAATTGGATCTGGGTATTGTTTTTGGGTCTAGTATTTGGTAAAAATGTACTTTTAGGCTGGGCATGGTGTGGTTCACATCTATCATCCCAGCACGTTGGGAGGCAGAGGCAGGCAGATCACCTGAGGTCAGGAGGTGGAGGCCAGCCTGGCCAACATAGTGAAACTCCATCTCTACTAAAAATACAAACATTAGCTGGGAATGGTGGCACATGCCTGTAGCAGTCCCAGCTACTGGGGAGGCTGAGGCAGGACAATCACTTGAATCCGGGAAGCAGAGGTTGCAGTGAGCCAAGATCGTGCCACTGCACTCCAGCCCGGGCAATAGAGCAAGATTCTATCTTAGAAAAGAAAACAAACAAACAAACAAAAAAACAAAAAAAACAGAGGACTCTTATACCTCCTCTAGTTTAAAAGATATTTCACAAAAAGCAGTATAATTCAGCTGGGAGCAGTGGCTCACCCTGTAAATCCCAGCACTTTGGGAGGCAGAGGCAGGTAGATCACTGAGGTCAAGAGTTCAAGACCAGCCTGGCCAACACGGTAAAACCCTGTCTCTACTAACAAAAAAAATTAGTCGGGCACTGTGGCGAGTGCCTGTAATCCCAGCTACTCAGGAGGCTGAGGCAGGAGAATTGCTTGAATCCAGGAGGCGGAGGTTGCAGCTAGCTGAGATCATGCCACTGCACTACAGCATGGGCAACAGAGCAAGACTCCATCTCAAAACAAAAAACAGTATAATTTATATAGCTGCCCATAATTTAAGGCACTTAAGAGCACAGGCTTAACCAGGTTGGACTGCTTGGATCTGCACCTTGGCTATTCTACTCACTAGATGAACAAATTATTTATAACTTCCCTAGGCCTTAGCAGAAAGGCTGAACTTTGCATAGTGCCAGGCACGCAGCAAACACTCAATGAATGTTGCTATTTTTAGTAGCAGTAACAGCTCCACAGCACTCAAACTGTGGTATAGATGTCTTACCTTTCTGTTTCTGGATTTCTGAGGTGTTTTTCTTGATTTCTGAACCACAACAAAACTTCCAGAAGCACCTTTTCCTTTAACCTAAAGTAAATTAATTTTTGTTATTCTAGTATTCATAACTTTACAGTAGGCTAAGGAAATTACAGGCCATGGTAATGCAAGAGCTAATGTAAAGTGGTGTTTACTTCTTCAGAGAAAAAAAAAAAACAGTCAATGCAGAGTCAAAAGACTTCAGATGAAAGCTCCTTTATATACCATCTAGCTGATGCTGAGTAATACTGGACAACCCAGTTAACCCTCTGAGCTTTTGTTTTCTCATCTACAAAATTTTGGGAAGAATGCTACTGTGATACCAGGTTAAACAGTTTATTAAAAACTTTCAAAATGATATAAAAAATCAAAACAAAAATGTCCCAAAAAAGGAAGGGACACAATCTCTTAGGGAAAATAAGAAAAGCCCTCACTGTCTTAAAAGCGCCTTGGAAAAAGTTTAGAGCCTAATTAGTCTCAGACCACGTAACTTCCCACAGTTTACCAATGATACATTATTCCTTATGGGAAGGGTTATCCAACAATTTTTTGGCTGGGCGCGGTGGCTCATGCCTGTAATCCCAGCACTTTGGGAGGCCGAGGCGGGCGAATCACGATGTCAGGAGATCGACACCATCCTGGCTAACACAGTGAAACCCCGTCTCTACTAAAAATACAAAAAATTAGCCGGGCGTGGTGGCGGATGCCTGTAGTCCCAGCTATTCGGGAGGCTGAGGCAGGAGAATGGCGTGAACCCAGGAGGCAGAGCTTGCAGTGAGCTGAGATCGCTCCACTCCACTCCAACCTGGGTGACAGAGCGATACTCCGTCTCAAAAAACAAACAAACAAACAATTTTTTAGCCACTGCACACAATGGTATGTTAAGTTTTACCACATATTTCCAGTTCACAAAGCACTTTCATAAAATTTTAAAGTTGATTCACAATAGGCCAGGCATGGTGGTTCATTCCTATAATCCCAGCATTTTGGAAGGCTGAGGTGGGCAGATCACTTGAGGTCAAGAGTTTGAAACCAGCCTGGCCAATGTGGTAAAACCCCATCTCCACTAAAAATACAAAAATTAGCTGGGTGTGGTAGCGGGCGCCTGTAATCCCAGCTACTCAGGAGACTAAGGCAGGAGAATTGCTTGAACACGGGAGGCAGAGAGTGTAGTGAGCTGAGACCATGCCATTGTGTAACAGAGCGAGACTCCATCTCAAAAAAAAAGTTGATTCACAATAACTAAAGTCCTCCACAGCTTAGTTTTACCTACACTGCTATCAATGCAGCAATCAAGCTGGAATGCTTTTAGCCTACTAAGAGTTGTTCAGGCACCAAACCGAGGGTGGTCAGGCTATGTAGGCTAGAGCAGGTCATAAACTAAAACATGAAGCCATCTCATAAGCTTTGCTGACATGTTACGCAACAGGTCCTTGGCTCTAATAATTATATTAACTAGGTAAGACTTTTTAGTCAATGATAATTTAGTTTTATTTTAGAGACAGGGTCTCACTCTGTCACCCATGCTGGAGTGCAGTGGCACAATCATAGCTCATTGCTATGTTAGCTCATAGCTCAACTCAAGCGATCCTCCTGCCTCAGCCTCATGAGTTGGGACTAGAGGCATGCACCCCTACATTTGGCTAATTTTTAAATTTTTTGTAAAGGCTGGGCATGGTGGCTCACGTCTGTAATCCCAGCACTGTGGGAGGCTGAGGTGGGTGAATCACTTGGGCCCAGGAGCTTGAGACCAGCCTGGGCAACATGGCAAAACCTTGTCTCTACAAAGAATACAAAAATTAGCTGGGTGTGCTGGTGCACACCTATAGTCCCAGGTACTCGGGAGGCTGAGGTGGGAAGACGACTGGAGCCCAGCAGGTAGAGAGTGCAGTGAGCTGACATTGCACCTCTGCACCCCAGTCTGGGCCAGAGTGAGATCCTGTCTCAAAAAGTAAAATAAAATAGAATAAAGAAATAATTTTTTTGTAGAGACAGGGTCTCACCTTGCTATGTTGCCCAGGCTGGTCTCAAACTCCTGGCCTGAAGCAACCCTCCCACCTCAGCGTACAGGCATGAGCCACTGTGCCTGGCCGTCAGTGATAATTTTAAAGGCCATTTAAATATCAGTTTTACATTTTGAGAAAGCTGGACTCCTAGCTCCACACAGCAGCAATCTGTTTTATTCACTGACAGACCTCCAGGCAACTGGCACATAGGAGACAAGACGTATCTGTGGAATTAAGTACTAGTTGGAAGTCCCTAAGCAGAGCTGAAATGCCTGAGTGGCACAGAATTCTGTTCTGATCAAACAGGCAGGGGGTATAGAAAAAACGTAACAAGACTCTAGGAATGGGGTGAACTAGGTTTTTAAAATCTTTGCCACTACCGTAAGACCTTAGCAGTTATTTCATCACTCTGGACCTCTGAAGAGGGTAACATAATATAAAGTTTATTCTAGCTTTAGATTTCTATGGTTCTAAGTTTCCATGCACTATGCAAGATAAAGTAGATTTATGCCTGAAATCAACATTTGCTCTAATACTAGTCACATTTCACTCGGGTTTCTCTGATACTCTTAACAGGCTTTAATAGTTTAGATACTAATCAGTTAAGGTGAGCACATTTATGAAGCTAAAAATTAATAGTAACAAGTCTATCATGTAAGTTAGGCTTTAAAGGAAACAAACCTAAGACAAGGGCAATTATTATTTCTGTTATTCCTTTTTGTTTTCAGACAGGGTCTCACTCTCACTGAGGCTGGAGTGGTGAGATCATAACTCACAATAGCCTCAACCTCCCAGGCTCAAGCGGTCCTCCTGCCTCTGCCTTCCAAGTACCTGGGACTAGAGGCACGTGCCACCAAACCCTGCTGATTTTGTATTTTTTGTAGAGAAGGGGTCTTGCTATGGTGCCCAGGCTGGTCTCGAACTCCTGGGCTCAAGTGATCCTCCCAACTAAGCCTCCCAAGGTGCTGGGACTACAGGTGTAGGCCACCATCCCTAGCCTCATTTTTGCTGTTCCAGTAGTAGGATTCCTTACCTCTTTTTCATGTTCAGTGCTACATGATTTCAAGCACAAGCAGTCCCCCAAAAAATATCCAATTAAGAGCAAAGTAAGCTAGAAAAAAGTTAACACTATCTTAATGGCACCAGCATTTTCGAAACCTAGCCTCAGATAATTCAACTAGGTTAAACTTAAGGAATTTCATCATCATGAAACTTATTTTTAACAAAAAAGGCACAAAAAGCCTAAATGTTACTAACTGTAGACTTAAAGCTAATACACAATGAAATGATCTTACTACTAACAATTGTGTAATACCTGTTTGATGACTCCTCTATTTAATTCTCTTTTCAGTGCTTGTTTAAGGAGATAACCCCTTCTCTCCAGCTCCAGAGAAGGATACTTATGGATGATGTATTTTCGAATAGCAACCACTGATGCACCACTCTTCTGGAAGCATGCCTAGAAAAGATTTATTAAACTAGTTGTTTTTTTTTTATTAGATAGAGCCTGACATATATTTTCAAAATAAATTATTTTGGAAGTGAATTTGATGATAGATGACAAAAACGGTAGGGAAGAATGAACTTCAGAAGACTTCAGTTCATAATGACTACAGAGAAATAACAGAATTACTAAATATTTCTACTACAATTTTAAATTGTTCAAAACAGCCTAAAAGACCATATTGAACACGAACAACATCCTATGTATAATGAAGAACCTCTTTCCATTTTAATTCCATTCTGTATTTAGAAGATGGATCTTTGGCATCAAAATGAGAAAAGCAGAACAAACCTATCACTTACAGGATCACAGATCTGTCCCATTTTAAGGCACGAGCTTAAGGAATGAGCATGTCAGGACATTTCCCTGAAGGCTCTGTATGAATGTCAGCAGAAAGAAGAATCAAAGATAATCTGAATAAGTGGCATAAAAATGGGTTTACAGATGGCAAAGTGCTGAAGGAGAGTTTTGGGTAATAGTGAAGGTGTTCTATTTGAATTTAATGTGCCCTCTTCCATTTCCATCCTATTTTACTTATACTCCATTTGACTAATGCACCTGGAAGAATTAAGTAGCTCATTATGTCACAAAGGCAGCAAATACTTAATTTTTTTCAAATGCTTAAAATTTTGTTTCCCAACTGGTCACTGACTTGAAATCAAATACTTTAAATTTTGAAACACACAAAAGTAGCATCTGTCATTTATCTAATGAGCTAGTCCATCAATTTTGTACTGCCACAGTGTCTATTAAATCAATGTAGCACTTATTCAATGTCATTGGATAAGAACTTCGTTGAATGTTTTTATACATTTTGACAACAAAGAAAAATAACTCACAGGTAGATGGTCCAGAAAAGATTGCACGACACGAAACAAGTTGTATTAATATGGGTCATGTAATTCAAGTCTATGTCTCTGAACTATTAATGACCTACTGAGGTTTACTCCTGATCTTAAAAGAAAACACAGAGCAAAGAAAATCAAGCAGAAAAGAACACTAATGCTGAAACAAATAATCTTTTGCTCCACCAATCCGACAGTGAGATGGTAGTAGACATCATGATTCCTGTTCAATACAGAAAATGGTATCCATGGTCTGAAACAATAATTTGTCATATTGCATGGAATACACATTATCTATATAAAATAAATCATCTCCATAAATATGCACAATTATATTCAAACCATTCTTTAAGCCAAATTGATATTGTTTTAATTTTTTATTTCACTATTTTAAAGTTTCAGCCCTTTTTCCATCCTCACTATGATGCTGCTCCTTCAAACCCAGGCTGAGTGGTCATCAAGTGAAATCCTTGAAGAAAGGCTATGCAAAGAACAGAGATTTCACTACAGTGAGGTAATCTAGACCAATAAAGTTTTCTTAATGTGGTGAGAGCATAAGAAGTCTTGAAGGAGTAAAGGGAGAAGTCTGAAGGCAAATCCTTTTTCCAGTTTATGTGTTAGTGCTATCTTCTCATATTCTGAGAATGACAACCAGGCTGCTCCTTTTCGTACACATCCCCCCTTTTCTGGTTAAAATCATCTGTATCCCTGTCTCCCCAGTCCTGCCTCAGATCCTAACAACAGGGTCCCTGAAAGATGGGTCTGTTCTAACTCCTCTTATCATCTGATCATATGAACTAAACAAGGCAAAATTAAATGAAAAGACTTATACAATAAAGGCAATGTCAAATTAGAAGATAACCTTTAAAAATTAAAATAGGAAAACTACATCTAATGAAAGTCAATGAAATCATAAATCTATGTAAGGAGGATAATTTTTGTAAGCATTTTGGAATGTCTAGGTGATAAAGCAGTGTTTATTAACAGGGTTCAGGTGTGAAAGATAACCACTACCAAGATCAGACACTTAGCTTTAGAAATGAACCTAGAGATATTTTTTAAACAAAAATTCTCAATATTTTTCGGTTACTGAGTTACAATTAGATTTATAAGGGCAAGGACTTTGCTAGCCTTAGTTAATTCACCACTAGCAGGGGCGCCCAACAGAGGAAGGTAGTCCTTAAATGTTTGTTCAATGAATTAACATTTTCAGCCTTCAAATAAAAACTGTACTTAATCGATAAACTGCATTTAAAAATTCTAAAGTTAAAATATTTGCTATATTAAATATAATTTTTTTTAAAAAAATTAAGTGTTCACCAAATGTGATTACATTAGAAAAACATGAACTTATAATGACTTTCCTCTCTTTAAAACTCCTTTAGGAAGCAGAGCAAGATTTATGATGTCTAGACAGATATATGCCATTTTCAAATAAGAAAAAAATGAACATAATAAATCTAAGATGAATTGCTTGAAATAAAAACTTGCCTTAATGGCCTCAGTTAAGATTGCATCCATCTTGGGACGTGGGGAAGAAGCCATCGGTGTTTGTTTCTGGGCCCTGGCTAGCTGGCTGGCAGAAAGGGTAGCCCAGGAAGGAATTGTTTTTTTCACTTTCTTCTCCTTTTCTTTAGACTGATCTTTCTCACTTTAAAACAAAGAATTGTTATTATAGAAGATAAGCTCTCTAGAAAGACGTATAAAGTCAGAAGGAGGAAAAGACCAGGGAGGGATAAAAATTAATGCTTTAATTTATTTACAGGCTAAGATGACATGTACCATAAGCAAAATTTTACAAAATAAATCTTCTTTAAAAACTGGGTACTATAAATGAATTAAAAAGGTATTTTTCTCTTAGCTGCAGGAGAGAGGAGTCACATAAATTAGCACTGGTATAAGGGCTCAGTACATAAGACAAACGAGAATTTTAAAATGCACATTAGTTAACAATTACAACAGATGCAATATGGTATAGTGGAAAAAACTCAAGCTCTTAAAGTCAGAAAACCTTTGTATTTTCACTCAAACATTTACTAGCTAGCTATATGATCTTAGTAAATGATGTGAGTCTTTCTCCTCAGCTATAAAACAGTAATATAGAACCAACTACTTCCCAAGGTGTTGCAAGAATTATAAGAATATGTTTATCAAAACAATTTTGTGAGATTTAAAGCATTATGTAAATTTTATTCTGAGTATATAACAGTACTCTGTGCACCTAATAGGTGCATTAGAACATTTAACAACAGACGATAGGCTGGGTGCAGTGGCTCATGCCTGTAATCCCAGCAATTTAGGAGGCTGAGGAGGGAGGACAGCTTGAGGCCAGGAGTTCAAGCCCAACCTAGACAACATAGTGAGACGCCATCTCTATTAAACACACACACACACACCCACACAAACACACCCACACCCACACACGATAGTTGCTATAAATTCCACAGACCTTAGCTATACTTATGAAACTCAGATAAAGAATACCCTGAAGATTATAGCTAGAAGGTATAGTTATTACTAAGTTATTCTTTTATGGTCATGTGCTGTGTAACAATATTTTGGTCAACAGACCACATATACAATGGTGGTCCCTTAAGATTATAATGGAACCGAAAACCTCCTATTACCTGGTTAACATGATAGCTGTGGTAATATCACAGCGCAACACGTTACTCACTTGTTTGTGGTGACATTGGTGTAAACAAACCTACGGTGCTGCCAGTCATACAAAAATATAGCATATTGGCTGGGCGCGGTGGCTCATGCCTGTAATCCCAGCACTTTGGGAGGCCAAGGTGGGCGGATCACAAGGTCAAAAGATTGAGACCATCCTGGCCAACATGGTGAAACCCCCGTCTCTCCTAAAAATACAAAAATTAGCTAGGTGTGGAGGTGCACGCCTGTAGTCCCAGCTACTTGGCAGGTTGAGGCAGGAGAATCGCTTGAACCTGGGAGGTGGAGGTTGCAGTGAGCCCAGATCGCGCCACTGCACTCCACACTCCAACCTGGGTGACAGAGTGAGACTCCATCTCAAAAAAAAAAAAAAAGCACATTACAATTATACATAATACTTGATAATAAACAGCTATGCTACTAGTTTATGTGTTTACTATACTATACTTTTTATCATTAGAGTATATGTTTTCTACCTACAAAAAAAAAGTTAACTGTAAAACAGCCTCAAGCAGGTCCTTCAGAAGGTATTCCAAAAGACAGCACTGTTATCATAGGAAATAACAGGTCCATGTGTGTTGCTGCCCCTGAAGGCCTTCCAGTGGGACAAGATCTGGAGGTGGAAGACAGTGATATTGATGACCCTGACCTTGTGCAGGCCTAGGTTAAGGTGTATGTTTGTGTCTTAGTTTTGTTTTTTTATAAATATGAGGTCTCACAACGTTGCCCAATCTAGATTCAAATTTCAGGACTCAAAGCAATCCCCCCACCTCAGCTTCCTAAGTAGCTAGGGCTACAGCTGTGCACCATTGCGTCCGGCTTGTGTCTTTGTTTTTGGTAAAGTTTTAAAACTTTTTAAAAATAAAAACTTTTTATTTTTAAAAGTTGCACACAGTAGTCCTAGGCCTTTGCATTCACTTACCACTCACTCACTCACCCAAACAACTTCCAATCCTTTAAGGTCCATTCATGGTAGGTGTCCTACACAGGTATACCATTTTTTATCTTTTATATTATATTTTTACTGTACCTTTTCTATGTTTAAATACACAAATACTTACCGTTGTGTTATAACTGCCTACAGTATTTAGTACAGTAACATGCTGTACAGGTTTGTAGCCTAGAAGCAACAGACTATCCCATAAAGCCTAGGTATGTAGTAGGCTGTACCATGTAGGTTTGTGTAAGTACACTTTATGATGTTGGCACGATGATGAAATCGCCTAAAGATGTATCTCTCAGAATGTATACCCATTGTTAAGCAATGCATGACTATAGTTAAAAGCAATTTCTAACTGTTCTGACCAATTATGAAAAGAGTGGAATGAATACTATCAGCTCTCCTGCAAAAAAAAAAAAAAAAATTAAAAATTAAAAAGTAACTGCCATCACTTTATATAGATACACATCAATAGCAAATTTTACTTTCAGATTCTCCAAGCCAATTATTCAACTGAATACTTCATCAAACATATATAGACTTTTAGGTCACACTACCAATGGCTTGATACAAATCAATGCCTTCTAACATAAGCACACAAAAACAACCCACTCCTGGCACAGAAGTAGGAATAAAATAGTGAAATGTCTTCTAGGTCAGATTTTTATAGTTATGTTTCATTTCTTATTGAAGTCTTGGCCAATGCTTAAAATATCAGATACTCCCACAATAAATTACAAGCTCAAAAACACATTCCAAAGCCAATGACAAAGACTTTTGGATTATTCAAACCATTGTGTTCTGCTAACTACAGCATATTCTAACAGGT
Source organism: Pan paniscus (assembly GCF_029289425.2). NCBI lineage: Eukaryota > Metazoa > Chordata > Mammalia > Primates > Hominidae > Pan > Pan paniscus. The sequence goes on along the minus strand of NC_073249.2, from coordinate 206,348,925 downwards.
CAAACAACTATATAATAAACCTATTTCAAATGGTAATTCTAAAAATTAAATCCAAATAGCAAATACCTAGCATAAACCAATGTTATAACACTTTAAAACAATCTCATCTAAAGTCCTTTTACACATTCTTCAAATATAAATAGCAAGAAGACATAACTCCTTACTCCTTTTTGGTTTCCTCAGAAGACTTATTTTCTTCCTTCTCTTCATTCTCAGGTTCCCCCTTTGGCTGCTCTGCCTCACTCGAAGTAGCAGGTGGAGTTTCATTCTCTTGTTCTTCTACAGTGGAGACAGATTCCTCTGAACTTATGTCTGGTTCTAAAAAATCAGGTGAGCAGAATTGCATAAGCAGATGTATTCCAATCTGAGTCAATAAAAGGTAAAAGCTTATCTTATTAAACGGACCAGCCAAAGTCTCCAATTAACAAATGAATTCTAAAATGAAAATGAATGACCACTAATGCAGTTTTCTTACATTCTTTATGTCACTCAAGTTGCCTGGTCAGGTGGTTATTTATCTATTATTAGAAAAATAGACCAGGAAATTACATAGAAAGGAAAACTCATTTCATCCCAAATAGTTTAATTATTCTACTTTGCAATATTCATGAGACTCATAATTAAGAAACTAGCCATTTTATAATTCAACAGGCAAATCTCAGAGAATAAGTAATTTAAAAACTCATGTATTCTCCAAGAGGAATGACTGAAGCAAGAGTAGAAATATGAGAGGGGAATATGGAGGTCTGCTGCTATTTGTGCCTTTCCTTCACAGCATGTCTCTGAGTAGCTACTATAAAACACAGAACCCCAGGCACTGGTTATGCAGGGACTTCAGAGAACTCCAAAAATAAAAATAAAAATAAAAAAAATAAAAAAATAAAAAAAACATGAAAGAAAAAGGACTCCAGTGGCAAGCATATACTTTAAGCCAAAGTATATGCTTGAAGAATTTGATCATTTAAATTATGTGAACTAATTATTGCAATAATGACGAGGACTTCTTTGTGGCCTTCACATAAAGAGAATTTTATTTATTTATTTATTTATTTTTTGAGACGGAGTCTCGCTCTGTCTCCCAGGCTAGAGTGCTGTGGCGCAATCTTGGCTCACTGCAACTTCCGCCTCCCCAGGTTCAAGCGATTCTCCTGCCTCAGCCTCCCTAGTAGCTGGGACTACAGGTGCGTGCCGCCATGCCCAGCTGATTTTTTGTATTTTTAGTAGTGACAGGGTTTCATTGTGTTAGCCAGGATGGTCTCGATCTCCTGACCTCGTGATCCACCCGCCTCAGCCTCCCAAAATTCTGGGATTACAGGCGTGAGCCACCGCGCCCAGCTATAAAGAGAATTTTAAAATGCCACTTCTTTCTTAAAACCAAATCACATAAGTACAATTCTAACACTTATACTAAGCGAGTGATTTCCATCCTCCTTTGGAATTCTCTGCTTCTAGAATTGTTTCCCATATGCTTAGGATGACAAAGTATTATGGATAGAACTTCACTATAACAATGGTATCTGGGAATAAAGATAATAACTACATTTAGGTTTTCCACAATAAAATGTATTTTTCATCATGATATATCTTTTACTGCCCCTCAACCCAACAATTTGACCTAAATGGCTGCATGGGCAAGAATTTACTATTAGTTAGTCATGTTTATTTACACTTTGTCTTATTCTAAAAAAGATGAAAAGCTAAGAATCATTCAGGGGTTTTACGGTAGTAAGACTTATAAATTTAATTTTACATTATTTTCTCTTCTCAAGAATAACTGCTCAAGAGTTATGGCTTAATAAAGTTCAGTCACTCAACAGATATTGAATATGTATTATGTATAAGACTGTTTCCAACTCATTAAACTACTGTGTTTCTGTGTAAAACGTAGAGTTTACAAAATTTAAAATAAGTGAAGTCTAATTTCTATGTACAAAATACTATGTACAAAATGGGATAGAGAGAAGATTAAACAAACATACAACTTGTGAAGTGACATTGTTTCTTCATAAACTCTTGGTTGAGTTTTCTAATACTTTACATCTGAACCCTCTGGCATGTATTCTGAAAACTGATGTTATTAGTGATTTAGTGGCTTCAGCTGGCTATTAAACATGGATTAAGATGGACCACCAAGTGGCTTATCCCAGTGCTGGACAAGATAACCTATCTTCAACTTACCAGCACCCGTTTACTTTTTTAAATATTTGGATTCCCATGTTTCTTAACTGCCTTAGGCCAGGGTGCCCAAATTGCTTATGGCATTCATCTAAGGATTTAGAGAAAAAATCCAGGTTCAGCCAGAAAAGAGTATATTGACTGGTTATTGATGTCTGCCCTGATGCACCAAGGGATACAGGCAACAAGAATGCATGTATTTTCTACTCCTCTTTTTTTTTTTTTTCTTTTTTTTGGAGACAGTTTCCCTCTGTTGCCCAGGCTGGAATACAATGGCGTGATCTCAGCTCACTGCAACCTCTGCCTCCTGGGCTCAAGCAATTCTTGTGCCTCAGCCTCCTGAGTAGCAGGGATTACAGGCATGCACCACCATGCCCAGATAATGTTTGTAATTTTAGTAGAGATGAGGTTTCACCATGATGGCCAGGCTGGTCTCGAACTCCTGACCTCAGGTGATCTGCCCTCCTTGGCCTCCCAAAGTGCTGGGATTACAGGTGTGAGCCACTGTGCCCGGCCCTCTATTCCTAATACATGCTGGTCAGCAAATAATTGATTCTAACAGCCACAACAGAGGCAGCACAGTGTGCTTATCCCTGAAAAACCTGAGATAAAAGGCAAGAGAGAAAGGAAAAAAGGGAAAAGATAAGGAAAAAAACCAAAAAGATCATGAGACAAAAAATAAAGACGGGAAAAGGAGAAGAGGTGGTTATAGATGCCATAAAGGAGCATTAGTACTCCATGTTGATGGGTCTATGTTTCTTTCCATTTGTTATGCTCCCACCACTGACTGGCCAATCTTTTCTCTACCAATACCTGTTATAGATCAACAGATCACCATTTGCTTCTCTGAAGGCCTCCAGATGATTTCTGGATGAACCTTCCACTGTCTATTCTAAAGGCCCACATTTTCCATTCTCCCACACTGCATTCATCCTCATGACACTTTATGTCCAGAATGCTACTCTCTGGCCATTCCTGTCATCCCCAAACATTTTTGTTTTTAATTCCAACATAACATTTTCACCTTCCAAAAACCTTTATAGAGAAGATGAAACCTTACTTTGCCCTCATGGTCTGGCAATGACATACCAATAGCTACTGATTCTCTCTAAATGTTTCCCCAAAACAGTCAGCCATGAAAAAAAAAAAAAAAACAATTAAGTTCAAAGGAATTTATGGGACACTCCAAATTGCAGTATAACTTTTGATGTTTTAAGCTGTGTCACCGTTTTACTTTACCTGGCTTTTCTTCCTCCCCTTCAGCAAGCTTGCTTTTGGGAGGAGTTTCCCGGGTAGAATTCACAGTTCGACGAATCGGCATGGTGCTATCTTCTACCTTCTAAGAAAAGAGATGGCCATAATCAAACATGCATTAAAAAATTCTCTTTTCTCTCTTTCTCAAAGGGCCTAACTGGGTGTCAGAAGATGTAGGAGAATTCTTCAAGTCGACTCCAGGATCTGATGCAAATTACTTTTAACAAGTTTTTTTTGAAGTGAAATATGATTTTTAAGATACACTTTTTAAAGTATGTTATTTTAGCTTGAATTTCAAATGGAAACACATAATTATAGTTGATTTGCTATAAATTTAGAAGGTTGGAGGTTTTCTCAGGAATTTGAGGGGAAAGGGAAGATGAAAAGAATCTGATTTTGTTTCAAATTCACAACCAAGACTCCCCAAAGTAAGGGAAGGAACATGTACCAAGAAGGACCCAGCAGGGCCTGAAGTCAGGGATTGATCCAAGAGTGAGCTTCAAGAATGTGTCAGCCCCTACCTCACCTAACTTGTCCGCGTGGATCAGCTGAGCTCCTACTATAAGTGGGAGTGCCTTAGGATGGACGAGTTCACCTTGAGACGTATCAGTCGCCATTTTAAATAATTTCTAGGCCCGAGTACAGGTTACACTCTGAAGCCTCTGCTGTTAACCACAAGGATTTTTCCTAATGGTTTCAGTGTGGTGAAGAATCAACCTAAAGCACAGAAAAGACCTGGTGTGAAGATTAACAGAAACAAAACTAAACTAAAACGTCTAAATTTAATACACATCCAAAGGGAAAAAATATAACTATAAAATTTATAGTTAAGTGACAGATGATTTGGTTACTCAGAAAGATAAAACTACCAAAATACATAAAGCAGCAACTAAGACGAATGCATAAGCCACGGCAGCTGTTGCACCTTCCACATGAACAAAGACAACAAGGGCAAGGAAGCTCCTAAGGAACCTAACCCCATCCCCTCCTGCTACCATCAGGAACTTAGAAGGATAGAATAAAGAGACTAAGGAACAGTTAGTCAAATGTTTAGTCAAAGATCAGTTTACCAAGAGAAGGCTTTTGTTGTTACTGTTCTCCAAAGAGTCAGGAAAATTAACTGTAATCTTAAACTCTATCTCTATTAAAGTACTTTTTTTTTTCCTTCTATTAAGGGAAAACACAAGGGGAAAAATACTGCTGAATAACATGACATTCTAATAGCTTCCAGACCCACAGAAGCAAATTTAGACCATCACCTAGGAGAATAAAAGTATGCTTCTAAGACTGTCATATTTTTAATGTAAGGAAAACTAGTACAGAAGAATATAATTAAATATTCAAAGATAAAAACCCATGCAGTCACCCAAGTTTACCTGATCACTAACACCCCCTCTTCCCCAAAAATCTCATCTGAGACTCAATGACATTTTATACAAAAATTCCTCAATATAAAAAAAAAGACCACTTAAGTATTTAGATCTCTGTGCTAATGAACTATTAACAATGAGTAGGGAATGACAGTCATGCAACTTCTACATTAAGGTCTAACCTTGTCTAAGAATTGAAGAGCTTTCAACTTGGCAAGTAACAGTCCCAACCTACAACAACTAGGATAAATCCGGAAGATTGAAACAAAGAGGATGCATTCACACTTATCGGGAAAATATTTTTATGGGAACACCAAGAGCAATACCAGACTTGTCAATTGTCAGTCAGCTGCAAGGAAATCTTTCAGTCAGCTGAAAGAATTCAGTGCAGTGTAACACACTCATACTTAGGGAACCAGAATATCCATTAATATTAAAATTTTTTTTTCTTTTTTTGAGACAGAGTCTTGCTCTGTTGCCCAGGCTGGAGTGCGGTGGCACGATCTCAGCTCGCTGCAACCTCCGCCTCCTTGGTTCAAGCGATTCTCCTGCCTCACCTTCCTGAGTAGCTGGGATTACAGGCATGCGCCACCATGCCCAGCTAATTTTTTATTCTTAGTAGAGATGGGGTTTCACCATGTTGGTCAGGCTGGTCTCGAGCTCCTGATCTCAGATGATCGCGTGCTCGCCTCAGCCTCCCAAAGTGCTGGGATGGCAGGCGTGACCCACCGCACCCGGCCCATTTTTCTTAATAATAAAAAGCCTTATGCAAATCTGCTGGTATTTTTACATGCAAATATGATATGGAAATAAAACAATATCACAATCAGGTTATCCTTAGTAAAGTTATATTGCTAATGAATTTATCTTTCTTAACCCACGATAACACTAGCTAGGCTGAAAATGCTACCGTGAAGTTAACAACCTTCAGGAGTCTCCGTTCATAGGCATCTTTAAAAAAATATTTTCCCATTTGGTGTAGTAGCTCATGCCTGCAACCCCAGCACTTTGGGAGGCAGAGGTGGGAGGATCCCTTGAAGCTAGAAATTCAAAACTAGCCTAGTCAACAGTAGACTTGGTCTTTACCAAAAGTAAATAAATTAAAATTTAAAAACAGGCCAGGTGTGGTGGCTCACACCTGTAATCCCAGCACTTTGGGAGGCTAAGGTAGGAGGTTCACTCGAGCCCAGGAGTTCAAGACCAGCCTGGGCAATACAGACGTTGTCTCTAAAAAAAAATAAAATAAAAATCAGCTGGGAATGGTGGCATGCGCCTGTAGTCCCAGCTACTTGGGAAGCTGAGACTGGCAGGACTGCTTGAGCCCAGAAGGTTTCGGATGCAGTAACCTGAAATCGAGCCACTGCATTCCAGCCTAGGTGACAGAGCAGAGCCTGCCTCAAGAAAAGAAAAAAATAATTTAAAAAAAAACACAAAAGGGCCAGGCATGGTGGCTCACGCCTGTATCTCAGCACTTTGGGAGGCCGAGGCGGATAGATCACAAGGTCAGGAGTTCGAGACCAGCCTGGCCAGTATGGTGAAACCCCGTCTCTACTAAAAATACAAAAATTAGCCGGGTGTGGTGGTGCGCGCCTGTAATCCCAGATACTTGGGAGGCTGAGGCAGAAGAATCACTTGAACCTGTGAGGCGGAGATTGCAGTGAGCCGAGATTGTACCACTGCACTCCAGCCTGGGCGACAGAGCAAGACTCCTTCTCAAAAAAAAGAAAAAAAAAAAAAAAAAAAAAGAAAAAACCCACACACACAAAAGATAAAAAATTAGCTGGTCACTGTGGCACATGCCCGTAGTCCCAGCTACTTGGAAGACTGAGGTGGGAGGACTGCCAGTGTCCAGGAGTTCCAGGCTACAGTGAGCTAGAATTGCACCACGGCACTCCAGTCTGGGTGACAGAGTAAGACCTTGGCTCAATAATAATAATAATAATAAAAGTTGAATGAACAAAGACATCTGGTAGTACTTATGACTACATTCATTATGTGTGAAGAACACTTAAAACCCAGTTATTTGGGATAAATATTAAGAGACGTTAGGGCTGGGTACAGTGGCTCATGCCTGTAATCCCAGCACTTTGGTAGGCTGAGGCAGGGATCACCTGAGGTCAGGAGTTCGAGACCAGCCTGGCCAACATGGTGAAACCCCATCTCTACTAAAAACACAAAAGTTAGCCAGGCGCTGTGGTGTACACCTGTAGTCTCAGCTACTCAGGAGGCTGAGGGAGAAGAATCACTTGAACCTGGGAGGCGGAGGTTGCAGTGACCTGAGATCATGCCACTGCACTCCAAGCCTGGGTGAAGAGTGAGACTCCATCTCAAAAAACAAACAACAACAACAATTTAAAAAAAAAACAAAAAAAAATAGAGATGTTAGTCAGAGCTCTGCATTTCCTTAGTAAAAGCTGTAGAACTTCAAAGGTTCAATCTGTAGTACTTTCTTTAGAATAGTTGGGTTAGTCCCAGCTACTCGGGAGGCTCAGGCAGGAGAATCACTTGAACCCGGGAATCCGAAGTTGCAGTGAGCCGAGATCATGCCACTGCACTCCAGCCTGGGTAACAGTGTGAGACTCTGTCTCAAAAAAAAAAAAAAAAAAAAAAAGATGTTAGCCTCAGCTCTGCATTTCCTTAATAAAAGTCAAAGTCACAGAACTTCAAAGCTTCAATCTGTAGTACCTGCTTTAGAATAGCTGGGTTAATTGGCTATTTAATAAATTCACTGTTCATTACAGAGCTAAGTATATGCAACGTTAACTCACACTGCCTTAACATCACTGTACCTACGTTTTTTGTTTGTTTGTTTGTTTTAAGACATGGTCTCACTCTGATGCTCAGGTTGTAGTATCACAGCTCACTGCAGCCTCAACCTCCCAGGCTCAAACGACTCTCCCACCTTAGTCTCCCTAGTAGCTGGGACTACAGGCACGCACCGCCATGCCTGGTTAATTTTTCTCTTTTTCGTATCAACAGGGTTTTGCCATGTTGCCCAGGCTGGTCACAAACTCCTGGGCTCAAGCGATCCACCTGCCTCGGCCTCTCAACGTGTTGGCATTACAGGTGTAAGCCACTGCATCTGACCCAGCGTACCTATTAACTAAACTTTTTACTATTGCACTCTGAATGATCAAATTTTGAGGCTGCCACACTTGTTCCTGGCAGGGATCTTATCTACCTGGTTCATTTGCTGCATACCTGATGCCTAAGAACATACCAGGCACAGAATAGATGCTCAATTAATATTTGTTAAACTAAAAGATGAACAAATAAAACTTATTTGTGTTTTCCTTTTTTTTTTTTTTTTTTTTTTTTTGAGACCGAGTCTCGCTCTGTCGCCCAGGCTGGAGTGCGGTGGCGCGATCTCGGCTCACTGCAACCTCCCCTCCCGGTTCACGCCATTCTCCTGCCTCAGCCTCCTGAGTAGCTGGGACTACAGGCGTCCGCCACCACACCCGGCTAATTTTTTGTATTTTCAGTAGAGACAGGGTTTCACCGTGTTAGCCAGGATGGTCTCGATCTCCTGACCTCGTGATCCGCCCACCTCAGCCTCCCAAAGGGCTGGGATTACAGGCGTGAGCCACCGTGCCCGGCCTATTCATGTTTTTCATCTTGGTTTTTATATGTGCCAAAAATAAACAGTCGGAGTTTATTTGTGGTTTACATGGTCCTCTTATGAACATCAGCTTGCTTAAACTTAATGTTAGAACAATAACAAATATTTGCTTTTTGTCAAGGGAAATGCTTAAATTAAATCGGTTGTTTATTTTGAGACAGAGTCTCAGGCTGGAGTACAGTGGCATGACCAGGGATCACTGTAGCCTCGATCTCCTGGGCTCAAGCGATCTCCTCCCACCTCAGCCACCTGAGTAGCTGGGACTTCAGGTATGCGCCACCACAGCCCGATAGTTTTTGTATTTTCTGTAGAGACAGGGTTGCCCAAGCTGGTCTCTAACTCCTGGATTCAAGCGATCCTCCTCTTTGGCCTCCCAAAGTGTTAGGATTACAGGTGTGAGCCACCATGCACGGCTTTAAATTATCTGAATGCAAGCAATAAAAAAAAGTATTGTAGAAACAAAAAGCCCCAAATTTCAGTTTTATTTCCTCTACATTAAGAGAAAGCTGTAGAAAAGTGAGGAGTTTAACAACGTATTTCAGTTTACTGATATCCTTGATAATATGCATTTTAGGGAAAGCACTATAATTTCACATTTTACCATAAAATATATGTAATACATGTCATTAGTGATGCGCTGAACACCTCACATTGTTCCCAATCTTAAGTCATTCACTATACTCAGATTTAACGAGTCATGTCACAAAAAGCATGCCTGTAATTTGACTGCTGACACCACTTGTTTTTCATTTTCAAATTTAAGTTATATAAGCAAACATATACTCAGTGTCTGTTTTGGGCATAGATACTAAGGACACTACAGTGTCTCATCTCAATAAAATCACAATCTAACTGGGTAAGGAGTTAAAACTTTCATCCGGAAATGAAGAGTTCAGTATACGTTCTCCACTAACTTCCAGCCCTACAATCTTCCAAGTAAGCTTAAAAACAAAGCCAAAACCAACCAACCCAGCAAACTTTAAAATGTTACTTCTATTTTGAAACAAATTACACTAAACTTTTGAGAAGAGCAATGAAAAATTAAAAAGCTAACAAGTTTTTTGCCTATGTCAGGTTAAACAAAATTAGAGCACCTTTCAAAAATGACACTAGTCACCTCTCATTTCACTCTAAGACAAGACAGCGTGCTCAAAAAGCCCCAGGCGATTTTTAGACGTTATTTCGAATTGGATTCTCACTTTTTAATGCAATGCAAAGTCAGGAAGCACAATAAACAACAGAGAGAACGTGCACGCGGATGCGGCTGCACAGTTCACCCGGTCCGGTCTCCGTACGGGAGACAACTCTTTCTCAAAAAGGTTAAGTGGCTGTCCCCGGTCACAGCTGTTAATTCAGTACCAACCCTCAGATCTGGGGCTCTCACCTCACCACTCCTGCCTCCATCTCTTACAAACGCTCAGATGGGCGACTGTAACTTTCTGACGACCTACCGAGGCACCGCTCTCATTCAAACCCCACCGCCTAAGGTGGCGAGTAACCAGTTCTACGTTTCCCACCGGGGGAGCGAGACTCAAGGCCGCCGTCGCGGAGCAGCAAAGCGACAGCCGACAGCCCCGCCCGCAGAAGGCCGCGGGAAGGACGGCAAGAGCAGCGGAGACAAAGCAGCGAGGCGAGGTAGCTACAGGCCACAGCGGCGAACGCGCACGGCGGGGGAGAGCGCGGGCCGCCAGCGAGGCGGGGAAAGCTCGGACCGCGGACACCGACGGATGAGGCTGGGGCTCGGCGCGGTGACAGTTCGGGGCTCACGCTCGGCAGGGACACCGCGGCGCCCGCCCCGGCGACGGAAGCAGCGGCGGAACGCGAGCCTCGGCGCTCCGCACACTCACCACTGGGAGCTCCGTAATGGCGGCGGCGGGGGCGGAGAACCCGGGGGGCGGGCCCGCCGCAGCCAGTCACCGCCGCCGGCATCTTTCGAACCGGCTCCGAAAACCGCTGAGGGAGTGGGGTGAGGGGAGGGCGCGGGCGGACGCCGGACCGCGGCGGGCCTCGGAGCATGCGCAGCCCTCAGCCAATCGGGGCGGGCAGAGGACGCCGACGCAGGCGCGCTGGGACGCAGGGTCGCACGGCCAGAGAAGAGCTCCCCCTCCTCCCCCAAATCCAAACAAAACAAGGGCGGGAGCGCGCGCGCCGGAGGGCCCCAGAGGAGGAGTCCACCAGAAGGGCAGGGGGCTAGGTCGCAGGAGAGAGGAAGGGAGCGGGGCGGAGCGGCCGGGGAAGGGAGACAAAAGGCGCCACCTCCGGGGACCCGGGCGCCCCGCCCCCTCCTCTCTGGGAGCGGCGTCGGCGCCCCGGGCGAGCGGCCTCCGCCACTCGCCTTCGGGGCCCAGCGAGTCCGCGCCCACTCCCCGGCCGCCTGTTCGGTCCTGCGTTACCTCTGCGTTCGGCCGGTCCTGGCGCCCGCGTCCCGCACGGCCTCTCGGCGCCGCTCCCGCCGCCGCTAGTCGCCTCCGCCACCGCTGTCCTCCAGTCCCAGCCGCCGAGCTCTGCCGCCCCGCCCCCCTACCCGCGGCCCCGCGCGCGCCCCCGCCGGCCCCGCCCCCCGCGCGTGGGGTGCGAGGGGGCGCGCGGGGACGGGCGGACGCCGGCGGAGCGCGGGGCGTCGGCGCGCGTTCCCGGCGCTGCGTGGTGGCGCCCATTGCCTTGGCGTGGCGGGGCGGTGTCGGTTTCCTCGGAGGGGCGCTGCTTTCCCCCGCTAACCTTCGCTTTCTGTGCTCTCCAGGGCAGTCCCTTCTCTTAACTGGGTTTCCGCTTCTGTCACTCGTCCGCCTTTAGCGGGGCTAGCCTTTCCCGCTTCTCAGTTTAGGCGCAGCTCAAGAGCAAACCTTTTTTTGAAGACCGTAGAATTGGAAAATTAGAGAGCGGAGAATTCACTGCCTCGCACTCGCTCCCATTAAGTCTCCAGACGGTACAGGGCAGAGTAGTGACTCGGGACTCAGAACTGAAAAGTTGAAACGGGCTTTCCGGCCTCCCTAATCCTCACATGCAAGGAGAGTTCCCCAGAATGAAAACCCTGAGATTAGAAGACGGGATTCCCTTTGAATTGTCATATTACGTTGCTATCAGCGTACTTAAGCAACGTACATACGAAGGAAAAGTACAGCTCTTCAAAGCTAGTTTGGAAAGATTGTTTTTAAAGTTGCAGGTGTTGGGGGACAGGGGAGGGACTGGGTAATAAGTGTAAGGAAATACCAGTAGAATTGTCCCAAGCTTACAGTGGATGACCAGTACTCAAACGTATGTGCCAAGGTTTATAAAGACTTATGACACCATTTAAGCACTCACCCAGTCGTCTGGCCCTGCCATTAGCATAATTGTCTCACCAGCTTTCCCTGCCACAGCCACCCCACTCTATCGGTTCAAATTTCACAGCCAGCATAAAAAATTCTTTACGAGGTGTGCGTTATCATTCATATCCTGATGGCGTTACCAGTCTTTAGTACTCTGGTGTCATATTCCAGCTGTTCAGAAGGGGTTTCGGTCTTTTATGCCATTCTTCATTCTGCTCACTCCCTTTGTTGTTAACGTTTCTGTTGTCTTCCTTTTCAAAGACTTCCATTTTTATGTATTCGTACATTTAAAACATCCTACCGTTCTTCTTTTACCCTAAAATGTCTTTAGACCCATCTCATGTAAGAAGCAGACTCAGATGAGAGCAAACTGGGAGATGTTTCCTCCTCCACAGATTTTTGCTTAAAACAACAACAACAAAACTTAGGCCGAGCATGGTGGTTTACGCCTGTAGTCCCTGCACTTTGGGAGGCCGAGGTGGGAGGATTGCATGAGGCTTGGGGCCAGGAGTTCGAGGCCAGCCAGGGCAACATAATTAGACCCCATCTCTAAATAAATAAGCCAGGAATGGTGGCAAAGGCCTTTAGTCCCAGCTACTCGGGAGGCTGAGGCAGGAGGATCGCTGAAGCCGAGGATTTGAGGCAACAGTGAGCTATGATCACCACTGCGCTCCACCCAGAGAGAGCAAGACCCTGTCTCAAAACAATCTTGGTGGGGTACCGTAGCTCATGCCTGTAATCCCAGCACTCTGGGAAGCCTAGGTTCCCAAAAGGAGGATCTCTTTAGCCCAGGAGGTTTAAGACCACCCTGGAGCAACATGGAGAAACCCGCTTTCTATATATGATAAAAATATTAGGCCGGGCGCGGTGGCTCAAGCTTGTAATCAATCCCAGCATTTTGGGAGGCCGAGGTGGGCGGATCACGAGGTCAGGAGATCAAGACCGTCCTGACTAACACGGTGAAACCCCGTCTCTACTAAAAATACAAAAAATTAGCCGAGCATGGTTGCACGAGCCTATAGTCCCAGCTACTCGCGGGAGGCTGAGGAAGGAGAATCACTTGAACCCAGGAGAGGGAGGCTGCAGTGAGCTGAGATCGCGCCACTGCACTCCAGCCTGGGTGACAGGCTCCATATCAAAAAAAGAAAAAAATTAGCTGGGCGTGGTGACACACGCCTGTGGTCACCTACATGGGAGGCTGAGATGGGAGGATCACTTAAGCACAGGTGGTCGAGGCTGTAGTTAGCCGTGATGATGACACTGCACTCCAGCGTGGGCAACAAGGTGTTTCAAAAATCAATCAGGCTGGGTGTCGTGGCTCATGCCTGTAATCCCAGCACTTTGGGAGGCCTAGGTCAGGAGTTCGAGACCAGCCTGGCCAACATGGTGAAACCCTGTCCCTACTAAAAATACAAAAATTAGCCGGGCGTGTGGCACGTGCCTGCAATCCCAGCTATTCGAGAGGCTGAGGGCAGGAGAACTCCTTGAACCCAGGAGGCGGAGGCTGCAGCGAGCCAAGATTGCACCACTGCATTCTAGCCTGTCCGACAGAGCAAGTCCCTGTCTAAAAAAAAAAAAAAAAAAAAAAAAAAAATCAAGGCTGGGCGTAGTGGCTCACACCTGTAATCCCAGCATTTTGGGAGGCACAGACAGGGGAATCACGTGAGGTCAGGAGTTCCAGGCCATCCTGGCCAACATGATGAAACACCGTCTCTACAAAAATACAAAATTTAGCTGGGCATGGTGGTGGGTGCCTGTAATCCCAGCTACTCAGGAGGCTGAGAGGGGAGAATCCCTTGAGCCTGGGAGGTGGAGACTGCAGTGAGCAGAGATTGTGCCGTTGCACTCCAGCCTGGGTGACAGAGCAAGACTGTCTCAAAAACAAACAAACAAAAAACAACAACAAAAAATCAATCTTACTTTGTTGTTCACCACATGAACACCAAAGGAGGAAAAATCCTGAAACACATTTTTTTCCACAAGAGAGTGCACACACACACACACGGGCAGGCACTAAGGCTACCACTTACTGAAGACTGAAGTTGAAAGTTTTCTACTCAGGAATCTGAAATTTTTATTGTACATGTCTATTAGTTAAAGCACTTTACCTTTGCTCAATGTAATATTTAATATCTGGCCAGTTTTGATTTTTGTATGTACCTGCCTCTGAATCAAAAGATTCCATAGGGGTATTGTTTTATAGTTTATTTCACTTGGCTTTATTTAAGCTATACTAGTCACAGATCATTGAAGTGTGTTATGTAATAGGTTTTGTTTTGTTTTGAGATGGAGTCTCTCTCTGTCACCCAGGCTGGAGTGCACTGGCGGGATCTCGGCTCACTGCAACCTCCACCTCCTGGGTTCAAGTGATTCTTATGCCGCAGCCTTCCAAGTAGCTGGGATTACCGATGTGCATCACCATGCCTGGCTAATTTTTGTATTTTTAGTAGAGACGGGGTTTCACCATGTTGGCCAGGCTGGTCTTGAACTCCTGACCTCAGGTGATCTGCCCGCCTCAGCCTCCCAAAGTGCTGGCATTACAGGCGTGAGCCATCACACCCAGCCAACAATTTACATGATGATTTTTGTACCATTTACCTAAAGGTAAACAAACTGCATTGGTGGAAAGACCCACCTTGACAAGTTTAGAAGAGCAGCTCAGCTCTTATGGGGTGTATTAGAGAAGGCTGCCATCAAAGACTGAGCTTCCAGGCACTGGGAAGACCCTCTCACTCAGAGACCTCCCACACTCATCAAAGTCCCTGAAGTTCTGCCACTCAGAGATTCATTCCTTTGGTTTAATCTTCACTCTCTTCTACAGCACCTAGAATTTTTTTTTTTAGAGATGGGGTCTTGCTATACTGCCCAGGCTGGACTCAAACTCCTGGACTCAAGCAGTTCTCCTGCTTCAGTCTCCCAAGCAGCTGTGACTATAGGCACACCACCTCTCCCAGCCATTCTTCTATAGCACTTTTAAAGTGATAATTGAGAATTCCTACTTTAAACCTCTTTCCGGATGGATCGGAAGATAAGAACCCCGGAGGTCTGACTAGGGTAGGAACTTCTGGGGAGAGAAAGGAGTAAATGAGGGGCTGTCTGTGATGACTTTACAGTTCTGCCCAAGGCTATCCATTCTCAGGGAGTCCTTGCCTAGGGAGTCCCAGAAAGATGAGGAAACCTAGTGGTTTGTGAACTAGGAGTGCAAGCGTTAAGAAGTCCTCACAATCTAACTGTATCATCTCTAATTTTCAACACCCACTTTTTCAGAGGCCCAGTCCCTGTTGAAACTTTAGCATAAAGCTAGCTTTGCAGACTTTACAGCCTGTTGTGAAGGTAATAGATTGGTTGCTTTTTGTTTTTTTCCTGTTCCTCAAATTTTATTTATTTATTTATTTTTGAGACAAGAATCTCGCTCTGTCGCCCAGACTGGAATGCAGTGGCATGATTTGGGCTCACTGCAACCTCCGCCTCCCGGGTTCAAGCGATTCTCCTGCCTCAGCCTCCCGAGTAGCTGGGTGCCCACCACCATGCCTGCCTAATTTTTGTATTTTTAGTAGAGATGGGGTTTCACCATGTTGGCTAGGCTGGTCTCCAACTCCTAACCTCAGATGATCCACCCGCCTGGCCTCCTAAAATGCTGGGATTGCAGGCATGAGCCACTGCGCCCAAAGCAACTGCAGATTCAGATTCTAAGAATATTCCAGACCAGAGCTATGACATCACAGTCACTGGGCTGAGCATCGAAAGATATATCTACCTATTTTACTTACATGCCACCTTGTGTTAACAAGGACAGGTTTGAAGAATTTTTCCCCCCATGGGGGTTTTCTGGTAAAAATCAGAAAACGAATTCTAAAAGAGCTGTTAACAGTTAAATAAATTTTTTAAAAAATTATTATTGAGACAGGCTCTTATTCTGTCGCCCAGACTGGAGTGCAGTGGCACAATCGCAGCATCGAACTCCTGGGCTCAGGTAATCCTCCTGCCTCAGCCTCCTGAGTAGTTGGGATTACAGGCACCCACCACCATGCCCAGTTAAGTTTTTTTTAATTTTGTATGGAGTCTCACTATATTGCCTAGGCTAGTCTCGAACTGGGATCCAGTGATCCTCCAACCTTGGCCTCCCAAAGCGCTGCAATTACAGCTGTGAGCTACTGTGCCTGGCCAACACTTGAAGAATAATTCTTGATTGGCTGGTGGGAAGAGGAGGTTTCTGTTCCTAGCCCAGCTGATCTTTATTCTTTCCATGAGTCATGTCTGGTGGATTGCAATTTCACACAGAATTAACAAAAAATCCAGGCCAGGGCTTGGATCTCATCAGAATGTATGGTCTTGGCAGGGTTGAAGGTTACTTGACTTTTGTGGTTTCCAGCCAGAAGGACTGGAAACAGTCCCTAACTTAGCTGCAGCTTGGAAAGGGATGGTAGGAGAAGGAACAATTTATACTGCTTAACAAGAAATGGAGGCTGATAAAAACATTTAATATGACTCTCCCACTCCCAGTGATTTGCTCTTACTTTTTGTAGTGTTACCTGAGGGCCAAGATGTTGGTTTAAAGGCAGGAACACCCTTGGATCCTCCCTTGCCAGTGTTGCACTTTTCTCTATTCACTGGTGACAATAGCTTGAACTCCACTTAGCCTAGCAGTCATCCAACTTTGAAACATTTTCTTAAACTGAAGAATTCTGAAACACATCTTGTCCCAACAGTTTTGGATAAAAGATTGTGAATCAGTACAGTAATTGCCTCTTGCCCATGCGGGATACGTTCCAAGAACCCCAGTAGATGCCTGAAACCACGGATAGTACAAAACCTTATATATACTATGTTTTTTCCTATACCTACATACCTGTAAGAAAGTTTCATTTATAAATTAGGTGCAGTAAGATTAACAACAATAAATAATATAGTAATTATAACAATGTACTGTTAAAAAAGTTATGTGGAAGTGGTTCTCTCAAAATATTTTTGAACTGTGGTCGGGCACGGTGGCTCATGCCTGTAATCCCAGCACTTTGGGAAGCTGAGGCTGGCAGATTGCTTGAGCCTAGGAGTCTAAGACCAGTCTGGGCAAAATGGTGAAACTGTAGGTCTCTACCAAAGAATTTTAACTGTGGGGTCCCTGAAACCTCGAAAAGTGAAACCGCGAATATAGGGGGTACTACTATATATAAAAGCCAAAATGTTTTACTAAATAACATTTACCTTAAGGTGTATTTGTATGTTCTATTTTTTTAAAATGCCAACTGCATTTTTAAAAGTTAATTCTGCCATTCAGTTAGAGAAACTCTATCCTATAGGTGTCAGCAGCCTCCACCCAGCGCTCAGTGGGAGTCAACTTTTCCACCTACAGCTCTTACCTGAGGGAGTTTGAAAAGTGTGCCAAAAATTTCCTATCATTCTGAGGATAGAGGTTTTAAATAACAGTTATCCTTGAGTTTGTAGCATCTGACATACTGAGTAGAGTTACAATTCAGCACTCAAGGGAACAGAAACATTTGAGAATGTTATTACAAGAGTCTTTCCATAGGGATAGAATCTAAAACCAAGAGGAGTAAAGTACTTAGTCCCGCCATCTTCAGGGAAACTTCAGGGAACTTGCTTTCAAGCCTGTATTCATGTCAGGTTCTGGGATTTGTGTTGATAGGTCTTTTCCCGCTTTCAATGCCAGAGGCAAACCAGCCGCTTTTTAGACTGAAGAGACACTACTTGCCAGATTTACTAAAAGCAGAATATGTCCAGTTTTGTTTTGACAGTGTAATGTGAAGTAAATGTACTAACAGCACTGTTCCTCCCCTTTCACTCCTGCTTTGTGGCTTTACAGGCAAATCTTTGCAGGAGGATTCCCTTCTTTGCAGGGCAACCAGGCCTCTGAGGGTGACCAGAAATTAGTGTCAGCTCAGTGACATCCAGGGTGACCAACTGTCCCAGTTTATCCATTGAGGGTAGGGTGGGGGTTGAACTTTCAGTTTTTTTTTTTTTTTTTTTTCCCTTGAGATGGAGTCTTGCCCTGTCGCCCATGCTGGAGTGCACTGGCGCAATCTCGGCTCACTGCAACCTCTGCCTTGGGTTCAAGTAATTCTCCTGCTTCAGCCTCCTGAGTAGCTGGGACTAGAGGCACGTGCCACCATGCCTGGCTAATTTTTGTATTTTCAGTAGAGACGGGGTTTCACCATGTTGGCCAGGTTGGTCTTGAACTCCTGACCTTGTGATCCACTCGCCTTGGCCTCCCAAATTGCTGGGATTACATGCGTGAGCCACCACAACTAGCCAGACTTTCAGTTTTTAAACCAGAAAAGTCCCAGCAAACCAAGTTGGCTACCCTAGGACATTTGTTTTGTAGATACAGAGTAGTTGGAGAAAGTTTAAGTGTAAAGGGGAATATTTTTCTTTTCAATAAAACCAGTAATTTGGGCTGGGCACGGTGGCTGATGCCTGTAATCATAGCACCTTGGGAGGCTGAGGTGGGTGGATCACCTGATGTTAGGAGTTCAGGACCAGCCTGGCCAACATGTTGAAACCCCGTCTCTACTAAGAATACAAAAATTGGCCTGGCTCGGGGGCTCACACCTGTAATCCCAGCACTTTGGGAGGCCGAGGGGGGCGGATCACCTGAGGTCAAGAGTTTGAGACCAGCCTGGCCAACATGGTGAAACCTTGTCTCTACTAAAAATTAAAAAAAAAATTAGCCTCCTCAACCCAGGAGGCGGAGGTTGCAGTGAGCCAAGATCATGCCACTGCACTCCAGCCTGGGTGACAGAAGGAGACTCCACCTCAAAAATAAATAAATAAATAAATAAATAAATAATTAGCTGGGCATGGTGGTGCATGCCTGTAGTCCTGGCTACTCGGGAGGCTGAGGCAGGAGAATCGCTTTAACCTGGGAGGCGGAGGTTGCAATGAGCAGAGATCCCACCACTGCACTCCAGCCTGGGCGACAGAGCAAGACTCCGTCTCAAAAGAACAAAAAAACAACCAGTAATTTAAAGGAAAACATGAGTCAAAATCTGTGGTTGGGAATAAGATTGAATTTTAAAAATCAGAATCACAAAATTGGATCCATTTATTTAAAAAATAAAGAGATGAAAAGAGTTTTAAAAAGATGGTGATGAAAAGGATCATTTCCTTTTATAAATCAAAACGCAACTGCATGGTGATGAGAAAATGCAAACTTTTCAAAAACCAATACATACTGGCTCTGAGTTTTGTTTTTTTTGAGACGGAGTCTTGCTCTCTCGCCAGGCTGGAGTGTAGTGGCGAGATCTCGGCTCATTGTAACCTCCACCTCCTGGGTTCAAGGGATTCTCCTGCCTCAGCCTCCTGAGTAGCTGGAACTACAGGCACACGCCACCACGCCCACCTAATTTTTGTATTTTTAGTAGAGACGGGGTTTCACCACGTTGGCCAGGATGGTCTCGATCTCTTGACCTCGTGATCCGCCTGCCTCGGCCTCCCCAAAGTGCTGGGATTACTGGCGTGAGCCACCGCGCCTGGCTGGCTCTGAGTATTCTTAAGACACTTGCATAAGACTGTAAATTTTCATCCATCCAAACTTTGGAATTAGTAGCATAATTCTTGAGAACCATATATATCAAGACCCAGGATTGTTCAACTTTAAAACCTGACATTTTATTGGTGATATTCCTGCTCTTCTCAAAAGATAAAACATTTTGAGCAAGAAGAAACCCCCAATCTTTGTGTCTCTGTTTTACACTCTGCTGGTTGAGTCTATGACACTTAATAAGAAAAAGCTGGAATTTATTTATTTATTTATTTATTTATTTATGAGATGGAGTCTCACTCTGTCGCCTAGGCTGGAGTGCAGTGGTGTGATCTCGGCTCACCGCAACCTCCACCTCCCAGGTTCAAGCGATTCTCCTGCCTCAGCCTCCCGAGTAGCTGGGACTACAGGCGCCCGCCACCAGGCCTGGCTAATTTTTTGTATTTTTAGTAGAGACAGGGTTTCACCCTGTTAGCCAGGATGGTCTCGATCTCCTGACCTCGTGATCCGCCTGCCTCGGCCTCCCGAAGTGCTGGGATTACAGGCGTGAGCCATCGCGCCCGGCCTAGAATTTATTCTGAGCAGCCAGCTTGTTTGGTATAGCTGTCTCTTTGCCCAAAGTAGTTGGCATCCCCTAAATTAGGAACAAAGCCAGAGCTGGATGTGACAGAACATGCATTTCTAAGTACCTGGTATTTTTAGGAGTTCATTATGATTTTGTAGGAAAATAGTCATTTTCTTTCTAGGTAGGGCAATAAACAACTTGAAAAGGACACTAAGCATTGATCCTTGTGTTAAAAAAAAAAAAAAGGATTTTGCAATGTTCTATTGAATCCCAGGAGAAGTGGGAGCTAAAAGCCTCTATTCCCAGGTCTGTTAGCAGTAGGGATAGACACTTAAGACTTCATAGTATTGCCGGGCACGGTGGTTCACGCCTGTAATCCCAGCACTTTGGGAGGCCAAGGCGGGCAGATCACGAGGTCAGAAGATTGAGACCATCCTGGCTAACATGATAGGTGAAACCTCATCTCTACTAAATATACAAAAAAATTAGCCGGGTATGGTGGCGGGCGTCTGTAGTCCCAGCTACTCGGAAGGCTGAGGCGGGAGAATGGCGTGAACCTGGGAGGTGGAGCTTGCAGTGAGCCGAGATGGTGCCACTGAATTCCAGCCTGGGCAACAGAGCGAGACTCCGTCTGAAAAAAAAAAAAAAAAAAAAAAAGACTTCATAGTATTTTCTCGGGAAAGTAAAACAATTTTAAAAATTTGATCAATAGAATATTAAAGAAATGTGGGCTGGGCACAGTGGCTCACGCCTGTAATCCCAGCACTTTGGGAGGCTGAGGCGGGCAGATCACCTGAGGTCAGGAGTTCGAGACCAGCCTGGCCAACATGATGAAACCCCATCTCTACTGAAAATACAAAAAAATTAGCCAGGCGTGGTGGCACATGCCTGTAGTCCCAGCTACTTGGGAGGCTGAGGCAGGAGAATCGCTTGAACTCCGGAGGTGGAGGTTGCACTGAGCCGAGATCACACCACTGCACCCCAGCCTGGGTGACAGAGTGAGACTCCGTCTCAAAAAAAAAAAAAAAAAAAAAAAAAAGAAATGTGGATAGGTAAGCTATAATCTCCTACAGTTCTGAAAATGGCATAGCCTAACTGTATGTAACTGATTATGACTAAGGTAGTAAGAGTGTGGCAGAAAAAGAACACTGGACGCAGACAGGAAGGGCCCTAGGTATTTCAGGCAGAATGCTGGGCACTTTATCCGATCTCCTTTAATTCCTCAAGACAACCCCATGAAGTGGATGTTACTTTTGTTTTATAGATGAGGCAACTGGCCGGGCGCAGTAACTCATGCCTGCGACCCCAGCACTTTGGGAGGCTAAGGTGGGTTGATGGCTTGAGCTCAGGTGTTCAAGACCAGCCTGGGCAACATGGTGAAAACCCATCTCTACAAAAAATACAAGAATTAGCCACAGTCCCAGCTACTCTGGAGGCTCCCTTGAGCCCAGGAGACAGGTTGCAATGAGCCGAGATCACAGCACTAAGCTACTGCCTGGGCGACACAGTGAGACCCTGTCTCATAAAAAAATAAATAAATAAATGGAAGCCGAGGTTTCAGCAACCCCAGCAGGGCTATACTAATGCTCCTATTTTTCCAATGCCAATATTCCAAACTATATCCACTATGTCATTTTCCCCAAAAGAAAACTCTTGGTGGTGAGAGTTATTTTTCGGACAATACTGCCTCCCAGAAAACCAAGTGCCAGTCTTGCTTCTGACACTTGCTAGGTACATGACTTCTGTGTTACTCAGTTCCCTACCTGGTAAAAGGAAGCAGTACCACCTTACATGTCAGAAGCCTAGTATGAAGACCAATTAGATGCCATCCTGCATTGCCTAGGAAATTAATTTACTATTAGTTTACTAAGGAAATCAGGAAGGGCTTATTGTTTCTGTGTTGTAGATGCGAAAGTACAAGCCGAAAGGTTCTAAAAGCAGCATACAACTTATTTTGTGTTAGCTCTTTGAAGAGGACTATACTCTGGCAGAGATGTGAAATACTCCTAGGCAGTGGTTCTTAAACTTCAGTGTGCCTAAAAATCATCTGAAGCGCTTATAGCGATTTCTTGGGATCTTCCATCTCTTCAGATTTGGTTTTAGTAGGCTGGGGCCTGTGAATTTGCATTCTAAGAAGCTCACAGGTGATGTTGATGCTGCTAGTCCAAGGCCCATACTTTGACTAACCCTGAGGTTAGATATAACTAGTTACTCCAAAGAGCCTACAGTTATTCTAACATGCTGTGTGGCTAATTGCGAATTGGAAATGATTGAAAGCATCGTTATTCTTTTTGCTGAGTAACTATTAAAAAAACCAACTAAAGTTCATCTCTAGTGAATTCTGCTAAGTGAAAGTATAAGGCAGCTTTCAAAAGTTCTTTCCATGGCTGGGCGCAGTGGCTCATGCCGTAATCTCAGCACTTTGGAAGGCCAAGGCAGGTGGATCACCTGAGGTCAGGAGCTCGAGACTAGCCTGGTCAAATGGTGAAACCCCGTCTCTACTAAAAATACAAAAACTAGCCGGGTGTGATGGTGCATGCCTGTAGTCCCAGCTACTTGGGAGGCTGAGGCAAGAGAATCGCTTGAATCCGGGAGGTGGAGGTTGCAATGAGCTGAGATTGTGCCATCGCACTCCAGCCTGGGTGATAAAGCAAGACTCTGTCAAAAAAAAAAAAAAAAAAAAAAAAAAGGTTCTTTCCCTCTATTTGTCCAGAAAAAGTTTGTCTGGATTAATTTGTCACTGGTCACGTTCAGATTCGACTTTTGCATGTGAGAATGAACTCTCACCATACTGTCACCCTTTCTTCATTCTCAAATACACCATGCGTTCCCCCAACCATGGACTTTGCACACAAGATCTCCTCTATTTCAACAGACCCCCTTAACTATTTGATTCTTCACATTTTTGTTTAAAATTCTACTCCTAAGGGCAACATTCCCTAATCCCCCAGTGTATACAGGGTCCCCATTATATGCTCTCCTAACACTGTATTTTCAAAGTATGTGCCATATGTAAGTCCATTTGTTTGTCCAACATCTTGCAGTTAAAATATATTTCTGAAATACCTGAAAATACAAATTGTTATCTATATTGTTAGCTGAATCAGGTTATTTTCACCATTTCAGTGTCGTCCCAACCCTGGGTCATATTATGATCACCTAAGGAATTTAAATTTAAAAAATGAGAGAGAGAGAGAGATGCCCAGGTCTCATCCCCAGAGATCCTGAAATAATTAGTCTGAGGTGGGGCTCCAGGATTTGTATTTTTAAAAGCTTTCCAGGTACTTCTAACACACAGCCAGTGTTGAGCACTATTTATTCTACAATGTAGGAAGAAGCTATGGCAGGGTGGCTTTTTGAAATTTGGCAAAGATAGTTTCCCAGGACTTCAGGTCAGAGGACATGCATTTACCAATAAGAGGTAAATATGACAGAAGGATTGAAAAGGAATACTGATAGTACAAGTTCAACTCATGGTGACTTGAAATTTCAGAAATTCTTGATATTTTTACTTCATTGAAAAGCTGGTAATATCCTATTATTACCAAAACCTTTTGTCTTTGTTAAGCTTGGTAGGCAGTATTTAAAGTGATTCTGGATGTGCTCATATGGTTGGCAAGAGTGAGCCCTTTCTAGAGAAGAGAGGAAGGCCCATACCAAGCAGGTGGTCAAATATTCCGTGAACAGCAATGTTAGCATTAGAGCACAGATCTCCCAATTCTAGTCTATACCTCCTTCCTCTCAGCACACAACTTCTTCCTACAGAAGGAAGAGTGAACTCTTGATATTCACTTAGGTGGCATCCCCCTGCCCCCAGTTGGTTCTTCTGATACCCTAATTCGTTTACTTTAAACTGGTATGGTTTCTAAACAAATGTATTTAAAGACTTTACATTTACCTAAAAGTATTACTCAGCTTTTTTGCTTTAAGAGACAGGGTCTTAACTCTTGTCACCCAGGCTGGAGTGCAGTGGCACAATCAAAGCTCACTGTAACCTCGAACTCTTGGGCTTACTTTAGGTTTATCTCAAGTTTTGATACGCAGCGCTTTTATCATCAGTTAACTTTTCATTATTTCGCGATTTCCATTATTATTGTTTAACTGAGTTAACATTTTAACACTGCTCTGTATTGGTACCTTAGTAGACCCTAAATATTACTAGCTAAGGGAAATTAAAACAAATCATCATAATGGGGAAAGAGAGAAACAGTTCAATATTTATTGATTTATTTATTTGAGAGAGTCTCACTCTGTCACCCAGGCTGGAGTGCAGTGACCCTATCTTGGTTCACTGCAACCTCCGCCTCCCAGGTTCAAGTGATTCTCGTGCCTGAACCTTCTGAGTAGCTGGGATTACAGGCATGCGCCACCAGGCCCAACTAATTTTTGTATTTTTTTGTAGAGAGAGAGTCTTGCTATGTTGGCCAGACTGGTCTTGAACTCCTGGCCTCAAGTGATCTGGCCACCTTGGCCTCCCGAAGTGCTGGGATTATAGCTGTGAGCCGCAGTACCTGGCCCTCTGCTTTTTCCTATGTAAGATGAGCAGAAAATGAATGAAGTATCTATAGGCTTGAGTCTTTTGGGTACCAGAGTGTTTTATTTTATTATTATTATATTTTAGACAGTCTTGCTGTTACCCAGGCTGGAGGGCAATGGCGGGATCTTGGCTCATTGCAACCTCTGCCTCCCGGGGTCAAGCAGTTCTCCTGCCTCAGTCTCCCGAGTATCTGGGACTACAGGTGCCCACCACCACACCTGGCTAATTTTGTATGTTTTTAGTAGAGATGGGGTTTTACCATGTTGGACAAGCTGGTCTCAAACTCCTGACCTCAAGTGATCTACCCACCTCGGCCTCCCAAAGTGCTAGGATTACAGGCGTGAGCCACTGCGCTTGGCCCAAAGTAATACACACACACACACACCAGAACTATGTTTTCTTTTTTTTTTTTTTTGAGACAGAGTCTTGCTCTGTCGTCAGGCTGGAGTGCTGTGGCGCGATCTTGGCTCACTGAAACCTTCGACTCCCTGATTCAAGCGATTCTCCTGCCTCAGCCTCCCAAGTAGCTGGGATTACAGGCACGCGCTACCATGCACAGTAATTTTTGTATTTTTAGTAGAGACGGTGTTTCGGCATGTTGGCCAGGATGGTCTCGATCTCCTGACCTCATGATCCGCCTATTGTGGCCTCCCAAAGTGCTGGGATTACAGGGGTGAGCCACTGCGCCCAGCCCAGAACTGTTTTCTAAAGGTCATAGTGCTCCATGTGAAAGCAGCTTACTCGCCTGGCAAGAAAATGAAGTTTAAAATGTTGGCAGACCAAGAGGCTGAGATGCCCCAATAGCAACATGCAAACCCAGTGAGTAAAAGCTTGGTTTCTAAATCCCATTCTCCTAGAAGAAACCAGGGATTCTTGTAGAAATGGCTGATTCTAGGACTGAGGCAGGGAAAATACAAGATATGTCTGTGGCATCTTGTGATGGCAGAAAGTACGTGCTCTAAAAAGAAAAGTATCAGGGAATGTCAAGGGACACATAAGCCAACTTGAAAGAGCCCCTAATGGCTAAAGCTGGAACAATGTGAACAACAAAATCATGTACTATTGGGTTATAATTCAAAGTATGAAATATACATGAGCCCATACTGATATATACATATCCATGTGTGTACATTTATACATACACACATATAAATACATATGAGTGACTAAACAAACAGAGAAGAGAGACATCTTCCTTGTGGGAAAATTCCAAATAATTTAAGTAGACGCTTCCCACTCTAGAAAGGAAGTAAAGCTTAATTCTCTCCTACTCCCATCTCTCTTCCCAAGTGTGGGTTGGATTTAGTGACTGGCTTTCATATAGACTAGAGTAAGAAAGGGGGGAAAGAAAAGTAACTATAGAGAAACCTGGCAAACACCAACTTAGCCAAATAAAGTTATCATGTGAGTATCTTGTACCTGCTGATATATGAGATGAGAACTTCATTTATATGGTATTTGTGTTTTTATTTTTTAGAGACAGGGTCTCATTCTGCTGCCCAAGCTGAAATGCAGTGGCATGATCATAGCTCACTGCAGCCTTGATCTCCTGGGCTCAAGTGATTCTCCTGCCTTAGCTTCCTGAGCAGCTGGGACTACAGGTGTGCATCACCATGCCTGGCTAATTTTTAAGTATTTTTGTAGAGATGGGGGGGTCTTCCTATATTGCCCAGGCTGGTCTCAAACTCCTAGCTTCAAGTAATCCTCCTGCCTTGGTCTCCCAAAGAGCTGGGATTACAATATACAGTTATTTTTATCCAAAATACATAACCCCACTTTAATCATGAGAAAAACACCAGACAAATACAAATTGACAGACATTCTACAAAATGTCCCATTATTACTCCTCAAAATTGTCAAAGTCATGAAAAAGACCAAAAAACTGTCAAAGTCCAGAGGACACTAAGGAGATGATTCCTTAGATGCAATGTAGTATCATGGATTGCATCTTGGACCAGAAAAGGGACACTGGTGAAAATCTAAATACTCTTAAGTTTAGTTACAAGCAACATACCAAAGCTGGTTTCTTAGTTTTGACAAATGTCCTATGGCAATATAAGATGTTATTATAAAGGGAACTGGGTGAGGGGTATATAGAACTTTCTGTAAAATCTGCAACTTTTCTGTAAGTCTGAAATTATTTCAAAATAAAACTTTAACTGAATAACATTTGGCATATGATTCTCTGTAGCTTAATGTATAAATCATCTCATGATTTGGTAATACACAGTGATGTCAGGTTTTTTTTTTAAGTCCCCAAACTAACAGATGATCATTTTTCCTTTTGAGGGACATATGGGATATTTTATGCCAGTGGGCATGTAGCATATCTCTCCCTACCTGGCCTGAGCCTGTAATCCCAGCTACTCGGGAGGCTGAGGCAGGAGAATCACTTGAACCTGGGAGGTGGAGGCTGCAGTGAGCCAAGATCACACCACTGAACTCCCGCCTGGGCGCCTGGGCGACAGATCAAGACTGTCTCAAGAAAAGAAAAAGCAAACAAAAAGTAATGTAAAATGTTACTCCCTACAAAATGGAGAATATGGAAGTACATGCTAATGACATAGTTGAAATTGAAAAACTGGATTCCTCTATTTTTTTTTTTAATAATAAAACTTGAGTGATGGAAACAGAATTAGATACAGTAGCCTAGGATCTTCCCCCAACCAACTTAGAATTCTATTGACTTAAAAAGAGCCATTTGAAACAAGATAGTATGTCAAAAACTCCAGAATAACTTGTTTGGAGAGTGGTTTTAAAGCTATCTTTGGATTTAATTGTTGCAAACAGCCTAGAATGAATTTTGAAATATAAAGAAAAAACAAACAAACAAAGATCTGCCAAAGTAATATGGAGCAGATACTTCTTAGTGGGATACGATGCTGATGCAGCACATTAACGACCTCTAGCTTTCTGTTTTCATGAAGAATATGAGATCCATGAAAGCAGAGCCTACTGTGGTCACTGTTATCCTATCTCCACTTAGTGCACAGTAGATGTTGAGTTGAATATTGGTTGAACAAAACAAGTTCATGATGCAGTTATGGGCTAGCTTATTGGCCTACGCAAGAACCCAAAATAAGTTCATTTTGAAAATTAGTATCATTTTCCTTTGTTAGAAATGAAAAAATGTTCATTTACTGAATAGCCATAAGTTGACTGGTTAGAAAATAGGTATAAGCACCTTAATAAATGCACTAAAAGAGGTATTGGGCCAGGTGCGGTGGCTCATGCCTGTAATCCCAGCACTTTGGGAGGCCGAGGTGGGCGGTTCACCTGGAGTTGGGAGTTCAAGACCAGCCTGGCAAAACAAATATGGTGAAACCCCATCTCTACTTAAAATACAAAAAAATTAGCCGGGCGTGGTGGCGCTTCCTATAATCCCAGCTACTCGGGAGGCTGAGGCAGAACTGCTTGAACCTGGGAGGTGGAGTTTGCAGTGAGTAGAGATCACGCCACTGCACTCCAGCCTGGGCAACAGAGCCAGACTCCATCTCAAAAAAAAAAAAAAAAAAAAAAAAAAAAAGGCATTGGACCTGCTCCCAAATTTGAAATCGGTGAAGGAGCTTTTGCTACAGCTTGAAGGAGTGCTGGCTTATCAATGTTGGCAATGTCACCTATTATATTAAAACAAAAATTGCCAAACCCTATTTTCCAGTAAAAAGACTAGAGAGGGTAATAATCTTGACAATGTTTTGCAGTTCAGTGGATATTAGTAGGGGGCAATTATCTTACTTTGCTCATATTTTGTCATTAGGCAGCTTCTAATCCTAGCACACATTCTGTGTCCACAGCAACAAGATACTCAAAGCTTACGTTGTAGTCTCTTCAACATACTTCATGTTATAGGTAAGATTTCAAACATTATTTCTGTCATTGTACTAGAGATGTTTATATCTTAAGATATTTTTCAACCCTTTAATTGTTCTTTCAAAAATATTTCTCTCTTTCCTCCATTCCTTACACTTGTTAATATGTAAAATACTGATAACTAGGCCATCTCTACTACCTGAAATCCCTCCCTGGTCAGACCCCTGCAAAAAACAGCTACTGATTCTCAAGAGGCAGTTACCATCCTGTATTCCCCTAAACTCCCCTCCCTCAACCTCTTGAGTGCTGTCAATACCTTCTAAAAACTTCTATCACTCAGAGACGATTCCTTGATCATAATCCTCTGCACTTTGATTCTGGAGGTTGTTTACTCAGTTGATCATAGAACCAGGCTGCTTCTCCCAATTGAGGGATCCCAGGCAAAGCCTGTGGTCAGGCTCCAAAACAGCTTTTCAGGCCCCATCTTTTATGGCTGATGCTGTCGCATACCCTTCAAAAGACTTTCAGGACTTGGTCCTTCAACAATAGTATTCTGTGGTGGTGTGTGCCTGTAGTCCCAGCTGCTGGGGAGGGTGAGGCAGGAGGATCGCTTGAGCCCAGGAGTTTGAGGCTACAGTGAGCCATGATCAAGCCACTGCACTCCAACCTGGGTGACAGAGCAACACCCT
Source organism: Pan paniscus (assembly GCF_029289425.2). Classification (NCBI taxonomy): domain Eukaryota; kingdom Metazoa; phylum Chordata; class Mammalia; order Primates; family Hominidae; genus Pan; species Pan paniscus. The sequence continues at coordinate 206,320,097 of NC_073249.2, read as the reverse complement.
GTCTCAAAACAAAACAAAACAAAAGCAGCATACAGCAGGGGTCCCCAGCCCCTGGGCCAAGGACACGTACTGGTCCATGGCCTGTTAGAAACTGGGCTGCACAACAGGTGAGTGGTGTGTGAGCAAGCATTTCCACCTGAGCTCCGCCTCCTGTCAGATCAGCGGTGGCATTAGATTCTCACAGGAGCGTGAACCCATTGTGAACTGCACATGTGAGGGATCTAGGTTGTGCATTGGGGACCAGTGGCATACAGCATTCCACCACTGAAAAATGGCCTCTGTGGGCTTATGTAGTGGGATCTTGTATTGTGTTCAACTACACTTCAGAAAAACATTTTATTGCTATAGAAAATTTTGTTCTTGTGTTTTACAAGTCTTGCCAAGTCTCTTAAAATGTGGTATTTCTTCAGAGATGGAAGCCAGCAGAAATCTCTTGTTATCCAGATACAAAAGACAAAGACTATTTATCTGGGAGTAGTCTGGCTTTCTTCATAAATACATTTTGTAGGTTGATGGCCCACAAACAACTGAAATGGAAAACCATCTGTAGAGACTGCGACTTCATGAAAGGGTGGGAAAATTAGAAAGCACAGCACTCCAATATCTGTAGGAGAAGCAGAGGCCCAAGCAGAGGCCCACAGTCAGCTTTATACTCACCAGAATGGCTTGAATGAGGTTGGAGTTGGCAGACAATGTGATTTGCATACATGGTATTGGCTTGATTTTAAACCCCACCCTCACTTTTATAAAAATCCCACCCCCACTTTTGTAAAAGCATAATATAGCTTTTGGTTTTATTCATTCTTTAGAGGACATCTTTGGGTTTCTTAAGCGTTGCAGGCAATTGATGGACGATTTTAAAATCAGTGGTAGTGGCAGTCTCAAAGTGAATTATTGTCCTGAGTCCTGATACACAGAGTGGAAAACTTAGTTATCTAAAGGACTGCCCTTGAGGCCTACTGTCCTGAATGCATTTTTAGTTAGTGTTGGAAACAAGTTTCACTGGACTCCCAGTGGGGCATTCCCACCCAAGCACAAGTGCCCTCCTTACCCACAAAGTAGCTTGCCTTTTCAGTGAGTAGAGACATATACATACATACATGTGCATGCACATACGTGCGCATACACGCACATACACACACTCTCTCACTCTCTCTCGTTTTATCTCTCTCCCCTCAGGAGTGATTTGAATTAGACAATAAATAGCCAGACAGCACCCCCAGGAATGGGCACACATGCAGCAGCTGTCCAAAGGAGAAGTCACTTTACTTTCTTTTAAACTTGCAATGTTTGTCTTTATTTTGTTCTTTATATTTTCAAAGTGAAAAGAAATAGTACTGAGTCAATTTCTTTTTGTTTTTTTAAATATTTGTTCTATGTATTTACAAGCCTTAAAGTTGCTCTAAAGATTTCAAGAGTATTAAGAGTACTTTTCTCAGGGTAGCACTTTTTTTTTTTTAAACAATTCTTGGAGTTCTGTGGTCCACAGCATTTCCTTCTGTTTCAATGTTATGTATGTTTTGATTACTATTGTGATTTTTTAAATTTTCTGAAGCAAGCTGAGAGGCAGGCAGAAAGATTTGATGCCAAAAAAAAAAAAATCTTTCTTACCTTGTTCACCCCAAACTTTCTCAAATCTGGACTAAATGCTATACCTTAAAACAAACATGAGGTGCATCTTGAAGGGGAGGGAAATTTATTTCTCTGCTTTTCTATTATACAAGTTGTTTACAGAAACTGCAAATTAAAAAATTACACTGGCATTTGCAGTCCTTAAAATAAATTAAAAGTTCTCAACTTTTTTTTTTTTTTGCTAAACATTTTTTTAAGTATGAGTCCTTGTTTAAAAAGAAAAGATTAAAACAGAAAATATTTTCTATAAATAATACATGTATTTTGGTTTTAGTGCTCCCGCCCTAAGGTTTGAAGTTTACTTTTATCCAGTACCTTTTTCCTCCATGATCACCTTTTTTTCTCTTTCCCCTCTCCCACTCGTGCACACGTGGGGGTTTCTGCGAGAATTGGCCTTGCTGCACTGTGATTGGCGAAGACGTGAAACTTTTTAAAAAAATACTTAAATTGTTTCTTTTGTTTCGTTTTGTGTATTTGAAGTTTTAGTTATCCTCAGACTCCTCTTCTGCTTCCCGCAGCCACGTGAAGAATGCCGTGACAGATTTCAGAGCCACGCCCTTCCCATTCTGCTCTGCAGGGTCCTTGCTGCTCTCCCATTTGTAGAAGGCATCCTCGGAGATCACCTCCTCATCATATAGACAATCAAAAAACATCCGCAGCAAATCTGCAAGGAGGTGAAAATAAACTATAAGCTTTGGGACACTGTAGTTATGAGGAAAAGAATATATTTCAAAATAATGAATGACTGAATAAATGTGCATTAATTCCCCCAGAAAAAGCAATAATGACAATTCACCATACTTGGTCTTGACAGTATAAACAGCCCAACAACTTGTTTAAAGAAGAGGAAAAAAAGATTGAAGCAGTCTAAATTCTTTTTTATTCCTATTATTTTGTACAATTTGAACTTTTTTTCTTTTTTTTTTCTGGTTTTTTTTTTTTTTTTGAGAGACAATCTTGTTCTGTCCCCAGGCTGGAGTGCAGTGGTGCGATCTTGGCTCACTGCAACCTCTACCTCCTGGGTTTAAGCAATTTTCCTGCCTCAGCCTCCTAAGTACCTGGGATTATAGGCGCCTGCCTGGGTTGAAGCAATTTTCCTGCCTCAGCCTCCCAAGTACCTGGGATTACAGGCGCCGGCCACCACAGTCAGCTAATTTTTGTATTTTAAGTAGAGAAGGGATTTCACCATGTTGGCCAGGCTGGTCTCGAACTCCTGACCTCAGGTGATCCGCTCATCTTGGCCTCCCGAAGTGCTGGGATTACAGGCGTGAGCCACCGTGCCCGGCCCAATCTGAACTATTTTCTGATACCAGTGAAGCTGTTTCATATCATGTTTATCTCAATCTAAACCCTGTAAAATTTAAATACGAGTAGTTTTTTACTTTCTTTTTACTATTTTCTGCGCTGCAAGTTTACTGTATTATTTTTACAAAATTTGGGGGAAGGGAGAAAGGCAGGATATGCTTTTTCTTCCTTGTAATGTTGTTTTAAAAATGAAGAGGTGGCCGGGCGCGGTGGCTCACACCTTTAATCCTAGCACTTTGGGAGGCCGAGACAGGCGGATCACGAGGTCAGGAGATCGAGACCATCCTGGCTAACACAGTGAAACCCCATCTCTACTAAACATACAAAAAATTAGCCGGGCATGGTGGTGGGTGCCTGTAGTCTCAGCTACTAGGGAGGCTGAGGCAGGAGAATGGCGTGAACCCGGCAGGCGGAGCTTGCAGTGAGCTGAGATTGCGCCACTGCACTCCAGCCTGGGTGACAGAGCGAGACTCTGTCTCAAAAAAGAAAAAGAGGTGATCATTCACATGGAAAACATGAGTAAAAGCTATCTCATCTGGATTTTATCCAGTGAAACTACACCTGTTATTTACTGTTTTAAACGTCCAAACTATCTGTGTGATTTTAATTCTCGGTTTTACTCTCATAGTAAAACTGAGAATTATAGTTATCATATATAATAAGTTATTAGCTTATAGTTATTATAGTCAGCTCTCCGATCATTTATATTAATGGAGGGAGGCAGTGGAATAAACAATAAATGCTAATCAATATTAGGTTTATCATGAGTCGTATTAACTTTTTTTTTTTTAAATGGAGTTTTGCTCTTTTTGCCCAGGCTGGAGTGCAGTGGCATGATCTCGGCTCATTGCAACCACCGCCTCATGGGTTCAAGTGATTCTCCTGCCTCAGCCTCCCAAGTAGCTGGGATTACAGGCGTGCGCCACCACGCCCAGCTAATTTTGTAGTTTTAGTAGAGACAGGGTTTCACCATGTTGGCCAGGCTGGTCTCAAACTCCTGACCTCGGGTGATCTGCATGCCTCGGTCTTTTTTTAAAAAGACTTATCTTTGTAATTATATTAGTTAAGCTAATATTATCAAATTATCTGATTCATGGTAGATTGTCTCTTCAGTTACACTATAAGGATAATTTGCTTTCATCTTTTCCTTTATCTCCAAGAGCGATTCAGGACTAGGAAAGAAGGAATTTTACAAAAGCGAAAATAAGGAAGTACCAAAGAACTACTTGAGTGCTCTCTCTAATACCTATGTACTGCCCGCTTTAACAAATACCAACAGAATTTTCGAGATGTAATAAAAATCATTAGTTAACACCAAGTATCACTAAGACTTAAGTGTACAGGTTACTTTGTTTCATTAGCCAAGAATTAATCATAACCCTTAACTAAAAACTATTCTGAAACTCCTTAGTAAATATAGCATGGTAAATACACTACACTTAGGGTCTTTGTTGGGTGTCTAAAGATTCTAGAGTATCATCCTCAACATCATTAACCATTTTCATGCCCTAGACCTGTGTTGTCCAATATGGAAGCTATTAGTCAAACATGGTTATTTAAATTTAAAGTCAATAATTCAGTTCCTAAGTCACAACAGACATATTTAAGTATAGAATTGCCACATGTGGCTCATGATTACCATACTCAATGGTATGGATATATACTACCATCACTGTGGAAAGTTTTATTAGGCCTGCCCTGGAATGGGGATGAAATAACCTAATCTAAATAGTTTTCTTGTTGTGATATTTTCATACAAACATATAACAAATTCATTTTTTTTTTTTTTTGGACAGAGTCTTGCTCTGTTGTCCAGGCCGGAGTGCAGTGGCGCAATCTTGGCTTAGTGCAAACTCCGCCTCCCAGGTTCAAGTGATTCTCGTGCTCAGCTTTCTGAGTAGCTGTAGCTGGGACTACAGGCACATGCCACCACACCTAGCCAATTTTTGTATTTTTGTATTTTTTTTTTTTTTTTTGAGATAGAGTCTCGCTCTGTCGCCAGGCTGGAGTGCAGTGGCATGCTCTTGGATCACTGTAACCTCCGCCTCCTGGGTTCAAGCGATTCTCCTGCCTCAGCCTCCCAAGTAGCTGGGATTACAGGTGCCCGCCACCACACCCAGCTAATTTTTTGTATTTTTAGTAGAGACAGGGTTTCACTATGTTAGCCAGGATGGTCTCGATCTCCTGACCTCATGATCCATCTGCCTCGGCCTCCCAAAGTGCTGGGATTACAGGTGTGAGCCACCGTGCTCAGCCATTTCTGTATTTTTAGTAGGGATAGGGTTTCACCATGTTGGCCAGGCTGGTCTTGAACTCTTGACCTCAAGTGATCTGCCTGCCGTGGCCTCCCAAAGTGCTGGGATTATAGGCGCAAGCCACTGCACCCGGCCAAATTCAAATTTATTAAAGTTAGTTATATGAGTTTGTGTTATTAGTGATTCTTTTATTGTCCTTTGTTCAAACCCTAAATCATCTCTAAGTCCTGGCTTGGATAAATCTCACTCATTGGTTAGATTAACTGTAACATGAGATAAACTTACTGGCAGGTTGATCAAGTTTTACTATCGATGCTTGTAGTGCATAAAGTGCTTGCAGTTCCTTCTCTGTATCTGAGTCTAGGTACTTGAGTAAGATCGGCACTCTCTGCTTGATAACAGCAGTGTCCACTCTGAAGGTAGAAGAGTCGGCTAAAGGTGATAGAAGAACTAGGAATTACATTTAAGGAGTTAACATAGAATTATCTTTAATTTTCTTTCTTTTTTCTTTTTTTGAGACAGAGTCTCACTCTATTGCCCAGGCTGGAGTGCAGTGGCACAATCTAAGCTCACTGCAACCTCCGTCTCCCAGGTTCAAGCTATTCTCCTGTCTCAGCCTCCCAAGTTGTTGGGACTACAGGCGCCTGCTCCCAGGCCTGACTAATTTTTTTGTGTATTTTTAGCAGAGACAGGGTTTCACCATGTTGGTCAGACTTGTCTCGAACTCCTGACCTCAGGCGATCCACCCGCCTCAGCCTCCCAAACTGCTGGGATTACAGGCATGAGCCACTGCTCCTGGCCTTTCTTCTTCTTCTTATATTTTAGATTTTAAATAATAAAGACAGGGTCTCGCTATATTGCCCAAGCTGGTCTTGAACTCTTGGGCTCAAGCAATCCTTCTGCCTTGGCCTCCCAAAATGCTGGGATTACAGGCATGAGCCACTGCAACCTGGCTCATTTTCAATTTTCTGAGTACAAAGGACCCATATGGCTCTACAAGAGAAGAGGAGGCAGAAGGTCTAAGGCAAATAGTTTGAAATCCAAAATGCTCTGAAATTATTAATGAGACATTCTCTCACAAATAATAAAAACTATGGAGGGGGATGCATTTTGAATGCTGGTTTCCCTCAGGAGTAGCGTACCCAATTATCTTTAATTGTAATTAAACAGTGACTGTGGTTTTATGACAAACTACAAAAGCAAAATTAATCAAATGTCTTACCATAAAAAAAGGTAAGTGAGGTGATAGATATGTTAATTAATTTGATTCAATCATTCCACATTGGACATGTATATCAAAACATCACATTGTACCCCATAAACATATACAATTATAATTTGTCAATCAAAAATAAATGAAACATGGAGTAGGAATTTCAAGTGAGTATTTAAAAAAAGCAACATAAAAAAGCAACATTAGAAAAGGAAATTAAAGTGACACTTAATACAAATCTTTTCAGAAGGCTAAAATAATTGGAACCATTTTGTTATTACTAGGATAAAAACTAACTGTGGCAGTGGCAGATAACATACCTAATCTAGGCCTTTTGAGGGAAAGGAATGATAAAAAGGGGCTGAGAAATGAAAAGCATCCTCAGTACAAAGACACATACGGGTTTATATTATCTGTAAGTTATCACTAAGACACAATTTGTTTTTAAAAGCAGATTTTGCTTTTAAAATCTGGCCATCATGGCTCATGCCTGTAATTCCAGTTACTCAAGAGGCTGAGGCGATAGGATCCGCTTAAGCCCAGGAGTTCAGGTCCAGCCTGGGCAACACAGTGACCCCCACCATCTCAAGAGAACAAAAACCAAACAGCTTTTGGACTTCCCAACTCGAATTTTAAAACATGAAAGTCTTATAATAGTTCTATGGATACTGAAAATGATTTTTTAAAATTTCATGAAGACTTTCTACTTAGCTTTGTTATTTATCTCATTAAAGAACATTGAAAATAAATTCATTGCAAATCTTAAATTACAATTCTGAAGCTATATTAAGTGGCAGAAAGCCATCTTCAAAATAGAGACAGACTTGAAATTCTGAGACACCTTTGCACTGATGAATTTTTTTTTCTCACTTCAGTGACAGAAGTATGAATTTCTATCTGAAACTAAAGAGATGTCTTCATTGAATAATGTTAAACATTGTATACAGCTTGGAATATTTGGGATTTCTACTGACCCTAATCCTATCAATATTAACAATTCATAAGCCAATAAAATTGTCTTATCATATCAAATAAAGTCAACAAAGAACAGGACAAACTGTTGATATTTTTTTCTTCATGTATGTACTTACATAACATGACTTTTTTGATGAGAATAACCCTATACTGATAATTAGATTAAGAATATTCAACCTGTTCATTATAATTCATGATTGGAAGGAGGAGGCGGCCCTGAATGTTAGAGGTGAAAAGATAAAGAAAAAGCTACACGCAACGTAGTGAAAAACAACCCAAGGAGCATGCAAGGCATGTGGTAGCTGGTTAGATCTGGGTTCTCTGTAGGCGGAGCAGCCATTTGTCTCCACGCTTGAGACAACCAGGCATCACAGACAGAAAGGACAGTGCACAGAAAAGTGAGCTACATAGGAGAAGTTTTGAAAACAATGTAAAATCAAACTGTATACTTAGTAGTTGACATAATGGGGATTTCAGATGTTATGAGCTGCCTTCAGAAATGTTACTTACCTATAATAGCTGCTTTACAAACAGCAGTCATTAAAGCTCTAAGGAATGTAGGTGAACTCATCTGGATTTCGTCTAGATTAGCCTGAAGTCAAAAAGAAATAAAACAATTAAAGATACCTTGCTCAGCCAGGCACAGAGGCTCATGCCTGTAATCCCAACACTTTGGGAGGCCGAGACAGGAGGATCACTTGAGGCTAGGAGTTGAGACCAGTCTGGGCAATATAGTAAGACCCTATCTCTTAAAAAAAAAAAAAAAAAAAAAAAAAAAAGCTGGGTATGGTGGCACATGCCTGTGTTCCCAGCTACCTGGGAGACTAAGGTGGGAGGACTGCTTGATCCCAAGGGTTTGAGGCTGCAGTAAGCTATGACTGCACCACTGCACTCCAGCATGGGTGACAGAGCGAGACCTTGTCTCGAGAAAACAAAAAACAGGCCAGGTGCAGTGGCTCATGCCTGTAATCCCAGCACTTTGGGAGGCTGAAGAGGATGGATCACCTGAGGTCAGGAGTTCGAGACCAATCTGGCCAACACGGTGAAACCGTGTCTCTACTAAAAACACAAAAATCAGCTGGGTATGGTGGCAGGCAGAGGCTGAGGCAGGAGAATCGTTTGAACCTGGGAGGTGGAGGCTGCAGTGAGCCAAGATTGCACCACTGCACTCCAGACTGGGCGACAAGTGCAAAACTCCATCTCAAAACAAAAAACAAAAAAAGGTACCCTTGCGTACCAGAGAAATGATCTCCTGAACATCAGGACTGATCTGGCACTAAGAACAGATGAGTCACTGTTTTTTTTTTTTTTTTTTTTTTGAGACCTCGCACTGTCACCCGGGCTGGAGTGCAGTGGTGCGATCTCAGCTCACTGCAACCTCTGCCTCCCAGGTTCAAGCGATTCTCCTGCCTCAGCCTCCTGAGTAGCTGGGACTACAGGAGCCCTGCCTCAGCCTCCCAAGTAGCTGGGACTACTCAGCTAATTTTTTAGTACTTTTAGTAGAGATGGGGTTTCACTATGTTGGCCAGGCAGGTCTCAAACTCTGACCTCGTGATCTGCCTACCTCGGCCTCCCGAAGTGCTGGGATTACAGGCATGAACCATCACACCCAGACCAGATGAATCACATTTTTGCACATTCTTGCTAAAATTAAATGTCCAATTCATTGAAAAATAATTTGGCTATTGCCAGTTCTGTGTGCACATATTTGAATTAGCAGTATTTACTTTTCAGGGTCCTTCCCACTGCCTATCCTCTACTCATTCAATTATACAGTGTTATGTACTTGTACATTTGGAAGTATAACCACTTAAAAACATATTTTATTCCTCAATAAATAATCCATATTAAGATCATCTACTCAATCTATGAAAGAACGACACCACAACTGCAGTGTATTTTAATGACTACTTACTCAGAAGCATGTAACTATTTTTACATGTGCCAACACTGCTTTTTCATCTTAATTTTAATGTGAATTAGAAGTTAATCTCAAGCATTACTTAACCCCTTAAGTGGTGAGAAAAATGTTACTCTTTTCTAAGGAAGGCAAAACAAAAGCATTTAAAAACTAATTTAATTAAGGTTAAAAATTCATGAAGTGAACTGATAGGTAAGCGAATTAAGGGGATCCCACAAGAATCTTTCCTGTAGAGGTATCAGGGAAGGTGACATAGTCTTTATACCTCTACCCAGTCAAAGATCTGTTCATCATTCGCTTTGTCCTCAATAATGAGTTTCTCGAGTCGCTTATACAGCTCTTCGGCAGACAGTTCTTTCTTTGAAAGTGCTTCAGAGGAACAGGGACTGTCAGACTCTATGAAGTCCAACTTCTGAAACATAAAAGGTGGAACATATTAATATATTAATATAATTCTATGTTATTATCATCCTGAGAGAAGAACAAAGTCATAGGTTACGTCTTCTATTTTACATGGAATCAAAATGATCAGCAGAGGCTATTTTATGTTTGTAGTTTTTTTTTTTTTTTGAGACAGGGTCTTGCTCTGTCACCCAGGCTGGAGTAGTTTGGCTTACTGCAACTTCCACATCACGGGCTCAAGCAATCCTCCCACCTCAGCCTCCTGAGTAGCTGGGACTCCAGACCCACACCACCACACTTGGCTATTTTTTTTGTATTTTTAGTAGAGAAGGGGTCTTGCCATGCTGCCCAGGCTGGTCTTGAACTCCTGAGCTCAAGCAATCCGCCCTCCTTGGCCTCCCAAAGACTGGGATTACAGGCATGACTCACCACGCCCAACCTGTTCGTATTATAGTTTTGAAAAATTGTCAGTCCATTATCCTTCTGAATATTTTTCCAACTTCTCATACCGTGTATCTTAAAAAAGAAGGTAATAACCCCCCTATAATTATCTCTAGGCTATGGTTACACGCAAATAATCTTGAGCTTCAATCTTCCCCTTAGCTGCAACATAGCTCTTTAAGGCAGGATAGGAGCCCTAGAAAAGTGTACAATTTCACTCTCTTTCTGCAACCTATGGTTTAATATTAGTATTGGTACTCAGCAGCTATCAAAACTAGATAGTTTTGGCTTTGTTAAGTTGTGGCCATTTCGAATATAGGTGTGAGAAATGATGCTATAATTGTTTAGCACTTATAGATACATAGTTTTAAAAAATCTATAATCAGGCTGGGCGCAGTGGCTCACACCAGTAATCCCAGCACTTTGGGAGGCCAAGGCAGGAGGAGTGTATGAGTTCAGGAGTTTGAGACCAGCCTGGGCAACATGGCAAAACCCCGTCTCTACCAACACAAATACCAAAATTAGCCAGGTGTTGTGGCATGCGCCTGTGGTCCCAACTACTCAGGAGGCTGAGATGGGAGGATTGCTTGAGCATGGGAGGTTGAGGCTGCAGTGAACTGTCATTGTGCCACCGCTCTGCAGCCTGGCAATAGGGCGAGATCCTGTCTCAAAAAGAAAAAAAAATCTATAATCAAAATTATTCATAATTTTCAAAGGACTAAAGAAATGAAGTACATAGGTATGCCTTGCTTTATGTGGCTTCATTATACAAAAACCATAAAGATGAAAATATTAAGGATTACTCACATAAGGTTTTCTCTAATACTCTTGAATACTCTGGTATGGTCCTATACCCTATCCCCAATCCACAAAGTGAAAACCACAGTCTTGAATTCTGTCATCTGATTGTTCCGTTTCTACCACTTACGTAGCATCTCTAAATTATATTTCCCAATAAGGTTTTATTATTTATTTATTTTTGACTTGGGGTCTCACTATGTTGCCAGGTTGGACTTGAACTCTGGGGCTCAAAGATCCTTCTGCCTCAGCCTCCCGAGCAGCTGAGACTACAGTGTGCACCACTGCACCCAGCTCCATAAGATTTTAGAAACATGGCTCAATATTACAATTTTTCTGATTTAGTATTGGTTGACTATACATCCAATCCATGATGCTCCAATATATGCAAAAAAGCACAACATGAAGGCCATAAGCTCTTTAAGCAAACTGTAAGTCAAGATACAGGCCAAGTATTTTTCAACCTCATTTTTCAAACTATAAACATTTTTATATATTCATTTTATTATATATATATTATTTTGCCTTTTTTTTCTTTTAAACTGAAGTCTCATATTTATTTATTTAGACAGGGTCTTGCTCTTTCGCTCAGGTTACAGTGCAGTGGCACTATCAAGGCTCACTGCAGCCTTGACCTCCGATTGCTTTTTTTTTCTTTTAAACTGAAGTCTCATATTTATTTATTTATTTATTTAGACAGGGTCTTGCTCTTTTGCCCGGGTTGCAGTGCAATGGCACTATCATGGCTCACTGCAGCCTTGACCTCCCAAGCCAAGTGATCCTTAGCGAACTAATGCAGGAACAAAAAACCAAATACTGCGTGTTCTCACTTACAGGTGGGAGCTAAATGGTGACAATACATGGACACATAGAGGGGAACAACAGACACGAACCTATCAGAGGGCAGAGGTTGGGAGGAGGGAGAAGATCAGGAAAAATAACTAATAGGTACTAGGCTTAATACCTGGGTGACAAAATAATCTGTAAAGCAAACCCCCATGACACAAGTTTACCTATAGAACAAACCTGCACATGTACCCCTGACCTTAAAATAAAAGTTAAATTAACAAAAAAAGAGGACTCAGGGAGAGGGAGTGGAGAAGGAGGAAAGAGGAGAGAGGGGAGAGAAGAGGAGACAGAGAGACTGGAGACAGAAAGAAAGAGAGACAGAGAGACAGAGAGAGAGATACTATTGGCTGCAGCAGGGAGGTGCAGCTGGGGCTGTACACTGCATGGAGCCGGTGGGAGCCCTGCCCCTTCTGAGTTGGGATGGAAGCTGCCTGTGCTACTGCAGCCACCCAAACCGTAGCTGCAGACCCAAGCCTCCTGCTCTTTGGAGCAGGCAGGAGCCCTGCCCTCCCACCCAAACTGCAGCTGTGGATTCGAGCCTTTCTTGAGGGAGCAGGCAGGATCTCCCCTCCTGGGTGCTGTCGCAGCTGCCTGACCTGCGGCTGCAGACCTGGGCCTCCCGTTCCACAAAGCAGGCAGGGGACGGGAAAAGGGGGAGCCCTGCCTCTTCTGAGTTGGTGGGGTGGGAGCTGTGGGGTGCAGCTGTGGCTGCCCTCCCAGGCATGCAGCACCTGGGCGTCTCTGCAGTCAGCACCCTCGGGTGTCCCAGGAAAGACCCCCTGTCCCTGCAGGCTCAGGGTTGCCTGCTCTCCGATCTTGGAGTGGGGTTGGGACCAAGCCCCAGGGCCATGAATGGCAGCAGGAGGCAGACAGAGTCCTGGGTGGAAGGGGGCAGGGTCCCCAGTAAGGCCCCACCCTCAGGCCAGGGAGGACCTGAAGGCTGGGGGCTGGGATGCCAGTCCAGCAGAGTGGAGTAGGGGCTCATGGTGCCTCTTCCAGGCCCAACCATGGCTGCCTATGGACCAACTGGCATGCATTTCTTCCCCTCTGAGGTATAAAAGCCCTGGACTCAGCCAGAACAGGGCAGCAGATGGGCAGAGGACAAAGAGGGTAGAGAGACGATAGGAGGACCAGCTGCAGAGAAGAATGCCTTCTCTGCTGAGAGCTGCAGAGATGACCTGCCAGCAGAGAGGAGGTACCCTCTCCTCTGAGAACTTCAGAGACCTGCAGAAATGTCCAAATGACCTGCCTGTGGAGAGGAGCTATCCTCTCCAGAGCCTCCTCTCTACAGAGAGCTGAACACTCCATGGGACAACCTGCCTACTAGAGAGGAGCTACCCACTCCTCTGAGCTGTTCTAACACTAAATAAAACTCTTCTTCACCCTTCATTTGTTTGCGTACCTCATTCTTCCTGGACACAGGAAAAGAACTCGGGCAAAGGTGCCATGGCCACAGAGGTTTCTGGCCAAAAAAATCGACACTCCAGAGATCCCGTAACACTACTGCTTAAATACTTTTGATAGTCACAGCCCTAAAAGATACTTCAGCATGAAAGAGTTGAAATAACAGCCAGCCCCAGCACTGGCCTCTCAGTCAACTAAAAGTCAATTAAAAGACACAACCCCAATCCTTGGAAAATGAAGTCCTTATTGTTCAACCTGGCACCAGCAAGCTGCACCAGAAATGGTGTGATGCCAGTTTCCTGGTGGTCTGCCACAGGGCTGGGTACTGGTAAGTTCTATGCAAAATTCCCAAATTCACTGAAATTTATCAGACTCTTTTTTCATTATGCAATCCCCTGGTGTTGATAATGCATGTATTTAACGAGACTCCACAGTTCTAAAACAGTTGGCTCTAACAGATCTTGCCAGTTCAATAGTTGTGTCAGTGGAGGGATTGAATCCTGGAACTTCACCATCTTCCCTATTATGTATACTTCTCTATTATGTATACATCACCATCTTCCCTATTATGTATACTTCCGTTATGTATACTTCACCACCTTCCCTATTATGTATACTTCCCTATTATGTATACTTCACCATCTTCCCTATTATGTATACTTCCCTATTATGTATACTTCACCATCTTCCCTATTATGTATACTTCCCTATTATGTATACTTCTCTATTATGTATACTTCACCATCTTCCCTATTATGTATACATCAATTTTCAAATATTAAACCCACCTTACATTTCTAGGATAAACCCTACATTATTATTATTATTATTTTCCCAATATGGAGTCTTGCTCTGTCACCCAGAGCTGGAGTGCAATAATGTGATCTTGGCTCATTGCAACCTCTGCCTCCTGGGTTCAAGCAATTTTCCTGCCTCAGCCTCCTGAGTAGCTGGGATTACAGGCGTGTGCTACCACACCTGGCTAATTTTTGTATTTTTAGTAGAGACGGGGATTCACCATGTTAGCCAGGCTGGTCTCGAACTCCTGACCTCGTGATCCGCCCGCCTCGGCCTCCCAAAGTGCTGGGATTACAGGCGTGAGCCACCATGCCCAGCCAATCCTACCTTATTATAACGTATTACTCTTATTATATATTGTTGGATTTGATTTTCTAAAATTGTATTGGGAATTTTTTCTCAATGTTTATGAGGCATATTGGTCTACAGATTTTTGAAATGTCTTTGGTTTTGGTATCAGACTAATGCTGACGTCATAGAAGTACTCACTCCTCTTCAATATTCTGCAATAGTTGTAGAATTCTTCTGTTAAATGGGTATTATTTCCGCTTTAAATGTTTGGTAGAGTTTACCAGTGAAACCATTTAAGCCTGGAGTTGTTCTGTGGTAACATTTTTAACTAATGAATTCAATCTCTTTAATAGATATGCAGGTTATCCATCTCTTGAGACAGCTCTAGTAGTTTGTATCTTTTAAGAAATTTGTGGCTGAGCGCAGTGGCTCACGCCTGTAATCCCAGCACTTGGGAGGCCGAGGCAGGTGGATAACCCGAGGTCGGGAGCTCAACACCAGCCTGACCAACATGGAGAAAGCCCATCTCTACTAAAAATACAAAATTAGCCAGGCATGGTGGCACATGCCTGTAATCCTAGCTACTTGGGAGGCTGAGGCAGGAGAATCACTTAAACCCAGGAGGCAGAGGTTGTGGTGGGCAAAGATCACGCCATTGCACTCCAGCCTGGGCAACAAGAACGAAACTCTGTCTCAAAAAAAAAAAAAAAAAAAAGAAAGAAGTTTGTTCATTTCAACTAGTTCAACTAAATCGATGTATTCAACTAGGGTTATTTCTTTTTGAAGGCAGGGTCTTACTCTGCTGTCTAGGCTGGAGTGTAGTGGCATGATTACAGCTCACTGTAGCCTTGACCTCCTGGGCTCAAGCAATCCTCCCACCTCAGCTTCTCGAGTAGCTATGATTACAGGCATGTACCACCATGCCTGGCTTATTTTTGTATTTTTTGTAAAGATGGGATTTTACCACGTTGTCCAGGTTGGTCTTGAACTCCTAGGCTCAAGCAATTTGCCTGCCTTGGCCTCTCAAAGTGCTGGAATTATAGGCATGCGCCACCACGCCTGGCTGATGTATTTATTGACATAAAGATTATTCATACAATTTCCTCACCCACTTTTATGTATAGAATCTGTGCTGATGTTACCGCTTTCATTCCAGATATTAGTAATATGTACCTTCTTTTCAAACTTTTTTTCATGATCAATCTGGCTAGAGGTTTATCACTTTTATCTTCTCAAAGAACCAGCTTTTTTTTTTTTTTTTTTTTTTTCTGAGACGGCGTCTCGCCCTTTTGTCCAGGCTGGAGTGCAATGGTGCAATCTTGGCTCACTGCAACCTCCACCTCCTGGAGAACCAGCTTTTGATTTCACTGGTCTTTCTCTAAAAATTTTTCTATTTCATTGATTTCTGATATAATGTTTATTATTTCCTTTATTCTACTTGCTTCGAGCTTCATTTGTTCTTATTGTTCTAATTTCTTTTTTTTTTTTTTTTTTTTTTGGTGATAGGGTCTTGCTCTGTTGCCTGGGCTGGTCTCTCAAGCTCCTGGGCTCAAGCAATCTTCCTGCCTTGGCCTCCCAAAGTGTTGGGATTATAGGCATGAGCCATTGTTTCTGGCCTTATTTTTCTAATTCCTTAAGGTTGAAGCTGAGGTTATTGACCTTTCTTCTTTTCTAAATATCGATGATATGTTGTGGTTTTGTTTTCATTCAGTTAAAAATGTTTTTTACTATCATGTTTGATTTCTTCTTTGACCCATGGGTATTTAGAAGTATGTTGTTAAGTTTCTCAGTATGCATTGCCCTAATTCTTAAAGGTTAGTTCAGCTGCACAAGGAATTCTACATTTACTGCTCGTTTCTCAGCACTCTGAGATTATTCTACCATCTTCTGGCTTTCATGGTTGCCACTGCAAAGTCTAATTTTTTGTGTATTTTTTTTTTTGAGGGGGAGGCAGGTAGGTAATGTGCTTCTTCTTTCCAGCTTCTTTAAAATCTTTCATCTGTCTTTGGTATTATGCAGTTTCATTAAAATATAATTATCCTGTATTGCATATATGGGCTTTCATTATAGATTTGTATATTTTTTCACTTCTAGAAGTCTCAGCCACTGTCTCTTCAAATATTGCCTCTTCTCCATTTAGGCTAATTTTCCTTCTGGGACTCCAATTAGATAGGTTAGATGTTCTCTCATTCTTTCCTCCAAATCTCCTAACATGTTAACATATCTTAGATAGCTACCTACAGATTTTGGTATGTGTGTGTGTAGCTTTTGTTTATTTATTTTATTTTTTATTTTTGATAGGCTCTCACTTTGTCTCTCAGGTTGGAGTGCAGTGGTGTGATCGTATCTCACTGCAGCCTTAAATTCCCACGCTCTAGTGATCCTTCTGCCTCAGTCTCTCGAGTAGCTTATGACTACAGGTGCACCAATACACCTAGCTATTTTTTTTTAGTAGAGACAGGTCTCACTATGTTGTCCAGGCTGATCTCCAACTCCTGGCTTCAAGAGATTCTCTTGCCTCAGCCTCCCAAAGTGCTAGGATTATAGGCATGAGCCACTGCACCC
This sequence comes from Pan paniscus, assembly GCF_029289425.2. Taxonomy (NCBI): domain Eukaryota; kingdom Metazoa; phylum Chordata; class Mammalia; order Primates; family Hominidae; genus Pan; species Pan paniscus. The sequence continues at coordinate 206,303,248 of NC_073249.2, read as the reverse complement.
AACCTTTTCTTTTCTTTTCAAATCTCTTTAACCATTTTGACTAGTCTCTTGTTTGCTCATTTTTGTGATTCTTTCTTTTACTATAGTGTTATTTTATACTCTGAATGATAATTCCATTACCTCAAGTCCATGGGGTCTAAATCTACTACTTATTGTCTGTTTACTTTTATCTTTACTTCTTTAATTGTATGTTAAATGAACACCAAGTGTCAACTCATATATTTAAATAATTTGTATTTGTAGAAAATAAGGGGACCTAAGTTGAGGATGTTTCTCCAAAGAGCATTTTGATTTGCTTCTTCTGGGAGCCAAGGTAATACTGAACTGAGACTAAGTCAACTTTTTCCATGACATCTGACAGCATTTGTAATAGTATCTTCCCACTGGGCTATGTGTCCTTTGGGCAATATGCCCTTCACATGTAATTACTATTCACAGTTCAGGTTTCATCTCTGGCTTTTCCCCCTCATTAATTCTTTTTGTCCCTTTGAAGGAAATTACTTCCACCTCTTCTAAGTCCAGTAACACATCAGAAGTTATGCTTCATGCAGGTTCTTATTGCTGTGGCAAGAATGCTCTTCAGTGTTCCAGACTACAACCAAAAAGAAAGCTAATGTCCGTAGCAACCTAATATAATATCTTTATCCAGAACAAAATACTTATTTTAAAGTCATTTTCAGATTGCATTCTTGTTCTCTTTTTACCTATGGTGATTTTTTTTCTCCTTATTCCTGATTTTGTTGGCTGTCTTAGTTTTAGTTTTCCTCATGAGTTTTAGGATTTTGATTTTCAGTAACGTTTTGAGAGAGTTTTGTTTTCTTTCTGTTACTTTTCTTGATCTAATTTGTTTTATGGTTACCTCAACCTAACAGCCCACAAATCCTCCTATAGGACCAGATTATACTGATCATGGGGTCTTCTGTTTTGTAGATTTCTGGATCTAGTTACCAGTCAGTAGGCAGGATAGCTAAGGTTCTGGGTATAAGACTGTGTCTACTTCCTTGCACTTATTTACCTGTGTAGTTTCAAGCTATAAGCTTGTCTCTAATCTTCTACCTTATAAGGGTATTAATGGTCTCCATTCCCCACAGAATAACTTCTGGCTGCTTCTGGCCTGCCATCAGACCCAGAAAGCAGGAGACAGCTTTGGCCCTGTCACCCTGCTTTATTTGTTAACTTCATTTCTGCTTGCTGTAGCTTGTTTTTCTATAGGTTGCTAAGTCTTTTACATTTTCTTTTTTTAAATATCAATCATCTGATGACCACACAGTTGGAGTGGCTTTAAAAGCATGAACTTAAAAGGACATCTTTACCAAGATTCCTATTTTGATGTAATTTTAACGACTGGAATACGAAGGAAATTACCTTCACTTCCTCTATGAAATAGATCAACTACTATCCAACAGCAAAACATAAGCCTTGTTCTTACCTGCTCCAAAAGAAAATTATGTACATCTTCTCCTTCTGGTAAAAAGTCCTTCCAGCTGAGGTCAGCCTCCCTCCATAAGGCTCCCACTTTCTTATGGCTCTAAAATAGAGATAAATCCAATCCATTTACTTTCACAGTGGAAGAAGAAACAGAAAAAAAAAAAAAAAAAAAAAAAAGATTTGCTTGAAGTCAAACAGTGCAAACCCCAAAAAGCTGAAAAATCAAAACGTTTCCAGCAGGGCATGATGGTGCACACCTGTATAGTCCTAGCTACTAGGGAGGCTGAGGTGGGAAGACAGCTTTCACCCAGGAGTATGAGTCTGGCCCAGGCAACACACACAGCAAGACCAGTCTCGAAAACAAACTTTTCCTCACTGATAAAAAGTTAATCTCTTAAGACTTGTGACTTTCAAACTAAGATGTCTGAATGCACATAAATACAATGGTGAATAATTGAAGTACAGCTGCTTAAGATTAAATTATTTATTTATGAGGTGACTAATCTGGGGAGCTACAGCTGGTTATTTGGGATTTATAAACATCAAAAAAAGTCCAATACACAGAGTTTATAAATTCCACACTGTGTCTTTTCCTAGATAGCTCTGTATGTATCTGCTATTAAAGCCATTCAAGAAGCCTCACTAGAATCCCTCTCCATAATAGATCACAGCCATGCTGCCTGATACAAGGAGGCTTAAAGCAGTTGTTGCTCCTGAACCAGGAATGAGAAGTGTTTCAAGGGCAAGAAGCACAAGGTTGAGCCCAAGAGAGACAATAAAGAAGAGCTGTTGTCAGGTAGAAAAAAGTGAAGAGGTACAAGTCCTCTACCTGAAGAAAGTGACAGTGACAACGGAAAATGCCAGGTTTGAGGCTGTTGCTGTCATCTGAGAGGTATGTATTAATTACTTCATAGAGTAACTCGTCCAAGGCATAGCTGAAAATATAGTGGAACCAGAATTTGAACTCGGCCATCTGGCTCCAAAGCTTACACTATATGAGAATTTAGTTTTATTTGGAAGTAGGGTTGTGCTGTTTCTATACATCAAAGTTAGTAAGAATGTGAGTTTTTAGTTACTATTATTAATTTTTGAGACAGAGTCTCTCTCTGTAGCTCAGGTTGAAATGCAGTGGCACAATCTTGGCTCACTCCAACCTCCACCTCCCAGATTCAAGCGATTCTCCTGCCTCAGCCTCCCAAGTAGCTGGGATTACAGGTGCCTGTCACCATGCCTGGCTAATTTTTGTATTTTTAGTAGAGATGGGATTTTGCCATGTTGGCCAGACTGGTCTCCAACTCCTGACCTCAAGTGATCCACCCGCCTCGGCCTCCCAAAGTGTTGGGATTACAGGCGTAAGCCACTGCGCCAGCCAGAATGTGAGTCTTTTTTTTTTTTTTTTTTTTTTTTTTTGAGACGGAGTCTTGCTCTGTTGCCAGGCTGGAGTGCAGTGGCATGATCTCGGCTAACTGCAACCTCTGCCTCCCGGGTTCAAGCGATTCTCCTGCCTCAGCCTCCTAAGTAGCTGGGACTACAGGCGTGTGCCACCATGCCTGGCTAATTTTTGTATTTTTAGTAGAGACAGGGTTTCACCATGTTGGCCAGGATGGTCTCGATCTCTTAACCTCGTGATCTGCCCACCTTGGCCTCCCAAAGTGCTGGGATTACAGGTGTGAATCACCGCGCACGGCCAGAATGTGAGTTTTAAATAAGGACTAAAGTCAAGTAGGTCGGAGAAGAGGAAATTTTGGACATAAAAACTAGGGTTCAGTAAAAATTTTAGTGCCATTAAGCAAAGAGTAGTATTAACAAATAGTCAACAGAACTAGAGACCAGGATATTTAGTGCATCTGTTTATGAATAACTACCACACAAATGGGATACAGAAGGACTTCTGTATCAGAGGGAGGAATGAAACACTGACTTTAAACATTAAAATCTATCATCCAATATCTTTGAGTCAGGCGTAAGTAAGTCAGAAATCACTCCAGAATCTTCATTTCTGAGTTCTGTTTTGTTTTGACATCTCTCATCCCTCTCATCCTAGACATTTCATTCCCTTTGTGATGCCACAACACTTCCCCAAACCTCTTAGACTTCTAACAAAGCACTTTCACTCTTTTGAAATTATTGGTTTAGATTTATCTGTTCCCACTTTACAGACTGACAGCCTGCCATAGACTGACAGCCTCCAGCTCTATGGAGCTTTTCGTTGAAATCTATTAAAACATATAAATGATATATCCATTTTGTTTCAAAGGAAGAAAAAATCAACTACAAATAAAACATGCCTTGAGATTCTTTAGAATTATACCAAATCTAGTCGAGATTTGGTAATTCTGCCCCAAGATATTAGCAAACAGAAGGACAAATGCACCTCAGAAAGAAACTGGGTTGAAGCAGAGACCTCACTCTTAATTACTTGCACCCTGAGACCTAAGCTATTCACAGATAACCCAAGATCAAGATCACTGCCCTTCCTAATAATACTGTTGAGTCTGACACTCAGTGTAACACTCACCATTTGTTTGCATAGTAGGTGCAATATTTCAGAAAGCAAGACCCCAGCTCTTCCAACAGGAAGTAAAGGTTTGCTAAATTCTCTGTAAAAGATAGGAGCAGTGATTAAGTATCTCTAAAGAAATCCTTTCTTCTAGAACAAGAGGCAAACAATGTGTGACCAAAAACCAGATACTGTGCAACCTACATAATACTGGGCAAGCCAAAGCTCCAGGACATGCTCTAAGTCATTTTCAGGAGAAGTTCCTGAAAAGGTACATGTGAGTTCTTGGTTTTTACCTTTTTCTTTAACCACTTCAGTGATAGAAGCAACACAAAGATCAGATGTGGTAATCTGTTTGTTTATGTAAGTTCTGCTTCAAGCTAAAATGAGAAGCACCTTAGGTAACAGGGAGTTGTGATGCTTTTATAAAGTTTTTTTTTTTTTTTTTTTTGAGACAGAGTCTCACTCTGTCACCAGGCTGGAGTGCAGTGGCGCAATCTTGGCTCACCGCAATCTCCAATTCCCTGGTTCAAGCGATTCTCCTGCCTCAGCTTCCCAAGTAGCTGGGATTACAGGCACGTAACACCATGCCCAGATAATTTTTGCATTTTAGTAGAGACAGGGTTTCACCATGTTGGCCAGGATGGTTTTGATTTCCTGACCTTGTGATCCGCCCGCCTCGGCCTCCCAAAGTGCTGGGATTACAGGTGTAAGCTATTGCGTCTGGCCATATATAAAGTATTTTTAAGAAAGGAAGCTTTTCTTTATAGATGAAATTATGGATGAAACAGCAAAGGGGCCAATTTTTTAATAGTCTAAATCAGTATTTACCAAACTGTGTTCCATAGGATATCTATACTGTAAGTGAGGCAATGCTGAATTAAACAAAGCTAACTAGTTTTTATTTATTGCTTTACCATAGGACTGTCATAAACTTTAATATGCTAAGTATGTTTTGTTAATCTCAAAGAAAAGGGACATGACCATGTGCAAAGTTTGACTATATAAACAACTTTTGTGGAAACACTAGTGTTTCGAAGAACAGAGTTTGGGAACCACTGGTCTATATAACGTAGCATCCATTCCCCACTCACATCCAAATGTAGGAATACTTGAGATCTCAGTTTGTTTTATTATAATCATCCTTTTATTATAATCATGAGCATGTACTATGGGGTAATGCAGTCTGACAAGTTACAATGGGAAAATATAACTACTTACAGCACTACTGCAATGATAGACACAAAAGCCAGATGAACATTAAGCTTCTAGAAGCAGTCATCTTCCAGTTACACGATTCTGGAGCCAATCTATCATCGCCACTACCCTCAACAGACCACAGGGCTATCATATCCCCAGAATATCTCAGGTGTAGACCTAGCATAAGGTAACATTTTTACACTGAAATCAGAAGTCTTAAAGAGTCACAGCCTGCATTCATGAGTCTCCAAAGGCGATAATGGGACAGTACTATGATAGAGAGCTAGCAAGTGAGTTATTAGTCAGTTCTACCTGATATATATCAAGAGAAACAAGTATAACTTACATGGTAAGTTCTCTCATGGAGATTCCACCTTCTTTTAACATGGGGGTCACCAGTTCAGCAAGGTACAACCAAATATGGGGAATATCAATGGCCATGTCATCTGCCAATTCCAAAGTTTCTGAAAAACTGAAAAGGAACAGGGGGTAAAAATCACATGCAAATGTAATTCGAAAGTTAAAATTAAATAAAGAGATAAAAAAATCAGTCAACAAATACATATTAATCACCTGCTATGTTAGGTACAGTCTAGCCACAAAGTGACTGGTAAATACATTACCATTCTCAAAGAGATTATGTTAGCGTGGGGGAAAAAGACTAGAACAGACAAAAGCATACTTGCAAATAGGGCTAATACTCTGAAGAACATGAACTATGTACAAGAAGGAGGTCAGAAAATACCTCCATATAAAGGTGACATTTGAAAGCCTTAAATGATGAAAAGAAGGACAGTCCTGTGAAGTTCTAGGGGAAAAATTATCCATTTAATCCTGCACTATAAAGAATTCACCACAGTTGAATATCATATCCTCTGAGTCAGTCAAAAGCACTGACTAAACACTTACTGTAAAAGACAAAAATCTGTGTCCTTGAGGAATCTTACAATGGGGAAAAAACTGGATGGATATAAAAGAGTCTGGCAACATTACTAACACTATCATCATTATTACATGTTACAAACTGTTCTATCTCTACAGAAAAGCTAATGGTTTCAGGCTTTTGTGCTATGAATTATAAATATTTCTCAATGTCAAGCAAATGGGAATTAAATATAAAACTTAGGAAAATCAAATATAAAATACCAGCACTCTTATGTAGGCTAAAAATCATAGCTATTCATTTGGAAGTATAAACAAACAACTCAAGACTTTGTTAATTATTTCCACATACAATATATAATAAAGTACAAAAGCAAATGAATTTAACTACAGGAGACATACACATAATTGCAAGTCATAAGGAAAGGGAGGAATGAATTGAAGAGCTAAGAGCAGGTGGTAATTGTATGCATGCCCTTTCAGATCTCTACAATTGTAAAACGTGTGCTTTTCCACTGCAGTTCCAGGTTCTAGCCAAAGTATGCCACCCTTTTTTCAGAGGCCTACATCTCACTAAAACTTTTCACTTAAAAAGAGCTACCACCATAGGCAGGGTCACCATTCTGAAGCTGCCACTTCAAAACAGTTTGCAGCTCAGCCATATTATCTAACTCTGGGCTTCATGAATCCTTAATTCCAACTTTCTGACCTCACAGCTTGCAATTATTTGATGCCGAGGACGGTGTCTGTGCTATGGCAAATAGATGTCAAATAATTGCAGGTTCTCTCATTATGTGCATACTTTGGGTTCAGTTAATGTACCACTGATGGAATATAATCTAGCTGGACTCCAGGATTTCTAGGTTAACCACCTGATCCTGCCAACTCATGCTCTGTGGGCTAGCAGCATAAATTAAGCTGTTTAATGGGCCCAAGAGACAACTGTAGCCATGCTGGTCTTTCAGCAGTGTACCTGCTGCTATTTTTATCTCATATATTTTATCTCATTACAAATAAAATATACCCATATTCTTGCTTTGGTTTTTTATGCCTTGATCAGTCAGTTCATCATGGGACAGTCCACAGAACACAATCAGTGGTCAAATCTATACTGCTAACAAAAAACTTTTTTGGCTGAACATAGGATTTCCATAGAACAAGACTGTAAGAAGCTTATTTTTTTTTTCAGGTTTACAGTTCTTAAATCCTGTTGCATGATTCTAAAAGAAAAATCTTGAGTGTGCTGAAGCACCTAGGTAATAACTGTCTTTATGTCTTTGCACTACTACATAGCCTATATTAATGCTTTGCACCACAAGTTATTTTCTAAAAGCTGAAAAAATGAAACAGAGCTACATCATACCCTTGCCTCTTGGCATGTAGTGACCATCACAGTCATTGGACTGTCAGGCTTTTCTTTGGGTGGAAGGAAAAAACCACAGCCATTGGACTGAACTTTGGTAAGGTCTACATAGATGAGACTGCAGATATCCCTCCGCCCATTTCAACTACAAAAGCTCCACTTCATTTTATTTACTGGGTTTTTGTATAAAATTTTAATTGAAGAAAGGGATACATGATTAAAAGAAACATATTTAAAAAAATTTTTTTTTTTTTGAGAAAGCCTTCAATCTTTAAAATGTTCCTGGGCAATGTGGGATGGAGGTAGAGGAAATATTTTTTCCTGTAGTACCTTAGAAGGCAGGAGAAAAAGAGCCATTGCCAAAACCAGAAAGGCCAGAAAGATCTCCCGTGTTAGTGTTAGTAATAGAATTTCCAAAGCCTCACCAGCTCCCTCCTGCCCATAAGCCAGGGAACAGCTTCTGCCAACCTGATCGATTCTTTGCCTTTGCATTTTTCTTTTTTTTTTTTTTATGTTACCAGAAAATAAGGATCATTTTATCGTTTTCCTTCCAATCATCTTACTTTTCCTTTTTTTTTTTCTTTTTTTTTTTTTATACTTTCAGTTTTAGGGTACATGTGCACATTGTGCAGGTTAGTTACATATGTATACATGAGCCATGCTGGTGTGCTGCACCCACTAACTCGTCATCTAGCATTAGTTATATCTCCCGATGCTATCCCTCCCCCCTCCCCCGACCCCACAACAGTCCCCAGAGTGTGATATTCCCCTTCCTGTGTCCATGTGATCTCATTGTTCAATTCCCACCTATGAGTGAGAATATGCGGTGTTTGGTTTTTTGTTCTTACGATAGTTTACTGAGAATGATGATTTCCAATTTCATCCATGTCCCTACAAAGGACATGAACTCATCATTTTTTATGGCTGCATAGTATTCCATGGTGTATATGTGCCACATTTTCTTAATCCAGTCTATCATTGTTGGACATTTGGGTTGGTTCCAAGTCTTTGCTATTGTGAATAATGCCACAATAAACATACGTGTGCATGTGTCTTTATAGCAGCATGATTCATAGTCCTTTAGGTATATACCCAGTAATGGGATGGCTGGGTCAAATGGTATTTCCAGTTCTAGATCCCTGAGGAATCGCCACACTGACTTCCACAATGGTTGAACTAGTTTACAGTCCCACCAACAGTGTAAAAGTGTTCCTATTTCTCCACATCCTCTCCAGCACCTGTTGTTTCCTGACTTTTTAATGATTGCCATTCTAACTGGTGTGAGATGGTATCTCATTGTGGTTTTGATTTGCATTTCTCTGATGGCCAGTGATGATGAGCATTTTTTCATGTGTTTTTTGGCTGCATAAATGTCTTCTTTTGAGAAGTGTCTGTTCATGTCCTTTGCCCACTTTTTGATGGGGTTGTTTGTTTTTTTCTTGTAAATTTGTTTGAGTTCATTGTAGATTCTGGATATTAGCCCTTTGTCAGAAGAGTAGGTTGCGAAAATTTTCTCCCATTTTGTAGGTTGCCTGTTCACTCTGATGGTAGTTTCTTTTGTTGTGCAGAAGCTCTTTAGTTTAATTAGATCCCATTTGTCAATTTCGTCTTTTGTTGCCATTGCTTTTGGTGTTTTAGACATGAAGTCCTTGCCCATGCCTATGTCCTGAATGGTAATGCCTAGGTTTTCTTCTAGGGTTTTTATGGTTTTAGGTCTAATGTTTAAGTCTTTAATCCATCTTGAATTGATTTTTGTATAACGTGTAAGGAAGGGATCCAGTTTCAGCTTTCTACATATGGCTAGCCAGTTTTCCCAGCACCATTTATTAAATAGGGAATCCTTTCCCCATTGCTTGTTTTTCTCAGGTTTGTCAAAGATCAGATAGTTGTAGATATGCGGCGTTATTTCTGAGGGCTCTGTTCTGTTCCGTTGATCTATATCTCTGTTTTGGTACCAGTACCATGCTGTTTTGGTTACTGTAGCCTTGTAGTATAGTTTGAAGTCAGGTAGTGTGATGCCTCCAGCTTTGTTCTTTTGGCTTAGGATTGACTTGGCGATGCGGGCTCTTTTTTGGTTCCATATGAACTTTAAAGTAGTTTTTTCCAATTCTGTGAAGAAAGTCATTGGTAGCTTGATGGGGATGGCATTGAATCTGTAAATTACCTTGGGCAGTATGGCCATTTTCACGATATTGATTCTTCCTACCCATGAGCATGGAATGTTCTTCCATTTGTTTGTATCCTCTTTTATTTCCTTGAGCAGTGGTTTGTAGTTCTCCTTGAAGAGGTCCTTCACATCCCTTGTAAGTTGGATTCCTAGGTATTTTATTCTCTTTGAAGCAATTGTGAATGGGAGTTCACTCATGATTTGGCTCTCTGTTTGTCTGTTGTTGGTGTATAAGAATGCTTGTGATTTTTGTACATTGATTTTGTATCCTGAGACTTTGCTGAAGTTGCTTATCAGCTTAAGGAGATTTTGGGCTGAGACAAAGGGGTTTTCTAGATATACAATCATGTCGTCTGCAAACAGGGACAATTTAACTTCCTCTTTTCCTAACTGAATACCCTTTATTTCCTTCTCCTGCCTAATTGCCCTGGCCAGAACTTCCAACACTATGTTGAATAGGAAATCAATAAATGTAATCCAGCATATAAACAGAGCCAAAGACAAAAACCACATGATTATCTCAATAGATGCAGAAAAAGCCTTTGACAAAATTCAACAACCTTCATGCTAAAAACTCTCAATAAACTAGGTATTGATGGGACGTATTTCAACATAATAAGAGCTATCTATGACAAACCCACAGCCAATATCATACTGAATGGGGAAAAACTGGAAGCATTCCCTTTGAAAACGGGCACAAGACAGGGATGCCCTCTCTCACCACTCCTATTCAACATAGTGTTGGAAGAAAAATATTTAAAAATTTTAATGCAGTAAAGTTCTGATAAGAAATCTTTCAAAAAAGCAAAATAATGCTACCACAATTGAAAGTGGTATTGTCAAAAATAACCAGAAAACAAATTACAAAATGGCAGTAGCAAGTCCTTATCTATCAATAATTATGTCACATGTAAATGGATTAAATTTTCCAATCAAAAGACGGAGTGGCTAAATAGATTAAAAAATAAGATCCGGCCAGGTGCAATGGCTCATGCCTGTAATCCCAACACTTGAAGAGGTCAAGGCAGGAGGATCAATTGAGCCTAGTTGTTGGAGACCAGCCTGGGCATTGTAGGGAGAATCTGTCTCTATAAAAAAATAAAAAAAAATTAGCCAGGCATCATGATGCATGGCTGTGGTCCCAACTACCCAGGAGGATTGCTTGAGTCCAGAAGGTAGAGGTTGCAGTGAGCCTTGATTGCGCCACTGCACTCCAGCCTGGGTGAGAGAGTGGGACTCTCTCACAAAATCTAAAAAATAAATAAATGAAAAATGAGATCCAACCATATGCTGCTTATAAGAGATTCACTTTACTAGTAAGGACATTCATAGACTGAAAAGGAAGAGAAGAAAAAAGATATTTCATGAAAATAGAAATCAAAAGAGGGCAGGGGTAGCTATACTTATATGAGACAAAAAGGACATTAAGTCAAAAACTATAAAAAGAGACAAAGGTCATTATGTAATGATAAAGGAATCAATTTACTGAGAGGATATAACAGTTATAAATACATATGCACCTCAAATTGGAGTACCTAAAAACATAGGGCAATTAATTATCTGAAGGTAAAGACAGACTACAATACAGCAAGAGCAGGGGACCTCAATACCCTTCTTTAAACAATGAACAACTCATCTAGACAGAAAATCAGTAAGGAAACATTGGGCTTGAATTATACTTTAAACCAAACAAAAATACACAGAACATTCCATTAAACAGCAGCAGAATACATATTCTTCTAAAGTGCAAATAAAACATTCTCCCCAATAGATCATATGTTAGACCACAAAACAAGACTTAACAAATTTAAGAGGACTGAAATCATATCAAGTATCTTTTTGGATCACAATGCAATAAAACTTGAACTCAGTAACAGGAGAAATCTTGGAAAATATCCAAACATGTGAATATTAAACAACATCTGCCTAAACAACCAATAGGTCACAGAAGAAATTAGAAAGGAATTTTTAAAAAATATCTTGAGACAAATGAAAATGGAAACACAACATACCAACACTTATAGAATGCAGCAAAAGTGCTCCTAAGAGGGAAATGTATAGCAATGAGCATCTATATCAAAAAAGAAAAAAGATCTCAAACAATATACCATTCATTACACATCAAGGAACTAGAAAAAGAAGAACAAACTAAGCCCAAAATTAGCACAGGGAAGGAAATAACAAACATCTAAACAGAAATAAATGAAATAGACACTTAAAAAATGAAAGAAAAAAAATCAATGATACTCGGAGTTGTATTTTTGGAAAAATGAAGAAAATCAAGAAACCCTTATCTAGACTAGGAGAAAAGACAGAAGACTCAAAATAAGAAATGAAAGAGGAGATATTACAACTGATACCACAGAAATACAAAGGATCATAAGAAACTACTATGAACAATAAATGGATAATCTAGAAAAAAACAGATAAACTCATAGATATATACAACAAATCAAGACTGAATCATGGCCAGGTGCACTGTCTTAAACCTGTAATCCCAGCACTTTGAGAGGCCAAGGGGGAAGGATCATTTGTCTAGGAGTGCAAGACCAGCCTGGGCAACATAGTGAGACACCATCTGTACAAAAAATAAAAAATCAGCTGAGCACAGTGGCGTGCACCTACTGTCCCAGCTACTTGAGAGGTTGAGATGGGAGGATCACTTGAGCCCAGGAGGTTGAGGTTGCAGTGAGCCACGATGAAGCCACTGTACTCCAACCTGGGTGACAGAGCAAGACCCTATCTCAGAGAGAAAAAAAAAAAGCCCAGGACTAGGTGGCTTCACTGCTGAATTCTACCAAACACTTGAAGAAGAACAAATTCTTCTCAAATTCTTCCAAAAAATTGAAGTGGAGAAAATACTTCCCAAGTCATTTTACAAGGTCAGTATGGCAATCCTCCTACCTCAGCTTCCTGAGTAGCTGCAGCTATAGGCACCCACCACCATGCCCAGAGAGTTTTTGTATTTTTCAGTAGAGATAGGGTTTCACCATGTTGCCCAGGCTAGTCTCAAACTCCTAGGCTCAAGCAATTTGCCCACTTTGGCCTCCCAAAGTGTTTTTTATTTTTAAAGATAGGATCTCACTTGTTGCCCAGGCTGGGGTGCAGTGATGCTCTCGCAGTTCACTATAGCTTGAACTCCTGGGCTCAAGCAATCTTCCTGCCTCAGCCTCCCAAGTAGCTGTAATTATTGGCACGTGCCACCATGCACAGCCAATTTTTTTGTTAATTTTTTTTAGAGATGGGGTCTTGCTATGTTGCCCAGGCTAGTCTTGAACTCCTGGCCTTAAGCCATCCTCCCATCTTAGCCTCCCTGGTAGCTGAGATTACAGGAACGAATCACTGTGTCCAGCCTACATAGGGTCTTTTACCAATGTAGAATTGCCGTAAGCAGTAATAAAGGTTCCAGAAAAGTAGTCAAGGAAGAGATAAGAATTTTCTCTCTAACAAACACCTCCCAAAGTGAAATATTAATGTATCAATCTTCCTCTAGGGTACATATTTTGTGTCTATTGTCCACTCTAATTTTTACAACCTTGGTCTTCATTTGTTTATTATACTTTCAAAGTCATTCCAATTCTGTGACTAATAGCAAACTGCACTCAACTATATTTACTAGACAGTTTTTAAAAAGAAGTTTTCTGAAATCATGATATAAAAAGACTATCAACACACTGTTTGAAGTGCATGCACCTATACAATAATGCTTCTACCTATCTACCTACCAACCTAACTAGGGTCATAAAGTATTTAGATTCAAGTCCTGAAAATATCAGGACGATGGCTTGATGTTTTCTTTGCGGAGATATGTTTCACATACAGCAACTATTACGCTCACAGTTGATATAACATCTTGTAAGGAAAATTCCAAAGGACCTAAAAGCTATATTCATAAAGCCTATTTGAAACTTTTGTCTATTTTACTACTTTGCAGCAGTGCATACTCTAAAGAGCTATAGGGAGAAATGGCAGATTAGTAGCTACCTCACCAGGGACCAGTATACCTGGAGGCTTTCTGCTTTTTTTTTTTTTTTTTTTTTTTTTTTTGAGAAGGAGTCTCACTCTGTTGCCAGGCTGGAGTGCCATGGCACAATCTCAGCTCACTGCAACCTCTGACTCCCTGGTTCAAGCAATTCTCCTGTCTCAGCCTCCCGAGCAGCTGGGATTACAGGCATGTGCCACCGTGCCCAGCTAATTTTTGTATTTTTAGCAGACACGGGGTTTCACCATGTTAGCCAGGATGGTCTCGATCTCCTGACCTCGTGATCCGCCTGCCTCGGCCTCCCAAAGTGCTGGGATTACAGGCGTGAGCCACCGCACCTGGCTGGCTTTCTGCTTTCTAACCTTCCCAGAGTTATCATTGGCTTGGCGAGCTACACAGAAACTGCTTCCCCAACTGTTCAGAAGTTGCCATCTAAGCAGTAGCAGCACCCAAAACAGCTGATCTCAGAGGCTCTTCCACAATACTATGGAAGGACAATACTATCTTTGTAGGTTAAGAATAAAGAAGCAAAAGACAGGGTATCTTCATGGCTCCAATGAAATGGCCTCTCTAGACAGTATGAACCATTTATAACTCAGGCTTTAGAAGGGATTGTGAAATTCTGATCTGCTTGCAAGAAAGCTCTTGGTGGACACTGACATGAAGCAATCCCTACATTTCCCTCTTAGAAAAAGGTGGCACTAAATTGTCAGGCCTCTCCATTTAGAATAAAATAGTACAACTTTTACAGATCTTGGTCTAAGGTCCAAGACTGGTTAGGTCTAAGCATCGAAGGTTAGGCCTGGAGTCACTGCACTGCCTCTAGCTGCAGACGGAAGCAGGTATGGTGAAACATGAAGTAATTGCTGAGACACAGAACTGTTAACCTCATTTTATGTCTAAATAAAAGGTAGTAGTGTGGTAATTATTGCTGGCAACAGCAATTCTAACACCAACAACAAAACTGTAGCCACCACGTCTGGTTATGATATTTTTTCTTCAGAGAATCCCACAAAGGGAGAAATGCAAATGTCTGAGATATCCGAGAGACTAAGCTAGTATCTCACAAGTTCAATTATAGCCAATAAAGGTACACTATGCTTCTGGGCATCTTCATAGATATGAATCAACTTCCGAGTATAGTTTGAAGAGACAGAAAATGGTAAATGATAATTTACCATTATCATTTCCAGAATTTTCTGAGGAATGTAGCATAATACCTGGATAATAAGTAACTATTTATAAATGGATATCCTCGTCACTCCAACAGTATTATTTCTAGGAAATTATAGTTTCAAGTCTGCTGGGAGGACCATATTCAATCTGATTGTGAGCATGTACATACCTTTATTTGCTCTTACCATTTGCACTGGCTAGTTACTGGACTGAATTGGAGGCTTCTCTTTTAAAACTGGGAAACCATCCTGGCCTTAAAAACCAATAACCACAGCAACTTTTGCCAAAGTGTCTTACTAACTGGTTCAAATGGCCTTAATTCAGAGCAATCTAGCTTACTGCTGAAAGAAAACTTTTTTTTTTCCCCCAGATGTGGTCTCATTCTGTCACCTAGGCTGGAGTGCAGTGGTGTGATCATGGCTTACTGCAGTCCGGACCTCCCAGGTGCAATCCTTCTGCCTCAACCTCCCAAGTAGCTGGGACTATAGGTGCACACCACCATGCCTAGCTAATTTTTATATTTTTAGTATAGATGGAGTTTCACCATGCTGCCCAGGCTGGTCTTAAACTCCTGGGCTCAAGCGATCTCCCTGCCTCAGCCTTCCAAAGTGCTAGCATTACAGGTGTGAGCCACCATGCCCAGCCTGAAAGAAAACTTCTTTTTTGAGAGGGAGTCTTGCTCTGTCGCCCAGAATGGAGTGCAGTGGCGCAATTTCAGCTCACTGCAACCTCCACCTCCCTGGTTCAAGAGATTCTCTTGCCTCGGTCTCCGGGTACCTGGGATTACAGGTGCGTGCCACCACGCCCGGCTAATTTTTTGTATTTTTAGTAGAGGCGGGGTTTCACCATGTTAGCCAGGATGGTCTCGATCTCCTGACCTCGTGATCCACCCGCCTCGGCCTCCCAAAGTGCTGGGATTACAGGTGTGAGCTACGGTGCCCAGCCTAATTTTCATATTTTTAGTAGAGACGGGGTTTTACCACGTTGGTCAGGCTGGTCTCGAACTCCTGACCTTGTGATCTGCCCACCTCGGCCTCCCAAAATACTGGGATTACAGGCGTGAGTCACCACGCCTGGCAAGAAAACTTTTTAATGGTCCTAGGGGCAAGTATAAATTTTCTAGGACCTAGAAGACAACGCTGTCATTGCTTGCAAAGTCAAATGAATAAATTCAACAATGACTTTTTTGTTTTTTTGAGACTGAGACAGGCGGAGTGCAGTGGTGCAACCTTGGCTCACTGCAACCTCTGCCTCCCGGGTTCAAGCGATTCTTATGCCTCAGCCTCGCAAGTAGCTGGGATTGCAGGCTCATGCCACCATGTTGGGCTAATTTTTGTATTTTTAGTAGATGTTGGCATGTTGGCCGTGGCTGGTTTCAGACTCCTGATCTCAAGTGATCCACCCGCCTCAGCCTCCCAAAGTGCTGGGATTACAGGTGTGAGCCACTGCACCTGGCCAACAATGACATTTAATGGTTACCTTATTCTAAAAGGATTGCCATATGTGAAATGACTACGGAAAAATATACAGTGGCATTTAATCATATGTGCATTTAATTTATGAGAACATGAGCTTGGCAAAAAAAAAAAAAAAAAAGAGGAAAATTACAAGTAGTACAGACTTCTTACTGCCATTTGATTCAATAAGCATATGTCCAGGTGAGGATGAGATGGCAGATGTAAATCCAATGTCCAGACCTTAGGAGATCCTAGTTGCTATTCCCTTAGAGAGTGGGCATCTGTCAGTGCTGGGTGTGACTCTGTGTTTATATTTGATACAACATGGCTCCTAAAACAAAATTTTTTACCAATGCAATTTTCACTTTAAACATTGGTTATACAACCTATGCCTGGGTAAGATTTTGTGGTTGAACCGCAAGGAACCTGATCCATGTACTTGTGATGATGGTATATCACAAATATACCAGAACCTGATCAAATGAGGATTCACCACCAGTGACAGGCAGATAGGCAGACCTTATCAAACCATCCATTGACAAGAATCATAATGAAACCAACCTGAAATAGACTAAATCATTAAGAACACCGAGTTACATAACCTTCTCCATGAGGCTAGAGTGGGCACACAAGTGCTTCCTAGCCACAATAACCATGGTTTATTGAAATAATATGGTTTTTAAATTTAAGACAATTTTTCAGAATTGTTCTCACAAAGAAGAGCTTTTTTCCTCAAAGAACATTTGGGGATCACATGTAAATGTGCTGCTAAAGGCCTCAGAGTTTCCCTGAGGCTAAGGGGTCTCTGTTACCTTACTTACATCATGATAGAGATCTAACAATAATATTCAGAAAACCAAAAGATAACCTTTATGCCCTAGCACAATCTATAAAATGCCATCACATCAACCAACATATCAATATATTAATTGCATCATATCAACATATTACAGTGGATACAATTTTCATCTATGGAAAAAACTAAATACTTAAAGAGGTAAGTACTTTGAAAATTAACTGGTACCCAAGAGCCTAGTAACTGAATACCACTCTTGAAGAGGATACTGACCCTTTGAAAAAGTCCTGTTTGCTGAGTTTTTCTGACTGTACCAGCTGATAGAGTAGTTGGCCCATGTGATCCCTGGTGATCTGGCTCCTTTCCAGGGTGGACTCCACTCCCACTCTCACAAAAACATGTAGTAGGCCCTGGGCATTCAGCTCTTCCACACACTGCATGGCTTCCTGTTCCAACAGCAAAGAAAGGTTTACTCCAAAATCTGAATAGTGTTACCAGAATGTTAAGATAACTTTAAAATCTTTTACTTACAACAGAATCAGTAGAAACCTCCACGAACAGGACAGTTTTCAAATATAAGTTTATATTTGTTTAACATAATATATAGCTCAGTAAATTGCAGGCTGATATGGGCAATATTAAAAGTCATACCAAAAAAGAGCATTACAGCCCTTTTCAAATTTATCTAGTAGGTTTTCCAGTTTTTACCAGAGAACTGTTTTTATAAATAAAAAAAATTTTAAAATGATGCATCTTTACAAAGCTAACATGTTTAGTTTAACAATTTTATTAAACATCACTCAAAGGGCAAGTCAAATGTATTTTTCTACATAATATTTACTTATTTTATGATCACTGATTTAAAAAATTGAATATGGTATATTATGAAATAGAAATTTAATGTCACGATTCAAAAGCCTTAATGTGTCAACAGAGGTTACTGTGTCTGTGTAGGTTAATATTTGCACAATCTTCAATGAAAAAGGTCTTCCTTCATATGAAAGTTAAATTTAAGTGATATGGTTAGGTTAAGCATTAAAATTCTTTTATTAAGTTCTTGTGGTATGCTTCTTAATTTGTGCTTGTTAACTGGTGTTTACTATAGAGTATCCAGCCAAGTCAATATCTTTGGTCTGAAGGGTAAAAGTCAGTCAGCCAGAGTTGCTGATACACCAATAAAGCAGTGTATCTCTCTTCTCAGCTACTGGAAATTAGTCTGGTGCCCTGAATTCACAAACTTTTGGTTCAACCTTTGCAGCAAAGTAGCTCTTCCAAGGGGGAGGATGTAGGTAGGAAGGGGGAGGATGGAGGTAGGAAGGGGGAGGATGGAGGTAGGAAGGGGGAGGATGGAGGTAGGAAGGGGGAGGATGGAGGTAGGAAGGGGGAGGATGGAGGTAGGAAGGGGGAGGATGGAGGTAGGAAGGGGGAGGATGGAGGTAGGAAGGGGGAGGATGGAGGTAGGAAGGGGGAGGATGGAGGTAGGAAGGGGGAGGATGGAGGTAGGAAGGGGGAGGATGGAGGTAGGAAGGGGGAGGATGGAGGTAGGAAGGGGGAGGATGGAGGTAGGAAGGGGGAGGATGGAGGTAGGAAGGGGGAGGATGGAGGTAGGAAGGGGGAGGATGGAGGTAGGAAGGGGGAGGATGGAGGTAGGAAGGGGGAGGATGGAGGTAGGAAGGGGGAGGATGGAGGTAGGAAGGGGGAGGATGGAGGTAGGAAGGGGGAGGATGGAGGTAGGAAGGGTGATGAACTGATGCAGAAGGGAGAAGGCTCATCTAGGTGTCTCACCACTGCCGCTTTTTCCTCCCTGCTCCTTTATTTAATACCTCCCTCACATTAACTTTTTATCTAACAAAATTTCAAGCCTACAGAAAAATTAAAGAGTCATACAATATACAACTACATATCTTCACTTTGATTTAGATTCATCAATTGTTTTCTTTCTGAATGTCCAAGAAATTTACTATAATGTCAATAAAAATATTTGATATATAGTACATATTCAAATTTCCACAACTGTCTCTGAATGTCTAATATAGCTTTTTGTTGTTGCTGAGTCCAGTTGAGAACCCGACTTTACATGTTATGTTGTTCAGATTCCTTTAATCTAAAATCGTCCTTTCTCTTTTTTGTCTTTTCATGACATTGCCATTTTTGAAACATTCAAGACAATTATCATGTAAAATGGTTTCTTTTTTCTTTTGAGACAGAGTTTCACTCTTGTCACCCAGGCTGGAGTGCAATGACATAATCTTGGCTCACTGAAACCTTTGCCTCCCAGGTTCAAGAGATTCTCCTGCCTCAGTCTCCCAAGTAGCTGGGATTATAGGCATGAGCCACTACGCCTGGCTAATTTTGTATTTTTAGTAGAGACAAGGTTTCTTCATGTTGGCCAGGCAGGTTTCAAACTCCTGACCTCAGGTAATCGCCTGCCTCAGCCTCCCAAAATGCTGGGATTATAGGCGTGAGCCACCGCGCCCGGCTGTAAAATGTTTCTTATATATGCTTTTAACCAACTAATTCCCTTTTGTTTCTGGCCACATCTGTACCTCACAGACAGTCTTAGTTTGTTAAATAAATTACCACTCATACTTCTTATTTCCAACTTCCAGAACGTTGCTTCTGTCTATTCCCTGGTCTCTTCATCCTTGTGGGTCTTTTAGATTTTTTTTTTTAAAGAGATAAGGTCTCACTTAGTTACCCAGGCTAGAGTGTAGTGGCATGATTATAGATCACTGCTGCTTCAAATTCCCAGGCTCAGGCAATCCTCCCGCCTCAGCCTCCCAAGTAGCTGGGACCACAGGCATGCCAGCATGCCCGGCTAATTTTAAAAATTTTTTTTGTAAAGATGGATATCTTGCCCAGGCTGGTCTCAAATTCCTGGGCTCAAGTGATCCTCTAGCCTTAGCCTCCGAAAGTGCTGGGATTACAGGTGTGAGCCACCATACCTGGCCCCTTGTGGGTTTTTTAACCTTATTTTAAGCCAATCAACATCATTGTTATGCCTTTTCAAGAGGACTTGTAAATGAATGCAAATATTCAATCCTCAGGCTGGAAGCGGTGGCTCACACCTGTAATCCCAGCACGTTGGGAGGCCAAGGCGGGCAGATCATTTGAGGTTCAGCAGTATGAGACCAGCCTGGCCAAGAAGGTGAAACCCCGTGTCTACCAAAAATACAAAAATTAGCCGTGTGTAGTGGCACACGCCTGTAATCCCAGCCACTCGGGAGGCTGAGACAGGAAAATCGCTTGAACCCGGGAGGTGGAGGTTGCAGTGAGCTGTAATCACCCCACTGCACTCCAGCCTGGGTGACACGGCGAGACTCTCTCCAAAAAATAAATAAATAAATAAATAAAAATCATTCCTCAGTATTTAAATGGAAGTGATTAAATGTCTTCTAATGGGAATTCATTCACTGTGTTTGCATAAAGGGTCAATTAGCTATATCATGATATATATTTTTTAAACTTTTAAGATCAGGGGTACATGTGCAGGATGTGCAGCTTTGCTACATAGGTAAATGTGTGTCATGGGGGTTTGCTGTACGGATTATTTCATCACCCAGATACTAAGCCTAGTATCCATTAGTTATTTTTCCTGATCCTGTCTCTCTCCTTCCACCTTCTGTCCTCCAGTAGGCCCCAGTGTGCATTTTTCTCCTCTACGTGTCCATGTGTTCTCATCATTTAGTTTCCACTTATAAGTGAGAACATGAAGTATTTGCTTTTCTGTTCCTGCATTAGTTTGCTAAGGATAATGGCCTCCAGCTCTATCCATGTCCCTGCAAAGGAAAGGATCTTGGCCCTTTGTATGGCTGTATAATATTTCATGGTGTCTATGTACTGCATTTTCTTTATCCACTCTATCGTTGATGGGCATTTAGGTTGATTGCATGTTTTTGCTACTGTGAATAGTGCTACAATGAACATACGTGTGCATGTGTCTTTATAAGAGAACAATTTATATTCCTTTGGGTATATACACAGTAATGGGATTGCTGGGTCAAATGGTATTTCTGTCTCTAGGTCTCTCAGGAATCACCACACTGTCTTCCACAATGGTTGAACTAATTTACCCTCCAACAGTGTAAAAGTGTTCCTTTTTCTCCACAACCTCGCCAACACCTATTATTTTTTGACTTTTTAATAATAGTCATTCTGACTGGTATTAGATGGTATCTCATTGTGGTTTTGATTTGTATTTCTCTAATAATCAGTGATATTGAGCTTTTTTATCTTGTGATTGTTGGCCACATGTATGTCTTCCTTTGAGTACTGTCTGTTCATGTCCTTTGTCTACTTTTTAGTGTGTGTGTTTTTTTTTCTTGTAAATTTGTTTAAGCTCCTTACAGATGCTGCACATAAGACCTTTGTCGGGGGCCGGGCCTGGTGGCTTACGCCTGTAATCCCAGTATTTGGGATGTGGATCACCTGAGGTTAGGAGTTTGAGATCAACCTGGCCAACGTGGCGAAACCCCGTCTCTACTAAAAATACAAAAAATTAGCTGGGTGTAGTGGCGGGCGCCTGTAATCCCAGCTACTCGGGAGGCTGAGGCAGGAGAATCGCTTGAACCCAGGAGGCAGAGGTTGCAGTGAGCCAAGACTGCGCCATTGCACTCCAGCCTGGGCGACAAGAGGAACACTCCGTCTCAAAAAACAAAGAAAAAAAGACAACAACAAAAAAAACCTTTGTCGGATGTGTATATTGCAAACATTTCCTCATATTCTGTAAGTTGTCTGTTTATTCTGTTGATTGATAGTTTATTTTGCTGTGCAGAAGCTCTATAGTTTAATTAGATCCCATTTGTCAATTTTTGCTTTCGTTGCACTGTTTTTGGCATCTTCATCATGAAATCTTTGCCTGTGCCTATGTCCTGAATGGTATTGTGTAAGTTTTCTTCTTCATAGTTTTGAGTTTTACATTTTAATCCATCTTTAGTTGATTTTTGTATATGGTATAAAGAAAGGCTCCAGTTTCAATTTTCCGCATATGACTAGCCAGGTATCCCAATACCATTTATTAAAAAGGGAATCCTTTCCCCATTGCTTGTTTTTGTCAGGTTTGTTGAAGATAAGATAATTGTAGGTGTGTAGTCTTATTTCTGGGTTCTCTATTCTGTTCCACTGGTCTATGTGTCTGTTCTTGTACCATACCACGTTGTTTTGGTTACTGTAGCCCTGTAATATAGTTTGAAGTAGGCTGGGCGCGGTGGCTCACGCCTGTAATCCCAGCACTTTGGGAGGCCAAGGAGGGCGGATCACAAGGTCAGGAGATCAAGACCATCCTGGCTAACACCATGAAACCCCGTTTCTACTAAAAGTACAAAAAATTAGCCAGGCATGGTGGCGGGCGCCTGTAGTCCGGGCTACTTGGGAGGCTGAGGCAGGAGAATGGTGTGAACCCAGGAGGTGGAGCTTGCAGTGAGCCGAGATCGCGCCACTGCACTCCAGCCTGGGCAACAGTGCAAGACTCCATCTCAAGAAAAAATAAATAAATAAATAAATAAATAAATAAATAAATAAATAATAAAAAATATATATATATAGTTTGAAGTAGGGCAGTGTGATGCCTCCAGTTTTGTTCTTTTTGCTTACGACTGCCTTGGCTATTTGGGCTCCTTTTTTTGGTTCCATATGAATTTTTAAATACTTTTTTCTAGTTCTTTGTAGAATGTCAGTGGGAGTTTAATGGGAATAGCACTGAATCTATAAATTGCTTTGGGCCGTATAGTCATTTTCATGACAGTGATTCTTCCTATCCACGAGCATGGGATGTTTTTCCAGTTGTTTGTGTCATCTCTGATTTCTTTGAATAGTGGTTTGTAGTTCTCCTTGTAGCGATCCTTCACTTCCCTTGTTAGCTGTATTCCTAGGTATTTTGTTCTTTTTGTGGCAATTGTGAATGGGAGTTCACTGGAGATTTGGCTTTCAGCTTGACTGATGCTAGTGATTTTTGCACTTCGATTTTGTATCCTGAGTCTTTGCTGAAGTTGCTTATCAGCTTAATAAGCTTTTGGGCTGAGATGATGGGGTTTTCTAGATACAGGTTCATGTCATCTGCAAACAGGGAGAGTTTGACTTCCTCTCTTCCTATCTGAATATGCTTTATTTCTTTCTCTAGCCTGATTACCCTGGCCAGTACTATGTTGAATAGGAGTGGTGAGAGAGGACATTCTTGTCTTGCGCTGGTTTTCAAGGGTAATACTTCCAGCTATATCATGATACTCACAGTGTCACAGCAGTTCATAACCTTGCCCTTCCATCTGGTTTTCTCATGGTTTGCTTCTTTTTGTCTTTGAGCTTTTAGTTGAAATGATACTTCCTGTCTTCCCTGACTCCATCAAATCACATAATTTTAGTTTTTGGCACTGAAAACATTTTTTTGGTAGCTACTGTTTATTTATTAATTTACTACCTATCTTTAGGGCCAGACTTGTCTGTATCTCCCCACTGGAATGTAAGCTCCATGGAAGCAGATTTTGTTGTTCACTACAAATATGGTATACCCAGTCACAACCCCTAAAATGTGGCTAGCACACTTAGGTATTCAATAAATAAATAGCATAGAGACTAAAACATGCACGGTGGAGTCAGACAGAGGTACATTTGAACCCTGGCTCTGCCACTTACTACTTTAGAGTTTAGGAGTTTAACTTAATCTCTTGGGCTTAACTTTTCAGAGTTACCGTGAGAATGTATATAAAATATAGATATAAGAACTTGGCACAGTGCCAGGCACAAAATAAACCCTCAATAAATATTAATTTGAATCACTTTTAAAAACAATAGCACCTAATAGGAAGATATTTGGAAAAAATATTTTTAAGATCAGCTCTTTAAGTCTTTAGCCTGACACACTAATACCCTAAAGGTAATGAGATAAAGCATTTTCTCCTCTGAAGCTAGAAACTTAGCTTTGAATCCTCAATCTGGCACTTATTAGCAGTTAAGATTTTGAACAAGTTGCTTTACATCTTTGCACCTCAGTTTCCTTATCTGAAAAATGGGTATGATAATAACATCAACTTCAGGAGAATGTTACGAGGACAATACAAACTAATACATACCGAATATGTACAATAGCACCCAACGCAGAGTAAGTCCTCAGTAAATGCCCAATGTTAATACCTGTTTTAACCATATTGCAGGCACAGTTGCTTTGTACACTGCACAATGAAATTGTAAAGATACAATGATTCTGCCCCTTCTGTATTGCAAGCCTGGCCCAGGGCTCATGATTCTCCAAAGAGTCCTCCTATTGTACTCTTTAGGTGTTACTAAGGTCTTTTTCTCCCTATACCTCCAGTTCATCACAGGATCATATTTTTCCCCTTTTAAAGGGTTATTCATTGACTTTGTACATCCTTCAAATTACATCTGAAGCCAATCTCCACTGTTTTCTTCCTTACTGTCTTGGCGTTTCATCTTTCTTGGCCATTCTAATTTTTTTGCAATTCGTTCACATTTCCCTACTTCCAAGCAAGAAAAAGGCTATGCTGCCAATTTATAAGAATACCCCTAATTTTCCAGGAAGCTAACTGATGAATCACAGTACATCAGGTTTATTCTTTGGCTATTTCCCGTTAATGTTCATTTACTTTGGTACATTTCCAACAGTTTCTGCAAAGCACTCACCTCCACCTCACTCATCATCAAAAACTTCCTTCTACTTCTTCTGAATTTTGAAGAATTTCAGAGGCTTGAAGGCTTTAGAAGATTGAACTATAGATAACCAAGGTGATTTTTATATATGGAAAGCAGATGATGATTACACTGTTAAGAAAACAAGTAATATTTTCTTTTCTTTTTTTTCTTTTTTTTTTTTTTTGAGACAGTCTCACTCTGTCACCCAGGATGGAATGCAGTGGGATGATCTCGGCTCACTGCAACCTCTGCCTCCCGGGCTTCAAGTGATCCTCCCATCTCAGCCTCCTGAGTAGCTGGGACTACAGATGCGTGCCACCACACCTGGCTAATTTTTGTATTTTTTGTAGAGACGGGGCTTTATCATGTTGCCCAGGCTGGTCTCAAACTCTTGAGCTTAAGTGATCCTCCTGCCTCAGCTCCCAAGGTGCTGGGATTACAGGCATAAGTCACTGCACCCGGCCAAGAAAACAAATAATCTTGAAAGAATTTTTAATAATATAGTGCCAAAGCAGCAAAAGTAGTTAATATATCTGACAAATACTTTAACAGATAAGACTGTTTTAACAGATTAGCCTTTCCTGACCTCGCATCACTTAATTAGATCCCATTAATGGATTTCTCCTAAGACCTATAGGTCTACTAGCATTTATCATAACTACAGTTAAGTAACTGCTAGTGGAGTTATTTGTTTATGGTTTGTCTCTGCCACTAGACTATAGGGTTCACGAGGTCAGGTAGAAATGTCTTATTCACTACTATCTCAAAATGAAGATTAAAGAGAAGGTAAGGGTTAAAGGGCAAATTCAAGGCCTTGTCATGAAATCTCTGGCTTAGGCTGTCTGACCTGGCACATTGCTTGTTTCTTTATGCCTCAGTTTTATGAAATAAAGAAAAAGTAATGCTGGCCATATTTCAAGATTAATATGAGAATGATAACAGAATGATTATAAAGACCATGACAGGCCAGGTGTGGTGGCTCACGCCTGTAATCCCAGCACTTTGGGAGTCCGAGGTGGGTGATCATTTGAGGTCAGGAGTTTGAGACCAGCCTGGCCAAAATGGTGAAACCCCGCCTCTACTAAAAATACAAAAATTAGCTCAGCATGGTGACGGGCACCTGTAGTCCCAGCTACTTGGGAGGATGAGGTAGGAGAATTGCTTGAACTTGGGAGGCGGAGGTTGCAGTGAGCTGAGATCGTGCCACTGCACTCCAGCCTGGGCAACACAGCAAGACTCTGTCTCAAAAAAAAAAAAAAAAAAAAAAAAAAAAAAAAAGACCATGACAGCTATATACAGGGTGCCAGAAATGCTTCATAATGATAATGTGTTGTTTTTGTTCCTTAATATAGAAATCAATTTGGTTTTCCCTTAGTGGGGATGGATTGGTACTCATACTCTCTGCCCACCACTCTATGTTGTAAATTATAGTATCAAATTAAAAGAGAGTACTTGGCAGAAATGCATCAGCGTTAAGCAAACTGAATTGTGTAGGACTTGGATTACTCAACCTAAGTCTTATCAGTTCACAATGACACCTGATTTAGACCAGAACCAAGTTATTATATACTATCAAAGGACTTTCTGTGTGTGTGTTTTTTTTTAATCTCATTTACCTTAAAATCATTAATGTGTAGAAATTCATCAATGATAGATTTGGACTTCCTCTCCAGTTCCTCTTCTGATAATGCAGCCTTGTCATGAGCTGACACTGCTGAAATTTCTGGTTTTGCTATTAGTGAGGCCCCCAAAAAAAGTAAAAATAATAAAAATTACTATTAAAATAGTGAGATTATGGTTGACAATATTATGTGCTATTACATTATTTTAATAGCTACAAGACATTTAATAGATAAAAACAGAATACAGAAACCTTTTGTTTTAGAATAGATTTGCATTAAGTAACTTTATAATCTACAATAACAATGAACAAGATTTAGGAACATGATAAACTTTCCTAATTGAAGCTTTTTTGTTCCTTTCTGTATTATGATTGCTCCCCACTGCTTCGAAGATGAAGAGTACATGAGGTCTTCACAATCCTGCACAGGTCAGGGCCCTGCTCGCCACTAAGCTTGAGCCACACTGATCTTGGGCAGCTGCTTGAACAAACCGTGGCTATTCCTACTACAGCTTTGCTCACAGTAATCCTGTCTGGAGTGCTCTTTCCCTCTGTTTCACACCCATCCTTGCCTACGAACCTGTTTCATTCCTACTGGTCCTTCGGATGAAGGAAACCTCCCCTTGCCCCTATTCTACATAGCTCCTTGGTACCAGATAGTTCTAAGTATTCTCTTAGAACTAAATTCTTTCCTTCATAGCACCTTTCTCAGTTTGTGTCTTTCGTGGAATTACTAAAAAAGGTCTTTCTGACTCAGCAGACTGAAGGCCGAGAACAGGGATCAAGGGCCTCACATTCACTGTGCATCTGGTAAGTGTACAAATGAACCAGACAATAAAAACACATAGGGCAGCTGTGCTACATTATTCATTACACCCAAGATATTTTATGTCCTATCCTGTTATATTTCAAAAGTATCTAGCACAGATTTTAAAAAAGCCATATGTCCCTAAAGCTGTATTATCTAAAGTTACACCAATTGGGAGAAGACACTTCAATTTGTCTCTGAGATCCATTTAGGGACTACAGTTAAGAGAAACAATTTAAATAGTGAAACAAATTAGAAAGCTATATAAATACTAAAAAACTAAAACTGGTATTACTTCACGACTAATATTTAAAAGAGGCTGAAAATAATCTTCAATTTAAACTGTTTTCCATTGCTATATTGGTCATCACAACATTTAATACTTTTTGAAAACCTTGTATTTATCACGTAATGTTCTAAGTGTTTACGTGTATTAACTTCTTATTTAATTTTCATAATATCCTGAAAAGGTAGGTACAACTTATCCCCATTTAACAGATAAGGAAACTGAAACACAGGTTAAATACATGAAACAATTTTTAGAGCATTATCTGAGCAAGTCCTCTAAGTATATACATGCTAAATGCATACAAAAACAACAGGTTACCACGGAAGATGAAGTCAACTAAAGATAACCTAATACCTTCTCTTTGGTTTGTCTTGCAGTGGCTCAATGAGAATTTTCACATATTTGAGGAGCTCTACACAGCATACACAATCTAACAGCAACGTCAAGTGTGGGATGTTACAGGGACTTGTAAGAAATTCAGATTGCTTAAAATACAGCAGGAGGACCTCCTCACCATAACATTTAATAGAGAAAGGAGAAAATTTACAAACTGTTCAGCTAAGGCATACCTAGGGAATGAGAACTGTTATAAAACTATGAAGTACCCTTTAACTCTTCAGATGCTGGTATGTGTTGCTATTATGTGTTAATTCTAAAATCTACTCAGGCACAGTCTCTTTTTTATTTTTCCTTCCAAATTTAAAACCCAAATCTGCATCTGTTTAAGCCAAGTCTCTCACCTGACTCCCTTGTTTTATTTCGCTCGGCCTCAGTGCTGTTCCTCTCCACATCCACACCTCCTGTGAGCTGCTTCACGGTCTCCAGCATCTCTCTCCGCTGCTCTTCTTGAGACTGATTGTCTAGCAGGTCTTTACTGCTGCCACCCCTCATGAAAGTATTTGGCCGAGCTGTTGCAGATGGAAGGGGCTTGTCATTCTTCTCCCTGCCCATACTTCCACGACTTAAAAGACAAAACAACACTTTTCAAAGGAAAGACAAGCCCATGTCCCCCATATTCAAATTATATATATCACTAAGACTTTCTGAAAGTATACAGAATTTTTCACAGATAACATTAGATGTGTGAGGCACCAATTATATTTCAAAGTTTATTCAACAAACAAGTAAAAGAGTGCTTTAAAGGGAATATTTATTAAGATGTTTTAACTTTTTTCTCTGAAGGGATACTATTTAACACTTTAACATGTCAGTGGTGGCCGGGCATGGTGGCTCACACCTGTAATCCCAGCGCTTTGGGAGGCCGAGCAGGGCAGATTACTTGAGGTCAGGAGTTCAAGACCAGCCTGGCCAACATGGTGAAACTGTGTTTCTACTAAAAATACAAAAATTAGCCGGGTTTGGTGGCGGGCGCCTGTAATCCCAGCTACTTGGGAGGCTGAGGCATGAGACTGGCCTGAAACTGCGAGGAGGAAGTAGCAGTGAGCCAAGATTGCGCCACTGCACTCTGGCCTGGGTGACAGTGAGACTCTGTCTCAAAAAAAGTCAGTGATAATTTTGGTAATTTCTTTTTCTTTTCTTTTTTGAGATGGAGTTTTACTCTTGTTGCCCAGGCTGGAGTGCAATGGCGTAATCTCGGCTCACTGCAACCTCCGCCTACAGGTTCAAGTGATTCTCTTGCCTCAACCTCCTGAGTAGCTGGGATTACAGACAGGGTTTCTCCATGTTGGTCAGGCTGGTCTCGAACTCCTGACCTCAGGTGATCTGCCCACCTCAGCCTCCCAAACTGCTGGGATTACAGGCGTGAGCCACTGTGCCCGGCCTTAATTTTGGCAATTTCTTTTTTTAGTTTTAAAAAATCTTTCAGGAATAAAGAAGACAATGATAAAGTATGAGTTACATAAATGAAAGGGAAACAAATATTATAAGAACATGGTATCACTATCTTAGAAATTATACAATGATACCTTTTTATTTAGAATCTTCAAACATATGGAAAATATTTGAGAATCAAGAAGAAGCTGTCTTGGATTAGCCAATGCTATATATTTTATTCCTTTTAAGAGAGACTCTCCATATTTCCTGATTTCGTCTTCTTTTAGACAATTCTAACCAGCTGAGCAAACAGTTCGTTGGCCCGTGGCGGACCAGAAGCAGCAAATTAAAAGGGAAAAGGAGAGACTCGGGCAGGAAAATGGTCTAACTATTGTGAAAGAACGTACACAAGTGCTTAGGAAGCAGAACCATTAGGGGACATTTATGACAGGGCAAAGCGCCACAAGTGATACTCAATGACAACCTGAATCATCATGAAAAGCTCGCTTGTGCTAACTATACTTTGTTTCAATAGAAGTCAAGGGAATAAGAACACAGTTTACAAAGTCTACCTAATCAAACTTATTACAATAATAATAATAAAAAGCCTGATGGGAGGATCGCTTGAGACCAGGAGTTCAATGCCAGCCTGGGCAACATAGCAAGATGCCATCTCTAAAAAATAATAATTAAAAAAAAAAAGTTTTAGAGCTTAAAGAAACTTCAATTCTGAAAGTGCTTATGTAAAAAATGTTATTTTTTGTGACTGCACTACAGGGTGCCCATTCATTTTATGTAAACCAGCCAACAGGATACTTGACTGTATCAATCCTAGAAAAGCAAAAGCAAAAAGATAGTGAAATATGGAGACTAGCAAAAACTGAAGGACAACCTCAAATATAACATGAAGAGTGTGACAGAGAAATGTATGGGTGGATTGTCATGTTCTTTAATTCCCATGGTTGAGAATGCTAGGTGCTTCTAGAACATCTGGAGGATTAGCTTGCGGAGCCCCTAGACATGCCTCCAGGGCTGTTTGGGTGGGCCTAGCTTTCTTAAGAATCCCTTCCCTCCCATCCCATCCCAAATCCACCACCCAATTATGTTCCTATCTTAGAAATTATAGTGTGTGAAGATTAAAGAAATCAACTTTAGGAATAAAAGGAATGCATCCATAAGGATTACTATCAAAACCCTTGTTCCTATCTTGCCACACATACTGGCAAGCGGGCCAGCCTTGAGTAGACATAAAAAGCAGGGTTCTCACCTAGTTAAGGTCCTTCGGGAATCAAACTCTACAGGCGTGGATGGCGTGGACCCTGAGGGTGCTGGAGGTTGCAGGGCAGAGAATCTGTTTAAACTGGAAGCACTTGACCGTAAGGCATCTACACATGTCGAGGATTTAGAAAAAAAATACAAATCACATGACTAAAATGCAAATAATCAGTCATCTGCATCCCTAGGTGAGGCCTGAGACCAGGCATTCCTAACAAGCTTAGGTGATGCCCATCTCCTGGTCCCTCTACCATATTCTGAGAAGCAAAGTGTTAGAGGGAATTTGCACATAATAGAGTTTAGAAGTCTTTACTTATTTCAACCATTGGTTCCTTTAAAAACATAGTAAACAGGGGTGGGAGTGGCATATAGGAGGAGGAAGGCAAGCGAAAACAGAACAAAACTTTAACAAAGCTAACCAGCACAAATGCTCCAATCTCATTTGTGCACAAATATGCATGTGGGTTTTACTGAATAATGACATTTTTTAAAATTTAAAGAAAAAAAGGTTGAAATTACTTAGTAGAAGGGACATATAGGAAGTAGGTTAACATTGAATTTTTTGTTCTTTCCATTGGGCTTCCTCAGCTAGTAAGATGTGTTTGTGAGATCCAAACATCTTTGGTCCTGAGGTCAAATCTCTCAAAATCTGATTTTCGAAAAAGATTTTGAACAATGTTTCTTTATTCTTTTACAGCTCCCTAAAATTATAGTAAATGTTCTGCATATTAAGATTCTTTTATCAGCATAATGAGTTTCCCTTTTAATTTAGGGTCCCAGTAATTTCTCTAGCTATATTAAATTTGTGAACAACAACAAAAAGGGAACCTAAAAAATTAAGGTCTTAGTGGCTGAGTGTGGCTCATAACTGTAATCCCAGCATGCAGGAGGCCAAGGTGGGAGGATCACTGCAGCCCAGGAGTGCAAGACTAGCCTAGGCAACACAGTGAGACTCCATCTCTACAAAAAATTAAAAAAAAAAAAAAAAAATCAGCCAGGTGTAATGGCGTGCACCTGTAGTCCCAGCTACTCAGGAGACTGAGGCAGGAAGATTGCTTGAACCTAGGTGGTTGAGGCTGTGGTGAGTTGTGATCATGCCACTACACTCCAGCCTGGGTGACAGAGCGGGATCCCATCTCATAAATAAATAAATAAATAAAGGTCTTAATTAAATAGTCTAAATGAATGAATTGAAATTAAAAAAATACTTAAAATTATTTAAGGATCCTGAGAAAGGATCTATGTTGAAAGGAAAGGGCTACCAATAAAATTTTAGGCATGATTAGTCTACACATCTTTCCCAAAAACCATCATTCGATGACTATGGGAATGCGCTGTAAGGCAAATGCTAACAAGCCACAGCCAGGTTTGAGAAGGGACACACACACTTACCAGTCTCACTTGCCTTTGCTCCACCACTGCTGCCTTTTCCCCAGCTGCCTAGCTGTGCTTTAGGTACCAGCTGAATTTTTTCATCAATTGTAGGCTGTAACATAAGGGACCACAAGTCAATTATAGGAAATATTCTAGAAGAATAGTTTTTCTTTTATTTTTTTCTTCTTCAGTGAAGTAGAACCAATTTTAGCAACAAAAATTTGTTTGGAATGCCAATTTAATAGAAACAGAAATTGCAGCTGTTCTCATTAAACTGGGATCCATGTGGCCCCTGAAGCACTTCCTTGGACTCCAGTTTCCACAAAAAACCGTTTGGTCTAGAGAATGCATCCATGTCCTCCTGTTTAAGATGGTTTATGAATTTGCTAACTGTAATAAGCAGTTTCTAATCATTCTTCTTGTACAATACCCATTAATTTTAAAAATAAAAATACAAATACTACAAAATTAATTCATTACTGTCTTTACATGACTGTCAGAAAACAGATCAACAGACACAAAAATTTCATGTTGGCTAGAGATAGGCAGTGGGATGTGAGTATTCAATAAAGAATAAGAACAAAGAGACTGGAATGTTAGGCAGGGAGCACAGGAAGTTAAGGTGCCTGATATCTCATGTTTAATCTTCCAAGCACAACTTTACTACAAGTGAAATAAAATTACGCTGTAATGCATATTATTATAAAATACATATAACATAAAAGCTGTAATGTAGCGCTTTGTAAAAAAGGTATTTCTATGGTCTGACAGCTCATAATATATATGTTGCTATGCTATGTAATATGCTTTCACACAAACCACTCCCAATTAACAATAAATATGTGTAATGGTTTTGTTCTAGGATACCCATGTATAGTACCTCCAGTATAACTATCTGAATACACAAAGTTTATTAACAATTTACATACTTAAAAATATTAAGGTAGTAATGTTGGAGGTTTGATACCAGCACTGTTTTTATAGTATCCAAGCACGGAAAGCATAATATTTAAAAATACAAATGTTGTTATTAAATACTGACACATTTTTCAAAATGCTGGAGGACTTCTTTAAACATAAACTTTTGGTTAAAACTGTCTCTAGATGGAAATGGAGATGGGTAAGACTCAAATTGTATTCAGCAATGGAATTCCTGCTCTGAGATATAAACAACTAGAAGAAAGTACCAGAATCTTGGAGAAAAGGATCCTAGCTAATTACATTATTAAGAGAGATTCAGAAGGAGAATTTTCTATCATGAAGCAAAGCTTTGACAAAACTGTGAAGATGCAAATGACATAGCCCATTTTATTCCAATTTTCTTAAAGACTTTTCTTAATACTTCTTGTCAGTTATCTTCTTTCATGTAGTATTTTCACATTAGTTTTGATTGTCTTCAGTATTTTGCTAGCAGGGTGCCAATTTTCAGAACTATGGGAAGTATAAGGATCAAACTAGACTTGCAAATGATTTGGAAAACCCACTGGACTTTAGAAGTTTCCACTCTTATCATATTTAATTCTGCTTTCTCTACATTCTCCAAAGTTCTTCATCCTACTTACAATGATCAACTTTTACTGCTGAAAATATCTGCTACAGAAAGTTTTTTCCTCTTACTGCCCACAGAATCTCAAAAGAGAGGAAAGCAGACAGAGTCTATTAAATCCTTATTACAGAATGATTTCTAGTAGGCCCTCTGTGGTTTCCCTTAGGCCTTGGATAAGGCAAATCTTTCATGGTTAGGTTTAAACAGGTGATTGCTTTTTTCCCCAGAGCTACGGATACATTGTGTAAAAGCCTGCAATTGACTTAGGCTTCTAAAATATCTTTGTTATTACCTCTTGTATATTAAGCATCTTATGTCTAAGAAGTAACCTAGTCTTTTCCTCTTTAGTAAACCCTTATAGAAGTAGAAATGAGGCCGGGCGCGGTGGCTCACACCTGTAATCCCAGCACTTTGGGAGGCCGAGGTGGGTGGATCACAAGGTCAGGAGATTGAGACCATCCTGGCTAACACGGTGAAACCCCGTCTCTACTAAAAAATACAAAAAATTAGCCAGGTGTGGTGGTGGGCACCTGTAGTCCCAGATACTTGGGAGGCTGAGGCACGAGAATGGTGTGAACTCGGGAGGTGGAGCTTGCAGTGAGCCAAGATCGTGCCACTGCACTCCAGCCTGGGCAACAGAGCGAGACTCCATCTCAAAAAAAAAAAAAAAAAAAAAAAGAAAATGTAGAAATGAGTTTGTAGAATACATTGATCAATAGTAACTTGAAGAAAAATGCATTAAAAAATAACCACCCCATGGATTTGCAATATTGCTGTTTTACTTTAATAAGTACTTTTGAGACTCATGTTTTGCAACTATTGTAAATTGTGTGTGTGTGTTTTAATATCAAAGGCATCAAAGGAGAGCGTAAATTGTACTTTAAATGTCAGACTCACCTTAGTGATTTTTAGGAATTTTGAGGGGTCCAGTACCCGACTGTTCTTGGCCCCTTGTACAGTGTTCCACCCACCTTCGTCCACTCTCTGGACACCTGCAGGGAGAATAGAGTGTGAGTCTCTCATCTGTCTCAAGTCAGTTTTACATTGAAAGAGTGAGCAATATTTTCATCAAAACCAAGGAGAAAGACAACAGAAGATGTTAAAGCATTGATGACAATATCTTTAATCCCATGGCAGGAAAATATAAGCAGAAGCACCCTGTATCAGCAGAAGCACTGCTTATTTTGGATCACCCATGAAACATTACTGACCTAGAAACAAACAACTGACACAAATGAATACCTGGTGCTGGAGAAGGCAGGGCTAAATCCAGTATTCACAGAATTAATGACTAGAACACTTTGGGAGAAGTCAGATGGAAATTATTTATTCTAAAGTATATTGTATTTAATGGGGTCAAATGACAGAAGTATGCTTTATTTCCCAAATCTGCTTCTCCAACATTTCAGCTGCTCAGGTGGAAAACCTTGACTCCTCTTTCATACTTCACATCCAATTTTTGTCAGTAAACCTTGCCAGTTAAACCTATACAATACATTCAGAATCTACTACCAACATTAGCAGTTTTGTTTAAGCCACCAACACCCCTTTCCTAGATTACTGTAGAGACGTGTTTTGGCCTTCCTGCTTCTACCTTCAGCTGTGCTCATCATGGCAGCCAGTGTGATCCTAGTAAAGTACAAAATTCGTCACTTTTTTGTTCAAAACACTTCTGATATCTTTCTGTCTCATTCGGAGAAAAAGAGAAGATTCCTTACAAATGGCCTCTAAATAATCTGGCTCCTGCTGCCTCTATGTCCCCATCTTCTACCACTCTCCCCGTCAGGCCCTTCTTAGGTTCAGCTGCACTGGCCCCCTTGCTATTCCTTGAAAATGCTGCTTCAGGGTCTTTGTACTTACTACTCCCTTTGCCTAAAAGTCTCTTTCCCCAGATTTCCACATGATTTAACACCCTCACTTGCTTCAGGTCTTTGCTCAAACAATACCAACTTTTATAGTTTCCCCAGTTTTCCTGTTTAAAACTGCACCCTACTCACCAAGATTTGCACTCCCTAGTCCCTTCTCCCTTCTTTTTCTACAAATTTATTTGACAAATGATATATTTTATTCAAGTATTTATTATTTATCGTCTCCTCTCTCCCCTCTACCATAAGATGTAAGCCGCATGATGGAAGGGACTTTGAGTGCCTTGTTAAGTGACAGACAATAAATACTTGCTGAATGAGGGCCGTGTGCGGTGGCTCACGCCTGTAATCCCAGCACTTTGGGAGGCCGAGGCGGGTGGATCACAAGGTCAGGAGTTCAACACCAGCCTGGCCAAGATGGTGAAACCCCGTCTCTACTAAAAATACAAAAAACTTAGCCAGGCGTGGTGGTGGGCGCCTGTAATCCCAGCCACTCGGGAGGCTGAGGCAGAGAACTGCTTGAATCCGGGAGGCGGAGGTTGCAGTGAGCCGAGATCGCACTACTGCACTCCAGCCTGGGCGACAGAGTGAGACTCATCTCAAAAAAAAATACTTGCTGAATGAATTAATAAATTGAAAGATCACCGAACTGTCTATCCAAAAGCTTTTCTGGTCCTAACATACGTCTTGATTTTCTCTGTGCTATCTGATATTACTGATCATAAACAGACTTGCTTCTTCCTTGTCTCTATGACACTTGTATCTTAGTCCTTTCTCTCCACTTGTCTGGCACTTTTCCAAGAGTTCTTTTCTTCCTTTAGTCAGATGTGAATATCCTCCATGAATTAGGCTTTGGTATCTTCTCCTTTTCCCTCTCAATCTGGTTCAATAATAAATAAAAGTTATTACCCAAAAGGCACTGCACTAGGTACTAGAGCGAGGAAGGTAAGTGTGGTGTCTCAAGAAACTTAGAAGTAAACTTTCTTCCCTGCAGAATTCATCTCTCCTAACAACTTCACTATGAGCTCTACTGTGTCTGTGACAATAACTAATGGTTACTGAGTATTTACTATCAGCCAGAAAATTATCATTTCCCTCTGAAAAAGGTTTTCTTTTCCAACGTTCCTAAACTTAGTAAATGGACTATCGTGTCTCAGGTTTAAAATGCCTTCTACTTCATCTTTCACTTTTTTTGCATGTCTCTATTTTTGTTTTGTTTTGTTTTGAGATGTAGTCTCACTCTGTTCCCCAGGCTGGAGTGCAGTGGTGTGATCACGGCTCACCGCAACCTCCACCTCCCAGGTTCAAGTGATTCTTCTGCCTCAACCTCCTGAATAGCTGGGACTACAGGCACACATCACTATGTCCAGCAAATTTTTTAGTAGAGACGGGGTTTCATCATGTTGGTCAGGCTGGTCTCAAACTCCTGACCTCAATTGATCTACCCACCTCAGCCTCCCGAAGTGCTGGGATTACAGGCATGAGCCACTGCGTCCGGCCTGCTACAAAGTGCCCCTTTCTTAAATAAAGTTTTCTTTCAGCTTTCTGTCTCTCTTCTTTTTCTCTAAATTTTAACAGTTAATGGAGAACACATTTCATAATTGATACTATCTTCCATTTGCTTAACAAATGTTCCTCTTTTGCTTGTCAAAAGTTTTACCTTACCAGATAAACTATACACTTTGAGAGGGAAGTAACTACATTTTCCACTTCCTTTTCTAGTCTCACCAATTCTGAGTATATAGAAGATGCTCAATAAAGTCTTATTGCTTACTGGCTTTTAAGTAGTGAAAGAAATCATGCTTTGTTCCTGCATTCTCTACTTTTACTCAGTAACTTTACTCTTCAGGTGAAACTGCTTCACCTAACAATCACCACTCTATTCTTTGGGTTGTTCTTTCTGATCTCATTTTATACCTAAATACATAATTCTTAATATGTATTCCTGAAACTTCCAAGTTCTCTAAACCCTGGTGGATTCCGGCCTCACCTGGTCTTCTCTTCTCTTTGGTCATGAGTTGCTGGACCTTCCTTTGCTCTTCTTGTTCTTCTATTTTAGCCTCTTTGTGAATCTGTTCGATAGTTTTAGGCCCTTGATCTGCTCTTCGAGATACCCAATTGCACTACAAAAGCAGAAAATAAGGTTATCTGCCAGATAAACTGAACATTTTTTAAAATTTAAAAATTAGCAATTTTTACTACTGGAAAAGTACAAAATACCTACAAAAGCTGTATTATGGCAGTTTCTCATGTATCTTATAGATGACACTATGAGCAGTTTAGGATTAGAGCTAAAGGATTAAAATCTTCTCAATCAAAACTGGCCAATTGTATACTACATATTCCAATAGCCAATGGATACAAAGAACAGGGTGAAAGACTGGCCCAAATTTATTATTATATTTTTAAGCATGGCATATATTTCTCTGTGGACTAAATGGATTTTATCTGTATCAGTATTTTGTACATTTGAAAGGAGGAGAGAAAAATAAAAATGATGAGGATTCCTTGGCCTTGCCTTAATCTGTGGGATTACTACTCAGATCATATCACATTCCATAGGGGTTCTAAGTCAAGGATGACTCATGCTTTTATTTCTCCAATATTATGGTTCTGATATTCTACACAAAGGTCCATACCACTCTGCCCTTTGGTTATCCCCTGTATTAAGGACAAAATAAGTTGTCACTTTATACTTCTCCCTTCTCTTTCTAGCAATAGTCCCAACATCTGATATAAGTATAAGTGGTTGATAACATGGGTGAAGACAACCACATCTAGTCTTAGCAAGATAAAGAATCATCATCAATGCTATCTGGCCTGGTGGAGGAGAAATAAGAGGTAGGGCTTTGTTCACTTTCTCTAGTGTAGGGCTTGATGTAGTACATTCCCTGTAGGAGTGAAACTTACAAAGAGTAACTCCCTGTAGGAGTTAAACTTAAAACAGAGAAAAGTAGTAGTAACAAAAACTGCACCCGGTTAAGAGAAATGAGAAAAAAAAAAACACAAAAAAACAAACAAAAAAAAAAACCCAGCAGCAGAATAGGAGGGTCACAGGAAAAACAAAAGAGAAGAAAACACCAATATCTGAGCTGGGCACCTTACGTAATTATTCCATTGACTCTTCAACAAATCTGCAAGGTAGGCAACATCCTCATTTTAGAGATTAAAAATGTAAGGCTCAGAGAGTTAAAGGTATTTATTGTGGAGATGAGACTTGCTGATTATTTAGCTCACAAAGACTAAATTTAATTGAATTTACATTTGAATGGAGTTTGAATTCAGAATGGCTGACTACCAATTGCAAGTGGCTGGGCGTGGTGGCTCACGCCTGTAATCCCAGCACTTTGGGAGGCTGAGGCGGGCAGATCACTTGAGGTCAGGAGTTCCAGACCAGCCTGGCCAACAGCGTGAAATCCTGTCTCTACTAAAAATACAAATATTGCCCAGGTGTGGGGGCATGTGCCTGTAATCCCAGCTATTCCGGAGGCTGAGGCAGAAGAATCATCTGAACCTGGGAGGCGGAGGTTGCAGTGAGCCGAGATTGAGCCACTTACTGCACTCCAGCCTGGGCGACAGAGTGAGACTCTATCTCAAAAAAAAACAAAGCACAAACAAAATTGCAATATGGTTTGATAATCAGAATAAGGAGAAGAAGCACGTAACTGGCAATAGGCCTTTTGTCCCTTCTCAGAACTCTCCCACTGAAAGTTTGCCAATTCAAATTCTGAGTCCTGAAGCAAAAGCACTATCTTTACACATGTAAACAACAGGACATCCTTCCCCAGCCCAATTCCTTTAAAGAGACTGGACCAGCAGGCTTATTATTATTTTTTTTCCCACTCACCAGCCTTAGGTCTATAACATCTTGAAGCATGAACCGAATCCTAGATGAGGTTTTTCTTTCTTTCACAATTTTCTCCATCTGATTAAAGTACTGGTCCATACGTGGCTGCAAGAGACAAAATCATTAGTACTCCTGTCTGAGAAACTTAAACGTAATTTTACCAATTTACAGTTATTTATTTATGTAGTTATCTATTTATTTTTTTAGAGATGGGGTTTCACTCCGTTGCCCAGGCTGGAGTGCAGTAGCACAATCACGGCTCACTGCAGCTTCAACCTCTCAGGCTCAACCGATCCCACCTCAGCCTCTCGAGTAGCTGGGACTACAGGCACGTGCCACCGTGCCTGGCTAATCTTTTAATTTTTTGTAGAGACAGGGTCTCATTATGTTGCTCAGGCTGGTCTTGAACTCCTGGGCTCAAGCAATCCTCCAGCCTTGGCCTCTCAAAGTGCTGGAATTTCAGGCATTAGCCACTGCGTCCAGCCCATGTAGTTTTCTAAATGGTCTAGGAATATCAATTTATAGCCAAAATATAATGTGGTAGAATTTTTATTTGTATTTTTTTGAGACAGGGTCTTGTTCTGTCACCCAGTTGGGAGTGCAATGGCTCAATTATGCCTCATTGCAGCCTCAATCTCCTGGGCTTAAGTGATCCTCCTGCCTCAGCTTCCCAAGTAGCTGGGACCACAGACAGGCATATGCCACTACACCCAGCTAAATTTTTCTGTGTGTATGATTTTTTGGAGATATGAAATCTCACTATGTTACCCAGGCTGGTCTCAAACTGCTGAGCTCAAACAATCCTTCTGCCTCAGCCTCCCGAAGTATTAGGATTATAGGTGTCAGCCACTGTGCCCGGCCATATGGTAGAATTTTTAGTTGTTCATATGACCACCTAAAATAAAGACTACATTTTTCTAGGCTCCTGGCAGCTGGCTTTGGTCACGTGATTAATTATAGGCAATAATATAAATGGAAATGTTATGCTATAGCTTCCTAGGGCCTTCCTAAAGAGACCAGAGGGGCCAGGCATAGTGACTGATACCTGTAATCCTAGCAATTAGGGAGGCCAAGGCAAAAGGATTGCTTGAAGCCAGGAGTTTAAGACCAGCCTAGGCAACTAAGTGAGACCCATCATCTCTACAAAAAGTAAAAAAAAAAAAAAAAAAAAAAAAAAAAAAAAAAAAATTGGGTGACAGGGCAAGACCCTGCTACCTTTTTTTTTTTTTTTCCCTTTTTTTTTTTTCAGATGGAGTTTCACTCCTGTTGCCCAGCCTGGAGTGTGATGGCGCAATCTTGGCTCACTGCAACCTCTGCCTCCCGGGTTCAAGCAATTCTCCTGCCTCAGCCTCCCAAGTAGCTGGGATTACAGGCATGTGCCACCATGCCTGGCTAATTCTGTATTTTTAGTAGAGACGGGATTTCTCCATGTTGGTCAGGCTGGTCACGAACTCCTGACCTCAGGTGATCTGCCCGCCTCAGCCTCCCAAAGTGCTGGGATTACAAGCATGAGCCACTGCGCCCGGCTGACCCTGTTACTTAAAAAAAAAAAAGAGAGAGAGAGAGAGGTGGCTGTGTCTTTTGCCCCTTTTCCTACCTTCTCTGGTGAGAATAATTAGGACAAGGGTTACACTTTAGGAGTCACAGAATGTTAAGCTGAAAGGACTTACCTCAGAGCTTTGTTTACATAAATAAGAAGTAAACCTCAATCTTGTATAAACCACTGGGTTTTCTGTCACAGCTAAGCATAATCCTAGCTGAATCAGATGTTATGGAGCGTTTCTGACATTATTTCTTTGAAGCATTTCTAATTTCTATACCCCTTAAATAGCATACATTATTACAGTATTTTTAATGATTTCTTATATTATGGTTAGATGGCTGTGTCATCAATTAGAGTATAAACTCTAGAAGCACTACTGGGTCTTCATTTCTGCACTACCCTTAGGCCATAGTTTTTCTTTGCATATTTCTGTTCCCAAATTGGGAAATGGTTACAGAAGAAGAAAAAAGAATATGGGACAAATAATCTGAAGAATCTACAAACTGGCTTTTACACAATTTGGGACCCTCCTCACCTCTGACTCTAATGGAAATGTAAGGAGCACGATGGTTGAACACTGACAATGAGACGGGCAAAAGAAGAAAAATAAACAGCCTAGACCTTTGGGAAAAGATAGAACTATTCTGTTGACAGTCTAAGTTCTTTTGCAACTGACAAGGAGCCTTTGCGAAGGTTTCTGAGCTTTTGGATTTTTACCTTTGCTTTTTCAAAGTCCAAGTCTTTGCCAATGGTGGTGAGCAGGCGACACAGGCACTCTAGGGATTCTTCATCATGGTTCTTTAGCAGCTTCACCACACAGTCATGCATGATGGCTTCAGTCAGCATTTTGAGTTTAAAGAGTTCTCCAATAAACTTGATGTTGCCAATGGATCTCCGCCGGGCTTTGTCCTTGGCTTCTTCCAGTTCATCATGAAGCCTTGTCCTCTCCTCTGGCTGTTGTGTAAGGAGGAATAATAGCATCTTGATGATGAAAGTTGTACTGCACAATAAACACTGAGATTCATGGGGTCAGAATCCCCATGAGAATCTGATAGCAAGTGTAGAATCTACTGCTCAGAAAACTGAACTATACCCATCCATTTCAGATTTTTGGAACTCAGTGACCTGACTCAGGCTTAGATTGAGTGGCTGGCATGGAAAATTGAGCTGTCCCCTATATTAGGCACTAAAAGGAACAAAGCATTCCCCTAAACATTAATATGTTGTTTCTACATGAAAAAAAAGGTCATAGGTCCCTCTTAAGGTAGCAGGGAGATGCTGTATCTAGCTTCCTGAAATTTCTACTTTACAGTGCTCAAAGTGTACAAGCACTATCTTTCTATGAAAATACTTACAGCACTGGCAGCCTCAAGTTCTTTCTGCTTCTTCTCAAAGACATCATCATCTGCTTTATCTTTTTCAAACTCCTTCTGGCAACGGTTCAGTAGCAGCTTCCGGAAATTCACTGTGTTACCAGGCTTGTCTGCCATGGGTACTTTCAGCTACATCCAGACAGGAAAATAAAAAAAATCAACAAGATTACTTAAAGACATTAAAAATATCTGTTTGCTTTATTGTATGAAATAATGCTGACTGAACCACAGGTAAGCATTCTATAAGAGGCAAACAATATAGCTTCAGGCATTTCATGATTCAACAGTAATATGTCTTAAATTTTATTTAGAAAAGACACACATTCCTCTCATATAAATGTACTCTTTTTTAGCCATGCTTCTAGCTAACATGGAAATCCTTGTCATATCATTGCAACTATAACCCTGAACTTATCTAGACCTTATTTAAACAAACAAACAAAAAAACTGTGTAGAGTTATTACTTCTTTTTTTAAGAAGTACCATTGTAGTAAGTATTTTGGTTTAATAGAACACACAAAAATGACATAAGACAAGGGAGAATTTGCTGGTTATCGCAAAACTGTTGTAGGTGAGATCCTTATTGTATTTATGCAGAAGTTGGGATACTGGGGGATTTTTGAGATATCTTTTCATTGGGGAATGTCATAATGTTAGCACTTACCTTGACTATAAATATAGTATGTTTACTGCTTATTGCTTATGTGCCATGAGAATATACTAGTTCTCCAAAAGTTTGGAAGCAAGATCCTTACAAGGTTTCCATCCAAATCCAATAATAATTGTTTTCTAATAGTTGTAATAGCTCAAGGTTACTTGTAACCAAACACAGAGACATTCTTATGAACATATTTAGAATATAAAGACAGTAGACTGCAGCAGGGATTCTACTAAAATATTCTAATTTACAGATGACATCCCTCTGAGCACCATTTTGAACAGCTATTTCATAATATGATACAACGGTTTCTCTGGGATCACAAAGTGGCTCCCAAAGTTCTGAAATGTATGTATGGTCTTTGCCCTAGGTATAACAGAAGATCTTTGTGAAAACTGGGTACACTGCATCCATACTCACAAAATAATTAATGTTATCAACCAGAATGAACTTGGTCAGCTGTTGATCAAGGCTGGATGGCTAGAGAAACTTCCTGAGAACTGACGATGATGATGCTAGAATATTTGTACTAGAACTGATGGCACACTCTCCAATGTATTCCCTACGATGTATGAAAGATCATTTAACAGATCCAGTAATAATCAACCATGTGTTACACTGCATATTTCCTTTCAGCAGGAGACATTATCTTAGGAAGAGGGGAACATTTTCAGATAATTTTTTAGACAACCAGAGAAAAGGCTACTGTATCCTTAACTCCAAATTTAGGCTACATAAATGCAAGCAACTATAGATAATTTCACAGTCAGGCCTACTCTAAAGTCACACAAGTCAGCCTTCAAGAAAAGAAATGCTACATGAAAGCAAGAGTTTTCCAAAGCAGAAGCCAAAAGTTGATTCTACCTTCCCTTATATAAGACCCAGAATACACAATAATGGACTAAGAAATACAAAAGAGAACCAAGAAGTATATTCAAAAGCAGGTTGGCATACAAGAGCACCAACATGACATTACATTTTAGAACTAAAGGTTCTAAACATCAGCAGTTATATCCAATTTGTTGCTTTATAGGAACATAAGTTAAACCAGCCACAAAATCCTAGCCAGCATCTTGGCATATTTACCTCCATCATCTGTATTGACATTAAGTGTATAACTGACTGACAAGAAAATAATAGTCGGGCCCACAATCTATCATCTCTAAAGAGATGTTTCCTACATTACAGATTTACTGTGTAGAAAAGAGAGAAATGAGGACAACAAACAATATGAAAATCTAAGCCACTGCCATATGGTGAGAAGTGCAGGGAAGACTATTTTAGAAGAGCTGGGTTAAGTATCAAAAGTTTTGCTTACTTGCTATATAAACAAAGGCAATTCTTTTAATCCAAGTTTCAGTTTTGTCATCTAAAACAAGGGAGGTACAGCCTCTATGTCCATCTGAGAGGGCAGCTTGAGCATTCAGCATGGAAGCACTTTAATAAGCCACAGATAAATAAGCTGTAACTGAAATCGAAAGAGTGCTGGAATATGAGTCACGAAATCAGAAACTGAATCCCAGCTCTTTAATCTACTATGTAAATTTGAGCAAGTTACCTCACTGAACCTCAGTCCCTACACCTGCAGAATGAGATATTCCAAAATGACTGTAGATTAAGGAACATGATAAAATAGCTGGTGAAAAGGGAGCTCTGGACATAGTCACAATCCCAGCTCTGCCATGTGACTTTGGCCAAGTCACTCAGTTTCCCCAA
The DNA here is from genome assembly GCF_029289425.2 of Pan paniscus. NCBI lineage: Eukaryota > Metazoa > Chordata > Mammalia > Primates > Hominidae > Pan > Pan paniscus. The sequence goes on along the minus strand of NC_073249.2, from coordinate 206,258,968 downwards.
ACCTCTATTTCAAAAATGGGGTGAGGTATTATACCTATCTCTTAGGAGGTGTTATTGGGAGGATCAAATGAGGTATCTAAGGAAAAGCAAATAGTGGCTGACACACAGTAAGGGCCCAATAAACAACTAGTATGGCTATATTAAACACTTCATTTGACAGGCCTATGATTAAACATTAAGAGTAACCTATATTGTAATAACATAGCTATCAAAGAAAGGATAAAGCAAAGTTAGCTCACTAAGCAATAAAGAGAAAATCACAAAATGCAAGAGAAACAAAAGTCTGCTATCCCAAAATAATGGTCAAGAGGAATTTCACATGAACTGGGGCATAAAGAACATGTAATCAGGCATAAACTTTTCAGATATATTCACGTGGAAGTATTAAAACTGAATAGCAGAATGACTACAGATTTACAAAAATGTATCTCTGAATGAATGAATACCTAGCTATACAGCTCCTTGAAGACTTGTTTTGGAACATGATCTTAATACCCTCTGGGGATGGTTGACAGGGCTGTGGAAATATGGAAAGGGGCCAGTGAGAACATATCCTCTGAGAATAGTGATTCATGGTGATTTTCTTTTCTTTTTTTTTTTTTTGTCCTTAGGGGATGGTAAATTTGACAGGGCTGTAAGTGAGCACTTGTTGTCTGCTGGACGCTGGGTGGTCAAGAGACCCACTGAGATTGGTTAGTTGGAACAGAACATGAAGAGTGGATACCTTAATCTGCTTGGGCTGCTATAACAAAATACCATAGACTGGGTGGCTTAAACAATGGAAGTTTATTTCTCATAGTACTGAAAGCTGCGAAGTCCAAAATCAAGGTACTGGCAGATTAAGTTCTTGGTGAGGACCCTCTTCCTGGCTCGTAAATGGCTGATTTCTCACTGTATCCTTACATGACAGGGAGAGAAACAGCTCAGGTGTTTCCTCTTCCAAGGGCACTAATCCCATTGTGTGGGCTCCACCCTCATGACCTCAACTAAACCTAGTTACTGCCCCCCACCCACCTCCTAATGTAATTATAGTAAGAGTCAGGGCTTCAAACTATGATTTTTCAGAGACACAACAGTGGACAAGGCAGATGCATGCAAATATGATCATGGATAATAGCAAGAATGAAAGGTATGTGACAGTGAGAAAAGGATCTATTTAGACAAATGCAATTTTCACTTAACAGTCCATGATCAACACTAAAATGTGTGTGTTTAAATGGGTTGTTCGGGACGGGTTTCTTTTTCTCAGGGAGCAAGGGAGTCGGTGAGAATGTTTTAGTAAGGCTGCTTGATAAGCTGAATTCACTAGAAAGCACCTACCTTTTTATTTTTACACAGTAGTAAACTAACAATGTGGCATTAGTGTAAAGAGACCCATCCACATACAGGTCACTCAGCAATCTTAGATATGAATGTTGTCAGCATCAGGTAGTAATTTTCTTCAAGCAACAGGGCCTATACTGCTGACATATTTGTTAGTATTGAGGGTGGACATGCTTATCCCCAAAAGGATCAAATTCTAGAGAATCATCAAGGGTTGTCAGCAGTGTAGTAATTATGGTAATCAAACAAATGAAAATGGAATGGTAAGTCCTGGCCTTGGCTTGGCATGTTCAGGATTTTCAATGCTGTCTCAGAACATAAAGATGTTAATGGCAACCCATGGCCCAGCAGTAGTTTTGCCCCCAAATCACGTGCTAGTCTGAAGTAAAGTATTTGTAATGAATAGGATAATGTAAGCAAATGGCACCTCTGTGCTAACTCTAAAACTCTGGTTTCTAGAGGATAGTTTACTTTAATTTTTTTTTTTTTTTTTTGGAGACAGTGTCTCCCTATGTTGCCAAGGCTAGTCTCAAACTTCGGGGCTCAAGTGATCCTCCCACCTGTCTCCTGAGTAGCTGGGATTATAGGCATGTGTCACTACTCCTGGCCAAGGACAGTTTGCTCTTAAATGTGAAGTAAATAGGCCGGGTGCAGTGGCTCACGCCTGTAATCCCAGCATTTTGGGAAGCCGAGGCGGGTGGATCATGAGGTCAGGAGATTGAGACCATCCTGGCTAACATGGTGAAACCCCGTCTCTACTAAAAATACAAAAAATTAGCTGGGCGTGGTGGCGGGCGCCCTGTAGTCCCAGCTATTCGGGAGGCTGAGGCAGGAGAATGGCTTGAACCCGGGAGGCGAAGCTTGCAGTGAGCCGAGATTGTGCCACTGCACTCCAGCCCGGGTGAAAGAGCAAGACTTCGTCTCAAAAAAAAAAAAAAGTGAAGTAAACAGCAATATGGTAATTTAAAAAAAATTGTTTAATAAACCAACATAACTCTCAGGTCCATGGTGACATACTATTTTCTATCAGTGGTTATATCATGACCTTAGGCAATTTAACCTGCCAAAACTGTACATAATACTCTGCATACTATGAACACATCTATCAAAATGGATCTCTGTTAGATATACCTGAAGAGGTATAGTGTTAAAGGATATGCACAAGATTCAAAAGGGAGTGGTCAGTTATGAAAGTATAAGTCATCTCTGATCATTTTTTCTTCAACACATTATAAAATCTTCCATCAGGACAGTTACAAATCCCTCCTCCTCCAGTTGACCAGTCACTCGCTGTTGCCCAAGGCTGACTTGTCATGTCTGCAATTCCGGGCTTTATTTTTTATGGGATTTAACTGCCTCTCTTTTTCTCTCGGGTGTCTCTTCCTATTCTCAGTCCTGTCATTCTCCTCATGTTTTGCTTTTAAACACTTAAAGTGGCAATACTACAAGCTCTGTATCTGGCTTAACAGTATACAGAATGCTTAAAAATCTGCCTTTAGTGCCATTCTTTGTAGCTGAGGTATGTATGTCTCCCACAGCACAGATAAAAAGTAACAAAACTACAGTCTCAGGGCATAAAAGAAACTCTTTCAAGTTGGTTATTCTTTCATTCAGGCATTTACCTACTCACTCACAACTATTACCTGCCAAGAATCATTCTAAGCACTGGGAATTCAGCAGTGAACAAAACAGAAAAAGTCCCTTTCCTTGGAGTTTATATTCTAGAGGGGTTCTGAGATGAGGATTCTCATTTCACTTATAATTAAGACAAAAGCACAGCAATTTAAAGTTTCAATAATCCAATTTAAAATTGTACTTAAGTACAGACTTAGATACAGGACATTTCTCTTGTCCACTCTTCCTCACCTGCCACTTAATTCAGATGTCCTCCTCCAAAAAGAAATGCTGAATTCTAGTTAAATGCTTTATTATTCATGAAGGGAGTCTCACAGGCCTCTTCAGTCATTTCCAGTTGAACTAGCAGAAGCAGCAAAATACTCCAGAGGCGGAGTTGACCATCTCTTATGATTCCCTCAAGCCTTGTATGGTATGCCTTAGTAGAGCTTGGTGGACACAGGCAGCTGCATATATGGATGGATATGTACATATGTATCTGTATGTGTGTGTACACAGGACTACAGAGCAACGAGGGAAAGCTGAATCCATTATATCAATTTCCTCTATAAATCTAAAAGAATCTTTCTTAAAGGCCTACCCTTTAAGACTTCAAGAAAAAATTAACAAACAAAATAATTTTATACTCTAGGATTCACCTTATCACTGCAAAGTTACAAAAGAGGTTTTAAATGGAGGTGTGCAATCAATGTGAATGACATGGAAAGAGAAAAATGACTTGACAACTGCTCTAAACATTGAGAACACATATTCTCCTAAATCTTACAATCTCAACAATCTAGGCTGGGTTTTTAAACCTCAACACTACTGACATTTGGGGTAGGATAATTATTTCTTGTGGAGGGCTCTCCTGTGCACTATAGAAAGCTCAGCAGCATCCTCACCCCATACCCACTAAGATGCCATACCAATAACCAAGAAGGCCTCCAGACACTGCCACATGTCCTGAAGTGGGGGTGGGAGGGAATGTCCCTGGTTGAGACCAGACTCCCAGATACTAGTTCAATTTTTTATTCACTGTCTTCAGTTTCTTTGATTCTGTTGGGAGGTATTATTTTTCAAGCTAACAATTACCTTAAGGGAATTCTTTTAAATGCCTGTGGTCTAGAGGTTTGGAAAATGTTGTATACAGTAGATCTTTCCTGTCTGATTTCACAGGAAACATTAGCATAGTAAACAGGGGCTTGAAGGAAACAAATCTGCTTATGCCAGCATTGCTGAAACACATATTAACAGCTCAATTTTGGGCATTTCACTTTTGGGCAACACTGGCCCGTGGACATGTCATCTTAAAAAACCAATTGGGTAGATTCCATTTCTTTTCTTTTCTCTGTCTTTTTTTTTTGAGACAGGGTCTCGCTCTGTCACCCAGACTGGAGTGCAGTGGTGCAATCTTGGCTTACTGCAACCTCCACCTCCTGGGTTCAAGTGATTCTCGTGCCTCAGCCTCCCAAGTAGCTGGTGTGATAGGCATGCGCCACCATGCCCAGCTAATTCATTTCTTTTCCAACAGTACAAAATAACATAGCACACACTCAGGTATCCATTGTCCAAATGTGTCAAATCTTACCATTTTGCCATATTTGTTTTAGATCTTTTGCTTAAAAAAAAATGTGTGTGTGTGTGTGTGTGTGTATACACATATATTAGAGACGGGGTCTTGCTCTGTCACCCAGGCTAGAATGCAACAGTGGCATCATAGCTCACTGCATCCTTGAACTCCTGGGCTCAAGTGATCCTCTTGCCTCAGCCTTTGGAGTAGCTGGGACTACAGGTGCATGCCACCACACCCAGCTTTTTCACACTTTTTTTTTTTGAGACAGGGTCTCACTATGTTGCCCAGACTGGTCTCCAACTCCTAGGCTCAAGTGATCCTTCCATCTTGACCTCCCCAACTGGGATTATTGGCATGAGCCACCACAGCTGGCCACTTTTTCAGTTTTTAAGATACTAAATATTACAGTAAAACTTAAAAGCCTATAGTGGTTTTTAAGCTTTTCACTCTATTGCTTGTTTTTGTTTCAAAAATTTTTTAAGGTTCAGCAATAAATTATGAAAAAGCAAACTCCATAAATACCACCAGGTATGGTAACCAGGTCAAGATACAGAACACTGAAAGCTTCTCAGAAGCTCCTCTTAAATTTCCTTCCAAAGCACATCCACAACCCCCTGTCTCCAAAGTTATACAAAAGCCTCCTAGACTTTTATAACTTTCTTGCCTTTTTTTTTTTTTTTTTTTTTTTGAGACAGAGCCTCACTCTGTCGGCCAGGCTGGAGTGCAGTGGCATGATCTCAGCTCACTGCAACCTCAACCTCCCTGCCTCAAGCAATTCTCCTGCCTCAAGCAATTCTCCTGCCTCAGACTCCCAAGTAGCTGGGATTACAGGCATGGGCCAACATGCCCAGCTAATTTTTGTATTTTTAGTAGAGATGGGGTTTCACCATGTTGGCCAGGCTGGCCTTGAACTCCTGACCTCAGGTAATCCACCTGCCCTGGCCTCCCAAAGTGCTGGGATTACAGCTGTGAGCCACTGCGCCCAGCCTTGCTTTAGTTTCACAAAGAAAACATGCAACCTTTAACACTATAGACAGGTATCCCCAAACACCAAAGTTAGTTTTTGTTTCATTTTTGAACATTAAATAACAAATCATTTAGTATCTTTTTGGGTCTGCCCTCTTTTACTCAAACTTACTCTTGTGAGAATCCATGCCCGTGTAGTTGTACTTCAGATTCACTGTCCTTGTATAAACATGCTACGATTTACCCATTCTACTATTAACAGGCATTTTTTCATTTTTCTTTCCTGTATAAAAAATGCTACAACATTTTTGTATATATTTCCTAGCATATGAGATATGTATGTTTATTGGTTGTGTATATACCTAAGAATTGAAATGCTAGTTATGGCAGAAAAACTTCAGCTTTAGTATATAATGCTAAACAATTTCCAAAGTGGCTGTTGCAATCAGTATGCGAGAGTTCTTCTTGTTTCACGTTTGTAAATATCTGGTACATTTAGCAATTTGATGTTATTGCATAGTACATGAACATCTTCAACATTATTGCCCAATTGCCCTCATAAATGGTTGTATTCATCTTTAAAAACATTTAAAATGGGATTTTTTTTTCAATCTAGTGGGGGTGAATTTTACAGAACTATGGTTTATCTTTTCTTAGTTTATCACTTCCCTAATAATGAATAACATTGAATGTCTTTTTTTTTTTCCTTAAAAAAAAAAAAACCACGAGATACAGGCGCAGGATGTGCAGGTTTATTACATAGGTATACATGTGCCATGGTGGTTTGCTGTACCTACTGACCTGTCCTTTAAGTTCCCTCCCCTCAACCCCCATCCCCCAACAGGCCCTGGTGTGTGTTGTTCCCCTCTCTGTGTCCATGTGTTCTCAATGTGAAACTACCACTTATGAGTGAGAACATGCAGTGCTTAGTTTTCTGTTCCAGTGTTATTTTGCTGAGGATGATGGCTTCCAGCTTCATCCACGTCCCTGAAAAGGACATGATCTCCATTTCTTTCTATGGCTGCATAGTATTCCATGGTGTATATGTACCACATTTTCTTTATCCAGTCTATCATTGATGGGCATTTGGGTTGGTTTCATGTCTTTGCTATTGTAAATAGTGCTGCAATAAACACACGTGTGCACGTGTCTTTATAGTAGAATGATTTATATTCTTTTGGTTATACACCTAGTAATGGGATTGTTGGGTCAAATGGTACTTCTGGTTCTAGATCCTTGAGGAATTGTCATACTGTTGAACCAACTTACATTCCCACCAACAGTGTAAAAGCATTCCTGTTTCTCCACAGCCTTGCTAGCATCTATTGTTTCCTTTTTAATAATCGCCATTCTGACTGACATGAGATGGTATCTCATTGTGGTTTTGATTTGCATTTCTCTGATGATCAGTGATGTTGAACTTTTTTTCATATATTTGTTGGCCGCGTAAATGTCTTATTTTGAGAAGTGCTGTCATTGATTATCTTTTCTAAAGTTTATCAACCAGTGGATTTTCATTTCTATGAACTGCCCATATTTTTATTAGGCTGTTTTTTTCCTACTGATTTGCTTCTTTTTCTTCCTTAATTCTGGATTCTAATATTCTGTCAGTTAATGCACTCCAAACAGATACTCCTAGGTTGTGGTTTTATCTTTGTATTTATTTATAGTATCTTTTGCTGCATCAAAGATTATAAATTTTAACAGTCAAATCTTATACCTTTATCCTTCATGTTTTGAATTTTGCTAAAGAAATCTTTCCCTACTCAAAAGTTCATGAAAATAGCCTCCTTGATTTTCTTATAAAAGGTTAGCTTTTCAAATTTAGATATTTAATAATCCTATAATGTTTGATGTGTGTAGTAGGATTCTATGTTTCTATGTTCACTGTTACCATTTTATTTCAGTCTCTCAATCCCTCAAAAGTAATCAACTACAGTGTCAGAAGTCAGGACAGTGGTTACCTTTTTTGCTTTCCCTGAGACTAGGTCTCACTCTGTCACCAGGCTGGAGTAAGTACCATAGTATTATCATGGTCCACTGCGGCCGTGACCTCCTGGACTCAAGGGATCCTCCCACCTGAGCCTCCCTAGTAGCTGGGACTACAGGTGGGACTACTATCATGCCTGGCTCATTTTTTAATTTTTTATTTGTAGAGTCAGAGTCTCATTATGTTGCCCAGTCTGGCCTCAAACTCCTAGGCTCAAGCGATCCTCCTGCCTCAGCTTTCCAAAGTGTTGACATTGTAGGCATGAGCCACTGCACCTGGTCCTAGTTACCTTTAAAAAAGACTAAAGAGTATTGAAAAGGGTCTAAGGTGTATTCACTTCACTGACATACACTGAGCTGTACAGTAATGATTTGTATACCTTTCTGTAAGCATGTTGCATTGGTGTGTTGAAGCTGGTTCATATTGGTTTATGACAGACAACTGTTTAACAGTAATTTTGTGAGTCTTGTCAAACTGTCAGTAGATTACAAATAGTCCTGAGGACAGCATTTACATCATTAAATTTGGCAAATGCAACAAATGAAGAATTTCAACCCAGAAAGCACATATGTTAGTCATATTTCAATAAAAAAGTTTAAAACATTAAAAACATACACTAAAGAAATAAAAGTCAGGTGCAATGGCTAACGCCTATAATCACAGCACTCTGGGAAGGAGGCAGGAAGATTGCTTGAGCCCAGGAGTTTACGACCAGTCTGGGCAACATATTGAGATTCTGTCTCTATAAAAAATTTAAAGATTAACTGGACATGGTGGTGCATGTTTATGGTCCCAGCTACTCAGGAAGCTGAGGTGGGAGGATCATGTGAGCTCAGAAGGTTGAGGGTGCAGTAAGCCCAGATCCTGCCACTGCACTCTAGCCTGGGTGACAGAGCAAGACAAAAAGGAAAGGGAAGGGGAAGGAAAAGAAGAAAGAGGCCAGGCATGGTGGCTCACGTCTATGGTGCCAACACTTTGGAAGGCTGAGGCAAGCAGATCACTTGAGCTCAGGAGTTCCAGATCAGCCTGGACAACATGGCGAAACCCCAAAACCCTACATGTACAAAAAAATACAAAAATTAGCTGAGCATGTGCCTGTAGTCCCAGCTACTTGGGAGGCAGAGATGAGAGGATTGCTTGGACCTAGGAGTTTGAAGCTGCAGTGAGCTGTGATCACACCACTGTACTCCAGCCTGGGATATAGAGTGAGAGCCTGTCTCAAAAAAAAAAAAAAAAAAAAAAAAAGAAAGACAAGAAAAGGAGGGAGGAAGGCAGGCTCCAGAATACAAGGATAAATGAACATATGAGAGAGAGAGAGAAGAGAGATGGTTGAACAAGTTATGGTATATGCATATTATGAAATATTATGCAATTAGTATAAAAGTGTGAGTAAAATCTATCTGTAATGACCTAGACGGCTGCCCAAAACATTTATTAAGTAAAAAAAAAAAGAGCAAACTGAAAATAATTTATATAATTCAATTAAAGCAAAACCAAAAAAACCTCTTTATACATACTCATATTTTCATGTGATTTTATAAACATGAAGAAAACTATAGACGATTACATCAAAACCATTCACAGTGACCATCTGATAGCGAAGGAAGATTAACTGGCTGGGGCTGCAAGCAGAGAGTAATAACTGTATTAACTATACCATTTGACTTGTTCAAATAGGTTGTTATCTTATAATTTAAAATAATCCAGGAGGCCAGGAGGTGGCTCCTGCCTGTAATCCCTGCACTTTGGGAGGCCAAGGCGGGAAGAGCACTTGAGCCTAGGAGTTTTTGAGACCAGTCTGGGCAAATAGTAAGACCTCATCTCTACCAAAAATAAAAAAATAGCCAGGCCTGGTGGTGGTGTGTGCCTATAGTCAAGGAGGAGGACTGCTTGAGCCCAGGAGTTTGAAGCCTCAGTGAGCTATGATCATGCTACTGGACTCCAGCCTGGGCAACAGAGCAAAAGACCTTGTCTCAAGCAAAATACATAAATAAAACAATCCAATAAAGTTTTCAAAAGTCTCGTAAGTGGGTGGCTTGTCTATAATTTCTTCCTATTCCAATCCAATTTGTACTTATTGCCAGATCATTTCAAAGGCCATTTTCATCAATATCACTCCTCCATTAAACTACCTAAACACCACTTAACTGCCTATCTGATAAAATTCAAAACTGGGAAAGAGCATTAAAGTGTGATCCAGAGGATCTGGGATCTAGTCCTAATTTTAATGAGTCATGGATGTCATGGCTACCACAATGAAAATGAGAGCCCAGAAATGGAGAATTAGTTTGCTTCCATATAACTATGGCACATCAGGAGGCACTATGGCAAGTGATTGAGTTAAATAATCCCTGATTTGAATTCTAGCAATGCCACTTACTAGTTACATCACCCTGAGCAAGTTATTTTTCCTTTTCAAGCTCAGCTTTTGGTTCAATAAAGTGGGGCTAGTAACACTGACCATTCAGGATTAGAATAACCATTAAAAATAATATGTATATATAAAGCCTCTATCCATATTGCAACTTAGTAGGTGCTGAATAGACTATTTTTATTATAATAATCATCCTCATTCTATAGCCAACATTCAAAACCTTCACAAATTGGACCTAAAAGGTCTAATATAGTTTCAATTTATTTAGGGCTTACTACAGGCCAAACACTGGGCTAGAAATTTTGTAATCTCATTTATTTTAATAATTTTATCCTTATAATATTGTAAATGGTATGAATTAATCTCATTTTATGGATTAAAAACAGGGGCTTAAAGAGATCAGTAACTACTCTAAGGTCCTAAAGTTAGGAAGTGGCAGAGTAGAAACTATCTTCTCTTATCTCAATTTTATTTTATTTTGAGACAGAGTCTCACTCTTGTTGCCCAGGCTGGAGTGTTGTGGTGCAATCTCTGCTCACTGCAACCTCAGCCTCCTGAGTTCAAGTGATTCTCCTGCCTCAGCCTCTCAAGTAGCTGGGATTACAGGCGCACGCTACCATGCCTGGCTAATTTTTGTTACCACACCCAGCTAATTTTTGTATTTTTAGTAGAGACAAAGTTTCCCCATGTTGCCCAGGCTGGTCTCAAACTCCTGATCTCAGGTGATCTGCCCACCTCAGCCTCCCAAAGTGCTGAGATTACAGGCATAAGCCACCTTGCCCAGCCTGGAATTTAATTTTAAACTTTAAATTTTAAACCTAGAGCTGTGACTCCAAAGCCACACTTACTGCTTCAGACTTGAGCCTGCTTAGAATGTGTTCTTTCTTCTCCAAATGTGTATTCCCCATTGTGTCAGGTCCAACTCAAACTCTATTTGCTTTATAAAAGTTTTGTGACTCTCCCACCAACATAGTGTTTTCTTTTTCTTCCAACTTATTTTTCGGTCTAACCATCCATTCAGGCATTGAGATACTGCTACATCACAAAATACCTTTTAAGTAATTTTTTTTCTTGGAAATACTTATTTTCAAAATGGATTTTGAATTCCTTTAAGACAGAAGATTTGACTTTTCCAAACCCCAAAAGACTTACCTACCTTTGACACAGGTAGTCAAAAATATTGGTAGAATGAGAGAATTTTGCATTTTCATAGCTTGTTTCTAAGCAGCAAGGCACGACAACGAGTTGTAATAATTAAGAAAAAATCCAAATGTTAAAGGACAGACATTTCTGACACAAGTACCTCGGTAACAATAACAGGAAGAGAAAACAGATGATACATGGCAGTTTATGACTGTGGAATAGAGGACAATGAACACTAACCAGAAGCTCTTTGGTCTCCCTCTCTGTCTTGCCCTAGATTTGACAGGCTGTGGAGATTAAATGGCTTCAGACAATGTAAATGGAGAGAAACCTAACAGTTTCTATGACATTAAATTATCAGCTTTGAAACCTTTTTGACTACAGAACAACTATCCTTTCATTTTCACAGAGATTAGAATTAGAATCAACGTGTTTTTAAATTTCAAACTTAATTAAATGTGAAAGCATGCATTTGCTTGCTTTCCATAAGAGACACACGGGAAAAATTTGTTGCCCATGACGATAATTTTACATTACTAATTTAAACCTGACTCTATCTTTCTTATGTTGAATGGGCCCATCTCATGCCCATTTCAGTCCAGACTTCATATCCCCTCCAGAGGGGAGTATACGTTTTAATAAAGCAAGATTGTCTTTAATAATGAGAATATTATATCAATAAATACTAAAAATATATTCTCCCCTTTATGTTGCCCCAATAACACTTCTGGGAAGAATGTGTAGTGAGGGGAGAATATACCTCTTGAAGATTTCTGGTTTTACTCCTTCCTCTCTTCTTACCGTTACTAGACATCGACACATGTTTGCGTAAGCCACAGAGAAACTGGGTTCATCAATAGCCTTCTCAAAGACCAGGTCAATAACTCCTTTCAGCCGCTCCTCTGTATCAACAGTAAGTCCTGACACTTGCTTCATCAGTTGATTGAACATCTGTGGTGTCAATTTATTTAAGATACTTCGAACTTTTCTAAAAAGCTCCTAGAAGGGCCACAAAAAAGAAAAAAGCATTAGAGTAACTGTGACAATATGGTGCTTTCTGTAATGATTAATTTTAAAAATAATATGTAAGTTCAACTTCTCAAATTATTAACAAGGACTGTGAACTAGTCACAGAAATAATTAAACTAATCTATTTTAACAAATAGTCAAAAATTACCTTCTTTTCACTACTGAGGAGAATTCTAGAAATAGGTATATACACACTTAGCTGGTGGGAGCACTATCTGTTAACATTTCTAAGGGCAATTTGACAACGTGTATCAAAAGCTTTAAAACTGTGTATGTAACCTTTGAACCAGTAATTACACTTTTAGAAATGTATTTATATTTAGAGATATGTAAAAATACTTTAGCCACATAACTCATTACAGAAAATAACTTTGATGTAAAAAAATAGAAATTTGTCTAAATTATGGTATAATATAAATAATGGTATGAAACACTAGGCAGGAGTCTTTTAAAATAATGTTGTAAAAACTCTAAAAAAAAAAATAGGAATAGAAGAGATCTTCCTAGACTAGTAAAAGGAGATATACAACTCCACTTAAAGGTGAAAGGCAAAATGATTTTTGCCCCTAAGATTGAGAATAATGCAAAAAATGTTTCTTCTCACCATTCCCGTTCAGTATCATACCAGAGGTCCTAATCAATGAAATAAAGCAAAGAAAAAGCAATAAAAGGTACGTAGATTGTAAAGGAAGAAATAAAACTCTATGCAGAGAAGATATAATTGCCTACATAGACAATCATAAGGAATCTGCAAAAAGACCAGAATAAGTCAGTCTAGCAATTGTAGGATACAATGTCAAAATGCAAACATCAACTGCTTTTCTATGTATTAGCAATAAATAACCAGAAATTAATTTTTTTTAAGTACCATTTACAGCAGCACCAAAATCTACAAAATATTTAGCCAAAAACTAGCAAAAGGTCAGGCATGGTGGCTCACACCTTTAATCCCAACTTGGGAGACCGAGGTTGGGTGGATCACTTGAGGCCAGAGGTTCGAGACCAGCCTGGCCAACATGGCAAAACCCCATCTGTACTAAAAATAGAAAAATTAGCTGGGTGTGGTGGTGCATGCCTGTAATCCCAGCTACTCGGGAGGCTGAGGCAAAAGAAACACTTGAACCTGGGAGGCAGTGGTTGCAACGAGCTGAGATCGTACCACTGCACTGCAGCTTGGGCAACAGAGTGAGACTCTGTCTCAAAACAAAAAAGATGGAAAAAAATATGAAAACTATAAATCACTGATGAAGGAAATCAAAGAAGGCTTAAATAAATGAAGATATATATCATGTTCTTGTATTAGAAGATTCATTATTGTTAAGATGTCAGTTTTCCCCAAAGTGATCTGCAGATATATCATAATCCAAATCCTAATAGGGCCTTTTGTTTTTTGTTTTGGGTAGAAAACAAGGAGCTGATTCTAAAATTTATATGAAAAGACACACACACACACAAAACCCTAGAAGAGCCTAAATAATTTTGAAGAAAAACAAAAAGTTGGAGAATTGAATTCACACAACCAGATTTCAAAACTTTCTATATAAAGACAGAGTGGTGTTGGCCAGAGGACAGACACATAGCTAGATGAAGAAGAACATAGAGTCTAGAAATAGATGCACACATATATGATGAACTGATTTTCAACAAAGATGCCAAAACATTTCAATGGAGAAAGGATAATCTTTTCAACAAATGGTGCTGGAACAACTGGACATCCACAAGAAAGGGGAGAAAAAGAACCCTGACCTATTATCTTGCACCTTGTACAAAACTCAACAAAAACTGGATCACAAAGCTAAATGTGAAGCCTAAAACTATAAACTTCTAAAAGACAACATAGTAGAAAAGTGTTGTTTTCTTGGGTTTACGCAAATATTTCTTAGATATGACAGCAAAAGCACAATCATGAATGAAAAGGTTGACTAATTCAATATTATCAAAATTAAAAACAGGCTGGGTATGGTGGCTCATGCCTATAATCCCAGCACTTTAAGAGGCTGGGGTGGGTGCACTGTTTGAGCCCAGGAGTTCAAGACCAGCCTGGACAACATGGCAAAACCCTGTCCCTACAAAAAATACAAAAATCAGCTGAGCACGGTGGCACGCACCTGTAGTTCCAGCTACTTGGGAGGTTTAGGAGGGAGGATTGCCTGAGCCAGGGGAGGCTGAGGTTACAGTGAGCTGTGATTGTGCCACTGCACTCCAGCCTGGGCAACAAAGTGAGACCCTGTCTCAAAAAATAATAATAATGAAAATAAAATAAAATAAAATAAAAATAAAAACAACTGCTCTGTGAAAGACACTGCTGAAAGAATGAAATGAGGCCGGGTGCAGTGGCTCATGCCTATAATCCCAGCTCTTTGGAAGGCAGAGGAGGGCAGATTGCTTGAGCTCAGGGGTTTCGAGACCAGCCTAGGCAACATGGCGAAACCCCATCACTACAAAAAATACAAAAATTAGTTGGGTGTGTAGTAAGCACCTGTAGTCCTAGCTACTTGTGGGGCTGAGGCAGGAAGATCGCTTGAGCCTGGGAGGTCAAGCCTTCAGTGAGCTGAGATCATGCCTCTGCACTCTAGCATGGGTAACAGTGAGACCCTGTCTCCAAAAAAAGAAAAATTACACACACACACACACACACAAACACACACAATCATTTATTGGATAAGCTACAGGAGCTCATGCCTGTAATCCCAACACTTTGGGAGGCCAAGGCAGGAGGACTGCAGGAGGCCAGGAGTTTGGGCAACACTGCCTCTAAAAAATTTTTAGGCCCAGGAGCAGTGGCTCACGCCTGTAATCCCAGCACTTTGGGAGGCCAAGGAGGGCAGATCACTTGAGGCCAGGAGTTCCAGAGTAGCCTGGTCAACGTGGTGAAACCCCATCTCTACTAAAAATACAAAAAAATTAGCCGGGCGTGGTGGGGCATGCCTGTAGTCCCAACTACTCGGGAGGCTGAGGCAGGAGAATCGCTTGAACCCAGGAGGCGGAGGTTGCAGTGAGCTGAGATCGCGTCACTGTACTCCAGCCAGGGCGACACAGTGAGACTCCGTCTCAAAAAAAAAAAAAAAAAAATTAACAAATTAGCCAGGTATGGTGGTCCATGCCTATAGTCCCAGCTACTTGGAAGGCTGAGGTGGGAGCCCAGGAGGTTGAAGCTTCAGCGAGCCATCACTGTGCCACTGCACTCCAGCCTGGGCAATAGATTTAAGACCCTCTTTCAAAAAAAAAAAAAGCCTGGGCATGGTAGTTCATACCTGGAATCCCAGCAATTGGGAGGCTAAAGCAGGAGGACCGCTTGAGCCCAGGAGTTCAAGACCAGCCTGGGCAACAGAATGAGACCTGGTCTCTACAAAAAAATCAGCCAGGCATGGTGGCACATGCCTGTAGTCCCAGATACTTGAGATGCTGAGGAGGGAGGATCGCTTGAGCCCAGCAGGCCAAGGCTACAGTGAGCTGTGACAGTGCCACTGCACTTTAACCTTGGTGACAGAGTGAAACCCTGTCTCCAAAAAAAAAAAAACATTTCACTATAACTAAATATCTAGTTGATGTCCAGTAAATTCTGTGTTAGGTACAAATGAAGCACGAAACACAGTTATTGCCTTCTACAGAATCAAAATCTAGTTGCAGGGACAATACATTTAAAAACGAAGTGATAAAGCAAGTACTAGGGTTGATTAGAGACCAGAAAGGGGAATAGTTTAGGTACATGAGGTCAGAGGAACTGGATTAGTCGAGGGATGCCTTTAGAAGGAAATGAGGGCCGGGGGTGGTGGCTCACGCCTGTAATCCCCGCACTTTGGGAGGCCGAGGTGGGCAGATCACGAGTTCAGGAGATAGAGACCATCCTGGCTTACACGGTGAAACCTGATCTCTACTAAAAATATAAAAAGTTAGCCAGGCATGGTGGACACGCCTGTAATACCAACTACTTGGGAGGTTGAGGCAGAAGAATCACTTGAACCTGGGAGGCGGAGGCTGCAGTGAGCCAAGATCGCACCACTGCACTCCAGGCTGGGTGACAGAGCGAGAGCGAGAGCGAGAGCGAGACTCCATCTTAAAAGAAAAAAAAAAAAAGAAGGAAATGAGAATTGGGCCAGATAATAAAGGACAGAAAGAGCTAGGTAAAGGGAAGAAAAAAAATAAAGTAGATATTTTATGAAGGAGAAAACACTTTAGGAAGGAATTGTTAATGAGGATTTTCTAGCTTGCTAATTGAGAGAACAAGCTGGAAATATCAGAAGACTAGTTTTCACTGGCTGTGAGTGAAAATGACATATTGAATGCTAGGTTAAAAAGCTCGAATGGAAAGACAAAAATCAGTGTTTCAGGTAGATGACTCAGGCAGCATCAGTAGAAATGTTGTAATAGAGGAGAAAGAAGAAAGAGAATGCAGGGAATCCTAGGGGTAGAAGCCCAGACATGTCCTGAGGCAATGATATCCTAGAAATGCTTCAAGAAGATGAGAATAAGGTCATCAACAGTGGTCGTTCACAATGCTGATTTAATATAGTAGTAGGAACGTAAGGGAAGGCAACAAAGCAAGTCCATATTTAAAAGAAAGTGTCAAGAAAAAAGAAGGTTGTACTGGCTCTGTAAAGGAATTTTAAAAATTCTCCATTAGATTTGTTGTATCTACTTACTAAAGAAAACCTATTAATTAATGCTGCCTCATACCAAGATAATTATTCTGTTTCTGAAATAAGACTTAATAACGGAGAGGACTCTGTTATAAACAGAAGCAGATTACGAGTTATAACAACTGGACTATTTAGTATCTTTCATGACGCTTGACAACTTTTGAAGCTTCAGTTTCCTCATGAAAAAAAGGATAACATCTATTTCCTCATTATAGGTACAGTAAGAATTTAATAAAGTAAGGCATTAATCCAAGTGCCTTAAATACATCTTCACTGTCAATGATGAAGATCCAGTAGGAAGTTTTAACTATCTTTATAAGCCATTTAGGCCCATTATCATTAAGCATTTCTCACGGAGATTGGAGAGAGGGACAAAAAAGGCTTTTTTTTCTTTTTTCCAAAAAAGGTTGAGATATGTTGAAATGGAGAGAATTATCTCAGCAATGTGAAGAAGGATGTCCTTAGGAACCCTGTGGCAAATGTTTGGGGGATAATCACTAAAGAGATAAACAAAAGCAAACCGCCAATTACAGTTTGACAGCATGGCTAGTTGTTGGATTGCCTCATCTTCATCTTTGTTTTGCATTAACTACTCTGTGGGTTCGCTTATTTACTGAACAATTATTTACTGAGAATTTACTCTCTCTAACAGTGGTCCTCAACCTTTTGGCACTAGGAACTGGTTTTGTGGAAGATAATTTTTCCACAGACCAGGGTTGGGGGTGGGGTTGAGCGGGGAAGAGGAAAGTGGTTTTTGGGATAAAATTGTTCCACCTCAGATCATCAGGTATTAGTTAGATTCTCATAAGGAGCGTGTAACCTAGATCGCTTCCATGTACAGTTAACAATAGGGTTCCACTCCTATGAGAATCTGGGGCTGCCACTGATCTGACAGGAGGCGGAGCTCAGGTGGTTATGCTCTTTTGCCACCACTTACCTCCTGCTGTGTGGCCCCGTTCCCAACAGGCCACTGACTGGTACTAGGGGTTGGGGATCCCCTGCTCTCTGAGGTTATGTGATGGTACTGAATCAAAAAGATATCTAAGGCACATCTCTGATCTCAGGGACATCATCGTACTGAGCACTTAACCACGCTCCAGGAACCATGCCAAATGGTTTATATTTATTTCATTTAATCTTAACACTGGCCCTATGAGGCACTCAATGTTTGTAACTTCATTTTATAGTTGAGATTAAGAACCTGCCTAACAGAGTCAGGACTCTGCCTCCAGAGCTGGAACTTTGAACTGCTACACTTAACTGTTCATGGTGAGAGAAAAGATATATAAGGAATCCAGATGCTGAAAAGTTAGTACGTGATCTGTGATGCCTGGCTCTGGTACAAGTGTGAATTTTAAGAGACTCCAGTTTTGGTGCCTAGAAGCAAAAACATCTCAAGTCGCAGAGGTAACCTGGGGATAGGAATTGACATTGTGTATAAAGCAATAGATAAATAAAGGCTTTATATAATCTGATACATAAAAATTAATTTTGTGTCAATAAAATAAATCCATTCAATTTATCCTCATAGTTCTGAGGGCAGGATATGCATAAAAAGATTCAAAGAATTAAATTTTATTCCAAAAGGCTTCAAAACAAGATGAGTTTCTAAATTCTAGCTTATTGGCAATGAAGGCCTGACAAGGAACATAAAGCAATGTAATAATTAGGATAAATAGGATAAAGAGACTCAATGACTGAGAATCTAAAAATGTATTTTAAAGAAAAGCAAATATTAACTTAAGCCTGAATTACATAAGTCTATGACACATGAACCCTCTAGACCTGGTAACTATTCTGAAAAAATACACAGAAAGCAATTTCAAGAGAAAACAGTAGGTTGCCTGGCATCCATAATGGCTTTTAGAATAATTCTTTTAATAGGAAAATGTTATAAAAAGTCTTAAACTGATTATCTCTAGAAACATTAGCAAAGCAAAATAAGTTAAAACAAAATCAATATAATTTCAAAAGAATGTTAGGATATGCTTTTGTTCTCACCTGGGTTTTAATGTTTTCGGGATCATCGGCTTGGCTGTCTCGTTTTTGGCTTGGCTTCCAGGCATTTTCTGCCTTTTTCAGGTGTACATCTTCTTTTACAGAAACTGTGATGATCTTTCTGGGTTCTCTTCTTTGGCCAGGTTGAGATCTTCGTGACCCAACATTCAACAACTAGGACAAGAATATTACAGCTATTCAGAGTACTTACAATTTATTGGCTTTGTTGTGCTGTTCAAGTCAAGTCTGATGACTACACCAAGCAATGCTAGATGCAAAGATTGGGTACTAGGTACTCAAACTGGAGGTAATCTTTTTTGGGGGTAAAAAAATAACTTCAGAATACCATCAATGTAATGTTCTCCACCACTACAACTTTTGAACAAGAGGCCTTTTTGAACCAGATGTTTGACAAAGCCGTTACTTCTAATTAGAAAGACTAGTCCTAATTTAAGCTTATCTTTTATTAGTTGAATAACTGTGGACTGGTCACTTCAATAATTACAAAAATTCACAGGTAGGTATCATCATAGTTACAAATCTGCTAAAACTGGGTTTCTACAATCCCAGGGTAAAATGCAAATTTAATATCATCACTAAGCCTTACTGTAGATCATAAAAGATTCCACTCATTATGCTGGGTCAGAAATACTAAAATAAGCCCGTTATATATCATCAATGAGAGTCAAACTAAATTATTCCCTGAAAAAAAAGGCTTCCTTTTATTTGTCTGCTCTGTTCCTGCTGGATTCCCACTATACCCTTATGTTAAAACCAATGTATGTTGCCATGTTATACTGCCAGCACACTAAGTAGAGATAACAGAGTAAGTTAAAAGTTGCATTTTGTGTATCAAAATATTCATAATTACTATTTTAAATGCTTGGAAATAATTTTTCAAGGTTAAATATTTGGGTTGATACTAAGCTCTGCTACCTTCAAGCAGACCTGCTGCATGTTGACAACCTTTACTTTTTCTGATATATCATTCTTTTAGTGCTGAGCAAATACTGCCACCAGATTTTTTTTTTTCTTTCTGAGTTGCACTGAAGGGCTAGCCATTAGATTTCAAGAGAGAATAAAAACTTCATACAAAGCACACATAGATGAGAATCATTTCTCACTTAAGGCCCCAGTGCTGCCCTTCTGAATTCATTTAATGCTTCAGAGAAAAAAGTCTAGACTTTAATGTCATTCATTATATAAAAAGACAGTTTCTAGGCAATAACACAGTCTGGGGCCTAAGCTGACAAGCTCAAACACCTTTACACATCAATCATTCTCAGAATTATTCCTTTATGCTTCACCATCTGCCCCAATTAGAAATGGTAGTATCAAGAATGCATCAGGATCAAAAGTTAGGGTTTCTGCAAAATTTCACACCAATCTTGTCAAATGCATCCAGCTAAGGATACAGTACTGATGATACCTCAGATTATTTGATAAACATTAAAAAAAAAACCCAAAAAAAACAGGTCAGATAAACCCAGGGGTATGAGACACATGGTATAACTGAAAGGAAATAAAGATCATCAGATTGGAAAAATACCAACAGGGAACAGTTGTTAAACCAGACAGTACTACTATAAGAACATAAATTGTAACTGAAACTTTAATATAGTAGCCCAGAAGAAACAATTCTGATAGAAAAATGTGGTAATCAAGTAATGCCTGATTTTTATAATTCAAGTTATATTCTAGTGTTGACTTATATGGATTAATAACTTATTAAATGGTTGGCTAAACCTCAGGTAAACAATTATATCACAAGATATTTAATTTAATCCATGCATTTGTACATAAACATTGTCGAGAACAAATGTTTCTGGATGCAATGAAAGGAAATTATGTCAAAACCAATTAAGAGTCATAGATGCACATTAGGAGACAAAGTCAGAAAATGCCCATTACCAAAACCTACTGCAAACACCAATGAATAAATATGCCTTGAGATTTGAATCTGGAAAATGGCAATATGATTTATTCCACACCTCTTTACCTGACCCAAGACAAATATGTGTGAGTTTCAAACGAGCAACAGAGAGATGTGAGAAAGTAACAATAATGCTTCAAAGGAAAAAAAACTTTGAAAAGCTAACTGATAAATTGGTAGTCCAGGATAAAATAGTTAAAATTATAACCCACGTGAAAGCACCCAATAAAAAATTTTAAATTATAATTGTATCTCTGGTTATAACTAAGATAAAGACACTGTTCTCAAATATTTATCTAGCTATTAATAGATCTACCATACTTACAATATGTTCTTAATATGTTCAATTAATCAATCTCTAATGTGCCCATATTTACACTCTGAGAATGAATTCACTGTTTGGAATAGCAATGCCTGGAAAACTGTGGTGTAGTGAACTTAGGAGACAAAAGAATCAGAATCTAGAGTCCAAATCTGCTATATATGAGCAAAGTTACTATAGGCAAGTCTCTTAGTTTTGTTAAGTTTTCTCATATATACAATGCCAGCCCTACCTAAAAACATTATTGTGATTATAGGATATAAACCATGTAAAAGGACCCTAAAAACTATATTATCATCAACACCAAAGGATCAAAAGGAACTTTTAAAAAACTGATACATAAATTTAAACATTTCATGTCCCTTTTTGTGTGTGAAAATCTTAATACAGATAATCAAATTTATGGTATCCTTCAGAAGTAGCAACATATGATGAATGATTTATATACTAAACACACAAAAAATCTAGGATCCTGTGCATGGGCTACACAAAAAGAAACGACACCTGGTTTCTTTCTTTGAAAGACAGTACTTTAAGGAACTTTAAGGTATAATGTGCTCAAGGTCCACAATGTCAAAACTAAAAATGTCAAAGTCTGGGGTTGATTAGTGAGCCATTTTCTTTTTTCAGGTGACGTTAAAGTTTGCATTTTTTACCCACTGTCAGTTTTCAAAAATGTATTACGAAATTATACCCATCTCCGTTTTGCAATTTAATATACATCATTCCTATCTTATTCAGAGACTGTAACCTTAAATTCCACTGCCTACTTGGATAACCAAAGAAGAGAGAATCAATATACGCTTAAATTTTTAAAGAAGGAAGACAACCAAGTGTTCCTTTAAATAAAGACTTTACTCCTAGGATTCTTCTTTGCTGCTAGGATTTTTATGATTGATCAGTTTATCTCAAAAGTTAGTTAAAATAAGTATAAATGGCAAATTACTTATATAGGTCCAATGCTCCTCTTAAGATATATTTTTTGGAGTGCTTTCTGTGATGTCTGCAAAAAGACTACTAACACAACTGATAAGTAATTTTATTTATTTTTTTTATTTTCTGAGACAGAGTCTTGCGCTTTCGCCCAGGATGGAGTGCAGTGGCACGATCTTGGCTCACTACAAGCTCCCGGCTTTACGCCATTCTCCTGCCTCAGCCTTCCGAGTAGCTGGGACTACAGGCGCCCGCCACCACACCCGGCTAATTTTTTGTATTTTTAGTGGAGACGGGGTTTCACCGTGTTAGCCAGGATGGTCTTGATCTCCTGGCCTTGCGATCCACCTGCCTCGGCCTCCCAAAGTGCTGGAATTACAGGCGTGAACCACCACGCCCGGCCCATAATTTTATTTTAAAAATAACTAAAGACATGATATTTCATGGTAATTTCCAATAGATATGCACTTTACTATCCAGTGAAGGACACTTAGGTTTGAAAACTACGTAGCTGCATATGACATTTTAAAATCATTGGCATACATCAAAAATATTTTATAGCAAGTCTGTTGCAGCAAAGTTTTTGTTTTTTTGTTTTTTTTTTTAGACAGAGTCTTGCTTTGTCACCCAGGCTGGAGTGCAGTGGCGTGATCTTGGCTCACTACAGCCTCCGCCTCCTGGGTTCAAGTGATTCTTGTGCCTCAGTCTTCTGAGTAGCTGGAATTACAGACATGTACCACCACGCCTGGCTAATTTTCGCATTTTTAGTAGACACACGGTTTCGCCATGTTGGCCAGGCTGGGCTCGAACTCCTGGCCTCATGTAATCTGCCCACCTCAGCCTCCCAAAGTGCTGGGATTACAGGCATAAGCTGTAGAAAAGTTTATATTAGAAGTCATGGCTACTTAAGATAATAATGGGGCATACCTCATAGATTTTAATATCATTAAGTGATAATTAATTATAAGATAATTTGGAGAACTGGAAAAAGTTATTTAAAGTATGGAATCAGAAACTGCAAAGAGTAGGGCTGTTGCTTTTTTCCAAACAGCATTATTTCTGTTCTTGTTTTTTTGAGACAGAGCCTCACTCTGTTGCCCAGGCTGGAGTGCAGTGGTGCAATCTTGGCTCACTGCAGCCTCTGTCTCCAACCTCTGCTTCCCAGGCTCAGGCAATCCTCCCACCTCAGTCTCTCAAGTAGATGGCACTACAGGTGTGTGCCCTCATGCTCAGCAAATTTTTGTATTTTTTGTAGGGACAGGATTTTACCATGTTGCCCAGGCTGGTCTTGAACTCCGGGACTCTAGCAATCCACCCGCTTTGGCCTCCCAAAGTGCTGGGATTACAGGCATGAGTCACTGTGCCTGGCCATTTTTGTTCCTTTATATGTTGATATTTATGTCCTATGACATTCCCATCTGTATTTACATCAATATACCAAGGTAAGCTGGGCAAATTAAGTGGAGAATGTCTATTATCTAGGAGATAGGCTGGAAGAATAACTTGTGTTAAGGCTTAACATATCAACATTACCCTGAGACATCAAAATTTCTCTTAAAAACTAGCTTTTGACACAGAACAAAGCTGCTTAATAAAAGTAAATTAAATAATTAAAGTTGATCTTTTTGGAGCTACTACAAATTCTAGATAACATCTCACTTCTAGTCACATTACTTTGAGTTTACCAGAATAACTCACTGATCTCACATACGTAGGTATAGAGGAGTGGTATACGCTGTGATAAAGTTACTTTTAAAAATCATTTTCTATTTTCAATAATTTAAAAGAGACATTGCTTATTCTAAACTCACAATATTTCCTTTTTGTTATAACTAGTTATTAGCAAACAATGACTAGCAAGCTGTTCGTGAAAAGTGACACTGGAAGAGGATTTATACATTTTGTGAGTCACATATCAACAACATTGGGCAATATGATAATAACCACAGATGCTATTATCCACAGAATATTCAAAACAGCATCAACATTATTTCAAATATTTGGCAAAACAAAGATATAAACCAAAACCAAAATGAACAGTAACACAAATAAAAATTTCAACATTAAAAAGGGAAATAATACTGAAAAAAAAGGTATAAAATGGGCCGGGCGCGGTGGCTCACACCTGTCATCCCAGCACTTTGGGAGGCCGAGGCGGGTGGATCACGAGGTCAGGAGATCAAGACCATCCTGGCTAACACGGTGAAACCCCGTCTCTACTAAAAATACAAAAAAAAAAAAAAAATTAGCTGGGCGTGGTGGCAGGCACCTATAGTCCCAGCTACTCGGGAGGCCAAGGCAGGAGAATGGCGTGAACCTAGGAGGTGGCAGGGCTTGCAGTGAGTGGAGATCACGCCACTGCGCTCCAGCCTGGGCGACAGAGCGAGACTCTGTCTCAAAAAAAAAAAAAAAAAGGTATAAAATGGTTTCTAGAAAGCTGCTTTCTAAGACTTTCTGGTGAGGTAACTCAAGATTTAGAAAAATCTTAATTTAGTATTTCCTGAAAATAGACAAATGTGTGAGAAACAGAGTATCTCACATACACAGGTCTCTAAAATGGTGATGGATTAATGGCTCAATAAACAGTATGCTTCAAATTCAGGTGGTTTTTGGTAGTTTTACAAAGCCTCCAACACACTGTAGGCATTCAAGTATATGCCATCACTGTTTGGTTGCAGGAAAATAATCAAATAATTTAAATATCTACAAAGTGACATTTGTTTTCAGACAATGTAGTCTTATTTCAAAGCAGGTTTCAAAAGTTGCCATTTCAGAAATAAAAAGGTGATGCGGAAACAAAAAGTGTCACCTTACATAAAATGAAGTAACACGGTTATCTGCAAATGTACATCAAACCCCAAGCTCCTCCAAAATGTTAGATTTATTGCTCTCTATGCCATTCTAACTTGGGGAAAAGAGATATTCAACATCATTGGCAACTTTCCCCATGCTTTCTGCAAGTCTACAAAGCATGGAGTAGGCAGAGCCTGCCGAATCCTGCACAGTGCAGTGCCCCAGCATAACTCCACTGGTGATGCCACTTCCACCGCTGAAAGAGCCTGCCACTGGGGGTGTAATGGCAATCTGCAGTTTACCAATACTGCACTCTTTTGTACACGTCATTTGTTAAAATTTTGACTTAACAATCAATAGTAAATAAAAAGAGCGTAACAGAAAATATTATAACACCAGAGACTATTATTACAAAAAACAAAGTGTTCAGCGCACCCCTAGAGGCAGGCTCTTCATGGGTGGGTGTGACATCACCAGTGGAGGGCAAGTTGGGGCTTTGCTCTGTTCCAGAATTGGCAATCCATGCCTGCTCTGCACTTTGCAAATCTGTAGAAACAAAGACAAAGACAGGATCATTAGCTGAATGTCATCAGAGATCTCCAGTATTTCAGGACAGCTCAAAACAAAACAGGAATCTTATCAAGGTTGGCTCGCTCTGTATATATATTTTTTCAGAGACAGGGTCTTGCTTTGTCGCCCAGACTGGAGTGCAGTGGCATGATCATGGCTCACTGAAGCCTGGACCTCCTGTTCTTGTTTTGTCACCCAGACTGGAGTGCAGTGTCATGATCATGGCTCACTGTAGCCTGGACCTCCTGGGGTCAAGTAATTCTCTCACCTCAGTCTCCCGAGTAGCTGGGACTAGGACTATAAGCATGCGCCAGCATGCCTGGCCTATTTTTTTCTTTTCTTTTTTTTTTTTTTTGTGGTAGAGACAGGGTCTCTCTTTGTTGTCAGGCTGATCTTGAACTCCTGACCTCAAGTGATCCTCCTGCCTTGACCCCACAAAGTGCTAGCATTACAGACCTGAGTCACCATCCCTGGCCGTGGTTGGCACTATTTTTAAACCTATTTGCAGGTCACCTCAATTGAAAAAATAGGGGAAAAAAAAAAATCAAGACCAAATTAATGCAGACTAGCTTCTGCCAAGTAAAAAGAACTCAAGTGTATTCTTTATCTGCTTTAATATGAGTATGGAAAGGATAGTCTTTGCCTCTTCTTCTTCTTCTTGACTAGAATCAACGAATAAAAGCTGCTGTCTTGCCGTGAGGTAGGATTTCATGGAATCTGTGCCAGTGTCTAACTAAGTGAGTTGTAGGGAACTTGCACTTACAGGTACGCCTCTTCCACCAGGTGTCTGCCTTCCAAAATCAGCAAAGGCTGGTGTAAAGTCTGGTCCTCGAGGCAAAATTCGAGGATCCAGAGTTCGCATTGGCAATTTGGGTTGGTTGATCTGCACGAAAAAGCAAAAGAAAGCTTAATACATGTTCCAGAGCATTCCCTGCCACAAAAGATAACAAAAATTTTTACTGAAAAGTTACATCAGCTGAAACGGTAAGCATCAGCTTTGGAACCAGCAGAAGTCCAATCTCATCCATGGCAGCTTCTCCTGGGCTACTCTTAGAGCCATTAGGCTAAAACAATGGTTTTCTGATACCCTGGGAATGATTTAGGCCTTAAATTTCCAAGTAGGGGCTATACATAATCAGCAGACTGGCTCACTAGATACTGAGGACCAACTGAATGGCACAAGACAAGATATCTGAGATCCTCAACACTAGGGTCAAATTTTAGAATTAAAAAAAAATATTCACCAGGATATAGAGCACTTGCCTATAGGAATCCTGCTACTGCTCATTTTAGTTTTGATGCTGTAGACTTATGGTTAGTAAAGAATGTACTATGAGTGGACAATAAGTCTTAGAGGAGACATGTTTCATAGGTGATGATTCATTTAAAATTTCACTGTCTGCCTTGTTAATCTGAGATATCTGACTTTGAATAAGCATGTAACGTGACCATGGACAACATAAAGTTAAGCAGATCAGTGAGAAATCAACTAATTAGTGGCCAAAGTCATAAACAGATAAGGCGGCAGGACAGGCAGGAATATTTTCTAAGAGGATAATTGAATTTGGTGGATATAACACTTGACTTCTGAGGTACTGAAGTAGCCTCAAATTAGCACCATTAATCAGTCATTCAGTTGTCCTCACATAAGTATCTAGGAGAGAAGACTTAGATACCACCAATAGAAGTAAGAAGACCTGTTGCTATAAGAAAGTAAAATAATATAAATGAGTTCTGGATAAGCAGCTGCTGGACATCTTTACTAACCCATTTATGCCGGAGGCTGCAAATTTTTTTGTGTGAAAAATCAGACCTTGGTTATGACCTTGAGCAGTAGGATATAAATAACTCTCACAAACTTAGCATTCCAATAATGAAACACTAGGCATAAATCGGTTAAGAGGTAGATATGATTCCATAAGATAGTTAATCTCTACTTTTACATTTTTGTTCCTCTACAAAACAAAAATACTTCAAGCTTAATCATCAGCTCTGATTTATCTTTGATTTACATGAAATTACTTTAGTAGATCTGACTTTACTCCTTTTAATTTAGTAAACAAATACTGACTGTACTAATTTGCTGTGTGCACCATAAAGATCAGATGCAAAGAGGAAGGATGCCTATTTGCACAAGATTGGAGAATTCAATCACTGGAGGTATCTATTAGGGAAACTTTGAGATACACATTATTTGAATCATGTTGACTCTCACTTATGTTTGATCTGCCAAATACCTTCCTACATTTCTGACCTGTCCTCAATGCCAATAGAATTCCATAATGAACTTTTAGAACAATGAGGAAAGACCTCCGTATCAATTTAGCCATGTTTCCCCCAACAAACACAAAATTTTTTATTTCACCAAAAAACAGCCATAATAGGCAGATAAATCAATTAATAAACATTAAAAAAAAACCACCACTCCAATATGGGCCAAATCCCAAAATGACTGTAACCTACAAGAAACTCAAAATCCAACAGTGTTTAGGGAAACAAATTCTTAAACATTAGATATTTTTACATCATTTGGTCTAACAATTACTAAAAACTGCTCATACTTCACATATTTGCTCTTATAGTTAAAATCAGTTCCCACCAAAAAGAACTAGTTTTCTCTGAGTACGCAGCTTACCTTGTCAAGAACCACATCACTGATAGGAGGCAGGCCCTCTGGTTTTTGTATACAGGCAGGCATGAACTGGAAGTCCAGCAGAAACTCCCTGTCATACTGCTTCTTACCTTCAATATCAGTAGGCTTCCAGGATTCTAGAAAGAGGAATATAGGCAAACACTGTTTGTAGGGCATTATATACAGTCATGCATTGCATAACGATGTTTCGATCAATAACAAACTGCATATACAACTGCATATACAACATTATAGCCCATAAGGCTATAATGAAGCTGAAAGGTTCCTATTGCCTAATGACACTGTAACTATCCTCATGTGGCAGCACAATGCATTATTCACATGTATGTGTTAATGGTAGTGTAAACAAACCTACTGTGCTGCCAGTCATTTAAAAGTATAGCACATACAATCAAGTATAACACATAATATTTCATAGTAACAAGAAATAACTATGTTACTGGCTTATGTATCTACTATACTATACTTTTAAATCACTAGAGTATATTCCTTCTATTTATTAAAAAAAGTTAACTGTAAAACAGCCTCAGGCAAGTCCTTCAGGAAATATTCCAGAGGAAGGCACTGTTATAATAGGAGATGACAGCTCTATGCATATTATTGCCCCAGAAGACCTTCCAATGAGACAAGATCTGGAAGTAGAAGACAGTGATGTTGATGATCTTGACCGTGTATAGGCCTAGGCTAATATATGTTTGTGTCTTAGTTTTTAAGAAAAATCCTTAACAAGTAAAAAGATAAATAATTTTAAAAATAGAAAAAAGCATATAGAATAAGGATATAAAGAAACAAGGCCAGGGATGGTGGCTCACACCTATAATCCCAGTACTTTGGGAGGCCAAGAGTTTGAGACCAGCCTGGGCGATGTAGTAAGACCTAATCTCTAGAAAAAAAATTTTTTTTAAATTAGCTGGGCATGGTGACATGCAACTGTAGTCCCAGCTATCAGGTGGCTGAGGTGGGAAGATCACTTGAGTCCAGGAGGCTGAGGCTGCAGTGAGCTATGATTGCACCACTGCACTCTAGCCTGGGTAACAGAGTGAGAGTCTATCTCAAAAAAAAAAAAAAGAAAAAAAAAAGGAAAAAGAAAAAAGAAATATTTTTGCATAGCTATACAGTGTGTTTTAAGCTAAATATTATTATAAAAGTCAAAAAGTTAAAAAATTAAAAAGTTTATCAAGTAAAAAGATTAAGGTAAGCTAAGATTAATTCATTATTAGAGAAAGTACACATTTTAAAATAAATGTAGTGTGCCCTAATGTTTATAAAATCCACACCAGCATACAGTAATGTCCTAGGCTTTTACATTCACTCACCACTCATCTAGAACAACTTCAAGTCCTGCAGTCTCCATTCATGGTAAGTGCCCTATACAATGTACCATTTTAAATCTTTTATATAGTATTTTTACTATACCTTTTCTATGTTTAGTTATATTTAGATACACAAATACTTACCATTATGTTACAACCGCCTACTATTCAGTATAGCAACATGCTGTACAGGTTTGCAGCCTAAGAGCAGTAGGCTACACTATACAGCCTAGGTGTGTAGTAGGCTAGAACATCTAGGTTTGTGCAAATACTCTTTTGTTTGCACAAGGAAGAAATTGCCTAATGATGCATTTCTCAGAACAAATCACCGTCATTAAATGATGCATGACCTACATTCCCTAAGAGTACAAACCACATTCCAGTATTTATCTCTTCATGAACAAACAAAAAATAGAAGGGAACAATGAAATACAGTCAGAAAATATGTAAAGATTTTAAACCATCACTTGTTCTTTCATCCCTTCTAAATACCTTTGAGTAGTAAAATAATCTAAAGCAAGTAGGAATCACTTCACATACACACTAAGTAACCTTTGGCCAGGGACATGTAATAATCCTCATTAAATAAATAACTTAGAAATAAGACTTAAATAACTAAATAACTTAAATAACTAAGAAATAAGGAACCTGATAAAACCCTTGGCTTCATAAAAAAGGCTACTTTGGTTGTTCACTAGGAAATGTTATTTTAGAGGAAAAAGAAAAGCAAAAGGACACAAAACACAGAAACAACTTATTTAAGATAATGAACTGTCTACGCAGTTAGATACTAAGTTTTTTCTCCTGCCTATAATTTCATCTAAAAAAAAATCACAGTTTTCTTATTTTAATTAATAAAACTCATCAAAATCAGACTCCAGATTACTTCCTGATAGCAGATTGGATCCTTCTTACATTAGAGATTCCTAATGTGTAGGTTATAGACCCGCTGATGGGTCTTTGAGAATATTCCAAATGTTTTCCACCATATCTTTATTACCCTATTATATTTATTAAAAAGTAGACAGCTTATTGGGATCTAAATTTCAAACTATTTTTTTTCCAATGACTATTGTCTTTTTTCCAATTACTGCTGTTAAATATTACAAGGGCAAAAGGTAGTTGGTCAATTATAGTCAGGGCCTATACTGCAAAACTGATGGATGAAAAGAATTAAAATATAATATAAGTAACATAAATTATGCAATATACAAAATATTAAAACATAAAATAAATATAAAAATATAATTTGCATAGTCTAAAAATAGCAATAGTGTTTCCATTTTCTTAAGACACATTGGTGATGGCTACAAGTACTCTGTGACCTGGTACAAGCCTAGATCTTTTTCTTTATTTTTGAACACAGTATACAAGCCTAAGTTGACAAAAGCAATTCAGTACACTGAGTCCTAGGGTTTTTTTAAAAAAAGTTTTACGATAGCATAAATTTACAATTTCATAAAGCCCATTAACAGGATTTTACTGGTAGTGAAAGATCAGTATATCAAAGTGGTAAGGGCTGGGCATGGGAGCACTTTGGGAGGCTGAGGCAGGAGGACTGCTTGAGCACAGGAGTTTGAAAGCAGCCTGGGCAACATAGTGAGACCCTCCCTCTGTAAAAAATAAACAATAAATAAAAAATTTTAAAAATAATATAAAATAAAGTGGTAAGTACTAGTCATTGGTTTTCAAACATCTCTGACTACAACTCACAGTAAGACATAATGACTTCATGACCCGGGACAATTATAAACACATATATAACTACAAAGTTTCTAAAAACAATACTTATTCTTACTTACATGTAATAGACTGACATTTTTTATTATATTATCCTTTTTTAAAATGTTGGTTGTGACCTATTAATTTCACAATCTATTAAATGTATTAAATCCAACAGTTTGAAAAATATTGATCTAGATTACCTTTGAGGTCTGGTATTTTACATTCAAACCCTACCTCCTGCAAAACTTAAGTCTAGATTTGGCAGACTAAGGAAAACTTTTCACCTACTCCAAACTTTCTTTCTTTCTTTTTTTGAGATGGAGTTTCGCTCTTGTTGCCCAGGCTGGAATGCAATGGTACAAACTTGGCTCACTGCAACCTCTGCCTCCCGGGTTCAAGCGATTCTCCTGCCTCAGCTTCCCAAGTAGCTGAAATTACAGGCATGTGCCACCACGCCCAGCTTATTTTGTATTTTTAGTCAAGATGGGGTTTCTCCATGTTGGTCAGGCTAGTCTCGAACTCCCAACCTCAGGTGATCCGCCCGCCTTGGCCTCCCTAAGTGCTGGGATTACAGGCGTGAGCCACCGCACCCAGCCCAAACTTTCTATCAAAGGAACCATCTTTCCTTACAGATCCATACCAAATTTCTCCATATATCTCAAAGTCAGTCACAGTTTATATAGTATTATGACAGAGGTTTAATGCATTTGATGGTATCTTAAGATAAAAAAATCCTCCAGGGTTTATATTTGTTTACCATATGTTTATCATACATATTCCTTATTTACTTGTTTATCATCCATATTTACCACAGGGAACTTCCCATACTGCAGATACTCAATACATTGTTTCAGAATTCAGTTCCACAGAGTGATTTCTGTCAACAGAGATCAAGTCTTATGAAAGATGACTAATGCCATCTCGAGGAATGTGGTAATATCTCTATATCCCTTTCAATTAAAACGAATGCAATAATTTTTAAAATCAAACTGCACCCACTAGCATGGCACTGTCTGATTCCCTCTGCCAGATGCTCTTCCAATGCCAGTAAAAGGGGAATACCAGTGTCGGGTATCATTTCCAGCAATACAGAACTCTCTGGATTTGCTAGTCACTAACTTGGGCTTGCTGATCTGTCCTGTAAATATTATATTGTGATAAACCTCTTTCTTCCATCCAGTATCTCTCTAAAAAGAGGCAACATTTCTCTAAGGTTGCAGTAGAGGGATAAAGAGGTACATAGGAAGGCAGGTATAAACTTACCTGGTTTAAATGGAAATGTAACCCCATCACCAGAACTATCTGTGGAGCCTGAATTAGCATCTATTCCTTCACCCTCAGAAACACTCTCAGCACCATTACGTACTGGCTCAGCTTCTTCTCCATTTTCTTCCACAGCTTTCACTTTTTTTAGGTCAGAGGGGTCTCTTTCAGGATGAAACCCCTGGCTCATTTTATCTTGTTCAGATTCAAGTACTTTGTCAACGGAAAGCTCCTCTTCAGCTTTAGGCTAAATAATAAATGAACAAAGAGGTTACATTTTTTTCCACGGGTGTAAATATACATAAAAACCTACATCTACCCCCTTCAAAAAGCAAAGGAAAACATGTCATTCAAGATAAGAATGTCTGTGTTCAGCATGTGGTATTAGAATGCTGAGTTTAAAAAAAATACTTTTCTCATTTCAGCACCTAGGAAAAGAAAGACCATTCAAATGGCTGCTGAAATGCTTTAACATGAGACTAATAATATCCAAATATACCAAAGGTTAGAATGGAAAGAACTGTTAATCCATGGAACTTTATGAACATGAAAGAGTCCTAGTCAGAATCTAAAACAAGCACTACACTACCCTTCCCATTAAAGCTCAACAAATATAAAAAGAAACACTGGAGGGTATTTTTTACACTGTCTTCTGGCTGTGAAATTGACAGTCTGGAGAATAGCTTAAAACATCTAAGTCCTATAAAACTGATCATATCTCATTTTACAAAAAGGCCACTTGCTAGTTAAAATCTATTTTGTTATTCGTTCTTAGACTTCTCTGAGGCTGTGACCATATAGAAAAATCTTGTATATAAAAAAAAAAAAAAAGAGAGAGAGAGAGAAAAAAAGAGAAATCTGGGTTATGGAGTATCACACCTATTTTCAGAAGGCAAAAAAGAATTGAAGTTATTCCCTAGATTATTTTTGACCATCTTAGTGTCAGATATCAAACACAAATGGCTCTGTAAAGGCCTCATGAATCTTCAAAACTCCTTAAGGCAAAGTTCTCTGTGAACTCTTTTCACGATGGGTATGCACTCTGAAAACAATCCTCTGAAACAACTACTCATAGGTGTTCTAATTGATAAATTCACACGAGGAGAAGAGCCAAAAACTGGAGCTGGTTCAGCAGAGGATAGTGTAAAGTAGTGTCATATATAGCAGAAAAAAGTTCACCCCAAATAATCTATGAAATTATGTTTAAAACAATTTTTGAGTGACAAATACTTCTTTGTTAGATAGTATTAAAACAGATATAATACTAGTAAATTTTCTTTTACCATATAACAGATCATGGTTGAAAAGCCAATAAATTGTTTAATGTTATCAACAGAAACAGATGGTTTTTAGACTCTGTTTCTAATAATGGAAATAAAAAGTTCATGCAAATATGCACAAACACCACCCCACACCTATTCCCCCGACTAATTCATGGAAAAAGATAGTATATAAAAACCCTCAAAAGACAGACAGACATAAAATTCTAAAAAAATAAGTTTGGAAACAATTTATTTTATAAAGCATGGCAGAAAGTAGGTATCATTTAAACATTGAAAAAACCAGATCTACCAAATTTGAATCATGAATCAGCAGCCTCATTTTTAAAAATTTTAGACTCTACTATAGTCTAATTATAATAATCTTATAATACCATCTCATAATTAAGTACAGGTCATCAAGAAGACATTTAATAATCTGAGATATCAGTATGTAAATGGTATTTAAACTTATTAAAGAGCAACATAACCAAATTATACAATTATACAGAATTCTTATTTCAGATCTTATAAAATGTGAAACAAGTTTTTTTTAGAGAATACAGTGCATCCTCTTCTCTGTACCTACAATCAACAACAGTCTATCATATATAAACAGAGGCTGTATTACTTAGAAATTTAATTTCTAACTGGAAAAAGAAGTATAAAGAAACTAGTTCTATGAATAACAAACCATAATTCAGAGAACACAGAATCACTGAATTATCTGAGGTGTATTACTATGAGGGGTATTTGAAGAGAATAACAAAAATAGCTTAATTAAATATTTATGGGGTTTTTTTTAAAGCAGGATAAAATCCTAGTCAACTAGTCTGTACAGTTCCTAAATTGTTTATGCAGAAACAGATTTAAGAAAGAGATGACTTCATTGGCTGGACAGCCAAAGGTAAACCTTTTATAGGAACCTGTTAAGAATTCACTTGACAGAACTCTGTGCTTAATGCAATGAGTTTTTTAAAAGAGCTAGAAAATCAGACTGGCAACTATGTATATAATAATTGATGAAATGCTCTAAAATTTTAAAACTTATTTTAAGATACTTTGCCAAGCAATTTTAATATGAAATCATCCTTCATCCTTACTTTTCTAGGCTATAATTTTTTTTTTTTTTGAGACGGAGTCTTGCTCTGTCACCCAGGCTGGAGTCAGTGGCGCAATCTTGGCTCACTGCAATCTCCGCCTCCCAGGTTCAAGCGATTCTCCTGCCTCAGCCTCCTGAGTAGCTGGGATTACAGGCGCACACTACTACGCCTGGCTAATTTTTGTATTTTTAGTAGAGACAGGGTTTCACCATGTTGGTCAGGCTGGTCTCAAACTTCTGGCCTCGTGATCTGCCCTTCTTGGCCTCCCAAAGTGCTGTGATTACAGGCGTAAGCCACCGTGCCCAGCCTCTAGACTATAATTTTGATAAATATCTTTAATAATGCAACAACCTAATATGTAACCCAAATAAGCTGATACCAGAAACAAATTATTTTAAAAGCTGACAAAATAAATCTAAGAAAGGGGGAGCCTGATTAGTGGAAATGAAGACAATGGCATCCAGTATTTACTACGCTACGCCAACGAAAGCTCAGTTTTAGGAAAGACAGAAAAAAGGATTTCTGAAAGAAGTCACTGTGTAAAAAGCAAATATTTTTTGTCTTGCTTTAGTTTTTAAAAATTTTTTAGGTTATTTTATTTTTTTGAGACAGAGTCTCGTTCTGTTGTCCAGGCTGGAGTGCACTGGCACAATCTTGGCTCATTGCAACCTCCGCCTTCTGGGTTCAAGTGATTCTCCTGTCTCAGCTTCCTGAGTAGCTGGGATTATAGGCGCGCGCCACCACGGCCAGCTAATTTTTGTATTTTTAACAGAGATGGGGTTTCGTCATGTTGGCCAGGCTGGTCTCGAAATCCTGGCCTCAAGTGATCCTCCTGCCTCAGCCTACCAAAGTGCTAGAATTATAGGCATGAGCCACTGCACCCAGCCTTGTCTTAAACTATAAAGTTAAGAAAAAGTGATTGGTTCAAAATAAGTCAAAACAGTTCTTGTGTTTCAAGAGTAACAAGCTAAAGAAGCTTTATAGCAAACTCTGGCCCGAGGGCCAATTCTGGCTCACCGCCTGCTTTTGCACAGCATACAAGGTAAGGATGATATTTATATTTGTAATATCTGAAAAAATCTGGAAAAATATTTCCTGGCATACAAATTCAGATTTCAATGTCCACCAATAAAGTTTTGTGAAGATACAACCATGCTTCTTTCATTTACACATTGTTGATGGCTGCTTTTAAGCTACAGCAGCAGATTTGAGGAATTGTGACAGCCTAAAATATTTACTATCTGGACCTTTACACAAAAAGTTTGCTGAACCTCAAGCTGAAGATTAGGATGAATATTTGAAGGCATGGGAGGAGTGGCCTATATAATATTCAATAATGCTTAGAAATCCAACATGAAGTATAACAGAAGAAAAATAACAAAAAAACCAGCTGAATCTAAAAAGAAAGAAGTTAATGAAGCTCTTAACAGCCACAGCAGGAATGTATGTGATTCCCATGCCTCTGGAAGGTATTTTATTCTCTGTAGGAGGAACATTTTCAGGTTCAGCTGCAAAAGGAGTGCAATGACTATTTGCACCTCTATACCTTACTGCCAAGTTTTACACCCTAATAACCACAATGAAATCACAACGATCAACATTTTAGTGGTTGCTATGGGACTAACAGTGACATCAACACAGCATCATGTAACAGCAATGAAGGCACAGGGGAAGTAACCAAGGGGTACTGTTAGATACCCAAAGAAGGTAAGAATTATAACTTGCTAAAAAAGCCGAATGAAGTAAACACACTCAAAGTTATCTTAAGATAATTTTTACATTTTAATATTATCATGTTAAACCTTGAGTAAAATTATTTTAATAAAGTAGCTAAAAGAATAGTCAAAAAAAGGGAAAAAGCTACATACAGATTTACATTGCTCTTCATTTATAAGCTTCAATACATAATGCTAAGGATGTTGAGATTACAGACAAGGAAATTGTTAGAGTAATCCTTAGGACTGATTTGTCCTTTTTCCTTCCTCACATTCATCTCTTGGACTTGGTATGTTTTAATCTGAAGCAAAATCTCACATGGCTTATTTTAAGACAGACAAACCATATGAAGAAAAGTTATGTTTCTGGGATGCAGTTAACAGATGACAGATTCAAAATCAATTTCTTTATAATGTACTAGATGAATTCTACCACCATTACTAATGGTATTTTTAAAAACTCTCCATTTTTGTTTACCAGATTGTCTTTCTATCCAGTTAATACAAACAAAAGTTCTAGTTGGGGGAAGAGGAAAGTTAACCAAAAATTGTCATTTTATTTATTTATTTGAGATAATGTTTCACTGTGTTGCCCAGGCTGGAGTGCAGTGGCATGATCACATTTCACTGCAGCCTCCACCTCCAGGGCTCAAGCAGTCCTCCCACCTGAGCCTCCCGAGTAGCTGGGACCACAGGTATGCGCCACCATGTGTGGCTAATATTTTAAAACATTTTTGTACAGTCAGGGTCTCCTTATGTTGCCCAGGTGGTCTCAAACTCCTGGGTTCCAGTGATCATCCTGCCTTCACCTCACAAAGTGCTGGGATTACAGTTATTAGCCACTGTGCCTGGCCAAGTTTGTTATTTTAAAAGAGGTATTTTGAAAGAAAAATAAGAATTCAATGAAATCAAACATGTTACTAAAAATCTTTTTAAAATTCTAATATAAAATGGACTTAAAACAATTAGTCTCTGAGCTTGATATATTAAGTTTTGCTTGGAAAACTATTTCAATAAATAGGTATAAACACATACCTGTCTATGAAATGGCACCACTGCTCTGAATATGAACTTAAGAGATTTGCTTACCTCCAATTCTGCCTCTAACATCTCTTCAGTGGTTCGGGTCCGATCTTTTGGTTTCTTCCATGTCTTTGGTACAGTTATAGCTATTTGAGCTGAAATACAAGATCAGGCCCATTACTTGCCACTGCAAAGTCATTCTGAGAAATATTAGGTCTAAGTGATACCTATATTCAAATTAAGCAGGATAAAAGAGAACTTTACCTATACCAAACAAATAGTTGGCTGATCAAGTGAACAATTGTGTAGTAGCCCAGAGATTGCAACATCAAGTGTTGTGGGTACAAACTCGTAGCTTTCTAACCAGTGGCCTGCGTTCTTCCCATTTCATGGTTAGAAATATCCCAGCATGTAATTCAACATGTGATGAGTACATACATAAGAAAACTGACTTGTGATCCAGTTCTAGACCTGGGTCTACTTCTATTCATCAACTATGTGAACTTAAGCAAGTCACAGGTCTCAGGCCCCTACATTACTCAGCTATAAAGTATAAGAGTGAGACTAGATATCTAAAGTTACTTCAAGCAATAAAAAATAATACGCTCAGGATTCTGTTATTTTTAAGTTTTCTAGACAACAAAAGGATACTTCAATTAAGGTTTCATTAGATAGGCAGCACTTCTAAAACATTCTGTTTTCATCTCACATCAATACTGTTTGCCTAGCCTTTCATAGAGTGAAAACTAAGAAAATAGATAATTTTTACTGAATTATTCCATTGTTTCAGATTTCTAGATTAAAGGATTAAGTTTACAAAGGGCTTTAAAAAATTCATCTGGCTTACAAATTCCACAGAATCATGGGTGTATAAGTGAAAGACATTTTAACCATCAGATAGTAAGCTGATGATATTAAACTGCTTCTACAGAGGGCAACTTATGAATCAATAGACAGGAGTGAGGTACTATAGAAGGATGAACAAGGAGAAGAGTTAAAGAAAGGCCACTTAATAGGGAACATTACCAAAAGCAAATAAACACAAAGCTAAAGGGTATCATCTAATCTGATTCCCTACAGAAATATAAGATAATTCACTGAGACTCTGGGACAGTCTCATCTTTTTTGGTATGACAGTAGAACGTGCACACACACTTTTTGGTGGAACACACACTTTTTGGGGGAACAAGAAAAAGGAGACGTTTAATATTAATTTTTTTCCTCAAAATTACTGTACCATCTTAAAAAATACTCTGCATGTCTCCTTTGTTATACACATCTCACACCAATTATTCTTTTTTCTTCCCCTCAGGAACCATTAAGGAAACACTAATAGACCAGCTGACATTCTTCCTTTGTGTCCTACTCAAGGTAAATTTTTTCAAAGGATGGAAACCATGGGTGGGTTTAAATTTGCTATTGTCTCACAGGCTTCTACTGAATACATATATTCGGCAGTTGTCTCTTTGCATTTTTTGTGGATCTTCTGATTTGATATAACCAGTCTGTTTAATGCGCTTCCTCCAAAATTCTTGTGATTTTCAACTCTGCTTCTATAGCTGAATCTTTTTAGGAGTTATAGAGTTCAGAGAATCTGTAATTTTATTTTGTTTTGCATTTGTATGAATTTAGCTCTAAATCTCATTCATGGAAAAGAGGAAGAACAATGTTTTGGAGGATTTTTGGGGCTCAAATATAAGCTCAAAAGGAACTTCCTCTAAACAACAAAAAACAAAGATAAACTTTTCTTTCCACAAATATATCAAATATACTCAACCCCAAAACATGAAACAAAATATTTCTTCCTTCAGTAATATAACATATTTAACATACTTGGAAAAAAAACAGCTACTGAGCCAGTGAGAATTGTTACTCATCTTGTTTAAGTGGCTATTTAAAGTCTTGATTTAAAACAATAATTCAGAAAAAGAGGGACAGAAAGAGCACAGACTTCTTTAGGAGACACTTAGTCCTTAAAAAAAACTGGATACATACACACACACACACACACACACACACACACACACACACACACCCCTAATGTCCAGTGAGGTTGGGGCATATATCCCTTCTCCTACAATTACTGATAGAAAGGTGCAGTAAAATTTGGGTGTGCTGAGGAATGAAGGGGGAGAAAAGGGAGTAGAAGGGAAGCAGTCAGGAAGAAAAAGGGAGAGGGAAGACAGAGAGTGACACAGATTTTCATGATAATTAACACTGATTAAACTAGAATGGGGGAATTAAATTTAAGATACTGTCTTAGATTTGTTCTTTACTTTCTAGTTCATTGCACAGGGAGGGCACTCGAATTTGTTGACTGAACAAATAATAGCAGTTCTAGGCAAAGGCAGTATTATTAACCTTCCCAAGGCAAAGACATAGATTGTTTCCTCCTTGTCTTGTATTAAAGCATGACAGGACAAGCGACAGTCTCTGCATAGGATTCATAATTACCTGGACTCCCCCACCTAAGAACTAAACTCTTACAGACACATTTAATTTCAACTACATTAAAATATGAATAAAAACAAAAATACAAAAAGGTAATGCTGATTTCCAGATTTTTGCAAAAATTTTTTTTTAATTTTATTATTATTACACTTTAAGTTTTAGGGTACATGTGCACAACCTGCAGGTTTGTTACATATGTATACATGTGCCATGTTGGTGTGCTGCACCCATTAACTCATCATTTAGCATTAGGTATATCTCCTAATGCTATCCCTCCCCCATCCCCCCACCCCACAACAGTCCCCGGTGTGTGATGTTCCCCTTCCTGTGTCCATATGTTCTCATTGTTCAATTCCCACCTATGAGTGAGAACATGCGGTGTTTGGTTTTTTTTGTCCTTGCGATATTTTGCTGAGAATGATGGTTTCCAGTTTCATCCATGTCCCTACAAAGGACATGAACTCATCATTTTTTATGGCTGCATAGTATTCCATGGTGTATATGTGCCACATTTTCTTAATCCAGTCTATCATTGTTGGACATTTAGGTTGGTTCCAAGTCTTTGCTATTGTGAATAGTGCTGCTATAAACATACATGTGCATGTGTCTTTATAGTAGCATGACTTATAATCCTTTGGGTATATACCCAGTAATGGGATGGCTGGGTCAAATGGTATTTCCAGTTCTAGATCCCTGAGGAATCACCACACTGACTTCCACAATGGTTGAACTAGTTTACAGTCCCACCAACAGTGTAAAAGTGTTCCTATTTCTCCACATCCTCTCCAGCACCTGTTGTTTCCTGACTTTTTAATGATCGCCATTCTAACTGGTATGAGATAGTATCTCATTGTGGTTTTGATTTGCATTTCTCTGATGGCCAGTGATGATGAGCATTTTTTCATGTGTTTTTTGGCTGCATAAATGTCTTCTTTTGAGAAGTGTCTGTTCATATCCTTTGCCCACTTTTTGACGGGGTTGTTTTTCTCTTGTAAATTTGTTTGAGTTCATTGTAGATTCTGGATATTAGCCCTTTGTCAGATGAGTAGGTTGATTTTTGCAAATTTTTATGCTATTGGAACAAAATGTTTTTCTTCAGAGCTGTTTTGTAAAACGTCTAATGGACAAATTAACAGACATGTTTAATCATTGGGCTTTAGGGAGATTCTTTGTCTTCTCTCTATGTAAGTTTTAAAACTGTGCTACAGTTTACTGTTCCTACAGTTAATTGGAGGGAAACAATTTTTGATGTGTTACATCAAAAATTCTGTAACTGGAAAGGACTTCATCTTAGGATTTCAAAAAGAGCGCACCTTACAGTAACATTTTTCTGGTATCTGTAGGATGTAATACAAGTCATCCCCATAAATGGAAGAGTCTCTTAGTTTTTCATTTACTTTTTATGTGGGCTTAACTGGATTCAAATTGTTACTCCTGCAAATTAAGACCTAACAACTATCCCTATACAACCTAAGAGATAAACACTGGACTTGGAGACTGAGGGCTAGGGCTAATGTAAAAGTTTCATAAACTTACCGGTTTTTATAAAACCCACATGTGTTTTTAAAAATAGTTTTCCCTGAAGTCTGAGGTAGTTAGAATATGGAGGCTGGGCGCAGTGGCTCACGTCTGTATTCCCAGCACTTTGGGAGGCCAAGGCAGGCAGATCACTTGAGGTCAAGAGTTCGAGACCAGCCTGGCCAACACATGGTGAAACCGTGCCTCTACTAAAAATACAAAAATTAGCCAGGCATGGTGGCATGTGCCTGCAATCCCAGCTACTCGGGAGGCTGAGGCAGGAGAATCGCTTGAACCTGGGAGATGGAGGTTGTAGTGAGCAGAGATCACGCCACTGCACTCCAGCCTGGGCGATCGAGCAAGACTCCATTTCAAAAAAAAAAAGAATATGGAGAAAAACTTTTATGTAAAATTGTAGGTCTTAAAGGGATAGCAGAGTCAAGAGTAGTTAAGAGACAGGGATATAATGCATCCTGAGGAACTATTCTGTGTAGACACATGATCTAGAACATGCACTCTCTTTTTCTTTGCAGAAATATCAGCTCTTAAAGAAACTGCTAATAGTTAAGTCATGGTTTTTAGTCTAAAATCCTGACTCAGAAATGTTACACAGTAAGTACAAGAATGACAAACGTTACTGCTATCACTGGCATAATCTCCCTTTATCTAGATTATTTATTTATTCTAATCATAAAAAGATACACCCATTGAAGAGCACTTATAAAGTATAGACAGATATAAAGTTAAAAAAAAAACCTATGTGTTATCTTTTGAGACATTGTAAACATTTTGGGTTATTTTATTTCCGAGATTTAAAAAGCATAATTATAGGCACATCACCTATTTAGTTTTATACTGTTTTGTTTGTTTGTTTGTTTTT
The DNA here is from genome assembly GCF_029289425.2 of Pan paniscus. Lineage (NCBI taxonomy): Eukaryota > Metazoa > Chordata > Mammalia > Primates > Hominidae > Pan > Pan paniscus. The sequence goes on along the minus strand of NC_073249.2, from coordinate 206,216,861 downwards.
GTTTTTTTCCCCCACAAAACTTCAAACAAGAATTTAAGCTTTATAGTTTTGGTCTTTGGGACTGTCCTAACAACAAATTAACTCTGTTAAAATTCTTATATATTCAATCTGCTAATTTTTTTTTTTTTTTTTTTGGAGACATGGTCTTCCTTTGTTGCCCAGGCTGGAGTACAGTGGCATGAACTTGGCTCACTGTAGCCCCAGACTCCTGGGCCCAAGTGATTCTCCCACCTCAGCCTCCCCAGTAGCTGGGACCACAGGTACCCGCAACCATGCCCGGCTAATTTTTTTAATGTTTTGTAGAAATGGTCTCTTACCATGTTGTCCAGGCTAGTCTGGAACTCCTGGGCTCAAGTGATCCTCCTGACTTGGCCTCCCAAAGTGCTGGGATTACAGGAGTGAGCCACTGCCACACTTGACCCAATCTGCTAAATTTTGATTAAGTGGTTAAAAGCTCGTAATTAGTGCTACGTAGCAGGATAATTTGAAAGCAATCAATTAATAGGGAGACAATTAAAATTAAAAAAGATTCTAAAAAGATGAATAGGCAGTGAAGAACTATAAAAGAGCTAAATGTACATGATTCTAAAAATTAAGACATTTTATTCAAAAGTAAATAGGAACTAAAAAAACCTTCTTGGCTGGGCATGGTGGCTCCCACCTGGAATCCCAGCACTTTGGGATGCCAAGGTGGGCAGATCACAAGGTCAGGAGTTCAAGACCAGCCTGGCCAACATAGTGAAATCCCATCTCTACTAAAAATACAAAAATTAGCCAGGCATGGTGGCAGGCCCCCGTAATCCCAGCTACTCAGGAGGCTGAGGTAGGAGAATCACTTGAACCTGGGAGGTGGAGGTTGCAGGGAGCCAAGATTATGCCACTGCACTCAGCCTGGGCGACAGTGTGAGACTCTGACTCAACAAAACAAAACAAAACAAAAACCTTCTTGATTATCTTTAGAAAATCCACATAAGGATAAAATTAAACTGGTCAAGTTTCACATCTACTGTCAACAGGCAAATCACAGCACAGATTTTTATGAGCCACTTCTAGTAGCAAGGATTTGGATTCAGGCTAATGAGACTAAATGGGATTTTTAGAGAGTAGGTTAAGGTTAAAAAACAGAAAAGGGTAAAAAATACAAAATTATACCTACACTTCATTTATAACCATGTAAAATATTTATGTAAAAGCTGGAAGGAAACAAAGAAAAGTTTAACGCTAATATGCAGGCTACATACTTGAACAATAAGTGGTTTCTCTTTGTTCTTCAATGCTTGTAATGATAATTTTAAATTGGGAGAAATAAAAAAGTAAAACTTTTAAAGTTGATTTTCATTCACTATTTCAAATTCTGTTTTATCCTGTATGACTAATCCACTTTAGTCTTGTTATAGATTTTAGGATAGATTGCTCTTTATAAAAATATTATTGGAACACATTCTTAAAACAGTTAATTTTACTGGGCACATTACAATTTTGTGTATGATTCTGATCTCCAGAGGATCTGGAGAACTTACGGAGTTCATAGAGAGTACTCATTTTATACCCGAAAAAACGAAAAACCAAAAATAGCATCATTCCACGTAGGTTAAAAGAATGTAAAAGAGGTTGAGAGCGGTGGCTCATGCCTGTAATCCCAACACTTTTGGAGGCTGAGGAGGGAAGACTGCTTGAGGCCAGGAGTTCAAGACCAGCCTAGGCAAAAAAGTGAGACCTCTACAAAAAATTAAAAAATTAGCCAGGCACGGGGTACAAGCTTGTCATCCCAGCTTCTCAGGAGGCTAAAGTAGGTGGATCACTTGAGCCCAGGAGTTGGAGTTGCAGGGAGCTATGACCGTGCCACTGTACTCTAGCCTGGGTAACAGACTGAGACCCTGCCTCAAAAAAAAAAAAAAAAAAAAAAGAATGTAAAAGCGCTAACTACATAAGACAGGTAAATCTTTAATCCCAGAGTATCCTACTATTAGCTATGCAACAATATAAATCTGACAGCAATTTTTAGATAAACTTAATATTGCTTCTCTTTACTAACTTATTTATTAATCAGGTAGTCATCCAAGTAAGTTGTAAGAGTTTAACATTTTTTCTATTTCCTTGGTATAATAAAGAGGTCTTTATTTTCCTTTTATTTCCTTTCTCTCTCCCTTTTCTTAGATCTTTAGCTAAAGAACACTTGTGGTTAATTGCAAACACTTCCTCTACCCCTTATATAAATATAAATATAGATAGCTAGACTCTGTCACTTAAAAAAATAAAATAAAAATAAAATATACTGCACTCCAGCCTGGATGACAGAGTGAGGCTCTGTCTCTAAAAAAATAAGGCCAGGTATGGTGGCTCATGCCACCATGAGGTCAAGATTGGAGCACTGCTTGAGCCTAGGAGTTCAAGACCAGCCTGGGCAACACAGGGAGACCCCATCTCTACAGAATAATTAAAAAATTAGCCAGGTATAGTGTCATGCACCTGTGGTCCAAGCTACTCAGGAGGCTGACGCAAGAAGATTGCCCAAGCCCGGGACATTGAAGCTGCAGTGAGCTGTGATCACACCACTGCACTCTAGCCTGGGTGAAAGAGTGAGACTTGGTCTCAAGATAAAATTTTTTAAAAATTAATAAAGCTGTTTTATTTTCTACATTTGTGGAGATAATTTTCTGGGTTGGCCTGAAGCGCCTGAATTGTGCAGATTAGCTGAAGATCTTGTGGCCACATAACGGCTAGGTAAGAGACTCTGAATTACAAAAAAGTCTCCCTTGTAGCTCCACATGCTTTTGGAATACAACATAAACTCCCTAGTTCCAAGGTTTGAAATTAATGTGTCCAGAGTCTGGGTCTCTTAGATTGAAGTGACACAAAACTGAGACTGCGAAGACTTTCCAAGTATAGACACTTCACTAATGCTCAGGGAACAGCCCCGGTGCACTGTCACAGAGTTGTGCATAAACAAAGTAGAATGTTCTAATAATGGAACTTTCAGTGAGAGTTCCCATCCTTATCACCTGGTTTTAATCCCTTCTCATCCATTCTTGATATATTTTGACAATTTTTACTTTTTTCCAAGTTTTGAGATCTACAAGTTGGCACTAAATCATTCTGATTAGATAATATGCAAGAACTTTGTCCCTCTAGAGTTCCTATAGGCTGTGAATCCTATTCTGTCCCAAATCACCACCTCTTTTCCTTTCACAGATCTTCATGGGAATCTAGGAAAATGTGATGATTTATCTAAGAAACTAAGGTGGCACAAAGAAGAAACCCAGGTGAGAGGATAAATTTTATAATGAAGATGTAATGACCTGAAAAGAATAACAACGGCGATGAAATATGTAAGAATGATGGGCCACTGAGAGATGGCAACCAAAAGAAACACTTGAGAGTTAGGTCTAGTGTTTTTCCGCATCTTCTCAGAGGTCGTTATTTGAAATGTATGTTGACTTGGTAATTAGGCTTCCCATGATATGACAAAATCTTTCTGCTCTATCACTACTTCACAAAGAGCTTGAATTACATGAGTTAGTTTGGTGAGGTCCTAGCACTAGAAACAAAACAGTATAATAAAATGAGGAAACTAGACTTAAATTCTATCAAAAACAGCCATTTCACTTGGGGAGGACAAGGTGGGTGAATTGCTTGAGGCCAGGAGTTCCAAGACTAGCCTGAGCAACATAGTGAGACACCATCTCTACAAAAAAAAATTTTTTAATTAGCTGGGTGTGGTGGCATGTGTCTTTAGTCCTAGCTGCTTTGGAGGCTGAGGCAGGAGGATTGCTTGAGCCCAAGGGTTGATGGTTATATGATCGTATTACTGTACCCCACCCTGTGTGACAGAGCAAGAACCTGTCTCTAAAAACAATGAAGCCAGATATCTATAACACAATTTAAATTGTTTTACTTCTAGCTTTCAGGTTAAATATCAAAGTAAAAGTCAAATCCAGGTTTAGTAATTTTATTTATATCCTCAATAACTACCTTTTGGTTTTATAAATTTTTTCCCTGTTTTCTTGTTATTTGTTACATTGGTTTCCTATCTGTATTATTTCCTTTCTTCTACTTTTCTGTGTTTGTTCTTCTTTTAATAATTTCTTAAGATGAAAGTTGAGGTCAATAATTAGAATTTTTTTTTTTTTTTTTTTTTTTTTTTTTGAGACGGAGTCTTGCTCTGTCACCCAGCCTGGAGTGCAGTGGTGCGATCTCGGCTCACTGCAAGCTCCGCCTCCCGGGTTCACGCCATTCTCCTGCTTCAGCCTCCTCAGCAGCTGGGACTACAGGCACATGCCGCCATGCCTGGATAATTTTTTTGTATTTTTAGTAGAGACGGGGTTTCACCGTGTTAGCCAGGATGGTCTCGATCTCCTGACCTCGTGATCTGCCCGCCTCGGCCTCCCAAAGTGCTGGGATTACAGGCATGAGCCACCACGCCCTGCCTTTTTTTTTTTTCTTTTCTAACAGTTGCAGTTAGTGATGTAAATTTCCATCTATGTACTGCTTTAGCAGTGTGGTAGGCAGAATAATGGACCACACCAAAGATGCCAATGTCTTAATGCTTTTAACCTTGTGAATACGTAGCCCTACCTGGCAAAACTGACTTTACAAATGTGATAATAAAGGATCTTGTGATGAGGAGACTATTATCCTGGATTAACCCAGTGGATCCAATGTAATCGAAAGGCTCATTACAAGCAAAAGAGGGAGGTAGGAGAAACACAGAGAGATTTGAAGATGCTATGTTGCTGGCTTTGAAGATGGAGGAAGGGGACACCGCCAAAGAATGTAAGCAGTCTCTAACAGATAAAAAAGACAAAGGAATAGATTCTTCCACAGAGCCTCCAGAGGAGTCACAGACCTGATGACACCTTGATTTTTGGCCCAAATGAAACCCATTTTGGACTTCTGACATCCAAAACTGTAAGATAATTAATATGTATTGTTTAAGCCATTATGTTTGTGGTGATTACAACAGCAATAGAAAATAGAAAATGGGTGGGTTTTCATTTTCATTCGGTTCAAAATATTTTATAATTTCATTTCTGATTTCTTCTTTGACCTCTGCGTTATTTAAAAGTGTGTTAGTTTCTAAACATATGGGGGATTTTCCAGAGATATTTTTCTCACTGATTTCCAACTTGAATCCTTTTAAAGTTATTAAGCCTCGTTTCTGGAACCACAATATGGTCTATCTTGGTAAATCTTCAATTTGTATGTGAAAAGAATGTGTATCTACTGTTCGAATGTTTAGTCAATTAAATCAAGTTGGCTGACTGTGCTATTCCAGCTCCTAGGTCCTTACTAGTTTTCTGTTTACTGGTTCTACCAATTCTGTGTTTTTCAGTTATGTCGATTCCTTATCTCTACTTTTTGAATATGTGAAATACAGTTATAGCAACCGTATCTAATAACTCTCTAATGATTTTGTCTGCTAATTCTAAGCATGTCAGTTGTGAGTTTCAATCGATTTGTTTTCTCCTCATCATGGGTCATATTGTTTTCATGGTGTCACTGGGCCAAAAAGCAAGAAGATATCATCAGGTCTGTGACTCCTCTGGAGGCTCTGTGGAAGAATCTATTTCCTTGTCTTTTTTATCTGGTAGAGACTGTTTGGATTCTTTGCAAATACTTGAGGAAGAAACAATATCAATTTTACACCAACTTTCCCAGAATATTGAAGGAGAAAACTCACTAACTCATCATTTGAGGTCTGCGTCGTTACCCAGATACCTAAACATGACAATCACCAGAAAACTACAGGCGAACATCCCTTATAAATTTAAATACAAACCCTCCGCCCCCGAACAAAAAAACACTAAATAAAATTTTAGCAAGTAAAATTGAACAATACAGAAAAAGAAAAAAAATGTGATGGCCAAGTTTTATCCCAGGGAAGCAGGTTGGTTTAATATTCAAATGTCAAATATTTTCAAATAAGCAGTTAATAAACAAAAAAGAAAACCATATGATTTACTAACAAATGTAGGAAAAGCAATTGATAAAATCCAATTTATATTCTTGACTAAAATAATTTCTCAGCAATCTAGAAATAAAAATGAAATTCCTCATCTAGATAATAAGAAACTGACAGTTAACATCATACTTAACGGTAAAAGATTGAATGATTTCTCCGAGATCAGAACAAGACAATGTTTACTTTTACCACTTCTATTCAACATTGTATTGAAGGTTCCAGCTAGTGCAGTAAGTCAAGAAAAATAAATAAAGGGTGCATCCAGCTGGAAATGAAGTAAATTTCTCTTTGTTCAAACAAGATGATTATCCATATAGAAAAATCCAAAGGAATCTCTATGAAACAGCTAACAAGACTAGGAAGTATACTTAGCAAGGTTGCAGGACATGAAACTGATATATAAAAATCTATTATATATTGTATTTCCATATACTAGTAACAAAAATTGAAATAAAAAATACCATGTACACAAGCATCTAAAGATATAAATTTGACAAAAGATACAAAAAACCTATACACTAGAAACTCCAAACCATTATTTAGAGAATTAAAGAATACTTTAAAAAATGCCTCTGGGAGGCCAAGGCAGGCGGATCACGAGGTCAGGAGATCGAGACCATCCCGGCTAACACGGTGAAACCCCATCTCTACTAAAAATACAAAAAATTAGCCCGGACGTGGTGGTGGGCACCTGTAGTCCCACCTACTCGGGAGGCTGAGGCAGGAGAATGGCGTGAACCCAGGAGGCGGAGGTTGCAGTGAGCCGAGATCGTGCCATTGCACTCCAGCCTGAGCAATAGAGCGAGACTCTGTCTCAAACAAAAACAAAAACAAAAAAAAACAAAAGCAAAATATACCATGTTCATGGGTCAGAAGACTCAATATTGCAAGATGTCAATTCTGTCTACAGCGTCAATGCAAATCAAATTTCAACTGTCTTTTTTTTGCAGGAAAAAATATAGAAAAAAACTGATTATAAAATGAATCTAGAAAAACAAAGGACCTAGAATGGCCAAAACAACTTTGAAAAAGAAGAATGAAGTTGGAGGGCTTAATACTCGGATTTTAATACTTATTACAAAGCTTCTTTATCACGACCGTGTGGTATGAGCAACAAGAAAAGACAACCGGATCAATTGAAAAAAAGAGAGAATCCATTCAATCGACTCTCATTATGTATGCACAACGTATTTATAAAAGTGGTACAAAGGAGATTTAGCAGAAACAAGATAGCCTGAAATTTTCAGACATTACTGGTGGGAATATAAAATGGCAAATGTACTTTGGAAAATGACTTGCAATTTCTTAAAAATTAATATACACCTATATATAACCCTGCCATTTCATCTATACATATTCACCCAAGAAAAATGACAGCTTATGTCCATACAAAGACTTGTACATAGGTGCTCACAGCAACTTTATTTGTAATAGCCCCAAACTGGAAACAGCCAAAATGTCTATCAATAGGTTAACAAACAGACAAATTGTGGCAAATCCATACTCGGCAATTTTTAAAAATGAGCTCTTTACATACTCAACAACATATATAAACATGCTGAATGAAAGAAGCCAGTCAGGCTGGGCATGGTGGTTCATGCCTTTAATCCCATCACTTTGGGAGGCCAAGGCAGGTGGATTGCTTAAGCCCAGAGTTTGAGATCAGCCTGGGCAACATGGCGAAACGGTCTCTACAAACAACAACAAACAAACAGCCAAAAATTAGCCAGACATTGTAGTGCACGCCTGTTGTCCCAGCTACTTGGGAGGCTGAGGCAGGAGGATGTGTTGAACCTGGGAGGTCAAGGCTGCAGTGGGCTGTGATCGTGCCACTGCACTCCAACCTAGGTAACAGAGTGAGACCCTATCTCAGAAAGAAGCCAGACAAAAAACAGTTTATGCTTTCATTTACATAAGATTTCTAAAATGCAAACTAATCTGTAGTGACAAAAAACAGATCAGTGCTTGCCTGGCGATGAAGATGAGGGTAGTAGTGCAGGAGGGAGGGATTTACAAAACAGGCATAAGAAAAATTTTGGGTGATAAATACGATTATAGTTATCGTTTATATAGAGCATGTTCCTGTTAAAAGTGATCAAATATTTTATGTGTACATTAACCTTACGTCAACTATACCTCAATAGAAATATTGAAGTGTTCTGGGTGGTTTCTGAAGTACCTAAAACATTAGCATTTCCATATATCTATTACACAACTATCAAAATACGATAATGTATGTTTACTGACATAAAAATATTTCTATGACATACTGTTTTTACAAGGCTTTAAAATTATATAGTTATTTTTCCGTTTACAAAGGTAAATATATAATCTGTACATCTAAGTAGTGGGATTCCAAGGGCTTTTTTTCTTCCTCCTAATTTCTGTTGCCTTTTATCTTTTACTTTTTGTTTTTAATGACAAATGTGTCCACTTAAACAAAGGTAATATCCCTCTCTCCCAACTAGCCATTTCTACTTGCCTGAGGTGAACCTTGCCTCAGCACTCTGTGTCTGATATACAGTCTTCTACACCATCATGGCTCATACAAATAATCACAACCCTATATACAAGTTTATTATTTATTTTTTAGACAGGGTATCTCTCTGTGGCTCAGGCTGGAGTGCACTGGCGCAGTCACGGCTCACTACACTCTTGAATTACCGGGTTCAAGCAGTCCTCCTGCTTTGGCCTCTTGAGTAGCTGGGACCACAGTCACGCACCAGCACACTTTGCTAATTTTTGTTTTTTTGTACAGATGGGTCTCCCTATGTTGCCTAGGCTGGTCTCGAACTCCTGGCCTCAAGCAATCCTTCCGTCATAGCCTCCCAAAGTGCTGGAATTACAGGCATGAGCCACAGCACCTAGCCACAAGTTTATCTTAAACAGAAAAATGGGGTCATAACTATATGAGTTATTCTTCAACATGCTTTATTTTCACTTAAAATCCCTCCTAGCATCTAGTCATTATGCAAATACTAGTATGCAACATTTCTTTTGAAAAATCTTACGTTTTTGCTATTTTTCTTACCACGAAAACTTTTAAATATATCCTCCTAGTACCTTTTTTTTTTTTTTTTTTTTTAAAGAGGCAGGTTCTCACTATGTTGCCCAGGCTGGTCTTCAACTCCTGGGCTCAAGTAATCCTCTGCCTCAGCCTCCTGAGCAGCTGAGATTATAGGTCTGAGCCACTGCACCCAGCCTATACTAGTAATTTTATTTCCAAATATAGATATTGTCAGATTTGGTTCCACAAAGGTTACTCATACTCCTCTCACAAATAAATGTGTGTTGGATTTTCTCCATTCTCACAAGTACTTTATATTTGGCAAACTAATAGCTTAAATGGGCTATTTCTACACTCACTAATGAGGTTAAGCATTTTTTCCTTTTTTTGTTTTTGGTTATTTGTTCTTTCTTTTCTGTGAATTTCCTATTCTCATCCTTTATCCAATCTTTTATTAGATGCTTTGTTTTCTTTTTAACCGACAGGTATTTTCTTACAGACAGGTTAAACTTATACATATTGTCTTTTGATTTCCTTTCTGCCAAGACAAAACCCAACGTTTATTTATTCTTTTCTTTTAGACAGGGTCTCACTTTGTCGCCCAGGCTGAAGAACAGTGGCTCAATCACGGCAGACTGCAGCTTCAACTTCCCTGGTTCAGGTGATCCTCCCACCTCAGCCTCCTGTATAGCTGGAAGTACAGGTGCATGCCACCACACCTGGCTAATTTTTGTATTGTAGAGACAGGATTTCGTTATATTGTTCAGGCTGGTCTTGAACTACTGGGCTCAACCAATCCACCCAACTTGACCTCCCGTAGTGATGGGATTACAGGTGTGAGCCACCAAGCCTGACCCCATATTTTTCTTATCATCATCAGTTTATATTGAATTTTCTCTAATCAATATATGCTAACTTTGAAAACAATACCAAAAGAAAAAATAATCAAAGAAAATATCCATTTTAACTAATCTGAAATTAAGGCAAGGAAAAGTCTTTTTTCTCTTGCCTTTAAAATATATCATCAAGTAAATTAGAAGGGAGACACAGCGTCTACAAAGCCTATGATCTGGCATGTTTCTCCTCAGCTATTTTACTCTAGCTATGAATTTTGAGAATCACGAAGCAATACTATTTTTTAGAGACCCTTTTATAGAGAAGAAAATCAGAATGTTGTAATGATGTAGGCTATCCTTCTAAAGACACCAAAGTCAGAATGTTATTTTCTCTTGTGATGACTTCAGTTAGCCCTCTGGAGATAATTCTTTTTTTTTTTTTTTAAGACGGAGTTTTGTTCGTTGCCCAGGCTGGAGTGCAATGGCGCAATCTGGGCTCACTACAACCTCCACCTCCCGGGTTCAAGTGATTCTCCTGCCTAAGCCTCCCAAGTAGCTGGGATTACAGGCACACACCACCACACCCAGCTAATTTTGTATTTTTTGTAGAGACAGGATTTCTCCATGTTGGTCAGGCTGGTCTCAAACTCCCAACCTCAGGTGATCTGCCCGCCTCGACCTCCCAAAGTGCTGGGATTACAGGCGTGAGTCACTGCGTCCGGTCGAGATATTTTATTGTACAAATAAAATTGATAGTGACATTTAACTAAGTTTTTAAAATAGGCAATTTATGTTTTAAATCACATATTTCAAGTAGACAAATTCCTGTAAATTTTCAAGCAAACTTTGATTTAATATATTTTATTCACATTCTTTTTTATTAGTAAAGATATGAGATAGCCTATTAATAAGGCATCATTATGGCACAAAAGTAAGTAGAAAGGGCAACAACTAAAACTGAAAATTATTATCACATTATGACTGGTGGTTGGATAGAAGAGAGAATAGAATAATAGAATATATTAGGCTTGTTCTCTGCTTTTAAGCGAGAAAGGTGATTCCTACTGCCAAGAACAGGAAGTCAGAATGACTTTCTTCAATTAATCTACCATGTAATAGAAACTGAGAGAATTCTAAGAGAAAGAGGCTTAAAAATTCCAGTAACATATATGGTAGACTTTCTTACTGATCAGAAGCTACCTGATTCTCACTGTACTCTGTTTCATCTCCTATTCTGACCAAAACTTCCACCGAGAGCTTGGGTTTTTTTTCCCCATTAACCTCAGTCCTGGGCCTTTAGGATTTTTACACCAACTCTCTTTGGTCACTCTCTAGAAATACTGTTTCAGAATGGCAGTGGCCCAGGTTTCCTGATAGTAAATGCAGGAACCATCCATTTATAGAGAAAGCTAAAGTCCCAATATTATTTTCAAAACCTTTTCTGCTAAAATATATTTTAGTAAGTCTGCCTCTGTTGCTCCTCCAAACAACATAACTGACTCATTTGAACAGCAATAATTATTTTATATAATAGAAGTGTTTATAAAAATTATGTATAAATTATATTTGTGTGTGTTTGAAAATTCTAAGAACAAATTATGTGATGTAAACATTTATAAGAAAATTGTTAATGCATATGAAACCCTAAATATACCATATGCATAAAGAAAAAAAATCTTCTAATTTTTCCGTTGATCAAATACCTATTTTGTGCAGAGAACAATTCCATATGTTGTTATTTGGAAATGAAAAAGCAAAAGCCAAGAAAAGCCAATACAATTTTGATGTAGAATTTAAAGGTAGTGGGCTTGTAATATTAGGATATTATAAAACTAAAGTAACGAAGGTAATTGTGCTATTGATGCAAGGTTAGGCAAAGAGAAAAGAAGTGGCTCAATAGGAACCATTAATCTGAATGCAGTGTTGAAGCGGTGTATCAGCTTAACCAACAGTGTGCCTCATTATATAAACTGACCTCAGTCCTTGACCATTCCGAAAGAACAGCTGTTGGATTCCAAACCATGATTTTAAGGTCATGGATGATGTCACAGGATTGCAATGTGAGACATCTGTACCAGGGACTAGATACCAGACCCTCAAATTATACCAAGATCTGAGCTGGTGATTCCACAGCCATATATGCTAAACTGGAAGAATACTGTTGAATTCAATTTTTTGTCATTATACTCCAGCTTCTGATATTGCCAGGTGAGGAGATAATGCTTACTTAAGTATGCAGCCTAAAAGCCCCTGCTTAGCTAAATGTTTGGACTCTTTTCCAAAGTGGCATGGAAAGTAGAAGAAAACGTGCACCTGCTTCTGCTTTTCTCACCATGCTTCAGCAGGTCCAGTGTGTATTTTGACATGCTTCTGCCCTGCCATGGACATACCTGTACCTTTATTTTCTTGATTTCACTATTCTTTCTCCAAATCTTTGGTGCTTATATCTGCTTAGGTGATGGAATTTGTCTCAGAGTAGTAAATGACAAAATTATCAAAAATTCAACATCCTTTTAATCCACCATTACACTCAAGTATTTTTGCAGCATTTGGTATTGGTATTGTCTGATACAAACTCTTTTTGAAAAGTTCTCTTAGGCCTATATTCGTATCAGTCTCCAAGTCCTGCTTTTCCTATTTCCATATCGAACATACTTCTTAGAATCTGAAGACCTCTATCTTGTTTCAAACATCAATTTCTCTTGACTGAACTCTAATTTTTGGTATCTCAAATACTTATCAAAGTGCCACTTAAATCCAAAAATTTTGACGTAAATTCACTTGCATGAGAATGATTCTACTACTAGCTTCAAAGTCTATCTCTTTTTTTTTGAAAAGGAGTTTTGCTCTTGTTGCCCAGGCTGGAGTACAATGGCGTGATCTCGGCCACCTCTGCCTCCCGGGTTCATGCGATTCTCCTGCCTTAGCCTCCCAAGTAGCTGGGATTACAGGCATGCACCACCACGCCTGGTTGATTTTGTATTTTTAGTAGAGATGGGGTTTCTCCATGTTGGTCAGGCTGGTCTCAAACTCCCAACCTCAGATAATCCGCCTGCCTGGGACTCCCAAAGTGCTGGGACTACAGGCATGAGCCACCACGTCCAGCATTCAAGGTCTACCTATTTAAGAACATGTGCTTCTCTGGTTTCTGATACACAGCAAAGTTAGAAATCTGGCTTTTACCTTTTGGTCAACATCAGGCCCATTTACTGCTCTACAGTTTCAACATTTTTACCAACCCACTTAGTGTGCACCCTTGCTACTCTACACAATCAAAGACTTGGATACAAGCTAAGAATAATTATTAGGGCTTGAGTTCTTTAAGGATAAGGACTGTATTTTGTTGGTCTCTTCAATCTACCCAGCAACCAATACAGTGCCTGGCAAATCTGTTAATGAATAAATGACCTGCAATCAAAATTAAACCCAAGGTTAATGTCTCTCTAGAACAACAATACTGGTTAAATCTCTTTGTGTAGGTAGTATTACAGTATTCCCATTTCAGAGATGAGGAAACTGAAGAACAGAGAGATTATAAGTTTCCCCTTTACAGAGAGTAAAGGTTGGGGCTAGAACTGAAACACATATCTAACTTCAAAACCCTTCCCAACTCAATACCCTACCTCTCAAGTCTGCCTTATCCTGCACTTTCTTGCCTGAATTCCAGCTTCATTTTTATCTTGGTTAAAGTTGCCTTTTGCTTTTGTAGCAGGACAGGATGTGCAATTTGTTGCCCCAACAGCACAGTGTGTCATTAAAAAAATAAAATGGCAAAGTGACACTAAGTAGGTTTGCTCCAAAAAGTTCAGTGGAGGACAGTCCATTAAGCAATTGTCGACACTGAGAACAAAGATGACTCCAATGAGACCACTGGCATATCTTCTAGGCCTCTGTTTTTACTGCTCTGTGTTTTAGGCACTTTTGCATTTTAATAAGACACTTTTGAACCACTTCTACCATCATCAAAAAAGACTGCAATTTAATTCAAGGTAAATCTAGTACAGATGCAAAAAAGTCAATCACTACAGCACAAATATGTAATTTAATTAGGAAAGAGACTATAACACACAGTTACCCTTACACCTACTCAACACTTTTCATCTCCAAATAAAATGCTACAGCTCACTGCCTCGAATATATAACTCTAGATGGAAAAAAAAAATCTACTTTCCATCTGACCACCAGTGAATCTACATTACCAGACTGCAAAGCACAGAGAAATTTGCTTTAACCTTAATATGTGGGAGCTACTATGAATAATAAAAAATACACTCTAACAGGGACCATCACTTCCTCCCTCCTCTCTTCACCTTACCCATCCATATATATATATATCTGTCTCTCTACAAAATTATCAAGTTCTCAGTGGAAAAAGACTTTGCCTCATTCATCTCTGTGGTGCTAGAGGTCAGAAAAGGGCCTGTCACATGGTAGATATAAATTAGCATTGCCAGAACAAATGAAATCAATCTATTAACAAATTTAATTCTGGATTTTGTACCAAAAATAGTGAAGCATGGATTTATCACATCTCTTTTGGCACATCATAAAAACTTATGGTTAAGTCATTCATATTTCTTGGTTTTCCATGACAGTTTCCAGTTTGAATATCTTCTCTAATGTGTCCCAAAATATGGAGAATAGGCAGTCAAAAGGGTATTCTAATTTATAACTCATTTTAACATGACATTTTAGAGAAGATCTAGAGTCTGTTATTGAAATTTAAAGAAAGAACTGTCAGCATCTATTTATTCCAACTTTATCTGCTGATATGTTTGCTGAATTGAATAATACTAAATCTTATATCCAAAAAAACTGGAATTTTTCTGCACTCTAATGAAAAAACATCATGATACAAATGGTATCAGAAATACAAAAAATAAATTCTTAAGAAATATTTCTGTTCTCCGCATTTATATTACTGAAGAATAACTGATATTAATAAGAAGTGAGGCACTGCAAATCTTGAGGAATATTAGAAATCATTCAAAACAGACTGGTAGGTACCTTTGGAAATTTGACAATCTATGTTTCACATATATCAGATAAATCATGAGAGAATTGTTCTTTTTGTTTTGTTTTTTGAGATGGAGTCTCACTCTGGTCGCCCAGGCTGGAGTGCATGCAGTGGCACGATGTCGGCTTACTGCTAACTCAGCCTCCCCAGTTCAAGCAATTCTCCTGCCTTAGTCTCCCGCGTAGCTGGAACTACGTGCACTACCACACCTGGCTAACTTCTATATTTTTAGTAGAGATGGGGTTTCACCATGTTGGCCAGGCTGGTCTCGAACTCCTGACCTCAGGTGATCTGCCCACCTTGGCCTCCCAAAGTGCTGGGATTACAGGTGTGAACCACCTCACCCACCCGAAAATTATTATTTGAATGAGACCTAAGACACATATTACTGCAAAATTTATAATTAAACTTGCTTCTGGCTTTAATTATGACAAAAGTAATTCATATGAACAAAAAGATTTCACAACAAATGAGGAAAAACTGAAAAAGTCTTGTCTTTCCCATCTTGCTCCTAGGTCTCTCTCCCCAGAGAAAATCATTATTAAGTATTTCCTACTTATCCTCAGAAAATACTGGTGTATATGCAAGCACATATATGTGTGCATTATACATGTGAATGTGCATACAGGTTTCTCCTTTATTTATACTATACGTACTGTTTTACACCTTGGTATGGCTTTAAAATTAGAGTAAAACTCCTTTGTAAGCTATATAGAAAAGCCATGTTTTAGGGGTTATTCATGATTTATACAATTTATGGAACATCAGTGTATAATACCATGTCAAAGGGAGGTTTTCCCTACATGATCAGGTATACTGATTTAAATATTTCAAATATCACTCAAATCTTATTTGAATTCTGTTAAAAACTAATATAAATTATGACAGTCTGGGACTCAATAAATACCTGTTGAATGAATGACAACTATTAATAACGGTATTATGTTACAAAAGCCCTAATAGTTTTTGGATGCTATTGATCATCTCATTGAATGCTATCACATAAATAATGACGTCTATTTTTATTTCTATACATTTTAGCAACAGGGTCTTGCTATGCTGCCCAAGTTGGAGTGTGGTGACACCATCATACCTCACTGCAGCCTCGAACTCCTGGGCTCAAGCAATCTTTCTGTCCCAGATTCCTGAGTATCTGCGACTACAGGCATGCGCCACCATGCCTGGCTAATGTTTAAATTTTTTGTAGAGAAAGGGTCTCTCTGTTGCCAAGGCTGGTCATGAACTCTGGGCCTCAAGTGATCTTCTCACCTCAGCCTTGCAAAGTGCTGGGATTATACGTGTGAGCCACAGCAGCCAGCCTACTTTTATTTCTTAAACACTGCATTAGTATTAAGGTGATTCCTAGGTTACATGCATGAATTCTGGAATTGGCAGAAACTTGGAGAGAGGTATTAACTAATGAACTGGGAAAGATACATTCTGTGCTTTTTGCTTTTCCTTACTAATTATTCAGGGTGAGCACATTTGACTTTGTATCCCTTGTTATCATCTACCTGTTTATCCAGCTGTAGTTTATGTATATATTCATCTTTCATATAAAAATATCTTATTTTAGTAAGAACTATTTTAAATGATTTTAACTTTTTAATGCTGAAGTCTAAGATTTATTTACAGGATATGTAGCTTAATTTGAGAGGCAATATTATAAAGACGTGGCTATGAGTATAAATTGTAGAGTTGAAATTTGAATTCTGATTCTACCACTTATTAACTATATAACCTTCAGCAAGTATCATCTCCTCCATGCCTCATTCTCCTCTTCTGTAAGGATAACAGAGTTGTTGTGAGGGTTAAAGAATTGACCACAGTGTCTGATAAATAGCAAGCATTTAATCAATGATAGCTACTATTATTAAAATCAACAGGCCAGGCATGGTAGCTCATGCCTGTAACCCCAGCACTTTGGAAGGCCAAGGCAGGAGGACTGCTTGAGGCCAGGAGTTAAAGACCAGCTGGGCAATATGGCGAGACTCTATCTCTACAAAAAGTTAGCTGGGTGTGGTGGCACGCATCTGTGGTTCCAGCTACTCAGGTGGCTGAGGTGGGAAGACTGAGACCAGGAGGTCAACTCTGCAGTGAGCCATGTTTATGCCACTGCACTCTAGTCTGGGTGACAGAGCAAGACCCTGTCTCAGAAAAAAGAAAAGAAAAAAAAAAAAAAAACTACAATTTTTTCTTACCAGGGTGGTGATTTTAAATATACCTGATTTGTTACTATCAGATCCCTAAAAAACAAGACAAAACAAAAACCCAACAAAAACAACACAAATCTATACATTTGCGGAAATGAGTAAATAAACATTTAATAAAAGCTCTCGGGGATAACAGAAAAATAAAAGCTTTACTAATCCTGGAGATGTAAAAGAAGTTGGAGAGGTAAAATGTATACATATCAATATGCATAAAGTACTACGAGTATTTTAAATTGACATAATTATATGTTTAAGGGTTCGAGGAATTATCAGAATAGAAAACCTTGTGAATAGAGTCATATTGAAAAATTGAAAAAAATACTTTTTTTTTTTTTTTTTTGAGGCGGAGTCTCACTGTTGCCCAGGCTGGAGTGCACTGGTGCAATCGCGGCTGACTGCAACCTCCGCCTCCTGGGTTCAAGCAATTCTTCTGCCTCAGCCTCCTGAGTAGCTGGGATTACAGGTGCCAGGCACCACACCCAGCTAACTGAATTGAGCAGGTTCCTTAATGTGGTCTAGGTTGAAGACAGCATCAAGGAAACAATGCAGGAATTAACACTCATCAAACAGGTGTGGGAGATTTGCAAAAAGATTAAAAAATAATATTAAAGCAAAGCTAGGATGAAATAATGATAGTTTCAAGGCTAATCTGGGAGCCTGGATCTTGTACCCTTGAAACGACTATTTCTACAGGTCTTAGACAGATATCTGGCATCCAGCAGCAATATTTTCTCTGAAAGAACTTTCTGGAAAATGTGCACTTTAATTACTTTTCCAGAGAAGTCTGAAAGCAGAGTTGTAATAGCTGAGGTGTAAGATAATGACAGTCTGTGAAATGGAGTGAAAAGAAATGGGGATTGAACAGATGGGTGAATAAATGAATGGTTGGATAGCTGGAAAGAAGAGACAGATCCAGAAGGGTCTCAGGTAGGAGAGTTGAAGGAAGAGTTACAGAGGGTGGCTGAACTGGGCCAAAAACATAAGGAACCAAGTTACAAACAAAGAAACAGCAGAATCACTACTTCCAAAACACAGATCCCTTATGTTCTGATCATGAAGAACCACTCTGCTTTGCTGGCCCAACTGGATATTTCATATCTGTGACATCGAGCAATGCCTCTAGAATGATTGCTACAGGTGTTTTTTGTTTTGTTTTGTTTTGTTTTTTTGACAGGGTCTTACTCTGTCGCCCAGGCTGGAGAGCAGTGGTGTGAACATGGCTCAGTGCGGCCTCAATCTCAAAGGCTCAAGCAATCCTCCCATCTCAGTCTCCAGAGTAGCTGGGACTACAGGCACACACTACCATGCTTGGCTAATTTTTTATTTTTTTGTAGGGACGAAAGGTCTCCATATGTTGCCCAGGCTGGTCTTGAACTCTACAGGTGGTACATTCAATACCAAGCTGAGAACACCCTCTCAAACTGAGGTAAAATTTAACTACTAGTAAAGTAATAAGACAGAATAAAAACAATACAGTTTTTATGTATACACTATATAAGTAATTGTTGTATAAATTTATTTATACAACAATAGCATAACATGTGTCAAAAGATGATATAATTTTTGGCTGTACACAAATACTCCTGTATCTCTGATACTGTCAATTGTGGTGTTCTTGTTGAAATTTACTTCCTCAATTTCTAAGCTATAACTTCCCTAAGCAAATCCTTATATAGATGCTGGTGGCACCACCATATCATACTCATTTTTCTTTTATTTGAGACAGTCTCACTCTGTTGTCCAAGCTGGAGTGCAGTGGTGTGATCTCGGCTCACTGCAACCTCCGCCTTCCAAGTTCAAGAGATTCTCCTGTCTCAGCCTCCTGAGTAGCTGGGACTATAGGCGTGCACCACCATGCCTGGCTAATTTTTTCTATTTTTAGTAGAGACAGGTTTCACCATGTTGGCCAGGATGGTCTTGATCTCCTGACCTCGTGATCCGCCCCTCGGCCTCCCAAAGTGCTGGGATTACAGATGTGAGCCACCACGCCAGGCCCCTCTTTTTAAAATATATATGTGATATTTGTTGACATATAATTTACGTATCATAAAATTAACCTTTTAAAACTATACAATTTAATGGTCTGTGGTATATCCACAGTTGTGTGACCACTACCACTATATAACTTTAGAATATTTTCATCACCCCAGAAAGAAGCTCGGTACGTATCAGCACTGTCTCCCCACTCTCTTCTCTCCCCAACCCCTGGCGAGCACTAATTTATTTTCTGCTTCTATGGATTTGCCTATTCCTGACATTTCATACAAATGGAATCATATAAAATGTGGTCTTTTGTGACTTTTTTCACTTAGCATAATGTTTTTAAGGTTCATCCATTGTACACCATGTGAATTTCATTCCTTATCATGGCCCGATTTTCATGGTATGTATATATCACATTTTGTTTATTCATGCATCAGTTGATAAACTGATTCGGGTTGTTACCACTTTATGGCTGCCCTATTCATTTTTCCCCCCATTCTTCTGAGCTTTCTTTGCCTTTCTTCCTAATTTTCCACTCCTGCCAAAGCAGGAAGTTAATGATGGTATTACCATCCTCAACTCAACTACAGATTTTCCTTCACTGTTCTAAGGAGGCCTTCTCCTTTACCAATCACAGCAGAGGTCACCTTGAGATGTGTCTACTGTGAAGATAAATGACATAATGGGTACAAAAACTTTTAATCAACATTATACATGCAAATGGCCTATCCTAAGGGATTTTCCACCATCTCATGTCCCAGATTTTATTAAAAACATTTCAGAAGGTATCAACTCCTTGAGCTTCCTTTCTTTGGAAGATAAATTCCTCAGGGCAAAGATCATGATATCCAACTCTTCTGTGTATTAGCAGAGTTCAAAGGGAACATTTGGGCTCTTAATACAAGCTGAAAATAGAAGTATCAATATTATTTAACATTCAGAGTGCTTAATATGTGTCAGATGTTGTGCTAAGTACTTTACATACATCACATTTTATCTTTACAATTCTATAATGTAAATACTATTATTATCTTCATTTTTCTAGATGAGAAACAGACTCAAAGAGGTTAGGAAATTCACCCATGGTCACAGAGATAGACAAGGAAAAAGGGTAAGTAAGACTCAGGAGTGTTTGATGCTGTTGCTTTGATCTTACCACTAAATTTTACTGCCAGTGTTTAATCAAATACATGAAAAACTACATTCAGATCCTATGCCTGTGCAGGCACAGGCATACTTTGAAGATATTGTGGGTTTGTTTCCAGATCATGGCAATGAAGTTAATATTGCAATAAAGCGAGTCACAAATTTTTGGTTTCCCAGTGTGTATAAAAGTTATGTTTCTACTAAACTGTAGTCTATTAAGTGTGAAATAGCATTATGTCTAAAAATAATGCATATATCTGAGTTAAATAATACTTTATTGCTAAAAAATACTAATGATCATCTCAGCCCTCAGCAAGGTGTAATCTTTTTGTTGGTGGAGGTTCTTACCTTGATGATGATGGCTGCTGCCCTCATCAGGATGGTGGTTGCTGAGGCATGAGAGTGGCTGTGGCAATTTCTTAAAATAAGACAACAATGAAGTTTGCTGCAACGCTTGACTGCTCCTTTCATGAATGATTTCTCTGTATCATGTGATACTATTTGATAGCATTTTACCCAATCCTCTCATACCCTTCCGCTGTTTTATCAACTAAGTTTATGTAACATTCTAAATCCTTTGTTGTCATGTCTATAATGTTCACAGTATCCTCAACAGGAATAGATTCCAACTGAAGAAACCATTTTCTTTGCTTACCCATGAAGAAGCAACTCCTTATCCATTCAAGTTTTATCATGAGGTTGCAGTAACTGAGTCACATTTTCAGGCTTTAGTTCTATGTTTTTGTTTTCTTAGAGATGGGGTCTCACTATGTTGCCCAGTCTAGTCTCAAGCTCCTGGCCTCAAGCAATCCTCCTGCCTCAGCCTCCCAAATGCTGAGATTATAGGCGCATGCCACCATGCCTAGCCAGGCTCCACTTCTAATTCTAGTTATTTTGCTATTTCCATCACATCTGCACTTACTTCTTCTACTGAAGTCTTGAGCCTCTCAAAGTTACCCATGAAGGTTAGAATCAACTTCTTCCAAATGCTTATTAATGTTGATATATTAACCTCCTCGTCCCATGAATTACAATTTTTTTTTTAAGAGACAGGAATCTTGCTGAGGTGTCTCCTCTTTTGTGCAGATGAACTTTGAAGTTCTGAGCTCAAACGATCATCCCACTTCAGCCTCTTCAGTAGCTGGGACTACAGGCGTGCGCCACTGCACCCACAAATGTTTTTAATGGCATCTAGAATGCTGAAATTATTTTGGCTATTTGGTGGAGAATAAATTTGAAGTAGGGGCAAAACTGGAGCCAGGGAAATGACAAGCATCCACACATAAGTGCAGGGCTAACTAAGGCAGAAGAAGGAAATGAAGAGGAAGGAACAAATGCCACGAACAAATCAGATTTCCAGGAGGTTTTTAGTTTGCCCAGATCCATCACAGGAATCACTATCTATGGCAGCTATAGACATACAAAATGTACTTATTAAATAATAAGGCTTGAAAGTCAAAATTACTCTTTGATCTCAGGTTACTAGGTGTGTTGCCAATGTGCAGTAATATTTTGAAAGGAATCTTGCTATCTGGGCAGTAGGTCTCTACAGTAGGCTTGTAAGAGTCGGTAAGCCACACTGCAAACAGATGTGTCATCATCCAGGCTTTGTGGCTCCATTTATAGAGCATAGGAAGAATAGATTTAGCAGAATTCTTAAGGGCCTTAGGACTTTCCATATGGTAAATGAGCACTGGCTTCAAACAGAAGTCACCGGCTGCATAAGCCCCTAACGAGAGTCAGCCTGTCTTTTGTAGCTTTAATGCCAGGTATTGACTTCTCCCCTTCTCTTTCACTGTGAAAGTGCTGGATGGGGCCAGGCGCAGTGGCTCACACCTATAATCCCAGCACTTTGGGAGGCCAAGGTGGGCAGATCATGAGGTCAAGAGATTGAGACCATCCTGGGCAACATGGTGAAACCCTGTCTCTACTAAAAATACAAAAATTAGCTGGGTGTGGTGATGCACACCTGTAGTTCCAGCTACTCAGGAGGCTGAGGCAGAAGAATCGCTTGAACCCGGGAGGCGGAGGTTGCAGTGAGCCAAGATGGTGCCACTGCACTCCAGGCTGGAGACAGAGCAAGACTCTGTCTTAAAAAAAAAAAAAGAAAGTAGGTAGATGGTATCTTCTGCTAACATAAGGCGGTTTCATCTACAATATCAGTACCTGTTGGTTTTCAACAAATATTGAAAATGTGTAATTTAGGGTAGCCACTATCATCAATTATCTTAGCTAGATCATCTGGATAACTTCCTGTGGCTTCTCTATCACCACTTGCTGCTTCTACCTTGCACTTTTACGTTATGATGACATCTTTCCTCAATCTCATGAGTCAAGCTCTGCTAGCTTCAAACTTTTCTTCTGCAGCTTCCTCACCTCACTCAGTCTTCATAGAACTGAAGAGACTTAGGGCACTGTTTTGGATAAGGCTTTGACTTAAGGGAATGTTGTGGCTGGTTTGATCTATCCAGACCACTGAAACTTTCTCCATGTCAGCAAAAAGGCTGTTTTGCTTTTGTATCATTTGTGTGATCACTGGAGTAGCACTTTAAACTTCCTTCAAGAACTTTTCCTTTGCATTCACAACTTTACTGTCTCAAGGGGCCTAGCTTTCACTCTGTCTCAGCTTTCGATACATATTCCTCACTAAGCTTAATCATTTCTAGCTTTTAATTTCAAGCGGGAGACGTATGACTCTTCCTTTCACTTGAACACTTAGAAGTCACTGCAGGGTTATTAATACCCTAATTTCAATATTGTTGTATCTCAGGAAATAAGAAGGCCCAAGGAGAGGGAGGGAGAGAGATGGAAGAACTGCCGGTTGGTGGAGCAGTCAGAACACGCATATTTCTCGATCAAGTTTGCCGTCTTACATGGTTTGTGGTGCCCCAAAACAATTACAACAGTAACATCAAAGATCACTGATCACAGATCACTGTAACACCTATAATAATGAAAGGTCTGAAATACTGTGAGAATTATCAAAATGTGACAGAGACAGGAAGTGAGCACATGCTGTTGGAAAATGGCATTAACAGGCTTTCTCAACACAGAGTTACCACAAACCTTCAATTTGTAAAAAAAACCATATCAGTGAAAGCACAATAAAGAGAAGTGCAATAAAATGAGGTATGCCCGTATACTCAGAAGACTCCTACTATATGGCACTTTTGAAATAATCTCCAGGCTTCTAGAACACTGGTGGATTACTGTGGCTGACGATGCAGAGGTATGAGAGGATATGGATACCAGAAGACCTGGTGGTAAAACTTGAGAAGTTTAGAGTTCATCTTGCAGGATATTTCCCCCAATCCTTCACAGCACCCTGAAGAGCTTAAAAAGATGTGAAAGAGGAGTGACAAAGCTAGATCTGTATTTTTAAAAGATGATTTCGGCCACTTGGTGGAGAACAATTTCAAGTGGGGGCAAAACTGGGACCAAGGAAATGACAAGCATCCACACATAAGTGCAGGGATAAGGCAGGGGAAGAAGGAAATGGAGAGGAGGGAACAAATGTCACAAATACATTAGATAAAACGAGGGCACCGGCCAGGCGTGGTGGCTCACACCTGTAATCCCAGCACTTTGGGAGGCCGAGCCGGGTGGATCACAAGGTCAGGAGTTTGAGATCAGCCTGACAAACATGGTGAAATCCCGTCTCTACTAAAAATACAAAAATTATCCGGGCGTGGTGGTGCGCACCTGTAATCCCAGCTACTCAGGGGGCTGAGGGAGGAGAATCGCTTGAACCTGGGAGGCGGAAGGTTGCAGTGAGCTGAGATCACACCACCACACTCCAGTCTGGGCAACAGAGTGAGACTCTATCTTGGGCGGGGGGGGTGGGGGCGGAAACAAAAACAAAAACAGGGCACCTTGTGAAATGACTGGATGGGAAAAAAGGGGACTCAAAAGGGAGGTTCGTCAACAGTGGCTTCAGGGTTTTAGTTTAATTAAAGCCAGTGTATAACCTGAGATGAAAGAATAGGTTTAGAGGAATAGGTGACTGGTTTAGTATTGGATGTACTGAATTTGAGATGACTCTGCAAGTG
Organism: Pan paniscus; assembly: GCF_029289425.2. Lineage (NCBI taxonomy): Eukaryota > Metazoa > Chordata > Mammalia > Primates > Hominidae > Pan > Pan paniscus. Next base: position 206,192,648 of record NC_073249.2, on the reverse strand, counting down.
GAGATATTTGTCAGATAATTGGAAATTTAAGATTGAAGTTTAGAGGAGGAGTTGGGACAGAGATAAAAATTTGGAAATCCTACTTTGGCCTCCCAAAATGTGGGGATTACAGGCATGAGCCACTACGCCCAGCTGATGGAACTGTTTTATATTTTGACTGGTGTGATTACATGGCTTTCTGTGCTAGTCAAAACTCACAGAAATGAATGCTAGCTAACAAGGGTGAATTTTACTGCATATAAATTACACTCGACCTAACTTGAGAGAGAAAGAGACCAATAGTGGTAAAATGAGGCAAAAAGACTAGGAAGATAAATGTGTGTCTACTGATGACCCTGCTGAGGAAGATTCCACTAGCATATTAGGAGCATAAATCAGACTATATGTTAGTTGAATAGTGAAAAGAATAGTAGAAGAAATGGTAGACTATTCTTAAACAGTTTGGGTCAGAAGAAAAAGATACCATTTAAGTGGCAGCTAAATGGTTATATGAGACTCAGAGAGCGTCTCTGGCATGAGACAGACAATAAGAAGGTGGTAGAGAGGCAGTGAATACATACGAGACTGCAAGAGACAACTAAGAGAGTCTGATGAAGGTTTCAATATAGCCAGGTTTGTAAGGGGGCAGAAAGTTAAAAAAAGGCGTAACCAGTGTCCTCAATGTTCTCAATAAAGAAGGAGACGAGGTCATGTGCTGCAGGTGAGTAGCACTGGGCAGAGTACAGGATTTTCAACAGAAAAATCATAAAAATAATGGTTGGGATGGACAGTGTGAATTTGTAGTTGCATTCACACCACTGTAAGTGGTGTGATCTTCTCCAGTAGTGCTCTGCCTACTGGAGTTTAATAGACAAAGTAGGAGTTATAGTACTGATTCAAGGGTTTTGATAGGTATGTTTTTCAAAAGGAAAAAGAGGAAAATCACAGATTTTGTACAGGGTAGCTCAAATAATCCCCCTCGTCTTTGCTCAAATCTTACCTCCTACTGAGGCCTATGACTCTGATCATATTATTTAAATACTACAACCTGCTGCCCCTTTGCATTCCTCACCCTGTTTTATTATTTTTACAGCACTTAAAACTTCCTAATACATCACTAGGGCAGGGATCTTTGTATTACTCATTCATAAATCTCAAGTGCACGGAACAATGACTGATACGCAGTAGGCCTTCAGTAACTACTGTGGTTCAAACAGGTGGGCTTTCATGTTTCACTATGAACCTAGGTCACAAGCATAAAGTATAACTGTCAAATCCTGAGGTAATTTTGTATTGACATACCATCTCTGAAAGATTAATAGAAACATGACGTATAAAGGAAGGGGCTGTAATTCTCCTGTGAGCCTGAGAAAGCTGATTTACCATTCTGAGGCTTATTTTTGTCATCAGCAAAACAGAAATAACTATATCCAGGAATAACTGTTCAAATCACAAGAATAATGCTTGAAATGCCTGGGAAGGCCTTTGGAAACAGAAAAATGTACAATAATTTTTATTATGATTGTGACTAAATTACCAAGTATTTTAATACAGTAATAGAAAATGAAGAAAAGAAATATATTGAAGGAAATGTATTTTGGGCATTTTTATGCATTAGTAGAGAAAATTATCTTTTTTCTTAATAAAGTCTTACTAAACTTATCTTCCTTATTTTGGCATACTTGTGCTTTTATTTTTTAATTCTAAATTTTTAAGGATACATAATAGTCATACATATTTGTGGGGTACATGTGATATTTTGATAAAAGCACATAATGTGTAATGACCAAATCAGGGTTATTGGGGTATCCATCACCTCAAGTGTTTATCATTTCTTTGTGTTAGGAACATGGAAAGTTATCTTTTCCAAGGCAATCAGGAAAAGTTCTCAAGGCAACTGTGTGCAAGGTAATGATGGATATTATAGAAAGGGAAAACTTATAGTAAGACTAGGTTTTCCTGTAGAGGTTTTCTTTAAAAGACTGAGGGAGCACAGCTCTAGGCTGACTGAATTACCTTCTCTGGAAGCAGGTCAGTACAATAGTCCTTTGTCATGGAGGAGGATTAGTTACTAAATGTGGAGAAAAGGGAGCTACATTTTGAACAAAGTATAACTACTCAGAAAGATGTAGAACTAAGTTAAAATACCCAATGACTGAGACTTTAGGGCTCATGATGAAAGACATGAACTACTGTAAAAAATGGGGAAATCTATCCCACATAAAGAGGCAAGGAAGAACTACGTAAGGGACTTGCCAACAGGCTCAACTAACAGGTGTCTGGGCTCATTCTGCAGTATATAAAAGAATTTGACCAGCATCAGTATTTTCCAAGGAATGCCTAAGAGTTTACTGGGGAGGGCAACAAGAAAGTAGGAATGGGATGGCAGAAACATACCTTTTAGGCAGCTTTGTTGGAAACAGTTTACAAACAAGGTGGAGAAAACCTTTATTTATCCCTAAGGATCACTCAGACTCAAGCCTCTGAAAACTGAAGCCAATGGTCCTTGCTTTAAGGATCGCTCTGCTTGTTTTGGTAGATGACAAAGAACCAGGAATGTGTAAGGAGTCCTGTTTCCATGTTTCCAGAACATGTTTCTGTAGAAGCTAAATTATAAGGATGCATAGTAGTATAGTGATTAGGCCAATAGGACACTCAAACCATTGGCAATCTACTTTTGGCCCCAGCAACTAAATCTTCCAGAGATATTTCAAATATATTTTAGAATATGTAAGTTGAGCAAAGGTTAGAATAAATTTTATTATTTAAAAGATTAGTCATTTTTAGTTTAATCTAGGAAAACTGATAGACTTTTATATCTCTGGTTTTATGTTTGCTATGTTTATTTCTTTGAAAGTACTCTGAATACTCTCACAGTTGAGAATAAAGCAAGGGTTGTTATTAAAATATTTTTCTTGCACTGAAGTATGCTCCCTTTACACTTCAGTAAGTCTAAACTAAAAGAGAAAGCAGCAACTTGATTGGCTACATGGATCAGTATTTTGTTAACATTACCAAAACATATAATCGTATCTCCATTTGAGAAATAAACTTCCTATGTTATATTCTACAGAATCTGGAAACCCTTCTACATCCTTAGCTGAGCTTACGAGAATATAAGGTAAACTACAGGTCAGTGGCTGATGCCATCCTTATATTCCTGAGGGCGTGCCAGTCTCTATAACCAATGAATTTGTATTTTTAACACCCATAAGAAAAGAGAGATCTTGGATCCCTGCAAAGTGGGAACCTGGAACTGAGATGCTCACATAAAGCTCTGAGACTCCCAAATGGGTGACATGCTCAGTGAAAAGATAGCTTAAAAAAGAGAGAGAGGGAATAAACCACTGAACCAACACAGTGATGATGAGAAAGGACGTTGTTTCAACTGGATGGAGAGTAGACTGCTGTTACCCTGAAAATTAATATCCAAGCCATACGGTATGGCTGTCCTTAGGCTTTGGGATAGAACTGTAGCTTTAGGACATTAAACCCAGATTTAGTTCTAACAAACATTAAACCCAGATTTAGTTCCAGCAAATGCTTTCCCCAAGACATGCAGCAGATAAAGTAAACACAAATCTGCTTTAGAATAACTTGCCATCAATCTACATCCAGGAAAATTTATCTGGATAAGTTCATAAAACAAACTTACAAAATATACATTAAAAATGTACTATGAGCAAGAGCCAAAAAAACAAAATAAATAGAAAAATTAGAAATCTCCCTCTGCCTAATAAAATTTAAATAATGGTTTTATATCTGATATAGGTAAAAATAATAAAATAAAAAAGTCACAATTCTTTTAAAAAGTGGGAAAGTTAATGTTACATACTATACATCATATACATTCCTAAAATTGTAGAAAACAAACTCCTGGATGATTAATGGGGAATGCTTTCCCACAAGTTCAAAACACTCCTTTTTCCTCCCACCAGATACAGAGAATAAACAATAAAAATTCCCAAGACTTTAATATATCATCCAATTAATATCTAGTTTTATGCATTTAATTACTGAAGTGACGGTGATATTAAAAGTGTGGCCAATAACTGAGGCTTTTCAGAGTACACTGAAGATATATACACACCAAATTCTAATTTTACAGAGCTTGTTCTTCAATGCGAAAACAACTGATGCTTTCTTTTTTTTTTTTAAGACGGGGTCTTGCTCAGTTGCCTAGGCTGGAGTGAAGTGGCGCGATGTCGGATCACTGCAGCCTCCATCTCCCAAGTTCAAGCAATTCTCCCACCTCAGCCTCCAGAATAGCTGGGATTACAGGCGCATCACCACTCCTGGGTAATTTTTGTATTTTTAGTAGATACGGGGTTTCACCATGTTGGCCAGGCTGGTTCCAAACTCATGACCTCAGGTGATCCACCCTCCTCAGCCTCCCAAAGTGCTGGGATTACAGGCGTGAGCCACCGCACCCGGCCTCAACTGATGCATTTTTATTCACTCAGAAATATGATCTAGAATAGTTACAAGAAAATGTTTTGCAGCAGAACTAAAAGATACCATATCCCTTATGTTATAACTTTACTGCTTTAACCAACTATCTCTATACCAACTGATATGTTATTTATGTATCAGGTTTCTGAAGCCAGCTTTGAGGTGTTTCATCCTCAGGCAGAGACAAGTAAAAACTATTCTCAAAAGTCACCACCAAAAGACTCTTGGGCAAACCAGACTGTTTTGGTGTTACGATTTATTAACTTCTCAAAGTAAACGGCTGTTATGATTTATTAACTTCTCAAAGTAAACAAGGTATAATAAGTGAATATTACGTGAATAAGTGCAAATAAATTGTAGTCATTAAGCATATGACCACGTCAGGTGGATATACTTAAAGACTGGAGGTAATTTTAATTTTCATTAACTTTTGTGACAAAACCATTAAAAAATATTTGGACAGAAATGAATGGGTCAGAAATGCTTCTGAGGCTTTATAATTTACAAACTGCTGGCCGGGTGTGGTGGCTCATGCCTGTAAACCCAGCACTTTGGGAGGCTGAGGCGGGCGGATCACAAGGTCAGTAGTTCGAGACCAGCCTGACCAACAAGGTGAAACCCCGTCTCTACTAAAAATACAAAAATAAGCCAGGCGTGGTGGCACACGCCTATAATCCCAGCTACTCAGGAGGCTGAGGCAGGAGAATTGCTTGAACCTGGGAGCCAGAGGTTGCAGTGAGCCGAGATTGCACCACTGCACTCCAGCCCGGGCGATGGAGCGAGACTCCACCTTAAAAAAAATTAAAAAAAAAAAAAAAAAAGCTAGAGTTGCAGGGGTTCTTGAAGTTCATTTACTGTTGGATTTTGAAGACTATTAAGATGTACAAGGAAATTATAAAACTTGTAATTCCCTTAAACACATAGGTTAAAAAATCAGGAGACTAGAAAAATGCCAAGAAACTTTACCTCCCAACATCACAAACCTCTGTTATTCCAAGTCATGAAAAAAACAGTTCTTTCTTTTCTAAGTGCTCTCTGGATTACCACTGAAGAGTCTATACTCTTTGATTAAGGTGCTGATGTTCACAATACTAATATTGAGAGCATCTGCATTTCAAACAAATGTACCATGGTATGAACATTATTTAAACCAAAATTCTGTTTGCCCATCCATCCCTGGGCACTGTCTTGCAATATCAGGTCATCTAAGTGGCAAACTGATTTTTAAAAAAAGAATATATGTCAGAAATGAGTGAAGTATGATTTTGATGCATGGTCTTTTCACTTTACACTTATGTCAATTCTGAGCTATGGTTTGTATCTTCAACTTATATTTCCTATGATTGTTTTGTTTTTCTTTGCTTTTACATTTTAAAAACATTTTTGTTCATTAGTTTCTCTCATTTTTGTAACTATCGTATCAATACAAATGAAAATGAACATTGAAATGTCAAACAAATTACTGTTCTCCAACAAACACGTGTTTCTTTGGAGGGCATTTACCTACAGCCACACCAACACCAAGTTGTTTACCTTTTTTTTTTTGTTTTTTGTTTTTTTGAGATGGAGTCTCGATCTGTTGCCCAGGCTGGAGTGTGGCGGCACGATCTTGGCTCACTGCAACCTCTGCCTCCCAGGTTCAAGCAATTCTCCTGCCTCAGCCTCCCGAGTAGCTGGGACTACAGGCCCACACTGCCATGCCTGGCTATTTTTTTTGTATGTCAGTGGAGATGGGGTTTCACTGTGTTGCCAAGGCTGGTCTCGAACTCCTGAGCTCAGGCAATCCACCTACCTCGGCCTCCCAAAGTGCAGGGATTACAGGCATGAGCCACTGCACCCGGCCCCAAGGTTGTTTTTCTAAAGGGTAACTGACAAAACAAGGTCTAAGGTCATCTCTCCACCAAGGAACAAGTTTCCTAAAACAGTGATGGCACTATGAATACTGATGTCAATGGAAGCCAGATAGTTGAGGAAACAGGTAATTTACAAAGATTTATGAAAAATTTCTCACTGTTCCAATTGCCTTGCATTGTTTTCTTTCCTGCGCTGGCTCATGGTGCTCTACAAGATGTTCTGCAGTTCCAAAAGGCCAGACACCTCTTACAGACACTGATGAGGAAATTGTCTCAAGAACTGAGCTGGGTAGAAAAGCCACATCTCAAAAATAGGGATCAGCTTTTGGGTTTGTCAAATGTCCTTATTACACACCTCAAAATAGACAAAAATACTGAGGATGATGGTGACCAAAACCTATTCACTGCATGTCAAGGATCAACTGCTGGAGGAGCACTCATTTATCAAAAAGCCCAATTTGCATAGGCATTACTTAATCTGACAGGCACAGAGAAAGGAAATTATATAGCATAGGGCAATGTTGCAGAAGATAGGCTGTGCTGAATTGTTCAAAGCCAAAACTTCAATATTCCTATGGGCTAACTTATCCTAGAATAGCTGATAAGCCTCAGATAACTTTTGATTAAACTTACAATAACCCAATGGTTAGTTCCTAAGGTCCCAGGTGATGCTACATTAAAAAGAAATAATTTGAACTGGGAAGAATATAATACTCCAAGGATATTAATGACCATGTAAAAATGTACACAAAAAATAAAACTGTTTCAAAAGGCAAAGTGAGAGAACGTTAAGCTTACCTGCAAGTGAATCAACAACAGCATTATATTTTCAAAAATAGTTATAAACCTTTGATGTTCTGATTGCTATCTTCCTACATCCAAGATTTAAAAAGTGGTCATGCATAGAAGAGTTCCTTTAGGATTGACTGGGTTTTAAAATTCTAGGAGGACAGAATTAGGGACTATAGACCATCCTGGTTTTTTGTTTTCTAGCCCCAAAGCAGCAAAATTAAGCATTGAGAAACCAATTCATATGAATGAGGCAATAGCAACAACAACAACAACAAAACCCAACATGTTTCGTGACATATACCTTGGAGGCATTTTGTATATTTGGAAATTCTCATTTGCATTTTTAGACAATGGAGTAACTCTTTTGCAGGTTGTACTAAAACACAAACACACCACTGAAGAAACCAGACTAGGAATTTCAGCATTCATTCGATGTTTCTGGAAGTCAAGGAAAGTAGCCAATTAAAAAATAACTCAAACACTGCCTCTTCTTCATGTTCAGCAAGCACGAGATTAATGGCAGAATGGCTTACCTGGGACAGGGCTCCTTCTTGAATTTAAGTTTTGAGAATCCAAAATCTCTTCTGTTTGCCCATCTGCTTCTACCTCTATTTTGTTCTGAATCTCTTTTGCATCTTCACTAAGGCAAGTTCTTATGCTCTCGTCCTCCTCTAGGACTCTCTGGACTGTGATGGCAGCACTCGGAGAACTAACAGTAGTGGCAGCAGCAGGAACAATGACTGGAGTGTGAGGAGGAGAAGCTGGAGGAGTTGGAGGAGTTGGAGGAAAGGAAGGAACTGTGGAAGGGGTGATGGGAGCTGGGATACACTCCAGTTTCATTTCTTCTGGGGGATTTTCGAGAATCTCCAATTCAAGAGTCAATGGCAATACTTCCTGTTTTACTATTTCCACAATGCTCTCCGTGGCTGATAATTTTTCGCTAACTCCATTTATTTCATTAATTAGGTTAGTACTAGAAACCAGTGGAATATCATTAGGTGCTACACTACAGGGTTTCTTGCATATATCATCATCATTTTCATTTGTTGGTAAAGGGTCTGATGTTTCTGTGCAAGATGTGAGGCTGGGTATAGGAATTGTGTCTTCTCTTGGGGATGAGAGTTCACATCTGTCATCTATAGCAGTGGTGAATATTGGTTGGCTACTAAGAGCAGAAGAGGTGGGGGCTGCAATTGTACTTCGAGCAACAGAAGAAACAGTGGTAGGTGATGGAGGCAGAGGAAGCTCTGCTATGGATACTATTGCAGTAGTTTCAGATGTCTGGCCTTCTTGTTCTTTCTTCTCTCCACTGAGGACTAGCCTAAGGACTGGGGAAGGAGACTTTAACACTGGATCTGGTTTTGGCTTCTCCTCTGGGGAAAAAAAAAATAAGTTTTAAGAATAATTCTTGGATCAGAGACTACATATTGCCTTGGGCCAATTCTTTCAATCTCTTACCCTAAATTACAGGTAACAGAACAGAGACCAATATATTAGACTTATTCTGGTATACCAAAAACATTGTCTCTTTTCTTTTTTTACTTAAACCTACTATTTACTTGGTATCCAATACATAAAGTCTGTTTTGGAGTAAGAGAAGGAATCTATTCACCAAAAAATTATATATCAAGAATACAACTGAAAAGCTCATCAAAACTGAGGCTAAACCATTCTTGGTTTAAGAGTGAGGCTTTTCTTTAAGGTAGGAAAACCTTCATTTCTACCACTTCTCGTTCCCTAAAAAACTTTTTTTCCAAGGATATATTATAGTGGCAAAACAGTACAAGGGCAAACAATTAAAAATTAAATTATTATAAAGGGACTGATGTTATTTTTTATTCTATATATTTTTGTATTTGGGGAGATAATTTTTATTTTAAAAAGTATTACTTGTATAAAAACTCAAGATAAAGCATCACATTTTATTTAATGAAATTTATTATCAGTGAAATCAAACTATTCTCAGTAACTGATAAAAATCAGTTTCTAAATTAATTTACCCTTCAATTCTCAATGGAAGTATATAACCAGAAATAATGTAAGGTATAAAAATGGAAATTGCTGGGCTTGGTGGCACATGCCTGTAATCCCAACTACTCAAAAGGCTGAGGTGGGAGGATCACTTGAGCCCAGGAGTTTGAGGTTGCATTGAGCTACGAATGCATCACTGCACTCCAGCCTGGGCAACTGAACAAGATCCTGTCTCTAAACAAAACAAAAAAAACAAAATTTATCTTGTGTCTTTACATGTAAAACAATTCAGGAGAAAAAAAAGTTAATACACGAATAAATCCAATGAAAAAGAAAACAATATACATATAGTATGAAAATACTAGTATTTCATAGTATGAAATAGTTTGATATAATATACAAAAATGCATCTGTGTATATATAGAGAGAATGAGACGGAGAGAGAAGAGAAGCTGGTCATCATAATGCGGGTACCAGAAAAACACAAGGAACAATAATTAACAATAATTTCCACATTTTTATTGATAAATTCCTGGTAAATTGATATGTGATTCATCCCTGAGTGGAGGAAACCAAAGGAGATTTAGACTGGCTTCCAGCCTTGTGCTTCCTTAGCACAATAAACAGGCTCCATGGAAAAACATATACTCATGAGTATGTTTATCAAATGACAACAAAAGATTCAAGCACTATTAAAAGACAACCTAAACTGAGACTACTTTCTCCAACAGAATTTTTTATACATCAATGAAAGTGAGTCTTTACAATAAATTGTAATTATGTGAAAGCAAATATGCAGTTTATCAGATAAATAGGTATTAAATATTACCATTAAGATATTATTAATTCATTCACTGTAATGACACTTATTAGCCTTAAAATATACTTTTATTTACAGGCACAGAAACTGGTGCTTCTAAAATTGGACTTTTCTTAGTTACTGCAGTGATGAAATAGAATCAATAGTCTCTCATTGCCAAATCCCTCAGACTAAGTTGACAGGGCAACAGACAAAAATATTTCAGGAAAACGTGTATTTTGTGTGTGTGTGTGTGTGTGTGTGTGTGTGTGTGTGTGTGTGTGTGTGTGTGTGTGTATGTTCGTTCTAGATGGAACACACCATATATAACAAATATGTATTTATCAAAATATCTTTGATGAAAATAATTTCCAGCTCACTGGAGTAACTGCTAAATAAGTCACCCAGATTACATAATACCACTGTGAAAGCTTATCAGAATAACACCCTTTATGACCACTGACTGAAACCTAGATGCAGTAAATTTAAAAATAGGGCAGGGTGTGATGGCTCGCATCTGTAATCCTAGCACTTTAGGAGGCTGAGACAGGAGGATCTCTTGAGCCTAGGAATTTGCGATAAGCCTCGGCAACATAGTGAGACCTTTTGTCTACAAAAAATTAAAAGATTAGCCAGGTGAGGTGGCGCAGACCTGTAGACCCAGCTACTCGGGAGGCCAAGATGGAAGGATTGCTTGAGCCCAGGAGGTTGAGGCTGCAGCAAGCTGTGATCATGCCACTGCACTCCAACCTGGGCAATAGAGCAAGACGCTGTCTCAAAATGAAAAAGGGAAAAGAAAAGTGGGGAGAAGGAGAGAGGGGGAGCGGGGTGGGGGGACAGAGAGAGAGAGAAAAAGAGAAATTGATTCTCACATTAAATATCTAATAAGAGTATGTCAATTCAATTATTAATGTTGGGAAACAATTTCTGATAGTAAAAAATAAAACAAAAGTAGACCTATGATTGATAAACTTCTATACACACTTCAGAAAAATCTAGTATTGAAAAACTTAGGCCAGGCATGGTGAGCTCATGCCTGTAAATCCCAGCACTTTGGGAGGCCAAGGGGGAGGATCACTTGAGCCCAGGAGGTCTCAAACTACAAGACCTAATTTCTACAAGCTGGGCATGGTGGTGTGCATTCGTGGTCCCAGGTACTCAGGAGGCCAAGGTGAGAGGACCACCTGAGCCCTGGAGGTTGAGGCTGCAGGGAGCTGTCATCGCACCACTGTACTTCAGCCTGGGTGATACAGTGGAGTGAGACTCTATCTCAAACAAAACAAAACAAAAAAAATTGTGAGTTCTTCATTCTAAAATAAAAGTCCTTTAACCCACTAATTAAAGCTTTAATACAGAAAGCTGAAAATGCAGAAAGCTGAAAACACAGTAGAGCTAAATTAAAAAAAAAAAACACTTATTTTATCCCTCTAAAGACTTCTATTATAAAAAGTTTGGCCATCTTTAGGAATTTGCAGGAATTCCAGCTTTAAGAATTTTTCTAATAATCGTGAAAGGGTTAGCAAAGATAGATGTCTAGAATATTTAAGGCAACACTATTTATAATGCAAGAAAAAAGGAGAAAAAAGGAAATCAACTAAATGTTCAACAATAGAGATTTATTAAAGAAATGATAATCTGGGCATATAATGGCATACTATGCAATATTTAAAATATGTTTTTAAAAGAGTATTTAATGATATGGAAAGTTGTTTGTAATAAAAGATATGTTTTGTTCTGTTTCTGAGACACAGTCTTGCTCTGTCGCCTAGGCTGGAGTGCACTGGTGTGATCTCAGCTCACCGTGACCTCCACCTCCCAGGCTCAAGCAATCCTCCTACCTCAGCCTCCCAAGCATCTGAGACCACATGTACGAGCCACCATACCTGGCTAATATTTTTATTTTTTGTAGAGACAGGGTATCGCTATGTTACTCAGCTGGTCTTGAATTCTTGAGCTCAAGCAATCCTCCTGCCTTGTCCTCCCAAAGTGCTTAGATTACAGGCGTGAGCCACTGCATCTGGCAAGAATTTGTTTGTTTGTTTGTTTTTAGTGGGGCACAAAACTGTATGTAGAACCCAATTTGGTAACTTAAAAAAATGCTTAGTACTAACATATGTGCATAGGGGAAAGTCAGCTTATTAATAATGGCTCTGAGTAATCAGACACATACTTTTTCATTTTGCTTAGCTGTAGTTTCCATAAAGAGTGCCAAATTTATAAGAAGAATAAAATTGCTCCCTTTTATTCTCATATGGTGGTGGAATCAATGACCAAGACTGGGTTGTCTTTTGGTTGTCACAAGTCTCTCAATGACTGAGAAGATGCTATTGTCATTTAATAAGCAGAGAGAGGAATGCTGAGCATCCTGCAATTTGAGGTACAGTCTCACTTGACAAAGAATAGGTCCTAAATGCCAGCAGAGTCCCAAATGAACAACACTGCTATGAATGGTTGAATTACAAACAGAATACCATTCACTGAACACACTAGGTGCTTTCAACAGGCACTAAGATTAAGACTAAGGCACCAACTAACTCCTTTAATTATCCATACCATATCCTCAGTACAATGGATTTAATGTTCTTTCTCACTCAGTAAATAGCAATCATTTCAGCTGTGTACTATCAATACCAAGCAAAAATTTTAATTCATTCAACAGTTGTTCTCTCTACAAACCAATGTGAAGTATTCCCTATGTCTTCATAAGGTGCCAAACAAATGTAAAATGGTAGATTTGTCTGGAACCTTGGCCTTCATGTAAATATTCTAGCTCTTCATGTCAAAAACTCTGAGAAACCAGAAGCTTAATAATGGCAGCTAACATTTGTTAAGCACTTATTATGTGCCAGGAACTGGGTCAAATACTATACATACATTGTCCCTTTTAATTCTCACAACCACGATTGGGGTAGAAATTATTTGCCTATTTTACATATGAGGAAACTGAGGGTTTTAGAGATCAGTCACAGGCCCAAAGTCATATAAGTAGCAAGTGCTCAAGTCTGAGAATGATTTCAAATCCCACATTCTTCCAACTTTTTGGAGGAAAGGGGAGGCTTATGGAAACAGAAGTACTTAAGTCAATCAAGCAGGAGGGAGACTTTAGAGTTAACATGAGATTGTGTAACTGAGTACAAACTCTCAGTAAAGACATTTCTATTGAGAAAGAAAAAAGCAATCTGCAAAATGTAGAGACTGTTGTTTCTGGGAGTAATATAACAATCTTTGAAAAAAGTCAGTTTTTATATGCTAATTTCAAAAGGAATCTACAGTGAAGAAGGAAATTTTTAAAAACTCCTTGGCTGGCTGAGGTAGCTCCCGTAATCCCAGCACCTTGGCAGGCCGTAGCAGGCAGGTCGTTTGCGCTCAGGAGTTTGAGACCAGCCTACACAACATGGCAAAACCTCGCCTCTAGAAATACAAAAATTAGCTGGTCATGGTGGTTCATGCCTGTAGCTCCAGCTACTCAGGAGGCTGAAGTGAGAGGACTGCTTGAGCCTGGGAGGTGGAGGCTACAGTGAGCCATGATCGTGTCACTGCACTCCATCCTGGGTGATAGAACGAAACCCTGTCTCAAAATAGAAGAAAAAAGAAAAAAAATCCTCAGTGTAAAGAAAAAAACCATTTTCTCTGAAAAAAATAGTGAGCCCTTTCTAACATTACATAAATTTGGTTAAAAAAAAAAACTCTGAAAACAGTAATATTTTAGATATCGGCAGGCTATGGATGAAATTAGAAATGTTACTGTTTGACTAGCCAAGAAAGAAAAAAGAGAGAGAGAGATGAAAGAAAGAACGAGAGAGCAAGAGAGAGAAAGAAAGAAAGAAAGAAAGAAAGAGAAAGGGAGAGAGAAAGGGAGTAAGGGAAAAATAGAGAAACAAAGAAAGTTAGTTTTCTGATGAATAGTTGGTACTAAAAGGAAGATAACAGTAATTCCAGAGCGTTAGTTATAACCTCTGAAATGCACTTAAAGTACTATAAGTTTTTCTTTTCATCAAGGTAACCTGAATACTTTCCAATTAAGCCTATATTATACACCAGTTAGATATGTTGATGTTGTTATTCAAATTTCCACTAAGCAAAACAAAAACAAAAACCTGAGAGGAAATCAAGTCTGCATTCCTTGTCTGGAAATCTGGGCCTAAATATGACAAAATGCAGGGATCTCATAATCTAAAAATTTTAACATTATTTTTCACAAAATAATGGCAAACGCAATAATACTGTCTTCAGGAAGGACAGAACTATCATCATCAAAGTATGTGATAAATTTTTTAAAAATCCTGGCACAGCTACAGAGAAAGTCTGCACAGAAGATATATTTTAAGGCCTCTTTGCATGGGAAGTATTCAATATGCTTAGCATAATTCTAACCAGCAAAAAGATTACACATTTGCGAAAGTGCAATGAAGTTTTGAAGGGAAATACTCTGAGAATTATTCTCCACTAAGATTAAAAACACTCTGAATTTTGACTCAAAACGACTTTATCACTGAAGGTAGCAAGTCGACTTCCACATTTGGTCTACAGTCTGTAATTTTGCAAGGTAAATGGTTTTACTATTTAAAGAATTCGCTTGAAGCATGCAGGAGTTCTCCTTTAACTCAAAATGTTGCTGAAAGAAGTTCTTGACAGTGCAGTTTTTTGAAGCATGCCAGATTAGGGATCACTAACTATCTTTTGGTTTAAAACTATCTTATATAACAAATACAGTATAGGACCTGTCTGTTCAAGAGTATCAGGCTTCTCAATACTCAGGGGGAAAATGAAATTTCTATACTAAAAACACATATCATAATCTTTGTTTGATGTAAAAATCAATGAAATCATGTATTAGAAGTACATCTTTCAGAAAGTTTATAAATGTGATTAACTAACTTGCAGTCTACCCAAAAACCTTTAATATTAAATATATCTATTTTATGGGCCATTCCTAAATATTTTTTAAAGGATAATTTTTAGTCCGGGCATGGTGCCTCAGGCCTGTAATCCCAGCACTTTGGGAGGCTGAGGCAGGCAGATCATTTGAGGTCAGGAATTTGAGAGCAGCCTGGCCAACATGGTGAAACCCCGTCTATACTAAAAATACAAAAATTAGCTGGGCATGGTGGTGCATGCCTGTAATCCCAGCTACTCGGGCGGCTGAGGCAGGAGAATAGCTTGAGCCCAGGAGGAGGAGGTTGCAGTGAGTCAAGACTCTGTCTCAAAAAAAAAATAAAAATAAAAATAATTTTTAGAAAATCTATATACTAACTATAGAGCTATAGAATAAACAAATAGTTTGGAGGAATAAATAATTCAAGAAAGTAAGAAGGTACATGGCTTCCATATTGATATCCAATCATTTTTAGAAATCTGAAACATAAAGCAGGGTCAAAGTTACTTGCTTCCCCGAACTATGTTTAGAATTCTCTCTCAATTTTAGCAAAGGTCAAGTTAAAATACAACTAGGCAGGAAAGAAAGACTATGATATCCCACTTTCTGGTATGAGATTTCCCTTAAGTTTTCTATTATATTCCCAAAGGCACAGTATTTATTTCAACAAACATTTGGCACCTTCATGTTCAAGTTCAATAGGAGCAGAGACCTTAGTGTACTATTCCTTAATACAGCATTAATGACTATAATTTACTAAGCACTTTTCCTGTGATAGGTATGTTCCCACAGTAATCCTGTCAAGCACATAGGTCTTTATTCCATTCTATCAGTGAAGAAACTGAGACACACAAGGTCAGTGGCTCAATCAAGACCAAATAACTAGTGCATGATGGAGCCGGGATTGGAACTTGGCTCCATCTCCAAATGTGGCTATAGAAGCCCAAACTTGTAAGAAGAAATGTTTTATCTTTTTTTCTTTTTTAAAATAGCAAGATACCTAGGGACATGCTGAATATATAAGCTAAACTGTATTGTTCTTGTAAAGTAATATATGCTAGGATTTCTCCCTCCACTTCCCACCTTGTTTTAAAGGGCAGTTTAAGGCAGCTAACCTTTAAACTGTATACAGATACTAACAGTGAGAGATTAAACAAATGTATGAAATAATTTTACCAATCATCCCTACTTTAGTTTCCTAGAGGCAGAATACTTTAATTTTCTGCCTCAAAGCTTTGTTTAAAGGTGGGTGTCTAAATAATCCTTGGATGCTGTACTCTTACTCTTGAATGCTGACGGCAATGTAATTAATAAAAAAGAGACTAAAGATAAGAGGGAGGAAAACAGTCATACACAAACCTTGCTTCTGGTCGCTAGCTGCAGTGACAGGGGTGCTGGCAGCAAGATGAGCGCTCTCCACAGTCCCATAAACCACAGGGCTGTGCTCGGGGACCTGGCTGGGCAGCTGCTGGGATTTGAAGTACAAAAAAGGGTGATAATGAGCGTGCGAACATAAAAACTAGCAACATGGAACCCAAGCAAGTAGGGAAGACAGTAGAGCACGGGAGATCACAAAATTAAAAAAGGAAAGCAAGGAAAAAATATATAGTCCAATTTAATAAATTCAAAAGTACATGGGAAGTCAGGGAAGATAAAGAAAGAGGCAGCAGAAAAAGAGGAAGGAAAAGAAATGATTACTATTAACCACAGCAAGAGAAGACAGCACAACAATCATTAGCACAATTTATTCCCCAGTGTTCCTTCTAAGGACAAGCCGACTTGTCAACCTAACAACAGACGTCACATCTGAGAAGGAATTTAACACCCTCCCAAAGACCAAGAAGGATTTGGTCAACTTCATGTATAAATTACCTAGCAAAGCAGGACAAACAGAAAATGTAATGAGGCTGAAAAGCGGTTACAGATTCAAGAAAACAATATTGAAAAATGATTCCTGCTACTTATCCATGTAATCATACAGGTGAAATGCAACTTTGAAAGTATATAATAAAGCAATTTTACCATAAAATGTCTACAGGTTCTGGGTCAAATATGGTATTTTCAGAATCAGAAATCTTGACTAAAATATTGGGTGTTTCAGAGATATAAGGAAACTCATTTTCACTCAGGCATTGTATTAGAATGAAAAATGGCCATCAAAATCCAAGCAGGATAGGGTGAGAAAAATCACAGCTATTGCTCAACTTAGAGGGAACAGAATTACACAAGAGAGGACATGAACATTCATTCTACATCACATTCCAGGCAGGTATTCATTCAGGATTTGAGGGTTACACAAGCCACGAAACAAAGCAGTGTCTCTCCTCGGAGATCTAAGGTCAATTTTTTTGGTATCTATAATATCCTACAACGAATTCTATCAGTGCTATCAGAGTAGAGCTCCCTGCACAATTCTATTTTTCTTTTTACTTTTTTTTTTCTGGGGAGTAGGGATGGGGAGATTAAGATGTGGGTGAGTGTGGGCAAACAGAGACACTTAAAAAGTGAGAGTTGATAAAAAAAATTTTCAAGTCAGTAAGTGTCACTTAAAATGGGAATATAAAATGAAATGGACACATACAATTTAGGATGATAGATATCATTTAAGTAACTATGTTTTTCAGAATGTACAACATGAAATTTATATTTGACTATATAAGGCTTATATAGAATAATAGACAGAAATAGGGAAAATGCTATCATTTCACCTATTCATTAGACCAAGAAAATGTTCATATTCCACAATTCTAAATGAAGACTACTAAAATTATATTTCTATATAAAAAAATGGAGAGTTACTGTTTTCACGGGGACAAATAAAGAAAATAGCACTGCTGTAATTACTCTGAATCCTTAGTTTCAGTGGGAAAAAAATGCCTTACTGAAATTCAATAGAAAGGTTCACAGCTAAAACTAAAAATACCGATTTTTCAGTTCTATAGGCTGAAAAGAGATCTGGAATAAAGGAAACACTCCATGTTATTTAGCATTCATTAAGCAGTTATCCACATTTCCCAGGAAAAAAAGATTTGTAAATTGTATCATTTACCTAAAAGGAAAAAAATATTAACTACTCCAATTGCCTGGGAAATTAATAACCAAATAAAAAGGGGGGGGCAGGGTAAGTGCTAAAAGTAGGTCACAAAAATGACATTCATAGAAAAAGTAAGATGTTTAAGACAGTAAAAGGCTACTAGAGTCAATGATTTTTCCATCTAAAATACCTTCAATCATATAAAAGATGGACATTTTAAAATAACAAAGTCCTAGAAAGAATCTATGTATAAAGAGTCGTAAGAAAGGAGTGAGATAATATGTTTGTTAAGTTACAATTTGAAATCCAAGTATCCAGTACATAGGTATATAGCCACAAATGCTGGGAAAGTACTTCTCAGGTCTCACAGCTATGAAATGTAGAACTAAAGATCCTACAGTCTCCTTCAACTTTATCATTTTATAAGCCTCCAACAGTACTAATAAAATCATAACGTATTAACATATAATTCAACACTTTTTTTTTTTTTTTTGAGACGGAGTCTTGCTCTGTCACCAGGCAGGAGTGCAGTGGTGCAACCTTGGCTTACTGAAACCTCTGCCTCCCAGGTTCAAGTGATTCCCCTGCCTCAGCCTCCTGAGTAGCTGGGGCTACAGGTGTGTGCCACCACACCCAAACTAATTTTTTGTATTTTAGTAGAGACAGGGTTTCACCATGTTAGCCAGGGTGGTCTTGATCTCCTGACCTCGTGATCCGCCTACCTTGACATCCCAAAGTGCTGGGATTACAGACGTAAGCCACTGCGCCCCGCCAGAATTCAATACTTTAGTCTTGTTCAGAATTAGTTTTAATTTAGGATAATCTTGTCAAATTGTAGTTTAACCTCCAATTTCATCTCTTCTCTCCTAAAGAAGTAACTCAACCAGGCCAGGTGTTATGGCTCATGCCTGTAATCCCAGCACTCTGGGAGGCCAAGGCAGACAGATCACCAGAGGTCAAGAGTTCGAGACCAGCCTGGCCAACATGATGAAACCCCGTCTCTACCAAAAATACAAAAATTAGCCAGGAGTGGTGGCAGGTGCCTGTTAATTCCAGCTATTCGGGAGGCTGAGGCAGGAGAATTGCTTGAACCCAGGAGGTGGAGGTTGCAGTGAGCCGAGGTCGCGCCACTGCACTCCAGCCTAGGCAACAAGAGCAAGGCTCCGTCTCAAAAACAAGCAAACAAAGAAACAAACAGTCTATAACAAAGGAGTTCCTTATCTTCCCAAAGAAAAATAATGATGAACTATTTTACTAATCAATAAGTCAGAAAAATCAGGAAACATACCAAGTACTGTGACACAAAACATCACATCCAATGCTGTATGCATTTTGATACATATAAAGAAATTAAGCTAGACAGTTAAGAATATATTTAAGGAATTTCAAAGCCACTGCATTTTAGTCACTTTCACTATTGGTGGGAATGAAAATTTATAAAATCATTCTGGAAAGGCAATCACTACCAAAATATAAAATAACTCAATAAAGATGCTAAGGAAGTCAGAGTTAAAAGGTCAGGGTCATTTAGCAAGTCTTCGCACACTGTTGCAACAGCTCATCAATTATGTAAATGGTAAACTCCCCTGTCAAATTTTTCAAAATCAAGGTTCTGATTGGTACAAGGAAAAAAAATAAAGTGTTTCTCACTTATAAACTAGAGTGAAAAGAGTTTAACGGAGGGCAAGATATTAGATTCCTGATAGTGTTTGAGAAAAATTCTTTATAAATTCTCCTTTAGAACCTACTCAAAGATTTATATACTAAATTTGAAGTATTGACCTCAAGAGATCGTGGTAAGCTTAGGCCCACATACTGGAGGAATTCATTTTTTAAAAACATAATGTTTACCTATTAAGTAAACAGGCAACAGAATCTAAATTTGTTCTTTAATACTTCTTTGCACAATTCAAAATTCATTTTTCTTTACATAGGCACATTGTTTTGCACAAAAAGGGGTCACCTTCTTTTGTCTTCTATTTTAATCACATAAATGACAGAATACTTAAGTACAGAGGTGGTTATAGACAAGGGTCAACAACTACAATCCTGGGGCCATATACCTGATTTTGTACTGCCCACAAGGTAAGTTTCTACAATTTCAAATGTTGGCGGGGTGGTGGGGAAAACAAGAGACAAACAGTATTTCTTGACACATGAAAATTATATAAAATTCAAATTTTGGTGCCCATAAATAACATGTTATTGGAAGAGACACACCCATCTATCTACATATTTTCTATAACTGCTTTTGTGCCACAATGGCAGAATCGAAGAGTGCTAAAAGAGACAATATGGCTGCAAAGTCTAAAATATTTACTATCTGGCCCACTAGAGAAAATATTTGCTGACCTGTATTGTAATTCATTTAGAGAAAGCCAGAGACTTCAAATAGTTACATAAATATAAGCAAAAAGTTGATTTACTGTCATCATAAGAACCCCATTCAATGACTTTAAAATAATCCTGTATAAATACCTCATGTATTTAACATATATAAAATCTGTGGATAAACAAGTATAGCCTCCACTGAGAAACACTATGAAGGCTAAGAAGCAAAACAAAGGCCAGGCAAGGTGGCTCACGCCTCTAATCCCAGCACTTTGGGAGGCCGAGGCGGGTGGATCACGACGTTAAGAGTTCTAGACCAGCCTGGCCAAGATGGTGAAACCCCATCTCCACTAAAAATACAAAAATAAGCTGGACACAGTGGCAGGCACCTATAATCTCAGCTACTCGGGAGGCTGAGGCAGGAGAATTGCTTGAACTCGGGGGGTGGAGGTTGCAGTGAGCCGAGATCGCGCCACTGCATTCCAGCCTGGCGAGAGAGTCAGACCCCGTCTCAAAAAAAAAAAAAAAAAAAAAAGCAAAACAATAATATACTTAATGATGCCAGGAAAAAGTACCAAAACATGCTTCTTTCTTACGTAGGAATTTCTCCCATTCTCTCATTAGAACGGTGTGTGTCAATATGTGTGTATTTCCTCCTGATGTTTAACTTGTACAAAACACTATGAATCTACTCATGGCTAAGACAACATTCCTGGGTTCACAGAGCTTATATTCTATCAAAGGAAACATATGGTATAGACCACAAAATTAATCATTTAATCACTATAGGTATAAATGCTTTACTGGGAAAGTTAAGAGTACAAAGATGACCCATAATCTGGGGTTCTGACTTTGTGACGTATGTGAGGAAGATACTCTGAGTAAGCAACATTCAGGTTGACTTTCAAAAAATCAATGTGAATGTTGGCATGTAGGAGGAAGGGCAGTTAGACGCATCTCATGCAGAGAGAACACACGTATGAAGATTCTAAAAGGAAGAGTATTCCATGATCAACTCCCTTATGTAAAAGGTAAGAGGGATGCAGAAAGAACAGGGGAATCTGGTGTGAAATGAGGCAGGCAGGAGTCAGGCAGACAGGCCTTACAGGCCAGACCAAGGGTTTTTGGTCTTTATCCCCATAGCAATGGGAAGCCAGGGCCAGGTTTTAAGCAGCAATATGATATAATCAGATTTGTGTTTTATTTTTTAGTTTTTTTTTTTTGAGACAGGATCTCACTCTGTCACCCTGGCTGGAGTGCAGTGGTGCAATCACAGCTCACTGCAGCCTCGACCTCTTGAGTTCAAGTGTTCCTTCCACCTCAGCCTCCTAAGCAGCTAGGACCACAGGTGTGTACCAACATGCCCAGCTATTTTTTCTTGTATTTTTTGTAGAGATGGGGTCCCAGTATTTTGCCTGGGCTAGTCTTGAACTCCTGGGCTCAAGTAATCCTCCCGCCTCAGCCTCCTAAAATGCGGAGATTACAGGCATGAGCCATCACACCTGGCTGATATTTTATAAAGATAATTCTGACCACTGCATGGAGAATGAACTAGAGCAAGGAAACAGCAGTTACAAGAATGCAATTTTCAAGGTTACTTCAGTAGTCCAAGGGAAATAATTTTGGTGGTAATAATGGGGGGCAGTTACTGAATTTTACTTAAATGTAGGGGGTAAACTGACTGGGCTTGATTAGGTAACTGACGACACATGGTAGAGAGGGTATCTATGAGGAGAGAGGGGTAAAAAGAAAAACATTAGGTTTCTGGTTTCTGAGATGGGGCCAGTCTGAGAAAGGGAACACTGGAGGAGACATAAGGTTTGGAAGTCATGGGTTTGGTTAGAGGAAAACCATGAACTCCAGTTTTGAGGTTGTAGGGCTTGTGAAATAACTGAGTACAGAGATCAAGTCAAAAATTGGGTATCTAACCTGAAGCTCTGAAGTGTTCTCATAATATAACAATATATGACATGCCATAACAAGCACCTCCTTTAATACAAAGGCAATAAAAAAACAATAAATAATGACCATAGCAATAATATAATGGTAACAATAATTCCACTGAATTCTAATGCAGGAATTACAGGATGTAAGGACTACAATAGGCATCAACCACATAGATCAGTTCTTTCTATACTAATTCTTTCTATACTAATATGGTTTGACTGTCCCCACCCAAATCTCATCTTGTAGTTCCCATAATCCCCATTACACACCTCAAAAATTCTATGAATATGGACTTTTGTATGTTTCTGTATGGACAGTTAGTCAATAGTGAAGAGACACTGGATAGTATTTTGTGGGGAAACGGTGCGATATGATTTATGTTTTAAAAAGATCACTCACTTGGGCTGTTGTGTACAGAATCAACAGAGGAGAGGCAAGACAGAAGCAGAGAGATGAGTGAGAAAGTTCCTGTTGTCTAGGGAGAGCAAAGTGGCTTAAGCTACAATAACAGCAGTGAAGGTGGTGGGAATGAGTCAAATGGGACTTGCTGATGTAATGACTGTGGAGAGTGAAATTAAGAGGATTTAAAGGTGATTCCTAGGCTTAGAACCTCAGCAACTTAGGTAGACTAGAGTATAATTTACAAAAAAAAACAAAAAACAAAAAACAAAAAACAAGGAGAGCACATCAAACACCTGTTGAAATATTTTATTTTATTCAATTTTTTGAGACAGGGTCTCGCTCTGCCACTCAGGCTGAAGTGCAGTAGCATGACCACAGCTCACTGTAGCCTCAAACTCCCAGGCTCAAGCAATCCTCCTGCCTCAGAGACAGGGTATCGATATGTTGCCAGGGCTGGTGAACTCCTGGGCTCAAGCAATCCCCCCAGCTTGGCCTCCCAAAGTACTGGGATTACAGGCATGAGCAACCGCGCCTAGCCCTGAAATAGTTTATAACGAAGGGGTCACAAACTCAAATCCCTTCAGAAACCTTAATATGTGATGCAAAAGGGAGTAAATAATAACAGAACAACTTAACAAACTAGAGGGTGTATGCTTGGGCTAACAGTATTCAGATTGATGAAATATTGTTTTTTCTTTAAACACTGACCTGACAAGACAATACACATCTGCAATAGAGAACATCCTTGAAAGCAATGAAAGGTTGCCAAGGTCAGAAATGATGAGAGGAAACCCGGACACTCAAAATAAAATCTTGAAGGCAGACTTAAGAGGGCTTAAGAAAATGATTTTTAAAGTTCTTGGGGGTAAAAGGAACCCTCAAAACTACACAGATACATGGAAATTAAATAATCTGTTTCTACATGGTATCTGGGTTAATAATGAAATCAAGATGGAAAAATTATCTGAATCAAATGATAATAATGACACAAGTTATCAAAACCTCTGGAGTACAGCAAAAGAAATGCCAAGAGCAAAGTTTACAGCACTAAATGTCTACATCAAAAAGTCTGAAAGAGTGCAAACTGACAACCTAATGTCATACCTCAAGGAATTAGAAAAACAAGCACAAGCACAAACTAAACAAGACTCTGTCTCAAAAAAAAAAAAAAGAAATAACAGAAATTGCAGCAAAACTAAATGAAATTCAAACAAACAAAAAAAGCATTACAAAAGATCAATGAAACAAAACATTAGTTCTTTGAAAAAATAGATAGACTATTCACTAGAATAACCAAGAAAAGAGAGAAGATTCAAATAAGCTCAATTAGAAATGAAACTGGAGACATTACAACAAACACCAGAGAAATAAAAAACATCACTCGAGACTACTATGAACAACTTTATGCATACAAACTATAAAACCTAAAGGAAATGGATAAATTCCTGGAAACATACCACCCTCCTACATTAAATCAGGAGGAAAGACAAACCCTGAACAGACCAATGACAAGCAGCAAGATTGAATCGGTAATTTAAAAATTTCCAACACACAAAAAAAGCCTGGACCAGATGGATTCATGGCTAAATTCTACCAGACATTCAAAGAAGAACTGGTACCAATCCTACTGAAACTATTCCAAGTGACTGGGAAAGAGAGAATCCTCCCTAAATCATTCTATGAAGCCAGTATCACCCTGATACCTAAACCAGGAAGGAACACACAAAAAAAGAAAACTACAGACCAATTTCCATGATGAACACAGATATAAAAACTGTCAACAAAATACTAGCTAACCAAATGCAACAGCACATCAAAAAGATAATTTATCATGATCAAGTGGGTTTTATTTCAAGGATGCAGAGATGGTTTAACATATGTAAGTCAATAAATGTGATACATCACATAAAAAGAATTATAAACAAAAACCATATGACCATCTCAATAGACGCTGAAAAAGCATTCAACAAAATCCAGCATCCCTTTATGATAAAATCCTCAACCAAGTAGGCAAAAAAGGGACTTACCTCAAAATAGTAAAATCCATATATGACAAAACCACAGCCAATATCATACTGAATGGGAAAAAGTTGAAAGCATTCTCCCTGACAACAGGAACAAGACAAGGATGCCTACATTTCACCACCTCTATTCAACATAGTTTTGGAAGTCCTAGCTAGAGCAATTAGGTAAGAGAAAGAAATAAAGGGCATCCAAATTGGAAAAGAGGAAGTCAAACTATCACTGTTTGCAGATGATATAATTGTATACCTAGAAAACCCTAGAGACTCCTCCAAAAGACTCCTAGATTTGATAAATGAGTTCAATAAAGCCTCAGGTTACAAAATAAATGTACACAAATCAGTAGCACTGCTATACACCAACAACGACCAAGCTGAGAATTAAATCAAGAATTCAATACCTTTTACCACAGCTGCAAAAATAAAATGAAATACCTAGGAATATACTTAACTAAGGAGGTGAAAATCTCTACAAGGAGAAATACAAAACGCTGCTGAAAGAAATCACAGATGACACAAACAAATGGAAATGCATCCCATAATCATAGACTGGAAGAATCAATGTTGTGAAAATGGCCATACTACTAAAAGCAATCTACAGATTCAATGTAATTCTCATCAAAATACCAACATGTTTCACAGAATCAGAAAAAAAAATCCTAAAATTCATATGGAACCAAAAAAGGGCCCAAGTAGCCAAAGCAATCCTAGGCAAAAAGGAGAAATCTGGGGGCATCACAATTACTTCAAATCATACAAGGTTATAGTTAACAAAACAGCGTGGTACTGGTATAAAAGTAGGCAAATAACTAATGGAACAGAATACAGAACCCAGAAGTAAAGCCAAGAAAGTACAGCAACTGATCTTCAACAAAGCATATAAAAACATAAATTGAGGAATAGACACCCTATTTAACAAATGGTGCTGGCAAAACTGGCAAACCTCATGTAAAAGAATGAAACGATCCCTATTTCTCACCTTATACAAAAATCAACTCACGATAGATCAAAGACTTAAATATAAGACCTGAAACTGTAAAAATTCTAGAAGATAACATTGGAAACACTCTTCTAGACATCAGCCCAGGCAAATAATTCATGAGTAAGACCCCAAAGCAAATGCAACAAAAACGCAAATAAATAGAACCTAATTAAACTAAAAACCTTTCGCACAGCAAAAGAAACAATAGAGTAAAAAGACAACCCATAGAGATGCAAACTACACATCTGATGAAGGAAATCTACAAGGAACTCAAACAAATCAGCAATAATAATAATAATAATAATAATAATCCCATCAAAAAGTGGGCAAAGGACATGAATAGACATTTCTCAAAAAAAGATACATAAATTGGCCTACAAACAACATGAAAGCATGCTTAACATCACTAATGATCAAGGAAATGCAAATTAAAACCACAAAGCGATACCATCTTACTGCTGCAAGAATGACCATTATTAAAAAGTCAAAAAACAATAGATGCTGGCATGGATATGGGGAAAAGGGAATGCTTATACGCTGCTGGTGGGAATGTAAAACTGGTGGGAATGTATAACCTCTATGGAAAACAGTACAAAGATTCCTTAAAGAGCTAAAAGTAGATCTACCATTTGATCCAGCAACCCCACTACTGGGTATCTACACAAAGGAAACGAAGTCATCATATGAAAAAGAGATTTGAAAACGTATGTTTATAGCAGTACAATTCACAATTGCAAAGATGTGGAACTAATCTAAGTGCATTTTGATATATAAGTGTATATATCAAAAATAAATTCTGGCTGGGCATGGTGGCTCATGCCTGTAATCCCAGCACTTTGGGAGGCTGAGGTGGGCAGATCAACTGAGGTCAGGAGTTCAAAACCAGCCTGGCCAACAGGCGAAACCCTGTCTCTACTAAAAATACAAAAATTAGCCGGGCATGGTGGCAGGCACCTGTAATCCCAGTTACTCAGGAGGCTGAGACAGGAAAATCACTTGAACCCAGGAGGCGGAGGTTGCAGTGAGCCAAGATCATGCCACTGAACTCTAGCCTGGGCAACAGAGACTCTGTTTCAAAATTAAAAAAAAATTCAGCTGGTGCAGTGGCTCATAGCAGAAATCTGGGAGGCTGAGGCAGGATTATCGCTTGAATTCAGGAGTTTGAGACCAGTCTGGGCAACATAACGAGACCTCATCTTTACTGAAAATAAAAAACATTAGCCAGGCATGGTGGCATGTGCATGTAGTCCCAGCTACTCAGAAGGCTGAGGTGGAGGTGGGAGGATTGCTTGAGCCCAGGATGTCAAGGCTGCAGTGAGCCGTGACTGTGTCACAGCACTCCAGCCAGGGCAACAGACAAGACCCTGTCTCAAAAAAATAAATGAAACAGAAAATTTAACAATTCCGTATGACAGAAGGCACGATTAACAAAGCTAAAACACAATCATCAAACAAGAAAAAAATTTTAACATATGTCAAAGTATTTATTTAACATGTAAAGCCCTCTTATAAATCTGTCAGACAAAAATCATCACCCAAAAGAAACGTGTACAACAGATAATTCATACACCCACAAATAACTGGTGAACATCGAAAACTTCTTAACTTCACAGAATACAGAAAAATTAAACAAGATACTGTTTTTTATTCTGTCAGATAAGCAATGAGTAGGTCTTTGATGGTCTGTGTGCAAATTCCTTAAAAATAATTTTTATTGGCCAGGTATGGTGGCTCACGCCTGTAATCCCAGCACTTTGGGAGGCCGAGGTGGGCGGATCATGAGGTCAGGAGATCAAGACCATCCTGGCCAACGTGGTGAAACCCCATCTCTACTAAAAACACAAAAATCAGCTGAGCATGGTGGTGCATGCCTGTAATCCCAGCTACTCGGGAGGCTGAGGCAGGAGAATCGCTTGAACCAGGGAGGCAGAGGTTGCAGAGAGCCAAGACTGCACAACTGCACTCCAGCCTGGTGACAGAGCAAGACTCCGTCTCAAAAAAATAATAATAATAATTTTTATTACTGCGTAACAGATGTACACAGTTTCAGTGTACACATAAAAATTTAACACATTCATATAATTCAAAGATAAATATTTGTCTTTTCTTTATTCTAAGAGCATTTGAATTCTTCTCTGCTAGCTATTTCAAAATGTACAATGGATTACCGTAAACTATAGTCACCTTACTGATCTACCAAACACTAGATCTTATTTCCTCTATCAAACCATATAGTGTATACAAATTCATTTTAATCTATGAAACAGCATAACAAAGCAAGGATCTCTGCTCATCATGACGAACAGAGAATAGAACACTTTTCAAATGTCCCATTTAAAAACTTTTGAGAGAATCCACCCCAGTTTAGATACCTATTTAAAGTCTACAAGGCTTTACATATTATTGAAAAGAACCATTTAAGTCAAGGGAGGTTACTAATGATAAGTTATTTCATTAAAGATAAAGAAAAATACAATTTAATTTAGTAACCACTATTTTTATCGTAGTCACCACTAAAACAAAAACCATACCTGTATGCTTTAAGGTACAGAATGCTATTAATTTATCAGTGCCTATGACTGAGATGACAAAATGAAATTTTAAAAGATTGGATTTGTTTACATTATACTAGGTATCACCTTCAAATTCTTCATGCAGGAATGTAACTATTTACTGCACATATTAACATATAACATGAATATCATAACCGAAGCTATAGAACCAATTCTAGGAAACTATTACTGCTAAACCATGAAATGAACTACAGTTGACCCTTGAACAATTCAGGAGCTAGAGGAACTGACCCCACACAGTTGAAAATCTGTGTATAACTTTTGACTCCCCAAAAACTTAACTGGTAACAGCCTACTGCTGACTGAAAGCCTTACCGATAAAACATATTTTTTTCTCAGTATGTATGTTTTATATATTATATACTATATTCTTACAATAATGTAAGCTAGAAGAAAATGTGTTTAAGAAAACCATCAGGAAGAGAAAATACATTTCCAATACTATACTGTATTTATCAGTATCATAAGTTTACATCATCTGTTTATAAAATAAATCATCTGTCTAAAATGGTGGTCAACCACAGCTGCAGATCTCAATCTATGGTAGATATCAAGCATATCTTGATATCAAAAAGTTGATATC
Source organism: Pan paniscus (assembly GCF_029289425.2). NCBI lineage: Eukaryota > Metazoa > Chordata > Mammalia > Primates > Hominidae > Pan > Pan paniscus. The sequence continues at coordinate 206,164,053 of NC_073249.2, read as the reverse complement.
AAGCAACTCAACTTTTTCTTGTAATGTTAGCACTTTTCTCTGCCTCTTGGAAGTACTGCCAGCATCACTGGTGGCACTTTGTATGGGTCCCATGGTGTTATTCAAGGTTTATGGCAATGCACTAAACACGATGAAAAAATATGTAACAACAAAGAGAGATTACTTTTTACTATGAGGCACAATTTACAGGAGAGATGAACTGCTCATCTGGAGATGATTAGTGTCACAGGGTATTTTAAGCAGATACTCTCAACCCTTGAGCTTACTAAAATAGCAACAGGAGGTGGCTATAAAATTACATTAGTACAGTATGTACTACAGTTAATTTTATGAAGTTAGGATGTAACATTGCCTCCTGTAGTTTTTTGTTTTTTGTTTGTTTGTTTGTTTGTTTTTTGAGAGACAAGGCCTTGCTATGCTGCCCAGGCTGGTCTCATACTCCTGGGCTGAAGCAACCCTTCCACCTCAGTTTTCCAAAGTGCTGGGATTACAGGCGTGCACCACCATGTCCAGATTGCATATTTGTGTCTGTTGACACTTCTCTCTGTATGGTCTGTATGGTCTCTCTGTATGGTCTGTATTTGTGTACCTAAGTTTTGATAAATTTTAACTTTTATAATAGATTTGTATATATTTTATGGCACTAAATGAAAACACAGACCAGTATCTACATATATTTTGTGTATTCATGACATACCTAAATTTTTCTTTTTTTGATAATTTTAGGCAATATGTCATCTGGGAGTTTTCAAGTTATCATAATGTCCAAAAAATTTTCCAATGTATTTACTGAAAAAAATTATCATATAAACGAACCCATTTTGTTCAAGGGTCAACTGTAATTAATAAATGGTCATGGAATTTAAGGTTTGCAGGTATCAACTTCATAAGCAGCTCAACAAAAGACTGAATAACCTGCTGACTTTAGTAATTTTCCCAAATGGTAGGAGAGATTGTATCTTTCCTAAGATACGCTATCAATCCATAATTTCCTACCCCAAAGCCCCATAGCATAGGACTCTCTCCCATGTTATAACTGTGTTTCATTACAATAATAATTCTAGAAGCAGGGGGGAAAAAAGAGTATATCAAGGAAGAAAGGTACATAATTCATTTTTAAAAATTAAGTGATCTTTGGCCGGGCATGGTGGCTCATGCCTGTAATCCTAGAGCTTTGGGAGACTGAGGCGAGCAGATCACTTGAGGTCAGGTGTTCGAGACCAGCCTGGGTCAACACGATGAAACCCTGTCTCTACTAAAAATACAAAAATTAGCTGGCGTGGTGGCACATGCCTGTAATTCCAGCTACTCAGGAGGCAAAGGCTGCAGTGAGCCGAGATTATGCCACTGCACTTGCACTCTAGCCTGGGTGACAGAGTGAGTGAGACTCCATCTCAAAAAAAAAAAAAAAATTAAGTGATTTTTGATCCACCATTCATCCTATTTGGAAGTAGACAATCTTGACATGGCATCATGTATTTATTTTTACCCTACAGGGTTTCAATGAAGACTATTAGGCAAAATAGCTAGCATATTTCTAAATACAGGGATATTCCTTATGCCTTACTGTCATCATCAGGAGTTGAGAGATTTGATACTGAGCGAGTAACAAAATTCTTCCTTCTTTCCCACTTTAATAGGTAAGAACTAAAAGGGAACTCTCAGATTATTTCGTACAATTCCTCATTTTACAGATGAAAAAATAGGGGTTTTAAGAACTTAATGTTCTGACCCAAGGTCATAAATCTAAGTAACACAGTGAAAACCAGCAGCAAGTGTTCTCGTGAGCCATGATATCCAGCCATGCACCTCCATCTATGCACTGTGATCCTCTGTGCATATACAGGGATCCAATGTGTATATACAGGGAACATGTATATACACATATGCATATTTCCTAAATATGTGAGATACAAAATCTCTACTAGTTAACCCACAGAAAATTTTAAGACTTTGAAGAACAGTTTCAAATTCTGTCTACTTCTCATTAGGGTAAAAACAGCAGCAGCAAAAATTTGTTTCTCCTCTCCATTCTCCTCACAGAAACCCAATGCAGTTTCCCTCAATTAACTCATAGCTTGTGTCACAAATTTAATATAATTGCTCCCTCAGCATCCACTTTTAGGGCTAGCATATGTTTTTGAAACCCTTTCACATTTGGCCTAGTTCAAATATTTCCTTCCTGTGTAGTTGCTTGTGAAAGAGGCCGTTTGTTCCTCATCTCACTGACCCAAAACACAACATATCCCATAGCTGCTGACCATGATAAAACCTAACGGTTAACACCAGAGTCATGTAAGTAAGTTCACCCTTTGAAAGTGTTTTCTTCAAACTAGCAAATCCATAACTCCAGTGGGGAAGCCTAAGGGAGGACACGGACCTTAATAAAGGGACAGTCCCACGAGTCTTCTTTCTCTCTCTCTCCACCTGCTGGGTGAGTTCCCTGCTGTCTTCAGAGCTCCCCTATCAGCCTCCCATCAGCACTGCTAACCTCTCTGGGATTAGGAAGTAGTAAATTTTTTTCTGTTTCATGCATTTTGGTTTCACTTCCTCATTATGTGTCACCTGACAAACACACCCAAACATAACTTTTCCCTGGTCAGGGCTCTCTTAGAGAGTGGCTATCCTGGTTTATGGCCACTCTTGACAGAGAAACCTCAAGACCAAATTAGATAAAAATCACAATGGCTTGACCACCTGCCAAAAGCAAACTCATTATATCCCGCTCTTTAAACTTCCCCATGTATACTCAATATTATGTTTCACTGCAAAAGACGTATTTTTAAACATGAAGAGGCATCCCTGACTCTCTCTCTCCCTTACATCTGGAGAAAACTTGCATCCCCATTTACATGTGCAGTACTGATTACGCCTGCTGTGCTGGCATTAACAATAGCATTGCCATTCATTTCCACAATCACCCCAATTTAGATGGTAAATTATATGGTCATCCTTTTTAGAGTCCTTATCTAGTTAGTAACTAATTGCTAAACATCTCTCCAACTGGCTTCCTCTCCTTCAATGAATTTCTCACCTGAAATATGATAATAATAGCCTCCCTTCATCTAATTTCCCATTTTTGCACATGCTGTTCCTCTTCCTCAATACCCCTTTCCCTTTCATTTTGTGTATACCCATGAAAGTTAGATCAAATGGTGTCTCTGTGGTAAAGCCTTCCCACATTCTTCCAGTCATTCTCTGTGCCTCCTGAAATAATAATAATTGTAATATTAGTAATAGATATTTGCTGAATATTCATTGCGCACCAGGCACTGAACTTAAACAATTTTTAAGTATTTTGTCTCATTTAATCCTCTCTGTGTGATAGGTTTTACTTTTTAAATGTAGAAAGTAATGCTCTGGGATAAAGTAATTGGGCTAAAGTTACAAAGCTAAGCAGTGGAACCCACACATGAAACCCAGTTATGTCTGATTCCAAGTCAAAGTTTTAAACCTCTTCCCTGTTCTATTTCACATGTACCACCACCATTAATGGGTCTCTGGTATCTGTGCTACAATTCTGCCCCACTTGGTCACCTCTGCACCAGTCAGATCTTAGTAACAGGTCTTCTGTTTCCCTTTACAGAGACTGGGACTTCCCTCGGTGATAGGGAAAGGCTTGGTTATCCACAGCATAAGCAATTATGTCTAACTCAAAGCAGGTACTTTAAGGCCAATACTACAGTATTTACTGTTGAATCCTAAATTCTGATGCAGAGGGCTGTCTCATCTGTAGTCTTCTAACCAGATATGATTCTGTATTTATCTGGATTGATGTCAAAATTGAAAACTAGTAAAACTGAAGTTAAATCTAATGAGTCTTCTTTGGCTGGCAGAGTGCTATTTTGTTAAGGAAATTAGTTGCCAATATTTCTAACTTGCAGCTTTTTTACACATAACTAAACATTTCTAGCTTCTTCTGAAACAATGGGTCAACATTTTTTTTTTTTTTTTTTTTTTTTGAGACACAGTCTCTCTCTGTTGCCCAGGCTGGAATGCAGTGGTGCTCTCAGCTCACTGCAACCTCTGCCTCCCGGGTTCAAGCGATTCTCCTGTCTCAGCCTCCCGAGTAGCTGGGATTACAGGTGCCTGCCACCATGCCTGGCTAGTTTTTTTGTATTTTTAGCAGAGACAAGGTTTCACCATGTTGGCTAGGGTGGTTTCGAACTTCTGACCTCAAGTGATCTGCCCGCCTCAGCCTCCCAAAGTGCTAGGATTACAGGTGTGAGCCACTGCATCCTTTCTATGATGCTCCAGAAAATGAGGTCAAATGTCAGTTGTCATCATTATGCTTGTGCTACTGTTTTTCTTAAGAGGAAAATGAAATATCTCTAGTACACGTCTCTGTTAAAAAGCTATTCGTTCATTCCATGAATTTCATGCATTTGGATTTAAAAGCATGAAATTCACCTAATAAACTTATGCTTTATAACTGATGTTACACTTCTCAAAAAGAACTACCAAAATACTACTATTGATTGATGGCCTTCATCTGTTGAAAGTGTAGATTCAATGTGCTTTATGATTATAGAGAAATATACACTCATATTCAGAACCACAGTCTCTGGGGAAAGACACAGAACAAAAAGATGTCTGTAGCTAAACACAGAGGGATACCAGAAGAGGGTGGGAACCAAGCTTGGAAGGTTACAGAAAACCAATCACACCCCACAGGGCATTTAAGTGCAAAAAGACACATACATGTCCAAATTGAGAATTTAAACAGAAATCAACAAAGGATTGTCTATCCTTTATCTGGCTTGACAGTAGTAACATTTTAATATGTTTGAAAATACAGACTAAAATTTCACTGCACTGATCAACTAATTGCAAAGTTTTGCTATAGTGTACCCCCACCTAACAGAGCACATATATAGATTACTTCAATTTGAAAATTTTGCTTATCCCATGCTCACTTCCAGGGAAGAGACTAAATATAAGACCTGCTTAATCATTCCAAAATTGGAATGTCCCTAGGGGAATAATGAGGAATGATGAAGAATTATTAACATGACCTTACAACACACATGTCCAGATGGACATATATACTCATCTGGATAATGAAAGACTGAGATAAATGTCAGCCAGATACCATCATTTCCAAGAGAAAACATATCATTACAACAAAGGACCAAAATTAAGTCCTTCTCAAATCCGCAGATTTCCAAGGGGCTCTAAACTCAGCCAGCTGTTTGTGATTTTGATATTTAAGAATATTTTTATGAACTTTTTATTTTTGTCTGTACTACTAAAATGAAGTCAATAGTCTATAATTCTGAAATGCTTTCTATGAGATCATCCGTATCACTTGTTTGTAAACTGGGCTCCAAGGAACCCCTTTACCATCCAGGCATAAAAGAGCAAAGAGAGCAGCCCCCTACTCCTTAATAGCTTTCTTTTTATCTGTTTCTAGACATTAGGCTTTCACTTTAGACAATTTTTTTTAAGGGACAGGATCTTGCTATGTTGCCCAAGCTGGAATCAAGGGATCCTCCTGTTTAGCCTCCCAAATAGCTGGGACTGTCGGCATGTGCCACTGCACCTGCAATTGGCTTCACTTTAGATAATTTTTAAGATCTGAAAACCACGTGTCTCTATATCATTTATCAAAATGCAAAGTGACATAGGAGGAATGAAATACAAATTTTTTTTTTTTTTTTTTTTTTTAAAAGACAGAGTCTCTCTCTCTATTGCCCAGGCTGGGGAGTACAGCAGCACAATCTCGGCTCACCACAGCCTCCGTCTCCTGGTTCAAACGATTCTCCTGCCTCAGCTTCCTGAGTACCTGGGATTACAGGCAAGTGCCACCACGCCCAGCTAATTTTTGTATTTTTAGTACAGATGGGGTTTCACCATGTTGGCTAGATTGGTCTCGAACTCCAGACCTCGGGTGATTTGGCCCGCCTCAGCCTCCCAAAGTGGTGGGATTATAGGCATGAGCCAACGCGCCCGACCTTGAAATACAAATCTTGTCAGATTTGCGGAATCTAATCTCTATTATAGTTTACTAAACTCCAGTTTCCTCTACAATATCTTGATTTCTAAAAACAAGAAAGTAAAATCTTAGGAGATTATGATAACCACATTCTTCACCAGGAAGAAAAAGGTGCCTGACAATTTATTAATAAGTTCCACATTCACAGATTCAACCAACGGTGGATAAAAAATATTTAGAAAAAAACATTTTTAAATAAAAACACAATAGAAATTTTAAAATACTACAGTATGACAACTACTTACACTGTATTAGATATTATAAGTAATTTAGAGATTATTTAAAGTATATGGGAGGATGTGCACTGTTTATATGCAAATACTACGCCATTTTACATAATGAACTTGAACAACCACGAATTTTGGTACTGTGGAGGGGGCATCTTTGAACAAATCCCCTGTAGATACCAAGGGATGACTGTAATTAAAGAAGACACTCTGCACTCAAGAAGCTCATTTATGTAGTTCTAAAAGGTAAGAAGTATACCTGTTATACATCCTAATATGCTCTCAACAACACAGGCAAACATCTGAATCAACAGTGTTTGGTAAAAATGTTAAATTCTCAACCTTAATGTTTGCATTAACAAAAGGTGCAGCACTTAAATCCTAAGGTTCCATGTGAAATGTGAAATACTCATTTAATGATGAGGTTTCTACAAGAATGCAGCTCCTTTTGGCATCATGCGATAGTTCATTAAGAAGAGTGGCAGCACCTCACCTGTGCTCTGATTGTGAAAACAATACATAAATATATTACCAATAAAAATTTAAAAATATTATAATTTGCAAAGAGAAAAAACATGTCTGTTTAAATACCATTTAGATATTCGAGGCTGCGAGACAACTGATGGAAATGAAAAGTACAGAAAGTGGCTATAGAAGAAAGAAGAGTTCAGTAGAGGTTAGTGAACAAATAGTGCCATCCATTACAGCTCACTCTGTCTTACCTGAGGAGGAGTAGGTGTGGACGTGGGTCTTCCTATGGGTGGAGTAGGATTTCTGCTGCCACCTCCAGACATAATCTCCTCTGTTATGTCTTTACCTCCCTGGTTTGGATCCCGAATTCTTATCTATAAGGTTAAATAAAATGACATATGTACAGATGAGTGTCTGTGTAGCAAATTTATAGGCACATAAGTGAGCTAAAGGTGCAAACTGGGAAACCTGTCAAATATCAAAGGTGATAATCACCACATTTGACTTTATTTCAATCACAGATCCATCAGATAAATGTAGGCCATTAGCTCTGACATGAACTAATTAGAATAACAAGCTAAAATGAAACCTAGTTGGCTGGATTTCTAGGTCAAAAAGGCAAACTATTAATATTTATACTTGTTTTGTAAGAACCTGTAAGACTGATTTTATTTACCATATTTAACATACAAGTTTCATAAAATACTTTTAATATATGAAAGTTACTGCATAGATAAAAGTTCCTTTTTTTTTCTTTTTTGGAGACAGTCTCGCTCTATCACCCAGGCTGGAGTGCAGTGGCGCAATCTCAGCTCACTGCAATCTCCGCCACCCAGGTTCAAGCGATTCTCGTGCCTCAGCCTCCTGTGCCAGGATTACAGGTGTGAACCACGGTACCTGGCGTAGAATAAAGTTTTAAACGCTGTAAATAATTCTCTGAAGTTCTTTACCAAAATAAAAAATATAAATACCCTACGAGTTAGGAATAATTTATCCTGAAAACAACCTTATATACATATGTAATAATGCTGACTGCAATCATGCCTTTTCCAGCAAAGACTGGAGGAAGGTTGATCGAGAACAGAATAGCTCAAAAATTATCATACGTCGGCCAGGCGCGGTGGCTCACGCCTGTAATCCCAGCACTTTGGGAGGCTGAGGCGGGCGGATCATAAGGTCAGGAGATCAAGACCAGCCTGGCTAACACGATGAAACTCCATCTCTACTAACAATACAAAAAATTAGCTGGGCGTGGTAGCACATGCCTGTAGTCTCAGCTACTCAGGAGGCTGCGGCAGGAGAATCACTTGAACCTGAGAGGCGGAGCTTGCAGTGAGCCAAGATCGCGCCACTGCACTCCAACCTGGGCGACAGGGCAAGACTCCATTTAAAAAAAAAAAAATTATCTTACGTCCTTACAATTAAATACTTAACAGCCAGTAAAAAGAGTGAGGCAGATCTGGCCGGGCGCAGTGGCTCATGCCTGTAATCCCACCACTTTGGGAGGCTGAGGTGGGTGGATGACCTGAGGTCAGGAGTTTGAGACCAGCCTGGCCAACATGGTGAAACCCTGTCTCTACTAAAAATACAAAAATTAGCTGGGTGCGATGGCAGGCACCTGTAATCCCAGCTACTTGGGAGATTGAGGCAGGAGAATCGCTTGAACCCAGGAGGCAGAGGTTGCAGTGAGCTGAGATCACGCCACTGCACTCCAGCCTGGGGGAAAAGAGCGAGACTTTGTCTCAAAAAAAAAGAATGAGGCAGATCTACATGAACTGACACAGAATAATCATTAAGATGTGCTGGTAGGTGAAAAAATGCAATAAGCACAAAGTGTGTATGGTCTTATTTTAATTTTTTTAAAGGCTACCCTATGCTTAAAGATGTCAGTGGAGTTGGTGCTGTAAAGGAGGTAAGTGTCTGCGACTAGGCATTCTATTCTGGGACAGTGCTAAGATATAAAGGACCCACTGTTGTTTATTACCACCATACCTTAATCAAGGCAGTCCACACTTCTTGAGAATTTCAAGGAATTCACTAATGAAACTACCTGGATCTGGACGCTTTTAGGGGAGTCCTTCAATTAAGACTTCTAATGCCAGCTATTGTTTAGGTATGGAAAATTATTTCTAATAAAGTTTTAAGTATAGCTTTAATTCATTTATTCTACTTTCTTCTTTAGAAACATCTGTAACTACTGTCTTCCAGTTTCATTTCTTCTATTCACTTTTCTGCATTCTGAGAGTGTTCTTCAAGTCCAACTTCTATCATGCTGATTCAACATTACCAAAGCATATAGTTTCTTGACTGTAGTGTCATGATACATTGTCATGTCCTGTTCATTACGATATATGCACAAGTAATTTGTTTCTAATAATAAAAACAAGTTTTAAACCAAAGTCTTGAACCTCATTATTATTTTCTTGTTTGTTTACTTGAGATACAGTTTCACACTGTCGCCCAGGCTGGAGTGCAGTGGCAGATCTCACTGCAACCTCCCCCTCCCAGTTTCGAGTGATTCTCGTGCCTCAGCCTCCCGAGTAGCTGGAATTATAGGCACGAGCCTCCACACCCAGCTAATTTTTGTATTTTTAGTAGAGATGGGTTTTCGCCATGTTGGCCAGGTTGGTCTCGAGCTCCTTACCTCAAGTGATCTACCCATCTCAGCCTCCAAAGTGCTGGGGTTACAGGTGTGAGCCACTGTACCCGGCCTGAACCTCATTAATTTTTATTAAGTTAGAGTAATTCAAGAGTATTGCTATAAATCACCCCACCTATCTTACTCGTGTGAATGTGGGAGTCTCTCTTGAATAAAAAGATCACCCATTTTGTCTGTTCTGTTGCGTAAGGAATTGCAAGCCACTCTTCTACAATTTTTCTGCCATTTGACTTTCATATTACTACACTCCAATTCTCTTGGGCCTGCCTCATTAGACAAAGACAAAGCCCCTATAAATTATAAAAAACAATTAGAATACATTTTCTAAACTCTGTTTTTTGTTTCTTAAAAGATATCTATTTCACAGGAAGGATTTTTCTTGCTATCCTTAATATCTCAGTTCTTTTTCCTTGTGCTATTTTTTTCTTCTGTCAATTCATACTTGAATGGAGAGCTGATTAAGACTGGTGTTGGCCAGGCACGGTGGCTCACGCCTATAATCCCAGCACTTTGGGAGGCCAAGGTAGGCAGATTGCTTGAGCTCAGGAGTTCGAGATCACCCTGGGCAACATGGCGAAATCCCACCTCTACTAAAATACAAAAAATTAGCCGGGCCTGGTGGCTTGTGCCTGTAGTCCCAACTACTTGGGAGGCTGAGGCATGAGAATCGCTTGAGCCCCGGAAGCAGAGGGTGCAGTTCAGCTGAGATCGCGCCACTGCACTCCAGCTTGGGCTACAGAGTGAGACTCCATCTCAAAAAAAAAAGAAAAAGACTGGTGTTAAAGGAGAGTCTAGATGTGAGAACTGAGCTTAAATTCCTCACACTGAGTAAAACCTTAGCCCACTAAACCCTCCCAGTTCTAAAGGTGGAGTACATGTTGTCATGTAGCAAACCTAGCTCAGTGAATAATTAAAGATGATATTATGCAAATGGTATGAACAACTTCTAATTACATGCCCATACAAATCCTCCAGGTCAAGTGGTGTGAATATAAGGGAAGAATAAAAAAAAAAAAAAGGCACAGTAATTTGTGAATTGAGATGAATAATGACTACGTAAACTTATCTGATAAGTGAATAGATTTTAGATTTAAAATAAGAAAAAGTAATAAAAATCTCTTACAGTTTTTTTCTCTCTCTTGGCTGGAGGCGGCTGTTGCTGCGTAGGCACTATGATAGGTGCTGACTGATACACTGGCTGACTTGGGTAAAAAGGCGTTCCTAAAAAGTTAGAAAAAATTAAATAGGCATTCAGTTATTTTGTCAAACACTACAGAACTAGCAATGACACTGTGTCTCTGCACAATCCCCTTAAAAGGGTAAAAACAAAAACACTAAGCATTCTTCATCATCTTTTTCCACTAGCTCTCCTCCAGTTACTGAAGTGGTCAAGAAATTATTCCCAAAATATGTAATGTCTTCAAACATTCACAAACATCCAATATGAAAACCACTAAATACCCGGTTCCTACAGATCCACACCACAGTTGTCTTTCTAAAACATGGATCATGCTATAGTGATGCTTTTTAAAAATATTATTCTGAGGCTTACCACATGCAACTGTGACTCTCACACAAGGGTGTATGTGTATGTTTGTTTATGGGTTTTGTCAGGGACAGAAGGGAATATATCTGATCATCTTGGAAAGTAGGGGTGATCTAATTCTTCTCCTTACTCATGGGGAACTACTGCCATAGGGAGGTACATAAAGGATTAGCAAATTTCCGAATACTGGGGTGGAAAAAAGGCTCAGAACATATGGCCTTAAGATAAAGTCCAGATACTTAGAATCCAGGTTCCAAATTACATTTTCTATCATTCTTGAATCCACATCTTTGTTCTAGCTATAACCTACTCCTAACTCCTATCCTTTGAGTACACCAATCTCTTCAACTTTTGACTATACTGCCCATCTGCCTGAAATTATCTTCTTCCCCCACTCCTTGTACTCCCAATGAGCTGTTTTTAACTTTCAAAACTTAAGACTATTATTATAATTACTATCAAGCCAAATTGTTTGGAGTAGAGGTGTGGAGAAGGGGTCAAATACTGGATGGTTTGAGGGTAGAGCCTATAGATTTGCTGATGAATTGGATACTGGTGTGAGAGAAAGAAGACTCAAGGAAAACTCTTTCAGTTTTATGCCTGAGCAAGTGAAAAACAGAGGTACTACTTACTAAGATGAGGAACGCTGAAGGAATAGAGTTTGGGGCAGAAAAATCAAGAGTTCAGTTTTAGACAGGTCAAGTTTCGGGTGCTCACCAGATCTTCAAATACAGATCAAGTAGTTAGAAAGTGACACAAATCTGGAGTCAGAGGATAGGTATGAGTTACAGTTATCCATTCTGGAATTCACAGAATATAAACAATATTTAAACAAGACTAGATAACTCAGGAAATGAATAGATAGAAAAGAAGCCCAGTGGTTAAATCTTGGGGCATTCCATGTCTATTAGAGGTCACAGAAATTGGGAAAACTCCAGCCAAAGAGATGAAAACCAAGGCAGTGGTTGAAATCAAGAAAATTATTCAAGAATGAGGGCTGTGCTTAACCACATCAAATGGTGCTGAAGAGGTCAAATAAGATTTTTCAAAGTACAAATCACCAGTGACCTTGACAAAAGTTGTTTGGGCAGAGAGGTGAAGAGTGTGAAGCCTGATTTGAGTGGGTTCAATAGTGAAAGAGAAGACAGAAAATGAAAACCATGAGTATAAATAATTTCCTTAAAAATTTTGCCGTAAAAGAAAAGCAGAAAAATTGAGCTATAGCTGGACAAAAATACGGAATCAAAAAAACTTTCCTTAATATGTCAATGAAACAGTGTGCCTATTCCTATATACAGATGACACTAATCCAGCAGAGGAAGGGGGGAAAATTGTCAATGTGGGAAAGAAAGAATTGCTAGAGTAATAGCCTTAAATGGGTACAGGATGGGATCCAGTACACACATAAAAGATTGGCTTTCCATAGAACATGGATAATTGATTCACCGTAACAAGAAGGAAAAAAATATGTATGAGGGTAGTTCACACAGGTAAAATCCTTGGTACTAAGCAAACAGTCAAATAAGGCTGGCCCACTTTCATTATCACCATCAACATCCCCACTACCACCATAACATTTTTCAAGTGTAAAGTTGTTGGAAGCACCATGATTTGCAGTACCAGAATTCTGTAGGTATCAATCAGGTTTGCTGAATCAGATTTGGAAAAGATCTAAGCAGAGGGCATGACTATGATTTCAGTAAGTTCAATGTAAAAAGACCAAAAAAAAAAATCTCAGTCATCCTCTAACAATGAGTAAACTATTCTCAAAGCAGAGCTCAAATTAGCAATTATGTGCTACTTTATTACGTCACTGGCTCAGAAATTAACTCAGAAAACAAATCCCCAAAATTGGTTTCAAATGCTGCCAGGCAAGCAACACAATCTGCTCACTTCACCATATTTTTTGAGGTAAGTGAAATAAGATCCAAAAGGTGATCTCTTAAAAAAAAAAAAAAAAAAAAACCTGGATTCTTCTCATGAAACATTTTTGAGCCTACATGATTGGGGAAGAGCCTGGTATATCACATTAATCCAATAAATGTGACAGAACAAGATAATCTCAATATAGTGGGATTAAATGCAATTAGCAAAACATTAAGTCTTCTTAACTGTGAGCTCTAGCAGAGTAGAAAATCTGCCCTACTACTACTAATATACTACTGCCTATACTACTAATATAATAGTATATTATTATAAATACATAATATTTATAATAAGCTAGTCAGAAACATTTAAAAACATTTTTATTCCACTAGAAATGAGTAATTTTTACATACCATTTATTAATTAGTTAATTAATGTCTCTGGACCTCAAATTTCTTATGCATGGAATGAAGTACATTTGTATAGATCAAAGATCTGTCAACTACAGTCTAAGAGCCAAATCTAGTCCACCACTATTTATTTTTTTAAATAAAGTTTTATTGGAAGACACCCACGTACAGTAGTTTATCAACTGTCTATGGCTGATTTTACATCACAGTGGCACAGCTGAACAGCTGCAACAGAGACCATACAGCCTGCAAAACCTGAGATATTTACTATCTAGCCCTTTACTGAAAAAAAAAGTTTACTGATCCCAGTTCTAAATCAGTGGTTCCCAAACCTCAGTCTATATAAAAAGTGTCAATGATGTATTGCAAAATGAATACAATAACAATCATGAAATACAAACACACACACAGAGGTTTTTTTTTATGTGAACCTTGGTTTGTATTTTTATTTTATTTATTTATTTTTATTATACTTTAAGTTTTAGGGTACATGTGCACAACGTGCAGGTTAGTTACATATGTATACATGTGCCATGTTGGTGTGCTGCACCCATCAACTCGTCATTTAACATTAGGTATATCTCCTAATGCTATCCCTCCCCCTTCCCCCCACCCCACAACAGGCCCCGGTGTCACACAGAGGTTTAACAACTTAAAATTTGTATAAAGGACTGCTCCTATTTGATGATTTTTGTTGTTAAAACATGAAATGATACTGGCAGTAAACGGCAGTTTTCTTTAAAGGTCTTCTTGGCCAAATTATAAATTTAATAGTCATGTATGTTTTCTACTTTATTTTACTCTACTTTTTATTCATTTTACTTGTCTATAATGTGAAACCAATGGTGCAGTCAATATTTAGATTTCTTCTCACTGTTTAAACCTTAGCACAATATCTAACAGACTTACTATAAGAAACTGAATGGCAGGAAGAGTATCTTAACACCTGTATTCCACAAAATAACTAGCACACTGCCTGTCTTCTAAAAAAAAATTCAAAACCTTGAATTTTCCATAGAAACAATAATAAACATGGCCAGGCGCAGTGGCTCATGCCTGTAATCCTAGCACTTTGGAAGGCCAAGGCAGGCAGAATGCCTGAGCTCAGGAGTTCGAGACCAGCCTTGGTACACGGTGAAACACCATCTCTACTAAAGTACTAAAAATTAGGTATCATAAATTATGATTCATTCCAAAAATAGATTATGTATCTTTTAAAAGAAATGAGAGAAGTTCTATAGATAATGAAATAGAAAGATGCCCATGAATATAGCATGAAAGGAAAACAATAACCAGGAAGTTTTATTATTTACACTACTATAAATATTCCATGTTAATTTAAGTTAAAAAAACTTGTTAAATATAAGTGAAAAAAATACGTATCAAACTGTTAAATGTTATTGCTTTAAAGGATGGGAAGGGAGAGAAACTGGCTATTTCAACTTTATGCACTCTATATTATTGAATTTTTTTTTTTTTTAGATGGAGTCTCGCTCTGTCACCCAGGTTGGAGTGCAGGGGCATGATCTCTGCCCACTGCAACCTCCGCCTCCTGGGTTCAAGCAATTCTTCTGCCTCAGCCTCCCGAGTAGCTGGGATTACAGGCGCCCGCCACCACACCCCGCTAATTTTTGTATTTTAAGTAGAGATGGGGTTTCATCATGTTGGCCAGGCTGGTTTAGAACTCCTGACCTCGGGTGATCCACCCACCTTGGTCTCCCAAAGTGCTGGGATTACAGGCATGAGCCACCACACCCGGCCTTTTTAAATTTTTATCATTAATTTAGTTACTTTCATAATGAAATAAATTATTTTAAGATTGTTTTTCTAATATTAAGAAAACTAGAGAAACAATATTTTAATCTAGATGATAAACTGCCCACTTGATGTCTACTGGATCTGCATGAGAATTTACTGGGGAAGAAAGCATATCTATGAAAGGGAACAGACATCAATAATATCTGAGATACAATTATACCTCAACATACTGCTTTTTCATAAAAATGAATAAAAATGGTATATATCTAATAGAAATAAAGCCAAAATGTTATAATATTGTACATTCAAATCTGCACATTATGTCTCTACTAGTAAATTCATCATTACTGTTTCTATACATATTGTACAATAGTATTAAAAGCAATAAAGAGGGCTGGCACAGACTTACAGCAGGAAATTTAATGATGACATTTTCTGAGTAAAGTGATTGGCATAATCACTAAGTAAAAAAGCAGATTACAATTCAGTAAGACATCTTTAAAAATGATGTTGTAAATTAGAAGACTAATTGTATTCCCTTTGCAACACAGAAATTAACGGGAGATACTGTCCATTTCAGCATGTTTATGCTGATTAATAATCCCATTGTTTTCTATTTAAAAAAATTCTAGATAGTAACAACCATTGTTACTCTCAAAAATAATTACTTGGATTTAAGTTTTCAGAATAAGGACCTAGAATAAAGGCACTAGAATTACATAAAAATGGTGACAAAGGTAAGTCCAAGTATTACACAAGGAATACTTCAACAGCACTTGCAATATGCTGTCAAAAATTGGGTGATATATATATATATATTGTGTAACTTTTAAACTCACATATATGTAACACATTATTGTTCTGAAAATATCAAATTTCATAGTAATGATACAACTTAATAAAGCTGAGTTAAATAAACATATTTGAGACATTTAGTGAGGTTATATAAAATGTAGTATTAATCCCTTTTCTGCAATTTCAGTTACCTGCAGTCAACCACAGTCTGAAAATACTAAACAAAAGATTCCAGAAATTAACAATTCATAAGATTTAAATTGCAAGCCATTCTGAATAGCATGACAAAATCTTGCACTGTCCTGCTTCATGTCACCAGGGATGTGAATCATCCCTTTATCCAGTGTATCCATGCTGTACACGCTACATGCCAATTAGTCACTTAGTAGCCCTTTTATCAGATCAAAAAAAAAAAAAAAACCCATGGTGTGTATAGGGTACTATCTGAGGTTTCAGATGCCCACTGGGGGTCTTGGAATGTATTCCCTGAGGATAAGTGAAGGGTATTGCGTATCACTTTGAAATAGCAGTTTCCCAAGACAATACCAACCAAGGTAACAGAAAACTTTTCCCTTCTCTAGAAGAAGTAAAGCCACGTAACATTTGGTTGCTTTGCCTACTTCACCTCAAAACTGAAAAAAAAAAACCTTCTTGGGCTACTTGAATCAAATCAATTCTGCTGTAATCTTAACTGAGACAATCCCAATTTTAGGAAACTGGTTAATGGATAAGTTATCCTGTTATATTAAGATTATTTAATAAGTTTTTGCTTTGTTGGTTATATAACAGATCAATGCTTACTGAATCTCAAAACTTAATTTTTCTAGTATCTACTAATTTTATCCCTTATTATTCACCTTCCATGGAATAAGAGAAATGTAATATGAAGTAAAAATTTGTTGAATGAAATAAGTAATTTTTATCATTTTTAGTTCAGCATTGGCGCATATGCCAATAATCTTGGCAACCCAGCTCTCTCTAAATTAAAAACACTTTTAATTTTTCAAGGCATTTTCATTGGAACTAATACCCAAAACCTCCCCCATGCCATAGATCTTATCACAATTTTGCAGAGAATCACAGGTTCACTGAGTTATATTTAGTTATGGCATGTATATTCTCCAAGTGCCTACCAGTCACTGTTCTAGGGGCTGGGGATATAGCAGTGAACAAAACAAAAATCTCTACTTTCATGGAAATTGCATTCTACTAAGAAAGACATTAACAAAATCTTTAAGGTGTAAGGTGGTAGGAAATGTTTGGAGAAAAAGAGATTGTGAAAGGAGGATAAGGTATATTCATGCCACTGGCAAAAATCCAGTAAAAATCTAGGTAACAGTGAACTGGTGGAAAATGTCAGAACTCTGAAACATGATTCTTTCCAGTAGAATTATCAGCTTGTAAAGAAGATGTCATTAATTAAATATATTTCTATAATACTCCTCTTGTAAGCCACTCTCTAAAAAGTAACTTTTCTGTCTTTTTTTTTTTTTTTTTTGAGATGGAGTCTCGCTCTGTCACCCAGGCTGAGTGCAGTGGCGCGATCTCAGCTCACTGCAAGCTCTGCCTCCCGGGTTCATGCCATTCTCCTGCCTCAGCCTCTCGAGTATCTATCTGGGACTACAGGCACCCGCCACCATGCCCGGCTAATTTTTTGTATTTTTAGTAGAGATGGGGTTTCACCATGTTAGCCTGGATGGTCTCAATCTCCTCGCCCGCCTCGGCCTCCTAAAGTGCTGGGATTACAGGCGTGAGCCACCGCGCCCAGCCAAAAAATTACTTTTAAAGCTGGGCAGAGTGGCATGTGCCAGTAGGTCCAGCTACTTGGGAAGCTAAGGCAGGATGATCACTTGAGCCCAGGAGTTTAAGACCAGCCTGACTAACATAATGAGACTCCCATTTCTGGAAGAAAAAAAAAAAAGTAGCTTTCAAGAAAGAACTGTTAGCAGCATGTTATTTAAAAATCCTTCTTACCACTAAACCTCATTGTATAAACCAACCCACCAAGCAACAAAATTAAATAAACACAAAAAACTAGCAGAAATGTCTTGACTTTTCCTACTTACCATAAGCATTGGGGAAGTCCCCAGGTCCTGGTCCAGGATAAAATGGACCTGGCCCCGGTGGTTGAACTGGATATTGTTGGGGGGGCCCAACATAAGGAGGGCCACTATGACGGTACTAGAAAAGAGAAAGTATGAATATTTATAAATAATATGGTATCTGGGGGCGAAAAACATAATAAAATAATAAGAAAGTAGCTTACTACAGAAAGTAAAGTTCTCTGTGTAAGAGAATCATTTAAATGAGGTAAAGCGATTGGGTCAAACGCATTAAAAATGCTTGCTTGCCATCAAGATACAATGAGAATGAAGAGAAAGGTGCAGCTTAGTAAAGCCATACAACATATCAGTGCACAGGCAGACATCAGCTCACTGTAAAATAATCTCAGGCTAGTAGCTTTTCAATGACATTAAAGGACTTCAGGAACAGCATAATCACTGAGTCCATTTTAGAGCAGTTGGTTGTGGCAAAGGGATGGGAGAAAGCAAGTAGATAAAAACAATTTATCATTTTAAAAAATTTTAAGTAAACAGATGTAGAAATATCTTCACACAGCATAATGAAAAATCACAAAAGGGCTAGATTTGTAACCAACAAAACAGTTCACACATCACCGAAAACTAATACCACAATTCATCCACCCAGCTCCCTCTGATGTGAATCCGGGTTAATTTCCACTCTATTGCTGGACCACCTAGGCCTCAAAGATACTTTACCTGTGGTATACAGTACTGAGGCCCCTGGGGCACTGGGTACGGCATGGGCAGATGGTTAACCATCATGATGTGCTGATTAGCCTGGTACACTGCAGTGGGTGTCTGTGCACCAGGACGAATGGAAGGACTGCTGTTCGGGATGGTAGCTCTAGGAGGCTGTATTTGAGGCCTCTGGAAAAACTGGGAAGGGGAGAAAAAAAAATTTTTTTTTTTTAAACAAAGGGGAATATATAAATTTTACTGTCTCCTTTTCTTCACTAATAAAAATCTGGTCAACTTGAATTACAAATACAATATGCATAAAAAGAATAAATTACCTATTGCTGGGTTCCCAAAAATATACCACACTAGGGCAAGCTCTTATCAGTATCATCACATATTTGAAAACAGTAGGGTGGTTTCGACCCGACTGTATATATACGTATGTATATATGCATACATATATGTATATGCACATACTGTATATATACATACATATATGTATATGCACATACTGTATATATACATACATATATGTATATGCACATACTGTATATATACATACATGTATACACACATACTGTATATATACATACATATATGTATACACACATACTGTATATATACATACATATATGTATAATAAAGTATAACAAAAGGGGTAGCTAATATTGATATTTCTCTATTATATAAAAGAACTGACTCTGATAAAGAGTAAGTGGTTCATTATCAACTCATTAAAAATTAAAAGTAGCCTCCTTAAAGACTGCTGTTCAAGTAATTTATAAAATACTTAGAAGAACAAGGAATCTCTTTGATCATAAAATATTTACCCAGTCCATCAGGGTCAAGCTAAATTAAACCATCTGTAGGGTTGTCACATGCTGAACTAAGCAGTTTTTTTCCTCTCCAAAAGGTGGCACAATCCCATACTAAACTGAGCCTTCTAGAATAGTTTGCAATAAAAGTGGACAATCTAGACAGGCCTAAGAATGGTCTGGAATCAGCAGAGTTCAAATTTCTCAAAATAGCAACCAGTACCTGTAGTTATAATTTTCACTGCAGGATTAAAAGCCTTGAAACAATATACCAACAGTAAATTTCCAATGTGAATGTATCCATTCATTAGCAATCAATCTCAATGTAATAATAATAAGCAGACTGAGTTAAAAAGAGGCCATGCAGAACCAGTAGTTTGTTACCTGGATAGGTCTGAATCCTCCCTTCAAATATGAAGCAAGAAAGCAGCAGGAAACAGAAAGAAAGCCAATGGAAAAGCTTACAGATCAGTTGGAAGGGACAGGACATAGCATGCAGCTCAACAAAAATATCTTTCTATTTAGTAATAATAGGAGAAGAAAGAAGACTAGAAAATCAGAATGACAGTTCTTCACTTGAGAATTTAACCACACATAGAATCAAAGAATCAAGTTACATTTAACTGAAATCCAGTGGCAAAAATCCTCTATGATTATTAATAGCCACAAGTTATAGCAGTGTGCAAGGAAATGTCTGCTTGGTGGCACAAGTACAGTTGTGACTACTGGTTCCTACTCTTGGATCTCATGATCACCCATTTCATGATCTGGCATTGTCTAGCATCTCTGTGATCTACTTGCCATCTGTGTCATTTGTTATTTTTGTAAAAGTCCTAAGAAATAAACTTTTCAATATATACCAGACTCTTAATGACAGAGACTTGCTTGCTCTTTTTAACTAATCAGGTATATAAGAGGGCACTTATAGCTCTAAAATGGAGAACTATAATAACAATCTTAAAATGTGGTCTTGCACCAAAATAAATAAAGCAGCAAAATATTCATTGCTATCAGTCCAAATAAAGCCAAGCTTCGACCTTTGGGCCCACTCTGGTCTTATTTTGTCCTACTCTTAGGCATCAAACCACCCACAGATGGTATAAGTAACTTGATCTTGTGCTCAAAAGGAAGAACTGGGATCTAGTGTCCAAGGCTCATCCCCATTCAGCCTTCCTACCCCATGGCAAAGATAGCCCTAAAGAAATTAAGTCACAGAAAAACAACAGCCAGAAAGGTATAGCAGGAGAATGGAATAAATGGGGGAAACCAAAGGGGCAGGCCACAGAGAGTAGGTGATGGAGATGAAAAGAAAGCACAGGAGGCAAAGTTGGTAACATAGGAACCTGGGATGCAATACAACTACAGGAACCATCTTCTAGTTATCTCCACTGACACAGTTTTGGTGACAACATTTTTTTGTTGGCTGCTAAAAGGAACAATAAAGCAGTAAACCTCCCATTACTGGACTGCATTTCTCGTAATTACAAAGCAAACAGAATCTATCATGCATCAATGCATGTGATCTGTAAACAACACTTCAGGAACAAACTTAAGTATTTTTATAATGTAGTTAATATCAGGAGCCACAAGAATGATACAAGCCTCAAGTAGAGAAGAGTCATTATCTGTTCAACTTACTGGGCATTGCTAAATAACACAGGCAGAGGGTAAAAATCTTAATACTGAAAGATCCTTTGAAATCTTTTTTTTTTTCCCACATTCAGTCTTTTATTTATTTATTTTTATTAATTTTTTTTATTATACTTTAAGTTTTAGGGTACATGTGCACATTGTGCAGGTTAGTTACATATGTATACATGAGCCATGCTGGTGCGCTGCACCCACTAACTCGTCATCTAGCATTAGGTATATCTCCCAATGCTATCCCTCCCCACTCCCCCCTCCCCACCACAGTCCCCAGAGTGTGATATTCCTCTTCCTGTGTCCATGTGATCTCATTGTTCAATTCCCACCTATGAGTGAGAATATGCGGTGTTTGGTTTTTTGTTCTTGCGATAGTTTACTGAGAATGATGGTTTCCAGTTTCATCCATGTCCCTACAAAGGACATGAACTCATCATTTTTTATGGCTGCATAGTATTCCATGGTGTATATGTGCCACATTTTCTTAATCCAGTCTATCATTGTTGGACATTTGGGTTGGTTCCAAGTCTTTGCTATTGTGAATAATGCCACAATAAACATACGTGTGCATGTGTCTTTATAGCAGCATGATTTATAGTCATTTGGGTATATACCCAGTAATGGGATGGCTCGGTCAAATGGTATTTCTAGCTCTAGATCCCTGAGGAATCGCCACACTGACTTCCACAATGGTTGAACTAGTTTACAGTCCCACCAACAGTGTAAAAGTGTTCCTATTTCTCCACATCCTCTCCAGCACCTGTTGTTTCCTGACTTTTTAATGATTGCCATTCTAACTGGTGTGAGATGATATCTCATAGTGGTTTTGATTTGCATTTCTCTGATGGCCAGTGATGATGAGCATTTTTTCATGTGTTTTTTGGCTGCATAAATGTCTTCTTTTGAGAAGTGTCTGTTCATGTCCTTTGCCCACTTTTTGATGGGGTTGTTTGTTTTTTTCTTGTAAATTTGTTTGAGTTCATTGTAGATTCTGGATATTAGCCCTTTGTCAGATGAGTAGGTTGCGAAAATTTTCTCCCATTTTGTAGGTTGCCTGTTCACTCTGATGGTAGTTTCTTTTGCTGTGCAGAAGCTCTTTAGTTTAATGAGATCCCATTTGTCAATTTTGGCTTTTGTTGCCATTGCTTTTGGTGTTTTGGACATGAAGTCCTTGCCCACGCCTATGTCCTGAATGGTAATGCCTAGGTTTTCTTCTAGGGTTTTTATGGTTTTAGGTCTAACGTTTAAATCTTTAATCCATCTTGAATTGATTTTTGTATAAGGTGTAAGGAAGGGATCCAGTTTCAGCTTTCTACATATGGCTAGCCAGTTTTCCCAGCACCATTTATTAAATAGGGAATCCTTTCCCCATTGCTTGTTTTTCTCAGGTTTGTCAAAGATCAGATAGTTGTAGGTACTTTGAAATCAACTGTAGAGGGCAGCCCAGCCAAGATAAAGGGCGTATCAAATGAACACAGGTGATCATCTATTATGGTAACACTATCATCAAATAATGTCAAAATACTCCTATGTTGCCTGAAGAAATAGGGTGTTACGGGGTGGTAAGGAGAGGAGAAAGAAAATGAATCCATTAACTTATGCAGAGTAAGAAAAATAGATACGGGCAATGTTTTCCAAAAATTTTAACAGTCTGTATGTGAAATATTTTCTTACCACTATTTTCCAGCTGTTCTGATAAAACTTTTAACCAGCCTGTCCAGAATAACTGAGGTTACATCTTATTCAATGAGGTTTCTGAACAGTATGAAACTAATTTCCTCAGTAACTGTGAAGTAAAAACAGTGTTTCTAATGATATTCCTAATATTAACATATAGCTGAACCAAAAAGCCACTAAATATGTAGTTATATTGATATACTAATTTTTTTTTTGGTGGGGAGGAGATGGAGTCTTGCTCTGTCGCCCAGGCTGGAGTGCAGTGGCTGATCTTGGCTCACTGCAACCTCCACCTCCTGGGTTCAAGCGATTCTCCTGCCTCAGCCTCCTGACTAGCTGGGACTATGGGTGCCCACCACCACACCTGGCTAATTTTTGTATTTTTAGTAGAGACGGGGTTTCACCATATTGGCCAGGCTGGTCTCGAATACCTGATCTTGGGATCCGCCCACCTTGGCCTCCCCCAAAGTGCTGGGATTACAAACATGAGCCACTGCGCTTGGCCAATATACTAATTTTTATACACTAAGAATTCAGCTTTGAAGCTAAAGAGAAATGTATTTATAAAGCACCAACCTAAGCATTATATATATATATATATATATACATATATATATATATATATACACTTTTTTTTTTTTTTTTGAGACAGAGTCTTGCTCTGTCGCCCAGGCTGGAGTGCAGTGGCGTGATCTTGGCTCACTGCAACCTCCACCTCCCGGGTTCAAGCGATTCTCCTGCCTCAGCCTCCTGAGTAGCTGGGACTACAGCCACATGCCACCACGCCCAGCTAATTTTTGTATTTTTAGTACAGACAGGGTTTCACCGTGTTAGCCAAGATGGTCTCAATCTCCTGACCTCGTGATCCGCCCGCCTCGGCCTCCCAAAGTGCTGGGATTACAGGCGTGAGCCACCGTGCCCAGTCAACATATATGTTAACTCATGCTCATAAATGACCTTGAAGGCAAGTACTATTATTAACAGGTCATAAGATATATGTAAAAACTGAGGAACAGGGAGATTAAATAACTTGCTGAAAGCCTCCCCCATCTGTAACTAAAACACAGTCAGATTATAGGCATGTACTTTTAACTGTTACACATATTACCTCTCATGAAATGGAATACCCCCATATTTTCACATAAACCAGCAGAAATCTTTACAAACGCTGAAGGGATGTAGCAGGATCTTTATCCAACTATACTAATGGGTGGCATGTCCCTCAATCATGACTGATTCCTGGTAAGAAAAATTTTCCATCAAGTTACTTCACAAAACACATGCTTACTCACGAAAACAAATTTCTTCTACCTACACAACTCCAATTCTCTATCTCCCAAAAAGTGACTGAAACTTGTTCATATGCGAAAAGCGTATCCTTGGCATACCATTTTACAGACTTACTTTTGCTCAACTTCACTGCATTAATACTTTTTACAATAGTCTATCTGGAGCTTGTGTTTTCCACTTAAAAGTACAGGATCACTTACACACACACACGTGCACCAGAAGAGATTCTAGAAAAGCCGTAATGACTAGAAATGCAAAAAAAAAAAAAAAAAAATCTCCTTTTTGTACTCCTTCCAAACCATTCAATTACAAATGCATAATTAGATTTAATAGTAATGCAAGAAATTCAGATTCTCAGTTGGGCAAGCATAGCAGTAATCCATAGGTTATTAAAAGGAATATATAAATGGGCTTTCCCAAACTGCTTGCAATCCTTCAAATTTCTTTTCTTCTCAACTGAGTGATGAACAATCATTAAGAGTCAAACTCTCCTGAATGGAAGGAGCCATTTAGTCTCACCATCCACCTAAAGTCTGAATATCTTTTACAATATACCACTAGGGATAAGAAACTTTAGCAACTTAAGATACAAATTCTTTTCATAATTAAATGGAGTTCTAATACTGTAAAACTCTTCCTTCTACTGGCCCCCAATTTTTCTCCCTATATCACCTACCCACTTGTCTCCTGTCCATCCCTAAAACCACACAGATGTCAAATCCTTCTCCATCAGCGACAGACCACTAAGTTATGTGAACACTGCCATTACTGCCAATTTTCACACCACTATTTTTTGTTTCAAGTCAATCATAACCCTCTCCCTAGCATCCTGTCCCTCCAACCAAGATTTTTAATTCCCAAATGAGCTTGATCTTTTCTTTCAATCTTGTTCCAACACAAAGGTATCGAGGTGGGGTCTGCCCAGAATGTACCTGGCACTCACTAAAAAAATATTTGCTGCTGAGTGAAAAGGCAATATACCTCTCTTATTCCTGCCAGCTCCAATTCCATTAATGAAACCAAGAATCACAGGAGCAGTTTTGATATTTTACTACTGATTGGTACTGACACTCACTTAAAGCATTTAAATCCTCTTTATACATAACCTGGCTAAATAAGCTGTGTTCTTCACTTCAGTGTGTACTCTTACAATTGTGTTTTGAAGCTCATATAGAGGATTTTGTAGTTTGTAACTATGAAAATTTACCTGGCTAAACAAGCCATCATTTCAGATTGTACCGACTGCATGACAGTGTCAAACTACAGGATCATTAGAAAACCTGACCCATCCTGGCTAACAAGGTGAAACCCCGTCTCCACTAAAAAAATACAAAAAAAATTAGCTGGGCGTGGTGGCACGCGCCTGTAGTCCCAGCTACTCGGGAGGCTGAAGCAGGAGAATGGCGTGAACCCGGGAGGCAGAGCTTGCAGTGAGCCGAGATCATGCCACTGCACTCCAGCCTGGGCGACAGAGCAAGATTCCGTCTCCAAAAAAAAAAAAAAGAAAGAAAGAAAACTTGACATAAATGTCACTTATCCAAGTAACTGATAAAAATGCTGCAAAGAGCTAGGCAGAGAAAAGAGAGCCATGTACAACGTAAAATTCACCTCCTAAACTTCATTTCAATCTGTTTTACTTCTTTCATCTTTCAAGGATTTATTATTAATACAGCAGAAGGATGGCAGAGGAAGGTGAAAACTCTCATTTGAGGCAGTATTTTGGGCAGATCCAACAAGATAGGATACTTTTAAAACAGAGGCTGAACTTAGCATACTTATAATTGCTTACTTTCCCAGAAACACTCTAGAAGCCAGAATAAAAAATGTTTCCTCTCGAAAAATCCTTCTAAAGATGCAATAATTCATATCATTACCCAAAGCTTCCTCATCAAAAACGTCTAACAAATGGTGTTTGAACGTGCTGGCAATTACGAAATATCGTTTTTCATGACTTTGCTCAGTAAAAGCTTGAAAAGACAAAAACACCTCTAACAAATTATATAACAGAAATTCTCTGAAAAACATCTTTTCATTTTCAGCAACTAGAAAAATCCTATTTAATCACATTAGATATTCCCATGTGGGGAAAAGCTCTGAGTACAAGCATAGCTCATTTTATTCTGCTTTGCTTTATTGTGCATTATAGATATTGCATTCTTTACAAATTCAAAGTTTGTGAAATCCTTGTGTTGAGAAAGTCTATCAGCACCATTTTTCCAACAGCACGTGCTCATTTCGTGTTTGTCACATTTTGGTAATTCTCCCAATATTTCAATTTTTTCATTATTATTATATCTGTTACGGTGATGTGTGATCACTGACCTTTTATGTTATCATTGTAACTGGGAGCGCCATGAACTGCACCCATAGAAGACAGCAAACTTAAGAAAGTTGTGTGTGTTCTAACTGCTCCACCTACTGTCTGTTGTCCCCCGCCTCTCCCATTTTTCTCCTCTCCTTAGACCTTCCTATTCAGCAGACACAATAATATTGAAGTTAGGCCATTATATGGAAATTAATAACTGAACAGTGGCCTCTATATGGTCTTGTGCCACATCTCTCACTTTAAATAAAAACTATAAATGACTAAACTTAGTGAGGAAGGCATGTTAAAAGCTGAGATAGGCTGAAAGCTACTTCAAAAGCCAAGTTATAAATGCAAAGAATAAGTTCTTGGAGGAAATTTAAAGTGCTACTCCAGTGAACACACAAATGATAAAGCAAAACAGCCTTATTGCTGATATGGAGAAAGAGCAGTTTGGATAGAAGATCAAACCAGCCACAACATTCCCTTAAGCCAAAATGTAATCCAAAGCAAAGTCCTAACTCTCATTTCAATTCTGTGAAGGCTGAGAGGTAAGAAAGCTACAGAAGAAAAGTTGAAGCTAGCAAAGTTTAGCTCATGAGGTTTAGTGAAAGCAGCTGTCTCCATAACATGAAAGTGCAAGGTGAAGCAGCAAGTACTTATGGAGAAACTGCTTCAAGTTATCCAGAAGATCCAGCCAAGAAAACTGATGAAAGTGCCTACACTAAACACATGATTTTCAGTGTAGATGAAACAGCCATCTATTGAAACAAGATGTCATGCATTGACTTCTCTTTAGCTAGGACTTTCATAGCTAGTGAGAAGTCAATGCCTGGCATCAAAGCTTCAAAGCTTCAACAGGCTGACTCTACTGTTAGGGGCTAATGTAGCTGGTGACTTTAATTTGAAGCCAATACTTATTTACTATCTGGAAAATCCTAGGGCCCTTAAGAATTATGCTAAATCTACTCAGACTATGCCCTATAAATAAAATAACAAAGCCAGAATGATAGCACATCTGTTTGCAGCATGGTTTGCTGGCTATTTTAAGGCCATTGTAGAGAGCTTAGATTCCTTTCAAAATATTACTGCTTACTGGGAAAACACCTAGTCACCCAAGAGCTCTGAGGGAGATGTATACAGAGATTAATGTTGTTTTCATGCCTGCTAACACAACATCCACTCTGCAGCCTATGGATCAAGGAGTAGTTTTGATTTTCAAGCCTTATTATTTAAGAAGTATATTTTGTAAGGCTACAGCTGCCACACATACTGATTTCTCTGATGGTTCTGGGCAAACTACATAAAAAACTTCCTGGAAAGGATTCACCATTGCTGATGCCATTAAGAATATTCCTGGGTGCAGTGGTGTACGACTGGAGTCCCAGCTACTTAGGAGGCTGAGGTTGCAGAATTGTTCTAGCCCAGGAGTTTGAGGCTAGCCCAGGTAAGATCATGAGACCCTATTCCCCCAAAAAGAGAGGAGGGGAGAGGAGGGGAGGGGAGGGGAGGGGAGGGGAGGGGAGGGGAGGGGAGAGGAGAGGAGAGATTTGTGATTCATGGGAGAAGGCCAAAATATCAACATTCACAAGCATTTGGAAGAAGCTGATTCCAGTACTCATGGATTACTATGAGGGATTCAAGACTTCAATGGAAGGAGTAAGTGCTGATACGGTGGAAATGGCAAAAGAACCAGAATTAGAAGTAGCGCCTGGGCCGGGCACAGTGGCTCACGCTTGTAATCCCAACACTTCGGGAAGTGGAGGCGGGTGGATCACCTGAGGTCCCGAGTTTGAGACCAGCCTGCCCAACATGGTGAAACCCTATCTCTACTAAAAATACAAAAAATTAGCTGCGCATGGTGGCAGATGCCTGTAATCCCAGCTACTCGGGAGGGTGAGCCAGGATAATCACTTGAACCTGGGAGGTGGAGGTTGCAGTGAGCCGAGATCACGCCACTGCACTGCAGCCTGGATAACAAGAGCAAAACTCCAACTCAAAAAAAAAAAAAAAAAAAAAAGTAGAGCCTGAAGATGTGACTGACTTTATCATGAGAATCTCATGATAAAACTTGAACAAATGAGGACTGGCTTCATATGGAGGAGCAAAAAAAAAGTGATTTCCTGAGATGGAATCTACTCCCGGTAAGGAGCTGTGAACATTGTTGAAAGGACAACAAAAGATTTAGAATATTACATAAACCTAGTTGATAAAGCAGCAGCAGAGTTTGAGATTGACTCCAATGATAAAAGAAAGTTCTACTTTGCGTAAAATGCTGTTAAACAGCATCACATGCTGTAGAGAAATCTTTCATGAAATAAAGAGTCCACTGGCCGGGTGCAGTAGCTCACGCCTGTAATCCCAGCACTTTGGGAGGCCGAAACGGGCGGATCACCTGAGGTCAGGAGTTTAAGACCACTCTGGCCAATATGGTGAAAACTCAGCTGTACTAAAAATACAAAAAATTAGCCAGATGTGGTGGCATGTGCCTAAAGTCCCAGCAACTCAGGAGGCTGATGCAGGAGAATTGAACTCAGGAGGTGGAGATTGCAGTGAGCAGAGATTATGCCACTCCACTCCAGCATGGGTGACAGAGCAAGACTCCATCTCAAAAACAAACAAATAAATTAAAAAAAAGAAGAGTCCATCAATGTGACAAACTTTGTCTTATTTCAAGAAATTGCCACAGCCATCTCAATCCTCAGCAACCACTACCCTGATCAGTCAGCACCCATCTACATTGAAGACACTTCACCAGCAAAAAGATTACAACTCACTGAAGACTCAGAAAATCATTATCATTTTTTAGCCAGAAAGTATTTAATTACCAGCCGGGTGCGGTGGCACACATCTGTAATCCCAGCACTTTAGGAGGCTGAGGTGGGCGGATCACGAGGTCAGGAGTTCAAGACCAGCCTGGCCAACATGGTGAAACCCCGTCTCTACCAGAAATACAAAAATTAGCCAGTGTAGTGGCACATGCCTGTAATCTCAGCTACTCGGGAGGCTGAGGCAGAATTGCTTGAACCCGGGAGGCAGAGGCTGCGGTGAGCTGAGATCGCGCCACTGTACTCCAGCCTGGGCGACAGAGCAAGACTCCATCTCAAAAAAAAGAGAAAGTATTTAATTACTATATGTACATCATTTTCTTACACATAATTCTACTGTTCAGTTAGTAGACTACAGCACAGTGGAAACATAACATATATACACTGGGAAACCAAAAAATTCACGACTTGCTTTATTGCAGTTATTTGCTTGATTGTCGTGGTCTGAAACCAAGTCTGCAATATCTCCGAGGCATGCCTATATTTATTAACTTGCAAAGCAATACAAAATATGCTTCAGTATATAGGTCAGCCTACTAGAAGATGAAAAACTAACATCTGCAATTAGAAATTTCCTTGGTGAATATCTTTTAAAAGTCTGAAGTACTCTTGAAGAACAGTGCTATGATTTGCTGGCAAGTTAGAAAGGGACAAGCTTTAAAGAGTCCACATAATGGGACATCACTCAGGTGTCAATTTGATAATCTGTTAATCCATGGTAATTTATAATGGCGATTATTCCATTCTAAATTTTTTCTATATTTCCCTGCATGTGGTCAATATTATATAATTTAGGTTTCACTAAGAATCGGGATATGGAAGCCCTAGAGCTGAGTTGTTCAATACAGTAGCCACAAGCCATACTTAACTACTTGTACTAAAAATTCAGTTCCGGGTCAAGCACGGTGGCTCACGCCTTTAAACCCAGCACTTTGGGAGGCTAAGATGGGCGGATCGCTTGAGCTCAGGAGCTCAAGACTGGCCTGACCAACATGGCAAAATCCTGACTCTACAAAAAATACAAAAATTAGTAGGGCGTGGTAGCTCACACCTGTAGTTCCAGCTACTCAGGAGGCGGAGGCACAAAAATCACTTGAACCTGGGAGGAGGAGGTTGCAGAGAGCTGAGATCGTGCCAGTGCACTCCAGCCTAGGTGACAGAGTAAGACTCTGTCTCATAAAAAAAAAAGAAAAAATTCAGTTCTTTAGCTGCATTAGCCACGTTTAAAGTGCTCTATAGCCATGTATATAGCTAGTAGAGCTACAGCAGTGAAAAGCACAAGTACAGAACATTTTCATCATCATAGAAATTCTATTACACAGTGCTACCCTAGAGGTTTATGTCAGGAACAGGAGGTGTTCTGTCAGATCATAAGGGAGAGTCTTGGAAATGAGCATCCTTATAAAATACTTCACTCATGCTAAAAAATAGCTTGGGAAAAGGGGAAAGGCAGGTAGTCTCACTGCTAAAGGAAACTGACACCTACCAAGGACTTATTACATTTCAGACACTGTGATAGGCAGGTACTTTATCCTCACCACACCCATAGGAAATATATGCAGTTATTACAACATCTCAGTATTATATCATTTATTAGCATATTTTACCCATTTTGAAGATCAGAAACTTGAGGCCCAGAGATAATTTGTAGTGAAGCTGAAATTGAATCCCAGTTTTACGGACTCCCAACATATATTTTCTTCACTATTTATGCTGCTACTATACAACTCCTTGTGAATGAGATACCAGATAAAACCACCCATCACTCACTTGTACCAAGCTCCAAAAAACAAAAAGTTCATAAGATCATAATTTAAGAAGTCATAAGGTCGTATAGATGCTTGAGATGGCTTGCTATTCATATCCATTTAACTCTGTTGTGCCAGGTCTGGCCCATTTATTTTACTTTCCAAATCTAATAAATTGCCTATAGTAACACAAATATATCTCGACTAGGAATATAACATCACAAACTTTCAGTAAAGAAACCTTTAGGGATCATAATGAAAAAGAAATCTACATAAATCAGCAGTTCTTTTCAAAAGTTTCTTTTTCACAAAAAGAACCAAACCACAAGAGGAAAACATGCACAATTTCAACGCTTGCCACCAAGTAAGACATTTCTTTATGGCACATACTCCTCCTCCTCCTCCTGCTGATAGTGTACGCTGGTTTTATGAAGCTCATTATTTGTTTACACTAAATCCCACTGCTTTGAATACAGCATATTTTTCAGCATTTGTGAAAAGTATGTGAACCAAAATCATATATCAAAAAACTGCACAGTGTTTTGTCCTATGAACACTTTAAAATACTATTTCCCTGGTCTTTCTCATAATGAAAAGACTACTTAGTCATAGTATATAACCAACACTTGATCTCTATTGTGAAACCCAAAAGTAAAATAAGGACAGGAACATAAGTAACTTTAAACCAGAACTACACAGATTTTAATGACCAAATACACAAAATAAACAACACAGGCCAGAATCCAAATTATACCAAGTGGCTTGCTATAATTCTGAGTGTACTTTCTGTTCTTTCAGTTTCTAATTACCTTGGGATTTTCAAGCATCAGTGCAAAAATAGTTGACATATTTCTAAAGCCAAGAGTGTTTTGCATATAAAATGACTTAGTATTTCTTGTTTTATCTTTGAAGAAAACTGTAATTCTAAAAGCTCTTCAGGTTATAAAATGCCAAAAGAATAGCACATCCTTATTAATCTGAAGAATCTCCACAAAAGACAAAAACTAATAGTAATATCAGGAAGAAGATGTGGCTGAAATAATCCTAACTAGAGCATGGCGCACTTGATTTGTGGGGACTCAAAAAGAGCTCTAGCCCTCCAAACAGAGTTAAAAGACCTTTTAAATAAAAGAAGTTCCAAGGAATACACTCAAAGCAGTTTCTTGATTCCATTAAGAACAAAGAAAATGTTTACCATTTAAAATCTTGTTATTTTTTGTTTACTTGAATTCAAGTAACTCCATCTTACACAGAAAAAAATATTTAAGTTCTAAGATTACTAAACTGGATGATGTTTTCTTTTCACAAGCAATTAATTCCAAAAAGCCTACCTAAATAATTGTATTTTTTCTTTGCAACAGCTATAGAACATACTTTGCAATTTTTACTAAGCATCAACAAAAAGTTACTATATTTGCTATTGGACTTTAGAAACAACAATCATTAAAAACATCATCCAACAACAAATTCCTTCAAAAAATAAATTGAGATCAAAGCATGAAAGGATATAAAGTGATCAGAAAGGCAGCCACTGATGAATAATGCAATAAAGGACAAAAAAGAAATCTATTCACTGGCCAAAGCAAACTACCACAGATGAAAAAACCATTTCTGCCTTCAATTCCACTTTAAGTCTTAAGTATGTCAAACCCAAAATATCCCAGGACATGAGTGTCTTCCCTTTAAAAGTATATTCTCTGTATACCACTCAATGTTTGTTTCCTCCAACAGCTTTCATTTCATTATGCAAGTCTCTATGTCTTGTTCTGTATTATGAGCAACTCCTCTGTAAATCTTTCAGGGTATAGGTGCTACCTGACTTTAGATCTGAAGAGAAGATACTGTGAAATACAGATTCAGTAAGCGATTCTCAAATGGGAAATGCTGTCATTTCCATGGAGGGTATTTGGAAATGTACAGTGGTGGTTTTGTTTTGTTTTGCTTTGTTTTCTAATTGTCACTAGGGAAATTCTACTGGCATTTAAAGCCCAAACGATGCTAAATTAATTGTATTATATACGGCAGTTTTGATAACTGGTTATCCCACCCAAATGCCAATACCTATCCCATAGTGAAACAAACTAAATTGACCCCACATCTCCTGTGGATGCAAAATAGCAAACTCTTTCTAACAATTTATCCTATACCACACATAATGCCGGTTCAGTTAGCCCTGCTCAGCTATGCCACTCCAACCCCATGTCTTTCTTCTCCTCTATTCAAGGTAATTACTGTTGCTGCCTGAGGCAAGGGTACAGACATCCTTATTCAATTCTCTGTGATATGATGAAAAGAATTTAACTGGTGTTCAGGAAAAAAAGGATAACAAAGAAAAAAGTGCCAGCTACCTGAATTTTCTGAATTAAAAATCATTGCTCTGGATTTATACTGTATCTTAGGAACTTACCTCCAAGAACTATTGTTAGATGATAATTATGTTTCTTGGTAAGAGATAAATAATAAATATAATAAACATATATATATATATATTTTTTTTTTGAGATAAAGTCTCACTCTTTCACCCAGGCTGAGTACAGTGGCACAATCACACCTCACTGCAACTTTGACCACCTGGGCTCAGGTGATTCTCCTACCTCAGCCTCCCAGAGTAGCTGGGACTACAGGCATGCACCACCACACCCAACTAATTTTTGTATTTGTATTTTTATTTTGCAGAGATGAGGTTTCGCCATGTTGCTCAGGCTGATCTCTAACTCTGGGGCTCAAGCGATCCACCTGCCTCAGCCTCTCAAATTGCTGGGATTGCAGGCATCAAACACCGCATCCAGCTTATACTTCTATTTTTAAAATAATCAAAACTAGCCATAAATTCATGAGCATTATCATACAGTTAAACGACTAATCTGCTAACACTTTACTGAGTCCTACTGCACATGAAAATGCGGGCTGAAATCAACCTTTTCTCACAGAGATTTCTGAACATTTTCCCCGATTGTTGGAATTAAAGAAAGACAAAATGTA
This sequence comes from Pan paniscus, assembly GCF_029289425.2. Taxonomy (NCBI): domain Eukaryota; kingdom Metazoa; phylum Chordata; class Mammalia; order Primates; family Hominidae; genus Pan; species Pan paniscus. The sequence continues at coordinate 206,130,275 of NC_073249.2, read as the reverse complement.
CCACATAACTTTAAAGCTCATAAAAGTTTTCTTAGAAAACAGAATTTCCCAAAGCTCACTACAAATGCTTAAACACAATATCCTAATTTTAGAACCACTATTATCGAACCCAAGTGGCAGAAACACAACCTTAAAGTTTCTTCTATTTTCATTAAGAACTTAAATTTTTTGATCAACAGTCTTTAAAAGAGTTACTAGTCTTAATAAGAAAGGCCCAGGCTATTTAGTAACATGGTTCTTTATGTTTGTTTTTGGGTTTTCAGATGGGAGTCTTGCTCTTTCGCCCAGGCTGGAGTGCAGTGGTGTGATCTTGGCTCACTGCAAACTCTGCCTCCAGGGTTCAAGTGATCGCTTGCCTCAGCCTCCCAAGTAACTGGGATTACAGGTGCCCACCACCACGCCCGGCTACTTTTTGCATTTTTAGTAGAGACGGAATTTCACCATGTTGGCCAGGCTGGTCTTGAACTCATGACCTCAAGTGATCCACCCACCTCAGCCTCCCAAAGTGTTGGGATTACAGGTTTGAGCAACCGTACCTGGCCTATTCAGCAATACTGTTTTTGTTTCAAAATTCACTCATCATTCCATCAATCTACAGTGTATAAAATCCACCAAAATAATTGTGGTCAATGGTAACGTTAATTCCTTCTACTAACAGTTTCTTAAGCTAGCTTATCTGAAATGACTTATGAAAATAAACCAAGGTTTGAAAAACACAAGCATGTGAACAAAGAAATTAACAGGTGCCTTACACAAAGGAGATCAGAAAACGTTTTTGCCCTAATTCCTTTGCAGTTATTTCTCAAATAAATAGTTTCTTTTCACTCTGCTTCTTGAGTAAAGATCTCCAACGTCTCTCTCTTTTAGGAGTATTTGCCTTGTCCCTGGATTAAAATTTAAGCCATGCTTCTATGGCACTGGACTAAATTTTCAATTATAAACACTCTTTTACATAAGAAACTAATATTTTTATTATTAGTAGTAGTAATACTAATTCTATGTCCTAGTTACTATGTGCCAAACACCCCGCTAATCATTTTATTTTCATTATCTAATTTACTTTTCATAATAGTTTCAACATGGTATTACTGTCTCCGTTTTACAGGTGAGAAAACTAAGGTGGAGAGCAGTAAATGATTTATCCAAGAAAACTTGGTTAATATGGAAGAATCAAACCTAGATCTAGCTGATGGCGAAGTCCAAGCTCTTAAAGTATTAATACTTTACAATATTATCTCTGAATTTAAAAAAATACCCTGAGGTTTTATTTCACTATGAAACCCAAACAATAGCCATCCACCCCATATAGCCATCCTCCTGCAAAGTACCTTTAATAACTCAGATTTGCTTTGCCTTTACATCCTCCAGATTGGAAGGAATACATTTTGAAAAACAGAGTCAGGTATTAAATCACTGGAAGCCTTCAACTAAACAATATCCATTTACTCAGTAATAAGAATTGTAAATATGATAACACAGGCAAATACTGGTAACATTTACTTTATCCAACCAGACTCTGTTCCATAACAATCATATTAAAGACAGTTACCACTTACTGACTGCTTGTTTTGTGTCAGATGCTTACGCTATTTCTAAGGCAGAGGTTATTTATCTCCATTTTACATATGAGGAAACAAAGATGCAGAAAAAGACTTGCCTAACCAGCTGGTTACATAGTAAAGCTTGTAATATGAACAGACTAAACCAAAGCTCTTTCAGCAGAAGAAAATGTTTCAGAATACCCCATAAAAAGCTACTGGGGGGTTGGAGGGAGAACCCTGCAAGTCCTTCTGTCTTGCCACCTCTAAATAGATTCCAATAGGATAGAAGTATGAAACCAATAGGATAGAATTAATATTATTTCATTTAAAAAATTAAAATTATTTCATTTAAAAAACCAATAGGATAAAGTTATTTAAATTAATTAAGATATCTATTTTCTATGTGTTCTAATAATAAAAATAATTCTATCCAGCAAATGGATGTACATTATTTTTAATCAATTTATTACTAGATCTAAGTTAGTAACTGAGTTTAAAGTGGTTTTAGAAATACTAATGCTATTTTATACACATCAATACAGGTTATATCGGAATGTTAACAGAAAACCCATAGAATGCTGCCTGCTTCTTTCAGTTAAATTTAACTTACTACAAATATCCACAAAATCTATGAACACTTAGTATCTAAATTTTTCAAAATTGTAAAATTTAAAAACAATGCTTGGCAAGAAAAAAAAAACTGTAGCATTTTTTAAATGTGCCATAAACAGAGGCAAATGGATTTGTTAATAACAAAATGCAGTGAGATTAATGACGCACAAAGAAAGCTGAATTATATCAGATAAAAGCTACTCTTGAAATGAGTAATTTGAGTAGTTCTATGGGATGGCAGCATTCTAAGAGTCAGCAGCTACTAAAGCCCCCACCTATTAGTTAAGGGTGATAGTGAAGGGGCAAGGGTACAGTACCTGATGATGGGGAGGTCGAGGCCCCGCTGCAAACTGAGAAAAGGAGGGAAAACAAACACAAAAGGAAAGGCACAAAGAGTCAGAAACACCACAACAAAAACCAAAATTTCACACAATATGCCAAAAGAAAAAAAACCCACAGTGGGGAAATAAAAAACAACACACAAAACAGTCAAAGCTTTGCTGCAGGACAGTGACAGACAGGTACTAAGATTCAACAGGTTAACAGCACTATCAGAATAGTTTGTCATTTATCAACTGGGAGAGAAACAGGCTATGCTGTTAGGCATGTAAAGTACTCTCTGATAGGATTATTTAAAAAAAAAAAACCCTAAAATAAGGCAAAAGCAAGTTTGAAAAATTAAGTGGTTATATTAAGACAAACATGAAAATCAAGTATGCTGTATGTAACTGATACAGCTGGAGGAAATGAGAAAGCTTTTACATTACAAGACCTTGCCAGGAGATAATTATAAAGTCCAGCAGGAAGTAAAAAACGTAACACAATTAACTGCAAATTTTCTTAAGTTAAATGGGATATCTTATCCATGAAATGGAAGTTTCAGTATCTTAATTTCTTGGAGTTAAAGAAAAATCTTTTATGACTTCACACACACACACACACACACACACACACACACAAGTTTAAGTTTAAATGCGGTTAACTAATATAGTTTAATACAAGGCATGTCAAGGCAAACAGCTAGTAAAGAACATCAGTCTCTAACATGATTAATCCAAGTGGTATTCTTATAGGCTTGATAAGAAAAAAGAGTAAATAAGTCAAATCTCTTAATTACTATAGACAATAGCAAAGCACTGTGTATATGTACCTATTGTTATCTAAGAATAAAGCACAAAGAAATGTAATTCCTCAGCTAAATCATAGAGTACTTGAAAGTGGCTAATATATATTCCAACTCTTCTACTAACTCAGAAGAAAATAAAAAGTTTTTTCACCTATGCAAATTTTAACTGCTAAACCTCTAGGATCAAATAATTCACCAGGCCAAATTTGGGTTTGAATACATTTTAACTGAAAGGAACAGACAAAAATATTGGGGTATGTAGAGCCATATTCTGGATACTAATACATTAACGATTGTAATATTAACCGGGGTATGTACAGCCATATTGTGGATACTAATACGTTAGCTATTGTAATGTTAACCACTCCCTTTAATAGTAAAAGAAAATATTTAGAAAGCAGTGTTTAATGTAAACCATATACAGGGTTTTTATCTAATATATTTAAGGAGCAAAAATATACGTCTTTGGCTGTCTTATTTCCTCTATAGAGACTTCCTTCTGTCAGCTTAACACCACAGATGAATTAGATTGAAGATTAAGAAACAATCTCTCATGCTCAGCATTTAAGTTATGTGCAATAGTGATTTGCAAAACATTTGGAATTACTTCCCCAACTACCATTAGTTCATATTTTAAAATTTCAACAAATTACAGTAGAACACATGGCCACAATGTAGGAGACAGCTGAAAACAGCTCTGTCAAGAATTCACCTCAGAAGCTAAAATGTCACCTTTTGTTCAAGTAATGAAAAGTGCACTAATGACCTACAAGCTTGGGTTATGTTAGGTCAGCCATCATACTTGGCTAATCAATATAATATAGTTTTTCAGAATGATGATAACTGGCAGTTACAGTTCTTGCAGAAAATTTTCTCTTCAAAGAAATTGAGGTCTTGTATTTTCAGTTTTCCAATTAGGAGAAGAAAACATCATACTTCTACTATGGACAAGAACAGGCAATACCACCCATGTGGTATGAAAGTAGGGAGTGGAGTGAAATGTTTCTTTATGACACTTTTGAAGAAAATGGAAGAGAGGGGCCATGTTACAAAATTAACCTGAGTATGGCAGTACCTGTCTTATCACTGTTCCACAGAAAATGTCCCATTTTCAAGGCTCTAACATAAAAGCTAAAACTTTGTACATTTTGAATGTTCCAGTCAAAAGAGAATTTTCTATGAACAAGAAGAGTATCTTATAAAATTACATATATATAAAAACAAAAGCGAAAAAGAAAACCCCAACTTAAGTTAGTAGGAAAGTGCCCTAGGAAAGTACCCTAGTCTATTTTGCACTAGTCACCATTGGCTATTGAGTTTTTCATTTGAAATGACAATAGTCTTAATCCTATGGGTAGCTGTAAGCAACAGAACAAACTGTAGTCGCTGCTGGCTCATATTAAAAACAGAAATTTTTCTTTCTTTTTTCTTTTCTTTTTGTTAAAGAAGGGTCTTTAAGATGGTGAGGACTGTAGATATAAAGGAAAGCAGCCTTCTGTGAACTTGGATCCAGTGTTAATGCCACCCACCCACTTACTCACCCCTTCTGGGCACAGTTGGTAACTGAGCATGGCCAACATAACATTGATGTAATTTTGAAACTTAACACCACAAAATATAAAAATAATCAATGGTTACGTTACTACAAAAGCCAAACTGTCTCCCTCTCCAAATTAAGTATTTAATAGCTTCACTACTTTAGACAGGCTATTAAAAAAAAACAACTACTGCTGTTTAAAAGTTCCAGTAAAATGAGAAAATGGAACAGATAGCTTATCAGTGTTTTTATTATTTTTTAAAAAGATTTTCTTTCCACAGTATGAATTTAACTAAGATTCTAAGCATCAAGTAGGAAGACAGGCACAAAGATAACCTGAAGGAAGGACGGAGGCCACTTGAAGCCAGTTGGATTGCAAAGGCAGCTGTCCAGGGAAGAACAGAAAAGCCTAAAACTGTGCAATTGCCAATGGCCTATTAATGCAGAAATAGAATGGAGTAAGCTTTAGCTGCTCTACAAAGCCACAGGAAGAGGCCCTGCCTCAATGTAACAGCTTACCTCTCCTCACCAGTTGGGACAGCTGTGAGATGGATGAGACTAGACTATGACAACTTGGGACGTAAACAGAAAATGCAATCCTGCCAAATTTCAGACCCCAACTTCACCCTCCCAGCACAAAACAAAAAAAACAAACAAAAAACAACAACAAAAAAACCCCATAACAAAATAAAGAAAATCAAACCTAAAACAAGAAGCAAGAGTAGTCTGGGGTCTGCTAGTCTTGCACTTGTTTTAGGGTATGTAATGGAATGTTATGTGTGTGATTTTTAGTAATGGGGTGGGTAATGGTCACTAGCAGAGCAGATGGCAAAAACTGTATAGAGGATAGTATCTGAAGAGTTTATGACCACAGAAAAATGGCTGACAACTACAGACAATTTCCTCCTTAATATTCAATTATAAAATTGAAAGGGAGTAAAAAGAAGCCTCGAAATTTATCTTTTAAATTCAAATTTATCTGAAAGGGATATCTCACTTCAAGTTTAAAATAAAGAAAAATCTAAACCCCCAAATTCTTCCTAATTCCCAATAGAGAACACCCACCCAATTTGTTATTCTTTTCCCCACTATGCCTGGCAGAAACTGCCATGCTAGGTTAGACTTTCAGAGAGGAAGCAATCAATGCATTTCTGTTCATCAGCCAATAAATGGATGTGGTCAAAAATATTAAGTGCCAGAGGCACCACTGCCTGCAAGAAGTACAGTTTGTTATATTGCTTACAATGCAGTATTTTATCCAGCCTCTTCCAGCCAAGGACCTGTAAACGGGAGTCTGTTCCAAAACCTTCCTCCTCTTCCAGTTGTCTGTGCAATGTATTGGCACTGTTCTGCTGGGCTGTCAAAAAAACTGGTTTAGAGATGCAGCTCTTCAGTCAGGTTCTGCGCCAGTTCTAACCATGTAAATTTAATTCATTTTCTTTTTTGATAATCGGAAATTAGGGTTGGGGGTATACAGAAAGAGGGCCAAAGAATTCTTTGCAATAGGAGCTTACCATAATGTTCCATGTTTAATTATTAGAACCAGGGCCTATCTAAATTGATCTGGTGAGATCTCAGGCCCAAGTAGTCAAGTGCACACATCCCCAAACCACTCTCATAACAAAACTTCTATCAGACATCTTATTGACCATTTCAGCAAAAAAAGAGACAAGCAAACAGGCAACTAGGACCAAAGTCCCACCTTTTTAGAATGGTTCCTCCACCCACTGGGGAGAACCAGGATCTAAGAACAGGTATTGGAGAACAGGGCAACAGGGAAAAGGAAAATAGAAAAAGGATAAGAAAGAGATTACATTTTGGTGCAGTCTATGCTCTCCTAGTTCTTTAAGTAAGTCTTTGGTATATTTAAACAATTGTAAGTTCATGCATAAAATGAAATGAATAGGAGCTAATGCAATGAGGTATTCCTGCACTCCAGGCAAAAAGGCAGGGGCAGGGAACAAAAAGATATCCCTGTATTCTGAAGAATACACAGAGCTGAGGTACAAAGAGGGATGTGAGATACACAATGTGAGATGTTACAGAAGCACCTTCTAGCCAAAGCTAATCATGCAGGGCAGGAAACGATGTTCTAAGGAATGGAGAGCTGAAGCCACTGTATACTTTTGTGAAACAAAGGATGAACCTTGTGTAAATTCTCAGTCTTGGCAGTACTTATTGCAATTCATATAAAGGATGAACAAAGAGGATGATAGCATTTACATTTGTATCACAATTTATTTCTCATTTGAATAAATGAATACACTCACTGGTATATGTCATGCATATACCCACACTGTTAAATGGTTAGAACAGATCTAATAACACTGATTCAAAAGTCCTGCTTCCCAAAACCACTGGAATTTGAGAATTTAATTAGTGAAATTCAATTTACTCCTAAAATCACTGTATTTTACTCTTACCTGAATTTTGAACAGTACAACAAAAATTATAAGCTGAAATAAAGTAAACTTGAATGCAACCAGACTTAAAAATCATGCTAAAGTATTAAAAGGGAGTGAAGGGTTAAAAGTTCCACCTCTTCTTTTTCTCAATAAATTTAATTATTGCTATAGGTAAGGTCTGAAAATACAAAGCTAACAAATAATAGTACGAGTCATAATAATAAATCATCTTTGGAACAAACTTCCAAAATCCAGTAAAAATATTTGCCAAAGAAACCCAAGCCACTACACACACAAACACAGGTAGAGAATGTAATTTGGTTCAAGCTTCTGCTTACTTACCGGAGAACGGGTTTGAGGTTGTGAATTCATTGTCTGAGGGGCTTGAGGGTATACCAGCGTGGTTGGACCTGCATTCTGTCCAGAGGGATAAGGGGTCTGTCAAAAAATGGCAAGAACAATATAATATTTTGAAAAAATATGGCATGGCAATTCTAGTTCAAGATGTTTTATAAAAGTTTATAGAAGTGGTTATTAATGTGGTTTATATTCTACTTTTTAAAAATTTAACTTTATTACAATATCCAGTAACTCAAAATCAGTACAGTTCCTTTTTTTTTTTTTTTTTTAATTAATGAACTGGGGTCTTGCTCTGTCAGCCGGGCTAGAGTGCAGTGGCACAATCACGGCTCACTGCAGCCTCAAACTCATGGTTTTAAGTGGATCCTCCCACCTCAGCCTCTGGAGTAGCTGGGACTACCGGCACGCAGCACTGTGCCGGACTAATTTTTTTCTTTTCTTTTTTTTTTTTTTTTCAGAGACAGGGTCTCACTTTGTTGCCCAGGCTAGGCTCAAACTCCAGGCCTCAAGCAATACTCCCGCCTTGGCTTCCCAAAGCACCTGAACAACTTTTTAATTTTTTTTAAGAGACAGAGTCTTGATATTTGCCCAGGCTGGTCTCAAACTCCTGGGCTCAAAGAGATCCTCTCGCCTCATCCTCTTGAGTAGCTGGGACTACAGGCAAGAGCTTCTTTACCAGCTAGTGCAACACTTTTTAAGTTACCATAAATCTCCTGATAAAAGGACATTAGCAATCCAAAATCTAGGTGTAATCATTTTTCCTTTTTTGTGCATTAAGGCATTTTATTTACAAGTATGTATTATGTTGCTAGAAAAAGAATCCCAGAACTTTCCCTCCTGTGTGTTTCACCTTGCCTCTTCAAGGTCCATGATGCCAGCTAAGGTTGTCAGTACAATGAAACAAAACTGACAGGATGAGAGCAGATTATTCTGCCATTTTTTTTCTAGATCTTTGAGTTGCACATCATATCTCAGGCTGATCACTCCACACTTGTTTAACCTGCCTGTGAGGTTCACAACAATTTTCCCTGCTCTCTGATCATCAATGATTTCAAATTTGCCAATGTAAATTGCCTTATCATGCCTCATCATCATGGTTAGAAACAGGAAAGCATGACCTAGTAAGACTGTGGTGGTTACCTCTCTATTCAGTATTGCTGACGCTCCTGAGAGCATCAACCAGAACATTCATATACACGATTATGGCAGCACAAAAAGATGAAGGAAAGACTAGGTACAATTATTTGAAATTATCAATGCTAAGAGGACCTACAGTGAATTCATCTAGTTCTGAAATGGATAGCCCAAACCACAAACAAAATCAAACATGGATGAGAAAACTTGCTATTGCTATGGTGTGCTTTCCTTGAGGAAGACATCTCAGAGCCACAATTAGCAGTCCACACAGTTAACTGTTATATATTGCTGTAATCTTGCCAAAGCTTACATACCTTAATCCTTTTACATGATCCCATAAAAATCAATAACCAATAAGAACCTTTTATAAAACCTTAGAATAAGTGATAATGTAATACACACGGCTCATTTACCATATATTTTCTGAAGATAAAAACATAAGCTTTTCATTGCAAATCCATGCCAAATGTTATAGACTAATATACTGTGTGCTACTGAATAAAAAAATTGCTTGTAACGTATTTAAAATGAAATGCCACCAAGAACAATGGACATATCCACAAGACTTGGACTGAAATCCTAACAATTGCTACTGAACACTGTTGTTAGTTTGGGCAACTCATTTATCTTTCCCACAAATGTAAAAAGGAACAACACACCTACCTCTCAAGGCAGTTTGTGAAGATTAAATAAGATAAAGTATTCCCAAATCACCTTTATTTATCACTATCCCACATCTATGAATGAGGAAACCAAGGACTGAAAACTTTAAGTATCTTACCTAAGATAACAAAGTAAATAATATATCTAGAAAGTATTAGCATCTGTTGACCATTTAACGTTTAGCTAGGATCACCAATTTTAAAGGAAATACTTGACAGGATTCATCATACGTTCCAAATAACAAAACAAAATTTTTTTTTTTTAATGAGTTATAAAAAACAAAATTAATGGCTTCATATTAGACACAGAGGCTATCCGGCAATCTTTCAACGTGGTAATCTTAATATAGCCATCTCTGTAGCTGACACTAAGGTTCAACATCAGATTGATTTCCTTTCCTACTCTAGTTCTACTAAATCTAGACACTAACCTAAAAATATGGCAGCAAAGTATCTCATGTCTATCAAATAATTAATAAATGGGTCAAACAGGATCTAAAAATAAAGTTTTCTTATCAAGGATTAGTTTCAGCACTGTTTCAGACACAACGTTTATGTGTATGTATCACATCCAAAATCTGAAAGGCTGAAAGTTTGACTATTTTAACTTAAGAAAACACGGGGAATGAATTTCTTATTAATTCCGGCTCCACTGAGATAGGGAAAGTATTTCTTCAACTTCTATTTGAGAATCTGAATATAGTTTTAAAAGAGAGCACCAATTTAATTCTTCATTAAATTTTGAAAAATCAAGTATTCATAAGGTCATTTCTCAGTAATGAGGCTCTTTGATCTTAGGATATATTTTGACACTATTCACATTTAATTTGGTGGTATTCTGAAGCAGGAGTTTCTAGCTGTCAAGATATTAAATATAACAATGAAATATATCACTTACAAAAACATAAAGAAATGTTACCTCTTTCTATACTTCAATTAGAGGAACACTTTGTTCTCTCATAGCTGTCATACTATTGAAATAGAAAGGGAATCCACTGTATTTCATTGAAGATGCTAAAAATATACATGACAACCTTATTTGACTTCACTCAAAATTTTAACAACATTTTCAACACTCAAGCCAAATAAGGGAACATAGAGCCAACTGAAAATGCAAATGTGAATTGGCATTCAAAGATAAAGTTCTTTTGTTCAGAAAGAACACCCTTCCTGATCACAGATATTGCTGGGGCTCTGTCAACAATGTTCCCAATGTGCCTTTTTCCAGATTATATCATTGCTCTGAAAGTGATTACTAAAAAAACAAAGAATTATTTTCTATATAGGCTTTCTACTCTAAACAGACTTAAAAAATAAAAATCTAGTACTTCTTTTTATATTTATATTGCACATATGCCAAGAGCTAATTCAGACTCTGTACACAAGTACTTTCATCAAATGGAAAGCACAATCTCTAATGCAGCCACATATGCAAGTAATTGTTCTGTCACAATGTATGCCATTATACCATTAGCAATATGGAATGCTTAACGGTGGCACATGACAAAGAAATTTTGCCAATAGATCATTCAACGATCGTTCAGAGCATTTTTCCATTCTCTGTGGATGCCTTTAGAAACTTCTTAGGAACAGTATGACTTGTTACCTATCATTGCTGTAAGCAGTGCAACTGTAAAAGATGCCTCTACTCTTTCGATCTCTTCTCTGCATTTAATGACTTATTCTAGAATAATTTCCTTAATTTACTACCATGCTTTGTTGAAAAACAATGCAAAATTTCAGTGGGAACATACTTTGACCATGTTTCATGTCAAATGCACAGAAAACTAGGGACAGATCAATGAAGGATCATTTCAATAATAATCAGAGCATCTGTTTGTACTTTCCCTTTTCGAATAATTTCAAAGTCATCACAAATATTTACTTCTTCAAGGACATATGGGTGAACATACAGAATTTACTCTGCAATCCAGTATACTGTCCAAGTTGATGAGTTACAGACATCTGTTCTCACTTTCATTATTAATTTTATGTTTCAATAAACCTTTTTGAATGCTTTTTATTTGTTGGGGAGATAAGAACACAATAGTGACAGCAAACCAAGCAAATGATGTAAATTAATAATGTTACTGAAGAAAAGCCAATTAGAACAGTCCTTATGGTGTACATATAACCCTTAAATCCCTAATGATGATGTTAAAAACAGTGATTTGGACAGTCAACCACAGGCAGAAATGGTGAATTCCATTATAAGACAAAACAAACACAGCATATCAAGTATAACAAGACTCCAGATGTGATGGTTTTCAAACCATAGACGTGAAAAAATTAATCTGTATTTCCTATTTTCACAATGTAGTACAATGGACATAAGCTAACAAAAATAATTATAACATAAAACATTTATACAGCTTTTACTAGGTTTCAGGTACTATTCTAAGTACTTTACATATAAGTCAGAGATGAAATGCCATTTCTCGTTTTAAGATTCTGCCATCACCTAAACTAAATTCAGCCATAAGATTAAACTCAATATTGTACACACTGTATGTGAACAAACATAAATCTGACTAAAAAACTAAGCTGCCAAATTTTCAAAGAGGTATAAGGTGCCAGGTGTGGTGGCTCACGCCTGTAATCCCAGCACTTTGGGAGATAGAGACAGGCAGATCACCTGAGGTCAGGAGCTCGAGACCAGCCTGGCCAACATGGTGAAACCTCGTCTCTACTAAAAATACAAAAATTAGATGGGTGTGGTGGTGGACACCTGTAATCCCAGCTACTTGGGAGGCTGAGGCAGGAGAATCGCTTGAACTCGGGAGGCGGAGGTTGCAGTGAAACAAGATCGCACCACTGCAATCCAACCTAGATGATAAAAGCGAAACTTCATCTCAAAACAAAAAACTGTAAGGTAATACCAACCACATTTTAAATATGCTTATCCCTTTGATTCTATGATTCCACTTCAGGGAACTCACTATGTGAATATATTCACAATGGGCCCCTCCTTAAAAAAAAAAAAAAACACTCAAAAACAAAAAAACTGGAAATATTCTAAATGTCTATATATAAAAAAGGTGAGATTATGTACTTAGTCACTGAGAGAATTTAGAATAATCTTTAGAATGAATCAAGTCAACATACATCATGGAAAGATGTCCATAATAATATTAAGTGACAAAAGCAAATTGTAGAATTTTTAAGTATAAAAAGACTCTGTCTTAACTTTAAAAACTATATATATGCACATAGTACACACAACAACCAAGGAAGATAAATGTCTTAAGAAAATATGTAGCAAATTTTAAATTGACTACTTCAGAGACGATTATAAAGAGTGTACAGGATACAACTTATAGGTTTTATTTCATATACTTCTGTATTATGTTTTTACTTTCCAATGATCAGTAGGATTATTTTATAATAAAAATTTAATAAAGAAAACCTCTGTCCTCCAGCTTCTCCTGCATGAAATACAAATATGCCAAGCAAGCTGGGTGCAGTGGCTCATGCCTGTAATCCCACTTTGGGAGGCCAAGGCCGGAGGATCACTTGACCCCAGGCTGTAGTGAGCTGTAATTGTGCCACTGTACTTCAGCCTGGGCGACAGAGTGAGAACCTGTCTCAAACAAACAAACAAAATACAAAGCAAACCAGAATATCCAGTAGGAAGTCTGCTATTTTATAGAGTTCTAAATAATTTTTGATAATAAAAATTAAATCAACAGCATTAGCAGAAATCTAGCACAAAGAAAACACCGTGCTGTGGGCTATGTGCGTAAATAAGGCCTAAGATAGATGACTGTTTCACTTATTTTAATCTTTTTTTTTTTTTCTTTGAGACGGAGTCTCACTCTGTCACCCAGACTGGAGTGCAATGGCATAATCTTGGCTCACTGCAACCTCCCCCTCCTGGGTCCAAGCAACTCTCCTGCCTCAGTCTCCCGAGTAGCTGGGATTACAGATGCATGCCACCACGCCTGGCTAATTTTTTTATATTTTTAGTACAGATGGGGGTTCATCATGTTGGTCAGGCTGGTCTCAAACTCCTGACCTCAGGTGATCCACCGGGCTCAGCCTCCCAAAGTGCTGGGATTATAGGCATGAGCCACTGCGCCCTGGCTACTTATTTTAATCTTTAAGAAATTTATTCTTAAATCAATAAAGAGATATAGATGTAAGAAGCACTTACTCAGCCACAGTGTATAATCCTTTGCAGTCATTAAAAAAGATACAGAAGAACATTTAATGACATGGAATGAGTAATACAGAGAATGTTGAAATAATCCCACATATATGCAGAATGTATTAGAAACATTTCAAATTAATAGAAAAATACCAACATTAATAAATTGTGTTGAGAAAACTAAATATTCATTTAGAAGAAAGGTGGTTAACCATCCTCAACTCATATACCAAAAGAAATTCCAGATTGATTACAATGTTGGAATGTAAAATTTGAAATTGTAAAGGGGCTAGATGCAAATCTATCTCTATCATCTTAGAGCTGGTAAAGACTTAAAATCTTAAAATCTGAATAAGACTACATAGCTATACCAATAAGTTTTAAAATAGGCTATTCCTATTAATTTATACAAGTTCTTAATTTTGCTTTAAAATTTCTCTTTATAAACTTCTCTTTATGCATATATAAGTGTGTTTATTCATTTTTCTTCTTTTTTCCTTGGAGACAGGGTCTCGCTCTGTCACCTACGCTAAAGTGCAGTGCTACCAACACAGCTCACTGCAGCCTCAGCCTCTTGGGCTCAAGCCATCTTCCTGCCTCAGCCTCCAAGTAGCTAGGACTATAGGCACATACCACAATGCCTAATTTTTGAATTTTTCGTGGAGATAGGGTCTTGCCAATGTTGCCCAGTCTGGTCTCGAATTCCTGGCTTCTAGCAATCCTCCTGCCTCAGCCTCCCAAAGTGTTGGGATTATAGGGGTGAGCCACCACATCCAGCCCCGTTCATTCTCATTAGTAGATATTATAGGGTACAAATTAATCGAGAGAAACTCGTTCACCTAACAAATGTTTGACACTTAAATCTGGCCAGAGAAAAAAAAATAGCACCTTAAAGTCCAGACCAAGTACCTTCAACCTCTTGAGAACTGTCTTCTTCTTCTTTTTTTGGGGGGTGCTGGGGGGGTAGTGGGGGGACGGAGTTTTGCTCTGTCGCCCAGGCTGGAGTGCAGTGGCACAATCTCGGCTCACTGCAACCTCCACCTCCCGGGTTCAAGGGATTCTTCTGCCTCAGCCTCCCAAGTAGCTGGGACTACAGGTGCGCGACACCACACCCCGCTAATTTTTCTATTTTTAGTAGAGACGGGGTTTCACCATATTGGCAAGGCTGGTCTCAAACTCCTGACCTTGTGATCTGCCCTCCTCGGCCTCCCAAAGTGCTGGGATTACAGACGTGAGCCACCCCACCCAGCTGAAAACTGTCTTCTTAAGTGCTACACAACCAATGCAAATAGAACTTTCTGTGATAATTATAAATGTTCCATATTTACTCTCTCTAAAATGGTAGCTATTAGCCACATGTGGCTACTGAACACTTGAAATGTGACTGATGAAACTGAAAAAATAAATGTTTATTTAAATGAATTTTATTCAATTTAAATTTTGTGGTAGAAAACATGTAACAAGGCCTGGCACGGTGGCTCACACCTGTAATCCCAGCACTTTGGGAAGTTAAGGCAGGCGGATCACGAGGTCTAGGAGTTCGAGACCAGCCTGGCCAATATACAAAAATTAGTCAGGCATGGTGGCTTGCGCCCATAGTCCCTGCTACTCGGGAGGCTGAGGCAGAAGAATCAGTTGAACCCAGGAGGCGAAGGTTGCAGTAAGCTGAGACAGTGCCACTGCACTCCAGTCTGGGTGACAGAGCAAGACTCTGTCTCAAAAAAAAAAAAAAAAGAAAAAGAAAGAAAAAGAAAAGAAAAAAGAAAACATGTAACAAAATTTACTATCTTAACCACTAAGTATACAGTACTGTTAACTATATGCACATAGTACAACAGATGTCTAGAACTTTTTCTTCTTGCAAAAAACAAACTCTATAACCACTGATTTCCATTTAAATTGTATTTATATACATTTTAATCCTTAGAATGTAAATAGCCACATACATAGCCCATGGCTAACATACTGCACAGCACAGGTATAGAAAACTGTTAATTCCCATGTTTTGCTTTTATGAGTTCTATATTTTATATCACTCTAAACTTCTGCAACTCTACTTTCATAGAAGTACAATAATATCCAACAAACAAGACCACAATATAAAACGCTGGAGACAGTGGCAGAGACCTATCACTGAATTTCCTACACAGTCTTAAGCATAGCACTTGTTTTCCTCAGCTAATAAAGACTGAAGCTTTAAGCTACTGATTATCAAAGTGTGGTCCACAGAGTCCTGGGCATCTCTGTAATGCTATTAAAGCAGGTGTGGGAGGTGAAATATTTTCGTAATATAAATACTAAGACGTCACAGGCCTGTGCTGATATTTTCAACAATGATAGAAAAGCAAGGTGGATGTAGCTACTAGTAAATCTTAAATATATACTCAGGAAATCTGAGATTTCACTAAGTAAATCTTATATATACTTAGTGAAAACCAAGGCAATGATAGTCATTGTATTCTTCATCCCTAAGCCTTCACGACAAATTAAACTTTTTTTAAAAAAAAAGGAAAGAAAAAAAAAAGCCAGTACTTAAGAATGTCACTTCTTTATTTAACTTTTCAATTTTTCTTATTCTACAGGTAATTGACAAAAGAATGTCACTTCTGTAACAGAATGTATCACTTTTTAAGTTGAAATAATTATAGATTTACACGGAATTTGAGAAATAAAACAGAGCTCCCATATACTCTTCATCTAGTTTCCCTAATGGTAATATCTAACTACAGTACAGTACAACAGCCAGAAAAACCACATTGATACAATCCATCAACCTTATTCAGATTTCCTGAGTTTTACTACAGATGCATGCACATCTGTGTGTATATTTAGTTCTATGCAATTTTATCACATGTATAAATTCATATAACCACCATTACAGTCAAAATACAAAATATTCCTTGACAAGGATCTGTGGTATTACCCTACCCTATTAATAGCCACAAATATCTTCCTTCTTGCCTCACTCCTCTCCCTTGACAATCACAAATTTATCCTCCATCTCTATAATTTGGTCATTTAAAGAATGTTATATAAATAAAACAGTATACTAACAAAATTTAGCATGTCTTTTTAGTATACTGTATTGATCAAGTGAGAAGACATAAAACAGTTCTGAGGTAAATTAGTAGTACTAAGGAAAAGCACTTGTACCACCATTAGAGTTATAAACTGAACTAGCCACTTTTTCTTGCAATGCCATTTTACTTGAAAGAAGGATAAACTATGCTTATACACATGGGTATGTGGCAGACATTTTTATTAGTAGATACAATGCACATAGGATTGAGAAGCCCAAAGAGTTCTATTTAAGAGTATAAAGGGATCCTGAAGTATAAAAGTTTGAGAACACTGGCCTATATTGATATTAGAACTAAAAGTTTTCCTCCTTTACCTCTTGCTATTTAATTATTAAACATTTACATTATCCATCCTTAAGTTTTTGTCTTAAAAAAAAATCCAACATTCTCATTCCTAAGGGTTTCGGGACAGTCGTTTACTATTCCATATTTCCACAGGTATGGCACATTATTTTATTGTGACCCTAAAATGGTTTTCCATTCACATTGCTTAGAGGCACCTGCAACCTCATGAGAAATTTTTTCCCCAAGTCTGTATAATTAGTGCACATTTCAAATCCCACTGCAATAAAATGCTTGAAATAAGAGAAGTAGCAAAAATTCTATTGATGCATATCTGCTTCATAAAGCAGGACACTTTTTGCTTCAAAAACATGTGTATCTGCTTCAAAAACACAGGACATCACCAAGATAACAGACTACGATGATCCAGGTCCACATCACCCGATGAAAACACCAAGTGAACAACATACCGACCAAAGTACCTTTGTAAAAACTCAAGAACCCGGTAAGAACCTGGAGAACTGGAGAACAGAAGCCAATAGGATTCACAAAGAATAAACTTTTGTGACTGAACAACCAAGCTCCCTGTCCAGGCTAACAAAAAGTAGGGAGGAAGATGGCGGATAGGAGACAAGATTAACGTGCAGCTCCCACTTGGATGGACAGAACAACATGTGGAGATTCACACCATGGACTTTTGCGCCAAGAACCACCACAGGAACATATCGGGAAAACAGAAAGAATCCACAAATCCTCTAAAAGAAGTGGCACGCTGCTGTAAATTCCACAAGACAGGTGAGAAACCGTGAGTTCCCCAAGTGTAAAAGCAGGAAAGCCTGCCTCCGAACACACATTCCCACTGAAAAAACTGAAAATCCACATTACAGGAGAAGGATTTAACCTTACCTAGAACTAAAGCAGATTTAGTGAGGAATATGAAAGTAGAAGCAGTAGTAAGAAGAGCTTTGTAAGCACTCACATTCTCCAGCTAGAGTCCAGGGAAGCTATCCCTGACTATGTCTCAGAGGGGCCCTCAGGGAAGGAAGGCGGCAGAATCTGGGAGGGGTCACAGTGTGAAAGAAGCTGCCAACTCAACTGTGTAATAATTTCAACCAGACGCAAACTCTCTCAAGCAGGTAAGAATCTGCAGCAGCCAACTAAATGCCCCATCGAGAAAAAGCCACACTCAAAACAATATAGGAAATTTTTTAAAATATTAAAATAAAGAACAATAATTTGTAAGGCAGCCACAGAAAAAATTTTTTTAATGTATATATGTATGTATATTTAGAGGTCGCCCTTGCTCCAATCCCTCCTCATTGAGGCCAAGTTGGGAGGAATCCACCTAATTCTAAGATGCTCCATCATGACAGAAGGAAAAGAGTGGAACTTGTTTGCATCGTTCTGGCTTGTCTGGGGGGAGCTGCTCATGGGACTGATTACTGTTTCACCTGATGCAAAGTTCGGATAGGAAGAGTGGCTTAGTTGAGAGCTACAGGGATGTCACCGATCTGCCAGTGCTAGAGGGACAAAAGACAAAGGGCAGAGGAACACAACAGAACATCTAACATGCCACTCTTAGATCAAGGCAGCTAAAAGCACTGATACATCCCAGGAATCTGGGGAAAAGTGTTCACATAGGCCCAGTGAATATACAAACACAGAAAAGGTCAACAAGACCTTAAGCCTTCACACCAGGCTGATACTCCTGATGTTACCCATCATGGAATCAGTCCACAAAGATTAGAACAGCTGGCTATTTAAGTGCTCAACTTTGAACAAATATCATAAAGTATAGAAATAGGCTGGGCACAGTAGCTCATACCTGTAATCCCAGCACTTTGGGAGGCTGAGGTGGGTGGATCACCTGAGATCAGGAGTTCAAGACCAGCCTGGCCTACATGGTGAAACTCCGTCTCTACTACAAATATAAAAATTAGCTGGGCATGGTGGTGGGTGCCTATAATCCCAGCTACTTGGGAGCTGAGGCAAGAGAATTGCTTGAACCTGGGAGGTGGAGGCTGCAGTGAGCCGAGATCATGCCACTGCACTCCAGCCTGGGTGACAAAGCGAGACTCCATCTCAAAACAAAACAAGTTGTTGTTGTTCTGAGAGAATTATCACCGGTGGAGGCGCTGGCATAATTCAGCTGTTTTCAAGGATGTTGTGATTGTGGTTGTCTGGCCCAGTTCAAAAGTTAAAGACAAGTTCCTGGGGTATTTGGTTTTTATTTCTTTTTAACTCTTATTTTAGGTTCAGGAGTGCATGTACAGCTTTGTTAAACAGGTAAATTGTGTGTCACAGGGGTTGCGTGTACAGATATTTTGTCACTCGGGTAATAAGCACAGTATTTGGTAGGCAATTTTTTGATTCTCACCCTCCTCCCACCATCCATCGTCAAGTAGGCCCCAAGGTCTGTTGTTCCTTTCTTTGCATCCATGTGTACTCAGTGTTTAGCTCCCACTTGTAAGCGACAAGATGCAGTATTTCGTTTTCAGTTCCTGTGTTAGTTCAGTTACGATAATGGCTTTCAGCTCCAGACAAACAACTTTTTTTTTTTTTTGGTATGGAGTCCTATGCTGTCACCCTGGCTGGAGTGCAGTGGCACAATCTTGGCTCACTGCAACCTCTGTCCCCTGGGTTCAAGCAATTCTCCTGCCCCAGCCTCCCTAGTAGCTGGGATAACAGGCATGCACTACCACACCTGGCTACTTTTAGTATTTTTAGTAGAGACGGGGTTTTTGCCATGTTGGCCAGGCTGGTCTTAAACTCCTGATCTCAAGTGATCTGCCTGCCTTGGCCTCCCAAAGTGCTGGGATTATAGGCGTGAGCCACCATGCCCAGCCTCTAGACAAAGACTTTTAAACTGTCCTAAATACACTCAATAAGCTAAAGAAAGGTGGGGGGGGGGGGGGGAGGAGAGACCTAAATGAAATCAGAAAAAAGATACATAAATAGAGAATATCAACAAAGAGATAGAAATAGTTTTTAAAAAAAGGAGGGGGGGAAGAAAAGAAACAAATTCTGGAGCTGAAAAAATAACTGAATTGAAAAATTCACTAGAAGAGTACAAAAGCAGTCTCTAATAACAGAACAAAGAATTAGTGAACTTAATGAAAAGTTATTTGAAATAATCCAGTCTGAGAAGCAAAAATTAAAAAGAATAAAGAAAAGGTAACAGAACCGAAGGGACTTATGGGACACCATCAAGCAAATCAATATTCACATTACAGAAGAAGAGAGAGGAAAAGGAACAGAAAGATTATTTCAAAAAAAATAATGGGGGAAAACTTCCCACATTTGAAGACATGGATATATGATAGCAAGATACTCAATGAACCCCACGTAGGAAAAAAAACCAAAGAGACCCACATGGAAACACATATTCAAAATGTCAAAAGTAAAAGACAGGCTAGGTACAGTGGCTCATGCTTGTAATTGCACCACTTTGGAGGGATCAAGACAGGAGTTCAAGAACAGCCTGGGGAACACAGCAAGAACCTGTCTATACAAAAAACAAATTTTTAAGGTAAAAAACAATGGAAAAGAATATCGAGAGCAGCAAGATCAAACTGAATCATGACAAGCAAGGGATCCTCAATAAGATTATCAGCAGAAACTTGCAGACCAGAAGGTAGTAGAATGACATTATTCAACATGCTGAAAGGAAAGAAAAAAAAAAAAAAACCCTATCACATGAGAATTCTATATCCAGCAAAACTTTAATTCAAAAATGAGGGAAGAATTAAGACATTCCCAAATTTTAAATTAATGAAATTAATAAGCTGAGAAAGTTCATTACCATAAGACATGCCCTACAAGAAATGACCAAAGATTCTTTAAATTGAGAAGAAAGGGAACTAGACAGTAACTAAAAACCGTATGAAAATATAAAGTTCTCCAGCAAAGATAAATACACAGACAAATATATAAGCCTCTATTATTAAAATTTTGGTTCATAAGTCTAGTTTTTATTCTTTTACAGGATTTTAACAGACAAAAGCATAAAAATCTAAGGGCACACACTATATAAAGATGTGATTTGTGACATCAATAACAAAGTTGGAGAGGCCTGAAGTGAAAAGAAGTACGGTTTTTGTAACCAACTGATGTTAAATTATTATCACCTTAAAATACATATTTATAACTTCATGATTTTACATGAAATCCCTCTGATAATCATCCCAAACAAATTCTGTAGACTACACATAAAATGAAACAAAAAGAGAATCAAAATGTGTCACTACAAAAACTCAACTAAGCACAACAAAAGGCAGTAAGGGAGGAAATGAGGCAGACTCTTAAAAAAGATATTTGTGGCCAGGTGTAGTGGCTCATACCTGTAATCCCAACATTTTGAGAGGCGGAGGTGGAAGGATTACTTGAGCCCAGGAATTGGAGACCAACTTGGTCAACACTGTGAGACTCAACTCTACCAAAAATAAATAATTAGTTGGGTGTGGTGATGTACTCCTGTAGTCTCAGCTACTCCAGAGGCTGAAGGTCAAGGCTACAGTGAGCCATGATCGCGTCACTGCACTCCAGCATGGGTGACAGTATGAGACCCTGTCTTAAAAAAAAACAATAAAAGGACGGGCACGGTGGCTCATGCCTGTAATCCCAGCACTCTGGGAGCCCGAGATAGGTGGTCAAGAGTTCAAGACCTGAGGTCAGGAGTTCAAGACCAGCCTGACCAATATGGTGAAACTCCATCTCTACTAAAAAATATAAAAATTAGCTGGGCATGGTGGTGTGCACCTGTAGTCCTAGCTACTCGGGGGCCTGAGACAGGAGAATCACTTGAACCCAGGAGGCGGAGGTTGCAGTGAGCCGAGATCACGCCACTGCACTCCAGCCTGGGTGACAGAGCGAGACTCTGTCTCATTTAAAAAACAAAACAAAACGAAACAAAACAATAAATATTTCCACACCCATGTTCATATCAGCATTATTCACAATAGCTAGAAAGGTAGGAGCAGCCCAAGTGTTCACTGACAGATGAATGGACAAGCAAAATGTGGCACATACATACAAAAAAATATTATTCATCCTTTAAAAAGAAGCGAGTTCTCACACATTACAACATGGATGAGCTTTGAGGACATTATTCTAAATGAAATAAGCCAGTCACAAGAAAACAAATACTGTTTGATTCCACTTCTATGAGGTACCGACACTATGGCAAATCACAGAGAAAGAAAATAAAATTGTGGTTGGCAAGCGATGGGGAGAGGAGATAATGGGGAGTTAGAAGTTTAGTGTCCTTGGCTGGGCGCGGTGGCTCACGCCTGTAATCCCAGCACTTTGGGAGGCCAAGGTGGGTGGATCACGAGGTCAAGAGATCAAGACCATCCTGGCCAACATGGCGAAACTCCGTCTCTACTAAAAATGCAAAAAATTAGCTGGGCGTGGTGGCAGGCGCCTGTAGTCCCAGCTACTCGGGAGGCTGAGGCAGGAGAATGGCGTGAACCCAGGAGGTGGAGCTTGCAGTGAGCCAAGATCGTGCCACTGCACTCCAGCCTGGATGACAGAGCGAGACTCCATCTCAAAAAGAAAAAAAAAAGAAGAAGAAGTTTAGTGTCCTTAATCCAAATGCTCCAAAATCTGTAAATTTGTGAGAGTTGGCATGAAATAAAAAAATTTAAAAAGCTCATTGGAGCACTTGAGATTTTCAGACTAGGAATGCTGAACCTGTAAATAATGTAATTCTCCAAAATTCAGAAAAATCTGAAATCCAAAACTCTTCTGGTCCCAAGCATTCTGGATAAGGGACACTAGATCTGTATTTAATGGACAAAAAGTTTCAGTTTTGCAAGATGAAAAGAGGTATGAAGATACATAGTGTTGACAATTACATATTTTTTTTTCCTTGAGACAAGGTCTCACTCTCTTACCCAGGCTGGAGTGCAGTGGCATAATCATAGCTCACCACAGCCTTGATCTCCCAGGCTCAAGCGATCCTCCCACCTCTGCCTCCCAAGTAGTTGTGACTACAGGCATGTGCCACCATGCCCAGTAATTTAAAAAAAAAAAAAAATCTTTTATAGAGACACGTTCTTGCTATGTCACCCAGGCTGGTCTCAAATTCCTGGGCTCAATCAATGCCCCTGTACTGACATCCCTAAATACTGGGATTACAGGTATGGGCCAATGTGCCCAGTCAAATGTAAATGTTCTTAATACCACGGAACTATAAACTTAAAAATGGTTAAGGTGGGCCGGGCACAGTGGCTCATGCTTGTAATCCTAGCACTTTGGGAGGCCGAGGCGGGCGGATCACAAGGTCAGTAGTTCGAGACCAGCCTGGCCAACACAGTCTCTACTAAAAATACAGGGCATGGTGGTGGACGCCTGTAATCCCAGCTACTCGGGAGGTTGAGGCAGGAGAATCGCTTGAACCCAGGAGGTGGAGGTTGCAGTGAGCTGAGATCACTCCACTGCACTCCAGCCTGGGCAACAGAGCTAGACTCCTTCTCTTAAAAAAAAAAAAAAATTAAGGTGGTACTATGGTTGAATACTGACCCCTCCAAATCTCATACTGAAATGTGACCCCCAATGTTGGAGCTGGAGTCTAATGGGAAGTGTTTGGATTAAGGGAGTTGATCTCTCATGAATGAGTTGCTGCCATCCTTGCTGGAGTGAGTTCTCACTTAGTTCCCTTAAGAACTGGTTATTTAGAAGAGCCTGTCACCTGGTTCTCTCATCATGTGATCTCTGAACACACCCCCCCCTCACCTTTTGCCATGAGTAGAAGCTTCCTGAGGCCCTTATCTGAAGCAGGTGTTGGTCTGGCAATATGCTTCTTGTATAGCCTACAGAACCATAAGACTAATAAAGCTCTTTTTTTTTTTTACCCCCAAATAATCCAGACTTAGGTATTCCATTATAGCAAATGATCTCAGAAAGATGGTAAATTTTGTGTATTTTACCACAACTGAAAAAAAGTTTTTTTAAGAGAACAGGTCTCACTCTGTTGCCCAGGGTGGAGTACAGTGGCACAATCATAGCTCACTGCAGCCTAGAACTCCTGGGTTTAAGTGATCTTCCCCTGCCTCAGGCTCGCAAGTAGCTGGGACTAGAGGCACGAGTCACCACATCCAGATAAAAACACTTTTAAAGTAGTCAAAACAACAATATTACTCTAGCACAAAAGCTTGATATCAAACAAGTTTGTTTCAAGAGCACTTATTCAATTTCACTAATTGGTTGTCAGACGAATACATATTTGCACGTATATTTGTAAATGCTTGTTTCTTGTTGAATTGTAAACAATACTTGACAAAGTAGAGCTGTTTAAACAATGAAAACTTGATATGGTAGTATATTCCACATGAAACTCATAAATGGTTTTATATAGCTGGTTGGACAGCTATATAAAACCATCCAACACAGATCTTAAAATCAACATTTAATAGTCTGCACAAAACATGATGCCTTTTTTATGTTTCAGTGAATGAAAAATAAAAATTTTTATCTTTTATTATCGAGGGAGAGTAAGAAAGTCCCAAACAGAATACATATTTTCTCATCTCATAGAGCAAGAGAAGTTATTTAAAAACAACATGCCATGGGAGGCCAAGGCAGACGGATCACAAGGTCAAGAGATCGAGACCATCCTGACCAACATGGTGAAACCCTGTCTCTACTAAAAATACAAAAAATTAGCTGGGCGTGGTGGCACATGCCTGTAGTCCCAGCAACTAGGGAGGCTGAGGCAGGAGAATCGCTTGAACCCAGGAGGCGGAGCTTGCAGTGAGCCGAGACTGCACCACTGCACTCCAGCCTGGCGACAGAGCAAGACGCCGTCTCAAAACAAAACAAAACAAAATGCCCCCATGAACATAATCAAGAAACACTATAAATAATTAAATAAAACAAGAAAATAATTCCTCTACTACAGGAAAACATTGGCTCTTCATGTCAATGAGGGTTCTGTTACTATTGCAACTGCCAATCTGACAGGAATTGAGGAACCACTTTTTCCTTCTTCAAATCTAACATCATCCCATGTGGAATAGTTGCGTCCACTTAACAACATTTTCTTACTTATTCTTTGCAATGTGCCAAAACACTATGCTGAACTCAGGCTTTGAGGCCCAGACAACCATCAGAAATGACCAATTTGCGGAGCCAGGCACAGTGATCATATCTGTAATCTTAGCACTTTGGGAGGCGGAGGTGAGAAGATTGCTTGAGCTTAAAAGTTCAAGACCAGCCTGAGTAACACAGCAAGACTCCGTCTCTACAAAAAAAATTTAAAAATTACCCAGGCATGGTGGTGCATGCCTGTGGTCTGAGCTACTTGCAAGGCTGAGGTGGAAGAACTGCTTCAGCCTAGGAGGAGGAGGTTGCAGTGAGCCAAGATCATGTCACTGCACTCCAGCCTGGGCAACAAAGTGAGACCCTGTCTCAAAAATAAATAAATAAATGAATAAATAAAGAAGAATACCATTTATCTGTTGGGATAAGGGCAGGTATGGGACCATGTATAGCCAGCGCGATTACTGGAATACATTTCAAACGATGTCCAAGTCAGGTCCTATTTACATGCAGTGAATCAGAAGATACATACTTTAATTTTCCATTCTAGGTTAATACAGAATATCTAATAACTATACCAACTAAAACATTTTAAAATATAAATCCCATTAAATATTCAAACAATGGTATAATATTGTAAATAAAAACAAGTCCTGTGATTTTTACTGAAACATGGAGTGAAATAAAAGAGTGTAAGCTTAATGCAGAAACTTTTAAAATCAATTATAAAAAGGGTATGTATTTCCTACTTTATATATAGCATCAACCACTGGGTAGTTCTATTGACTATTAGATTGATCACACATTCCCACTACATAAAGCATTATTGTAAAAAGAATGCTGGCATTTATTTCTTATTTATGTATTTATTTTAATTTTTTTTGAGACAGAGTCTCCCTCTATCAGCCAGGCTGGAGTGCAGTGGTGAGACCTTTGTTCACAGCAACCTTCACCTCTCAGGTTCAAGCCATCCTCATACTTCAGCCTCCCGAATACCTGGGACTATGGGTATGCACCACCACCCCCAGTTAATTTTTGAATTTTTAGTAGACACAGTGTTTTGCCATGTTGGCCAGATTGGTCTCGAACTCCTGACCTCAAGTGATCCGCCCACCTCAGCCCCCCAAAGTGCTGGGATTATAGTCATAAACCACTGTGCCCAGCCTATTTCTTCTTAGTGACTCTAGCTTCCCTTTCCCTTTTGAAATAATCTCTGATTAAAGTTTATATGCTACAAATGCTGCACCTCTGAGAGCAAGAATACTCAAATGTCAAAAAAAATAAACCATAACAACTCACAATTTCTCAGACAATGAGCAGATTATGATTATTATGTAAGCTCAGGCTTCCAAGTGCTCTCTCCTTCAAAGCCAAGCATGTAACAGGTATACAGCATAACAGTAAGCATACTCTGACATACTTAAGATTCTTTCTTTCTTTTTTTTTTCTTTATTTGGAGACAGAGTCTCGCTCTGTCATCCAGGCTGGAGTGCAGGGGTGCAATCTCGGCTCACTGCAACCTCTGCCTCCTGGGTTCAAGCGATTCTCCTACCTCAGCCTTCCAAGTAGCTGGGACTACAGGCGCGCAGGACAATGCCTGGCTAATTTTTGTATTTTTAGTAGAGACAGGATTTCACCATGTTGGGTAGGCTGGTCTCGAACTCCTGAACTCAGGTGATCCACTTGCCTCAGCCTCCCAAAGTGCTGGGATTACAGCCATGAACCACCGTGCCCGGCTCTGACATATTTAAGACTCAATTACAGTACATGGTAGGCACAAACCTTCAGTACAAGATGAATAAATCAAGAAAATCAAAGTAAAACTATTGCTACTATAATTTAATATTAACATAAAATCCAGCAAATACGTAAATTTCTATTTCAAAACAACATTTGCTATAGCCTCACAAAAAGGTTCCTATATGAAAATTTTGGTGCAAAAATACCTCAACGATGGCGCTAAGCACCGAAAATGCATATCTGTCCAAAGTATAATCTAAAATGGTACAGAATTATTTTATGGATAATTTAAAGGCTATCTTCTTTTGCTACCTTTCATTTAAATACCAAAGATTGCACCTTAACAATGTAAGAAATGAAATAGTACTGGCTGACTATATATCCAGTTATTTATAAGGGAAAGCACTCAATGATGGGTGTCCATTATGATTTTTCTATCTGATTATGCTAAATGTAGTACAAAAACCCCACAAGTTATTTTTAGGTCATCACTGAGTTGGTTAAATAAACATTATGTCTGCCTGTGTAATGTGACTCCCGTAGTACTTACTCTGTCGAGAATAAACAGACATCATGCACACTGAATCATATGAGACAGGTTCAGAAAACAGCTGAGTCACCGACCATTAGCCCTTTACTTCCTGTTCACAGTAACGCGGTGGAAATTTCTACCTCACCACAACATCAGGCTTCTTTTCCCATTCCCACTAATAAGTTATACTTTCCCTCAATAACACCAACCAGTTTGTGTTAAAGCTCAATTTAGACATCACATAGTTCTATTATGTTCTAATATTCCCAACCCACACACCAAGTTCCTGACAATACAAAAACAAAGACAAGTAACATTAGGAGGTTAATTAGGTTGGCATGCGTCATCACAATTAGGCTAGGTCTATTTGGAAAAAACCAAGTCTCTCCAGTTGACCTATAGGTGGAAGTATTACAGTATCACCTTACTGTCCATGTAGCTTGTACTTTTTTGATATGGCCAACAGATCCCCTAGGTTTTCTTTCTAAAGCTTCCCTGAATTACATGGTAAATGTTCTTTTACTATGAATAACAAGCTTTAAAGCAAAATCACTTTCAGTTTTCTTTCCTTCGAGGATGCTAATTAGTAGTACCCTCAGTTAAAAACATTAGGCACGCAAAAACTTTTACTCACATTAGAATGAAAAAAACTCTCAAACTATACTTGACTTCAGATGTAGCAATCTAACAAGTTTGTGAGTTTTTCTTTTTTGTTTGCAGTAGCAATTCTAAGTCATGGAAATCAAGTTGAAAAAGACACGATTCCTATGCACAGGGATTTACAATTTACCTAACAACAGTAAAAATGACATAGAAAGTGGTGTAAGGAGTATGAATAATATATCAAGAAGTACAGAGCAGAATGTGATTAATTCTTCCTGGGAGAAGAGTTCCAGGGAGCCTCCAAAGGTGGCAGATCAACAGTGATAGATGGTGAGCTTGTAGTCAGCCATAAAAAGCAGAGGAGATCATGTGTAGGCAAAACAAGGAATATTTTAAACAGAAGCACAAAGACCTGAAAAACTAGGGCACGTCTGCTGAACCATAAACACGTCAGTAATGCCAGAGAATAGAAGTGCATGAGGTAGAGTGAGAGGAGGTGACATCAGAGGATTAGATTAGGGCCAGACTAAAAAGACGGGTCAAGTAAGGACTTCGCCATGAAGGTAATCCTAGGAGATGTTGAACAGGGCAGAAATATCATCCAATTTGTTTAAAAAAGAGAGCCATTACAACAATATGAACTCTTAGTGAAGATACTGGTGTCAAGATATCAAACAGGGATCTATTCCGACAGCCCAGGTACATAGTGATAAGGGCCTGATAACAGCAGTGGATCTCGACAGAAAAAAAAAAGGCAGATTTGGGAGTTAATTCATATATTATAGAAACAGCAGGATTTTCTGAGCACCTAAATATAAGGGGAAGAAAGCCGCTTCTCCAAGGTTTGAGGTTTAGATGGTGAAGAATGCTTACAGAACCCAAAATGATTGGGTCCCAGGCTATCATTGACTTCACTTCACATACCATTACTGTCCAGCCATATTGGCCTTATTTTATTCTCTCAAATATATCAACTTTTTTTTCTCTTAAGGCTTTTGCAATAGTTGTTTTCTCTGCTTTGAATAAAAAAGTGATGAATTCATTTATATTATGGAGAGTTTTAATGTCAAAGAGATCTCTAGGTACAAAAGTCTACAGAGTAATTAGGCATGAAGAGAGCAGAGTCAACCCAGAATGAACTAAGAATCAGCAAACATAACCAACAGTCCTTGCCATGAGAGTGGATGAGATAACCTAAAAACCCAATAACAAAAAATTATCCCCTGTTCATGAACTGGAAGATTTAATATTGTTAATATACCAATACAACCCAAAGTGACTTACAGATTCAATGCAATCTCTATCAAAATCCCAATGGTGTGTTCTACAAAAACAGAAAAACTCCCCATCCTGATATTAATATGTATTCTCAAGGAAGTCTGGATAGCCAAAACAATAGCTGAAAAGAAAAAAGCTGGAGGCCTCACAATTCCAGATTTCAAAATTACAAATCTGCAAAAATGAAAAGTGCAGTACTGGTGTAAAAATAAACCAAAAGTAATTAGAAATGGGAAAAAATGGCCCAGAAATAAACCCACAAATATATGTTCAAACGATTTTTGAAAAGGGTACCAAAACCATTCAATGGGGAAAGGACATTTTCAACAAATGGTTCTGGGAGAAATTAGATATACGTATGCAAAAGAATGAAGTTAGACCCTCACTTAACACCAAATACAAAAACTAAGTCAAAATAGATTAAGACCAAAATGTAAGAGCTAAAAGTAAAAAAATCTGAGAAGAAATCAGAGAGAAAACGCTCTGAAACACTGGATTTGGCAATGAGTTCTTAGATACAATACCAAAGGCAGAAGCAAAAAAAAAAAAAAGTAGACAACTTGGGCATATTAACAATTTAAAATTTTTGTGCATCAAAAGATATTACACCAAGAGAGTCAAGAGGCAACCTACAGAAGAAGAGAAAATATTTGTAAACTGTACACCTGTTAAAAAGTTAATATCCTGGGCTGGGCACCATGGCCTGTTTGTAATCCCAGCACTTTGGGAGGCCAAGGTGGGGAAATCACTTGAGGCCAGGAGTTCGAGACCAACCTGACCATCATGGCAAAACCCTGCCTCTACTAAAAATACAAAAATGAGCCAGGAATGGCAATCCCAGATACTCAGGTGGCTGAGGCACGATAATCATTTAAACCCAGGAGGCGGAGGTTGCAGTGAGCTGAGATCGCACCACTGCACTCCAGCCTGTGTGACAGAGGGAGACACTGTCTCAAAAAAAAAAAAAAAAAAAGTTAATATCCTGAATATATTGAACTCCTAAAACTCAATCACAAAAAAGCAAACAATCAGATTCAGAAATGGGCAAAGGACACGAATAGACATTTCTATTAAAAAGACATACACAAATGGCCAACAAGCCCATGAAAATATGCTAATCCTAAGGAAATACAAATCAATACTATATTGGTATATATCACCTCCTCACACCAAGATGGCTAGTATATATATGTGTACATACACACATACAATTTTTTTTTTTTTTTGAGACAGAGTCTCGCTTTGTCGCCCAGGCTGGAGTGCAGTGGCAAGATCTCAGCTCACTGCAACCTCCACCTCCCGGGTTCAAGTGATTCTCCTGCCTCAGCTTCCCAAGTAGCTGAGACTACAGGTGCGTGCCACCATGCCCAGCACAGTGGCTCGTGCCTGTAATCCCAGCACTTTGGTAGACCAAGGCATGCAGATCACAAGGTCAGGAGTTCGAGACCATCCTGGCTAACCCAGTGAAAGCCTGTGTCTACTAAAAATACAAAAAATTAGCCGGGCATGGTGGCACGGGCCTGTAGTCCCAGATACTTGGGAGGCTGAGGCAGGAGAATCGCTTGAACCCAGGAGGCAGAAGTTGCAGTGAGCCGAGATCGCACCACCGCACTTCAACTTGGGCAACACAGCAAGACTCCATCTCAAAAAAAAGGAAAAGTGTTGTAAAAGATGTGGAGAAAGTGGAACTCTTGCACACTGTTGGTAGGAATGTAAAATAGGTACAGCCATTGTGGAAAACAGTATGGCATTTTCACAAAAAATAGGAATAACCATACAGTTCTGCAATTCCACTTCCAAGTATCCACTCTAAATAAATGAAAACGAGGTCTTAAGGGAGTTCTTTGTACATCCACATTCATATCACTATTATTCATAACTGGTAAAACATGAAAGCCAACCAAGTATGCATCAGCAAATGAATAGATAAGCAGAATATGGTACCATAGATAAAGTGAAACATTAGCCTTAAAAAGAAAGGGAATTCTGACATATCCTACAAAATGGATGGAACTTGAGGAAAATATGCTAAGTGAAATAAGCCAGGCACAAACAACTACTGTATGATAACAGTTATATGATGTAGTTAAAGAATAGCCAAAGCCACAGACAGACAGGAGAATGGCTGTTGCCAGGGTGCAAAGGGAGGGGTCAAAGGGAAGTTATTGTTTAATGGGTATAGACTTTCAGTTTTACAAGATGAAAGAAAAGAGTTATAAAGATGGATTGTGTGATCACTGCATATTATCAATGTATACTTAAAATGTACACTTAAAAATGGGGTTAAGATTTTAAACTTTGTGCTATTTGCATTTTAACACAATTTTTTAAATTGGGAAAAAAAAGAGAAAGGTTCAGAGATAATAAAGTAAGTTGCCCAAGGTCACACATGATGGCTAATTCAAAATGTAAACCTCAAAATGCAGACACCAGTGAAATTATAAAACAAATATCTACTTATACAAAACTCAGGATAATTGTTACCACTAGGGAGAAAGAGGCAGCTGAGATAAAGGAGGAATACAGAGTGGCTTCAAAGATATTGATAATCGACTTAAGGTGAGTGGTGGCTGGTTGTGTTATGATTATCCTTTCAAACCAAACACATTACAATATACTTTTATAAGCTTAAACATGTCATAATAAATTGTAAAACACAGGTGTTTCAACAAACAGTAAGCAGCAGAATTAGACAAGGTGAAGCAGAGCTACTCATGATACATAACTTCACAAGCTATACACAGTGTATGGTCTGTCGAGCTGTTGGTGACCAACCTAGTACTGAAGTAAGCACAGTTCAGGATATGACTGAAAGTCAATTAGTAATTACTAAAAAGATTATCAAGCAGCTAAGTTGTAGCTATATTATACCTAAATAGAGTTTAGACCAGCTGTATTAATAAATCATTAATTTTTTGTTTGAGATACAGTCTTGCTGTTGCCCAAGCGGGAGTTCATGATCACAGCTCATCGTAACCTCTCACTCCTGGATGCCGCAAGTGAATCTCCAGCCTCAGCTTCCCAAAGTGCTGGAATTACTGGCTTGAGCCAATGCACCTGGCCCAAACAAAGTCTCGCTCTGGGGTACAGTGGCGTGATCCCGGCTCACTGCAACCTCCACCCCCTAGGTCCAAGCGATTCTCATGCCTCAGCCTCCCGAGTAGCTGAAACCACAGGTGCACACAACCACACCCAGCTAATGTTTTATATTTTTTAGTAGAGACAAGGTTTCACCACTTTGGCTAGGCTGGTCTTGAACTCCTGGCCTCACGTGATCCGCCTGCCTCAGCCTCCCAAAGTGCTGGAATTACAGGCATGAGCCACCATGCCTGGC
This sequence comes from Pan paniscus, assembly GCF_029289425.2. Classification (NCBI taxonomy): domain Eukaryota; kingdom Metazoa; phylum Chordata; class Mammalia; order Primates; family Hominidae; genus Pan; species Pan paniscus. The sequence goes on along the minus strand of NC_073249.2, from coordinate 206,097,859 downwards.
CCCAATCATAAAGTTTTAATTAGACTCCACGAACACAGGTAATTGAATTTCCAAAGCAGAGCCATCCATCCTGGGAGCAAGAACAGAGGAAAAGACCTGCTGAGTTAGATTCAGGGACAAGAACTGGGAAGAAAGAGAAATTGAGTCGGGGGGGAAGGGAACTAGTGGGCCAGGTGCAGTGGCTCAGGCCTGTAATCCTAACACTTTGGGAGGCCAAGGCAGAAGGATCACTTGAAGCCAGGAGTTTGAGACAAGCCTGCACAACATAGCAAGACCTCATCACTACAAAATAAACCATTAGTTTGATTTTTTTTTAAACAAAGAGAACTAGTGGTTTTATAAAAATAAAGTTATAGTAGTTAGTGATAGGATCAAGGGTAAATAAGAGAAAGTGAAGGCAGAAAGGGGCTGCCATCTTGAGAAAAGAAATGGATTAAAGAATTAAAAGGTTGTAGGCTGTGAAATAGGTATAACAGGACTGGCATGGGATAGGAAAAAGGAACAAAGACTATGGTCAGAAAAATGTTATTTATTTATTATTTTATTTTTTATTCTTGAGACAGGGTCTCACTTTGTTGCCAGGCTGGAGCACAGTGGCACAATCATGCTGCAGTGAGCCATGAACTCCTGGGCTCAGGGGATCCTCCTACCTCAGCCTCTCAAGTAGCTGAGACTACAGGTGTAAAACACCATGCCCAACTAATTTTTAAAAATTTTTTGTGGAGACAGGGTCTTGCTTTGCTGGACCAGATGTTTGAGGCCCAGGATGGCCTCAAACTCCTCGCTTCAAGTGATCATCCTGCCTCAACCTCCCAAAGTGCTGGAATTACAGGTGTGAGCCACTGGGCTGGTTGGAGAAATTTTAGACTTCAAGAATTCAAAGGCAGAGCAGTTCTCAGCTGATATGGTTTGGCTCTGTGTCTCCACTCAAATCTCATGTTGTAAGCTCCCATAATTCCCATGTGTTATGGGGGGGACCCAGTGAGAGATGACTGAATTATGGAGGCAGGTCTTTTCCTGTGCTGTTCTCTTGATAGTGAATGGGTGTCATGTGATCTGATGGTTTTAGAAATGGGAGTTGCCCTACACAAGCTCCCTTTTTGCCTGCTGCCATCCACGTAAGATGTGACTTGCTCTCCCTTGCCTTCTGCCATGATTGTGAGGCCTCCCCAGCCATGTGGAGCCCAAGTCCAACAAACCTCTTTCTTTTGTAAATTGCCCAGTGTCAAGTATATCTTTACCAGCACCCTGAAAATGGACTAATACATCAGTAGAGACCAGGTCCAGGCAGTGCTCGTAACAAAAATATAAAAAATACAATACAAACCACACAAGTAAGTAATTTAAAATTTTCTAGGTCACCAGATTAGAAAAACTTAAAACTGGTGAAATTAATTTTGTGTTTTACACTTACAAAACATCTCAATTTGCAGAAACTATGTTTCAAGTGCTCAAAAGCCACAGTGGCTCTAATAGCTACCACATTGGACAGTGCAGATCTAGACTGTGTGCATATAGATTGCTGAATATGTGTCTATATACAGTTGCTATTGGGAGGCAAAGAATGGGAAGAAAAGAGAATCAGCCGGGTGTGGTGGCTCATGCCTGTAATCCCAGCAATTTGGGAGGCCGAAGTGGGCGGATCACTTGAGGTCAGGAGTTCAAGATCAGCCTGGCCAACATGGTGAAACTCCACCCTTACTAAAAATACAAAAATTAGCCAGGCAGCGTGGCACATGCCTGTAATCCCAGCTATTTGGGTGGCTGAGGCAGGAGAATCACTTGAACCCAGGAGGTGTGGGCCGCAGTGAGCCAAGATCACACCACTGCACTCCAGCCCGTGCAACAGAGTGAGACTGTCTCAAGAAAAAAACACAACAACAACAACAACAACAAACAGGGTAGATCCAGGAGCCCACAGGCAATGGTTGGACAGCACAACAATGAATGTCACAAGTCATCTTTGTGGATGGCAGAAAGCAAAACAGAAAAGTAAATTATGAGCCAGATACTAAAATTCTCAAACAATGAGAAAATGGGTCCAGAAAAATGAGGAATGATGGCAAAAAAAAAAAAAAGAGAGAGAGAGCTGTTTATGCATTTTCAGCACAAGGGTTGCAGGCAAACAACCTACAGAAAGCAGTGAAGGGCCAGGAGGATGCTGAGTTGCCTTCCAAGATATAAAGAATATAAGAACACTAACAATGTTGAAGTGGAAGGATTTCTAAGGAAAGTAGTGTTACATAAATTTCCACAGAGTAAGGAGATGGAGGAAGAGTTCAAAGAAAGTGTGTAAGGAAAAAATATGACAACAAAAAGGACTTGCCAAAAAGTCCAGTAACAGGATGTTAGCAGAGAGAGATTCTACAAGCAATCTCACCCCTATAAAATAAAAAGTATATCCAGATAACTAATAAATAGCAGAAGCAGAATTTCTTGATTCTAGGACTAAGCTCCTAATTCTTCTGAAATTTAGAATACAAAGTCACATAAACTTTAGAATATTCTTCTCAGAGAAACAAATGACTTAAATATACAAGTGGCAGTTCATAAGGAAAATAATAACTTTGTGTGGTGGTCTTTCCCAAATAAATCAATTTACATCTAACATACAGTATGTACTCTACAAATACCAGGCATCCAAATAGTTGTATTAAGAATGGACCTCTAAAAGAATCTTGCTATTTGTTGCTTCAGATGGAGAGGAAGAAAACGTATTCAATAAAATAGCTTTAAAAACAGGTTTAAAGAGAAATCAAAACACATAAATCCTATTTACCAAAATAAACCTCCATGGACTTCTTTATCTTTTTAAATCATTTCCAACTTTTCTACTATATTCATTAACGCTGGAAATTATAGCACAGATGTTTCCCTGCAGACAAGCCGATCTCTTATAATTTTTTATCCTCATAAAATCCAGCAAAAGGATAGGCATGAAAGATGAAAAATAGTAATTATTAGTTAATCTTTGGCAGAACTATTCATTCCTCATGACACTGCTCATCTAATAAATTAAAAAATGTACATTACAATTCAAAGTCTATCTAATCCTCAGCATGGTTCTAATGGATGACTTGGGATAAATGTGAATCAAACTTCAATGTAAACAAATACAATTAATCTAGCCAAATATTAATAGATAGTGCATCCTCTCTTCATCTTCTTCCTCATATCTATCTTGAAGATGAAAAATTATTGTTTTATTTGATTTAGTTAGGAAAAAATGTTTCAGCCATTAAAAAAAAAAAGTCTTATACTGATTTACAATAAGACTGGGCAAAACCAGACTTTTCAGAAAGGCCAAACCATTATTTCAGGTTATGTTCTTCAAATGTTTTCATCTTGAATTCTATTTATGAAGAGTTACTAACAAAAAGCAATACCAATGGATCAGATGTCATGTGTAATTTCTTCTGCCTACAATTCTACAGAGTTTATGAACAAAAATAGCTTTAAAAAAAAAAACGGAGTGAAAAAAGGGAGTGAAAATATGGTACAGAATAACGATCAAGAGGCCATAATCCACCTCACAAAATAAAAGCTGGCATACATAGAGCAGAAATGAATTCTTTTCCTTATGAACTATTTTAGCACTTGAACTTTTCCCCAAATCCATCATAATACAATGATGGACTGCTTCTCAAAGAAACTAGTAACAGATATGCCTACTAAGTCAGAATTTTTCCTTTTCATGTGCTCTAATATTTGCTTAACAGCTAACACTGCTGAATGATTTCTGGAAAACTTTACACAGTAACCTCACTATGTTTCTAGATGACATCAAGGTAATCACCATGACTTTCTGAGTGGTTATCCTGGGATTTCTAAACTACTCTATATATCAGTTTTACCTGATGTGTAAGTTTTTGTTGTTTTTATTTTTTAAACAACAATGCAGGAAAAATAAATCACACATAATAAATACGGTAAGAGTCAAACTAATGAAATCTTTTAACAATATTAGGAAATAATATTTCATGATATAAATACCTATTAGTAACATCTGGTTTTCAGTAATGATGATTAAAGTATCATAAACTGATATGAAAGAGTTAAGAAAAAGTTCCAGAAACATGATATTGAAACCTAACAGCAGAGCAGATAAAGAATTCATTCTCTAGAATTCTGAACTTAAAAAAAAAAAGTTAAATACGCCAAAGCTACTGCAACAAAAGACAGGCAAGGAACATTTATTTAGCATCCTATGATGCAGGCACTGTTATTTCTATTGAACAAATGGCAGGACTTCCACGTGGAATAAGGTTCAATTTATGAAAGATCTCACAATTAGTAAGTGATAGAACTGTGATGCACAGCCAGGTCTGTTTTGAAAACATACTTCACTTTATGTAATGTAGCCTTTATACTATAGCAAACTGAAAATTCTTTTCCACAGTTTATAGTTTGAAGGTGGTGGTGAAGAGAACATCGGGAATACTGTATGATCAATCTTTCTAGTTAGATCAATAAGAATAAAAAGGCCACACGTGATGGCTTATGCTTGTAATCCCAGCACTTCAGGAGGCCAAGGAGGGAGGATAGACTAAGGTGAGTTCAAGACCAGCCTGGGCAATACAGTGAGACCCTGCCTCTATAAAAAGAAAATTTTACAAATTAGCTGGGTGTGCTGGTATGTGCCTGTAGTACTAACTACTTGGGAGGCTGAGGTGAGGGTGGCTGAGATGGGAGGATTCCTTGAGCCCAGGAGTTCAAGAACTATGATTATGACAACACACTCCAGCCTGGATGACAGAGGGAGACTGTCTGAAAGTAACAAAGAAAATTTTTTTCTGGGAATTTATCACAGTTCAATTGTTGGGCTGTACTTGAGGACTCTTCAAGAAGAGCTCCAGTAGAGAGATTATTTATTTCTGAATGGGATCTCTTTTCAACACCAGGGACATTAGTACTTGAAAATAAAAAAGGCTGTATTTTAAATGTTATCTACCACAAATATTGCTCTTACTTAATTGTAGCTTTTGGAAATTTTTTAATGAATGTTTTAAGCAACTCAAAACATTCATTTAAGTCACAGTATGTGTTTTATTCTACATTACGACCATCCAATTATTCTTACTCTGTTACTTCAAAAACAGATATTTAATGAGCAGTACTCTACACAAATTGAAGTACACTTTAATATTATTCATCACCCATTCAACAGCTGTATTTGTGATGCCATTCTATCAACCAAACTCTAAAAATATTTATCACTATAAAACAGAATTATAGTATGAGACAATTTTGCCAAGTAAACCAATTTCACATAATACTCTGTAAACTGAAATACTATCTTAGTGATTGCAGTGATGGACCATACAAAGTGGCTGCTGACATGGCACTGGCAGAGGTGGGGTGCGGCCGCAGGCCACAGGTGCTCAGGTATAGACACCAAGGCGAATGGTACATGGGGCCTGTGGCCCTGGGACGGTACCAGGTTCCCGTACTTCGGCAGAAGGCTCAGATTGGCGCCACCGGAGATCATGTCCCCAGGATCTGCCCCATGTCGGGGTGTCTGCTGAGCCTGGCACTCCTGGTGGCCGGGCCTGGGCCCAGAATCTGCTCCCAGAGGCGCCACCCTGGCAGGGTCGTAAGCCAGGCAGGGGGGAGCCCTGGGGCTGCAGGGGGACCCTGCAACCACATCACCCCTGCCCTGGATGCCAGTCCAGGCCCGGTGAGGGCCTGGAGCCCCACCCCAGGCGGCAAGGAGGCGGGACAGGGCAGCAGGAGTGGCTGTAGGAGCAGCAGTAGGACCCCTGTGCCCATGTCCCCAAGGAAGCCAACTGTGCCACCCCCACCCTGGCACAGCTGGGTAGGACCCACTCCCAGGCCTGAGGCCGCTGCAGCCTCAACCTCACTTCTGGCCGTGTCCTGGGAGCCAAAGGTTCGTTTGTGCAGGGCTGGCCAGGGCCACCATGCCACCTGCACCTTACCTGCCGTGGCTATGGGAAGACACAGAGAAGGAGCACAGCTAAGGCTGTGTACTCTGCAGCCGGGGACAGGCAGGAGTCCCACCCCTCCTGAGTTGGCAGGGTGGCAGCTCCCCAGGCACAGCTCCAGCCACTCAGGTCATGGCTGTGGGCCCAGGCCTCTCAATGCTCTCACGGGCCTGGGAGAGCCCCTGTCACCACAGGCTCAGAGGTGTCTGCTCCTGCTGCCTGGCCTCTCCCCATTCCCAGCATCTGCTCTGGTCTCCAAGTGGGGTTGGGGCCAAGCCCGGGCACTGTTGCAGCCCAGCCAGGTATGCACAGGCTCAGGGCAGCACTGACCCGCTGGGTCCCTTCCAGCTTGGCCCCTCCAAACTTTGGGTGCCAAAGACCACAGGAGAGTGGCCAAGATAGGGCAGGGGGGCAGTTCAGCGATAGCCTATGGGCATCCCTTGGCACAAGTAACCTGGGGGCCATAGGCAGTGGTGGGAGGCAAATGGGCTCCTGTGCCAGAAGGGGCGAGTCCTCAGTGAGGCCCCACCTTTTGCCAGGAAGGTTCTGAAGGCTAGGGGTGGGCTACCCATCCCATGGACCAGAGTGGGGACTTGTGGTGCCTTTTCTGGGCTGCCCATGGACCAACTGGCATGCACCACCTCCCCTGTAAGGCCCATAAAAGCCTCAGGCTCAACCAGAGCAGGGCAGAGGAAGGAGAGACATCAGGATGACCAGCTGTAGAGAGGAGCTACCCTCTCTAGGGCCTCCTCTCTGCTGAGAGCTGCAAACACTGGAATGACCTGCCTACAGAGAGAAGCCACCTGCTCCAGGGCCTCCTCTCTGGCTGAGAGCAACAGACATCAGGACGACCAAAGGCAGAGAGGAGCCACCCACTGCAGGCCTCCTCTCTGCTGAGAGCTGCAGAGACAATGGGACAACCTGGCTGACGAGAGGAGCCACCCACTCTAGGGCCTCCTCTCTGCCGAGAGTCGAACACTCAACAAGATGACCTGCCTACAGAGAGGAACTGCCCACTGCAGGTCTCCTCTGAGCTGCTCTAACACTCAGTAAAGCTCCTCTTCATCTTGCACACCCTACACTTGTCTGCATACCTCAATCTTCCTGGACGCAGGACAAGAACTCAGGCAAAGATGCCACAGGCCACAGAGGTTTCTGGCCAGAAAAGTGACACCCCAAAGATCCCGTAATGTTAGTACAAAAAAAAGAGCATGAATCATCATCTCTCATTACCTTTCTTTAAACACCTTAATATTTAAAATCAGTTACACAGAGATGGTATTTCTTTATACCTAGCCACCTTACCATGTCTCTATATAAATGCTTATTTGTGGGCTGGGCGCAGTGGCTCACACCTGTAATCCCAACACTTTGGGAGGCTGAGGCAGGTGGATTGCTTGAGCTCAGGAGTTCAAGGCCAGCCTGGGCAACATGGCAAAACCCCGTCTCTACAAAAAAATACAAAAATTAGCCAGGTGTGGTGGCATGCACCTATAGTCTTAGCTACTTGAGAGGCTGAGGTGGGAGGATGGTTTGAGCCCAGGAGGTAGAGGTTGCAATGAGCCAAGATCGTGCCACTGCACTCCAACCTAGAGACAGAGTAAGACTCCACCTCTAAAAAAATAATAAAATAAAAGCTTATTTATGAGTTACATTCTAGAAATATTCATACTAAACAATGAGATCACCTACTCAGAAAAAGTAAGAAATTCTCTATTCAGTATAGTACTGAACTGGTTTAAAAGACCTAAATCTCTGTCATAGCATCTTAAAAAAGACTTTTCCAGCTTAGCAATTAAGTCTTAATTATTTGATTCACAATGACAGAACAGCTGGAATATTAAGATTCCCAGACCCTCACAGAATAAGGTCTCTAAGGGTGTAAAATACAGTATTTGACTCTTTTTAAGTTAAGCTTGTACTGGTAAACTTTTACTGAACTGTACAAAATTAACAGTACCAGTCAGAAAAAGGGAAAAAAAAAAAAAAAAAAAAGCTATTGCGCCAAATAAAGCATCCACACTGCAAACAGCCAAAAAGTGACACTTCTGGAAAATTTCATTTACAGCTAGTTTTCATTCAACTATTTAGGGGCTTACTATGGATCAGGCACTGCTCGTCATATGGGGGGAAACAGTTTTGCTGCTTTTAAAAGTTTGAAAACGCTATAGTATAACTTTAAATCTAGGAGTATCTGATTGTATGGAAGCAAAAAACACCCGCTCTTATTCTGGGTGAATCAGAAGAGTCAATTACATAGTACCTGTCAGGGTATAATTTGGTTCTATCACCAAAATAAATTGGCATATAAAACCGTAAAAACCTTCTGAGTACAGACCACGATGCAAAGCATATTATCTGTAAAAAAGCTGTAACAGTCTGTTTTAGCTACTAAACAGAAATGTCTTCTCAATCACCAGAGCTATTTTCCCTAAATTAAGACTAGCCCAATTCACTTTGCTTGTATAAGATCTGAAAATGGGGGCATCTTGCTCCTTTCAGTGAAAACCATCCTCAGCAAACAAAGCCTATAAAGTATCATTTGGGCAATATGTATCAAAAGGCACTGTTCCTAATCGGCTGTGGGATTAGAGGGGGGAAAAGGCACTGTTCCACAGCTTTGTCTCAATGCTGGGTGCACATTAGCATTACCTAGGCTCATCCCAAGCAATTAAATGAGAATCTCTGGAGAAGGGGACCCAGGCATCAGGTGATTCTAAGTGGGAAGGCAGAAATGAAAACCACTGATCAAACTCTTTCTCACTTCTGAGCAGTGATACTATATGGAGCAGGGAAACACTACTGAAATCATCACCATTTTTGTACTCTTTATAATTAGTTCAACATTGAAATGCTATGGCTTTCTGCCCCTCAGAAGACAATAATAGACTCACATAATAGGATAGCTTGATCACAGGCTACTTGTGTTCTCTCAAAAGCAACTATACTATTCAAAGCTTAGCTTTTACTTATACAGCATGACAACTCAGTTTTCTCTCCAATCCCAGGACCAGTTCCCCCAAGACTGTGGGCTAAAAGCACCAGTGTACTGATAAAGAGATGCTGTTGGTTCACTGAATTCCCAACAAAAGTATTCTACAATGTCTGCAATGCTGGCTCTCCACTTCCTACTTCAATGGCTGCTATTTAGGACCCTCTCTGGACCTACTACTGATAGCCACCACGATTATCTCTACTAATTTCTTCCCCTCATTTCTCCCACCTTTACATAGTCTCTGGTTTCCTGTCAGTTTCTTCTTCTACATCTCAGCTAAAACATCCCAAGCCAGAGTTCTCATTCATTTGTCACAGGAGACCACTAGACATAATCTTCACTCTAGGTCCTGATATACCCCTAATTCAGACCACCTCCTACTCCACTAATTTCTTTCTTTCTTCTCTCTCTCTGTTTCTCTTAGAACTAGGACTTCAAATTAGATTTTTAAGTACCTACGAAGTGAATCATTAACTAGAACATTCCCAGTTCTTGGGAGTGTCTATAAAAGTTATGTATAAGTTCTTTATTAAGGTGAATACTACATCTTAATTCCACTCTCAAGCAATGATGCTTTCTTCACCTACTTAGAAAAAGAATGTTGTGTCCATTATGATACATATTTTTTTTTAAATACACAGAATCCTATAAAAATCCCAAAAACAAATTTTGGGAAAATAGAAAAGCCCATTCTAAAATTCATATGGAATCTCAAGGGTCCCCCAATAGCCAAAACAATCTCGAAAAAGGAGGACAAACCTAAACGTCTCAAACCTGGATTTCAAAACTTACTACAAAGCTACAAGAATCAAGTCAGTATGGTACTGGCATACAGACAGACATACAGAGCAATGAAAAGAAAAGAGCCCGGAAATAAACCTTCACATATGTGGTCAAATGATTTTTGACAAAGGTGCCAAGACTATTCAACGGGTAAAGGACAGTCTTTTCAACCAATGGTGCTAGAAAAACTGGATAGCCACAAGCCAAAAAAACGAAGCCAGGACTTTATCTTAAACCATACATAAAAATTAAATCAAATGAATCATAGTTCCATTCTGTGAGAGAACACAGAAAAACAAAATTTTTAAAATGAATCATAGATCTAAATGTAAGAGCTAAAAGTATACAATTCCAACAAAGGAACATAGGGGGAAACTTTCAGAACATCAAATTTGGCAATGTTTTCTTAGATATGACACCAAAAGCACAGACAACAAAAGATAAATTAGACTTTATCAAAATTAAAAACTTGTGAGCGAGGCATGGTGGCACATGCCTGTCGTCCCAGCTACTTGGGAGGATAAGCTGGGGGGATCCCTTGTATCCCAGAGACGGAAGCTACAGTGAGTTATGTCCAACGCCCTGAACTCCAGACTGGTGTACAGAATGAGACCTGTCTCAAAAAAATCCAAAAATTAAAAACTTTCTGTAAAGAACACTATCAACAAATTGAAAAGGCACCTGACAGGATAGGATAAAATATATATAAATCACATAACTGATAAGGAATTGATATCCAGAACATATAAAGAACTCCTACAACTCAACAACAACGAAAGAAGCAACCCAATTAAAAAATGGGCAAAGGGCTTTGAATAGACATTTCTCCAAAAATAGACAAATGGCCAATAAGCACTTTAAAAGATGTTCTATATCAATAATCGTTAGTGACATGCAAATATTTTATAGATACACTCTCTCTCCTCGCCCCTCAGCATGTAAAGTTTCTGACACCACCACAGTGATATTATGAAGTACATATTTGGTCTTCATCCTGATTCCTGTCACACAACTTCTAAAAACCTTAGAATTGCCAAGGTCTGTCTTTTTGTATGCTAATGTTGATTGACAGCTAGAGTTGATCATCACAAGGGCATGATTAGAGGGTTGGGACTTTCAGTCGGACCCCCAACCTCAGGGGAAGGAGAGGGGCTAAAGGTCAAGTTGATCACCAGTGGCCAACAGTTTAACCAATCATGCACATAATGAAGTCTCCAAAAAACCTAGGACACGATTAAGTGAGCTTCTACGTAACCAAACACATGGAAGTTGCTGGAGGGTGGTGCACCAAGGAAGGGCAGAGAAGCTCTGTGCTCCTTCCCCCATACCTTACCATAGGCATCTCTTCAACTGTATCCTTTGTGATATCCTTTATAATAAACAAGTAAACATGTTTTCCTGAGATCTGTAAGCTGCTCCAGCAAATTTATCAAACCCAAAGAGGGGATCATGAGATCCCCAAATTGAAGCCAGTCAGTCAAAAGTTCCAGAGGCCCGGACGTATGGCTGGTATCTGAAGGGGTGGGAAGGCAGTCTAGAGGAATGTTTTTAATCTTTCTGTGTCAAGTTTAAATGCATATTCCTAGATTTTGGTTTTTGACCAATTTGAGTTGAGATTTGACCAATGAATTGAGATAATTTAACTGTGTTGTTATTACAGTTCTGTTAAAGCGAACTAAATATGGTCTGAGAAGGACTCCGTACTTCTAAATCTGAGTCCCTGTGGATGAACCCTAACTCAGCTTAAAAGGCAGACAAGACTGAAAACCTAAAGAGTATGCAGCTGTAAAAACCGCTGAGTCTTGGCCAATCCCAGCAGCCATACTTCAACCAATCATAGACTGCTGAGTGTTCAAACAAGGCAAACGTCACCCTGTAACCAATTCAGGTGTTTCTGTACCTCACTTCTGATTTTTTTTTTAACACTTTCCCTTTTTTTGGTCTATAAATTTGTTCTGATCAGAAGGTACCCCTACAGTCTCTCTGAATTTGCCGTGATTCTGGGGGATGCCTGCACCAGTCGTTCACTGCTCAATTAAACTCCTTTAAATTTAATTCGACTACGTTTTAATTTTAACAGTTATGAATATGTTTCACAGTCCAGATGTCTTATCACATTTACTTTGTATTTCCCCTTTCCTGACTTTCTCTCAGGGATGTCAGCTGCTTTCTGCAGTTATTAATCTCTAGATTACCTCCGCATCCTCCTTTTTATTTTTATTTTTTGTAGAGACCAAGTCTCACTATGTTGCCCAGGCTCATCTCGAACTCTTGGGCTCAAGCTATCCTTCCACCTCAGGCTCCCAAAGTGCTAGGATTACAGGTGTGAACCACAATGCCCAGCCTCAGCATCCCCCTTATTAATCATTCAGCCAGTATAACAAATTCATGTATTAAAAATCCTCTCCATTTGAAATAGTTTAGTGTAATTTATTTCTTACTATAAGACTATGACAACTGCACTAAACAGGCATGTGAAAATTTGAAACTGAACTATAAAAGAAGATGGGCAATTTTCATGGTGATCAAGAGTAGTAAGATGTGGAGTAATAAACAGAATTTTGAATAATATAGTGTAGTACTTGAAACTGGAGAAACACAGGCAGTGAAGAGAAATGGAAATATGTTTTACATGAAAAGTATAACAAAATGTTGGCAACATGGTTTCTGCAATATGTCACCTACTTAGGGGTTTTCTATGAAACAAACTACTTTACAGAGAACACACACACAAGGGAGACAGAATTCAGATAGCTTGAGAGTTCATCATTCTTCACAGAGAAAAGGGTCCATCAACTGATGAAAAGCTTGGAAATCAGACTTAGCCCTTCATGTTACATTATAAGCATGACTAGACATTAGAGGAAAAAAAAACGTAAATAAATGTATGCACTGAGAAAAAAAGTTTGTTGGTTTAGTGAGTAAATTATAACAAATTTCTTTTCTTTTCTTTTCTTTTTTTTTTTTTTTTTGGAGACAGGGTCTCACTCTGCCGCCAAAGCTGGAGTGCAGTGGCACAAGCATGGCTCACTGCAGCCTTGACCTTCTGGACTCAGGGGATGCTCCCACTTTAGCCTCCCAATCAGGTGAGACGAGAGGCCCACGCCACCATACCCGGCTAATTTTTGTAGAGATGGGGTTTCCCCACATTGCCCAGACTGGTCTGAAACTCCTGAGCGCAAGCCAACTGCCCACCTCAGCCTCCCAAAGTGCTGGGATTAGAAGCATGAGCCACCTCACCCAGCCCAACATTTTTATTTTCTAATAGTCGTTCTATATATCAATTTATAATATTCATTCTTTATACTTAATTGATTCTATTTGCTTTAAATATAACTAAGTTAATCTCTCTTTACTATTCATTGAGAAAATTTAAAATGACCATCATCTACAAGATGTGTGTGTTATTGACTTTTTACTGATTGCTGAGTCACTGAAATTCACAGTTCTTAGTTCTATAAAGATAGCTAGCCTTTGTATACTACATTTTATAGTTTGTGACTTTTAAGTAAATTTTTTCATTTGATCCCTTATAAAAACAGTCCTGAATCAAGCTTGTCCTCTCATTTCTCTCCCAGCAATCGGCATGCTCCCGTCCACTACAATAAATCTGAAAAGACATATATACCCATTTGCCTGACTAAACTCAAGACAATATTATACATGTCTACTACGGTACTTAACCTCTCTGCTGAGCTTTCCCTCAGAGTTCTGTCTGCTCACTTCCCCCACAACACGCTCTGAATCACATATACATTTTTGCAGGAACTATCACAAGCACTTTAAATTGAAGAGTCAAACTGCACAATTTCTTCATTATTCTTAAAACTTACCTGTTCTGTTTCTCATCCTAAAATTTACTGACACATGCTAATCTCTGCAGCTGAACTGAATTAGCAATTTTCAGAACCATAAAAATCTAAAAATCTGAATGTCACAACCAGATAAAAAATAAATTAGTGGCACTAAAGTGAGTTTTCCCCCCAAATCTATGGGAAATAAATGAAGTGTGATATTCCCAAGAGGTAAACTGGCAAGAAAAATGCTGACAGAGTTTTTCATGACTTCTTAAAACAGATGAGAGGTAGCCAGAGAAATAAACAAGAGTCTCCCAGGATGCATCCAAAAGAAACAGCTGTTCAAATGTAAAAGACAAAATCCTAAACCTTTTTCCTTTGACAGGATTTAAGTGAAAATGAACATCATCAACAGAAGACTGAGCCTACATAAAACAGAAGTAAAGAAATGCTTACAAAATCACAATCAGTTTGGTTCTTACAAAATTCTTTAGCTTGCTGTAATAGTGCTGAATTAATACTTAGATAAAATGTGGGTTCCAGCCATGTGAATTTGCCAAACAGAATGTAAAACTTAGGGTGAGAAGTCTGAAAAATAATTGTACTTAACCATCACTCTTGCAGCAACATTTAAAAACTAACCACAGAAATGTCAAAAGAAAATAAATGGAATTCTTTTCGGCTACAGGCAATACAAAGAGAAGTATAATCAAACATATAAAAGCTGCTTTAGGCACATTTCAAGGTAAGTTACAGGACTGCATAAAAGATTAAACACCTAGGCCAGGCACGGTGGCTCACACCTGTAATCCTAGCACTCTGTGAGGCCAAGGCAGGTGGGTTGCTTGAACTCAGGAGTTCGAGACCAGCCTGAGCAACATGAGGAAACCCAGTTTCTACAAAGAAATACAAAAAGTCAGTTAGTCCCAGCTACTCTCAGGAGGCTAAGGCAGGAGGATAGCTTGAGCCTGGGAGGTGGAGACTGCAGTGAGCAGAAAACACACTGCACTCCAGTTTGGGTGACAGAGTGAAACCTTGGCAAAAAAAAAAAAAAAAAAAAAGGAAGGATGGAAAGAGAGAGAGAGAGAGAGATGAAACACCTATTAGAAAAACATTTGGTCAAGATTGCTTTATAAATATGGTTGCAACTAATTTTTTAAATAAAAACAAAAAATGACCAAAAGAGCTGAACACTCTTCCAATCAAGTATCACATTAAAATAAATCTCAACAATTAGAAAAGCCTACCATGATTCTTTGGAAGCTGCATTCATGGTACATGGGGACTTGGTGTGGGTTTGGACACCTGCAGTACTGACTGCACTGAGTTGGTCCCCTTGGTGACAAATCCTCCATTTGGTTTTTTTAAGTTGATAATATGTGTAAGTTCTAAAAAAATCTACTTTTTTTTAAAAGTGTCAACAAATATTGTCATTAAACACTTTACAAATAACATGACTTTGCAAATGTCATTAAAAGTTACAAAGGCCTATAAAATATTCATATTTATATTTGTGATATGCTAAAGAATCCTGGTAAGCTCAAATACTGCCTTAGATGGACATGATGTGTTTCAAAGTGGGGGCCATGGGGAGTGTAAAAACTATAAATTTTGCTTTTTTTAAATTAAATTCGATACTCATCTATTTCAACAATGAAATGTGATGTTTTCTTAAAGCAAATTTTCACAGCTTCCTCTACTTTATCATGGTTAACAAGTGTGCATCAAACTCAGAATTTATATTCTTCACAAAAGGTAACAAAAAGAAAAAAAAGCATATGTAGTAAGGAAAAATCACTATTAAACTTCATTCTTTTTTTGTTTTTTTTTTCCTTTGAGACAGGGTCTCACTCTGCCACCCAGGCTGAAGTGTAATGGTGTGATCCCAGCTCACTGCAGCCTCAACATCCCAGTCTCAAGCGATCCTCTCACCTCAGCCTCCCAAGTAGCTGGGACTACAAGTGTGTGCCATCACACCTAGCTAGTATTTTTTACATCTTTTGTAGAGACAGGGTCTCAGAAGGGCACCATGGCTCAAGCCTATAATCCCACTACTTTGTGAGGCTGAGGCTGGAGGACTGTATGAGGCCAGGATTTAGAAACAAAACCTGCCTTGGCAACAAAGCAAGTCCCATCTCTGCAAAAAATTAAAAAATTAGTCAGCCATCATGGAGCTCGCATACAGTCCCAGCTACCTGAAGAACTGCTTGAGTCCAGGGGGTCAAGGCTGCAGTGAGCTATGATCACACTGCTGCACTCCAGCCTGGGTGACAGAGTGAGGTCCTGTCTCTAAAAATAAAAAATAAATAAAAAAACAGCTTACAAAGGCTGGAGCAGTCAGTCAATGAACAATTATGAGACAACACAGAGAAATTCTCCTTAGTAAATAAAACAAGATTCCCGGAAGCTGGATAAAGCAAAAATGGGTGTTGGGACCATTCATCATTTGAAACTCATCCTTTACTAATGATGAAAATTGTGGTGTAACAATAAGCATCACGATCAAGCAATACTCCTCAGTGAAGAACTCTGCTTAGTATTTCCAGAGACAATAAAGAATCTAACCAGTGGATCATATACCATCACCATCTCAGCTACTATATATTATATGCTATAGAAGGAGTTCCTCTCCCAGAAAAAAACAGAGAGCCAAATGAAATCCAGAAACAGCAGGCAGATAACACCTATTACCTCACTTCTTTGGCATCATTTTGAGCATGTCTTCTCACTTAATTACTGTGAATATAGCTCCAAAAGCCTGGAAGTCTAGACAATGATGCCAAGAGAAAAAAGAAAAGACCTAGATTTTGATCCTAGTTAATCAGCGCCAGTTTGGTCTGTTTTGTAATTGCTACTTCGTGAAAATTAACTAAGTTAAAGCAAATGTGCATCACCAATTAAGCAATAAGTAGGAGTCTCTTTTGTTTTTACTTATCTTGAGAAGTAATTTTAAATAATTCAAACTTCTCTTTAAAAAAAAAAACAGAATGAAACAAGGCAAAGTTTGGGTAATTTTAAATCTAAAATAGTTTTATAATTTTCCATAACAACTGGCTACTTTCAAGTTAGTGTCCAAAACCCACGGAAGTCTTAAAGAAAATTCTGATCTCATCTAACAAAAGCTGCTCATTCACAAAGAAGAAAACTGGGCATTAATAGGAACTTCCATAGGTTAAATTATAAAACAGTGGTAGGAGGGTTGGAACTCTAAATTAGAGAGTCTCTTCTCCTGACTCCCTAGAGTGCACTTCCCCAGGGAGATTTACTTTGCAATCTGCCACCAAAAGATACTTTTAAATTCCAAACTATTTACTCTTCCCAGAGAACAGACATGCTGGGTTTCAAGATTGTTCAAAAGTGTTGCCATTTCAGGGAAACTGAAAAGAATCTATGCCTATAAAGACTCCGTCTCACCAATTTACCATTGTCTGAAATGTCATAGTCTAAAGTCTTTGACTAATTAAACAAAATCTCCAGAGAGGACAAAGCTAGAAAGAACTACAGCTCATGTAAAAAAGGGAAATGCACATTACGCCTTAAAACTTGGCACATACACAGGTGTGGTGAAGCACCTGTGGATGTGTAAAATCCTGTCTTAACAAAGAAGCAGGTAACGAGATTGCAGAGGACATTGGAAACAATATTCTTCATTTTCCCTCTTTCATGTTTCAAAGTTATGAAGTTCACTTTTCTTCAGCTTAGCTTCTTTCACTTAGACCTTAGTAGATTGAGTGTCAAACATTGAGTCACAGACATAGGTAGTTACTTTGGACAAAAAGATTTAATTCACAGAAGAAGGGGAGACTGTCACATCAAAAAGGACATGTAGCTAAAAAATAGTTTCTTTGATCTTATCCTCAGTTGACTGAATCTGTTTTGTATAGAAGAATAAGACAAATTACCGCCAACAGAAAATAACCAAGCCTAATATCCTACTTTTATCCGAACATCAGAAAAGGTAAAGACATGGAAGACATTTGAAACTCTTGGAGATAGCTTCTAAGTTTCACACTAAATCTCGACAAGTAGCCAAATAAAAGAATTAGCAGGCAAGGATACATGCACACACACACATACATATATATAAATCTTGAGGAGAACCAAGTCTGGCAGGAATACAAATAATAAATGCACTTACTAAATTTAGGAAATCCTGTTCTGAGGCAGGAATTTACACAACCATCATAACAACGCTCTTACAGGGCAGTAGAATTCTAATTTCCCCCTATATGACAGATGAAGAAACGAAGTTCCAGAGATATTAAATAATTTATCCAATATCATATAACCAGAAAGTAACAAAGCCAGCCCTAGAACCTATGGTTTGACTTCAAGCCTATAATCCCTTCCCCTCTATTTTGAACGCTCTTCTTTCCATTACCATCCATGAACTTGGTGGGGCACAGAGATATGACTAAGAAAATGTCTTTCCAAAAGAAACACAATTGTCTTAAGCCCACCCTCCCATGGAAGCTCATCAAATAATCACAAAAGATTAATCATGGAAAAGAGAAGAGACTAAAGCCATCACCACATCAAGACAGACTTTTCATTTTACTTCTGGGGGTAACTCTTAGGAGATTTAACCTTCATAATAAGACAACCTTTGTTCACACTGAAGTCTCATTCCTCACCTTCCCGCCACCTCCCAGGAGCTCAGAGGAACTTTGTCTAAGACTATTGTAATTTGGACTCATTCATTTCACCTAAAAACCATTTACTTCCCCTCTAAAACTCCCGATAGCCCATTCCCCACCCTGCTTCCCTCTTCCCTATGAAGAGGGTACTCAAGCCCTCAACCATCTCTCCCTTCTTCGTGTTTCATATGTGTAGGACTCTCATGTGTCCACGCACATTGATAAATCTCTATGCCTTTTTCTCCTATTAATCTACCATCAGCATTTCAGCAAACCCTCAGAGTAGGCAGAAGGGAAGCTTTGCATCTGCCCCTACAAACTGTTTCAACTGTGAAACCTAAAAAAAACTTGAGTTTCCCATGGAACTCTTCATTTTTCCAGGTATGCTAGTTTAGAAAAACTTCCTCACCATATCAACAAGTGTTAACATATTGCTAAGAGACAGATGAATCCATAGAGGCTTCCCTCTGTCTGAAAGGATGGAGGGGAAAAAAGGGCATTGAACCAGGTGTGATTTACTGGGTTCATTCATCAGATTAGGCAAAATGGTGGCAAAACAGACCACAAAAGAATGCAACACAATATTTGGTTGCCATTCTCCCTGGTATTCATGTACTCTGGTTTCTAAAGGCACCTGGTAAAATGGCATATAGAACAGCACTTGAGGATTCAACAAGTGAGATGCTAGGAGACCATCTTTTCTTAAATGCAAACTATGCATTTGCGAGCAGCCTATCTTTCAGAAAACTTAAGTCCTTTGGGCCAACTGCTTGGGTCAAATCACAACTTGAAACAGTAAGAATTTCAAATGGAAAACTAAGCTATTTCCCTTACATGCCAGTTATCAACTGCTTGTCTTTCATATCAAAATTCACCGTTTGCCTGTAATAAGAAAATGGATCTGAGCTCTATAAATATTTTAACATTTCAGCTGACACAACATTAAGTTTTGTCAGTAGAAGGCTCTAGAGATATGTAGAAGGAAAGGGTTTTGCTCCCTGGTTCCTGGTTCCTGGTTGCTCCTGCAGCCCAGATAGCTTCTCCAAAAGATGGCTTCTCTAGTGACTAGCTCCCCTCATGGACATAGCTTCATCAGAGCAAGATTTCTGCTTCAGTGCACAGCAAGCAACAGTACCCAGCAGCCAAGAGCTACCCCTGGTATTCCCTCAGGAAGACACGCAGCACAGTGGCTTTTCTAAGAAACCTCCCTGCTAACAGCTTTCCCTCGGCACCCTAGAGGGCAGAATTCTCACAAGTTCTGAGGGTGGATTTTCAGTAAGTTCCACTGAAATGGCACCACTCCCATTCAGAAAGCCACACCATGCCCTCTCCAACAAGGTCAAGATCTTAGCCCAGGGTAGGGGTAGCAGTCTCTCACCTAAAACTACCACAAAAAATAAGAGGTAGGTTTGGTAGGCCTTTTTTGGATGTAGAGGCAACATATATACTACATCTGAATGTGCCACCTTAACCGACTACAGAGTCACCTAGGAAGTTTCCAATTTTGAGTAGGGAACACAATATACGAAGGTTATACAGCAAATTTGGGATGGGCAGTGCAAGCTGCTCTACCACTTGGGACTTCTGATCCAGTGGATCTAATGTTTTGAGTTGTCTGTGGGAAACAGACATGCGGTAAGGAGCCTTTTAGCCAGTGTGCCCTGCATCAGCTCTTGGCTATAAGAGATTGGTGCTGGAGAAGAAAGCTTTCCCCAATACTTCATAGGGCACATTTCCAGCAAGTTCCAGAACAAAGAGTTTCAGCAAGTTCTGAACAGCACCACAGTGGCTCTTCTACCACAGCCTTTGGCTCAACCCTACAGAGAAAGGCTCCCTATCTGAGCCTCTACTCAGCCCTAAGGTAAGCATTTGCTCTTTATATCTTATATTCTTGAGAGTGCATAGTTTTTCTCTCCTGATTAGACTCAGATTAATACACCTTAATAGTAAGCTGAGAGGTTGTGTTCAGTCTAAGAAACCCAACACAGGAACCTCATTTAAACAATCAGGAGCTCATTTTGTTTTGTTTTCAATGTTTAAAACTCAAAATTATATAGGAATGATTTAGACTAAGTTTAGGTATAGCACTAAGTTCTTGACAAACTTATATTCATTAATAGGGCTGTTTCAGTCATGGTTTGGCAAACTGTACATTCCTTTTCCAAACATTCTATAGTCTAAAATATAATTAATCAGCACATGGCCAGGAGATCAAGGCCAATCTGAGCAACATAGCAAGACCCCATCTCTACAAAAAATTTAACCAAAAGAAAAAAATTAGCCGGGCATGGTGGCATGAGCCTGTGGTCTCAGCTAACTGGGAAGCTGAGGCAAGAAGATCACTTGAACCCAGGAGTTAGAGGTTACAGTGAGCTATGATCATGCCACTGTACCCCAGCCTTGGCCACGGAGCAAGGCCCTGTCTCTAAAAAAATAATAAGGAATAAAAATTGTCCCTAAAAAATAATGAAGAATAAAAAATAAAATCAGCCCCTAACTTATAATCACCACCTTTAGCATTATTTTTAGTAATTCCTGATCTCTCCTATTATTCAATCTCTAAAAGGCCTAAAATATGGAGGCTAAAATCACAAATAATGTTATAAAAATGATTTTCATTATCAAAAGAGTAGCTGTTACATGTAAATACTGATAATCTCACACAGTTAGATCAACGTTATTGGCTTGACTCAGTCCACATTCTGTAAGGGACTTTATAACTCTAGCCAACTTTTAACCACAAGGAAATCCAAACAAGCTTGCAACAGTAGGTCGGTGCAAGCTAAACAATATATCTTGGCAAACAGCCTAAGTGCAAGGAACACATAGGAACATCCTCCTTAAACAGTGTCTGAACGTCTGTTGTTACTATTAAGTAGAAATACACTAAGGAGTTCACAATTCTTCTAACAGTTCAACAAAAACTTAAGCCTATCAAATTACAATAATCGACTTAGAAAACAACCAAACCAACAAACAAAAAATCCCACTGATGCTACTCAAGAGGGGAAGACACCAAGTTTTCACATAAGTAGAAAATAACCATTAATGCTTCACCCGAAAGGGGTGCGAGACGGTAGCAGATTAAGCATCGAAAAGCAAATCAGTGCTTTGTGGGGAGGTTTTCCAGTAAACTTTAGAATAAAACTCTAACTTCTTAAACAATGACAATGAAAACTAAGTATCACTGACAGTTAATTTTTAATGACTTCAAAATGAAATGT
Organism: Pan paniscus; assembly: GCF_029289425.2. NCBI lineage: Eukaryota > Metazoa > Chordata > Mammalia > Primates > Hominidae > Pan > Pan paniscus. The sequence continues at coordinate 206,076,481 of NC_073249.2, read as the reverse complement.
GTGAAATTTGTTAGTAGCCATCTTTATGAACGGTTAAGTCTGAAAAGATGCCAAAGACAAACTTGAAATTACTATACAAGTAATGGTTTATGTTACTGCTTAGGAGTCTCTTTAGAAAAACAAAAATGATGCTTTTACAGGGACATTTCTTATTTTTTTAAAAAAGGTTTATCTTACTTGAGAGAGTCCAGGGGACGATGCATGTCCTGGGGGCGTTGCCGCAAGATTTGGATGCCCCTTGTTTATTTCATGTGCTGAATAAGGGGATGGGGTAGGGGTTCCCGGCTGTCTTGCCACTTGTGTTACCTGTGAGGAAATCAATATTTAGTAAGAACATTATATTAGTAAATCAATCTTAATAAATACAGCTGAACTATCTGATTTTTAATTGGATTTCCTACCTCACAACTTACACTAAAATAAGCACCAGACTGAACAAACACTTAAAATTTTTTAAATTGAAAAAAACAGAATTCTTTAAAAATATATACATGAATATTCTCATCAATTTGATAAAAGATTCTTGAAGCATGATCTCAAAACCAAAAATCATAAAGGAAAACACATGCTACAGGAAAGAAACAATACTTCAAACTACAAACTGTATGATACCATTTTGTAAAAGGAACAGAAAAGAAATAAATGGTTGAAAGAGGAAGGAGATGACTACAGAAGAGGAACAAGGAGATTTTTGAGGGTGACAGAACTGTTCTGTATCATGCTTATAGTGAGAATTGAATGTCTCTGCTTGTCAAGACTTATGGACGTATACACTAAAAAGGGTGAATTTTACTAAATTACATCTCAATAAATCTAAACTCCAAAAATGGCAAGTTACTTATACGACATAATCTCATTTTTGTCTTTAAAAACATATATCTGGCCAGATGCTGTGGCTTATGCCTGTAATCCCAGCACTTTGGGAGGCCAACACAGGAAGACTGCTTAAGAACAGAAGTTTCAGACCAGCCTGTGCAACATAGCAAGACTTCAACTGTATTTTTAAAAAAAAAAATTTTTTTTCATTAGCTAGGCATGGTGGCATCCATCTGTAGACATAGCTACTTGGGAAGCTGAGGCAAAAGGACTGCTTGGGCCCAGGAGTTCAAGGCTTACAGTGAGCTATGATCACACCACTGTACTACAACCTGGGTGACAGAGGAAAACCCTATCTCTTTAAATACAAAAAAATTTTTAAAAAGGACATCTAAATATACATATACATACACATGTGTAGGAATATTTCTATAAACATTATTTGTTTACGTATGCATATAATACACACACATACATCTAAAAACATGTATATGTAATATTTTTAAAGATCTGTAAAGAGATATACCAAAATCTTAACAGAAAGCATTACAGGTATTTATTTTCTCATTTATATTTTCTAATATAATACAATAATCACAAATTTATACAACTGAAAAATAATCAGCATGTTTTTACGTAACCAAAAATTTCATTTTCTCCGTTTTTTGCAGGCAATAAATTGCTCATCAGCCCATTACGGATATGAAACCACTTTACTCAGACCCCTAGTGGAAGTGTCTACCAATCAATCCTAGCCAGCTCTTCCCTCTCATAGACTAATGCAGACTTAACACTGATGGTTTTGCAAACTTTCATGAATTATGGGCAGTTCTGTCCTCTGCTAAAATGAAAGAAGTCATTCTCCTTAAGCAATAGTTCTTAAATTTGAGAGGAACACAAACCCTTTGCCAATCTAGCATAAAATACAGACTTCTCAGAATCGTGTTATTAAATACATAAAATACATAGGATTATGACAACAAATGATCTATATTGAAATACAGGTATAAAAATATTAAAACAAATTCCTGACATAGTAATATATGTTCTTCAGTGGTGCGTTAAAAATAATAACTAATGGCAATTGTTGTCTATATTCGTAATGCAAAGAAATGCTAAAATTCATCATTAGACATATTCTCTATTTTCAGTTCATAGGTCTTCTGAATTTTATCATAAAGTTAAAAACTCTGCTCAGGGAAAAAGGAAAATGGCCTGGAATTCACTCAGTCAAAAGGTCTGAAGAAAATCTAGTCCCTGGTACTCTAACCTTCAAGTCACTTATAACTCTCTAAACAGATATAAACATCTTCAGGATCAGCTACCTGATCCCAATACTGAAATCAAATGGACTCACACAGAACTAACTAGAACCAAAAGCTTACGAGTTAAAAGACACATAAATGATGCTACCATATGACCAAAGATTAACACTTAAAATAATTGTATCTACTTTCATCCTTGTTTTTTAAATAACTTTGATTATGATTTTCTTGGGAAAATTTTGTTTCCAATTTTGAGTGACTATTACATTTATAAGGGCATAAAGTTTACCATGAAATGTAACAGCATATATAAATCTCACCAAGGAAATTTTTCAAAGGAGAAAAGTTGGATTGCTATTTAAACATCTACTTTAGAAAATTAATAATCAGAAATGAAGAGCTCTTATAAGAAAATTTCTTACAACAAAGCTTATGAATTTATATTATTTCCCATGTTTTAGAATTAATTATTTTGATATTTTGCTAAAGTAAAACCTCAATATGAATACACATTTTTAACACGGGAAAAATTCTGTACAGTGAAATAAAGTGAAAATAAAAAGAGAGCAAAGAAGTTAACTATATAAAATCTATCTTAGACCAGTTTTATGATTTATTCTGATAAAAATTAAATACCAAATTTGCCCATGACAATTAAATCATAGTAAATTTTTAAAATACTATTGATAAAAAATATTAAAATACATTGTATGTTTATCAATTAAACTAACAAAAGCAAGTTAAAATAAAATCTTTGCCCCATTATTGGCAGGGATCTAAGGAAACAGGACACAGATAAAATACTGTGAATGGGTTACTTTACTATCTTCCCAGGATTACAGAGCAATGTGTCACCAAGTGCTTCAAAACCATCACCCCAAAATTATTTCACTTTAGAGTACATACCCTAAAGAAAATCTCACCTCAAAAATTAGGAACTTAAAGATATATCCAGTGCATTTCACATGATGGCAAAAACAGGTAGAAATAGCAACCAATGGGAAAATGAAGTAACATAACTGAACTAAATACATAAAAAATATAAACCTGTACACTAGTATCAATAGAAATATATGAAATAATTAGGAATAATAAAGGAAAAATACATCTGCAGAGTTGTAAAGACTGTAAGCTATGTTTCTTACAGAACTGTAAAGAGGTACTGACATATACTGAAGAATACTGAAAGAACAATTTAAATTATTACCATAAAATTAGTATCCACTGGTTTGTCAGAAAACTATTATATTGCCCCATAAAACACAAATGTTTGAGAGAAAGAGAAAAAGCATTGTGCCAAAGCCAAAAGTGCTGTTCTTTCTACATAAAAAGCTTCCTTAAAGGAAACACCAATGAAAAACAACTTTCAGGGGTATATCCCTATGGTATGCATCCTTTGCAACTCTAAATAGTTCTGCCAAACTGGTAATCCTTTGGTATCAGATATTCTAAAAAGGCACTTCCTCCTAAATTTGGGGATGTCTACTAATAAAAGCAGGCCAAAGAAAATAAGTCTGTATCAAAATAATAGAAGAACTAGAATTTCTAAGAAATTCTTCCTAGAAACAGGCTGTTACATATAATAAAAATCTCTCAGCTTCACTGTGCTCTATTCAATTCAAATAAGATCCTCTATTACATATGTCACACTGCATTAGGCATTCCATATTCGCTTTTAGTGTATTTGTTACAGGGCTTAATGTCTCTGCCAGGGAAAAAGGTATACCATCTTTAACTAGAAATTATACAGAACAGAAATAGCACAATCCTATCCCAAAGAAATGGCACAAAGGCTAATAAAATTGTCATAGATAAAAATCAAATTTACACTAAAATTTAAATACCTCTTGCAAAATATTCCTAAATTAATGATTACCGAATCCTCTATTATCTAGCTAAGGGTTCTTCTCTCTTGGTAAACTGTTCAATTTCAGGTCATACTGTTGAAATCCATCTTCTTTACAGGGAGTAGCAACAAGTTCTCATACAAAGAAAACAAGTACGTTTTCCCATTATTTGGAAGATATTGCTACCTTCTCAATTATGAAGGCTGGGAGGGAGCAGAGGTGTAGAACAGCTGAAAACAGCAACTACTTAACTACCTCCAAAGCTAAACAGACTGTTGTCTTTTCTATAATATTAATCCTAAGCAAAATACATCAACCATTTCTTGTAGTGCAATATATGTTTGTGTGTACTGCTTATTGCATTTAAAAGAAAATATGCCCGAGAAACATTTTTGTTTCTTATAGATATTATATTTTTGCATTGGTAACAATGTGGGGCTTCCAAAATTCTCATTCTCTTGCTGGTAGAAATGTAAACTGGTACAACCACTTTGGGAAGCAATTTGGCAGTAGCTGGTAAGCTTGGAAACAGTCATGCCCTATGACCCAGCCATTCCACTCCTAGGTATACATCTGGTTGAAAACAATGAAAATGTGCACCAGGGTACATGAACAAAAATGTTCATAGTTGTATTGTTTTAATAACCAAAAATTGGAAACAACCCAACTGTTCATTAACAGAATTGATCAATAATGAAATTTTCATGCACTGAAAATTTTCCTATACAGAAACAGAATAAAAAACTACCATAACACAATTTACATGACCCTCATAAATGGTACTGAGTAAAAGATTAAGAAGAATATATAAAGTATGATTCCATTTATCCAAATATCCAAAACCGGCAAAACTTGACCGTATTAGTCAATAGATGTACACGTGTTTAGCAACACTATAAAGAGAAGCAGGAAAATGACTTTTAAAAGGCAGATAGTATTATTTCTGGGGAGAGAGGAAATTATGACAGAAAGGGCATGTAATTTTTTTAAAGCTGGTTTAAAATTTTTTTTTTGCTTTAAAATTATTTGTTAAACTCTACCTTTAAGTTTTATGTACTTGTATGAATGTGTATTTTAATCCTCTTCCACACCACCTACCTCAAAAACAAGATTAAAGACAAAAACAAGCAAACTACTAACACCTGTGATAAAATATCACTTACATTGGTATTATACTGTTACTCTGCATAGAAGAAAGAAAATTTAAAAAGAAATACTGCTGCAAGAAAGAAAAGCTCTAAAATTTTGACTCAGTGGAAACTTCAGGTAGCTAGTGAATTTTCATTCAAGATTTCCACCAAAAAATAATCTCCTATAAAATTAATGATATTTGGTGGTTGGTGACCAATATTAACTTGACAGAGTTTTTTAAAAATTTAAGGTAGACCATAAAGATCATGCAAATTAGGATTAGTCATTAGGTATAAAGTTTATTTATCTAGCACTAACTTATTGGATTTGATTATATTCTGGCCAATTAAGAGCTATCATACATAAACCACAATTTTCAAATAATAAATAAAATATGGAAAACAAAGTTTCCTTAACATGATCATTCTTACATGACTCCAGAGCAAGAGAAATACCCCCTGGAGGAAACAAAATGGGAAAAAACTGGCCAGATGTAAACAACAGAGATTAGGGACTATGGAAAACGATAAGAGAATGGCCACTCTCCAGAGGGCAGCAGATACTGAGATACTCTCCTGTAGTCAAGTACTGGCATGCAGGAATTCCAGATAAGCAGTGCTACTTCTTCAAAATTTTCAAGAGTAACCAAAAATAAGCCTTTCTGCATGAAATTGTCCTGACTTCCCATACACACTACAAGCCAAATAAACCATATATTGGTATATTAAAAACACAGGCAGCCAGAGTGTGGACATGGCTCTAGGGGTATCTCATGATCATCATCAAATATAAACTTGCTTTTTCATTTTTTTTTTTTTATGAAATCGGGTCTCACTGTGTTGCCCAGGCTGGGGTGCATTGGTGTGATCACAGCTCATTGCAGCCTCCATCTCCCAGGCTTAAGTGATCCATCCACCTCAGCCTCCACAGTAGCTGGGACTACACGTACATGCCACCATGCCCATTAATTTTTCTTCTTCTTCTCTCTCTTTTTTTTTTTTTTTTTTTTTTAGTAGAGACAAGTTCTCACTGTGTTGCCCAGGCTGGTCTCAAACTCTGAAACTCAAGTGATCCTCCTACCTCCGCTTCCCAAAGTGCCAGGATTATAGGTATGAGCCACCACACCTGGCCAAACTTTCTATAAATACTCAGATATAGACTTGTGACTGGATTCTACACAAACAGGCATTGACTGAATAGATATATTGTTAAATATAACACACACACAAACCACTGTTTTTATTCTATATATTTTATATAATACGAATGAAAACATACTGCTTTAAAAAGTATAGTAATTAATCAGTTACTAAAAGAATAACAGGAAACTCCAGGATTCCTATCAAGTAAATTAATTTTTCAGCAACAAATGATTCCTATAAAAGTAAAAGGCACATGGTTTATATGTGTGACATCCCTTATTTTCTAAATCCCAAGAAAAAGTTTATTTAGTGAGGTCATCTAAAAACATTTCAGCAGCTGCAACTCATACACAGAAATAACAAAGTTCAATTCTGGGTAGTTTTGAAAGATCCCAAAGCTTTTCTTATGTGGGTAATTTATATACTTTATGCTCCTCAAGCAGCAGAATAGATAAGTCAAGTCTTTTTCCCTTCATTAATATTTTGTATCATCCTAGTTCTTCCTTCAGGTCATTTATTTCCCCAAATCTACAGATATTGAGAACTAAATAAAAGCTGGTCTGCTCAACTAAAAGGAGCACTACAGTGGATATGAGGAAGGAAGTTTTACTTATACATGACACTATTTGAATTCTGTTAATATCATTGCCAATCCCCAACCACCAAGAAAAAAAGAGAAAGAAAAAGAAAATGGCATTCCTCCTTGCTCTACTCTTACCTATACTTAATAGGTTGAATTACATGAAATTCCAGATTTACAGATATTCAAGTATATTTTAACCTTAAAAAAGAAACGGTAATTTTATATGATTCAAGTAATACTTAAAAACTCAAGCAAACACATACCATGTATGTTCTACTATGGACTTTGTCAGCACTGGGTTTAATTCTGAGGGTTGCTTTTCTTATTTAGTAACTATCCAATAGAAACAAGAAAATGTTGTTAAAATTGGAGGGTCAGTAACAATGCTAACAAATGAAAAAATAAACGAATAAGAAAGAAGCACTTCCAAAAATGTCTAGGTATCAAAGGTTAACGAAAGTGGACCCTATGTGAATCCTTGAGGGCCACAGGGCAAACTCTTTTTATTGAGACAGGGTCTGTATCACCTAGGCAGGTGTATAGTGGCCCGATCTCGGCTCACTGCAGGTTCCACCTACCTCCCAGGCTCAAGTGATCCTCCCACTTCAGCCTCCTGAGTAGCTGGGACTACAGGCATGCACTACCATGCCCGGCTAATTTTTTATTTTTTGTAGAGACGAGATTTCACCATGGTGCCCAGGCTGGTCTTAAACTTCTAGGCTCAAGGGGTCCGCCTGCCTTGGCCCTCCAAAGTGCTGAAATTACAGGCGTGCGTCACTGCATCCAGCCAGGGTGGACTCAAATCTAAGATGGCTCTCAGTATTCCTGTACTTGGTGTACACACCCTGAATAATTCCCTCCTCTGAAGAATAAGGGGTGCCAGTGAATATAATAGGGTATCAGTGATCTGGCTAGGTAATTTATCAGTTATCTGAATTAATCAAGAGACAAATCACAAACTTAACAGCTTAAAACAACACACATTTAAGTCCTTGTTGGCGTGGTAAGGACTTAGGGTTTTATTCTAACATGACTGGGAACCTACTGGAAGTTTTAAAAGCAGGAGTGTGAAAAGATCGAATGTTTTCCAAAGATCATTTTGGTTGCTTTGTAAGAATAAGAACTGAAGAGTACAAGAATAGAAGCAGAGATTAGTTAAAAGCTATCATGCCAGGCCACAGTGGCTCACATCTGTAGTCCCAGCTACTTGGGAGCGTAAGGCAAGAGGCCCAACAGTTCGGCGCTGTAAGGCACCATGATCATGCCTGTGAAAAGCCACTGCATCGCAGCGTGGTCAACATAGCAAGATCCTGTCTCTTAAGAAAAAAAAAAAAAAAAAAAGCTACTGCAATCATCTTGGCCACAGCTAATGGTGGCTTAGAACACAGTAGTAACAAGATACTTTGTTTGAGCAGGTGGGACAGAAAGGAATGTAGACTGATTGATTCATTCATTCATTTAACATATATTTATTGAGAACTTTATACCAAGCATTGTACTAGGTGCATGGAATACATCAGTAAGAGAGACTAAAATCCCTGCATTCCTGGAGTTTATGGTCTAGCTGAAATACTAACAGCCATAATACTTAAATAAATTATATAGTATACTTGAAAGTGATAGATTATGGATATCAGGGATGGATTTTAAGTTTATGGCTTGAAAGATTAGGTGGGAAGAAGGGAAAGTATTCCTAATCCAAAATGCTTGGTACCAGAAGTATTTCAGGTTTTTTTTTAATTTTTGAATATATGCACTGTACCACTTCAGCAGCCCTAATCCAAAAATCCAAAATCCAAATGCTCTAATGATCATTTTCCTTGAGCATCATGTTGGCACTCCAAAACATTCAGATTGTGAAGCATTGTATATTTTTGGATCGGGATGTTCAACCTGTTATTACTGTGAGACAGGATTAGAGGCAGAATAGACAAAGGGAAAGGGATAACCGCAAGTAGTTTTAGATGCCTATCAGAGACTCAAATGGAAATAATAAGTAGTGTGTTGAATACATGAATCTAAGCTCAGGAGAGCAGTCAGGGCCAAGCAAGTAAATCTAGAGGTAGGTTCATTACCAACATTCCACATAGCATCTAAGCTAATTATCAAAACTAGCAAATTTCAGATGAAAAAGTCTGAAACTTATGAGAGGAAGATGGCAAAAGGCAAAGCTAAAATTTATTTCTGGATCAATTTTGTCAATGTCAATTGTTACATACTCAAGGTTGTGCTCACTCTCATTATGTAATCAATATGGTTTATTTCTCTGCTTGTTTTTTTTTTTTTTTTCTTTTTTGAGACAGAGTCTCACTCTGTCACCCAGGCTGCAGTACAGTGGCGCGATCTCGGCTCACTGTAACCTTCACCTCCCGGGTTCAAGCAATTCTCCTGCCTTAGCCTCCCAAGTAGCCGGGACTACAGGCACATGCCACCATGCCTGGCTAATTTTTGTATTTTTAATAGGACAAGATTTCACCATGTTGGCCAGGCTGGTCTCAAATACCTGACCTCAAGTGATCCATCCACCTTGGACTCCCAAAGTGCTGAGATTACAGGCGTGAGCCACCGCACCCAGTCTCTCTGCTTGCTTTTTGTTTGTTTGTTTCTGAGGCAGGGTCTTGCTCTGTCACTCAGGCTGAAGCATAGTAGTGCGATCATAGCCCACTGCAACCTCAAACTCCAGGGCTCAAGCAATCCTCTCGTTTCAGCCTCCCAAATAGTTAAAACTACATGTGTGTGCCACTACACTGGGCTAATTTGTTTTATTTTTTGGTGAGACAGGGCCTCACTATGTTGCCCAGGCTGGCTTCAAACTCCTGGGCTCAAGCAATCCTCCCACCTCAGCCTCCCAAAGTACTGGGATTACAGGCATGAGCCACTACTCCTAGCCTCTGCTTATAATTCTAAAAGAAAATAAACAAGATCATCAGAGAATAAATCAGTAATATCCTAAACTAAAATTAAATCAAAGTCAGAATCTCAGAATTTCAAAATATAGGCAAAAGGTGACTAAGGAACAATCAAACCAATGTCAGTAGTCTCAGGATTGATATGGATCTAGCACCACAGAGAAGACGTAAGCAGTAGATATATCCACAGATATAGATATAGATACAGATATAGATATACCTATTTTTTTGAGATGGAGTTTTACTCGTTGCCCAAGCTGGAGTGCAATGGTGCAATCTTGGCTCACTGCAACCACCGCCTCCCGGGTTCAAGTGATTCTCCTGCCTCAGCCTCCCAAGTAGCTGGGATTACAGGTACGTGCCACCACGCCTGGCTAATTTTTTCTATTTTTAGTAGAAACGGGGTTTTACCATGTTAGCCAGGCGGGTCTTGAACTCCTGACCTCAGATGATCTGCCCACCTTGGCCTCCCAAAGTGCTAGGATTACAGGCGTGAGCCACGGTGCCCAGCCAATATATATATATTTTAAATAATGGGTCTGCTCATGCTGGGACAGAATATAAAGGATAGGCAGGATACCATACAGCAATCCAAACCAGTTTGATATGATTCCTAATTTCACCTACTCTGTCATCATAAATGAGTTATGTGATAAATACCATAGAATATATATTTATTTTTTTAATTTTTTTGAGGCTGGGTCTCACTTTGTCACCCAAGCTAGAATGCAGTGGCACAATCACAACTCAGTGGCGCCTCCACCTCCCAAGCTCAATCAATCCTCTCACCTCAGCCTCCTGAATAGCTGGGACTACAGGCACATGCTACGACGCCCGGCTAATAGGAGATGTATTTAAAGTACTGCTGAAAAATCAAAAGTAACCAGGTCTGAGAAGAATCTGGAAGGGTTTGGTGGCACCTGACTTACACTTTGAGAACAACAAGGGTTCAGATCAAAAGTTAGAGGCAGTATTTTGAAAAGAATATTGATTCTGCTGAGAGAGCATTAAAAAAAATAGAAAATTAATGGATGCCAAGAAACTATGTGACAGTTGTTTGAACACTGTAAGAGTAAAAAATACTAACTCATTAGAGAACAAGTAAATACATTCTTAAAATATATATTTAGAAAAATGTGTTTTAAAAATGAGAAGTTGCTTACGGTCTAATTTTAAGTAAAGAAAGCAGGACACTAATTGGTGGTACACTAATAACTTTTTTTTTTAAGTGCACAGCAAAACAACTTGAAGGATCACGTTAAAATGGGTGGTGTGAGTCTTTTGTAAACAACATCACGGATCATGTTTTTCCTGTCATACTTTTCATTTTGGGGGGGGGTTGTTGTGGGGGACGCAGTCTCACTCTGTTGCCCAGACTGGAGTGCAGTGGTGCAATCTTGGCTCACTGCAACCTCCGCCTCCCGGGTTCAAGCAATTCTCCTGCCTCGGCCTCCCAAGTAGCTGGGATTACAGGCGCATGCCATCACACCCAGCTAATTTTTTTTTTTTTTTTTTTTTGGTATTTTTATCACAGATGGGGTTTTGCCACCTTGGCCAGGCTGGTCTGCAACTCCTGACCTGACCTCAAGTGATTCACCTGCCTCAGCCTCCCAAAGTGCTGAGATTACAGGCATGAGCCACCATGCCCAGCCTCCTGTCATACTTTTCTCTGTGTTTCCATTTTTCTAGCAGACACATTAATTTTATAGTGAGCAAAATCTGCTATTTGGAACTTGGCAGTGAGGTATCCAGACTGTCTTATAAAATCCTGCTTAAGCCAATGATGTAGTTGAGGATGGCGAGGTTCATGCTATCCTTTGTGCCCTGCAGCCACCCAGAGACTGCAAGGACACAATCAGTGAGTGATCACTGATTCTTATCATCTGTTTGTGTCCTTGCAATCCTTGTGGACAGGAATAGGATTTAATGAGTACTTATGACAGTACTTGCAGACAAGTGGCCACTCAGATGTTTAACTATAAATATTTTCTCTGTTACTAACTCAACCAAATCTTACTATTATATGGCTATTTGAGGGTAAAATTATTTAGAATATCAACTCATGAAGACATCAGGTAGCCAGGGCTGCTTTGCAGTGTAAAGGGAGGAAGCCAAGATAGTAAAAACATTTTTATTTTTTTCACTGCTAATAGAATCGTGTAGCACTGTATTATGATTCCAAGGTCCTTTCCCAGTTCAACAGCAAAACCTTGATCAGTTAGGAATGACTGTCTTGAATAAAAAAAAAGAGTGGTAAGGTTTGTCTATTCTACTAAATCCAATCATTCAGTAAAACTACACAAAATTAGTAACAGTCTACATAAGCATAACAAATTAACTCCTTACTTTTTCAAGGAATACATATATTACAGGCCAATTGCTGTCCCTGTGGTCAGAAGCAGGAACACTTGACAACTCCTCAGAAGATGTGGAGTGAAGACTTTTAACATCATCTGAGGAGTGATGGCTTTTAACAGACACTCACATTCTCTTTCTTATGTTCAAAATCCACAGTCAGAGCTTTCCACCAAGACAAGGTTGTATGCGAGTCTGGAGATTACTGATATACATTCAGTGACTGCAATGGAATTAGTCATTTACCAACTTACAACTTAATTTTTTAAAACTAATGCCTTACTATTTTCCTGTTGATCTTTAGTCAGTTGCTAATCAACTAGTTATTTAACTGATCCAAGGTAAGTGAATTCTATTTTAATTCCAAGGTATTAATAAATCTCAGATTTTAGTATTCAACTATAAGCATAAATTCAATTATATTATCAAAACCACAATATTAAGTTCCTCTGACACAGATCCAAATCATGTAAGATGTGTGATATATGCCCCCATTCTGAGGCTGAGTCACGAATTATCACTTTCCAAACACAAACTTGAAAGAAGGAACATAAACAGAAGGTAAACAGATTCAAGGTATCCAAGTAGGCTAAACAGCATCAATAAAAGAGCACGGGGCTGTTTCTACCAAAAAAAAAAATTTGGCATGGTGGTGTGCACTTGTAGTCCTAGCTCTGGGGAGGCTGGGAGAGAAGGATTAAGCCCAGAAGTTGCAGCAAGCTATGATCATGCTACTGCACTCCAGCCTGGGAGACAGACTGAAACTCTATCTTAAAAAAAAAAAAAACAGTGGTGGGGCGGCGGGGGGAAGAAAAAAAGAAAAAAATGAGCATGGGTTTTGGTGTCAGAGACCTAAGTTTGAATTCTGGCTCTACTATACAGAAACTATATAAGCAAATTACTTAAGTTTAGTTTCCTCTTCTGTAAAAGTGAAAAGCAAGGACTTATCATGCTGATTTATTCAACACACTAAGATAATATTTATCATAATGCCTAGTATATAAAAAGTGTGTTTAATTATTTACAAATATTTAAACTGTTGGTTTAAAATCCTAATATTAAGCCAGTAAGTGTAAGACAGTTTTGGGGTGAAATGATTCCTGCTTGATTTTCATTTATACAAATGGGGGTGAGGGTGTTACAAGAAACCTAAAGCTGTGGTTTGCAAAGTCTAATCCTTTAAGCAAGTTTAAAATAAATACTTGACCAGCCTAGGAAACATGGCAAAACCCTGTCTCTAATAAAAATACAAAAATTAGCCGGAGGTTGTGGCTACTCAAGAGGCTGAAGTGGGAGAGGGCCAACTGAGCCCAGGAGGTCAAGGCTGCAGTGAGCCATGATCATACCACTGGGCAACAGAGCGAGACTCTGTCTCAAAAGAAAATTAATAATAACAAATAACTAAATACTTGACACCTCATCCTAATTGATTTTTCTGAATTTTTTAAAGAGTTATGGCGGGAGGGGGAGGGATGAGGGGCCAGGTCCTGCAGCCTCATCAGACTCAGTCCACTCCTGGAGGAAAAAAAAAGAAAGTAAAAAATATAAAAACATTTAAAAAAATAAAGTTACTAAACAAATGCTTATTGAACAAAGAATAACAATATACCATTGATTTTACATTAGATATGTTAAAAATTAACATAGAAATGTTATAGCCATAAGAAATTAACATAGTCAAAAGTTCTTTGGGATCTGTAACAGCTAAAGAAACTAAACACCTTTCTAATCTAGTATTCTGCATTCTATATGGCAATTAAGCAACCACAGAATGACAGTTTAAATGCACAAAGAACAGTTTCTAATCCTTCACAATTTCTTGCCTACAGAATTCCCCTGACAGCCAGATGTGCTTTTAAACGATAAAAAGGGAACTGTATAAAGTTGAAGTTAAATGCTCCAGTGTCTATCAAAGTTTACAGTAAAAACTGATCGTTCTATTCATGCCAACAACTTCATGGCAATAATAAATCCATGCCTGGAGATACTAATGGTCTTTGTTTCCTTTTCCTTAAAATAATTAAAACTCCATTTACCACACAACTAGTTATTAAAATCTAATTTCCTATGACTCATTTTAGTTAAACGTGGTCCATATCAGTTGTTTTATTTTTAAAAATAGTACATATACTTTGTAAAATTGCTGTGAAGGGAATATCCCACAGTTCAAAGAAACACATTTTCAGTTTTCAAACATTAAAGAACTTTATTATTATTTCTACTATTTTCTTATCCCAGAAATTCAAAAGACATTTATAACTGGCATTTAACAAAATAACATATCCTTGTATCTTTAAGGTTAATCCTTCTTTTGAAGAAAAGTAATCAAGTAAATACATATTAAGTAATTTTTTCTTTTTTTTTTTTTTTTTGAGACGGAGTTTCATTCTTATCACCTAGGGTGGATTGCAATGGCATGATCTTGGCTAACTGCAACCTCTGCTTCTGGGGTTTAAGGGATTCTCCTGCCTCAGCCTCCCAAACAGCTGGGATTACAGGCGCCCACCACCATGCCTGGCTAATTTTTGTATTTTTAGTAGAGACAGGTTTTCACCGTGTTGGCCAGGCTGGTCTCGAACTCCCAACCTCAGGTGATCTGCCCACCATAGCCTCCTAAAGTGCTAGGATTACAGGCATGAGCCACCACGTCTGGCTTTTATTAAATAATATTTTAACAAGGTATCTGATTTAACATTTAATGAGCAAATTCACATTAAATATTAACAACAAGGAATCCTAACTTTCATAAATGTTATTAATCAGCAAGCAGATACCATGATGGGTAGAAAAAGACATAAAATTTTTAATAACCAGAATACAACTGAGTACCACATGTATAAATGCTTTTTAAGAAAATACTTCAAAATAGAAGGGTAAATACAATCTTAATAAGATACCTCTCCATTTAATACACTGTAAAGTCGAAGTTGAGCTATTTCCAAATCCTAGGAATCAGGTTCAAAGTGCAACACAGCACCGCTGCAAGGGGAAAATCTGTCTAGACTAGAATAAGGAATCTTATCAGTGAGAGTTATTGAACTCTCTTAAAACTGCAGTTAAAAAATAAAAAAAGAGGCCAGGCACAGTGCTTCACGCCACTGCACTCCAGCCTGAGTGACAGAGCGAGACTTCATCTCAAAAAAAAAAATAAACAAAAAATAAAATAAAAAAAGAAAACCCCTATGTTTGTATGTTTACTGTTCTGCAAAGTAGATTCATACCTTTCATCAGATTTTCAAAAGGGTCCTAATCCCCCAAAAATTGAGTATTGCTTTTGACCTTATTTGTGATCTTAACAAAAAGAAGGGTCCGGGCACAGTGGCTGATGCCTATAATCCCAGCACTTTGGGAGGCCGAGGTGGGTGTATCACCTGAGGTCAGGAGTTCAAGACCAGCCTGGTCAACATGGTGAAACCCTGTCTCTACTAAAAATACAAAAAATTAGCCGGGCATAAGGCACCTGTAATCCCAGCTACTCGGGAGGCTGAGGCATGAGTATCGCTTGAACCTAGGAGGTAGAGGTTGCAGTGAGCCGAGATCATACCACTGCACCTGCACTCCAGTCTGGGCGACAGAGTGAAACTCTGTCTTTAAAAAAAAAAAAAAAAAACAGAATACTTCACATGAACTTGTAGATTCAAAACAGACCTGTATTCAAATTACATGTCTCCAAGTCCCATTTTCCTTTGTTGTAAACAAAGGTTGTCATAAGTATTAAATAATATCATGAATGTAAAGCATTTAGCACAGTGTCTGGGACACTGTAGTCACTCAATAAATGTTAAAAGATCCACCGAAGTTCAAATCCAACCTCTACCACACACTACCTGGATAACTTTGGGCAGGATACGTCACCTCTGTGTCTATTTGCCAACTAACAATGGGAAATGTAATTATACCTACCTCATACAGTTGTCATAAGGATTGAGTTAATACACATAAAATGCTTAGAAAAGTAACTGTTACACAGTAAGTGTTACTTATAGTAATAAAGAAAATGTTCTACAGATTGAGTATCCCTATCTGAAAAATTTGGAACCAGAAATGTTTCAGATTTCAGATTTTGGAACACCTGCAAACAGTTACCAGTTCAGCACCCCCAATCTGAAAATCCAAAATCTGAACTGCTCCATTGAGCATTTCCCTTGAGAATAATGCTGGTACACAAAAAGTTTCAGGTTTTAGAACATATCAGATTTTGAATGTTTTGATTAGAGATGCTCAACCTGTATAAACTATTCTGTTGAGTTTTTCACCAGTTAACTCCTCTGCCTAGGTTTGGTCAATTTTTGTTATCTATTTCATGGCTCATTACACTATGTAGCTGTAACCTTATCCTCCACCTCAAAGGCTTTAACTGATGTATGTACACTCATTCCAATATCTTGTAAGATGCAGTCCAAACTTGCTGCCCACCTACATTTTATGGCTTCTTAGAGTTCATCTAGATACCATCTTTCTCTGTTTAACCATGCTTCACTCCTCCAAGTACTTTTGCTTAATGAGAATCCAGAAAAACTATACCAGTAAATGTTACTACTTATTTACATATTTTTGTTCTCATTTACATAATCATTAATGTCTCTTCCTCACACTCCCACATGTACTTAAAACAATGTATCACCATCTTGCCTGGTAAAATGAGCACTCTTAAAGACAAGGATCACAGTGTCCACCACTGCTTTCTCACATTACCAGGCACAAAACCTTGCATATAGCTCTCATTCAATATATGTTTTCTAAATTAAGTTTATCTCAATATTCTTAAAAGCTCTGCAACATCTCCAAGGTTTAGTCCCCTGAAAAGCAAGCTCCAAGAGGCCAGAGGATCTTTCAGTTATTTTGTACTTAGGAAAACACAGAAAAGTAACTTCAAACACATTTTAGGCTGTCACAACAGGAAAGGCTGTTCTCTATTTAGAAAGAAAGGCAAAACAGAAAAAAGACTGAGTCTAACTCGTACGAATTTTTACCGGGGGAGAGGAGGGGGCAGGAAAGCAGCAGCAGCATCTGGATTTCACAAATATTTGATGACACTGACTGTGAGGTTTGTCAAAAGAAAAGAGGATGAGCTAATCATGGGTAAGAATGAGATTTTTTTTGTTGTTTTACGTAAAAGGTGAGCACAGGAAGAATAGGGAAATGAAATATACTCAATCATGGTTATCTTATAAATCATTATAGAATTCAGTCAAAGATGATCTTTCAAAGTAATGCAAGACTTGAACTCAGCTAACTGTCCTATATTAAAATTTTGGAAAAATAAATTTAAGACCACAAAGGAAAACGGCAAGCCACAACTTATTACTGCTAATACAATATTATTTTTCAATAATCTAGGAAAATTTTAAGGCCACTGTGGAAAACCATTTGCATCTAGTGATTGAATCAGAATAGAATTATTACCAATTTGCATATCAGGCAGTGGCAACTAAGACTGTGGAAAAAAAAAGTTTGATGCTTACTTTCTCTAATTGCTACAATAATGTATAAACATGATTTTTGTTAATAAAAAGAAAAAGTAGTGCCCTCTTTACCCTTCAAATCCCACTCCACTCCCTATGGCAAAATGATTAATACTCTGAAGCACATTATTACAAACCTTTCTATACACTTACAAATGTGTAAAAATAATAGCAACAACACAATAATAAATATTCAATGACATGTTTTCCTCTCCACTTATCAAAACATTAGAGATCTTTCCAAGTCAATAAACATACCTACTTCATTCTTGTTCTAAATGTTTAAGTAGTACTTCATGGTGTAGATATAACTACATTCTTTTTAACTATTAATTTTTAAAAACTCCTTAATGAAAAGAACTATATAACCTACTAACATTTTAAGAGCCAAACATGTATGTGCAAACATAAAATAAAAAACAAACTACCTTCTTTTTGCTAAGTTTCAGATATGTCAATTAATATAAATTGGAACCACTCAAAAACTGAAGAGAGGGCAGTTTTAGAATATCAAAGGTAAACTGACATTCCATAAACATTCTTGACAGCACAATACTAATTCTTAACTAGTAATAATAGACTGAATCTTTTTATAAGTGTAAAAAGAAACTTCCAAAGAACTTGAAAGTGGGCTAATTGATATTGTTGTCTAGTAAGTTCATTTTATTCTATTTCATTCCATTTCTTTAGAGTAGGTACAACCGCTACCACCCCCTCATACCCTGCATACGATAGGTTCTTCAGTGCAAATGACTGATTTTCAACATTAGCTAATGCAATTCATAATCAGATATAAAGAATAAATTGAAAATTCACATTAGCTTTAGTAGCCAAAATAAATGATTGATCTAATATAAGAAACATGTTAGCCAGGTGGCATGGCTCGTGCCTGTAATCTCAAAACCTTGAAAGGCTAAGGCAGGAGGGTCATCTGAGGCCAGGAGTTCTAGACCAGCCTGGGCAACATAGTGAGATCCTGTCACTACAGAAAATGAAACAAAACAAAATTAGCCGGGCATGACGACATGCACCTGTAGTCCCAGCTACTTGGGAGGCTGAGGCAGGAAGATTGCTTGAGCCCAGGAGTTCAAAGTTAATTACAGTGAACTATGATCATGCTACCATGCTCCAGCCTGGACAACAGGGTAAGAACCTGTCTCCAAAAAACCAAAGAGAAACACATCTACTCTATGTAATCCTCCAGTGCAGTCCTGACACTCCACAGAAGGTTCCATAAATAAAAACTGTATCCACTACTACCATCTGCAAAAACTGGCATTTGAAAAGCACTTACACGGCCGGGCACGGTGGCTCACGCCTGTGATCCCAGCACTTTGGGAAGCCAAGGAAGGTGGATCACGAGGTCAGGCATTGAAGACCAGCTTGACCAAAATACAAAAATTAGCCAGGCATGGTGGTGCCAGCCTGTAATCCCAGCTACTCAGGAGGCTGAGGCAGGAGAATCGCTTGAATCCAGGAGGCGGAGGTCGCAGTGAGTCAAGATTGCGCCACTGCACTCCAGCCTAGGTGACAGAGCGAGGCTCCGTCTCAAAAAAAAGAGAGAGAGAGGAAAAAAAAAGAAGAAGAAAAGCACTTAAACAGCTACTTCCCAAATGCTATTTTCCCAAATAAGTTAAAGACAGAGAGAGAGAAGTAGCTTTTAAACATAAAGTGACAATAATCTACAACTACACCTAGGCAACACTATTAAAATTATATTATTTCTACAAACAACTTCCTATGGGATTATTAAAAATGAAACAATGGGTCTAATAATATGGCAACGGTTAAGTCAAAAGAGAAAATATATTTAACACATGGATAATTATACTACAAGTCTTTTATCCCTTAACTTCCTAAGTTTTGTCTCATGTACATCTAGTAGTTTATTAAAGGAGTTTACTTTTCTAAGGTAATAAAGTTGGACATTCCAAGATGACAAATATATAATAAGTATTGATGATAAATACTAAAGTTTGAAAAGCAACACCACTGGCTGGGTGCAGTGGCTCATGCCTGTAATCCCAACACTTTGGGAGGCCAAGGTACAAGGATTCCTCGAGCCCAGGAGTTTGAGGCCAGTGTGGGCAACACAGGGAGATCCCATGTCTATATAGAAAAAGACATTTAATTTTTTTATTTTATTTATTTATTTATTTATTTATTTTGAGATGGAGTCTCACTCTGTCGCCAAGGCTGGAGTGCAGTGGTGCTATCTCGGCTCACTGCAAGTGCTGCCTCCCAGGTTCACGCCATTCTCCTGCCTCAGCCTCCTGAGCAGCTGGGACTACAGGTACCTGCCACCACGCCCGGCTAATTTTTTGTATTTTAGTAGAGACGGGGTTTCACTGTGTTAGCCAGGATGGTCTCGATCTCCTGACCTCGTGATCCGCCCGCCTCGGTATCCCAAAGTGTTGGGATTACAGGCGTGAGCCACCACGCCCGGCCTTTAATATTTTTTAAAAATAAAAAAGCAACACTATTGAAATGAAAGTCATAAGCGTTTTATCTAACACCACACTAAGCTTGTTCAGATTTCATATCAAATAAACGGTATGAATAGTTTCTTCATTGTAGTTGTAAGAATAGAATACTTACTGATGGTGGCAGCAGCTGCTGGTACATATCTGAGTGATGACTGTGTATCAAGCTCTAGGAGGTTTAAATGGATTTGTCTCATTTAACCTTCTTAAGAACCTTTGGAGATCAGCACTATTATTATCTCCATTTTACTCATGAGGAAGGAAACTGAGGTGCAAGAAACTTACCCAATGACACACACAGCTGCTAGTGGAAGCGCCAGGATCTGAATTCATTTGGTCAGATTCCAGAGCCACTTAGCTGCTCTTAACATTCTGCTCCCCATGTAACCTATAAACTCCAATTCATCTGCTAATAAATATGAGTATTTTCATGATTTAAATATTATGTCATTCCCTTAGTAGAAACTCTTCAACAGCTCCTTCTATACATCAGATAAAACCCAAATACTTTATCAAAATCTTACAAAATTACATGACCTAGATTTTGTCAGCCTCTAGAAGGGCATTTTCAAATGCCCTTGCAGCTATTCACATTTAAATTAATGAAAATTAAATAAAATTTAAAATTCAGGTCCTTAATTGCATTAACCACGTTTCAAGTGCTCAAAAGGAAAAGCTCTACTGGACAGCATGGTTCTGAGCCACCAATCATCAGAAGGCTCCCACCTTAAGGCCTTGGAGCTCTGGAATATCTATTTGGAAGGTTTATGCTCTTCCTCCTCATCCATGAACAGCTGAATACATTTCATGGTTCAGGTATCACCTAAAATGGCATCTTCTCATAGGAACTGTAGGCCTCACAGCATGGACCCCTCTAAGTCTCCCTGGGCACACGCCACATGCAGATTTCAGTGCTTTCCCAACCTTCTTGGTATAAAGGTCGACAATTCTATTACCAAGGGCTCATGACAGCCTAGTTTTGTTAGAGGCTGTATTGTAGGGAAGTCTGTGATGGTATTGTCACATGCTGGATCATTCTGAGTGCCTGCAGACAACGTCCCTGGAAGAGATATTTTTATTTTTTAATGGAGACAGGTTTTCACTTTGTTGTCCAGGCTGGAGTGCAGTGGTGTGATAATGGCTCACTGCAGCCTCGACCTCTGAGGCTCAAATGATCCTTCCATCTTCTCTCATATCTTAACAGAAATGATCAGTTTTAAATCTTGTTTCTCTATTTCTAAACACTACAATTTTCATTATTTTTTACTTTCATATGTTTTTCTACCACCATCTAGTAGAGTATCATAGATGGTATTGAACAAATACTGGCTAGATGAATAAATATTAATAATATTAACCAATCTTAATAATTTTGCCTAATGTTTGAGAAAATCTAGATTCAAGTTTCTCAACAGTGACACTACTGCCATTAGGGCCAGGATAATTCTTTATCATGAGATTGTTGCATGCACTTGGATGTTTAGATACTTACCTGGCCTCTACCCACTAAATGACAGCAGCATCCTCTGTCCATCTCCTCAACCCTCACAAGCTGTGGCAGTCAAAAACATCTCCACAGATAACTAAATATCTCTAGGGGTAAACTCACCTCCAGTTGAGAACAACTGACTTAGGTATTTCCAAATGACTGGCAAATTCTAAGCTAAACATTAAAAGAATGCCTAACATTATGAAAATATCTAAATGTTATCATCTTGTATTTAAATTTATCAAATACAAAAATCTGGATTTCCAACTATGGTCAGTTATCATTCATAAATGCTACTGGAGAAAATATAATAATAATTTATATACATAAATCTTCTTACAACCAAATCCTTTCTGTCTTAACAATCAAGAAAATTTCATTACTTTTCCATACCAAATAATTCAAATGCATTAAACAGGAAAAAAAGATTAAATGGCTAAGAAGAAAGTTCTTTAAAAATTCCTAATTATTATGTTCCTACAGAATTAGGAAGATCATAACTGCTGTGTAATAACTTGGAAAAATATTTCCAATACAATGTTGTATTAAAAAAGAAAACTAATCCAGGTACACTGGCTCATGCCTTTAATCCCAGGACTTGGAGAGGCCAAGCGAGGTGAGAGAATCGCTTGAGCCCAGGAGTTCAAGACCAGCCTGGGAAACACAGCAAGACCCTGCCTCTACAAAAAGTAAAGTATTCGCCAGGGGTGGCTACCGTAAGTGAAAAGATGATAATCACAATCATGAAAACATGGAAAAGTATAAAACTCACTGATAGATCAGATACACAAAAAAGAAAGAAAAAAGAATCGAATCTTATCACTACAGAAAACCAACAAACTGAAATAATAAACAAGGAGAGGGAAAAAAGGAACAAAGGATATACAAAACAACAAGAAAACAATTAACAAAATGATAGGAATTAGTACTTATCTATCAATAATAACCATGAATGGAAATGAATTAAATTTCCCAATTAAAAAATACAGACTGGCTGGATTAAAAAACATTACACAACTATATGTTGCCTATAGGAAATTCCCCATAAAGACACACATAGGGCCGGGCAGGGTGGCTCATGTCTGTAATCCCAGCACTTTGGAAGGCCAAGGTGGGCAGATCACCTGAGGCCAGGAGTTTGAGATCAGGCTGGCCAACATGGTGAAACCCCATCTCTACTAAAAATCCAAAAATTAGCCAGGCATGGTGGTGGGTGCCGGTAATCCCAGCTACTTGGGAGGTTCAGGCAGGAGAATCACTGGAACCCGGGAGGCAGAGGTTGCAGCAAGCCGAGATTATGCCATTGCACTTCAGCCTGGGCAACAGAGTGAGACTCCAACTCACAAAAAAAAAAAAAAAAAGACAGACATAGACTAAAAGTGAAGAGACAAAAAAAGTTACTCATCACAAACACAAACCAGGAGTAGTAGCTATACTACTCCTGCCTTATAAAACAGGTTATAAGTCAAAAACTGTAAAACAGACAGAAAAGGTATACCATATGATGATAAACGGATCAATTCAGCAAGAAAATATAACAATTATAAATACATATGCACGTAACAAAAGAGCCCCCAGACATATATAGCAAGTACTATTTGATCTAAAGGGTGAGATAGACTAAAATAAAATAATAGTTGGGGACTTGAACTATTATTCAACTTAAATATCCCACTCTCAGCATTGGACAGATGATCTAGAAAGAAAATCAATAACCAAACGTTGGATTTAAACTGCATTTTAAACGAAAGACACCTAACAGACATTTACAGAACATTTCATCCAACAGCTGCAGAATACACATTCTCTTCATCAGCACACGGGTTCTCCAAAATAGACCACTTAGGCCACAAAACAAGTCTCAGCAAATTTAAAAGAAATAAAATCATACCAAGTATCTTTTCTGACCGATATACAATGAAACTAGAAATCAGTAACAAAAAGATCTTTGGAAATAGATCTGTACAAATACATGGAAATTAGGCAATATCCTCCTGAATGAACAATGGATCAATGAAGAAATGAGGAAGAAAATTTTAAAATTTCCTGAAATAAATGACAGTAGAAACACAAAATACTAAAATCCATGGGACACAGCAAAAGCAGTAGTAAAAAGAAAGTTTATTGCAATAAACACCTACATCAAAAAAGCAGAAAGAAAAGCAAAAGCAAAGCAGCAGAAAAGCAAAAAAGCCAAGATATGCCCACTGCACTCCAGCCTGGGAGAGACAGCAAGATCCCATCTCAAAAAATAAAAATAAAAAATAAAAAAATAAACTAGAGACATGATACTACCTAACTTCAAAATATGCTGCACAGCTACAGTAACCAAAACAGCATGATACTGGACTAAAAACATAGACCAATGGAAGACAACAGAGAATCAAGAAACAAATCCATTTATTTACAGCCAATTCATTTTTTTAAAGGTGCCAAGAATATACACAGGAGAAAGGACAGTCTCCTCAATCAACAGTGCTGGGAAAACTGGATATCTACATGCAGAGAAATGAAACTAGATCCCTATCTCTAACCATATACCAAAATCAAACCAAAATGGATTAAACATTTAAATGTTAGGATCTGAAACCATGAAACGAATACAAGAAAACACCAAGGAAATGCTTCAGAACATTGGTCTGAAAAAAGATTTTTCTTTTGGGTAAAATCTAAAAAGAGAAAAAAGCAAAACTAGAGAAATGGGATTATATCCAATTAAAAAGTTTCTGCACATTTAAGGAAACAGTCAACAGAGTAAAGAGACAACTTACAGAACGGGAGAAAATATATGCAAACTATACATTTGACAATTGATTAACAGCCAAACTATATAAGAAACACAACTCAACAGCAAAAAGAAAAGAAGAAAAAAAATCCAATTTAAAAATGGGCAGGCAGAGCCAGGCACAGTGGCTCACATCTGTAATCCCAGCACTCTGGGAGGTCAAGATAGGAGGACTGCTTGAGCCCAGGCATTCAAGACCATCCTGGGCAACATAGTGTGACCCCATAGCTACAAAAATAAATAAATAAATTGGCCTGGTGTGGAGGCAGCATGCTTGTAGTCCCAGCTACTCAGGAAGCTGAGGCAGGAGGATCACTCGAGCCCAGGATGTTGAGGCTGCAGTGAGTCAGGATTGCACCACTGTCCTCCAGCCTGGGCAACAGAGTGAGGCCCTGTCTAGAAAAAAAAAAAAAAAGAAAAAAAAGGACAAATGATCTAAACAGACATTTCTCAAAAGAAGATATACAAATGGCTGACAAGTATATGAAAAGTGCTCAATATCACTGATCATCAGGTAAACACAAACGAAAACCACAATGAGATTTCATCTCCCTCCAGTTAAAGTGGCTATTATTAAAAATACAAAAAAAAAAAAAAAACGGGCCGGGCGTGGTGGCTCACACCTGTAATCCCAGCACTTTGGGAGGCCAAGGTGGGCGGTTCACCTGAGGTTGGGAATTCGAGACCAGGCTGACCAACATGGAGAAACCCCATCTCTACGAAAAATACAAAATTAGCCAGGCGTGGTGGTGCATGCCTGTAATCCCAGATACTCAGGAGGCTGAGGCAGGAGAATCGCTTGAACCCAGGAGGCGGAGGTTGTGGTGAGCCAAGATCACATCATTGCACTCCAGCCAGGGCAACAATAGCAAAAACTCCGTCACAAAAAAAAAAAAAAAAAAAAAAAAGACACTGCCGAGAAAGCAGAGAAAGGAGAATGCTTGCACTGCTGCTGGGAACATAAGTTAGTAAGGCCACTAAGGAGAAGAGTATAAAGGTTCGTGAAAAAACTACAATAGATCTACCATATGATCCAGCAATCCCACTGCTGGGTACATATCCAAAAGAAAGGAAATCAGTGCATTAAAATTATAAGTGAATTCTACAGCATTTAGAATTTATAGCATTCATTTATTTATTAATGAATTCAGTGCAGAGATAGCTGCCACCCATGTTTACCATAGCGCTATTCACAATAGCCAAGATGTGGATCAATGTAAGTATCCATCAACAGAATAATGGATAATATAAATGTGTCATATATACACAATGAAATATCACTCAACCACGTCCATTTGCAACAACAGAAATGGAAGAGGAGGTCATGATGTTACATGAAATAAGCCAAGCAAAGAAAGAAAAATATCATGTCTTTACTCCTATGTGGGAGTTAAAAAAAATTCATCTCATGTAGGTACAGAGTAGAATGATGGTTACCGGAGGCTGGGAAGCATGGAAGGGTGGTGAGACATATGAAGACTGGTTGGTTAATGAGTACAAACATACAGTTAAATAAAAGGAATAAGTTCTAGTGTTAGCAGAGTAGGGCAACTATAGTTAACATTCATTTGTTGTATATTTCAAAATAGCTAGAAGATTTCAAATGTTTCTAACACAAAAGATAAATATTTGAGGTGATAAATATCCTAATTACCCAGATTTGACCACCACACATTACTTGCATGCATCAAAATAACACACGTAGCTGGGCACAGTGGCTCATGCCTGTAATCCCAACACTTTGGGAGGCCAAAGCAGGTGGATCACTTGAGGTCAGGAGTTCGAGACCAGCCTGGCCGATATGGTGAAACCCCGTCTCTACTAAAAATACAAAAATTCGCCGGGTACAGTGGCGTGCACCGGTAGTCCCAGCTACTATGGAGGCTGAGGCAGGAGAATCGCTTGAACCCAGCAGGAGGAGGCTGCAGTAAGCTGAGATCATGCCATTGCACTCCAACCTGGGCAACGCAGTGAGACTCCGTCTCAAAGAAATAAATAAAATAGCACATGTATCCCACAAATAATTATTAAGTATCAATTTTTAAAAGCAGAGATGTAAAGATAAATGATTCTTCTAAAAAAAGTATAAATAAATCTTTAGTTTAAATGATATATTTGCCATCTGTGCTAGATGATAGGACAATCAAACAGATTTACATCTGGCTGGACACCATTGCCTAAAGAATATTGATCAACCCAAGCTAAACTTTTGTCTCTGGCGAGGTATCTCCACTGAAATCCTAGCCTACTCAATAGTGACCTGGCAAATATTCAACAGTGGCCTGGCAAAAGAAATAAAAGCATGGTTCTCTAATTAGATTGAACAAAGCTTTAGGGTAAAAGAATCAAGATTTTATAAAATATAAAATGGCTAAATGTATCATGAGGCCAGGAGCAGTGGCTCACACCTATAATCCCAACACTTTAGGAGGCTCAGGCAGGAAAATTGCTTGAGTTCAGGAGTTCAAGACCAGCCTGGGCAACATAGTGAGACCTTGTCTCTACAGGAAAAAAAAAAAAAAAAATGCTTTTTAATTAGCCAGGAGTCATGATGTACATCTGTAGTCCTGGCTACTTGGGAGGCTAAGGCAAGAGGATCTCTTGAGCCTAAAAGGTTGAGGCTGCAGCGAGCCATGACTGAGCTACTACACTCCAGCCTGGATGACACAGTAAGACCCTGTCTCAAAAGAAAAAAAAAAAACTCATGAAATTTTATGGCATAGCTGGGCATGGTGGCTCATGCCTGTAATCCCAGCACTTTGGAAGGCTGAGGCGGGAGAATTGCTTGAGCTCTGACATTAGAGACCAGCCTGGGCAACACAACAAGATCTCATCTCTACAAAAATTTTAAAAATTAGCCAGGCATGGCCCGGGTGTGGTGGCTCACTCCTGTAATCCCAGCACTTTGGGAGGCCAAGGCAGGTGGATCACCTGAGGTCAGGAGTTCGAGACCAGCCTGGCCAACATGGTGAACCCCGTCACTACCAAAAATATAAAAACTAGCCAGGCGTGGTAGTGGGTGCCTGTAATCCCAGCTACTCGGGAGGCCGAGGCAAGAGAATTCCTTGAACCCAGGAAACAAAGGTTGCAGTGAGCCAACACGGTGCCACTGCAGTCTAGCCTCGGTGACAGAGTAAGACTCCATCTAAAAAAAAAAAAAAAAATTAGCCAGGCATGGTGATGCATGCCTGTAGTCCTAGCTACTTGGAAAGCTAAGGGAGGAGGGATAGCCTGAGCCCAGGAGTTTAAGGCTGCAGTGAGACATGATCGTGCAACTGCACTCCACCATGGGCAACAGAGAGAGACACTGTCTCAACAAAAAAAAAAAGAGAGAGAGAAAGAAGCAAATAAATTTTATGGCATTGAAGAGGAATTATCTGTAGTCAGCTAAAATCATGCCACTGTACTCCAGCCTGTGCAAGAGGGGAGGACCCCGTCTCAAAAAAAAGAAAAAAAAAGAGCTATTTATTAAGAAGTAATTTAAATAATTTATAGGAATTTCTTTCTTCATTTATTTTTTTTGGAGGGACAGGGTCTCACTCTGTTGCCCAGGCTCGAGTGCAATGGCGCCATCTCAGCTCACCGCAACCTCTGCCTCCCGGGTTCAAGCAATTCTCCTGCCTCAGCCTCCTGAGTAGCTGGGATTACAGGTGTGCGCCACCATGCCCGGCTAATTTTTGTATTTTTAGTAGAGATAGGGTTTCACCATGTTGGTCAGGCTGATCTCAAACTCCTGACTTCGTGATCTGCCCACCTCAGCCTCCCAAAGTGCTGGGATTACAGGCATAAGCCACCGGGCCCAGCCGTGAATTTTTCATAAGTAGTTACTAAGATAACCCTTCCAACCTCACAGAATATAAATTTCTCCTTCTTTTAGTAATGTCATTATTTTATTATTAAGTTCATCTCTGCAATTATATTAAAAATACTAGCCTGATAGTCATAAAATCTAATTTCTCTAAGTAAAATATATACGACAAAATTATAGAACATAGTAAAATTCCACAGTTTATACTGCAGAGGCAGGCCAATATAAGAAAGTTATCAATTAATATTTCAAATTAACCTATGTTTCTTTAGTTTTGACATTTTCCCTCCCCCATTTAACATATGCAGCTCTCACTAGACCTTTTAAAAATATGTACTTGGGCTGGGCGTGGTGGCTCACGCCTGTAATCCCAGCACTTCGGGAGGCCGAGGCGGGTGGATCTCGACGTCAAGAGATCAAGACCATCATGGCCAACATGGTGAAACCCTGTCTCTACTAAAAATACAAAAAATTAGCTGGGCATGGTTGGTGCACACCTGTAGTCCCAGCTACTCGGGAGGCTGAGGCAGGAGAATCACTTGAACCTGGGAGGCGGAGGTTGCAGTGAGCCAAGATCGCACCACTGCACTCCAGCCTGGGCGACAGAGTGAGACTCCATCTCTATATATATATATATATATATATATATGTGTGTGCTTGATTCTTTTTTTGTTCATATGATCAATCACTCAATCATGGCTAATAAGGAATAATGACATAAGCTTCTCTCTCATATCTGATAAATGTTCCCAGGGCAAACTTACATAAACCAGGTTAAAATAAACAAACACAAAATAACTAGACTAAATGTAACATGAACACATTCCAGAAGATGAGTCCAATTTTTTTTTTTTTTTTTTTTGAAACAGAGCCTTGCTCTATTGCCCAAGCTGGAGTGCAGTGGTGCATCTCGGTTCATTGCAACCCCTGACTCCCGGGTTCAAGCAATTCTCATGTCTCAGCCTCCCAAGCAGCTGGGATTACTGGCTCACGCCACCATGCCCAGCTAATTTTTTGTATTTTTAGTAGAGGTGGTGTTTCGCCATGTTGGCCAAGCTGGTCTCGAACTCCTGACCTCAAGTGATCTACCCGCCTCAGCCTCTCAAAGTGCTGGGATCACAGGAGTGAGCCAACCACACACAGCCCCAACTTTTTTTTCTTAATTTTTTAAAAATACCGAGACACGGTCTCACCATGTTGCCCAGGCTGGTCTCAAAGTCCTGAGCTCAAGCAATCTTCCCACCACCTTGGCCTCCCAAAGTACTGGGATGACAAGTGTGAGCCACCGTGCCTGGCCAAGTCCGACTTTTAATGCTTCTTTGATTATCAGCAAATCCCTACTATGTAAAATGATGGACGTTAGTGTAAAAAGCCTGCATACCAGATACAAAAAAGCATAATCTTTGTGTAATTTTGAGACTGGCCAGGAGCCTTTCAAGGAATTTAACCAACTCAGTGAAAGTGACATATGGACACCATATGCTAAGGCAGTAGGAGGTGAACTGAGGGTTAACTTTTACTTCATGACATAATCCCAGCACATTCGGAGGCCAAGGCGGGTGGATCACTTGACATCAGGAGTTCAAGACCAGCCCAGCCAACATGGCGAAACTCCTTCTCTACTAAAAAATACAAAAATCAGTCAGGTGTGGTGGCACGTGCCTGTAATACCAGTTACTCAGGAGGCTAAGGCAGAAGAATCACTTGAACCCAGGAGATGGAGGTTGCAGTGAGCCAAGAATGCATCACTGCACTTCAGCCTGGGTGACAGAGGAAGGTTCCACCTCAAAACAAACAAAAAAGGGGAAACCGGCAGGATGCAGCAGCTCACACCATAATCCCAGCACTTTGAGTGGCTGAGGTGAGAAGATAAATTGAAGCCAGGAGTTTGAGACCAGCCTGGGCAACATAGCAAGGCTCTGTCTCTGTTAAAAAGTTTAAAAAATTAGCTGGGCACGGTGGCTTGTGCCTGTAATCCTAGTTACTCAGCTATTTAGGAAGCTGATGTAGGAGGTTCACTTGAACTCAGGAGTTCAAGGCTTCGATGAGCTGTAATTATGCCACTACACTCTGACCTAGACGACAGAGTGAGACTCTGTTAAATAAATAAATAAATAAAAAGTGGAGACTATCACACTTTAACTTTTAGCTGCCTAAAAATCTTTCTTCCAGAATAGGCATAAAACATAATATATACACAAACACATTTTTTTTTTGGAGACAACGGTTTCACTCTGTCGCCCAGGCTGGTCTCAAGTTCCTGGGCTCGAGCAGTCCTCCCTCCTGGGCATGCCAAAGTGCTAGGATTACAGGCGTCAGCCACCACACCCAGCCACACACACACTTTTTTTTTTTTTTTTTTTTCTAATAGAGACAGGGTTTCACCATGTTGCCCAGACTGGTTTCAAACTCCTGAGCTCAAGTGATCCACCCACCTCAGCCTCCCAAAGTGCTAGGATTACACGTGTGAGCCACCATGCCTGGTCTCGATTTTTTAAAACTGATCAAAGGACTACAAATATGACAGTAGTTTTAAATAGTAAAAATCAAATTAGATCAAACTATAAAAATACATTCAAAAGCTTAGATTCAAATATTTCATGTAAACTGCATGACAGGCAGTGTGCTGTTGCTCACAGGATTTGGATGATCTATTCTCCAAAGTAATAAAATTACAGAATTACATGTCCTCATTTATGAGGTTTTATAACTCAGGTTTTTTCAACAAAATACTCGTTCCTCATTCAGTATTCATCTCCACAAACAGGACCACTCAGTTGCCCAAACCAAGATCTACGGCACCACCTTTACTCTTTTCTCTCACATCCCACATCCAAGACATCAACATATTCTACTGACTTTACTTCTCCTTACTCCCATTTCAATCACCACCACATGTCCACATCACACAGTCTATTCTCCATACAGCAGCCACATTGACCTTTTAAAAGTAAATTCACACCTACTCCTCTTAATCCTCCACTGGCTTTCTATTATATCTAGATTAAAATCCAAAATCTTTACTATGGTCTGTAATGTCCATGTATTAGTCCATTCTCACACTGCTATAGAACTACCTGAGACTGTGTAATTTAAAAAAAAAGAAAAAGAAAAAAAAAAGAGGTTTAACAGACTCACAGTTCCACATGGCTGGGGAGGCCCCAAGAAACTTACAAGAATGATAGAAAACGAAGAGGAAGCAAGGCACGTCTTACATGATGGCAGGAGAGAGAGAGAGAGAGCAAGGGGAGAAGTGCCACACCTTTGAACCATCAGATCTCATGAAAAATCATTCACTATCACAAGAACAGCATGGGGAAAATCTGCCCCCATGATCCAATCACCTCCCACCAGGTCCCTCCCCTGACTTGTTGGGGATTACAATTTGACATGAGATTTGAGTAAGGACACAAAGCCAAACCATACCAGTCCACATAATCTGATGTCTCAAATCCAACCTCCCTCCATTCCAGCCACACTGGCTTTCTTCCATTTCTAAGACTACATTGAGCTCACTCCTATCTCTGGGCCTCTGCACTGATGTTCCTTCTACCACAAATGCTTTTTTTTTCCTAGAAATCTTCAGTTTCAGCTTAATTGCCACCTTTTCAGAGAGACTTTCCCTGAGAGAATTAGTTAAGGTAGAATGGCCAGTCATTCTCTATCCCTTTATCCTGCTTTATTCTCATCAAGTTACTTACTAAAACCCAATAGTATACTGTATATATATTTGTTTGCTGTCTTCTTATCCCATAAAGATGTAATATCCATGAGGGCTGAGGGTCTGTGTTGCTCCATTACCATATCCTGAACACCTAGACCACTGCATGACACACAGTAAAAGCTTAAGCTTAAGTATTCAATGCTGAGTGATTAAATTCTTATAATAAACAATATATAACCATTTATTATTTAAGAAATGTTATCTAAGGAATGGCATACAAAAAGCTGATATGAGATAAAGGGACAGAATAAAGCATAGGGTCTAAAAAAAAGACAAGAAAGACAAACTACACTCCAAAAATGGTTATAGTATTTGCCTCCATAAATCACTCAGGATTACTAGAAGTTTTCATTTTCTTTTACTTATCTTAATTTAAAAATAATAATTAAATGGTGAAAGTATACTTAAGTAATTAGAAAACATTATCGTATTTTAAGAGGGATTCTGACAATGATGCTGTTCTTTTGCATAGCACTTTTTGAAAAAACTATAAAAAACTAAGACCTAGAGAAAGGTTGTGCCAGAAAAAAATATTTTAAGTTTTCTTTTTTTCTTAAGACACAGGGTTTTTGCTCTACTGTCCAGGCTGGAATTCAGAGGCGCAATCATGTATCACACTGCAGCCTCGACCTCCTGGGCTCAAGTGATTCTCCTGCCTCGGTCTCCCAACTAAAATTACAGGCTCGCACCACCATGCCTGGCTAGTTTTTTTTATTTTTTGTTGAGATGGGGTCTCATTATGTTGCACAGGCTGGTATCAAACTACTGGGTTCAAGCAATCTTCCCGCCTTGGCCTCCCCAAGTGCTGAGATTACAGGTAGGAGACAGCACAATCAGCCAAAGGTTATTTTTCTTTTCTTTTGAGACAGTCTCACTCTGGCGCCAGGCTGGAGTGGCGCGACCTTGGCTCACTGCAACCTCTGCCTCCCGGATTTAAGCAATTCTCCTGCCTCAGTCTCCCGAATAGCTGGGACTACAGGTTCACGCCACCACACCCGGCTAATTTTTGTATTTTTAGTAGAGATGGGGTTTCACCATGTTGGCCAGGATGGTCTCAATCTCCTGACCTTGTGATCCGTCTGCCTTGGTCTCCCAAAGTGCTGGGATTACAGGAGTAAGCCATCGCGCCCGGCCCAAAGTTTATTTTTCAAAGTGTTATTCAAAATGTTATTTTTCAATGAACTGACGGTTCCTAATGATTAGGGTGACCAGATAATTTATAACAGAAACTGGGTCAATTCTAAGAGTGAATGGGGCTGCAGAAATAATTAATTGATCTACAATAGGTGTTACTGAGCCTTCAGACAGACCAAGAAAAATATCCATTACCTACATGATACTCTTTTTTTTTTTTTTTTTTTTGAGGGTCTCACTCTGTCACCCAGGTTGGAGGATAGAGGTTTGATCAAAGCTCACTGCAGCCTTTAACTCCTGGCCTCAAGTGATCCTCTTGCCTCAGCCTCTAAAGTACATGGGACTACAGGCACATGCCACCATGCCTGGTTAATTTGCAAATATACAAAGATCAGCTTAAAACCCCCCCAACCAACCTACATACTCTTTATTTCACTTCATATTATGTCATAGTGAACTGATTACTGGCCATTCCATTAACCACGCCTCTGGATCTTCACTTCCTAGAAGGCTTTGCCTTCCCTTCTCTACCTACAGAAGTCTTGCATCTTCTGCTTTAAGTGTCACTTTCTCAATGAAGTCACCTCTTCCTTTCGCATGCAATTAACATGTTCCTGTCTCTAATCAAAGGTTCTTAATCTGGAGCTTAGAAATGGCCTGATGAGGTGGGGCGCAGTGTCTCACACCTGTAATCCCAGCATATTGGAAGGTCAAGGTGGGCGGATCACTTGAGGTCAGGAGTTCAAGACCAGCCTGGCCAATATGGTAAAACCCCATCTTTACTAAAAATACAAAAATTAGCCAGGTGTGGTGATGTGCACCTGTAATCCCAGCTACTCAGGAGGCTGAGGCAGGAGAATCACTTGAACCAGGAGGCAGAGGTTGTAGTGAGCCAAGATCGAGCCACGGCACTCCAGCCTGGGCAACAGAGTGAGATTCCTTCTCAAAAAAAAAAAAAAGAAAAAGAAAAAAAGAAATGGCCTGATGGACATCTGGGAAACTCTGAAATTATATGTAAACACTGTGTATATGTGCCTCTTGAAAGAGAGAGCATTACAACTATTTTCAGATTCTAAAAGAGATTCACAACCCAAAATAATAGTAATCACTTCTCTATCATATCACTTTATATTAGAATTATTTATTTTCTTATCTCCCTCAGTAGACTATGAGTCCTTTTAAGGTATCCTATCTATATCCACAGGAATAAATGGTATGTTGAGCCGAAATATTTAAAAGATAGGTTTCACTCCCTAATTCCCCTAAATTACCTTAGGTTCACTGTAAAACACCTAAAATTTACTTCTAATATTATTAGCTTCATCCTCTAACTTTTACATTTTCTTTCATATGGCTGGGCATGGTGGCTCACGCCTGTAATCCCAGCACTTTGGTAGGCCAAGGTGGGTGGATCACTTGAGCCCAGGAATTTGAAACCAGCCTGCTCAACCAAGTAAGAATCCTCAAAATAATTATTTTCCCTTCATTTATGAATTTGAATCATCTAATATAAAAAATTAAATGGGCTGGGCATAATGGCTCATGTCTATAATCCCAGCACTTTGGGAGGTGGAGGCAGGAGGACTGCTTGAGCTCGGGAGTCTGACCAACCTGAGCAACATCATAAAACCTTGCCTCTACCAAAAATTTTTTTTTTTTTTTTGACACGGAGTCTCGCTCTGTCGCCCAGGCTGGAGTGCAGTGGCGCGATCTCGGCTCACTGCAAGCTCTGCCTCCCGGGTTCATGCCATTCTCCTGCCTCAGCCTCCCGAGTATCTATCTGGGACTACAGGCACCCGCCACCATGCCCGGCTAATTTTTTGTATTTTTAGTAGAGACGGGGTTTCACTGTGTTAGCCAGGATGGTCTCGATCTCCTGACCTCGTGATCCACCTGCCTCGGCCTCCCAAAGTGCTGGGATTACAGGCATGAGCCACCGTGCCCAGCCAAAAAAATTTTTTAATTAGCATGCACAGTAGCATGTGACTGTAGTCCCAATTACTTGGGAGGCTGAGGCAGGAGGATAACTTGAGGCCAGGAGTTCAAGGCTGCAGTAATCCATAATCATGCCACTGCACTCCTGCCTGGGTGACAGAGTGAGACCCGATCTCTTAAAAATGAAAAAAAATTAAATTTCCTTCTGTTAAAAACAGTGTTCATGGCCAGGCACAGTGGCTCAGGCCTGTAATCCCAGCACTTCGAGGGGCTGAGGCGGTGGATCACTTGAGGTCAGGAGTTCGAAACCAACCAACATGGTGAAACTCTGTCTCTACTAAAAGAACAAAATTAGCAGGGCATGGTGGCACACGCCTATAATCCCAGCTACTTGGGAGGCTGAGGCAGGAGAATCACTTGAACCGGGAAGGCGGAGGTTGCAGTGAGCTGAGATCACACCGTTACATTCCAGCCTGGCAACAAGAGCAAAACTCCATCTCAGAATTTAAAAAAAAAAGTGTTCACTCTTCTAAACCTTCAGCATTTTGAAAATATGTAATCAAGGAGAATAAAAAGTAAAACTTAAAAAATTTAAAGTATAGAAAATGTAAAACTGATAAAATTTTTAAGAAAAAAAATCCAGAAAGAAAATAAAACTCAAGAGTCCAAAAAGAATACAAAGCTGCCTATAATCCCAGCACGTTGGGAGGCCAAGGCAGGTGGATCACCCGCGGTCAGGAGTTTGAGACCAGCCTGGCCACCACGGTGAAACCCCATCTGTACTAAAAATGCAAGAATTAGCCAGGTGTGGTGGCACGTGCCTGTAGTCCCAGCTACTCACGAGGCTGAGGAGGGAGAATTGCTTGAACCCAGGAGGCAGAGGTTGCAATGAGCCAAGATCACACCACTGCACTCCAGCCTGGGTGACACAGTGAAACTCTGTCTCAAAATAAAAAAATAATAATAATAAATAATAATAATAATAATAAGGCCAGAGGTTAATATTTACAGAAAGGAAAAATAAGACAGGTCTCTCTATCTTAACACAGCATTTGTTTCACTCCATTTCTTAGATTAAGATGATATGGAAAGGGCCTATCATTCTATTCAGAATTTTATTGAACTTTTTGCCAAAAATTCGTCATGTGTCAATCAAACAAACACTGCCTATAATTAATACCAAGGATTCACACACAAAAGCACACATACAATTTGACAACCTTCAGACACTCACCGTGCTATAGACTGCTGAGACAGCGGGAGTGAAGATTCGATCCTC
This sequence comes from Pan paniscus, assembly GCF_029289425.2. Lineage (NCBI taxonomy): Eukaryota > Metazoa > Chordata > Mammalia > Primates > Hominidae > Pan > Pan paniscus. The sequence goes on along the minus strand of NC_073249.2, from coordinate 206,040,331 downwards.
AAGAGGTTGTTGCACAGGTCCTCTAGGAATTCTAGAAGAGCGAGTTAAGGATAAGAGGATTCAAAAATGGATGCTTAATAGTTAGAGAAAATTGCAACCACAAAATTCCACCAACGACCTAAGCATTTTCACCCAATTAGTGAGTTATATACTTCTCCACTAAAACTAAAAACCAAATGTCTCAAATGTCCTAAAATGACTAAATCAATCTCTTCAAAAGCCTTCCCATGATAAACATTCCATGGAATCTCAAAACAAACACAACTATACAATAAGTGTCCAAACTTTAGGCCCATGATGAGACTCTGCCACCTTTACTTTGCACTAAAAATAACTGGCTGGGCACAGTGGCTCAAGCCTATAATCCCAACACTTTTGGAGGTCAAACTGAGAGAATCACTTAAACCCCAGGAGTTCAAGACAAGCCTGGGCAACACAGCAAGACCTCATCTCTACTAAATTAGCCGAGTGTGGTTGCCAGCACCTGTAGTCTCCGGGAGGCTGAGGTGGTAGGATCACTTGAGCACAGGAGTTTAACAAGTTGCAATTAGCAAACCTCTCTACCAAAAAAAAAAAAAAAAAAAAGCCTAAATAAATCAGCATGAGACAGGAACTGCCAGAAATTTTCTACAGAATTTGAATTCAAAGAAATGACCCATGTAAAACTCTGTACACTACAACATACTTCCTTCCTAATTCTGCCTGCCATTGTGCTTATTACCAGTTCTCACCAAACTCTGTATCTCCAAGCATAAATCATTGGATGTTTCTTTCCCTCTGAGCTCAAGATACAGGCAAAACAGCTTTTCATAGTGCTACTTAAAATTCTAATTCAATAAATGAGCAGTGTAACATGCACGTACAATAATCCAGAACATGCTGATTTTTCATAACCCATGATTGAAATACAGTAGTACATCCACTTGATATTTCTGTATTTCAAATTGCTGTGATTTATATCATTAGGAAGTACAAGCAAAACTATTAGTAAGATTACATAGATGGTATGCAATACTGAATTAAGACTCTAAGTAGAAATATAAATGTAAAAAATTTCAAATTCTCCTTTCTTTTTTCTAGTAGAATAACAAAAGACAAATTTCAGAAATAAATATAATTTGATGGTTAAAGACTCTGATTATTAAAGTACTCCCTACATACATGCTACAACAAATGCCAACTAGGCAAATACACTTGCAAAGACTAAATTTCATCAGAGAAATCCAAGAATCCATGAGGATATTACGTGACATGTATTACTGATATGAATGTTTCCTACTTATGCAGAAAAGAGAGGACCAATACATTTTAAAGAACAAATGTTTATGAAACTTCATGAAGGATGAACTCTCTTCAAAATAAACCTTCTTGATCAATGGCAATCATGTCTGGCACTGCGGTTGTTTACAGTCAGTACCTCCTTAAAAGGTGGATTTGCACAAAGTAGAAAAGAAGAAGTGAAAATAAACAGAAATTGTCTTTCAGTCTGCCAAAGCACTAATGTTCCATTTATAATTCCCAGCTGAACGTTCCTAAACCTTGCCCCACTCCACTACAAGAAAAACTACTGCTCTAATGTTCAGCATAAGCAATATTCTTAAAGTGAAAGACTCAAGTTATCATTTCCTCATTGAAAGGAAGATCAAGGATACAAATGTCATCAAATAAATACTGATTTATAGGTAAAATAGGCAACTAATATCAGGAGATTAAAAAATAATGCAGGCCGGGCACGGTGGCTCACGCCTGTAATCCCAGCACTTTGGGAGGCCGAGGCGGGCGGATCACAAGGTCAGGAGATCGAGACCATCCTGGCTAACACGGTGAAACCCCGTCTCTACTAAAAATACAAAAAATTAGCCGGGCGTGGTAGCGGGCGCCTGTAGTCCCAGCTACTCGGGAGGCTGAGGCAGGAGAATGGCGTGAACCCAGGAGGCGGAGCTTGCAGTGAGCCGAGATCGCGCCACTGCACTCCAGCCTGGGCGACAGAGCGAGACTCCGTCTCAAAAAAAAAATAAAAAATAAAAATAAAAATAAAAAATAATGCAAAGGGTCTTTTTCTATATTATTTCTTATTTAGGCCAAGATGTCAATGTCAATTTATGCTTTCTCTACTTCTTATTTCTACATAGTTCTGAAATAAAAAAGGAAGTTAACTTCTATAATACATAAAATAATGGCAGAATTTCTAAACTATACTCTATTTCACAAAGATACCGAACAGGATTTCTCAAAACATGTACTGTTTAAAATACAGTTACTTTGGAAATAGCTATAGTCTTCTTTTTTTAATTTTTTATTTTTTGAGACAGAGTCTCGCTCTGTCACCCAGGTTGGAGTTCAGTGGCATAATCTCAGCTCACTGCAACCTCTGCCTTCCAGGTTCAAGCGATTCTCGTGACTCAGCCTCCTGTGACTCAGCCTCCCAAGTAGCTGGGACTATAGACATGCGCTACCACAGCCGGCTAATTTTTTGTATTTTTAGTAGAGATGGGGCTTTGCAATGTTGCCCAGGCTGGTCTCGAACTCCTGAGCTCAGGCAATCCACCCACCTCGGCCTCCCAAAGTGCTAGGATTACAGGCATAAGCCACCGCACCTGATCATAGCTACAGTCTTTTAACATTACTTCTGAACCACACGAATATGTTTTTCAAAAATTAAAAAAATCCAATTTAAACAAGCCAGCTCCAGCCTAGACCACAAGAGACCCTGCCTCTATTAAAAAAAAATTTTTTTTCCACGATATTGATTCTTCCTATCCATGAGCATGGAATGTTCTTCCATTTGTTTGTGTCCTCTTTTATTTCGTTGAGCAGTAGTTTGTAGTTCTCCTTGAAGAGGTCCTTCACATCCCTTGTAAGTTGGATTCCTAGGTATTTCATTCCCTTTGAAGCAATAGTGAATGGGAGTTTACTCATGATTTGGCTCTGTTTGTCTGTCATTGGTATATAAGAATGCTTGTGATTTTTGCACATTGATTTTGTATCCTGAGACTTTGCTGAAGTTGCTTATTAGTTTAAGGAGATTTTGGGCTGAGACGATGGGGTTTTCTAAACATACAATCACGTCATCTGCAAACAGGGACAATTTGACTTCCTCTTTTCCTAATTGAATACCCTTTATTTCTTTCTCCTGCCTGATTGCCCTGGCCAACTTCCAACACTATGTTGAATAGGAGTGGTGAGAGAGGGCATCCCTGTCTTGCGCCAGTTTTCAAAGGGAATGCTTCCAGTTTTTGCCCATTCAGTATGATATTGGCTGTGGGTTTGTCATAAATAGCTCTTATTATTTTGAGATACGTCCCATCAATACCTAATTTATTGAGAGTTTTTAGCATGAAGGGCTGTTGAATTTTGTCAAAGGCCTTTTCTGCATCTATTGAGATAATCATGTGGTTTTTGTCTTTGGTTCTGTTTACATGCTGGATTACATTTATTGATTTGTGTATGTTGAACCAGCCTTGCATCCCAGTGACGAAGCCCACTTGGTCATTGTGGATAAGCTTTTTGATGTGCTGCTGGATTCGGTTTGCCAGTATTTTATTGAGGATTTTTGCATCAATATTCATCAGGGATATTGGTCTAAAATTCTCTTTTTGTTGTTGTTGTCAGGCTTTGGTATCAGGATGATGCTGGCCTCATAAAATCAATATCGTGAAAATGGCCATATTGCCCAAGGTAATTTACAGATTCAATGCCATCCCCATCAGGCTACCAATAACTTTCTTCACAGAATTGGAAAAAACTACTTTAAAGTTCATCTGCAACCAAAAAAGGGCCCGCACTGCCAATACAATCCTAAGCCAGAAGAACAAAGCTGGAGGCATCACACTACCTGACTTCAAACTATACTACAAGGCTATAGTAACCAAAACAGCATGGTACTGGTACCAAAACAGAGAGATAGACCAACAGAACAGAACAGAGCCCTCAGAAATAATACCACACATCTACAACCATCTGATCTTTGACAAACCTGACAAAAACAAGAAATGGGGAAAAGATTCCCTATTTAATAAATGGTGCTGGGAAAACTGGCTAGCCATATGTAGAAAGCTGAAACTGGATCCCTTCCTTACACCTTATACAAAAATTAATTCAAGATGGATTAAAGACTTAAATGTTAGACCTAAAACCATAAAAACCTTAGAAGAAAACCTAGGCAATACCATTCAGGACACAGGCATGGGCAAGGACTTCATGTCTAAAACACCAAAAGCAATGGCAACAAAAGCCAAAATTGACAAATGGGATCTAATTAAACTAAAGAGCTTCTGTACAGCAAAAGAAACTACCATCAGAGTGAACAGGCAACCTACAGAATGGAAGAAAAATTTTGCAATCTACTCATCTGACAAAGGGCTAATATCCAGAATCTACAAAGAACTCAAACAAATTTACAAGAACAAAACAAACAACCCCATCACAAAGTGGGCAAAGGATATGAACAGACACTTCTCAAAAGAAGACATTTTTGCAGCCAACAGACACATGAAAAAATGCTCATCATCACTGGTCATCAGAGAAATGCAAATCAAAACCACTATGAGATACTATCTCACACCAGTTAGAATGGCGATCATTAAAAAGTCAGGAAACAACAGGTGCTGGAGAGGATGTGGAGAAATAGGAACACTTTTACACTGTTGGTGGGACTGTAAACTAGTTCAACCATTGTGGAAGACAGTGTGGTGATTCCTCAAGGATCTAGAACTAGAAATACCATTTGACCCAGGCATCCCATTACTGGGTATATACCCAAAGGATTATAAATCATGCTGCTATAAAGACACATGCACACATATGTTTACTGCGGCACAATTCACAACAGCAAAGACTTCAAACCAATCCAAATGTCCATCAATGACAGACTGGATTAAGAAAATGTGGCACATAATATACACCATGGAATACTATGCAGCCATAAAAAAGGATGAGTTCATGTCCTTTGTAGGGACATGGATGAAGCTGGAAACCATCATTCTCAGCAAACTATCACAAGGACAAAAAACCAAAAACCACATGTTCTCACTCATAGGTGGGAATTGAACAGTGAGAACACTTGGACACAGGAAGGGGAACATCACACACCAGGGCCTGTCATGGGGTGGGGGGAGGGGGGAGGGATAGCATTAGGAGACATACCTAATGTAAATGACGAGTTAATGGGTGCAGCACACCAACATGGCACATGTACACATATGTAACAAACCTGCACGTTGTGCACATGTACCCTAGAACTTAAAGTATAAAAAAAAAATTTTTTTTTTTTAAATAAAAAGCCATGATTTCCTTAGGAACACTTTTACACTGTTGGTGGGACTGTAAACTAGTTCAACCATTGTGGAAGACAGTGTGGCGATTCCTCAAGGATCTAGAACTAGAAATACCATTTGACCCAGCCACCCCATTACTGGGCATATACCCAAAGGATTATAGATCATGCTGCTATAAAGACACATGCACACATATGTTTATTGCAGCACAATTCACAATAGCAAAGACTTGGAACCAACCCAAATGCCCATCAATGATAGACTGGATTAAGAAAATGTGGCACATAATATACACCATGGAATACTATGCAGCCATAAAAAAGGATGAGTTCATGTCCTTTGTAGGGACATGGATGAAGACGGAAACCATCATTCTCAGAAAACTATCACAAAGACAGAAAACCAAACACCACATGTTCTCACTCATAGGTGGGAACTGAACAATGAGAACACTTGGACACAGGAAAGGGAACATCACACACCGGGGCCTGTCGTGAGGTGGGGGGAGGGGGGAGGGACAGCATTAGGAGATGTACCTAATGTAAACGACGAGTTAATGGGTGCAGCACACCAACATGGCACATGTATGCATATGTAAGAAACCTGCACGTTGTGCACATGTACCCTAGAACTTAAAGTATTATAATAATAATAATAATAATAATAATAATAATAATAATAATAAAAGCCAGGATTTCTTTTTGTAAATAGCCCCTACAAAAGAAAAAATAACCTATTTTTAAAAAGAGCCTGGCACAGTGGTGCATACCTGTAGTTCCAGCCACTAAGAAAGCTGTGATGACAGGATCCCTCAAGCCCAAATATTCACCTGGGCAATTCTTCCTTTGCTCTCCTTACCTTTTACCATTGAGATCTAAGGAAATAAAACTAACCAATTTTAAACTCTGTTTCAACTCAATTTAATGCTGGCTGTTAATTCAGGTCCAAAAACCCTATTGGAAAGCAAATACAGTGGTTATGTATATTACTTAACACCCCTAGCAGAATCTAGGCAGTACCCTTAATCAAACACATTAATATCTCTACAGCAAAATATATGAATATTCAAACTTCTACCCTTCTGTCCAGAAATTTACCAATGCAAGAAAAAGAATAAGTTTTCCAAGCTCTTGGAATTTTAGAATTGCAAGACTATACTATTCTTTATCATTGAATCTTTGCAATTAGTATCTCTGGAATGTACACAACTAGAAACCATTATATTAGATTTTGTTTTGTTTTAGAGTATAGTGTTGGGTTCACAGCTGACTGCAGCCTCAACCCTCTGGGCTCAAGTGATCTCACCTCACTCACCAGAGTAGCTGGGACTACAGGTGTGTACCATCGTGCCCAGATAATCTTTAAATTTTTTGGTAGAGATAGTGTCTCCCTATGTTGCCCAGGCTAGTCTCAAACTCCTGGGCTCAAGCAATCCTCTTGCCTCGGCCTCCCAAAGTGCTGGGATTACAGGCATGAGCCACTACACCTGACCTATATTAGATTTTTAACAAATCCAGAAACATTAGTCTGAAAGAGCTTAGCCAGAAAACCCCTTGTTCTGGCTCTGATTTTCTATTAACTCAGATACAAGTCAGCACATATTGCCAACTGATTTCCTAGTCATTTTTAAGTTTACCCAGAAACATATCCTGTAAGTTTAGAAACATACAAACAAAAAAAACAAAACAATATTGCCAGAGACTATGCAACAATGGCTGCTGACTACGCTGTTATTTCTACACAAGATAAAAATACACATACACATTTTCTGTGAGACAAAATGATATTCATATGCAAAAATGAATGATACACTCATAAAAGTTTCAAATGAAGTTTCTAATGCCCTCACATTTTTAGTTCTACAACAGACTAATATGCTTTAACAGTGTTTTCTAACGCCCAATTCAGATTCAAATACAATCAATCCATATGGCAAAGCAAAGGCAGAAGGCAACAAAGTAAGCCTCTCTCCTCAAAAATGCCCACCTTGCACAATAGCAAAAATATGGAATCAACCTAAGTGTCCATCAGAAGATGACTGCATAAAGAAGATGTAGTATATATACACAATGGAATACTATTCAACCATAAAAAAATGAGGTCATTCTTTTACAGCAACAGAGATGGAACTGGAAGCCATGATCTTATGTGAAACAACTCAGAAAGACAAATACCACATGTTCTCACTTACTGTTGAGATTTAAATAATGTACACACATGGAGGTAGAGTGTGGAATGTCAGAAAACAAAGACTCACAAGGAGTAGGGGGATGATGAGAAATTACTTAATGGGTACAACATATGTTTTTCAAGTGATGGACACATTGAAAACCCTGACTTCACCACTACAGCAGTATATCCATTGAACAAAATTACACTTGTCCCCCATAAATTTATACAATTTTTTAATTGCCCACTTTGAAGAAATATCAGTAACAAAAACAAGTTGAAGTTAACAATTCCAGTTGGGTCCTACATCTGAACCACTCAAATGGCCTTGATAATAACCAAAATAAAACATGCTGATATGCCAAATTTCTCTGGACATAGATGGGGATAATAATAGGTGAGCTACATACATTTGGCAGACTTTAAAAAGCTATCTTTTAAAGAATAACTGAATGCTACTCACATATGACGAAAGTCAAAGTTTGCTGGAAGTTATACTACTGGCTGAAAGTTTTTATGGGTATAACTATAAGATTTACAAAAATGTTAAGGCCTTGATTGACCTGAAATGCTAGAGCATTGTTAAAGTGTAATTTCAAAAAGTGAATGTAACTTTAATGTGCTAGAAGTTTCAGTGATGGAACTTAGGTTAAAAAATAATCATGATTAATCTTGAACATGAATGGTGGTTATGACTGCATGATGTGAATTTACTTAATGCCACAGAACTGTACACCGAAAAATGATTAAAATGGTAAATATTGTGTTATGTATACTTTACCACAAAAAATAAACTTTTAAAATAAATAGATAAAAGAACCATGACTATGGAATAGTCAGAGGAGATTCTTCTAAGTTTGGCTTTACTATTCTGTACAAATAGTGTGCAGATTCTATCAAGGATACACGATCTTTCCAATTTTGTATTTCCTTTCCGGAGTAAAAGGAGTGAGACTCTTTTCATCGAAAAAGGTGCTGTGTGCTAAGATGATGCAGCTAATGATCAGACTTGTACACAATGCAACCACTTTCAGTAGGTATCCCTAGGAAAAAGGACACGCAGTCATCCACAGCATCTTCAACTTGACATATCCTCTACCTCAGTATCTCAAACTGTTGTTTACAATCCAGATAGGAAGAAAGGAGTAACTCATGAATTTGAGGTATTGCTATATGTCACCTCAGGTAAAATAAAATGTCTGTTTTTTACGATAGGAAAAATGGAGTTTTTAACTTTGAAAAACCAAAAGGAAGGGGGTATTAGATAAAACATTCCAACATTAAAATTAACACTTGAAAACCAAGATAGTGTGGTACTGGCAAAAGGACATAAAAACAAATCAATGAACAGAATATAAAACCTGTAAGAAGGCCCACACAAATGTGGTGAATCGATTTTTCACAAAGGTGCAACGGCAATTAAGTGGAGAAATAGTCTTTTCAACAAATGGTGCTGGAACAACTGAAAAACCATATGCAAACCAATGACACTCTTTACCAACACCTCACCCTTTGTACAAAAATTAATTCAAAATGTGTGGATCTAGAGTAAAACAGAAAACTATGAATCTTTTAGAAGAAACAATAAGAGGAAACAACTGTTATCTTGGATTAGGCCAAGAGTTCCTAGATAATACATCAAAAGCATGATGTATTTAAAAAAAAAAATTGATATGACCAGGCACAGTGGCTCATGCCTGTAATCAAAGCACTTTGGGAGGACGAGGTGGGAGGATCACTTGAGTCCAGGAATTTGAGACCAGCTTGGGCAACATAGCAAGCAAGGCCTTGTCTCTACAAAATATTTTTTAAAAAGAAGAAAATTGATAAACTGAACATCATCAAAACTACAAACATTTCCACTGTGAAAGACATTGTTATAAAAACAAAGAGACAGGATACAGACTGTGGTAAATACTTTTAAAACTTACGTAAATAAGATAAAGGATTTGTATCTAGGATACATGAAGAAACTAGGCTGGGCCCAGTGGCTCATGCCCATAATCCCAACACTTTAGGAGGCTGAGGTGGGTGAACTGCTTGAGTCCAGGAGTTCAGGACTAGCCTGGGCAAGATGGCGAAACTGCATCTCTACTAAAAACACAAAAAATTAGGCAGGCATGTTAGAGCCTGTAATCCCAACAACTTGGGAGGTTGAGGTGGGAGAATCACCTGAGCTCAGGAGGTGGAGACTGCAGTGAGCAGAGATCACGCCACAGTACTCCAGCCTGGGCAACCAGAGTGAGGCCCTGTCTCAGAAAAAAAAAAAAGGAAGAAGAAGAAGAAGAAAGAAACTAAACAATCAATAACAAGACAACAAACAACCTAATATTTTTCAAATGGGCAAAAGTTTGCTGTGGTTGCTGTTTTGAGAGACAGGGTCTTGCTCTGTTGCCCCACACTGGAGTGCAGTTGCACTCATGGCTCACTGCAGCCTTGATCTCCCAGGCTTAAGCAACCTTCCCAGCTCAACCTGTAACTGGTATGTGCCACCATGCCCAGCTAATTTTTTCATTTTTTGTAAAGATGAAGTCTCGCTATGTTGCCCAGGCTGGTCCCAAACTCCTGAGTTCAAGCAATGCTCCTGCCTTAGCCTTCCAAAGTGCTGGGATTATAGGCACGACCCACCGTGCCTAGCCTCAAATGGGGAAAAGTTTTAAATGAATGACACCTAATCAAAGAAAATATACATGTCACAAATAAAGACACAAAAGGCTCTTTACTTCCTTAATGAAACATCATTAATGAATGCAAATTAGAACCAAAACGAGATATCACTATACCTGTTACACTAACTGAAACCATAAAAAAATGACAATAATGAGTGCTGATAAGGATGAGGAGCAACTGAAAATCTCACACATTGTTGGTAGAGTGCAAAATGGTATAGTCACTTTGGAAAGCAGTTTGGCAGTTTCTTATAAAATTAAACATACACTAACCATATGACTCAGCAATCCCACTCATAGGTATTACCCAACATAAATGACAACTTAAATTTACACAAAACCCTGAACACAAATGCTTGCAGCAGTTTCATTCATAAAGGCCAAAAACACTAGAAATGAGTCAAATATCTTCAACTGGCCAATAGACAAACTATGGTACATCCATATAATGGAATACTAGTAGGCATTTAAAAGGAATTAACTATTAATAAACACAAAGACATGAATGAATCTCAAATGCTAATTATTTTAAGTAAAAGAAGCTAGACTCACTGCACTCCTGCCTGGGCAACAGAGTGAGACCCTGTCCCTGAGGGAGTGCAAGTGGCGGAGAAGCTAGACTCAAAAAGACTGTAAGTCCATTTATATAATATACTAGTTAAGACAAAAATGTAGAAATGGAAAGCAGATCAGTGCTTGCCAGGGCCTAGAGGTTGGGGGCAGAGTTTATCCACAAAGGGACATCATTGAAGGAATATAACAGGGTAAATGGAAGTTTTCTGTGTCTTCTACACAGTAGGTTACAAAAACCATTCATTTTTCAGAACTTAGAAACTATATATCCAAAATAAATGAATAGTCAGTTCCTCAAAAGGTTAAGCAATAGAGTCACCGTATGGTTCAGTAATTTCACTCCTAGGCACGTATTCAACAGAAAAATAAAAAGCATGTCCACGTAAAACTTGTACACAAATGTTCACATCAGCATTATATATAATAGCAAAAAAGTGGAGATAAATGTCCATCAGCTGTTAGATGGACAAATTGTGGCATATCAATACAATGGAATTTTATTTGGCAATAAAAAGAAAGTGCTGATACATGTACATTACGGATAAACCTTGAAAACATTATGGTAAGTTAAAGAAGCCAATCACCAAAGACTGTATATCATGTGATTCTGCTTATATGAAATGTCCAGAATAGGTAAATCCATAGAGGCAGAAAGTAGGTTAGTGGTTGCCTAAGCTGAAGGGAGAGGTGGGAGGAAGGAGGGTGACTGCTAAAGGATCCTGGGTTTCTTTTTGAGATAAACCAAACATTCTAAAACTGTGGTGATGGATGCACAACTCTGGATATTAAGTATAATTTAATACAGTTAACTGTACATTTGTACATTTTCATTGGCTGAATTTTATGGTGTGTGAATTATATCTCAATAATGCTGTTACCAAAAAAAGTAAACATTATTGCATGTAATTTAAAAATAATATTAGAACTCCATGGTGAGACAAGCATCTTATCTGTTCTACCACTCTCACCCCAGGATCCAGAATATTGCAGAAAGAAGTCATAAACTCAAAATGTTTCATCATCATGATCCAGTTCAATAGACTTAAAAAAAGTATGGCTTGCCAAGCACAATTTCACGTGCCTATAGTCCCAACTACTCAGGAGTCTGAGGCAGAAGGATCCCTTGAGCCCATGAAGTTCAAGGCTGAAATGCGCTATGATTATGCCAGGCTGCTCTCCAGGCAGATCCCATCTCTTACAAAAAAAAAGAAGTAGTATGGCTTATCCTGCGAATCTACACAAACAAAGAGAATTGTTATGCAACAGTAACAGTAAAACAGGAACCACACAGGAAAACAGCTGGGCTTGGGCGGCAAACTACGTTCTTTCTCAATGACAGGAAAAAAGCAATATAGGATCATCCACACTCCTCAAATCTTGCTTAATGACTTCACAAGATGGAAACCACCCAACCTGCTTTTTGACACTACTCCTGACAAACTTTTCTCTTCACTAGTATCAAGAAAAGATCCTTCTCCACAGCCAATAAACCCAAGTCAAAGCACACTTATACTAAATCAGATGAAGACTGTCAATATACCTAAGGAGAGATTTAGTTACGGTACCTAGAAATAAGTCAACGTATTTTCAGATAAAAAAGAGATCAAAGTTTAACGGTAAAAATAACTTCACAAAGTGAAAAATCATGGTTAACTATCAATGAAAAACATCCTCCCAAAGTGCTGGGATTACAGGCATGAGCCACCGTGCCTGGTCAAGAATTTCATCTTAATTTAAATCACTGCAGGATAAAATATGCAATAGGGCCGAGCACGGTGGCTCACGCCAGTAAACTCGGCACTTTGGGAGGCTGAGGTGGGCAGATCACTTGAGGTCAGGAGTTCAAGACCAGCCTGGCCAACGTGGCAAAACTCTGTCTCTACCAAAAAATACAAAAGTTAGCCAGACGTGGTGGTGGGCATCAGTAATTCCAAGCTACTCGGGAGGCTGAAGTGGTAGAATCACTCGAACCCAGGAGGTAGAGGTTGCAGTGAGCCGAGATTGCACCACTACACTCTAGCCTGGGCAACAGGGTCTCAGGAAAAAAAGAAAAAAAAAAAAAAACGGAGGGAGGGAGGGAGTAAGGAAGGAAGAAAGAAAGAAAGGAAGGAAGGGAGGGTGGGAGGGAGGGACTCATTCCAACAGACATTCCTCCAACTTTAAATCAATGTAATCAATACCACTTTGAGTGAAACTGATGAAACAGCTACAAATTTCACCTTTATGTTATTATTATATTTATTACATCATTATATTGTCCAAGAACGTATCATAAATACTTTCTTGAATCAAATAATTTGTATTCTGCAACACAGGCAGGGAACTACAATAAAGTACACCCAGACCTTCAGAGTGTAACTGGTAACAAAAAAAAACTTTCTTTTCATCACACTTGAGAGCTCGGCCATCTGTTAAAGTTATAAGTTAAATACAAAAAACTTATAAATGAAATCATAAATTACAAATTAAAAAATGGGATAAGCTTGAGAAGATTTATGAAACATGCACCAAAGCCCAATTAAGATGCTGTGAATTCTCAGGCCTAGAAAGCAACTAAAGAATGTTGCAGTTTTATATGGTAAGCTATCTGAGGAAAAAAGACAAACACCAAAAAGGAAATAGTTTTGAAAATGGAGGTATTTCTGGCTGGGCATAGTGGCTCATGCCTGTAATCCCACCACTTTGGGAGGCCAAGGTGGGTTGATCACCTGAGGTCAGGAGTTTGAGACCAGCCTGGCCACCATGGTGAAACCCCGTCTCCATTAAAAATACAAAAATTATTTATAAAAACAGGTAGCCAGCCAGTGAGCCACAGATTGCAAACCCTGATTTTTACCCAATAAAACAATTTTCCCCCAACACTTTGTACCAGACTGCCAACTTCAAATTATAAATGCTATGGTTATATAATACACCTGATAACACAAACCTTAAGTTACCAAACATTAATTAAATTCATCCATGACGCACTTATGGTGCTATGTTAATAAATGGACAATGCTAAAGAGATATTCTTAAAATCATCATTAATAAAAATTTGATGGTATTATTTGAAACACAGTATACATATGGCTTAAACTCAGGATTAGGTTCTTAATAATTAGAACAATTTCTTTATTATTTGACACCCTCCCACCATCTTGACTCTTGTCATCTCTTCCACCCCATCCTCTTATTTTTCCTCCTCTCCAGGTATTCTTTATAGTCATCAATAATGAAAGCAATTTCTGATATGCCAATAGTCCAGTGAAATGTTAATTCAGTAATAATGGCAGCAAATTCTTAATTTTATTCTATAACCTCAAGTAATAACTTAAAAATTAAAACAATAATGTCAAGAGAAAAAAATTAACGTATCCATCCATAGCAAAAGGAACAGGATCACAAATATATTCCATTTCAATTCTCTTTCCTATTAAACCACCTTTACTAGTACTAAAAATTTATATTGAAACCAACTATATTATGCTTTAATTCTGACAAAGTTACTATAAGGGGGAAATATTTGGATGTATTTTTTTAATTGATAATATTTGTAAAAGCACATGGATCTCCTCATAGTACAATGTCTCACTAAAGCTCCTTAATGCTTTTAAGATAAGCATTGGTGTGATTTGTTTGATTTAACGTACTATAATAACAGACTGAAAAATTGCAGTCCGGTAACCCAGTCCATCTGGTCAGCTGAACTCTACTCCTATACTGCTTTCTATTCACTTTCCCTGTCCCTCTTCCATACTCTTGACTATTACCATCTACCCAGTCCCCTACACCAAATGTTCACTATTTACACAGCAAGGAGGCAAGGAGGCAACCAAAACGGAATCCTAAATCTTCCCTACTCCATATCACTTAACTTTTACAAATCCTGTTTTAAGAGAACTATAAAAATAAAATAAAATAAAATAAAATAATAAATAATGCCCTAGAGAATATTGAGTGTGATTCATTTTATCTGGAGATGAATGGGTAAATGGTGACTATGAGGATAAACTTACAGCAGTGGAAGAATGAAAGAGGAAAAATTAATGAAGAAACAAGATCCAGGCTGGGCACACTGGCTCATGCCTATAATCCCAGCACTTTGGGAGGCCAAGGTGGGTGGATCATCTGAGGCCAGTAGTTCGAGACCAGTCTGGCTAACATGGTGAAACCTCATCTCTACAAAAAATACAAAAATTAGCCGAGTGTGGTGGCATGTGTCTGTAGTCCCAGCTACTTGGGAGGCTGAGGCACGAGAATTGCTTGAACCTGGGAGGCAGCGGTTGCAGTGAGCCAAGATCACACCACTGCACTCCAACCTGGGCAACAGAGCAAGACTCTGTCTCAGAACAAAAAAAAACAACAAGATCCATCTCTCCCTTTTTAAGTGACCAAAATTCTGTGTTCGTATAGCAGTTTGTCCACAGAATTCCTTACCATTTCATGCTGCAGGGGTCTTGGGGTCAGACATTCTTGGATTCCATTTCTAACTTTATCCCTTAGTAAACTGTGTAATCATAGTTAACCTCGAAGTATTAGCTCCTCAATTATAAAATGGTAATAGTAAAAACACCCATAAATTGCTCTGAGTATTAACTAAATCACTACATGAAATACTCTGAACAATGCCGGCTACATGATATTCAATCTGTTAATTCCCCTTTCTGGCCCTCAGACTAGAAGTAATATGATATGATCATGAGCAGGAAAGTGGTACTAGAAAGACAAATGCTTAAAAGTCTTCTTGAAAGCACTAGTAACATCCTTCTTCATTCATCCATCCTCAACAAATATTTTATGAGTAGCTACAAAGTAGTAAACCAAACAACTTGTGGCACTTACATTCTATTGGGAGCAAATAGACCAAAAGTCAGTAAACAAATGAGACAATTAAAATAGGAAAAATTATAAAGTGGGCAAAGAACATGAACAAACACTTTTCTAAAGAAGACATATACATGGCCAACAAGCATATGAAAAAATGCTCCACATAACTAATCATTAGAGAAATGCAAATCAAAACCACAATAAGATACTACCTTATACCAGTCACGATGGCCATTATTAAAAAGTCAAAAAATAACAGAGGCTGACTATGTTGCGGAGCAAAGGGAATGCTTATATACTGCTAGTGTGGAAATGTAAATTACTTCAGCCATTGTGGAAAGCAGTTTACCAATTTCTCAAAGAACTTAAACCATTTGACCCAGCAATCCCATTATTGGGTATATACCCAAAGGAATATAAATCGTTCTACTAAAAAGACACATGCACAGGTATGTTTGTCATAGCACTATTCACAATAGCAAAGACATACAACCAACCTAAATGCCCTTCAATGGTAGACTAAAGAAAATGTGGTATATATACACCATGAAATACTACACGCCCATAAAAAAAAAATGAGATCATGTCCTTTGCAGCAACATGGATGGAGCTGAAAGTCATCCTAAGACAACTAATGAAGGAACAGAAAACCAAATACTGCACGTTCTCACAAGTGGGAGCTAAAAATTGAGTACGCATTGACACAAAGAAGGGAACAATAGACAGCAAGGTCTACTTGAGGGTGAAGTGTGAGTGGAGAGTGAGGATTGAAAAACTACCTATCAAGTACTATGCTTATTACCTGGGTGATAAAATAATCTGTACAGGTCAGGCGCGTTGGCTCACGCCTGTAATACCAGCATTTTGGGAGGCCAAGGCAGGCAGATCATCTGAGGTCAGGAGTTCAAGACCAGCCTGGCCAACATGGTGAAACCGCATTTCTACTAAAAACAAAAAATACAAAAATTAGCCGTAGGTGGTGGCGCAAGCCTGTAATCCCAGCTACTCAGGTGGCTGAGGCAGGAGAATAACTTGAACCTGGGAGGTGGAGGTTGCAGTGAGCCGAGATTGCGCCATTGCACTCCAGCCTATGCAACGAGTGAAACTCCGTCTTAAAAAAAAAAAAAAAAAAAATCTGTACACCAAACCCCCACCATGACATGCAATTTATCTATATAAACAAACCTGCATATATACCCCTGAACCTAAAATGTTTTTTTAAGATTAAATAAAATACATAAAAAATAAAATAGTGAAAATGGTACGAAGAAAATTTTTTTAAATGACATGAGAGGAAGGCAATAGTATTCTAGATAAAGTAGAAGTAATTTCTGAATTGAAATCTGAGTAATACAAATAAGCTCATCCTATGAAGAGAAAGGGAAAGAACATTCCAGGAAGGTAGGCATCTGGGGTACAGGTTTTAGGTGGGAAACAGCTGTGATCAAGGATGATAAGAGTGGTCGGGCACAGAGACTCACTCCTATAATCCCAGCACTTTGGAAGGCCAATGTAGGAGGATTGGTTGAGGCTAGGAGTTCAAGGCCAGCCTGGGCAACTTGTCAAGAACTCATCTCTACAAAAATACAAATAAAAAATTAGCTGGGCATGGTCGCATGTGCCTGTAGTCCTAGCTACCCAGGAAGCTGAGGCAGAAGGGTCGCTTGAGCCAAGGAGTTCAAGGTTACAGTGAAATATGAATGTGCCACTGCACTCCAGCCTAAGTGACAGAGCAAGACCCTGTCTCTATTTTTTTTTTTTTTGTTAAAGGATCAAGGGAGCTATGCTGAGAGTAGCAATTAGAGTTTGGAAATTTAAGCAGGAGGTACATCACTGAGAGGCTTGTAGGGCCTGGTAAGCAGTATGAATTCTTTTAACAGGCGACAATGGGAGAATTTAAACAGAGGAGATCCATAATAGCACTGTTAAAGACCATTCATTTTTTATAAAAAATAAACCTGAGAAGGGTAAGAGAGGAAAGAAAAAAAGCTGGGAGATTATAGCAGTTGTCCAAATAAAAGGTAGTGGCCTAGAAGACAGTAGGATAACAGAAATGAATGGGGAGAAAAGGACTAGTTTAGATAGTAAAACCAAGGGGAATAGCTATTGCATAAGAGGCATGAAGGAAAGGAATAACCAAGAATAGTTTACAGATAGTGTATCTTGAGTAGTTAGGCAGACAGCAGTACTACTCGCCAAAACTGGAAAGGAACAAGTAGAAATAGAAGTAGAAAGGAAATCAAAAGTTTTATTTTGAGCATAAAAATTCTGAAATGCCTATGAAAAATCCAGGAGGAGATGTAAATACACAAAGTGAATATATGAATATGCAATTCAGGCTAGAACTCTCATCCAAAGATACAAATTTGAAAGTAATGAACATAAAAATAGCATTTAATGCCAAAAAAAATTAAAAAATTAAAAAAAGGAAGAAGGTAAAGCACCTGACAATAAGACAAAGGAGGAATTAGTAAAGCAGCTTGCAGAGAAGTGGCCACTGAGGTTGGAGGAAAACCAACAGATATTACGGTAGCCATTCACAGAAATGACTATTGTATTCAAAATACTCTTCACACTTTACACTCTATTGTTGACACATCAGGACAAGGGCAACTTACCTATCAGCCCTACAGAAAACCAGAGAATCAAGTTTCACACCACATGGGCTACTGTACTCTATACAATATATTGCTAAAATTTCTTTCAGCATTTAAAACAAAAAAAGTATGGGAAAATGCAAACTCTCTCCTGGAACTGAAATAATATATCCAGAGCATCTAACACTGTCTGGCAGATAGGAAAGCTCAATAAATGTTACTATCATAGTGGTTATTTAGAAAACTATCCAATTTTTGATTTTATTATTTACTTATTAAGATGGAGTCTTACTCTGTCACCCAGACTGGAATGCAGTGGCACCATCTTGGCTCGCTGCAACCTCTGCCTCTTAATTCAAGCAATTCTCCTGCCTCAGCCTCCTTAAAAACTGGGACTACAGGCGTGTACCACCATGCCTGGCTAATTTTTTTGTATTTTTAGTAAAGACTGGCCATGTTGGCCAGGCTGGTCTCAAACTCCTGACCTCAAGTGATCTGCCTGCCTCAGCTTCCCAAAGTGCTGGGATGACAGGAATGAGCTACCACGCCCAACCTGAAAACTATCCAATTTTTAAAAATAGCTTGGCATTTACAGTCACAAATTTTATTGGCTAAGAGATGAGTTCTGAGGTTCCAGAGCAGGGGTCTCCACAAGTTAGCTATAATCTTAATAGGTCTGTCCAATGTATAAAGTTTTATTAATGAAACAAGTGATACTATTAGTGTGAGCATTACAGCTATTCACACAAGTTATTTGATTTCTGTTTTTCTTCTTGTTTGAAACAGGATCTCATGCTGTCACCCAGGCTGGAGTGAAGTGGTACAATCATGGCTCACTGCAGCCTCAACTGCCCCGACTCAAGCAATTCTCCTGCTTCAGCCTCCCGAGTAGCTGGGACTACAGACACGTGCCACCATGCCCAGCTTATACAACTTATAACAATTCTTTTTTGGCCAGGTTGGCTTGTGCCTGCGATCCCAGAACTTTGGGAGGCCAAGGCAGGAGGACTGCTTGAGCCCAGGAATTCAAGACCAGCCTGGGCAACACAAGGAGAACTCATCTCTACAAATAATAACAAAATTAGCCAGGCGCAGTGGCGCACACCTGTAGTCCCAGCTACTCAGGAGATTGAAGCGGAAGGATCGCTTAAGCCTGGGAGGCAGAGGATGCAGTGTTGAGATCACACCACTGCACTCCAGCCTGGGCACTCCAACCACTGCACATAGCAAGGCCCTGTCTCAAAGAAACAAACAAAAAATACAATCTTTGAAAGAATAAACAAAGAAAATCTGACCACTTGCTAAGAAACCATCTCTTAAGTAATATCCATGAGGAAGGTCTAAAATAAGCTAGGTATATAAAACAGATGTACAATCAACCCTATTATTCAGAAATCAATTCCCTGTATTACATATAAACTACTGTACATGTTTATATGTAATATATATAAACATGTATAACTACTTCTATTGTCTTTTCACTCGTCATTAGTAAGATTATTAGACAACGGAGAAAGGAGGGGAATGTTGATAAAACGGGTTGTCAATTTTACTCTATTACATCCTTCCAGTGTAGGACACTATTAAGTTTAGTAAGGTATTTCATTTCATTATTAATTTCTGAATATGAAGGCTTATATATAAGGACTAATATAAATGCATAAAGATGTTAAAGAAATTAATGTTTTATCTTTTAAAACTACAAGGGGCCAGGTGTGGTGGCTGACACCTGTAATCCCAGCACTTCGGGAGGCCAAGGCAAGCAGATTACCTGAGCTCAGGTGTTCGAGACCAGTCTGGCCAACATGGCAAAACCCCGTCTCTACTAAAATACAAAAATTAGCTGGGTGTGGTGGCACATGCCTGTAATCCCAGCTACTCGGGAGGCTGAGGCAGGAGAATCACTTCAACCCGGGAGACAGAGGTCGCAGTGAGCTGAGATCGCGCCACTGCACTCCAGACTGGGCGACAGAGTGAGACTCCATCTCAAAAAAAAAAAAAAAAAACTACAAGGGGCCAGGTGTGGTGGCTCAATGCCTGTAAATTCCAGCATTTTGGGAGGATGAGGCGGGTGGCTCGCATGAGGCAAAGAGTTTGAGGCCAGTTTGGCCAACATGAAGAAACCCCATCTCTACTAAAAATACAAAAATTAGCTGGGCATAGTGGTGCACATCTGTAATCCCAGCTACTCAGTAGGCTGACGCACAAGAATTGCTTGAACCTGGCAGACAGAGGTTGCAGTGAGCTGAGATCACAGCACCGCACTCCAGCCTGGGCAACTGAGCAAGACTGTCTCAAGGAAAAAGCTACAAGGGTTTTGTACCCTTACTTTGTTTCAGCCCTGCTCATGATGTTTATTTTTCCACTATTTTATGTCTTGCTTTATTCCACAATGGATCTGAGATAGCTTACAAAAAACACAAATAATAGAATATTTAAATGGGACTGGACATGGTGGCTCATGCCTGTAATCCTAACACTTTGGGAGGCTGAAGCAGGAGGATCGCTTGAGCCCAGGAGTTCCAGACGAGCACAGGCAACCTAGCAAGACTTTGTCTCTATAAAATTAAAATAAGTATAAAAGAAACAACAACAAGAAGAAAAAGAATATTTAAATGAAAGTAAATAAGTAAGTAAGACAAAGACTAGCAGTCTATAAATTCCTACAATATTGCAAAACTTGGGCCATTAATTTGTTCCAGAGTTTCCTGGTGGCCACAGTATCATTTATGTATTTCCCAATTTTTAATGCAAGGAACAGAGGAAGCATTTGAATGTAGCAGTTCCTCTAGGAATTATTGCTAATTTTTGAGGACTAACACAACACTGAAATGAAGTGTATGGCCCATTTCAACAGAGACTGTAACAAATTTTTTATTTTTGGGATAGAATCTCACTCCGACACCCAAGCTGCAGTGCAGTGGTATGATCTTGGCTCACTGCAACCTCCCCCGTCTAGGTTCAAGCGATTCTCCTGCCTCAGCCACCCAAGTAGCTGGGATTACAGGTGCATGCCACCACACCCAGCTAATTTTTGTATTTTGGGTACAGATGGAAACGTTTCGCCATGTTGACCAGGCTGGTCTCAAACTCTTGACCTCAAGTGATCCACCTGCCTCAGCCTCCCAAAGTGCTAGGATTACAGGCATGAGCCGCCACACCCGGCCAACAAATTTTAAAGTAGAAACTTTAAAGTAAAGTGAAATATAAATGTGCACAATCATAAGGATAACTTCTATATTTTTTTAATTTCTTAAAAGGATAATTTGATGACAAGGCAGGTAAATTCATATTCAAATCTAACCAACATTCTACAGGGAGCTCTTATTTCAACATCTAAATGCTATAATTCAGCACAGGTTTCAGAGTAACGTTTTCTCTTTTTTTTTTTTTTTAAGACGGAGTCTCGCTCTGTTGCCTAGGCTGGAGTGCAGTGACGCAATGGCGGCTCACTGCAACCTCCACCTCCCAGGTTGAAGTAATTCTCCTGTCTCAGCCTCTGAGTAGCTGGGATTACAGGAGCACATCGCCACGCCCAGCTAATTTTTTGTTATTTTAGTAGAGAGGGGATTTCACCATGTTACCCAGCCTGGTCTTGAACTCCTGAGCTCAGGCAATTCGCCCACCTCGGCCTTCCAAAGTGCTAGGATTACAGGTGTGAGCCACCACGCCTGGCCTAATTTTTGTATTTTTAGTAGAGACGGAGTTTCACCATGTTGGCCAGACTGGTCTCAAACTCCTGACCTCAGGTCATCCACCTACCTCAGCCTCCCAAAGTGCTAGGATTATAGGCGTGAGCCACTGCGCCCAGACCCAGAGTAACTTTTTGAAAATACTGTATTATTCAACCATTGCAACTAATAAACACTTTTGTTTCTTCCTTAATGTCTGCATCCAATCTATGCCAAAACACTTGACTTTCTCTGTTAAACTATGAAGAACATAAAACACTAATACAAGTAGATCATCTAAGACTGTACTTTGAACTAATCTTAGATAATTTATCTTTCAGGAAAATATGTACAGAAAAGGAACTTTCAGGCTCTTATTAAATGAGATAATGAAAATTCAATTACATGGGCTATAAACTTAACCTGTCACTGAATGTAAACACAGGATACATTTCAGAACAAAATGAACAATTTCTGTTGCTTTTAGAATGTGTTGCACATTCCTGAGTACTAACAAACAAGTGGCACTCTACGAAGGCATGGACTTTGAAGGTGGAAAAGACGAAAATTTGAATCCTAGATTCGTTTGCCAGCTAGATTACCTTGGGAAAATGATGTGATCGCTCCAAACTTCAGTTTCCTCATCAATACTCTGTGGGATTGCTGGAAAGAATTAGCAAAATAAGGCTTATGATGGGCTTAGCACATACTAAGCAGTATTTCATTATTATACATAGCTCTTCCATAAAGATCATGAGTTTTCCTTTCCGTAGACTATCCAGGTGACACAGCCTTTAAGACAGCTCTCCCAGATTCCTAATTAAGAGCACCAACGGATCTCCTAACTTCATTCTTTAGAGCTTAGAAAAGCTACAATAAAATATTATTACAAGGAAAAGTAGGTCCGTGGGAGCATGAGATAGATATATATACATATCATGACATACAAAAAAGAAACTAAAAAGAATGCAATCTGCTACACATTTGACAAAATTCTGAAAGATACTGACTGACTTCTGCTACTTTGCATGGTGAACTTTTACATGCATTTATTCACTTCCTGAAAGAATGTCCCTCTGCCATGAAAGCTGTTAATTCTGATTTAACAGCTATTCCCAAGGTGAGCAGCTTATCAACTACAGAATAATAACAGTTCTCTGCTCAAAGTAGTTTTCACAGAAGGGTCAGAGAGAAAACTGCTTTTCTTACTTACATCTAAATGACTAGTGTCATTAGCCAAATTAATTCACCCAATTGTCACAGGCCAAAGATCTAGTTTATTAAATATACTTGTTCTCACCATGCCAGCTATGAAGGAAAATTATGGAAAAAATCATTACCCCCTTTATTAGCAAGACTCTTCTCCAAAGGCCTCCACTTACACTTTTTAATTAAGTCTATTTTTCCCCTTAAAGAAGAATGATCTGATGATTATCAACAGTAACATAAAATATTAGCTACCACCATTCAGAAAATATAATTCTCTTCCTTCAACCTGTAGTCATCATTCTCAATATCAGAGTACACTGGAAAAACTTAGCCTCACTACCTGTATTTGTAAATTCACAACCAGTAAGAGTTGAAAACCATTCTACAAGTCAATCTCACCCCACTCAGAGCCACCCAAGACAGCAGGTCTTCCAGTGAGCAGCAATGAATAAACAAAATAAAAATTTTGATCACTAAGCAAAAAAGTGAACTACATTATCTTTTAGCTTTTGGTTATAACATTAACAGGAAGAATACAAACTTTTACATCATTTATAATTTACTTCCTAAATTCAATTAAAATGCCCTTACTGAGAAAAAAAAATCCTACAAACTATCAAAACTCTAAACATAATTTCTTAAGATGGATACTCATGTGAAGTCAATGTTACTTTATTTGGTTTTTCTGAGGTATAAAAATTCTACAGGCAATATTTTACTTTCTCATTCTAGATATACCCAATTCCCACAAAGATGTTTTCTTTCTTTTAGCATTCAGCAGCATTTCATTTCAAAATAAAACGCCTAAAGGAAAGCATGTTATAATAAAAATATTCTCAAATAGAAAGCTTTTCAGCACATTCTATGTTCTTATGTAGAAGGGGCATACTCAAAGTGACTTTCTTCCATAAATTTCAGCACAATCTAATCACTACTTATCCAGTATCGTTAAGTCCAAATTTAAAAGTCTACCAAAAAAAAGTTTTGAAAAATCAAATGCCATTTCTCAAAGATAGCCAACTTATAAAGACTTTAAAATAAATGTGAGTGGTAAAAATCAGAAACATATAAATATTTAGAAAAAGGGCTGAGTGCAGTGGCTCATGCCTGTAATCCCAGCACTTTGGGAGGCTGAGAATGGCTTGAGCCCAGGAGTCGAAGCTGCAGTGAGCTATGATTGCACCACTGTACTCCAGCCTGGCTGACACAGGCCCTATCTCAAAAAAAAAAAAAAAAAAAAAAAAGAGCTATGTAATGTTTTTTAATGCAGGGAGAAGAGTAGCACTGTACGTTTTTTGCAAATCACTTTCATGTCTGGTTTAATGGTAGACCAGCTGAATTCTTGTTTTCTTTTTTTAATAAGCTTTCTTAGGCTGAATGATTTTTTTTTTAATTCTATCAAATGGATTCAGACAGAAGAATGAATTCTTACATGTGCTTCTGCATTTAATCTGTTACATGTTATTTTGAAGTCTGTGGAAAAAACCTGGTCTTACACCAGGAAAACAGAAGAGTATTTTAACACTCTTTCCTAAATATTGGGCTTTTTTTTTAATTCCACCAAAATTCAATGAGTGATAGTTTTTAAAACTTAGGTGCAATTTCTAATCTAAAACCAAATGAATCAACTTTCCATATGCTGTTACAGTAAAATCAACGGGTCTATACTGCATTTTAAATATATCTTTCACCTGTCCATGATTTTGTAACATCATTCATTGGTCACCTGGAAAATACTGGTGCACTGTTATACAGGTCTTCCTTGACACATTTCATTGTACAGTATCAAAAATCTTATCTGGGCCAGGCAAAGTGGCTCATGACTTGTAATCCCAGTACTTTGGGAGGCTGAGGCGGGAGGATCCCTTGAGCCAAGAGTTTGAGACTATCCTGGGCAACATGGTAAAACCCCATCTCTTCAAAAAATACAAAAAATTAGCTGGATGTGGTGGCACATGCCTGTATTCCCAGCTACTTGGGAGGTTGAAGTGGGAAGAATACCTGAGGCTAGGAGGTCGAGGCTGCAATGAGCCGTGATTACAGCACTACACTCCAGCCAGAGTGATACAGTGAGACCCTGTCTCAATTTTTTTTAAATCTTATCTGTTCATATTGCTACTGATCTCATCAGAAAAGTCTATTAAGTATTGGAAAGTTGTCAAGTTCATGGTGGTGGATACAACTGTCCAAAATTCTAATTTTCACTTGAAAGCTGTAATTTTTATTATTTTTTTTTTTCCTTGAGACGAGTCTCGCTCTGTTGCCAGGCTGGAGTGCAGTGGCGAGATCTCACCTCACTGAAACCTCCGCCTCCCGGGTTCAAGCCATTCTCCTGCCTCAGCCTCCCGAGTAGCTGGGACTACAGGTGCATGCCACCATGCCCAGCTACTCTTTGTATTTTTAGTAGAGATGGGGTTTCACCATGTTGGCCAGGATGTTCTCGATCCACCCGCCTCGGCCTCCCAAAGGGCTGGGATTACAGGCGTAAGCCACCGTGCCCGGGCCTTGAAAGCTGTAATTTTACCACTGGCAACAGTTTTCCTTGAAATCACAAGCACAGTCATCTATTTTTGATAATTTATCTGGAAAATATCCAAGCATAAATAACCAGTTTATCATTTCAAAATGGTGATGCCTGAAAAAAGCTATTTCGGCTTGCCACTCACTCACACAAGTGTTATTCATTAAGACCACTGTTGGACAATTATGCAACAGAACTGTTTTATGTGTACTTCCCATTTTATCACACAGAATATTAAGAAGATGTATATTCAAAGGCCAACACTTAATAAAAAAATTTTTTTTTGCTGTTTCATCAAAGATATTAAGTGAAAAGTAAAACTGACATTTTGTTTGTTTGTTTTCAATGTGCATGTTGGGGAAAAACTCAATCGTTATTATTAGCTCGGTTTGGTACCACTACCTTGATTTGTGCTAAGGTGCCAGCAGCAAATCAATTGTGCAAGTCACTTTGCTTATGCCTGTAATCCTAGCATTTTGAGAGGCTGAGGCAAAAGGAACACTTAAGGCCAGGAGTTCTAGACCAACCTGGGCAACATGGTAAGACCCCATCTCTACGGAAAAAAACCTTTTGTTAATTTACAATTACAGTTTACATTTTCACAATTGGCGAAAATGTATACAAAATAAGGGCAAAAAATATCTTAGTATAATCTTATCATGTGTTCACTGGAGCAGCCCTTTTAATTTCCTTCAAAAACTTTTCCTTTGCACTCACAACTTGGCTAACACCTTCCTTGCAAAGCTTAATCATTTCTAGCTATTGGAAAGTAAGACATGTAACCCTTCCTTTCACATGACCCACAGAGGACACTGCAGGGTTATTGGCCTGATTTCAATATATCTCAGGAAAGAGCAAGGTCCATGGGGAGAGAGGGGAATGGCCTTTCAGTGGAGCAATCAGCACACAGTATTTTTTACTAGGTTTTCCTTATTACATGAGCATGGCACCTCAAAACAATTACAATAGTAAGATCAAAGATCACTAAAAAGAATTATAAAGAGACACGAAGTGAGCACATGCTGTTGAAAATGATGCCAAAAGCTTTGCTTCATTCAGTTGCCACAAACCTTAAATTTGTTACGAAACAAACAAACAAGTTATCTGTGAAGTGCAACAGACTGAGGTGAAATAAAGTGAAATGTGTCTGTATAAGATTGTTTCTTCACCTGCAAAATGAAGGGGAAAAAAAATGTGTACTACTTCAGAGAGCTGATATACAGCTCTCTGTATACAGTTAAATGAGATGATTTATTAGAATAATTTGTTGTTGTTGTTGTTTTTAAAGAAACAGAGTCTTGCTTTGTTGCCCAGGCAGGATGCAATGGCACGATCACAGCTTATTGCACCCGTGAACTCCTGGGCTCAAACGGTCCTCCTGCCTCAGTCTCCCAAGTATCTAGGAATATACAGGTAGGGACCACCATGCCCAGCTAATTTTTTTTTAAATTTTTTGTAGAGACAGGAGTCTCATCTTGTTACCCGGGTTGGTCTAGAACTCCTGGCCTTAACCAATCCTCTTGCCTCAGCCTCCCAAAGTGCTACGATTACAGGTGTGAGCCACTGTGCCCAGACAATTTAAAGGATACCCAGTACCTTGTATATTGTAGGCATACAACAAACCACTGCTACTATTATTAGCTCTAAGAGCAATCATCTAATAATAAAGGTCAAAATGAGGTACAATACTTCAATAGCAGCTGAATTAATGACAGAATAACAGAAAATTTCTCTCAGACTTCAATCCTGTATTTGTACAACAGTCCATATAACATATCTGAAATAAATTTTCACCATGTGTAATACATTATATGCCCTTCTTAGAATATGTGACAACCAAGCTTTAGTATCTAAAAATTTAGTATATCAGCTTGTTTAATATTGAGATTGTTAAATACAATTTTGAAAGTTCTATTTGATACTTTCCAGCAGAAACCATGTAACATCAAGGGTAATCAAGGGTACTCACTAGGTTTATCTTAACAAATGACTTGTCTAGGAGGGAAATTTGAGACAAATGAGAAAATAAAATAATCATAAATAAGACACAGATTCGGATATTAGGATCAACAAAATCCTCCAAAATCTCGTTTAAAATATCAAAATACAGGCCAGGCGCGGCGGCTCACACGTGTAATCCCAGCACTTTGGGAGGCTGAGGGGGGTGCGGATCACAGGGTCAGGAGTTCAAGACCAGCCTGACAAACATAGTGGAAACCCTGTCTCTACTAAAAATACAAAAATTAGCTGGGCGTGGTGGTGTGCACCTGTAATCCCAGCTACTCAGGAGGCTGAGGCAGGAGAATCGCTTGAACCCAGGAGGCAGATGTTGCAGTGAGCCAAGATCACACCACTGCACTCCAGCCAGGGCGACAGAGTGAGACTCCTTCTCAAAAAAAAAAAAAAAAAAATGCAAATACAACAAAGCTGGGTGGCAGGCACACAAGTATCTGTTATATTATTTTTATAATTTTCCATATGCATTAAACATTTCATTAAAAGATTAATCACTTGCACGAAAAAATGAAAGAGAATTCTTGGGTATTGCAAATTGGAAATAAAATTGTAAAATATAGTCCAGCTCTATCTGATAAAGACTACATATCCAAATGTAACATCTATTAAATAATAACTTTTTTATTTCACCTTAATGGTTAACTTCTATACAAGAAAGGTGAAGGACAAAGACAATACTAACAAGATTAATCTTAAGGAGATATGTCAATCTGAACTGAGGCTAAAGGCATTTTTGAATTATCCACATAATTGTCTAAACTCTCCTTTTCATCTTATCTAACATAAAAACATTAAGTATTTTCAAAATCACCTGGCACTGGTAAAAGATTCTTGTATCTCATGAATGAGTATCAAGCACCAACAATGAGTTAGATGAGATACGGTCACACACAAAAAAATAATATTTATTTTGACTGTACTTTTTAAATGACAAAGAGTAATTTCAACAAAACCAAATGCTGCAGTGTGGCACTCAGCTATAACAGTGTATTTTCTTTATCCAAATAAACACAATAAAAGCTTTGCTTTGCATTGTTCATTATAAAAAACTGAATTTTTCTTTTGCAACTATTTATTTTTAAATAAGGAAGTAAAATTCTCAAAATGATACAGTTGCTGCTGCAAAGTATGAATAATAAGACTGAGGGAGGTAAGAGAGAAAGGACTAGTGCAAGCCCTAACAAAAGCCCTGTACACTGGGTATGGTTAAACCCTGAGCATGAAAGCACTCTTTGTTATTCTGGTCAATGGAAGGCCTTTCACTGTCCCAGTATATAGTAAAAAAAAAAAAAAAAATTAAAAGCAGAAGTGGGAGGATGGGGAGTTTGCCTCTTTAGGGGATATCTCCTCAGCTGCCTGGCTACAATAAGGACGAAGATTGCACGAACACAGGAAAGCTTTCCAAGCATGCAGCTACTAGGTCTTTGTTCAACACAGACCAGCCAAAAAAAGGACTCATGTACCCTACTTATACTACATTTCAATTTACTCTTAAACCAAATTCCAGGAATTGCATTTTTATCTCACATTGGCCCCTGCAAACTAGTTCACTGAGAAATCCACAGAGGACACAGTCTTTTGGCTTGCAATTTGGATTCCAGCAAAGATAATCCCATTCCTTTTATTTGAGAAGACATTAGAAAAGTTATTAAGAAATTTCATGATTTTGTTCATTTTTCAAAGGCCGCATAACCAAATGCAGTTCTCTATGAAGTTAACAGTTCATTGTCTCACTAAGCACTTCACATATCAACAAGTAATACAGGTTCATAACCAGACACCTCCATATTTCAGTATACAACACTTTGAAAATAGTAAACCCTCAGGGTGTGGATCATAACTATTTTCCTCATTGCCATAACTGAACCAACTAAAATGCAATTAACGAAAGAAACTGTCATAGTTTAATTAGCTTTGGTTGATAACCCACTGTGTAATTATCTGCGAAGCTACAGGTAGCCTAAAGCATCATTTCCTTTCAGGTTCCAAACAAAGAAAAGGCTCATTCTCTAGTATTAAGATTAGATATAGAAATGTTGGGCCTGGCGCAGTGGTCCACACCTGTAAACCCAACACTTTGGGAGGCGGAGGCGGGCAGATCACTAAGGTCAGGAGCTTGAGACCAGCCTAGCCAACATGGTGAAACCCCGTCTCTACTAAAAATACAAAAATCAGCTGGGTATGGTGGCGGGTGCCTGTAATCCCAGCTACTTGGGAGGCTGAGGAAGGAGAATCACTTGCACTTGGGAGACAGCGGTTGCAGTGAGGCAAGATCGTGCCACCACACTCCAGCCTGGGCAACAGAGCCAGACTACATCTCAAAAAAAAAAAAAAAAGAAACAGAAATGCTGAGAGCTGGGCACAGTGGCACATGCCTATAGTTCCAGCTATAGGTGCACCAGGATCATACCTGTGAATAGCCACTACACTCCAGCCTAGGCAACATACTGAGAACCAAGCTCTATTTAAAAAAAAAAAAAAGAGAGAAGAAATTTTGATTTTCTTTTAAAAATACATATATATGAAGTTAATATATCTGCATTACTGGAAATTTTCTTTTAAAAATCCAACTCCATGACTGAGATTTTAAGTATGTATATGGCTGACTTTATGAAGAGCTACATTAGAATTAGCTTGTAAGACAAATTAGATTGCAAATAAATGCATTTTAATAATTAAAGATTATTCTGAAGCCTATCTAGTTTAAGAAATTTTGTTTATAACACTACTTTAAGAACTACTGAATGCCATCTTTTGAGCTGAAATGGGTATGAAATGCTTATAGAATGAGAGATTTGAAAGAGCCCTGGGAGATAATCTTACGAAATGAATGTCTGACTAAATAAAAGGGAAAAAAAAAAGACTTGAGAAATAAAGTAACCTATTGAAGGTAACATAGCTAAATTTCCTTTATAAAATGACTATGGAGAATAAAATACCAAATTCATGTACAGTTTGCAACCTAATTTTCCTGGGTCATGATTTGCAAATGAATAATGTATCCCCAAAGGGCCACTATATTTTCTGGAAATCATGCTGACTAGTGAAAGAAAATGGTATTTCAGTGAGAATAAAAGGAAAAAGATACACAAAGAATAAGTTAACTTTATTTGGCAAACAAAAAGTAAATATTATGTAATTTGAAAAAGGACAAAGAAACTATAGATATAACCATAACCTATAGATCTGCAGGTGGCTTGTGCTATTAACTATTACTTTTTTTAAGTATCACTGAATTATTGTTGAAGAAAAACATTTATATAGTACGGAGGCTATAAAAGAGAAAGGACTAGGATACAAGGATGTAAGGTAGAAAGTATCTTCCATCATCCAATCTTTTTCTTCCAAAAGCAACCACTATCAAGTTTCTTAAGCATCTTTCCAGAAATTTTCTACACATACACATTTATCGATTTAACAACTCTTAAAAACTATTTCTAAAATTAATCATTGTGATTGTTCTAAAATTATCTAAAATGTCAGCTCTATAGGTATAAGAATAAAATTTCTAAAATATGGGTCTCATTCACAATTATGAAAACATATGATGAAGACTGTTGGTGAAAGTTATAAAACGGAATATAAATATACCAAATTCTTAAGACTGTGGCCCAATAGTCCATCTGCAAAGATGGTTTCTAGGATTTATTTTCGCACAATGGAGAAAATTAAAATATACATACTGGATAAATGATGCTGTCACTTTTGACAAGTTACATAATCTATAAATTTACAACAATTTATCAATCCAGTCCATCTTCTTTTCCTCTATTTCCTCTCAATTACACATCATTAAGTCTGTTCCAATTGAGTAATCACTCCTTTGTAAGCAAAATTAGGTCAAATCATAAACTAACAATAGCACTCCATGTCGTGATGTAAAAAAACCAACTAATAAAAATCTATGTCCAGGCGCGGTGGCTCACATCTGTAATCCCAGCACTTTGGGAGGCTGACCAGCCTGGCTAATGTGGTGAAACCTCGTCTCTACTAAAAATACAAAAATTAGTTGGGCATGGTGGTGCATGCCTATAATCCCAGCTACTTGAGCAGGAGGCAGGAGAATCACTTGAACCCAGGAGGCAGAGGCTGCAGCGAGCCGAGATCACTACAGCCTGGACAACAGAGTGAGTGAGACTCCATCTCAAAAAAAAAAAATCTAACATACTATTATACAAATACATATAGTCTTCAGTAAATATGTCCTAATAGATCCAAGATACCAGTTATAAATATGCATATCCCAATTGATTGATGGGGTTAAGAAAAAAGACTATGGCACTGAATATGAATCTCAACTCACATTACTTAATACGCATCTCAGTATAAGAGCACGAGTATGAACTTTACCTTCTTTTTTACTTTTTACTAGCTTCCTAAGGAATATGAAGCATAAACTTAAGTCAGACCAACAAGTTTAGTTTCCTAACCTGTAGAATGGTTTTTGGGGTGTTTTTGAGACAAGGTCTCACTCTGTCACCCAGGCTGGAATGCAGTGGCATGATCATGACTCACTACAGCCTCAACTTCCTGGGCTCAAGCAGTCCTCCCACCTCAGCCTCCAAGTAGGTGGGACTACAGGAGTGAGCCACCATGCCTGGCTAATTTTTAATATTTTATACAGACAGTGTCACACCATGTTGCCTAGGCTGGTCTCAAATTCCTGAGTCTCCCAAAGTGCTGTGATTACAGGTGTGAGCCACCACACCCAGTCTAAAATGGTATTCTTAACAACCCTGGCACCTAGTAGACATTAGTAGACATTCAACAAATGGTATTACAATTATTATTAAAGGAGAGCTTCCATATGTTATAATAAATGTAAATACTTCCTATATAATTTCAAACACAAAATTACTCAAAAAGCAGAGTTTGTAGTGTAATTTCAAAAGTTTAAAATAAATACATGTATATTTCATTTCCTCAATTTATGAGTGCAAATTAAATTTTAAGAAATATGCAAACTGAGTATTGAACCTAATATATGACCTAAATTATCAAAAATACCACCTAGCGGGGCACAGTGGCTCACGCCTATAATCCCAGCACTTTGGGAGGCCAAGGCGGGCAGATCACATGAGGTCAGGAGTTCAAGACCAGCCTGGCCAACATGGTGAAACCCCGTCTCTACTAGAAATACAAAAATCAGCCAGGCGTGGTGGTGCACACCTGTAGTCCCAGCTACTCGGGAGGCTGAGGCAGGAGAATCAGTTGAACCTGGGAGGCGGAGGTTGCAGTGAGCTGAGATCATGCCATTGCACTCCAGCCTGGGTGACAGGGCAAGACTCCATCTCAAAAAAAAAAAAAAAAAAAAAAAACTGATCCATCAATCTACAAAAATGGGAGAGGAAACCTTCAGGTTCCTTTACAATGTATCTTAACTACAAAACGTGTGTATACACTGGCCATTATACACATTTCACTGCCTTCCAACCTTGAAGATTCAAAACAGCTTGTAAGGTAGGTTACCTTATAAGGTAATGGGCTTATTATTAAGCCCATTTTACAGATTAGGAAGCTAAGCAACAAGGAGGTTAGGTAGTTTTCCCAGGTTCGCACACCTGGTGAGAGTCACAGCCAAGACTGAACCCAGGTCACATGAGCTCCAGTCCCAACAAAGCCTATAGCCACCATCCTCTAATTCCCCCTCTGGAATGAATTCATGCATATGTAAACAATAAACATTAGGATTAGAGAGAATTCTGCTTAAACAATGACACATTTGAATTTGAAAGAGTTTAGATGAGCTCTCAATGTAGTATTTCTACTGCATTACATTCATACCATGCTTACCCTCAGATGGACAATTTTCAAGATATGAAAACTCCTTTATATGAAAGAATAAACTGTAATTACTCAGAGCAAAATCATGTAAACAGAAGCAAGAAGTCAAATAATTTCTATCCTCCCATATACTGGAAAACCAAAAAACTAAATGACTAACTCAAACCATGTAACTTATTTTTCTGTTGATTTTTATAAATTACAAGGTGACAGAAAAGGATAATTACTTTTTTTGCACATCATAAATTGGAAAATTAGTTGCAAATTTAAACCGGATGCTTTTTAAATAAACATCTCCTTATTTAATATGCTTTCACACCTAGTGTTTTAATACCTTCAGCAGTTAGCACACTGATACAGAACAGGTCAAACGAGATGTTTTTCAGTTTGGGTGAATTCAAGTTCAACTGTGATTCAATTATTATAGCCCAAACCAATAATATCGAGCACTTTCATGTAAGAAAATAATACAATTTAAATGTGTGAAAAACTCCTTTCCAATGCATTTAACATATCAGCTGGGGTCTTAGTCTGCCAGTTTGTATTACACATATGGATGATGTGTAATTGCACTTATACTAGTAATAATGGTGTTTCAAGCTATACAGATTTGGATTCAAGCAAGACAGGAATCATGATGTCTACAGAAGCTAGAGACAAGTTAAAATAATGTATTAGGGCAAAATTACACGGTTGGAACATGAATGTAAGGGTAATATAATCCAATCCCAATAAAAAGTAAAAGCCTCTGGAAAACTGCTATACAGCTTGATGGCCAGGCTTTTCCTCTTGTGTCTTCATTATCATTGCCGTTCTTTCTTAATGGTAAATTATCAAAATATTTAAAAGTTGTAAGACATCTGTCTAGTCACAAAAGGATCTCCAATTTTCTTAATCTGCCCTAGTCCACAATGACTCTGAGACAGCGGTAGGCTTAAATAACACAAGACATAACACTGTGGGAAAAACAGTTCATCAAAAAAAGAAAGATGCGATGCCTTCAATACCTAAAGTTCAGAGGCCAGATGCAGTGGCTCAAGCCTGTAATCCAAGCACTGTGGGAGGCCGAGATGAGCAGATCACTTGAGACCAGGAGTTCAATACCAGCCTGGCCAACACGGCAAAACCCTGTCTCTACTAAAAATACAAAAAATTAGCTGGCTTTGGTGACACGCACCTGTAGTCCCAGCTACACAGGAGGCTGAGGCACGAGATATCGCTTGAACCTGGGAGGCAAAGGTTACAGTGAGCCAAGATTGCACCACTGCATTCCAGCCTGGGCAACACAGCAAGACTGTCTCAAAAAAAAAAAAAAAAAGAAAAAGTATTAATAGATCAGAGCATTTGGGCCAAAAACTTGTCTTAAAATTTACTGGCATTAAGGTTAAAATAAAAAGGGAAGTGAGTGGCAGGAAAAGACAAATTGTAGTGGATAACTTTTTAAACCACAGAAAACAAACTTATCTGCAGAGTTCCTTCCTAGATTATGATTAAGTAAAATTCTGCCACATAGGTCCTATAAAAAATACACAAACCTTATCCAGTGCTGTAATTCCAGTGATGACAAAGAGCAGGCTTTAGATGGAAGGCATTTCTACGAGACAGAATTGCTATGGTACACACAGCCTTCTGATGGTCTATCTAGGGATCAATTTAGGAGTTGGAAACACATGATACTGTGTTTAAGATATTCTTCAAATATCTTAAACGTTACGTATCTCTTCCTCAAATTCAAGGTGTAGGCCAGGCATGGTGGCTCACGCCTGTAATCCCAGCACTTTTGGGAGGCCGAGGCAGGTGGATCACCTGAGGTCAGGAGTTCTAGACCAGCCTAGCCAACATGATGAAACCCCATCTCTACTAAAAATACAAAAATTAGCCAGCTGTGGGTGTGGGCGCCTGTAATCCGAGCTACTTGGGAGGCAGAGGCAGAACTGCTTGAACCCAGGAGGCGGAGGCAGTAAGCCAAGGTTGCACTACTGCACTCCAGCCTGGGTGACAAGAGCGAGACTCGGTCTCAAAGAAAAAAAAAAAAATTCAAGGTGTAGTACAAAGCTTTCAAGAAATGTCCTTCATCTGGCACACATTCAAACCGCTGTCCAACAGTAAAGCAGTAAAGATGTGAGATTGCTTCTTACACGGGCACTACTGGCTTCAAACACCTTGAAGAGCCAGCAAAGCTGATACTTTATTATGGAAATCTAAAGGGTAGGCTTTATTTTGCTTCTATAAGAGGATAACTCACTGACACATTAACGAGAAGACGGCCAGACTGACTTCTGGGAATAGTCAGAAGCCTTCATGGGACTATAAGGTAGAGAAAATGAGAATTCTTCAGAATTTTGAAATCTCAAACTATCCCACCTAGTAGTGTTTGGTATCCCAATGTGCTGGTTTTTTAATTTTTCTATGCAATCCTTCTTAAAGGAAGCATTAAAATGGCATTTATTTTGGTCAGCCAACAAAGTACATACCTAAACAGTTAAATAATACAATTTTTTCAAGAAGATTGAGAATAACCATTTTAAACCGGTCAAGTTAAAGAACTTCATTTTTGTGAAAGCAAATACTAAGGAGAAACTTGCTCAATTATTAATCAAAAAGGGGAATTAATATTTCCATCATAATTTTCTGTTACCACAGTGCTGATTATCCCTCTTTAATACCAAGGAGATCTAAAATCACCTCCAGTTCAATTAACTGTTTCAACACATCCAGGTTTAGAAATAAGTTCCACAATTCCTCATCAAAAGTGACTCAGCCCTCACATTACCAAAAAATGTAAACAGGCAGTATCAGCTACCACAATGGTATGAATTTGAAGGGAAGAAATTTATTTTAATTACATACCCACTTAAAGCTATTGATTTCTCAATAACTTTGTATCCGGTACAATGTTAGTGTGTAAAAAAGACCAAATCTGGGTTCTACGTATGCAGCATATGAGATATAAAGAAAAGCTTTTAAAAAGATGAGAGAATTCTAAATGATATTCAACTTCTGATAAAGTTACTGAGAAACAAAAATAGGGAAGTCTAAGAAACAATGTTTAAACTCTATTTAAACATTTGAAACAGTACCCTCACTTTCTTAATGACAACAGCCCCTAAAAGAGAAGTTCCAGGGTTATATATTCCATACAATAATAATAGCTAATATTATTAGGCAATAGGCCAGGAGCAGTGGCTCACGCCTATAATCTCAGCACTTTGGGAGGCCAAGGCAGGCAGATCACCTGAGGTCAGGAGTTCGAGACCAGCCTGGCCAACACGGTGAAACCCTGTCTCTAATAAAAATATAAAAATTAGCCAGGCATGGTGGCAGGTGCCTGTAATCCCAGCTACTTGGGAGGCTAAGACAGGAGAATCGCTTGAGCCTGGGAGGCAGAGGCTGCAGTGAGCCGAGATTGTGCCATTGCACTCCAGCCTGGGCAACAGAGCAAGACTCTGTATCGAAAATAAATAAATATATAAAAATAAATATATATAACATAATATATATTTATATATATATATACACACACACATACACTCTTATTAGGCACTAAGTATGACAGACCCTGTTCTATGCACATTAATTCATTTACAACAAACTTAGGAGGAATGTTCTATTACTTAGTCCTATTTCAGGATGAAAAAACAGGCACAGAACAGGCACAGTGCCTCACGCCTATAATCCCAGCACTTTGGGAGGCCAAGGAGGGAGGATCACTTGAGTCCAGGAGTTTGAGACCAGCCTGGGCAACATGGCAAAACCGTGTCTCTACAACAATTACAAAAATTAGCCAGGGGTGGTGGTGGCACATACCTGTAGTCCCAGCTACACAGGAGGCTAAGGCAGGAGGATTGCTTGAGCCCAGGAAGTCGAGGCTACAGTGAGCCATAATCATGCCACTACACTCCAACCTGGGTGACAGATTGAGACCCTGTCTCAAGAATGTATATAAAAATTAAAAAAAAAAAAAAAAAAAAAAAAGCTGGCACAGGAAAGGCAAAAACTTACCCAAGACTAAGATTTGAACCTATGTATTCTGAGGCCAGAGTCCATACTCTTAACCACAATACTACATTGAATTTATATAAAGTATTGATTCTTAAGCTTAAGAGACTTAAACAAACATGTCAAGTCGAGGGAAACATTCCCATTACTTTGGGAGGCCGAGGTAGATTGCTTGAGGCCAGTAGTTCAAGACCAGCCTGGGCAACACAGCAAGCCGCCATCTCTACAAAAAGTAAACAGCTAGGCAGGGTAGCACCTGCCTGTAGTCACAGCTACTCCTGAGAATGGCATGGGAGGATCCCTTGATCCCAGGAGTTTCAGGTTACAGTGATCTATGACCATGCCACTGCATTCCTCCAACCTGGGCTACCACAGAATCAGACCCTTTAAAAAAAAAAAAAAACAATTATAAAAAAGATAAGGGAAATAAAGGCATCAAGTATCAGAGAACACATTAATAGAGATGGATGTAGGTCAACTGATGAAGTACAGTTGTCCCTCTGTATCCACAGGAGATTGGTTCCAGGAGTCCTGTGGATACTAAAATCCAAAGACGCTCAATTCCCTGATATAAATGATCTAGTATTTGCATATAACCTATGCATATCCTCCCTGCATACTTCAAATCATCTCTAGATTATTTATACAATGTAAATGTTGTATAAAGAGTTATTATACTGTATTTTTTTATTTCTATAATTTTTATTGTTGGTGTTTTTGTTGTTGTTGTTGAGAAAAGGTCTCACTTTGTTGCCAGGCCAGAGTGCAGTGGCAAAATGATGGCTCGCCACAGCTTCGACCTCTCAGGCTCAAGCAATCCTCCCACTTCAGCGCCCTACCCCACCCAGTAGCTGGGACTACAGGCAAGCTCCTCACACCCGGCTAATTTTATATTTTCTGTAAATATGGGGTCTCACTATGTTGCTCAAGCTGTTCTCAAAGCCATGGGCTGCACCAATCCTCCCCAAAGTGCTGGGATTACAGGCGTGATCTACCATGCCTGGCCTCCTTTAAATTTTTTTTCAGGACTCAAAATTATACTGAGCTCAAGCAATCCACCTGCCTCAGCCTCCCAAAGTGTTGGGATTACAGGCATGGGCCACCGCATCTGGCCTGCATTATTTTTTCTACACAGCACTTATCACCATCTGACAATTATGTCTGGGTACTACCTTTCTATCTGAATACAATATAAATTTTGTGAAAAAATGACTTGTTTTTATTCATTGCTATATCCTCAGCTCTTAATGCAATACCTGGTACACAGCAGACATGCAATTAACGTTTGTTGAATAAAGGAATAAATGAATGCATTCCTTAACCCTACCTGTGCATAAGGTCATTCTGGCTTCCTAGCAATAAAAGATTGTTTTGAGGACTCTGGGATTCAAACAACAACTATCTTATAACTAGCATCTTGCATTGTACTACCAGGCACTAATAGTCAAGAAATTATCTCAGCTCCCCCAGCACAAAATATGAGAAAAGTACAGACAATACACTTTAAAATGTAACACAAGAAAAACAGTATCTATGTTAAAGATAGATGTCTTATAAATTGCACAATTCACTCCACTAGATCTGCCAGTAAAGCAAAAAATATTTCTCCCTAGTTAAAATCCACTCATGGAAATAAAGTAAAAGTTTCAGTGGGCAGGGCACGGTGGCTCACGCCTATAATCCCAGCACTTTGGGAGGCCGAGGCAGGCAGATCACGAGGTCAGAAGATCGAGACCATCCTGGCTAACACGGTGAAACCCCATCTCTAATAAAAAAAATACAAAAAATTAGCCGGGCGTGGTGGCGGGCGCCTGTAGTCCCAGGTACTCGGGAGGCTGAGGCAGGAGAATGGTGTGAACCCGGGAGGCAGAGCTTGCAGTGAGCCAAGATCGAGCCACTGTACTCCAGCCTGGGCGACAGAGCAAGACTCCGTCTCAAAAAAAAAAAAAGTTTCGGCTGGGTGTGGTGGCTCACTCCTATAATCCCAGCACTTTGGGAGGCCGAGGCAGGCAGATCACCTGAGATCAGGAGTTTGAGACCAGCCTGGCAAACATGGTGAAACTCCGTCTCTAAAAAAAAATACAAGAATTAGCCAGGCGTAGTGGCGGGTGCCTGTAATCCCAGCTACACGGGAGGCTGAGGCAGCAGAATCGCTGGAACCTGGGAGGTGGAGGTTGCAGTGAGCCAAGACCGTGCCATGCACTCCAGCCTGGGTGACAAGAGCAAAACTCCATCTCAAAAACAAAAACAAAAAAAAAAGTTTCAACATTGTCAATTATATAACTTTGCTTTGGTCATTATGAAGCTCAGATTCATAACTCCAACCCACATCCAGCAATTATCCAGGTTCTTTGGCCTTCATTTCTGTATAATGCTCATGGCTCTACCTAGCTCGAGTTATTTTTTAATCTCTATTCTTATTAATATTTTCTCAATGCCTTGATTTCCTAAATCTAGTTTTTTCACCTGGTATTTCAAGTATTTTTGTAATCCTTCTTGGAATGATTACAACTTTGAATGTTTCTTGCAGTGAAATTTGACACAGATTAATCTGAAAGATTACTATTAGATTTCTGTTTCTGCTTAGGAAAAAGAAAGCTGCAGAGAATATCACACTCACTTTAAAAGGAGAAAAGGCCACATAATATAAAACGTAACTTTTCTTTAGCCCATTAGGGAGCTGAACTTGCAAGAAAACAAAATGAACTAAATTCCAAAGGACAGACCACGAGAGAAAGAGATGGTTGGTTGTAATACAAAAAATCTGGCCGGGCGGGGTAGCTCATGCCCGTAATCCCAGAATTTTGGGAGGCCAAGGCGGGTGGATCACAAGGTCAGGTGTTCAAGACCAGCCTGGCCAACATGGTGAAACCCCATCTCTACTAAAAATACAAAAAAATTAGCCAGGCGTGGTGGCGGGTGCCTGTAATCCCAGCTACTCCAGAGGCTGAGGCAGGAGAATCACTTGAACCTGGGAGGCGGAGGTTGCGGTAAGCCTAGATTGCACCACTGCACTCCAGCCTGGGCAACAAGAGCAAAACTCTATCTCAAAAAAAAAAAAAAAAACTGCTAAAAGCTTAATAAATTCCTCAAAGTTAAGTGTGGACTGGCATATCAGTTTCCGAAGTGAATGCCCAGGCACAATGCACTTGGTAAGTATGACATTCACTTGCAAGTTCTTCACTACAAATCTCCACATGAGCAAGACCTTTACACATCTCTCACAGTTGCTCATAAGAAAGACTGGCTTCATGACAGAAACTGGAGAGTCCCATCTGATGGAACAGGAGTGCAAGAGGTAGATCCTCCACAGCTAGGAACAGGCACAAAGCCTGAAGAGATTCCACAGGTCCTTTTCTGCTATGAAGCAGAGGTCACTGTAGAGAAGGCAGCAAACCCTTTTCTCCCCCAGGACATTTCCAAAATCTACTGTTGCCAGAATGAAGAAGTAACAACCCCCCACCCCAATTCCAGTGAGGAAGAATATGGAAACCATTTTGGGCCTAGGATCCCACACTGATCCATCAAGCCGAAGTTTGCTACCATTGGCAAGGGCAAGGGGTGAGAAATTCCAACCCAAGAACTACCACAAATATAAGACAAACTGGCTGCTACATGGAAGAGGGGAGGTAACACTGACAAAGCCACATCTATGAGGCCAGATACACCAGGTCCGCATAAGGCTGAGATGAGGGTGGATCAGGATAATAGCCCCTAGCACAATCCTAGCACCTGGTACCAAGCAACAGTATTCTACACTGTGGGTAAATTAGCTACCATTTTAAGACTCTAAAGCCTGTGGTACACCAAAGGTAATGACAAGAACAATAAAAACCCAAGCTAGAGCCAAGTGCAGTGGCTGTGATTCCAGCACTTTGGGAGGACAAGGCGGGAGGATCACATGAGCCCAAGAGTTGAAGACCAGACTGGGCAACACAGGAGACCCCATCTCTTTTTTTTTTTTTTTTTTTTTGAGACAAAGTCTCGCTCTGTTGCCCAGGCTGGGGTGCAGTGGGGCAATCTTGGCTCACTGCAACCTCTGCCCCCGGGGTTCAAGCAATTCTCCTGCCTCAGTCTCCCGAGTGGTTGGGATTAAAGGTGCCCACCACCACACTCAGCTAATTTTTTTGTGTTTTTTTAGTTGAGATGGGGCTTTGCCATGTTGGCCAGGGTGGTCTTGAACTCCTGACCTCAAGTAATCCACCTGCCTCGGCCTCCCAAAATGCTGGGATTACAGGCGTGAGCTAGCTAGCTCAACTAAGCACCCAATATCTCATGCTAAAGGCCTGAAGGAAGAAGTGGCGTGCCCATTTCCAAACATAAATGCTACTTATCTCAGTCTCTACTGTTCTTCTATACAATGTTCAACGCTTAATCAAAACTTAGGAGACACACATATAGAAAAAACCACCTTTAGTGAAGAGAAAAAAGCAATAAATACAACCAGATTCAGGGATGATACAGAAGCTAGAAAAATGAAGACAGTGATTTCTCTGTAATAATGATTAGTATGTTAAAGGACAGTGAAAAAGGAGACAACATACATGAATAGATGGGTAATTTCAGGAAGAAAAATTATTTTTAGATGGAAAATAATTTCAAAAGCTAAATGCAAATGCTAGAAATAAAAAATACAATGTCAGCAGACTGGGCCCAATTGATGAAAGAATCAACGAACTTGGGCCAGGCACGGTGGCTCATACCTATAATCCCAGCACTTTGGGATTTGGGAGGTCAAGGTGGGTGGATCACCTGAGATCAGGAGTT
Source organism: Pan paniscus (assembly GCF_029289425.2). NCBI lineage: Eukaryota > Metazoa > Chordata > Mammalia > Primates > Hominidae > Pan > Pan paniscus. Next base: position 205,998,271 of record NC_073249.2, on the reverse strand, counting down.
CAAGACCAGGCTGGCCAACATGGCAAAACCCCATTTCTACTAAAAATACAAAAATTAGCCAAGCATGCTGGTGCGCGCCTGTAATCCCAGCTACTCAGGAGGCTGAGTCACAAGAATCACTTGAACCCAGGAGATGGAGATTGCAGTGAGCCAAGATCATGCCACTACACTCCAGCCTGGGCAACAGAGTGAGATTCTGCCTCAAAAAAAAAAAAAAAAATCAACGAACTTAAAGATACATTAAGATGTATCAACAGAAATTACTCAAACTACAACATAGGGAGGAAAAAAAAAAAAAGAGGTTCCACTAATGTGGGAAAGTATCAAATGGTATAATATATGTATAACTGGATTCACAGAAGAAAAAAGAGACTGAAAAAAAAGAAATACTTGAGATAATGACCTAGAATTTTCCAGAAAAAAAAAATAAAAATTCCAAACCACAGATCCAAGAAGTTTAGAGAAATCCTAAGCAAGGTAAATATAAAACAAACCAACAAACACACAAGCCTGGAAACATCAAAATCAAACAGCATGAAGGCAGCAAGAAGAAGAAAACAAAAAATTACATATACTTAAGTAAACAGGTAAGAATTACAGCAGACCTTGTGAGAAGCAATACAAGTCAGAAAACAATGACATTTGCACTACTTTAAAAGAGTGTGGCTGGGCATGGTGGCTCATGCCTGTAATCCCAGCACTTTTGGCAGCTGAGGCTGGAGGATAGCTTGAGCCGAGAAGTTTGAGACTAGCCTAGCCAACATGGCAAAACCCATCTCTACAAGAAACAGAAAACGTTGCCAGGTGTGGTCATGTGTGCCTGTAGTCCAAGCTACTTGGGAGGCTGAGGTGGGAGGATCACCTGAGCCTAGGAGGTCAAGGCTGTAGTAAGCCATGATCATACTACTGCACTCCAGCCTGGGAAACAGTGAGACACTGTCTCAAAAAAAAATTTTTTTTAATAATCAAAAAAAGAAAGAAAAAAACTTGTCAACACAGAATTTTATATGAGGAAAAATATTTTTCAAAAATGAAGGCAATAGAAAGATCAATATCATTAATATAAATAATGTTCTCCGTATCAAAGTAAACATATTGTTAGATATTTTTATTCAAAACTCAATAAACATAGCCAAAGTGATATTTGTCCTTGAAATGAGGTTTAAAAACTGATTCAAACATTTTCCTTAACATTCAAATGAAAATTTATCATTTTCTAAACACCATTCTAAAAAACTCCTCCCTGTTAATTCAGATACTGCTTGTCCATCTATAGCTTGGAATGCTCTGGAGGAGCATTTTGTTGCTTTAGTTAAAGCAACAAAAAGAAAATTAAATAAGCCTAGGAAAAAATGCTGAATTAAAAAAAGAAAAGGTTCTTTCTGAATAGTGAAATTAGGGTTTGTCTCTTCATAGCTTTTATTTGTTTTTGAAACAGAGTCTTGCTCTGTCACCCAGGCTAGAGTGCAGTGGTGCTCACCAGAGCCTGGATTTCTTGGGCTCAACTGATCCTCCCACCTCAGCCTCCCAAGTATTATAGCTAGGACCACAGGCATATGCCACCACACCAAGCATATTTTTTATTTTTTTGTAGAGATGGGGTGTCACTATGTTGTGTAGGCTGGTGTCAAACTCCTGGGCTCAAGCAATCCTCTCATCTCAGCCTCCCAAAATGCTAGAAGTACAGGCATGAGCTACCATGCCCAGCTTTCATAGCTTTTAAAACTTCCAAATTTTCCTTTTTTTAAAAAAATTTTTATTTTTATTTTATCTTTTGGAGACAGGGTCTTGCTCTGTCACCCAGTCTGGAGTACAGTGGCATGATCTTGGCTCACTGCAACTTCCGCCTCCCAGGTTCAAGAGATTCTCCTGCCTCAGCCTCCCGAGTATCTAAAATTACAGGTGCGTACCACCACACCCAGCTAATTTTTGTATTTTTAGTAGAGATGGGGATTTCACCATGTTGTCCAGGCTAGTCTTGAACTCCTGGGCTCAAGCGATCCACCCACCTCAGCCTCCCCAAGTGCTGGGATTATAGGTGTGAGCAATCATGCCCGGCCCCCAATTTTTCATTATGAACATTTACTACATTTGTTTCAAATGGAAAAATATCCTATTAAACAAAAATGACAATGTAGCAGATTTAAATAATATTACGCTTCACAGATAGGGCTGGGTTCAAGCACAAAGCCTTCCAAAGCCTTCTTTCTTTTTTTTTGAGACGGAGTCTCGCTGTGTCACCCAGGCTGGAGTGCAATGACACGATCTCGGCTCACTGCAACCTCTGCCTCCCAGGTTCCAGCAATTCTACTGCCTCAGCCTCCAGAGTAGCTGGGACTACAGGCGTGTGCCACCACGCCCGGCTAATTTTTGTATTTTTTTAGTAGAGACAGGGTTTCACCATATTGGCCAGGCTGGTCTCAAACTCCTGACCTCTTGATCCGCCCACCCCGGCCTCCCAAAGTGCTGGGATTACAGGCATGAGCCACCGCGCCCAGCCTAAGCCTTCTTTCTTAATGATTGTTGTCTATGCTATTGGTTTGGAGTCCCACTGGCTCCCTATAGGAGAGTGAAGATGCAACTATCAAAAAGGAAACATAGTCCTACCTTTCAGAATGTTGAAAATCTAAAAGGAGTAGCTTCTAGCTGACATATTCCACTCATTGACACTATCTCTAACAATTGAAGCTAATAACAGCAACTGTTTAAATTCAAAGGCCACAAATACTAAAGTTTGAAATATATCTGATACACTAAGACAGCACCCAGGATGATTCCGGGCACTTTATATACTCTAGTCCTCCCCTAGTCCTCCCCATTATCCTAATAATCTAAGTATTGTCATTCTCATTTATAGATAAATAAGTATCATCAGAATTCAGATGCTTAAAGGTCACCATCATCACAATGTTCTCAGTCGTTGAACTGTACTTACTGCCGAGATTTACACCATGGATTTCAATGTCACTTGCTGCTTCTATGCTTATGCCTAAATATAGTAAAGCAGACCCTATTTAATAAAATCTCACATTAGAATTTTACTTCACTGAGCAAAATAATTTTAAAGTCTTATTCCTGCCCTTTATAAGATTAAAATCTTAACAGCTCAAAATACTGGGTATTAATACTAAGATTAGCTCTTTCAAACTTCACATTCCTGTATCTCAGTCATAATGAGACTTAATAACTCTCCAGAAATACAATGTTGGAGCTAAGTTCAGGAAATATCTTACAGGCTGAAAAAATACACACATGTCAAAATTGAGATTTAATAATTCCAATTTCTTCTTCAGCTGAAATAAAAAGACACCTAGAAAACTCAGCTATACATATATAGTAAATATAGAAATACACTGGGCTGGCCAGGTGCGGTGGCTCACACCTATAATCCCAACACTTTGGAGGGCCAAGGCGGGAGGATCACATGAGATTAGGAGTTTAAGACCAGCCTAGCCAACACGGTGAAACCCCCATCTCTCCTAAAACTATAAAAATTAGTCAGACATGGTGGTGCACACTTGTAGTCCCAGCTACTCGGGCGCTGATTCATGAGAATCACTTGAGCCCGGGAGGCAGAGGTTGCAGTGAGCTGAGATCGCACTACTGCACTCCAGCCTGGACGACCGAGTGAGACTCCATCTCAAAAAAAACAAAAATAAAAATAACAGAAATACACTGGGCTAATGAATCCCAAATTCAGGATACCAGTTATCTCTGGTGAAAGAGAGGAGCAAGTGATCAAGGAGGGTACATGCAAGAGACTTTAGTTACATTTTGTTTGTGAAGCCAGCTGATTAATGCATTGCTTTGCTATGTTATAGTGTATTTTTATACAGTACTATGCAGTGTTTTTTTTTTGTTTTATTCTCTAACAGTTACCAATCTCAGATATATATGCAATATTTTAAAATACAATTGTTTTAGGTTTTCAAACCAGATGTGCCACTTTACATCTGCCTAAACACAAACATAAATTTCACGTAATACATCATCATCATCATGTTACAATTATAGATTCTAAGAAAAGAAATACGTCCCACCACATACACTAAATTTACACACAAATTCCATTCATGAGATGCAAATGCCTTTTGTAACAGAAGATATTTAAAACCCATTTTCATCATCTATACAATGAGGTCAACACCACCCGCAGAGTCACAGCAGAATTATAAAAATTAAACAGGGTAGGCCAGGCATGGTGGCTCACGCCTGTAATCCCAGCACTTCGGGAGACCAAGGCGGGTGGATCACCTGAGGTCAGGAATTCGAGACCAGACTGGCCAACATGATGAAATCCCGTCTCTACTAAAAATACAAAATTAGCTGGCTGTGGTGGCGCATGCCTGTGATGCCAGCTACTCGGGAGAGGCTGAGGCAGGAGAATCACTTGAACCTGGGAGGCGGAGGTTGCAATGAACCGAGATCGTGGCATTGCACTCCAGCCTGGGCAACAAGAGCGAAACTCCGTCTCAAAAACTAAAAATAAAAACAAAGAAAATTAAACGGGGTAAAAAATGAATAGTCCACACAGAATATTTTCATCAAATGTTAGTTATTACTACTGGCAAAAGCTAACCTATAAAGATGCAAAAATACAAGACCATGTGTCAGTATTTAATAACACTAGAGTCCTCACATGTGGTCTTACTACTGATGGTGTACACATTTTCCGACTCCCAATTTGTAGAATAAGCCTGGGAATGAATTCATGTATAACTAGTATGGGTAATGTAACACACCCGGGTCCCAGACATATAATCAATCATGCCAGAGCTCCCTGTTATCAACAGAAAGACTTCTAATAATAAGTATAGCATCTACTTTATTACTAGCATAGACAGACCCTTATGAAAGCAGAAACAAAGAACACACTCCCTTGCCAAAGGGAAAAAAAAAGAACAGGCTGGGCATGGTGGCTCACACCTGTAATCCCAGCACTTTGGGAGGCCGAGGCAGGTGGATCATGAGGTCAGTAGTTCAAGGCCAACCTGACCAACATGGTGAAACCCCATCTCTACTAAAAACACAAAAATTAGCCAGGCATGGTGGTGGATGCCTGTAATCCCAGCTACTCTGGAGGCTGAGGCAGGAGAATTGCTTTAACGTGGGAGGCGGAGGTTGCAGTGAGCCGAGATCGCACCATTGCACTCCAGCCTGGGTGGCAGAGCGAGACTCCGTATCAAAAAAAAACAAAAACAAACAAACAAAAAACCATACTCCCTTGCCTTAACTACATGGTTTAATGGGAAAAACTGATAAATAATAAAATCACAATACAGTGCCCAAATGCCTGGACAAAGTTACCCACACTTGTTAGTAGAGTAACTAACCCAGGAAGGAAATGGTATGAACCATCACAATACTGATAGGTATTGCCTGTCATATAGCTCTGCCTCTTCATCCTTTCCCTTGCACCTCAAATCTGCTCGTTCTGATTCTTTCTGAAAGCAGACAGAAAACAGTATTTACGCTTGAATATATTACAGAACTGTACTGTTCAACAGGTAGCCTCCAGGAACGCTGGGCTATTGAAGTCTTGAAATCTGGCTAGTGCAAGACAAGGTGTGCTGTTACTGTAAGTGTAAAACATACACTGAAGTGCAAAGGCTTAGTACAAAGAATGTAAAATACAGTATCTCACTAATAATTTTTATATGATATCTTAATAATATTTTTATATATTGAGTCATATATTATTAAAATTGATTTTTCCTGTTTCTTTTTACTTTTTAATGTAGCTACTAGAAAATCTAAAATTACATGGGTGGTTCATGTGATATTACTTTGCTTTTGTTTGTTTGTTTTTCCTTTTTTTTTTTTTGGAGACTAGGTCTCACTCTGTTGCTCAGGCTAGACTGCAGTGGCACAATCATAGTTCACTGCAACTTTGAACTCCTGGGCTAAAGTGATCCTCCTGCCTCAGCCTGATGACTACCTGGGGCTACAGGTGTGCACCACCACACTTGGCTAATTAATTTTAAATTTTTGTAGAGACGAGTTCTCCCTACACTGCTCAGGCTGGTCTCAAACTCTGGCTTCAAGCGATCCGCCTCAGCCTCCAAATTGCTGGATTACAGGCATTAGACACTGCACCTGGTCTCACATTATATACTGGACACCATCATCTATGAAAAAAATTAAAATATATACATAATGCACCTCAGAAGTATTCAACAAAGTATAGCTGGCTAGGCATGGTGGCTCATGCCTGTAATCCCAACACTTTGGGAGTTAGAGGCAGGAGGATCACTTGAGCCTTGGAGTTTGAGACCAGCCTGGGCAACATAGTAAGACGTTATCTTTACAAAATTAAAAAATAATAATAACAATAATAGCCAGGCATGGTGGTACACACTTGTACTCCCAGCTACTCAGGAAGCTGAAGTGGGAGGATCACTTGAGCCTGGTGGTCAAGGCTGCAGTGAGCTACAATGGGCCACTGCACTCCAGCCTAAGCAACAGAAGACCCTGTCTCAAAAAAAAAAAAAAAAAAAAAAGATTGTTAAATGTGAATCCCAGATTGAAACTTCAAAAATAATTAACTAAAGTAATCCATAACTAAATGTAAATGTAATATTTTTAAAAAGCAAACAAAGAAAAGACCTATGCTCTCAGAATCTAATTACCTTGGGCACGTTCATGGTGTGACAGTGACACTCATTAAACCCAACAAATTAAAACCACAACTCTGCTTTTCTGAATTAACTGATATGGAGTAAAACTGTTCCTCCTCCTTTTGCACTGAATTACACTAGAAATAGCCCAGGTAACACAGTTCATCAAAGTCAGACCACAACATCAAACGTAAGCTCTTTTCATAAGAAACACAGAGGGGAAAATTTCAAAACATCCTGGAAACGCCATTAACTGTATTAATGCAATCCATTTAAATTACCTGTCCATCCATATTTATAGAATCAGTCCCCGAAGCTATAAGTCAGAGCTCTGGCTCTTCACTGTCTAGAAAGAAGTCATGAAAATTAACTCAATAGGTACATGAATCACAATGACCCAAGTCCCTCAAGAGTGACCTGAAGAAAAATGTGGAACAGAGTAAAAAATGCACAAGTTCACTTCAAACAAAAAAGAGAGAATTCCTAAGCCCTCCTTCCCCAAACCAAGGAGGTTGTACATGTCAGAAGGTTCAGCACAGACCAAACCAAAGGAAATATGAATGATCTTAATTAATATCAAGATGTCCTGTGGGGCACGGTGGCTCACACCCATAATCCCACACCCTGGGAGACTGAGGCAGGTAGATCACTTCAGGTCAGTAGCGCAAGGCCAGCCTGGTCAACATGGCCAAACCCCGTCTCTGCTAAAAATATAGCCAGGCACGATGGCACACGCCTGTAATCCCAGCTACTCAGGTGGCTGAGGCAGGAGAATCGCTTGAACCTGGGAGGCCCAGGTTGCAGTGAGCCGAGATCGCACCACTGTACTCCAGCCTAGGCAACAGAACAAGACTGTTTCAAAAAAATAAAGAAAAAAATTCACTTCCTCATGGGAAAAAAAAATAGCTAAATACTATCATTGCCCATTAATTTGGGTTTTTTTGCTTTGTTTTTTCAGACAAAGTCTCACCCTGCCACCCAGGCTAGAGTGCAGCGGTGTGATCACAGCTCACTGCAGCCTTGACCTCCTGGGCTCAAGCAATCCTCCCACCTTGGCCTCCCAAAATGCTGGGATTACAGGCAGGAGCCACCATGCCCAACTTAGTTTCTAACTTTGACCAATTAGATAACTGGTAATGAAATATTCCAAGTTCTAAGAAGATGTCAAGTACAACATGCTTGGTTTGCACTTTATCAGGTCCCAAAACAAATCCACTTCAAAGGGAAAAAACATCTTCCTCTACTCATTTGCCAAACCCTGTTTATACTATTACTCTAGAAAAGAAACTAAAAGAATATATCCATTGAGAAATAATCAACTTATTTCTGGATCATGACAAGCCAAAAATCTTAACAAGAAGGCTGGGTGTGGTGGCTCACACCTGTAATCCCGGAATATTGGGAGGCTGAGGCAGATGAATCGCTTGAGGCCACGAGTTTGAGGCAGCAGTAAGCTTCAATCTCACCACTGCACTCCAGCCTGGGTGACAGAGTGAGACCCTGTCTCGGAAAAAAACAAAAAAAAACTTAAACAATAGGCTCTAAATCCAACAATCAGCATCATGCTGGTAACTCAAAGCTTTCGAAAAAGGTATTGTGCAAATAACAAGGCAAAAACCAAGTTAATATCCTTTATATTATATGCAAGACCTAAATGAACTCACTACTGAGCATCCTAATTCTCTTAAGCTAGGGGTCTTAACTATATGGTATATCTAAAACTCAAGCTGCAAAATCTGATTCCGATCTATTTAATTTTTTTTTAAGATGGGTTTCACTATGTTGCCAACTTAGAATGCAGTGGCTATTTACAGCCACGATCATCACAAAAGACAGCCCTGAACACCTGGCCTCAAGCCAAACTCCTGCTTCAGCCTCCCGAGTAGCTAGGACTACAGGCCCACACTGGTCTATATAATTTAAACTACAAAACTGATTCCAACAGCTAGCACTGAGTACAACTATCCTAGCCTTACCACATCCCTAGAATTATCCTGATTAAGACAGTATTTTCTTCCATTAGAAAAAAATTTAAAGGATTCCTTACTTGGGTCACCCAAGTCTAATGAAAATATTAACTAACTTTGCTCAGTGATTTAAAAAGTTAGCAAGCATTTCCCACATTCTTAAAAACCTTCTCCAGATTTGGCTGAGGCTGTCTTCTCTCTGTAAGAGTATGTCATAATGTGTCTTTCTCAGGAAAATACAGTATTCTCTAGACATTTGTGGATAACCAACACAATAACAAAATCATCATGAAACTGATTTTCCAATTGTAAAGAAGGCAATAACCTACAGAAACAACAGAATAGGAACAATAAAATGTTCTTCCTTTCACTAAAATTGAAGGTCCCAGTAGCATGGGCAAATTTTTTTTTTCTTTTTTGAGACAGAGTCTTGCTCTACTGCCCAGGCTGGAGTGCAGTAGCGTGATCTCGGCTCACAGCAACCTCAGCCTCCTGGGTTCAAGTGGGCCTCCCGCCTCAGCCCCCTAAATAGCTGGGACTACAGGAATGCACCACCATGCACGGCTAATTTCTGTATTTTTATTAGAGATGGGGTTTCACCATATGCCCAGACTGGTCTTGAACTGGCCTCATTTGATCCGCCTGCCTTGGCCTCCCAAAGTGCTGGGATTATAGGTGTGAGCCACCACACCTGGCCTTGGCAAAATTATTTATGCAGCAGGTTATAAAAAGATAAAATTAAAGTAAGCAGTTTTCAGCAATGGCTGATGTGAAGACTACTATTTGAAAACAAGACTATATTGTAAAAACTATACAAAATAGAACCTGAGAAAAGCAGACATATCCAGGGTTAGGAATGAAAAGCAGTTAATTACTTCCCTATTTTATAAACACTTTGAAGCTTCAATTACGTTCTTCACTAAAGGAACTAAGAGCAAAATAAGACTTGTTACCAGTTACTAAAATAAAAACCATCACTTTGAAAACATCTAAGGGAAAAATAACGTGTTCTAAAATAAAGTTTTCTGTACATCAATTTGAGAATGACTTAATGAATGTGATAAATCCGTAACATATATATTTTTTAAATGAGAAAATTATATTATAATCATTACATTACAGTTTATATTTATTCAGCTAAATATCTTGAACCAACTGTTCTAAGAACTTCACAAGTTAATGTTAACCCTCAAAAAAATCCTAGGAACAATTATAATTCCCATATTTCAAAATAGAAAACCCCAGTGCACAGCAGCAATGCAGTCTGCCCAAGGTCATACTACATAAACGAAGAGGTGTCAACCAACTCCAACTGGGGCTCTTAACCACTCACCAAACTGTTTCTCTTTCTGTGCCATGTTACAGAAGAATCTACAACACACTGAATGAAGAAGAAATGCTGTGGGATAGCATGTGTGTTTGAATTGAACATTACCATTTCTATTTCAGAAAAATATTTTTTTCTTTGTGTGTGTGTGTGTTTGTGTGTAGTTCTATGTAAAAAAAAAAAGTGTGAGAAATATTTTTATTTCAAAAGAACTTTTGTATTTCTTTTCCTACCAAGAGAAAAAAAACAAACAAACAAGATCCTGCTTACTTAGTGATTACAACACTACAGTACGTTTTCTATTTTACATTAAGAAAGTGAAGAAACAAAACAAAAAACAGATCCAACCCTGTAGGAGAGAAATGATGCAGGGAATAGAAAATTGTTTTTAAAATTTTCTAATTAGGCCAGGCACAGTGGCTCATGCCTGTTATCCCAACACTTTGGGAAGCCAAGACAGGAAGATCGTTTGAACCTAGGAGTTCAAAACTAGCCTGGACAACATAGTGAGACCCTGACTCTACCAAAAATTTTTATAACTTAGTCAGCCGTGGTAGTGTGGGCCTGTAGTCCCAGCTACTAGAGAGGTTGAGGGGGAAGAATCGCTTGAGCCTGGGAAATCGAGGCTGCAGTGAGCTGTGATTATGCCACTGCACTCCATCCAGCCTGGGCAACAGAGCAAGACCCTGTCTCCAAAAAAAAAACAAAATGCTAATCAGTACCACCCAAAGATTCAAGATAATATTTCCCTAATTCTGTTATAAAGAGAATTTAGCCTGGCACACTGGCATGTGCCTATAATCTCAGTCATTTCCAAAAAAATGGAGATAGATATGTATTACTGAAACATAAAGCTACTCAGGAGGCTGAGGTGGGAGGATCACTTGAGTCCGGGCATTTAAGGCCAGCCTAGGCAACACAGTTAGATCACATCTCAGGGAAAAAACATGTATTAGGAATCTAAAAGTGGCTAATGGTCAGGCATAATGGCTCACGCCTGTAATCCCAGCATTTTGGGAGGTTGCGGTGGGTGGACTGCTTGAGCCCAGGAGTTTGAGACCAGCCTGGGCAACATGATGAAACCCCCACTATACAAAAAAAAAAAAAATTAGCCAGTGTGGTGCGCCATGTGCCTGCAGTCCCAGCTACTCAAGAGGCTGAGGTAGGAGGGTCGCTTGAGCCTGGATGGTGGAAGTTGCAGTGAGTTGAGATCGTACAACCGTACTCCAGCCTAAGTGACAGAGTGAGACCCTAGCTCCCCAAAAATTAAACTTTTTTTAAGTGGCTAACTAGAATACATGAAACAAAGCAAAATAATACAAAGTAAATACAAACAAAAATGAAGAAAAACAATAAAGATCTAAATGGAATCAGGAACCAACCCATTTAAAACTCATAATAGCTAACACTTAATTTCTACAACCTTTTTACCCACTTCATACTCTGACATACTTCCCTTCATACATTTTGATCTGCTTCTATAATTTATCCCCAAAAATATCCATTCAAGTAAAAGAAGCTGTATAAAAATGTTGAGTGCAGCATGGTTCATAATATAAGAAAAACACAAATAACTCAAGTAGATTAGAAAGAATTGCATAAAAATAAATTAAGCAGCATCCATAAGTAATTCTAGTCATTTCCAAAAAATGGAAATAGATATCTATTACTGAAACATAAAACTGTTACTAAAGAACTTACATTAAAAAGAAAAAATAGGCCGAATGTGGTGGCTCATGCCTGTAATCCCAGCACTCTGGGAGGCTGAGACAGGCAGATCACTTGAGGTTAGGAGTTCAAGACCACCCTGACCAACATCATGAAACCCTGTCTCTACTAAAAATACAAAAATTAGCTAGGTGTGGTGGCGGGTGCCTGTAATCCCAGCTACTAGGGAGGTTGAGGCTGGAAAATAACTTGAACCTGGGAGGCAGAGGTTGCAGTGAGCCGATATTGCGCCACTGTACTCAAGCCTGGGCGACAAAGTGAGAATTCGTCAAGAAAGAAAGGAAAAAAATAAAGGAGAGGAGGGGAGGGGAGAGAGAAAGAGAGACAAAGAAAGAAAGAGAAAGGAGAGCAAAGGAAAGGGAGAAGGAGAAGGAGAAAGAGAAGGAAAGGAAAGGGGAAAAGGAAAAGAAAGAAAACTATAAAAGGATAACTAAGAAAGAATACTATAAAACAGTATACAACATTTTAGTTAAAATTTAAAATGCTGTAATGGGCATAGAAAGTCTGGAGAAAGACTTCAAACAGTTAACCAAGGAGGTGTGAAACTACAGGGAATTCCATTTACTAACGTTACGTCTATAATGTACAGTAAGATACATTTATTTCTTCTTTAGCACAAAATAAATTTCATTATAATGAACAAATTATTAAACATACAAAATATTTTTCAAAAATTTTTATTTATACACTTTGGGAGGCCGAGGTGGGCAAATCACTTGAGGCCAGGAGTTTGGGACCAGGCTGGCCAACATGGCAAAACCCCATCTCTACTAAAAATATTTTTTAAATTACCCAGGTGTGGTGGCATGTGCCTGTAGTCCCAGCTACGCAGGAGGCTGAGGCACCAGAATCACCTGAACCCAGGAGGCGGAGGCTGCCATAAGCCAAGATCGTGCCACCGCACTCCAGCCTGGGTGACAGAGCATGACTCTGTCTCCAAAAAAAGAAAAAACTTATTTATAAAAGAAATGAGGTCTCCCTAAGTTGCCCTGGCTGGTTTCGAACTCCTGGTCTCAAGGTTCATAGGCATGAGACACTATGCCAGACCCAAAATATTTTTTAAGAAAGCAAATAACTAAATGAAGCAATTTCATGTTTTTTGCCCCCTTGGCTTCTATTTTTTTGGTGCAAGCAATGTCATGTTTTAAGAGAGCTCTGATAGTCCAAAGAGCTCCAAAAATTAATTCCAAGTATCTTTTGGTAATCTTTGGGAGATAACATCCCTCCCATAACAATAACAGTTATCAGTTATCTGCTTCAATCTATTTATTTATTTATTTTGGAGACAGAGTCTCACTGTTGTGCAGGCTAAAGTGCGCTGGCACAATCATAACTCATTCTAGCCTCAATCTTGAGGGATCCCCTTGAGGGAGCCTCCCACCTCAGCTCTTTGAGCAGCTAGGACTATAAACTAACACTACAGCAGCACACTCATCTTTTTTTTTTTTCGTAGAGATGGTCTCGCTGTGTTGCCTAGGCTGGTCTCAAACTCCTGGCCTCAAGCAATCCTTCCACCTTGGCCTCCCAAAGTGCTAGACTTACAGGCATGAGCCACTGGTTCCTGACCCTGCTTCAATCATTTTTATGGATGAAATACAACAGAACTCTTAAGAAATAAAAGCACCTTGGTACACTCTGAATAGTAGACAGGTTTAACAATGTTAAACTGAGCCTAAATAGTAAAATGGCTTTGTCTCAGGTCATAAAGTAAATTTTAATAGATTATAATAAACCACTGAAAGACAAAGAATGAGTCCCATCTTTCAAAAAGCCCACGAAGGTGCATTTTACCAGGCCAGATTTCTTTCTCATAAGCTTTCTACCTCCTAATCCTTGAAATAGAGGGTTCTCAAACTATGCAGATCTTGGTCACTAATATCAACATAGCAGAACACTAGAAGAGGTAACGCACGTACTGATAAGCATGTGCCTTGTTAAATAGTCTAATTCTCCAGAAAATGATTTTTGTTTTCTGCTAGCTAGAGTAATAACAGCATTGTTTCTTGGCCAGGCATGGTGGCTCATGCCTGTAATTCTAGCACTTTGGGAAGCCAAGGTGGGAGGATTGCTTGAGCCCAGGAGTTAAGAGACCAGCCTGGGCAACATAGCAAGAAAAAAAAAATTATGCCATTATTTCTTGAGTACCAACCATATCTCTATCAGTGTATTTAGTATTTTGCACGGAGGGCTCATGTAATCCTCAGTACAACTTGTAAAGTATCATCAACTCTCTCATGTAGACAAGGAAACCAAGTTCCAAAATGTTACATTAAGAGAATTGCCAAAGATGACATGACTACTTCTAGTAGAATCAGAGCTAAAAAACAAAACAAAACAAAACCAAAAAAAAAAACCCTAGGGTTTAACTCTCAAGTTTTGCTCTATCTTCTAAAACCAATGATCTGGACCAACATACCTCTTAAAAGTGTCCAGTTTATTTTATGCCTTTTTTTTTTTTTTTTAAGAGACAGGTTCTCACTATGTTTCCCAGGCTGGTCTCAAACACGTAGCCTCAAAGGATACTCCCACTCAGGCCCCTGACTCAGTGGGATTACCGGTTTGAGTCACCCCACCTAGCTATGCTACGTGTTTTATCAAATGGAATTCATTTGAAACAAAATTAAAAACTTATATACATTGTGATTTCCCTTAAAGAAAACATAAATATTCAAGTGTGAATGGTAAAGTCTCACCAAAACCATTCAGTTATCTAGTAGTCAATGTTAGGAATAAAATTTGGTTACATACAAATCTCTACGGCAAAATCTAGCCAATATCACAAAATTCTCAAAGGCTAAAAATTACAGTAAATGGGCTGGGTGTGGTGGTTCATATCTGCAATCCCAGTGCTTTGGGAGGCCACCACAGGAGGATCATTGAGGCCAAATGTTTGAGACCAGCCTGGGCAACACAGCAAGACCTCATCGCTACAAAAAACATTTTTAAATTTTTTTTTTAATTAGCTGATTGTGGTGGGCACAGGACTGTAGTCCTAGCTACACAAAAAGCTGAGGCAGGAGGATCAACTCAGCCCAGGAGTTCGAGGCTGTAGTGAGCCAAGATTGTGCCACTACACTCCAGCCTGGGAAACACAGCAAGACCCTGTCTCCAAAACTAAAAAAAATTGAGGAGTAGAGGTTGGAGGATTACTTGAGCCCAGGAATCGCAGACCAGTCTGAGCAACATAGTGAGACCCAGTCTCTACAAAAAAATGTTTTTAATTAGCCAGGCACAGGGGTGTGCACCTGTAGTCCTAGCTAATTGGGAGGCTGAGGCAGGAAAATCGCTTGAGCCCATGAGGTTGAAGCTGAAAGCCGAGGTGAGCCATGGCTACACCACTGAATTCCTGCCTGGGCAATACAGCAAGACCCTGTCTCAAAAACTTTTATAAAGTACAGTAAATGAAGGGCGAACATATGGCTATTAACAGTTAATTTCAATAACTAATGACATACAAATCAGAAAGGCAATTTTATATTTAAAAAATATTAAAATTGGCTGGGCGGGGTGGCTCACACCTGTAATCCCAGCACTTTGGGAGGCCAAAGCGGGTGAATCAGCTGAGGTCAGGAGTTCAAGACCAGCCTAGCAACATGGCCAGTCTCTACTAAAAAATACAAAAAAATTAACCGGGCATGGTGGTGGCCACCTGTAATCCCAGCTACTAGGGAAGCTGAGGCAGGAGAACCGCTTGAACCCAGGAGGTGGAGGTTGCAGTGAGCCAAGATCACGCCATTGCACTCCCGCCTGGACAACAAGAGCAAAACTCCATCTCAAAATTAAATAAATAAATAAAATTACATATTATATGGTGACAATAGCAATTCAATAACTGGAATAAGAAAAATTAATAGTCACAAGGAGCTTTTCATTTCACACAAGAAAGTCTATAAAATACTACAAGTATCAATGCAATAATTGTAATAAAAGGCAAACCTGAACTCTTCAAAAGCTAGTAACTTACCTAAAGATATAGTTGTTTCAGAAATTTCAGGATTTGGGTAGGTCAGTGGCTCCCGCTTATAACCCCAGCACTTTGGGAGGCTGAGGCAGATCAGCCTCAGGCAGATCACCTGAGGTCGGGAGTTCAAGACCAGCCTGGCCAGCATGGCAAAAACCCATTTCTATTAAAAATACAAAAATTAGCCAGGCATGGTGGCGGGTTCCTGTAATCCAGCTACTCGGGAGGCTGGAGCAGGAGAATCGCTTGAGCCCAGGAGGCAGAGGTTGCAGTGAGCAGAGATCATGCCACTGCACTCCAGCCTGGGCAAGAGCAAGAATGCATCTCAAAAAAAAAGAAAAGAAAGAAAGAAATTTCAGGATTTCCACTTCACAGTATCTGTTTTTTTGAGGAGATGATATAGGTCCAAAATCACAACTAAAATATATTTGGAAAATATTCTGTATAAGAAACTCCACTCCACAAAACATAAATAGTATGCAGACATAAAAAACTGACCATAATGCAAGCTTAACATGAATTAACATAGGTATTTCCACTTTTTTAAACAATATTTTCATCTAAAAAATTATTTGAATTCCCTACAGACAACCAAAAAAAAATTATTAGAAGACCTCATCCTTCATTCATAACTATGAATAGAAACTACTAATCACCAGACGTTAAGAAAGTAAAGAACAAAGAGGAGATCTCCCAGAGGAGAGAGATGGTACACGGAATAGGAAAAGGTTTTTTAAATTTCAAATTAGTATCTTTGAAAAGATTCATGATTAATAGTCATAAAACATAGGAGGCCGACACGGGAAGACTGCTTGAACCCAAGAGTTCAAGACCAGCCTGGTCAACATTGTGAGACCTCATTTCTACAAAAGATAAACAAAATTAGCTGGGCATGGCAGCGCACACCTATGGTCCTAATTACCTGGAGGACAGAGGTGGGAGGATCACTTTGGCCGGGAAAGTCAAGGCTGCAGTGAGCCATGATCATGCCACTGCACTCCAGCCTGGGCAACAGAGCAAGACTCTATCTCAAATAAAATGTCTAAAGTCATAAAATAAGGTACAACTGCTACCCCCCAAAAAGCAGCAGAAAGAAAAGTTCTTAGTATTGAAAAAATAACTGTCAAGTTGTTGCTCTTTTATTTACATACTTTTCAATTCAGCAATTCTATTTACAGTACTCCATTCTACTAGAATACATATACACAAAGATATATATGTACAAGGATATGCACTACAACTTTAATACCAAAATATCCCTTAAAAACTACATTAATATCCACAAATAGTAAAAAAAAAATAGGCTGGGCGCAGCGGCTCACGCCTGTAATCCCAGCCCTTTGGGAGGCCAAGGTGGGCAGATTACGAGGCCAGGTGATCAAGACCATCCTGGCTAACACAGTGAAACACTGTCTGTACTAAAAATACAAAAAATTAGCCGGGTGTGGTGGCAGGCACCTGTAGTCCCAGCTACTTGGGAGGCTGAGGCAGGAGAATGGTGTGAACCCAGGAGGTGGAGCTTGCAGTGAGCTGAGATCACGCCAATGCACTCCAGCCTGGGTGACAAAGCGAGACTCCACCTCAAAAATAAAAATAAAAGTAAATAATAGTACAACTAGACTACACAACGGTCTGTATGTATTAACATGGCAATGATTTATATGATACATAAATAGTCACTAAGCATGGGCAGTATAATCCTACTTTTATTCTTTTTACACAGTAATATAATACAATAATTGTAACAGCAACTACTATACCTATTTTACTATATAACACTGGTTGTCAGGTACTATTTTAAGCATTTTAAATGTATTAACTCATTTAATCCTCAGAACTCAAGACACCAGAGTCTATAACTACCACTCTCTGTAAACATGAGGATACTGGGGCACAAACAAGTTAAAATCGCTTTCCCAAGACATACAGCACTAAATCAAGAGAGCTGGGACTCCAAGTCCACCAAGGTGATACTTCACATTTCCAGCAGTCAGGATACAAACCAGAGTCCAGCTCGAGTCCATCCTCTAAAACCTCTGCTTTTCTCTCTCTCCCTCCTCTCTTATTTGTAAATGCATACAAAAAGGTAAGAAGAGACACACCAAACTGTCGACTGTGATAACCTTTAATCGTGAAAGTATAAGTGAAAAGAGATTTTCCCATTTTAAAATACATCATATGAAGGTATAAATCTATATAATTGGCCAGGTGTGGTGGCTCACACCTGTAATCCCAGCACTTTGGGAGGCCGAGGCGGGCAGATCACGAGGTCAGGAGTTCAAGACCAGCCTGGCCAACATACTGAAACCCCATCTCTACTAAAAATACAAAAAACTAGCCAGGCATGGTGGCAGGCACCTGTAATCCCAGCTACTCAGGAGGC
This sequence comes from Pan paniscus, assembly GCF_029289425.2. NCBI lineage: Eukaryota > Metazoa > Chordata > Mammalia > Primates > Hominidae > Pan > Pan paniscus. The sequence continues at coordinate 205,980,288 of NC_073249.2, read as the reverse complement.
TGAGGCAGAAGAATCTCTTGAACCCGGGAGGCGGAGGTTGCAGTGAGCCAAGATCGTGCCACTGCACTCCAGCCTGGAGACAGAGCAAGACTCCATCTCAATAAATAAATAAATAAATCTATATAATTTGTATTATTTATAAAACACATGCACTGTTTTGCTAAGTTTTTTTGTTTGTTTTTTGTTTGTTTGTTTTTTTCTGAGACAGAGTCTCACACTGTCGCCTGGGCTGGAGTGCAATCGCGTGATCTCGGCTCACCGCAACCTCCACCTCCCGGGTTCAAGCGATTCTCCTGCCTCAGCCTCCTAAGTAGCTGGGATTACAGGTTCCTGCCACCACGCCTGGCTAATTTTTAGTAGAGACAGGGTCTCCCTATGTTGGCCAGGCTGGTCTCGAACTCCTGACCTCGTGATCTGCCCACCTCAGCCTCCCAAAGTGCTGGGATTACAGGTGTGAGCCACCATACCCAAGCTTTGCTAAGTTTTGAACCTAAACCAAAATCTCAAAAAATACATGAGCCTAGGACATGAACAAATAATTTTCAAAACAGGAAATAAACCTAGTAAACAAGGGAGAAAAACATAAACCTTACAAGTAATAAAAGAAATACAAACTAAAATGGTCTATCATTTTCACCTATCAAATCAACAAAAATTGAAAGACTGCAATATTTAATGCTGATAAAAGTAAAGTAGACCCTGAAAATATGTACATGTATTATATATCAATAAAAACAATTTAAAAATGTAGCAGGCACTAGGGTACACTGCAGGTAAAGTGAAAATTCATATCTGGTAATATACATCAATTTTCCTAGTGTTCACACCTGTTGACTCAGTAATTTTTACTTTTATTAAAGAAATATCTGAAATATTGAAAAGCATTATGCACAAAGATGGTTTCCAGCATGGCTTTTTTTCTTTTCAAGAGAAGAGTCTCGCTCTGTCACCCAAGCTGGAATGTGCAATAGCACAATCATAATTCACTGCAGCCTCAAACTCCTGAGCTCAAGCAATCCTCCCATCTCAATATCCCAAGTAGCTAGGGCTACAGGCACACTCCATTATGCCTCACCAATTTTTTTTCTAATTTCACAGAGACAAGGTCTTGCTATGTTGCCCAGGTTGGTCTTGAACTCCCGGGTCTAAACAATCTGCCTACCTTGGCCTCCCAAAGTGCTGGTTATTACACGCATGAGCCACCCTGCCTGGTCTCAGCATTCCTTTCAATAGCAAAACTGTTAACTTAAAAATCGAGTAAACAGCCGGGCGCGGTGGCTCACACCTGTCATCCCAGCACTTTGGGAAGCCAAGGTAGGCAGATCACGAGGTCAGGAGATCGAGACCATCCTGACTAACACGGTGAAACCCCATCTCTACTAAAAATGCAAAAAATCAGCTGGCTGTGGTGGCAGGTGCCTGTAGTCCCAGCTACTCGAGAGGCTGAGGCAGGAGAATGGTGTGAACCCAGGAGGCGGAGCTTGCAGTGAGCCGAGATCGTGCCACTGCACTCCAGCCTGGGCGACAGAGTGAGACTCTGTCTCATTTAAAAAAAAAAAAAGTGCATGTCTGTAATCCCTGCAACTCGAGAGGCTGAGGTGGGAGGATAGCCAGGAGTTCAAAGCCAGCCTAGGAAACACAGCAAGATCCTCATGTCAAAAAAAGAAAAAAAAAATCCAACAATAAGGAATGTGTTTTCAGTAAATTGTGGCACAGTCATATATCTAATACTATAAAGCCATTAAAGATGCCTTCAGAATGTTTTTTGAAATGTGACTATACTGGCCAGGTAGGGTGGCTCATGCCTGTAATCCCAGCGACTGGGTAAGCTGAGGCAGGAGGATAGCTTGAGCCCAGGAGTTGGAGGTTACAGTGAGCTATGATCATGCCATTGTACTCCAGCCTGAGCAACAGAGACTCTATCTCTAAAAAAAAAGAAAGAAAGAAATGTTAATATATCAATATGTTAAAATAGGAAAAATAATACAAAGTTACATTTACAGTATGATTTGCAGCTATGCAAATGTGTGTGTATATATATAAACACATATATGCCAATCTATGTGTACATAAATATGTACAAAAATATGTATACATATATGAACAAAAAATTCCTTCAAGGAAATTTATCGAAATACATCAATGAGTTAGAGTTATGAGTAAACTGTTATTCCTTTTTTTTCCCCTGTATTTTCCATAATGATTACATATGGCTTTTCTAGAGAAGGGGGGCTTTTCTGTTTCTCAAGCAAAAAAGCCTTTTCTCTTCATCACACTGAAAGAGAAATGAATGAAGTACTGTGTTACTGCCTATCCAGATATACGGTATTTTACTGGTTGCTAAGCAGCAGATCCTGGTGTTTTTACATCATGCCTATCTCTAGTCACAGGCAGAAAGGACAGGAACTCACGCACAAACTCACCCCATCCAAATGGCAGTGTATTTCCTCTTGGGAGTGGTCCAAAGAGCACACACAGCAACTTTAATTCTCTACTCAAACCACTCCCCATCTCTCACCTTAACATACCAAGCAGATTTTTTATATGGAACAGTATTCTTCACACGAGCTGCACGAAAGGGAAGACCTTTTTAATCCTCTACTATATGCCACCCACTCCATCTCTGAGAGATAATTCGCATTTAAGTATCTTCACCCACCAAGCTAGAAATCACCATCATTCTGGACATGTATCTGTCATCAACTGACACAGACAGGTAAGCCTTGCTGCTTTCTGAAAATAGCCAATCCTGCTCAGTGAATGACAGCATCAGCTAAGATTTCTTCTACTGCAGAGAATGGGTGGGTCCCCCCACTAATGCTGTAAATTCCAATACTCAGTGTCATTCCCTCCAAACAGCAGAATCTACAGTATGGAAATTCTTCCACAAGAAAAGCCCAATTCTTGTGGCCACAACCATTAAGAGAATCCTGAGCCAGGACATTCTCCCCAAGCTTCCCCTCCTGCTTCTTCACAGGAACCACAGCAGCCAAGTCCTATACTATGCCCGCCCCTGCTGCAGCAGCAGCCATTTTTGGCTCAGCCCTGCTGCAGTCCCAGATGAAAGCCAGGACGGCAAGGACAAGATGGCAAAGGACTTTTAAAATGGAAACTCTTAACAAAAATAACAATGAAGCAAGCATCATAAAAAATGTTGCAATAATATGCCATGTCATTTAAAATAAGGCTTTAAAAAAAGATGCCTATATTCAAGTACTTTAAACCATTTCTCATGGCGTCATGAAAAATTTGAGGAAACCTAATTCATCACAATGTGAGATCAGCACTATACTGACACTATGGGAAAAACAATGCTTAATGAGTTTAGTTTTCTACTCAACTAACAGTTAACAACAACTCCCTTGATTTCTGTGGAAAATCTAAATGCATTTCAAATTCCTCTTCACTCTCTTAAAATAATGTAATTTAATCTTTGCTGAATGAAGAGCTCACAGAGAATCAAATTTTAACTTGATTTCACTTTCCAAAATAGAAGTAGCTTTACTTTGCTAATTATAAAAATAACTGGCCGGGTGCGGTGGCTCAGGCCTGTAATCCCAGCACTTTGGGAGGCCGAGGCGGGTGGACCACCTGAGGTCGGGAGTTCGAGATCAGCCTGGCTAACATGGTGAAACCCCATTTCTACTAAAAATACAAAATTAGCTGGGCGTGGTGGCACGTGCCTGTAATCCCAGCTACTCCGGAGGCTGAGGCAGAAGAATCGCTTGAACTCAGGAGGCAGAGGTTGCAGTGAGTCAGAATCATACCACTGCACTCCAGGCTGGGCAACAGAGTGAGACTCCGTCTCTAAATAAACAAATAAATAAAGTGATTAAACAAAATATCACTTACTACAGAAAAAAAATCAAATGACCTAATCTCACCAGCAACCAGTAACCACATGAACACTGTTGCACAACCAAGCACCAAGCACTTTTTCCTAATGTATTTTTTAAATAAAATTTGAATATACATGCTACTTTTAACTGACTTCCACGGAGAAAATGTGCACTTTTTTTATATCAGTAAACGTTTCCGCAACATTTTTAATGGTTATATAGTATTTCTTTCTTTTTTTTTTTTTTTTGAGATGGAGTCTCGCTTTGTCACCCAGGCTGGAGTGCAGTGGCACGATCTCGGCTCACTGCAAGCTCTGCCTCCCGGGTTCACGCCATTCTCCTGCCTCAGCCTCCCAAGTAGCTGGGGCTACAGGCGCCCGCCACCACGCCTGGCTAATTTTTTGTATTTTTAGTACAGATAGGGTTTCACCGTGTTAGCCAGGATGGTCTTGATCTCCTGACCTCGTGATCCACCCACCTCAGCCTCACAAAGTGCTGGGATTACAGGCGTGAGCCACCATGCCCGGCTTTAATGGTTATATAGTATTTCAATACCTATATAGTCTGTAATTTGCCCAATGTCCTATCACTAGGCCTTTAGCATGTTTCAAAAGGTTTACTCATGTCATGAAAGATGACATGAGAACAATCAGAATCTTACTTGAATACCAACTTTCAAAGTATAATTCTATAAAAGCAAATTGTATTAAATAAAAAAAAAACAGGGCTAATTTCAAGGTATTCCTTGAATATATATTTAAAAAAATCTCTTAGAATACTAACAAAATTTAATACAACAACAGTCCAGTTTCTGTTACATTACCTAGGGCCATAAGAAACAAACTCCTAGGTCAAACTGTCTCACCCACTCCACTTGGAAAAAGAGATTCATCCTAATCCCTGTCTCACTCTAGATACTAGTTTAGTATAAAAGACAAGTTCAAACAAAAGAAGACAGTAACTAAGCCTAGGGAAAAAGTGAAACCAATTCCATGAGGTAAGACTGATCCAGGACTCTAATCAGACAATTCTGAGGTCTAGCTTCAGACTGGAGAATGGAGGGATTAAAAGGCTCAGAAGAAGTTCTAAAGACTCCCAGATCTATAACTGACAGGGAACCAAGCACCTAGAAAAAGCAGGCAAGCTCAGAAGTACACTATACATTCCATCACAGAAATTCCTTTGGGCCAGGCACGGTGGCTCACGCCTATAATCCCAAGACTTTGGGAGGCAAAGGCAGGTGGATTGCTTGAGCCTGGAAGGTCAGTGCTGCAGTGAGCCAAGATGATGCCACTGTACTCCGGCCTGGGCAACAGAGCGAGACCCTGTCTCTACAAAAAAAAAAAAAAAAGCAAATAAAATTTTTTTAAAAATCTTTGGGTTCACAAATTTGAAAAGGCCAACTACTTTTTGTTACGTACTCCTTAGATGGAACCAAACTTGCTAACACTAAAAAAAAGCAACCAGAAAAATAAAACGCCCCCTTACAGGGCCTTCAACATGAAGCTTCTTTATAAAAGTAAAATCCATTTCCCTTCAACTCCCAGACTGTTTCCTAATGCAACTTCAATTACCTTTCCAGTCATTACAAGTCACAGTGAGCTGGTATCTACTACCATGACCCAGAGAGCTTCCCAAAATACTTTCCCTATGAGGTCATTGTGGTATTAGCTATTAATAACATTATTTTATGCCATATAATAAAATATATCAACATTTGGAAAATTTACATAACTTAATGAACAATTATCTTCAAATAACTGATGCATAATGGTATAATCTTCCAAATAACCAATGTATGATGTTACAAAATCATACATAGGTAAAAGATCCATTGAAGCCAAGCACGATGTACACACTCTGTCATCCTAGCAACTCAAGATGCTGAGGCAGGAGGATGGCTTGAGGCCAGGAGTTCAAGGCTACAGTGAGCTGTGACTGTACCTGTGAATAGCCACTGCACTCCAGCCTGGGAAACAAAGGAATATGCTGTTTCCAAAATAATTTTTAAATAATCACAAAATGATTCCTAAATGCTCCAAAGTTCCCTCCTTTCTCAAATCTATTTTCTAATTAGATTAAGAAATTTTCAGGGACAATGGCCACTCTTCATTTTTACTTCTTCCCACAGTTCTCCTGAAGTGTATAGCAGACACTGATGTGTGCTGCCCCTAGTAGCTTTCGGCCACTTTCAGGATGTGTTATTTTTGAAGGGAAGCTAAAAAGTACTACATCTCAAAGACTACATCTCAAAGACTCTTAGACAGACAAAAGTCTTCACTCATCTAGAAGATTCTAATGGCATTCTGAATAGCACTATCATTCTTTTAACTATCTACTATAACAGCTACCACAGTAACATTTATTTTTAATAGCTGAGACCATTTGAGAAGGAGGTGAGTTAAAAGATTTCCATAATCCATTCTAACCCTCGCATTCTAAGATTCTGGTTCTCTTTATTCTCAAGTCCCAGCGTTCAATAATGCTGGATACTATGGTTGTTTAGGGGCTTGAAGATGAGTCAGCAGGTACAGCAATTTGTGAGATGCAGCTTTTTTTTGTTTGTTTGTTTGTTTGTTTGAGACGGAGTCTCGCTCTTGTAGCCCAGGCTGCAGTGCAATGAATTGCACAATTTTGGCTCAGGGGAACCTCCGCCTCCCAGGTTCAAGTGATTCTCCTGCCGCAGCCTCCTGAGTAGCTGGGATTATAGGTATGTGCCACCACACCCGACTAATTTTTCTATTTTTAGTAGAGACTGGATTTCACCATGTTGGCCAGGCTGGTCTCGAACTCCTGACTTCAGGTGATCCTCCCTCCTTGGCCTCCCAAAGTGCTGGGATTATAGGCGTGAGCCACCGAGACCGGCCAAGAAGCATTTCATTATACTTCAAACAACAGTGAAGCCAGCAAAAGATAGCTGCTGTGGTTTACATTGCTGAACATGCTGTTGGGTTTCACAGGCCAGTAAAAACTACCTACTGTCAGCAAGCCTCATTTTTCTTAGTTAAAGGTTAAGAAGCACCAGACTTAGCCAGCAGCTCCTAAAGCAGAGTGAACAATCTCTTTTCTCAAAGCAGAATTAGTATAAGTGCTTATCCACCAAAATCAGGGTTATTAGTTTAATGGAATTTGCTCATTTCTAAAGATGTCCTACTGGAAATAAGATAACGGAACATTCAAAAACCATTCTTGCCTAGGAATGTGCCTCTGGTTGCAATAAACAAACTCTCTATATAGATCACTAATGTTATACATGCTCAGACACAGGAAAAATTGCTTTCAATAACAACAAGAAAAGTAAGTCAAGGGCGTATTTTTTTAAATCACAAAATGCTATTAACCAAAGTACAGAGAAAGGAATAGAAAATATGCAGATACAGTATCAATCACTAACCTTTTTTGTGAGAGCCAGAAAGGCAAAACAACCTGCAACATTCTACGAAATTATCTATTTTTCTAGTTTTGAGTATTTTCAACTTAGTTTTCCTTCTGAGTCAAAAGTAGTTGAACTTTAAGAATCCTTCTGTCGTAAGTAGCCTCCGCTCCAAATATATTTTTCAAAGTTTTGGTTTCCAGTGAAAGACTAAACTGAAAAACACTTCCTAACTGCTTTCTGGTTGCATATCCAATGGTTAATCTGAGCATCATACCCTGAACACAAACAGAAGTTCCTTTTTCATTCAAAGGCAGCCAATTTAACCTAATATTTCAAATTCTAGCTGAACTATTAATAAGGAGATGCAGATATATGCTATGTATCTATGCATCTATGTATCTCTCCATCTATTTATCTCTTTAACAGTATGATAAAAGATGTCCTACATTTTGATGAGCAGGTATTTTCACTACTGTCTCATTATTTCAGTATTGAAACAATATGCCTCAATTTTACTCACTTATAAACTATCTACTACAAACCTGTGACTAACCATAAACAAAGGCTGAAACTGAAACCAGAAATATATTTTTTAAATATATAGGCCAGCGGGGCACAGTGGCTCATGCCTGTAATCCCAGAACTTTGGGATGCTGAGGTGGGTGGATTACTTGAGGTCAGGAGTTCGAGACCAGCCTGGCCAACATAGAGAAACCCCATCTCCACTAAAAATACAAAACTTACCTAGGCATGGTGGCAGGTGCCTGTAATCCCAGCTACTTGGGAGGCTGAGGCAGGAGAATCGCTTGAACCCAGGAGGCGGAGGTTGCAGTGAGCCGAGATCGTGCCACTGCACTCCAGCCTGGGAGACAGTGCGAGACTCTGTCTCAAAAAAAAAAAAAAAAAGAAAGAAAGAAAGAAATTATACATCAATCCACAATAATGAGGCAAAGACAAGCTAACTGAAACAGTTCCTTTTCTTCTGCTTAAAATTTATCAACTAAGGATAGTAATGGAGTTTATCATGCTCTGTTCAATTCCTGATTCGCATATTAAAATCTTTTATTGAAAACTCCAGGTTCAAATTAATGATTTCACAATAACTACTGCCCAGAACCCCAACAGCAGCCTATTAGGGAGACAGCAAGTGATTTACATATTTTTGAAGTTTTAGTCAGGTGCGGTGCCTCACACCTCTAATCTCAGCCACTTGGGAGGCTAATGCGGGAGAATCGCTTGAGCCCAGGAGTTGGGAGTTTGCAGTGAGCTATGACAGCACCACTGCACTCCACCCTGGGTGAAAGAGTGAAACTCCATCTAAAAAATAAATAAATAAATATTTTGAGAAGTTTTTTATTTCTAAAATATATGATTATAGAAAATAAGCAAAAGTATAAACTTAAATGTAACTCTCCAAACCAAAGCCCTTTAAGAACTAATTTTAGACTTGTAAAGAAACACACAAAAAGCCGGGTGCAGTGGCTCAGGCCTGTAATCCCAGCACTTTGAGACGCTGAGGCAGGAGGATCACTTGAGGGGTCAGGAGTTCAAGACTAGCCTAGCCAACATGGTGAAACCCCCTCTCTACTAAAAATACAAAAATTAGCTGGGCGTGGTGGCACATGCCTGTAGTCCCAGCTACTCGGGAGGCTGAGATGGGAGAATCGCTTGAACCCTGAGGGCAGAGGCTGCAGCGAGCTGAGATGGTGCCATTGCACTCCAGCCTGGGCAACAAGAGCGAAACTCTGTCTCAAAAAAAAACAAAAAAACAAAAAAAAACTCAAGAGCTTTCAATCAAAAACTAGCTGTCAAGGATTAAATGTCACTTCCTCCAATTACATAAACAAAACTCAGTGGGAATCTATTCTGGATAGTTTAAAGGTTGTGCTGCGTTGATCCTCCTCTTTCCTCTCAGCAGCTTCTTTCTCTTTTCTGTAAGCTTCCTCATCTTCCTCAAGTAACCAGACACTGCATAGACTAATAATCTTTGCTTTTCTCTTCCCTCTCTCCATTATGCTTATATTATCACAGATTTGTTTTTCCAACCATTTCTGCTCATCTGACTTCCATCTCCCTATTTCCAAACATCTTCAGTTATCTCCATTTGTTTGTAAAATGAGTTGGATATTTCATTCATTTCAAATCCAACATGTCCTAAACTGAATTTATCTGTCCACTATCTCAAAACAACGTATAAAATTAAATCCTACATCTTTCTTACTCTATCAATGACAGCATCATTTTCTAGTCTCAAAACCCTGGAGTCAACTTTAACTCTTCTTTCAGAAATCAAAGATAGTCAAATCCCTATTTTTCTTCCTTTATGAGATAGCTTTCATGATATGATCACCCTTTCCTTTTCATTTCCCTCTAGACAGGATGTACCTCAGCAAAACCTTGGAAAAATTAGGCTGGGCACAGTGGCTCTCATCTGTTAATCCCAGCACTTTGGGAGGCTGGAGCCAGAGGATCGCTTGAGCCCAGGAGTTCAAGACCAGGCTAGGCAACATAGTGAAACCTCGTCTCTACAAAATATCAACCTGGGACCACCTGTGGTCCCTAATGCTTGGGAGGTTGAGGCAGAAGTATTGCGTGAGCCTGGGAGGTCGAGGCTGCAGTGAGCCATGATCGTACCACTGCACTCCAGCCTAGGCAACAAAGCAAGACCCTATCTCAAAAAATAATAATAAATGAATAATAAATTATACAGTTAGATATCCAAAGGTTCTCCAAAATTGTCAGATGCACATTTGCTGCTTTCTATTTTATCCCAGTGGATCTTCGGACTACCCCATATATACCATACACCATTTCCTAACCACTGACCACGACTCTGCCCATACCATTTCCCTCAACTGTAGATGTCCTTCCCCTCAACTTCAAGTCAGCCCAAATACTACTTCCTATTCCCCTAGTCCTCACTGACTTTCAAGGTTCTGATCTCGTACCTCCATTTGAGAGTACTGTTTTTTTCCTGTGGTTTTTTTTTAAGAGAAGATCTTGCTCTCTTTCTTACCCAGGCTGGAGTGCAGTGGTATGATCACGACTCACTGCAGCTTCAACCTCCTGGGCTAGAGTGACCCTCCTGCTTTAGCCCTTCCCACACAGCTGGGACTCACCACTACACCTGGCTAATTTTTTTTTTTTTTGGTAGAGACAGGGTTTCCCTATGTTGCCCAGGTTGGTCTTCCTACTCCTAGGCTCAAGTGCTCCTTCTGTCTAGCCTCCCAAAGTGCTGGGATTACAGGTGTGAGCCACCACACCCAGCCTCAGGTTTCTTTTGTATATTCTTCAATAGACAGCACAGACATACAATGTTACTTAATAAATATTTGCTCCATTAATTATTGACTAAATAATTATTGTGCACCTGCTAAGAATCAGGTACCGTGGTTAGCTTAATCTGTAATATCAAAACAATAACATTTCTCTTTTTTCTCTTATTCTTTCTCAAGATTCCACTAGTCTTTCCTTCAGTTTACCATTACTAGTTGTCCTTTTTCACTCAGTTGAGCCTGCAGCTGAATAGCAGTTAAGCTACCTCATTAACATGATTCTGAAATACAAGGGAATAATGACTTTTCTCTCAAAATATTCCAAGAAAAATCAGAAAGAATAATGAGCAGTAAGTTTCCGAAGGCTATTTGACCAACTGGAGGTTTCTCACAATTGTCCTTATCATGAACTAATTTCACACTGGTGCCCTTATGAACTGACCAAAGCCTTCAATGTCACTGAAAGCACTGAAAGCATGAGAAGACTTCCTTTCTGTGCCTAAACTCTCTATTTAACAAATACATAGCTTTTTTTTTTTTTTTTGAGGCAAGATCTCACTCTGTCACCCAGGCTGGAGTGGAGTGGTGCGATCTCCACTCACTGCAGCCTCCACCTCACGGACTCAAGCAATCCACCCACCTCAGCCTCCTGAGTGGCTGGGACCAGAGGCACATACCACCATGCCCAGGTAATTTTTGTATTTTTGGTAGAGACGAGGTTTTGCCATGTTGCCCAGGGGGGTTTCAAACTCCTAAGCTCAAGCAATCCACCCACCTTGGCCTCCCAAAGTGTTAGAATTACAGGCGTGAGCCAACACACCAAGCCAATATATAGTTAATTGAAGAAAAGGGGTTATTTTTAAAGTGCTTATGAACTGTAACTTATGATAACCAAATACTTATTTCAACTTAGCTCCTCCAACTAAAACAATTATTCTGACCTGGTACACAAGATTTAACACCACTAAAACACAACATAAACTAGGCACAGTGGCACACACTTGTAATCCCCCCTACTCAAGAAGCTGAGGCAGTAGGATTACCTGAGTTTGAGTCCAACGGTGAGTATACACACGTACATACATATACATACACACACACACACACTCTCTCTCTCTCTCCCTATAGGTGTTCATCCATGGGTTCCACAAAGATAACTAGAGTACATTTTGGGCCTTTAATCCCATCTAAACAATTTGCTGTTAATGAAACTCAAAAACAGAAATACCTATATTTTCTCGCTAAATCAAATTGTTACCTATGATGAGTAAAGACACTGGATCTGCAGGTCCTAGTACAATCTATACATAAAAGGCCTTCAAATTTGAGGCACAAAAAAAAGGGCAAAAAAAAAGAAAAAGAAAAAAAAACCTTCTACACATTTCCTTCTTTTATCTGCAATATAAGAAGGAATCCTTTCTAACTCTAATAACATATTAACAAGAATTAAGAACACGATTGTCGGGGAACTCAGATGTTGGCAAAGCTTAAAAATAAAAAAACAAGGGCTGGGTGCAGTGGCTCAGGCCTATAATCCCAACACTTTGGGAGGCCGAGGCAGGAGGATTGCTTAAGCCCAGGAGTTTGGGATCAGACTGGACAACAAAGTGAGACCCCTATCCCTATCTCTCCAAAAATTTTAAAAATTAGCTGGGCACAGTGGTGTGTGCCTGTAGTCCCAGCTACTTAGGAGGCTAAAATGGGAGGATCCCTTGAGTCCAGGAGTTTGAGATTGCAGTGAGCTATGATCAAACTTCACTTCAGCCTGGGTGACAGAGCAAGGGTTTAAAAAAAAAAGGCTGGCGCGGTGGCTCACGCCTGTAATCCCAGCACTTTGGGAGGCCGAGGCGGGCTGATCACCTGAGGTCAGGAGTTCGAGACAAGACTGGCCAACATGGCGAAACCTCGCCTCTACTAAAAATACAAAAAAAATTAGCCAAGCGTGGTGGCGCACGCCTGTAATCCCAACTGCTTGGGAGGCTAAGGCAGGAGAATTGTTTGAACCCATGAGGTGGAGGCTGCAGTGAGCCAGGTATGGTGGCTCATGCCTGTAATCCTAGCACTCTGGGAGGCCAAGGCTGGAAGATCAACTGAGGTTGGGAGTTTGAAACCAGCCTGGGCAACACAGTAAGACCATCTCTACAAATAACTGAAAAATTATCCAGATGCCAGGTGTGGTGGCTCACACCTGTAATCCCAGCACTTTGGGAGGCCAAGCAGGTGGATCACCTGAGGTCAGGAGTTCAAGACCAGCCTGGGCAACATGGTGAAACCCCGTCTATACAAAAATACAAAAAGTTAGCCAGGCATAATGGCAGGTGCCTGTAATCCCAGCTACTCAGGAGGCTGTGTTCAAGCTAATCGCTTGAACCTGGGAGGCAGAGGTTGCAGTGAGCCGAAATTGTGCTATTGCACTCCAGCTTGGGCAGCAAGAGTGAAACTCCATCTCAAAAAAAAAAAAAAGATGATGGCTTCTTGAAAGAACATAGAAATCAACCTGAAGGAATTCCTGATGGCCAAAGCTAGAACAATCTGAGTAAGAAAACAAACAATGATAGTTACTGGATTTTAACCCATAAAATAAAATATATACCCATGAGTCCATAGTGATATGAATAATAAACAAATGGAGGAAAGAAAGCTTTTCCTCATAGAATTACAATCAATAAATGTAGAAGGAAAGAGTGAAATAGAAAGTCACAATTGGGCAACCACAAAAGCAATAAATGTTGCAGACAAGCTCCATCAGTTGCTAAAATTGAGAACCAAAGTTTGAGAAGATTCTAACATTGTTTGCAAACTCATCAAATATCTCCCACAAGATACTTATCAACTACAAAAGGAAAGAGAATAACTCCACAATAGAAAGACCAGCAAGATGCCAACTTAACCAAGTAGTCAAGGTAATCATCATCATACTGACATCATGAATCTCCTAATATGGGGCAATGAGAAGGAATGCATAACCTCGCCCCATTCATGAGAAAACATCAAACAAATCCAAAATGAGGGACACCCTATAAACAATGGATCAGCAATCTTCAAAAGTGTCAAAGTCACAAACGATAAGGAAAGTCACAGGAATAGTTACAAACCATAAGAGAATAAAGAGAAATAACTAAATGCAATTAGAATCCTGAAACAGAAAAAGGACATCAGGGGTCTCTCCTTCCAGCACAGTACGAGGGCAGAGTAGGACGTGTAGTGCTGGGAGTCATGGCAGGAAAAGCATTTAGAAAGTTTCTTAGGCCTGTAATCCCAACATTTTGGGAGGCAAAGGTGGGCAGATCACTTGAGGTCGGGAGCTCGTGACCAGCCTGACCAACACGGTGAAACCCCGTCTCTAATAAAAATACAAAAATTAGCCAGAAGCAGTAGTGCACACCTATAATCCCAGCTACTTAGGAGGCTGAGGCAGGAGAATCACTTGAACCCGGGAGGCAGAGGCTGCAGTGAGCACAGATCGCACCACTGCACTCCAGCTTGGGCAAGAGAGAGAGACTCCATCTCATAAAGAAGTTTCTTCCTCTTTGACTGAGCGTTGGTTGAAAAACAAGTGCCAGCCTGGCACAATGGCTCATGCCTGTAATCCCAGCACTTTGGGAGGCCGAGGCGGGTGGATCACCTCAGGTCAGGAGTTCAAGACCAGCCTGGCCAACATGACAAAACCCCACCTCTACTAAAAATACAAAATTAGCAGGGCGTGGTGGCGCATGCCTGCAATCCCAGCTACTCAGGAGGCTGAGGCTTGAGAATCGCTTGAACCTGGGAGGCGGAGGTTGCAGTGAGCCGAGATCGCACCATTGCACTCCAGCCTGGGCAACAAGAGCAAAATTCCATCTCAAAAAAAAAGAAAAGAAAAAGAAAAACAAGTGCCACTGAAATCGTAACCAAAGGAAGCATTATCCTTTCAGAAAAATCTCAAATAAAAGTATGGCAAGCAACAGCAGTAGCTGCTGGGTCAGGCTCTGAACAAAAGGGTAGAGAGAGATTCAACCAGTCAGTGTAAAAGTTGGAGATAGGCCGTGCGCCGTGGCTCATGCGCCAGTGTAATCCCAGCATTTTGGGAGGCCGAGGCGGGTGGATCACCTGAGGTCAGGAGTTCGAGACCAGCCTAATCAACATGGTGCAAACCCATCTCTACTAAAAATACAAAAATTAGCCAAGCATGGTGGCGAGTGCCTGTAATCCCAGCTACTCAGGAGGCTGAGGCAGGAGAATCACTTGAACCCGGGAGGTGGAGGTTGCGGTGAGCCGAGATCGCACCATTGCACTGCAGCCTGGCCAACAAGAACGAAACTCTGTCTCAAAAAAAAAAAAAAGTTGGAGATAAAGTTCTTCCAGAATATAGAGGTGCCAAAGCAGCTCTACATGACAAGGATTATTCATTTAGAAATGGTGACACTCTTGGAAAGTATGTAAACTGAAATAAATCACTATTGAAATGGCATCAACGTGAAGCTGCCCGTTCCACTAAAGTTCTGAAATCATTCATCATGTAAATAATTTCCATGTCTGTCTTTTATAATAAACTAATGATATCTAAACTAATTCAAAGCAGGCAGAATCACCAGAGGTCAGGAGTTCGAGACCAGCTCGGCCAACGTGGAGAAACCCCGTCTCTACTAAAAATACAAATTGGCCAGGTGTGGTGGTGGGTACCTGTAATCCCAGTTACTCTAGAGGCTGAAGCAGGAGAATCATTTGAACCCAGGAGGTGGAAGTTGCAGTGAACTGAGATCACACCACAGCACTCCAGCCTGGGCAACAGAGCAAGACATCATCTTTAAAAAAAAAAAAAAGGCGGGACACAGTGGCTCACACCTGTAATCCCAGCACTTTGGGAGGCCGAGGCGGGTGGATCACTTGAGGAGTTCAAGACCAGCCTGGCCAACATGCCGAAACCCTGTCTTTACTAAAAATACAAAAACTTAGCTGGGTGTGGTGGTGCACACCTGTAATGCCAGCTACTCTGTAGGCTGAGGAAGGACAAGAGAATTGCTTGAACCTGGGAGGCAGAGGTTGCAGTGAGCCAAGATGGTGCCATTGCACTCCAGCCTGGGGGACAGAGCGAGACTCCATCTCCAAAATAAATAAATAAATAAAAAGATTCCTAATTGTCTAAGCTATGTAATGGTTACCAGGTGGGGGTATCCATATAATTTACTATCCAAACCAGGACCATTACAGGAGAAACAGGATCTATTAGTAGGTCACTGGTCAGTGTTGTTAAAGACCTCAAATAAATTTGAGTTGGCATGAACTTTATGGTTAGGCAAGTTGCCCTAACCTCCCCTCAGCCTCTAGAACAAAGGTAGGAGAGGGGGCAGAAAGCTGAACCAGAAAAATCCCCAAACTCCTTTCCAGCTTAGAAAAATCACTGGCTCATGGTGGCACCCTTCAAAGACACTTCTTTTTAAATTTACTGTCTACTGTGTGTAAAGGAAAAATAAGCTAATGCATACTTATGTTTGGATCCTTTAACTATGATTTTTCTAATGAAGATCAAGAATGAAATCAATGACATTCCAGAGCCACACTCAGCTTTCATTGCCTTACCTAAAATGTACCACATTTAAATACACTCACTCAGTCACACAATATAAAAGGTAATAAGCTAAGGTCAAGTGCTCTGTAGTCTGCTTTTGAAACAGCATTTATTCCAGGAAGTTGGACTACTATCAAATTCTAATATTTCTGAAAAAGATCAACAATGTAACACAGGGAGTATCAGCTGACTACATTAGCCTCAAAGATTCAACAATTATTAATTAGGTACTTGATGCCATTAAAATTATACATGGACTAATTAAGACCCACTTCCTTTGAATATTGAGTAAGAGCTAAGCTGGAGACATGCATAATAATTTAAAACTTAAAGCAGATACAATCTTACAAAATCAGCAACTCCACTCATTCCCACTTCCCAATGTTAAGCAACTGAAGAGTTTTTTTGTGGAAAGTCTTTATCCAAAACAAATAAACTGTTTTTATTACACCTAAAGGTAACAAAATAACCTCTTCTTTAATGTGGTCTTTTCCTAAATAGCAAAAAGAATCCCGCTAAACAAGAGATTAAGCAGTATTTCCCAATTTTGTTTTTTGTTTGTTTTGTTTTGTTTTTTTGAGACAGGGTCTGGCTCTGTAGCCCAGGCTGGAGTACAGTGGCGTGATCTCAACTCACCGTAGCCTCCGCCTCCTGAGTTCAAGCGATTCTCCTGCCTCAGCCTCCCAAGTAGCTGGGATTACAAGCACGTGCCACCACACCTGGCTAATTTTTGTATTTTTTTAGTAGAGACAGGGTTTCTCCATGTCGGCCAGGCTGGTCTCGTACTCCTGACCTTAGGTGATCTGCCCGCCTCAGCTTCCCGAAGTGCTGGGATTACAGGTGTGAGCCACTGTGCCCAGCTCCAATTTTGTTTCTTTATAATAACATATACATTAGAATAGCCTGAGAGTATAACCTCATATCAATCAACAACCAATTTTAACCTGACAGAACTAACACTATGCAAAATCCAAAAACCTAAGAATTTGTAACTCATAATTTCAATTATTCACAGGACAGCAAAACAGTCAAATGCTTATACTCTATTTTTTACAAAACTACCACTGCCTAATAGTAATTTATCTTAATAATAAAAGCAGACAACACTTGTTTTCCAGGCATAAAAAAGGATAGAAATGGTCAAAATTCGTTTATCCAATAGGCCTTATTTTATAAATAGCACACCTCACTAAATCTCAAGCACTTAATGGATTATATAACCTTAACGCGCAAGGCTGGGCGGGGTGGCTGATGTCTGTAATTCCAACACTTTGGGAAGCCAAGGCAGGAGAATCACTTGAGCTCAGGAGTTTGAGACACGAGTGGGCAACACAGTAAGACTTTGTCTCTACCGAAAATAAAAAACTAGCCAGGAGTGGTGGCTCGCACCTATAATCCCAGCATTTTGGAAGGCGAAGGTAGGCAGATCACTTGAGCCCAGGAGTTGGAGACCAGCCTGGGCAACATGGTGAAATCCCGTCTCTACAAAAAATACAAAAAGTAGCTGGGTGTAGTGGCACACACATGCAGTTAGTCCCAGTTACTTGGGAAGCTTAGGTGGGAGGGTTCCTTTAGCTCAGGAGTTCGAGGCTGCAGTGAGATCTGATTATGCCATTACACTCCAGCCTGGGTGACAGAGACAGACCTCAAGAAAATGAAAAGATAAGCCACTAAATGAGAGAAAATACTTGCAACTCCTGTATCTGTTAAACAACTTATATTCAGAATATATAAAGAACCCTTACAACTCAACAATAAAAAGACATATGACCCAATTAACAACTGGGCAAAGGATATATATAGATAATTCTCCGTAACTGACAAATGGCCAAATGCACACAAACATGGCCAGATGCACACAAAAACATGCTCAACTCCATTAGCCATCAGGGAAACGCAAATCAAAACCACAATGAGATACCACTTTACACCCAATAGGATGGCCTATAATCAAAAAGACAAATAATGACAGGTGTTGGCAAGGATGCAGAAAAACTGAAATCCTCATACATTGTTGGCAGGAACATAAAATGGTGCAACCACTTTGGAAAACATTTTGGCAGCTCCTCCAAATGTTAAACATGGAGTTACCTCATATAACCCAGCAACTATACCCCAAGGTATATACTCAAGAGAAATTACAACATAACATCTATATAAAAACATCCATGAACGGTCACAGCAACATCATTCAGAGCCAGAAAGTTTATCCAACCTTTTGGCTATTCATTATCCAAAGGCCAAAAAGTTGAAACAACCCAAATGTCCATGGTACATGGAATATTACTCAATAATTTTAAAAATGAAGTACTAATACATGGTTACAACACAGATGAACCCTGAAAACATTATGCTGAAACAAATCACACACAAAAAAATACATTAGTCCACTTATGTAAAAAGTTCAAAACAGGCAGATATATAGAGGCAGAAAATAGACTTGGACTTGCCTAGGGCAGGGAGAATTGGGGGAAAATGGGGAGTCATGGGGAGTCAAACAGGTTCCTTTGGGGAGTGACAAAAATATTCTAAAATTATGGTAGTAGTTGTACAATTCTCAACTGGTTTTGAATATACCCAAAACCACTGAATTATACACTCTAAATGGGTGACTCGTACGGTATGTGGATTACATCTCAATAAAGCTGTTTTTTAAAAAAGTAATGGTTTCACACAGCTGAAGTCTAACTTCCTCTTATTTATTCAAAATGCTCTAGAATCTGGATCCATTATCTTGAATATTCTACCATGAGAATCCTCCATTTCAAGCACACAGATCCAAATCCTTAGAACACAGCATACACTACACTTGCTTCAGGCCCAAATCTTTGTTCATATTGATCACCCACTCATCATAATCCACCCACCTCTGCCTATCTAAACCCTGACTATAGTCTTAAACTCTTTTTTTTCCTTTTAAAAATTCATACTTCCATGCCAGGCTCAATGGCTCATACCTGTAATCCCGGCACTTTGGTAGGCCAAAGCGAGAGGATCCCTTGAGCCCAGGAGTTTGAGATCAGCCTGGGCAACAAACTGAGATCTCTAAAAAAAAAAAAATTAAAAAATTAGCCAGGCATAGCGGAGTGTGTCTGTGGTCCCAGCTACACAAGAGGCTGAGGCAGGAGGACTGCTTGAGCCCAGCAGGTCAAGGCTACTGTGAGCCATAATTATGCCACTGCACTCCAGCCTGAAAGACACAGCCAGACCCCATCTCGAAAAAATGAATAAGCTGGGCGCAGTGGCTCACGCCTGTAATCCCAACACTTTTAGAGGCTGAGACGGGCAGATCACTTAAGGTCAGGAGTCCGAGGCCAGCCTGGCCTATTATGGTGAAACCCCATCTCTACTAAAAATACAAAAATTGCCCCAATGTGGTGGCGTGCACCTGTAATCCCCAGCTACTCGGGAGGCTGAGGCATGAGAATTGCTTGAACCTGGGAGGCAGAAGTTACAGTGAGCTGAGATGGAGATCGCACCACTGTACTCCAGCTTGGGTGACAGAGCAAGACTGTCTCAAAAAAATAAATAAATAAAATAAATAAATGAATTAAGGGGTTTTTTTGTTTGTTTTGGGGGGTTTTTTTGAGATAGGGTCTCACTCTGTCACCCAGGCTGGAGTGCAGCAGTGCAATCATGGCTCACTGCAGCCTTAACCTCCTAGGCTCAAGCAATCCTCCCACCTTAGCCTCCCAAGTAGCTGGGACTACAGGCACGTGCAACCGCGCCTGGCTAATTTTTGTATTTTCTGTAAAGACAGGGTTTTGTCATGTCATCCAGGATGGTCTCAAACTCCTGAACTCAAGCAATCCACCCACCTTGGGCTCCTGAAGTGCTGGGATTACAGGCCATGAGTCACTGCACCTGGCCAAGTTCTCCGACCAAGTTCTATTTCTTACATACTAATTACTAGGACCTAGAAAAAAGGTCAGGAATCATCTCATTTAACCTTCAAGGTTCAGTCCTTTCCATTCTCAATGTAAAAATAGTATTCTGGTTTAAAACTGGCTGTATTCATTTTCTATTCCCACTTAATTTTCTCTCCTTATTCCAAAATTATGTTTGTTCCCACACTTCAATCCTCTTTCCCCCATCCCGCATGAATCCCTGTGGTCTTTTCCCCCTTCCTTCAATCACTCCTCATGATACTAACACTTCCTGAAAACCAACTAAATGCCGGACGCGATGGCTCACGCCTGTAATCCCAGCACTTTGGGAAGCTGAGGCAGATGGATCACCTGAGATGAAGAGTTTGAGACCAGCCTGGCCAATATATAAATACACTAGGTGCGGTGGCTCACGTCTGTAATCCCAGTACTTTGGAAAGCCAAGGTCAGGAGTTCAAGACCAGCCAGGCCAATATGGTGAAACCCTGCCTCAACTAAAAATACAAAAATTAGCCAGGCGTGGTGCCGGGTGCCTGTAATCCCAGCTACTCAGGAGGCTGAGGCAGGGGAACCGCTTGAACCCGGGAGGTGGAGGTTGCAATGAGCCAAGATCACAACACTGCAATCCAGCCTGGGCAACAGAGTGAGTCTCCGTCACAAAGAAAAAAAAAATTAGGACTCTGGCTTCCAGCCTTTTTTAAAAACTTAGTATACTTGAACATATAAAGATGAACTTAAAGAGATAATAAAGAAATGTAAATAATTGTATGGGAAAAAAACTTGTGATGTTACACTGAGTTTTAATCTTGCAAATAATGCAAAACATTACAGGAACAATAACTCAAAAGATGTTAGACTTACTGATAAAGGTTTGAACATTCCCCTTTGTAATGTGCAGTCATAACTTCTAAGCTAAAAGCCAAAGGTGAAAAAATATTCCCAAGAAAAACATTCCAAATAAACAAAAAGTTCACTTATATTTCAAGTAGATACAGAATAAAACTATTCAAGAAGTATCTCTTGGCTGGGTGTGGTGGCTCACGCCTGTAATCCCAACACTTTGGGAGGCTGAGGTGGGCAGATCACTTGAGGTCAGGAGTTTGAGACCAGCCTGGCCAACATGGTGAAACCCCATCTCTACTAAAAATACAAAAAATTAGCCGGTCGTGGTGGAGGGCACCTGTAATCCCAGCTACTCAGGAGGCTGAGGCAGGAGAATTGCTTGACCCGGGAGGCCAAGGTTGCAGTGAGCTGAGATCGTGCCACTGCACTCCAGCCTGGGTGACAGAGCGAGGCTCCGTCTCAATTTTTAAAAAAAAAAAAGTATCTCTTTTTATTTGTTGGGGACAGTCTTGCCCTTTCACCCAGGCTGGTGTGCAATCGCACAATCAGGTCTCACTACAGCCTTGACCTCCGGGGCTCAAGCAATCCTCCGGCCTCAGCCTCCTGAGCAGCAGGGACTACAGGCATGCACTGCCACTCCTGGCAAACTATTTTTTAATTTTTAGTAGAGATGGGGTCTCACTATGTTGCCCAGGCTGGTCTCAAATTCCTAGACTCAAGTGATCCTCCTGCCCCAGCCTCCCAAAGTACTGGGATTACAGGCATGAGCCACCACACCTGGCCAAAAAAAGTACTTTTCATGGCAGATACTTAGGTAGCAAATTAAGCAAGATACAAAACTAGGTACATAATCTGACTTTATGTTACAAAAATGTATGACCACTAATATTAAAATCCACAGAAAAAAAAAAAAATCAGGACAGAAATACACCAAAATGTTAAAAGTGGTTATCACAGCTACACACTGGGACTCATGCCTGTAATCCCAGAACTTTGGGAGGCCAAGGTGAGCAGGTGGCTTGAGCCCAAGAGTTCGAGACCAGCCTGGGTAACATGGCAAAACCCCATCTCTACAAAAAAATTAGCTAGGTGTGGTGGCACACACCTGTGGTCCCAGCTCCTTGGGAGGCTGAGGTGGGAGGATTGCTTGAGCCCAGGAGGTCAAGGCTGTAGTGAGCCATGACCATGCTCTGGGAGGTAGAGTAAGACCTCACCTCTTTAAAAAAGTGGCAAGGCGCGGTGGCTCACACCTGTAATCCCAGTACCTTGGGAGGCCGAGGTGGGCAGATCACCTGAAGTCAAGAGTTCGAGACCAGCCTGGCCAACATGGTGAAACCCCACCTCTACCCAAAATACAAAAATTAGCTGCGTATAATGGCATGCACCTGTAATCCCAGCTACTCGGGAGGCTGAGGCAGAATTGTTTGAACCCGGGAGGCAGAGGTTGCAGTGACCCAAGATTGTGCCACTGCACTCCAGCCTGGGAAACAGGGCAACACTCTCTCCCCCCAAAAAAATAAATAAATAAAATAAAATAAAATAAAAGGGGTTGTCTCCACTAATAAGATTATGAGTGATTTTTTACTTTTCTATATTTTTCTAAATTTCTCATTTAATTATGTCTTGCTCTTATAATCATAAGTTTTTAATAATAATATTTGACTACAGATGTTGTTCCTCTTTGGCCTTCATACCAACCCTAATCCTCAGTATCAATATGTACTTCAAATACAACTCAGGCACTTCAGATGGCTTTGTAAACTGGGTCAATGCTATTCCATCTGAAAGGAAATTACAGAATTATTTTCAATTCAATTATACATCCCTGCAAAATAATTTGAGGGCAGCTTTGAATGCTGTAAGTGAGTTGTGATGCCATCTATATTAATCCTAAAATTTATCTTCAAATTGATTCCCAAAGTCCAACACACTTTTTATTTAATAAATATTTACAGGCCAGGCGCGGTGGCTCACGCCTGTAATCCCAGCACTTTGGGAGGCCAAGGCAGGCGGATCACAAGATCAGGAGATTGAGAACATCTTGACCAACATGGTGAAACCCCGTCTCTACTAAAAATACAAAAATTAGCCAGGCGTGGTGGTGCACGCCTGTAGTCCCAGCTACTCTAGAGGCTGAGGCAGGAGAATCGCTTGAATCTGGGAGGCGGAGGTTGAAGTGAACTGAGATTGTGCCACTGCACTCCAGCCAGGGCGACAAGAGTGAAACTCCATCTCAAAAATAAATAAATAAATAAATAAATAAACAAACAAATAAATTTACAGACTGCCTACTGTCTGTCAAGCAGTATTCTAGGTGCTAGCAATTCCACAGTGAACAAAACAAACAAAAATCTCTGCCTTCATGGAGTTTACATTCTATTAACAAAATTCAATGTCTTATAAAGTCAGGCAGCACACAGTGGGCTCAAAAAAGTACACAACAGGCCAGGTGTGGTGGCTCATGCCTGTAATCCCAGCACTTTGGGAGGCTGAGATGGGTGGATCACTTGAGGTCGGGAGTTCGAGAACAGCCTGGCCAACATGGTAAAACCCCACCTGTACCCCAAATACAAAAATTAGATGGGTGTGATGGCGCGCACCTGTAATCCCAGCTACTCAGGAAGCTAAGGCAGGAGAATCACTTGAATCCAGGAGGTGGAGGATGCAGTGAGCCGAGACTGCGCCACTGCACTCCAGCCTGGGCGACAGAGACTCTGTCTCAAAAAAAAGTACAAAACAATTATTAGTTAATAAAGATCATGGTAGAGCATAGTAGCTAACACCTGTAATCCCAGCACTTTGGGAGGTCAAGGTGGATGGATCATTTGAAGTCAGGAGTTCAAAAGCAGCCTGGCCAACATGGCAAAATCCATCTCTACTAAAAATACAAAAATTAGCTAGGTGTGGTGGTACACACCTGTAATCCCAGCTACTTGGGAGGCTGAGGCATGAGAATCACTTGAACCCAGGAAGCAGAGGTTGCAGTGAGCCAAGATCACACTCCAGCCTGGGTGACAGAGCAAGTCCCTGTCTAAAAAAATAAATTTAAAAAAAAAGTCGTAAAAACCAACAAATTTCAAATGCACTTAAAATAGTTTAACTTTCTCAAATTTCAGCTGAGCTACAGGAGATTGAAAAATTCCTTTGGTTGGCAGCAAGCCAAAGAACTGGAAGCCATTTGAGAATTCAGAAGTCGCTTGGGATCCTGCAATATCTCATCCGTGTAAGTCTCAGGGGCAGTTTATCCATTGCTTAAAGTCATATGCGTGGCTAATAATCAGGAACTAGTTACTTTCCCATTATATTAGCTCAAAGTATTATTCCTTAGGTAAAAATAGATTGTGTCTCACCACAGCACCACGGGAGTTTATTCCAGAACTTACTTTCCCTCATATCTCATAATGAACTAACTGTATCATCACCCAGAACAAGCCAGCAAATGACCATGGCAACCTTATTTTATGGTCTCCCACTATCTCACAACTAACTATACAGTCTTCACCACTGAAGTTAAAGAGGTGCTTCTGTCTCTGTGGCTGAATCTAACATTAACAAGCCAAAAACCAGAAGTAGCTTATATGAGCAAACTGCTGCTTTGCCTCTGCCCCATGTTAGTATCTTCTAATATCAATAAGCCACCACAGAACATGTCACTTACCATCAGACAAAGAAAACATTAACTGGTTTCTGTAAATCCCTCCTCTCTACTTGCAAGAATAACACAAATCTCAAAAGACAATCATAAGCAATTATAATTCAAGAAGGTCACTGAATAAATGACTCTAGACCCTACATTTCAGAGAAGGGATAACCAATGCCTGAAGCAGTTACATGGTTAGTCTAAGATAAGATATCTACTACAATGAAAGAGCCAAACTCAAAACCAGATTTTTTGCCTCCAAATCAGGTACACTTCTCAATACACCAAGGTAAATCTACTTCTATTTTAAGACTAGCAAGTACTGTTTCTAAGCCAAAGTCTAGTATTAAAAGGGCAAGGATATTACGAGATGCACTGGGAAGGAGACCAGGAAAAGACCCATCACAGATCAGATCAGGTATGTATCTCCTTCTCATACACTAATTCCTTAGATTATGATACAGAAAATACTTTGAATTTTTAGCTTGTGTTTGATTGTCACTTTCTCTGGTACCTCCTCTAGCAAAAAAAAAAAAAAAAAAAAAAAAAAAAGCCTGAAACATGACTGAAATCCATTTATTAAAATTCTATGCAGCAGCAATGGAATTGGAAAAAGCAGGCCGGCAGAAGAGAAAGCTATGTAAATCTGGGTTAATTCTTACTCATTCTTCTAATTTAGCTGAGATGTCAACTTCTTTTAGAAAGCCTTAATTCCTCCTTCCCCAGACTACTCTCACAGCAGAGTTATCAGTTATCACTGTACTTGCCTCATGACGTTTTGTTTACCCACCTCTACCCAAAAGGACCAAGTTCTTTGAGGGCAAAGATTTCTACCTTAGCTCTTCAATCCTACATCTAGCACTGAGTGTAGCAGCACACAGTGGATGCTGAATTAATGAATTCATAAACTTGCCACATCTATTGAAGCCTCAATATACATGGCAAAATGTGGCAATCCTATTTATTTATTTATTTATTTATTTATTTATTTATTTATTGAGACGGAGTCTCGCTGTCACCCAGGCTGGAGTGCAGTAGAGCGATCTCGGCTCACTGCAATCTCCGCCTCGCGGGTTCACGCCATTCTCCTGCCTCAGCCTCCCAAGTAGCTGGGACTACAGGCGCCTGCCACCACGCCCGACTAATTTTATGTATTTTTAGTAGAGACGGGGTTTCACCGTGTTAGCCAGGATGGTCTCGATCTCCTGATCTCATGATCTGCCCACCTCGGCCTCCCAAAGTGCTGGGATTACAGGAATCCTCTCCATTGACTTAAGATGTGGTTCTCTGCCGGGCGCAGTGGCTCACGCCTGTAATCCCAGCACTTTGGGAGGTAGAAGCAGGCAGATCACAAGGTCAGGAGATCAAGACCATCCTGGCCAACACAGTGAAACCCCGTCTCTACTAAAATACAAAAAATTAGCCAGGCATGGTGGCGCACACCTGTAGTCCCAACTACTCAGGAGGCTGAGGTAGGGGAATCGTTTGAACCCAGGAGGCGGAGGTTGCAGTGAGCCAAGATCATGCCACTACACTCCAGCCTGGCGACAGAGCGAGACTCAATCTCAAAAAAAAAAAAAAAAAAAGACGTGGGTTTCAAACATTTTCTAGAAGACCTTTGATTTTGTTTTTTTTGAGGTGGAGTCTCACTCTGTAACCCAGGCTGGAGCGCAGTGGTGCAGTCTCGGCTCATTGCAACTTCTGCCTCCTAGGTTCAAGCGATTCTCCTGCCTTGGCCTCCTGAGTAGCTGAAATTACAGGCAGGCGCCACCACGCCCAGCTAATTTTTGTACTTTTAGTAGAGACCAGGTTTCACCAGATCAGGGCCAGGTGC
This sequence comes from Pan paniscus, assembly GCF_029289425.2. Lineage (NCBI taxonomy): Eukaryota > Metazoa > Chordata > Mammalia > Primates > Hominidae > Pan > Pan paniscus. The sequence continues at coordinate 205,954,046 of NC_073249.2, read as the reverse complement.
GGTGGCTCAATGCCTGTAATCCCAGCACTTTGGGAGGCTGAGGCAGGCGGATCACCTGAAGCCAGGAGTTCGAGACCAGCCTGGTCAACATGGTGAAACCCAGTCTGATCACGCCTTACAAAAAATTACCTGGACCTGGTGGCACACGCCTGTAATCCCAGCTACTCAGGAGGCTGAGGCATGAGAATGGCTGGAATCCAGCCGGCGTAGGTTGCAGTGAGCCGAGATTACACCACTGCACTCCAGCCTGGGCGACAAAGCAAGACTCTGTCTCAAAAATAAATAAATAAAACTGTCTGAACTTATTAATTCAATGCAAACACAACTATACCCACATACTTTGAGGGTCTGGAGATCTATTCAAGCCATGAACAGTGCAACTCCAGCTATGCACTCCTGCCAAGATGCTTAAATGTTATCAACTTATTGAACAATGACCACTTGCGTCAAATACAAATTCCCATACTCCCTCAGGGCAGAAAAGTAGAACTGCTCTATTTCAATCCTTTTTTAATCAATACCCCATTACCAGTTGATAACACTTCACCACTGGTATGTCTGATGAAATCTACAACCTATACTTCCTTTACTGTTTATATAATAAAATTTTCTATAGGCAATTGTAACCTTTCAGTGTGTAAAAGCAAAGAGAAAACAATAAGAGCTGTGAAACACATCAAGAGGAAGATTAATTTTAGCTTCAATGGCATGAGGCAAAGTAAAAACTTAAAGCCACACAAAAGTAAGTGTTCCATATGACTAAAATTGGTTTAAAATTATCTACACTGGAAATTACACTTAAATTTATCTCTTTAACAAGTGCTTTTTATTCAAAAGAAAATTAAGTTTCAGCTTTTGTAACTACTTGAATGTTGCAACCAACTCAGAGCTTTTATAAGTCCTTCTATGAAATGCACTGAGAAAAAGCATACTTGAAACACAGCTGTATCCCAAAAAGCCACCCAATTCACCAAACAGTGTCACATTCAGCACTGTGGTCCTTACTACTCTGTACATCAAGGACACCTACTACAGGTTTCCTTTCATTTCTGTTCAATTGCCAAAACAGCTCAAAGATGCAGGTAATTAGTAATTTACGTGGTGGCACAATTCAGAAACTTAAAAGTCCTAACCGAGTATAGGCAATCAAGGTAAAAAATGAAATTAGAAAGGAATTTAAACTCACAAAGTAGTAAGCAAAGACAGGTTTAAAAGATTCAACACTGAACTCTGCCTTTAAGTAGGCAAACCAGCCAACCTTCCCCCACCCCAGAGACACTGACCAAAACCAACCAGGTTTTTCATAAGCAACGCTAAGTTATCACCACACTTTCTCATCGGTGAACAATTCCTAATTGAACAGAATCATGCAGGATAAAAACATTATGAAATCAGTACACACGTCACACTGGAATGGAATTTATCTTTACACTGCACCGCGGTGCCTGGATTGAAAAACATGAACTAGGTTTAAAGAACAGAGAAAATGACACTTGGCAGAAAACAAACAATGACCTGAAATGACTCTAGAAGGGAGATTGCTTTCCCTTCTCAAAGTAATCTATACAGACAAGAATCAAACTACAGACTGTGAAATAATCTGGGGACCTCACAGCAGTTAGCTTCTTACTTGCTCAAACATCCTACAATCTCTAAAAGTCAAACGCACGATGACACAAACATAAAAACACAACACATCTAACATCCAATCATTATTTATTGATTTACACAAATACAGTGGGTGTAGGGAGGAGGTGATGCATGATGAAATGTTATTCTCAGGTACGCAATACCTTTCTAAATCTCCGTGGAATACATGAATTCAACGTTTTACCTTCACCGGCTAGTTTTTGACTAAAATACCCCATCACCAAGTCTTTTCGATCAAAGCTCTCCAAAATTCTACAATCGAGCAAATAACATGAAATTAGAAACATTCAATACTAGACTTTCTTCCAGAAGCCCTGGTAACTCTCTAGACATCAGGCCTATGAGGAGTAAATTAAAGCCCATTAAAAATATTCAGCCTAACACAAATCTTCCAAGAAGTGAGACTTTTGTGGGTGATGGGTAACGTCGGTGAACTTCCTCTTCCTTTAAAAAGGTCAAAGACAGGGAAGCGTCCGGCGTCACATTTCCTCCTCAGATCTCTACCACAAACCACATCACAACTCTCCCATTACTAAAAAAAATTATCCAGAGGAACTGCTTTCTGTACATTTTCACCTTAGACTGAAAATCCAACATACCTCGGAAACGAGCTGATTAGTTTCAAACAAGAAATTTACCGATAAAGTTTATTATGTACTAATAATAATTAGGGAAGCCCACTGTGTCCCGCTGTAGGGGGAGCCGAGGGGAGGTGAAGAGCAGGAGGGTGTAATCCTCACAACAACCAGAGAAAAGCCTTCCCTGCAGGGTTGGTCCCAGGCACCAAGCAAATTCTGCCCAATAAAGGGGGGGAGGGTACCTTAGAGGAAGAGGGGAGAAGGCACCCCAAGCTCTAAAAGGAAGGGGCTGCAGAAGCATGGCCAAGTGGAGCTAGCTCTCACAGTATTGCAGAGGGTCTGGGGGTCCCCCCGCAGTGCTGCTGCCGGGGCACCCCAAAAGCTCCGCCCAAGCCCGATGCAGGGGCTTGAGCCGCTGTCCCTTTCCTGGCTGGGCTGTGGCGGCCGGCAGGAGGGTCCCCTGGGCTGCGGGGTCCCCCTGGACTGCGACGACGAGAACCGAAGGGCCGACAGGAAGGTGAAAAGGATACTGTTGGGGCGCCTGAGTCTGGAGGGCCCTGATGTTCGGGTGAGGAGGGGGGGCCGCTGCCGCCGCCGCCGCCGCCGCCGCCGCCGCCGCCGCCGCTGCTGCCGCCGCCGGGTGAGGAGGCGGTACCGCTGCTGCCGCCGCCGCCGCCGCTCCGGTGCCGGGTCCGGTTCCTGCTGCAGTCGCTGTGCCTGATTTCAGAGCCGGTTTCTGCGGTAAACTCATGGCAAAGCGAAGCCACCAACCCCCCCAGAGCGGGACCGGGCGCGCCGGGGTGCAGGGGCCGGGGGCAGCGGGGGGGCGGGATGGGGGCAGACCCGGGGAGGCGGCGGGAGCGGGGGGCTGGGGGGAGCCTGGGAGGAGGAGGAGGAGGGGGCCGGGGCCGGTCACACACGCCCGACGCCGCCGCCGCCGCCTCCGCCGCCGCCGCCGCCGCCGCCGGCAGCAGCAGCCGCCCCGCGGGCCAGCACCACCGGCTGCCGGTCTCCGTGACAACGCGACCCCAGGGGGGGGGCCGGACCCGGCGGGGGCAGGAGGCGGAGAGACCGGACCTTTCACGGCAATATCCTCATGGGCCGGCGGCGGGGGATCTTTATCCCCCTCCCCGGAGGAAGCGGCGCCCTTCTCGGTAGCGGGGCTCAGGCGATGCCGGTGGATTTTCTTCACTCAACGAGCAGAGCATCCAACATGGCGCTGTGGCCGCCTCCAGCAGTCCGGCAGGACGGCTGCTCGGAAAACTTCGGACTTTTTCGGACTAGCTCGGGAAACCGAGGGTGGGAAGCCTCTTCGGCTCTTTCCGGAGACTGCTAGGGGTCGGGATTCTTCGGAGACGCTCGGGTGCGTCCTCGGCCGCCGTTCGGGAGCGCTCAGGGGCTAACTCGCTTCCTCGGCAAAGATCGGCAAGGGGGGCTTCGCTGGCTTACAGCGGCGCGGGTGCGGGGCGGAGGGAGAGACCAAAGGCGAGGTCTGGCTTGCGAGAGTCGTCCCCTGCGGCCCAGCCTCGAAGAACAATGGTAATGGCCCCGGAGTCGGCTGTTCGCTGAGCCCCGCTCGCAGGGGCGGAGAGGCAGCGGCGAGGCGAAAAACCCCTGGAGAAGGAACCGCTTAACCGGAATGGAACCCGTTGGATAGGGACCCCCCGCGGGGACTTCGCGTAACCAATGCCACCCGCCGGCCTGTAACCCACGCATTTCACACCCATTGTGTCGACACTTCCTCAGACGCTCTGAGAGGTGAATGAGGAGCCCCATTTCCAGAGGACACAGAGGAAAAGTGACTAGCCCAAGGTCACCCTATTGGGAAAGGACAGAACCTAAATCTAAATGCCACCTTCATCTGGATGAACCTTGCCGCCTCCCATATTGGCTGGGGACATGACCTGAGCCGCCATATCTAATCAGCAGCCTTAACTGAGCTCTGTGGATGGATTCAAACCTAGGCCTTCCCAAGGACTGGAGCGCCCTTTGACCAGCAGCCAGTGATCAGCTCCCCAATGTCCTATGCTGGGTGACATTTGTTGATAAGGATTTTCTTCCCAGCTAGACCTGCCAAGATCACTCCCACCCCCAACCCCGCACACCCCACTCCTTAGCAGGTGCCTTGTCCTAAGCACAGTAGCATTGAGTGGGAAAGAATGGCAGGCATCGGCCGGGCGCGGTGGCTCACGCCTGCAATCCCAGCACTTTGGGAGTCCAAGGCCGATGGATCACTTGAGGTCAGGAGTTCAAGACCAGCCTTGCCAACATGATGAAACCTCGTCTCTACTAAAAATACAAAAATTAGCCAGGCGTGGTGGCAGGCACCAGCTACTCGGGAGGCTGAGGCGGGAGAATCACTTGAACCCAGGAGGCGGAGGTTGCAGTGAGCTGAGAGAGTGCCATTGCACACTAGCCTGGGCGCGACAGAGTGAGGCTTCGTCTCAAAAAAAAAAAAAAAATGGCAGGCGTCATGGAGCAATCAAGTTTTAATATAATATTTACCAGACATGGCACTAAGCGCTGTACCCTTCGTTATCTCAAGCAGTCCTGTGAAATAGGTAGTATCCATTTTACAAATGAATAAACTGAGACTGGGGAGGCTCAATACCATCAAACCACAGAAAAGCTGAGAAAATTGAGGCTCAAAACGCACAAAAGACTTCCCCGAGGTCACACCGACAGTGTGGCTGGCAGAGCTAAGATTAGAGTCTAGTTCTGACTCCTGCTATCCTGCTTCACACACTGCCTTACTATTTTGTTGTTGCTGTTTTTTGAGACGGAGTTTCGCTCTTGTTGCCCAGGCTGGAGTGCAATGGCACGATCTCGGCTCACGGAAACCTCCGCCTCCCATGTTCAAGCGATTCTCTTGCCTCAGCCTCCCGAGTAGCTGGGATTAGAGGCATGCGCCACCACGCCTGGCTAATTTTGTACTTTTAGTAGAGACGGTGATTCTCCATGTTGGTCAGTCTGGTCTCAAACTCCCAACCTCAGGTGATCTGCCTGCCTCGGCCTCCCAAAGTGCTGGGATTACAGGCGTGAGCCACCGCGCCTGGCCTATTGTTGTTTTTAATTCATATAAAGCTCTACACATAGTGGATGCTTAATTCGTGACAATCCCTGGGAGCCCCAAATGCTCCTTCTAGGATAAAAGAGCATCTGAAAGAGAGTGACACCACAACCCCCCTACGGCGTCTTTCTAGCTAGAGCTCCACAGTTTCTGACATTGAAAAGGATGCCTCATCCCCATCTCCAGACTGGAAGACAGCAGCTACTTCATACTGTGGCATCTTAAACTGTCTGGATTTGTAACACCTGATTTTTTTTTTTTTTTTTTTTTTTTGAGACAGAGTCTCGTTCTGTCGCCCAGGCTGGAGTGCAGTGGCACAATCTCGGCTCACTGCAAGTTCTGCCTCCTGGGTTCACGCCATTCTCCTGCCTCAGTCTCCCAAGTAGCTGGGACTACAGGCACCTGCCACCGTGCCCGGCTAATTTTTTTTCTCTTTTTGTATTTTTGGTAGAGATGGGGTTTCACTGTGTTGGCCAGGATGGCCTTGATCTCCTGACCTCGTGATCCGCCCGCCTTGGCCTCCCAAAGTGCTGGGATTACAGGCGTGAGCCACCATGCCCGGCCTGTAACACCTGATTATTTAGGATGGGATTTTCTGCTCCTCTCCACAATGATTGGCTCCAGGAAGAATTCCCTAGTGGTCCTTCAGTTCCCCAGATTCTCCTTTCATTTTCTGAAATCTCAGGCATCCTTATCCCAATCAAAACCTGTTCCAAGGAAAGGATTTGACTTCTCATTTACACTAGGGTGATAACAGGCTGATAATTGCCTAATTGTTATTCTTTTCTGAGCTAGCTTCATTTTCTAACTTAATAATAGCTACAAGCATCAGACAATTACTGTGTGCCAGTCTTAGCTAAGCACTTTATGAAACTTATCTGTTTTAAAACGGATAGACCTTGGGCAAAATAATGTAAAAGTCCCTGATAAGATTCTGGCCACAGGCAATCAATGGAGGAAGTTTGTAGGGAACAAAGTCAAAAAGGTAGAGCTCTGTTCTTTCAGCCCAAAGAATGGCCTTGCTCAAGTCTAGACCTCACTTGCATATATATATATAAAAAATATATTATACATTATGTATATTATATATTATATATAATATATTATATATAATATATTATATATACTATATAATATATATTATATATTATATAGTATATAGTATATATAATATATAATATATTATATATTATATAGTATATATAATATATTATATATCAAGCAGCAGATATAATATATATAATATAATATATATAATATATATTATATATTATATAATATATGTTATATATTATGTAATATATAATATATATTGCATAATATATGTAATATATTGCATATATAATATGTAATATATATTATATGTAATATAATATATTATAATATATTATATATTATATAATATATAATATAATATATAATATATAATATTATATAATATATAATATATAATATATAATATATATAATATAATATATTATATATATATATATATATATGATTGTTGTTGTTTTGAGACAGAGTCTCATTGTCTCCCAGGCTGGAGTGCAGTGGCACGATCTCAGCTCACTGCAACTTCCACCTCCTGGGTTCTAGCGATTCTCCCACCTCAGCCTCCCGAGTAGCTGGGATTATCGTGTGCACCACCACGCCCAGCTGATTTTTTTGTATTTTTAGAAGAAGTAGGGTTTCACCATATTGGCCAGGCTGGTCCCAAACTCCTGACCTCAAGTGATCCACCAGCCTCGGCCTCCCACAGTGCTGGGATTACAGGCATGAGCCACCGTGCCTGGCCTATTTATTTATTTTTGAGACAGGATCTCAGGCTGGAGTGCAGTGGCTCAATCACGGTTCAGTGCAGCCTCGACTTCCCCAGGCTCAGGTTATTCTCCCACTTCAGCCTCCTGAGTAGTTAGGACTACAGGTTCGCACCACCATGCCTGGCTAATTTTTGTATTTTTTTGTGGAGACAGGGGTCTCACCATGTAATCCAGGCTGGTCTCAAACTCCTGGGCTCAAGTATAATCTGCCCACCTCGGCCTCCCAAAGTGCTGGAATTACAGGTGTGAGCCACCACTCCCTGCTTCTACAAATTTAAAAACTGAGATTCAAAGATGTGAAAATTCTCATAACTTTTAAGTAAATGTACAGGGATTCAAACCCAAGGCATCTGACTCTAGGTCTGATTTGCCAGGTTGCCTTCAGCATAGCAACCTACCCACTATGGCCAGAGGTACTGTCAACAAGAAAAGCTGATTTTGTTAACTTTCCTGTTGCCATCACCTTCAGGATCCAATCTAAATCTAAAGTCCTTCAGAGTCTGGGCTCTGCTTCCAATCTGCCACACTCCACCTCAAATTCAGAGCTGCAGCCACCTTGGTCTATTGGAAATGAAACCATTCTCCTTGCCCTGGGGCCCATGTGCAGCCTGCTGCTGCTCCCTGTATCCCTAAACCGTCCTCACTCCCCTTAGCCAATTGGCTAATTCCTGATTCAAGGTTTGGCTCAAGCATCACCTCCTCAAGGCAGCCTTTTTTCACTCCCCAAGCTGAACTAGGGACCCTTCCTCTAGATCCCCTTGGCAGTGGATCCTTAAAACTCTCAGGGCACTCTCCACGAGTGCGGCCACTGAAAGCAAATGACCTGAGTTTGATTCTTAGCCCTACCATTGATTAGCTGTATGATCTTGGAGAACGCACTTAATTTCTCCAAGCCTTGGTTTTCTTATCTGTAAAATAAAGAGGTTCTACCTCCTAGAGTTATCATAAAAAATAAAACAAATGTGGCCAGGCGCGGTGGCTCACGCTTGTAATCCTAGCACTTTGGGAGGCCGAGGCCAGCAGATCATGAGGTCGGGAATTTGCGACCAGCCTGGCCAACACAGTGAAACCCCATCTCTACTAAAAATAAAAAAATTAGCTGAGTGTGGTGGCGGTGCCAGTAATCTCAGCTACTTTGGAGGCTGAGGCAGGAGAATCGCTTGAACCCAGGAGGTGGAGGTTGCAGTGAACCGAGATTACACCACTGCACTCCAGCCTGGGCAACAGAGCTAGACTCCATCTCAAGAAATTAATTAATTAATTAATAAAACAAATGCAAAACACTTAGCTCAGTCCCTGGCTCATAGTAATTCTTGGATAAGTTTTAGCTATTTCTTTTTCATTTATGCAGGGAGATTACTTAGCCTCTTTTTTTTTTTTTTTTTTTTTGAGACATAGTTTCGCTCTAGTTGCCCAGGCTGGAGTGCAATGGCACGATCTCTGATTCACCGCAACCTCCACCTCCCAGGTTCAAGTGATCCTCCTGCCTCAGCCTCCCAAGTAGCTGGGATTACAGGCATACACCACCACGCCCAGCTAATTTTGTATTTTCAGTAGAGACGGGGTTTTTCCATGCTGGTCAGGCTGGTCTCAAACTCCCAACCTCAGGTGATCTGTCCGCCTCGGCCTCCCAAAGTGCTAGGATTACAGTCATGAGCCACCGTGCCTGGCCAGAGATTACTTAGTCATTTAAAATATCTCTGACATCTAGTACTCAATAAATAGGATGTGAAATTTGCTGAATGACTGAATAATCGTGAATTGCCTAAAGATTTGGTGTTACCCTGGAGAAGTTCTGAGTCACACAAGAGGCCAAACTGAGTCTCACTGCACAGGGAGAGAGAAAAGAAAGAGTATCCTAGAGCAGGCCCTGCTAGCCCACGAGACGGGCATTGTGTCTTTGACCAGCCATCTACTGTTCCCAGAGCCCAATGCAGCCTCTGTCAAAGACCAACATTCCCAAAGAGCTAGATGACAGATGAAGACTCAGCTTATAAGCTTGTACATTTCCTCATAGCTGGGTGATGGTGTGTTGCTTGTTACCATGTGGGATCATGGCTCTGTTTCCCTCAGTGAGCTGAGAATTGGACCCAGGGGGACTACTTAGTTTCTTAATTAAGTCCATGAGCCTTGGTTTGCTGTGTCCTGGCAACAAAGTCTTTTTGAACAAAGTGACTTGGTAATCTAAACTTTCCAGTCCCTAAGGGTAAAGTTCATCACCCGCCCCCCCAAAAAAATAAAAATAAAAATAAAAAACTTTCCAAAATGTTGTGGCAAGTTGGAATTCTCTGACCCTTTCATTTTCCTCCTGGAGGGACTGGCCTTTAAAAGCAAGCCATGTTATGCCAAGAGAAGCCATTTGTATTAGCCCAGAGAGACTTGAGTATCATTAGATGCTCTGCACAGAAATATGCAAACGTCCACCAAGGCCTGCTGAGAATACATCTAGACCCAAGGTAGTTAAGGCATAGAGATGGGAGGCCGAAGAGATTAAAAAGGAAGGATGGCCGGGTGCGGTGGCTCACACCTGTAATCCCAGCACTTTGGGATTTGGGAGGCCAAGGTGGATGGATCACGAGGTCAAGATGTTGAGACCATCCTGGCCAACAAGGTGAAACCCCGTCTCTACTAAAAATACAAAAATTAGCTGGGTGTGGTGGCACATGCCTGTAGTCCCAGCTTCTCAGGAGGCTGAGGCAGGAGAATCGCTTGAACCTGGGAGGCAGAGGTTGCGGTGAGCTGAGATTGCGCCACTACACCCCAGCCTGGCGACAGAGCGAGACTCCGTCTAAAAAAAAAAAAAAAGAAAGAAAGAAAGGAGAAGAAGAAGGAAAAGGAGGAAGAAGATAAGCAGGAGGAGGAGAAAACAAAGAAGATGAAGGAGGAGAAGAAAAAGGAGGAGGAAGAGGAGAAAAAAAAGGAGGTGGCGGGGAGGAAGCTGGGCACTGTGGCCCACACCTGTAATCTCAATGCTTTGGGAGGCCTAGGGGGTAGGATCACTTGAAACCAGGAGTTCAAGACCAGCCTGGGCATCCTAGTGAGTTGCTCTCTCTACAAAAAAAGTTTACAAATTAGCTGAGTGTGATGCCACGTGTCTGTAGTCCCATCTGTTGGGAAGGCTGAGGCAGGAAGATCACTTGAGCCTTGGAGTTTGAGGCTGCAGTGAGCTATGATGGCACCACTGCACTCCAGCCTGAGCAACAGAACAAGACCCTGTCTCAAAAATAAGTACATAAGTAAATAATAAAATAAATAATTAGCCAAACATGGTGGTACACACCTATAATCCCAGCTATTTGGGAGGCTGAGGCAAGAGGATCTCTTGAGCTCAGGAGTTCAAGGCTGTAGTAAGCTATGGTTGCACCACTACATTCCAGCCTGGGCTACAAGACAAGACCCTGTCTTTAAAAAATAAATATAAAGGAAGAAGAGACTGTGGGGCTCCCACCTGAAATAGACATGGAGGAAGGAGAGAAACCCCAGTAGGAAAAGTAATGATTTAGCTCCATTCCCCGTACTGCAAGTACGTTCGTGATGGGCCACAAATGCTCATCTGCATAGAGCTGAGCCAGTTGGCCCTTCCAAATGCCTTAGGGCCCAGGGATATATGGTGGTGTGTGAGGGTGGTGGTTCCTTTTATGGCTATAAGACAGATCCAGATTCTAACCTTATAGAAGCTGTACCACCCTAAGTAAGTTTCCTAACTTCTGTGGACCATTTGCCAAATGAAGGTAAGTCAGCCTCTAACAGATTAGAACAAGAAGTAAAGGAACTTGTCTGCAGAGACTGTCAACAGGGCCTAGGGCACAATAGGCAGCTCAGCAACCCTTACTTCCTTCCCTATTCCCCTCAGGGTGAAGTTTCAGCTTCTTTGATTTAACATCACTCTCACTTCTGGGGCCAAGCTGTCCTACCTCTTTGCCCACAGCACGTGTGATTCTTACAGCTCTCAGCAATTCCTAGAGTTGGCCACAGCCCTTCCAGCCACAGTGGCCTTAGATAGTTCAGGTTCATTAGGATGCAAAAGAGAGCAAAAAGTATTATCATAGAATGCTTAAGATGGTAAGTGTTGCTATGTGTGTTTTAGCACAATTTTTAACAAGTATTACAGAGACTGGTCGGGCTGGAAACACCCTCAAGGATTACCTTTCTCAGGCTCCTGGTTTAGGCACAGAGCACAGAGTTGGAAAAGGATTTCCTCAAGCAAGTGAGCAGCAGGGCCAAGACCGAACGACCTCTCTAAGGTGTCTCTCACGATGTGATCCTATCCTCTCATTCGGAAGTAGGATCCTACTGAGCGCAGTGGCTCACTTCTGTAATCCTAACACTTTGGGAGGCCAAGGTGGGTGAATCACTTGAGCTCAGGTGTTTGAGACCAGCATGGGCAACATGGCAAAACCCAGTCTCTACTAAAAATACAAAAATTAGCCAGGCAGTGGTGGTGCGCCCCTGTGGTCCCAGCTACTCAGGACACTGAGGTAGGAGGATCACTGTAGCCCAGGAAGTCGAGGCTGCAGTGAGCCATGATTGTGCCCCCGCACTCCAGCCTGGGTGACAGAACGGGACCCTGTCTCTCAAAAAAAAAAAAAGTAGGATCAGCCAGGTATCCTGCTGTAGCTCACACCTGTAATCCTAACACTTTGGGAGGCCAAGGTGGGAGGATGCCTTAAGCCCAGAAGTTCAAGACAGCCTAGGCAACATAGCAAGACCCCATTTCTACAAAAAAAAAAAAAAAAATTATCTGTGTGTTTGGTGCATTCCTGTAGTCCCAGCTACTTGAGGTTGGAGTGGAGGATCACTTGAGCCCAGCTGTGAGCTGCAATTGTGCCACTGCAATTCAGTCTGGGCAACAGAGCAAGACCGTATCTCAACCAAAAAAAAAAAAAAAAAAAGTCGTCACTGGGCACAGTGGCTCCCACCTACAAACCCAGCTACTTAGGGAACTGAGGCAGGAGGATTGCCTGATCCCAGGAGTTCAAGGCTGTAATGAACTGACAGCACCACTACACTCCAGCCCGGGCAACAGAGCAAGACCCTGTCTCTTTTATTCTATTTTATTTTATTTATTCATTCATTTATTTATTTTTTGAAACAGAGTTTCACTCTTGTTGCCCAGGCTGGAGTGCAATGGCGTGATCTTAGCTCACTGCAACCTCCACCTCCCGGGTTCAAGTGATTCTCCTGCCTCAGCCTCCCAAGTAGCTGGGATTACAAGCGCCCACCACCATGCCCAGCTAATTCCTGTCTCTTAAAAATAAAAAAAATAAAAAATAAAAAAATATATATATATATTTCTTTTTAGGGCTGAATAATATTCCATGGTATGGATATACCACATTTTGTTTATCCATTCATACACCAGGGGAGATTTGAGTTGTTTCCACCTTTTGGCTATTGCAAATAATGCTGCTATGAATATAGGTGTACACACACCTGTTTGGATTCCTGCTTTCAATTCTTTGGGGTATATGCCTAGAAACTGGATTGCTGGATCATATGGTAATTCTATATTTAACCTTCTGAGGAACCACCATACTGTTTTCCGTAGCAGCTGTACCATCTTACATCATCTCTACCAGCAAGGCACAAGGGTTCGAATTTCTCCACATCCTCACCAACACTTGTTATTTTCTGTTTGTTTTGTTTTACTTTTTTTTTTTTTTTTCGAGATGGAGTTTTGCTCTTGTCCCCTCGGCTGGAGTGCAATGCTGTGATCTTGGCTCACTGCAACCTCCGCCTGCTGGGTTCAAGCAATTCTCCTGCCTCAGCTTCCCGAGTAACTGGGATTATAGGCACGTGCCACCATGCCCGGCTAATATTTGTATTTTTAGTAGAGACGGGGGTTTCACCATGTTGGCCAGGCTGGTCTCGAACTACTGACCTCAAGTGATCCACCCGCCTCGGCCTCCCAAAGTGCTAGGATTACAGGCATGAGCCATCTGAATAGTTATAATATATAGTATTAATACATAATAGGCTGGGCACGGTGGCTCATGCCTGTAATCCCAGCACTTAGGGAGGCTGAGGCGGGTGGATCACCCGAGGTGGGGAGTTCAAGACCAGCCTGACCAAAATGGAGAAACTCTGTCTCTACTAAAAATACAAAATTAGCCAGGCATGGTGGCGCATGCCTGTAGTCCCAGCTACTCGGGAGGCTGAGGCAGGAGAATCGCTTGAACCCGAGAGGCAGAAGTTGCAGTGAGCCAAGATTGCGCCACTGCACTCCAGCCAAGAGCGAAACTCCGTCTCAAAAAAAAAAAATTAATATATAGTAGCCATCTGAATGGTTGTGAAGTGATATCTCTTTGTGGTTTTGATTTGCATTTCCCTAATCATTGGTGATGTTGAACATCTTTTTGTGTTTTTAATGACCATTCAGGTTCTTTTTCTTTCTTTTTTTTTTTTTACGGACTCTCTCTCTCTGTTGCCCAGGATGGAGTGCAATGGCACAATCTCGGCTCACCGCAACCTCTGCCTCCCAGGTTCAAGCGATTCTCATGCCTCAGCCTCCCAAGTAGCTGGGATTACAGGCATCTTCCACCATACCTAGCTAATTTTTGTATTTTTAGTAGAGATGGGGGTTTCACTATGTTGGCCAGGCTGGTCTTGAACTCCTGACTTCAAGTAATCCGACCGCCTCAGCCTCCCAAAGTGCTGGGATTACAGGCGTGAGCCACCGTGCCTGGCCTCTTTGCCCATTTTTTTAATCAGGTTGTTTATTTTGTTGTTGCTATTATTGAGTTGTAGAAGTTCTTTCCAGCTCTGCCACTTTTATCTGTGTGTCCTTGAGGCACTGTGCCTCAGTTCACTAAATTGCAAAAACACAAATTTTGGCCAGGCACAGTGGCTCACACCTATAATCCCAGCACTTTGGGAGGCCAAGGTAGGAAGATCACTTGAGCTCAGGAGTTCAAGACCAGCCTGGACTCATCTTTACTAAAAATTTTAAGAATTAGCCGGGCATGATGGTATGCACCTGTAGTCCTAGCTACTCAGGAGACTGAGGTGGGAAGATTGCTTGAGCCTGAGAGATCAAGGCTGCAGTGAGCTCTGGTTACCCCACTGCACTTCAGCCAGCCTAGGTGACAGAGTGAGACCCTGTCTCAACAAACAAACAAAACATGTTAAAAACTCTATTAATTTCTACTACTTCCAAGGGTTATTGTGAGGGCTGTAAGCTAGCAAGCTGAAACCAACCACTAGTGTGTCTGTCCGATAAAAACAACAACTAACGTTGACTGAGCACTCATTATGTGCCAGGCATTAGGCAAAGCTCTTGACATGCCTTAACTCATTAATCAGGCTCTGTGTATTAATAATACCTGCATGTAGGAGGTGAGCCATGGCAGGGGCTTCATTTTTTCCTCTGGCTAATCACCCAGCATGTTCAGGAGGAAGCCGCTGGACCTGGGGCAAAGCAGCCTTAGACCTTGCTGATGCCAGGCCTTATTAGCGCAACCCTCACATACACCAAATCCACTAAGCTACCCCGTTGCTGAAATCGACATGCACCTCCACCAAGCCTGGCTCAGTGAAGGTCTCTAATACATGCCTAACAGGCCTCCAGCAGTCTCTAAGCCAAGGGGCTTCACCCACTCACCCGCACTTCTCATCTTGAATCTGGAAACCACATTCTTCTACCCTGGGTGGCACAGCCTTCCCCTGGCCCTGGTTGAACCTGATGCCATTTAAATATCCTGCCAAGCTTGCTGCCTTGAGAAAACCTTGGACACTGATTTACCTCCTATCTAATGACTAGAAGAGGAAGCTGGATTTCCAGATGCCCACAGCTGGCGTCAAGCACCAGGCTGGCTCCAGTGATCTCTGTGGGAGCCAGCCTGCCAGCCTGGCCTGGCCTGCCCATACTCCAGACACCTGGAAAGAGACTGAAGCGTTGCTATGCTCTGCCTTTTCCCACCAGCAGGAGAGTGAAAATAGCAGTGATTTAGAATTAATTCTGCAGATGAACATTTTTCGGTTTCCCAAATTTGGCAATCCTTCTCTCCTTGTTTTTTCCACCTTCATTGCATGCCTTTTCTTCTACTTGAATAAAGAAGATGAAGAAGATGCTTGGTTCTCACCTTTCATGCAGGGTATGTGGATATTGGATAGAGTCCAACCTCTTCAGCTGGGCACCTGCTGCCCCATCACTTCTGGCTCTTGCCAATCTCTGCAGCCTCAGTTCCCAGCCCTCTCCCACTGACATGCACCCAGAACAGCCATGGATTTTCATGTCTCTGAGTCTTTCCATTTGCTATTCCCTCCAGCTAGAGTATCTTCTGCTCCTGGCTTGCCTAGAAGTTCCAATTTATCCTTTAAAACCTAGCTCAGGGCCAGACGCAGTGGCTCACACCTATAATCCCAGCACTTTGGGAGACCAAGGTGGGTGGATCACCCGAGGTCAGGATTTCTAAACCAGCCTGGCCAACATGGTGAAACCTCATCTCACTAAAAATACAAAAAAAATTAGCTGGGTGTGGTGGTGGGAGCCTATAATCCCAGCTACTTAGGAGGCTGAGGCAGGAGAATCGCTTGAACCCAGGAGGCAGAGGTTGCAGTGAGCCGAGATCATGACACTGCACTCCAGCCTGGGTGACAGAGTGAGACTCCATCTCAAAAAACAAAACAAAACAAAACCTAGTTCAGGTGGCATCTGAGACAAACTTTCCTAGGTTCCCTCCACCCAGCTAGACAGACTTAATTGTCCCGCTCCCCCTGCTACTTTTGTGCTGAGACATTATTTTCTTGTGATTCTATCGAACTATATTAATAAAAAGCTTATGTAGCCTAGTACCTGGCACGTAGGAAGTATTCGATAAACATTAGCTTATTTATCTCTTCTATGAAGCTGGAAATGGCTGGGGAGACTATCACAACTTGCTCTTTGAACATAGAGAAAATAGAAACCTCTTTCATTTCATGCCATAGCATGGCTGGCTTTCAGCTTTGGCCAAGAACACTAAGTTACATTTTTGGCCTTCTCAACCGAAAGTGTTGGAAAGGGCCCCCACACCCTTAAATACATGTAAAACGCCCATATCTGTTATCAGCCTGGAGCTCCCTTCACTTCTCAGGCTTGTAATTACTTGTATCATGGCTGTTCCCTGCTAGAGAGTAAGCTCCAACGACAGGGACTGTGACCTCCACCTTCACTGCTGTATGTCCAACACAGTTCCTGGCACACAAGAGGTCCTCATAAACACTGGAGGGATGGATGCTGATTGAGGTATTGGGTGTAACCCTACTCTGGCAGGTGTGGGGAATACCTTCTATTTGGGGAGGTTGGAGTTCTCTCCTGTACAAGAGTTCTGGAGTGGCCTTCCCTGTACAAGAGTTTCTGGAGTGGACTTCCCTGTACAAGAGTTTCTGGAGTGGACTTCCCTGCTCTTAGGAGAACACCTGAGCCCCTCTCTTTGGCATCATAACTGAGAAATATGGGAGAAGAAGGGCCCAGGTCTATTCTACTTCTGTGGCATAGGTTTTAGAAAACAATAGACCTTGGCTCCAATCCAAGTTCTGAGACCTTAGTTAAGTCACCCTGAAGGACTTGATTTCTCTCATCTCTGTGAAGGGGATTATAGTAGTTCCAGTGTTCCAGCAAAGATGTGAGGTAGAAAGATCTAGCACAATACTGGACACATAGGAGATGGTCAAGAAATGAGGACAGTTCCATTGCACTCCAGCCTGGGCAACAGAGCAAGACTCCAAAAAAAAAAAAAAAAAGAGAGAAAAAGAAAGAGAGAGAGAGTGAGGGGAAAGAAGGAAGGAAGGAAGGAAGGAAGGATGGATCCCCTTTCTTCTCCCTAACAGTTGTGAAAGAAGAATAAATCTTGGGGCCCCAAAATCACTAAGCTAAAGGGAAAAATCAAGCTGAGAACTGCTTAGGGGAAACCTACCTCCCATTGTATTCAAAATCACCCCTCTGCTCACTGAAATAAATGCATATCTGGTTACCTCCTTTGGAGAGGCTAATCAGAAGCTCAAAAGAATTCAACCATTTGTCTCATATCTACCTATGACCTGGAAGCCCCCTCCCCACTTCCAGTTGTCCCGCATCTTGATTGATGTCTCATGTCTCCCTAAAATGATAACACCCAGCTGTGCCCCTACCACCTTGGGCACATGCCATCAGGACCTCCTGAGGCTGTGTCACCGGTGTGCATCCTCAACCTTGGCAAAATAAACTTTCTAAATTAACTGAGACCTGTGTCAGATTTTCAGGGTTCACAAAGACTTCCTCATCTTTCCTGACGCTCTTTCGGGAGAGGAAATTCCATGTGGCTCAGTTGTAGAACTACACCCAGCTCTAACTCACACCCAGCTCTAACCCACACCCAGCTCTAACTCACACCCAGCTCTAACCCACACCCAGCTCTAACCCACACCCAGCTCTAACTCATGGCCAGAAAGACACAGTGGTTAGGAGCTCAGGCTCTTGAGCCAGGTTGCTTGGGTTCAAATCTCAGCTCACTAGCTGTGTGACCTTGAGCAAAACATTTAATCTCTCTCTACTTCAGTCTTTTTTTTTTTTTTTTTTTTAGACAGGGTCTCATTCTGTTGCCCAGGCTGGAATGCAGTGGCATGATCACAGCTCACTGCAGCCTTGCCCTCCTGAGCTCAGGTGATCCTCCCACTTTAGCCTCCTAAATAGCTGGAACTGTAGGCACATGCCACCATGCCTGGCTAATTTTTGTATTTTTGGTAGAGACAGGAGTTTTGTCATGTTGCCCAGGCTGATCTTGAACTCCTGGGCTCAAGTGATCCTCCCGCCTCAGCCTCCCAAAGTGCTGGGATTACAAGTGTGAGCCACTGCACCTGGCCTTCTTCAGTCTCTTTTTCTTTTCTTTTCTTTTTTTTTTTTTTTTTTTTTTTGAGATGGAGTCTTGCTCTGTCACCCAGGCTGGAGTGCAGTGGCACGATCTTGGCTCACTGCAAGCTCTGCCTCCCGGGTTCACGCCGTTCTCCTGCCTCAGCCTCCCGAGTAGCTGGGACTACAGGAGCCTGCCACCACACCCGGCTAATTTTTTTTGTATTTTTAGTAGAGACGGGGTTTCACCGTGTTAGCCAGGATGGTCTCGATCTCCTGACCTCGTGATCCGCCCGCCTCGGCCTCCCAAAGTGCTAGGATTACAGGCGTGAGCCACTGCGCCCGGTCTTCAGTCTCTTTATCTGCATTATAGTAACGATAATGATAGCATTGATCTCATAAGACATTGGTTTTTTTTTTGGTGGTGTTTGTTTGTTTGTTTGTTTGTTTGTTTGTTTGAGATGGAGTCTCGCTCTGTCACCCAGGCTGGAGGGCAGTGGCGCAATCTCAGCTCACTGCAACCTCCGCCTCCCAGGTTCACGCCATTCTCCTGCCTCAGCTTCCTGAGTAGCTGGGACTATAGGTGCCTGCCACCACACCCGGCTAATTTTTTATATTTTTAGTAGAGATGGGGTTTCACTGTGTTAGCCAGGATGGTCTCAATCTCCTGACTTCGTGATCCACCTGCCTCGGCCTCCCAAAGTGCTGGGATTACAGGCGTGAGCCACTGCGCCCGGCCTCATAAGACTTCGTAATGAGTAAGTGAGAAAGTGCCTTGTGTGCAGTAAGCCCTAACAAAACCAAGACTTGAGCCAGCTCTTGTATTCAAGGTGAATGTAACACCTCGCATACACTCAGTTTGGTCATCCTCATAGCCGCCCATGGCTGGATCTGCCACAGTGACTTTGGGTTTGTCAGGACTTGAATCTCTGGACTGCCATTCCCTGACCGCTCACCCTATTTCTGGCCTAGAAGTAAAGGAAAACCAAGCTGCAGAAAGTTGTCCAGTGACACTGAATAGTGGGCAAAGCCCAGGCTCTGGAGTCCAGCCCAACCTGGGTTGGAATCTGAGCTTTGCAGCTTCCTGGCTGGATTCCTTTTCCTCTCCATATTCCAGTTTCCTGCTAAGAACAACAATGTCTATCTTACAGAGCTGATTTGAGAATTAGAGGAGATAACATATGCAAAGCACTCGGGATGGGGCCAGGTCCAGAGGAGATGCTTGGGGGACAGTGACTCCCTTCCTCACTCTCCTGCTGCCATTCTGCCCCCTCCCCACTCTGGCACTGCCCACCAAGTTCAAAAGCGGCTGCTGCAGCTGTCGTTTCTGAAAATACACCCCTGGCTGCTTTTGTCTTTCCATCCAAGTCTTCCCCAAACCTTTAAACATCCCCAAATCAAGGGTTTCAAAAGACAAACAGCCCAAGCTGACTTATCCAGACCACTCTGTTGGCAAATGTCCCAGAGGATCTTGCTCTGCCAGTCACCAAGTTTGACCTTCAGCTCCCTCAGTCAAATTCACTCACATTTGACAAGATCAATGAGAAAAATAGGCAGCGATGATCAAAAGGGCCGACCAAGGCTCTTGGGGCAACTATCCCAGCGGGATTTCATGCCATACAAAAGTGCATGCAGGGGGTGTTCCATAAAAGCTCCTCCACTCGCAGGCATCCCTCATGCCCAGAGACACCAAAAAATGGTTCCCATGACAACACTGCTGCAAATGTTATATATAAATGTGTGTGTGCGCTCCTGTGTGTACATGGTCACACAGAGATGCATGGAAATAAACTCTTGGCACAATTTTTTCCTGTTCCAAACATGAAATAACCTACAAGGATTGATTGCTGGAGAAAAGACGATAAAGGCTTTGAACAAATACACTTCCAAAGGCCTGGCTTCCGTTGATTACACCTGTTTTGATGTGGGTCTGTTTTGTTTCCTGTACCTGGACTAGTAGATACTCAGTTTATAACTGTTGAAGGAATGGGTAATTGATGGGTAAGTAGAAGACTGGGAGGGAGAAAGAGAGGAAGAGAAGCAGCCTGAATGTCAGAGCTGGAAGGGCTCCTATGAGTATCCAGTCTAATCTAACCTGTTCTTTTTCTTTTTCTTTTTTTAAATGGAGTCTCGGTCTGTCATCAGGCTGGAGTGCAATGGCACAATCTCGGCTCCCTGCAACCTCCGCCTCTCGGGTTGAAGTGATTCTCCTGCCTCAGCCTCCCGAGTAGCTGGAACTACAAGCGCGTGCCACCATGCCCAGCTAATTTTTGTATTTTTAGTAGAGACGGGGTTTCACCATGTTGGCCAGGATGGTCTCTATATCTTGACCTTGTGATCCACCCACCTCGGCCTCCCAAAGTGCTGGGATTACAGGTGTTAGCCACCAAGCCCAGCCCTTTTTCTTTCTTTCTTTCTTTTAAAATTTTTTATTTCCATACGTTTTTAGGAAACAGGTGGTATTTGGTTATATGAGTAAGTTCTTTAGTGGTGACTTGTGAGATTTGGGTGCACCCATCGCCCAAGAAGTATACACTGAACCCAATTTATAGTCTTTTATCCCTCACCCCCTTCCCATCCTTTCCCCTTGAGTCCCCAAAGTCCATTGTGTCGTTCTTATGCCTTTGCATCCTCATAGCCTAACTCCCACTTATGAGTGAGAACATACGATGTTCGGTTTTCCATTCCTGAGTTACTTCACTTAGAATAATAGTCTCCAATCCTATCCAGGTTGCTGTGAATGCCATTAATTCTTTCCTTTTTTATGGCTGAGTAGTATTCCATTGTGTGTGTGTGTGTGTGTGTGTGTGTGTGTGTGTGTGTGTGTGTGTATTTCTTTATCCACTCATTGATTGATGGTAATCCCTTATTTTTCTGTTGGAGAAACTGGGGCTCAGAAAAGGGAAGGAATCTTGTTAAAAGCTACAAAAGAAATTGCCAGCAGAACTCCAGTCCCAGAAATCCATTAAGTAAGCACTTAATAAGTGAGTTAAATATCTTAAATTTCTATGTGAATAATAAACATATATTGAACAATTATTACGTGCCAGCAACTGTGCTAAGTACTTAATAGACATTATCTCATTTACAATGTAAAAATATGCAAAAGATGTGTTAGAATTCCCATTTAACAAAAAGGGAAACTGCAGCTCTGAAGGCTGGGCGTGGTGGCTCATACCTGTAATCCCAGCACTTTGGGAGGCTGAGGAGAGGAGAATCACTTGAGCCTAGGAATTCAAGACCAGCCTGGGCAAAATGGTGAAACCCTGTCTCTACCAAAAATACAAAAATTAGCTGGGCTTGGTAGCATGTGCCTGTAGTCCCAATTACTTGGGAGGCTACGGTGGGAGGATCGCTTGACCCCAGGAGGCAGAGGCTGCAGTGAGCTGAGATCACACCACTGTACTCCAGCCTGGGTGACAGAGTGAGACGGTCTTTAAAAGGAAAAAAAAAAAGAAAAAACGAAGTCACTTGACGAAGTTTATAGAACTAGTTTATAGTTGGGGTGGGGTTTAAACCCAGGTCACTCAAACACCAGATTCTGAACACATTACTCAGTCTCCTTCTGAACTTAGGGCCAAGGGCCTGGGGCAGGGATTATCAGCTCCATTCTTGCAGATATCGGGAGCTGAGAAATGTGAAGTAACTTGCCCAAGTCAGGAAACTGAGGGGCAAGAACTAGAACTCACATTTTCAGGCACCCAGTCCAGAATTCCTTCAGCTTACTCACTGCCTTCTAACCAACATCTAAAAAACAGAAAGACCGGCTCCTGTCAGCCCGAGTCAGCCATCTCACTGGGCAAGGAGAGGGTACGCCCTTCAGCTGTCTGCATCCCAGGATTCGGTCTCCAGGAGGTGGACCCGGGGCCTATTCCAAGCGTCTCTTTGGGTTTTTCTGCCCTCTGGTGGTAAATCTTGAAACTAGCAAGAAACAGCTTGCCTGAACTTCCCAGCACACTTCCTCTGTAGAACAAAGTTTTTGCCTTAGTGCTCTGGGAAAAAAAATGGAAATGGTACAAGAGGTTGAGGCAGCCAAGCATGGTGGCTCGCACTGTAATTCCAGCACGTTGGGAGGCCAAGGTGGGAGGATTGCCTAAACCCAGGACTTCAAAACCAGACTGGTCAACATGGTGAGACCCTCATCTCTATAACAACTAAAAAATTAGCCAGGCGGTCCCAGCTACTCGGGAGGCTGAGGCAGGAGGATTGCTTGAGCCCAGAAGGTTGAGGCTGTAGTGAGCCATGATTGCAACACTGTTCTACAGCCTGGGTGACAGAGCGAGACCTTGTCTCAAAAAAATAATACATAAATAGGTTGGGTGTAGTAGCTCACTCCTGTAATCCCAGCACTTCGGAGGCCAAGGCGGGCAGATCACCTGAGGTCAAGACTTTGAGACCAGCCTGGCCAATATGGTGAAACCCCGTCTCTACTAAAAGTACAAAAGTTAGCTGGGCGTGGTGGCAGGCACCTGTAATCCCAGCTACTGGAGAGGCTGAGGTAGGAGAATTGCTTGAACCCTGGAGGCGGAGGGTGCAGTGAGCTGAGATGCCACTGCACTCCCGCCTGGGTGACAGGGTAAGATTCTGTCTTGAAAAAATAAAAATAAATAAATAAATAAATAAAAGAGTTGGCTGGGTATGGTGACTCATGCCTGTAATTCTAACACTTTCGGAGGCTGAGGCAGGTGGATCACCTGAGGTCAGGAGTTCGAGACCAGTCTGACCAACATGGTGAAACCCTGCCTCTAATTTAAAAGAAAAAAAATATATATATATATATACACATAAAAATTAGCTGGGCATGGTGGTGGACACCTGTAATCCCAGCTACTCAGGAGGCTGAGGCAGGAGAATCGCTTGAATCCAGGAGGCGGACGTTGCAGTGAGCTGAGATGGCACCATTGCACTCCAGCCTGGGCTACAAGAGCGAAACTCCATCTAAATAAATAAATAAATAAAAATACAAAAGTAAGATAAAAAAGGGTTGAGGTTCAGTCTCCCTGCTGCCCTGGATGTGCCATGCTCCCCTTTTTTCTCTGCTTCCTGACTGTTCTCCCCATTTCCACTCTGGCTCTCCTCCGATCCATTCTCTGTGCAGCCTGCTGAACAGCTTTTCAAAGACCCAAACTAATCATGTGACTCGCTCCCTGCCTATACTCCCCAGTAGCTTCCCATTGCTCTCAGGATAAAGTCCAGTCGTCCTCTTATGACCCGTAGGATGCAGCGAATGGCCCCTGCCTCTCTCTCTCCATCCCCCCTCTCTCCATCATCTTCAGCTGCACTGGGCCTTCTTCCAGTTGCTTGCATATGTCCAAGCCTCTTCCTAATTCGGCGTTACAAATGCTGTTCCCTTTGCCTGGCACACCTAGAAAATTCCTGCTTGTTCTTCAAGTCTCAGTTTAAAGGTACTTCCCTAGAGATACACTTTTTTTTTTTTTTTTGAGATGGAGCCTCACTCAGTCCCCCAGGCTGAAGTGCAGTGGCACGATCTTGGCTCACTGCAACCTCCGCCTCCCGAGTTCAAGCAATTCTCCTGCCTCAGCCTCCCGAGTAGCTGGGATTACAGTCCTCCACTACCACGCCTGGCTAATTTTTGTATTTTTAGTAGAGACGGGGTTTCACCATCTTGGCCAGGCTGGTCTTGAACTCCTGACCTCGTGGTCCACCTGCCTCGGCCTCCCAAAGTGCTGGGATTACAGGTGTGAGGCACCATGCCTGGCTGAGATACACTTTTTTTTTTTTTTTTTTTTTTTGAGATAGGTTCTCACTCTTCACCCAGGCTGGGGTGCAATGGTGTGATCATGGCTCATTGCAGCCTCAACCTCTCAGGCTTAAGTGATTCTCCCACTTCAGCCTTCTGTGTAGCTGGGATCATAGGTGCATGCCACTATGCCTGGCTAATATTTTAAAAAGATTTTGTAGAGACGGGGTCTCCCTATGTTGCACTGGCTGGTCTTGAACCCCTGGCCTCAAGTGGTTCTCCTACCTTGACTTCCCAAAGTATTGGGATTACAGGTATGAGCCACTACAACTGGCAGAGATACTTTTTTTTTTTTGAGACGGAGTCTCCCTCTGTCACCAGGCTGGAGTGCAGTGGTGCAATCTCGGCCCACTGCAACCTCCACTTCCTGGGTTCAAGCAATTCTCCTGCCTCAGTCTCCCGAGTAGCTGGGACTACAGACGCATGCCACCATGCCCAGCTAATTTTTTTGTATTTTTAGTAGAGACGGGGTTTCACCATGTTGGCCAGGATGGTCTCGATCTCTTGACCTCGTGATCCACCCGCCTTGGCCTCCCAAAGTGCTGGGATTACAAGTGTGAGCCACCGCACCCAGTCCAGAAATACACTTTTATATTGCCCTGCACTTCCAGTTTTAGAGTATTCTTTGGAATTGTAGTTACTTGTCTGGTGACTGCCTTTTGCTTATTTTTAATTTTTTTATAGTGATGGGGCCTCACTATGCTGACCAAGCTGGTCTCAAATTCCTGGCTGTCCTTCTGCCTTGGCCTCCCAAAGTGTTGGGATTACAGGCGTGAGCCACCAGTTCCGGCCCAACCTTACTTCATAACTAACAAGAACCCTATCTCATTCCATGTTGTATTCCCAACACCTAGCACAATTCCTAGCACATGGTAGGTTCTGAATATTAGTTGAATGAATAAGTGAGTGAAGACAGCAAGACAAAGAACTGGAAGCCGTTTGAGAATTCAGAAGTCGCTTGGGATCCTGCAATATCTCATCCGTGTAAGTCTTAGCTGCAGTTTATCCATTGCTTAAAGTCATATGCGTGGCTAATAATCAGGAACTAGTTAGTTTCCTATTATATTAGCTCAAAGCATTATTCCTTAGGTAAAAATAGACTGTGTCTCACCACAGCACCATGGGAGTTTATTCCAGAACTTACTTTCCCTCATATCTCATAATGAACTAACTGTATCATCACCCAGAACAAGCCAGCGAATGACCATGGCAACCTTATTTTATGGTCTCCCACTATCTCACAACTAACTATACAGTCTTCACCACTGAAGTTAGAGAGGTGGCCACTTTGCATCTGTATTTCTGCACCATCAGATGCAGGTCTGGCAGCAGGAAGGGGCTGCTGCTGCAGGAATGCAGGGAGGTCTCAGCCTCAACAAGGCCCTTTCCCCTTGTAGAGCACAAGTGTTAGGCTGCAGGGAAATGGCAGTGAACCTTCACCCCCAGGGCACATGTGAAGGCCCATTGCAGCTGGGAGAAGAGGGAGGGATGGAAAACCATCCTCGACCCAGGATTGTATGCCAATACCATTACGAGGTTCCTACTTTTGGGAAAGGGGCAAGAAACTCTCACATAGGATCTGCCAAACATACTAGGCAGAGTTTTGGTGCTGTGGAAAGGGGGAAGGAGCAAGATCACTGAGGAAGCCCCACTCTCAAGACCTAGGGCAATGGAGTTTGCATAAGATTGAATTTGAACCAGGACAACAGACACCCCCGCTTTCTAAGGCTAGCAAGCATCAAGTAACAAGCACTAGCAATCTAACTTAGGGGTGGGAAGCTGGCAGGTAGAGCAGTAACACGGAGTAAATCCCTCCAGCAACCCAGCCCTCATCCTCAGCTTGGGATGATGCTAAAAGACTGGAGAGCCAGTGGTACAATGAAGGTAACCATAGCAACAATGAAGGTAACCATAGAAACAACGAAATCCAAACCCTGCCCAACTCCTGACTAGACTAACTTCAGCTCCAATACTAAGTGCTACATGCCCGTTTCCAGGAATGAATACTATTTAAGTCTCAACTGTCCTACACACAATGTCAGGCACTTATTCAAAAATTATAAAACACTAAAAAGCAAGAAATAAAATAACAATCCACCATCAAGATACAAAGCAGAGCTGGGTGTGGTGATGCATGCCTGCAGTCCCAACTACTTGAGAGGCTGAGATGAGAGGATTACCTGAGTCCAGGAGGTCGAGGCTGCCGTGAGCCAATGTCATGCCACTACACTCCAGTCAGGATGACAGAGCAAGACTCTGTCTCAAAACAAGCAAACAAATAAACAAACAATATAGAAAGTAATCCACTAAGCCAGCAATGCTAAAAAATGATGCAGTTGTTGAAAGCGACAGGAATTTTAGTCATGATTTATATGTTAAAGATGCTAGTAGAAAAGATGGACCACAAACATAAACAGCTGGGCAATTTCAGCAGAGACAGAAACTATTTGAGTCAAGTGGAAATTCTGGAAATAAATGCATGGTAACAGAGGATGCATGCCTTCTAAGGGTGTATCTATATCAGCAGACTCCACAAAATTGAAGAAAGAATCTAAAAAAATTGAAAAATAGGTTGATAGAAATTACCTGCACTGAAATACAAACAGAAAGATAAGGCCAGACAAGGTGGCTCATGCCTGTAATCCAGCACTTTGGGAGGGTGAGGCAGGCGGATCACGAGGTCAGGAGTTTGAGACCAGCCTGACCAACATGGTGAAACCCCGTCTCTACTAAAAATACAAAAAGTAGCTGGGCATGGTGGTCCACACCTGTAATCCCAGCTACTCAGGAGGCTGAGGCAGGAGAATCACTTGAACCTGGGAGGCGGAGGTTGCAGTGAGCTGAGGTCGCTCCACTGCACTCCAGCCTGGATGACAGAGTGAGACTCTTGTCTTGAAAAAAAAAGAAAGAAAGAAAGAAAGAAAAATAAGTGAAAAAACAAAGAACAGAGCATCTGAGAACTGTGGGACAACATCAGGTTTTCAAATATACATGTAATTGGACTCACAGAAGGAAGAGAAAGAGAATAGGGAGAAGAAATGTTTGAAGAGATAATGGCTGAGAATTTTCCAAAAATAGTGAAAGGCATCAAAACGTATGTCCAAAAATCACAGAGAATATTAAATAGTATAGATATCATCCCCACAAAAAACAAAAACCATACCTAGATACATCATAGTCAAAAAGCTAAAAACCAAGGATATGCTGGGCGTGGTGGTGCACGCCTGTAATCCCAGCAGTTCAGAAGGCCAAGGTGGGTGGATTGCTTGAGCCCAGGAGTTCCAGAGCAGCCTGGACAACATGGCGAGACCCCTGTTTCTGCAAAACACACAAAAATAACTGGCAGTAGAGGTGTGCACCTGTAGTCCCAGCTACTTGGGATGCTGAGATGGGAAATCCCTTGAGCCTGGGAGGCAGAGGTTGCAGTGAGCCATGATCACACCACTGCACTCCAGCCTGGGAACATAAGGAGACTCTGTCTCAAAAAATAAAAATAAAAAATTTTAAAAATTTTAAAAATAAAAAACAAAGATA
This sequence comes from Pan paniscus, assembly GCF_029289425.2. NCBI lineage: Eukaryota > Metazoa > Chordata > Mammalia > Primates > Hominidae > Pan > Pan paniscus. The sequence goes on along the minus strand of NC_073249.2, from coordinate 205,926,826 downwards.
AAGAGACAATTATGAAGGCAGCCTGTATTAGTCAGGGTTCTCCAGAGAAACAGAGCCAATAAGATATGGATGGGTAGATAGATAGGGACGTATTATAAGGAATTGCCTCATGCAATTATGGAGGCTTACAAGTCCTAAGATTTGCAGGATGAGTCAGCAAGCTGGAGACACAGGAGAGTCAATGGTTTAGTTCCAGTCCGAGGGCGTGAGAATCAGGAAAGCCAACGGTATGGTTTCTGCACAAAGGCTGGCAAGTTTGAGACCCAGGAAGGGCTGATTTTTCAGTTTTTTTTTTTTCTCTCTTGTTGCCCAGGCTAGAGTGCAATGGCACGATCTCGGCCCACTGCAACCTCCACCTCCCGGGTTCAAGAGATTCTCCTGCCTCAGCCTCCCAAATAGCTGGGATTACAGGCATGCGCCACCATGCCCAGCTAATTTTGTATTTTTAGTAGAGACGGGGTTTCTCCATGTTGGTCAGGCTGGTCTCGAACTCCTGACCTCAGGTGATCTGCCTGTCTCGGCCTCCCAAAGTACTGGGATTACAGGCATGAGCCACTGCGCCTGGCCTGATATTTCAGTTCTGATCTGAGGCAGGAAAGGAAGAAGCTGATGTCCCATTGAAGGCAGTCAGGTGGGAAGAATTCTCTGACTCAGGGAAGAGTCAACCTTTTTTGTTCTATTGAGGCCTTCAATTGATTGGATGAGGCCCACTCATATTAGGGAGGGCAGACTTCTTTACTTAGTCTACTGATTTGAATCTGATGCTGAATTAAACTCATCCAAAACACCTTCACAGAAACATCCAGAATAATTGACTAAATATCTGATCACCCCATGGCTCAGTCAAGTCGACACCTAAAATTAATCATCACACAGCCAAAGGGAAAAAACAACACATTATTACATACAGAGGAACAAAGATAAGAATTATAGCTGACTTCTTATCAGAAACTATCCATGCAAGCATAAGACAATGAGCCGACATCTTTAGTGCTGAAGAAACCATCAACCCAGAATTCTATGTGTCGCAAGAATTGATTTGAAAAATGAGGGTGCTGGTAACGAATTCATACATGGTGTAAATTGCACAGAACTCTACATGCATGGTATAAATTGCACAGAACTCTACATGCACACACTGGAATGCATATAAAAACTCACATAAGTGAAATATGAATAAGGTCTGTATTCTGCTTAAAATCACTGTACTCATGTCAGTTTCTTGAATTGACAATATCAGGTTTTGATGTTGTACATAGTTATGTAAAATGTTACCATTAGGAGAAGCTAGATGAAGGGTAAGCAGGACTCTTGATGCTATTTTTTGCAACTTCCTATGAATCTATAATTATTGTATAGATTCATTTATTTTAAAATAAAGAGGTATATTTATTTTGTTATTATTATTTGAGACAGGATCTCACTCTGTTGCCCAGGCTGGAGTGCAATGGCACAATCATAGCTCACTGCAGCCTCCACCTCCTGGGCTGAAGTGATCCTCCCACCTCAGTCTCTCAAGCACCTGGGACTGTAGGCATATACCACCATGCTTTGATATATATATATATATTTTTTTTTTTTCTTTTTTTTTTTGACACTGGGTCATGCTCTGTTGCCCAGGCTGGAGTGCAGAGGCGTGATCATGGCTTACTACAACCTTGACCACTCAGGCTCAAGTGAGCCACCTGCCTCAGCCTCTTGAGTAGCTAGGACCACAGGTGCGCACCCCTACACTTGGCTAATTTTTTTTTTTTTGAGACAGGGTCTCACTCTGTCTCCCAAGTTAGAGTGCAATGGTGTGATCTCGGCTCACTGCACCCTCCACCTCCCAGGTTCAAGCGATTCTCCTGCCTCAGCCTCCCAAGTAGTTGGCATTACAGGCGCCTACCACCATGCCTGGCTAATTTTTGTAATTTTAGTAGAGACAGGGTTTCACCATGTTGGCCAGGCTGGTCTCGAACTCCTGACCTCAGGTGATCTGCACACCTTGGCCTCCCAAAGTGCTGGGGTTACAGACATGAGCCACCGTGCCTGGCCACTTGGCTAATTTTTAAAGTTATTTATAGGGGTGAGGTCTCCCTATGTTACCCAGGTTGGTCTCAAACTCCTGAGCTCAAGTGATCCTCCCTCCTTAGCCTCCCAAAGTGCTAGGATTACAGGTGTGAGCCACCACCTCCTGCCAAAAGACATGTTTAAATTATTTCTAGGCCAGGCACGGTAGCTTACGCTTGTAATCCCAGCACTTTGGGAGGCTGAGACGGGCAGATCAGAGGTCAAGAGATCAAGACCATCCTGGCCAACATGGTGAAACCCTGTCTCTACTAAAAATACAAAAATTAGCTGGGTGTGGTGATGCACACCTGTATTCCCAGCTACTTGGGAGTCTGAGGCAGGAGAATCACTTGAACCTGGGAGGTGGAGGTTGCAGTGAGCTGAGATTGCACCACTGCACTCCAGCCTGGTGACAGAGAGATGCTCCATCTCAAAAAAAAAAAAAAAAATTTCTGATTACCCTGAAAGATAATTGACAATCTAAAGCAAAAATAACAGCAATGTGGGCTGGACTCAGTGGTTCACGCCTGTAATACTAGCACTTTGGGAGGCCAAGGAAAGAGAATCACGTAAGCTCAGGACCAGCCTGGGCAACACAGTGAGACCCTGTCTCTACAAAAAAAAAATTTTAAAATTAGCTGGATGTGCGGTGGTGCCTACCTGTGGTCCTAGCTGCTCAGGAGGCTGAAGTGTCAGTGAGCTATGATCGTGGCACTACACTCCAGCCTGGGTGACAGTGCGAAACCGGGTCTCAAAATAATAATAATAATAATAACAATGTATTGTTGATTTATAGATGTGGAAAAATACGAGCAGGGTGGAGATATAGGGGAGATATTGGTCAAAGAACAGAAAATTTTAGCTAGTAGGAGTAATTTCAAGAGATTTTTTTTTTTGTACATCATGGTGACTATAGTTAACAACAATATATTGTATACTTAAAAATTGCTAAGAGAGTAGATTTTTAAAGTTCTCACCACAACTAAAATGGTAAGTGTGAGAGGTAATGCATATGTTAATTAATCTGATGTAGCAGTTTCACAATGTATACACATATCAAAACATCATGTTGGGCTGGGCGCGGTGGCTCATGCCTGTAATCCCAGCACGTTGGGAGGCCAAGGCGTGTGGATCACCTGAGGTCAGGAGTTCGAGACCAGCCTGGCCAACATGGTGAAACCCTGTCTCTACTAAAATTACAAAAATTAGCCGGGCCTGGTGGTAGGCACCTGTAATCCCAGCTACTAGGATGCTGAGGTAGGAGAATCGCTTGAACCTGGGAGGTGGAGGTTGCAGTGAGCCGAGATCGCGCCATTGCACTCCAGCCTGTGGGACAAGAGTGAGACTTCGTCTCAAACAACAACAACAACAACAAAAAAAAACCCCACCACCAACAAAAAAACACATCATGTTGTACACCATAAATGTATACAATTTTTGGCCTGGTGTGGTGGCTCATGTCTGAAATTGCAGCTCTTTGAGAGGCCGAGGCAGGAGGATCCCTTTAGCCCAGGAATTTGAGACCAGCCTGGGCAACGTGGCAAAACCCCTCTCTACTAAAAATACAAAATTAGCCAGGCATGGTGGCACACACCTGTAGTCCCAGCTACTCGGGAGGCTGAGGTGGGAGGAATACCTGAACCTGGGAGGCAAAAGTTGCAATGAGCCAAAAGCGTGCCACTGCCCTCCAACCTGGGTGACAGAGTGAGACTCTATCTCTAAATAAATAAATAAATAATAAATATATGACAATAATACACAAAAGATGAAAGAGATGAATTGTGAATATTCTTTTTTTTTTTTTTTTTTGAGATGGAGTTTTGCTCTGTCACCCAGGCTAGAGTGCAGTGGCACAATCTCAGCTCACTGCAACCTCTGCCTCCTGGGTTCAAGTGATTCTCCTGCCTCAGCCTCCCAAGTAGCTGGGATTACAGGCATCTGCCACCGCCCCAGCTAGTTTTTGTATTTTTTAGTAGAGACGGGGTTTCACCATGTTGGCCAGGCTGGTATCGAACTCTTGACCTCAGGTGACCCACCCACCTTGGTCTCCCAAAGTGCTGGGATTACACGCATGATCCACCACGCCCAGCCAAGAAGAATCATCTTTTACGACACATGAAAATTATATGGAATTCAGATTTCAGTGTCCATAAGGAAAATGTCATTGGAACGTGCTGTCTCATTTGTGTATTGCCTATGGCTGCTTTTGTGCTCCAACAGCAGAACCTGGTAACTGTGACAGAGACAGAATAGTCTGCCAAGCCTAAGATATTTACTATCTGGCCATCTACAGAGAAAATGTTTGCCAACCAGTGCACTATGGGTCCACTAAGCAGAGATTCTGGAATCAGTGTTTTTGCTCAAGGGGTTAAAGGGCTTTCACAGGCTGGGCGCAATGGCTCATGCCTGTAATCCCAGCACTTTGGGAGGCCGAGGTGGGTGGATCATCTGAGGTAAGGAGTTCGAGACCAGCATGGCCAACATGGTGAAAACCCATCTCTATTAATAATACAAAAATTAGCTGGGCATGGTGGCACATGTCTGTAATCCCAGCTACTCGGAAGGCTGAGGCAGGAGAATAGCTTGAACCCGGGAGGTGGAGGCTGCAATGAGCCAAGATTGTGCCATTGCACTCCAGCCTGGGTGACAAGAGTGAAAATAATCTCAAAAAAAAAAAAAAAAAAAAGGCTGTTGCAGGTTGGTTGGTTGGTTGGTTGTATGAAATGTGGACCCGAAGGTAAATGAGTAAATGAAGCTGAAATACCAGAATTGCCTTGCTATCCTGCAAAGAGAAGGATCCAAAGGCTTAGGGGGGTTGGAATGCAGAGTGCATTCTTCATGGAAGACCTATTTACCCACTGTGGGAGGATCCAGAGGACACACCTTTCACCACTGTGGTGAATACATTTCTGAGAGGAGCTTCAGCATCCTTGAAGAGCTCTGTGGTCTTTTTCTCTTTTAGTTAGAAATTACGGTGGGGGCTGGGCGAGGTGGCTCACGCCTGTAATCCTAGCACTTTGGGAGGCCGAGGCGGGCAGATCACCTGAGGCCAGTAGTTCGAGACCAGCCTAGCCAGCATGGTGAAATCCCGTCTCTACTAAAAAAAAAAATACAAAAATTAGCCGGGCATGGTGGCATGCACCTGTAGTTCCAGCTACTTGGGAGGCTGAGGCAGAAGAATGGCTTGAACCTGGGAGGCAGAGGTTGCAGTGAGCCGAGATCCTGCCACTGTACTTTAGTCTGGGTGACAGAGTGAGACTCCATCTCAAAAAAAAAAAAAAAGAAAGAAAGAAATTACAGTGGGAATTGCTATAATTTCCCATTGAACTGGGATCCCTAAATACAATGTGCATAATGAGATCCTGGGATAGCAGGGGTCAAGTGGCAGTACTTACTTGCCAAAACCACAGTGCACAGGTACTGTAATGAACACAGAGCCAAAGTAGTAACCAGAATGATCTGACTCACAGAGACCTATGCATGCATTGGCTAGTTGATCACGGCATCCCTTGAAAAGAAGAATATGAGTAATCTATTAAAGTCTTTTTTTTTTTTTTTTTCCAGATAGGGTCTCGCTCTGTCACCCAGGCTGGAGTGCAGAATCATGGCTCACTGCTGCCTTGACCTCCCGGGGTCAAGTGATCCTGGTGATTCCCATCACATCCCCATTCAACTTACCTATTTGGCCTGTGCAGAAAACAGATAAATCTTGGAGATTCGTCTGTGACAGTGGATTATCGTAAACTTAATCAGACAGTAACTCAATTGCACGGCTGTTTCAGATATGGTTTAATTGCTTGAGCAAATTGGCATGTTCCCTGATACCTGGTATGCAGCTACTGACTTGGCAAATGCCTTTTGCTCCATCCCTGTCCATAAAGACCACCAGAAGCAGTTTGCTTTCAGCAACACCTTCACTGTCCTATCTCAGGGACATATCAACTCTCCAGTTATGTTTTTTTTTTTAAGATGGAGTCTCAGCCAGGCAACGTGGCTCATGCCTATAATCCCAGGACTTTGGGAGGCTGAGGTGGGTGGATCATGAGGTCAGGAGATTGAGACCATCCTGGCTAACATGGTATGTATATATACATATACGTATATGTATATATACACATATATATACATACACACACACAAACACACACACATATATATGTGTGTGTGTATATATATGTATATATATATATATTTAGAGAGTTTCACTCTTGTTGCCCAGGCTGGAGTGCAATGGCACCATCTCGGCTCACTGCAACCTCTGCCTCGCGAGTTCAAGCAATTCTCCTGTCTCAACCTCCCGAGTAGCTAGGATTACAAGCATGCACCACCACACCTGGCTAATTTTGTATTTTTAGTAGAGACGAGGTTTCTCCATGTTGGTCAGGCTGGTCTCGAACTCCAGGCCTCAGGTGATCTGCCCGTCTCAGCCTCCCAAAGTGCTGGGATTACAGGTGTGAGCCACTGCGCCCAGCCACTAATTTTTTTTTTTTTTTTTTGAGACAGAGTTTTGCTCTTGTTGCCCAGGCTGAAGTGCAATGGCACAATCTCGGCTCACCGCAACCTCCACCTCCTGGATTTAAGTGATTCTCCTGCCTCAGCCTAGCTGGGATTACAGGTATGTGCCACTACGCCCGGCTAATTTTGTAATTTTAGTAGAGATGGAGTTTCTCCATGTTGGTCAGGTTAGTCTCGAACTCCCGACCTCAGGTGATCCACCCGCCTCGGCCTCCCAAAGTGCTGGGATTACAGGCGTGCGCCACCGCGCCCAGCCCCCGGCCACTAATTTTTATATATATTTTGTAGAGCCAGGGTCTTACTTTATTTATCAGGCTGGTCTCAAACTCCTGGCCTCAACTGATCCTCCCGCCTTGGCCTCCCAAAGCGTTGGGGGCTACAGGCAGGCATGAGCCACTGCACATGTCCTATTAAATTCTTACTTGATCTGAATAAGCAGAAGAGTTATGGAATGAATGAAGTCTAATTTGAATCACCAAAACAGAGAATCATGGCCTCTCAACCAGTTTCTACACTTGACTTGGAGACCAGAATCCCTTGAATGAAAGGGAGGACAGATGCCCTACGAAAGATCTACTACATTGCCAAAAACATATACCTTTAGTCTTTCTCCCAGCCTTCCCCAAGGGACCTGTGGCTACTTACCAGGGTGACTGCATACTGGGGAAAAGGAAGTAGTGAGACTTTCCAGGGATTATTGGACACTGGCTCTGAATTGACACTTTTTTCTGGAGACCCAAAATGTCACTGTGGTCCATCATCACAGTAAAGGTTTATGGAGGTCAGGTGATTGATAGGGTTTTAGCTCAGGTCCTACTTATGGTGGGCCCAGTGGATGCTCAGATCAATCCTGTGGCTATTTCCCCAGCTCTGGAATGCATAATTGGAATAGACATACTCAGCAACTGGCAGAATCCCTGCATTGGTTCCCTGACCTGTGGTGTAAGGGACATTACGGTAGGAAAGGCTAAATGGAAGCCACTAGAACTGCCTCCACTGGCAAAATTAGTAAACCAAAACCACTCTGCATTCGCAGAGACTTCAGAGATGAGTACTCCATCACGGACTTAAAAGATGCAGGAGTGGTGATTCCCATCACATCCCCATTCGACTTACCTATTTGGCCTGTGCAGAAAACAGATGAATCTTGGAGAATGACAGTGGATTATCGTAAACTTAATCAGACAGTAACTCAATTGCACTGCTGTTTCAGATATGGTTTAATTGCTTGAGCAAATTGGCATGTTCCCTGATACCTGGTATGCAGCTACTGACTTGGCAAATGCCTTTTGCTCCATCCCTGTCCATAAAGACCAACAGAACCAGTTTGCTTTCAGCAACACCTTCACTGTCCTATCTCAAGGATATATCAACTCTCCAGCATTTTTTTTTTTATGATGGCGTCTCAGCCGGGCGCGGTGTCTCATGCCTATAATCCCAGCACTTTGGGAGGCCAAGGTGGGTGGATCACAAGGTCAGGAGATCGAGACCATCCTGGCCAACACAGTGAAACCCGTCTCTATTAAAAATACAAAAAAATAGCCAGGTGTGTTGGTGGGCGCCTGTAGTCCCAGCTACTCGGGAAGCTGAGGCAGGAGAATGGTGCGAACCCAGGAGGCAGAGCTTGCAGTAAGCTGAGATTGCGCCACTGCATGCCAGCCTGGGTGACAGAGCGAGACTCTGTCACAATTAAAAAAAAAAAAAAAAAGATGGAGTCTTATCTGTTACCCAGGCTGGAGTGCAATGGCGTGATCTCGGCTCACCGCAACCTCCGCCTCCTAGATTCAAGTGATTCTCCTGCCTCAGCCTCCTGAGTAGCTGGAATTACAGGTGTGTGCTACCATGCCCAGCTAGTTTTTGTATTTTTAGTAGAGATGAGGTTTCACCATGTTGGCCACCAAGTTGGTCTTGAACTCCTGACCTCAGGTGATCCACCCGCCTCAGCCTCCCAAAGTGCTGGGATTACAGGTGTGAGCCACCATGCCCGGCCAACTCTCCACCTTTTTGTCATAATTTAGTTCACAGATTTTTTTTTTCCTTCTCCTTTTTGGCAGGGATCTATACAAAAAATTCTGGCTTCAGGCAGTCCTCCTGCCTCAGCCTCTCAAAGTGCTAGGATTACAGGTGTGAGCCACCACACCCAGCTGTTCACAGGGATCTTGATTGCTTTCCCTTTTACCCAAGATGCCATATCAGCCTGCACATTGATGATACTGTGCTGAACGCACCTAGTTAGCAAGAAGCAGCAACTACTCTAGCCTTATTGGTAAATTCAATACCCAGTTCATGTTGGGAGCTCAGCCTGCATGGTAACTAAAATTCAGGGGCCTTCTACTCTGGTGACATTTCTAAGGATCCAGTGGTGTCAGGCATGTTGAGTTAGTCCTTCCTTTTTTTTTGTTTTTTTTTTTGAGATGAAGTCTCTCTGTTGCCCAGGCTGGAGTGCTGGAGTGCAACGGCGTGATCTTGGCTCACTGCAACCTCTGCCTCCTGGGTTCAAGCAATTCACCTGCCTCGGCCTCCTGAGTAGCTGGAATTACAGGCATGTGCCACCATGCCTGACTAATTTTTGAATTTTTAGTAGATACTGGGTTTTACCATGTTGGCCAGGCTGGTCTTGAACTGCAGACCTCAAGGAGATAACCCTTCTAAGATGAAGAATACATTGTTGCAGCTGGACCCTCCTACAACCAAGGAAGAGGCACAAGGCCTGGTAGGTCCCTTTGGATTTTGGAGACCATGTATTTCACATTTGGGTATTTTGCTCTGACCCATTTACTGAGTGATCTGAAAAGCTGCTAGTTTTAGATTATTTATTTATTTATTTATTTATAGCTACACTCTCTGGAATGGGAAAAAAACTGCTAGTTTTGAGTGGGACTCAGAACAAGAGAAGGCTCTGAAATAGGTCCAGGCTGCCGTGCAAGCTGCACTGCCACTTGGGCCATAGGATACAGCAGATCCAATGGCACTTGGAGTGTCATTAGCAGATAGAGTTGTCTTCAGTCTTCGGTAGACCCCTTTAGGTGAATCACAGTGCAGACCCTTAGGATTTTGAAGCACGGCCCCACCATCCTCTGTGGATAACTATTCTCTTTTTTTTTTTTTTTTGACAAAGTCTCACTCTGTCGCCCAGGCTGGAATGCAATGGCGTGATCTTGGCTCAATGCAACCTCCACCTCCTGGTTTAAGCGATTCTCCTGCCTCAGCCTCCCGAGTAGCTGCAGTTACAGGCATGTGCCACCACGCCCAGCCAATTTGTGTATTTTTAGTAGAGATGGGGTTTTGCCATGTTGGCCAGGCCGGATTGTAGGCGTGAGCCACCACACCCAGTTAGCAGAAGAGGATTTTAATAATCAAGTGGGGCCAGGTGCGGTGGCTCACGCCTGTAATCCCAGCACTTTTGGAGGCCGAGGTGGGTGGATCACGAGGTCAGGAGATCGAGACCATCTAAGTTTCATGGGGCCAGGAGTCAAAGGGTAGAAATTAGGAGATTAGGAGTGACTCCAATCACCTTTTTTTTTTTTTTTTTTAAGGCAGTATCTCGCTCTGTCACTAGGCTGGAGTGCAGTGGAGCAATCTCGACTCACTGAAACCGCCGGTTCTTTTGTTCAAGCGATTCTCCTGCCTCAGCCTCCCGAGTAGTTGTGATTACAGGCACGTGCCACCATGCCCAGCTAATTTTTGTATTTTTAGTAGAGATGGGGTTTCACCATGTTGGCCAGGATGGTCTTGATCTCCTGACCTCGTGATCTGCCTGCCTCAGCCTCCCAAAGTGCTGGGATTACAGGCGTGAGCCACCGCGCCTGGCCCCCAATCACTTTTATCCCTTCTGATGCACTAGCAGCATTTCTGCTTCCCGTCCCCATGACCTTAGGCTCTGCTAGTTTAGAGGTTGGTTCCAAAGGGAGAAATGCTTCCACTAGGCAACAAAATGATTACACTGAACTGGAGGTTGAGGCTGCCACTCAGTCGCGTTGCGCTCCCCATACGCAAAATTAACAGGCAAAGAAGGAGGTCACTGTACTGGCTGGGATGACTGGTCTTGATTACCAAGGGAAAATTGTATTGCTGCTACACAACAGAGGTAAGGGAGAGTATATCTGGAATACATGAGCTCCCTTAGGGCATCTGTTAATATAGACAGTCTTTGTCTTACGATGATTTGACTTATGATTTTTTGACTTTATGATGGGCAAAAGTGATACGCATTCAGTAGAAACTATCCTTTGAATTTTCAATTTTGATCTCTTCCTGGGCTAGCAATATGGAGTACAATGCTTTCTCATGATGCTGGGCAGTGGCAGCGACCGCGGCTCCGAGTCAGCCACACGATCACGAGGGTAGACAGCTGATACTGTAATCTACAGTGTGCTGTATTTAATAAATTACGTGAGATAGTCAACATATCTAGTCAACAAAATAGGCTTTGTGTTAGATGATTTTGCCCAACCGTAGGCTAACGGAAGTGTTCTGAGCACATTTCAGGGCAAAGCTATGATGTTCAGTAGGTTAGATGCATTAAGTGCATTTTCAATTTAGGATATTTGCAACTTAAGATGGATTTATCAGGGCCAGGTGCAGTGGCTCACACCTGTAATCTCAGCACTCAGGCCAAGGCAGGCAGATCGCTTGAGCCCAGGAGTTCGAGACCAGCCTGGGCCACATGGTGAAACCTTGTCTCTACTAAAAATACAAAAAAATTAGCCAGGTGTGATAGTGCGTGGAGGCTGAGGTGGGAGGATCACCGGAGCTTGGGAAGTTGAGGCTGCAGTGACCAAGATTGCACCTCCAACCTGGGTGACAGAGTGAGACCCCATCTCAAAAAAAAAAAAAAAAAAAAAAAAAAAGAAGATGGATTTATCAGGACATAACCTCATTGCAAGTGGAGGAGCATCAGTACCACGTCCTGTGACTAAAGTAAACAAAAGCGACAACAGCCCAGTTCAGGCAGGACTATTAACGGTCCAGGAATTTCAGGAATGAAGGTTTGGGTCACCCCACCAGGCAAAGAACCATGACCAGATGAGGTGCTTGCTAAGGGAAAAGGAATATGGAAAGGGCAGTGGAGGAAGAGGAATTATAAAGACCAGCTCTGACCACATGACCAGTTGCAGAAATGAGGACAGTAATAACTACGAGTATTTCTTCCTTATTTTGTTATGAATGTTTGTATATAGATTAACCAAATATTTTTGTTTTCTTCCCTCTTATTCCCTTATCATCTAACATGAGATATATTAATAATTTAGGCTGGGTGTGGTGGCTCACGACTGTAATCCCAGCTTTTTGGGAGGGCAAGGCAGGCAATTGCTTGAGGCCAAGGAGTTTGAGACCAGTCTGGGCAACATGGCAAAACCCTGTCTCTACAAAAAATACAAAAAATTAGCTGGGGGTGGTGGCGTGTACCTGTAGTCCCAGCTACTGGGGAGGCTGAGGCAGGAGGACCACCTGAGCCCAGGAAGTGGAGGCTACAGTGAGCCGAGATTGCACCACTGCACTCCAGCCTGGGTGATAGAGTGAGACCCTGTCTCAAAATAAATAAATAAATAAAATAATAGTAAATTTTATATTATGGTATTTAGGTTACAGGATATCAAAAGAGAAGAATGAGCATTATCCAAGGATTTTGCATCTTCTCCTGGGGAAGGGTTGGTGTGTTTTTGGTTGCATCCAGGATAGCTGTATCATGTTAGGTTTAATTATGACTTTGTTATTGTGTGTATTTGGAAATGAAGTGTGGTTTAAGGGTATCAATGAGGAAAATTAAAATTCTTCCATGATTTTTAAAACTTTTTTCTTTAGCTTCATCTAGTTGTCTTTCCTACTAGATTGATTGATTGATTGATTGATTGATGGAGACAGACTCTCACTGTCACCCAGGCTGGAGCGCAGTGGTGCAATCACAGTTCACTACATCCTTGACCTCCTGGGCTCAAGTGATCCTCTCACCTCAGCCTCCAGAGTAGCTGGGACTACAGGCACGTGCCACCACACTCTGCTAATTTTTGTATTTTTTTGTAGAGACAGGGTCTTGCTATGATGCTCAGGCTGGCCTCAAACTCGTGGGCTCAAGCAATCTTCAGGCTCCCAAAGTGCTGGAATTACAGGTATGAGCCATTGCACCCAGCTTCCCTATTTTCTTTTAAAGAGATGGAGTCGCAGCCTCCCTTTTTTTTTTGACAGGGTCTCACTCTGTCACCCAGGCTGGAGTGCAGTGGCGTGATCTCAGCTCACTGCAACTTCTGCCTCCTGGGTCAAACAAACCTCCCACCTCAGCCTCCTGAGTGGTTGGGACTACAGGCATGTGCCACCACATCAGGCTAATTTTTGTGTTTTTAGTAAAGACAGGTGTCTTGCTGTGTTGCCCAGGCTGGTCTGGAACTCCTGAGCTCAAGTGGTCCTCCTGCCTCGGCCTCCCAAAGTGCTGGGATTACAGGTGTGTGCCACTGCACAAGTGCCCCCTTTATCCTATACCAATTCCCACACAGACACAGAAGTATTTCTTGCTGTCTAATCCATTCTAAGTGTTCAATTTCTCTATTCCCACACCAATACCATATATGTAATTCACTATCGCTTTATAACATATTTTGATCAGGCCAGCTACTTCATTGTTCTATTTTTTCTGAATTGTCTTGCTTGGCTATTCCTTTTTTTTTTTTTTTTTTTTTTGAGATGGAGTCTTGCTCTATCGCCCAGGCTGGAATGCAGTGGCGCGATCTCAGCTCACTCCCGGGTTCACACCATTCTCCTGCTCAGTCTCCCAAGTAGCTGGGACTACAGGCACCCACCCCCACGCCTGGCTAATTTTTTGTATTTTTAGTAGAGATGGGGTTTCATCGTGTTAGCCAGGATGGTCTTGATCTCCTGACCTCGATCTGCCTGCCTCGGCCTCCCAAAGTGCTGGGATTACAGGCGTGAGCCACCGTGCCTGGCCTGCTTGGCCACTCTTGTGCATTTGATCTTCTATGTGAATCAGTTTTTCAAGTTCCATGAAAAATTACCTTGAGATTTTGGTTGAGAGTATACTGCAACAGCAAATTAATTTTGGGGAGAATTATTATTATTTGAGAGAGAGTCTCAAATAATAATAAATCTAATAAATAATAATCTGCAAATAATTGCATTGTCCCCCAGGCTGAGTGCAATGGCACGACTTCAGCTCACTGCAGCCTCTGCCTCCTGGGTTCAAGCTATTCTCCTGCCTCAGCCTCCTGAGTAGCTGTGATTACACGTGCCCACTGCCATGCCCAGCTAATTTTTTTTTTTGTATTTTTAGTAGAGGCAGGGTTTCATGATGTTGGCCAGGCTGGTGTTGAACTCCTGACCTCGGGTGATCTGCCTGCCTCAGCCTCCCAAAGTGCTGAGATTACAGGCATGAGCCACCGTACCCGGCCAGTATTGTTTATTATATTGAACCTTTCCATCCATGATCAGGGTGTTTACCTGCATTTACTCAGGTCTTTTTTTTTTTTGAGACGGAGTCTCACTCTGTTGCCCAGACTGGAGTGCAGTGGCGCGATTTTGGCTCACTGCAAGCTCTGCCTCCCAGGTTCATGCCATTCTCCTGCCTCAGCCTCCTGAGTAGCTGGGACAACAGGCGCCCGCCACCACGCCCGGCTAATTTTTTGTATTTTTAGTAGAGATGAGGTTTCATCGTGTTAGCCAGGATGGTCTCTATCTCCTGACCTCGTGATCTGCCTGCCTCGGCCTCCCAAAGTGCTGGGATTACAGGCATGAGCCACCGCGCCTGGCCTATTCAGGTCTTCTTTTATGTTCTTCAGGAAAATTGCATAGTTTCCTTTATAAAGGACTTGCCCATTTCTCACTGGGTTTCTTTTTGTATTAGATTCTCAAAGTGTGGACTCTTCTCCGGTCCCTCCCTTCTGCAGCTCCTTCACCCTTACGGATAGCCTCTGCTGCTCCCTTTTCCTTACACAATTTATTATTTTCCATTTATTCCTAACTTGCATCCTGCACGTATTTCCATCTGCTTAGCTGCAGGGTAAATCCCTGAAGGGCCAGGCTGGGGTTTTAATTCCTGCTTGGGGAGTGGGGCAGGCACGGAGCTGGGTGGGGAGGGGGTAGGATCTATTGTTAACAAAGAAGGGAGAAGGAGGAGGGGAAGAGTGAGGGGTCCTAGGGTCTCAGAGCGGGGAAGAGGAAGGAGGCCAAGGCGGGCGGATCACTTGAGTTTGGAAGTTCGAGACCAGCCTGACCAACATGGAGAAACCCCATCCCTACTAAAAATACAAAAAATTAGCTGGGTGTGGCATCGCATACCTGTAATCCCAGCTACTCAGGAGGCTGAGGCAGGAGAATTGCTTGAACCTGGGAGGTGGAGGTTGCGGTGAGTCGAGATCACGCCACCGAACTCCAGCCTGGGTAATGAGAATGAAACTCCGTCTCAGAAGAAACAAAAAAGAAAAAAATTGAAAATAAGGTCATTGCTGATGTAATTAGCTAAAACGGGGTCATTAGGGTTGGCCCTAATCCAGTATGACTGGTGTCTTCATAAAAGGGGGAAATTTGGACAGAGACAGGCACGCATGCAGGGAGAACGCCATATGAAGATGGAGGCAGAGGCCCGGGTGATGCTTCTACAAGCCAAGGAGCACAAAAGGTTTCCAGAAGCTAGGAGAGCCTGGAACCGAGTCAATGTTGCCAACACCTTGATCTTGGACTTTGAGCCTCCAGAACTAAGAGTTGTGCAAGCCCCCAAGTTTGTGGTACTTTGTTAGGGTGGCCCAACAAACCCATACACTGTGATAGGAGAAGGAAGCCTATGTGAGTTTCCTGATACTGACTGGGAGGTTAGGAAGGCTTCCTAGAGCAGGAGAAGCTGAGCTGGGGTTTCAAGGATGGGTAGTTTATCAGGCAAGAACATTCCAGGCAGAGTGAAGAACACACGCAAACCCCAGGAGGCACAGTGTACATCAGAGACTCTTCCTTGAACTTTTCTTTCCTTTTTTTTTTTTTTTGAGAGAGTCTTGCTCTGTCACCCAGGCTGGAGTGCATTGGCATGATCTTGGCTCACTGCAACCTCTGCCTCCCAGGTTCAAGTGATTCTTCTGCCTCAGCCTCCTGAGTAGCTGGGACTACAGGCGTGCGCCACTGTGCCCAGCTAATTTTTGTATTTTTAGTGGAGATGGGGTTTCGCCATGGTCACCAGGCTGGTCTCGAACTCCTGACCTCAAGTGATCCACCCGTCTCAGCCTCCCAAAGTACTGGGATTACAGGCGTGAGCCACCATGCCCTGCTTTTTCTTTTTCTTTTTTTTGAGATGGAGTCTTACTCTGCTGCCCAGGCTGGAGTACAGTGGCGCAATCTCAGCTCCTGCAATCTCCGCCTCTCAGGTTCAAGCGATTCTTCTGCCTCAGCCTCCCAAATAGCTACGATTACAGGTGTGCTCCATCATGCCTGGCTAATTTTTGTATTTTCAGTAGAGCTGGGGTTTCACCACATTGGTCAGGCTGGTCTCAAACTCCTGACCTCAGGTGATCCACCTGCCTCGGCCTCCCAAAGTGCTGGGATTGCATGCATGAGTCACCGCACCTGGCCCTCCTTGAACCTTTCTTTGATTTTCCCTACTGCCTGCCCTGCCCAAACATCTGAGACCTGGAAACTCCCTTGCTCGAAGATAACAGAAAAATTATTTTCACCAGGAGGCCTCTTGGACCCAGGTGGTGATGTGCATCATTCTCACCAGCAGGGGGTGCTCACACACTTGTAGGTGAAGGAAGGGTGGCTGGGGGCACAGGTACTGAGCAACCTTCTGGCATTTGTCAGGGTCCAAGACCCCTGCTCTCAGGGATAGATGCGCCCAGCCCTGGAGAAGCTAGGGTGGACAGCCCTGTGCCGGCCTCACAGGACACACAGCACCCTGGGAGGACAGACACCCAGACACATGGCCCTCCGTACAAGTATTTTATTTCCATTACAATAGTGCCACACCAAAACTACAGTAGCACAAAACATAATACAAAAAATAGATTCCCAGCTCCCAACCCCACGTCCACGCACCCACAGAGAAGCCAGCCCTATGGCTCCCCAGGCCTAAGGGGAGGGGTCTCACTTCATTTTCCTTAAAGCTCTGGAGCGGGTAGTGGCAGTGGCAGTGGCAGGGGCTTCCACCCCTGCTGGGCCTGAGCCCTCTTCTTCCCCAACCCCCTGCCGGCCCCGGCAGACCTGAGCCATGAGTGTGGTCTCCATTCCCTCGGGCTGCACCCCCAGCCCTAGGACACCTGCCTCTGTCCAGGGAGGGGGTCCAAGCCCATGGTGCCGGTGCTGACACTGCAGGACCACCACCCTCCAAGTGGAAGGCAGGAGGGTCGGGGGAGGGGAGGCAGAGGGGACACCATGGCTGGGAGAAGCCCGCCTCTATGTGGCAAGGGGACTGCGGCTGGCTCCTGCTTCAGCTACTTCTCGGGTTCCTGTCTCCTCTGCAGAGCTACCAGGACTGCTGCGTGCTGGGACCAGGGCCTCCATCTGGAATCCACTCTCGATACCCTGCACCAGCTTGGAGGCGGATCCCAAGGTGGCAGGGGTGTCCCTGTGCCGTCTGCTTCCTCTCGGGCAGGAGGATTCCAGCTTCCCGGGTGAGGGGAGAGCACTGTCCGGGCAGGGCTGGGCCAGGAGGCCTGGGCTGCTGAGGTGGGAAAGCGGTGGCTGTGGAGGGCACGTGCTGCCCCCACCTCCGTCTCGGGGCCTGGCTTCCCCACTGGATGGCAGAGGCCGCTCCGGGTGCTTCCACTTGGTGGCGCCCATGAGTCTGCTATTGGAGAAGCTGTGGTCTCAGGGAGGAGACAGACACCACAGGCCAGACTGGGTGGAGGAATCTTCCCCTCACAATGTCCCCTGGCTAAAAGCATCCATCTAGCTGCAAGTACTATCTTGATTCAACCCAGGGGCCGACAATGGACTGCAGCCCGGGGTAAGTCCAGCAGTTTTGCAGTCTTCCGATGCCCCGTGCCGTGCACCTGCCGGCCAGAGCTCCTGGGCTCCCGTGGAGGTTAGCCCTGCAGGCACCGGGGAAATGGGGCTATGGCCTGTGCTTCAGTCAGGACACCTGGGGGCTGCACTGCGGAGGCCAAGGGCATCTAGGAGCAGGGGCTGTCTCCTTGGGGTGGAGACTGGCAGCTGCAGCCTCAGATAAGGCACTAGAGGACTGGACTGGTCCTGGGAGCCAGGCCCAGCCATGTGGTGGATGACGGTGCTCAGAGAGAGGATTTGGGTCCTGCGGGAGGTGACAGCTGTTTCTCTTTTCTTTTTTTTGGGACGGAGTCTCCCTCTGTCACTCAGGCTGGAGTGCAGTGGCGCAATCTCAGCTTACTGCAGCCTCTGCCTCCTGAGTTCAAGAGATTCTCTTGCCTCAGCCTCCCGAGTAACTGGGATTACAGGTGCCCACCACCATACCCGGCTAATTTTTGTAATTTTTTTAGTAGAGATGGGGTTTCACCACGTTGGCCAGGCTGGTCTCGACCTCAGGTGATCCGCCCACCTCAACCTCCCAAAGTGCTGGGATTACAGGAGTGAGCCACCGGGCCCAGGCTGTTTTCTCTTTTCTCCTTTCCCTGGGGAAGAGGGTTGGCCGGACAGACCCTGGTGTGGCTGGGATGGGGGACTGCTGCAGAGAGGTAACGGGCCCCTGAGATAGACATGGGACAGCCCGAAAAGGTGGGACTGAGAGGGGACACTTGTGGCCAGCAGTGTATCTCTGACACAGTCTCACCCCGCAGGGCTCCTGCAGTCTCGATTCAGGGTGCTTGGTGTTCCCAGATGGTGTTTGAGGGTCCTGACCCGACCCCATTCTGCTATAGCCATCAGTCCCCTGCTGTGGCTTTGGGGATCAGAACTTCCCAGCTAGGGCTCCCACTGTTGGACTCAGGGGACGGAGGCAGGCTAGCTGAAGGGGCAGTGCCCATGAGCTGGGCCCCCCGCAGAGGGGGCTCCTCTCTCTGCCTGGCCTCCACACCTCTACTGGTCTCCACGCCCTTGCATGAGGTGACAGGAGCTGAAATCACACATCCCAAGGGCTGAGGCAGCTGTCTGATTTGGAGACTTGCTCTGTGGCCCAGGGATCCGTGCCTCAGCCCAGCCTCACAGGGAGTGGGGAAGAGAGGGAGTAAATCAGTGGGGCTTCCCTTGTCCACAGGTTATTTAGAAAAACAGAACATAATAAATATACCAATTCTTTCCTTAAAAAAAAAAGTGTTTAAATGCGTTTTTCCCTGAAGATTTCCAGTGTATTCCACAATGTTTAAAAAATAGTTTCCCCAAAAATATATCTTGAAAGCATTTGACACAGTGGTATTTGTGGCGTATCTGGCGCTTGTCAGTGTGGGGCCCAGGCCTGATGAGCCACCAGCCCAGCACCCGAATGCCTGCTGAAGGTGGCGCACATGTGTGCCTGGGATGTCCGGCTCTTCACAGGGGATCAGATTGCGGGTCACGTTGAGAGCCAACACCATGGGCTCGGTTCCGGCTGAAAACCCTCCAGTGTGAGGAAGCAGGGCCCCGGGTGGCCAAGCGGGCTGAGCAATGCCCTGGAGGCTGGATGGGGGTCTCGTCCTCAGCCCCTTCCCCTCCTCTGTCTTGGCTCTCTCCGCTTCGTCCTTACCAGACTTCGCACTTGTGAGGCGGGTTCATGGGTGAGCCAAGTGGGCAGTGGAAGTGTTCTGAGAACTCCTTGGAATTGGAGAGGGAGCCGATGACCCGGAAGCGAGAGGGGCTGTGGGGATCGGTGATGAGGCCTTCGTGGGAGCTCTCAGGTGTGCGGACGGAGCACCAGACCTTTGAAGGGGCAACAGGGAGAGGCCAGGGTCACTGTGGGGCCCTGGGGCTGCCAGACTGCCCCCATTATAACAGCAGGGGAGGCCAGGTGCGGTGGCTCACACCTGTAATCCCAGCACTTTGGGAGCCAAGGTGGAAGGGCTGCTTGAGCCCAGGAGTTCATGACCAGCTTGGGCAACATGGCAAGACCCCATCTCTACAAAAAATTTAAAAAAAAATTAACCAGGCATGGTGGTGTGCACCTATGGTCCCAGCTCCTGGGGAGGCTGAGGTGGGAGGATCACTGGAGCTGGAGAAGTCAAGGCTGCAGTGAGCTATGATTGTGCCACTGCATTCCAGCCTGGGTGATAGAGTGAGATCCTGTCTCAAAAAACAAAACAAGGTTGAGTGTGGTGGCTCATACCTGTAATCCCAGCACTTTAAGAGGCCAAGGTGGCGGTGGATCACTTGAGGCCAGGAGTTCGAGACCGGCCTGACAAACATGGTGAAACCCTGTCTCTACTAAAAATACAAAAATTAGATGGGCGTGGTGGTGCGTGCCTATATCCCAGCTACATGAGAGGATGAGGCAGGAGAATCACTTGAACCTGGGAGGTTGAGGTTGCAGTGAGCCAAGATCACGCCATTGCACTCCAGGTCGGGTGACTGAGGGAGACTCCGGCTCCAAAAAAACAAAACCCAGAAAATACAATACCAGGGAGATAAGCCCCCCACCTGATCCTGAGATCCCGGGGAGTCAGGAGGGTCCCCTGAGCGGGTCAGGAAGAGACAGTGGGCTGGTGTAGGGCTGGTGTGCCACCCCCCATGCCAGCAGCCTCTAACGCAGTTGTCTCCAAACTGTTTTCCTTCAGCCAGTGCAGCATCTCTGAGGCACCTGCATTCGATTCCATCTGAACAAAGGACTGTGTCCAAACACCAGTTGGAAAAGCTTGGATTTAGTCCAGATCTCTCATTTCCTGGGCAGAACAAATTGTCTAATGGCCTGGTAGCTCTGAGTGCCAGCAGAAGGCTACCAGATGAATGCCGACTGAAGGGATGATCTGGGATGATCACAGCAAGACAGAATCTTGCTATGTTGCCCAGGCTGGAGTGCAGTGGCGTGATCTTGGTTCACTGCAACCTCTGCCTCCCAGGTTCAAGTGATTCTCATGCCTCAGCCTCCCAAGAAGCTGGGACTACAGGCAGCCACCACCATGCCTGGCTTTTTTTTTGTATTTTTTCATAGAGACAGGGTTTCACTATGTGGACTAGGCTGGTCTCAAACTCCTGACCTCAGGTGATCCGCTTGCCTCGGCCGCCCAAAGTGCTGGGATTATAGGCATGGGCTGCTGTGCCTGGCTGGGCATCTTAAGTTTAAGAAACCTCTAGAACCCTAGAACCAGAAGGGCCCTGGGTGATCACCTCGTCTTCTCATTCACCAGATCCAGGAATCCCTTCACTGGTACTTTGGGCCCTTCCGTGCATCTCTCTAATGACAGGGCACATGTGCTGTGCACAGTCCAGTGACTTGGGAAGTTCTCAATCTGTGGGGAACTTGCCTTTCGGCTCTCTGGGCTCTTGAAACATCAAGATGGCAGAATGTACCATGTGTGGCATGTTTTCCTAATGGACTCACCTGTGCAAAGCCCAGGAAGAAGAGCTGGTTATTGGTGAGGCCCAGGGTGGGGAGCGAGTGCTCAGCCCCGTTCTTCTTCACCCAGTTCTGGTAAGCCTGGGAGGAGAGAAAACCAAAGCTCAGGGGTTCCCATGGCAGGTGGTGAAGGAGGGGACTGGTATGGAGGTCTCAGGGAGCTCCCCCGTGTTGGGGCAAGGACTAGTTTCTGGGGATCTGGGCCTGGGCTCAGCCTAGGGGAGCCCTCTTCTTGATGTGCACTCGTTTAGCCCTATGGCTTAAAATACCTTCTATGCACTGATGGCTCTCACATTTACACCTTCTGCTCCAGCCTCTTCCCTGATGTGTATATTCAACTGTGCCAGCTGGACAGCCAAGATGCATCTCAAACTTAACATGGTATAAACAGAGCCACATCATGTGTGTGCATGCACACACACACATACACACAACTTTTCCCACCATAGTCAATGGTACCACCATCCATCATCCCAGGCACCAAACCCAGAACGCTTCTTCAATTCTCTTTCTCTCAGATCAAACACTGACCACTGCTCCGCTCCCCCTTCCCATTGCTCTACCCTGTCTCTTGCCTGGACAACCTCACAACAGCTTTCTAATCAGTCTTCTGACTCAGGCTGATTCAATTCCATTCCGCTCCTGGCAAAGCAACTTCAGTGAACCTTAGGAAGCAGGTGCTGGCAAACCTTTTCTGGATGGCCAGAGAGTGAGCACATTGGGATTTGTGGGCTAATGGTCACCGCTGCAATGACTCAGCTATTGCAGCATGAAAGCAGCCACATGGCCGGGTGCGATGACTGACACCTGTAATCCCAGCACTTTGGAAGGCCCAGGCAGGTGGATCACCTGAGGTTAGGAGTTTGAGACCAGCCTGGCCAACATGGTGAAACCCCATCTCTACTAAAAATACAAAAATTAGCCGAGGTGCAGTGGCACATGACTGTAATCCCAGCTACTCAGGAGGCTGAGGCAGGAGAATCACTTGAACCAGGAAGGCAGAGGTTGCAGTGAGCCGAGATCGCGCCACTGCACTCCAGCCTGGGTGACAGAGTGAGACCCTGTCTCAAAAAAAAAAAAAAAAAAAAAAAAAAAGCCACAGACATGGAAACAAATGGAGCCAGCTGCAACGCCAAGAAACTTCATTTACAAAAACAGCCTCACAGCTAGATTCGGCCCATGGGCTGTAGGTGTGCTGACTCGTTTTTGTTTTTGTTTTTTTTGGAGACAGGGTCTTACTGTCACCCAGGCTGGAGTGCACTGGCACAATCTTGGCTCTCTGCAACCTCCACCTCCTAGGCTCAAGCGATCCTCCCACCTCAGCCTCCTGAGTAACTGGAACCACAGATGCATGCCACCATGCCCAGCTAATTTTTTTGTATTTTTGGTAGAGACGGGGTTTCACCATGTTGCCCAGGCTGGTCTTGAAGTCGAGCTTGTGATCCACCTACCCTGGCCTCCCAAAGTGCTGGGATTACAAGCATGAGCCACGGCACCCAGAGGACTCTTGTTTTATTTTTATTTATTTATTTTTTTGAAACAGAGTCTCGCTCTGTCACCCAGACTGGAGTGCAGTGGCACAATCTTGGCTCACTGCAACCTCTGCCTCCTGGGTTTAAAAGATTCTCATGCCTCAGCCTCCCAAGTAGCTAGGATTACAGGCATGCGCCACCACGCTTGGCTATTTTTTATATATAAATATGTACATATTTCTGAGATGGAGCCTTGCTCTGTTGCCCAGGTTGGAGTGCAGTGGCGCAAACTTGGCTCACTGCAACCTCCACCTTCCGGGTTCAAGCAATTCCCTGCCTCGGCCTCCTGAGTAGCTGGGATTACTGGCGCCTGCCACCACGCCTGGCTAATCTTTGTATTTTTAGTAGAGACGGGGTTTCACTATCTTGGGCAGGCTGGTCTTGAACTCCCGACATCGTGATCCACCCACCAAGGCCTCCGAAAGTGCTGGGATTACAGGCATGAGCCACCGTGCCCAGCCATTTTTATATTTTTAGTAGAGATGAGGTTTCACCATGTTGGCCAAGCTGGACTTGAACTCCTGGCCTCAAATGATCCGCCCACCTCGGCCTCCCAAAGTGCTGGGATTATAGGCATGAGCCACTGCGCCCGGCTGACCCCTGTTTTAAAGGGTAGGTTGAATCATGTCATTCCTCTATTTTAAAACCCTATATTGTGTCTCTCTATCATAACCAGGACAAAACCCAAGGTCCTTCCTTAGCCGTAGCCGACAGAAGCCCGGAGTGGTCTGGTCCCCGCATTCCCTACACTCTGCCCTGCCCTTCTTCCCATCCTTGGACGTGCCAGGCTTGTGTCTAGTTCGTGGCCTCTGCACTTGCTCTTCCTCTTGCTGAGACCATTTTCCCCAGCTTTTCCCAGGCTCTTCCTCATCATTTAGGTCTCTATGCAAATGTCATAACCCCAGAGAAGGCCTGCCGTGGCCAGCGTCCTCCCCATTATTCCTTTTACCCCCCGTTATTCCTCATTACTTCGCCCCAGTTTATATTCGTCACCTTTTCAATAGCTGACATTATCTTACAGATTTATGATGTATTTATTTGCCTTTCTTCCCCTTCCAGCCTCCACTAAGAGTATAAGCTTTTAGAGAGCAGGATGAGCTTCAAACACAGCCCCTGCTAGGTAGATTCTCAATACCTTTCATTGACTCGTGGACTTTAAGCAACCTATCCAAGGTTTCTGGGCTCAGTGTGCTTATCTGCAAAACGGGGATTATAATACCTAATTGTAAAGCTGCTGGGAATACTCCAAGCCTGGCACTTAAGAAGCCCTCAATAAATGACAGCTCTATGGATTTCTGCTCTTACTGCCGTGGTTGGGAGGAAGCCCTGTCTTAATCTCTCTGACAGACACCTACTGTTTTTCTCTCGTGGCCTCTGTTACTAACTCTCCCATCTGACTCAGCGAGCATCTCTGAGTGTCTCTCTGGGTCAGCCCGTGTCTAAATCATCTTGTTTTATCTTCCCAACAACCCAATAATGCAGGTAGTAGCTAATCAGAGCCAAGTCAAGTGAGGCTCAAGGAGGTTCTGTGACTTACTCCAGAACCGGGACTCGAACCCAGAACTGGCTCCACGACCAGTGCTCCTTGCCCTGGCTGCTTAGTCCTCAGGGGCCTCCCAGACCCACAGCTGGCTGACTTGGTGGTAGCTTCCCCTGCAGAGGTGAGAACAGGCAGGCTCTTCAGGCGGATGAAGCCCGAGCCCCTTCCTGTGTCTCTGTCAGGCCAGACTCAGAGCACAAAGCCTTCTGGTGCCAAGCCCTGTGGCGGGGGGGCCTCCACGGTCGGCATCGCGATTGGTCCTCGCCACCCCCAATTTCGCAGAAGAGGAAACAGAAGCTCGCACGGCTGCTGCGCCTGCCCTGGTTGTCCGTGATGATCCTCTACGGACAGGCATCTGGAAGGAGCCAGCACTGGGACCGTGCGCGTGTGGGGAGCGGGGCTCTCACCCGATAGGCCGCCTTGAGGCCCCCGTTGTCGGCGATGTTCTCCCCCAGGGTGTGCCGCCCGTTCACCGGCTCCCCGTTCACGCTGTAGTTGCTGTACTGCTCTACCATGCACTCGGTCTGACGCTTGAAGGCCTCCACGGATGAGTTCTTCCACCATGGCCGGAGGTTCCCGTCCTTGTCATACTCCCGTCCTGTGGGTCAGAGGGAGGCGTCATGTCAAGGGAGGGAGTGGCACAGCAGGGACCTGCTGCTCCTCCCTGCTCCTGGTGAGAAGCGGTTCATCCGTCCACCCCCGTCCTCCAGCCACCATGGGGAGATGAGGTCCCTGTGAGTGCCGAGGGACGTGGATGTGGTGGCCAGTCAGAGGCGGGAGAGGATGAAGGAGAGAAATCGGGAAAAGCTCCAGCGTGGCCCGAGGCTCAGTGGGGCTTGCTTTGTTTTCTTTCTTTTTTTTTTTTTTGAGACAGTCTCACTCTGCCACCCAGGCTGGAGTGCAGTGGCGCAATCTCAGCTCACTGCAACCTTTGCCTCCTGGATTCAAGGAATTCTTGTGCCTCAGCCTCTGGAGTAGCTGGGATTACAGGCACATGCCGCCATGCCTAGCTGATTTCTGTTTTTTTTTAGTAGAGATGGGGTCTCACCATGTTGGCCAGGCTGGTCTTGAACTCCTGACCTCAAGTGATCTGCCCACCTCAGCCTCCCAAAGTCCTGGGATTACAGGTGTGCGTCACCGTGCCTGGCTTATTTTCAACACTGGCTAAGGGCCCCTGACCCTGAGTAACAGATGCCTAGGAAGAGGCAGATGGAGCCAGCTGACCTAGAATCACAAGACAGGCCCAGGCCACCCAGGTCTCTGCCTCTTCCATCTCCGCCTGGGAGTGCCCAAGGAAGGAGGCAATGAGGAGGATTTTGGACATTAGTTGGAGAGGAGGGACTGATTCAACGCCCCCTGACTGCAGTTGGACTGGAGAAGTCTCTGGAGTGGTGGAGGAATGTCCACTCTCTGCTAAACCTAATAGGAACTCCAAGAGCGGGACAACTTCCACGAGCAGGGCACCTCACTACACACTTCACACAGTCCTCCCAATCACCACGGGAGGGTGGAACCATCACGCTCCTTTTACAGACAAGACATGGGGGCCTGGAGAAATGACAGCGCTTGCTAAACTTCATATAATCGGCAGGTGGCAGAGCAAGGATTTGAACCCAGATCCTTCTGCCTCCAAAGCTAAGACCCTTAGAAGTGAAGGATGCAGAAAGCAGAGGCAGTGGGGCCTGGAAGATGATTGGCCCAGTCTGAAGGGGACCAAGGAACCTGTACCAGGCAGTGGTGCAATCATAATCATAGTTCACTGTAGCCTCAAACTCATGGGCTCAAGTGAGCCTCCCACCTCAGCCTCCCAAGTAGCTAGGACTATTAAAATTTTGCCACCACACCTGGCTAAATTTTTACTTTCTTAGTAGATACAATTTTATTTTATTTTATTTTTTTGAGATGGAGTCTTGCTCTGTCACCCAGGCTGGACTGCAGTGGCACAATCTCAGCTCACTGCAACCTCCGCCTCCCAGATTCAAACGATTTTCCTGCCTCAGCCTCCTGAGTAGCTGGGATTACAGGCACCCGCCACCATGCCCGGGTAATTTTTTTATTTTTAGTAGACAGGGTTTCGCCATGTTGGCCAGGCTGATCTCGAACTCCTGACCTCAGGTGATCCACCTGCCTTGGCCTCCCACAGCGCTGGGATTACAGGCATAAGCCATCATGCACAGCCTAATTTTTTTTTTTAGTAGAGATGGAGGTCTTGCTATGTTGCCCAGGCTGGTCTCAAACTCCTGCCCTCAAGCAATCCTCCTCTTAAAGCACGGAGATTACAGGCATGAGCCATCGTGCCCGGCTGGAATTCGTACCTTGATCATCAAAAGCATGAGTCAGCTCATGGCCCACCACGACACCTATGCCACCAAAGTTTAAGGCCCTGGAGGGAAAGACACAAAGGTAGAGGTGATGCTTTGAGAGGAGGGCCTCTCACTCTTGCCCAGGTATGTGACCCTCACTTCCTGGGCTTAGAGATATAGCAAAATTCCACAGGGCTCTGTGTGGATAAGGGTGTGGTCATGGCCTGAGTCTCCAGCAAGGCCCCTGAAGCCAGAGGGAGGCTGGGCACAGTCTGTGTGGTCAGCTGTGCCCACTGGGCACCACACGCTGTGCTAGATGCTCTACAGACCTAACTGTCCTCTTTAGTCATTGTGAAAGAGTTAGCAATGGTCGCCATTGACCAGCTCTATTCATGAGTAGACCAAGGCTGGGAATGGGTCAATTGCTTTGCCCAAGGACCACACAATCATCCAATAGCAGACCTGGGATTCAAACTGAGACAGCAGCCTTAACCCTCCCCACTCCCCAGCTCTGACTGTGTTATAACATTGTCAGAGGGGCGTTTCCCTGAGGTAGGGCTCTTGATTCCATGAGATGCTCCCAATACCCCACTGTGCAGGGCTTCCAGATCTCACTGGAGGGAAGGAAAGTGGGTGAGGATGTTGCTTCCTCTGCGACATCTCTGACATCCCAAGCCACCTGGAGCACTGGGGCAAAGATCACATGGTGAGACTGGCTTAGGTCGTATGGGCCCCAGGGCTGGGCTGGGGGTCCACTGAGGGCTGGGGAAAAGAATTGGGGTAGGGGCCCCAGAGGCAGCCTACTTGGGTGAGGAGCGTGTGTAGAATGGTGCCTGCAGGATCCCGGCCGGAAACACAATCTCATTCTTGGTGGGCGAGTAGTAGGCGTTCACCATGGGCGGGGTCATGCTCCACCTGCAATCAACACACATGCAGGAGGTCTCAGCACAGGGCGGGAGGCAGGTGGGGACAGCCTGCCTGGAGCGCTGCTTGGGGTTCGGTAATAAGGGCATTAAAAATGCAGACTCTCCTTGACCCCAGGCCCAAGTGCACACAAGTACAAGGACATTTACAGAAGGACTGTTTGTTTTGAGACAGGGTCTCCTTCTGTCGCCTGGGCTGGAGTGCAGTCGTGTGATCATGGCTGACTGCAGCCTCAACTTCTGAGCCTCAAGCCATCCTCCTGCCTCGGACTCCCAAAGTGCTGGAATTACAGGCGTGAGCCACTGTGCCCGGGTGCAGGACTGCTTTTTAGGAGAAAACTAGAAAACACCTGACTGTCTATAAATAAGGAATCAGTTAATTAATGATGTCATATCACACGGTGGAATACTGAGGTTTTTACAAAGAGCAGGAAGGGCCATTAGATTTTGAAATATCAGCGCACAGTGGCTCATGCTTGTAATCCCAGGACTTTGGGAGGCTGAGGTGGGTGGATTACTTGAGGCCAGGAGTTCAAGACCAGCCTGGCCAACACGGCAAAACCCTGTCTCTACTAAAAATACAAAAAAAGTTAGCCAGGCTTGGTGGCGCACACTTGTAATCCCAGCTACATGGGTGGCTGAGGCACGAGAATTGCTTAAACCTGGGAGGTGGAGGTTGCAGTGAGCTGAGATTGAGCCACTGCACACCAGCCTGGGTGACAGAGCAAGGCTATCTCAAAAAAAAAAAAGAAAAGAAAAAGATTTCGAAAAGTCACCACTGAAGAGTATCTTTTTTTTTTTTTGAGACGGAGTCTCGCTCTTTCACCCAGGCTGGAGTGCAGTGGTGCGATTGCGGCTCACTGCAGCCTCCGCCCCCCGGGGTTCACACCATTCTCCTGCCTCAGCCTCCCATGTAGCTGGGACTACAGGCGCCCGCCACCTCGCCTGGCTGATTTTTTGTATTTTTAGTAGAGATGGGGTTTCACCGTGTTAGCCAGGATGGTCTCGATCTCCTGACCTCGTGATCCGCCTGCCTCGGCCTCCCAAAGTGCTGGGATTACAGGCATGAGCCACCATGCCCGGCCTTGAAGAGTATCTATTAGCAGTTTTCAAAGTGTGGTCTGTAGACACCTGGTGGGGAGGGTCCTCAAGACCCTTTTAAGGGATCCATGAAATTGAAACTATTTTATTTATTTATTTATTTATTTATTTATTGAGACAGAGTTTCATTCTTGTTGCCCAGGCTGGAGTGTAGTGGCATGATCTTGGCTCATTGCAACCTCCACCTCCTGGGTTCAAGCGATTCTCCTGCCTCAGCCTCCCAAGTAGCTGAGCTTACAGGTGCCTGCCACCATGTCTGGCAATTTTTTGTATTTTTAGTAGAGATGGGGTTTCACCATGTTGGCGAACTCAGGTGATCCACCCGCCTCGGCCTCCCAAAGTGCTGGGATTACAGGCGTAAGCAATCACACCCGGCCAAAATCAAAACTACTTTCATAATAATATTAAGATGTGATTTCCCTTTTCCATTGTGTCACTTGCATGGATGGTGCAAAAGCAACAGTAGGTAAAACTGCTGGAGCCTGACATGAATCAAGGAAGGTTCTGGTGGTCACTGAGCCCCGAGTTCCTCATTAGCATGGGCTCACAGCCAAAATAAAAAAGCCAATCAGCCATTTCCACTTAGAACATCCTTGATGAAGTAGCTTGCTTTATGTATGTATGTATGTATTTATTTATTTTCAGGCAGAGTCTCACTCTATCGCCCAGCCTGGAGTACAGTGGTGTGACCTTGGCTCATTGCAACCTACACCTCCCAGGTTCAAGTGATTCTCCTGCCTTAGCCACCTGAGTATCTGGGATTACAAGTGTGTACCACCACCCATGGTTAATTTTTTGCATTTTTAGCAGAGACAGGATTTCGTCATGTTGTCCAGGCTGGTCTTGAACTCCTGGCCTCAAGTAACCCGCCCACCTTGGCCTCCCAAAGTGTTGGGATTACAGGCATGAGCCACTGCGCCATCATAATGATTAATTTCATTACATCTCAACCCCTGAATACAAGACTTTTTTTTTTCTTTTTAAGCGACTAGATCTTGTTGTGACACCCAGGTTAGAGTGCGGTGGCATGATCATGGCTCCCTACAGCCTCAAACTCCTGGGCTCAAGCGATCCTCCCACCTCAGCCTCCTGCAGTGCTGGGACTGCAGGTGTGAGTCACCACACCTGGCAGAAGATTTTTTAATATTCCATGTGACCAGCGGGAAATCCACATATAAAGCATTCTGCTTCTTTCCTGGAACCCTGTTGGTACTTTTAGGATGACTGGTAAACTATGGAATTTCAGACGTGGACATCTGGCAGACATTTTCTTTAAAATGAATAAAGTGAGCTTATCACCTCAAGGAAAACAACTCAAGCCATCTGTTGCCAATGATAAAAATATGAGATTTAAAAAAATGTTGAAGTTTCAGGCTAAAATTAAAATTTTGAAAAACTTATATTGGTCACCACAAGTTTGACACCTTACCAATAATAATTAAAGGTTTTTCTCATGAGGTCAGCAGTGATATTAACAAATGTGGATTTTTTTGCTATTGTATATTGGAAGTATAACCATTTGGAAGATCTGTAAGACTCAGTGAACCACTGTTTTCCAAATGACTAAGGCATGATGTTACAAAATCACGCCTGGGTAAAAGATCCATTCAAAGTGCAGGACAGACCAATGGAATTTAGTGTAACAGAGTATGAAAAGTTCATGAAGGCTGGGCATGGTGGCTCATGCCTGTAATCCTAGCACCTTGGGAGGCCGAGGTGGGAGGACTGCTTGAGCCCAAGAGTTCGAGACCAGCCTGGGCAATAAAAATTACAAAAATTCCAGCCTGGGTGACATGGTGAAACCTGTCTCTACAAAAAATACAAACATTAGCCAGGTGTGGTGGTGTGCACCTGTAGTCCCAGCTACTCAGGTGGCTGAGGTGGGAGGATCACCTGAGCCTGGGAAGGTTGAGGCTGCAGTGAGCTGAGATTATGCCACTGCACTCTGGCCTGGGTGATACAGTGAAAAAAAGAAAAAAGAAAAAAATAAAGTTCATGGATGTGGTTTCAGATTCCATAGTGCAATTAACCTTTAAAAAATTATCACTTTTCGAGTTTTGGTGTAGTATCAAAAGAACGTGCACAAGTACCAGAAAAGACTATTAAAATATCCCTCATCCCTCCCTTTCCCAACTAAATTCCTATGTGAGGCAAGAATTCCCTTTTTTTTGAAACAAAGTCTTGTTCTGTCACCCAGGCTGGAGGGCAATTGGGGTGCAGTGGCATGATCTTGGCTCACTGCAACCTCTGCCTCCAGGGTTCAAGCAATTCTCTGCCTCAGCCACCTGAGTAGCTGGGATTACAAGCACCCGCCACCACATCTGGCTAATTTTTTGTATTTTTAGTAGAGATGGGGTTTCACCAACTTGGCCATGCTTGTCTTGAACTCCTGACCTCGTGATCCACCCGCTTCAGCCTCCCAAAGTGCTGGGATTACAGGCGTGAGCCACCATGCCTGGCCAAGAATTCTTTCTATATATAAAAACAACATATGGTAACAGATTGACTGCAGAATCAGATATGAGAATCCAGTTGTCTTTGATTAAGCCAGACATAAAGAAATTTGCAAAAAGTAAAATGATACCTCTCTTCTCATTAATTTTTTGAAAATAGTTATTTTCCATAAAATTTTTAAAAAATCAGGGCCGGTGCAGTGGCAATGGCACCATCTTGGATCACCCGCAACGTCTGCTTCCCGGGTTCAAGCGATTCTCCTGCCTCAGCCTCCTGAGTAACTGGGATTACAGGCATGTGCCACCACGCCTGGCTAATTTTGTATTTTTAGTAGAGATGGGATTTCTCCATGTTGGTCAGGCTGGTCTTGAACTCCCGACCTCAGGTGATCCACCTGCCTTGGCCTCCCAAAGTGCTGGGATTACAGGCGTGAGCCACCATGCCTGGCAATAATTTTTTTAAGAGTGTAGAAGGATCCCAAGACCAAAAAAGGTTTTGAAAGTAACGGTATATAGTCATGAGGTATTTGGCATTTCAATGACTTTGCTGGTACAGAGGGGAAGGGTGAGTGAGGAGTGCAGTGAGATGGGTACCACATTTCCTCTAAGAGCCTAGACAGTCACTCTGCCTCCTCCAGGTGAGCCCCACAGCCATGGGAAGATACTGAGAACTTTATTTATTTTGAGATGGAGTCTCACTCTGTTGCCTAGGCTGGAGTGCAGTGGTGCAATCTCTGTTCACTGCAACCTCTGCCTCCCGGGTTCAAGTGATTCTCCTGCCTCAGGCTCCCAAGTAGCTGGGATTACAGGTGTCTACCACCATGCCTGGCTAATTTTTGTATATTTAGTAGAGACGGGATTTCACCATGTTGGCCAGATTGGTCTTGAACTCCTGACCTCAGGTGATCTACCCGCCTTGGCCTCCCAAAGTACTGGGATTACCGGTGTGAGCCCCCGTACCTGGCCAAGAACTCTATTTATGTATTTATTTATTTTAGAGACAGGGTCTTGCTCTGTAGCCCAGGCTGGAGTGCAGTGGTAGAACTGTAGCTCACTGCAACCTCAGCCTCCTGGGCTCAAGCGCATGCTACCACGTCCAGCTAATTTTTTAAATTTTTTGTAGAGATGTGGTTTCACCATGTTGCCCAGGCTGGTCTCCAACTCCTGAGCTCAAGAGATCCTCCCACCTTGGCCTCTCAAAACGTTCGAATTACAGGCGTGGGCCGCTGTACCTGGCCATATGGAGGAATTTAAAACATCATATTTATATTCAAATAATCACAAATACTTCAATGGGTAGGCAAGGAAATTTAAATAAAAAAATTCAAGCTAAGTTAAAATACTTCAGATAAACTGGCAACAGAGCCTATGCCATGTTCTGAAGGTAAAAGTCCACCTTCTTGTACATAGCGGGGTGTCCTGGTTGGAGGCTGGAAATGAAGGAAATAGAGATGTTTGAACCCCTATAGTCCACCAGGGGGCACCAGAGGCAAAGAGAAGTTGATTGCACCCTTCCCTAAGATTTATCCCAAATGTTTGCACTGAGGAATGGAAGGACCTTGGACTGAAGACTAGAACTGGTCTGACTACATCTAATTTTTTTGAGGAGACAGGTTTTTTTTTCTTTCTTTTTTTTTTTTCAGGCAGGGTCTCGCTCTGTTGCCCAGGCTGGAGTACAGTGGCATGATCTTGACTCACTGCAGCCTCGACCTCCTGGGCTCGAGTGATCCTCCCACCTCTGCCTCCCCAGTAGCTGGGACTATAGGTTCGTGCCACCACGCCCAGCTAATTTTAAAAATTTTTTGTAGAGACCACATCTCCCTATGTCGCCCAACCTGGTCTTGAAGTCTTAGGCTCAAGCGATCTGCCCACCTCAGCCTCCAAAGTGCTGGGATTGCAGGCGTGAGCTACTGTGATTGACCTGAGGAGACAGTAATAAAAAGGACAAAGACCAGGTCTCATTCTAGGTTATCCTGATTTAAGGTCAGGAAGCTGTATTTTTTTTTTTTTTTTTTTTTGAGATGGAGTCTTGCTCTGTCACCCAGACTGGAGTGCAGTGGCACGATCTCGGCTCACTGCAACCTCCGCCTCCCGGGTTCAAGCAATTCTCGTGCCTCAGCTACTCACTCCTGAGTAGCTGGGACTACAGGTGTGCGCCACCACACCCGGTTAATTTTTGTATTTTTAGTAGAGACAGGGTTTTGCCATGTTGACCATGGCTGGTCTCAAACTCCTGGGTTCAGGTGATCCACCTGTCTTGCCCTCCCAAAGTGCTGGGATTACAGGCGTGAGCCACCACGCCCGGCCAGGAAGCTGTATCTTTGAAAAAGTTACCCAGAGGACTCTGATAAGCAGTGAGCTTTGGGAAGCACAGCTGTCAAGCCCATCCAGAACCTTCCCCAGGCCTCTGTGGGCTCCCTGTCCTGAGATCCCACCATTTGTGGTAGTGAGGAACAATGGGAAAGCTGCTCTTGCTGGGGCCTCCTTGGGATCTGGCGCTCCCCAGAGGTCCTCACATTTGACTGCCATGAGGACCCAAGAACCAGCTCCTCCCATCCTGTTCTGCGGAAAATGAAATGAAGGCTCCAAATCCCAAAGCAGTGGAGCGGAGACAAGGTGCCAGATCGGCTCCGCTCCAGAGGCCAGGCTCACCCTGCCAACAGGCTGGGCAGGCTCAAGCCCATCCCAGCTCGTAGCTGGGCCATACTTCTTTTGCCCTTGGTTTCTTCATCTGAAAAGTGGGATAACAAGGGCATCCACTCTTCAGACGGCTCTCGTGATAGCTGATCGGGTGCACAGTGAGGGTGCAATGAAGGCCAGTTCGTCCCAAGGCTTGCCCACAGGTGGGGAGCTGGCACCTTCCCGGCAGGGCCTGGGGGAACTCACTGATCTCTGTTGGGGGCTTTCCTGAGCTGGTCGGCAGTGACCCTCCATGAGAAGTTGAAAAACCGCATGGCATTTTCGAAGTAGAGGTCTGGAACTGCGGTGTACTAGAAAAGAAGAAGTGGAGTCAATCACAGTGTGCCCTCAGTGGTGTGCATCTTCCAAGACAGGAAGCCAAGGGCTGCCATGGTTAAGAGATTAATCTGCAGGCTGGAGACCGGAATGCAGGGCTTGGGGCTGCAGGGTCAGCTCTTCTCTTGGCCTTCACCCTGGGGCACGAGATGGAATGACACCGTTGCAGGATGTGCCTACAGCAGTGCCTGGGCCCAGGCAAGAAATATCACCCATGTTGTCCAATAGAACCTCCTGCGATGATGGACGTTCTATGCTCTATGCCTGCGCTGTCCAGTATGGCAGACTACTAAGCATTTCTTTCTTTCTTTTTTTTTTGAGACGGGAGTCTTGATCTATCGTCCAGGCTGGAGTGCAATGGCACGATCTTGGCTCACTGCAACCTCCACCTCCTGGTTTAAGTGATTCTCGTGCCTCAGCCTCCCTGAGTAGCTGGGATTACAGGCGCATGCCACCAAGCCCAGCTAATTTTTGTATTTTTAGTAAAGACGGGGTTTCACCACATTGGCCAGGCTGGTTTCAAACTCCTGACCTCAGGTGATCAGCCCACCTTGGAGTCCCAAAGTGCTGGGATTACAGGCGTGAGCCACCACGCCCGGCCACTAATAAGCATTTCAAATGTGGCAAGTGTGGCTTCTAAATTTAATTTAAACTAATTTAAGTTTTAATTATTTAAATAGCCACCTGTGGCTAGTAGCTACCATACTAGATCTCATAAGTAAAGTAGAAATCTACCTAAACTGTCAAGGGCATCACTGTACACCCTTTTCACTACTCGGCCCAGCTTTCTAGCTTTTTTTCTGCTTTTTTGAGACAGGGTCTTGCTCTGTCGCCCACGCTGGAGTGCAGTGGTGCAATCACAGCTTGCTGCAGCCTTGTCTTCTTGAGCATAAGTGATCTTCCCATCTCAGCCTCCCATGTAGCTGGGACTATAGGCACATGCCAACATGCCCAGCTAATCTTTACATTTTTTGTAGAGATGAGGTCTCACTATGTTGCCCGGGCTGGTCTTAAACTCCTGATCTCAATCGATCCCCCCACCTCAGCGACCCAAAGTGTTGGCATTACAAGCATGAGCCACTGCGCCTGGCTCAGCTCTTGACAGGTGCAAAATTCTCCCTGGTTCTGGTGAAATGCTGGAGCCTCAGGGACAGGACATGGATCCTGGGCTCTGCCCAGGATGCCTCCAGAGGCCCAAGGATCTTGCGTCATGACACTCTGGAGCATCTTAAATGATTCTCAAGGAAAAGGCTGCAGAATGAGTCTCATGATCTCAGAATGAGTCTTTATAGTCTTAGGTTCTAAATATAACCATGACGAGAGGTTATTAGATTTTTAAATGCCTGAATTCAGGCTGGGCATGGTGGCTCATGAATATGAGCCAGCCTGGGAGGCGGAGGTTGCAGTGAGCTGAGATAGCACCACTACACTCCAGTCTGGGCAACAGAATGAGACCCTGTCTCAAAAAAATTTTTTTCTTAAATACCTGAATTCAAGTATTTCAATCACAAGAAGATATAAAACTTCATAATTTGAGGCAGAAGCACAATCCACCTAACTGAGTGATTTGCCAAAAGTTCTAACAAGCAGGGATGTATCAACTACCTCCGTTGCCCAAACCAAGCTTAAAAATGCACCTGAATTTAAGCTGCTTCTTTCCCATTAGCATTTCAAAGTCAAAATCAGAGGTCCGGGTTTCTGGGGAGGTGGAGGAGGGCCGCAGGGACAGGAGGTGACTGGAAGCACGACCAGGGAGGGAGGAGGTGGTGTGGGGGTTTTTCCACTTCATACCCCACCCCTGATGTCTGAGGGCCACCAATTCTCTCTGCACCTTCTGGGGTCTGTTTCCTCCATTATTTCCCACATATGAAATGGAGCTGACCACTTCCAGGGGGCACACAGCACGGGTTCTGTACTGACTGGTGGGCACTGCCTGATTGATGGTGGTTATGGGGAGGCAGGGCCTCCAGCTGACCCAGGAGCCAAATTAAGAAGAAGAAGAGGCTTCCTCATGCCTGACCCATCCCCAAGCCCCACACCACATCATCCCTGTGTGTTTTGACAACCATGCCGCCTCTAGCACCCCATCTGGACCCAGCCCTGCCTCGGCCCTTTTCTAAGGGGGCATTTAGGAACGCAAGGGGGCAGGGCAGCAGCTACTCACGTCATTAAACACTTTGTCCAGCTCCTTGGGATCCATGATGAAGTTGGGGTATCCTATCATGTTGTAGATGGCATCGGCCTGGACAGGACAGACAGAGGAAGTGAGTGCCCGGCAACATCGACCAGGCCAGCCTGAGCAACTTGGGTGCTGGGCTCACAGTCTGGGCCAAGGGGAACCAGAGCCAGGCCCTGCCTGCCTTGGGCTTTCATGTCTTTTTCTGGAAAGGGTTCCCCCTTGCCAAACTTCTACTTATCCCTTAGGTCTCTGTTTAAATGTCACTTTCCCAAGGGAAGTCTTCCCTGACTCCCATCCCACTGGAGGGTGCCAGAGCCTTCCCGACCCACGGGACATGCTGCGTTTTCCTGCACCTTTTCCCCGTACACTCAGCGAGGTTTGTCTTCTACAGACATCCAAGCGATCATGTGCTTGAGGCCTACCCCGAATCCTGCTAGGCCTAGACCGCTCACCCACTGAAGGCGAGACAGAATCCAGGCTGTGCTGCCGGACAGAACTGGCCTCTCCGGGCACGGTGGCTCATGCCTATAATGCCAGCGCTTTGGGAGGCCAAGGCGGGTGGATCACCTGA
The DNA here is from genome assembly GCF_029289425.2 of Pan paniscus. Classification (NCBI taxonomy): domain Eukaryota; kingdom Metazoa; phylum Chordata; class Mammalia; order Primates; family Hominidae; genus Pan; species Pan paniscus. The sequence continues at coordinate 205,890,217 of NC_073249.2, read as the reverse complement.
GGTCGGGAGTTTGAGACCAACCTGACCCACATGGAGAAACCCCATCTCTACTAAAAATACAAAATTAACCGAGCGTGGTGGCGCACGCCTGTAATCCCAGCTGCTCGGGAGGCTGAGGTGGGAGAATCGCTTGAACCCGGGAGGCGGAGGTTGCAGTGAGCCAAGATCGCACCATAGCACTCCAGCCTGGGTAACAAGAACGAAACTCTGCCTCAAAAAACAAACAAACAAACAAAAAAAATGGCCTCTCCTTCCCCCACCCTCCTCTATCTGTGCTGGACACCGCAGCACCCCCTCCAAGTGCCTGGCCAGCCTCACCTTTTCCTTGGCTGATTTTCGGGTTTCCTCATCCATCCACTTCAGTGTGCTCAGGCTTTCCTCAAATGCCTTCTTAATCTCCAGGATGATCTCAGTGGCCTGAGGACATACACATCACAGCAGTAAGGTCTGGGCACTGGTCTCAGGTAAATGCAACGGGCACCCCGTGCAGAACAGTGATGGCCAGAGATTAAACTCAATTTTCCAAGCGTCAGGCTGGGTGAGAAGGGGAGCCACAGCTGTGCTTCCAAACCACGCTCCTAACGTGAACACCCTGCAAGACAGGACTGGCCTTCCACACACAGGGCTCCATGCTCCAATAAGCTTAGGACGAGCTTCGGGAAAGTTGGAAAAGTCTCTGCTGTGGTACTTTTCAGAGCCTTTAATGTGGTAATAATAGGCACCGTGATTCTTCCAGAGAGGGAAGACACAGCCTCTCCCAGCCTTATTGCCTTATTGGACCACAGCATTCCTTTTTGATGGAGCGGACTTTAAGATCTAGAGTACTCATGTTCCGAGGAGCAGCTTCGGAAATACCATGCTCAGGCTGGATATAGACAGGTGCTCTTGAGGGTGACAATGTCATGAGCAGACAAGCTCGAAGATGGAAAGTTGAAGGTTCTAAAGAAGAGGAAGGCAGAGCTGTGTGGCAACAAGAGCAGAGGGGCCAACAGACCCCAACTCAGACCCTGCCCAGCTGCTCACAGGCCAGTCACTGTAATGGATTTGAATTGCGGTTGGCTCACCTCCGGCTGCAGATGACAGCTACATAATGAATACTATTTGTCATCGAGATTGTAACAATAAAATGACCACTCCCATTGGCTGAACCCTGATTGTGTGCCGGTGCTCAGTGTGTGGCATCTCATTTAATCTCTCTCTGTGGGAGGAATGCCCCCGTCTCCACATTGCAGATGATGTAAGAACTGTCCCAGGCCACCCGGCCAGCGGTGAGGCCAGGATCTGAGCTTAGGCCAGGCTGTCTCCACGGCGCTCTGCCATGGCACTCCTCTGCCTGTCTAGAACAAACCTGTCACCCACAAAATAAGAAAAATGTCACCCTCTGGGCCAGAGCTGCTCTGCCAACATTCTCTCTGCATCCTTCGCAGCCCTTGGAGGTGGGGATGGCTGTCACAGCCTTACAGGCTGCTGGGAGGCTCACATGAGCTCGTGCAGATAAGGGCCTGGCACTGAAGAGCTGCCCTCGTGAGACTCCCATTACCCAGGGCTCGAGGAAGTGAAGTCTCTGCATTGAGGCTGTGGCCCTAAGGTCCCCTGCCTGGGAGCAGGAAAGGCCCAGGGTGGGCTGGAGTGTGAACTGGCAGGTCTGTGCAGGCCACAACAAGTGTGACCTCACAGCCTGTGTCCACGGGGAAGGCACTTACTATGCTCTTGCTGTCCTCGGCGAAGGTTGCTTTGACGAACATGGGGCCCAACGCAAAGCCCAGGTTGTTTTCTGTGTCACTCACGCAAAACTTCCAGCGAGGAAGACAGGTCTGGAAAACACAAGTCGGGGGGCTCGCTGGGCCCCAGCCCTTTGTTTCCCAACCCCTTTCTTGCTGGGAGGTAGCACTATGTGGGGCCCACGCTTTGTTCTGGAAGTTCAGGGAGAGCTTTCCGACCCAGTAAAGTTATTTTAGTCACCGGACCAAGAGGCCACTGATACCCTCACTCCCACCCCCTGCCATTTCCTGAATGCCAGACTCTGTGCTGGGACTTCACAAATAGTGTCCCGTTGAGCCATTCAATGACCCTCGGGGCTTACAAGCCGTTTGACAGATGGGGAAACACACTCGGCACGGAGCAGCTGCTGGCCCAGGGTGCCCCACGAGTGACAAGTGTTGCTAGAATGAGAACTGAGACGTGCCTGACTCCACATCCTATGCTCCTACCTACCCCCATCTCGTCCTGCCTCCTGGGAAGACCAGGAGTCCTGGAGGCAAAGAGCGGTGGAGAGTGACTGGTCTACCCTGAGTCACAGAAAAAACTGCCCCAGGGCCAGGGCTCCAATGCCATTGAAGATGTCCTCAAATGAGAACACCACAGCAACACTGCAGGACTTTTTTCTTTTTTTTTTTTTTTTGGCAGGGTCTCGCTCTGTCACCTAGGCTGGAGTGCAGTGGTGCGATCACACAGCTCACTGCAGCCTCGACCTCCCAGGCTCAAGTGATCTTCCCACCTTAGCCTCCCGAGTAGCTGGGACAACAGGTGCAGGCCACTATGCCTGGCTAATTTTTTCTATTTAAAAATTTTTTTTTTTTTTTTGTAGAGACATCGTCCCACTATGTTGCCCAGGCTGGTCTAGAACTCTTGGGCTCAAGTGATCCACCTGCCTTGACTTCCCAGAGTGCTGAGATTACAGGCGTGAGCCACCACACCTGGCTCACCGCGGGATTGCAATGCCTTGATTCTTTCTTGGTCTTGCCTACAAGCCCCAACAGTCCATACAACACCTCTGTGCAAACCGGAAATAGGCGTCTGTGGGCTGCAACCTCCTGGGCATGGCCCAGGGACGCGTGCTGGGCTAATGTCAGCCCCAGTCACTCCCCGGCCAGGCATCCCTCTGTGGACAGTATATATGACCACGTGTGGTGGCCCTGCTCACATAAATCCCTCGTACGACAGAGGAAGCGATGTCCTCTTAACCCCAAAGAACAGGTGGTTAACAACCACCCACGCTCAGGGCAGCCTGAGTCATCATGGCCCTAAACTGACAACAGCCCAAATGCCCATCAGCAGGCAGACGGATCAACAAAATGTGGTATTTTTATACAGCAACATACTACTTGGCAACAAAAAGGAATGAACTAGCTACTGATATATACGACAGCATGGATAAATTCCACAGACTCAAGCTGAGCAAAAGCAGCCAGGCACATCGTGTATAATTCCGTCCACACCCAGCTGCACCAGCCTTGGGGGCTGGGCGCTGACAGGAAAGAGGCATGAGGGTACCTGCTGCTCAGAGGGCGCTGGACAAATGGATGATGGGAATGTTCTCTATCTTTCTAAAATTTTTTATACATTTTTTTCTTTCTTTCTTTTTTTTTTTTAGCATGCTATGCCCAAGGCAGAAGGGGATATTCTCTATCTTGACTGTGGTGATGGTTACATGGGTGACTTCATTGGTCAAACTCATTGAGGCCAAGTGTGGTGGCTCATGCCTGTAATCCCAGCACTTCGGGAGGCCGAGGCAAGTGGATCACTTGAGGTCAGGAGTTCAAGACCAGCCTGGCCAACATGGTGAAACCCCATTTCTACCAAAAATACAAAAATTAGCCAGGCGTGGTGGCACATGCCTATAATCCCAGCTACTCAGAAGGCTGAGGCAGGAGAATAGCTGTAACCTGGGAGGCGGAGGTTGCAGTGAGCCAAGATCAGGCCACTGCACTCCAGCCTGGGTGACAGAGCGAGACTGTCTCAATTGAAAACAAAAACAACAAACAAACAAAAAAGGCCGGGACGGTGGCTCACACCTGTAATCCCAGCACTTTGGATGGCTGAGGTGGGTGGATCCCCTGAGGTCAGGAGTTCGAGACCACCCTGGCCAACACGGTGAAACTCCATCTCTACTAAAAATACAAAAATTAGCCGGGTGTGGTGGTAGGCACCTGTAACCCCAGCTACTCGGGAGGCTGAGGCACAAGAATCGCTTGAACCCTGGGGATGGAGGTTGCAGTGAGCTGAGATCATACCACAGCACTCCAGCCTGGGTGACAGAATAAGACTCTGTCTCAAAACCAAACCAAACCAAAAACTCACTGAACTGAATACTTAATGTACACTGCATTTTTATTGTATGTAAATTATGCCTTAGCTACAAAAATTTCTTCTAGGCAAGAAAGAAAGGAAGGGCCACTCTTCTTCTTACCCATGTTCTTTTTAGTTTTCCCAACTACGTGTCCATTTGGATGCCTTGCCCTCAGCCTCTCCCTCCCTCCCCCGCCTACCCTCCCTCAGCTGAGAAGCCCAAAGCTGGACACATGGTCTGTGTCTGGCCGAGGCCGACCACACAGGATGTCAGGACGAGGGGGACTCTAATTTGAAGCTCCGTGGAGGCTCCAGGCTGTGAGGGCTGAATCACAGACAGACTTTCTTATGCGTCGTCTTCTCCGGAGATTCTCTGGATAAACCCATTCCTTCACACGAGCTTTCATTCATTTACGCATCCAGCGTTCTGTGAGCAGTTGCCCTGCATCCTGACTGTGCTAGGTCTTTGGAAGCTAGAGATGAATCAACAGTGAGCCTGTACTCCTGGGTCTCAACTGAAATGCCCAGAACATCCAGTGAGAGAAACAGACATGTAATTGCACCATCCACAGCAGTAATCACAGTGAAGTGTAGCAGTGGAGTGAGAGCGGGCCCTACCGCATATACTGCTCACAGTAAGATTCTCCTGCCTCAGCCTCCCGAGTAGCTGGGATTACAGGTGCCCACCACTACCCCCGGTAATTTTTGTATTTTTAGTAGACACAAGGTTTCGCCATGTTGGCCAGTCTGGTCTCGAACTCCTGACATCAGGTGATCTGCCCGCCTCAGCCTCCCAAAGTGCTAGGATTATAGGTGTGAGCCACCGCACCCAGTCTGTTTCTTTTTGCAGATAAAAAACTGTGGCACAGAGAGGTTAAATCACTTGGCCAAAGGGATCACCCAGGGAGTAAGTGGTTGATGTGTTTTTTTTTTTTTTTTTGAGATGCAGTCTTGCTCCGTCTATCAGGTTGGAGTGCAGTGGTGTGATACCGGCTCACTGCAACCTCTGCTTCCTAGGTTCAAGCAATTCTCCTGCCTCAGCCTCCCATGTAGCTGGGATTACAGGTGTGTGTCATTACACCTGGCTATTTTTTGTAGTTTTAGTAGAGGCGGGCTTTTGCCGTGTTGGCCAGGGTGGTCTTGAACTCCTGGCCTCAGGTGATTCCACCAGCCTTGGCCTCCCAAAAGTGCTGGGATTACAGGCATGAGCCACTGCACCCGGCCTGAGGTGGAATTTGAACTCAGAAAGTCCGGCTCCAATGTCTTCCTTCAAAGAGGCCACGCTCTCTGCCTACAGGTCACGAAGTCCTGGAAGTACTACAGGATGGTGAGAAAATCTCCAAAAGGAGCGAGGGTCTGATCGATCTGACCGGTCAGGAAGCCTGCATCTTGCAGGAGATCTATGAGTCAGGTCTGGGAAGATGAAGAGCAGCCAGGCAGCCTCCTCCACCCTGACCTGGCTGCAATTTTTTTTTTAACCTCTTCCTCACTGTAATACAAGGAGCACTCAGCAAGGGGTTCCTTCCTCCCTGCTGGAAGTCTCAAGTCACAAATGGGTGATAGCTGATGAGAAACAGCTGCATGCAGCGCTTGAGCAGTCAGAACAGCCTTCACAGGGATCCCCTCGTCTAATCTTAGGCGGCCCTTGGATAAGCAAGGCAGGGATCTGTTACCCCTTTTTACAGATGGGAGATTGAGCCCCTGCCCCAGTGAGGCAATCTGCCTAAGGTGTGATTAGAAGAAACAATTCAAACTTGGATCTTCTGACTCCAAATTCCATGCTGTTTCCTCACAGCAGGCTCCCTCCCTGCCAGGATGAACAAATGCACACACCACACTGCTTCCCATGCTCTATGCTTTTTCCCGAATGAAGGCCATTCACAAAAGTCCTGTAAGGTGAGGTCAGGAGTGATCTCCGATTGCAGATTAAAAAAACTGAGGCTCAGAGAGGTGTAAGGACTACCCAAGGTCACACAGCTAGGAGGTGGCTTTGAGTTGGGCTGAACACAAGAAGGAGGGACCTGGCCTGGGCCCAGACTCTGTCACAGTTGGGGAGTGGGGAGGGCTGGAGATTAAGAAACAGGTGAGCAGCAGCCTTCACCCATCAGCCCTGGGGTATCCAGAGACCCCTGCTCAGACCCTCCCACTTCAGGGTTCCCACCTGCCCTTGCCTCTCTTGAGGCCTCCCTGTGCCCCACTTGCTCCAAGTGCCATATTCAAGCAGCACCCTGTGCTTTGAAGGTGGCCCGGGGAAGCTCACTCCATTACCGACTAATTAATTAATTTTTAAAAAAGTGATGGGGTCTTGCTCTGTTGCTCAGGCTGGAGTGCAGTGGTGCAGTCAGTGATAGCTTGCTGTAGCCTTAAACTCCTGGGCTCAAGCAGTCCTCCTGCCTCAGCCTCCAGGGTAGCTGGGACTACAGGCATGCACCACTGCGCCTGGCTCAGAACTTTTTTATCTTGCAAATCTGAAACTCTATACTCATCAAACAATAATTCCTCATCCCTCTTCCTCCATATCAGCCCTTGGCAACCACAGGGAAGCTTGACCTTAACTTTTGGTTCCTGCAGAGCAGAGGCTGAGTGGTACAGAGCTCAGGGCTATGGAATCAGATAGGCTGGATTTCAGAGCCTCCTCTCCACTTATAAGCAACTTTGAACAAGTCCCTTTCCCTCACTGAGCCTCGATTTCATCATCTGTAAAATGGAAGAGGATAACAGCGGTAGTAGGAATTTATAATGCCTATAAAAGGTAGATATCCAATAATGGTATCTTTGGTTATTATCATCATTATGTAAGTGAGTAGCTGAAAGTGCCTCAAAGTTGTAAATATCAGATCTGGGATTTTCATTCAAGCTTGCTGCTTTCTTTTTTCTTAAAATAAACACATAAATATATTTAAAAAAAAAAAACAGAAACAGGATCTTGCTGTTTTCCAGGCTGGGCTCAGGTGATCCACCTGTCTCGGCCTCTCAAAGTGTTAGCATTACAGGCGTGAGCCACCACACAAGGCCCTTGCTGCTTTCTTGCTGGGTGACTATGAAAGTCCCTTCACCTCCCTGAGCCTCAGTTTCCTCATCTGTAACCTGGGAAGGTGAGAGAATATGTGGGTGTATGTTCCACACACAGAACCATCTTTGGAACCATCATCCTGGGTCCTGATCAAATCTCTCTGTAGGAAGTCCCCTGGGAGGCCAAATTCTGCAGGGAACAGAATCCTGGCTTTGGCCCCATCTCTAACCCAGGGCCAGTCCAAGGTAGATGCAGGAGGAGCAGGAAGGCAAGTTGGCCAGGCAGGGCAGCCAACCCACTGCTCCCGCTTTGTCCTCTGCAGGGCAGTATGCTTCTTGTGGCCAAGGTCTGGTGGTGCCCTTGGAAGTGCCTCTGGTTAGAAATGGGGCTTGTTCCCAGCTACCCTCTCCCTCAGTCCCCTTCCTGCCAGAGGTAGGTTTGCATGGGGATGGGAGAGAGGACGTGTAGGATGCATTCCAGGGCTCGAAGCAGGAGCCCACATCCTGCCATTCTCTGCCAATCCTCATCTGGATTGGACTCTGGGAAGGGCTGCAGGAGTGGGGTCCAGCTGGAGTCAGCTCTGCCTCCTCTCTGGGGAGGATTGTTGGGGTCTTGCTAGCTGCTGTCTGGGTTGGGGAAGCTGTGCCAGGTGAGCTTGGCACACCAGCCTCTACTGCTCTGTAGCTGGGGCCTCTTCCAGCCACTCTCTGGGGCCCGAGCGTGATGTATCCCATCAGCACATACGAGAACTGGTCATTTCCTATCAACTCCCTCAGCCGGTGTAGGCTCTCGGGGTACAGACCCCAGCTCACCTGTCTCAGTATTCCCGTACTGGGCTTAGAGCCTGGCACGCGATGGCAGGAGTTCAATGAGTAACCATTAGTCGGCTGCATGAGTGAGAGGGTGACAGCCACTTCCTTGGGGAGAAGGTGGAAGTGGCTGTGGAACTTTCCACTGGGGGTAGGTTCCCCTGTGAGAGGGCAGGGAAGGTCCCGAAGCCTCTGGAAGAATGGACCCTCAGGGCTCCTGGCAGGGGCATTTAACGGCAGGTAGAGCCCACCTGGCCTGGGGTTTCCCAGACTACAAACTGGGAGGAAAATAATAACACTGAACAGTCGCGTGGTGCTTCTGAGAACCAGGTGCTGTTCTGTGTTTTACGTTTCCGGGGAATAAGTAATACTATTGGTGGTCCCCTGTGCAAAGTGGGGCCAATAACAGTACCCACCTCACAGGCACTGTGAGGACCACGAGTTGTTCAAGGGGAGCATCTATCATCACTACTGGCAACTACTTTTTGCTATAAATTGGCTGAGTGGCTAGGACTCCTCTTTACCCTTTACTTGGCATAAGCACTCCTTCCGGAAGCTTCTACCCACCCCCAGCTGGCTGAGGTCCCTTCCTGTGCTCCCACAGACACCTTGGCATAAAGTAGGCGCTCAGCCCATATTCAGGCATACGCAGTCGCAGGCTCACCTTCTTGGTCCCGTACATGACTTCCATGAACTTCTCATCGGCGTCCTGAAAGCGCTGGTCAAGGAAGGAGCTTGTTTTCCGCACCAGGTTCCAGATCATGTAGTTGTTGAGCAGGCTGCGGGGAGAGGAGGCCAGAGAGGCTCAGGGACACCTAGGCAGGGAGGATTGCGGCCCTTCCCCTGCTGGCCCCTAGGGGGCTCTCAAACTTGGCCTGTGACCCCAGGCCCCTTCCAGCCTGCGGGGGCTTGGTGGGTTACTGCTCTCTAAGCACGTGCAATGTAAGCTCTTCAAGGGAAAAGCCTGGGTCTTCTACCATAGGAAACGCTTCAGTGTTTAGTGCAGTCACTTGTATACCACAGGTGCTCAATAAATGCTTGTTGCCTAGCTGCTCTGTGTCTGGAAGCTATGAAGCCCCAGCATGGAGACCCACCCCAACGGTGTATGCTACAGGGCTGGGCTGGAGAAGGTGACTACCACTTCTACAGCTTGGAGGTGCCCCAGCCAGAAGGCCAGAGAGGCTAAGAATAGCAGGGGCAGGAAAAGAAGCTCAGCCCAGCCAGGCCAAGCTTTCCATGATGACAGCTCCTACTGCCCCACCTGCAGGGCACAGGGAACCTATCTGTAGCTGTTGCCACCGTTGCCAAGAAGTCACCTTGAGACTGTAGTGAACATCTAACCTCTAATCAGAATCAACCAAAATGCCTGACAATGAGAAGGAGGAAGTAAAGAACTGTATTTGTACACGACGGAGTACTATGCAACCATGAAATATGATGTTTGCAGAGGTTTTGAGATGACAAGGGGGGAAATGTTCAGGATACAGGTCAAGGGAAAAGGGGACTAGACATTTAGTCATGATAATGGGAAAAAAAGACCACATATTAGAAAACCCATCTCTCTTTCCCTCCTCTCTCCTGCCCTCCCCCATGCTTTCTCTCTACATATGCACACACACACACACCACAAGATCAACAGGAGTCATTTAAAATTTTTTCAGAGCCTGGTGAGGTGGCTCACACCTGTAATCTTAGCATTTTGAGAGGCCAAGGTGGGAGGACTGCCTGAGACCAGGAGTTTGAGACCAGCCTGGGCAACACAGTGAGACCCCATCTCATTAAAAAAATTTTAACAAGTAAGTTTGGGGAGTTAGGAAAAAAATAAGTTAAATACGATAAATTTTTTTCCCTATTTTTTTGGTAGTTTTCAAAAATTTTTTTAAAAATTGTAAGTATTGCCGGGTGTGGTGGCTTATGCCTGTAATCCTAGCTCTTTGGGAGGCTGAGGCAGGCAGATCAACTGAGGTCAGGAGTTGGGGACCAGCCTGGCAAACATGGTGAAACCCCATCTCTACTAAAAATACAAACACTAGCCGGTGTGGTGGCAGGCGCCTATAATCCCAGCTGTTTGGGAGGCTGAGGCAGGAGAATCATTTAAACCTGGGAGGCAGAGGTTGCAGTGAGTTGAGATCGCGCCACTGCACTCCAGCCTGGGTGACAGAGTGAGACTCCATCTCAAAAAAAAAAAAAAAGAAAAGAAAAGAAAGAAAATCGTAAGTATTAACTAAAAATAATAGCCAACATTTACTGAGTCCCAGTATATGCTAGGCACTCTATTAAATCACCTCATATGGATTGTTTCACTGGATTCTCACAACAGCCCTAAATGGTAGGTGCTAGGTTTTTTTGTTTGAGACAGGGTTTTACTCTGTCTCCCACGCTGGAGTGCAACAGTGCAATCACAGCTCACTACAACCTCTGCCTCCTGAGCTCAAGAGATCCTTCCACTTCAGCCTCCCTCTCAAGGAGCTGGGTGACAGGCACGCGACACCATGTCTGGCTAATTTTTTATTTTTTGTAGAGACACTGTCTCGCCATGTTGCCCAGGCTGGTCTCAAACGCAGGGACTCAAGGGATCCTCCTGCCTCTGTCTCCCAAAAGTCCCGCAATTACGGGCGTTCATGCCCGGCCACAGGTGATATTTGTATCACCATTTTATGAAGAAGGAGAATGAACTTAAGAAAGGTTAAGAAATTTGCCCAAGACTACAAAGCTGGTAGTTTGAAAGAGGCTGGGATTTAAACCTGTGCCTGTAACCAGGATGTCCTGCTGCCTCTCGTAAAAGCCCGCCCAGGTCCCACTCTCCTGAGTCAGATTGTCATCCCCACCCCTGCCCACCTGCCCAAGAAGAGGGCTGTCTGTGAGAGGCGTGCCCCAGGCCACTGGGGGTCCCCTTACCATTTGTCGGTGGTGTTGATGAGAGTGGAGACCTGCTCAAGGTATTCCTTGTCATAGACCACAATAGGCTCGGATTCATTGATCTCCACGGGGTAGAAGATGGTGTTGAGAAAAGGTAACCAGTTGATGGCGGGTGCCAAGGTCTGCAAGGGAAAAGGACAATGTGACCCTGTGGGGCTGCTCCTCCTCATAGCCCAGGGCTCTAGGACGGGCTTCTACAGGAAGCAAAGGAAAGAGCTTGGGCTTGGCGCCATCTGACAGCGCACCTGGCAGAGAGTCAAGCGGAGCCTGGCGGGCTTTTATCAGAGATGCTGTAGGTAGAATTCTAAGGAGTCCAACACCAAAATTTAACTTGAAATGGAATGAGGATGCAATGAGAAGATGCAGCAGCTGCCGCTACCATTCAGCAAGCGTCTCCTGTGTGCCAGGAGCCGTGGCAAATGATTGATGCATATGATTCCAACTGGTCCTCACGCGAGTCCAACCAGTAGGTACTATTATCCCTGCTTCATGGATGAGGAGACTGAGCTTCAGACAGGCCTGAAACAGTTGAGCTTGTAGACTCTGCAGCCAAACTGCCTGGGCTCATCTTCTAGCTCTCTTCCTTGCTAGCTGTGTAACCCTGGGTAAGTTAACGCACCCTTCTGGGCCTCAGTATCTTGTCTGCGAAGTGGGGATCACCATAATAACAGAACCCACTTCACTGGGTTATTTGTGAGGACTGAACAAGCTTATGCTGTTTGTTCTATTCAACATGGGCTTCTGTAAGTAGCATCCGTGAGCTTCTACATGATTGGTAAATTCAGGATGACAGCAGCATAACGTGTGAGCTGCATTGGTCCGAAGGTGATATTTCTCAGGCATGGGATCGGGAAGGGTTGAACATTAACCTTCAGCAAGAAAGGAAAAGCCCTCAGCTCAGCTGATGCACACAGCAGGCTGGTCAGCTCTACTTTTTTTTTTTTTTTTTTTTTTTGAGACGGAGTCTCACTCTCTCGTCCAGGCTGGAGTGCGGTGGTGCCATCTTGGCTCACTGTAACCTCTGCCTCCAGGGTTCAAGTGATTCTCCTGTTTCAGCTTCCCGAGTAGCTGGGATTACAACAGGCACCCACCACCATGCCCGCTTAATTTTTGTATTTTTAGTAGAGACGGGGTTTTGCCATCTTGGCCAGGCTGGTCTTGAACTCCTGACCTCAAGTGACCCGCCTGCCTCAGCCTCCCAAAGTGCTGGGATTGTAGGCATGAGCTACTGCACCCAGCCTGGTCTGCTCTATTTTAAGATGACTGAAAATGAGCCCTCGCGCCTGGGGCTTCCTCTCCTCACAGAGGTTCCTTCCAGCCCTGTAACTCTCAGCCTCCAGCAGGTTGCACTTTCTCTGTGACCCTAAAGGCGCTTGTTCAAAGCTCTCTTTTTCTTTTTTTTTTTTTTTGAGATGGAATCTTGCTGTCATGTCCAGGCTGGAGTGCAGTGGCGTGATCTCAGCTCACTGCAACCTCCGCCTCCCGGGTTCAAGCGATTCTCCTGCCTCAGCCTCCCTAGTAGCTGGGATTACAGGTGTGAGCCACCACTCCTGGCTAATTTTTGTACTTTTAGTAGAGACAGGGTTTCACCATGTTGGTCAGGCTGGTCTCGAACTCCTGACCTCATGATCTGCCTGCCTCGGCCTCCCAAAAGGCTGGGATTAACAGCACTTTGAGCCACCCCACCTGGCCAGAGCTCCCTGTCTTATCTGCAGGATCTTGGTGTCCACAGCTAGCATTTCCCAGCTGGCGCTTTCCCCACGGCAGCCTCCAGCCATGCTGAGGTACTCCTCAAGGTTCTAATTATTGTTTTGTTAGGATTCTGATTACAAAGTTGCACAACTTAAAAAAAAATTGTGGTACACTTTGGAAGGCCGAGGCCAGTGGATCACCTGAGGTCAGGAGTTCAAGACCAGCCTGGACAACATGGTGAAACCCTGTCTCTACCAAAAATACAAAAATTAGCCGGGCGTGGTGGTACATGCCTGTAGTCCCAGCTACTCGGGAGGCTGAGGCAGGAGAATCGCTTGAACCAGGGAGGCGGAGGTTGCAGTGAGCCAAGATCACGCCACTGCACTCCAGCCTGGGCAACAGAGCGAGACTCCATCTCAAAAAAAAAAAAAAAGTTGTGGTAAAATACATATAACATAAAATTCACCATCTTCACCATGTTTAAGAGCACAGTTCAAGGACAGGCGCAGTGACTCATGCCTGTAATCCCAGCACTTTGGGAGACTGAGGTGGGTAGATCGCTTGAGCCCAGGAGTTCAAGACCAGCCTGGGCAACATGGTGACACCCCATCTTTACAAAAAAAATTTAAAAATTAGCTAGGCATGGAGGCCTGAGCCTGTAGTCCCAGGTGGGAGAATTGCTTGAGCCTGGGAGGTCGAGGCTGCAGTGAGCTGAAATCACATCACTACACTTCAGCCTGGTTGACAGAGTGAAACCCTGCCTCAGAAAAAAAAGAGCACAGTTCAGGGGCATTCAGTCCATTCACACTGCAGTGCTACCATCACCACCACTATCCAGCCACAGATTGCTTTTTTAAATTATTTATTTTGTTTTGAGACACAGTCTCACTCTGTCGCCCACGCTGGAGTGTAGTGGTGTGATCTCAGCTCATTGCAACCTCCGCCTCCCGGGTTCAAGCGATTCTCCTGTCCCAGCCTCCCAAGTAGCTGGGACTACAGGCACATGCCTGCCACCACCCTTGGCTAATTTTTTTTTTTTTTTAGTAGAGATGGGGTTTTACCATATTGGTCAGGCTGGTCTCAAACTCCTGACCTCTGGTGATCCACCCGTCTTGGCCTCCCAAAGTGAGGGGATTACAGGCGTGAGCCACTGCGTCTGGCCCCACAGATTTCATCTTGCAAATGTGAGACTCTACCCATCAGGCAATAACTTCCCACTGGCCCCAACCCTCACTCCTGGAAACTACCATTCTACTTTCTGTCTCTATGAACTTGACTATTCTAGGTACCTCATATAAGTAGAATCAGGCAGTATTTGTCCTTTTGTGATTGGCTTATTTTGCTTAGCACAGTATCCTCAAGTATAGTTGCATAACTTTTGTTCTGCTCTTGTTCTATTTTCCCCACACGTTCTGCTATTTTTAGTGTGCGATTTTATAGAACACAAGGTTTTTTGGAATTGCATATACTGCTACAGCAAAAATGCCTGTACATGTCGATCACTTAGATGGATATGTCTGGCATTTAGCAAGCAACTCATCAATATTGGCCATTACAATCTTTGCTCAAGGTCTCCCATGTACGTTCCTGGGCCTGTCCAATTCCAAATTCTCTTTTGTTTTCTTGAAAAAGGACAAAATGCAAGACAAAGGAGGTGAGAGAGGCTCCACATATGGCCTTCACATGGAAAAATCAATCAATAAAGTAAAATTGATCTGTAATGTAAGACCAGTCTATAGCCTGTTGGTAAATACTGATGACACCCTCTGTGAGAGAGGTAGCCATAAACCCCCGCTTAACAGATGCTGAGGCCGGGCGCGGTGGCTCACGCCTGTAACCCCAGCACTTTGGGAGGCCGAGGCGGGCAGATCACGAGGTCAGGAAATGGAGACCATCCTGACTAAGAGGGTGAAACCCCATCTCTACTAAAAATACAAAAAATTAGCCGGGCATTATGGTGGACGCCTGTAGTCCCAGCTACTCGGGAGGCTGAGGCAGGAGAATGGCATGAACCCGGGAGGCAGAGCTTGCAGTGAGCGGAGATCGCGCCACTGCACTCCAGCCTGGGCGACAGAGCGAGACTCGGTCTCAAAAAAAAAAAAGAGATGCTGAATTTGCAGATGGGGTAAGGTGACTTTCCTGAGGTCACATAGTTAACTAGCCACTGTGGAGGTCTAAAACCCAGGTTCACTCATCTCTTTGGGTTTAAAAGGGCAACTCAGCTGCTGGGGAACAAGGACCTCAAAGGACAGGTGAATTTGTGAGGAGGGCAGGTCCTGAAGGCAGTGGCGTGCTGGTAAACAGTTAACAACTGCGCCGGGCACGGTGGCTCATGCCTGTAAATCCCAGCACTTTGGGAGGCCAAGACAGGAGAATCACCTGAGTCCAGGAGTTCAAGACCAGCCTGGCCAACATGATGAAACCCTATCTCTGCTAAAAGTATAAAAAAATTAGCCAGGCGTGGTGGTGCACGCCTGTAATCCCAGCTACTTGGGAGGCTGAGGCATGAGAATCACTTGAGCCTGGGAGGCGGAGGCTGCAGTGAGCCAAGATCATGCCACTGCACTCCAGCCTGGGCAACAGGGCGAAGCTCTGTCTCAAAACAAAAACAAAAACAAAACAGTTAACAACTGGCTCTCAGTTTCTGGGTAACTCTTCCCACCGTGGCTGATGGTAAAATACCTGCGGAGCTGGTAAGAGATGTGCGCAGCAGACTTGGGGGCCAGGGGGCTCCAGTGCATCCCTGCCAGCTAGGTGAGCTGGGAAGAGCCACTTGGGCTAAGAATGAGCTAAGAATGAGCAGACCTGGATCAGCATCCCCAGGAGGAACCAGCTCTGGGACCTCCAGCCTTTTTCTGTTCTTTCTCCAAAAAGGGGAAAACAGCCTCTCCTCCCAGAGCTGATAGATCTGTGCCTCTTATACCTGCTTGCCCAATAACCCTGAGTTTCTTTTCTCTTTACCTTGTCCTCTCTGCCCTCCTCCTGGTAGGAGGCCCTCAGGCAGGTAACCTCTGAGGCTAATCTTTAACATTTCTGTGACTACAAAAACTGGAGCTGTGCTTGTGAGATCCTCAAATAGGGTTCCACCATTAGAGCCACCTGACTGCATGACCTGCTGGCAAAGGCCTTGGGAAAATTGACAAGTTTACAAACTGTCAGTGTTTGCACAGTGGACGAAAGCTCCATAAACTGCAGACAACTGGAACTCTCTGATCAAGGTACAGATATAAGACGGTGAGAAATCCCTGTGTACTCTTCAACACAACCCTGGCCCTTTAGGGAAAGCAGGTGTTCTGTGCAGGGAAGTTCCCGTGACTGTCAGATAAGATGTGTTGAATACCAGGATTTTCACATTTTCCATCCTGGCTGCTTTAGTGAACTCCTATCTTAAACACATGTGCCTAGCTCCATCTCCATGGAGACGGCTGTTTTAACTGACTAGGACATTCCACTTGTGACTCACACCCTCTGGGGCACACCAGTGAGCTCCATTTTCCACACCTGCAGCCAAGGAGTACTGTGGGTCACAAACCAACCAATTCAAATAGGTTTGAAACTGGGAGAGAAGAGAAGAATGCTTCTGAGCTTCATCTCAGCTGGAGAAATGGGGTAGAAAATGGGGCTCAGGCCCAAACAGCCTTTGGCGTGAGTGTCCTAGAAAGGAAGGGGAAGGTCCTCAGGCCCCCAGAAGTAATGGAAGACTGTCTGATTCACAGCTCTGAGTTCAGACTCTGCTGGGGACTAGCCTGGAAGCATTCTGTACCCCAGCAGGGCTAGCCTAGAACCACACTGTGAAACCTGGTGTGCTTTTCCCTAAGTTACCTGGAGTATGGGAAGAAAACCCCATTTCCAGACACCAGGGAACAAGACATTCTCTGTCCCAGAGTAGAATGAATCAAATTGATTTAGTGCTGGGTTCCTGGGTGACATCGCTAATAACAAAGGAATAGTAACAATAATGATGAATATAATATGTTATGCTTGTACTGGGTTGTGCAAATGAGTTTACTGAATGAAATCTCATCCTTTACCTCAACTTATTCTCCAACAACCCTGTGTGGCAGGCCAGGAAGAGATTCTTACTTAGAACACAGGCTTCAGGGGGCCAGGACTTCTTTATTATTTTATTTTATTTTATTTTTTTGAGACGGAGTCTCGCTCTGTCACCCAAGCTGGAGTGCAGTGGTGTGATCTTGGCTCAATGCAACCTCCGCCTCCTGGGTTCAAGTGATTCTCCTGCCTCAGCCTACCGAGTAGCTGGGACTACTGGCGCACACCACCAGACCCGGCTAATTTTTGTATTTTTAGTAGAGACGGGGTTTTACCATATTGGTCAGGCTGGTCTTGAACTCCTGACCTCAGGTGATCCACCTGCCTCGGCCTCCCAAAGTGCTGGAATTACAGGCCTGAGCCACCATGCCCGGCCAGGACGTCTTTAAATGTCAGACATAATTTTAAAAATATGCATATATACCCATTTATTCTGGGAGATAGTCCATGGTTTTTGATCTGTTCTCAAAGGACTCTGTGACTTAAAGTTAAGAACCACAGGCCGGGCGCGGTGGCTCACGCCTGTAATCCCAGCACTTTGGGAGGCTGAGGCGGGCAACTCACAAAGACAGGAGATCGAGATCATCCTGGCTAACACGATGAAACCCAGTCTCTACTAAAAATACAAAAAAATTAGCCGGGCGTGGTGGCGGGTGCCTGTAGTCCCAGCTACTCGGGAGGCTGAGGCGGGAGAATGGCGTGAACCCGGGAGGCGGAGCTGGCAGAGAGCCAAGATGGCGCCACTGCACTCCAGCCTGGGCGAGAGCGCGAGACTCTGTCTCAAATTAAAAAAAAAAAAAAGAACCACAGGCCAGGTGCGGTGGCTCATGCCTGTAATCCCAGCACTTTGGGACGCCGAGGCGGGTGGATTACGAGGTCAGGAGTTCGAGACCAGCCTGACCAACATGGTGAAACCCCGACTCTACTAAAAATACAAAAATTAGCCGGGCGTGGTGGTGCCTGCCTGTAATTCCAGCTACTCAGGAGGCTGAGGCAGGAGAATCGCTTGAACCTGGGAGGCAGAGGTTGCAGTAAGCTGAGATCATGCCACTGCACTCCATCCTGGGCGACAGAGCAAGACTTTGTCTCAAAAAAAAAAAAAAAAAAAAAAAGAGGAACCACAGTCCCTTGTGAGGGCAAGGGCTATGTCTCATTTGTGTTCTGGCACACAGCTGGGGTGAGTGAACGAGCCAAGCCCATTTTACAAGGAAGGCAGCCAAATTCACATTAGAATTTAATCAGAAATATCTGTAAAAACTCGAGAGAATCCATATATTTCCTAAAGATCTTAATTGAACTTTGGGTACTTAGAACACAGAGGCTGTTTGGCCAGGCGTGGTGGCTCATGCTTATAATCCCAGCACTTACAGCTCCAAGGGGCTTACAGTCCTCTGAATCTAAGCCCAGGGCTTGTGTACTACAAGCTGCTGAGTCTGCTAAACTCCCCCCACCTTGGCAGCTGTGCAGCTGGGAGGGAGGAAAAGCCTTTCTTCCTCTGCTTGGAAGAAGAGAGCAGAAGCAGTGGTGATAGGATGCCTGGGGGGAACCTGGTGGCCATGCTGGGCTGATGTGCTCAGGGCTCCTGTGCCTTCTCCGCTATTCCTGGCACAGACAGTTGGCATCATGGCCACGGTAGGGGGCTGAGGCACTGCGGGGGCCCCTCAGGCTGAGAAATGGGCTGGAACAAACCAAATTATAATGCACAAACAACATCACCCTCAGCCTCCTGGCCTCAGAGCAGGAAAAGAGTGCCAGATGGTATCTAACAGCAGCTGTTGATCTCCATCCTGGTCTGAGCAGCACCACTGAGCCTCAGGCCAGTTTCTCTGGGAGCTGAAGGGCAGCCAGCACCAGCAGGAGGCCAGGCTCCCCTGACCCTGATCGTGGGCCCTAGCACGGCCTGCATCTCCGCCTGGGACACCCAGTTGGCCTGGAAATGCTCATTCATCGTTAGACTCACCTTCCCTGACTTCTCCCCACCCCTGGCTCCCAGGGCCCGCTGCTTTTGCCCAAAGCACTCAGCAATGAGACAGGGTTGTTTCTAGCTGGTGTCCCCCACTAGCCAGGAAGCACATGAAGCGCAAGGTCCCAAGACGGACCCATATACACCTGTCAGCTGGAGGAGGGTAAAGGGCAGGGACCTAGTGTTCTTCCTGAAAGTAGAAGGAATGGACAACAGGTCAAATTTGGCTGGTCACAAGGTAAGGAAGGAGGGAGATGACACTCTGCGGGAGCCCCTCCTCAGCAGAGAAGCAAGGCCTGGCCACGCATTCCTGGGTGATGTCAAGAAATGGCAAGATTGGTGGTGGCCATTCTGCTGATCCCTCTGCAATGCCAGCTGATGCTCTGGAACTCTGGACCCTCAAGAACCAAGCAGCCACCAGAGGGCAGCCTTTGGCAGAGGCTGAGCCCTTGGACGTTGGGCTTCTCCAATGGGTGACAGAGAGCATCACAGATCTAACGCCCTGTTGTACAGTGAGCCAATCTGTGGCTGGCTCCTCTGCCACTTAGGAGCCTCCGGACCTTGATCTGGCTCAGAAAAGGGAAAAGTAATGACAGAATCCACACCATGCATTTATTAAGTGCTCACTGTAACCAAGTTCGATGTGCTTGGTGCTGGAGAGACTGGAAAGGCGCTGTCAATGTAAGCTGGTGTGGTCATGACCCCGAGCCTCCAAGTAAACACTATTAATTACAGAGAAGCAGCCTGGTGTCGGCCAGGCGCCTATTTTGGAGTCACTCACTAGCTGTGTGCCCTTCAGCAGGTAACTTGACCTTTCTGAGCATCAGTTTTTCCATCTGTGGACTGGGCATAACAACCATCCTTCCTTTGTCACATAGTTTCAAGGACTAGATGAAATGAGTATAAAAGCCCCCAGCCCAGGGCCCTGTCTGAAACCTGGAGGCCATCCCAGCCTCCCCAGCAGCCGGCGCTCAAGTTACCTGCAGCTCGGCTGCCGTCACTTTGTGGTAGATGAGCTCCTCGTCACGGCGCTTCTCCTGTGGGATGGTGATGTTGGCCAGTGCCGTCTCAAAGTCCAAGATCTGCTGCATCTGGGGCCGGATGGTCTCCTCGTCCCCGCCGCCCAGCAGCTTCCCCAGCTGGACCATGTAGTTGAGATATCCGGTCAGCACCTGCAGGGCCCATACCCCAAACTGTCAGTGGCTGCCCCCCAACTATCCACTGGACGAGAGTTGGAGGGGGGGCTTGGCCAGCCGAGTCCGGCACAGGGAGCCAGGGGGCTGCACAGTGCCCCCAAGACACCCGTGGGGCCAGGTGTGGTGGCTCACGCCTGTAATCCTGGCACTTTGGGAGGCTGAGGTGGGTGGATCACCTGAGGTCAGGAGTTTGAGACCAACCTGGCCAACATAGCGAAACCCCGTCTCTACTAAAAATACAAAAATTAGCTGGGCATAGTGGCAGGTGCCTATAATCCCAGCTACTCAGGCGGCTGAGGCAGGAGAATCACTTGAACCCAGGAGGAGGAGGTTGCAGTGAGCCAGATCGCGCCATGGCACTCTAGCCTGGGCGGCAGAGAGAGACTTTGTCTCAAAAAAAAAAAAAAAAAAAAAAAAAGAAGACACCCGTGGGAGACACAGCATTGAGAATGATCTCGGGGCCGTGTCTCTCCGCTGCTTCCCTACAGCCTCCAGGAGAAAGCCCCAAGTCTTGGCTTGTCTCACAGGTCCCCATCTGGGCTGGTCCCTGTCTTCCAGGGCTTGTCCTGGGGCTGTCTTTCCATTCTTAGAATGCACCTTTTCTGACCACCCCCACCCGTGTTCCAAGATCTGAATTAGGTCTCCACGGTAGACTTTCTCAGCTCCACTTTCTCTTAGTTAAATAATATCCGCCTCCCCGACCAAACCACAGGCCCTGTGGGAGGAAGGCTATGGTGGTCTTGTCTGCCACCATCTCCCCAGCATCAGGCACTCTGTGGGCGCTTGGTCAAGTACATGCCGGCGGAAGGATGAAAGGACAGATGAATGAGTTCCAGGTGAGGTCGCCCCAAGAGGCATCACAAGAGGCAGGCCAGGGGGAGGGAGAGCCATGGGCTTCGGAGCACGTGGATCCGGATGTGAATCTCAGGCTCGTCATTTACTGGCTATGTGACCTTGAGCAGATCACTTAGCATCTCTGAGCCTGATACCCTCTTCTGTAAAAGGCAAGACAAAACGAATTCCTGTTTGACAGATGAGGCAAATGAAGTTCAGTATCTGCAGGGTTAATGGGAGGGTCACAGGTGATGTATAAAGGGCCAGGCGAATTGTGGTAGCTGTTATTGCTGCCTCTGCCTCTCTCTAGAACCAGGACAAATGATACCTGTCTCTTGCCCCTTGTGTCCATGATGCCTGAGTGACACAGCCAGCCTAGGGGTGTCCCTCCCCTGCCAGGGTCTGCCTGTTTCACCCATCAGGTCACTGACACCCCTGGGCTCCCCTAGCTTCAAAGACCTGCACAGGTGTGGGTGTGGACACGGAGCAGGAAGGACCATCCTGGGAGGCGGGCTGGGAGGGGAGAGGCACGCTTACCTTCTCGTTTTCAGTTTTGTTCAGGTAATAGTCTCTTGAGGGCAAGCCCAGGCCAGACTGGTCCACCTGGCAAGAGAAGCAGGCATGAGAGGGAATTCGTGTTGCAATGCGTGTATCCACTGCACGGCCTCCTGCCCTGGGAATGGCTGGTACATGGCAGCAGAGGCCCAGCTCAGGCCCTTGGAGAAGCAGGACTGCTGGCTACAGTCATTGAGAAGCCCACTGTCCACGTGGCCCCCTGCAGGGCTCCTGGGCTCCTCAGAAGGGCTGGACAGAGCCACCCTCCTTTGTAACAGCTACTTGCCTCAGCAAAGTGCCTCTATCTCCCCAACGCTTTCCAGGTGGTTAAGAGTCACTCAAAAGCTGTGTGATCTTGGCCAAGTTACTGAACCTTTCTGATTCTCAGGTTTCTTCTCAGGAAAATAGGGAAAATAAAACCTAACCTTCAGAGCTAGAATGGGGATTCAAGAAGACAGTGCTGGTCAAGTGCCTGCCAAGCAGGAGGGGAGGGTCAAATTCTGCTTGCTACTATTGGCGCCCATGGCCACATCTTGGCATACCTAGGACAGGTGTTATTGCAATCCATTTGATTTATAAGGTAACTGTAGCTCTGAGAGGTTGAGGCACTTGCCCAAGGTCACACAGTGACTGAATGGTAGAGATGGGCTGGGAACTCAGCTTTTAGGACCCCCAGCCTGGGTTTCTCACTTCTGCATTGGAGGCTGGGGCAGACCAGTGCTGGAGCTCCCCTGGGCAGGCTGAGCCTCTGTCTGGGGCATGCTCTGACAGGGAGAGATGGATTCAAAACCATTCCAAGAAGAGTTACAAAGAGCAGACGCTAAGGAGGGGGAAACCAGGATGTGGGTTCAGCTGTGCCCAGGAGTTGACATCACTCTTGGGGCCCACGGAAACCCATCGGCACCCAAAGTTTCACCTGTATGCAGTGCCCATCTACGCAAGGCCAGCAGCCTGCAAAGATCTCACCAGTGGGGCCTCTGGAAATAACCCAGGCTCAGAAACTAGAAGACCGCCGTCCCACCCAGGGCAAGCCTCTCTCCCACCCCAGGTCCTGCTAAACTCAAAACAGGAAGAGGTCGTGCCCGCCCCCTCGATCGCTGCAGGTTCAAGCTAGCTCACCTGGATCACGTTGCTGTTGGAGTTCTTGGAATCGGCACTGACATAGACAGAGAAGAAGGGTGAGGTGCGATAGTGGGCGGTGACCACCTGCAGGGTGTCCTGGAAGTTGTCCTTGGCCCAGGGACCTGTGATGTTCCAGCCCCCGAGCTGTGGGGAGGGAGAGCAGGCAGGGAGGTGATGAGGTGGCGGGGAGACCCAGATGTGAATTCTGGTTCTGCAGCTGACTTGCTCTGTGACCCTGGAGCAGTCGCCTGACCTCTCTGAGCCTCAAGAGCAAAGGAAAGGATTGGTCTTCATTGGGGGTTTCTGACCCATGAGCTGGAGACCCATGGATGGAGCAAAGGCTTATCCTAGACAAGCCAAGCAGCCAGGCATGAATCCAGCTGCTCCCTGGGTGGCTGGGATGAGAATGGGAAAGAGACTTTTCCCGGTTCACGGTTTATATTTTGGATAATGAATTGTGTGAATGTGATTATATCAAAACATAAATTCAATTGTGCCTCTGGGATAAAAAAGGCTCCACATGTTAGAGAAGGTTGGTAAATTACGGTCTACTTTAGTCTCAAAGTTGGGATTTAAAAAAAAATTTTTTTGAGATGGAGTCTTGCTCTGATTCCCAGGCTGAAGTGCAGTGGGGCCATCACAACTCACTGCAGCCTCCACCTCCTGGGCTCAGGTGATTGTCTCACCTCATCCTCCTAAGTAGCTATGACTACAGGTGTGTATCACCACACCTGGCTAATTTTTAAATTTTTTGGAGATGGGGTCTTGCTATGCTGCCCAGGCTGGTCTTAAACTCCTGGCTTCAAGTGATCCTCCCGCCTCAGCCTCCCGAGAAAGTTGGGATTTTAAAAAATCTCCCTGGTCTTCCCTGGTTTGGCACATGGGACCTGTCCAGAGAGGAGGGGACTAGCATAGTCCCCAGCGCGTGCAGCCACCAACCCTGCTGCAATGCTTTCCTGGAGCCAAGCTAAGAGGCAGTGCTGTCCAGGGAACACGAGGCAGGCAGAAAACATCCACAGACACCTTCTATCTGCACCAGGAAGCCTCAGAGTCTGGGAAGTGCCCAAGAAAGCCAGAAAGATGTCTTCCCCTGCTCAGGAGTAAGCAGGTATAGGAGAGTGGCCTGGGTCCCTGCTCACGGGGAGGGCTCTGGTTCTGGGCCAAGACTCTCTGTGGGTCTTTCTGGAACAGGCACACACCCCTCCACACACACAAACATAACCCCTGAGGAAAAAACAGCAGCAACGTGGAGGAATATTTTCCCTCTAAACATGGCCCCCATCCCACACACAGATGCACAGAGAGACACACAGACAGATGACAGACATCTACAACAGATGCTGACACACACTCTCACACAAACACATGCACAGACAACCCACCCACGCAGCTACGCAATGTGCTCACACTCACATGTGCTCTCGCACACTCGCTCTCTCTCTCTCTGTCTTTCTCTTGGTGCTACCGGCTGGAGGTATGAGGTGGGCCAGTGGTACCAGAAGGCTGGAGTGGAAGCCAGGGGAGGGGCAGGTGGCATGGGCTGGGGCTTGGGGAGGGAGAGCCCAAGGCACTCACCCTCTCAATCAACTCCATTAGAGGTTTGGCCCTGAGCTCCTCGATCCTGGTCTCGTTCATGCACGCACGGTAGTATACTTGTGCCTTTCTCTCTGCCTCGCTCACGCTGGCCGTGGAGTTTTCTGGAACAACAGACAGTGGAGTTTGCAATGCGGCCCCACTTGCCCACTGGGTGGCTTTGGGGCAGTCCCTCTTTTCGGAGCCTTGGTGTTCTCAGCTGCAAAGGAGCTCTGACATCTGCCTGTCGCAGTGGCAGTGAGGAATGCTGTCACCGTGAGTATGTGAGGGCCCCTGGACAGAGCCTGGCAAGCTGAAGGCGCTCCCGAAATTTTGCTGACTGCAAAGAAAAAGAATCGACCATGTTTCTCTCCCTCTGCCGGTTGGGTTCACAGACGTGTCCCCGGGTTGACCGCACGTGCCCACCAGCAGGACAGTGTTCTTCCCCTGTGGATAACGTGTGGTACGAACACCCCTGCCTGGTGCATGGGACAGAGGCCGGTCTTGGTTTTCAGATACCAGATGATCTTTCTTGTGATAAAGACTGAAGTTGGATGGAAACTCAAAAGGCTCATTCATTATGAATTTACTTTTTGCTTCCTCCTTGGAGGGGCTAGGCACGTTCACCAGGCTTACAGCCAACTCCTGGGGCCGTTTTCCACCGCCCTTGCCAACTCCAGCAAGCAGCATCTCCCTCCTGCAGTGGCTTCTCAGACCTTACCCCAGACACCCGGAGATTCTGTTCCCTTCTCCCTCACCTCAGTGCCCTGGTCCAGATGCCACCTGCTAAAGGCAATGCTCCGGTGGGTGCACCTGCTGAAGATGACCGCTTCCTGCCACTCAGGTCCACAAGGGACCCACTATGTACTGGGGCTCTGTGCATGAGCCTTCTTCTCAGAGCCCTGCTCCAGGCCATGCCAGATACTCTAAACCCCTCAATTCCATCTGTCCCTCTTGCCTCCTCTGGGAAACTCACTGCTCCAGACACATTCCCTCATTTCATGTTCATTTCTCTCTGGCCCTGAAGCCCCTTCCTTTGCCTCCTTCAAAGATCCCTCAAACCCCAGCTCCTTCACAAAGACTTTCCTGGCAGAACTGTATCCATCCACCCTCTGACCAGATACTAGATGCTTACTCTATGCTAGGCCCTGTGTAAGCTGTGGGACACAAGAGAAAACATCCCTGTCCCCAAGGAGCTTCTGCATGGGACCCTGTTAAAATCCTACTCAACCTCAAGGCCTCTATGGGGACATCTTTTTGATGAAGGCTCTCCTAAGATTCCCAAAGGCCCTCACCGCTCTGCATACCTGTGTCCATCATTAGACCGTGAGCTCCTTGGGACAGAAAGCGGGTCTTATTTATGCCTATAAAATTCAGAGCCCAGCCCTGTGCCTGGCACCCAGCAGAAACTCAAAGAAATGACCGCCAGACACGACAGTGCTATGAACAACGCACGTGGCTATGGAACACAGAGAAAAGTCACTCCCTTCGGAGGGGTGGGGAGAAGAGGGGTCTCCAGAGGGCGTTCCATTTGAGCTGGTTCTGAAAGCTGAAGTTGTTCACCAGGTGGAAGGGAGGGGAGAGGCCACTGGGTTGCGCGGAGCAGGACAGGACAGTGTGGGGACAAGCAGGGATGCCTGAAAGGGCAGGCGGGCTGCTTGGAGAAAAGAAAGCTGTCTGGCGTAGTCACTTGGAGCAAAGGACATGAGTCACTTCCTGGCCAGTCTTTCATCAGCTTTCCCAGGCTCACCCCAAGAGCTCCCTGCCCCCCGATCCTCACCATAAATAGCACCATGGCTTTCACTGATCAGAGCATCGAGCCCCGGTCTTGCTGACGTCAGGGTGATGGCCCTGAAAGGGGGACGGGACCAGCTTGGGGCTAGTTTGAAGGAAGACACAGAGACAAGAGAGCCCCTTGAGAGACAGGGTCAGGGGCCTGAACGAGGGGCTATGGAGGGTTCGTACAGCCCTGGAGACCATGGGCTACTGGGTTGCTAAGTGCTGGAAACACCTGCATGTCCCCCAGGCACCACGGCAGCTCTGAGAAGAGGACTCTGTGAGGGGAGGGTGGAAATGGGGAAGCTGGGATACAGAAGATCAGGGAGAGCAAAAGGGGAGTGCCTCGCCCCTCCCAGGGGCCTCGTTCCTATGGCAACACTCCCAATGAAGCTCTTGGAAGAAAAAGCAGGAGAATCGTCATTGGTCCCCAGGCCTCAGATGCAGCGTCTCACCCTCCACATCTGGCTCCGGCCAAAGCCCTGAAATGCCAGGGCCAGCGTTGGGGAAGGCACTCTGTGTGCTCTGGCCCATGAGTGAGCCTGGCATCTCCCTCCCCCAAGGCCACAAAGATAAGAGGCCTAAAGAAAGGCTCCCAGGAGCAGCCTGGCTGTGCTAATCACAGCGAGTTCCGAGGCCCTCTTCCCTAACACCTGTCTGCAAGCCCCGAATTATCACCGGGAGGGAGAAGGAATGCCTCCTTCAGACACAGCCTCCCTTGCTCCTTCGCTGAGAGGCTGCCACAGGCCAGGTTCAAACTCCATTCCTTTGGCCCCCACCACCTGGGTGCCACGCTCACTTGCTTTCCCACATTGTTTACAAAGTTCCTTTTGCCTGGCAACCGCCAGGCCGGGTGTCGGGGACAGTGGGCAACAGAACTGGAGGCCTGTCCACGTGAGGCATGCAGCGTGGTGAGTGAGGCAAACAGCAGTCAAGGACTCGCGGGAGCATCTGATTACGCACGGGGTGAACGCTGTGAGAACATCCCAGAGGCCTTGAAGGGGAGGGCGGGAGGAGACCAGGGAAGCCAAGCAAGGCCCCGGGGAAGCTTCGTTGGAGCTTCGGGCTGAAGGATGAACTCAATGTGGAGTAGAAGCAGGGGCTGTGCCTGGGCTGCCCCTCCGCCATTCCATGTCTTAGTGGTCCCTGCAGCCCCAGAACCAGCCCTGGATAAGGACCTAGTAGGCCCCTAGCAACAGGTGGTGGCTGCAAGAACAGAACCCAGTGTCCCTTTCTGGAGAGGAAGGACATCTGGAAGATGAGAGGGTGATGAGGCCTGATGCCCACCTAAGGTTTCCTTTTTTTACATTTATTTTTATTTTTTTTTTGAGACAGAGTCTCGCTCTGTCACTAGGCTGGAGCGCAGGGGCGCAATCTCGGCTCACTGCAACCTCCACCTCCTGGGTTCAAGTGATTCTCCTGCCTCAGCCTCCCGAGTAGCTGGGACTACAGGCGTGTACCACCACGCCTGGCTAATTTTTGTATTTTTAGTAGAGACGGGGTTTCACCATGTTGGCCAGGATGGTCTCAATCTCTTGACCTGTGATCTGCCCACTTCAGCCTCCCCAAATGCTGGGATTACAGGCGTGAGCCACCATGCTTGGCCAAGATTCCCTTTTTTTTTTTTTAAAGGAAATCAGGCAGGTGGGGCAGGAGCGGACAGGATGAGGGGGCCCCGCCAGGAGTTGGTGTTCATGCCCCCTCTGTGTGTGTCATCAGTATCCCCACTGCCGATGCTGGCTGGGGCAGGAGCCCTGGTAGAAGGTACGGTTCCTCTTCCTCCCCCTGGTTCCAGGAGCCCACGGGGACAACCCATGGCACACTCTCCCACCTCTTCTTTTTCCTCCTCACTCAGGGAACACCTACTATCCTGCAGGCTCCAGGGGACAAGAGCCCAAGTGAGGCTGCCAGGCGGGAGGCTGCTGCAGGGGACCAGGTGAGCAAAGGTGGGCGCTTGCTTGGCCAGGATGGTGGCAGAGAAGGGGGCGAGAAGTATTTGGAACATGAGAGAAAGGAGAGTCAAGAATGGAGTCAAGTTTCTTTGGCCTGAGTGAGAAGCTGCTGACACTGGGGAACCGCAGCCTGAGGATGAGGGGCAGGCTTAGGAAGGAGCTTCTGTGCACACAGCTACTGCCTAAAGCTCAGCTCCAGACACTCGAAGTTTGAGGCCTCCATGAGACACCCAAGGGGAGCCCTGGTCTGGGGAGTCTGTAGAGTGCGTTGTCTTGAACTCCTTTTAGTCCAAATAAGCACTGGAATATACCAATTCCCCCCCCCCTTTTTTTTTTTTGACACTGAGTCTCGCTCTGTCGCCCAGGCTGGAGTGCAGTGGCACGATCTTGGCTCACTGCAACCTCCGTCTCCTGGGTTCAAGTGATTCTCCTGCCTCAGCCTCCCGAGTAGCTG
The DNA here is from genome assembly GCF_029289425.2 of Pan paniscus. Lineage (NCBI taxonomy): Eukaryota > Metazoa > Chordata > Mammalia > Primates > Hominidae > Pan > Pan paniscus. The sequence goes on along the minus strand of NC_073249.2, from coordinate 205,862,242 downwards.
GGATTACAGGCATCCTCCATCACGCCCGGTTAATTTTTGTATTTTTAGTAGAGACAGGGTTTCACTGTGTTGGCCAGGCTGTTCTCAAACTCCTGACCTCAGGTGGTCTGCCTGTCTCGGCCTCCCAAAGTGCTGGGATTACAGGCGTCAGCCACCGCACCCAGCCCCAATTCCTTAAATTGGCCAGAAGGCTCTATATCACGCATCCCCAACAGGGGCAATACTGCCCCCAGGAATTTATTCTTGCAGGACAAAGCATCTTACGCTTTTTACTCTGTGTATACAGACTAAGAATAGCAACAGACATCCAGAGTACCTGTGGCATTAACATTTCATGGAGGCGTAATGATAACTGCAGGCTGAGAAACGCCACCCTGGGTGACGGGGTCTGCGCTCCCACCTGTCTCCAGCTCCTGCCCCACACTCTTTTCCCCATGGCTGGCTGGTCTCTTCTCTCCTTAACTCAAGCATCTGCTCAGACATCCCTTCTGAGAAAGCCCATCCCTTCCTGATCGCTGCAGCTACAATCGCCTCTTCCCTCTCTGGCCCCATGCCCTACTTGATGTTTTTGAGCCCTTCTCTTTACAATCCTATCATGTATTTAGTCATTTATTTGTTTACTGTCTGTCTTCCCTGCTGGAATGTAACTTCCACAAGAAAAGACTGTCTTATTCCTACATAATCCCCAGCCCCGAGCAATGCCTGGCACACAGAAAGTGTCTGATGCATAATTGGTGAGTGAATAAAGGAATGAATGACAGAGAAAGGTAGCACTCTAGCCTGCGGGAGGTGACTGGGCTTCAAAGTGAAATGAGTGGCTCATGTCTGTAATCCCAGCACTTTGGGAGGCCAAGGTGGGTGGATCACTTGAGGTCAGGAGTTTGAGACCAGCCTGGCCAACCTGGTGAAACCCTGTCTCTACTAAAAATACAAAAGTTATCCAGGTGTGGTGGCGGGTGCTTGTAGTCCCAGCTACTCGGCAGGCTGAGGCACAAGAATCGCTTGAACCCAGATGGCGGAGGTTGCAGTGAGCCGAGATCGCGCCACTGTACTCCAGCCTGGGCGACAGATCGAGACTTGGTTTCAAACAAAACAAAACAAAGTGAAATCAGGCACAGACCTTTTTCTTATTCAGAAAAAGGACTGTGCCAACCCTCCATAGCCCCTCGTTCAGGCCCCCAACCTTGCCTCTCAAGGGGTGCTCGTCTCGGTATCTTTTTTCAGACTAGCCCCAGGCTGGCACTGTCCCCTCTCGGGGCTGTCACTCTGAGTTCAGCAAGACCGGGGCTTGATGCTGTGGTCTCCTTTAAGACACCCCTGGCTCATGTTTACTTCCCAGAAGATTTCATGGAGGCAAAGAAGAAGCCAACACCCAACAGTGTGGCTCCTGGCACTATGCTGGGGACACATTTTGGAGACAGCAGCACTTCTGCGGCCCCCTTGTGCTATGAAGATCTTTTGGCAGCCTAGGGCCACACAACAGAGCTCCACACTGCCTGGGTACTTCCTTCTAGGGGCCCTGAGTTCCAGAAGCTTCCTCAGTCCCTACCCCAAAGTCCCAGAGAGGAAGACAGAGCACCATTTCATCGGCTGCTTCTTCCTCTGGGAGTTTTCATTGGAATGCCCTCTCCACATCACTCCTCAGGGAGGAAATGAACGCCCAGGCAGGCAGAGCTGTGGGGTATGATAGGGGTGTCTGGGAATCTCCCGTATGCTGCTGGGATAGGGGTGTCTGGGAATCCCCCACACGCTGCTGGGATAGGGGTGTCTGGGAATCCCCCGTATGCTGCTGGGATAGGGGTGTCTGGGAATCCCCCACATGCTGCTGGGATAGGGGTGTCTGGGAATCGTGCGGCCTCCCTTGATGCAGTGGGACCATCTGGCCAGGAGCCTGTGGGGCCCTGACTCCACACCAGGGCAGGACCAGTGTTTGTTTTAGATAAAACCAGACTCCGTTCAGACAGTCACAGGCCTCAGGAGCCCCATCCTGTGCTGGGGGGAAGGGGTGCTGATAAAGGAGACGCCTTGCTCTGCAGAACAAAAATAATTCCACCACTGCCACCGCTCACAGCATCTACAGCAGGCCCTGTGCTGCTGTCACAACCTCACCCCGGTCCCCTGAGACGGATATCACCATCCCATTTCAGAGACAAGGAAAATGAGGCCCAGGTGCGTGAAGAAACTGGCCTATCAAGGCAGAGCTAGTGGGTAGCATGCTGGACTTCTAAGCCTTCCTGAGAAAGTGAACTGCTTCCTCTGAGATGGGCATAGGCATGGCTGTGTGTGCATCTTGTCCTGACCATTCCACAGTGGCTGTTATCACACTCCATTTACAAATAAGAGGTTGGGTAACTCGTCCAAGGTCGCAAAAGTGGCTGTGGCCAGGACTGGAGCCTAAGCCTTTTCTGCTTCCCTGTCCTTTCCTGCAGGTTGGCTCAGAAAACCGGAGGTGAAGCTGAAGCAGCCCAGCTGGCCCTAAGAAGCCCTGGACGCTCCCTCCCATCCTCATATCGTTGAGTCAATGCTATTATTTGAATTTCTGTGTCCCCTCCAAAATTCATGTTGGAACTTAATCCTTAAGGAGCAGTTTTAAGAGATGGGGCCTTTAGGTCATGAGGGCTCTGCTCTATGAATGGATTAGTGTCTTATAAAAGGGCTTGAGGGGGCCAGTTCCCCCCCTTCAGTCCCATATGCCATGTGAAGACACAGTTCATGGTGCCATCTTGGAAGCAGAGAGCAACCCTTAACAGACACTGAATAAGCCCGTGCCTTGATCTTGGACTTCACAGCGTCCAGAACAGTGAGAAATAAATTTCTGTTGTTTACAAATTATCCAGTGTATTAGTCTGTTTTCCCACTGCTGATACAGACATACCCAAGACTGGGCAATTTACAAAAGAAAGAGGTTTAATGGACTTCCAGTTCCACGTGGCTGGGGAGGCCTCACCATCGTGGTGGAAGGCAAGGAGGAGCAAGTCACGTCTTACATGGATGGCAACAGGCAAAGAGAGAGAGAGGCTGTGCAGGGGAACTCCCATTTTTAAAACCATAAGATCTTGTGAGACTTATTCACTATCACAAGAACAGCACGGGAAAGAGCCGCCCCCGTGATTCAATGACCTCCCACTGGGTTCTTGCCACAAAATGTGGGAATTGAGGGAGCTACAATTCAGGATGAGATTTGGGTGGGGACACAGCCAAACCATATCATCCAGTCTGTGGTATTTTGTTACAATAGCACAAACAGACTAAGAATCAATCAATCCATGTAACCATTCCCCAAACAGGAAGGCAGCACCCACTCCTGTAGACACCATACTGGATAGAAAGCATTCATGATGCAGATGCTGTCCATAGATGGCTTCCTTCCAATATGCGCAGGAAGATGAAACTCAATTAGACAGCAGGTATTAGGAAAATATGTCAAAATAAAAATACAAGCTATGTCACAGGGTGACATGATTAATTGCCACATCACCGACATGGACACGTTTAACGCTATTGGAATATTGTATGTCTATCTCCCAGGGAGACTGGAAGGCAGACTGCTAGTTTTTTCTTTATGGAATCTGTGTTGCTTGAATTGTCACAATGAGCACGCATTGATTTTTTTGTATGCGTTCATCTTACAGTATAAAATACAGTAAAGCAAACAGGACAGGTGCACACAGTGTACTTGTAGCTCAAGCCTAGAGAGGCCCTTTGGTAGCCACAGAAGACAATGGAGGCAGCAGGTTTGAGAAAAGTCTCGGAGGCTTTGGAGGGGGTGGTGTAGGCTCTCTAGCTGGTAGAATAATCTGAGCTACAAGCACAGTTGGAAAGTCCAAGGCAGGGCCAAGTCTAAGGGCTGAAGGGCCTGGCTGCTTCCTTCCTCTGATGAAGTGAGGCCACCCACTCTCATCTCCCCAAAACCTACAAGGACAGCCCATGCTGGCCACTTGGGGGAGTGGCAGAGTGAGGTGCGAGGCATCTGTGTGTCCTGCAGCTGAGGTCAGCATCCCCAGCTGGCAGACTGCCAGGTCATGCCACAGTGGCACCTGGCCTAGTTCGGCCCACCTGCTACAGAACTGCCTGGATTGCCTCTGAGGAGGCTAGCATGAATTCACCTGGCAGAGAAATGCATCGCTTGCCCAAGGTCACACAAACAGATGGTAACAGCTATCTTGCCGGACCGGCTGACACAATCCACACTGGCACTCTAAATGTCCCTTCTCCCCTCTCCGCCTAGAGGGAAGCCCTCGCCTCAGCAGGTCGGAGTGGCCTGGGCACCTCCGGCTTGTTCCCGTGCCATCAGCTCTGGCTCCCTTCCGACGCCTGTTGGCTGACCCCTTTGTCTTGGAGACGCTGAACCCAGCCTGGCCTTAAGCCCAAGAATGCACTGGCCCACACTCCTGCATTTTTTTGTCACCCACTCACCTGCCATCTGCCTCTTCAGGAGTTTCCATGTATCAAAGTCCCAGGTATCAAGCCCACAGGTGAGGGGCCATTTCCAGACTAGTTCCGAGGACTGAGCCTTGAGGGAGAGGACCCCAGGATATGCCTTCCGGGGAAGCCCCTAGTCAGTATGACATGGGGGTGACCCCAGCTCCTGTGTTCATTGGACCTGGGCTGGGGCTTGGCTGGCCTGGGCTGAGAACTCAGTGGAGCAGCCGCTGGGGAAAGGAGGCAGGCGAACCACACTTCTCGGCTGCTCTCCCCGCCAGCAGTGCCGACCCAGTGCCTCTCCCTGCTGAATCTGACAGTGGAGTGAGTAGAGAAAGAATACAGGCTTTGAGGTCCCACAGCTCTGGGTCTAATCCCAGCCTCACCATTTCCTAGGAAATACATTTCCTTCATATTCATGAGTCTTATCTGTAATGTGCAAATGCAGCCTACTCCATGAGTTTACTATGAGAAGTCAATGAAATAATACAAGTGAGATACTCAGTGTGTCACAGCTGTACTCTGCATCTCCTTCCTGACAACTGGGTCCACATACCAGCGCTTCTCTAATAAATAAGCAATAATGACTCTGTTCTTTGCCCACCCAATTAACCCTTAGAGCATCCCTACTAATGAGCTGAGTTTCAGTTAGTTCCCACTTTATAGGTGATGAGCCGAGGACCTAAAAATCTGGGTGACCTCTCTGCAGTCATACAGCTTGTTTGTAAGAAGTCTGGGTTGGAACTCACCTAACACCACCAAGGAGGGCAGCTGTGCTTTGCTGAGTACCTACTAGGTGCCAGGCTAGTATTCCGATGTATTCCGGTGCTCAGCACTTTGAACCATCCCAGGCAAGTCAATACTCAACAGTAACTGTATGTGTTAGGAGGCATAATTATCCCTACTGTACAGATGATAAAACTAAGTGGGAGAGAAGCCAGGTCACTTGTCCAAGGCCACACGAGTGATAAGCAGCTAGCACACCAGGACTGCTTGACTTCAGAACTCTGCAGTCTAGCCTCCTGGTATCACCAGACCTTGGCCTCAGGGTCAGGGTTGAATGCATGATTTTGGGTTGTTCATGGCCCATTGGATGCAGCTCCCCACCCACGGCTTGATCGTCAGGAACAGCGGGGATGGACTCAATCTTGGCTCAGACCTAAGGTTCTCCCAGTGAGAACCAGCCCCAGAACCAGTCAGACCAGAACCCACACGATGCACAAGAGCCCATTCTGGGCCTCACTGGGAAGCTAGAGGGCCTGTCCACTGTCCTGCCCCATCCCCTCTAAATGCTAACTGCTCCCCAGAGAGTGAGCCCCTCACCATTTTGGACTGGTGGTATATCCTTGACAAAGTCACTTAACCTCTGGGAGCCTCAGCTGCTGCATCTGTAAAATGGGAACAACAATTCCGAAGTCTGGGGTTGTGAGGATTAAGGAAGCAGTGGCTCTAAAAAGCCTGGTACAGTGCACAGCGCACGGCGGACATCTGTGTCTCTCCTTCCTTCAGGCCCTCAGGCTCTGCGCCCCCTGCAGGTTCTTGCAGGCACTGCGGAAAGGGAGCTAATGTCTGTCCCTTGTACCTGAAGGAGGTGGTGTGGGACAGGGGAAAGGGCACACGACCAGGCATCAGGCAAGTCTCAGCTCTGCCACTCACTAGCCTATCATGAGGACCTCTCCGGATCTGGCTTTCCTCATCTACCAACAGAGTGAACAACACCTTCCCAGCTTCCACCCTGCAGGATCAAATGGGATGGTGTCTACAAAACAGCTCTGTAACCTGTCAAATGCTGTGCAAAGGTCAAGGGTGAATAATAACAGTAACATCAATACAAACAGCAGCCACCACAACATGCCAGGCCTAGGCATGGTTTAAATACATTTAAATGTATTTCCCATTTAATTTTCAAAATTCAGAGGAGGCATGGTTCCCACCGTACTCATGAGAAAACAAGCCAGGGAGGTGATGTAATTGACCCAAGACCTCATAGTAAGTGGCAGAGTCCGGATTCGAACCCAGGTCCTGGTGAGTCTGAAGCAGAGGAACCGACCCACCTTGTTATACTACCTGGACTATGGGCCCTGCCAAGCCCCCAGCTGTGATGTTAGGCACTGGAGAAGGGTCGTCCTTGAGTTCCAGTCTTGCAATGACAGACATATTTGCCTTTTAAGCGTCTGGTTCTAAAATGAAAAGCTGCATCCCCTTTCAAAGGCATTTTGGTGGCATAAGGCAGGCAGGGGGACATCTCAGACTGGGGCTTTGCTGCTTCGGACATACTGAGCTTCAACCCTACCTCCATACACACCACCCTGCTCATCCTCAGGAAGTTAGGCCAAAGGCAGCTGCTGCTGCTGCTTCAGGAGCTGTCAGAGGCCAGGAGAAAGGGTGGGTGTGTTTTATCTAGCGGCGGCTCTGCCCTGTGGGGCTGGGGCAGGAAAGAAAGGAAAGGTCTCCTTCACCTGGTTTGCCTACTTTCCCTGTAATCTAAAAGACCCAGTTGCCTTAAATTGTTAATTGTCCATTTAGAATCATTTCCTGTCTCTTAAGATTCGTGTCCCTTTAAGAAGATCTGTCCCCTTTTGGGTATCTTCTATTGTACCTGCCTTTGAATATCTTAAAGTTTTTTAAAACAATCAGTATTTGTTGGATCTAGGTTCTGTTGTTGATGGCTAAATTGATTGACTTTTCAGAATGCAGCCTCTCCCAGCATTTAGGGTCCCAGGATGGAGCAGGGGACAGCAGGAGAGGGAGACAGCCATGGTCCCAGCTGTGGGAGGGTTAAGGTGGGCAGCTTTATGGTACAGCACGGGTGTCATGATTTCACACTGGAGGGAGGAGCCCAGTGGGCAGATGGGAATTCAACAAACATTAACTAAGGATACAGCTGCAAACAAGACAACGTGGAGCTCTAATCTGAGGATAAAACCATCAACACAGGGGTGAACCAGAGGTGCCCAAGGCCTAGTGAAGTGCAAAGAGAACTCTGACCAGACAGCTTATCGTGCAAGCCCAATCACCGTGAGGCTAAGGATGATTCCCACCTATACTGAATAACTAATCCTCTGATAAGCTGTTGTTAGAACTTTCATTGGATCACAACCTTAGAATCTGATCTATTGTGTTCAGTCTCGATCCCTTTTGCTCATAACTTTCAAAACTCACAGTCAATACTAGTCAAAAGCTACGCCAAGCTTGAAGCCACAAAAGTAACGACCACAGCCACCAGTTCTTGTGTACACCCTACATGCCACACACACCATGCTAATGCTTTACACATGTGCTCTCTAGTTCTCAAAACTCTGTACCTTGGGTCTTATTAGTCTCATTTTACAGATGAAGAAACTCAGGTTCAGAGATATGTGACTTACTCAGGATCATACAATGAGTGAGGGCAGACATTCTAACCCAGCTTCACCTACTCCCAAGTCTATGGTCTTCCATTCTGCCAGGCTCCTCTTTTCTTGTTTTTTAGACAAGAGTCTCACTCTGTTGCCCAGGCTGGAGTGCAGTGGCACGATCTCGGCTCACGGCAACCTCTGCCTCCCAGTTTCAAGCGATTCTCCTGCCTCAGCCTCCCGAGTAGTTGGGACTACAGGCGCACGCCACCATGCCTAGCTAATTTTTGTATTTTTAGTAGAGACAGGGTTTTGCCATGTTGGCCAGGCTGGTCTTGAACTCCTGGCCTCAAGTGATCCACCCACCTTGACCTCTCAAAGTGCTGGGATTACAGGTGTGAGCCACCGTGCCCGGCCCATTCTGCCAAGCTCCTCCTTTAAGCAGGCGCAGCTGGGAAGCTGGCTGGGCCAGCTGACAGCTCCCCGCTGTGGCCCATTTATTGGTCTCCATGCTGGATGCTTACCGAGGAGGTGCTTGATGATTGCTTGGTTGTGTTCCCAGAGGTTGCTGAAGGTCCCCCAGCGTGAGTGGCCATCAGGGACTGGGTTGGCCTTGATCCAGCCCCCACAGGCGTAGTTGAAGAAGTCATGGCAGGGGTCCACTGTGGGGTCCATGGAGCTCAAGATGGAGCTGGTCACTGAGACACAAGCTTCGCTCAGGCACACAGAGGGGGATCCTGGAAGGGTTAAGGACAAGAGGCCAGTGAAGGGCAGGCAGGGAAGAAGCAGGGAGGGCAGAGAAGGGGGCTTGGGGCCCAGGGGCCACATGTCCCACCCTGGCCCTGACCACACAGATTTGGAACTGGACGGTCACTAGACTCCTACAGAGAAATGATTTCCGCTTATAACACAAGACTTCTACTCAGCTGTCTAAAATCCTTCCTGTGGCTAAAAGGTACCCAGAACCCAGGTGTTTCTCTTAATCAACCTTTTCCTCCATAAATATTCATTGACTCTTTATTATTCCTTGATGCTCAACAAATTTATTCATTCACGCATGCATTCATTTATTCAGCAAGATAATGACTACCTTCCAGGTTCTCTGCTGAGTATGGAGTGCGTGTATGTGCATGTGTGCACCTCCATGAAAGTGTGTGCCCGTGCGTGTGTGCGTGTGTGTGTGTGTGTAGGGTACTGGGGTATTGGGCATAAAAAGGCAGAGTCCTTTAATCCAAGAGCTAACAATTCAGTTGGGGATATACACATAAATCAAAATGGAACAGTAGGAGAAATGTCTGTCCTCCTTTCTACAAAAATAAACTGAACATTTACTATGTGCCAAAAGGGTGATGTAGACAGTATGGATGACAGGACATAGGAAGGAGGAAAGCCTATTAGAAATAGAAGGAGGAAATAGGAAAAATCACTCCTACGTACAAGCAGGAGAGTGAGTGACCTCAGGGAATCCTCAAAAACCCAAAGGCTATGCCAGGTGCCGTGGCTCATGCCTGTAATCCCAGCACTTTGGGTGGCCGACTTAATCACATCTACTTGGGAGGCAGAGGCAGAAGAATCGTTTGAACCCGGGAGGTGGAGGTTACAGTGAGCCAAGATGGAGCCATTGCACTCAATCCTGGGGGATAAGAGCGAAGAGACTGGTTTGCCAGAGGCAAGAGGAAAGGGCCAGAGCCCTGCCTCAAGGTTGGCGGCTGAGCTCTCCCAGAGGACCCAAAGCCTGGGTGGCCTACGCAGAGGCCTGGCCTGAGGCAGCAACACGAAGCTGACTGTGCAGGACCGAGAATCACAGGCCCAGCCCCATCGTCCATCCACCCAGGCTGTGCTGATGACCAAAGGGACTTTACTGAACATGGCCGTGCACTGGGCACTTTGCACACATTCAGGATCTCATTTAACTCATTACAAGTCATCAGATGCAGGCATCATGTCCCTAGTCAAAGAGGAAACCAAGGGAGTGAACGGAACAAGGTCGCCCAGCTATGTGGGAGGGCGGAGAGCTGAGAGCTGGGCCCAGGCCTGTCTTGGTCCAGCCATGCCAAGGCTGTGTTTTTCTGCTTTCCTTCCCCACCTCTCTGCCAGTCACACCAGGGGCTGGTGCAGCCTGACTGCTGAGATCCGTTTCCCCACCACACAGGGAGGCAGTGAGGCAGGGTGGGCTTTGGAGGCCACTAGACCTGGGTTCAAATCCAGCTTTCTACTTTTGCCAGTGGGGCTTTGGGCAAGTGACCTCATCGCTCCATGCCTCAGTTTATCCATCTAAAAGTTAGGAAGAAAGGTAGGACCAATTTCACAGATTTCACAGTGATGATGGCCATGGCTGGGCATGGGGGCTCAGCTTCCTCGAGTCTCAGGGTCTGAAGTTTCAGGCCAGTCTTTAGAGAGCAGCAAAGAACGCACGAGCTAGTATGGGCAGTGTTCCCCTCACTCAGGAACATAAGGCCAGTGGGCAGAGGTTCATTTGTGGAATTAGTAACATTTGATGACAAACACAAAGTCCTTCAGATGGGTGGCTGACAAAGGGCTCAGAGCAGCTGCACAACAGCAGGAAAATCAGGGTGATCTGACTTTGAGATAATCACACAACAATTAAAAATTATTGTTCACAGCCGAGAGGTGTGCCATAAAAAAATTATGGAGCCATTACACATGAAAACAGAGAAAGGAAATGGTGGGGGTGATGGTGCCATTTTAAATATCTCTAAATCAAATCATCTTAATCACAGTTGCATGCTCCACTCCCAAACTCGGGGAAGGCACCAGAATCTTTATAGGGCAGGGAAAGAATTTCCATGTAGGTTGAAAGAGCCTGTTGAGTATTACGATATAACTCCATACTTAGAGAAGGAAAAGAATACCTATTGTTTTCACACATCAAACCACAGGAAGGAAAATTTTACAATATCTTGGCTGGTGGAGATGCCAGGAGACAGGCTGAGAGTGAGCCTAACGCGGGAAGACGCATCAGAATCTGTGTGTATGTGTCTGTGTGTGAGAGAGAGACAGACTGATTAATTAACTGATAAAGGTTTTTGCTGTTATCATACAGGGACTTGGGTTTAAAAACGAAACAAGAAGCGAGTCCCAGAAGTCAGTCTCAGAGGCCGGGCTCGGTGGCTCATGCCTGTAATCCCAGCACTCTGGGAGGCCGAGGTGGGCGGATCACCTGAGGTCAGGAGTTCGAGACCAGCCTGGCCAACATGGTGAAACTCCGTCTCTACTAAAAATACAAAAATTAGCCAGGTATGATGGGGGGCACCTGTAATCCCAGCTACTTGGGAGGCTGAGGCAGAAGAATCTTTTGAACCCGGGAGGCGGAGATTGCAGTGAGCCAAGATCGCGCCACTGCATTCCAGCCTGGGCGACAAGAGTCAGACTCTGTCTCAAAAAAATAAATAAATAAATAAAGCAGTCTCAGAGATTTGAGTTCTTCACTAAGTGCCTACTTTGCTGGACATTGGGCTAGGGACCTACGAGGTGCTTAAGGAGCAATGGCTTGATTATTTAACTATTTAATGGTTTGCAGAAACTTCATGAAATATTCCTGGCCCAGGAAGTGCTTCATGCATTTTGATGACCTCATGGTTTCCAGACCCCCTCATCTAAGGCCCCGTCTTCCTACGGAAACCTTCATCGACCCCCTTCCCTCTCTGGGCCCCTCAGCGGCCTGGGTGCCTGCTGTGCTACTGTGCTATGTCACGACCATCTCCTTGTCCATCTCTCCTACTAGAATGTGAACTTCAGGGCAGGCCAATATCCTATGCATTTTTATATTTCCATTGTCTAGCACTGTATTTGGCAACTAGCAGCTGTTTAATACGTGCTTTTTTTTTTTTTTTTTTGAGACAGTTTTTGCTCTGTCACCCAGGCTGAAGTGCAGTGGCATAATCTCGACTCGCTGCAACCTCTGCCTCCTGGGTTCAAGCAATTCTCCTGCCTCAGCCTCCTGAGTAGCTAGGATTACAGGCATCCAACACCACGCCTGGCTAATTTTTGTATTTTTAGTAGACACGAGGTTTCACCATGTTGGCCAGGCTGGTCTTGAACTCTTGACCTCAGGTGATCCACCCGCCTCGGCCTCCCAAAGGGCTAGGATTATAGGCGTGAGCCACTGCGCCCGGCCTCAATACGTGTTTTTGAATGAACAACCGAATGAATGAAAGGCCTTATTCAGCACTTGTTCACCACCTGCAGAGGCAGCAAACATTTCTTTCCGTTGGGACATGCATGATCAATTGAGAAAGCAGAAACAGATCCTAGATTTAATTTACAGACACTCATCTGGACAGCCTGGCCTCAAAACTGTGTAGAATGCTTTCTTTAAAATATGTTCTTGGAGAATGTATTGTTTGTTTTGCTGCCTCTGTTTGCAAAGCACCAGCATGTTTCTGGAAAGGAAGCATAGCAGGAAGGTAAGTAAACACGTACTATGTGCCCAGACATTCCCAGAGGCTGGCCTTCAGAATCATCAGATTTGCTTTTTTTTTTTTTTTTTTGAGACAGAGTCTTGCTCTGTCACCCAGGCTGGAGTGCAGTGGTGCCATCTTGGCTCACTGCAACCTCTGCCTCCCAGGTTCAAGTGATTCTCCTGCCTCAACCTCTCGAGTAGCTGGTGTGCACCATCACAGCCACCTGAGTAGCTGGGACTACAGTTGTGCGCCACCATGCCTGGCTAATTTTTGTATTTTTAGTAGAGACAGGGTTTCACCATGTTGGTCAGGCTGGTCTTGAACATCTTGACCTCAGGTGATCTGTCCATCTCAGCCTCCCAAAGTGCTGGGATTACAGGCGTAAGCTACTGCGCCCGGCCAGATTTGCTTTGACTGGCCTGATGTTTGCTCAGATGTGGCCAGCACCAGCACCTGCTCCTGGGTAATGAGGTTATTGTTAATATCTGGGGTGGTCACTGCTTTCCCAGGTGGCTCAGGGGTCACTTGATACTCTGCCCAGCTCCACTCCAGGGGAAGAATGTTCCTCTCCCAGGTCCAGGCTGGAGAAAACCCTTCTGAGACCCAGAGAGGGACACAACAGAGGCAGAAGCAGGATTCCTCCCAAGGGTCCCCACTGGGCAATAACAACAGAAATGTTTTGGGTCTGATCATCAGGAGCTGGCCCGTGGGGACTCCCTCCTGGTTTCTGGTGAAGACATATCTTCGGAGCTCCAAGGGGCAGTCTCAGGGCAACACTGGCTGCCGGAGTCTGGCCAGCTCCCGCTGCTCTGAGCCAAGAGCTGTGCAGACGTGCTGGCCAGGGTCCACACTGACCAGGAGGGGGTTCAGAACTAGAGCTGATTTAGGCTGAGGCAACATGGCAGTGGCAGGAGAGGATGATGAGCTTGTGTCCTGTTAGCAGAGGAGGCACAAACACACACACACATACACACCAGGACATGATCACACAATATACATACGCTCAGCAGAGAAAGGCTGTTCCCAGCTTGATCTTCCTTCCTACCCCTTTGTTCATTCAAACATTAAGTTATTCATTTTACTATCTGCACACCTATGGCACAGGCACTATGCTAAGCACATCTGGTTAAGGGCCTGAAAACTAGTCATTAATTAGTCAAATATGCATTAAGCACCTGCTGAGCCAGGCACATTTGGTAAAACACCTACAAACCATTATAGTTAACTAATCAAGCAATTATTTCTTAAGTACAACCTATCTTTGTGGAATGAATGAATACCTGTGTGCCTTACCCAGGAGGGATGGAAGAATGCTCAGATGAAGGCCCTGCTCTTTTCTAGGCCCCTGAGTCCCCTCTCCACCCCAGTGCAGCGTGGCCACCCTCACAGACCAGCAACTTCACAGAGGGAAGGCTCCACACAGCCTGGAGTGGATGTTCCAAGATCCTGTGAAAGCTCCTAATCTCTCTCATGGGGTGAGCGACCAAGTCAGTGGGTGGCACGCTGAGCAGAGCCCCCAGAGGCTGCTCAACCAGGTGAACCATCTGCCATCAGAAGAATAGATGTTGGGGCACAGGGGACTGAGAGGCCCTAGCTTTGGCTAATTCCCCATTCTTATTTCTAACTTGGATCCACCCCTTCGCACTTCATAAGTGTTTACTGAGCATCAACTCTGCGTGAGGCAGCTGGCTAGATCCACTCAGTTGGAAACAGAGAACCAGTCTCAGACCCCTACAGCAGGATCAGAGTGGCCCAATTGTATCACCATTCAAAGTGGGACAAAGGCACCGATCAAGGAACACGATGGGCAGCTGGATCTGGAAGGGCAGCTCTCCTGGGGGTGTAATGCGCTCTGGAGCGTACTTGGATTACAAAGGGAGGTGGAGCCTGGGCTTGAGCCCAGTAGCCTGTGGGTGAATTCCAACCTCCGCATTGGATTAGCAAGTCACTCTATCTCAGTGCCTCAGTTTCCTAATATGGAAAAGGGGCCAAAAGTAACCACACCTCACAGGGCTGCCTCCAGGAGGAAATGAGATTGCATCTGAAGCGAGGGGTGTGGTATTTGGGTATTTGGTCCGAGGAAAGAATTCAGTAAACAGAGGGCATTATTGTTATTTTATTGGAACTAGAGATAGCAGACAATGTCAGCCTATGTGTGTAATTACCCCACATCCTAGCAACTACAGTACCCAGAGCTAAAGTTGAAGAAGTCCTACGAGGCACCAGCTATGTGACATATGTTATCTCTAGTCCGCAGACCCATCCCCCAGTTGGGTACTGTTTTCCCATTTAAATTAGAGAAGACACAGGCTGAGGGAATAAGTGACTTGTCCGAGGTCACACAGCCAGTAAGTTGCTGGGACAGGATGTGGACTCAAGTGCGAGACCTTTATACCACCCACGCCGCCCACTTCCCGGGTCTTGGTCTATCTCAGCACCCAGACCCCCCTGGGCCTGGCTCCCTCCTTGGCCTCAGAGCCCTGCCCCGGCTTAAGCAGGGAAGCCCCCCTCGCCCAAGCTGACAGAGCCGGGGGCAGGAGTGAGTCAAGCCCACCATGCAACACGGAGGCACCTACTTGTCTGGTACTGGATGCCCAGTGCTGCCAAGCAGGCCACCAGTCCTGCCGCCAGAAGTACCACCAGCACCACCAGCCGCTTCTCCACCTGGGTCCGTGCAGCCCAGCACCTCTGGCCACTCCGGGGGCTGTGGAAGTTCACCTGCAGGGAAGGAGGCAGGAGGGGCAGGGAAGATGTGAGCCCCGGGCCCCGCTTCCCTTGGAGGAAGGGGCTCCGCTGCACGCCCAGGCCCTGGGGAGGCATCAGGGCTGCCTCCTGTCTCAGGGGTGGTCTGGTTCCCACAGATTCAGCCCTAATCCAGGAAAGGAACAGCCACCCTGCTCAGCTGCTCGGATCTGCTCCCAAACATCAGAGAGTCAAGCAGCTCGGCCCCGACAGGCTTGTTTTTTTGTGTCACTCGATATGAGTGGAAGGAAAAAACTACAGCTTTTCCCTGTTTCTCCAGTGAGGAGTTCAAAAAAGAACAGGATGTTTGGACTTGCAGGCATCCAGTGAGTACCCAGCTGGGCTCTCTGCAGAGCCCCCACATCAGTGGGGTCAGGGACAAGGGTGACACAGCCATGGTTCACACTTCCCAGAAGCACAGACATCCTTAGCTCATTAAACCCTCATAATCCCACGCAAAAACACGCGAGCCACCTTATTTTTCTTTTTACAAGTGAGGAAACTGAAGTCCAGAGAGGTGAGACCCTGGCTTCTCACCACCCAGCTGAATGGGGACAGCTGGGATTGGAACCCAAAGCTGTTGATGCCCGAGCCCACCAGTGGATCAGAGGTGGATCCTGGGAGATGTTGGCAGAGATGCAAGGAGAAATAGCTCCATTCAGGTCCTGAAAGGGAGGAAAAATCCCTCCAGCCTAACAGTCTAGCTAAACAGGAAGGGAGGCACAATGAGAGGAAGTGCAGGGTGTGGCAGGGCCCTCCCTGCCCGAGGAGGGACACACCAGCCAGCAGCAAAGGGGGCCGACAGCCCAGGCCTCTCACACCCAAGGCAGCTTGGGGTTCTCCTCTGTTCCAAGAGATGCTTCCTGCAAAACCCATGGCCACAAGACAGGAAGGGTCTCCTGAAGGTGGGGTGACATGTGTTCAGTGACACTGTGTCATGTGCTAACAGCTGAGCACCAACTCAGGGCCATGCTGGAAATATACAGCCCAGCAGGGAGGCAGATAAAGAAACAGACTGGGGTGGGCAGGGGTTCAATCAGGGAGGGCTTCCTGGAAGGGGTGATGTCTGGCCTGGGTCAGTCAGAATAAGTAGGAGCTGGCCAGATAAGAGGGAATGGAAGTGGAGAGGAGAGGAGGGCCTAGATCCTAAGGGGCACAGAAAGCCAGGTTAAGAGCCTGGACTTCCTCTTGAGGACTGGAGTGACATGATTAGATTTACCCTTTGGGAAGGGCAGGGTGGAGGGAGCAAGGCTTGCCAGGAAGAGGGGAAGCTGTCAGGGAAGATGAGGAGACTCAGACTCTGACCTGCAACAGCCCCACCAACAGCCTGAGGGGTGCCCCTGGTGCCGGGTCAGAGCCCTGAGGGAGTCCCACCCTGGCACTCGGGGATCTGAAGTGGGTCACTTGAGGGAAGGGTACTGAGAAGCCACATGGCCATGGTTAGGTATTTACTGGGCAGGAAATGACTGGGAATTGCTGCTCCAGAGATGGAGGAACACAAGCACTTTCTGTGGAAAAAAAAAAAATTGGGTTCCAAAACTGAGAAAAGGGGCCGGGCGCGGGGGCTCATGCCTGTAGTCCCAACAGTTTAAAAGGCTGAAGTGGGAGGATCACCTGAGGTCAGGAGTTCAAGACCGGCCTGGCCAACATAGAGAAACCCCATCTCTACTAAAAAACACAAAAATTAGCCGGGAGTGGTGGCGGGCGCCTGTAATCCCAGCTACTCGGGAGGCTGAGGCAGGAGAATCCCTTGAACCCGGGAGGCGGAGGTTGCAGTGAGCTGAGATTGCGCCACTGCACTCCAGCCTGGGCGACAGAGTGAGACTCCGTCTCGGAAAACAAAACAAAACAAAACAAAACAAAACTGAGCAAAGGATCTTGGGGCTTAGAGACACTTCCGTGGAGGCCCAGGAGGCTCAGACACTGAAGCAGCTGGGTCAGGCAGTGGGAGGGATGCCGCCCGCTCAAATCCCTCAAGAATCTCTTCTGAAAAAGTGAGCAATGAAAGTTTCAGACCATGAATTAAAACTTCAGGCTGCGAGGGCTTGGTGCAGAGAGAGACAGCCTGGTATGATGCTAACATGCACACTGTACTCAAATGTTTATAAAGTGCTTTTTCAGAGTAATCAGTTATCTCACACACTTTACCTTGGTCTCTGGTACTCAGAGGGGTCCCAAGGACTTGAAGCAGGCACTGCCTAGGCACTGCACACACTGACGTATGTGTCCTGCTGCCCCTAATTTGTTTCATCCTTCCTCCTTTAGGCTTCTCATGTCCCCATTATCATGGCTCAGCTCACAGCGCACAAGGAGGCCGTGAGACAGTGTTTTGTTTTGTTTTGTTTTGTTTTTTTGAGACGGAGTCTCCCTCTGTTACCCAGGCTGGAGTGCAATGGCACGATCTCGGCTCACTGCAACCTCTGCCTCCCGGGTTCAAGCGATTCTCCTGCCTCAGTCTCCTGAGTAGCTGAGATTACACGCACGTGCTACCACGCCCGGCTAATTTTTGTATTTTTAGTAGAGACAGGGTTTCACCATGTTGGTCAGGCTGATCTCGAACTCCTAACATCGTGATCCACCCGCCTCAGCCTCCCAAAGTGCTGGGATTACAGGCATGAGCGACTGCACCTGGTTGAGACCTTGGTTTAAGAGGTACCCATCAGCCAGGCATGTTGGCTCATGCCTATAATCTCAACACTTTGGGAGGCTGAGGCAGGAGGATGGCTTGAGCCCAGGAGTTCAAGACCAGCCTGGGCAACACAGTCAGACCCCATCTCTTAAAAAAAAATTAAATTAAATTAGCTAGGCATGGTGGCATGCACCTTTAGTCCCAGCTACTTGGGAGGCTGAGGTGGGAGGATTGCTTGAGCCCGGAAGGTCGAGGCTGCAGTAAGCCATGATTGTGCCCCTGCACTCCAGCCTGGGCAACAGAGCAAGACCCTATCTCAAAAAAGAAAAAAAGAGGCCAGGCGCAGTGGCTCATGACTGTAATCCCAGCACCTTGGGAGGGTGAGGTGGGCGGATCACCTGAGGTTGGGAGTTTGAGACCAGCCTGGCCAACATGGTGAAACCCTGTCTCTACTAAAAATATAAAAATTAGCCAGGCATGGTGGCTCATGCCTGTAATCCCAGCTACTGGGGAGGCTGAGGTGAGAGAATCGCTTGAAACTGGGAGCTGGAGGCTGCAATGAACAGAGATCACGCCACTGCACTCCAGCCTGGGTGACAGAGTGAGACGCTGTCTTGGAAAAAAAAAGAAAGAAAAGAAAAGAAAAGAGGTACCCCTGTGCCTGGTGCTGGCTCCAGTGAGCCAAAGGACACAGCCACTAGGCTTGGGATGCAGGAAAACCTCACCTTAAATGTACAGGGAAATGTCGTGGTGTGGGCAACAAGGAGACAGCTAAGAGCAAGGAGCAAAGCCATCTGCGGAGAGAAGGGAGAGAAGAAAGGAACAGAAGGGGAAGATGAAAGAAACAGAGGGAGAGGAAAGGGAAAAAAGAACAATGGCAGCAAATAAATACTTGAGTGCTAAGTGCCTGGGATCATATTAATTCTATTTTGATGGTGCAATTCTATCTTCATAACATTCTTTTTTTTTTTTTTTTTTTTGAGACGGAGTCTTGCTCTCTCACCCAGGCTGGAGTGCAGTGCCGCCATCTCGGCTCATTGCAACCTTGGCCTCCCGGGTTCAAGAGATTCTCCTGCCTCAGCCTCCCGAGTAGCTGGGACTACAGGCACATGCCACCACACCTGGCTAATTTTTTGTATTTTTAGTAGAGATGGGGTTTCACCGTGTTAGCCAGGATGGTCTCAATCAATCTCCTGACCTCGTGATCCACCCGCCTTGGCCTCCCAAAATGCTGGAATTACAGGCGTGAGCCACAGCGCCCGGCCCATAACATTCCTTTTTTTGAATTTTTTTGAATTTTTTTTTTTTTTTTTTTTTGAGACGGAGTCTCACTGTGTCGCCCAGGCTGGAGTGCAGTGGAGAGGTCTCTGTTCACTGCAACCTCTGTCTCCTGAGTTCAAGCAATTCTCCTGCCTCAGTGTCCCGAGTAGCTGGGATTACAGGTGTCCGCCACCACGCCCGGCTAATTTTTGTATTTTTAGTAGAGACAGGGTTTCACCATGTTGGCCAGGCTGGTCTCAAACTCCCGACCTCAGGTGATCTGCCCGCCTCAGCTTCCCAAAGTGCTGGGATTACAGGCGTGAACCACTGCATCCGGCCTATCTTCCTAAGAGTAGGTATTAGCATTAGCTCCAGAAGAAACACAGGAAGTCGGGGCATGAAGGCAAAGAGAGAGGAGAGAGAACAGTGAGGCAACCCATGGCTCCAGGACTGGCAGCCGCAGACCTACCACAGGAAGTGGAGCTGACCCTCACTGTTTGATGCAAAGTGCTGAATCTAAACAGATGGTGTTCACTGCAAAATAAAATTAAGCCAGAATTGAATTAAAAATTCATAGTTCCAGGCAAGCATGGCAAATGGAGTTTGAAAATGGGGTTTTTAACCTTTGTCTTGTTCTTTGCTTGACTTGTACTATCGGCTACGGGCCTCATGGTTTCTGGATAAGCCTTGTCTCTAAAGGCAGAACGAATCCAGATGCCTCTCCCTGGGGCAGGAGAAGTCACCTAGAGGTACTAGGCCAGGATCAGGAGGCCTCTCCAGGGCAGGGTGGCCAATTCCTGGGTGCAATGGAAAGGGCTGGGTCGTGAGTCAGGGCACCGATCTGCTTCCAATGGCCGCTGGCCTCGGCTGAGTCTCTTCTTTGCATCCCTGTCGCACCTGCCCAGCCTCCTTCATGGGACTGTGGAGGGGATCCGTGACATGAGGTCACAGCATGGGGAGATGTGACTGGTTTCTTACTTTTCTTTTGGAAATGAGGTCCTGTCAAGCATGGGAGACTGGCCTAAGCAGCTTGGAGGGTAGGAGGATTGGTGGCAGGCAGCCCAGTCCATCTCAGGAGAGGGGACTGTGAAATGGCCATCCGCTAAGAGGCAGCGCTGATGCCTGGAAGACGCAGAATCACTGCAGATGCTCAGCTCACTGGTGGGCTTAATTTCCTACTTACTGTTGTGGGAGGCAGAAAGAGAATGAGAGGGAGGGGGTGCCCTCAAAAGAGAGAGGTGGAGAATGAGACAAAGAAATGAGAGAGCCAGAGAAACAGAAAGAGCGAGAGAGCTAGAGTAAGGGAAAAAGAGCAGCGCTGTCCAGCCAGGAGTTCCCAGGGTTTCCACAGCCAAGGGAACAAAGCCCTAATCCGGGATACATATTTGGTTACAGAAGTGAGTGCTTGGCTCACCTAGGCTTACAGCAAGAACAAGTTCTGCAGGTGAGGACGGGGCCTGCTGCCTGGGGCCCAGGAGACAAGCCAGGAGCAGAAAGGGGTGGGGAGCCAGGTGAAGCCAGGTTTTCAGAGTCAGGTCGGAAGGGAAGGCAGAACCCAGCAACCTGGGCTGCACGAAGCAGCAATGGGAATGGTCTGGCCAAGGGTCTGGCAGGGATCCCACCCCTCTGCAGCCCAGAAGCCCAGCCAGCTGGGAGCGCTGGCAGGGGCACCAGGCTCCCTGGAGTAAGACTTTGAGAGCAAGTTGACTGTGACAGCCCAGCCTGCGAGGAACCCTGCCTCCAAAAGTTCCCCAAAGTCAGTTTGGGGAAGTTTCTTCCAGTAAAGTTTCCATGAGGTGACCTTCTGGCTGAGGCAATGGGGTCAGTCCAGAGCAAAATTCTCAAGTCCTTGTGTCCTCTTGTCTCTGCCTGAGCCTTGTCTGCCACCCCACCCAGATGCCTGACTTTAAATGACTGGTAACAGCTTAAAATATGATCCGTTGTAGGGGAGGGCACTCCTCACATCTTAGCAAGAATCAAAGGCTAATATTTACAAGTACTTTCCAACTTTCATCGCTTCCCAGAAGGAACACCCAGCTCCCCACAGCATGGGAGAAAGATGGTAACCCTGAGAAGTCAAATATCCCACTGTGTGTTGCTGGGCAGTCTCTGGGCCTCAGTCTCCCATCTCTAAAATGAGGAGGCTGATTGAGGTCCCAGGTGTGACTTCTCAGACTCTCGAACCTCAAGGCTATATAATAGGCAAACAGAGTTGATACCAACTCCAGGTAAACAGACATGTCTTTTTAAAGTATTGAGCGGGCTTGTCCCTGAAATCACCCTGGAAAGACAGCTTTGGCCAGGCATGACAGCTCATATCTGTAATCCCAGCACTTTGGGAGGCCAAGGTGAGAGGATCGCTTGAGCCCAGGAATTCAAGGCTGCAGTGAGCCATGATCATGCCACTGCACTCCAGCCTGGGCAACAGAGCGAGACCCTGCCTCAAAAAAAAAAAAAAAAAAAAAAAAGGCTGGGCACAGTGGCTCATGCCTGCAATCCCAGCACTTTGGAAGGCCGAGGCAGGTGGATCACCTGAGGTCGGGAGTTTGAGGACAGGCTGGCCAACATGGTAAAACTCCATCTCTACTAAAAATACAAAAATTAGTCACGCATGGTGGCGCACGCCTGTAATCCCAGCTACTGGGGAGGCTGAGGTGGGAGAATTGCTTGAACCCAGGAGGTGGAGGTTGCAGTGAGCTGAGATTGTGCCACCGCACTCCAGCCTGGACAACAAGCAAGACTCTGTCTCAAAAAAAAAAAAAAAAAAAAAAAGAGAAGAGAAGAGAAGAGAGCTCTGTGCAAGGTGGGAAAAAAATGAGAAAACTATAACTAAGAATTTAGTATCTCACCTTTCTTTTTTTCTTAACAACAACAAAAAAAGATTTTTAGAAGTAACTGAATGAATTTCAAAGGTTTTGGTAGACATGGCCATCTGCTCCTCAGTTCAGGCTGCAGGTGTAACTTCAGCTATATCCCTTCCTGCCGCTGAAAATGGTGTATGTTCAGGTGTGGGAAGATCAGGCAGCTGGCTTTGGCAGAGCAGAGGCTTCAGAGCAAAAGCTAGCATATTTAGATGTATATTATTATATCATGTCACTCATAGTGAGTTTCTGTAATAATCCTTGTAATAACCTAATAACCAAATCCATTTTCTAAGCATTATCCAAAATGCTTTCCCTCATACTGTCCCATTGAGCCTTTGCAACAGCTCTGAGAGGTGGGCTAATAATATTAACCCCATTTTACAAAGAAAGCTGTGGAAGTGAGTTGCTTTCAGGTCTCACAGCCCAGGAGAGACAGAGCTGGGGCTCCAAGTTAGAGCCAGCTTCCTTTGAATTCTGTGCTTGGTTCAGAATGACTCACTTTAGTAGACTGCAAGTAATCTGCGCCTAAAATACGGGATAAAGAAAAAGAAAAGGTTAGGCACGGTGGCTGTAATCCCAGCCCTTTGGGAGGCTGAGGCAGGAGGATCACTTGAAGCCAGGAGTTCGAGACCAGCCTGGGCAACATGGCAAAATCCCATCTCTACTAAAAATACAAAAAATTAGCCAGGCATGGTGGCACGTGCCTGTAGTTCCAGCTATTTGGAGGCTGAGGTGAGAGAATCACAGGTCAAGGCTGCGCCACTGCACTCTAGCCTGGCCAACAGAGTGAGACCTTGTCTCAAAAAATAAAAAGAAAAAAAAAGAAAAACCCTTTCAGGTGAGGTACAGGTAGAATTTTGCTCTGGTTAAATTCAACATTGGCCAGCAGGTCCAATAATAAAAAATAAATAAATGTGGCAAGTAATAAAGTAACAAATGTGTCAAGTTTGGCTGAAAAATGGAAGTTTTCATTTATTAGTTATTGGTGTTGATCACTTGGGACTTCCTAAAACGAATGGACTTCAAAATCTTGAAAAATCAAATAGCTTATTTTTTAGCTGTCCATCAAGAGAAAGGATTTGGGATGAAGGGTCTCTTTTAAAAAGTCTAAAATTGAGAGCACAGGCTGGATGTGGTGGCTCATGCCTGCAATCCCAGCACTTTGGGAGGCCGAGGCAGGCAGATCACCTGAGGGCAGGAGTTCGAGACCAGCCTGGCCAACATGGCAAAACCTTGTCTCTACTGAAAATACAACTATTAGCCGAGCGTGGTGACGTGCACCTGTAATCCCAGCTACTCCGGAGGCTGAGGCAGGAGAATTGCTTGAACCTGGGAGGCGGAGGTTGCAGTGAGCTGAGATCGCGCCACTGCACTCCAGCCTCTACAACAGAGAGAGACTCTGTCTCAAAATAAATAAATAAATATAAATAAATAAAGTTGAGAGAGAAGTTGTGTTGCTAGCAACCGGCCCAAAGGTAATAATCTGAAAAGCTAAAAATGGGTCACCCATAGAGTGACAGCAATTGCGCCTAAGTGTCCAACTACAGTGGATTGAATAAATATATTTTTATATGTTGGTACCATGAGGTGTTACGATTTTTAATGGCAGCATGTTTCGGAAGTTTCTGACAATGTAGAAGATGCTGAATGAAAAATGCGGGATATAACATTGTGTATTTAGAGTGAGCTCAACTATGTTTAAAAATATATACATACAAGTGTGAAAAACTAGAAACCGTTATCTCCAAGTGGCAGGATTACTGCTCTGTTTTTAATTCCTTTTTATACTTGACTGTCTTTTTTTCTCCCCCAAGTGAGCATATAAAGCTTTTACACTGGGGAAAAAAAAAAAAAAAAACAATGATTGAAAACATTCAATTAATAGAATACTCTGCCTCATAAATGGAGATGAATGGGTCCTTGACTCAGAAAAGCAAGCACTGGCTACTTCATGTTCACTTTGGGGAAGTTGTGGCAACACCACACAAGCCAAGCTGGGTACCCACAAAAATGCCCCAAATCCTTGCATAACCTCTTTGCCTTTTCCTGCAAGGAAAGTGGAAAATGTATCCATTTGGGGACAGGACACTAACTCCAACCATAGACAACAGCGACGTGACCCCAGGAATGTCTCTAACCTCTCTTTGTCCCTCACCTTTATCATCAATAATGTGGCCACGCCAGCCCTTACTTCATGGGTCATAAAACAATAATCCTAGCAGGCTGCATATAATATGTATGACATCCACTTTCTCTAACATCCATTTCACAGTGAGGCCATCACCACTGAAAGAGATTAAGCCACTACACCACTGAAAGAGATTAAGCCACTAGCCCAAGGTCGTGAGTGGAGTAAGAACTCAAACCCGGGTCGCTGGCTTCAGAGACGGGGCTCCTCCTGCTTGGCCGGGGGCCCTCCCCAGAGAAATGTGCTATTTCATCTGAAAAAGGCTATACCCCAAACAGGCTGCTGTGAGGATAACAGCAATACGGCATTATTACTTTGCTGTGAATTCTGAAATGCTTTTGTGTTGATATATTTAGACCCTTCTGTGGAAGATGAGACTGAAAAACATTGCTGATTAGATTCTGTTTTGATTTGAGAAGGGAAAAGCACCTGCCCCAGAAATCTAATTTCCTGCTGGCTTCAGCCTCTTAAGAAGAGTCCACTGGGAAGAGGTTTGAGACAGACAGGGTTTGACGTGTCGCTCTCGGATTTTTAGCTCTGTGACCGAAGGCCAGTGGTTGCCCCTGTCAGAGCCTCAGTTTCCACATCTGTAAGTGGGGACAGTAATCCCTACAGGTCTCAGGGGTGTTCCTGAAGGTTAAGCAGGGGTACCACACATCCCAGTGGGTAGAGCCCTTGGGACTGTGAGTTTGGGTCCCCTGGGCCTATGTGACCCTGGAGGAGGAACTCCATCAATGGTGTCTCCCTGCGCTGGGAGGATTATTCCCGCTTCTAAGAGGCGTATCTGAGTGGAGTGGGCCTGGCAACTAAGCGTCCATTCATCCTAAGCTCGCCTTTGGGAAGAGTTGTGTGCCAGTTCGCCAAGTGGCCCCAAGATTCTCCCAAATACTTCCCTTGGTCTACCTGGCAGAAGTCCTCCGAGAACTGGAGTGCCTGCCCCAGCTCCTCTTTCTACACTGGCTTCTCAAGAGCCAGATCACTGGGTCTCCTAGGGTGTCCGCAGCGTTTCCAGCACCTTCCCACGCACCTGGCTGGCTCCAAACCCCTCCAGCACTGAGGTCTTGGCCACAACTGTCCCAGTGCAGCCCCCCAGGGACGGGAGGGCAGAAAGCAGCCTTGCTCAATGTCCTGTTACAAGGCAGGGACGGGGGTGGGGCCCTCCCCAGGAGTGGGCAGATGGGATGCCCACAGGCGGAGACCCTGGGGAGGGGAGGAATTGGACTTCCTGAGTAGGCTGGAAAAGGGGCAGGGAGAGGGGGCAGAGAACAGGTTTCTGGCCCCAGGAAACTCAGGTATTGGGAGGGCAAGAGGAAGAGGGTGGTACTTCCTCCGGGATAAGGTGACCAACTTTCCCAGTTTGCCCCGGACTGGGGGAGTGGGTTCCAGGGATGCAGGGCTTTCCACGCTAAAACAGAAACAGCCGTAGACTCTGCCGGTAAAGGGCCTGGGCAAGTCCTGGGACATTCACAAACTGTGCCTTCTGTGAAAAGGGAACTGGACCAGTTCGGGTCTCGGGGGTGCTTTCAACTCTGCCACCTGGGCTGTGGCCCCAGAAGCAGGTGGCCGGGAGGCTCTAGGGATGGCGGGGGCAGGTGAGGGGAGACTGGTGGGCTCCGGAAGGCTTCTCAGCGCGGAGCCCCAGCTGCGGGGAGGCGCGGCCCCTCCCGGATGCCGAACGAGGGAGGGGAAGGGAGGGGAAGAGGCGGGGTAGGTAGGGGCGGGGGGCGCGGCAGCGGCAGCGCGCATGCCCGGGCCCGGGGCTCCTGGACCTCGGGAGGGAGCGGAGGGCGCCTACCTGCAGGCCGTTGGGGTATGCGTCGCCCTCGGAGAGCGAGTCCACCAGGTCCTCCTCGTCCAGCGTGGCCCGCTTGTACGTCGACATCTGCAAGGCCAAATGCAGCACGGACTCCCTCAGCGCCTCCATGGCTCTCGCGCCCGAATGGGGAAGCGGCCCCGACCCTGGCGCCGCCGCCGCCGCGCCCCGCCCCGGCCTGGACACCCGAGACCGGCCCACGGAGCGGCCCGCGCGGGGAGGGGTCCCGCCCGCCTCCCGCCCCCGCCCGCCTCACCCCCAGCGCCGACAGCAGGGCGGACACCGGGGGCGGCCACACGCCCCGCATGCTGCGCCCCAGACGCCTGGTCCCGCTGCCCGGGTGGCCGGGATGGGATGGGCCAGGCCAGGCGTTGCACCACCTTCGCGGGCGGGGCCTGATCGGTTCGCCGGCGCCCGGTTCCCAACCTCCGGCCTCCCGGGGAGACCCCAAGACCCGAGAGGCCCGGGGGAGATGGGGACCCCTCCCTTCCCCGGAGGTCGGGAGAGGGGGCCCCCAAACTGAAGCCCCTAGCAGGCAGGAAAGGCCCTCACAGTGACCCCTCCTTCGAGAAAATCTTAAGTCCCCCTTCAACAACCGGGTCCCCAGTGGCAGATAACAAAAGTATCAGGAAGGTGCCCTCGATTTGGCCCAGAGCAATCAAGACAGGTTCCCCCTGGCATCAGCCCTTAGGTGTGTCTAGGGGGTTAATGCTAGAAAGACCAGACAAAAAAGGTGGGGTAAAAAGGTAGGTGTCCCCTTTCAGTTCCCCTTTCTAGCTCAGAGGCCTTTAAGCCAGAGTTCGTGAATGAGTTTCAGAAAATTTCAGAGAACTCCCTGACACGGGATGAAAGGAGCTGTGTGTGTGCATTTGGATGGCTGCAGGGTGGTCCGATGGTCACCCCCGTGCTCAAAGGTGTCGCCCTCCTTGCAACACAAGAGAACCATTGCTCCAGGGGGAGTCAGAAGCCAGGAAGGGGACCCTTCTTTCCCATCTTCCCCCTCAAGACTCGGAGCCTCAGCCAGGTGCCCCCCTCCCCAGCCCCTGAGCCCTCTCCTATAACCCTAGGCAGGGAAAGGGGGCTCTCTCGGATATGAGGTGTTCAGTTAGGGACTCAGGCCCAGCACTGTCCCAACCAAGAACCCCAGAGAGGTCTAACCCAGCAGATTTCCAAAGGACTCTCCGCTTCTAGCAAAGCGGGAATCCCTGCATTTATGCGTACTTTTCAGCTTTGCAAAGTGCATTTCTGCTTATTCCAAATTTGATTCTCACAGTCACACATATGTGTGAATAAACAGGTTTAGAGGGGTGAGGGGCCTGACGTCACAGGGACAGTGAGGGCAATGGCTCCAGATGGTCTCCTGGCTTCCACTCCTGCCCTCTGACAGCCCCCTCAGCAGCCAGGATGAGCCTTTAAAATGAAATCTGGCTGAGGCCAGGCACCATGGCTCGCTCACGCCTGTAATCCCAACACTTTGGGAGGCCAAGTTGGGTAGATCACTTGAGGTCAGGAATTCAAGACCAGCCTGGCCAACATGATGAAACCCCATCTCTACTAAAAATACAAAAAATCAGCTGGGCCTGGTGGCATGCATCTGTAATCCCAGCTACTCAGGAGGCTAAGGCAGAAGAATCGCTTGAACCCAGGAGGTCGAGGTTGCAGTGAGCTGAGATTGTGCCACTGTACTCTAGCCTGGGTGACAGAGTGAGACTCCATCTCAAACAAACAAACCACAGAAATCTGGCTGGGTTCAGTGGTTCATAACTGTAATCCCAGCACTTTGGGAGGCTGAGGCAGGAGGATCACTTGAGTCTAATTCTAGGCCAGCCTGGGCAACACGGACCCCATCTCTACAAAAAGAAAAAAATATATATATATATTTATATTTATATTTATATATTATATATTTTTAATTAGCAGGACGTAGTGGTATGCGCCTGTAGTCCCAGCTACTTGGGAGGCTTAGGTGGGAGAATCGCTTGAAGCCAGGAGGTGGCGGCTACAGTGAGCTGTGATTGCACCACTGCACTCCAGCCTGGACGACACAACAAGATCTTGTCTGAGTAAATAAATAAAATTAAAAAAAAATTCTGATATTACCACTCCCTTGCTTAAAAACCCTCCACTGTCCTGGAATGAAATCCAAACCCTTCACCAGGCCCCATGGCCCCTGCCCACTCTGGGCCCTCATCTTGTGCTGCCAGCGCCCCACGCGCCCCCCCCCCCCAACCTCCTCACGCAACTCCTCAGTTTCTACAAGTTTCTTCTTCCCCCAAGACCTTTGTAGCTGCTGTTGTCTCTATCTGGAACATTTTTTCCTCCTCTCTACTCCTCCCATGGTCAGCTACAACTTCAGATCTCAGCCTACCAGCTCCTCAAATGTCCCAGGAACCCTAAGCAGTCCCCCAAATTCTCTGTTACAGCATCCTGTTTGTTTTCCTTTACAGTACTTGTTGCAGACTGTTTTGTTTCCATGTCTTTATCATCACTCTCTCTGTCCCTCCCCAGAATCCACAGCTTTACTGGGGCTGGGACCTTGTCTGGCCTGTCCAACAGAGACTCTCCATCACCCGGCACAGAGTAGGTGCTCAACAAACGGTTGTTAAAATCAAAGGGGGGACAAGTAGAGGGGAAGTGCCTTCAAGTTCTCAAGAACTCTCCTGCATCTAACTTCATAATGCCTACAGAAACAGGGAACACATCTAAAGGTCACAGGCCCTGGGGAGGCAGGGTGCATGGGAAGGCTCTGAATTCTGGAGACTTCTGCCTCACTCCCACTGGGTGGAGGAGTTTCCATTACCCATCCCAGAGAGAGAGGGGACTCTGAGGCTGCTTCACTTACTGCTGGGTTGCAGCTGGGCTTTTTCTAGAACAGGACACTTGGTTACACTACATTACCAGGTGTCGATTGCCAGAGGAAAAGACTTTTGAAAAAGAAGTTCAGTTCACAGAACATCTCCCCGGGGCACCTGGGTGGTGTAAGGGATTCACCCGGGTGGTGTAAGGGATTTGTCAGTTCTTTTATACCATCTCTTTTAAGCTTCTCACCCTTCCCTCAGAAGCAGGTATCACTGGTTCCTTTTACAGAGACTGAAACTGAGGCTCAGGGAAGTAACTCGCCCAGGTGTGGTTAAGCGATGGCTCCTCCTCCTTCTGTCTCATTTCAGAGATTTCCCCCTTCTGGCAAGCTCTCCTGACCACCCTCCAGGGACCCCAGACAGCATTTGGTCCCTGGCTCTCTGTCCCCACACAGCCACCCTACCCCATGCTGCCTTTTACTGAGGCACACAGCATTTTAGACAGGAGAACCCTGATGGCAGAGGCTGGGTCTCATGGGACCCTGTCTCCTTAAGGGCTTAGTCTGGGGCTGGAGCCTCTACAGATGTTTGAGCAAAGGCGGGAGGCAAGGGAGGGAGGCCGGAAGCCACCCCAGGGACTCTGATGTCCACCCTGCGGCAGCCTGTCTGTGGACAGATGATGCAGGAAGCTCACGGAACTCCCAAGCAGACATCAGCAGAGATGGAGCCTGGTTATTTTTCAGCACACAAAAGCCGAGGGCCCCTTCCTGAGATGCCTGCCTCAGCCCGGTAGTGAAACTGAACCCACCTCAGACGGGAAAGGCTTGGCGGGCTCTGCTTGGTGGGAAGTCCACAGTGGGTGAGTGACATTTCAACAGCTGCCTGGGGCCCTTCGCCCAGGGCCTTCCATTCACTACCCCAATGGCTCCCCACACCCACCTAGAGCCTCAGCCTCACAAGTATCGCTTCCAGCTTACAGAGAGGGGGAGGGGCCTAGACAGACCAAAAACCAACCATGCCACTTGACAAATTCTCTCCTAACCCCACAGTGCCTCGTCCCTGAGATGAGAATCATCACCTCCGCTTTACAAATGAGATGACCAAGGGTCAGAGAGGAGAAAGGACCTCCCCCTAGCCCTAAGTCACCTGCCTGGAGACTGAGGGAGCCATAATGCGAATCTTCCCCTTGCCAAACCCACTGACTCCATTACGCTGCCTCCAGAGAACCCGAGCCCCGCGGCGAGAAAGTGGTAGAGCTGGGCCTCGAACCTGGGTCCTGGACTCTTGGTCCTGTGCTCCTTGTGGAAGATGGAACTGCTTCTTCAGGTGGGAACCTCACAGAGTCTGGGTGCCCTGGGCAGACTGAGGCTCTGGGCTGACAGGGCAGCCAGCACTTATTCTCCCTAATTGTCTCATTTGCGGTTGTGGGTGCCATGCCTGGCCTCGAGTGTGCTGGGGAAGGTAAAGAACCTCCACTTTGGTCTTCTCAGTTCCCTTCCTGGCACTGTGCAGCCGTGGAGGAGAAATCTGGGTTGAATCTGGGTCTGGTGTTCAAGAGGAGGGCCTGGCAGAAACCAAGAGTGAAGGGGTGGAACCACGGCTCCCTGTGGACTGCCCCGTCCTCAGTCCCCAGTGCCCCAGCTGCACAGAGGAAGTGATGACAGCCAGATGAAGGTGCAACAGTGCCCAGCTCTGGAAACTCCACCCTTGTAAATCAAAGGCCTGCGGTGAGCAGAAACGAGAAATATAAACACGCACAGGTTTCTGGCGACAAAAGCCTCCTGGCCTGGTAGCACCTGGGCATGACCCCCTTTGCCCAGATGACATTAGTCACTCATATGGCTCTTGCCTTTGGTTGGCCAAAGGCGGGGGATCATTAAGGCATCTTGGGGTGATGATGAGGTGGAAAAGGGAAGCCCCACATGTGAAATTCTGAGGCCTGGGACTGAGCCACACCCTCCACAGCTACTTTCACATTGTCTCTAAGCCTCAGCTCCTTAGAGACGCTGCCCTTTGTGGCCGAAGTCCCCATCAGTTACTACTTTTGGTGCTGGTAATTCACTGGGATCTGTTAAATCTTTACATGTCATCTAAAACACATTCATATTATCTGGTAGCTAAACACTTATATTTCACAGATGCTATAATGTAGCGGGTAAAAGCTCTGGATCTAAACCTCATTTCAGATCCCTAGTCTGAACTTCCCAACTCTGTGACCCTGAGCAAGTGACTCAGCCTCTCTGTGCCTCAGTACTCATCTGTCAAATGAGGAGGATGATGATAACAATAGTACCTCCCTCATAGGACTGTGTTGACACTTAAATGAGTTAATATAGATAAAGTGCTTGGCTGGGCATGGTGACTCATGCCTGCAATCCCAGCACCTTGGGAGACCCAGGCCGGAGGATTGTTTGAGGCCAGGAGTTCAAGACTAGCCTGGGAAACACAGCAAAACCCTGTCTCAAAAAAACAAAAACAAAAACAAAAACAAACCCAAGTAAGACAACTTTGGGCAAGGGATAAGATATAAAAATATGGCTATCATTTCTAAAGATATGCCACTTGATATTTATTATTATTACATTATCCATTATATTTCCCAGTATTTTTCACCAGAGAAATTTCCATGTGATTAGCTTATTTTTAAATTTACTATGAAGTTCCTGAAAGTGTAAACTGCTTCTTTACTTTTTAATAACAGGAATCAGCTTGTATCTCTTTTTTCTTTGGCTGCCAGGAAACTCATAGCCAAATCAGAAACTCGCCTATGGGCACTTTCTTGGCCTTTAGGTTCAGCTTTTTCCTTGTCCACATTTTCCACTCTGTTTTCCGTGATTCTGATTTTCCATTTGGTATTGCATGTCGTTTTACTGAATGTATTTTATTTATAACCTATCATGAATCCTTTGTGGAACAGAGTTAGAAACAACATTTATCAGGCAGTTAAGACAGACCTGAGCCCACTCACAGGTTTCCTGGCTCATGTGACCTTGGACATGTTGTTTTCACCCTCAGGTCTCAGTTTCTTCATCCGTAAAAGGGCCATTGTAAATACCGAGTAAGCTAGAACATGAACTGCCTGGCATCCAGCAGCCCAAGACTGCGTGAACCACACCAGAGGGACATCCTGCGCAGGCCGCCTCTTTCTGCTTGCTTCTTCTTGTCTTCCTCACCACCCCTCCCATTTGCTTCTGCCCTCATCCAGATTTTCCAGTCTTGGCCTTTGTTCAGCCAACATTTGTTGTTACTCTAGCCCTGCTGTAAACTCAGTGAAAATAAAAGATTGCCCAGGTGATGGAGGTTAATATCAACAGCAAGAAGTCAAATACGAGTTATTAATAGAAATCATGTACCCTTCAGCCGGGTGCTCATGCTTGTAATCCCAGCACTTTGGGAGGCGAGGCGGGCAGATTGCTTGAGCCCAGCAGTTTGCGACCAACCTGGGTAACACAGTGAGACTTTGTCTCTACAAAAAATTTTAAAAAAAAATTAGCTAGGTGTGGTGGCATCCACCTGTGGCCCCACTACTTAGGAGGCTGAGGTGGAAGGATTGCTTGAGCCTAGAAGGTTGAGGCTACAGTGAGCTGAGATCACGCCACTGCACTCTAGCTTGGGTGACAGAGCAAGACCCTGTCTCAACTACAAAAAAAAGAGAGAGAAATAAAATAAAATAAAATAAAGTAAAACAAAACAAAACAAAACAGAGTCATTGACCTTGACATTGCCCAGTTCTCAAGGCTCTTTTATACTTTTGTGTCTTACAATCACCATGTGGGATAAGTCCTGGGATCCCCATTTTACAGATGCAGAGACTGAGGCTCAGAGAAAGGAAGCAGCTTGCCAGAGCTGGAGCCCAAACCCAGATCTTCCTGGTTATCTCAGGGCCTCACCTCCTTTTTTTGTGCCTCCTACCCGGGGCCTGGCTCTCTAGGCTAACTTCCTTCAGAGGCTACGGGCCACCCATCTGGGATGTGGGAAATAGGGACAGATATAACTGCTGGGGCCTGGAGAGGGAGACTCCCCTTTGTACCAAGGGCTCAGATGGAACTGAGGGCCTGTGCAGGGGAAGGCAGCAGGTGGGCAGGGGCTGGGGAGGCCTCAAGGTGAGACTCAGGGAGACACTGGAAGGCCAAGGGCACAGGGCAGAGGTAGGAGGTCAAGGTTGCTAACTGCCCCTTGGAGAAGGCAGCAGCCCTGCCAGCCTGTGAGCCAACCACTCTGGCGTGGCCCCGAGTCCCAGGGCTGGGCTCCCGTGAATGTGCTGGCAGCAGGAGACTTGCCTCCACACACACAGCGCTGGGAAGCACTCACTCACATGGCCCAGTGTTGACTCAACTGCCAGAGGCCCTGGGGGGCACCGGGAATCTTACCTAGTGTTGCTGGCCCATTCTTCAGTGCCTGCTGTGGAGGCCACCCCATGCCCAAGCCCCAAACCTGGTCAGCAGCCTCTCACTCCTACCTGATACAGGCCACTGACCTGCCCACCCTGTCCACCTGCCTGGCAACTTCCATCAATCATCTCTGGTCCTCTGTCCAGGCCCACTGGGCTCTGTCCCCTCGGCATGCCTTCCCCAGTGACCCCCTGACCCCCTTGATCTCCTACTGTAGCTCCCTTTAGTCTTTCAGCTCCTGGCTAGCTCCTGCCTCACCTGCTCCATCCTTACGACTTCAGGTGTCACCTCCCAGCTGGGTTTAAGGGGCTGAGTTGTCCACTCTGATCTTCTCCAAGCACAAACTGCAAAGCAGACCAGAAAGCAGCTGGTCCTGACTCCAGGGCTACCCACAGATGCCCCTGCACCTCCTCATGCTCCTGTGCTCCTGTGTGATGTCCTGGGCTGTGTGATAACAAGGCTGGGGAAGTCCCAATCTGAAGAGACCAAGCGCTCTCTGACAATGTGCTGATCTAATCACGTACAACTTAAGACAAAGTTAACCCGTCTCATTGAATGATATGGTATAATGGTGATGACTGAGCTGCCCAGTAATTGTGCTCAACCAGGAAGCAGCTCATGGAATCAGTTGTAATTAGTATTTGTGTTACACAGGTGAGTGGGTGAGGGCTGGGCAGAGGGAGGAGGAAGTGGGTGGGGCAGGAAGCTCTGGGGACTCCTTGGATCCATGAACCCCATGCCAGCCAACTCATGTGGTTGATCCTGTCTAACCTTCATGATGACCTCATGATGTACTGTTATCTCTCTTCTAAGGTGAGAAAACAGGCTCAGAGAAGTCCATTCACTTGTCCAAGATCAGACAGCTAGAAAATGAGAGAGCCAGGGTTCCCTCTTCAGCCCAGGCGATGTCTTGGACAGCAGAAGGAACAGGAATAGGGCTGAGAGGCTGGAGATCCACATCTCGGCCCCAGTTCTAACACTGCCTTACCCTGGGCCTCAGCAAGTAGCATCCCTCTTTAGGATACAAAGAGATAGTATGTCTGTCAGGTTGCAGATGGCTGAGGGTGTGGACTTGGGAGCTAGGCTCCTTGGATTCTAATCCTTGGGCAAGCTACTTCACCATCTGAGCCTCAGTGTCCTCATCTGTAAAATGGAGATGACAACAGTGTCTTCCTCATAGGCTTGTGAAGATAAAACGAGTAACAAGACTTAGAACAATGCCTGAATATTATTGTCACTTATGGGGAAAAAATGAGCTTTGCTGTCCATTTTTCATCTGTAAAATGGGGAAGTAGTTGCTGGATCTGAACAGTGGTTTGCAAACAGATTTTTTTTCATTCCATAGAGTCCTTTATTTAAAAAACTAAACACAGCAACCCAAAATACAAAAGAGATGTAAGTGGAGCTGCCACTTAGGCACTCAATGAGCTCATATCCTGACCCTGAACCCAGCTCCCTCAGGGGTTCTAAGGAATGGAGTTTGAAAAATCACTCAACTGTCTCTGAGAACTGGTGGCTCTAAGCTGAGATCACGGGTCGGGTGGAAGCAGGAAACCATGGCATGGGCCAGGATGGTGCTCACCCACTGGAGGCAGCACATGGGGGCTGTGGGACATGCAGGGTTCCCTGCTGCTGGCCTGCTGGCTGCCACCATTCCAGCTGGACAACAGTATCCCCAGGAGGCGGCTGAGAAGCAGGGAGAAGAACACCAGGCTTGGAGTCAGGTGGGTGGCTCTGGGCAGGTCGTGTCCCTCTCTGGGGCCCATTTTCCTCACCTCTAAGAGAGGGATGGTAACACTGCACTCATCAGGGGTCCTAAGGACAAAATTGCATCACACATGTGAAAAGGCTTTGCAACGGAAAGACTGCCCCGAATGACTTTTTTTTTTGAGACAGAGTCTTGCTCTGTTGCCCTAGCTGGAGTGCAGTAGTGCAAACTCAGCTCACTCCAACCTCCACCTCCTGGGCTCAAGCAATTCTCCTACCTCAGCCTCCCGAGTAGCTGGGACCACAGGCATGTTCCACCACACCCGGCTAATTTTTTATATTTTTCATAGAGATGAGGTTTTGCCATGCTGGCCAGGCTGGTCTCAAACTCCTGACCTCAAGTGATCTGCCCGCCTTGGCCTCCCAAATTGCTTGGATTACAGGCGTGAGCCACCGTGCCCAGCCCTGAATTACTATTTTTGCTCCTTTCTCGTAGATTTTTTTTTCTTCTTAAGAGCATAGACTCTGAAGCCAGACTACATAGGTTCAAGTCTCCACTCCAGCACCACTAGCTGATTGCTCAACATCCAGCTACTGAGCCTGTTTCCTAGGAGTAAAATGAAAATATAAGGTGCTTTGCATAGTGCCTGGTACACAGCAAGTGCTCCATAAGTGTTTGCTGCTCTTGGGTTTGGTGGACAATAATGGCAAACTTGCTCCCTAGCACTCATGTCCAGTGTAGACAAACCTGAAGAGGGTGTGTCTCCTCCTGACCCAGTACAGACAAAGCTGAAGAGGGTGTGTCTCCTCCTGACCCTCTCAAAGTACACAGGTGAAAAGCAGGAGTGAGAATGTTTGGGTTCTGAGCTCACATATGGACCAAGCTTCCCTAGGCTGGCTTGGGGCTATGTCTGACTTCTGTTCTTAAAAAGCCAATTCATGGGCCGGGCGCGGTGGCTCACGCCTGTAATCCCAGCACTTTGGGAGGCCGAGGCAGGCGGATCATGAGGTCAGGAGATAGAGACCATCCTGGCTAACACGGTGAAACCCCGTCTCTACTAAAAATACAAAAAATTAGCCTGGCGATGTGGCGGGCGCCTGTAGTCCCAGCTACTCGGGAGGCTGAGGCAGGAGAATGGCGTGAACCCCAGGGGGCGGAGCCTGCAGTGAGCCGAGATCGCGCCACTGCACTCCAGCCTGGGCGATAGCGAGACTCCGTCTCAAAAAACAAACAGACAAACAAACAAAAAGCCAATTCATGCTGGGTGCAGTGGCTCACACCTATAATCCCAGCACTTTGGGAGGCTGAGGTGGGAGGATTGCTTTGAGCTCAGAAGAGAGCAGCCTGGGCAACAGGGCAAAAACCCATCTCTACAAAAAAAAATACAAAAAATTAGCCAGGTATGGTGGCGTGGTGGCTCACATCTGTGGTCCCAGCTACTCAAGAGGCTGAGGCAGGGGAATTACTTGAACCCAGGAGGTGGAGGTTGCAGTGAGCCGAGATTGCACCACTGTGCTCCAGCCTGGGTGACAGAGTGAGACCGTGTCTCAGAAAAAAAAAAAAAAAAAAGGCCAATTCAACAGCCATCTCCTGCAAGTTCTGTGATGCCAGGCCCTCACCACAACCCTGTGTGGTAAGTAGCACTGTTCCCATTTGATGGATGAGGAGACTGAGGCTCAGAGAGGTGACATGGCCACCTTGAGGCCAGACCGCCCCTTCCAGGCCAGGCTCACTAGGCTCCCCTGATGTGGAGCTGCAGGAAAGCACGTGAGGCCCAAGTGCGGCCCAAAACTGCATGGCATTCTAGCAGGCAGTGCATTCTCAGAGTGGGGAGACCCAGCAGGTATTAGGCCTTAGTCAGGAACCAACCTTGGCCCCAAAGGAACCAGCAGCTTAACAGGCTAAGTTCCCCACGTCCAGCCCCATGCCACCTCTTCCAGGAGGCCCTCTTTGAACAGTCCTGCCACCTCCCCCTCTTCTGGCCCAGGCCCCACACCAAGTCCCTTGCTGTGCACCAGGGTGGTGCTAAGCGCCCTACACACATCACTCTTTTTAATCCTGCCAACAACTTTCTGGCTCTGTGACCCGGGGAGTCTACCTGTCTGAGCCTCGACTTTCTCATTGGTGGAACGGTGATGATAACAGCTCGTATCTCAGAACTGGGTGTGAGGATCAAATTAGGAAAATCCAATAATAATGGCAAATACTTATTTGGCACTTACTGCATATCAGGCCCTGACTCAGTGACTTACAAGTAAGATAAGGGCCAGAGAGGATCTGGATGTGTCTGCTGGCCCCTTCCCGCCATGCCCCTTCTCAGGCTCCAGAAATGACCACAGACCCTTTTCCCAACCCCCTGCCCTGAAGAATGCACAGAATGCCAGAGTGGGAGCCAGAAGTCCTGGCATGAGTTCAAGCCGAGTGCTCCCTGGGCCTTAGTTTCCTCCCCTGGCCCGCCCTGCCCCCTTTGGAGGTGGAAGGTGATGATGGAAATGTAGCAGTGTTTTGCCTGGTGATGTTTATATTCCCCTCCCGTACCTTCCCCAAATGACAGACTTGTCCAGATGAATCACCAGGGGGCAGGAATGCCCCAGCTGTTGGCTCCTGGGCAGCAGCAGCCTGCCGTGGCCCTGGGCCTGGGCTGGCCGATTTCTCTATCCTCATCTCCCGCTCTCCCCTGCCACCCCCCGGGCCTGGGCTCTACCCAGCCAGGCTCCTGCTATTTCTGCCCCCACTTGCCCAGTGCTTTCTATGCCTCTCATGGCTCCTCATCCACCAGGCTTCCATCTACCCAGCCCCACCACTGGCTGCTTTCCCAGAACTCCCTAAAACTGGGCTCCACCAACTGATAGCCAAGGTGCCCAGACATGCAAAGTGCCGAGCCAGGGCAATCCCAGCAGGGTGGGGCCGAGGTACTCTCTCCTCACCTGTTCAGGGAGGTGGCACCGTGGTGGCTGTCAAAGCTCCACCCAAGTGGCATAACCATCCCCAGCGGCCTCACCCTCCACCCTTGTCCTCGAGAGGAACATTTGTAGTGGTGGGGAACACAGATTGTGGAGAAACAGTCAGAATTCAAATCCTGGCTCTCCCAAGCACTCACTCCATAACCTTGGGCAAATCACTTAATCCCTCTCTATGGCTCAGCTTACTCATCTGTAAAATGGATCTATTAATAAATTGTTACAAGGATTACATGACTTACTAATAGAGAGCACTTAGGACAGGACCTGAAACAAAGGAAGCACTCAGGAAATACCAGCTGTGATTATTACTAACATTCCAACTGGCCCAAGGCAGAACTCACAAACTGGCCATCTGGCCCACAGATGTGAATTATTTGGCCTACGGCACTAGGAATTTTGTTGTTGTTGTTGTTGTTTGAGACAGGGTCTCACTCTGTCCCTCAGGCTGGAGTACAGGGGCACCATCTCAGCTCGCTGCAACCTCCGACTCCTAGGCTCAAGCAATGCTCCTGCCTCAGCCTTCCGAGTAGCTGGGACTAGGAGGCGTGCGCCATCATACCTGGCTAATTTTTTGTATTTTTAATAGATACGGGGTTTTGCCATGTTGGCCAGGCTGGTCTCGAACTCCTGACCTCAGGTGATCTGCCTGCCTCGACCTCCCAAAGTGTTGGGATTACAGGCGTGAGTCACCGTGCCCGGCTTAGAAAAGTTTTTGAAATGTAACATTTTGGGGATATTATTTCAAAAAAATGAATAGTTTCCATTTTCCTTAAAAAAAAAAAAAAGGGCCGGGCGCAGTGGCTCACGCCTGTAATCCCAGCACTCTGGGAGGCTGAGGCAGGCGGATCACGAGGTCAGCAGATCGAGACCATCCTGGCCAATACAGTGAAACCCTGTCTCTACTAAAAAATACAAAAAATTAGCCAGGTGTGGTGGCGGGCGCCTGTAGTCCCACCTATTTGGGAAGCTGAGGCAGGAGAATGGCGTGAACCCGGGAGGCGGAGCTTGCAGTGAGCCGAGATCGCGCCACTGCACTCCAGCCTGGGCGACAGAGCGAGACTCCCTCTCAAAAAAAAAAAAAAAAGATACGCCAATGCTGGGACCACATTCTCCACATGGTGGCTGGGGCTGAGGAGTGGCCACCTCCTCTGGACAGGCCACGAGTCCCTGGGGTTCCACAGCCCACCCCAACCCCTTATCTCCTCCTCACTGTGGCCCCAGGGTGAGCTGCCAATTTTCATCATGTCAATGTTGTTTCTTACTTTTAAAAAAGAGAGAAATATTTCTCATATCCTTGTCTTGGTCAAAAGTGAAATGATTTACATGCAGCTTCAAAACAAGAAAACTAAGCCATATGGCGACAGACATCAGAACAGCAGCCACCTCCGAGGATGAGACTTACTGGAAGGGCACATGAGGGAATGTTCTGGGGAATGAGAATGTCCTGGAAATACCCTCTATCTTGATTCTGTGGTTACACAGGTGTCTACATTTGTCAAAACTCCTCAACCCTCACTTGTGCATTTCACTGTAATGGAAATTACACCTTATTAAGAAAAAAAAATGGAAAACTGAAAGATAGGTCTGGAGGGGCTCATGTTTCAAGGAAAACAGTAACTGATTCCTTTGTAGTGTTGAACATACTGACGACTGGGAAAGAAGACACAACTGAAGATGCCTCTGCAAAATCAGCCCGGTCCCATCCTTGGTCCCTGCTTACGTTTGAGTTTGAGACCCACAGGTTAAGGCCTTGAACGACATCTTCAAAGATCTATGCAGAACTACGACATCCAACATAGAAGCGCCATGAGCCACATGTGGCTATTTCAATCAAATTAATTAAAAATAAAGTGAAAAATTCAACCCTCCTTTGCACTAGCCACATGTCAAATGCTTCATAGCCACACATAGGCTTGACAGCATAGACACAGGCCGTTTCTATCATCCCAGAAAGTTCCATTGGACAACACTGGTGTACACACTGTCTACAAAGCCAGGCTAACTTCTGGTCTGATTAACATCTGGATCCCTGGGCAAGGCAGGCACCATGAACACTGCTGTGCAGTGCTTGACAGAGAGCAGGTACTCAGGAAATACGAGTTGAATGAATGAATGAAGGCAAAAGAAATAAACAGACTTGAGTGAATCCCAACTCAGGCCTCCGACAACTGTAAATGTTCCAGCAAACCTCTCCTCTGAGTTTTCGTTTTCTCTGTATAGAGAATGGCATAACAATCTGTCCCTCACTCTCAAAACTGGGCACATACACCAACATCCTCAGGGTCGCTCAGACCACCAGGGGCCAAGAAGGACTCACAGGAGAACCGCTGTGTCAGCAGTCCCATCTGGAAATTCTGGAACAGGAGGGAGGCAAGGGAGCTGTGTAAGGGGCAGTGGGAGCATTTCAGTTCGTGAGAGTGGCCTCTGGAAAGGGCGGGTACGGGTGGTAAAGAGACAACAGGCTGGGCTCCACTCTGTGGGTTTGGGAGGGAGGGCTGCTGAGCACAGGGAAAAATCTACGTTCGCCCCCATGCCTGGTGGCTGGAATCTGAGCTGGAAAACAGCATCAGACACCCACAAATACCACTGTGGTCATGGTGGCAGGACAGGGAGCCACCTCGATCCCCAGAGAGAACCCTCTGTTCTGAGTGGAATGGACCCCCATCAGGGCAGACTGATACAGGGCCTGCCCCAAGGGCTGCTAGGAACAAAGAGGGCTGGCTGGGCCCTGAGCAAGCAGCTGGCCTGGGTTTGTCTTCCCAGCATCCATCCTTCTCCACATCCAGCCATACGGGGCCTCATCGACGCCGGGGATGTCAATGTCATTGTCTGTGTATTCATTTGCTCATTCATTCATTCAACAAATATTTATTATGTACCTACTATGTGCCAAAAAATGAGCTTCCCACCAGGAATACATTAAACAAAACAAAGCGTTTGCTGTCAGGAGCTTGAATTGTAATACAGGGAGAGACA
Organism: Pan paniscus; assembly: GCF_029289425.2. Classification (NCBI taxonomy): domain Eukaryota; kingdom Metazoa; phylum Chordata; class Mammalia; order Primates; family Hominidae; genus Pan; species Pan paniscus. The sequence goes on along the minus strand of NC_073249.2, from coordinate 205,821,729 downwards.
ATAAACAATGTTACTAAGAGTCGCAATATTAACAATAGCATCTTACATTTATTGAGTGCTTACTGTGTGCCACATACTATATGTTAAGTGTTTTTTTTTTTTTTTTTTTTTTTTCAGATGGAGTTTGGAGTTTCGCTCTTGTTGCCCAGGCTGGAGTGCAATGGCGTGATCTCAGCTCACTGCAACCTCCGCCTCCTGGGTTCAAAGGATTCTCCCTCCTCGGCCTCTTGAGTAGCTGGGATTACAGGTGCCCGCCACCACGCCTGGCTAATTTTTGTATTTTTAGTAGGGATGGCGTTTCACCATGTTGGCCAGGCTGTCTCGAACTCCTGACCTCAGGTGATCTGCCCACCTCGGCCTCCCAAAGTGGGATTACAGGCCTGAGCCACTGCGCCCGGCCATATTATTGACCCTATTTTGTAGGTGAGAAAGCTGAGGCACAGAAAGGTTACAGTCAAGATCATCCAGCTCTAAGGCATTTGGGATCTGAACCCAGGCAATATGACTCCAACTTGACCCTAACCAGTACAGTGATGGCCTCACTGCAGAGAGCGATGAGTGTTACAAAGACAGGGCAGCAGCAAGGTGTGCTCAAGCCTCTGGGGAGGAGTCGAGGAAGGTCTCCATGAGCCCTGTCTGACCAACCCCCCCAATCTACAGATGAACTAACTGAGGCCCCCTGGACATGCTGAGTCAGGGACACAGTCAGGACTAGAAGCCAGGCTTCTATACTCCTGGCCCAGTGCTCCTTCCAAAGCCCTGCAACTGTGCCACGAATGCTAAGGGCCTGGCAGCGAGGACTGAGCCAACTCTTGGGCTTAGGATGACTGAGGTCCACCGAGGACTCCCTTGTCTCCCTGCACTCAAGACTCTCCCCTTCCTCTGGGTCCAGCATGGGTCTCAGCTCCCAGACTGCTCCCTGCTTAGAACTCCTGTCCACATTACCCCAGCCCGGGCCCTGTAATGCTGGCTTTAACATTTCCAAAGCGGGCTCGTTCCCTTTAATTCACTTTTGCTCTTCACAGCGACTCTGGGGGGCCGGAGCTAGCATCTCCACATCATGGGTGGAAGATAGATCTCAAGGTCAGACACATTTGGCTGCTTAGCAGCTGTGTGATGTTGAGCGAGTCACGTCACCTCTCGGAGCCTCAATTTCCTCCCTCTGCACGGTGAGGGTGGCAGTGGCTTCCTTGTGGGGGGTTATGAGCATCTAGTGAGACACCACTAGAGTCTGTGTAAAGTGCCAAGCACAGTGGCTGGCACATGTTAAGTATTTCATAAAAAGCAAGTTTTAAACATGATCACTACAGTCATTGATGTGAGGACGTCAGCTGCAGAGGGGCCCCCAGAGGACATTTTCTTGCACCCCAGGAGGCATTCCTGTCATTTGTCCCCACTGGGTCTGGGGCTGGGGCTTCTTTGTACCTCTGAGGTACAAAGTGGAAGCTCTGCCTGGCTGGCAAGACCAGATCTGTTGTGGCGGCCAGGCTGTACCCACGCAGGGCCACTGCTCCTAGGGCACTGGGCTCTAGACAGGAAATGGGAAGGGACAGATAAGCCTCTATGAAAGGTGGCCAGGCACAGGAAAGAGGCCCTGCCCCCTTGAGAGGCTGGCCCCGCCTTGAGCATCCTTGTCAGGCAGAGATCTGGGCAGGACAGAAGAGGAGGTGCCTGGCTCAGTTTTGCTGCAATCCCAATGGGTCACACGCCTTCTGGATCCCCCCAGAAGGTCTAGAATAGGGTCACCCCTCAAAACCTCCCTGGCTCACTCTTAGCTTGGAACCATGAAAGAGCTTGCTCCCACCCACATGGAAAGCAGCTGCCCTTCCCCTGGAGACATTTTCCACTTCTCTACCTCCAGACCTCTGCTCATGCTGTTTCCTCCACCTGGTAAACCTCACTCTCTGCTGTGCTGTCAGAAAATGGCCAACCTTTTGAGTCTCAGCTGAAATGGCACTCCCTTTGCCCCAGCTTTAGTTTAACAAGCATTTGTGCACGCTCTGGAGACGGGCTGTCCTGCCCTCATACACCCTGCTAGGGCCTAGCCAATGAGGGACAACCGGAAGTCTTACCCTCCAGCCCCCACCCCGGAGACCACCTGTGTAGGACCCCCAGGGGTTGCCAGGATCCTCCCCATAAACGGCAAAGCACTCTCTATTTGGCGGAACAGCCCTTCTCTGGAATTGGGAGTAAGAAGAGGAAGGGAGGAAGGGCGTCTTGTGAGAGGGAGGGGCCAGGAGGCCTGAGGGAGCTCTGGCGTGTGTTCCAGAAACCCTTTGGGATCAGATACAAGATCAAAGAGGCAGCCCTCATGAGGCTGTCCAGGGCCCTGGACATGGACCCAGGAAAATTGGCTGGGTGACCTCAGGCAAGTTACTTGCCCTTGCTGAGCCTCAACCTCCTCATTTGTGAAACAGGGCTAGTACCCCCAACCTCTGAATGAGACGGTGAACAGCCTTTGTGCATGGGAGGGGCTTGAGTCTGGGTACTGAGGGGCGAGCTGGGGCCTGAGCCAATGCTGCAGGTCCCCCAGGGCTCCTTCTCTGATGCCGTGTCTCAGGGCCCCCTCCCCTTCCTGCCTGCCCAGGGTTTCCCTTGCTAGGAGCAGTTTTAAAACTCCCCAGTACCTGGGCTATGAGCCACAGCTTCTTAAACTTCCCCATCTCCTGCAGCAGGCTTAGTTGGACCGAGCCAGAGCCCATCATTCACTGTTTCTGGAGATTATCACAGTTTGCAGAAACAGCAGGGCACCTAGCAGGAATCTGGCACTGGTTCCTTGCTAGTTGGGACTGGAACTGGGCCAGGACAGCACCTCGTGTCCTCTAAAAGGATCCACAGGGCCTTCCCTCTCTCCTTTCCCCTCACTCAGGCACACTGGGGCTCCAGAGTTCTAGGGCCACATCCCAGGCATAGGCACTGCAGTCTTGTCCCCACTGGGATATGAGACACAGAAAGAACTCTGGGCTGGAGTCAGGGGAGGATGGTCACTCCCCCTCTGTGGTTAAGGACAGAAACTCTGGAGCCAGACTGCTGGCGTTCAAACCCTGGCTCTGTCATTTACCAACTGTGACCTTGAGTGAGTTACTTAACCTCTCTGTGCCTCTGTCTTCTCACCTGTAAAGTGGTGAATCACAGTACCCGTCCCACCAAGTTGTTGGGAGGATGCAGTTAGTTACCCAGAAAGTGTTTGGAGTAGTGCCTGGTATGCAGTGAGCACTGGCTTGATTGGGTGAATGAATGGGTGCATGAAGGAATGAGTCAACGCGTCGGAGCTCTGCTCTGTGGCACATGAGGCCCTTCAGGATCTGCCCGGACATCAGCACCTGCCATTCTCCCAAGCAGGTCATGATCACATCCTTCCCACCAGCTTCCTTGGCTTGGCATAACCTCACCATTGCTGTTAGTCCCAAGAACTCCTTCAACACATGCTTCAAATGCCACCTCCTCTCTGAAGCCTCTTCAGTCAGGCCCCTCAGGGCTGTTAATGATAAAAACCAAACCCAGCTGGATTTTCTTTTTTTTCTTTCTTTCTTTTTTTTTTTTTTTTGAGACGTTTTGAGACGGAGTCTCGCTCTGTCGCCCAGGCTAGAGTGTAGTGGCGCGATCTCGGCTCACTGCAAGCTCCGCCTCCCAGGTTCACGCCATTCTCCTGCCTCAGCCTCCTGAGTAGGTGGGACTACGGGCGCCCGCCACCACACCCGGCTATTTCTTGTATTTTTAGTAGAGACGGGGTTTCACCATGTTAGCCAGGATGGTCTCGATCTCCTAACCTCGTGATCCACCCGCCTCGGCCTCCCAAAGTGCTGGGATTACAGGCGTGAGCCACTGCGCCAGGCCCCAGCTGGATTTTCTAACAAAACAAACATCTTGGCTCACATTGCCTCAGAGGGAGGGAGGGAGGATCATCAGGCAGGAGACGATCCAGGAGTTCAGATGCTGCTGCTAGATTTCTCTCCCCTGCCCCGATTCCATGCCTCATCTTCCCCTTGTGTGTTACCTTCACTCTCATCTCTGAGATTAGACATCCTTCACACCCAGAGAATTCGGCCAGGCTTACCTTGTGGTAGCTGAGAGCCCTAGAGAAAAAAAACCTTCTCTCTCCCTGGGCCGAATTAGAAAGTCTCAGGGAAGAACTCTGATTGGCCAGGCCTGTTTCCTGTGCCCTCCCTTGTGACTTAGTAGAGGTGGGGCCTGATGCTGTGATTGACAGCCTGGTTAATCGGTTAAACTCAGTAGGCGTGTCCCATGCACCACAAGGAATTGGGGAGGAACAATTCCCAAAGGAAGGAGGTTGCTGTTAGCAGAAGAAAGGCAAAACAACCTGTGTCCACATCATCCCTCCTGCCACCTCTGGCCCTGTGCTTTCACTGCACTCTGCACACACCCCCAGCAGACCCCACCGAGCCTCCAGGGATGATTTGGGTACTTGGGTATGGGTGACTGTCCCTGCCACTGGACGATGAAGTCTTAAAGGGCCAAGACTCTGGTCACCTTGGCTCTCCCAGCCCTCTGCTCTGTCCCTGATCATAAACTACTTTTGACGAACGAAGAAAACGAAGGATCAAGGAATAGAAGGGGTTGTGTAAGGGGCCAACCAGGATGAAAATCTTCATCTAGGCTCTTCCAACCCTACCCTGCAGCCTCCTCCCTCAACCCACAATCAGCAACATATCCTACAAAAACATGTTGACAAGGAAACCATCACCCACCCCTCAGGAGGCAAGAGATGGCCCCAGCCCAGTGCCCCTGCGAGGAAAGCTGGACCTACATTCAAAACCAGCTTCTGTCAAAGACACATTCTGCCATCGTGGGCAATCAGGCTGGTAGTGAGGACGAAATGAGAGAATGTAGACAAAGTGTGTGGCACACAATAGGGACTTGATGAATGGGGGCTGTTGTTTTCAGAGTGGGGCTCCCTGGCCAGCTCAGGGCCATGGCTGGGTCTGGCTGGCTGCCCACACCACAGGGCCTGCAGGGTCACACCCCCCAGTGCCTCCCTTTTGTTGCCCAACATGCAGGAATGTTCATAGTATCTGTGCCCTCCTCTGTCCACCCATTTATAAACTCAGTAGGCATGTCCCATGCACCACCAACAGCACAGGCTTCCAGGGCAAGTGAGAAAAGAGCATGCGGGCCGGGCGTGGGGGTTCACGCCTGTGATGCCAGCACTTTGGGAGGCTGAGGCAGGAGGATCGCTTGAGACCAGCAGTTTGAGACCAGCCTGGGGAACATAGTGAGCCCCTGTCTCCACAAAAAAAAAAAAAAAAAAATTAGCCTGGTGTAGTGCCTCATGCCTGCAACCCCAGCACTTTCGGAGGTCGAGGTGGGAGGATCGCTTGAGCTCAGGAGTTCAAGATCAGCCTGGGCAACATTGTAAAACCCCAACTCTAAAAAAAAAATATAAAAATTAGCAGGTGTGGTGGTGCACATCTGTAGTCCCAGCTACTCAGGAGGCTGAGGTGGGAGGATTGCTTGAGCCCTAGGAGGTTGAGGTTGCAGTGAGCAGTGATTGTGCCACTGCACTCCAGCCTGAAAGAGTGAAATCCTGTCTCAAAAAAATAATTTTAAAAATTTAAAAAATTAGCCTGGTGTGGTGGCACACACCTATCATCCTAGCCACTCAGGAGGCTGAGGCAGGAGGATCGCTTGAGCTCAGGAGGTCAAGGTTACTGTGAGCTATGATTGCGCCACTTCTCTCTGGCCTTAGTGACAAAGCAAGACCCTGTCTCTTAAATAAATAAATAAAAAGAGCAAGCAGCATCCCCAGCTGACACAGCACGTGTCCCGTGTGCTGTCCTGTCACTGAGAGGTAGGAGGATGCAGCAGGCTGGAGTGTGGTGGACATGGGTCTATACCGCCTGTATTCAAATCCCAGCTCTGCCTACTACTATTTGTTTGACTTGGGCAAGTGATATGACCTCCCTGTGCCTTGGTTTATCAGTAAAAAAACAGAGCTAATAATAGCCCCACTCTCATAGGTAGCTATGAGAATTAAAATAGTTCAAAGACACAAAGTATTGTGATCACCAGCACTGCTATTTGATCCTCTCATGCAGATGTAAGGTAAATACTATCGTTGTCTCTCATTTTGCAGATGCTAAAACTGAAACTCAGAGAGGGGTAGTGACTTGCTTGGATCACACAGCCAGAAAGTGACAGGGCAGGACTGGACACCAGGTCTGTCTGACTCTAAACTACTTATTGTTTCCACTCTGCCCTCTGCGCCCCACTATTCCCTCCTGGACTCTGATGCCTCTGTGCTTGTCCCCTCACCTGCCCACAATGCCAAGGCCAACTCCCCTTGTCTAGCCCCAGCCAATCAGGGTGGACCTGCAGCCAAACCAGATGCTGCTGAGCTGGCGTTGCCTCGGTGACCAGGAATATCTGCTGAACAAGCCCACCCCAGGCTCAGCTTCCCATCTGGTCCCCATTACACTCCATCCCCCTCAAGACACATGTGTCATGCTTGCCTGGGGGGATGGAGGGAGCCCGGGAGGAAACGCCTGGCTGGGGAGAGGAGGGCTGATTCCAGCTGACAGTGGGGGAGTGATGACTGCATTGGCTCAGGAGGACAGGAGCTGCCCTAGCTGCAGTCTTGGTCCAGAGTGGTCCCAGGCCCAGAGCAGAGCTGGGTGGGGATGAGAACTAGGGAGAGGAAGACATGATGCAGGTGGGAGTGGGGGAGCAGGGGGCTGAGCACCAGGCTCAGATCCAATGAGAACAAGCTGCTCCCTCAACCTTGAAGTGGAAAGAACAAAGGTTCTGGAACAGACAGATCTCAGCTGGACTCTCTGAAATTTACTGCTGTGTGACCCTGGGTGAGTTGCCTTACCTCTCTGAGCATGTGTTCTCATCTATAAAATGGGGACATGTGAACCTACTTCACTGGGCTATGGTGGGAATTAAGGCGATAATCCATGAAAAGGCACATGGGGAATTCAAGTGCTGCCTCCTAAAGAGAGGCACTGCCAAGGTAATGCCTGTGGCACAGGAATGTCCCGGCTCACGGAGAACGGGTACGAGCAGCTGGAATGACCCTGGGTTCAACCTGAGCAGTAGTGTGGCCTGGGTTACAGATGTAGGGGCAATGATGACAGTGCTGAGGCTGCAGCTGCTAAACGGTAACACCAACGACATGGCACCAGCAAAAGCCACATCTTGAGCAATGACTTCATTCTAGGTTCCGTGCTAAGCACTTTACGTGTGTTTTCTAATTAACCATAACAGCAACCCCACGTGAAAGATGTGGAATAAGAGACACAGAGAGGTTAAGTAACAAGTCCAAGGTTGCACAGCTGGTAAAAAGATGGGATCAAATCTGAACCCAATTTCTACCCGATACTCAGGCATTATGGGAGCCTGCAGAATGGCGTGGGAGTTCTGGGAAGGGGGCGCTGGCTAGGCCCTTCCTGGGACACTCACGCAGCCACATTCCCAAACCCCCTCCCGGGCCCCCAAATTCCTGGCTCGGTAGTGATACAGCCTGAGCTCCTCCTCTCCCTCCAGGGCTTGGCTCAGTTCAGTCCCGTTCGGGAGCCAATCTGCCATTGCACAATTAACAATTAGGAACAACTTTTCTTTTCTTCCAAGGCAGGGATCGGCCCCAGCCCTGGTGACAGGAACACAGTGGGGCTTCTGACAGAACCTACTAGGTATGTCCCCAGCCCCTTGCCAAGCTGGGTGACCCCTTTCCTAACCCAGCCCAGTCAGGAAATCAAGGGTCAGACAGCCCCTCTCCATCTTCCTTTGTCATCTAAATCCAACCTCCCCTCCAGGGAACTTCCTGACTGTCCTGGCTCACAGCTTTCACGTGTTCCTAAGACCCCAACGCCACTGATTCTTTGTCTATTCAGTCAGTACCTGGCCTGTGCCATTTCCATGGGATCATGTATCTTTATCTACTGCAAGCAACTCGAGTTTGTTTGTTGTTGTTTTTGTAAACAACACTGTGCTTCTCCCTCTCAATACCAAATCTAGTCCAGGACACATAGAAACTGTTTGACCCATGGTCTGCTTCTTGGCTTGGAGAACTCCTATTCACCCTCCAAAACCCAGATGAAATGTCATCTCCTCTATGAAGTCTTCCTCTGTGTCCCATGCTGCCCCATCTGTATGTATCTGTAGTGATTTGTATGTATCCCTAGTAGAAAACCCTCCCTTGTACTGTAATTAATAACTACTATCCAGGCACTGTGTTAAGACTGTCACACTCATTAATTTCAAATCTATCTCTCTGCAAGCCAGAGTCAATACCTATTTAACAGATGGGGGTGATAAGGCTCAGAAAGGTTAAGAGGCTTGCCTAAAATCACACAGCTAATAAGTGGCAGATCTGTAATTTGAGCCCAGGTCTGCTCATGTCCCAAGCAAATAATTCTTTGGTTGGTTCAGGCTGCCACCTCCATCCAACTGCATCTGAATCCGATGCCTACTGGGGTCCCAACCTTTGCAGTTCCCCCATGGATCGACCTCAGAGATGAGCTGTCACTCAGCCCCAATGTCTGGGGTATCCCAGGCCAAAGGTGATCTACCAGCTGGTGCCACCTCACCCTCACGGCGTCTAGGACAACCTGGAAAGTCCTAGGGGCTTGTATATAGGCAACTAGGCATTAAAAGCTGCTCCTGGCCGGGCATGGGGGCTCAGGCTTGTAGTCCCAGCACTTTCGGAGGCCAAGGCAGGCAGATCACTTGAGGTCAGGAGTTTGAGACCAGCCTGGCCAACATGGTGAAACTCCACCTCTACTAAAAATACAAAAATTAGCCAGGTGTGGTAGCGCATGCCTGTAATCCCAGCTACTTGGGAGGCTGAGGTGTGAGAATCACTGGAACCCAGGAGGCAGAGGTTGCAGTGAGCTGTGTGCCACTGCACTCCAGCCTGGGTGACGGAGCAAGACTCTGTCTCAAAAAAAAAAAAAAGCTGGCCCTATTTTCCCCATATTCTAGGATTCTAGGGCTCTATGAATCCACTCCCTCTGTCTACACAGGCAGCGTCAGGAAAGAGTGCAGGTTCTGGAGTCAGTCAACCTGGGTACTGGCTGTAGGACCTTAAGAATGGGACTTAACCTCTCTGGTGCCACAGTCAGCTTACCTGTGATTTGGGAGAACCCCTCCTCACAGTGACTGAGTGCGGCTGTGTAAGTTGAGTACCTGCCACAGTAGCTGGCACATGTCCTCTTGTCTAGGGAACAGATTTACTACACGCACACAATGCGCCAGACACTGTTCTTGGTGCTGTTTACAGCAGCAAATCAGAAGAACATTACTGTCCTTAAGGGGTTCTTCACCCTCAGAACAGCAACCCCAATATTGTTGGCCTGTTCTCTCAGTGAGGAATCCCATGATGCCGTGGGTTTATCTGATTCTAGTTTTTTGTTTGTTTGTTTGTTTTTTGAGAAAGAGTCTTGCTCTGTTGCCCAGGCTGGAGTGCAGTGGCACGATCTTGGCTCACTACAACCTCTGCCTCCTGGGTTCAAGCAATGCTCCTGTCTCAGACTCCTGAGTAGCTGGGGTTACAGGCATGCGCCACCACACTGAGCTAATGTTTGTATTTTTTTTAGTAGAGATGGGGTTTCACCATGTTGGCCAGGCTGATCTCGAACTCCTGACCTCAGGTGATCCACCCGTCTCGGCCTCCTAAAGTGCTGGGATTACAGGTGTGAGCCACCATCCTCGGCCTGATTCCAGTTCTTAACATACATTAACACATATACTTCTTAGAAACTCTCCTGTGGTCGCCAAGAGACATGAATAAGGAAGTCCCACACAGCATGTGCTGTGGTTGTGAATGAGAAACAGCCTAAATGCCCATCTATAGGAGCCTGGATAAACCACAGGAGAGCCACATCATGGGATGGAATACTACACGGTAATGAAAACCAAGTGGCTGCAACTCAAACAACAGGAAGACAGAAAAGCTGCAGAAGTCAATATGGAGCCTCCAATCAATTATTGAAAGTTCAAAAACAGTGAGCAACATCATACCTATGTATCATTTAGGCAGGCAGAATCAGGCTGGGCTTGGTGGCTCACGCCTGTAATCCCAGCACTTTGGGAGGCCGAGGTGGGCGGATCACCTGAGGTCAGGAGAAACAGTATCAAGACAGTCACTGAAGAGTCTCTCCCAGTCTCTTCCCCTGGGAGAGAGAGTGGTAAGAAACAGACTGGGGGTGTGGGGGTATGGGGGATTCAACTGCATTTGGGATGTTTTATTCCTTATGCTGAACACTTATATACCAGTGTTTGGTTTTACTGAGCCTGATGCTTTTAATATGTCTGAGATATTTTGCTACCCACCAGAATAGGTCAGACAGACTTGGGCTTCGAGCCAGCCCTGTGCTTTGCTGCCATGTGATCCCAGTCTTCTCTGTGAAGTGGGAATCCTATCGCCCACTGTTAGCTCCCGGGACTCTTCTGAGAATTAAACAAGGTCGTGTCTGCAAAGGGCCTGGCATCCGGTGGCTGCCATTGTTCCTGCTGCTGTTGGGAGGGTCTCCCAAAATGAACAGACAGAGGGGAAGCCCAGCTCGCAGGCCTCAGATGGGGAAAAGGGTTTGCTTCTCACAAGGCCAGTCCAGCCCGCGGCGACACTGAGCTGGTGACGCATCTGCAGCTCTGGGGATTGAGCAATCTTGGTCCCCTGACCGGGATGGAGTCATGGGCCTAGGCTGGCTGGAGCCCCTCTACTGCTCCCAACCCGCTTCTCAGACTTTGTGTTCCTGGCCTTCTTGGGACCCCTCCAGGCTGGCAGCCACGCCCTCCCCTCTGTGAGCTAGGCAGGAAAGCCCGGTTCCATTCCTGCCCAGTTCTCTTCGGCCTCTCCTGAGCCCCTGCTCCCCAACTCAAGGTGGGGTCCTAACCGCCTTGCATCCAAACAGATCCTCTGGAGACGCACGAGTGGGTCAGGGCAGTCAAGAGCTGTGCGGGCTCAGACAGGTCATGTGACTTCTGTAGGTCCCTGGCTTTAGCAGGTGTGGCAGAAGGTGTGGGGTGCCAGTGTCTGTCTCCTGGTTCAAATCCAGGCTCAGGGTGTGACCCCAATGTTCTTGAACTTAAATCAGAGCCACCGCGATCTCTTTCTCAAAGTGGGGACAAAACACACGCAAAGCAGGGTCTGCCCCTCAAAGGTGCACCTTGAAGGTATCAGATGGCATGGACGAGGTCCCCTCGCTGGCTGCTGTTACAGTTAAACGATTCTTCCCAGCTCTGCACAATTCAAGTGATAGCTGTTGGAGATGAACATGAGTGAGGGAAACGGTGGGGGAGAGCAATGGGCAAGACCTGGTGTGGCAAGTGGGGAGCAGGAGGCCCTCGTGTGGACTCGCAGAGACCCAAACCCAATGAAACAAGTACCCTGCTGGCGCATGTGCAGGAACTGATCAGCGTTCCTGAGGGCCCAAGGACATTTCCAGGGCACAGCTTGGGGAGGGCAGCAGAGTGGGAGCAGCTGTGAAATTGGGTTTCAGGTCATGACGCAGTTGGGGAACTTATTTCCTTCATCCCTGCCCTTTCCTGACCCTGTCCCACCCCCTTAACAAAGGTCAGCCTGGCCTAGGGGTGTCCTCCCTGGAGACCTCCCCTCCCTCGTGCCTCGGCCTCTCACTGTCTTTGGGACAGACATTTCTCCGCTCTGGGCTTCAGTTTCTCTATCTGTAAAATGGGTGGGGTGATAGTTCAGGTCTTAGCAACTTCTAAAATCCCATTTTTGAAGACTTAGAACCAGTGAGCCTTCCTGAGGCCCACTTCACAAGCCTATCCAAGCAGAGGTGGCAAAATCCTCCTCCCTGGGTGAGAGGCAGGCGACACCCCTGAATTGGTCACAGCAGCCTTCCAAGGAGCTAACCCGACCTGACAGTCACTTCAGCCTCGCCAGGCCCCCAGGCAGTGTGCCAAAAAGCGGACAGGGGAGGGGATTTGCAGCAAGAGCTACAGCTCCCCAGAGGCTGCACTTCTGTCGGGGGAGACGCTGAGCGAGGGTCAGAAGAAAGTCAGCATGGGAAATGTGACGTCAGCAGAGGCAGATGCGAAGGAATACTATCCGAAAATGCTTCCGTAAACTCACCCTCCCAGGAAGCCAAATTCTGTGGGTTTTCAGTGGAGCTGGGTCTGTACAATCTCCCGGGCTCCGTTTTCTCATCAGCTAGGTCAAAATAATAAAGTGAGGCCAGGCACGGTGGCTCAAGCTCGTAATCCAAGCACTTTGGGAAGCCGAGGTGGGTGGATTGCCTGAGCTTAGGAGTTCGAGACCAGCTTGGGCAACATGGTGAAACCCCGTCTCCACTAAAATACAAAAAAGTAGCCGGGCGTGGTGGTGTGCGTCTATAATCCCAGCTACTTGGGAGGCTGAGGTGGGACAATCGCTTGAACCCGGGAGGTGGAGGTTGCAGTGAGCCGAGATCGCACCACTGCTCTCCAGCCTGGGAGACAGAGCGAGACTCCGTCTCAAAATAATAATAATAATAATAATAATAATAATAAAAGTGGACTACGCAGGGCTTTTCTAGAGACATGATAAGACCTCGTGTCTAAATGGCCTGGTACATACTAGGGCCTCCATAAATGCTGGCTCCATGCTGCCCCCACCTCTGTCCACCAGGGCACCCCCGGCACCAAGGGCCAGACTCCCTCTGCTGCCCCCAATCTGCTTCTCAGACTTTCTGCTCCTGGCCTTCTTGGGAGCCCTCCAAGCCAGCAGCTGTGCCCTCCCCTCTGTGAACTGGGCAGGAAAGCCAGGCTCCATCCCTGTCCAACTCTCCTCAGCCTCTCCTGAGACCTGGCTCCTCATTCTCGCCACTCCCTACCAGGCACCAGCAGGCACTGCTTACTGTTCCCTAGTTTGTCTTGGTCCCCCAGTGGGCCAACAAGCAGTCTGGGTGTTTACATTAGTGGGTCAGGGCCCCCTGCCTGCCGAGACAGGCTGAACAAACACACGCGGTCCCATGGCTTCTGGTGCCAGCCCCCACACACCACTCGCCACCCAGGCTGTCTTGAGTCCACAGGTGTCCCCACCCCACTCCAGATCTTCTGTTTACACTTGGCAGGAGCGTCCCATCTTTTGACTTCCCTGGGCCACAATGTAAGAAATATTGTCTTGGGTCACACATAAAATACACCAACGATAGCCGATCAGCTAAAAAACAAAGGTTCATGCATAAATCTCAGAATGTTTTAAGAAAGTTTATGAATCTGTGGTGAGCCGCATTCAAAGCCATCCCAGGTCACATGCGGCCCACGGGCCGCAGGTTGGACAAGCTCATTCACAGATTCTCCCCATGGATTCTGTTTGAGGTTTGCTGCGTCCAGCTGATACCTGGTGAGACACTAACCCCGCCCATGACTATCTCCAGGCTCCAGCCGTCAACAGCTGTATGGGCTCAGACAGGTCACCGGACTTCTCATTTATAAAATGGGGATGGTGACAGGGCCAACCCCACAGAGGACTGCTACGATCAAATGGGATAATGAGAGGTAGGCGCTAAGCACGTTGCCTGCAGGGCTCATGGAAGGTGCTGGAGAAATAAGCTTTTTAAAAAAAATTTAATACTGTTTTATGAGTAATTGAAGAGTTTGGCCAGAAGTCAGTGGGTCCTGAGAATACAACCTAAAAATAAATAGAAAATTCTTGGCCAGACTGTGCTAAGCACTTTCCATGTATTATCAACGCCTCGCAGCAACCCCAGGAGATATGGTATGCCATCATCCTTCATTTGCATAGACAGGGAACTGAGGCTCAGAGAGGTTGAGTCACTCACAGGGGGTCACACAGCTCCCTGAAGGACGCACGTGTCTGTTCCAGAGCCTGTGCTCTTATCTTCCACGCTCACCCAAGCTCCTATAGGGGCCGCAGCCTCATCTCTGTGTCTTTCTTCCCCACCCTTCCTTCATTCTGCGGAGGGTTCCTGAGGTCCCCAGCCTCCTCTAGGCCATGGAGTCCTGGGAGCTGCCAGCAGCGTGGAGCTCGGCTGTGCAGCCTCCTCTGCCTACTGCCGAGGTGGTGCCTTGAGGAGCTGTGATGGTCTTCCCTTGCCCTGGGTCTGAGCCTCTAGGATCCTGCTGCTGCAGAACCTCCTGGTTTGGAAAAGGGGAAAGGAGCTGTCTGTAACTCATCATTTAACCCATGCCAGGCACCGCGCAGATATTTTCCCACATAATCTTCATGATCACCCTGTGCTGGAGGTACTACCATCCCCACTTTACAGAGGAGGAAACCGAGGTTCCAAGAGGTGGTGTCACTTGCCAAGGGTCCCAGAGCTAGTGCGTGGCGGAGCTGGGGACTCAAACCCAGGTTGCTCTGACTCAAAGCCCACAATCTTGCTGCTCCCCAGGCTGGCCCCTGCTCCTGGGAGAGATAAGACCCCATATAAACAACCCTAACATAAACCAGAAAGCCAGGCAGGCCTTCAGGAGGCCCAGATAACAGCTGGGAAGATACACAAAGAGGGGCTCAGACTTCCTGGGGAAATCTCTCTGTGAATAACATAAGAGGAATTCTCCACTGGGAGGAGCAGCCCTGGGGCCCCCAGCAGCCATGTCCTGGAAGAGGGTCTGTTGGGGACCTAGGCCTGACCACAGGAAAGACAATTTCCAGTGCAGTGGCCCATGGGTGCCTTCACAAGTAATCAATATGGAGTGAGCACCTACGGTGTGTTGGGCCAGGCACCAGGCTTGTCATGCACTTATTATCTTTCTCCATTCTTTCTGCAGTCCTGTCACACAGGATTGATTGATTGATTGATTGATTGAGATGGAGTCTCGCTCTGTTGCCCAGGCTGGAGTGTAATGGCGCAATCTCGGCTCACTGCAACCTCTGCCTCCCGGGTTCAAGCGATTCTCCTGCCTCAGTCTCCGAAGTAGCTGGAATTACAGGCACGTGCCACCACACCCGGCTAATTTTTGTATTTTTAGTAGAGACAGGGTTTTACCATGTGGGCCAGGCTGATCTCGAACTCCTGACCTCAAGTGATCCACCCACCTTGGCCTCCCAAAGTGCTGGGATTACAGGCATGAGTCACCGTGCCCACCCTATTTTCATTTTAGAGAAGGAGAAACTGAGGCTGAGAGAGGGAAGAGTGCTTCCTCAGGATCTAAGACCGCTTGGAAGGGGCCAGTTGGTGTGATTCCCAGGTCCGAATGAAACAGAGCTGCGTCCCCGGCCACCCTTTGGTCTGGTCTTGTCTCCCTCCTCCTCTGCCTGAAGCTCCCTCACTGCTGCCCCACCTGGCTCATGTCGGGAGCTGGAACAACTTCTGAAGTCAGCATTATATGCCCCTTTTACAGATGAAGAAACAGGGGCTCAGAAAGAAGTGGCAAGGCGGCTTCTCAGTGAGATGGACTGGGGATGGGGGTGTGGATAAAACCAGGAGACCCCACACCCCACCTGAGCCCGGAGTGCAGCTCCCTCCCTAACGGCTGGGGACAGGTCAGTGCCACCCACCTCTAGCAAATGCTTCCATTCCCACAACCATGGGCACCTTGTGGAGGACTTGGTAGCCCTTAGCCCAGCAGACGCCCAGGCAGCCTGGCTGCACAGTTGCCATGGAAACACCAGTGGGTTCTTTGGGGGCAGGAGAGCAACCAGCCCTTCTCACCTGGCCAGTGCAAGGCGCAGGCTGAGGCACAGGTTGGGGCTGTGCCAGGCCCCCCACATGTGTCACACTCCAGGGCCCCAGGCCTGTGACCAAAATGGCAGTGCCACTGCTGGCATAGGGGATGGGGACACCAGTGTGGTGGCACTGTTTGGCCCTGAGGGGTTGGAAGTTGATCTAACCACCTAGCTGGGGAAAAGGACAAGAAAACCCAGCGATGGAGAGGAGAGGCACAGGAAAGGGGGCAGACAGACAAGGGCCTCTTGTCAGGAAGGACAAGAGGTTCTGATCTAGCACTCTGCTGAGAGAAAGAAACGGGGAGGCCGGGAAGGGAAGTGGGCATGGCCCCCGGAAGAGGACGCACATGGATCCGCCCTCTGCTGGAATTTGTGCATGTTTGGTGAAAACCCCTCACTGGGGCTTTGGAGGGAGGGCAGGTCCCAGGGCTCAGGGGTTGGGGTCATTTCCAAAAACAAGGCTGCTTACACTTTCCCAAAGCACCCACATGGCAGAGGAGAGTCAACCTGTGCCCTGGCAGGACTGAGGACACAGCTAAAAGCTGTGAAAAAAGCTTAAGTCTCATTTCCTTTTGAATCTCAAAAATTCATGCCAATTCTGCATTCTGCTCCAAAATAGTACCTTTTTATTTTATGATGCAAGTACCCTACTCTGATCCCCAGGGCAATCTCACACACTGGTATGAGAAGCTCAAATATAAAAATTAAGCATGAAACCTCAAGAGTGGATAAGCTGACCTTGAGGGCGTAGGTGGAGAAAGGCCCTAGCCTCCCAGAACAACACAGCTGGAACCGGCGGGGGGAGGGTTATGGATCAAAATACACATAGCCCTGACTGCAGGCCGGACACTCTGCCAGGGGCTCACATCCATTCACCCATTCATTTTCCTCTTACCCTCTTTAAAATCGTGTGCCTACTACGTGTTAGCACTGTTCTCGACGGATATAGCAGGAAACAAAACAGACAAAATCCTTGCCTTTGGGCCAAGTGCAGTGTTCATGCCTGTAACCCCAGCACTTTGGATGGCTGAGATGGGAGGATCACCTGAGCCTGGGAGTTCGAGACTGCAAAGAGCTGTGATTGTGCCACTGCACTCCAGCTTGGGTAACGGAGTGGCACCCCGTCCCAAAAAACTAAAAATAAAATAAAATAAAATAAAATAAAATAAAATAAAATAAAATAAAATAAACCTTGCCTTCATGAAACTTATATGCTAGTAGGAGACAGACTAAATAAGACAAATCAAATATGCAGCATGTTAGACTGTGGGAGGGGCTAAGGGGAGCAATGAGGTAGTGAAGGGAGACAGAAAATGGGAGATGGGGGCAATTTTCTTTCTTTCTTTTTTTTTTTTCTGAGACATAGTTTCACTCTATTGCCCAGGCTGGAGTGCAATGGTGCAATCTCGGCTCACTGCAACCTCCACCACCTGGGTTTCAAGCTATTTTCCTGCCTCAGCCTCCTTGAGTAGCTGGGATTACAGGTATGCACCACCATGCCCGGCTAATTTTTTTGTATTTTTAGTAGAGATGGGTTTTTGCCATGTTGGTCTGGCTGATCTCAAACTCCTGACCTCAAGTGATCCACCTGCCTCGGCCTCCCAAAGTGCTGGGATTACAGGCATGAGCCACTTCACCCGGCCTGTTTGTTTTTAAAGAGACAAGGTCTCACTCTGTTGCCCAAGCTGGAGCGCGGCCTTGACCATAGCCCATGCAGCCTCGACCATAGCTCATGCAGCCTTGACCTCCTGGGCTCAAGCGATCCTCTTGCCTCAGCCTCCCAAGTAGCTGGGACTACAGATGTGCACCACCACACCCGGGCTCATATAGCTTCTTAACTGGGTGGGCAGAGGAAGCAGGGGGCAGAGGCCCATCCCCAAGGGAGAAACCATCCATCAGTGGGGGACTGACAGGGACACTCCACCCACTCAGCCCAGTGTGCTTCTGTCTGGGGTGACTCCAACGGCTGCCACAGCTGTGGTTAACTGACTTCAGGTCTGACTGCCCTCTCCAGAGCTGCCCTAGAATCCCTTTGCCTGTGGCTGAAGTGTCCCTCAGAGCTGAGGAACAAGTTTGGAGAGGACCAGGAGGGGCTCTCCCCACCCCCGCCCCTTTCCCACATGAAGAGAAACATTTCAGGGTTGAAAAAATGACTCATTCTCCCCAGAGAGGGCTGGAGCTGAGCTGAGTCAGGCAGAAGGAGCCCGCGGGTCACTTAATCGGCCTCCCTGCTCTGGCAGAGATGGCTCTGGGCCCCAGGAAGCCAGGGACAAATGGAGGCGGAGGTGGCAGAGATAAGCAGCTAGTGGAGTGTGCCAGCCTCTCCTTCCCCAACCGACTGTGTCACTGGGTGTCACTCAGCACTGCTCAAGTTGAACCTGATGCAGAAGAAAAATTCCTCTGGACTTTCCTGAACGAGCTTTATGGCTGACTCACTGCCACCTGGAGCCTGCAAGAAAAGTCACAAATCACGAAAGAAGGAGAAAAACAGTTCTCGTTAAGCCATGTCTTCAATGGAGGTATCAGAGGTCGCCAGGAGGAAAGCACACATGTTTTGTTATGGGTTTCCTTCTCTAAAGAAACACGTTACACAATAGAGGGGGGTTGAGACTGGTTGCAAAACTGCAAAATCCAATTTTGTGTACTGGATTCAATTTCTTCATTAGCTGACACTAAACACAGAGACGTGGCCCTCGTGACTAGATGAACCATAAACTGGCTCCAGGACCACCAACCTGGTACCTGATGGCTTGTTTCTGCTCCCCACTCTTTCCCTTCATGCATCTTTCTCTGAGCTTCTGCTCAAGGCAGGTGCCAGGACAAGCCAGCGTCTCGAGCAGTTCCCCTTCAGCGGTGAGAAGTAACGTCACAATTAAAGGGCAAGAGGGGCCAGAGGACAGAACAGTGCCAGTTCCTCATCCAGATCGAAATTTGCTTCCAGCTGCCTGTCCCCACACCAGAAAGGGCACTCCCTGCTCCCCTGCAGGCTTCTCATCCTCTTTTGCTGGCCTCCTCCCTCCTCGCTGTCCCTGGTCTTTTTCAGCCACAAGCAAAACACACTCAGCCTTGAAGTCAGATGCTCTACAGAAGCCTGCAAAAACAGAGTCAGGAGTTGTGTGGCCTTGGCCGAGTCACCTCACCTCACCAAGCCTCAGCCTCCTCATCTGTTAAATGGGGACACAATAGGACCCACTTCCTTGGAGGTGACTGAGGTATGAATTGAGTCAATGCATTCATTGCTCAGCACACAGCTTAGCTCAAAGTTAAAGCTCAATAAATTGTGGTTCCCACCTCCTGCTCCACGGAGCAGACATGAAACAGGTACGAGAAGCAACGAGAAGGGGCGGCAGCAGAGCATCAACACACAGGGAGTCCTGCCTACTGTCCCGACGCCACCCAGAGGCTCAAGGGGTGCCCCGGCTGCTCTCCGAAGCTGCCGGTGGCACTTTCGCCAGCCACCTCGTTTCCAAACTTGCTGCCAGCTTCCCCTAGCGCAGTGATTTCCACAACGGAGCTCCCGGCTGTGGGAAGGGGGCTTTCTTTGACTTGTCCTAAAATGGCCTCACCTGGACCCAGTGGGGTGTGGGGACCAGGGGGCTGGGCCTGGACCTATGAGCATGTTTCCTGCCTCCTCTCAGCCCCCATCCTTCTGCCGCCCCACGTTCTCAGCCAACAATAGCTGCTTCCCAGACTCAGCTGCCACACAGCACGAGCTCCCTGAGCAAAAATACCCACGCGGGGGAGGGTGGGGAGGTACAGGAGGGGCCACAAACGGGGAGGGCTGGGAGAAGGGGTGGCAGGATCAAGCTTGTCTCTTGAGCGCCTACTGTGTGTCAAGCTGAGAAGGGTGAAGCCCCTGGGGGTTAGAGAAACCTGGGAGACCGTGGGGTGTGTGTGTCGGGGGTGCTGGTCTCTAAGACAGCAGAGCCTCCAGTCCCCAGAGAGGGATCAGACCCAGGTCCAGGGTCTAAGGGTGAAGAAGGGGTCCAGGGAGAAGAAGGTGCCTAAGCAGGAAGCAGGTCCTAGAACCTAGTGAGAAAAAAGGGGGGCCTGAACCCCAGAGAGAGATCCAAATCTTAAGGAAAATAGGGGCTCAGGTTCGAGGAGATGAGGTTCATAATGGGGGGTTATATTTCCGGTTTCAGGAGGGGGATGGTTTGGAGCAGCGTAGGGAGGCGGGGCGAGGCCTGCAGAGCTAAGAATCCATTTAACTGAGCAGCATCTCAGAGGTCTTAGGTGCCAACTGGGGTGACATCAGGGAAGAAAACAGAAATCCTAAGACAGCAGCCAGCAGCCTGCAGTTACGGAGCCTGGATGGGGAAGCAGCTCCCCGCTGCTGGGGAGACCCCACTGAGCATAGAGAGGGTCTCCCCAGGCTTTGGCCCCTGCGTCTCCTTTCTCTTCATGGCAGGGCATCAGCTCGGGTCCCTGGAAACACCCCCGCTCCCCAGCAAGGGGCTGTGTTTGCACAGCCCCTAAACCCCACCTCTGCGGACTCCATCAAAGCCTGGGGAGGGCAGGGTCCTGAGGGCCCTGGTCTCGCTGGGGTCGTATAGGTCACACGGAAAGAATTTGGAGGTCACAGCACTGCCCTCCCTGTAGATGCTTCAAAGCACCCCACTCCCTTGAAGCTGCCAGACTCTGCAGGGAGCGGGGCATGGGGAGGGACGCAGCCACCAGGAGACTGGGAAGAGGGACTCTGCCAGAGCAGCTGCCAGGAATCTGGGGCCTGGAGTCCATGTTTGGCTGGAAGGCCCTGGGATGGGAGGCTCCAGCTTAGCGTCTGGCTCTAACGCTTGGACTGTGTGACTCCGGTGGCTCATGCAACCTTTCTGGGCTCTGTTTTCTCATTTGTCAAAGCGATGGGCTGATCCCCTGCCCCACTCCAATCAATCACCAGGCCCTGCCCACTCTACTCAGTTTCTCTGTCTGCCTCTCCCTCACCACTACCACTGGCCTGGGCAAAGCCACCACCATTTTCTGATGCCACTCTTGCCCTCCCCACTGAAGTCAAGTTGGATCATCTTAGCTCCCTGCTGACACCCCTTCGAGAGCCGGGAGACCTCCACCCTGCTTGTTATACATTTTTGCCTTTTCTTACTTTGAGGACACAAATGGAGTCTTTTGGTATAGAGGAAAATAAAGCCTCACCTGGTCTGCACGGCCCTGCGGGACCCAGCCCTGACCACCCTTCAGCTTCACCCTTCCTCTCTACTCCAGCTACACAGCTGGGGTCCCCAGCCCCCCGGGCCTCAGACCAGTACCAGTCCATGGCCCGTTAGGAACCAGGCCGCACAGCAGGAGGTGAGCTGTGGGTGAACATTACCGCCTGAGCTCCGCCTTCGGTCAGATCAGCGGCGGCATTAGAGTCTCATAGGAGCGCGAACCCTATTGTGAACTGCACGTGCGAGGGATCTAGGCTGTGCATTCCTATGAGAATCTATGAGAATCTAACTAAGGTGATGAATCTAACTAACATGAACTGAGGTGGAACAGTTTCATGTACCTCAGATCATCGGGCTTAGTTAGATTCTCATAAGGGAAACTACTCTTCACACCCTGTCCATGGAAAAATTGTCTTCCACGAAGCCTGGCGCCAAAAAGGTTGGAGATTGCTGCTATAGGTCACTCACCCCAGGACCTTTGCACATGCTGTTCTCACAGCCTAGAATCTTTTTCTCTCCATTTATTTGCCTGGTTAACACTTAACACATCTTTCAGATCTCTTCTCAAATCCTTCTTCCTCAGGGACGTCTTCCCTGCTCCTGCTCTCTGCCGGGGATGGCTCCTCTGACATAAACTCCCATAGCAACCTGCTTATAGTTAGAGATCTGTGCAATTGTCCAAGACCATGCCTGCTTGCTAACCATTCTAGACCTTGTGCCTGGCACATAGTGGGTCCTCAGTAAGTGGTAGATATTGCCACCACTGATCATCCCACATTTACCTATGCTGATATTTGGCAGATGTCCCCAAGAATCTGTGTGTAGGCCAGGTGCAGTGGCTCACGCCTGTAATCCCAGCACTTTGGGAGGCCGAGGTGGGTGGATCACCTGAGGTCAGGAGTTCCAGACCAGCCTGGCCAACATGGTGAAACCATGTCTCTACTAAGAATACAAAAAATTAGCCGGGCATGGTGGCGGGCGCCTGTGATCCCAGCTACTCAGGAGGTTGAGGCAGGAGAATCGCTTGAACCTGGGAGATGGAGGTTGCAGTGAGCTGAGGTCACTCCACTGCACTCCAGCCTGAGCAACAAGAGCGAACCTCCAACTCGAAAAAAAAAAAAAAAAAAAAAGAAGAATCTCTGTGTGGAAGTCTGCAAAAGCAACCGTGTTGGGTATTAGGAGAACACAGGCCTCGGCAGCTGAGGGGTCTGCTTTCTAATCCCAGCTCTGCCACCACAAGCTTTGGGCAAGGTACCACCTGTCTGAGCCTCAGTTTCCTTATCCAATTGATCTAAAGGTGGAATGGACATGCTGGCTGTTCATCATGACTGCTGGGAATCTCTCTCTAGACTCCCACCTCCCTTTGCATCCATTCCCCCTACCAGGCAATGTTCTGATGGCTGAAGTGACCAAATAAAATGCCCAGGATAGTGTTGGACCCAGAGAAGACATGTAATAAATTAGGATTTCTAGCATATTCTATGGTCCACCAGCATCAGAATCAGGCATTCTGCTGGAAATGTAGGTTCCTGGACCCTCCCCCCGACACTTACTGAGTTAGAACCTCTAGGATGAGGGCAATGAAACTTGCATTTGTAACTAGCATTCCTGATGATTCTCATGCATATGTCCGTTGAGAAGCACTGAAATCAATGCAGCCTTATGCTTGCTACCGCTAACTTGCAATTCCTGGGTGTCCTGATTACCAGCACAGAGGTGAGACTCACCAGAAAGGGGCGTGGCCTTCATAACCTGGTATTCTTCCTGATGGCTTAAAAACACGAGTACAGGCCTTGCAGTTAGATTGAGGTGCAAATTCCAGTCCCTCTACTTACTGGCTTAGCTGCGTGACCTTGGACACATGGCTCAACCTCTGTGAGTCACCTTTCTCATGCTTAAAACGGCAGTAAATTACCTCTACCTGCCAGGATTGTTGCAATGATCTCAGGAGGTGCCTTATGCAAAGCACAGTTCATGTGCTCGGGGCAAAGAGTGGAAAAACAAAACAGGAAATGCTTCTCTGTCTGTCTGTGCCTCCTACCTGCCACAGGAGAACTGCGGGTAGAATCTGTGTACCCTTCTCAGCACACCACAAATCCTAGTCACTTAGAGAGACACAGACTGCCTACAAGGCTAGTCAACTCCCAACCACCTTTGCAGAAGGGGGAGAGAGTGGGAGTTTGTGAAGAGCAAAAGCAGGAATTGGATGGGAAAATGGTCTAGGGCTCATGTGGAGTGACCCAGGACCCAGAGTCTCACCTCCCAAGGCTAGGCCTTGTAGGGCAGCAGGGCCAAGCATGCCGCAGGAAAGAACACAGACTCTGGAGCCAGACTGTTCAGGTTTAAATTTTGGCTCTGCTACTACTAGCTTTGCCTGGCTGGCAAACTCCTACTCATCCTTCAAGACCCAACTGAAACATCACCTCCCTGGACCAAGTTACTGGGCCTTTAAAGGCTCCTGCCCACATACTCGCCAAATAGTTTTTTTTTTTTTTTTTTGAGACAGAGTCTCCCTCTGCCACCCAGGCTGGAGTGCAGTGGCATGATCTCCACTCACTGCAACCTCTGCCTCCTGGGTTCAAGTGATTCTCAGCCTCCTGAGTAGCTGGGACCAAAGGCGCGTGCCACCATGCCCAGCTAATTGTTTCGTATTTTTTGTAGAGATGGGGTTTTGTCATGTTGCCCAGACTGGTCTCGAACTCCTGGCCTCAAGTGACCCACCCATCGCAGCCTCCCAAAGTTCTGGGATTACAGGTGTGAGCTACCGCCCCTAGCTGACCTCACCAAATACTATTCAGCAATTTACCTGCTAATTTATCTATCTCTCCCACAGGCCTGGGAGCTCCTGGAAGGCACAGACACTGCCATGCCTGGCACAGGAAACGTACTCAGCAAATGTTGCTTCAGTTTGAATTCCAACTTTTTCAGCCTTCTGAGTTTCCTTTCTCTCCCCATTAAATGCTTCCTAGGCTAATCCTTCTTCCTCCCCCTGACTCAGGTCCTTTCCTTTCTGGGTCTTAAACTTCCACACCCCCTTCCTTGAAGGTCCCTATCCGCTCACCCCTGAGCTGATGCTGAACACAGGCTGTACAGGAAGACCTAAGATTAATTTCTTCCCTTTGCTGGCTGCAAAGGACTCTCATGGAAGGTGAGGCGCTCAGAGTCCATGAGACTGGCTGATCATAAGGACTACGACCAGCTGGGTAGAAGTCAGTTATGGAGGAAGCACAAGTTGGATTCAGCCAGGGGTGGTGGTTCACGCCTGTCATCCCAAACTTCGGGGATCCGAGGCAGGACGATCGCTTGAGCCCGAAGTTTGAGACCAGCCTAGGCAACATAGCAAACCCCGTCTCTACAAAAAAATTAGGCCAGGCACGGTGGCTCACGCCTGTAATCCTAGCACTTTGGGAGGCCGAGGCGGGTGGATCATTTGAGGTCAGGAGATCGAGACGATCCTGGCCAACATGGTGAAACCCCATCTCTACTAAAAATCCAAAAATTAGCCGGGCGTGGTGTCCCAGCGGGTAGTCCCAGCTACTCAGGAGGCTGAGGCAGAGGAATCGCTTGAACCCGGGAGGTGAAAATTGCAATGAGCCGAGATCGTGCCACTGCACTCCAGACTGGCGACAGAGTGAGACTCTGTCTCAAAAAAATTAAAAAATTAAAAAATAAAAACTTAGCCAGGTATGGTGGTGCATGCTTGTAGTCTCAGTTACTCGAGAGGCTGAGGTAGGAGGATCGCTTGAGTATGGGAGGTTGAGGTTGCAGTGAGCCATCATGCACGATGGTGCCATTGCATTCCAGCCAGGGTGACAGGCAGAGTGAGACTTCGCTAAAAAAAAGAAAAAAAAAGCATAGACTCTGTAGCCAAAACTGCCCAGGTTCCACTCTAGCTCTGCCAATTACTGACTGAGAGGAGAGATACATTACCTCTCTGTGCCTCAGTTTTCCCACCTACAAAACAGGAATAACAATAATAAGTACCTCACAGGGTTGATGTGAAGATTAAGTAAATTTATAACATAAAATATTTAGCGCTGTACCTGGCACACAGCAAACACTCAAGAAACACTATTATTATTACTGCTAAGACTAGTAAAACACCGCGGGTAGGAAAGAATGGAGGATTACTGAATAAAGCGCTAATGCAGACAGAAGTTACTACTATGTCACTCCCACAAGGAAACATCAAACATCACCACTCCCAGGAGCCTCCTCAGAAGCAACCTGCCAGCCCTGGGCTGGTCATTCTCTGATAGTATCAGGGCCATTTTGTCCCACTTTCCTCCGTGGACTTGAGCTCACTAAGGGCAGCCTTACTGCACCCTCCCCCACCCCATCCTCAGCACCCAGTGGTGTGCAGCAGGGTTGTGGGAAATATCTGCCAGACAGACAAGCTTAAGATGTGGCCCGAGTCCCCTCCCCTTTCTGGAGAGGCCTGCTTCACTGGGAAGGCAACTCTCCAATGCCATAGTACAAACCCCTAGAGAGCCCGCATCCCTTCCAATCCCATCCCTGCCAGACACTGGGAACGCAGAGGTAAAAAGGCAGGGGCTCTGCTCCATCAGAACCCTGTCTAGTAATAAATCAGGTGACATTTATTAGGCACTTAGTGTACTGCAGGCACTGATCCTGGCACTTTACAAGAATCTCGTCGCTTATTTAAACAACTCTCTAAGCTTGGCACTATCCTTACTCCCATTTTACTTATGCAGAAATAGAGGCTAAGAATTAAGTACTTTGCCTGAGGCTGCTCCAGTAAATGGCAGAGCTGGGATTCAAACCCAGGCAGGCTGGGCCAGAGCTTGAACTCTTGATCTGTGATCTGTGTTAGTCCAGGGGGAGGGGGGAGGAGGAGGGGAGAGAGATAGGAGAGAGGGGAGGGAAGGGGAGGGGAGGAAACAGGAAGAGAGTGGAGGAGACAGGAGGAGAGGGGAGGAGAGGGGAGAGGAGCGGAGGGGAGGGGGAGAAAGATTTCAGTCCAAGGTGACCCTGAGAGAAGTCAGTCAGGCGAGGAGTTAGAGGGAAGGGGGCTGCGGGAACACAGGATGGGGGTGGGGTGAGCGGATGGTGAAGTAAGTTTCTAAGAACAGCTATGGAAAGAGAAACAATTGGGACATGTGTCAACAGTGTTACAATATTAGTGCCATCCAATTCTTGGAGTCTAGCACCAGATATGCACCATGCATGCTCTGAGTGCTGCTCCTCTCACTGAATATTTGCAGTCGTCCTGGGAGGGACTGTTATCCTCACTTCACAGATGGGAAATCCAAGGCTCAGAGATGAAGACACGCCTGCTGAAAGTCCTTGGTGACAATTCAATGGCAGATCCAGGGTTCAAGCTCAAGTTGATCCCATGGCCCTTGGTCTTAACCACTAGGTCACACTGAACAAACAGGTATTGGTGGTGCGTGGTAGGGATCTGATGCAGAAGGTTGGGGGAGCTGCCCAGTTTTTCACCCGGGACCTGCACTTAGTGCCTCCACCTCCCCCACCCCTATTTGGGCTGAAGGCAGACAGCACAGCTCCAGCCCACCGGAGCCGTAGGTGGGGGGGTGGGGGGGGGCGGGGGGGGGGTGGGTAGTAGTGTGGCTTGGCTAAGGAGTCTCTCAAATATAGTGGGGAAATAAAATAAGTAGCAGAGAGATGGGCCAACCATGGCCCATTCTCATCTTCCCTCCCTAACTGCGTTCATCAGAAAACAGCACATGTGAGGGCCAGCACGCAGCCATTCTTTCCGGTGCTTCAGGAGGTTAGGATGACAGAGCCATGGGCTGGGCACAGTGGCTCACGCCCATAATCCCAACTTCTTTGGGAGGCCGAGGCAGGCAAATTACTTGAGGTCAGGAGTTCGAGACCAGCCTGGCCAACATGGTGAAACCCCGTCTCTACTAAAAAATACAAAAGTTAGCCAGGCATGGTGGCACCTGCCTATAATCCCAACTACTCGGGAGGCTGAGGCAGGAGAATTGCTTGAACCCAGGAGGTGGAGGTTGTAGTGAGCTGAGATCGTGCCACTGCACTCCAATCTGGGCAATAGAGCGAGACTCCGTCTCAAAAAAAAAAAAAAAAAAAAATGACGGAGCCACAAAGGTAATAACAGCTCCCACCTCCCAAGGGCCAACTCCGTGCACCGTCCTATGAGCTTTACAACCTGTCATAAATTATCACCCACTTTTCACAACACGACTATGAGAAAGGTGCTACCATCATCCCATTTCAATAGAGGAGAAAACCGAGGCTCAGAGATGGTCACTCACCAAAGGTCACCCAGCTGGGACTAAGTGACAGAGCTGGGACTACAACCCACATCTGTCTGGCTCCAAAACCTCCATACCTGCATCTTACCTAGAAAGAGTGCTGGATGAGGAGTCTGGAATCGGTCTAAGTCCTGCCTCTAACCTGCTGTATAGCCTCAGGTAAGTCTCTTTCCCTTTCTGAGCCTTGGTCTGCCCTATGAGGAAGTTGGCCTAGGTGACCTCCAAGTCCCACCTCCTGTGACTCTGTGAGCTCTCATGCCCTCCTCTCTCTGGCTCCCAGCCACCACACCGGAAGCCCAACAGGATGCCGAGTAACCACCCACTGAACACTCAGGGGCGAAGGAAGATGAAGTGCCGCTTTCTCATGGCCATCTTCCACCCCAGACCAGCCCAGGAAACAAAGAACCACAAAGCCACAGGATTCCCTCCAGCGTGGCCGTGTGAACAGCAGCCCTGGAGCAGAGGGGCTGGGCATCCCCTTGCGGCCATCACTTCCTATGCCCTCACTTCTCGGCAGGGTGTGCGGAAGCGAGGGAGGCAGGCTCCAGCTCAATGCCCTCTGGCTCTGTTTCTCTGGGTCCCCAGGGTCTGGGATGGTGGGAACTGGTCACTCTGGGAGAATCCCAAGCCCACCGCGGAAGGCTGAGTTGAAGTGGAGGTTCAGACAGGTCTGTCTGGCTCCACGGGTAACTTTTGCCCACTGTGATCTGCTGCCAGCGAGGTCTTGAAGCATCTGGGATGCCTGGCTACCTCTCTCCCATCCCTGAAGTAGCAGCCAAAATCCCAGATCCCGCAGAAACCTATGCCTCCTCAGCCTCAGGACAGACGAATATCCTGAGGCCCGCGCTCCTGCCTCCCTCCTGCCCCCTACAGTCCATGCTCTACACAGCAGCCAAGTCTTTCCAAACAGAAACCAAGCCCAGTCGCCCCTCAACGTGGGGTCCTCCAGTGGCTTCCCACCACTATTAGAACGAAATGCTGACCCCTGCCCCACAGACAAGGCTGTCCATGGCTTGCCCCTCCAGGCCCACCTCTCCCTAGCCTTCCCTCCACCCTCCACTGCCTCTGCCTGGCCACACCAGCGTTCACCCCCTACATGTGCCAAACTTGCTGTTCCGGCAGCCGGGAACTCTCATCTCCCCCGCCCCCGTCTTTGCCCGGCTGCCCCCTCCTCAACCCTCAGGTCCCAGCTCAGACATCACCTCCTTTCCTGGCCGCTCCTCTAGAGCGGCCCCCTCCCCTCACAGCCACTCTCCACCACATCGCCCTGTTTTGTCTCCTTTCTTCTCTCAGAGCGATCCTTCTGGTGGGTGGCTTTGCCTGTTTGGTCTCCAGCTTCCTCCCCTAGAGTGCAGCATCTTAGGGGCGGGCATGTGACTGCTCCATTCTCTTCTGTCCCCACAACGAGGCAGGGCCTCCTTGGGTGCTCACAACCCTGAAGATGAGGACGCTGCAGCCCTGAGAGGTGGAGTGAGCCGCCCAAAGTCCCAGAGCCAGGGAATAGCAGGGTTCAGACGCAGGGCGACCTGATGCCAAGCCTCAGTGGGTGGGGCTCTCACGGCTGGGGGCCTACTCTGGAGGGCTCTCACCCAGGGTGGACAGAGTCGCAGTGAGGCTCTTAGGGCGGGTACCAAGAATGAAGGGCCCACCAGCTTTCCCAAATGGTCCTTCTGCAAGCTACAGGCCAGCTGAGCTCCTGCCTGGGGTGGGTGAGACCCTGGGGGTGAAGAGGCACCAAACACCGGAAGCGAAGGCTCCCAAATGAGGGAGACCACAGACACAGGGAGCTGGGAAGCTTCGACCCACCCAGTGCTTGACGGAAGGGGAAAGTGAGGACTATGGAGGGGAAGGGACTTGCCTGAGGTCACACAGCCAATCAGTGGGTCTCCAGGGAGGGAGGCCCTTCCCTACCCTGCAGAACAGCAGGCGAAGCCCAAAGCCCAGGGTCTGGGCAGAGTGCCAGCCCAGAGCTGCCAGGCCCTGGGGGCAGGGGCAGGGCCACAGAGTGAATCTGGGGCATTAAGACAAAGAAACGACTCAAATTTCTTCCTTCTTTCAAAAAACACTTGAGACAGGCAGTGTCTCATACCTGTAATCCCAGCACCATGGAAGGCTAAGGTGGATGAATCACTTGAGCCCAGGAGTTCAATACCAGCCTTGGCAACATAGTGAGACCTTGTCTCTACAAAAAAAATCAGAAAATTAGCTGGGTGTAGTGGTGCACCTGTGGTACCAGCTACTCAGGAGGCTGAGGTGGGAAGATCACTTGAGCCCATAAGTTCAAGGCTGCAGTGAGCTGTGTTCATGCCACTGTCCTCCAGCCTGGGTGGACAGAGTGAGAGACCCTGTCTCAAAAACAAAACAACAAAAAACATTCACTGAGGCCGGGCGTGGTGGCTCACACCTGTAATCCCACCACTTTGGGAGGACAAGGTGGGCAGATCACCTGAGGTCAGGAGTTCGAGACCAGGCTGGCCAACATGGTGAAACCTCGTCTCTACTAAAAATACAAAAAATTAGTCGGCTGTGGCCGGGCACGGTGGCTCACGCCTGTAGTAATCCCAGCACTTTCGGAGGCCGAGGTGGGCGGATCACGAGGTCAGGAGATTGAGACCATCCTGGCTAACACAGTGAAACCCTGTCTCAACTAAAAATACAAAAAATTAGCCAAGCGTGGTGGCGGGCACCTGTAGTCCCAGCTACTCAGGAGGCTGAGGCAGGAGAATGGCATGAACCCAAAAGGTGGAGCTTGCAGTGAGCCGAGATCGCGCCACTGCACTCCAGCCTGGGCAACAGAGTGAGACTCCAGTGTGGGGAACAAAGCGAGACTCCGTCTCAAAAAAAGAAAAAATTTGCCTGGTGTTGTGGCAAACACCTGTAATCCCAGCTACTTGGGAGGCTGAGACAGGGGCAGAAGAATCGCTTGAACCCGGGAGGCAGAGCTTGCAGTGAGCCGAGATTGCACCATTGCACTCCAGCCTGGGCAACAAGAGTGAAAGTCCATCTCAAAAAAACAACAACAAAAAAAGAAAGTTAAACACACATTGCCCCTCTGACCCAGGAGTTGCACTCCTAAGTATGTGCCCCAAAGAAATGAGTGCTGAGGTCTGCAAAGAGATACATACGAGAATGTCACAGCAGCCTCAAGCTGGAATCAACCCAAATGTCAGCCACGGACATTTACACGTACATCCACCCAATGCGGCACGACTCAGCCTAAAAAGGAGCAGATGCTGGTACAGGCGACACGGACAAACCTCAAACATTCCCTGCTGTCCAAAGCTGAAGAAAACCAGGCACAAAAGAGCACACATGAATGAATCCACACAGATAAAGCTCAAAACCAGGCCAAACTAGAGGGCCAGTGGCCACCTGCTGCAGGGGACTGATGGAGGAGGCACACGGGAACTGTGGGAATGGTTCACACTTTGGTCCAGGTAGTATGCAGGTGTGTGCATTTGTAAAACGTGAGCTGTACAAGATATGCATACATTACTTAAGTAAATTATACTATACCACAATTTTTAGAAACGTACAATCTCTGCCCTCATGAGGTCCAGTCTGGCATCCTGTGTCATCATCGTAACAGTCATGACAATAACAGCAGGTGACACCGACTGAGTCCTCTGTATGTGCCAGCCCTCAGCTGGGCTACTCTGAAACAGGATCTGATTGAGCGTTTCTAACTACTGGGCAAAATACTGCCCCAGGAGCTCCATATTAGAGACAGGAGAATAAAGCTTGGAGAGGTGACACGCTGTCCAAGGTGACAATGCAAAAAGTGAGGATGCCAGGTTTGAACCTGGGCCCATCAGTCTCCAAGGCCCACTCCTGCTGCACAGGCAGACCCCGCCTCCCTGCCCTCTCCTCCCCACACTGCCTGCTCAGATGTGGCACCTGGAGGCAGCCAGTCCTCGCCCCTCGCCCCCTCCTCTCCAGTGCTGGAAGGAACAGCTCATGTGTGTAATGGACTCGAAGCTTCTGTGAAAGAGCTGCTGAGGAAATGAGTCCTTCCTTCCCCTTCTGCCCCCTCTGCCCTCCCTCATCCCTCTCATGGCCACATAGCTCTGAGGACATTTCAGCCCTGGACCTCCGCCCAATAAGAAGGGACTCCAATGGCCAGGCAGCTGGGGGTGTGTGTGGTATTGACCAAGGAGCTTTCTCAACCCCTGGACACCCCAGCCCAGCCTGTGGCCTCTCAGAGGACCAGGAGGACATGAGGTTAGAGTCCCCACCCTTGGCTCCAGTTTCCAAGTGACGCAACCAAGTGTCTGGATTCAGAGAATCGCAAAATGTTTATCTGGAATCACAACCACCACCATGACCATTTAATCAAACCTTATCCTGTGCCAAGTGCTACAAACATAGCTCATGAATCCTCACCAACAAACAAAATGGGTACTGCTAGGCTCTCATTTTACAGAGGAAGAAAGTGGAGCTCAAAGGGGTTAGGTGCCTTGCCCCGAGTCTCACAGTGAGGAAGTGGTGGGGCTGGGATTCAAACCCAGATTTGCACAACTTCGAGTCTATCCTCTGAATGAGAGTATTATACTTGTCATCCTGCATGTCATTACTGAAGACGGCCCTGGAGTCAGTCTGCTCCAGCCATGTCATTTCACAGATGGGAA
The DNA here is from genome assembly GCF_029289425.2 of Pan paniscus. NCBI lineage: Eukaryota > Metazoa > Chordata > Mammalia > Primates > Hominidae > Pan > Pan paniscus. The sequence continues at coordinate 205,790,078 of NC_073249.2, read as the reverse complement.
GACTGAGGCCCACAAGGGAGACCGTGGTTCAGGAGGACAAGGATTAGTGGCAGAGCCTGGGCTGGAAGCCACCCTGGCCTTGCTTTCAATGACCAGATCAGAGCCTGGGAGCGGGCCACCTGCAGCTGGATGGGCAGCTGGAGGGAGTCAGGCAGGGAGGTGGGAGGCTCTGCTTCCAGGCAGAGGTAAATATTGACATGACTGTGTTTACACTGTAACCTAACTCTGCCTGGCTGCCGCCCCAGGCCCACCCTCCTGCCTTCCCAGCCAAGGAGGGAAGGGAGCTTGTGGGAGGAGGATGGGGAGAGGAGGCTTCTGGGCCAGGGGCTGCTCCTCCTGCTTAGAGGGCTATGTGGTCAGAAAGGCTGGGACATCAGGTGTTAGGGGTGGGGGGTAGTGGAGACCCAGGCCAGGGGACCAGGTAGTGCCAGACAGGGAGGGGCTGTTATCTGAGCTGGGGAGCTGGGGATCTCAGGGCGGGGGACTGGGCTGGGAGTCACAAGGCCTGAGTTCAGGTTCTAGTTCTGCTACTGATTGGCAGTGGGAATCCAAGAACAGTCGGTGAATGGGGAAGAAAAGGTCTAACTGTCAAGTGCGGTGCAAAGGTGAACAATAAATAACCAGCATTTGAGCCTGGCCAGTGTCCAGCCCCAGTGAGCTCTCAACGCCTCTGGCTACCGGCTCAACAGTCCTATCCCTGTCCCAGTGGGCTTTCCCAGGAAGGCCAAGTTTCTGCCAAACTGAGTGGCAGCTTGGGACTGAAGCCATAATAATCTAGAGGAATCGGGGAGCCACTGTCTAGCTCCCGTCCCTAATTCCCTAAGTGACCTTTGAGCCCCAGCTTTTACAACTCTGAAATAAGGCTCACCCTCCTCCCTGGGGTTGGTGTGAAGAGCAGAGATTACATTAAAGTGCCAGGCACATAGTAGATGCTCATTTTGTCTCTCAGTCTTCCCACTTGTCAAACAGGGGCCTCGAAGTTGGTGGTTCCTAATCCCCTTTTCATACAAGAGCTCTACCGTCTTTAGAAGGCCCAGAAGCCAGGCCCACCTCCCTGATGTTAGATCCCCACCTAGCCGATTTCCTGAATGCTCTCTAGAAACTTGCTCCCCTGTTTACACCTCCCCCCAGGAAGTCCGAAGGGGCCCTGTTGGGAGGAGGGAGCCATTCCTAGGCTTGTCAGCCCACCAAGACAGGCCTGGGGCATCCCAGCCACCCTGCCCTCAGGGGCCCAAGGAAAGGGCAGGCCCCCAGTCCTAGACTCCAGTGCCACCCTGACAGTGGGGTTCCGCCAGCACTGGTTGTTCATTAAACTGTGCCCCTCAGACTATTAACTCTTCAAGGACAAGTGAACCCCCCTCCTAATTTTTTATGTGTCCAAAACTTGGCATCTAGGAAGCATTCCACCAAGTGTTAACACCTCTTCTGGGAAGCCTTCCCTGATACACACCTATGGGCAGGATGACTCTGGAGCTGCATCCCCAGGTTGGCACATAGCATTTTCTACCTTATTTCAGAGCGATCTGGGAACTTGTTCTTTCTCCTCTATTAAAGGCTCTGGAGACCAGGGCCCTTGGCTGGTTATCTGCCTGAAAGGATGAGGGGAAGGGTCAATACATTCAGGAGAAGGGGCTGTGTGGGACCTCTGTCTGGGGCCACAGCCTCCTTCTGTCTTCACTGCCTGCTCTGGGCAGCATGCCAGGGGTGTGGTTTGGGCTAGAGGAGGACTGGATGGTGCCTGCAGCACCACCTTTCTCCCAGGGCCACTTCAGGTGCCTCCTCACTGGTTTCCCAGCCTTTGGCCTCACTCCTTCTACTCACTCACCACAAAGCAGCCTGTGACCATCTCAGAATGCAAATCCGACCATGTCACTTCCCTGACTCTAAACTCCTCAGTAGGCTGGGTGCGGTGGCTCACACCTGTAATCCCAGCACTGTGGGAGGCTGAGGTGGGTGGATCACTTGAGGTCAGCAGTCCAAGACCAGCCTGGGCAACATGGCGAAACCCGGTGTCTACTAAAAAAATACAGAAGTTAGTCGGGCATGGTGGCACGCCTGTAATCCCAGCTACTCCGGAGACTGAGGAGAATCACTTGAACCAGGGAGGCAGAGGCTGCAGTGAGCTGAGATTGCACCACTGCACTCAGCCTGGGTGACAGAGCGAGACTACGTCTCAATAAATAAGTAAATTAATTAAATTTAAAAAATAAACTCCTGAGTGGCTCCCCACTGCCCTAAGGATTGAGCCCCAGGTCCTTCATGTGACCATCCCTGAGTGCACCGTCCGGGGCCACCTCCTAAGCACGGTCCTCCGCGCCTCCAGATGAACCATCCCTGAAGGCACAGCGGTCTGTACTCTTGCACATTCTGCTCCCTCCACCCCCCGCCCCCCAACACTCTTCCCAGTCCCACTCACTCTTTAGGTTATGATTTTAATGCCATGTGCTCAGGGAGCCTTTTCTGATCCTCAGGTCAGGTTCCCGGTCCACTCCCACAGCCCCCCGCGTGTCTCCCTGACAACAGTAATTGCGCTTGTAATTTCCTGCTCCGTATCTGTCTGCCTGCCTGTCCATCAGACTGTGGGAGAGAGAGACCTATCAGTCTCACTTACACAGACCACGGCCCCCATGCCTCGTGTTGTGCCAGGCAGACTTGTTTGGTGAGTGAATGAATGAACAAATGACTGAAGCCCTTTGACTATGGCAGGGGGCTTACCCAGTCAATTGGAGAGAAAAAAATTGAGCAGAAGCACAAAAAATTGTAAACATTTGCTCATGGTTCCTCTCTCACCATAGACATGAAAGTGTGGACTTGGCCAAGCTGGTTTTCTGGGCTAACGCCCAGAACATTCTGCCAAGCCCACCTTGTAGCCCTCTTATGCCTCAAATCCTGTTCTTCCCCTGGCCTCCCCAACTCTGCAGGGAAAACAATGTATTTATTCTTTAACAAAAGGTAACAACATCCTTGTTTACCAAAAGAGTGTAGCAATGTAAGGAGGCCTCAGTAGCCCAGTCACCAGCAGGGGCACAGGCTGCCCAGGGTGAAGTACGCACTGTGCTCTGGGAGCCCCATCTGGAGAGGCTGAGAGGCACCAGAGTGACGTGGGGGCGTGTGGTTAGTCTCCTATCTTCAAACAGTAACACTTCTCCCTACTTTTTTCTTTTTTAAGATAGGGTCTCACTATGTTGCCCTGGCTGATCTTGAACTCCCGGCCTCAAGGGATCCTCTCGCCTCGCCCCCGCAAAATGCTGGGACTACAAGCGTGAGCCACTGCCCCCGGACTCCCTCACATTCTTAATAGTTCCCACAGTGTTTCTACATACATTGTATCCTCACAATATCTGGAGAAGTGGAGCAAATCTGCCCCACTTTGTAGGAAAGGGGGCACAGAGCCGGGGAATGGCTGACCCAAGGTCACACAGCAAGCTGGTAGTACATCAGGATTCAAACCAAAACCCTGGGCCCTGTTCTCAACTCAACTGCTGTATAGTAAAGAGCATTCCCAACCCTCAGCGGTAGCCTCAACTCAGCCCCAGCTTGGAATGTGAAAGAACATTCTCAAGGCGCCACAGCTACAGATGGGGGATGATGGGTTGGGTCTCCTTCCCCAAACTGTCTGCCAGGTTACCCCTCCAAAAGTCCAGGAGGTTTGTGCCTGTTCTGGTACTATCTTGCTCTGTGACCCTGGGCAACCTCCTTCCCCTCTCTGTGCCTGCTGCAGGGTGGTTTGAGTACAACCGGAGGCAGGAGATATAAAAAGCCTCCTCAGAACCCTCGGCCCACGGCTTGCACTGGGAGAAAGCCAGGGGAGAGGGTCCATCTGAGGCCCTTAAGAACAGCACTGACTCCCTGCCAAGGGGTTAGAGACGTGGGTGGGGAGCTGGTGACCATCAGGGAGATTCAGTGAGGACAACAGGAAACACATCACACAGACACACAGATACACACAGATACACACACACACACGCCCTGCAAACGCGCCCCATTAGGAACCCAGGGGCCAAGGACAACTTGGCTACACTGCAAAGAAGTGAGTGCTGGATTTGTTTAAAAGCCGCGGAGCAGGAGATCCAGGGAATAAACACTTGATCAGTCCCGAATCACCCCTGCCTCAGGAATGACAGCACAGGAACCAATGTTTAGAGGAAATTAAAATGACAGGAGCCAGGGAGGCCTGACATCAGCCTCCACCCCATGCATGCACCGCCGGTCAACAATCCACCGTGGACTTCCTCAGCCTAGTACTCTCTGGCCCCAGCAACCTTTTTGCCCTCTTTCTCTTTTGTTTCCTGGCCCTTTCATAGCCAGGTGCCAGACCAGCCCCATTCTGGCCTTTCCAGGAGCCTGTCCTGTGCACTCACACCTCTGCTCCTCTGTCACACAGGTCCCCCTCCCGGGACACCCCTTTCAGTTCAGATGTCACCTGCTCCATGAAGCTTTCTCTCGTCTCTCCAGCTTGGAGAGAGCCCCTGCCTGGCATATTTTTACCTCTCCAAGGGCGTGCCAAAAAGTCTGAGGACCAGTGCAGACATTTATGGCCTGGTGGAAGCTCCCATAACACTGTTTATTCAGTCAATTCTTTCCTCCCTCACATGGGGTTTGGCTTAGAGTAAGTGTTCAACACATCCTGGCTGAATGACAGACGAAAGTATCACGGTCTCCTCCCTACAACATGATAAACTTTCATTCGTCTTCCAGACCAGCAAATAGGTGGCCTCTGTCCCTGTGCTGGAAAAGCCAGCCCATTGCCCTGGACAGATGGATGACAGACTTTTGTTTTGGATTCCAGAGACAACCCCTGGGGCAAATAGGTTAGATGTTAGGTAGAACTTCCCAGCGTGGGCTCAAGCTTGGAAAAGAAAACTAAGCAGTACTGAAGCAAAGCACTCTCACTTGGGTTATCTCACCCTTTGGAGGTAAGTGTTATCATCTCATCTTGCAGATGAGGAAACTGAAACTCAAGGGTGATGCTTCAACTAGACCAAAGTCCCTGTGGGGAAGTGGAGGGGATGGGGTTCAAACACAAATTGGTGTGACGCCAAAGCCTGGACTCTTCACAATAGGCTGGTGGGCTTCTTCAGTTGTAAGGATCTATAAAGTGTCACCAAGGCAAAGTGAGGGGACCTCTTTCTTTTTTTGGTGGTTTTTAAGGAAGAAAAAATTTTCTTTATGAGTAACTCAGGGTGGGCTTAGAGGCAGAGGGGATCATACAACCTCAAAGTCTCATGGCCTTTTGGTGCCCACACACTGAGACTTTAAATCCAGTGCTGGTCCACAGATAGTGCACTCCCTGTGTCGGAAACGGTCTGGGTGGGGCATTACAGGGGAGATTCCTAATGGAGGAGGTAGGTTGAGTCCCACGTGGTCTCTAAGCACCTTCAGGTATAGAACTAAGCCATAATTCCACCACTTCTGACTCTAGTGAGGCAACTGGCAGTGCCTAAGCGAGGAAGACCCTAGCTGGGTGAGAAGAGGCCTTGGAAGGGAGAGATGGGGGGGCGGGTTGTAAGGGGACTCCAGCTCTGGGCACAGCAGGGGCTGGGAACCACTGTGGGACTCTTCGGCTTTACAGGGGGTCCCATCCTGCTCCCATCCAGTCGCCCTCGGGCTTGGCAGCATCATCACAGAGAAGTGGAGGTGGCTGGATCACAGGTACTGGCAGCCACCATCCCAGGCACATGCCCTCCTCAGCCCTACATGGTGACTTGGACCCACTTCACAGGGCACAGAACAGAACTAGGAGAGGGAATCCGAGTGGCTCGTCTATAGGGAAAGAAACCAAAGAAAAGTAGATGGCTCCCTTCCCGTGATGGAGAGGCCGGCACCCGCCCCTGGACAAGTGGACAAAGGGCCTTTGCTCTTGGGGTCCAGGGACAATGCCCCTCCCAACAGCCCCCCCCAGGAAGCCCAGCCTGGATCAAATGGATTTCTCTTCTGGGGCTTTAGAGAGCCCCATGAAACGCCCCTCCCCAGTTCCCTTTCTCCCTGGTACTCCTGCCTATCGCAGTCAGCACTCGGCCTCAGCAAGCCCCTCCTCTGAGGACCCATCACCGGGAGATGCTGGGGAGACCGAATCGCTGGGTGCAGGGCCCCTGAGTGTCCCCTGGTCTCTGACAGCACCGACCTAGCTGCGTCGCCACCACATACACCCCTTAGGCCACAGCTGGATCAGCAGTCCCAGAGGGCCGCAACCTAGCCCTCCGAATGCGCCGGGCGTGGCCACCCACAGTGCCCCAAGGCGAGCCCCAGACCGACCTCAGTGTCCCGGGACGCTCAGGTCCAGCTGCATCCAGGCACCTCGAAATCGCCGCCACCCGCGAGCCCGACCCAGCCCGGCTGCCCTGGGTCTCCAAGCCAAGCTGAGTCCAGGGACTTCAGGACAACCCAAAACAGACCGCAGCAACCGACCCCAAAGCGAACCGGGGACCCCGAGCCCCCCACATCCGGCTGGGACCAGAACCAAGCTCGGCGCGGCCGCCCCCGACGGGACCAAGCGCAGCGCCGCCGGGAGAGCCGCGCTCTGCCCGGGCGCTCCCCGACTCCACGCCTTCCGAGAGCCGGGCGGGGGCTGCTGCTGCAGCCGGCGCCCAGCCCCCCGCGAGCCAGGGCGGCCCCGGGTGCCACCCGCGGCACCGCTGCCCGCGACCGTCGAGGCTGGGCTGGACCGGACCAGACCTCCGCGCGCGGCACTCACCATAGCTCGCGTGCTCCGCCCCGGCTTCGCGCAGCTCCCCGCGCCCGGCTCCCGATTCCCAGCTCCGGGTTCCCGGCTCCCAGCCCAGCTGCTCGGACGGCTCGGCTGCCTGGCCCAGGCGGCGCGCTCAGCTCCAGCGGGCGAGCTCGCGGCTTCGGCGCCGAGTGCCGGAGGGGCGGGGCCGCCGCGGGGCCAATGGCAGGGCGCGGGGGCCGGGGCCTGGGTGGCGCAGCCAATCACGGCCTGAGGCTGCACTCCCCGCGCCCGCGCGGGCCCTTAACCCTTGGCGCGCTGGGAGCCGGCTGCCAGGGCTGCGCGGGGACCCTGGAGGGCAGGAGCAGGCGGGAGTTGTTGCTTCGGGGCGCAGGGTCCAGACCTTGCCGAGACCGGCGTTGGGAGCTAGCAGAACCGGGAAGAGGCTCGATTGTGTCCGGTGGGGGCGCCGGGAGCCTCGGCGACCTTTGTCTCCTGCCTGGCTCCTGCACTGGAGTGTGACCCGGGGCGCTGCAGCTGCGTGTGTGTGTGTGTGTGTGTGTGCGCGCGCGCGCGTGTGTGTAAGAGGGAGGAGAAGAGGAGACAGAAACGGTGGGAGGGGTGGATTCCGCGTGCCCGTGTGTTTATGTGTGAAGGAAAGTCCTGACTATATTTGGGATTTGTTGCTCTGTGTGTATATGTGCGTGTGTGTGTTTGCTATATTTGGGGTTCGTTGCTGTGTGTGTGTCCGCTGTATTTGAGGTTTGTTGCTGTGTGTGTGTGTCCGGTATATTTGGGGTTTGTTGCCGTGTGTGTGTGTGTGTGTGTGTGTGTGTAAGAGAGGAAGAGAGATGAGAAGAGGAGACAAAGTGGGGGAGGGGTGGATTCCGCGTGCCCGTGTGTTTATATGTGAAGGAAAGCCCTGACTGATTTATCTGGGATTCGTTGCCGTCCAGGGACTTCAGGACAACCTGTGTCCGCTATATTTGAGGTTTGTTGCCGTGTGTCTGTGTGTCGCTATATTTGGGGTTCGTTGCTGTGAGTGTCTACTATATTTGGGGTTTGTTGTTCTGTGTGTGTCCACTATATTTGGGGTTCATTGCTGTGTGTGTGTGTCTGCTATATTTGAGGTTTGTTGCTGTGTGTGTGTCTCCGCTATATTTAGGGTTCATTGCTGTGTGTTTGTGTGTCTGCTATATTTGGGGTTCGTTGCTGTGTGTGTGTGTCCGCTGTATTTGGGGTTTGTTGCTGTGTGTGTGTGTGTCCCCGTGATAGAGGGGTGAGGGAGGGAATGGTAGCAAAGCAGAGAGAAGGAGCCGTGGCTCTCCAGGCGTGTGAATTTGCAGGTCCAGGAGAGACACTGTCTCCACGTGTAGGTTTTGTGAGGGCAAGGGAAGGAGGAAGGAACAGAAGACAGCCTGCCTGTGTGTGTGTGTGATGTGTGATCTCCACTTTTGGGTCCTGTTGTGCATGCATGTTAATGTGGTAGAAAGAAACGTGGTGTCCCTGTTGTAAACAAGTTGAGAAAAAATCCTGGGTTTTTGTGGTGTAGTTTGCGTGTGTTGTACGTGCCCACACAAAAGAGGGACATGGCTGTGATTTGGTACAACTTTGTGTGTAACCCAGTTTGCAAGAGACATCGAGATAAAAACATTGTGTGTGTGGTGACACTGTGGTCTTTGTGTGTGACTGTTGTGTGACTTTTGTGATCATCTATATTTGGGTTGGGCTGAGAAATAGAAACTACTGTGTAGGGGGCATAATGACTGTATGTTCAGGAGAAAGACATCCTGGCGGCATTGGGATTTGGGCTTTGAAGGATGTCTAAGAGTTCATTAGGCCAGACAGAATGCTCGTGAGGCCAGAGGGAAAGACCCGGGGAATCCTGCCTATCAGCCAACGGGGGTGAGGAGGCTGTAGTGGTGGGTGACCAGGGTGAATTTGGAAACAGAACCTATTGCCAGCAAGGAAGAGGAGGAGCAACTGACTGCAACCCTTGCCCAGGTGCTGACCCAGAGTGGCCCTGGATGTGTCTGGGCACACAGAGTCATTCTAAAGCGGACCATCTGTTCCTGGGCAGTTTGTTTGGGAACCTGGAGGGCGGGAAGGGGCTCTGTGGAAATAACTCTATGTTGCTCCCTCCTTCCAGCAGCATTCCAAATTCTTCAGTGTGGAGGACTCAGGGAGGTCGAAAAGCTCCTTGAGTGCAGCAGTTGGGAGCATGGTGAAGAGGGGAGGGTCTGGCCGTGTCTGAAAGGTGACCAGACCTGAAGGTCCAGAGCCCCCCTCCATCATGGGGTACTTAAACTATCAGCTGCCCTGGCCTGGTGTCCGATTCCTGACTATTCCTCAAGCGTCTTCCTAAGAATCATAGCCCGATGCCTGCAGAGACATTGAAGATCCAGGGACACACAAAAATGAAACCCAGTTATCCTGGCACTCCACTTGCCAGCAATGTGATTATGTTCTCTTCTCTCTGAGCTCCCGTTTTTGCCTCTGTAAAATGGGGTTCATAATTCTTACCCACCTCACTGTACTGTTGTAAAGATTTAAGGAGTTAATGTACCTCGTGGGCCTTTTGTAACTTAACAAACCGCTAGAAAGCCTTTAAGCATTGCTCCATTTACAAAAAGTTCAAAAAATAAGCAAAATTAGACCTGTGCTGTCAGAACTTAGGTTTGTGTTATCTTTGGGGAGGGAATGACTGGAAAGGGGCACCAGGGAAGCTTCTGGGTGCTAGTAAGGGTTAGGTACGGAGGAGGGGGTAGTTCAGTTGTGAAAAATTGAGCAGTCTCCTTAGGATCTATGTACTTTTCTGTCTCTGTTACTCTCTAACAAGAAGTTTCCAGAAGAAAAAAGGGCCAGGTGCAGTGGCTCATACCTGTAATCCCAGCACTTTGAGAGGCCAAGGCAGGCGGATCACCTGAGGTCAGGAGTTCAAGACCAGTGTGGCCAACATGACAAAACTCATCTCTACTAAAAATACAAATAAATTACCCGGGCATGGTCATGGGCACCTGTAATTGCAGCTACTCAGGAGGCTGAGACAGGAGAATCGCTTGGACCGAGGAGGCGGAGGTTGCAGTGAGCTGAATCACGCCGCTGCCCTCCAGCCTGGGTGACAGAGAGACTCCATTTCAAAAAAAAAAAAAAAGGCAGGGCTCAGTGGTGGATCACTTGAGATCAGGAGTTTGAGACCAGCCTGGCCAACATGGCAAAACTCCATCTCTACTAAAATACAAAAATTAGCTGGGCAGGGTGGCGGGTGCCTATAATCCCAGCTACTCCGGAGGCTGAGGCAGGAGAATCACTTGAACCTGGGAGGCAGAGGTTGCAGTGAGCTGAGATCAAGCCACTGCACTCCAGCCTGGGCGACAGTGAGAATCCGGCAAAAAAAAAAAAAATCAGAAGGTCAGGTATAGGTATTATGACCACATTTTAATCACTCATAAAATGGACATTCTGGAATGCTGTATCAGCTCAGGGCAGAGTACTGGGGACACTATATTGAGTAAGGTGTGGTTCTGCTGGCTCTATGAAGAAAGCAGAGGAGAAAGGCTGTGGCTTTCTTGCTTCTGAAAGGGGCACATTAAGGATGGGGCGGGGCGGGCAGGGAGTGAGGGGCAGCATGCCCAAACCCACTCCAAAGCCACTCACCCGGCTTGACAGCAGAATCAGGACTAGAACCAAGGCCTCCCAAGGTGATGGCTGAGTCTTTTCCATTCTACCAGGCTGCTCCAGAAAACGCAGCCCCTGGTCTTATGCTGCTCAAAGGGAAGCAAGCAAGTGAGGTTTGCTGCCGACTCTGACCCTTACCTCCAACTCCTCCAGGATCTTCAGAGATCACCTCATCCAAACAGCTTTCTGGGAACGGCCAGCCATAACAAATGCTAAGCATTTATTATGTGCCAGACACGGTGGCAGGTGCTTTGCAGCATTATCTGAGTGATTCTCACAATTCTATGTGGTAGGTGCTATGATTCCCACATCACCTCCATATTGCAGGTGAGAAAATCAATGTTCAGAGAGGGAAAGTGATTTTCCCGAGAAGACACAGCTAGTTTGAGGGGCTTTGCTCCTTTGCTGGCATGCAGCTGCTTCTGTTGGTATTCATGGGCTCGCCATGCCCTCTGACAGACACAAGTGGTTTTATGACAGGAGAAGGTGTCCCCTGTTAGACTGCTGGAGACTGGATGAGATGTGGGGAGTTGCCCCTTCCAAATACTCAAGCCTCTGGGCACAGGGTCTGCCCCATCGGAGCATCAGGGCTCAAACGCAGAAAACCAACCTGAATTGGCCAGAGCCAATTGAGTTACACAGAGCCTATGTAACTACAAAGTACAGGGGCAGAGCTAGCTTTAGGCATGGCTCCAAGAGGAGCTCAGATGATGACATTAGGATTCAGTCTCATTTACTCCATCTCTGAAGACCGCTTCCCTCCCTGCTGGCCTCACCTCTTGGCCTCATGATGACAAGATGGCTGCCCTCAGCAGTGGCTCACATCCTACTCTCTTATCAACTCCCAGCGGAAACAGGGACTCACTTTTTCCTACAGTTCTAATAACATTCCCAAAACTGAGTCTTGTCGACTGTCACTGAGACATGTGTCAATTCCTCTGCCAATCACTGTGGCCAAGGGTTCTGATTAGCCAGGAAGTGAGACCCTGGAGATACCTGGCATTGCAGTTTAGGTATGGGTTTCCAGCCATGCAGCCTCAGGACTCACCAGGATCCAAAAGGAACCTCCCAGAATGTGTGGAGAGACCTGAGTCACAGACGTTCAATATATGTGGCCATGGCTATCACTGGCATTATTCTTCCTCCGCTTTGCCTCTGTCATCGTCTTGTACAGAATAGGTGTTTGGTAACGACTAGTACACAGTAGGTGCCCAGAGAATCCCTTTTGTTTGGCTGATTTTTTGCTTTGAGAGTAATACCACGTGCCAAGTCAGACAGAGGCTGGACACACTGAGCGACCCACAGGCATGCAGACAGAATGAGACTCGCTGTAAGAGCTTTTTAATTTTTAATGTTGTTTTGTCTTCCGTAACTGAGCTGAAATACTGTCTAGGGCACCCGAGGAAATCACCAGACTCTCCAAGGAACAGTAACCAGCCTGTCTAAGAAAATACAGTCATGAAAATGGCAGAAGAAGCTCTGAAGAGGCTGGCAGGGGAGGGGACTCCGTGCTCAGAGGCAGGGTGCAGGCAGGGTACAGGCAGGCAGAGCTTGTCAGGCCCAATGAGGCTCTTCCTGACTCATCCAACCCTGCAGTGAGGCAGCCAGGACCCCTCCCCCTGCCCTGGGCCCCTGGTGAAAGACTGGAGATCAGGCTATCCCCCCTGACCCCCCTCTCGTGTCTCCTTGGGCCACCAATTACTCTGATTCAACTGGGCAGTTGAGTTTCTGTGAAGGACAGAGACCCATGAAGTCCAGCACTCACTGCTATTTATTGAGTCTGTTCCAGGCGCCATACTTCGAACTTCACTTGATTTAAATACAAGAGCAATGGAATATACTTAGGATACTTACTTTATCGCTGCTTTTACCTTACTTTTTCTTCCCTCTGCCCTGATTTCCTTAATTAATTTTGAAAAAAAAATCTCTATTTTTTCAAATTTCAAATGTAATACATGGTCACTGTAAAACAGACAATAGGGTCGAGGCACCATGGCTCAGGCCTGTAATCCCAAAACTTTGGGAGGCCGAAGCAGGAGAACTGCTTGAGGTCAGGTGTTCACCAGCCCCGGCAACACAGTGAGACCTTGTCTCTACTAAATATAAATATATATATACATACATATATTTTTGTTTGTTTGTTTTTGTTTTTTTGAGATGGAGTTTCGCTCTTGTTGCCCAGGCTGGAGTGCAATGGTGCGATCTCGGCTTACTGCAACCTCCACCTCCTAGATTCAAGCGATTCTCATGCCTCAGCCTCCAGAGTAGCTGGGATTACAGGTGCCCACCACCACGTCCAGCTAATTTTTGTATTTTTAGTAGAGACAGGGTTTTACCATGTTGGTCAGGGTGGTCTCGAACTCTTGACCTCAAGTGATCCGCCCGCCTCAGCCTCCCAAAGTGTTGGGATTACAGGCATGAGCCACCACACCTGGCCTCTACTAAATATATTTTTAAAAAATTAGTTGGGGCCGGGCGCGGTGGCTCACACTTGTAATCCCAGCACTTTGGAAGGCCGAGGTGGGCGGATCACGAGGTCAGGAGATCAAGACTATCCTGGCCAACATGGTGAAACCCCATCCTACCAAAATACAAAAAAGTAGCTGGGCATGGTGGCATGCGCCTGTAGTCCCAGCTACTCCGGAGGCTGAGGCAGGGGAATCACTTGAACCTGGTAAGCGGAGGTTGCAGTGAGCTGAGATCGCACCACTGCACTCCAGCCTAGCGACAGAGCAAGACTCTGTCTCAAAAAAAAAAAAAAAAAAAGTCATGCATGGTGGCACAAGCCTGTATCCCAGCTACTGGGGAGGCTGAGGTGGGAAGATCACTTGAGCCCAGGAGTTCAAGACTGCTGCACGACACCCTGTCTCAAAAAGAAAAAAAAAACAGAGAAAAAAGTAAAATAGATAATGCGGAAATGAATACAATGGGAAGAAATAGTCCCTGTAATATCGCTCCTCAGATATTAACCATTGGAAACTCTTTGATGTGATTCTGTATTTAGCTGAATTGACAGATGTATGTCCATTTTGGGAACAGGGAAAACGTTATTAATGTTTTCAGAGCCTCCTTCCTCCCTGTCCTCTCTGAGGAAGGAAACTTGGTGTGTCAGGCAGCTGCAGCCCGGGCTTTACCCTGTGAATCTGGGTAATGGGTGGAGGTGCGGGAGAAAGAAACAAACTACAAGAGAAAGGGCAGAGGTTGTGGGGTGGGAAAAATGGGGAGAGGCTGGAGCAGGGGATGAAATGGGTCAAAGCCAGCGCAGGCTGAGCTTTGAGGGAGTGTTTGGGGGATCCAGACGCAGATTTGGGGGCTGCTGTGCTGTGAGATATTGAAAAAGAGTGAGGGGTCAGGCGGAAGAGAGAGAGAGAGCAGCAGGCAGGACGCAGGATAAAGTTTTACTGAGATTATGGATGATGTCTGCTTTAACATTCTCAAAAGAACTGAATAAATAGTTAAATTGCTTTGCAGTTTGTTTGTTTGTTTTGTTCAGAGGAGGAAATAGTGTTTCTAATTCAACAGGGGGCTGAGACTGGCTTTGGGTGGCTCAGCTTTACCCAGATTACATTTTTATACACAGAAAGCTAGATTACATCATCATCATAAAAATAAAAATAAAAACTGATAAAATATCTTGTCTAAGTAATGTATGCCAGGCACTGTGCTAAGTACTCCTCTGTATTCATTTATTTAATTCTACAATAGCCCAATGGGGGTGGTTACTACTATTATCCCATTTTACAGACAAGGAAACTGAGGCTTAGAGAGATGAAGCAACTTGCTCAAGATCACACAGCCTCCAAGTGGGAGAGCTGGGATGAGGCAATTTGTCTATTATCTTAACTTTCTGGTAAACGCAGTTGTTTTGTTTAAATTAATTAACTCATTAATTTTGCTGTAAGAACCTTAAGGAAGATTCTTATTGATTAAGACAGAGTCTCACTCCATCGACCAGGCTGGAGTGCAGTGATGTGATCTTGGCTCACTGCAACCTCCATCTCCCAGGTTCAAGCGATTCTCAGCCTCCCGAGTAGCTGAGATTACAGGTGTGTGCCACTATGCCTGGCTAATTTTTTTGTATTTTTAGTAGAGACAGGGTTTTACCATGTTGGCCAGGCTGGTCTCGAACTCCTGACCTCAAGTGATCTGCCCGCATCAGCCTCCCGAAGTGCTGGGATTACAGTTGTAAGCCACTGTGCCCAGCCAGAAGATTCTTATTTTTTAATTTAATTTAATTTTTTTAGTGAAGAGGGGTCTCACTATGTTGCCCAGGCTGATCTTAAACTCTGGGGCTGAAGGCATCCTCCTGCCCCAGCCTCTTGGGTAGCTGGAGCTCCAGGCATGCACCACCACTGCGCCCGGCTCTGTTTTATTTGTGTTTTGTGAGTTGCTGCAAATGCCTTTCTGTTCGTGATAGAATAAGGATATACATAAATAATAGGCATGCACCATCATGAAGCCACCCCACAACTCCTTGCTGTTATCTGTGTTAAGAAGCTGAAGCCGAGGGGGACGTGGGCACTAATCTAGAGAAGGCAGCTTTTAAGTTGTGGGATTTGAACTCGGCGGTTTTTTTTTTTCTGAAGAATCATACAGAAGTTGGAATTACTATGGTGAGGAGTAGGGTTGCATTTCAGTTACCCTGGTACAGATTCACAGACCCTGAAGGCTGGACCTGGACGAGATGTCCAAAGTTATCCATTCCAGTCCCTGTTTTAGTTTATGAAGCTCCACTGCAGTTTCCTCCACAGGTGTCACCTGGCCCAAGTGTGAACACCTCCGCTGATGAGAGAGCACAGAGGAGGGGAACGTAGCTGAGAAAGTAGGCCAGGGTGGAGCAGTGAAGGGGAAGGAATTCCTGAGACTTAGCTGGGATGAGCACAGGGGGACTGCCAGAGGGGACAGGAATGCAGGCAGAGTGGAAAACCATTTCCTCAAATGCCTTCACTACAATATCAGCTCTTTTATGTATAGCCCTTCCAAGTTGAGGGAGTAAAAATACGTTATTTCAAAGAAACAAGTTCCCCCAGAGCCAAACTACTATAACAAAGTATATTTCCTGTTTTGCCTTTGCTGCTAGGAAGCCCTTAGGTAGGTTATATATTTCAAAGAAACAAGTTCCCCCAGAGCCAAACTACTATAACAAAGTATATTTCCTGTTTTGCCTTTGCTGCTAGGAAGCCCTTAGGTAGGTTATATATTCAACCTCAGTAACAAACTCAGTCCAGGCACCTGATAGATTTATCTCTATCTTTTTCCAATGGCTTTCCATCTCTCTATTTATTTATGTATTTGAGATGGAGTCACAGTCCGTGGCTCAGGATGGAGTGCAGTGGTGCGATCTCGGCCCACTGTAACCTCTGCCTCCCGGGTTCAAGTGATTCTCCTGCCTCAGCCTCCTTAGTAGCTGGGATTACAGTCGTAATCAGCTAAGCGCCACCATGCTAAGCTAATTTTTGTATTTTTAGTAGAGATGGGGTTTTGCCATGTTGGCCAGGCTGGTCTTGAACTCCTGACCTCAAGTTATCCGCCCACCTCAGCTCCCTAAGTGCTGGAATTATAGGTGTGAGCCACCACCCTCCGCCTCAATCTGTCTTTTTAGATTAATGTTTTATAATGTTTGCTCTAACACTAAACAGCTATCTGAATGTAAGACCATCACCTCCTCTAAGAAGCCTTCCCCGTCTGTGCCCCCACAGCCCCCTGCATTACTGCTAATGTAGCACCTCCCTCTGTCTTCTTCAGTCTGTTTACTCTCTTTGTCTCCCCTACCTAGGCCCAATTCTGCAACTCCAGCTATAGAAACAGGGACCAGCACATAGTGGATGCTCCATAAATTATCAAACTCTACAGAAAGGCTCTTGTAGGAAATGAGGCCTTGTTTAATAAGCACCTCTTCTCTGCATACGCTGTCTCATGGGGCACTCACATGACCACTGTTTTAACAGATGAAGATCCTGAGGGTCAGAGGGGTGAATTGATTTGCTCCTGGTCACACAGCCTGTAAGTGGCAATGAAGGATGTGAACCCAACTCTGTCTGATTTTAAAGTTCCTGCTCTCCACCATGGCTTTGTACGTCATCACTGTAGTTCTTTCATGTGGAGGGAAGAACTTGAGGACTCCAGCTACAGCTGCCTATGAGTCGGGGAGCAGGGGGCCTGGGGCATGGGAAAAGTCACTCAGGGTCCCTGGGCCTCAGACTTCTCCTTTTTTTTATTTGTTTGTTTGTTTGTTTGTTTTTTGAGACAGAGTCTTGCTCTGTCACCCAGGCTGCAGTGCGAGATCATGGCTCACTGCAGCCTCAACCTTTTGACCTCAAGTGATCCTCCCACCTCAGCCTCCCAAGTAGCTAGGACTACAGGTGCACACCACTATACCTGGCTAATTTTTTGTACTTTTTTGTTGAGACGGGTTTTTGCCACATTGCCCAGGCTGGTATCCAACTCCTAGGCTCAAACTATCCAGCCACCTTGGCCTCCCAAAGTGCTGGGATTATATGTGTGAGCCACCACACCTCACCAGTCTCCTCCTTTGTAAAATGAAGGGATTGGATCAGCAATTGTCAGCCCTAGGGGTCCATTTGCATCACCTGGGGAGCTCTTAAAAGGTACTGATGCCTGGATCCCACCTCAGGTCAATTAAACCAAAATAACTGAAGGCAGGTCCCCCCAGGTGATTTGGATGCTGGAGAGGGCTAAGAACACTAAACTCACCCCTCAGTGAGGCCCATTGCAGGAAGCCCCTCGACCTGGCATGATGGAAAGACCAGGGCTGTGGAGCCAAGTGGGCATGGGTTCTGATCCCAGGTCTGTTCTTTCGTATACATCAACATCCTCGTTGAGCAGAGGAGAGCAAGGCTGGTGAAGTCTGAGGTCTTGCAGCGAAGAAGTGACATTGTGGAGGTTTCAATCCCGGTCTGCGCTCCGGAACTGCAGGATATTGAGGAGGGTCTTGGACAAGGAGAGGAGGTGTGGGTGGGTAGGTAGGTCCGCTTGGAGCCTGTGTCTGTACTGGCAGACCTGAGGCCTGGGTGGGGCCCGTCTTGGGGATCCCAAAGCCATCCCTGCCCATGACTCACACTGTTTTCACAGCAGGTGTTGGGGCAGCATGAAGTCACCCACACCTCCCACGCTTCTCACACCTCTGCTGCCTCCTAGCCTAGCACGTGCCCAGACACCTCTACCACCTATGATGCCCCAAGCCCTGGGCAGTGACAGGCCAGTGTGGACAAGCCGGCCAGTCTGTGTGTGATTGGGGTGTTGGCACTGGCTGCAAGAACACACTGACAGGAAGGCTGATGCCAACTCAAGGCACAAGCAGACCTTTTCCCAAACACCCACCCCATCGCTCCTGTGCCCTGTGGTCTTGGGCAAGTCCCTGCACCGCTTTGACAGTCTACAACATGTGTGGAAAAGCATGGCTCATGGGGTTCCCATGAGCTCCAGAACACCGAGCTCTTTCCCCCCACAGAGTCAGACCAGGCTGCCCCTCATCTGGACTGACTCCCCCATCACTTTTCCTTTTAGGTCTCAGTCCAAATGTCACTGTCCGGAAAGGCCTTTCTTGTGGACCTTCTCTAAGGGGACTCTCCTTTTCTTCTCCCTCACTGCACCCACCTCATTTCCTTCATTGTACTTATCAGAATTTCTTTTTTCTTTCTTTCTTTCTTTTTTTTTTTTTTTTTTTTTTTGAGACGGAGTCTTGCTCTTGTTGCCCAGGCTGGAGTGCAATGGTACAATCTTGGCTCACTGCAACCTCCACCTCCTGGGTTCAAGTGATTCTCCTGCCTCAGCTTCCCGAGTAGCTGGGATTACAGGCACATGCCACCATGCCCGGCTAATTTTTATTTTTAGTAGAGACTGGGTTTCACCATGTTGGCCAGGCTGGTCTCAAACACCTGACCTCAGGTGATTCACCCACCTCGGCCTCCCAAAGTGCTGGGATTACAGGTGTGAGCCACTACACCCAGCCACTTATCAGAATTCCTAATTCTATACTTAGTTTCTTCGTTACTTATCTATTGTCTAGCTCTCCAATCAGATTACAAAGCAAATGTAGGGACTGTCCTTTTGTCATGTTGTCATGTCTCTCTCTCTTTGAGAGACAAGGTCTCACTCTGTCACCCAGGCTAGAGTGCAGTGGTGCAATCACAGCTCACTGCAGCCTCAAACTTCTGGGCTCAAGCGATCCTCCTACCTCAGCCTCCTGAGTAACTGGCACCACCACGCCTGGTTTTTTTTTTCTTTTTTTCTTTTTTTTTTTTAGACAAGGTCTCGCTCTGTCACCTAGGCTGGAATGCAGTGACATAATTATAACTCAGCCTTGAGCTCCCAGGTCGACCTCACTGCAACCTCAACCTCCCAGACTCAAGTGATCCTCCCACCTCAGCCTTTCACACAGCTGGGACTACAGGCGTGTGCCACCATGCCCAGCTAATTTTTTTTTTCTATTTTTTGTAGAGATGGAGTCTCATTATATTGCCTAGTCTGGTCATGAACTCCTAGGCTCAAGTGATCCACCTGCCTTGGCCTCCAAAAGTGCTGGGATTACAGGCGTGAGCCACCACACCCAGACTTGGCTAATTTTTTAATTTTTAGTAAAGACGAGGACTCAGTGTGCTGCTCAGGCTTGTCTCTGTCTCCTGGCCTCAAGTGATCCTCCCTCCTTGGCCTCCCAAAGTGCTGGGATTATAGGCATGAGCCACTGCACCCGACTCGTTATGTCTCTTTATTGAGGTGTAACCTGAACACCATACCATTCATCCATGTTAAGTGTATAGTTCAATGATTTTTAGTAAATTCACAGAGTTGTGCCATCATCACCACAAGCCAGTTTTAGAACACTCGCATTGCCGGCTGGCTCACGCCTGTAATCCCAGCACTTTGGGAGGCTGAGGCGGGCAAATCATGAGGTCAGGAGATCAAGACCATCCTGGCCAACACGGTGAAACCCCGTCTCTACTTAAAAAAAAAAAATACAAAAAAATTAGCCGGACATGGTGGCGGGCGCCTGCAGTCCTAGCTACTCGGGAGGCTGAGGCAGGAGAATGGGGTGAACCCAGGAGGCGGAGGTTGCAGTGAGCTGAGATCGCGCCACTGCACTCCAGCCTGGGTGACAGAGTGAGACTCCATCTCAAAAAAAAAAAAAAAAAAAAAAAAAGAACACTCGCATCGCCCCCTAAAGATCCCTCCTAGCCACTTGCAGGTAATCCCTGCTTTTGTCTTCATCCCCAGGCAGACACTGATCTGCTTTCTGTCTCTCTAGTTTTTCCTTTTCTAGAAATTGCACATAAATGGAGCCAGGTGCGGTGGCTCATGCCTGTAATCCCAGCACTTTGGGAGGCCAAGGCAGACAGATCATCCAAGGTTAGGAGTTTGAGACCAGCCTGGCAACATAGTGGGACCCTGTCTCTATAAAAAATTAGCTGGGCCGAGCGCGGTGACTCACGCCTGTAATCCCAGCACCTTGGGAGGCCGAGGCGGGCGGATCAAGAGGTCAGGAGATCGAGACCATCCTGGCTAACACGGTGAAACCCCATCTCTACTAAAAATACAAAAAATTAGCCGGGCGTGGTGGCGGGCGCCTGTAGTCCCAGCTACTAGGGAGGCTGAGGCGGGAGAATGGCATTAACCCGGGAGGCGGAGGTTGCAGTGAGCCGAGATCGCGCCACTGCACTCCAGCCTGGGCGACAGAGTGAGACTCCGTCTAAAAAAAAAAAAAAAAAAAAATTGGCTGGGGCAGTGGTGCATGCCTGCAGTTCCAGCTACTTAGGAGGCTGAGGTGAGAGGATTGCTTGAGCCCAGGAGGCCGAGGCTGCAGTAAGCCATGTTTGTACCACTGCACTGGCAATTAGTAAGGGCTGCAGGAGTCCACAGCTCAGAATCTGCTGAGAACAGGAGAAGGGACAGGAGAGGTGAGAGTGTAAGGATAGGCAAGATTTCCGGAGGCAAAGGCTTGTCAGGAGGTAAGTGGAGCAGATTTGGGGGAAACAGGCCCTCCTACCCTACAGGTGGAAGGAAGAGTTGGTTCAAGAATTCTCAGGACAGTTGGTCTTAAAAACATATCACTTTTCACCCAGAAGTTCTACTTAGGAATTCCTTTAATTATGGAAATAATTAAAAGTATGCATAAAAGTATAACTACAAAAATTTTCCCTCACAGACTAGATTATGATAGAAAAAAATAGAAACTCATTATGCCTATCATAATAACGTTGAGTAATTTTTGGCAGAATCTCCACAGCCATTAAAATATATTGATGTCATTTATTTATTGAAATGGAAAAATGTGCTGGGCTAGGTGGCACACGCCTGTAATCCTGGCACTTTGGGAGGCCAAGGTGGGCGGATCACTGGAGGTCAGGAGTTCGAGAACAGCCTGGCCAACATGGGGAGAAACCCTGGCTCTACTAAAAATAGAAAAAAAATAGCCGGGCATTGCATGGGCAACTGTAATCCCAGCTACTTGGGAGGCTGAGGCAGGAGAACCGCTTGAGCCCAAGATGCGGAGGTTGCAGTGAGCCAAGATCGCACCACTGCACTCCAGCCCAGCAACAGAGTGGGATGGGACTCAGTCTCAAAAAAAAAAAAAGAAAAGAAAAAAGAAATGGAAAGTTCATGATTTATGGTTGAATTAAGCAAAAGGATAATTTTTATATTGCATGTGCCATACAACTTAGCAATTCTATCTTAGGTCTTTATCTCAGAAAAATTTGTATTCTTGTGTTTAATACATATGAAGATTTGTAATCAGGTGCAGTGGCTGAGTTTGAGACCAGCCTGGGCAACATAGTGAGACCCCGTCTCTACCAAAAGTAAATTAGTCAGATGTGATGTTGTGCACTTGTAGATCCAGCTACTCAGGAGTCTGAGACAGGAGGACCAGAGGTTGAAGCTGCAGTGAGCCATATTCGCACCACTGCACTCAAGCCTGGGTGACAGAGCAAGACCCTGTCTCACACACACAAATAAAGACTTGTGCCAGAATGTTGTGTAGCACAGTTTGCAAAAGCAAAAGGAATGAACTAGGATGAATGAATGAACACAGATGAATGTGAACACACCTCTACAACATAATGTCAAACCCAAATACCAACTAGCAAAAGGATATGTGTGGAACCATGCCATTTATTTGAAGCGTAACCATATCAAGTGCATGAATAAGAATGATAAACCCCAAATTTGTGAGAGATTTACTCTGGGGAGGAATACAGCAGAAGGATTGCAAAGGGGCACCCAGGGGGCTTCAACCGTATCTGTTAGTTTTTATTTAAAAAAAAAAAAAAGCTGGACACGGTGGCTCACACCTGTAATCCCAGCACTTTGGGAGGCCGAGGCGGGCAGATCACAAGGTCAGAAGATCGAGACCATCCTGGCTAACAAGGTGAAACTCCATCTCTACTAAAAATACAAAAAATTAGCCGGGCGTGGTGGCTGATGCCTGTAGTCCCAGGTACTTGGGAGGCTGAGGCAGGAGAATGGCCTGAACCTGGCAGGAGGAACTTGCAGTGAGCTGAGATTGCGCCACTGCACTCCAGCCTGGGTGACAGAGTGAGACTCCATCTCAAAAAAAAAAAAAAAAAAAAAAAAACAGCCAAAGCAAATATGCTAAAAATGTTAGGATTTGTCAAAACTTGCTTATGAGTATGAGTGTATGTTATAGTAGTCTCTGGATTTTTGTTTGCTTACAATACTTCATCTGAAAAACAGCTTTCATTGTTTCTTGTTAATATAAACGAATGAACGGAAAAACTGTAATTTAAAGAGTGTATAGCAAGGCCAGGTGCAGTGGCTCACACCTGTAATCCCAGCACTTTGGGAGGGCGAGGCGAGTGGATCACCTGAGGTCAGGAGTTTGAGACCAGCCTGGCCGACATGGTGAAACCCCATCTCTAATAAAAATACAAAAAGTAGCTGGGCATGGTGGCGTGCACCTGTAATCCCAGGTACTTGAGAGGCTGAGACAGGAGAATCGATTGAACCCGGGAGGCAGAGGTTGCAGTGAGCTGAGATTGCACCACCGCACTGCAGCCTGGGTAACAAGAGCAAAATTCCATCTCAAAAAAAATAAATAAATAAAAACAAAGAATATGTATCAAATAATCATGATGATTTCCATGTGATGAGATGACTGATTATATTTGTTTTCCTATTTACTTTTGCATATCTATATTTTCTGATTTTCCTGTGGTGAACATGTCTTACCTGTTCAATGTTTTAAAACATAAAATAAAAAAGGCATATAGAAAAGCTGTAGAGGGGGCATTCCAGGCCAAGACGACAGCAGAGGCCAAGGCCTGGCTGTGGAGAAGCTGCCAGAACATGGGATATCAGACAGGGGAAGGATGGGAAGAAAAACTGCTGGAAAGGGGAGCTGGGGGCAAGGTGGTAGGCCTTGAGTGCCAGGCCGAGGAGCTGCAACTTGACCTTGAAGGCCATGGGGCCTCAAACTGGGGTCCATGGCCACTGGGGAGCCTCAAGCATACTCCCGGGAATCTGGTTCCACCAAGATTTTCATAATTTGGGGCCTTCATTTTAGTGATCGTCTCTAAACAGTGAGTACAAGCATATCCTGACTTCTCTGAATGACTCAGCCATAATCCAGAGCCACCAATGTAATTTCAGGGCCCGGATTGGTTTGAGCCTGGGGTCAGGTTGATGCCAGCTGCCCCACTTTGATTGTCTTGGGCAGATGAGGAAAGAAAGGAGAAGGTCTCAGCTTGGCCGGTTTATTCTCCAGCCCCATGAGCTCAGCGCTTGGGCCTGGGAGAATTCCAAGGGCCTGAAAGATGTTCCAATCTTGAAAAAAGAATTGTAATGACTCTACAGTAACAAAATCAACGACCAAAATCACACTTGCATGCACACACACACAGGCACACCCTGCATGTGAAATCATTTCAATTGTGAAAGTATAAAATTGAATAGAAATCATTTCAATTGCAAAAGTATACAAATGAATATTTTCATGGCAAAAAAAAATTTGATGTGGAATGTGGGTGTGTTTTAATATGTTTGGTAAGGGGAGAAGTGGAGTCTCCAAAGGTAGGGATGCTGGAGGACTATGAAGTTCCTTAAAGCATAGAGGGGTGGATAGAATCCCAGCAAAGAAGGCCAAATGGCAAACTGCTGTGCTCACCCCCTTAGTGGTTCCCCTTCACCCAAACTGGAAAAGAACTGGGCAAATTGAATCAGCATACGCAGCAGTGCAGGAGTGCCAAGGGAGAAACAAAGGCCAGGCAGCAAACAGCACGCTGGCACAGCCTGCAAAACACTCATCATTCAAAGGATGTGATTTTGATTCTGCAAAGTGACGTCATCCAGCACATTCAACGGATGTTGTTTATCTAAATTTGTGGCCATATTTGTATTTAATCTGGTCTTATGGCAGTGTAGAGTCCTGAAGAGTTTGTACCTAGTTTTATGTTTTAAGGAACAGTATAATCAAAATAATTAGAATCAGCACTGTCTGGCCAGAAGAACCTTCATCCTTTTGGAGAGCCTGTTTGTAAATCATTCATTTGGGAAGTGCTGCTAGGGACTGGGGGACTGCTGAGGGGCTGTGGGTGGGGTTGCGGGGGTGGGACATGAACTTGATTGCATGTTCTGGATGACCAGTAGCCAGAGTGAGGCTGGTGTGAGGCTTGAACGCCTGAGGACAGGGATGGGCATCTTATTCAGGCCCTCATAGTGCCAAGGGTAAGACCTCAGATGCCATAAGAACTTAACAAAGACTGGCCACCACCGTGGAATTTCCCATCAGAGCGTCCTGCTTCTCCAGGCTGCAGGCAGAGATGTATCTGTCCTGGTCCTGGTGAATCCAGTGGGTCAACTTGGCACATGGAGGCCTCGATGCATTTTTTTTTTCTTTTGGAGATGGAGTCTCACTCTGTCACCCAGGCTGGAGTGCAGTGGTGCAACCTCGGCTCACTGCAACCTCCATCTCCTGGGTTCAAGTGATTCTTGTGCCTCAGCCTCCCGAGTAGCTGGGACTGCAAGAGTGCACCACCACGCCTGGTTAATTTTTTTTTTTTCTGTATTTTAGTAGAGATGGGGTTTCACCATGTTGTCCAGGTTGGTCTCCAACTGCAGAGCTCAGGCAATCCACCCACCTCAGTCTCCCAAAATGCTGGGATTACAGGCGTGAGCCACTGCACCCAGCCCTTCAATGCATATTTGCAAATAAGAGAGGTCAGAAGGAGGAAGATGCCTCTCTTTCCTGCATTTCTCTCATCCAATCCACCAGCACATTGTTTTGCTCGATCTCCAGAGTGCACCCAGCCCCAGCCCCAGCCCCTCCACCACGGCCTCCAGCATTCTCACCTGGACCGTGTGGATGGCCTTACCAGTCTCCTGGCTCTGCCTCCTCCACACACAGCAAGAAGGAGATGTTTTCTTTTTTTTTTTTTTGAGACGGAGTCTCACTATGTCGCCCAGGCTGGAGTGCAGTGGCACGATCTCGGCTCACTGTAAGCTCTGCCCCCTAGTTCACACCATTCTGCTGCCTCAGCCTCCCGAGTAGCTGGGACTACAGGCTCTGGCCACCACGCCCGGCTAATTTTTTGTATTTTTTTTTAAGTAGAGATGGGGTTTCACCATGTTAGCCAGGATGGTCTTGATCTCCTGACCTCGTGATCCACCCGCCTCGGCCTCCCAAAATGCTGGGATTATAGGCGTGAGCCACTGCACCTGGCCTCAGTGTCGTTTCATAGTTTGATAGCTCATTTTTTTTTTTTTTTTTTTAGCACTGGAAAACATTCTCTTGTCATTGTCTGGATGTACCACAGTTTCTTTACCCATTTATCTGCTGAAGGACATCTTGGTTGCTTCCAAGTTTTGGCAGTTGTGAATAAAGCTGCTAGAAACACCTGCGTGCAGGCTTTCGCGTGGACACAAGTTTTCAGTTCTTTTAGGTAAATACCAGGGACTGCGATTGTTGGATCATATGTTAAGAGTATGTTTGTTTTGTAAGAGACTATCATACTGTATTCCAAAGGGGCTGTACCGTTTCGCATTCCCATCAGCAACGAATGAGCATTCCCGTTGTTTTTCATCCTCCCCAGCGTTTGGTGCTATCAGTATCCTTGATTTTGCCCATTCTAATAGGTATATCAGGAAGGAGATTTTTAAAGTGTGAATATTCTGCCCTCAAAATTTTAGGGGCTTTCTGCCAAGCTTAAAATTAAATTCAAATTTTATATATATATATATATATATATATATATATATATATATTTTTTTTTTTTTTTTTTTTTTTTTTTGAGGCAGAGCCTCACTCTGTTGCCCAGGCTGGAGTGCAGTGGTGCCATCGTGGCTCACTGCAACCTCTGCCTCCCATGTTCAAGTGATTCTCTTGCCTCAGCCTCTTGAGTAGCTTAGATTACAGACACCCACCACCACGCCTGGCAAATTTTTGTATTTTTAGTAGAGATGGGGTTTTACCATGTTGGCCAGCTTGATCTCGAACTCCTGACCTCAAGTGATCCACCCACCTCAGCCTCCCAAAGTGCTGGGATTACAGGCATGAGCCACCGTGCCCGGCCTAAATTCAAATTATTTATGGTAGCTTTCAAAGGCCCATGAGATCTACCTCTACCAGCCTCTGCCACATCCTCTCCCCAGCTCTGCTCTGTGTTCACTAAGCTCCGGCTGCCTGGATGTTCCTGGAACACAGGAGTCATCGGGTTTCAGGGCCTTTGCCCTTGCTGCTCCTTGTACCTGGGATGCTCTTCCTCCATGGCTAAGCAGGTGGCTCTTCCTGACCTGTGAAGTTTCATCACGATGTCACCTCCCCAGAGGGACCCTTTCCCCTGACCCCCTGCATTACACCCCCCACCACCAATGCATTACACTGTTTCAAGTCTTCCTAGCTCTTACCACTTCCTGAACTTGTCTTATCTTTGTATTTGTTACTCCTTTAATGTCTCAATCTATAGTAGATCTTGAGTCCCCACGAAGGCATAGGTCATCTCTGTCCTGGTCACAGCTAAGTCTCCAGCACTGGAACAGAGCCTGGCACATAGTAGGTGCTCAGTAAAAGCTTGCTGAGTCAACAATGGGATACCACTTCACACCCACTAGAATGGCTATAATAAAAAAGGTAAGGAGATGGAGCAATTAAAATGTTTATATATTGCTGGTGGTAATGGAAAATGAGGCAGACACTTTGAGTTTGTCAGTTCCTCAAAAAGTTAAAACAGAGTTACCATGTGACCTAGCAGTTCCACTCCTAGGTATATACCCAAGAGAAATGAAACTATGTCCACACAAAACATGTTCATGTATGATCAAGCAGCACTATTCATAATAGCCAAAAAGTAGAAATAACCCAAATATCTATCAGTTGACAAATATGTACATGAAATGTTGTACAGGGCCATGCACAGTGGCTCATGCCTGTCATCCCAGCCACTTTGGGAGGCAGAAGCATGAGGATTGCTTGAGCTCAGGATTTCAAGGCCAACCTGGGCAACACAACAAAATCCTGTCTTTATAAAATATACAAAAATTAGCTGGGCATGGTGGTGCATGCCTGTAGTCCCAACTACTCGGGAGGCTGAGGCACGAGAATTGCTTGAACCTGGGAGGTGGAGGTTGCAGTAAGCTTTGTTTATTCCACTGCACTCTAGCCTGGGCAACAGAGCAAGACCCTGTCTCTAAATAAATAAATAAATAAATAAATAAATAAATGCTGGCTGGGGATGGTGGTTCATGGCTGTAATCCCAGCACTTTGGGAGGCCGCAGGTGGGAGGATCACTTGAGTTCAGGAGTTTGAGAACAGCCTGGGCAACATAGAGAGATCCCATCTCTACTTTTTTTTTGAGATGGAGTCACGCTCTGTCGCCCAGGCTGGAGTGCAGTGGCACGATCTCGGCTCACTGCAAGCTCCGCCTCCTGGCTTCATGCCATTCTCCTGCCTCAGCCTCCCAAGTAGCTGGGACTATGGCGCCTGCCACAACGCCCAGCTAATTTTTTGTTTTTTTAGTAGAGATGGGGTTTCACTGTGTTAGCCAGGATGGTCTCGATCTCCTGACCTTGTGATCCACCCGCCTTGGCCTCCCAAAGTGCTGGGATTACAGGCGTGAGCCACTGCGCCCGGCCCCCCATCTCTACTTTCAAAGAATTAGCTGGGTATGATGGCGGATACCTATGGTCCCAGCTACTTGGGAAGCTGAGATGGGAGGACTGCTTGAGCCCAGGAGTTAGAGGCTGCAGTGAGCCATGATGATTCCACTGCATGCCAGCC
The DNA here is from genome assembly GCF_029289425.2 of Pan paniscus. Classification (NCBI taxonomy): domain Eukaryota; kingdom Metazoa; phylum Chordata; class Mammalia; order Primates; family Hominidae; genus Pan; species Pan paniscus. The sequence continues at coordinate 205,762,487 of NC_073249.2, read as the reverse complement.
TGATTAATAAAGCAAGACTGTCTCAAATTATAAAAAATAAGAAATTTGTACATCATTATAATGCAATATTATTCAGCAACAAAAAGGAATGAGGCACTGACATGCTATGACATGTACAAGCTTAAAAATCATTATACCAAATAAAAGAAGCCAGACACAAAGGTCGCATATTGTTTGATTTCATGTGTGTGAAATGTCACAATAGGCAAATACATAGAGGCAGAAAGTACATTTGTGGTTGCCAGGTACTGGAGGGAGGACGGATGGGGAATGACTGCTAATGAGCATAAGTTTCAGGGAGATGATGAAATGTTCTGGAATTAGATAATAGTGATGGCTGCACAACTTTGTGAATACATTCAGAACCACTGACTCGGTTCACTAAGTTTTACTGTATGTGAATTATATCTGTATTTTTTTTTTTTTTGAGACAGAGTTTTGCCCTTGTTGCCCAGGCTGGAGTGCAGTGGCGCAATCTCAGCTCACCACAACCTCCGCCTCCCAGGTTCTAGCGATTCTCCTTCCTCAGCTTCCCAAGTAGCTGGGATTATAGGTGCCCACCACCACGTCCAGCTAATTTTTGTATTTTTAGTAGAGATGGGGTTTCCCCACGTTGGCCAGGCTAGTCTCGAACTCCTGGCCTCAGGTGATCCACCCGCCTCGGACTCCCAAAGTGCTGGGATGACAGGTGTGAGCCACCACGCCCGGCCTGTATCTGTATTTTTTAAAAGCCTTGTTATGCCTCTAATCTCAGCACTTTGGGGGGCCGACATGGTAGGATCACTTGATCCTAGGAGTTTGAGACCAGCCTGGGCAACATAGCAAGACCCCATCTCTACAAAAATAAAGTTAACTGGGTGTGATGGTGAATGCCTGTCATCCTAGCTACATGGGAGGTTGAGGGGGGAGCATAGCTTGAACCCAGGAGGTCGAGGCTGCAGTGAGCTATGATTGTGTCACTGCAATCTAGCCTGGGTGACAGACTGAGACCCTGTTTCAAAAAAAAAAAAATCCAAAACAAAACATCTTGTACACAAATGTTTACAGCAGCATTATTCATAATAGCCTAACGTGGAAACAACCCAAATGTCCATCCGCTGATTAATGGAGAAACAAGATGTGGTCTGTCCACACATTAGAATATTATTCAACCATAAAAAGGAGTGAAATACATATACACGCTACAACATGGATGAACCTGGAAAACATACTAAGTGAAAGAAACCAGTCACAAAAGTTTACATTTTGCATTATCCTATTTATACGAAATGTCCAGAATAGGCAAATCTATACAGACAGAAAGGAGAGGAGTACCTGCCTAGGCCTGGGAGTGACTGCCAATGGGTACGAGGTTTCTTTTGGGGTAAAAATGTCCTGAAATTGGGTTACAGTAATGGTTGTATAAATCTCTCTATATACTAGAAATCATTGTATTAGGCCGGGCGCAGTGGCTCAAGCCTGTAATCCCAGCACTTTGGGAGGCTGAGATGGGTGGATCACAAGGTCAGGAGATCGACACCATCCTGGCTAACACAGTGAAAGCCCGTCTCTACTGAAAATACAAAAAAAATTTGCCGGGTGCGGTAGCGGGCGCCTGTAGTCCCAGCTACTCGGGAGGCTGAGGCAGGAGAATGGCGTGTACCCGGGAGGCGGAGCTTGCAGTGAACCGAGATCGTGCCACTGCACTCCAGCCTGGGCGACAGAGCGAGACTCTGTCTCAAAAAAAAAAAAAAAAAAAAAAGAAATCATTGTATTGTACATTCTAAATGAGTGAACTTTTATGACATATAAATTATATCTCAACAAAGCCTTTTAAAAAGTTTATTGAATGGGCTGGGCGCAGTGGCTCACACCTGTAATCCTAGCACTTTGGGAAGCTGAGAGCTGGGCAGATCACCTGAGGTCGGGAATTCGAGACCAGCCTGGCCAATATGGCGAAACCCCAGCTCTACTAAAAATACAAAACTTAGCCGGGTGTGGTGGTGCATGCCTGTAATCCTAGCTACTTGGGAATCTGAAGCAGGGGAATTGCGTGGCCCCTGGAGACAGAGGTGGCAGTGAGCTGAGGTCGCGCTGCTGCACTCCAGCCTGGGCAACAGAGCAAGACTCCGTCTCAAAAACAAAAAAAAAGTTTATTGAATGAACGAGGAGAAGATAAAGTGGAAGGAAGATAAGGAGGGAAAACAGTTGAGAAACTGCCCTAGGTCTGGACAGAGCTGATTCCCTAAGACACCCCCGCTGGGGAGCCTGGGTCACCCTTTAGTCCCCTCCCTTCCTTCCTTTCTTCCTTTCTCCTCCCCTCTCCTTTCCCACGGTCTGTGATTCTGGTGGAAACTCTGGCCCAAGCTGGGCTGGCAGGAGGAGCCACCTGCCACGGTGCACGGCTGTCCCCTGGTGGCGATCTAAAGTGAAGACTTGGGAATGTGGTCAAGGTGGGAGGCCTGGGAATGGGGATTATTAGAGAGCTAGGGAAACCCTGGTGAATGAAGGGTGAAGGAGCAGAAGAAACTTCCAGAAGCCTGGAGACAGGGGAACGCCAGGGATGGAGCCCTGCGACACTTTGCTAAGCTTCTGAGGTTGATACTGGGATTCTGATTATTACTGTGCCGGTCTCCACGTCTGTTTCCTGTCTCCTCCGGCAGTGATGTGGGCACCAGGAGGGAAGGGGTGTGTCTGCTGATGCATGCTGCCTCCCCAGCACCTAGCACAGTGCTTGGCACTGAGTAGGTGCTCACTAAAAATATGTGGACTGCAGTTGGTTATAGTAGGAGGAACAGAGAGAGAAGCCTGGGCTTGAAGCCAGTGTTCATCCTGTCAATCCAGTGACTTGGATAAGTCCTGTGACCCTGGTGAGCCTGAATTGGCTCACTTACCTGTGTTGTGGGGAGAATAACCCTTCTCTCTCAGAGTCATAGTGCATTTAAATGATCACATTTGCATATAGCTTCAGGCTCATCCTAGGAGCTCCTGGCAGCCAGGAATGGTGAAGAGGCACCACATCCTACACCTGGGTCTGCAGGCCCATAGAGGGGACCCAGCAGCTTCACTGACTTGCTGGGGGATGTCAGCCAAGTCCCTTTACATTCTAGGACTCTGTTAGCTCCCTTTTAAAATAAGGAGAATAAGGCCAGGCATGGTGGCTCATGCCTGTAATCCCAGCACTTTGGGAGGCCGAGGCAGGCAGATCACTTGAGCTCAGGAGTTCGAATCCAGCCTGGCCAACACGGTGAAACTCTGTCTCTACTAAAAATACAAAAATTAGCCGGGTGTGGTGGCACGCACCTGTAGTCCCAGCTATTTGGGAGCCTGAGGCAGGAGAATCACTTGAACCCGGGAGGCAGAGGTTGCAGTGAGCAGAGATCACGCCACTGCACTTCAGCCTGGGCGACAGAACAAGACTCCATCTCCAAAAAAACACAAAGTAAAAAAGAAATATGCGTAAGAGTTTTGCATACTTTGTTGGCACTGTGAGGTCTCCTCTGAGAGTGGGGGAGGCCATACAGGCTGTATTTGTGGGAGGAGCATTGAGGGTGTGGAGTGAATGGCAAAGGTTTCATCCCAGGTTGTGGAAAGTGGGAGAGAAGGTTTAAGGAGGTGATGAATTTAAAGAGCCCGGTGCAGCTCTGACTCCTGAGGGAGAGCTGGGCTCATGTTGGCTGTTCTCATTCTCCTTATTAATTATATTGGGGCACTTTTGGAGGCCAAGGCGGGAGGATCGCTTGAACCTAGGAGTTCAAGACCAGCCTGGGCAACATAGTGAGACCCCATCTCTACAAAAAATAAAACAATTAGCCAGGCATGGTAGTGTATGCCTGATGCTGAGGCGGGAGGGTCACTTGAGCCCAGGAGGTCAAGGCTGCAGTGAGCTATGATTGCACCACTGTACTCTAGCCTGGGCAAGAGAGCAAGACCCTGTCCTTAAGGGGGGGAGGGGAAAGTATTGGGTTCAAACCCAGCTCTATCCCTTAGTTAAGTGACTTATCTCAGTGTTTTAGTTTCCAATCTGTAAAACAGGGACAATAACAAACCTACCTCAGAAGGTTGCTGTGAAGATTCCCTTAGAAAAAGCATGTTAATGGCCGGTGCTGTTATGGCTGGGCACGGTGGCTCACGCCTATAATCCCAGCACTTTGGGAGTCCGAGGCAGGCAGATCACTTGAGGTCAGGAGTTTGAGACCAGCCTGGCCAACATGGTGAAACCCCCGTCTCTACCCAAAATACAAAAAGTAGCTGGTCTTCTTAGTGGGTGCTTATAGTCCCAGCTACTTGGGAGGCTGAGGCAGGAGACTCGCTTGAACCCAGGAGGCCGAGGTTGCAGTCAGCAGAGATTGCCACTGCACTGCAGCTTGGGTGACAACAGTGAAGTGACAGCTTGTGGTAAAAAGGGTAGCTCAGGCTCCATCCCTGCGCCTGGACAACTGTCGAGGTCTTCTAAGAAACTGACCAGCAGGGGACAGCAGGTGTCCATCCAGGGAAGGACTCCATGCAAGCCTTCAGGCTGTGATACCCAAGAAGTGATGGGGGCTGGAGGGGAGCCCAGAGCACCATGGAAGCCCTGTGGGGTGGGGAATGGGGCTAGGAGTGGATCGGGGTGCCCCAAGCTCAGGTGGGTGAGGAGCAACCAGGTCAAGCTCAGGGAGCCTCTGGGAATAGGTGGGAACAGCTTTAGGGGCAGAGAGTAGCAGCAGCCTCAGATGAACCAAGAAGGAAATGAACAGACAGAAGGATGCTGGCTATTTCCCCAGGCTCAGAGCAGACCCACGTGGGGTGAACAGGGACATTCTGGGTAGAAGAGGATGAGGGACCAGGTCCAAGACGAGCGCGATGGCTCACACCTGTAATCCCAGCACCTTGGGGGTTGGGGACAGGAGGATCGCTAGAGCCCAGGAGGTCTAGGCTATAGTGAGCTATGATTGTACCACTGCACTCCAGCCTGAATGACAGGGTGAGACCTTGTCTCTTTAAAAAAAAAAAAAAAGAAGAAGAAGAAGGAGTTGGGGCAGTGGGGAGGAATAGCATTGGGAGATATACCTAATAGAAATGACGAGTTAATGGGTGCAGCACACCAACATGGCGCATGTACACATATGTAACAAACCTGCACGTTGTGCACACATACACCCTAGAACTTAAAGTATAATTAAAAAAAAAAAAAGAAGGAGTTGGGGCAGTGGAGTGGAATAGCATTAGGAGATATACCTAATATAAATATATAAATGACGAGTAAATGGGTGCAGCACACCAACATGGCGCATGTACACATATGTAACAAACCTTCATGCTGTGCACACATACACCCTAGAACTTAAATTAAAAAAAAAAAAAAAGAAGACAAAGAAGTCCAATGTAAGAATGAGCCTTGCTTGAGTAAGGGGATCTGGGGAGGAGAGGGACTTTGTGCTGGGAAGGAAAGGGCAGAGTCCAGGCTGGGATTTGGGATTGGGAGTGGGGGAGTGAAAGAGTTGGGCAGGGCTTTGTGGCCTGGGATTTGGAAAGCAGGGTTGGCAGCAGGGAGCTGGGGCAGAGAACCAGGCTGGGGCCTAGGGGAGGAGGGGAGGGGAAGACCAATCAGGCCTCTAGAAGAGGCAGCTCCCCAGAAACAATCCCGGAGCCAGGCTTAGCCTCGCCGGACCTCACCAGGCCTCGAGCTTCCAGTGCCCAGTACCAGGCCTCTGAAGGGCCAGGGAGGACGTGGGGTGAGCCCGTGACACACCAGGCTTGACTCCCCTGCCAGTGGGGAGTAAGGAAGCCTCTTCTTCTTCCTTCTCCCAGGCCCCTGCCTGGAGCTCAAAATGGGCTCAGAGAGCTCAAAACCCAGAGCCCATTGTTAGACATGGAGATCCACACAAGGTTACAGGCACAGCCGGGTCTGGAGCTGCAGACTCACGGCCCTGGCTGTCTGAGTAGATGGCGCTCACACCAAGTGGTGTTTCCCTTCTTCACCAGCTTTTTTTTTTTTTTTTTTTTGAGACAGGGTCTTACTCTGTCGTTCAAGCTGGAGTGCAGTGGTGTGATCACAGCTCACTACAGCCTCGACCTCCCAGGCTTGAGCAATCCTCCTGCCTCAGCCTTCCCAGTAGCTGGGACCACAGACACACACCACCATGCCTGGCTAATTTTTCAATGTTTTGTAGGGATGGGGTCCCGCCATGTCGCCCAGGCTGATGCAGCTTCTGTCTGTGTCTCTGAAGCTTGCCCTGAACCCCCTGGAGAGCGTCTGGGAATCACAAAGGCCTCCACTGTCAGGGCTAGAACAGGGTTCTAGCTCAGGGTTGCCTGAGCCCATGCTCCCATTTTATGGAGGAGGAAATCAACGCATGAGGCCATGGAGGCCGAGTTGTATGGAAAAACAGGACTGGAGCTCCGAGTCCAGGGTTCTTTTTTCTGATCTGCAGCATTAAGCAGATAACCACGCAGTGGCTGCGCCAATCCTGCCTGACAAAGGCCCAGGGGAGTGACATCCCCAAGAGGGTTCTAAAATGCCACTGACTCTGTGATCTTTGTCAAGCCCATCCCTCTCTCTGGGTATAAATGTATTTAAACTCTAAGATGAGGGGATCAGAAAAAAATGGGGAATTGTTTAACTCATTTTATGAGGCAATATCATCTTACTTTCAAAACTGGAAAAACAAAACATGAAAAGAGAATTAGGCTGGAGCGAGGTGGCTCATGCCTGTAATCCTAGGACTTTGGGAGGCCTAGGTGGGTGGATTGCTGGAGCCCAGGAGTTCGAGACCAGCCTGAGCAACTTGAAGAAACCCCTTCTCTACAAAAAATACAAAAATTAGCCGGGCATGGTGGCGGGTGCCTGTAGTCCTAGCTACTCAGGATGCTGAGGTGGGAGAGTCACCTGAGCCCGGGAGGTCAAGGCTGCAGTGAGCCGTGATTGTGCCACTGCACTCCAGCCTGGGTGACAGAGTGAGACCCTGTCTCAATTGAAAAGCAAAGCAAAGCAAAAGAAAATTACAGGTTATTTTCACCTATAAACACAAGACGAAAATCTTAAAAATATTGGCTAACTGAATTCTGTGTTTATTTCTTTATGTATTTATTTTTTATTTTATTTTTTGAGACAGGGTCTCACTCTGTCACCCAAGCTGAAGTGCAGTGCTATGATCACAACTCACTGCAGCCTCGACCTCCCTGGGCTTAGGTGATCCTCCCACCTCAGCCTCCCAAGCAGCTGGGACTACAGGGGTGCGCCATCACACTCAGTTAATTTTTGTATTTTTTGTAGAGCTGGGGCTTTGCTATGTTCCCCAGGCTGTTCTCAAACTCCTGGGCTCAAGCAATCCACCCCCTACTTAGGCCCTGAAAGTGCTGGGTGGTGTGAGCCACCGTGCCCAGTCTTATGTTTATTTTTTTTGGAATCACAACCAAAATAGGGTGTATTCCACATAAGAAAGGAGAATTAACCATCAGAAAATGTATACATTAAATTTTCCATGTTAATTAATAGACTAGAGAAGAAAAACCATGTGATTATTTCATTGGAGGGACACATGTACATAAAAGACTTTTGATAAATTCAGCAATAATTTTGATTTTTAAAAATTATTAGCAAACAAGGAACAGAAAATAACTTATAAAAGTGTATAAAAATTACATGCCAGGCCGGACGCGGTGGCTCACGCCTGTAATCCCAGCACTTTGGGAGGCCAAGGCGGGAAGATCACGAGGTCAGGAGATCAAGACCATCCTGGCTAACATGGTGAAACCCCATCTCTACTAAAAATACAAAAAATTAGCCAGGCGTGGTGGCGGGCGCCTGTAGTCCCAGCTACTTGGGAGGCCAAGGCAGGAGAATGGTGTAAACCCGGGAGACGGAGCTTGCAGTGAGCCCAGATAGCACCACTGCACTCCAGCCTGGGTGACAGAGCAAGACTCCATCTCAAAATAAATAAATAAATAAAAATTTAAAAAAATTACATGCCAAAATTTAGCAAATATATCTTTTTTTTTTGAAACAGGATCTTACTCTGTTGCCCACGTTGGAGTGCAGAGGCATGAACACAGCTCACCGCAACCTCCAACTCCTGGGCTCAAGCTATCTTCTCACCTCAGCCTCCTAAGTAGCTGGGACTACAGGTGTGCACCACCACACCCAGCTATTTTTAAAATTTACTTTATGTAGAAACAGGGTCTCACTATGTTGCCCAGGCTGGTCTCAAACTCCTGGCCTCAAGCAATCCTCCCCACTTGGCCTCCCAAAGTGTTGGGATTATAGGCATGAGCCACCACACCCAGCCGAAATATATATATATGTATATATATATATTTTTTGAGATGAAGTCTCACTCTGTTGCTCAGGCTAGAGTGATGTGATCTCAGCTCACTGCAACCTCTGCCTCCTGCCTCCCAAGTTCAAGCAATTCTCCTGTCTCAGCCTCCCAAGTAGCTGGGACAACAGGCACCCATCACCATGCTCGGCTAATTTTTGTATTGTTTTTAGTAGAGATGGGATTTCACCATATTGGTCAGGCTGGTCTCGAACTCCTGACATCAGGTAATCCGCTGGCCTCAGCCTCCCAAATATAGTCTTATAGGACAAGCTTTAAGTACCTCCAAGATTGGAAACAACTCAAGGATGCCTGAAATCACGGATACTACTTAACTTAGCCCTAGAGTTCTTTCTTTCTTTTTTTTTTTTTTTTGAGATGGAGTCTTGCTCTTTTTCCCAGTCTGGAGTACAGTGGCACGATCTTGGCTCACTGCAACCTCCTCTTCCCAGGTTCAAGTGATTCTCCTGCCTCAGCCTCTTGAGTAGCTGGGATTACAGGTGTCTGCCACCGCATCCAGCTAATTTTTGTATTTTTAGTAGAGATGGGGTTTCATCATGTTGGCCAGGCTGGTCTCGAACTCCTGACCTCAAGTGATCCACCCACCTCGGCCTCCCAAAGTGCTGGGATTACAGGTGTAAGCCACCGCTCCCTGCAGTCCTAGAGTTCTTGCTGACATTTCAGAGAAACGGAAAAGTGTGAGGATTGAAAAATAAAAGGGAAAACTGTGATTACTTGCAGATTATATAGTCACCTACAAAGAAAAACCGATAGAATAATTACCAGATAAAAGGCCTACCTATCAATATAAAAACTAGGCCGGGCACAGTGGCTCATGCCTGTAATCCTAGCACTTTGGGAGGCTGGGGTGGGCGGATCACCTGAGGTCAGGAGTTCGAGACCAGCCTGGCCAACATGGTGAAACCCCATTTCTACTAAAAACACAAAAATTAGCTGGGTGTGGTGGCATGCACCTGTAATTCCAGCCAGTCGGGAGGCTGAGGCAGGAGAATCATTTTAAAAGAAAAACCATAAAAGTTTGGAAAATTTGCAGCCTGACAATGCAGTAGAAAAGAAACATCAATTTTTTGAGGAGAAATTCAAGCTGGCTGTAGAAATTTGCATAAGTAACAAGGAGCCGAATGTTAATCACCAAGACAATGGTGAAAATGTCTCCAGGGCATGTCATAGGTCTTCATGGCAGTCCCTCCCATCACAGACCTGGAAGCATAGGAAGAAAAAATGGTTTCATAGGCTGGGCCCAGGGTCCCCATGCTGTGTGCAGCCTAGGGACTTGGTGCCTTGTGTCCCAGCCACTCCAGCTGTTGCTGAAGGGGGCCAAGGTACAGCTCGGCCCATGGTTTCTGAGGGTGCAAGCCCCAAACCTTGGTGGCTTCCACGTGGTGTTGAGCCTGAGGATGCACAGAAGTCAAGAATTGGGGTTTAGGAACCTCTGCCTAGGTTTCAGAAGGTGTATCAAAACACCTGGATGTCCAGGCAAAAGTTTGCTGCAGGGGTAGGGCCCTCATGGAGAACCCTTTGCTAGGGCAGTGCAGAGGGGAAATGTGGGGTCATAACCCCCACACAGAGTTCCTACTGGGGCACTGCCTAATGGAACTGTGAGAAGAGGACCATTGTCCTTCAGACCCCAGAATGGTAGATCCACCAACAGCTTGTACCATTTGCCTGGAAAAGCCACAGACACTCAATGTCAGCCCATGAAAGCAGCCAGAAGGGGACTATACCCTGCAAAGCTGCAGGGGCAGAGCTGCCCAAGACTATGGGAACCTGCCTCTTGCATCAGTGTGAACTGGATGTGAGACATGGAGTCAAAGGAGATCATTTTGGATCTTTAAAATTTGACTGCCCTGCTGGATTTTAGACTTGCATGGGCCCTGAAACCCCTTTGTTTTGACCAATTTCTCCCCTTTGGAACAGCTGTATTTACCCAATACCTGTACCCTCGTTGTATCTTAGGAAGCAACTAGCTTGCTTTTGATTATTCAGGCTCATAGACAGAAGGGATCTGCCTTGTCTCAGATGAGACTTTGGACTGTGGACTTTTGGATTAATGCTGAAATGAGTTAAGACTTTGGGGGACTGTTGGGAGGGGATGATTGGTTTTGAAATGTGAGGACATGAGACTTAGAAGGGCTAGGGGCAGAATGATATTGTTTGGCTCTGTGTCTCCACCCAAATCTCCTCTTGAATTGTACTCCCACAATTCCCACATGTTGTGGGAGGTACCAGGTGGGAGATCATTTGAATCATGGGGGCAGTTTCCCCCATACTGTTCTTGTGGTAGTGAATAAGTCTCATGAGATCCGATGGGTTTATCAGGGGTTTCTGCTTTTCATCCTTCTCATTTTCTCTTGCTGCCACCATGTAAGAAGTGCCCTTCACCTTCCGCCATGATTCTGAGGCCTCCCCAGCCATGTGGAAGTGTAAGTCTAGTTAAACCTCTTTTTCTTCCCAGTCTCAGGTATGTCTTTATCAGCAGTGTGAAAATGAACTAATAAAGATGGGGTTTCATCGTATTGCTCAGGTTGGTCTCGAACTCCTGGGCTCAAATGATCCTCCCACCTCAGCTTCCCAAAGTGCTAAAATTACAGGTGTAAGCCACCTTTCCCAGCTCTTGTTTTTAAAAAATATTGTACAAAGTATCTAGGGGTGATGGGGCATCAGGCTGGCAAATAGTTCAGTGAATAGTTCAGGGAAAAAAACTCAAATAGTTCACGGAAAAAAAAATTCTTTGTATTGTTCTTCCAGTTCTACTGTGTGTTAAGATTGTTTCAAAATTGAAAGAAAAGAAACCTCTAAGCTTTATATTGAAAGTATGTGGAAATAGGCCGGGTGCGGTGGCTCACGCCTGTAATCCCAGCACTTTGGGAGGCCGAGGTGGGCGTATCACCTGAGGTCAGGAGTTCAAGACCAGCCTGACCAACATGGAGAAACCCCGTCTTTACTAAAAATACAAAAAAAAATTAGCCAGGCGTAGTGGCGCATGCCTGTAATCCAAGCTACTCGGGAGGCTGAGGCGGGAGAATTGCTTGAACCTGGGAGGCAGAGGTTGCGGTGAGCCGAGATTGCACCATTGCACTCCAGCCTGGGCAACAAGAGCAAAACTCTGTCTCAAAAAAAAAAAAAAAAAAAAAGTATGTGGAAATTAAGAAATGCCAAACATCCCTAAGGTGAAAGTTTAAAATTTTTATTAAAGACATAAAAGAAGACATATCAATTCCATACTCATGGTTATGGCAATTTAATGACATAAAATTTCTGGTTCTCCTTAATTTAATTTACAAATTCACTGCAATCTCAAGCAAAAATTTAGATGGATTTTGTTTTGGAGAAACTCAACAAGCATGTTCTAAATTAGAATAAAGGCCCAGAAAGAGCAGAGTCTTCCAGGTACAGTGGCTCACACCTGTAATCCCAGCACTTTGGGAGGCCAAGGCAGGAGGATCATTTGAGACCAGCCTGCACAATGTAATGAGACACTGTCTCTACAGGGGGAAAAAAAAAGGAGTAGAGTCAAGTGGGAAAGATTGCCTTTTTTTTTTTTCTTTTTCCATGACACAGCCTTAGGAGGTCCTGATGACATGTGCCCCATGGAAGAGATGATCTTGTCAAATATACAAATATATAGAAATAGAAAAATAGATATAAATATAGATAGGTAGATTTGATATATAACAAAAGTGGCACCATAAATCAAGGAAGGAAGGAGCAAGCTTTTTAGTAGATGGCATTGGGAAAACTGGCTTTGCACTATATACAACAACAAACAAACAAACTGGCTCCCTACCCTTGACCATTACAAAGGTGGATTCCAGAGGAGGATTTAGTTATGAAAGAACTAAATCTAAAAGGTGAAAGCGTAGCATAGCCTTGTGATCTAGAGATGGAGAAGATACCTCTTAAACTAGACCCAACAAGCACAAGCTGTGAGGCAAGAAATGCTGGATTCAATTATATCACATTTTTCTGTTCAGTGAAATGCCCTGCAGACAAAATTAACTGATGGAAAACTGATTTGTAAAAGATGTTTGCGGTATCTAAAGCTGGCAAGGGGATCAATATCTAGAATACGCATGTACCTCCTGCAAATCAATGAGAAAAGGAACAAAAAAAAAAAGGGAAAAATGAGCAGAGAATATGAACAGGCAATTCACAGACAGGAAATCCAAATGATTAACAGGATGTGAAGAGGCTCAGTTGCCTACACGATCAGAGACACGCAAAGTAAAACAACGGCCGGCATTATCCTATGCTCAGCGTTTTCCATGTCTCACATTTTTGCCAGCCATTTCACATCCATTGGTCTGGCAAAAATGAGAGAGACGGATAATGCTGAGCATTGGTGAGGATTTAGGGAAACACCCACCATTGTGAATTGCTCTTGGGAATGTAGGCAGTGCAGCCATTCTGGAGAACAATCTGGCTGTATTTAAGTGAACTTAAGCGTGCATGTACCCTATGACTCAGAAAGCCGAACATTTAGTTAATGTCTGTATATTAAACAATGGTCTCAAATTTTCACTCTATTTCCTTGTCACAGCCTCATGATAGAATTTTCCCACACCTAGACTTTGAGCTTAATCATGTGACTTGCTTTGGCCAGTAATATGTTAGCAAGTGAGACATTAATGTGCTTAGGCAGTTGGCCTTCTGCCAGCACCATGACAACACACCCTGAGTAGCCCACAGCCTCTCCAGCCTAGGCAGGAGGGCCCACCTGAGAAGTGAGTAAAGACAGAAAGAAGAGGAGAAAAACCATGAAGAGCCATTCCTGCAGCACAATTTGAATGCCTAGGACCGACAGAATAATGCCAGAATTCCTTTGGGACTTTTCATCTATGTGAACAAATACAGTCCTTTATGTGCTTAAGCCAGTTTGAGTTGGGCTTCTGTCACTTACAACAGAGTCTTACTAATTCATCCTCCTTACAGTAACTTTCAACTCCAACCTAATGGAATTATCCATCAATCCTTAAACATTTGGTGTCTCTGTGTCCTTGATCAAATCTAGTTTAACTAGTACTTGTATGAGTGTACACCATGTAAAAGATGAAGTGTTCCAATTATAGGGACTATGTGGCACACATACTATTCTTCTCCATCTACCTTGCTGATGACAGATATGGCTGACTTTGTCCTTTCAAAGAACAAACTTTAAAAACATGGTTGATTTTCTTATCTGTTCTTATTTTTGTTATTTTCTACTTTCTTTTTTCCCCCTTGGGTTTGATTTCCTATTCTTTTTCAGCTACTTGAGGTAGAAGTTTTAATTATTAATTTTCAAATCTTTCTCCTTTTCTAATATTTGCATTTTTTTTTTTTTTTTGAGATGGAGTCTTGCTCTGTCACCCAGGCTGGAGTGCAGTGGCGCAATCTAGGCTCACTGCAAGCTCCACCTCATGGGTTCACGCCATTCTCCTGCCTCAGCCTCCCGCGTATCTAGGACTACAGGTGCCTGCCACCACACCTGGCTAATTTTTTTTTGTTATTTTCAGTAGAGACGGGGTTTCACCGTGTTATCCAGGATGGTCTCGATCTCCTGACCTCGTGATTTGCCCACCTCGGCCTCCCAAAGTGCCTGGCCTAATATTTGCATTTTAAGGCCATGAATTTTCCTCTCTGCACTGCTGTAGCTGCACCCTACAAGTTCGTTTATTTGTTTTAGAGATGGGGTCTCACTATCTTGCCCACAGTGGAGTGCAGTTGCTATTCATAGGCACAATCATAGCTCACAACAGCCTTGAATTCCTGGCCTCAAGTGATCTTCCTACCTCAGCCTCCCAAACAGCTGGGACTACAGGTGTGTGCCACCATAATTCAGCTCAAAATGCTTTCTGATTTCCACTTCAATTTCTTCTTTGAATAGTGTAATGTTTAATTTTCAGGCAGTTGGGGATTTCCTTTTTATCTTTTGGTTATTGATTTCTAGTTTAGTTCCTTTGCGGTCAAAGAACATAATCTGAATAATTTCAATCTTTTGAAATGTCTTGGATCTTCTTAAATGACCCAATATACAATTGATTTTGGTAAGTGTTGCATGTTCACTTGACAAGATGTGAATTTTGAGTTCTCAGGTCAAATTTACTATGAGGATGTCTCTAATTGATCACAGACTTTCTAACATTATATCCCAGAAACAACCTTAGAATCCTTCTCAACACAGGGCTCCTGGCAGCCACTATCAATTGATAGAAGTAGGCACTCAATATAGAACCTGTTTTCTGTCTAGTGTAGAGGTTATGGGCCAGATGTCAGAATGCCCAGATGTCAGAGGCCCAGCTCTGCCACCTTCTAGCGATATGTCCATGGACAAATTTACCTAACCACTTTAATCCTCAAGTTCCTTGTCTGAAAAATGCTGCTAACCATAGCTCCTCTGCTGCCTACAGGAATGAGGACTAAATGAGAATGAAGAGCTTAGCTCAGGGACTGTCATTTTGTAAGCAAGCTCTAGCCAGAATCCTAGGTCCTTGCATTTCTCCACCCTCTATTCCCCCTTCCACCTAAGTCTGGTCATCCTTCAAGGTCTGGGTAGAATCCATCCCTCCTCTGAGAAGCTGTGGCTACTAAACTTTTTGCCTGTTCTTGTTCAATTGTGTTGCCTGGCATCTGTGTCCTTTTTTCTAGTGTAGAGGAACCCATTTCTCAGGAGTCATGTGGTAGGAGGCAGAAGTACCTCCCCATTATGGAAGCAAAAATCTCCAGATGTTTGTTTTCCCAGCTTCCCTTGCAGCCTGAGTGTGGTCAGGTGACGTTTGTTCTGCCAATCAGACATTCCCACTGCAGACTTTGCAGGGGCTGAGAGACAGTATCTGGAGGCAGCAGCAGCTAGGCTAGAAGTGGCTCCCATGTCTGCTGCTAGCTGTGGGTCAGGATTGGCAGTACAGGCTGTGGCTTTTAGGCTCTGCTGTTTCTCACTTGACCAGTTCTGTGGGTGATTTTGACAGTTCCTTGGCCCCGAGGCTCTGAGCTTGGTTCTCCCGCTTACCAGTGCCCTGGTACTAACCCAATACCCTTCCAATAAGTTCCCTTACTGCTTAAATCAGCCAGTGCTGGTTTCTGTTATAAGCAAGACCCCTGCAGTAAGTCCTTTGTCCCCTTCACTCTCACCTAAGGCTCCTGCAGCACCAAGGATCTCCCCACTCCTTGAACCCAGCAAGCCTGGCTCTGACCGCAGTCATGTCATTTTATGGCTCTGTCACATCTCCCCTACTACAGGCTCATAGCCCCCTACCCAAAACTCTAAGGGCCAGAAATGATTCAGAATTCAGAAATTTTCAGATTTTAGAAAGGTCATTTCGTACATATTCTGGGGCCGCACCCAGTAATGAACTGTATCAATAGGTTCACAAACGGTGGGTTTTCTTTTCTTTTTTTTTTTTTGAGACGGAGTCTCGCTCTGCCGCCCAGGCTAGAGTGCAGTGCAGTGGTGCGATCTCGGCTCGCTGCAAGCTCTGCCTCCTGGGCTCATGCCATTCTCCTGCCTCAGCCTCCCCAGTAGCTGGGACTACAGGCGCCCGCCACCACGCCTGGAGAATTTTTTGTATTTTTAGTGGAGACGGGGTTTCACCGTGTTAGCCAGGATGGTCTTGATCTCCTGACCTCGTGATCCACCCTCCTCGGCCTCCCAAAGTGCTGGGATTACAGGCGTGAGCCACTGCGCCTGGCCGAGTGGGTTTTCTTTATACATGGTATTAGTTCAGGTAAGGTTTTGCATCAAATGAGTTTTGGTGGCAAATTTATGGAAATACTTTCAGTTTTCAGAGTTATGAATTTCATGATGGCATCTAGTGAAATGATGAAAAAAGAGTGAATTTCAGATCACAGATAAGGGATTACAGCCCCATAATAAAGATTAATGGCTGGCCAGGTGTGGTGGCTCATGCTTATAATCCCAGCACTTTGGGAGGCCAAGACGGGCAGATCACTTGAGGTCAGGAGTTCGAGAATAGCCTGGCCAATATGGTGAAACCCCAGCTCTACTAAACATACAAAAATTAGCCGGGCATGGTGGCAGGCACCTTTGGTCTCAGCTACTCAGGAGGCCGAGGTGGGAGAATCACTTGAACCCAGGAGGCAGAGGTTGCGGTGAGCCGAGATCGTGCCATTGCACTCCAGCCTGGGTGACAGAGGGAGGCTCCATCTCAAAAAAAAAAAAAAAAAAAAGACTAATGGCCAATACTAGCTAGCATTTACTGAGCACTTACTGTGTGCTAGGGGCTGTGCCAAGTATTAATCCTCACCTCCATGCTGCGGTAGATATGATTTATTTATTTATTTATTTATTTTTAAACAGAGTCCTGCTTTGTTACCCAGGCTGGAGTGCAGTGGCATTATCTCGGCTCACTGCAATCTCCACCTCCCGGGTTCTAAGCGATTCTCCTGCCTCAGCCTCCCAAGTAACTGGGATTACAGGCACCCGCCACCAAGCCCAGCTAATTTTTGTATTTTTAGTAGAGACCGGGTTTCACCATGTTGGCCAGGCTGGTCTCGAACTCCTGACTTCGTGGTCCGCCTGCCTCGGCCTCCCAAAGTGCTGGGATTACAGGTGTAAGCCACCGTGCTCAGCTGGTAGATAGGACTTTAATGCCCATTTTATAATTGAGGAAATTGAGCCTTAAACTTGAACATAGGGCAGAAACTATCTGATACTGGGAAGAGTTTATTATTTTAACAGATGGGAAAATGGAGGCTTGGAGAGGTGAAGTGACTTTCCCTCTTCACGAAACAAGAAAGCAGCAGGGTAGGATTCTGAGCCATCATGCAATCTCCCTTTGAAGGAGGGCAACCAGGCGCCCCTGGGTGTCCAGCCCAGCCCGCTCCTCCCCACTCCCACTCTGCCTCTCTCTTGCTATTTAGAGCTTCATCTCACCACCCAACCCTTGTCTGTCACAAGTCTGGGTTGCAACGCGCAGGCAAGCAAGGAAGAAAATGCCAGCCCAGAGAAACATTTGCTCCAACAAGTGAGCAAAGGAGAATGCAAATTCCTTCTCAGGAACTTGCTTCCACAGGCAAATATCTACACCTGCACTGACTGGTTATAAACATGCTAATTCCCCGGGTGATTTCAATTCATTGAATCCTGGGCTTGGCTCTCTCTGCCTACTTAGTCCTCAAGTGTCTCCAGGGTCAGTGGTTCCCCCACACTTGGAGTTTCACAAATCTGCAGTTTTAAAAAGAAAAGACACAGCGAGTGATATAGAAATACCACATAAGGGCATTAAGTAACCACAACTCCCAGAGACCTATCTCCATCCTTTCTAGAAATTAAGGGCATTTTCACGCCAGCATAGGAGTACACTTAGCTGTAATAAATCATCATGGCACTTGTTCCTTTTTTGTGGCTGACAAATTAAACCCTCAATTAGCAGCGTAGCTATCCTGGTCCCCCAGCAGATGGCTGACCTCCATTTAGAAGGGAAATTCCTCATGGTAAGAAGCAGTCTCACCTAATCCATCTCTCCTACCCTAGAACAATTTTAGCTGCCTGTCATAAACACTTTCCAGAGCTAAGTGCCTTCCATAACCTAAGAGGCAGTCACCTATTTTCACCTCAATTTACGAGTGAGAAATCTGTGGCTCAGAGAGGTTAAGTAACATGACCAAGGGCATACAGCTAATGAAGTGATAGAGCAAAAATTTAAGCTTGAGTCTGTTTAGCTGCAAAATCACCATTCTGTAATACCTGTCCAAGAAACAGAGATGCAAAGAACATAATCGGATAAGCACATACCTTGCTTTAGTGAGAGGACCCTAGGAACGATAGTTGAACAAGCAGAACAAACTGTTAGGACCAGCATCTTGAAGTTTCCAAAGAAGTTGGTTCTTGATTCACATGGTGCTTGGGCCCTTGAAACACACATTAGGAATTCTGTGCCATGCTCTTACCATCCCTCCATTGAAAGAAAAGTGCAATAAACACCTATACATGCCTCACCAAGATCTACTGTTACTGGCTGGGAATTAATATGGATCTGCAGCAACTTCAATTCTTGCCTCCTTGGAAGAAAGAATTGACTGAGGCAATTCTTTCTTAAGGCAGAAGTAAAGACTGAGGCAAGTTTCAGAGGAGAAGTGAAAACTTATTAAAAAGCTTCAGAGTAGGATTGAAAGGAAGTAAAGTACACTTGGAAGAGGGCCAAGCGGGCAACTTGAGACAGTCAAGTGCACTGATTCTTCCCTTGGGGTGGGCTGTCCGCATGCTCAGTGACCTGCCAGCACTTGGGAGGGAGCATGCGCAGTGTGTTTACTGGAGTTGTACGCATGCTCCCTTGAGGCGCTCTTCCCTTACCAGGTGAATGTGCCTAGCAGGTCATATACCAGTTAAACTCCGCCATTTTGCCTCTTAGTGGGCATGTGTGAGCCCACTTGCCAAACTCCTGAGATCTTACTGGGGAGCGGCTGATCAACAGCTTCAGGTGTTCCTGTTTATTGGAAGACTGCCTTTCCCTGGTGCTGGCTGCAGCCAATTATTATTTTAAAGAGACAGTTAACAACTTGCCTGCCCATCACCTGATGGTCACCTGACATTCCTGGTGTGTGTGGGGGTGGGGGTGAGGGGAGCCCTTCCCTGCTCTGTTCTTGTCTGACTATACCTACTACTACCTACCATAACACTATCATTTGCTAACATCTGTTCCTGTCTGACTGTAGCAGGACAAGCCGCAGACAAAACCCCTCAGACACCGAGTTAAAGAAGGAAGCGGTTTACTCGGCCGCGAGCATCGGCGAGACTCCTGTCTCAAGAGCCGAGCTCCCCGAGTGAGCGATTCCTGTCCCTTTTAAGGGCTCACAACTCTAAGGGGGTCTGCTTGAGAGGGTCGTGATTGATTGAGCAAGCAAGGGGTACGTGACTGGGGGCTGCATGCACCAGTAATTAGAATGGAACAGAACAGGACAGGGATTTTCACAGTGCTTTTCTATACAATGTCTGTAATCTATAGATAACATAACCAATTAGGTCAGGGGTCAATCTTTAACTACCAGGCCCAGGGCGTGGTGCCGGGCTCTCTGCCTGTGAATTTCATTTCTTCCTTTTAGTTTTTACTGCTTCTTTGGAGGCAGAAATTGGGCATAAGACAATATGAGGGGTGGTCTCCTCCCTTATAACTATGCCTACTACTATCTACCATAACACTACCATTTGCTACCATTTCACAACATTTGCTTTCTCTCTATATATATCGGCACTGGCCAATGTAAATTTCTGTGATGATGAAAATGTTTTTACCTTCACTGTCCAATACTGTAGCCACTGGCCACATGTAGCTGTTGTACACTTAAAATTGTGGCCACTGTAACTGAGGAACAGAATTTTAAATTGTATTTATTATTTTTATTTTTTTATTTTCGAGACAGAGTCTCGCTCTGTCACCCGGGCTGGAATGCAGTGGTGCGATCTCTGCTCACTGCAAGCTCTGCCTCCCAGGTTCACACCATTCTCCTGCCTCAGCTTCCCGAGTAGCTGGGACTACAGGCGCCCACCACCATGCACGGCTAATTTTGTTTCTGTATTTTCAGTAGAGACAGGGTTTCACCATGTTAGCCAGGATGGTCTCGATCTCCTGAACTTGTGTTCCCCCCGCCTCGGCCTCCCAAAGTGCTGGGATTACAGAAATTGTATTTATTTTTAATTAATTTAAAATT
This sequence comes from Pan paniscus, assembly GCF_029289425.2. Lineage (NCBI taxonomy): Eukaryota > Metazoa > Chordata > Mammalia > Primates > Hominidae > Pan > Pan paniscus. The sequence continues at coordinate 205,742,541 of NC_073249.2, read as the reverse complement.
AAGCATAAACAACATGCAGCTAGTGGTGCTGTACTGGACAACACAGCCCATGGAAATATGTTCTTGCATTTTGCTGAACCACTTGAAAATAAGTTGCAGACATCATGATACTTCACCCTTAAATTTTTACTTCTTCAGAATAAGGACATTTTTCCTATGTAACTAGGGTACTGTTGTCAGAGGTGTTTGAACCAGAGCAACTCTGTCTTGAACAGGAGCTGGGGAAAAAAAGGCTGAGACCGACTGGGCTGCATTCCCAGGAGGTTAGGCATTCTTAGTCACAGGATGAGATGGGAAGTCAGCACAAGATACAGGTCATAAAGACCTTGCTGGTAAAACAGGATGCAGTAGGCTGGGCACGGTGGCTCATGCTGTAATCCCAGCACTTTGGGAGGCCGAGGCAGATGATCACTTGCAGTCAGGAATTCTAGACCATCCTGGCCAACATGGTGAAGCCCCATCTCTACTAAAAATACAAAAATTAGCTGGGCACGATGATGGGTGCCTGTAATCTCAGCTACTTGGGAGGCTGAGGTGGGAGAATCGCTTGAACCTGGGAGGCAGAGGTTGCAGTGAGCTGAAATCGCACCACTGCACTTCAGCCTGGGTGAAAGATGGAGACTTCATCTCAAAAACAAAACAGGATGCAGTACAGAAGCCGACCAAAACCAAGATGGCCATGAAAGTGACCTCTGGTCATCCTCACTGTTCATTATACGCTAATTATAATGCATTAGCATGCTAAAGGACACTCTCACCAGCGTCATGACAGTTTACAAATGCCATGGCAACGTCTAGAAATTACTCTCTATGGTCTAAAAAGGGGAGGAACCCTCAGTTCCCGGAACTGCCCAACCCTTTCATGGGAAACTCATGAATCATCCACCCTTCATTTAGCATATTATCAAGAAATTACTGTAAGTATAATCAGTTGACTAGCCCATGCTGCTGCTGTCTATGGAGTAGCCATTCTTTATTCCTTTACTTTCTTAATAAACTTGCTTTCTCTTTACTCTATGAACTTGTCCCAAATTATTTATTTATTTTTGAGAGATAGAGTCTTGCTCTGTCGCCGAGGCTGGAGTGCAGTGGTGCAATCTTGGCTCACTGCAACCTCTGCCTCCCGTGTTCAAGCGATTCTCCTGCCTCAGCTTCCCAAGTAGCTAGGACTACAGGTGCGTGCCACCACGTCCAGCTAATTTTTGTATTTTTTAGTAGAGACAGGGTCTCACTATATGTTGACCAGGCTGGTCTTGAACTCCTGACCTCAAGTGATCTGCCTGCCTCAGCCTCCCAAAGTGCTGGGATTACAGGTGTGAGCCACTGCGCCTGGCCCTGAATTCTTTCTTGGGCGAGGTCCAAGAATCCTCCTTTGGGGTCTAGATCCGGACACCTTTCCGGTAACATCTTCTTGGCTACCACAAAAGGACTATACCGAGGAGACCCCCAACTCAAAGGAAAGAGACTGCAGCACTGATTATCTGACTTTGGGTAAGTGGTGGGGTACATTTTACCCGGGTAAAGGATGGAATTGAGTGAGAGGCCCAACTTAGGAGAGTTAGTTTCTCCTGAGACAGACAAGGTTCAAGGCCCCTCTTAATAAAAGGCAAGGATGCTTGACCGAACTTGGGTTCAAGGCCCAACTTAGGAAGGTAAGAGTCCTTCCTAATATTTAGAGGGTTAGAGGACCTTCCCTCAGTAAAGTCCCTTTTGGTTAAAAAATGGGTTTGGGCTGGGCGTGATGGCTCACGCCTGTAATCCTAGCTCTTAGGGAGGGAGAGGCAGGAAGATTGCTTGAGCCCAGGAGTTCAAGACCTGCCTGGACAATATATTGAGACCCTGTTCTCCACAAAAAGAAAAAAAAAAAAAAAAGAGGATTTGGCATTATGGGATGTTAACCCATCTTTGAATTAATCTGCCTTGCACTGCTTGCTGATGGCTATGGGTGACAGGATTAGACAAGTACAGGACCATGGGACATGGGAGCTTTTTCCTCCCCCAAAAGAGGGAAACTTGAGAGCTGATGGGTCTGCTGGAAAAGATCCCTTTGTGACTGACAAGCAGCTGCCTGAACTTTTGAGTCAGTGTCGCTGCAATGGGTGGGTCTTTCTCCCACCCCCTGAGCTCCTTGCCTTCCCCACCTCATCGCAGGCAATGCTTTTCTCTCTCTCGTTCTCTCCTTTCCCTTTCCTATCTTTTCTGTTACTCAGGGCGACCATCTTGCCCAGAGACCAAATGTTGAAACTGCTGGTCGGAGGTCATTCCACCCCACTTTGAATAAAGATGACAGGGCTCAAACAGGGGCAAGTTTGAGCCTTACCAGTTCGATATTGGGTGCTAAGCAGAATGGTTAATATCTATGTTTTGTCACAAGTATTTTGCTCTGGCAGGATGGAAAATGTTAATTTGGTTATCCCATGCAATCCCTTGAACGGCATCTTACAAAATTGAGAGGCTTTTGCCTGTGGTTCCATGAAAAGGAAAAAGATGATTTTCTTTGGTGTTGCAGCTTGGCCCCCAGGGCTATGGTGTGGCAAGCAGGGTCACTAAGGTCACTCAGGGAAAGGGAACCCAGAAACCTGGCATGCAGGCAAAAGGGTAAGAATTTCTTACTGGTCAGGCTTGTGGGCTGTCTGTGCAAACTGGTTGTAGGAATTGTAAAAATCACTGTCTCCTCTGCAAAGTTCTTTTTTTTTTTTTTTTTTTTTTTTTTTTTTTTGAGACAGCGTCTCCCTCTGTTGCCCAGGCTGGAGTGCACTCTGCCTCCCAGGTTCATGCCATTCTCCTGCCTCAGCCTCCCGAGTAGCTGGGACTACAGGCGCCCGTCATCTCACCCGGCTAATTTTTTGTATTTTTAGTAGAGACGGGGTATCACCGTATTAGCCAGGATGGTCTTGATCTCCTGACCTCGTGATCCTCCCGCTTCAGCCTCCCAAAGTGCTGGGATTACAGGCGTGAGCCACCCTGCCTGGCCGCAAAGTTCTGATTAATGAGAAAAAGGATTTGTGAGGTTAAACTGTAGTGAATCTGTTATACTTTGTGCTATGAATTTGTCTTTCTATATCGTTCTGTCATAAAGAGGGGTACCTTATGATACTTTGTGCTATGAATACTTTGTGCTATGGATTTGTATACTTTGTGCTATGAATTTGTCTTTCTATATCGTTCTGTCATAAAGAGGGGTACTTTGTGCTATGAATTTGTCTTTCTATATCGTTCTGTCATAAAGAGGCGTACCTTATGATAGAACATGGGCTTAGAACCCCATAAGCCTGCTGTTCAAGCTAGCCTGGCAAACTGGTCAGTTACAAACTTTGCTGCAGGTCCCTGAAGCAAACAAAAAAAACTGGATGAGGTTTGTACTAGTCCGTTTTCACACTGCCATAAAGAAATACCTGAGACTGGATAAATTATAGAGGAAAGAGGTTTAATTGACTTACAGTTCCACATGGCTGGGGAGGCCTCAGGAAACTTATAATCAGGGTGGAAGGTGAAGGAAAAGCAAGGCACCTTCCTCCCTAGGCAGCAGGAGAGAGAGAAGAGCGAAGGAGAAACTTCCAAACACGAATAAAACCATCAGATCTCGTGAGAACTCACTCACTATCATGAGAAAAGCAAGGGGGAAACAGCCCCCATGATCCAATCAGCTCCCTCCCTCAACACATGGGGATTACAGGTCCCTCCCTTGACATGTGGGGATTACAATTTGAGATGAGATTTTCGTGGGGACACAGAGCAAAACCGTATCAAGATTTCCCTCAGGTCTTGTTTTATGTCTTTGGGAGCTTGACCTTGTAACCACACGGTGGTAATTTCTCTTGGTTTCCACCATCCAGGGAACAGGAGTTTTGGGATTCATGTCATAGTTAGCCTTAAAAATTATCTTGAGGCTGGGTGCGGTGGCTCACGACTGTAATCCCAGCACTTTGGGAGGCCGAGGTGGGCGGATCACCTGAGGTCAGGAGTTCACGACCAGCCTGACCAACATGGCGAAACCCCATCTCTACTAAAAATAGAAAAATTAGCTGCACATGGTGGCACGTGCCTGTAATCCCAGCCACTTGGGAGGCTGGGGCAGGAGAATCTCTGGAACTCCAGAGGCAGAGGTTGCAGTGAGCCTAGACTGAGCCACTGCACTCCAGCCTGAGGGACAGAGTGAGACTGCTTCTCAAAAAAAAAAAAATTATCTTGAGCAGTTAAAAGCCATTGCAAGCTCAAAATTGACTACTCTAGGCTCCTTCTGGAAAGAGCAATGGAGCCTGCCCAGTGCTGTAGCTCAGTAGCTAAGCCTTTGTCTTTTCACAGTGGTGGCCCAGGTTCAATTTTTGGCCTAGGAAATGAGTTATTTCTGTCATGTGGCCTTTGCCATTCATTGAGTCTCTTTCCCTCCATGAACAACTTCCGACTTCCTTTCTTGAATTTTCCTTTCTCTGAGCACCTGAGGTGCTATGAGGTTACCTTTGGTAAAATTCAAAAGCCAGAAATATTGGCCATTTGGCCAGGCTACAGTCGGGTAATAAGAGATTTAAAAAGATATTTTTTTTTTAAAGAGTGCTATGGTTAAAAGTCAGCTTAGTTACAAGCAGATATTCAAGTTATAAGTGTATTTAAAAGGTCTTTATATTTTTTTCTCTTCTTGGATCTTATTTTTCTAAAGAAAAAAATGGTTTTCTCCTTAGTTGACTGAATTGTTTTTCTCTATTTTGTCTTCTTGCCTGTCCACATAAGAGCACCTAAGATAATTTCTTTCTTTCTTTTTTTTTTTTAAGACAGAGTCTTGCTCTGTCGCCCAGGCTGGAGTGCAATGGCGCAACCTTGGCTCACTGCAACCTCTGCCTCCTGGGATTCAAGCGATTCTCCCACCTCAGCCTCCCGAGTAGCTGGGATTACAAGTGCCTGCTACCACGCCGGGCTAATTTTTGTATTTTTTTAGTAGAGACGGGGTTTCACCATGTTGGCCAGGCTGGTCTCAAACTACTGACCTTGTGATCCACCTGCCTTGGCCTCCCAAAGTGCTGGGATTACAGGCATGAGCCACCGCGCCCGGCCAAGAGGACCTAAGATAATTTCTAACAGCCTGTGACTCCTTGGGAAAAATGGAGGAGATGCCACAGATCTTGTTTTGGGAAAAACCTCTGTTTTCCTCCTGAAACTCCAGGAATTAGAACTGAATAGATCGATCTCTCTTGAAATCTAAGGCTCTCTTCTGTCTGGCATTGCATTATCTGACGTTTTTTACTTTGGGGGGGTATCAGAAATTACTTCACATTATGAGAGAGCTTTGGTGTGTAATAACTAGTTGGAGGATATACTTTTGGGCATGGCTAATGGCAAGTAAGGGAGGATTCTCAGCTCTTTGCATGTTTGGATCAGAGAAGCATGCTCTTGGCCACCTAGAAGGTATGGATATGTTCCCACTGCCACTGAGAGATAAGACTCTGTTGGGAAATGGGCTGATCCCCTCCTTTTTGGGGATCCAGGATCTGGTATAAAAATGAGACCCTTAATTTTGGGGGATCTGTTTTGCCTTCCAGCTGTATGGGCTTATTAGGCCCTAGAAATTAGCTAGGTGTGGTGGCTCACGCCTGTAATCCCAGCACTTTGGGAGGCTGAGGTAGGTTGATCACGTGAGACCAGGAGTTCGAGACCAGCCTGGCCAACATGGTGAAACCCCATCTCTACTAAAAATACAAAAATTAGCTAGGTGTGGTGGTGCATGCCTGTAATCCCAGCTACTCGGGAAGCTGAGACATGAGAATCACTTGAACCTGGGAGGCAGAGGTTGCAGTGAGCTGATATCGCACCACTGCACTCCAGCCTGAGTGACAGAGTGAGACCCTGTCTCAAAAATAAATAATTTTTTAAAAAGAAAGAAACTACATGCTCTAAAAAGAAACTTAAAAACTGGCAAATGAGGCTGGGCACGGTGGCTCACGCCTGTAATCCCGGCACTTTGGGAGGCCGAGGCAAGTGGATCACCTGAGGTCAGGAGTTTGAGACCAGCCTGGCCAACATGGCGAAACCATGTCTCTACTAAAAATACAAAAATTAGCCGGGTGTGGTGGTGCACTCCTGTAGTCCCAGCTACTGGGGAGGCTGAGGCAGGAGAATCGCTTGAACCTGGGAGGCAGAAGTTGCAGTGACTGAGATCGCGCCATTATACTCCAGCCTTGGCGACAGAGTGAGACTCCGTCTCAAAAAAAAAAAAAAAAAAAAGATAAAAGAAAAAAAAGAAAAGTGAAATGTGTTTTTGGTAAAAGCTTATAAGAAGGCATAGGAATGTGGGTACTTTCTTTTTGGCCTAGTTTATAGGGTTAAAGGATTGTTTTAAGTTAGATAAGTTAGATTGTTTTAAGTTAAGATAGATTGTTTTAAGTTAGAAGGTTTGAGCAAGTTGCATAAGATTTGTGAAAAATTAATCTTGTAAAAGAAATTCTGTGTAGAAAGTAAAAAGTTGCCTCTTCAAAGTTTCCCTTCTTGTTAAAAAATAAATCATAAGTGTTAGAAATAATAGTTTCTTTTAAAAACTAACTTCTTTCAAGCCTCCTTGCTTTGTGCTAATAACTCTTTGTTAAGCCCTATTCTATGTAGCTGTTCAATATAAAAAAAAGTACCTTTGATGTCCTTGTACTTTAACCAAAATATTTATGCTAAACGTGCTCACAGGCATGTCCCAACTTACAGCTTATGCCCCTTCCTTATTTAAAAATATTATTACTTTTCTAAGTCCTTTCACAAGCAACTTCCTCTTTTCCTTTGTTCTCTATTGCCTTTACCTATTTTAAAAATTTTTAAATTATTAGCCAGTCGGGTTTTAGTTTAAATTGTAAGGTCTAGCTCCAGCCAATGAAGACAAAACACAGTAGCAAAAATAAGCTGCATAAAAAATAAACATTGCTTCCCTCCTTTGTTTAGGTGTGCTTTTTTCATTGTTCCATCTGCAAAAAGCACCCTTTCTGCAAAAAGTAAAATTACCTTGCTTAAAAAACTTTTTCCCTAAATGCTAATTTTTCCTTACAGAACCAAAAACAAGCCTTTTACATATAACATTCTGTGTGTAAACATGTTGGCTAAAATTAAAGGTTTTCCATAAATTGAACATTGGAATAAAAGCACAACAGAGTTTTCTCTTTTTTATCTCTGTCACCCAGGCTGGAGTGCAGTGGTGTGATCTCAACTCACTGCAACCTCCACCTCCCAGGTTCAAGCGATTCTCCTGCCTCAGCCTCCCGAGTAGCTGGGACTACAGGTACACCACCCCGCCTGGCTATTTTTTTAAAAAAATTTTTAGTAGAGATGGGGTTTCACCATATTGGTCAGGCTGGTCTCGAACTCCTGACCTCAAATGATCCACCCACCTTGGCCTCTCAGAGTGCTGGGATTACAGATATGAGCCACCACGCTTGACCATGAACAATATTTGTATGTAATATTAAAGGATAATGAAGATTTTTGTTTGCCTTTTGAATAAACCACAGGAAAAAGAAAGGAAAGACAAGAGATAGGTTGTTTGGAAACCTAAGTCTTCTCTGTATCAATAAGTAAAGTTTTATGCCTTTAAAAAATTTTTGAGTTATCATTTTTGGCTAAATGAATAACTTAGGGTGACCTAGAATTCTATTTTATAATATCAAATATTTTAAACCTTTGATATTGGACAAACTTTCCAAAATCAAATTACAAATTATATCTTTTTCTGACTTCATTAATGTTTTAGATATTAGGTCCCCTAAAGTCCAAAAATGACATATTTGACTTATTTGTATAAAAAAATCACCCGGAAGCAGAGCCGGAAGTGGGGTTGGTCAGGTTATCTCCACGGGTGGAGAAGCGGAGGCCCAGGAGGAGGGGTGAAAAGAAGGTGGAGGATCCTGGCTACCACTGAATCCGATACTGCTTCTCCTAGACCTCAGAGACAGAAAAAGAGAAGGGTGTGTCATCCCCCTTCCTCCTTTCCTCCCTCTCCTGAGGCAGGGGCTGGGCTGAGCGAGACCGTCACTGAGACAACAGTTACCGTGACAACCGAGCCCGAGAACCGGAGCCTTACCATCAAACTTCCGAAATGGAAGCCAGAGAAAAAGGTGGAATGGACAAGTGACACTGTGGACAATGAACGCATGCGCCGCCGCTCATCAAAATGCTGCTCTATTTATGAAAAATCCCGGGCCTTTGGCGAGAGCTCCACGGAAAGTGATGAGGAGAAAGAAGAGGGCTGTGGTCATACACACTGTGTACGTGGCCACCGCAAAGGATGGCGTCCTGCAACCCTGGGACCGGCCCCCACCACCCCTCCCCGGCCTCCTGACCCTTCCCAGACCCACGCAGGGCCAATGCAGCACTAAATTCCTCTTTCTCCCACCATGCCTGAATGTATCCATGTGGCTACTTCTCCAGTACCCTCCTTCTCTCTCTTCTGCCTGATAGAGGGAAGAGGAAGAGGAGGGTGGACAGAGATCCTGGAATTCTGACTTGCTGCTATTTCAGAACCTAGACTCCTGAGTTCCCCCAGTTCTCATTTTTCCTCCCAATACCCACCCCTTCTCTCTCGAGGGATCTAGGCACCTTGGCCCCAGCCTCTTCCTTTTGTTCTCACTGTCAAACTGCCTGTCCTGGGATCTAGTTATCTTGGCCCTGCACTCTCAACTTGAGTAGCAAACACTGAAATTGGGTTTTCAACAGTCCCAGCTTTCACTGCGAGGGTCCCAGTCAGATTCCAGGAATTCTCACCCTGGCTGTGCTTGCTAATACTGGTTTAGAGCTATCCCACGAAAATATTTAATCCTAATTCTTAGTCCTTGCCTGTGGGATATGAGGTCCTACAGGAGACCTCAGGGCTCCCAGCGCTTCTCCTGCTAACCCTCTTCATGCCCTCAAGAGGAGTTAGAAGAGAGTTCCTTGTCATTCTCACCTCTAATGGAAAATGGAACCAGAAATAATCATATCCTTTCTCTCCACCCTTCTCCTGTGATCTAGGATTTCTGACAAAGCTGGCTTGAGACTGGTCACTTAGAGCCAACTGTCTCCTCAGCCTTTTGTTTTTCAGCTTCAGAGACAGATCCAATATAGTCCCAAGGACCTGGGTCCCTGGGAAAGAAAGCAAAAGGGAAGGAGCAAAGAGATGGGGTATATCCCCTACACTATACTCTTACCTCTTAATTTCTAGGCTTTGATTTCTCTGCCAGCCCAGATGTTCAGTTCTCTTGGCCCTCCCTACCCCTTTGCTGGGATCTTGTTGTCATTTTCTTTTGCCAGTTCTTTTGCCCTACACAGTTGCAGAGATCAGTCAAATCCACACCACCAGTGAGATCTCATTCATTGCCACAGATGCACAAAATAAATAACCCAAAATCACACGCACAAAAAAATCATACAGGAAGCATTGTCAAATACGAAATGGTGTTTGGCTTTCTTTGGGCTATATTTGTATAAATATGTTATTGGTATGTGTTCCAAAGTTATGGGAAACTCCTGTGTTATAATTGTTATGTAAAATTATTGAAAGTCATAGAAGTAACCACAATTCCTAGTCAAATATGACTTTAATAATGGCTGTCCTAAGACTTTGTGTCATCCACAGACAATTGTTGACTTGTTTTAATCCTCTTTGAAAGGTGGTTTATAATCAGCTATAGGTCTTTGACAGGTGATCTTAAACGCAGGTTTCGGATAACTTTGGAGATTGTGACATTAGAATAGAGGAAAAACTTTCAGGACTGTCATAGCTGAAATGTTTATTAATATCAAGCACAGCAGGCATTAATTGCATGGACTGAACTAATAACAGAAGACTGAAATAATCCTTTTATGACTTTTTGCTTAAAACGTTGCTGATCCTTTGTTTTGTTTTTCAGAGTCAAGAAAACTTTTAAGCTATTTACTTTTTTTTTTTTTTTTTTTTCGAGACAGAGTCTTGTTCTGTTGCCCAGGCTGGAGTGCAGTGGTGCAATTTCAGCTCACCACCACCTCTGCCTCCTGGGTTCAAGCAATTCTTGTGCATCAGACTCCCGAGTAGCTGGGACTACAGGTGGGCACCATCACACCCAGCTAATTTTTTATATTTTTAGTAGAGACAGGGTTTTGCCATGTTGGCCAGGCTGGTCTCAAACTCCTGACCTCAGGTGATCTGCCCACCTCGGCCTCCCAAAGTTTTGGGATTATAGGCGTGAGCCACTGCGCCCAGCCGATTTACAGTTTTTGATAATTGAGTAAAGTATACTCCTATAAACAAAAGTTGGGGCATATTTGTTTCTCTCTACCTTATTTATCCAGAATTTGGAAACCACTTGTGAGTATTCTTAACTTATGGCAATATAGTTATTTGCATAAGTGCAGTAAGAATCTGTCTTCATTTGTAATAGGACACAATTGGAGAAACTGGTAATTTTACCAAGGCTTTGACTGGAATGGCATGCTTTTCTTTAAGGAATCAAAATTAACATATAGAGCCAATAAAAGCCCCTTGGGAAAACTGGCTTTATACCTTGTCTACACAGTCCCTGTACAGTGTTCCTGACCTGCGTTAAGTAAAGAATGTCACTTTCTGACAGGCCCAGGAGCCCCAAGTTATATTGGGACCTCAAGAGGAGAGAAATTTACCCAACTCATACAGGTAGTTGACAGTAATAACCCATGGCTTGGCTTGACTTTAAAAAAAAGTCTTATCTAAGATTCCTTATGGAGCAAAGTTCCGTCAAAGCCAATTTAAAAAGGAGCCTATATGGCAAATAATTATTCTTGCTGCACTTTATACAAATAATCAGGCCAAGTATAATAAGACTAATGCTTATTTTGCAAATGAATCAGTCTTACAATGATTTGTCTTTAGTAAAAATGAGGGCTGGAGAGAGAAAAATTGTTTCAAGAACTATGGTACACTTGTTATTAAGTTCTAGTCCCATCAGTTGTTTTTGAGTTTTTTTCCCACAATTTAGACTGACTCTGCTTATTCCTGTGAACCAACCAATGATCTCTGGCTACAGCTAAGAAGAAACAAGAGGGATGGTTAATTTAAAAATCTAGACCAATATTCTATTTCTGGGCACGTATTGGAATCGGCTAGCAATGTTATGTCAGCTTGGTTCCAACAGTTGCCTGCTTCATGGGAAGCCTTCTTAATTTAATTTACCTGGGATAGTTTAACTTCTTTTGCTTTAGTGTTGTGGAATATATTGCCATTGTACTCTTTGTGTAGGAATGCAGGATAAGCTTACTCAATGTTTTCTTAAATTGAACACTTATTAATCTTCCGGATACCACCTTTTGTCAGAACTCAGAGTTATGAGTAGCCCTCACCATACAGATAATTTCTAACTGAGTTCCTCTCTACCCTGAATACGACAGACCCTGTTAGGCAGGAATATCATCTTCCCTATTCAGCCTGAAGAATTTACAGAAGATTGATCTTTGTCCCTCTATAACCCTTAGGATTAAGGGGACCCTTGTAAAAGGGAGGGGGGAAAATATGTCAGAGGCATTTGAACCAGAGCAATTCCATCTTGAACAGAGGGTGGGTAAAATAAGGTTGAGACCAGGCCGGGCGTGGTGGCTCATGGCTGTAATCCCAGCACTTTGGGAGGCCGAGGCAGGTGGATCATGAAGTCAGGAGTTCGAGACCAGACTGACCAACATGGTGAAACCCTGTCTCTACTAAAAATACAAAAATTAGCCAGGCATGGTGGTTCACACCTGTAATCCCAACTACTCAGGAGGCTGAGGCAGGAGAATCGCTTGAACCCGGGAGGTGGAGGTTGCAGTGAGCTGAGATTGTGCCATTGCCCTCCTGCCTGGGTGACAGAGCAAGACTCCGTCTCAAAATAAATAAATAAATAAATAAATAAATAAATAAATAAATAAATCTGAGACCTACTGGGCTGCATTCCAAAGAGATTAGGCATTCTTAGTCACAGGATGACATAGCAGGTCAGCACAAGACACAGTTCACAAAGACCCTGCTGATAAAACAGGATGCAGTAAAGAAGCCGGTCAAAACCTACCAAAACCAAGATGGCGATGAAAGCGACCTCTGGTCATCCTCACTGCTCATTATATGTGAAATATAATACATTAGCATGCTAAAAGACATGGCACCAGTGCCATGACAGTTTACAAATGCCATGGCAACATCTGGAAGTTACCCTATATGGTCCTAAAAGGGGAGGAATCCTCATTTCTGGGAATTGCCTGCCCCTTTCGTGGAAAACTCATGAATAATTTACACCTTGTTTAGCATATAATCAAGAAATAACTATAAGTATAATCAGTTGAGCAGCCCATTCCACTGCTTTGCCTATGGAATAGCCATTCTTTTATTCCTTTACTTTTTTAACAAACTTGCTTTCACTTTATGAACTCACCCTGAATTCTTTCTTGTGTGAGGTCCAAGAACCCTCTCTTGGGGTTTAGATGGGGACTTCTTTCTGGTAACATTGTTATCACACTCAAGAATTTTTTATAAAAAATATATTTAAATATAATTCACATCTCATACGATTCACCCATTTAAAGAATATAATTCTATGTTTTTAGCATACCCAGAGTTATGAAATGATCATCACAATCAATTTCAGAATATTTTTATCACCCTAAAAAGAAGCCTGTACCCATTAACTGTCACTCCCCATTTTTCCTTCAAACCTCTTCTCCTGCTGCTTACCCCCCACCCCAGCACTAGGCAACTACCAATCTACGTTCTGTCTCTGTGGATTTGCCTCTTCTGGACATTTCAAAAAAATGGAATTATACAATATGTGCAATATGTGGTCCTTTGTAGCTGGCTTCTGTCATTTTGCATAATGTTTTCAAGATCTGTCCATTTTGTAGCACATATCAATACTTCTTTTCTTTATTGAATTGAGGTAAAAGTCACATAACATTCACCATTTCAATAATTTTAAAGTGTACAATTCAGTGGCTTCCAGTACATTCACAATGTTGGGCAATTGTCTTACCTGTTCCTGCTGTTGTAACAAAATATCTTAGACTGGGTAATTTATAAACAACAGAAATTTATTTCTCACAGTTCTGGAGGATGGGAAATCCAAGTTCAAGGTGTCAGATTTGGTGTCTGGTGAGGGCCTGCTAATCATAGATGGTGCCTTCTCTGTGTCTTCACATGGCAGAAGGGTGCTAACCGCTCCTTCTGACCTCTTTTATTTTTTAATTAATTAATTAATTATTTTTTTTTTGAGACAGGGTCTCATTCTGTCACCCAGACTAAAGTGCAGTGGCAAGATCAAAGCTCACTACAGCCTCAGCTTCCCAGGGCTCAGGTGATCTTCCCATCTCAGCCTCCCGAGTAGCTGGGACTACAGGCATGCACAACCATGCCTGGGTAATTTTTGTATTCTTTATAGAGACAGGGTTTCACCATATTGCCCAGCCTGGTTTTGAACTCCTAGGCTCAAGTAACCTACCTGCCTTGGTCTCCCAAAGTGCTAGGATTATAGGCATGAGCTACTGCACCCAGCCTTCTGACCTCTTTTATAAGGGCACTAACCCCATCTTATGACCTAGTCACCTGCTAAAGGCCCCACCTCTTAATACGATCGCGTTGGGTATTAGGTTCCAACATATAAATTTGAAGGGCACACTTTCAGACCATAGGATTTTCCCCTGGCTGCCCAAACTCATGGTCTTCTCCATGCAAAATTCCATCTTAATAGCTCCCAAGATCTTGTTCTAGCACCAACTCAAAAGTCTGAAGTCCAGAATCTCATCTAAATCAGACATAAGTGACTCAAAAGTGTGATTAAGGCCAGGTGCAGTGGCTTACGCCTGTAATCCCAGCACTTTGGAAGGCTGAGGTGGGGGGATGAATTGAGGCCAGGCATTTGAGACCAGCCTGGCCAACATGACAAAACCCCATCTCTACTAAAAATACAAAAATTAGCCAGGCATGGTGGTGCATGCCTGTAGTCCCAGCTACTCTGAGGCAAAAGAATTGCTTGGCTGGGCGCTGTGGCTCACGCCTGTAATCCCAGCACTTTGGGAGGCCAAGGCGGGCGGATCACAAGGTCAGGAGATCCAGACCGTCTTGGCTAACACAGTGAAACCCCGTCTCTACTAAAAATACAAAAAAATTAGTGGGGCGTGGTGGCGGGCGCCTGTAGTCCCAGCTACTCAGGAGGCTGAGGCAGGAGGCAGGAGAATGGCGTGAACCCGGGAGGCGGAGCTTGCAGTGAGCTGAGATCGCACCACTGCACTCCAGCCTGGGCAACAGAACGAGACTCCGTCTCAGAAAAAAAAAAAAAAAAAAAAGTGTGATCTATCCTGAGGCAAATTCTTCTTCAGTGGTGAGCCTGTGAAATCAAACAAGGTATGTGCTTTCTAAATACAATGGTGGGACAGGCAAAGGACAGACATTTTTATTCCAAACAGGAGTAGGAAAGAAGAGATAAGAGATCTCAACCAAATAAAAAACCCAGCAAGGCAAACATTAAATCTTAAGGCTCCAGAATATTCTTCTTTGACTTGATATTCTGCAATCTGGACACACTGGGTTGGGGATTGGACTCCCAAGGTTCCAGGCAACCCTGTTCCCATGGGTTTGCTAGGCCCAGCCCATACCACACCTGTCATAGGTTAGAGTCCGGTGCCTACAGCTGTCCCAAGCTGGAATTGCATGCCCATGGCTCTATCTTCCTGGGGTCTTGGGAACAGTCCCACTCCCACATCTCTGCTAAGGCTTTCCCTATTGGAGGCTCTCTGTGGTGGTCTCACCCTTGTGGTAGCTTCTGCCTGGGTCATGAGGCCAAGGCTCCGGGTGGCTCCATCCTTTAAAATGTAGGTGAAGACAGGCATGTCCCACATCTCATGCACTCTTTGGACTAGTGGAGATGGCACCATGAAGATGTTGCAAAGGTCTACTGCCTGTGCCTTCTGGAGGAGCAGCCTGAGCTACCCAGCTGGGGTGGCCAAGGAGCACTGAAATCATTTTGTTCCCAAGGCCTTAGCATTCTGGGCCTGTGCTGGGATAAGCAGCCCCAGCAATCTCCATAAATGCCTTTGGGGTCATCCTTCCATTGTCCTGATGAACAGCATCTGGCTCTCTTCTATTTGCATGAATCTCCTTACCAAATAGTTGCTTGGCCACACCCTTGGTGTTCCCTCCCAACCATGCTTTTTCTTTTCCTTTTTTTTGAGGCAGGGTCTTTCTCTGTCACTCAGGCTAGAGTGCAGTGGTACAATCTCAGCTCACTGCAGCTGCAGCCTCCCAGTCTCAAGCAATCCTCCCAGCTCAGCCTCCCGAGTAGCTGGGACTACAGGTGCTTGCCACAATGCCAGGCTGCTTTTTTTTTTTTTTTTTGAAATGGAGTCTCACTCTGTCACCCAGGCTGGAATGCAGTGGCGTGATCTTGGCTCACTGCAACCTCCGCTTCCCAGGTTCAAGCAATTCTCCTACCTCAGCCTCCTGAGTAGCTGGGATCACAGGCGCCTGCCACCAAGCCCAGCTAATTTTTGTATTTTTAGTAGAGACAGGGTTTCGCCATGTTGGCCAGGCTGGTCTTGAACTCTTGACCTCCAGTGATCCACCCGCCTTGGCCTCCCAAAGTGTTTGCATTACAGGCATGAGCCACCACGCCCAGCCCCAGGCCCCTTTCATAAGGGAACTAATTACCTCCTAAAGGCCCCACCTCTTAATAGTATCACATTAGGTATTAGGTTCTAACATACGAATTTTGGGGAGAAATCAACATTCAGACCATAGCAGCAACCATCATCACGAGGACATTTTCATCACCCTAAAAAGACTCCTTGTAGCTCTTAAACAGTCACTCCCATTCCCCACCCCCTCAGCCCTAGGCAACCACTCATCTCCTTTCTGTCTCTACAGATTTGCCTATTCTAGACATTTCATACAAATGGAATTGTACAATATGTGGCTTTTTATATTTGGCTTATTTCATTTAGTATAATATTTTCAATATTTTTTCCAGGTTGTACTGCATATTAGTACATCATTCTGAATAATATTCCATTTTATGGATATACCACATTTTGTTCATTTATGAGTTGATGGACATCTGGGTTGTGTCTGCCTTTTGACTATTATAAATGATGCTGCTCTGAACATTGGTGTGCAAGTTTTTGTTTGAACACTTGTGTTCAGTTCTCTTGGATATATATCTAGGAGTGGAAGTGCTGGGTCATATGTTTAACTTTTTGAAGAATTGCTAAACTGTTTTTCACAGAGATGACACCATTTTACATGTCCAGAAGCAATGTGTGAGGGTTCCAATTTCTACATATTTTTACACTTCTTCGAGTCTGTCTTTTTTTATTACAGTGGATGTGAAGTGGTATCTCACTGTGGTTTTGTTGGCATTTACTAATTTGGTTAACTTGAATCTTAAACTCAGCTGATAAAAAAAGAAATAGATAATTTCCGTTGACCCTAGTGACTAATGATGTTGGGCATTATTTCACGTGCTTATTGGCCACTGCGTATCTTCTTTGGAGAATTGTCTGTTCAAGTCCTTTGCCCTTTTTTTTTTTTTTTTTTTTGAGAGAGAGAGAGTCTGGAGCGCAGTGGTGCAATCATGGCTCACTGCAGCCTCGACCTCCCAGGTTCAAGCAATCCTCCCACCTCAGCCTCCTGAGTAGCTGGGACTACAGGTGCATGCCATCATGCCCAGCTAATTTTTGTATTTTTTTGTAGACAGGGTTTCACCATGTTGCCCAGGCTGGTCTCAAACTCCTGGGCTCAAGCAATCCTCCTACCTTGGCCTCCCAAGGTGTTGGGATTACAGGTGTGAACCACTGCACCCAGCCTTTTGTCCATTTTTTAAATTGGACTGTTTGTCTTTTTGTTGTTGTGTCATAGAAGTTCTTTATATATTCTGGATACCAGATCCTTATCAGATATATGATTTGCAAATATTTTCTCTATTTCTGTGGGATGTCTTTTTACTTTCTTTATTGTGTCCTTTGATGCACAAACATTTTAAATGTTGATGAAGTTCAATTTATTTTTTTCTTTTGTAGTTTGGGCTTTTGGTGTCATACCTAAGAACCCATTGCCAAATCCAAGGTTATGAAGATTTACCCCTATGTTTTCTTCTAGGAATTTTTTAGTTTTAACTCTTACATTTAGGCATTTAATCCATTTTCAGTTAATTTTTCTTTGAGAGAGAGGGCTTCATTCTGTCATTCAGGCTGGAGTGCAATGGTACCACCATGGCTCACTGCAGCCCCAACCTTCTGGGCTCAATTGAGCTTCCTGCCTCAGCCTCCTAAAGTGCTGGGTTTACAGGCATGAACCACTGTGCCTGACTGAGTTAATTTTTGTATATGGAATGAGGTAAGGGTGTCCAACGTCAGTCTTTTGCATGTGGATATCCAGTTGTCCCAGCACTGTTTGTTGAAAAGACTATCCTTCCCCCATTGAATGATTTTGGCACTCTTGTAGAAAATTATTGTATCATATATTTATGGGTTTACTTCTGGACTTTCATTTGTATTCTTGATTTCTATGTCTGTCTTCCTGCCCAGAACTATACTGCCTTGAATAATGTAGCTTTGTGGTATGCTTTGAAATCAAGAATTGTGAGTCCTCAACTGGGCGTGGTGGCTCACGCCTGTAATCTCAACACTTTGGGAGGCTGAGGTGGGCGGATCACGAGGTCAGAAGAGACCTCGTGGCCAACATGGTGAAACCCTGTCTCTACTCAAAATACAAAAATTAGCCGGGCATGGTGGCAGGCGCCTGTAGTCCCAGCTACATGGAAGGCTGAGGCAGGAGAATCGCATGAACCAGGGAGGTGGAGGTTACAGTGAGTGGAGATGGCGCCACTGCACTCCGGCCCAGCGACAGAGCAAGACTCCGTCTCAATAAAAAAAAAAAAAAAAAAAGAATTGTGAGTCCTCCAATTTTGTTCTTTTTCAAGATTGTTTTGGCTATTATAAGTCTCTTGAGTTTCCATACGCTTGTTCATATCTGAAAAACAATATGATAGGCAATGAATTGAATCTATAGATCAATTTGGGAATATTACCATCTTATAAATATTTAGTTATCCAATCTATGAACATGGGTTATCTTTCTATTTTTTTAGATCTTCTTTAAGATTTGGGCAGGGCACAGTGGCTCACACCTGTAATCCCAACATTTTGGGAGGCTGAGGCAGGTGGGTCGCTTGAGCCTAGGAGTTTAAGACCAGTTTGGATGGCATAGTGAGACCTCCGTTTCTACAAAAAATAAACAAAATTAGTCTAGTGTGGTGGTACACCCACCTATAGTCCCAGCTACTGGGGAGGCTGAGGTGGGAGGATCCCTTGAGCCTGGGAGGTCGAGGTTGCCTGGGAGCCACTGCACCTGCACTCCAGCCTGGGCAACAGAGTGAGGGTCTGTCTCTCTCCCTCTCTCTTTCACACACACACATAAAGATTTGCAATGGTATGCAGTTTCAGTGTATAAGTCTTGCATTTCTTTGGCAGAAATTATTTCTATTTTATTCTTTTTGATCCTAATGTAAATAAAATTGTTTAATCAATTTTACTTCGAGATTGTCTACTGCTAGTGTATAAAAATACCATTTATTGGCCAGGCACTGTGGCTCATGCCTGTAATCCCAGCACATTGGGAGGCCAATGTGGGTGGATCACCTGAGGTCGGGAGTTTGAGACCAGCCTGACCAACATGGAGAAACCCTGTCTCTACTAAAAATAGAAAATTAGGCAGGCATGGTAGTGCATGCCTGTAATCCAAGCTACTCGGGAGGCTAAGGCAGGAGAATCATTTGAACCCAGGAGGCGGAGGTTGCGGTGAGCCAAGATCATGCCATTGTACTGTAGCCTGGGCAATGAGAGCAAAACTCCATCTCAAAACAAAAAACAAACAAACAAACACAATTTATTTATTTATTTATTTATTTTTGAGATGGAGTCTTGCTCTGTTGCCCAGGCTGGAGGGCAATGGCGTAATCTCGGCTCACTGCAAGCTCCGCCTCCCGGGTTCACGCCATTCTCCTGCCTCAGCCTCCCAAGTAGCTGGGATTACAGGCACCTGCCACCACACCCAGCTAATTTTTGTATTTTTAGTAGAGACGGGGTTTCACCATGTTAGCCAGGGTGGTCTCAATCTCCTGACCTTGTGATCTGCCCACCTCGGCCTCCCAAAGTGCTGGGATTACAGGCATGAGCCACTACGCCTGGCAAAACCATTTATTTTTATATATTAATTTTGTATCCTGCAACCTTGGTGAGTTTATTTATTAGTTCCAATAGTTTTTAAAGTGAATTCCTTAGGATTTTCTATAAACAAAATGATGTCACCTGAGAATTGATATCATTTAATTCTTCCTTTCCAATCTGTATGTCTTTTATTATTATTTTTTTCTTGCCTGTTTGCTTTGGCTTGACTCTCCAGCACAATGTTCAATAGAAGTGGTGAGAGCAAACATTCCTGTGTCCTTGATCTTAGGGAAAACACCAGTAAGTATTATATTAGCTGTGGGTTTTTTATAAACGTCCATGGTATGGTTTGTCTGTGTCCCCATCCAAATCTCATCTTGAACTCCCAAGTGTTGTGGCAAGGACCCAGTGGGAGGTAATTAAATCATGGGGGCATATCTTTCCCACGCTATTCTCGTGATAGTGAATAAGTCTTACAAGATCTGATGGTTTTAAAAAATGGGAGTTTCCAATTGCACAAGCTCTTCTTCTCTTGTCTGCCATCATGTGAGATATGCCTTTCACTTTCCACCATGATTGTGAGGCCTCCCCAGCCACATGGAACTGAAAGTCCATTAAACCTCCTTCTTTTGTAAATTGCCCAGTCTTTATGTCTTTATCAGCAGCACGACTAATATCGTCCATTATCAGGTTGAAGAAAGTTCCCTTCTCTTTCTAGTTTGTTGAGTCTTTTTAACATGATAAGATGTTAGATCTTTCCAAATATTTTTTTCTGCATCAACTGAAATGATCATATAGTTTTATTCCTTTATTGTGTATTAATATGTTATACTATATTGATTGATTTTTGTATGGTAAACCAATCTTGCATTCCTGGGATAAATCCAAGTTGGTCATGGCTTATAATCCTTTTAATATGCTGCTGGATTCTGTTTGCTGATATTTTCTTGAGAATTTTTGCATGTTTATTCACAAGAGATATTGGTCTACAGCTTTCTTTTCTTGTGATGTTTCTGTCTGGCATTGGTATCAGGGTAATACAAGCATCATAAAATGAGCTGGGATGTTTTCCCTCCTTTATTTTTGGGGAAGCGTTTTAGAAGGATTGGTGCTAATTCTTCCTTAAATGGTTGATATAATTCACCAGTAACACCATGTAGTCCTGGGGCTTTTCTTTATTGGAAGTTTTTCGACTACTGATTGAATCTCTTTACTTGTCATAGGTCTATTTAGATTTTTTTTTTCTCTTTTTGATTCAGTTTTGGCAGTTTGTCTTTTGAGAAATTTATCCATTTCGTCTATGTTATCGAATTTGTTAGTATACAATTGTTCATAGTATTCTCCTATAATCCTTTTTATTTCTGTAAGGTTGGTGGTAATGTTCCCGTTTTCATTTCTGATTTTTATAATTTGAGTCTTCTCCCTTTTTTCACTGGCCAGTCTAGCTAAAAGTTTGTCAATTCTGTCGATCTTTTCAAAGAAACAACTTTGGTTTCGTTGATTTTATCTATTGTTAAGGTAAGGACAAAGGCTCAGAAAGGTTAAGAAGGTTGAATGGGTATAAGCATCAGAGCTAGGCAGTCTGATTCCAGTATTACTACTATACTATACTATACCATATATACTGTTACTTTACTAATATATCCCTAAGAGGAATTCCCTGAGACCTGGTATCTCGCAGATGCTGGGACATCATCCTATGCCCTCCTGCTTGTGTACCTGTCTTTTCCACAGACCTATATCTACCATTTAAATCAGTGTCCTTGTGAATACCCAGACATGTTCTTTCTTCCAGCTGCCTGAGCTACCCTACACCAAGCACAAACTTACACATTTTCAATCCAGAAAATGCCTAAACAGTGCCATCCTTACCTAGGCCACGAGGCTGATCTCAGCTCCTCAGCCAGCTTCCCTTCTAGTTGATTTTTTTGGGAGCTGGGCCTCCAGCTGGGATACTCTCTGGATGAGACTCTCCAGGTCCTTTTTGGCCTGAAGTCCTGGAGAGTAGAAAGCCCCAGTGCCATCAGACAGCCACACCTCATCCTCATCAGTGACACTATGAGGTGAAGACCCCTCCAGGGTGCCAACAGCTCTCAGCTTCCAGGGTCTTTCCAGACTAGACAAATAATCACTTGTAACCAAGAGGGACCAGACCCGGATCTTGAGGTTTTGAATGACCTTGTTGGCATTCTGCAGCTGGGCCTTCAGATCTTTGATGTCCTTTCATAGGACTGAGATGTTTTCTGACTTTCCATATACCCGGAACTCTTCCTGCTTGCCTAGCTGGTTCTCCAAGGGCTTCCTCTTGGAGGAACTAGCCAGCGTTGAGCCCTGGCGCCCCTGCTCAGAGCACAGCCCCTCCACCAGGACCATTTCCTTGAGGCTGTTGTGCTCCTCACGCTCTGAAAGAAGACAAAGATGTCTTCCTAAATAAAAGTTGGATGTGCTGTTGTGGCCACTGCCTTTGAGAGGAGGCAGGTTTGGTCATGAGGACAATAATTACTACGGAAAAAGTTGAAGTCGTACTTTATTCAACCCTGACACTGTACTAAGCATTCAAATACAATATTTCTTATCCTCCTTATATCCACAAATTAGGTTTCACCACTTTCTATTTTACCGACTGGGGAAACCAAAACTTAAAGAGAGGTGGTCAACTAGCTTGTTCTAGATCACTCAAACTAGCACATGGCAGAGCCAGAATTCAAATCCTCCAATGTCCTGTGTTCATTCCGCACACACTGATGTTTCTCAAGACATTAACGTGGCCTTATCTAGTTAGGATAGCCACAGGAATGTAGGACAAGCTATTTCTGCATGCTGCAAGTTTAATGCTCTCTAAATTTTAGTATAATTTAAAAGTTTATTGGGTTACAACTGTGTGAAAAATAGGCAAAGGAAAATAAGACTTCGAATAAATATATCAGCATGTTAACATCAGTGTATTGGGGCAGTGGTAGTCAGAATGAGAACTAATCCACAGCATTTTACCCGATGCCAGACACTGTTCTAAAGCATTTTATAAGAATTTACTCGTTTAATTGACATTAGTACCTGATGGGGTAGGTAGTTCCTTTATTACTATTTTAACATTTGAAGAAACTGGGGCATAGGAAAGTTTACAAATCGGGATTTGAAGCAACAAGTCTGGCCCCAGGATCTTTTCGCTTAACTGCCACACTACACTTCCTCAAGAATGAGAGAGACTGTGTTTTCTTCTCTTCTGGTTTTCAATGTGGTGGGTGGCCCTATGGTTGTAGTCCTTTTATAATGCAAAACAAAATTATTTTTAACTTACAGTTTGCATGTTTCCAAAACCTCATGTGGTCTCTAAGTAGGCCTTAGTATTTCTATAATAATCAGTTGGCTAGAACTTTATATTATTATTATTATTATTATTATTATTATTATTATTATTAGCAGTATGCCACAAACTCATTGTAGAAATTCAAACTTATACTCAGCCTCATTTTGGGTAAGAGTTCTCCTATTAACCTCCTGTCCTCCTCTTCCCCACTACTTGTCAGGTGTGGAATTGGCCAACAGCACCCAAATGTGACAGCTGACTCCAGGGAGGGAAGGTGAGCCCCACACCCTGTGCTCTTACTGGGACTGGTGGTTTCCTCCTGTTCAGCCTCATTCTTGCTTTGGCCACAAGTCTCATAGCCCAGGTCCTGGAGGTCCACCTGGACCTGTTTACTGTCCTGCTTCAGCAAGGGTTCACCTGTGTGGGAAGAGACAGCAGGTGTTACAGAATGTCTGAATTTCCCACATATGCCCTCAGCCTCAATGGCACATACCCTAACCTTGTGGGGCAGGGAGGGCAGATCCACAGTGCGAGAGAAGCTTCTTTGAACTGGTGGGAGAAGAGACCACCAGCTCCAGGAAGCAGAATTTCTTTCCACAGGAGGAGCCTGCATTTGCCATTGATAATCTCCCCTTCAGATAACCTAGGCTTTAGTTGGGACGAGACATGTGTAAGTCAGGGATTGTGTACTCTCATCTGTAGCAGCCCCATTGAAGCTGGCAAGTGCTTTATCAGCAGGGGTTCAATAAATGTTGAATGTAAAACATGGCTGATTACTTTTTATTTTCAATCCAACAAATCTCTATTTTTGGTGAGAAAATCTTGCCAAAACCAACCAAACAAATGCATAAAAGTATATGAAAAAGAAAATGAAAGCTTCCCTGCCTCCCAATCCCACTTGCTTGGTGTGAGCTATTATTTATTACATGGAGGAAGGGGGCGAGGCACCGAGGAAGTCCCAAGTCCTGTTCTGACAATCATCTGGCCTCCCTGGGCAAAGGGAAAAGAGGGAAGGCAAAAAGAGTATAACATTACTGTTTGCAGAAATTTCCCCTTGGTACAGGAAACTCTGGTAAACTGAGAGTATGTTTTCCATGAGGGAGGCCTCAAGGGCTCTTCTCTGGCCCTAAGCCCAAACTGGATTTTGCCTCATTTTCTAAGATGCAAAGGAAATGGTAAAAGTTGATCAAAGGAGAGGGCAGAGAAAGAAAGAGGACGACTCCTCCCTCACAGGTCCACCTTCCTCGGTGTTGCTTGAGGGATCAGAGGAAATGCATGAACATAGGTGCGTGGGAGCTACGGCTGCTCTATGAACTCAGTGCCCTCCAGCTACGAGCTATTGTGAGGTTCCATGATGTAATGGTGAGCGCTTTGGACTCTGAGTAAGGTGATCAGCGTTCAAGTCTCAGTGGGACCTTTCTGTATAATGCCAGTGTATAATTCTGTACAATTCCGCTCCCTAAGCAGAATGGGGGAAATTGCCCCAGTCATGGTCACCCACCCTCCAGGCCACTGGCTGTGTGCAATTGGAGTCCCGGACCCAGTGACCCAGCAAGACCCCTCCCCTCTCAGGGCGACCCTGGGCCTCCAGGTGACAGGTCTCCTCCACTGAAAAGACTGCCTCCCCTCAATCCTAGACCCCGAGTTTTCTTTTATTCCCATCATTGGGCTGTTGCCCTGTGTCTCTTTGGAAGAAATGACCTATATGAAAAGCTTTACTTCCGTGATTCCCTAATTCCTTCATCCCTTAGGACGGCAGTTTTTCAGCTCCTGGTCTTGGCTCCAGTTCTAATGCACACGTTTCATTTTCTTTTCATGGGATCCCCTCCAACTGGCTACCAGTGGATTCCTGTCCTTGGGGTCTCTGTGGACGGCAACTAGATGCTGCTCTTGTCCCAGATCCTGACACCTCTCTCCAGGGAATTGCCTCCCTCAGCCTCCTAAATCAGCCAATATTTAGATTTGGGCCTGGGATCGCAGCAACTGTGGAGAACAGAGGTTCCTGATCCCTGGCCAGCTCTCCCGCAGTGAAGGGGAGAGGGGCACAGCAGCTAGGAGGGGCAAGTCTGGGGCCCTGGGCAACCCCCTTCTTCCTGCCCAGACTCTGCTCTAAGGAGAAGTTGCCTTAGGACCAGATCAGATGGAAACTCTTTTGTTCTCTTCTCATCAGCAGAAAAATTTAGGCAAGAGCTCTGGAGGACCTTCCTAGCTCATAAAAATGGTGTGGCCAAATCTCTCCAGTTTTGGAAATGCCCAAGGTTACCAAGTATTTTGAGGGCTCACTTTGGAGCCTCTGAAAAGGAGGGGTGAGGGCCCATGGAAGGTACCTGAGGGATGCAGGGGAGAGAGGGGAAAGAGCAGACAGGAGGGAGGAGAGAAGGAGGGAGGGGGAGAAAGGGCGCGTGAGGGCCAGGAGCCAGGATTCACCCTGACAGTTCAGTGACTGCTCCCTGCCCCCAAGGTTCCCACTGTGACACCTTCCAGCAGGTGGTTTCCATCTCTTATTGATATCCTATGAACTTGGCTCTATGGAACGGCCCCATCCTATTTGTCTGGCGTGAGTCCTGACAAAGTTTCTTTGCATCGTTTGGGGGATGAGATGGGGGTATATAGGTTTGCAAGTGACCAGGAGCTAAGTCAGGACCTTGTGGAGCCACTCAGAGTCAACTGTCAAGTAGCCTCCTTCTCCCATTCCCTTGCAGGACGATTGCCTGCAAGACAGGGCCTGGAGAAGTCCAGGGCACCCCAGGCCACAGAAATGCCCAGGGATGAGTCCCGGCTGGAGATGCCTTGGCTGAACTCACTGTGTACTTCCAGGGCGCACAGGGCAGGGACTCTGGGGGTCTGGCCGGGAGACTGAGCAAGGGGACCAGGGAGGTTATGCAGAAGACTTCTGCACAGCAAGGCAGACATTCTTCTTGGAGCCCCCAACCCAAATCAGGTCTTCCACCTCCTCTTCCTAAAGACCCTTTACTGCAGTCATTCTTTTCCTAGAACTGCAAGTTTATAGAACATAGATTTCAGTGTGCTCATCTGGCCAACCATCTTCAGTGGCCAATGCCCAAGGTAACCTCCCTCCCTACCAAGACCTGAACTCAGGACCTTACCTTAAGGAGAAGATGTCCTGTTCTTTCTTTCCCACCAGAACTGCCCTGGCCCAGACCCCATTTCTGTCTGGTGACCAGGACAGTCCCCTCACCAGTCTCCCAGGTTGGGGAGGGCAGATTCTCCTCAACTCCCTGCCCCTGAGAGACTCCAACAGTCTTGTGTGTCTCCAGCCCACAGAGGACTATCCATGGCCCATCTCTCTCAAAACTCTCCCCTCCCACTCTGAATCCACCCTCCACTGCATGCTCCCCTCACAGAACAGACGTGGTTTTTTTTCGTGTCCTCGTTTTGCCTACCCATACCCCATATTGACTTTTCTGTCTTAGAACTACCTGTCCCTCTTTGGACAGTGTCTTCTTGGTACTACACATGAAGATGTCCTGCTCTCCCCTGCTCAAGGATAGAGTGCCTGACCTGAGCTGGGCCCATCAGATCCAGTACTTACCCGGAATAGGAAAAAGATGGGGAGGATGACCAAAGATTACAAAAATCTCCGAAGCTTATCCACTTGAGAGAGAGTCCCTGAAGATACTGGCCTTTCATTCCCGCTATGTATATCCAATGTGACTGAACTCTGAATAACATATACAGGTTATAATAATGTAGTAGTTGGCCCTCAAACTAGGACACAAACATGTTAGAGGGTAAGGTAGTGAGAGGCATGTTTGGGGGTGGTGGTGATGAGCAAGTATGTGAAGGAGAGATAGTGCCTACACTTGAAAATCAAAAAGTGATAATATCTATTTAGACATAAGGAGATAAATAACTAAATACTTGCTTCTATGTGATGAAACTCTGGGAGTACACAAGGGGACTGCTGTTTTACTAAACAAATTTTCAAGTCTATGTAACTTTGATAAAGTATCCAAATAAAAAAATTCCTTTCCCATATATGTATGTGTGTATATATGTATTTGTATACATGTATATATTTGCATTTTTGTATTTTGAATATAAATTTTTATACAGTCATGTGAACCCCTCTTTTCATTTAAGGATTTGAGTTTGATGTCATGCATGCAATGTGATCCCACTGTGTGACTACAGAAATTTTGGCAAAAGTAAGTTCAGAGGAAATGGTAGGCAAGTACTTCCCAGTTTTGGACAGAAGATGGAGAAAAAAAGAATTCTCAGAAAATATTAAAAGTGTGACTTGTTACAGCTTCTTTTCATAGTAATTTGGATAGAAATTAGCAAATTCAGAAATGTATAAATACTTTGGTCTGACAATTCCACCTTCAGTTATCTACGGAGAAATAGACAAGTGATGCACGACAGATACATGTGTCAGTCTGGTCCCTACAGTTGTATTTGTAATAATACACATTGGAGCAATTTCATGGCCATCGGTTAGAGAATGTTTGAAGAATGACCCATTCATATCAGGAAGGACGTTTCAAAGATCAAAGCCTGATGGAAATGCTGGAGGCCGTGATGCTGATAGGAGCTCATGCGTGTTGACCAATTGCTATGTGACAGGCATTGGCTCCACGCTTTTCCTGCGCTGCTCATTTAAACGTTGGACAAATTAAGTGTTCTGATTTAGCCCATTAGACAGATAGAAATGGAAGCACAGAAAATTAATGTGTTTATCTTTAAACGCGAGCAGATGAGGTTTTTCACCCAGGGCCTGTGGCTTCACCATAGGTGTGATTCAGGTTCTGTTGTTCTCCACTTTAGGAATTCCCAGTATTCCAAATATGAGAAGCTGAGAAAACAAACAAACTCAAAACCCTAAAAACCGGGATAAGTAAGGGTAGATGTTTGCTGGGTGTGGATTAATAATGAACTTTTTTTGCCCCAAGCAACAAAGAGGCACCTTGGAAAATAGACAAGGGACAAGAAGAGGAGACGCTTTAAGATATATTTGGTCCAAGGAAGAGACTCTTCAGAGGGAAGGTCACATCAGCTAGAAACACTAATGCGACTGGATGGGCTCAAACCACCGACTTTTCATTCAACTTCCAACAGCACTAACCTAGTGTTCCAGAGACACTGCTTGTTAAACAGTGAAAGCTGTTGCTCAATTGTGTCATCCATAATTGTCAAATATTGTCATTTAGTAGCACAAGGAAGTATTCTCTGTTGCCAAGCTAGAGTACCCATAACTCTTCTGTTTTGTTGAACATTCTTCCCCACCACAAACCCTCTTTAGAAGACTGGGGGCTCCTAAAACATTGAGGCCAAGAGTCCTGTCCTTGTGCACATTTGGGCATTGGCCCAGGGCCAAATCAGTGGGAGACTCCTCCATGCACATGCCAGGTCCCCAGGTGACAACTGCAGTCCCTGGATCTGAGGTCATCCACTTTCCCATTCCTAGCTCACCTCACCCATCGTGAAGCCTGGTCAGGATTGCCAGAGACCCAAGTGGGCAGGTGCCCGCACTAAAGACAGAACCTGCTGTGTGCCCACCTTGCTGATCCCTCCATCCTTCTAGACAAGGCTTTGTGAGCCAAGGACCTTGGGTTTGCTCACAAGGCAGCCCCTCACCTAGTAGGCATTAGTTCATTATGTATAGTATATGTATATGTATATGTATATGTATATGTATGTGTATGTGTATGTGCATATGTATGTGTATATGTATATGTAGTCCTCAAGTTGTATTCCTTAAATATATATAATATATGTAATTCCTTAAATATATAATTTTAATACAAAATTTTTAAAAGATTCCTTTCATAAACATTTACAATAACACCAAGAAATATAAACTACATAGCAAAGATGTGAAAGCCAGCGAGGCTCAGCTTCAAATCCTAGCACTTAGGAAGGCCGTGGCAGGAGGGTCGCTTGAGCTCAGAAGCTTGAAACTAGCTTAGGCAACATAGTGAGACCTCATCTCTACTGAAAATCAGAAAAATTATCCGGGTGTGGTGGTGTGAGCCTGTAGTCCCAGGTGCTCAGTGGATGAGACCCTAGAATGTCATCGGCCTGAGAATTCCATGCTGCAGTGAGCTGTGATCTTGCCACTGTACTCCAGCCTGAGTGAAAGAGTGAGATCATGTCTAGAAACAAAAGAAGAAGAAAAAAAAAAGGGGCGAAAGCCTATATATTGAAGACTACCAAGTATTGCTAAGAGCAGTTAAAGACGTTTGGAATAGAGAACGTTCCTTCTTGCATTTCAAGATTGCTTTTGTTTTGGGGGGACACTTGCTATTTTTTAGGAACATGAAGTTCTTCTCAGGCATTCCTGTAAAAAAGGCCACTTTTTGATAGGATTGTATTGAGTCTGTGGATTGCTTTGAGTTGTATTTTTATCTTAACCATGTTACAACTTCCAACCCATGGACACAAGATGTCTTTCCATTGATTTAGGTCTTCCTTAGTCTCCTCGAGCAATGTTCTGTAGTTGTCTGTGTACAAGTACTGCACCTTCTTGAACAAATTTATTCCCAGGCATATTATCCTTACAGGTGCTATTATAAATGAAATCATTGTGTCAGTTTTCTTCTCAGATAGTTCATTGCCATCACAATGGATTGTTTGCTGAAAGTTTGCTGAATTCGCTTATTAACTCTGATAGTGTGTGTGTGTGTCTGTGTGTGTGTGTCTGGTGTCTGTGTGCATGTGTGTGTGTTTGCATTTGTATGTATTATTTGGGATTTTCTATACATAGGATCACACCATCTGCAAATTGAGATCATTTTGTTTTCTGTTCAAAAATATTTTTTCTCATGTTTATTTTTGAAAGATAATTTGGCCAGGTGTAGAATTGTAGGGGACAGTTTTTCTTTTTTTAAGTACTTTATTGCAAACTTCTTGTTTGTAAAGTTTCCTATGAGAAATCTTATGCCATCCTTATATTTAGTGCTCTGTATGTAACATGTTCTTTTCCCTTTTATTACTTTTAGGATTTCCTTTTTATCACTGGTTTTGATGGATTCGATTAAGGTGTTCCTTGGTGAAGTTTTCTGCATGTTTCTTGTTCTTAGGATAATCATATTTCTGTAATATTTGAAGTTTATGGTTTCCATGGAGCTTCTAAATCTTTCATCCAGTATGTTTTAAATATCTTTGTCTCTCTTCTCCACTACCTGCCCTTCAGGGATTCCATTTAGCCCTTTACTAGGGTGCTTAAAGTTTTTATGCTGATGGTCTTTTTATGTTTTCAAGTCATTTGTTAATGTGTGTTCCATTTATGTTAGTTTCAACTTCTATTCCTTCTAGTTCAATAATCTTCTCTTCTGCAATGTTTAATGCAGTGCCTTCTTCCATTTCACACTGTAAATCATAGTTTTTATCTACAGAACTTGATATTTAAAAAATCTTCAACCTCTCCATTTAATTAAAATACAATTATACTAATTGCTGTAATGTCCTTTTCTTCTATTTCCAACTTGTGTGTCAATTTCAACCAGATTATCAGATTCTTCATTATGTGTCATGTTTTCCTGCTTCTTTGGCTGCTTGATATTCTTTTATTTTTATTTATTTGTTTTTGGGGGGATGGAGTTTCACTCTCATTGCCCAGGCTGGAGTGCAATTGTGTGATCTCAGCTCACTGCGACCTCTGCCTCCCAAGTACACAAGCGATTCTCCTGTCTCAGCCTCCCGAGCAGCTCAGATTACAGGCATGCACCACCATGCCCAGCTAAATTTTTTGTGTTTAGTAGAGACGGGGCTTCACCATGCTAGTCAGGCTGGTCGTGAACTCCTGACCTCAGGTGACCCACCCGGCTGCTTGATATTCTAAGATTTGATGCTGGAGCTTTGGTGTTAATGCTCAAAAGTGCCCAAAGACACCACTCGACCTCAGTGTCTATGCACACCCAAGCTTTTGCAACAGGAGAGGTAGAGACAGCAGAGATGAATGCGCTACAACATGCTGGTAGAGGGTACCCCAATTGTGCTTGGGGCTTCCTGTGCCTCATAGAAAAATGCGCCTTCCTTAATTTTTCCCATAAGAACCACCCTACTTCATGCCCTGTCTCTCTGTCCAAACACCAGGACAGCCCTCAGACCAGTCTCAACCACCCAACGGATTGACAAAGGTCCAAATATGATTCAGTGGAGAAGGCATTCTCTTGTCAACAAATTGTGTAGAAACAACTGGACATGCATATCCCCAAAGGAAAAAGATTCACCTGAACCTCAATACTGACTCAAAAACTAACTCAAAATGGATTATGCAACTAAATATAAACTATAAAACTAGAAAAAGTATAGCAGAAAATATAAGACAAAATCTTCACGACACAGTTAGGCAAAGTGTTCTTTGTTATCAAGAAACACAAACCATTAAAGAAAACATTGATAAATTCAACTTTATAAAAATTAGAAGTTTTTGCTCAACACGAGACAGTATTAAGAGAACAATATAAGCTGCAGATTGGGAGAAAAACAGGGGAAATGACAAATGTGACAAAGGGCAAGTGTGATAGTTACTTGCACGTGTCACTGTGACCGAGCACCGGGGTGCCGGGACATTCGGCCAAATGTGATTCTGGTTGTGTTCCAGAGAGTGTTTCACATATGATTAACATCGGGATGGGCAGACTAAGTGAAGCAGATTGCCCCCCTTAACGGGGGTGGGACTCATGCAATCAATCAAAGGTCAGGAGAGAATTAAGAGGCCTAATGGGAAACAAATGCTTTCCTGGGTATCCAGCTTTCCTTCCATCTTGGGAATTTCAGCCTCCATAATCTCAGAAGCAAATTTACATATGTATACACACACATATACATTTCATAGGTATGTGGCTAAGAGTGTATTTTTAAAAGTTCAGCCATGAGATGATTGGTGAAGCCAGCCAATGAATAAGGGTGTGTTCTATTATATGACTCAGTCTTCTTTTGTACACAATTGAACTTCTGCATTTGAAGTAGGAGGACAGGAGAGAGCAAGTCCACCTAGGATGATAACAGCTGAATTTCTCAACAGACACTTCAAAGCCCTAGGGGTTAACTTAGAGAGTCAAAAATCCCACCTATAACCCTGCCCCTAAATACCAGGGCTAGGGAACACTGTGGCCCTCAGGTGATTTTCTTTCACTGGGTCTGGGAGCCACACAAGGGCAGAGGGAGCAGGAAACACTA
Source organism: Pan paniscus (assembly GCF_029289425.2). Taxonomy (NCBI): domain Eukaryota; kingdom Metazoa; phylum Chordata; class Mammalia; order Primates; family Hominidae; genus Pan; species Pan paniscus. Next base: position 205,710,956 of record NC_073249.2, on the reverse strand, counting down.
TGCAAATCGAGGCCAGGACAGCAGGGAGGGCCTGTTCATGACAGAACACAGGTAAAACTATCCTCAGAAAGAGCATGTGGAGAAACACAGATCATGCCTGAGACCTGGTGGATTAGGGCACTGGCTACTGGGGAATTGAAAGGAAAGGGCTTCACGATGCAGAGGACCAGAGGTGCCAGTCTTGGAAACGCAGAATTGCTGGGAGATGGGGAGGCATGGACAAAGGAAGCATCCTCTGGAGACTCATGGTGAAGAGAACAAATGAAGTAACTGGCAGAAATTATAGGTCCTGGTAGAACAAAATAGAATCCCACAACGAGAACATACACCATGTATGTCCCGCAAAGAAGACAATAGCTCCTAAAAATGCAAGAAAAATCATTTTGGGCAAACACCTTATATCCAGTAATGCGATCCATGTATCAAGACCACGAGGAAGACTATTAAACATGCTAAACTCAGCGAGACCTGATTCCCTCATGAGGACTCTGTTAAGGATGAGTACCACTCAGCAAGTGATGACTGTGACATTCACTTTCGAGCAGCTCATGAGCATTAATATATTTAATTGTGGATCTAAACCAAAAACCAAGGTGTGGGCAAGATGACAACCACAGAATGTCACTGGTATATGTTTAGGTTCAAATACCATTATGAGAAGTGGCAGGTAAAGGAGGTAGGAAAAAGAAAACACATCATGTAACTGACTGTCATATGGAAATATTTGACGTTGAAAGTCATAATTTAAAATGTATAAACCAAATATTAGAAGTGTGTCTAGTTCAAAGGGGGGAAAACTATGAAACATTTTTAGTCAATATCAAACATGAGCTACACAACCCTTCCTAAATGCCAGAGGCACACACAGACACACACACACACACTCTCACAAAGAATATAAATATCTAGAACCAAGAAATGGAGTAAATGCATTCTGCTACATATGGTAAACATAGCCTACAAGGTGGAAGAGATTAGAAAATAAACAGGGAAATGTAAATGTTTTTATTAATTCACATCAGTACCCACCAAAACCAATCAGCATAACAAAAGATTATAACACTGAATGTAAAAAACAATCCAACAGTCCAGAGTGATAGGCAAAAGCTTTTAATTGTATAGATTAAAATAACTTTGGACAAAAATTAAAACTCAGGCAGAGAATGTTTTTTTTTTCAACAACACACACTAGCAAAAACAAAGGCACAGTAAACATTGAGGCAGAAAGTTTCCAGCGTAGAGATATGAATATAATAATAGACATAGGCAGGGATGATTAATAAATGATAAAATGTTTACAGGATGATCATCGGAATACAGGACATTTCTACTTTTGAAAACCACTTTCCCAAATACTTCATTATAAGTAAGGTGTCTCTAAAAGGGACAGATCTCCTAGACCCCTCCTTAACCAAGTAACCAGTCCTGATATCATGATAATGCTGATGGACAAACTAGACCTTCTCTGCCTGCAGATGGGCTGAGGTTGGAAACTCACAGCATTGTCTCTGCAGTGTTCCCGGCAAAACGTTTAGGCTGAATTTAATCATGAAGACATTTTCAGACAACTTCAGAATGTAGATCATTGAGCCAGACAGCTGATCTGTCCTCTATAAACAAGTCCATGTCACCACCATCAATGACAACAACAAAAAGATGAGGAAATATTTGGGGTTCAAAATAACTAAAGAAATGCAGCTACATTATCTTTTTACTTTTTTTGAACCCAAAATATCTCTCCTCCTTTTTGTTGTGTGATTTGTGGTGATATGGACTGTGTGAAGGAGACAGGTCAGTTGTCCTGCTCAGTGTTTTACATTCTGCAGTTGTCTGGTGATTACCTCCTATGAAACTCAGGCTAAGCGTTTTCTGCAAGAACATGGCATCGTTCATATCCTGCACTGGCAGAGTCCTGGATGACATGCTGTCTCCTGCCAGCGGCTCCTGACTCCTGTTCTCTACAGGATGGAATCGAGAGGAGCAGGGCTAAGGCCTCCCAATGCTGTTTGTCCATCTAGCTGTGGTCTTCCTAAGTACTGACACCAATTGGAGGCTGAAGGACTGTGGCTTCTCTAACCAAAGAAGCCTAGCGGGTTAACAATTGTCAAGAGCAGTTGGTGGTTCTGAAATACAATCCTCAGCCAAGGATCCCTCCTGTGTTACAGATGGATCAGCTAAAACAATTCAACACTGAAGATACAAAGAATGAGGTTAGGTTCATTGAAACCAGGGTAACACCTTTGGATGAGCTAAACACAAAGATGACACTGACCTTGAGCAGGTATAGAAGCTCAGAGACATGCCTGCAAAATGAAACCCCTGAGGAACTTTGTAGCTACCCAGAGATACGTGGTTCAAATTAAAATGTCTGACTGATCACTCCCGGCATGTGCTGCACAGTTATGTGAACGTGTCACACCTAACTTGGGTCCATTGTCTTCAGACTGAGCACAGGTTGCCACTCGCATGGTCTGAGAATAGGAATAGAGCCATGCCCACTGACCCATCCTATGTCTGGGCTTCCAAATGGAACTATAGTTTCATTCAAATCTTCACGTGCCTATAGGTCCTGCCTGCAGGAATGACATCTCTTGGCTTAGTAAGGGCTGCTTATTGTGGGAATATGACTCCCATCTGGAAGACCAGGTAGAGACTTGTCACCATCAAAGTAAAAAACCTATTGTCCACGTCAAGTGCGAAGCTGATGTGCTGCTCCTCAAATGAGTAAAACACACTTCTGTAGTGCTGGAATGAGTCAGGTAGTTCAAAGTACATTGACGGAGTCGAATAACATCTATCCAGTGAGTCCTGTAAGACTTCAGGCTCTTCCACTTCCATCAGCACACCGCTGAGCCTGGAAAAGAAGACAAAACTAAAGAAGCAGCCAGGGAAAATCAGACACCACAGAGCCCCACTAGATTTCAGAAGTAACATAAGGAAGTGGTTAGAAAAGAAAAAGGATAGATCCATTAATGAGGTAAAAAAAAAAAAAAATTATTGCCTTTATGTTGGGATAGAACAGGGCCAGGTAGAAAACAATGAAAGAGAAAGACAGAGAGAGAGAGAGACAGAGACAGAGAGAAAGTGAGCTAGTGAATTGGCCAGGTGACATACTGGTAAGGGAGTAAAAGGACACTCTGAGTTAGTGCCCTCATGACACACAGCAAACTGCGATCATGAAAAGAGTGAGCGCAATAGTTTTCCATAAAATATGCTCAAAATTCGATGCAGTGGCCATGAGAGTACAGCTTTTGAAGTATGGTCATCCTATGGTACGTTAGTAAATGATAAGGGGAGGAAGAAATGGAAACCGAAACATCTACTGCAATGAAAACCAACAGCAATGTTAGCAGGAGTCATTCAACCTTCGTTGAAAACATGAAATTGAACACACTCTTGTTTTCCCTGGACCTGGCATCTCCAGGTGTCAACACAGAATTAAGCATCCATAATTGCTCAAAGTTACCTGGGGCATGATGGGTCTTGGTCTTCTTCCACTTCTTGGTACTTTTCAATTTCTGCAATAAGTTCAGACATGGACAGACATATTAAGCTGGTTCTCCTACACACATAACAATCCACTGTCTAATCCTCACACAGGGACTTCAGGCTCCTCAGCATGAGAATAGGACACTGTGAGAGATATTCTTCAGGAGGCCTGAAGGCCGATCATGATAGAGATTCCTTGGTTTTTGTCCCAGAAACTGTGGGTAAAATTCCCTATTCTGGTAGATCGTTATCCCAATATCATTTGTCCCAAGTTTGTGCAAATGGTTATGCCATATTTTTCCAATCGATTTAAAGCAAATGCCCCCAAATGGTTGCTGGGAGAAAAACTGCAATATTCAGCCCTGTCTCATCAAGTACTCAGATTGTTCATGGTAGCGAGGATTTTAGACGCTGAAATTAGAGTGAAGGATGAAATCTACAAGATCTACAAAATTGAGACAAAATCAGAGTTGTGTGAATTTGTCACATCTGCCCAGATCCAACATCTTGAGAGTAGGATTAGGGTGCCACAGGCATGGCCTGAGACTAGGAAGAGAGCCCTGCTCACTGACCCATCCCTTGTCTGGGCTTCCAAGTGGAACTAGAGTTTAATTCAACCTACATGTGCCTATAGGTCCTCCCTGTGGCAATGACATCTCTCAGCTCAGTAAGGGCCACTTGCAGTAGGAATATGACCCTAACCAGAAGACTCAGTGGATCCTTATCACCTTCATAGAAAGGTACTCACCATCCATGTCAAGAGCCAAGCCAACACGCTGTTGCTCCAATACGTAAAAGGCACTTCTGTAGGGCTGGCATGAGTCAGGCAGTTCAAGATAACCTGAAGGAGTTGAATAACATCTATCCAGTGAGTCCTGCCAGACTTCAGGCTCTTTCTCAACCAGCAGCTCCCTGCTGAGCCTGGAACAGTGGGAAAAAGTAAAGAATAAGCCAGGGGGAATCAGAAACCACACAGCCCCAGCTAGATTTCATGGCTAACATAAGGAACTGTTTGAAAAGAAAAAGGACAGATCCATTAATGAGGTAACAAATTATTGCCTTTATGTTGGCATAGACTAGGGTCAGGTAGAAAAGGATGAAAGAGAAAGACACACACACACACACACACACACACACACACACACACACACACACACACACAGAGTGAGCTCAGTGAATTGGCCAGGTGACACACTGATGAGGGAGTCAAAGGACACTCTGTATTTGTGCTCTCAGGACACACAGTGAACAGTGATCATGAAAAGCATGGCCTCAATAATTTTGCATAAAATGTGCTCAAGTTTCCCTGCAGTCACCATGAGAATACAGCTTTTGAGGTATGGTCAACCTTCACTAGGTTAGTAAATGATAAGGGTAGGAAGAAATGGAAACCTAAACATTTACTCTAATGAGAACCAAAAAGCAATGTAGTAGGCATAATTCAGACTTGTCTGACAAGACAAAATCATTATTTTCAGCATGTACTGTTTTCCCTGGACTTGGCATCTCCACATGTCAACATCAAATTAACTGTCCACAATTTCTCAGACTCACCTGGGACCTGTTGCCTCTTGGTCCTCCTTTTTCACTTGATCCCACCGATGTCCTGCAAATAAATTCAGATGGGGCCTCTTACATTAAGCAGTTCTTCCTTGCACACAGAAACATTCCTCTGTGCAATCCTAACACAGGGACATCAGTCTTGTCAGTGTGAGAACAGGAGACTTTGAGATAAATATTCCAGTAGGCCTGAGGTCAAGTCTTGAGAAAACTGGCTTGGGTTCTTTCATGAGCCTTGGGCAAAATTACCCTGTTTTGGAATGTTATCTTCCCTATGTGCTCTGTCCTAAGTTTGTGTACACAAATGAGCAATTTTTTCCCCAATAAATTGTAGGCAAATAGTTCTAACACCTCATAGGAGAGATACTTCAATATTAAGCTTTCTCTCATCAAATACCCAGAATTTGATAGTTTATGAGATTGTGGACACAGAGATTTGATGAAGGGGTGCAATGTACCAGCTCTTGAGTCAAAATGAAACTTGGTTCTACACAGAAGCATCAGCTATTATGGCTTTTGTGGGTGAAAAGTCAGCCATTTATCTAGAAAACATACCAGGAACATGACGGACAGATAAGCTAAAACAAGCGAACTTAGAAGACACAGAAAATGGGAATAAATTCAGTGAAACCTGGGTCACATCTTTCACTGAGAGGTAGACAAGGGTGACACTGGCCTTGGGCAGGTAAAGAACCACACAGACATGCTTTGGGAACAAAACTCATACGGAATTTTGTAGCTGGCAAGAGACATTTAATTCAGATGAGCTGATCTGACAGACAACTCCTGGTCATGTGCTGCATAGTTTGGTGTGAGTTTGCCACACCTGCCTTGAGTTCAATGTCGTGACAGTCAGTCCAGGTTGGCACGGGCATGGCCTGAGACTAGGAAGAGAGCAAAGCTCACTCACCCACCCCATGCCTGTGCTTCAGACTCGACTCCAGAGTGATTGAAATCTACATTGATATATAGGTTCAGCCCACAGTGATGGCAAATCTCAGCCCAACGAGGGGCACAAGGCCCAAAGATTATGGGGTCTACCTGGGCCATGAACTGGAGCTTTATCACCTTCACAATGGAGTACTCACTGCCTATGTCAACAGCCATGCAGACTTGCTGTTCCTCTAATGAGTGAAATGTGCTGCTGTAAGACTGGTACGAGGCCAACATTTCAGGAGGAATTGAGAGAGTCGAATAACCTTCATCCCAGGACTCCTGGGGGGCTTCCTCCTCTTCAGACTCCTGCAGATTCCTGATGAGCCAGGCAGGACAGGGATGATAGAAGATTTAACCAACAGACATTAGACAACAAAACCTCCCAGATGATCTGATGGGAGACAGAATGGAGTGGTCACAGAAACCAAAGGCATTTTTCCTTCAAGAGAAATAAAACTATCCTTCCAAATACAGGGTGGAGGGTGACTGCTCTGGGGACAGAGCAAAAATGGGCAGCATGTGCTCAGTACATTTGCCACAGATGAGCCAACTCAGGGCACCTAGACTCTCCCTGTAAACTACCATCATGACTTGCAGCACAGAGAACTGACACAGGGCTTCAACTACTTTGCATAAATTGGGTTGAATTTTACATGCAGCATTCAAGTGAAGAGAGTTCTTGACGCAGTGCAGACACGGATCTTGTGTATTAAGGGCCCCATTTTCCCAATATTTTGATATAATATATTTACTTTTTCAATTTCTTTTCTTGCAATAATACTAGCCAACATACTACCAACAAATAGGAAGAAAGCATATATACACCTCTTCCTGGATTTAAACACATGGGAGAGAATAGGCAACACCAAGAAATCCCTGTTTGAGGGTCTGGAGTGGACTTCCAGCAAACTCCAACAGACCTGAAGCTGAGGGACCTGACTGTTAGAAGGAAAACTAACACACAGAAAGGAATAGCATCAACATCAACAAAAAAGACATCCACCCCAAAACCCCATCTGTAGGTCGCCATCATCAAAGACCAAAAGTAGATAAAACCACAAAGGTGGGGAGAAATCAGAGCACAAAAGCTGAAAATTCCAAAAACCTGACATCCCTTCTCCTCCAAAGGATCGCAGCTCCTCGCCAGCAATGGAACAAAGCAGGATGGAGAATGACTTTGATGAGCTGACAGAAGTAGGCTTCAGAAAGTCGGTAATAACAAACTTCTCTGAGCTAAAGGAGGATGTGCGAACTCATCTCAAGGAAGCTAAAAACCTTGAAAAAAGATTAGATGAATGGCTAACCAGAATGAACAGTGTAGAGAAGACCTTAAATGACCTGATGGAGCTGAAAACCATGGCACGAGAACTACGTGATGCATGCACAAGCTTCAGTAGCCAATTCGATCAAGTGCAAGAAACGGTATCAGTGATTCAAGATCAAATTAGTGAAATGAAGCGAGAAGAGAAGTTTAGAGAAAAAAGAGTAAAAAGAAATGAACAAGCCTCCAATAAATATGGGACTATGTGGAAAGACCAAATCTACGTTTGATTGGTGTACTGAAAGTGACGGGGAGAATGGAACCAAGCTGGGAAACATTCTTCAGGATATTATCCAGGAGAACTTCCCCAACCTAGCAAGGCAGGCCAACATTCAAATTCAGGAAACACAGAGAACACCATAAAGATACTCCTCGAGAAGAGCAACCCCAAAACACGTAACTGTCAGATTCACCAAGGTTGAAATGAAGGAAAAAATGCTAAGGGCAGCCAGAGAGAAAGGTCGGATTACCCACAAAGGGAAGCCCATCAGACTAGCGGCAGATCTCTTGGCACAAACCCTACAAGCCAGAAGAGAGTGGGAGCAATATTCAACATTCTTTTTTTTTCGATATGTATAGTCTTCCTTTATTATTTTTTGTGTGTATGTGTATATATATATATATATATATTTTTTTTTAATACTTTAAGTCTTAGGGTACATGTGCACAATGTGCAGGTTAGTTACATATGTATACATGTCCACATTGGTGTGCTTCACCCATTAACTCATCATTTAACATTAGGTATATCTCCTAATGCTACCCCTCCTCCCTCCCCCCACCCTACAACAGGCCCCAGTGTGTGATGTTCCCCTTCCTGTGTCCATGTGTTCTCATTGTTCAATTCCCACCTGTGAGTAAGAACATGCGGTATTTGGTTTTTTGTCCTTGCAGAAGTTTGCTGAGAATGATGGTTTCCAGCTTCATCCATGCCCCTATAAAGGACATGAACTCATCATTTTTTATAGCTGCATAGTATTCCATGGTGTATATGTGCCACATTTTCTTAATCCAGTCTATCATTGCTGGATATTTGGCTTGGTTCCAAGTCTTTGCTATTGAGAATAGTGCCGCAATAAACATATGTGTGCATGTGTCTTTACAGCAGCATGATTTATAATCCTTTGGGTATACACCCAGTAATGGGATGGCTGGGTCAAATGGTATTTCTAGTTCTCGATCCCTGAGGAATTGCCACACTGCCTTCCACAATCGTTGAACTAGTTTACACTCCCACCAACAGTGTAAAAGTGTTCCTATTTCTCCACATCCTCTCCAGCATCTTCAACATTCTTAAAGAAAAGAATTTTCAACCCAGAATTTCATATCCAGCCAAACAAAGCTTCATAAGTGAAGGAGAAATAAATCCTTTACAGAGAAGCAAATGCTGAGAGATTTTGTCACCACCAGGCCTGCCTTACAAGAGCTCCTAAAGGAAGCACTAAACATGGAAAGGAACAACCGGTACCAGCCACTGCAAAAACATGCCAAACTGTAAAGACCATTGACACTAGGAAGAAACCGCATCAACTAACGGGCGAAATAACCAGCTAACATCATAACGACAGGATCAAATTCACACATAACAATATTAACCTTAAATGTAAATGGGCTAAATGCCCCAGTTAAAAAACACAGAATGGCAAATTGGACAAAGAGTCAAGACCCATCAGTGTGCTGTACTCAGGAAACCCATCTCACATGCAGAGACACACATAGGCTCAAAATAAAGGGACGGAGGAAGATCTACCAAGCAAATGGAAAGCAAAAAAATGCAGGGGTTGCAATCCTAGTCTCTGATAAAACAGACTTTAAACCAACAAAGATCAAAAGAGACAAAGAAGGCCACTACATAATGGTAAAGGGATCAATTCAACAAGAAGAGTTAACTATCCTAAATATATATGCACCCTATACAGGAGCACCCAGATTCATAAAGCAAGTCCTGAGAGACCTACAAAGAGATTTAGACTCCACACAATCATAATGGGAGACTTTAACACCCCACTGTCAATATTAGACAGATCAATGAGACAGAAGCTTAACAAGGATATCCAGGACTTGAACTCAGCTCTCCACCAAGCAGACCTAAAAGACATCTACAGAACTCTCCACCCCAAATCAACAGAATATACATTCTTCTCAGCACCACATCACACTTATTCCAAAATTGACCACATAGTTGGAGGTAAAGCACTCGTCAGCAAACGTAAAAGAATGGAAACCACAACAAACTGTCAGACCACAGTGCAATCAAATTAGAACTCAGGATTAAGAAACTCACTCAAAACCGCACAACTACATGGAAACTGAACAACCTGCTCCTGAATTACTACTGGGTAAATAACAAAATGAAGGCAGAAATTAAGATGTTCTTTGAAACCAATGAGAACAAAGACACAACATACCAGAATCTCTGGGACACATTTAAAGCAATGTGTAGAGGGAAAATTATAGCACTAAATGCCCACAAGAGAAAGCAGAAAAGATCTAAAATTGACACCCTAACATCACAATTAAAATAACTAGAGAAGCAAAGCAAACAAATTCAAAAGCTAGCAGAAGACAAGAAGTAACTAAGATCAGAGCAGAACTAAAGGAGATAGAGACACAAAAAACCCTTCAAAAAAATCAATGAATCCAGGGCTGGTTTTTTGAAAAGATCAACAAGAAAACCCTGTTTGGCTAGTTCGCCTGGCTCATCTGATGGCAAGTTCCTATCTTGAGAGGACTATGAAATTAAAACCAATACAAGTGCCACAAATAACATACAACATTGTAAATCAGCACAATTTGTAGCTGGGTGAATGGAAGAAATAGTTCTATTCATCACTTCCTCATTTTCCCTAAATCTACAATCTCCAGATGTCACTACTGAATTAACAGCCAACAATTCCACAACATTACCTGGGAGACACTGGCCCTTTTTCTTCCTCTTCCTCATCACTTTCATTTTCTGTAAATAAATTCAGAGAAGCAGGTCACATTAAGCAATTCATACTTCACATATGACCAAATCACTGTCCAGTCATAGCACAAGGACATAACTATTCTCAGTGCAAGAATAAGGATTCTGACAGGAATATTCTAGGGTGCCCTAGATTAACTTTGGTGAGAATTAGATGACCCTGCTTTCCAGACCCACAGGCCAAAATCTCCCTCTACGTGTAGACCATAATGCCATATTCCCTGCCTGAGTCAAAGTTAAACAAAATTTTTTCCCCAAAAAAATCTCCAAAAATTGGTCAATTTTCTAAGAGTGTTGCTGCAATACGGACTTATATCACCAGATAACATGGACATTAAATGTTTAGAGGCATCTATACATGAAACACGACTGATAGATAAATTTGAACAACTCTTGCTTTAAAAAGAATCTGTGATTTGGGAGGCCAAGACAGGTGAATCATTTGAGGTCATGAGTTCAGGACTACCCTGGCCAATATGGGGAAACCCTGTCTCTACTAAAAATACAAAAATTAGCCAGACGTGATGTTGTGCACCTGTGGTCCCAGCAACTCAGGAGGCTGAGGCAGGAGAATCACTTGAATCTGGGAGGCAGAGGTTGCACCAAGCCAAGATGGTGCCACTGCACTCCAGCCTGGGTGACAGAGCAAGACTCCATCACAAAAAAAAAAAAAAAATCCATGATGCTACAAAGAAACATTGGATCAGCCATTGCATTGACAGGGTGGAGAACCAGGGTCCAGCCTTGCTTTATGGAAATATATCAGCAAAGTAAAGAAGAAAAGTTTCCGTCCTGATTTCAGGGTGACTGTGCAGCTAAGCAAGCTGACTTAAAGGAGATCCAGATGAAAGCTGAGAGCAGTGAAGCCTGGGGAACAATATTTCCAAATACAAAGGCAAGGCTGCCAGCTTCCTTAAACAGGCATAGAAACTCCATGGACATTGTTCAGGGACAGATGACTTAATCACAGATGACAAGAGATACTGAATCGAAGCTAGGAGGCCTGACAGATACTGCCTGTGCACCTCCTGCACTCAGGTGACTATGAGATTGTCACACTTGCCTGGGGTCGAGTAACTTGATACTGGGGACTGGCAGACAAAGGCATGACATTAGCTGAGAAGGACAAGAAAACTCCCTGATATCTGTTTAGAAACCCATCATAGTTTTTTATTCAAATGAATTTGTGTTTATAGAGCCTGTCTTCAGAGTTTATCTTCCTCAGCCTAGAGAGAGGTATGAGACACAAGGAAAACAGAGGCTACCTGGGATAATGTGTACAGCATCCTCCCATTCAACATGAGAGGATGAGCCAATGAGAGTTGAGTCGACTTTGTCTTCCTCAAATGTGATTTTGGTTTTCCTATGTGGCTGGTTGGAGTCATAAGGGCCATGGCTATTTGAACAAGTGATGGCACATTCCTCCAGTGAGTCCTCAGGGACTTCCTTTTCTTCAGCCTTCTGCAACTCCCTGATGAGCCAGGTGGGACACAGATGACAGAAGATTAAACACAGAGGGATTGGACCCCAGGGAGTCCTAGCTGGTTTTGACAGGCAGCATTAAGAGAGTGGTCCCAGAAAGCAAAATGGAGGTTCCCATTAAGAGGGAACATGCAATCCTGTTCTCTCTGCAACAGAGCATGGCTGCCATGGGAACCAGAGAGGAAGAGAGCAGCTGGTGTTCATTGCACTGGACAGATAGGAGCTGAGGAGGATGAAGACTCAGCTAACCCTGTACGGTACAGACATGACACTCGGCACACAGAGAAACATGACAGCTGCCGCACCCTGTGTCTAGGGTGGGTTATATTTCACATACTGTGGCCAAGCGAATGCGGGTTTTTGGCCCATCATAGATGCCAGAGAGGGTGTGCCTCCTAGATATTCTTCATATGTTACCATCCATTAATTGTTCCTGAGTATTCAGTGTTACCTGGGGGCAGACGATTTCTGCACTTTCTCAGCCACCTCAACTTGAACATCTTCATCGTCATCGTTGTCATTTTCTGTAAATACAGAAGTGTTCGTTCAGATATTTCCCACTTCACAGTCTGCAAGCACAGTCAGCCCAATGTGCAACAGAGACATGAACATCTAGGCATGGGTCACCGTTCAATTGAAAACTCTCATGTTTTATCTTTAACAGAATGCCCTGGCATGGTTTCCTGATCCATGAGGCAATGCATTTCTGATGTGGAGGGCCACCATCAAGATGTGGCCAAATACTGAAAAGACCTTTTGCTTCCCATATCACTGGAGGCTTGTGCAGCCTCTCTCTGGACGTTGGCAGCTGTCTCCCCCATCCTGCCAGATGTGATTCCCAGGCACAGGCTTGGTGTCCTGTCACAGTTCGCATTTCAAACCTCATTCTTTCTCTTAGAAGCAGACAAACTTGTCCCACAGTCCTCTATGCATCAGAAGATTTCAAGCCTCCAAGTGGCTTCTGCTGTGTTATTCAGGGACATTCTATCCATGGGGAGTGCTCCAGTCTGAAGCACTTCCTACCACGAAACGCCCCCACATAAAGTGCCTTCTCCAACATCACACGGCGAGGGGCTTCATCTCATTTTGGAAAGCAGTTTTAAGTGTTCCCACATTTGAATGCTTCAGACCCTTGCAAAAGACAATTTGTCTGCCACGGAGAGAGAGAAACTCAGGAAGGACAAGTCATTCACTCACTGACAGTTACTAAGAACATTGCTGAAAAGACAGCCTGGGAACCTTCATTCTTAGTCCAGAGCTCTTTTCACTCTAACAAGCCTGCTCCCATCGCAGCCTCCTTCCTGTCCTTTAAAACTAGACAGATGCTGCCTCTTACTCCAAAGACCACCTTCCATCAAGGGAGGAGGGACACTTGCAATACTGTGACCTCCAACCCCATGGGTTTCCCATCTCTGTTCTTACCCAGGAAGTCCTGGTCATGTCATGGCCACATAAGCTTAGTGGAAAAAAACACCACTGATACAACTGTCATTGTGAAAGTATGGAGGTCTGGAGTCTCTCATAAGCCTGGGGTTTTGGGTCATCAGGGCCTATGGACACCTTACCTGGGCTGAGCTTTTGGACAAGGTGCTGTGTCAGTCTACATCCCTCAGCCAGCTGTTCTTGGAGGTCCTGCCCCTGGGACTTGTCCGGCTCATCCGGAGTGAGGAGGGCCTGGAGATGCTGATTCAATGAGCGGGAGGCATCTCTCCCTTCCCGTAACTTCTCCCTTAACTGGGTCAGCTCTCGTTCCTGAGAGTGAACCAGGACTTTATATTGCCTAAGGTGAGACGGTAGAGAAAATTTAAGAGTGGAAAGACCTCCAAGCAGAAGGTCAGCACATGTTGAAAGGAATGACTGTGGCCAAGAGAAAGAATAGAAAATGGTTTACAGGCTTCCTCTGTATCAGAGAGGGCTCCTGCAAGATCCTCAATGATGTTCCATTCATCTTTCTCTTCTGTAAACAAAAGTAGGTGTCTTCCTAATTCCGTTTCAAAAAGACATCCTTTCAGTTCCTCACTCTGGCCATGGACATTTCCATGTGAAAATACACATAGTGCATCTTGCAGCCACTAGATACAAAGCCATGGACAGAAATGAGGCCAGGTGCAGATGGGGCGAATTGAAAAGACGAAAGAAGAAAAGAATGACAGGGTCGAGAAGGCAACATTGATTGAGTGAAAGAATGAGAAGCCGCAGTCAGTCAGGAGGTGATTCTCACTAAGGGTAAGTGGGGTGGTGATGGCACACCATTTTGAGTATACTGAATGCTGCTGGGTGGTTCCCACTCCTTTGGTTAATTTTGTGTTATGTAAATTTCACATCAACAATTACTTGTTTGAAAAAGAGAAAACAAGGCTCTGAGAAACAACTGCAACCCATAAATTTTTATTATACTTCTCTGCTTGATAAATACTTGTGTGTTGCGAGCCTGCCATGGCAATTCCTGCCCTTCCCCTGGCCCAGCTTAGCTCTTACGTCTCCCCACCAAGCTGCTGTACTTCAGAGATTTACACACCTGCTCCCCTGCCTGCCCCCATGGGGTCCCCTCACCTGAGCTCCTCAGCTTGCTTGAGCTGCTCTGCAAGCTTCTCCTCCCTGAACTGTCGCTCATTCCTCAGCATAGATTTTATGAGGTCTTTGCACTCTTCATATTCTGAGAAAAGACAGACACACCTGCCTCAGTGGAAGGCTGGACATGCTGCTGTGGTCATTGCCTACAGGGCAGGAGCCAGGTCCATCCCAAGGACAAAACTCTCCCCAGTACCAGGGTCTAGACAGGGATTTCCACATCTTTACTCTTCAGTCTCCTGACTTTCTGGCATCTGATCCTCCAAAATTTAGAGATGAAGAAAGAGAACCTCAAGGGCACATCAAGGAAGTTGACAAGATGATTCAACCACAATGAAGTGGAGTCAGAACTCACAGTCCCTGAGGTCTGACTCTGAATGCGGGGCCACTTTCCCAAGCCTTGCAGCCTCTCCTCTAAAACACTGCACTGGGGCATGAAGTAGTGATTTCTTGTAGAGTCGGGAAGGCCCCTAGGACTACGGGACGGATGGTTTCCCTTTTACTGGGAATTTCAAGGACAAGTATGCGAAAGATTTTAAAAATCTTTGATTTTTAAATCATATCTTCAGTTATGATTTTAAGAATCATATCTGAAGCATAAAGTGTGACACATAACACCATAAGGCCATGAAGGAAATATGCCCAAATGCTAATAAAGTTTGTGTTAATTTAGAAACAGCAGAATGAAGAACTAATAGATAGTGTTTACTCCGTGCCAATAAATGTTCTAGGAGATTGACAAGAAATAGCTCATGTAATTCACTGCAGCAATTTACAGAGGTAGGTATTATTGTAGTACCCTCTGAACAGGTGAGGAAACTGAGGGACAGACAAAACAAGCAACTTGGATGGAGCCCAGGAGACAGGCCCACGGTCCCTGCTTTGCACACTGCACTGCTACCTCCACACATTCTCAGGTGCGATCTTTCTTCCTCTTTAGGAACAAGACTCTGTGTCCCAGGAAGCAGGACTTCACTCTCACCAAGCTACTCTCTGCTTCTTATTCTTATTTTTATTTATCATTATTATTATTATTTTTACCAGTCTTGCCCTGTCACCCAGACTGGAGTGCAATGGCAAAATCTTGGCTCACTGCAACCTCAGCCTCCTGGGTTCAAAGGATTCTCCTGCCTCAGCCTCCTGAGCAGGGGTGATTACAGTCACCTGCCACCATGCCCATCTACTTTTTGTATTTTTAGTGGAGATGGGGTTTCTCCATGTTGCCCAGGCTGGTCTCAAACTCCTGACCTCGTGATCTGCCCGCCTCAGTCTCCCAAAGGACTGGGATTACAGGAGTGAGCCACCATGCACGGCCCCTACTCCCTGCTCTTGATGCTGTCACTTACAGATAGCACAGGTTCTATTAGGAGCAGACTCCTCTTGAAGCCCCTCAGAGCGGGTACTGGCTACTATCACCAAGTTCCCCTCAGAGTCACTAGAACAGAGCTTTGCCTGTTGGGCCTCAACAGAAACTTGAACTGAATAAAAGTTCACTAGTCTCAGACATTTAGAACAACAGACTAGATGTTATTTGTCTGCAGGATCTTACATGGTACAGAGAGGATTCTTGAAAACATGATTGAGCCTCTTGGAGAAAACAGGTCGTTCTGTGCCTGTGTTAGAAATCAATAACTGTGAGTTTAACTCTAGTCCCACCCCCACCTGATTGCAAACATGGAAAGTTGCTAAATACTTTGGTACCTCTCTCTTCCAACTTTAACAAAATGTTAAAATACCCATTTCTGTTTTCCTAGAAGTACGGGAAGAATGAAATTATTTTTGATGGAGAGAGCATTTAGTGTCTCAGAGAGAAGACAGGACATCATTCATTACTTTCGTGATGGTGAGCCTATAGATCTTACTGTATTTGTTCTGCTGGTTGGCCAGGAAGCAGGCCACTTGAGTTACAAAAAATTTCTCTTTGAGGTTTCTGAACTGCTGTTTCTTCTCTGCTAGCTGGGGGCACAATTTCTCGTTGATTTCTAGAATGTTCATCTCTGCCTTCTCGCTGGACCAAGGGCCGGCTGATAGCACCATGCTGACGTTTGTGGCAGAAGAGGTGGAGCCAGGGACTGGGGAGAAGAAACCCAAACATATGATGGGTTAAAAACTGGTGAAATCAAATAGGTTTAATCAGGACTGAGGGATGTCAGTAACTGAAATTCTTAACTTACTGTTGTGAAAAATGTGATCACTCCCCACAGCACTTTAGGATCCTTCACCACAAAAACAAGGTTCGAGGTGCCTGAACTCAGAGCTGAAAGCACTGCCAGTAGCTCAGACTCTGATAAGAGTGAGGTAGACTGTGGCCAGCGTGCCAGGTAACCGTCTGCAGTTGCAATAACAGAATTAGAAGGTGGGGGTGTCATGGAATCTTAGGAGCCCTGCATTCCAATTGCCCAGGCTTTGCTGAAACACAGGCACCCTAGTCTCACCTGAGGGTCACCACCAATGGGGATCATTCCTTCAGCATTCACTCTCAGTATTCGTGTACCCTTGTGACAATGCCACAGACCCGTGTCTTTCCCAATACATCTAAGCATATTCCTCACTGTTTATCTGTCTGTACAACATCATCAAGGCAGAAACAGTTTCCCAACAGGTTATATTTTCTTAATGGTAGTCATGAAGTCACCCCACCTGCTCTCAGTTAAAACAGAGCTTAAGGCTTTTCCACAGGTGTAAGATATCAAACTTTTAGCCTGCCCTGATTTCCTCTGGGTCTTCTGCAGTTTTGTCTGTATCCACTAGAAAGTGAATGAATAATTCATTTGTAAAAAATGTTGTCTTTCCTGTCTCAGTATTCTTCTTGCTGTTTCCCATTGTTATATTGATTTCTTTTTTCTCACTGGGGCACCATCTTTGCTTTTCATTACACTCTGGACCAGTTTGACGTCCCTATGTCTAGAGCTCTTCCTCTATGTGGGTTGATTTGGTTTTTGATGTCACTGAGCGCTACATTTTATACTCGTCACTTATGGATGTCATTCTAGTGTCACAAGAGCTCTTTTCAAGGTATCAAGTGATCAAAATCATTTATATAGAGATCTCCTGAAAACATGTGTGACCATCTATCTTGGGAAGTTTCATAAACCTGATGCTATTTTGTTGTTTCCATTTTGTTTTCCCATATACTGAAAAGAACAGGGCCATGAGCGGTTCTTATGGAATATGGTTTGATATATATTTTGTTCAGATGACCTAACACCATTGATTTTGGGTTGCATTCCACTAACAGAACATGGCAAGATCAAGGTTATGGTCATGGTTGGTTGGTGATCCTCAGTGTTGCAGTAGAAGGTGAGTTTGAGATGAGAGGAATGAGTAGGAAAGAGTGATCCCCTGAACCACCTCCTCGCTTTCTCAGCTTTCATCCCCACCTAGGTTTTGTGAGCCTGGAACTTGGGAGACTGTTCTGTAGCCCAGGTCTCCTAAGATTGGCTGCTGGACTTGCCTGAGTTGAGGGTGCAGTGGGTTGACCCTGGGCTGCCCAGCATTCATGTGGTAGTGAAGGAAGGAGGACTGGATCAATCCCATTTCAAAGCATGTCTCTCTGCACTCCACGCTGTCCTCCAATGACACTGTAAGGAAACTGCTTTAAGACGTATCAACGGCTTTAAGTAAATGTATTTTCTGGCATCTGGGAGACCTGACATTCTGTGTCATAATGAAAATCTGTCATGTTTCTTTATTTTAAAAATGATAAAACTGCAGGTTCACAGAGTTACATGGCTTACTTGAGGTCACACGGGGATGAGTTTTCAGCACTGCCAATAAAAGCAATCACATTAATTATTCTTAGGATCCATATAATTCAGTAAATATTCACATAATTATTTACTAGTTGTTCATTGACCAATTCGTACAAGGCATTTTGCTCAAAACTGTGCTTATATTTGGACATTGTATCTTCATCATAATCCTGTGGTAATGCTATTATCCGTAAGTAACAGGTAAGAAACCTGAAGAGGAGGGATAGCAAATCATGTATTTGGACATATTTCCATTTTTTTTTTTTTGGTTTTTGTGATGCTGGAAGAATGACCAGAATGAGTCATAGGAAGAGTATACATTCCTGTAGTATTGTCCAGGACAGAGGTGTGACCTCCTAGAGTACTGGGACCAAAATTCCCAAGTGTCTGCAACCTTGCTTTAACAGTATGGGAGATAACCTCTATCACCTGGAATTCCCCTGGAACTCTGGAATATACAAGAGAAGTATGAGACTTGGGTCTTCCCTTGGCTGTGTTTAATTCACTCTTCTATGGAATACCAATGATTCTCACTAAGACTTTGGCCTTTTCATAAGCACAATGTGCATTTTATGGAGAAGATTTTACACTTTGCTCTATTTAGAAAGAATAAATATGAGCAGTGGTTTAGGTTTTATGCCCTGGACTTAATATGTTTCTGATTCCTGTTTTGAGATTAAATTCTCATGTAAATAGAAAAATACTTATTATTTCTCATAAGGCCAAGTTTGTTATTAGTTTGAGTTTTTGAAGATGAAGCACAAACTTTTGATTTTATCTTTGTCTGTCTCTGTCAGCGCCACTCGTTGTCTCTCAGTATGACCTGGACTTGCCCCTGCACTTACCCTCGTCCTGCTGAACCATCTCCATGCACTGTCCAATTCCATCAGTGATTCGGGCTCCTCCCAAGGCTCCCTGAAAAGGGCACAGAGATCAGGACGTTAGGCACATTCCGGACACAAAGGCAACCCATACTGTAGAGTGGGCAGCTGTGTTTCCACTTCCCTAATATTCCAGTGATGTCCTCAAACTGAAAGGAACACTTTCCCTTTTTAGGGGTCTGTTCTTCATGTCTCAGTGCCTCTGATCTAGTGAACACAACTGTCCTGAATGTGAAAGAACTTGCTAAATTTCTAGTTTCTTGTTAGGTGGCTAAAATAGATTTATAAGACTTCCTTACTTACCCATGACTGCTGAAGTCTGAATTCTTAGCAGTACGATTCTTTTTCTTGTAAGGTCAGCAGCTTAGGAAAGATTGGCCATCTTCCTGTGCAAAAAGAGGCAAACTTCATTTCTACTCAAAGCATGCTTGAATTTGGAATTAGGGCTTCCACTCTTCCGAAGTTGGAGTGTCACTGTGACAGGCATGTGTCCCGAAGGGCTCGTGTCTCTGCTATACTCAAAGTTTAAATGGAGCCCAGCAAGCCAGATGTCCTTTACTTCTAGGTTCCCTCAACAGTTTCTCCTCTGCTTCAGAGACTGCATTGAAAATATTCTTGTTCTGCTGTTGTGTTTTGGCTTTGGAATGATGTGATGCAGCTCAATGGGTCCCACCCCCAAGTTGATCAAAGTAAGAAACAGCTGGGAAAGTCAGTGCAAATACAAGTTCATTGTCCTCCTTGCAGGGATTCTGATTCAGAGGGCTCAGGTGGGGCCTGGAATGTGTTTGTTAACATGACTCAGATGTGCAGTCAATTTGGGGACTCACTGACAGCATTGACCTTACAGTTTATGGGATGATTCTTTCTGTTTTGCTGATGAAGAAACGGAGGCACACAGAGTCTGTAACTTGCCCAAGTTCCCCTTGTTGTAAGTCCTGGAGCCAGATCTCAGGTGGACCAGTGCTTCTCTCCCCTATACCTCATTTCTGAAAAAAGGAAATCTTCTGGAATTTGACTTCTTTCATCTAACACATTTCCTCACAACATGCAGCCAGCATCATATTTTGGCCACTTACTATTAAAGTGAGATGCTTTTTTTTTTTTTTTTGAGACAGGGTCTTATTCTGTCACCCAGGCTGGAGTGCACTGGTGATTATAGATCATGGCAACCTTGAACTTCTGGGCTCAAGTGATCCTCCTGCCTCAGCTTTCCAAGTAGTTGGAACTCTAGGCACACATCACCATTTCTGGCTAATTTTATATTTTTCATAGAGACAAGGTCTTGCTATGTTGCTCAGGCTGGTTTTGAACTTCTGGCCTCAAGCGATCCTCCCACCTAGACCTCCAAAAGTGCTGGGATTACAGAAGTTAGCCACTGAACCTGGCCCTGAAATGCTTTTACTTTCTTTTTTTTTTTTTTTAATGAAAATACTGGACATGGAGATGTGGAAAGACACCTTGCTTTATTACTTTTGTTGTTATTATTATTTCTACAGTAGAATTTATACATCACAAAATTCACCATTTTTAAGCATACATTTCAGTGTCTTGTACCATATTCCAAAACTTTCACAACCATTGCCACTACCTAATTCCAGAATATTTTCATAATGCCAAAAAGCATGCCTGTACCTATGGGCAGACACTCTCCAATTCCCCTCTTCTTGCGCTCTCTGACAACCACTAATCTACCTTCTCTATATATTGATGTACTTGTTCTGGGCACTTCCTCTATATGGAATAACAAAGTGTGGTATTTTCTATCTGCTTCTTAGAATATTGTTCTCAAGTTTCATCCTTTCTAGCCTGCGTCAGTACTTCAACTTTTTATGGCCAGATAATATTCCACTATATGGTTATACCACATTTTGCTTATTCATCAACTCATGGTGGTTTAAGATGTTTCCACTTTTTAACTATTATGAATAATGCTGCTGTGAACAGCTTTGTACAGGTTTTTGAGTGAACATCTGTTTTTCATTTTCTTGGTTATAAACCTAGGAGTGCAATTGCTGCATCATATGTCACTTTATGTTTAACTTTTTTTATGTTTAACTTTTTGAGGAACTCACACACTGTTTACTAACTTCAGTAGCTACATCATTTTAGATTCCCAATAGTACTATATGAGAATTCCATATTCTCCATCACTTTTGAAACATGTGTTGTCTTTATTTTTTTCTTAAGTCATACTGCTGGGTGTGAAGTGGTATCTCATTTTGGTTTAAATTTACATTTTCCTAATGACGAAAAACATTGAACATCTTTGCATGTGCTTCTTGGCCATTTGTGTGTTTCCTTTAGAGAAACCTCTACTCACAGCTTTTTTCCCCATTGTTAAATGTGGTTGTCGTTTATTGCTCAGTTATATGAATTCTTTATATACTCTAGGTACTAGACCTGTGTCAAACATATAATTTGGAAATAGTTCTCCCATTATGTGGATTATCTTTTCACTTCCTTGACAGTGTCCTTTGAAGCATATAAGTTTTTTATTTTAATGAAGTCCATTTATCTATCTATTTTTCGGTTGTTTGTGCCTACTTAAAAAATGTCTAATCCAAAGTCACAAAGATTTGTACCTAGGTTTCCTTCAAGACATCGTCTTTTGAATGAGGACTTTCCTGGGTTTTAGAGGAGGGTGGACATTGTTTATTTATGCCTCCTGTCCATTACCAATGTTTCTCCTGATTGTTATTCATATGCTCACCACCCCTCCATGGAGCATCCATGGCCTGTGACAGAGCTCTGGGGACTGATATCCTTCCACTGACTTTGGCGCTGGTGAGAGCCCTGGTCATGTGAGGCCTTAACCCGACCCAGTTGCACATATTCCTCAGGCCCTTTAGAGTTGAAGTCGAGACCTCTCTGAGAACGCTTGCCAGCCCATGCTGTTCTAAGGCTGGAGCAAACTTCCTCCATCTATTCCAGACAGAGGGGACTGCAGGGGTTGGACTCACTCAAGATATCTCTGGTGTTAGAAAGAAGACCTGTTTCAGGGTTTGGGGAAGATTGTTCAATATGAACTAGGTCCTCTCTAATTATTTTTACCGTATGTGTGACTTCTTTCTAGAAACAAGGGAAGAATATTTATGTTAGAACATTTTGTCTATTCTTTGTCAATTGTTGTTTATCTACAATTTTAACATGGATAAAGGAGAGTTCAGTGTCAATATATTCTTAACAACTAATTATGGCTCATGTCCACCGCCATGCGATCATATTTAAATCTGTCAACTATCCTGTTACTTAGGTATTATCCTGTTCCTGATGAGAAAACAAACTCAGAAAGATTGCAAAATTTCCCTAGGTCACAAAACTAGTGAGGAGAGGAGTAAGAATTAGATATCTGTTCCTTTTGGCCTTCAAAGCTAACCTTGTACCATTAGATCAAACTGATTTACATACTTTTGCTGGAATTAGTCTCAGAGTTGTGGTTCTCACTTAATTTTCCCAAGGAAACAGTGTGCCACTTTAATATCATTTCAAACTTTGAAATTTAAAACTCTTTTTATTATACCTTTTTGTCTTTGTTCTATTCCGTTGCTTTTGGTTTCTTCTCAACGGATCCCTCTTATTTATATGCTAAATATTTGTTACCTATTTTCTGTCAATTTTCACATTTTTGAGTGTTTGTTATCTGTCTGTTGTATGCTAACAGTTCTTCACTGAGGTAAAATTTGCGTAGAGTATACTGCAAAAAAACCTAAAGGCACAGCTTAATAAATTTTAATATAATTATAATTGTAAAGTAACACCCAGTTAAAGACAGAGAACATTTTCCCCCATGCCACAAAGTTCTGATGTGGTCCTTGCCAGTCAATACTCATCCCCCAAATGAAGAATATATTCTGAATGTTGTCACTGCCTTAGCCCCTTTGTGTTGCTGGAAAGGAATACCAGAGGCTGGGTAAGTTATCAAGACAAGAGGTGCCTTTTGCTCATAGTTCTGCAGGCTGTACAAGAAGCATGGCCCCCGCATCTGCTCCTAATGAGGGCCTGAGGCTGCTTCCACTTGCAGCAGAAGGTGAAAAGGAACCAGGGTGTGCAGAGATCATATGGCGAGAGAGGAAGCAAAAGAGAGCAAGGAAAGGTGAGAGGCACTTTTTAATAACCAGCTCCTACAGGAACTGAGAGAGTGAGAATTCACTCACTACCTTCTCCCAGGGTGGGGATTCATCTATTCATGAGGGATCCACTCCCATGACCCAAACACCTCCCATTTACCCCCACCTCCAACACTGGGGACCACATTTGAACATGTGATTTGGACGGGACCAATATTTAAACTTAGCAGCCACCATAGATTCATTTTGCTTGATCATGTGCTTCATAAAAATGGAATCATTTTGGCTGGGCCTGGTGGCTCATGCCTGTAATCCCAAGAATTTGCAAGGCTGAGGCGGGCAGATCACCTGAGGTCAGGTGTTCAAGACCAGCCTGGCCAACATGGTAAAACCCTGCCTCTACTGAAAATACAAAAAATTAGCCAGGCATGGTGGCCGGTGCCTGTAATCCCAGGCACCGGATATGTACTGGTATCTCATATGTACATATCTCATATGTACAGGATATGTACCGGTATCTCATTGTTGTATTGATTGATGTCCCTGATGGCTAAACAGTAGAGCATCTTTTCCTATGCTAATTGACCATTCATGTATCTTCTTTTCTTAAGTACCTATTCAAGTCTTTTGAGAAATTGTTTCATTGTGCTGTTTATCTTATTAGACTTATATATATATACATACATATATATATACAAATACACTCTAAAAAACCCCTTTGTTGGAAATAAATATATCTCCTATATTGTGGTTTCTTTTAATGTTCTCTTAATGTTCCCTGTTTGGAGATAACGATAGATAATCTTCAAAAAGGTGAATATACACACCCACCCACACACATACACACACACACACACACACACGTGAGCCACCGGATCCAGCCTGTTGAATTTATTTCTAAGCACAACATGTATTTAGATGTTACTTGAAATGAAATTGTATTTTTATTTCATTTTCCAAATGCTCATTGCTAATACACAGAAATACAAAAGACTACTTCTATTGAGCTTATATTCTGCAACATTACCGAACTCACTAATTAGTTTTGGCAGATTTTTGTAGATTTCTAGGATTATTAACATACACAGTCATTATCTGTGAATAAAGACAGCTTCAATTCTTTCTTTTCAATCTTTTCAATACTTTTATTTATTTTTCTTACTTTATTGCATTGATTTAGATCTCCAGTATAATGCTGAATTGAAAGAATAACAACAGATATTCTACTTTTTTCTCTGATTTAATAGAAAAGCATTCAATCCTATGCCATTTAATATAATGTTACCTGTGAGTTTTTTTCAAATCTACCCTTAATAGGGTTGAAAGTGTTGCCTTCTCTTCTTATCATGCTGAGAGTTTTCTGGGGTTTGTTTTCATAAATCATGAAAAAAGTTTTCAATTTTGCCAAATGCTTTTACTGTGTATGACAAGGTAATCATATGGTTTTTCTCTTTTGCCCTGATAATATATAACATTACATTTTCTTAAATATAAAAAAGATTTCTTGAATCAAGCTAGGACAGTTTTTTTAATTATAAACTTTTAACAAATATATTGAAATATAACTTACATGCAATTGAGATGCATGAAAGTGTATAATCATTAAACTGTATAATTTTAAGAGTCTGAGCACACTATACACGAGTCAAAGAGAAAGGAAAGAAAATACTAAGGATGGCTCAGCACATGTGGTCTATCTTGCTGAATGCTCTATGTGAGTTTGAGAAGAGTTATTTGTTAGCTGTTGTTAGATGTATTTTGCTTAAATGTCGACCTGGCTAACATGTGTCATTGATTGTGTGAATTAATTTTGTTCTAGTGGGCAGTAAAATTACTGTCTGATCACTTTGGACTTATGTGGACTGGTTTATGTTTTATTACAACGGATTCATGGAAAGCCCACAGCATTTCCCAAGACCCTCTAATTTGGCAGGACTCAATCACCAATCCACCCCTTTGTGAATTTGTCAGGGTTTGCTTTTAGGCTTTAGCAGGTTGGTCTACAATAGGCCTTATTGAAAAGTGTGACACTTATTCCTAAAGCACATCCATTCTAGTGTCTCAGTTGGATACCTGGGTGCTAATGAGGTGTGCATGAGTTCTTCCCACCGTGGATGGCAGAAACTCCATCATACATTCCCCAACCCTCCTCCACCTCAAGTACCTCTGGTCCAAACTCAATTTCATAGCAGCCACCCCTCTGTTAAATCTGTTAGTCTTTTCCTTGTGCAGGTAGAGTCCACTCCTTGATAAGTATGCACATGGAACCCCACATAGACGTTGAGAGCTGCACCTTTGATCAGTTGTCTCCTCATTGGTGCCCTGCCCTGCAGATTGCAGTTGCTTCAGCGGTCTTGAACTCTGATCTCTGCCTTCTCAGCTCAGTGAGCTGCCCTGCCCTGAGTGGACTCTAGCTCACTATGCAGCTGCTGAGAAATTCTCCCCAAAGAACTAGGAAATCATGGGGCTTGCCCCTTAAGTTTTCTCTTGGACTGCCAGTTGTACACTGCTGAAAACAATTTTATGTTTGTTTATGGAGGCAGGGTCTGATATGATTTATTCTAACAGACAGAAGCAGAAATCTGTTATACTCTTTTAATTACTGTGTCTTTATAATATTATGGTAGACAGAATCCTAAGATGACCCCCAGTGATCTTTGCTATTATATAATCACTTCTTCCTGAGTGTAGACAAAGCTACTGAGGAGATGTCACTCCTGTGATTGTGTTACAATTCCTGGCAAAAACAAGTTAACAGATGTAATCGAGATCCCAAATCGGTCAATTTTAAGATAGACAGATTATCTGATGAGCTTGACCTAGTGAAGGTGAGTTCCTTGGAGGGACCGAGGACTTCCTGGAGAGATGTGAAGTGCAGGAGGGTTTCCATGCAGGGCGATCCTCCTCTGCTGGCTGGAGGAAGCATGCAGTGGGAACATGGGAGGCCTCTAGGAGCAGCGAGAGGCCCCTGGCTGACAGCCAGCAAGAAAACAGAGATCTCAGTCCTACAGTCACAAGGAACTGAACTCAGCTGACAACCTGAGGAAACTTGAGAGGAAGTTCTTCCCCAGAACCTCCAGAAAGAAACCCAGCCTAATTTCAGCCTGTGAGGCCCTGAGAAGAAGACCCAGCGAATCCAGGCCTGAACTTCTGATCTGTGGACACTGCAAGAAAATAAATCATTCTTATTTTACGCCGCTAATGCTTGCAGTAATTTAGTATGCAGCAATAGAAAATTAATACAAATAAAATGGAGAAGGCTTTGGAGTGGGGACAAGAAGGAAACGGTGGGAGAGGGATGCCTGTATGCTGATATGGTTGATGCCTGTATGGTTGAATTGGGTCTACCATTCCTCATCTAATTAGCTATGGTCTATTAAGGTGCATAGCTACACACAAATATTGGTACTACGTTCAATTCAGAGGAAGAAGATATTGCATTCTTGAGAGTAGACAAGAACACCCTGAATTTGGGGTCACTGTATCATAAGTCATGTTATCAGGTCCCTCTAGGAAGGCTTAGAGGAAGATTTCCAGGATACACTTGTGACAACATTGAAGGCTTCTTTCTTCCCCAAAGGGACCCAATCTCCCCTCAGTCGAGAAGCTCCGAGTCTCTGAACTGGATGCCAGGTTATAAATTCCCCCTATACTGACTCCATCAGGCTTCTGTCCTCAGAACTATTGAGTTTATCAGTAAAAGATAGACTCATGGGAGTCTAGGCATTTATTCTCTTATTTGACATAAATCAGTTAATGTGCAGGAACAAAACAGACTTTGAAGAAAGAAAGTCACAGTTGCCACAGGAAAACACCTTCAACATCCTCATGAGTCATCATGGGTGTTCTGCTGGGAGGACTTGATAGGAGGCTTTCCTCCTCATGGGCTAGTGCAGATCCAGGGGAAATGTCATCAAGTCCTCCATTCGGAGGGTAGCAGCTGGGGCTGCTGATTCGTTAGGCCTCCTGCAGCTGGAGATGCAAGTAGTGCAGTTTCATGGCCACCACAGGTGCCCTTAGTTTAGCATTCTTCAGAGCCAGAATCCAACAAGCCACAGAAGCTCTGAGTATTTCCCTTTCCTCAGTCACCCACATAAATGGCTTCAGGGCCTTCTGGGGAAGGCCTGGAGGAAGATTTACAGCATACACTTGTGGCAGCATTGAAGGCTTCACTCTTCCTCAAGGGATCCAATCTCCCCTCAGTCAAGAAGCTCCAGGTATCTGAACTGGATGCCAGGTCATAAATTCCCACTATGGTGACTCCATCAGGTCTCTGTCCTCAGAACTAGAGCTTTTCTAAGTGTAACGTAAGTTGATTTCTTAGTAGATTTCCCACCCATTACATTCCCAGACACCTCACAATCATTCGAATGATTAGTAACCACCACATATCCCTGCCTCTCAGGGAAATCCCTCCCGCCTTGTCTCTAGATGGCCAAGTCCCACGGCCTGTCCTCTACTCTTCCAGAACCCTGTTGTTCTCACTGACAGCAGGGAGGGCAAATCCATGCAGCAGCTCCCGCCATGACCTCCAGCCTGCAGAGGATGGGCGCCACAGGACCTTTACACGCATGCCGCTGTTCCCCTCACCTGTGCATTTCTTAACGTCTTGGTGAGGAGAATGTCTCTGGATCTTCCTTGATGGGAGCTAAAGGAACAAAGGTAAATAATGCTATGGGACCCACTGAGAACTGGGGCTGTGGAAGAGTGGCCACTGAAGTAATAGACAGATGCAGCTATTGCCAGATACTCAGTGCCAGAGCAGGGAGAGACAGGGAAGAAATACGGACCTCACCTTCCTCTCACTTCCAGGCTCCATCAGGTGCCCTCCATTGCTAAACCTAACTAGAAGTGTGCACGCAGGGGAGCCAGGAATGCATTCTAGAAGGGACGAGCCCCGAGTGGCATGAGACAGGATGGAAATGAGTGGACAGTGGATCTGTGGGAAGGAGGAGGGGATGTCATGGGGAAACAAAAGGAGAATACTAGCTAATAACGCTAGGTGACACTAATATTCCAAAGTCTGTGCTCATATTCAGAAAAGAAAATTCAGCATAAAGCACTAACCCAGGAGTCAAGATATTGTACTTTCAACTGTGGTTCCAACAGCTGTATTATAAAGGGCCAGTTTATTTCATGCCTTCCTAATTTGACCTAAAGTGCCAGGTGGCATTGGGCCTGGCACAGCCTTGCTCAATTATGTGTTGAAGATTATACAGAGACTGCCAGGCTGAGGGAAGATGCAAGAGAATAGAAGAGATGCTCTCAGGGAACAAGAGACCACATGGCCCCAGAGTCAGGGGCAGCATCAGCCACTGTCAGCTGCTCATTTTCCCAGAGCCCACAAGCCTCAGCCACGCTTTGCTTCTGCAAGACGCTTCTTCACCTTTTCAATAAACCTGCCTGAATTTAAGCTGACGGGGGTTTATTTCTCCTTCATCATAAATGAAATTCTTCACCGCAACCATCTCCAATGAATTTTGGGCACAGCAGGCAGGGCCATTTCTGCTTCTGTTCCACTATCTCCCCTGTAGGTTGAAAAGGAGGAGGTACTGAATTACCTCCAAATGTTCCTCTGGCTCTGATATTCTGTTATTCTGGTTCCTTTTTGGCTACTTTGTTTTTGGTAGCATGTATCCTAAGGTGTCCAGTTGAACAACCATTGTCTACTGTGTCCAGGCATTCCTGGTGGTATTTCAGATAAGACACTCTTGGGTTGCTGAACTCACAACCACTGAACCAATTCTATGACCATCTGTTTCATGGCCACATGTTTGCTCATTTTATATGTACATAAAGGGAGGGGACAGACAGCAAACTTGCATGTTACAAATTGTATCATCTTAAAAAGGAAACAGGGCAACACTTTGCAATAAAACCTTAAGATGCATGAAATTGAAGCCTAATGCAATAAAGAATGCCCATTAAATTCTTATCTAAAGAATGTTTCGAAAATTGTTGTACAAGGACATCATCATTTAAAGTGATATGAAGAAACCTCAGCTAGCATATGGGCTAGATTAGAGAGAAAAATAAAGGACCCATCTATGCCCTGGAAAAACTGCTGGTGGCATCTTTCAAAAAAGTTCTCTGTGTTTGAGTATGCACCTTGATCCATAGGCTCACATTTGATCCCAACTGGCAGCTGCTTCTTGGCATTAACATTGGACTCCCAACTAGTAAATCTTACCAAGATCTGACTTTCTGCAGATATAATATTATTTTGTTTGACCATCCTTATCTTCAAGGGCTACCAAGAAGGAACCAAGAATTTATGTACCTCCCCAAGGGAAAAGGTTTTACCAATGAGACACTTTCTCACCATGACCCCAGGACCCCATATGCCCTGTTCACTTGAGTGCCCTTTGTGGCCTGACAGAAGCTCATGCTGGTCACAGGATTCCTTATATGACTAGCCTCCTTCCTGAATCCCAATTTCATGGTGGTGATGATGACAGCTGTCCTGTATCCCATGCTCATGTCCCTGAAGTCATCAGCCTATCTCCAGTTAGAAAAAATTACATGTATATAGAGAGGCCTCTTTGGAAGGAGCAAAAGCTTTCTCACCTTCGTACACTAATGGTTGGAATGTACAACAGCATATGCACTTTGGGAAAAAATATCTGGCATATTCTTACAGAAACAAACAACTACCTATTCTATGACTCAGTAATTCCTAAGCATTTATCCAAGAGAAACTAAAACGTATGTCCAGAAAATGACTTATACAAGAATGTTCATAGCAGTTTTATTCATAATACAAAAAACTGGAAACATTCAAGTATCTGTCAATACAAGAATGGATCAATAAACTGTGATACACCCATTCCATGGAATGGCTAAAGGAACAAACTGTTGACACACAAAACAACATGGATGAATCTCAAAAACATTTTGAGTGCAATAGAAGCCATACCCAAAAGAGTGTGAGAAAAAAAGATAAATAATAATGGTTCCAAGAAATGCACAGCAGACAGCCCAGAGGCAAAGACCCACAGGACGGCGGGCCGGTCCCAGGCTGTCGATCCTAATTAAGAAACTTCTGCTGGATTTTGCCCAGCTCCATTTCCAAACTATTTTGGGTCAGTGACTTCTTTATCCCTTCCATGTTGCCTCATTTTGAACTAGAATCACTGTAAGTGTTATTCTATGTCTGTCACATCATTCCACAGTAGGGGCAGATAAGCTGTTTAGAATGGCTAAAATTCAAAAAGGTGAACACACCAAATGCTGTCAAAGATGAGGAGCAACCAGAACTTTCCATCGCTAGTGGAAATCAAAAGGGTACAGTCACTTTGGAAAACTTAAGTTCACTCAAAATCCTGCACAGAAGTACTTACAGCAATTTTATTCATCATTGCCAAAACTTGGAAGTACCCAAGATGTCTTTCACCAAGCGAAAGAATAAACAAACTGTTGTAGCCATATGAGGAAATCTGATTCACTGATTTTAAAAAACAAGTTATCAAGCCATGAAAAGACATGGAGGAACTTAAAGTACATAATGCTAGAAAGAAGCCAGTCTGGAAACCCACATACTGTACCATTCCAACTCTAGGACATTCTTGGAAAGTCAAAAAGATAGAAGTAGTAAAATGATGAGTGGTTGTCAGGGGTGGAGGAGAGGAGGATGCGTGAAATGGTGAAGCACAGGGAATTTTCAGCAGTGGAACTCTTTCGCATGACGCTGTATTGGGGATTTAGGACATTATGCAATTGCCAAAACCCATAATCTGTGAAACTCAAAGAATGAACTCTAATGTAAACTATGGACTTTAGTTGATAATGACATATCAACAGTGGTTCATCAATTGTAATGAATGGACCACACTAATACAACATGCTAGTAGGGAAAATTGTGTGCTGGAGGACAGGGGAGCCTAGGAGAACTCTCTGTATTATCCACTCAAGTTTTCTGTAAACCTAGAACTGTTCTAAAAAATAATGTCTATTAACTTTTTTAAAATTAGGATGCAGCAGCCCCATATCAAGGTTTTGGTGGCATCCTGTAATTGTGTGGTTAGTACTTGGCATTGAAGTGCACCAACCTGGAGTCAGAGCAGTTGGAGATTTCAAGGCCTGTGCCATTTACCTCTAACCCTGGGGTGCCCCCGGAATACAGATAGCAGATCGGTTAAGGAGAAGCAGCCTCAGCAATCTAGACAGTGCAGGTTTCTGGTAAGGACAGGTAAAAACCATCCGGGTGGGCAGAACTTGGTGAAGACTAGAAACCACTGAGACTCAGCAGCTGCCCCAGTGGCACCCACAAATCAAAGGAGGGGGCTGGGAAGAGCTAAGGGCTACTGGATGAGCTCTCTGCCTGCAAGACAGAAGCAGATCCAGAGATTTTGGAAAATAATGTAGGTTTCAGTACAGTGTGATCTCTTCAAAAAAGTAGAGAGAATGAAAAGGAAAGAAAAAGAGAGAGCATGAGAGAGAAAGAAGAAGAAAAGAAGAAAGGAAGAAAGGAAGAAAGGAAAGAAGGGAGGGAGGGAAGGAGGAAGGAAGGGAGGGATGGAGGGCGGGTGGGAAGGAGGGAAAGAATAAAAAGAGAAAGAGAGTTGGAGGGAAGTAGGGGAGGAAGGAAGGAAGGAAGGAAGGAAATGAACAAATTTACATGAAGATGAGAACAGTGGAGAAACTTACACCACCAATATTTTCCATTAACAGGAACACGCTAAGTAGTTATTAGAGAAAGAGGCGCTACTGTAAAACAACATACTGTTTCCATGGGGTACAACCCCTTCCTCCTCCTCTGAAACACATTCTCTGGCACACTGTTGCCAGAGACACTGAGTCTTGTCTTTGGATACGTTCTGGTGCCCACAAGAATGAGATGAGACAGTGGATCCCAGAACACCAGGACACGAACTTCCCTGTTGCTCCTTGTCCACTCCGGAAGCTACCCGGCTGCAGCTGGGGACCTCAGCCCCTGGGTCTGATGTCATCCATTTGCCTTTCTCACTGGACTTCTCTCCTTGCACTGACTCCTACTCCCCCAGGACCTGTGGGCGACCACATGAGAAGAACACAAGCAGGCCATGCCCCTTTCTTTCTCCCCCTCTCAATGCCTGCAGTGGTGGGTTCCGTGGGGTACTGACCTGAGATTTACTCCTTGTGGGGCCTCTAGCCCAGAGCAGGGCCTACAACCTAACAGTCACCCCATGAATGCTCAGTGAAAGAAGGTGTCCACCACAAGGTCCTGGGGAACCAAGAATTCCACTGTGGCCCATAAATTCTAAGTCCTACAGGATTCTGGAATGGGAGATGGGAAAGGCCTTCAAAAGTGGCCACTTTTAACCCATTATACTGGCAACTGAGCCATGTTTCCCCATCCTGGACACATCCAGAGGGCACTGCCTAAAACCAGACACACCTCCCCACCCAGGACAGTGTAGGAGCCTTAGCCTGGGGGATGCAGGTGGACAGGGAGGGGGTGAGCCACCAAAGCTGAAGAGCAGAAAGCAGGTGAAAGGGGACAGTAGGGTGGAAACAGAGAGAAATGGGGGCAGAGAATGGGGGGTGAGAGGGGAAGAGCGAGGAGAGGGATGCAGATCTAGCTAGTAAGGAAAAGTCCTGGAGAGAACACTGTCCTCTCTTGAAGTAAAATCACTTCTACCTGACCACGGCACTGCAGCTCATGGGCGGCACATGCTGTGGATATTTGTTCATTCATTCAACAAATATTTATTTAATATCTGTTGCATGCCAAGCAAGGCCCTGAGATGTTTAGGGACCTTGACATCTTCCCTTCACATCTGAGTTATAATAGAAAGAGGACTCTCTGACCCCACCGAGCTGGCAATGCCTCGGGATTTTTACCTGTTGGATCTGGCAGCTCTTGATGTCAGCCCACACCATGTGAGGCTGCTCTTGGTGCACCCAATGGGGACGTTTCTACATCAGGGCCTCGGAGAATCCACTGGAAGCCCTGGACAGTGGGAGTCAGTGGCATCCCCAGTGTGGAGGCCAAGAGCACACAGTGCTTAAGCTACAGGCACCCTCAGGAGGACGGCAAGGGACAATTGGCTGGTGAGAGCCCGGGTCACCAGGAACCTTCGCCTGGGTCTAAACAGGATTTGCCTTCAGATTGCCTGTGAGATAAAAGAGAGAAATCAAGGTTAACGTTGAGATTTGGGGCTTCGGCAACTTGAAGGATGGAGCTGCCATTTACGGAGACTGGGAAGACCCAGGGAAGAGCAGGTTGAAAGGTGGTGGGAACTAGAGGTGGCTGGGTTTCTGTCATATGTAATCAACAGTCCTGACCAGCCTGGGCAACATAGTAAGACCCCGTCTCGGAAAATAAAAAATGAAAAATAAGCTGAGCATGGTGGTGCACACTTGTAGTCTCAGCTACTTGGGAGGCTGAGGCAGGAGGATTCCTTGAGCCTTCAGTTAGCGGTTAGTGAGCTATGATGGCACCACTGTACTCCAGCCTGGGGGTAAAACAAATAAAGAGTCCTGACTAAATACTAGAGTAGCCAGGGAAGTTTTCACAAAGTAAGTAATATTTGAGGCAGATCTTAGTGAACAAGAATTCCATTATTTCTGTTAGGGAATTAAGAGAGTGTGGGTGTCGTTAGTTAATGCTTATTGAAGTATCTTTGGAATCTCATCTACTGGTCTAGCTGGTCTATCTGTACACGTATATTGTATATGCTGTCTCGCTGAGCTTTCGCTAGGTTATGCTACGGTAAGAAAAGCCCCAAAATCTTAGCAGCTACACATACGAAGGTTTATTTTTCATTGACATGTCCTTTTATGGCAGGTTGACTGTGACTCTACTCTATACAAGCTATTTTATTTGTTAGATGGTGAAAACTGTGATACTCGGAGATTGTTGAATATGGTATTAGTATGTTCATTCATTCATTCATTTAAGAAATATTTATTCAATATCTGTTTCATGCCAGGCAAGGTCAAGTACTGAGAATACACTGGTGAATCAAAGTGACAAAATCTCTAATTGCCAGGAGCTTATATTGAAAATCAGATTAAACACATACAAAATCATCATAATAACAACAATGAATACCATATTCATAAATAATAGCTGTAAGAGATTTTAGTAAATCTTTTAAATTAGAAAAATATAAAAATTATTAAAACTAAAATGGCGAGGTGTGTTGGGATCATGGCTCATGCCTGTGATCCCAACACTTTGGGATGCCAAGGTGGGAGGATCATTTCAGCCCAGGAGTTTGAAACCAGTCTGGGCACTACAGGAAAACCCTGTCTACAAAAAGGAGAAAATTAGCCGGGCATAGTGGTGCATGCCTGTAGACCCAGCTACTAAGGAGGCTGAGGTGGGAGGAGTGCTTGAGCCTGAGAGATCAAGGCTGCAGAGAGCCATGATCATACCACTGCACTCCAGCCTGGGCGACAGAGCGAGACACTGTCTCAAGAAAAAAAAAAAAATTATTTGATGTAGTCCTAAAACTATTATGTAGAATAGTATTGTTTATATCACATCACGTGAGCCCTTTAAATGGCTTAACACTTATTTAGGTATGATCCATAAAGCTTTTCTGGTAATTAAGTATACCTAAGAACAATTAAGTGTAAAAGAGTTACTGCCTTGACAGGAAGATTGTAAAAATTTTAAAAAGACAAATAAATAAAAGAGTCAAAACTGTAGCTCTGTGAGGCTCAAATAACATCTAATTCAAGTCACAATGAACATCTAGCAATCATTCTGAACACCATATAATTCACTTAATACGTTTTGCCTGAACACCCAACACATCTGAATTACCAACACCCATATGTAGCCAAGAAACTGGTAATCATTTATAAATTATCACCTATGACTCCATCTGCTCTATGCACTTATTTTTTAAATTTTATTCATTATTTATTATTTTTATTTTTTGTAGAGATGGGATCTCACTATGTTACCCAGGTTGGTCCAGAAACAGAAACAGACCCACACTAATTTCATAAATCAGATGACCATACAGTCATTCGATTTACGAAAAAAAGTGCCACATGGTGCGGAAGGAAAAGGATGGTCTTTTCAATAAATGGTGCTGGATCCAGCAGACACATTCATGTAGTAAAAAGTGAATCATAGCCAGGTGGGGTGGCTCACACCTGTAATTCCAGCACTCTGGGAGGCTGAAGCGGGCAGATTACTTGAGCCCAGGAGTTCGAGACTAACCTGGGAAACATGTTGAATCCCCATCTCTACAAAAAATATGAAAATTAGCCAGGCATGGTGGCACATGCCTATAGTCGCAGCTACTCAGGAGGCTGAGGTGGGAGGATCACTTGAGCCAGGAGATGGAGGTTGAGTGAGCTGAGATCCTGCCACCACACTCTAGCCTGGGCAATAGACTGAGGCCCTGTCTGAAAAAAAAAAAAATGCAAAAACTAAAATAAAATCGTTATAAGGTTAACACAGAAAAATGTGTTCATACTCTTAGGTTAGGCATTGATTTCTTAAACAGGACACAAAAAGCAGTAACCATAAAGGAAAAGATTGATAAAGTATAATTTAATTAAAATTAAGAATCTCAGGCCGGGTGCAGTGGCTCATGCCTGTAATCCCAACCCTTTGGGAGGCCGAGGCAGGTGTATCACTTGAGCCTAGGAATTCCACACCAGCCTATGCAACGTGGCAAAACCCATCTCTACTAAAAATACAGAAAACAGCTGAGTGTGGTGGTACTGCCCTGTAGGTCCCAGCTACTTGGGGGCTGAGGCAGGGGGATCACCTGAGCCTTGTGAGGTCAAGGTTGCGGTGAGCTGTGATTGTGCCACTGCACTCCAGCCTGGGCAATGGAGTGAGATCCTGTCTCAAAAAGAAAAAAAAAAACAGAATCTCCCTTCATGAAAAAACACCATAAAAGAGTGAAAACGCAAGCTACAGATTGAAAAAAGGGAAATGCAATACATATAAATCCTAGAAAGGAGGCATATCCAGAATAAAGTATTACAAATCAACAGGAAAACAAGCATATCAATGAAAACTGGATAAAAAGATTTAACAGGCACGTCACAAAAGAGGACATATAAATGGCAATAAAAGATACTCAATCTCAATGAAACCACACTGATATATTACTGCACCCCTACTAGAATGGCAAAATAATTTTTAACTGACAGGTATCAGCGAGGATGTGGGGTAACCAGCATATCCCTGCTAAATGGTACAACTACTTTGGGAAAATGTTCAACAATATGTAATACTAAAGTTTTATCATTCATATACCTCTAAAACCAACAATGCCACCCCTACAAATATACCCCAGACTAGTAATGTTCAATTTCTTGATCTGTGGTGGTTCACTTGGTAAAAATTCATTACTTTTTTTTTTTTTTTTTGAGACAGGGTCTCACTCTGCCATCCAGGTCGGAGTGCACTGCCATGATCACGGCTCACTGCAATCTCAACCTCCCGGGCTCTGGTGATCCTCCCAACTCAGCCTACCGGGTAGCTGGGACTACAGGCACACACCACCACACACAGCTAACTTTTGTATTTTTAGTAGAGAAAGGGTTTTGCCACATTGCCCAGGCTGGTCTGGAAATCCTGGGCTCAAGTGATCTACCCACCTTGGCGTCCCAAAGTGCTGGGATTACAGGTGTGATCTACTGCGCCCGGGCCACCTGCACATGTAAAATTGTGAACTTCTCTATACTTCAGTAACTTTTCCAAGATTTCTTTGACGCAAAGTTCTCAGAAATCTTAAAGCTAGCATTTCAGAATAGAAAAAAATAGCTTCTGGTTCATTAGTGAAATTTTACTAATAGAATTTAAAAACAAAAAGCTACTAACGCATATCAGCTGAGAACAAAGATTAAACACTACCAGCAGATCTTTTCTTTAACTTCCTGAAGCACTGGGATTCATTCTTTTGGCAAAGAAAGGATGAACAACACTGTAACCCAAGGAAAAGATACCACTGCCAGAAAAGACTTCTTTTCGAAAGCAGCTCTAGCAGCAAAAGACAGGAGGAAAGCAAGGAAGCCAGGCCAAACGTCTTGGTTAACTCTCCGCTGAAAGGACGCCACATGAGATGATCTAAGAAGCCAGCCAGCCAGCCAGACACAGGGAAATCACAGCAACTCTTTGGAGTGCAAACAGCAACCCCACAATCCAATCTACCCAAAATCCTGGGTTTCATTTGAGGCTTGCCCCGCTAGTCAGGAGGTGATTCAGTGATGGCTACAAACGCTGCTCACGTGCATCCTGGACCTGGCACACCTGGCTTGCCCATCACCAGCCTGGAGACACCGCCAGGAGCAGAAGCCCGGAGGCCAGTAAAGACCCCAACTTTGCAAGTCAGGGGCGCGAGCGCGCTCGCCTCTCAGGTCCGCAGAGGGAACGGATTTCTGGCCTGGAGGGTGGGGTGCGGGGTCAGTGTCCTCTACAGGATATAGGAGGACGTGCCCCCGAAGCTGCTCCGTCCCTCCACCCCCTGGGATGCCACAGAACACCCGCCAGCGAGTTTCTTCCCCAGCGCCCACGAGAGTTGCGGTGCGGGCGGCAGCGGCAGGCGAAGAATCCAGCGCGGGGAACTCAGGCCTCGGCGGTGCACGACCCCCCACCCGCCCCCGCGCTCGCGCAACAAAACTTGCGACGGCCGCGCCTCTACCCAGCTGTGCGCCCGCGGGTCCCGGATTCACCGCCCGCCCAGCCTGGCGCGGCGCCCTCACCTCAGAAACGCTGGGTGGACTTCGCGTAACTTCCCATTCACAGGGCAGCCGGCAGCCGCGCCGCCGCGCCTCGGCCCAGCTCCTGGCGCCGCAGATCGCCCGTCCCGCGTTCCCAAAAGCACCGCGCTCGCTCAGAAGCTCAGAAGCAGCCTCGCGACCCTCACCTACGCCTCCCAGTACCGCCGCTGTCTCAACCGCCACCCAGCCCCTCGCCTGCGCCTGCGCCTGCGGCCCACTGGCTCTTCAGGGTCCCGATGGGCGTGTCAGGATAACCCAAGGCGCAGGCGCGGCGGGGCCTTAAAGGGACCCAGCGGCCTCTTCCGCACAACGGGTTCGAGCAGGTTAGGGGCTGCACAGGCCGAGAAAAGGAGTAACCCAGGGGAAGGACCGAGTGCAGCGGGGACGGGGAAATCCCTCTCTCCCCTCCGCCTGTCTTTCAAAGCACCAGCCCTCGACCCTCCAAATCGCTGGTTTCCCCGGCCACTTGAACAGCCCCTGCCAGGTTGAAGAGGCAGGAGACACACCCCCTCAGGGGCTGCCTTAGGACCCCGCGCTTAGGACTGCAGGCCTCGCGCTGCCGCACCGCCCCCGAGTCTGACTTCCAGGCACGGGCACGCGGTGCAGTCGGGCAGGCTTCAGAAGAGCCCCCAGCTCTCCCAGAGGTGGCCTTAGGTCACTCTCAAAAAGAATAACCAACGTGTCAATGGCACTTGTAGTTATTTTCTAATTTAAATTTATTAACAGATTTTGCAGATGGGCTTCCACTGAAATAAGCCTTTGAGAAAAAGAAAAACTTTTTTTTTCAACAGGATTAGAACACCAAGAAATAGGAAGTAAAGCCATGCCGTCCACCCAGCTAAAAACTTTGAAAACTTGATATTTTATCTAAGGCAAATGTTTGCATAACTTTAGGTCATGCCATTATTTAAAGTCAATTTCAATTAACAATTTCATTGCAACTGAATCTATCTTGTATAAGAAAACTAAGATACATCCCTGATAATCTACCTCTCCCCTCCTATACTCATCCGTCAGCAAATCCTACTGGTTTTTACCTTCCAAATTTTCCTTGAATCTGTCCTCTTCTATCTCCTCCATCACCGCCCTAGTCTAGGCTACCTTCACCTGGGGAGTGAGCGTCGAGGGACTACTGACCTAGTCTTCTTGTGGTTTACCCATATCCCCTTTATCGCC
Organism: Pan paniscus; assembly: GCF_029289425.2. Taxonomy (NCBI): domain Eukaryota; kingdom Metazoa; phylum Chordata; class Mammalia; order Primates; family Hominidae; genus Pan; species Pan paniscus. Next base: position 205,672,074 of record NC_073249.2, on the reverse strand, counting down.
TCTCTAATCTCAACACAACAGGCAGAGTGGCTTTTCCAAAATATAATGTGACCGTGTCGCTTCCCAGCCTAAAGCACTTAAACACCTTCCCATTCTCTTAGACAAAACCTAACTAACCAAGCCCCGAATGGCCAGGTGCCTTGCCCACTTCTTCATCTCTTCTCACTACTCAGACCAATTCCATTCTGCTCTCTCTGCTCCAGCCAAACTGGCCTCTTTTATTCCCTGTTTACCAGCTTCCTGGCCTCCACAGAGCTTTTGCTCATGCTTTGCTCTGTGCCTGGAAGGTTCTTCTAACCCCTATTCTTCTGAGAACAGCTGTAGTCTCCACCTCTGAAAAGCACCTTCTGACCTCCCTATGGTGGTCCCTTACTCCTATCACATTGCATGAAACTGTAATCGGGTGGTTATTTTGGTGAATTTTTTACTATCGGCTACATAAGCCCAGGATTTGGTTTTGTTTGGCTCGTGATTTGTATTTCCACATTTGTTAAATACATATTTGTTCATAAATGTGAATGATGGATGCTAGAAGTTGAAGTAAATTTGGCATAAAGTCAGAGAAAGATAAAATGTCACAATCTGACAGTTGGAGTCAGAATGTAGAAACTTCAGTTATATTAAAACTGATTTTATATCGTTTTAGGCTGAGTTGTCTTAGGATGCTTTGGGTAACCTTTAAAACTGAGTTTTCAAAGAGCCTTGTATAAACATCTGAATTAATAATGATAAGCCATGGGGTGGCCCACATAAAACTAATAACATTGGTTGCTTCAAGAGAGGAAGACTGAGCCAGGCACAGTGGCTCATACCTGTAATCCAAGCACTTTGGGAGGCCAAGGCCCACAGATCATTTGAGCTCAGAAGTTTGAGACTAACCTGGGCAAGTTGGTGAGACCCTGTCTCTACATAAAATACAAGCAAAATTAGCCAGGCATGGTGGCGGGCACCTGTAGTCCCAGCTATTTGGGAGGCTGAGGTGGGAGGATTGCTTGAGCTCAGAAGGTTGAGGCTGCAGTGAGCCATGATCATGCCACTGCACTCCAGCCTGGATGACAGAGCAAGATCTTGTCTCAAAGAGAGAGAGAGAGAAATGAAGACTGGTGACTGGTGGCTACTGGTGGGAAGGAGATTTTTACTAAATGCCCAAAAGGTTTAAAATTGTTAACTTTTTTATTTTAAAGTCTGTGAAGATAAATGACACAAAAGAGCACATACCTTCCCATTTATTTGAAATTCTAGAAAGGGGAAAATTAATCTGTGGTGAAAAAATCATAACAGTGGTTCCCTCTGGCAGGGGATTGACTGGGAAGTTACATGAGAGAAATTTCTGGGTGGTAAAAATGGTTTCTGTCTTGATAGGGATATGAGTTATATAAGTGTATTCATTTGTCAAAAAACATACAGTTAACATTTCAATGAATGTAAATTTTACCTTAAAAACTATACGAATAAATGCAAATTTAAAATCTACTAGCTAACACCTAGTTGAGTACTCAGTGTCTATGGGCATTGGCCGAGGCTATACGTACACGATTTTGTTTAGTCCTCATACCGTCCTCATGGGGTAGGTATTATTATCATAACCGCCTTGCATATGAAGAAGCCAAAATGCAGTAAATACCAAATAACTTGCCTCGATTTATACCCCTGGAAAATGGGGGAAGAGCTTTAAACACCATCAGTCAAATGCCAGAAGTTGTTAAACATTAGACTCTATAGCACTTCTCTGAAATTATAGTATTCTTTGTATATGCATATATATATCTCATCTACTAGATCAAGAGCTTCACAATGATTGAAATCATAGTTTGTCTTTTTGTTTGAGGTTTATGTTTTTATTTTACTTCATTATGTTAAAGACTGAGTCTCGGCCGGGCACGGTGGCTCATGCCTGTAATCCCAGCACTGTGGGAGGCCGAGGCGGGAGGGTCACCTGAGGTCAGGAGTTCAAGACCAGCCTGGCCAATATGGCGAAATCCCGCCTCTATTAAAAATACAAAAATTAGCCGGGTGTGGTGGCTTATTCCTGTAATCCCAGCTAGTTGGGAGGCGGAGGTGGAGAGAATCGCTTGAACCCGGGAGGCAGAGGTTGCAGTGAGCCAAGATCGTGCCACTGCACTGCAGCCTGGAAGACACAGCGAGACTCCATCTCAAAAAAAAAAAAAAAAAGAAAAAACAAAAAGAAACTGACAATGCTTCTCATGGTAACTTGGTGGCCAAAAAAAAAAAAAAAAAAAAAAAAAAAGAAAGAAAATAATTGTATATATAAAAAGAAAAAGAAGCTGATAATGCTGCTTGCCTCCAAGGAAGGAATGGGAATATCTGGGGTCAGAGGTGGGAGGGAGCCATTTTACTGTGTACCCTTTTGAAATGTGAATAGGTGACTTAATCAAAAGTAAAATATAAAAATTTGAAAGGCTACTTACAAAATTTTTTTTGTTTTTGTTTCTTTTTCAGATGGAGTGTCGCTCTGTTGGCCAGGCTGGAGTGCACTGGTTTGACCTCGGCTCACTGCAACGTCCGCCTCTCCAGTTCAAGCGATTCTCCTGCCTCAGCCTCCCGAGTAACTGGAATTACAGATGTACGTCACAACACCCAGCTAATTTTTGTATTTTTAGAAGAGACGGGGATTCACCATGCTGGCCAGGTTGGTCTTGAACTCCTGACCTCAGGTGATCCACCCGCCTCAGCCTCCCAAAGTGCTGGGATTACAGGCATGAGCCACGACGCCTGGCCTTAAAATACATTAAAACTTATTTGTATTTTAAAAAATTAAAATGTATTTTAAGGCCAGGCGTGGTGGCCCATTTCTTGAGACATAGCAAGACCCTGTCTCAAAAAAAAAAAAAAAATTAGCTGGGTATAGTGGTGAACACTTATAGTCCCAGCTATTTGGGAGTCTGAGGTGGGAGGATCACTTGAGCCTGGGAGGTCAAGCCTAACAAGCCACATCATGAGTTGTGATTGTGCCACTGCACTCCAGCCTGGGCGACAGAGAGAGACTGTCTCAAAAAAAAAAAGTATTTTAAGTCCATAATACAGGTTAAATCCTTTCCTTTCCTTTCCTGAATGAACTGTACCACTGGTTATCCAATAGTAAGGAGGGAAAGTGCCTCATTATAGAATTCTAATTAATATACATAGGAGTGACTAAATGAGAAGCTCACAGTTTTGCAGCCTTTGATGAGTGGGTTGGATCTTGAAAAGAGAGACAGCTGGCATAGGGACATCCTGATGGAAGAACACACTCTACTTATGGAGTCTTGATCAAACGAAAAAGCAAGCAGAAGAGCCTGAATCTGACCTAGCTTTAGATCCAACATCCAATTTACAGGAAATACATGGGATAAAGAAACGTGTTAATTGACACCATAAGGATGCAACCAGCAAAATCCAGACCATGAGAATCTCCAAGGACAACTAGCCCAGTTTCCTGAACAAATAAGTTAAAAGGGACTTCAAAGACAAAGCATGGGCCGGGCACAGTGGCTCACTCTTGTAATCCCAGCACTTTGGGAGACCAAGGTAGGTGGATCACCTGAGGTCAAGACCAGCCTGGCCAACATGGTGAAGCCCCCATGTCTACTAAAAATACAAAAGTTAGCTGGGCGTGGTGGCGCACTCCTGTAATCCCAGCTACTCAAGAGGCTGAAGCCATAGAATCGCTGAACCCAGGAGGCAGAGGTTGTAGTGAGCCAAGATCCTGCCACTGCACTCCAGCCTGGGCAACAAAGCGAGACTCCATCTCAAACAAACAAACAAACAAAACAAAGCAACCATTCGCACTTTGTGAATGTCTATGGATCCGGATTCAAACAAATTGTAAAGAAAAAACTAAAGCAAGACTATCTGTGACTTTTTATTTATTTATTTATTTTGAGACAGAGTTTCACTCTGTCACCCAGGCTGGAGTGCAGTGGTGTGATCTCGACTCACTGAAACCTCTGCCTCCTGGGTTCAAGCGAGTCTGGTGCCTCAGCCTCCCCAGTAGCTGGGATTACAGGCATGTGTCACCACACCTGGATAATTTTTGTATTTTTAGTAGAGATGGGGGTTTCACCATGTTGGCCAGGCTGGTCCCGAACTCCAGACCTCAGATGATCTGCCCGCCTTGGCCTCCCGAAGTACTGGGATTATAGGCATGAGCCACTGCACCTGGCCTATCTGTGGCATTTATGAGACATATGGAAAATTTAGACGCTGGCTATTTGATGATATTAAGAAAAGATTATTAAACCAGGTGTAGTTTCTCATGCCTGTAATCCCAGCAGCTTGGGAGGCCAAGGCAGGAGGATCACTTGGGCACAGGAGTTCAAGACCAGTCTGGGCAACAAAGTGAGAACTCGACTCTACAAGAAATAAAAAAAATCAGCAAGCTTGGTGGCATGGACCCATGGTCCCAACTGCACAGGACCTGAGGTAGGAGGATTGCTTCAGAGCAGGAGGCCGAGGCTGTAGTGAGCCATAAAGAAAAGAAAAGATTACTAACTAAAAGTAAGTCCTTGAAATCAGCCAGATGACACTAAATCCCATCCATTCCCCTGAGCTCACAGGGGGGCTGCCTAGACTCCAGAAAAAAGGCTGTGCCTAGTCCTAGACTCTGGCATGCAGGAGGTCAGAAGGCTGAATTCTCCACTAAACTCAAAAGTATAACCAGTCCAGGCCGGGTGTGGTGGCCCATGCCTGTAATCCCAGCACTTTGGGAGGCCGAGGCGGGCAGATCACCTGAGGTCAGGAGTTCGAGACCAGCCTGGCCACATGGTGAAACCCCATCCCTACTAAAAATACAAAAATTAGCTGGGTGTGGTGGCGCATTCGTATAATCCCAGCTACTCGGGAGGCAGAGGCAGGAGAATCGCTTGAACCTTGGTGGGGCAGAGGTTGTAGTAAGCCGAGATCGTGTCATTGTACTTCAGCCCGGGCAACAAGAGTAAGACTCTGTCTCAAAAAAAAAAAAGTATGTGGCCGGGTGCAGTGGCTCACGCCTGTAATCCCAGCACTTTGGGAGGCTGAGGCGGGCAGATCACGAGGTCAGTAGTTCAAGACCAGCCTGGCCAACATGGTGAAATCGCGACTCTACTAAAAATACAAAAAGTAGCTGGGTGTGGTGGCATGTGCCTGTAATACCAGCTACTTGGGAGGCGGAGGCAGGAGAATTGCTTGAACCTGGGAGGCGGAGGTTGCAGTGAGCCATGATCGCACCACTGCACTCTAGTCTGGGTGACAGAGCAAAACTCCATCTCGGAAAAAAAAAAAAAAAAAAAAAAAAAGTAGCCCTCTCTAAGTCTTAATTCCTTCATCTGTAAAAACAGAATAATGACTTATGTTAGAGATGCTGTGAAGAGCCCAGGGAATAACAAGTGCTGTCTGCATACCACATAACCTGTCCGCTCTCAAAGGTGGCTGGGCTGATGATGTCTGGAAGAAGAAGGCTGGGAGAAATGCTGGTTCCCAAAGTGGTCAGTACCAAGGCCACCTAGTCCAACCCTTGCCCCTAGGCCTGTGGTTCCTTTGGGGCAGATTCCAGTCTCGCCACCACCCAGCCAGGGGAGTCTATGTTGAATGGGACATGTCCTGGAAGTATGAAAGGCTCAGCCCTCTGAGCTGCTGGATGGCTCTGTCCTGTACCCACCAGTCCATAAATGGTCAGCAGAGCACATGGCCCACCTACCCGAGCCAAAGGAGTTGGGAAAAATCTGTCTGGGTGGCCCCCTCATCCTCTCAACACACAGGCCTAGAGGGAAAAGGGTACTGTCTAATGCCAGTCAGGGCTGTCCTGAGCTCAGCTGCTAAGAATAGCAGGGAGTGAGGTGGTGGTAACCAGCAGGACTCAGGCAGAACAGAGGCCCATTACACACCTGGCTGCCCACAGGCTGCCACCACCTGCTCTTCCACCTTTCATGCCAGTTCCTACCCTACTCATCCACACAGACAGAAAGCTCTGGAAGGGGATGAAGGTGGCACAAAGCACCCTGACAAAGTAGCCACTACCCAGGCTCAGGGATCACATATTCCCCCAGTGTAAGCCACTCCCAGCCCTGAGCTGTAGGAGCAGAGATGCACAAAGGCCCCTCCCCACTGCTGCTCTGTCCCAGGCCAAGGCCAGGTGGTGGCTATGCAGTCGGGGTGCTCAGCTAGTAGCATAGAAGGCTAAAGCCAACCCCATCTCTGAATACCCCAGTGGACCAAGGATAAAGGAGCCTTTCTCAAAAGCAGTTACAGGCCAAGCATGGTGGCTCACACCTGTAGTCTCAGCACTTTGGGAGGCTGAGGTGGGAGAATCACTTGAGCCCAGGGGTTTGAGACCAGCCTGGGTGACACAGTAAGACCCTGTCTCTTAAAAAAAAAAAAAAAAATTAGCTGGGTGCTGTGGCATGTGCTTGTGGTCCCAGCTATGTGGGAGGCTGAGGTGGGAGGATTCCTTGAGCCTGGAACTTTGAGGTTGCAGTGAGCTATGACTGTGACATAGCGAGACCCTGTCTCAAAAGAAAACAGTTCTTAACAAGCCCACACTTGGAGCGGCTACTCTTGTACCTGACCCCCAAAGTCGTGTGCCTGATCCTGAGAGCAGACTGCACATATCTGTGGGCAGTCGGCCTGAGACAGCCACCACTGAGTGCCTACAGCACTGCCCATTTGGCCAAGACCAGCAACTTCCCTGACCTTTTTGGATCTCCTAGGTCCCAGTTCAGGGCCCTGAATCCCCACAACCACTGACTGACGGCCCTACCACCTGCTGTCTCTCCTGGCGGCCACAGCAGCAGCAGCAGCAGCAGCAGCAGGACCATCTCTGGTATCACATGAGGTAGGGATCAGATGGCTCTGAGAACAGGCCAGGACTGAATATGGGGTGGGGGTGGGCAGGAACTCTCTGCAAGCAGGCACTTTCTGACCACCACAATTGCTTAAATAGAACAGGTAATGATGCTGCCTTTTGGACCTGCCTAAAGAGCAGAAGTCGTAAAAGACAGAACAGCTAAGGCTGATAAGGGGGTGAGAGACAGGGACAACCGTGCCTCACTGCAGGGAGGGAGAACCTACTTGATCCTTTGAAGAAGTAATCTGGCAACAGTCTTAAAAGTGACTGCAGTTCAAACAGTCTAGCCACACGACTCCAGCCCTGGGCATCCTCACAGCCTTGTTTACAAAAGCAAAAGTCCTTCCAAACTAGGGCACTTGTATGGGCCACAGCAGACCCCCTGGCCCTAAAGATGCTCAGTAAGATAAATTGATAATGTGGAAAAATACTCACAGGATAACATTTGATAATAAAAAAAGGATGCAAACTTCTATAAACTTTTGGAAGTGAGGGACATGTCCATTACCTTGATGGTAGTGATGGTTTCACGGGTTTTATATATATGTTAACACTTATCAAATTGCACACTTTAAGTATGTGTAGTTTATTGTATACTAATCTTAGCTCAATAAAAATGTTTTAAGAAAAGAACTGAAGGTGAGAAATTTTTTTAAAGTTTTCTATACAGCAAAATCTGAACTACATACATTATAAGATAAACAGACATGAAGTTAAAAAGCTTCTGCATAGCAAAGTAAACGATCAACAAAGTGAAGAGACAGCCCACAAGTGGGAGAAAATATTTGTAAACTACCCATCTGACAAGGGATTAATAACCAGAATATATAAAGAACGCAAACAACTATATAGGAAAAATACTAATAATTCCATCAAAAGATGGGCAAAAGATATGAACAGACATTTCTCAAAAGAAGACATACAAATGGCAAACAGGCATATGGAAAGGTATTCAACGTCACTGGTCATCAGAGAAATGCAAATCAAAACTACAATGAGATATCATCTCACCCCAGTTAAAATGGCTTTTATCCAAAAGACAGGCAATAACAAATGCTGGCGAGGTTGTGGAACCCCTGTACGCTGTTAGTGGGAATGTAAATTATAATAGTGCAATCACTATCGAGAACAGTTTGGAGGTTCCTCAGAAAACTAAAAATTGGTCAGGTGTGGTGGCTCATGCCTGTAATCTCAGCACTTTGGGACGTCGAGGTGGGAGGATCACCTGAGGCTAGGAGTTCGAGACCAGCCTGGCCAACATGGCGAAACCCCATCTCTACTAAAAATACCAAAATTAACTGGGTGTGGTGGTGTGTGCCTGTAATCCCAGCTACACGGGAGGCTGAGGCAGGAGAATTGCTAGAACTCGGGAGGCAGAGGTTGCAGTGAGCCAAGATCATGCCACTGCACTCCAGCCTGGGCAACAAGAGCAAAACTCCATCTCAAAAAAAAAAAAAAAGCCCAGGCACACTGGCTCACGCCTGTAATCCCAGCACTTTGGGAGGCCGAGGCGGGTGGATTACGAGCTCAGGAGATCAAGACCATCCTGGCTAACACGGTGAAACCCCGTCTCTACTAAAAAGACAAAAAATTAGCTGGACCTGGTGGCGGGAGCCTGTAGTCCCAGCTACTTGGGAGGCTGAGGCCCAAGAATGGCGTGAACCTGGGAGGCGGAGCTTGCAGTGAGCTGAGATTGCGCCCCTGCGCTCCAGCCTGTGCAACAGAGCAAGACTCCGTCTCAAAAAAAAAAAAAATTTTTTTTCAAAAAGAAAAAACTAAACTAAAAATTGAGCTACCATATGATCCAGCAATCCCACTGCTGGGTATATACCTGAAAGAAGGGAAATCAGTATATCGAAGAGATATCTGCATTCCCATGTTTGTTGCAGCACTGTTCACAATAGCCAAGATTTGGAAGCAATCTAAGTGTCCATCAACAGATGAATAAATAAAGAAAACACGGTACATATACACAACGGAGTACTATTCAGCCATAAAAAAGAATGAGATCCTGTAATTTGCAACAACATGGATGGAACTGGAGGTCATTATGTTAAGTGAAATGAGCCAGGCAGAAAAAGACAAACATTGCATGTTATCACTTATTTGTGAGAGCTAAAAATTAAAACAATTGAACTCATAGAGGCAAAGTACTGGATGGTTACCAGAGGCTTGGAAGGGTAGTGTAGGGCTTGTGGGGAGATGGGGATGGCTAATGTGTACAAAAAAATCGAATTAATAAGACCTATCTGGTAGCAGAACAGAGTGACTGTAGTAAATAATAATTGTACATTTAAAAATAACTAAAAGAGTATAACTAGATTGTTTATAACACAAAAGATAAATGCTTGAGGGGATGGATACCCCATTTACCATGATGTGATTATTACGCATTGCATGCCTGTATCAAAGTATCTCATGTACCCTATAAAAAAATATACCTACTACATACCTACAAAAATTAAAAATTAAAAATGTAACACAAAGAAAGAAAACAGAAAAGAATCACATTTGAATAGTCATGTTAAAATAACAAGATAGCACGTGCTTTTCCTTCTTTGTTTAGAGACAGGGTCTTGCTCTGTCACCCAGGCTAGAGTGCAGTGGCATGCAGAGGCCAGCTCACTGCAGCCTCAACCTCCTAGGCTCAAGTGATCCTCCCACATCAGCCTCCCTAACAGCTGGGACTACAGGTGCACACCACCATGCCCAGGTAATTTCTGTATTTTATTGTAGAGATGGGGTCTGGCCATGTTGCTCAGGCTGGTCTTGAACTCCTGGACTCAGGCAATCTACCCACCTTGGCCTCCCAAAGTGCTGGGATTACAGGTGTGAACCACTGTGCCTGGCCCTCTAAGTTTCTGCTAAAATGTACTTGTAACTTTTATACTGACTACACTCAAAAGTATTAAACTTGTAAAGAAAAGTCCCTGGAGGAGTTTGTTCTTTACAAGGTCAGTCAGAAGCTACAAGGGGCCAGGCTGGGGCCAAGGTGAGGGCAGGTACATGCAGGGGCAGATGCTGGGTGTGGAGTAGGTGCCAGGTGCTAGCTGAGCATGAATGTGCACCCGCTCCCTGACCTCTGCTCCCTGACTCTCACAAGGAACTAGCACTGCCTGGAGACAGGAAGAAGCAGAGTACGGAAGGCAGACTCTCTGGCCAGAGATCTCGCAGCCAGGAGCACAGTGAGAATAGAGCCTAGGCCTATCTGTCCAGAGCCCAGGCTCCCTTTCCCTACAACTGCAGCCTCCTTATTCTGGTCTGGCCCAGCAGAGTGAGGAGGGGCCACCCACCCAGCCATACCTGCCGGTGGCTGCTGGGGGTGCATGGTCAGAAGAGGAAAGATGCGGTTCAGGTAGTCATTCAGCAGCTTCTCCTGCACAATGCCTGAGCCACAAGTCAGAAGGGAGAAAAGGGCCACATGATCAGTGCAGCTCCTGGCCCCTGCTGGCCCCAGAGACTTCTGGTCCTAGGCCAGCCACAGGTGCAGCAAGGCCTGAGGCCTTTGTCCCTTCCTTCTCCTCCCAACAAGAGGAGCCTCCTTCCTTCTCTGCCAGCCCTTACCTGTGACCCTGGATTTCTCAGCATCTGAGGTCAGCCTATAGCTCTTGCGGGAGAAAGACACGCCGGCCCCCTTGGATGCCATCCTTCATCTCTCATGGGCAGCCAGTGGTCCTGGAGGCTGAGCCAGACACAGAGCCTGTGTACTCAGGGCCAGCCAGGGGCCCCCACACCTGACCTCAGTCCTGCCATGGCAGGAAGTCTTGGGAGCAGGTGAGGCCAGGGGCATGCACACTAACACATAGGACAGGGGAATGCAGGGGCTCCCAGCTTCCTACACAGGCAGGGTAGCCAGGGTCTAGGCCCATGTAACAGGGACCACTTCTTGTTCTCCAGTGTCCCTGTGCCCAGCACAGGGCTGGGCAGAGAGCAGGTACCAGATATATTTTTGCCAAACCATAACAAAATGTCTCAGCTCTGTGGAAATCAGACCAAAATGTCCAAAGTGAGGTGTCCTAGGGGCAGAGCCCCTGTATTCATCTCGGTTGTAAGCCATACTGAGTCCAGCTCACAACCAGAAGCGACAATCCTACACATTCCCCCAAGTGCAGACCACCACTGGTCTGGTCATCTCTAGCCATAAGTCCCACTTACTCCCCACAAGGCTGGAGCCTCTTTCCTCAGCCCTGGGTTCCTCCCTTCTTTTATCCATGGTCCTGATAGTTTCACTGTTCCCACTCACACATGTGGCCTCCCACCTCATCCAAGCACCACCCTTGCCCAGCCCTCATGGCAAACTCCATTGGTCCTCCTAGTGCATCTATCCCTCACATCATGTTGCTGCTGCAGCTGCTCCAAAACCTGCACTGAGTCCCTGGTGCTGGCCTCACTGATGTGTAGCTGTGCTGTCCAACACAGCAGCCGTCATCCACATGAGGTTACTTAAATTTAAAGTTTTAAAAATTAACAATTCGATTTCTCAGTTGCCTCAGCCACATTTCAAGAGTTCAATGACCACATGTGGCTAACGGTTACTCTATTGGACAGCACAAAGGTAGAACATTCCCACCATCATATAAAGTGCTATTAGACAGCGCAGGTCTAGAGTTTCGCTCTGCAGCACTGCCTTAGCCAGCACTCCCTACTCTGCAGTTCAGTCTCTTATCTCACCCCAAACAGACCCTCTACTCCCGCCACAAATCCTTGTGAGTCTGCACCACGCCTGCTCCTCGGGAAGGTGATTTTCCCGACCTCGGGCCCTTGGTGGGCGTCCATGATCGGTGCCCCTTCACTACCAGAGTAGCTGAAGATCTGATTAAATGCAGTCATTCATTTGATGAGCAGACCTTCCAGACACCCACTCCGGGTGTCAGTTGCTGAGGACCCAGGTGAGAGGCGGACCTTGTCCCCGCCCGGGGACTCCCTGTCACGGCTATCCCATCCAACCCCGCAGTGGTATCCGGGCTCAGAACTGAACCTACTCCGTCTGGGAGCCCAAGGATGGCTCCCCCAAGTCGCCCCCGCCTGGCCCCAAGCTCCAGAGGACCTGCCAGACCACCTTCCGCTCGGACTTTCGCACTCAGATCCCTGCGCTGCAGGTGCCCTCGCACGGGACTAAACTGGACCGCGAAGGGAATAGCCGGAACCCGCCAGGCTCAGAGCCCTGCCGCCCCTCACTCACCCCGAGCCTCGGCCGCCGCGACCCGGTTCACAATATCCACCCAACCTCTTGGCTACGGCGTCCGTTCAGGGCCAAATCACGCGCATGCTCGCGCGCTGAGCCTCCAGCCGCGCACGCGCACCGGCCCGCGCCCAGCCTCCGCTAGGGGACCCCCTCCGTGGCTTCCCACCGGGTTGTTCCAGGCCTCAGCTTCGCCGAAAGGCCTCACCACCTCCGACCTCCGCCTGCCCTGGGGATGCTCCCAGCCCTGCTGCGGCAGAACGCGACGTGCTAACCGGAATCCCTAGGCCGCCTGTCTCCTACCCATACTTGGAGGCCCCGCTCAGACGGTCCTGAAAACGTCTGAAAGGCGGTTCCTGCCAGAGTCCCTGCTACCTGTTACCTCCACCCCTATTTAGTCCTAGTGGACAGCCTCGCTCACCTTCCCTGGGATGACACTTCTGGCGGCTGAGATGAGCGAGCCTCTCTGGGCTCTGCCGCCGGGCGTGGGCTGACCTGCCTACAGCTGGGGCCTGATAAGGCAGCAGCAAAAGGGTGGAGGGGAGGCAGTGTTGAAGCTGGGGCAAGTAATTTTCCCCAATTTACAGGGAAAAACCGAAATTCAGAAAAGTTTAATGTCAGCCAGGGGCTGGAACCCAGACCTCTGGCAGCTCTCACTTTCACAATGCCCTTGGGCTGACTAGGCTGCAGAGGGGTTTCACCCCAACCCCAGGGCACCTCAAGTGTCCCCACCAAACCTTCCTAACACCTGACCACTAAGTAGGGAGGCCTCTCAGGGGGCTAGCTCTGCTAGGCCCTTGCAACTGACCTGTGGGACCTGAGGCCTGGCCCCTCATGGCTCCTGTCACCAGGTCTCAGGTCAGGGTCCAGCAGGCCCTGAGCTGACGTGTGGAGCCAGAGCCACCCAATCCCGTAGGGACAGGTTTCACAACTTCCCGGATGGGGCTGTGGTGGGTCACAGTGCAGCCTCCAGCCGGAAGGATGGGGTGGCTCCCACTCCTGCTGCTTGTGACTCAATGCTTAGGGGTCCCTGGTGAGTGCCCCCAACCCTGATCCCCATCTGCCTTCAGGAGGGGGTTGGCCCCATTCTCCTATTCTGGGATGAGAAAAAAGTCGGGGAGCCAGAGGCTCAGTGGGCATGGGGCAGTGACCTTGGCCTCTTGAGCACAGCTGGGAAGCCCTAGGAACACATAGACACGGCCCACTTAGGCCTCTATTAGCACGTCTGCTCTAGCACTGAAGCAGTGTTAGGACCACACAGATGCACGCACACAGCAGGCAGTGACCCCTCCTGAGCCTGATCTACCCCTCTAACCTAGCGTGTGACTTTGTGCAGGTGAGAGCCCAGATTTGGAGTCTGAATGCCTAGCCAGGGCCCCTGGCTGGGTAATGTGATGGCTCTGAGCCTTAGCATTCTCATTTGAGAGATGAGATGGGGCAAGCTCCATCACCCACTGCTCTCACAGAGCGTATGTGTTAGATCTGAGCCCGGTGCCTGGGCCACTACACAGAGGCACCGGTGAGAACTACCAAGTCTGGGCCTGCTTCCCAGGGGAAATTTTTTTGACAAGTATCTGTGCAGGGGGGCTAGACTGGCCCTTGAAAGTGCATACAGGGTCCATCCCAGAAGCCTTGTAGCTTTGATCCCCTGAATGAACAAAGTGTGGACATGCCAATACACATTACTGACATGTATGCCCACCTGACCTGCACCCACTCATGCCCACTCTGCAGGGCAGCGCTCGCCATTGAATGACTTCCAGGTGCTCCGGGGCACAGAGCTACAGCACCTGCTACATGCGGTGGTGCCCGGGCCTTGGCAGGAGGATGTGGCAGATGCTGAAGAGTGTGCTGGTCGCTGTGGGCCCTTAATGGACTGCTGGTGAGTGGCCACTGGGCCTAGATAAGACTGGGGGCAGGGGAGCCTGGGCCGTGGCGTTACCCTGTGCCTTCTTCTCTCCAGGGCCTTCCACTACAATGTGAGCAGCCATGGTTGCCAACTGCTGCCATGGACTCAACACTCGCCCCACTCAAGGCTGTGGCATTGTGGGCGCTGTGACCTCTTCCAGAAGAAAGGCGAGTGGGGGTGGAGAGGGGCAGGGTGGGAGACAGGGGACCTCAGCCCAAGTTGATCTTCTGTCTCTTGCTCCCAGACTACATACGGACCTGCATCATGAACAATGGGGTTGGGTACCGGGGCACCATGGCCACGACCGTGGATGGCCTGTCCTGCCAGGCTTGGAGCCACAAGTTCCCGAACGATCACAAGTGAGACAAACACCTTCCCTCCGTCCCAGCCTGGGACCTTCCCCCAGCACACACTATAGTGATGCTCTGGGCCCTCAGGTACATGCCCACGCTCCGGAATGGCCTGGAAGAGAACTTCTGCCGTAACCCTGATGGCGACCCCGGAGGTCCTTGGTGCTACACAACAGACCCTGCCGTGCGCTTCCAGAGCTGCGGCATCAAATCCTGCCGGGTGGGTAAGTGGCGCCGGGTCAAGCTGGGAGAGTGGAGGGACAAGCCCACGCCCATCCACGAACCCACTGGCTCTTTGTCTCCAGCCGCGTGTGTCTGGTGCAATGGCGAGGAATACCGCGGCGCGGTAGACCGCACGGAGTCAGGGCGCGAGTGCCAGCGCTGGGATCTTCAGCACCCGCACCAGCACCCCTTCGAGCCGGGCAAGTACGCGTAGGCGGTATCGGCGCCCTGGGGGCCGGGCTAGGGAAGGTCCAGGACTCCAGGGGCAGGGCTCCGTGTAGGGCAACTGGGCGGGGCCAGATAAGCCAGAGTCCCAGGGTCTTCTTCACGCCCCATTACCGCCCCCAGGTTCCTCGACCAAGGTCTGGACGACAACTATTGCCGGAATCCTGATGGCTCCGAGCGGCCATGGTGCTACACTACGGATCCGCAGATCGAGCGAGAGTTCTGTGACCTCCTCCGCTGCGGTAGGCGGCGGGGACCAGGCCTGGGAGGGTACCTGGGAACCTTGGGGAGGGGCGTGGCTTGGCCGGGGAGGTAAGAGGGGCTGGGCGTGACCTGAGAGCATATCCCGTGGAGTACCGTACACCTGGGAAAGGGGGGTTTGGTCCCAGCCCCAGAGGGATCTCAGCTGTCGCTCGGGGCCCGACCTATCTCGGTCCATCTAAGGGTCGGAGGCACAGCCCCGCCAAGAGGCCGCAAGTGTCAGCTGCTTCCGCGGGAAGGGTGAGGGCTACCGGGGCACAGCGAATACCACCACCGCGGGCGTACCTTGCCAGCGTTGGGACGCGCAAATCCCGCATCAGCACCGATTTACGCCAGAAAAATACGCTTGCAAGTGAGGTGGGCGGGGGGGCGGGCGTTGGGACGTGCTGCTGCGGGTGAGACGGGAGGAGGGTAGTCACGGGCTTAGGGCTGGAGGCTGGCGGGCTAGGGCTGAGTGGAGCGCCTGCTTAGAGACCTTCGGGAGAACTTCTGCCGGAACCTCGACGGCTCAGAGGCGCCCTGGTGCTTCACACTGCGGCCCGGCATGCGCGTGGGCTTTTGCTACCAGATCCGGCGTTGTACAGACGACGTGCGGCCCCAGGGTGAGGCCCAAGCTTGGGGGCTACAGAGCCCGGGCTGGAAGCCTGGAACCGGAGGGCCGGGGCGAGGTCTCGGCCTGATGGCTGCCCGCACCGGCCGCAGACTGCTACCACGGCGCGGGGGAGCAGTACGGCGGCACGGTCAGCAAGACCCGCAAGGGTGTCCAGTGCCAGCGCTGGTCCGCTGAGACGCCGCACCAGCCGCAGTGAGTCCCTGGTGCTCCCGGCACCGCCAGGGCCCTAACCCTGGGGCGGCATGCTTTGGTGTCTGGGACCAGAGCCTGGAAATGGTTGAGACTACCCTGCCACGATTTTGCTCCCGCTCCCGCCTCAGTTCACGTTTACCTCCGAACCGCATGCACAACTGGAGGAGAACTTCTGCCAGACCCAGATGGGGATAGCCATGGGCCCTGGTGCTACACGACGGACCCAAGGACCCCATTCGACTACTGTGCCCTGCGACGCTGCGGTGAGCACTAGTGACGCTTGCCCCATGACCTTGCCTCAGCCCCCACCACCAAAGGCTGGCTCCCTTAACCCCAGTGAACTTTGTCTTTCAGCTGATGACCAGCCGCCATCAATCCTGGACCCCCCCAGGTTAGGAGTTGGGCCAGTTATGGGTCAGGCCCTTTAGCCCACGACATCCACACAGTCTGGGTTTCATCCAGCCCACCCCATCCTACAGACCAGGTGCAGTTTGAGAAGTGTGGCAAGAGGGTGGATCGGCTGGATCAGCGTCGTTCCAAGCTGCGCGTGGCTGGGGGCCATCCGGGCAACTCACCCTGGACAGTCAGCTTGCGGAATCGGTGAGGCACAACTGCCTGTCTCCCACAGAGAGGAGCTGAGGTTGTGTCCTCTGTGGTTATCCCACTGGGGGCTGCGAATCTATCCCTGCCCCCAGAGGTCCTAGCCAGAAGATGGCAGGTCTAGCATCTGTCTCAGGAGTCTGTTGCCTGTCCTAATTCCCCACTCCTCTAGGCAGGGCCGGCATTTCTGCGGGGGGTCTCTAGTGAAGGAGCAGTGGATACTGACTGCCCGGCAGTGCTTCTCCTCCTGGTGAGCCTCCCTTGTGTTTGGGGACCCAGTCTCATCCCACCTTCCCCCTTCCCCAGGCAAGCTAACAAGTGAGCCTTGGGGCAACGGACTGAGAGTCACAAATGACCTAGCAGAGCTTCTCTCCCAGCCATATACCTCTCACGGGCTATGAGGTATGGTTGGGCACCCTGTTCCAGAACCCACAACATGGAGAGCCAGGCCTACAGCGGGTCCCAGTAGCCAAGATGGTGTGTGGGCCCTCAGGCTCCCAGCTTGTCCTGCTCAAGCTGGAGAGGTATGTGGACAACCTGGGAGGGTGTGAGGTGGGGCTGAGCCTTGTGGCCTCAGACCCTGAGTGCCCCCATTCTTGCTAAAGATCTGTGACCCTGAACCAGCGTGTGGCCCTGATCTGCCTGCCGCCTGAATGGTATGTGGTGCTTCCAGGGACCAAGTGTGAGATTGCAGGCTGGGGTGAGACCAAAGGTAAGAGCATAGTGCACAGGACTGCTGGTGGCCAGGAGGCCCAGCCCTGGATCTTCCTCCAGGACCCTCTCCTTCTCCCCATTCCCCTCACTGCAGGTACGGGTAATGACACAGTCCTAAATGTGGCCTTGCTGAACGTCATCTCCAACCAGGAGTGTAACATCAAGCACCGAGGACATGTGCGGGAGAGCGAGATGTGCACTGAGGGACTGTTGGCCCCTGTGGGGGCCTGTGAGGTTGGTGGCAGGGCCCTGGGCCAGCCCTGGAAGGGTATGGGGGGCTAGAAATGAACTATTTTATCATGAAGCAGGCTAGTCATTGCTGTGGCCCGGGGCCCTCATCAGTTCTCCTACCTGCCAGGGTGACTACGGGGGCCCACTTGCCTGCTTTACCCACAACTGCTGGGTCCTGGAAGGAATTAGAATCCCCAACCGAGTATGCGCAAGGTCGCTCTGGCCAGCCGTCTTCACGCGTGTCTCTGTGTTTGTGGACTGGATTCACAAGGTCATGAGACTGGGTTAGGCCCAGCCTTGACGCCATATGCTTTGGGGAGGACAAAACTTGTAAGTACAGTCAAGGACAAGACTTGTACTCAAGGTTGAGATTTAATAAAATTTATATTTTTACTACTTCACCAAGGACTTTCTTAAACGAAAATGGTTTTTCCCCCTGCAAGTAAACAGTAATGAAGAAGAGAATTATTCCTAGTGCAGTTTGTTTTCATGGTCTTAATTTTTGCTAAGACTCCACTGTTTTTGCCTTATCAATACAAGTGCCAACACAGTGAAAAGGCAAATATCATCTTAGTATTACTCTGAAAATAGTTCTGAGCTAATGGCCTACTGAAAGGAAAAGAGTGGCTCCTGCTATTCTATTAGACTTATTACAATTATCTTAAGTATTCTTTCTACCCTCCTTTAATTGAATGGAAACAGGGATGGATTGGAAGAGCTGTTTTTCTCCTTTCTTTCCCCCGGCAATATTTACTATTTAATGCCACTTACTAACACTCAAAGAAACAAAACCAAACTTCTCAATTGACAGTGCAGTGACCCAACAAAGACACGGGTTCTTGAATTCAAAGTGGAGCAGGAGAGACGGTAAATACACATTTACTTTAATATATATATATTTATTATTTATGTGTCTAAAGCACAAATTAGTTTGGTAAAAAACATCTCATGTCTGTTTTATTTCCACATCCCTGAGACTGACAATGGGATGCCTATCAATTAATTCATTTAGAGAGCCATACACCCCAAGAAATAAATTATTTGTCCTCTGGAGCTTGTCACAGGGGGACTTTAAAAAAACCATTAAACAGAAAGACAACTGTGCATCTTAGAAAGATAAAAGGCCAATTCTTCCTCTCCGGCTGATAGGTTCTTAATAATAGTGATATCTACTAATAAGGTGTTTTACATAGTGTAAAGCATGTTCACATACAAATTACTTAGCCTCTTTGAGCCTCAGTTTTCTTATATGTAAAACTGGATTAATAGTACATTTTGTGTTTAAAAAGATAATGTATATGAAGTGTTTACCATTTTTGCTTGGCATCTAGTTCAGTTCTCAGTAACTGATGTGGTGGTGGTGGTGGTCATAGTAGCAGTAAGATCCGTAGTAATAGTAGCAGCAGTTGTTTTAGAAATTAGTAACTGAGGCCTGGCAAAGTTAAAGGCTCTTTCATTAACACCCAGAGGGGAAGAAATGAAGCTGGTCTTCAGAGGCAGGCTATTTTCACTCTGTCTCCCAAATTTTTCCCCCTAGACCGTTTTTATACTTCTGGGGCTCTCAGAAAATATTCTCAGCTATTCTGTTAGCTTGATCTCCTACCATCTGAGAGTGGGCTTCCTTCAAACAACCAAATTTCCAGGTATTTCTAAACTGCCCTTCCCCTACACCATTCTTTGGTTCAGTATTTCGAGACCCCTAAGAGAAATGGTACATTTACGTGTAAGCACAGGATAGTGAAGTATTTACAACAAGTGCTTTGGAGCCAGCAAATATGAATCAGAATGCAGCTTTCCTTTCCTACATACATGACATTGGGCAGCTAATTTCTAAGATTTTACTTCTTTATCTATGAAAGTGGAGTACTAGTACTTGCTCTGTGCAACTGTGATGGTTGTTACATGAGGTAGCATCTGGAAACAGCTTGCACATTGCCAGACACCCAGTGGAAGGTCAATGAATGACTATTTGAGGACTAACTATTACAGAAATGTTTACTCTTCTGAGTCCTGATTTCTAGTCTCCTGGACTAAATAGGTTCACTGTTTTCCTCCCGGTTCAGTTTCCAGACACATCACAGAATTATAAGAATATTAAAAACTCAGGCTTATACCTACACAGGATTTTCTATAACCCTCTTTCTGCTTTGAGCTCCTAAAGCTATTTCATAGAAAAATGACCTTATTTTTAAATAGAAGGGGCAGTTGAAAATCAGTGAACGGACCTACCCCCTAATGATTTTTTTCTCAGACATAATTATAATAATTAGCATTATAAAGTGCTAATTATCTTTGGACACAGAGGACCTGCACACCAGAGACAGAGGTCCGCATTAAGTAAAGTGGATTTCACTTTCTTCAGTTGCGAGATTTTTCTTTTTTCTTCTTTGTAATGATGCAAAGATATATCGTCTACCAAGCCTCATTTAAAAGCTTTTTCCAGTTAAGGAAACTATCTCTTGGCCATCCACAGCCAGACTCCATATTGAGATTATGGATATTCAAAGAAATTGTCTTTCCCTTGTATATTGTCATGACTTTTTGTGAAATGTTCGTTTTATAGTTCCAGGCCAGCACCTAGAACCTGGCTAGAATAAAAAACTGCAGAAATCATGAGTTTCTTGTTTGGATGAAAGAGCACACCTATTAACAAATGATAGACGGCTATCCTACTGTGAGTCCTGAAAACTGGTGGTGTGATTGTTGAATAGGTTAGGGGTATAGCAGAGAAACTCAGTGTGGGGTACATACAATTTCAGCTTGAATCACACTTAATAGATCCTCTGTTCCAACCATTTAAATTTACACAGAAGAAACTAAGGCACAGAACTACTTGAGAAGAGAAGCAGAATTGAAAACTAGAGCTCCTGATTGTTCTCAAAATAATTTTTATCATACTGCATCGGGTTCTAAGTGAGAGGGCTTCTTATTTAGTAATGCCAAGGTCATGTGTTAACATGTAAAAAAAAATTAGACGAGGAATGGGGCATTGGTGTAAGATTATACAGAGTGTAAAGTTGGGCTTTCTCTTATCATCTGTTGTCAACAACAGGATGATTGTTACCCACTCCTCACCATCACTAACACAGAGACATTGGATATTGAGGAGAGACTTTAAAACAGAATATTAGTAATGCAGAGCTATAAAGAGCCACGATCATATTAATACAATCCTCCATACACATAGTGACCTGTCTGCAGCTCCAGCCTAGAGAAACCCAGTTATTCACTTGTACGGGGCAGCCCCATTATCAGAAAGCGCTATTCAATTGGAAGTGCTCATCTGTGTTAGGTCAAAAACGACTTCCTCTAAATATCCATTCTGTGTATTGAAGTACAAATGAGTCCCACTTAAGAAAAAACAAAACAAACCAACTTCCAATGATTTAAAAATACTAACGTGACCCTCTTACGTTTACCTAAAGCTAGTGTTTCTCAAACATCAGCTGTATCAGAATCCCTGAAGGACTTGTTAAAACAAATTGCTGGTCTCTACTCTGAGCTTCTGATTCATTAAATGTGGGATGGTACCTGAGAATCTGCATTTCTAACACGTTCCCAGGTGACCCTGATGCTGTTGCTCTGAGAACCACTTTGAGATCCACATCTCTAAGCTCATCAGTCTGTCCGTTACACCTTACAAGACATACTTTCCTAATCTGACACCCTTCTATTTGTCTTTTTTTGAATGCTTTAGAAATTTAGCTGTTATCTTTTTTATGTATTTTACATTTGTTACAGCTTTCCTTGGTGGACATATATGACTTTTCTACTTGAAAATAAACACATTTTTCTTTAAAATATCATTAAATAATAGTGTAATTAGTGATATAAAGCAAGATGACTAAAAAGAATCTCTCATTATTATGTTTGCACAGCCTGTATACAAATTATTTGAACTAGAAAGGATTTGCTAAGTAAATTATTTCTATTTCCATCACGTAATATTAAATATTATGGTGATTAGAGGAAAAAATAAGCTTTCTTTTTTCTTTTGAGATGGAGTCTCACTCTGTCACCCAGGCTGGAGTGCAGTGGCGTGATGTCGGCTCACTCTGTCACCCAGGCTGTAGTGCAGTGGCGCCATCTCGGATCACTAAGCCATCTCAGCCTCCCCAGCTCAAGCGATTCTACTGCCTCAGCCTCCCAAGTAGCTGGAATTACAGGTGCCCGCCACCATGCCCAGCTAATTTTTGTATTTTTAGTAGAGATCACCATGTTGGCCAGGCTGGTCTCGAACTCCCGACCTCAAGGAATCTGCTTGTCTTGGCCTCCCAATGTGCTGCGATTACGGGCATGAGCCACCACGCCCAGCTAAAAGAAGCTTTTCTGATAGTAACTTTGTTTTGCCATTCTGGAGTTTATGGCAGTATGAAAAAGACTGAATTTATAAGCAGAAGATCTGTTTTTGAAATCCGGAGACCTGTATTTCACAATGGCTTTGATGTGTTTTGATTGTGCACCTTTAGACAACTTATCAGTTTCCTCATTTTTATACAACAATAAAATAGTAACAGCTACCCATTAAATTCTGTACAGAAGCTAGGGACAGACGCAGTAACACTTGCATATCTATAAAGGCTTTGTAAATGTGGGTATTATATCTAATGTTTATGCACATGCTGTTTGATTATTTTCATTTGGAATTCCACTCCATTAAAGGAAAAGTAACATACGAATTCAGATTCTTGTAAGTCTTCAGGCACAAGGCCTCCATTGACTAAGTACATTGCCTACATAATTTCTCCTAACCCAAATGAATCTCCAGTTAAACCAAGCTGGTGGTTATGTACTGTCTCCAGAGGATGCCAAGCATAAAGTCCTTGAGTATATTCATCTTGGATCCTCTGATTGGACAACTGTGGTATTGAGACTTCAAGTTCCCCCTTGAGGGCCCCAGACGGTACCTGTAATTTTACTCAAGTTTTAAATGTACACTCTTTGTTAAGAAAGAGTGACAATGATTTGATTTATTTTCCGTGACTGGGGTTAGGGATGGGGGAGACTCTAGGAATGTGACTTACCAGTGAGGTTCTAGTTTTGTAAATCATAGGACAAGTTTTGATAGGCAAATGTTGGACTATAGGGCTGAGGTTGTTTTCCACCACAACATATAGACTTCTACTAGCCCTTGAAGGAAAAAACACGAGAAAATCAGCTGGGTCAGCTGAGTATTCCTTTATGAGTATGGAACAGACTTACATAACAATTCTGCAGGTAATGGCTCTGGAAAGTTCAACCACTTAGTTTTGGACAACTCTTTTCTATTCTGTATAAGCACTTTTTCACCAAAATGATACTAAATAAATATGCTATAGGAAGCTATATTTTGACATGACTGTTTTAGGCAAAGATACACTCACCAACTTACTCCACAAGAGTTTCTAATCAGAGAATATCATATGGATCTATTTGAATTGCTCCCATGCTTGGCTGAGCCCAAAATAATTTACTGTGCGTATGTACACCAAGTGAGAAGGTTGAGGAGGTGTCACTTGTACATCTCTTTATTCTTTTTTTTTTTGTATGTGTGTGCTATTTTCATGTGTTTTGAAAGGCTCTCTTGCTTAGCTTTTATTTTGCCATTAAAGATTTTTTTCTGTGCTATAACTGTATTTTTAAGTCTGGTTTGAGTTCAAGAAATCCACAAATTCACAAAAGATTAAGAATAATTTGTGAACAAAATGATGCAGAAATAAAAAATGCATTTTCCAAATAACTCCCTTGCAGTCCTTCTCCCCCAACTACCACTTTCTATTAAGTTTCTTCTTCCTACTCTATGAAGTGCCATGAGCTTTCAATTCATTGTATTTTAAGTATAAGCTATACTTACTAACCTTCACGTTATTCTTTGCTACTTAAATAAGCTTGCTTTCATAGTTCAATTGATGTATTGTTTAACTGATATTTTTAATTGGTATATTTTGATATATATAGATAATTGATAGCTATATAATTCATTTGAGATATTTTGGGTATGGAGGGTTGGAAGGAATCCTTTCATAATTTTTCTACTTAAAAGAAATATTTTTTCATTTAACAGCTTTTCCCATGGGGATAGAGTTTTCATGAATAAATCAAAGTCATTAAATGAGGTATATTGTACATCTTTTAAGAGTCACAGAAAGAAGCAACAACAATTTACCCAGGCAGAGGGTATAAGTTTAGACCTTGGTTGCCTGATTTGTGGGACAAATTCTTTAATTTTTTTTCTTTATATTTTGACTTTTTTTTGGACTCTCTCCTCCCCTTCCAGGCTCCAGGTCAAATACTTGACACCTGAATGATGTTCAATTATTTAAAAGATGGATTGGCCAGCTCAGCTCCTGTCTCAGACAGACTGTCTTTAAATGTATTTTCAACATGTCTTCAGACAGTTATTTTTCCTCTGTTCAATTTTGTTCATCTTCTTACTTAACTGTTCAAGTGCTACTATTTCCTTTTTAAATGTAGTATTGAGAAGTGCAAACATTATTGGAAAAGAGAGTCTCACTAGCATAATTGTGCATTATCTTCCTCTTATATTGCTGGCCTCCCTGCACCCCCATGCCCACCTCCTCCTCGCGCCTCCATGCCGCCTCCCACCGCTCCAGCTCCTTGCAGCTGCGAGCCCAGTCACTGGTCACCTTTCGTATCTCCTCACTCAGAGCCTGGTTGGCCAAACCTGCCTGGTCCAGCTTTTCTCAGAGCATGGCATTCACCTGGGCCAGGCTGGCACTCCTGAATGGGGCACAGGGGATCAGTAGGCACTCGCCCAGGGGGCCATGCTGCCAGCCCTGGCCCTCCCTGCTGCTCCTCCTCCAGCCAGATGAGGGCACTCTCCAGGTCTTGGCTGTGCTCTGTGTCCTGGGTGTCAGAGAGGTTAAAGCATCAGGCTGGGCAGGTGGAGGGCAGGGCCTGCCTCTGCTCCACCCTGGCACCCATCCTCAGCTGCTGCTGCTCCAGCTCTCCGGATCTCTCCAAAAGCTGCTCCAGCTCTGAGAACCTCTTCTTGTACTGGAGAATCTGGGGATTGGGAGCTGATGGTGAGCCCCAGGGGTGGGGGCAGGGCAAAGTGAACACGTGGGAGGGAAAGAGCAGGAATGGGTGGCCCTGACCTTGCCCTGCAGCCGCTGCACAAGCTGGGCCTGCCGCTGCTGGCCCTCCAGGTAGGCCTGCAGCTTGCGCCACTAGGAGGCCTGCTCCTCCTGCAGCTGCCTCCGCAACTCCACGCTCTGGGGTACCAGCCCCCTGGGCTCTTGCGTCTCCAGCTCACCAGATTCCAGCCACAGAGCCTGCTCCAGCTGCAGAGAAGGGCCCTGGGTGAGAGTCCTGGGCCTCCTGGGAAGGCAGGCTCAGGTCTCTGTAGGGGGTGGCAGGCTGGGCCCAGACCCACAATGCCTTGTAGGCTGATAGCCTGGCACCCTGGGGAGCAGCACATGTGGGCAAGCCCAGGGGCAGTGCACATGTGCATGGGGTGATGCAGCCATGCACGGGCACGCAGATGGGGCATGCATGGACACATGCAGGTGAGCCCACAAACCCAAACCATGCAAGCAAAGCTCAAAGGTGCACCTGGGGTCTACCTCAGGGGCCTCAGTACACCATGTGCCTCTCCTCCAGAACACTTAGCCCTGTCGTGGTTTCTGTTTATTACATTGATGCCTGTGTCTTCCCACCATGCCCCCACCCCAGTGTGAGCTCAGAAAGCCTGGATTTTTTGTTCCT
Organism: Pan paniscus; assembly: GCF_029289425.2. Lineage (NCBI taxonomy): Eukaryota > Metazoa > Chordata > Mammalia > Primates > Hominidae > Pan > Pan paniscus. The sequence continues at coordinate 205,647,048 of NC_073249.2, read as the reverse complement.
CATTGTATCTTAGTACTATAATGGTGGCTGTGAAATGGCATGGCTCACGCTCAGTAAATATTTCTTGTGATGGTGAATTAATGGCATGAGCTCATGGGAATACATTCAAACAGAGGTGTCAATCCGCCTATGCATATCTGAGCTTAAAAATATGCACACACATAACACATACAGGCAACCTCAAACATCCCCAGGGGGACACGAAGGAACCCCCTCATATACACAGCATTAAGATTTGTAAGAGGTGCACACAGATGTTGCCCTATACGGCGCCTGCCTATTAATGCCCACTTCTGGCTGGGTGCAGTGGCTCATGCCTGTAATCCCAGCACTTTGGGAGGTCAAGGCGGGTGGATCACTTGAAGTCAGGGGTTCGAGACCAGCCTGGCCAACGTGATGAAATCCCGTCTCTACTAAAAATCGAAAAATTAGCCGGGTGTGGTGGCATGCACCTGTAATCCCAGTTACTCAGGAGGCTGAGGCAGGAGAATCACTTGAACCTGGGAGGCAGAGGTTGAAGTGAGCCGAGATCGCACCACTGCACTCCACCCTGGGCGACAGAGCAAGACTCCATCTTTTATTTATTTATTTATTTATTTATTTATTTATTTATTCATTTATTTGTCTCATGGGCTGAGCGAGGGGACCCCGGCTGGTGGAGGGACAGCTGCGCCCTGCAGGCCGCTGCGTCCGGGCAGGCCCTGGCCTCTTGTCGTGCCCCCGGCCCGCGACAACCCGGGCAGGATGGGCAGCAGGACGCGGCGGGGCATCTGCGGAGCCCGTCGGGAACGCTCTCTTGGCCTCCGGTGCCGGGCAGCGGTGGGTGCGGCACCCACAGTGCCCCCAGCGCCCCCAGCCCTGGGACGTGGCTCCAGCCCGCTCCCAGGCAGGCGGCCTCCTTCACCGGGAGCACGTCGCCTGGGCAACATGGAGAAACTTCAACTCTTAAAAAAACAAAACAGCCACCACAACAACAAAAACAAGAACAGAAATTAGCCGGCTGCGGTGACTCGTGCCTCTGCTACTTCAGAGGCTGAGGTGGGAGGATCGATTCAACCAAGATGCCACCAGATACAGTGACACTGTCTCTCAGAGAATAAGTCAAACAAACAAAAAAAGAGGCTGTGTAAGAGGTGACTCTTGGGACAGTGGAAAAACACTAAGGTTTTCAAGTGGTGTTAAAAGCCACTAGGCCTTGGGGACCATTGAGCAATCTACAAAGCACGGAAGCCTAGATCCCTGAGTTCTGCCTGCCAAGTACCACCACAGCTAACATGGGAGACCTCCCCCACAGAGACTGAAATTTGCCTCCCGAGGAAACAAGTGACGACAGACATCTGTCCCAGGACAGTAAACAAGAAAACAAGGTCTCACAAAAACAAAAACAGCTGACCACAGCATACAATCACTGAGACCGAGCCTGCGACTATAGGCGAAAAAAAAAATGCTGTCCATTATTCATACCATGAAAGAGCAAGGGAAAGTGCGAACGCAGTCCCCCACTGCTGTTGTGGGAATCAGGAGAACAGAGAGACCAATGGGTGGAACAGGAGGATTTATTGACTGCACTGAGGCCCAGCAGATTAAAATCCAAAGGCTGAGCCCCGAACAAAGACAGGGCTTGACTTTATACACACTTCTGAAAGGGGGTTGGCTAGTTTGAATGGCGCGGCGGGAATTTGATGGCATGAAACTCGGGGGCAGGCAAGAGGGCTTATAGAAGCAGAAGAAAGGCAGCTAATCAAACTGTCACAGGTCTTGCAATGCAAGTATAGCTGGTGACCTTGCAGCTGCACTGAAGGGAAATCGGGAACTTAACAAAACTTGAATAATTAGAAATGGAAAGGGGGAAAGAGAAGGTAGTAAAGGCATTTGTTGTTTTTTTCTCTTATCTTTGCTAGGGGCTGACTGTGTTGAGAGAGTCTCCGGAATTCATTCCTCGGGGCTCTGACTTTTCAGATCGTGTTACCGAGGATCTGCTAGGGCTCTATCTATGGCAGGTCTTGGAGTCAGCCAAGTACAGGAAAACTTGTCTTTTCCTTTTAACTTCTGCCTTATTACTACAAGTTGTGCAGCACACCATGCCTGGTTTTCATCAGCAATGTTTCCTGAGGTTACAGAAAGATTTCTAATCCTGGGAGGAAACACTCCCTTGAAGCAAAAGTGTTCTCCCCCAAAAAATGCAAGGAGCTATCTTCTTGATAGCCAGGCAGATAATTCTCAGGTTTTGCCCCACAGAATCTCTATCTAAAATAGAGCAATGGTCATGCCTAGTGAAAAGTTTGAGGGAACTCGCCCAATGTTGGGTTTCTTCAGAACCATATATATAGATATAACCAAATATCCTAAAAGACACTGCCCTTCATCATTCCATGCTGTTAGACATTTACAGGACCATGGATGGTGATCTCCTCCAGACAAAAATAAATGCTGGTGCAGAATAGGTAAGTGTATTATAATTTGAGTACATCAGCTTTTGGGCATTTTAAACCATGGGTCAGACATGTTAAAGAAAGAGCCAGGTTGATAGTAAGAGGGAGTGTTTTTCTTTTAATTTGCCAATAGCAAAGTGATGTTTGCCACTGTCATTTCAGAGTGAGGTGGCAATTTGTTGTTGTTTGGTTTGGGGGTTTTTGTTTGTTTGTTTTTGAGACAAGGTCTCACTGTCACCCAGGCTGGAGTGCAGTGGCATGATCAGGGTTTACTCCTGCCTTGACCTCATGAATTCAAGCAAACCTCCTTACTAATCCTCCCGAGTAGCTGGGACTACAGGCACGTGACCCCACACCCTGGGGTGTGAACTGGGATTTGATGTTTTCAGTTGGCTCTCTAATGGAATAGGTTCCCTTACTCTTCTAGAATCAGATTGTCTTCATGATTATCATTCTTGTGTGCATTATATTTCTACTACCCTGCTGGTTTTTTTTTCTATTTTTCTTTTTTCTTTTTATTTTTTTCTTTGTGAGACAGAGTCTCGCTCTGTCTCCCAGGCTGTATTGCAGTGGCAGGATCTCATCTCACTGCAACCTCCACTTCCTGGGTTCAAGCAATTCTTTTGCTTCAGCCTCCTGAGTAGCCACCTGGCTAATTTTTGTATTTTTAGTGGAGACAGGGTTTCACCATGTTGGCAGGCTGGTCTTGAACTCCTGACCTCAAGTGATTCACCCGCCTCAGCCTCCCAAAGTGCTGGGATTACAGGCATGAACTACCACACCTGGCTCTCAAACCATTTTAGTTAAGCAAAGACAGATTTGTCTGGCTTTTTAGTACAATGCTGAATTATCCTCCAATCTATATTTTTAGGAAGGACCTGGGGAATGGCAACTTGGAGATATTTGGTGAAAATGTGAACCTTTCATGTTCTGCTTCAGTCCCTTTTTGAAAATCCTTCCAATTTACCTTTTGCAACCAGTTAGTGGCCTTCCCTTCTTCACCAGCATGTGAAATAATTGATAAAGATCAGAATATTTGGGCTCAAAGGTTTCAACAGTTAAGTCAAATTTTCTGCCAAAGCCTACAGGATCTTGGAGCCTGCTTTAGAAACAGAAGAGTGAAATGTATTTAAGTTTAGATCAGGGAAGTCCTTTATAATATTCTTAATTCACGTTTTGGTGAAGTGGTATACACAACGGTAGGCTCCCCTCTTCCTGTGGGTTTGGGTTTTACCTTGAAAGGGGCTGTCAGAACAGAAGTTTCAGGGAAGGCACCAGATCCCTGGGGACTTTCCTTAGGTGATGGTGATGGAAGAAGAGGCAAGGCAGGACAGGAAGGCTCAGGTAAGAAAGACTATGCAGGTGCAGGGGCAGGAGGAGAAGGAGCAGTTGGAAGTGAAAGAGACAAAGCCTCCTCAATATTTCTCAAATCAGAAAACATGACAGTCTACCTCCTTCAGCTTACTTCCTCAATGGAGGCAATTTTCTCAGTTCTTTTAGAAATTTTAGAAATTTAGACATTTCTAGGTCTCATTGCAATTAAGTCTCCTATTTAATTTGTCTGGTTCGAAAACCAAATTTCTCTCTCTCTCTCTTTTTTTTTTTTTTTTTTGAGACAGGGTCACCCAGACTGGAGTGCAGTGGTGTGATCTCCACTTACTGCACTCACTGCTTGCTGCATGACAGCCAATAAGTCGAGGGTTGAGGTGTAGGGGCAGGGAAGGTGACTTTATTCCAGAGAGCCACCAAACTGAACAGATGGTGAACTAATATCCTAAAGAACCATCTTAAATTAATATGATTTTCAGGCTCCTTGTACGTTAGGGAAGGGAGGAAGAAGGAGGCGCTTGAGGTGAAGAGGTCTGACAATGACAGACATGGGCTGCAGTGAGAGCCCAAGGGGATGGTGAAAATTCTTCATCCTTTGTCAGGTCACACTGCTTTTATAAATCTTCAGCATAACACTGTTACTTGTATATACAACCTCTCTATCTTCTCAGGAGTTAGTTTGGGGAAGGGATTATTATCATCTGTGCTTTAAAGTTAAACTGTAAGCTAAATCCCTCCCATAGATAGCTTGGCCTATGTGCAGAAATAAGAAAAAGCAGTTAGCCTGGAAGATGTCACCACAGGGTAGGAAGGGTTAGGAGCAAAATGCAGACAGTCATGCTAGGCCTCCTTTTCATTGCCATATATTTAATGTATTTGAACACATAATTTTAATTTTTTATACTTTATTTTTATTTATTTATTAGTTTTTTGAGACAGAGTCTCACTCTGTTGCCCCCCCAGGCTGGAGGGCAATGGCGTGATCTTGGCTCACTGCGACCTCTGCCTCCTGAGTTCAAGCAATTCTCCTGCCTCAGCCTTCTGAGTAGCTGGGATTACAGGAGCCCCCCACCATGCCCGGCTAATTTTTGTATTTTTAGTAGAGACAGGGTTTCACCATGTTGGCCAGGCTGGTCTCAAACTCCTGACCTCGGGCTCCCAAAGTGCTGGGACTACAGGCATGAGCCACCATGCCCAGCCTAACCAAGATTATTAAACCATTCTAATTTGTCAAAAGAGTCACACTGATTTTTAAAAAATAATGTAATGGGCCAGGTGCAGTGGCTCATGCCTGTAACCCCAGCACTTTGGGAAGCCATAGCAGGAGGATCATGAGGTCAGGAGTTCAAGACCAGCCTGACCAACATGGTGAAACCCCGTGTCTACTAAAAATACAAAAATTAGCCAGGTGTGGTGGTGTGCGCCTGTAATCCCAGCTACTCAGGAGGCTGAGACAGGAGAATTGCTTGAACCTGGGAAGCAGAGGTTGCAGTGAGCCGAGATTGCACCACTGCACTCTAGCTTAGGCGACAGAGTGAGACTACATCTCAAAATAAATAAATAAATAAATAAATAAATAAATAAATAAAATAATAATGTAATGAACTTTTTCATGTCTTTATATAATAAATATTACATTATTTAAATTGTTCAAAAGCATCAAAGATTCCTCTCTGCTATCAATTTCATTTCATTTATTTTATTGTACCAAACTACCAGGACCATTAATTTAATCTACAGCTAAATCTATCATTTTTTCATGTTAGAAATTCAACAAGAAAATTTTTCCCTAATGAAACCTCACATTTCGAGCATAAGGAGCCTGGGCGAGGTGGCTCACACCTGTAATCCCAGCACTTTGGGAGGCCGAGACAGGTGCATCACTTGAGGTCAGGAGTTTGAGACTAGCCTGGCAAACATGATGAAACCCTGTCTCTACTAAACATATAAAAATTAGCTGGGCGTGCTGCCGTGCGCCTGTAATCCCAGCTACTCTGGAGGCTGAGGCAGGGAAATAGCTTCAACCTGGGAGGCAGAGCTTGCAGTGAGCTGAGATGGCACCACTGCACTCTAGCCTGGGCTACAGAGCAAGACTCTGTCTCAAAAATAAATAAATAGATAAATAAGCATAAGTAGTAAAAAAATAACATAAATTTAAAAATAAGGCACAGGGTCTTGCTCTGTTATCCAGGCTAGAGTGCAGCGGGGCAATCATAGCTGACCAACTTGGAACTTCTGGGCTCAGGCAATCCTCCTGGCTCAGCTTGCCTTGTATTTTTTTAGAGATGAGGTCTTGCCCTGTTCCCCAGGCTGGTCTCCAACTGCTGGCCTAAAGCAATCCTTCCGCCTCAGCCTGTTGAGTTGCTGGGAGTACAGGTGCAAGACATGCAGCCTAGCATTGTAGTAAAACAATTTTCAACAAATTCTTAATTTTCTTTCTTTTTCTTTTTTTTTTTTTTTTTTTTTGAGTTGGGAGTCTCACTCTGTCACCCAGGCTGGAGGGCAGTGGCACAATCATAGCTCACTGCAGCCTGAGATTACAGTCATGCATTATCATGCCCGGCCAACTTTAAAAAATTAGCTAATACTTAAAAATTTGTAGAGACGGGGGTTTCACTATGTTGCCCAGGCTGGTCTCCAACTCTTAAAGTGCTGGGACTGTAGCTATGAGCCACCATACCTGGCTTAATTTTCTTATTTTAATTTTATATAAGTGATTATTATTGTTCCTAAGATAATTGGGGCAGTGACTCCTTTACAATTGTAGAGATCTAATTTGTCTATTCACTTCACTGAAAGAGTATGCCAATTTGTTTCATGAGAAAATATCCTATATTTATAAAGCAGGAAAATTCCTTCCACCAAACTAGGGTGCATTCTAAAGAAACGAATTGTGCTAAGTAACATCACTTAAAGTGAAAACAGAGGCAATGGTATCTATTAACAATGTTTATCAGTGAAGGAAATAAACTGAAAATATGAACATCATTAGATCCTTGGAGGGCCTTCATTGCTGAAAATCTCAGTAATATTGTGATACTCTTTTGAGTCCGGCAGGACATTCTCTTTCCAGGGCATGTAACAGCGGGTGAATAATTTCTTTTCATTCATTTCCATTAAGGGCTGAACTTCCTTAATGTTCTGGAGATTATTAAATTTGATTTGTATAGTTGTGAAAAGTACTCATATTGCTGATTCCATTGCTTATATGTGATCATATAAATCTGTTCTCTTTTTGTAGTGTGGTTTAAACTTAATCCTTAAAGGGCACGTATTTGAATTTTTCAGCTGGCTAGAAACCTGAATATACCAATCAAATAAAACTGCTCCTTACATGCTACAGATTTAGTTTTCTTCTTGTACTAAGATGTCTTTTAGATACAGTAAATTCGTTAAAGCCAAGAGCCCCTAGGAAACGAAGTTGGGTGGGAGGGGGGACATTGAGTAGTAAGATCACTCTTGTAATAGAGATGCCACTCTTGCAGATATTGACAACAATTGGGCCTATAAAATTTTTACCAAACATTGGAAAGACAAGATCGGAACAACTTATCATTGCTGCAGTCTCAAATATCAGGAAATACCATTATTCTCAGGACAATAAATAGACAATAAAGAAGACTCACAGACCAGATTAGCTGTCATGTATCACCAAACAGGGACTGGATCCTTGTCAACACGACCCAACAGAGATTGTCCCCAGAAATTCACTTCATAACCTCAAAACCAAAAACCCACACTGATGGCAAAAAATAATGATGCAAAGAATGAGAGAGAAAGAGAGAGAGAGAGAGAGAGAGAGAGAGACCTGTCCTATAGCCATACTCAGTGGGTAAAAGCCAAAGAGCTCAATTTCTGCTCATGATACTTAATAGAACATAGGGAACATGAGCCAATAGCTCAATGGGTTCAGATCTGCACCAAGTGCCTGTTGGACGCAGGATTCTACTGTCTCCAATAATATGTCTCAGATGCACTAATTTCTTTTCTTTTTTTGAGACAGAGTCTTACTCTGTTGCCCAGGCTGGGGTGCAATGGCGCCATCTCGGCTCACTGTAACCTCCACCTCCCCGGTTCAAGCGATTCTCCTGCCTCAGCCTCCCGAGTAGTTGGGATTACAGACACACACCACTGCGCCCGGCAGTTATTATTATTATTATTATTATTATTATTATTATTATTATTGTGCGTGTGTATGTGTTTTTAGTAGAGACGGAGTTTTGCCATGTTGGTCAGGCTGGTCTTGAACTCCTGACCTCAGTTGATCAAAAGTAGGTGAGGTCAGAAAACATACCCTGGGAGAGGCTGGCACAATGCCCAGAACCGCCATCGCTAGGCCTGGGGTTTTCCTCTGTAGTGGAATACTAGTATTCATGTAGTGCAGGGACAAAACCCATTAGATAGTTCTGGGAGTTAAAAAGAGATGATTTACAGTGCTATTTGAGAAGGGGTATTAAGGAATTTGCCAGGGCACTGACGCGTGTCAGGTGTAAACCTCAGGTTGAGAGAGAGCTAAGTATTTTCTGTCCATGAAGGTGATAAGCGAGGGCCTGAAGAAAGAGGGACTGGGGAGGACACTGGCCCCAGAAATAGGAAAGGGCTTCTTGGGGGTGGGAAGGATGGGTCAGGGTGCTATCTAGAAAGTTGCCTGGCAGTGGATGTAGGATGTGGGAGTGAGACATCAAACATGAAGCAGTCGCTTAAAGTCTGAAGAAAGACTAGATATATAAACGGCAGGAGATAGTAGGGAAACGGGACCGGCTCCTCATAAAACTTCCCGCCTTCTATCTCCGGGAGGATCGCAGGGCATTTCCGCCAAGACAGGTGAGACTGCGGTTCTGACCTGCGGGCCTCCATGAATATGCGCGAGGGCACCTGGGGGCCGGCAGAGCCGTTCCCCTACGCAAAGTAAGCGTGTTATGTCTACAACCCAACGGGGACACTGAGAGCCCCAAAGGCCCTGCTTTCTTCCCAGAGAACAGCGCCCATCTGCGTAGTTTCTACCTGGCTCTATGAGGTGAGAACACACTCCCCGCTAGCACAGAAATCCTACAAACTCCTGTGGGGGCTACGCTTCGAAGCAGAGGCTGTGTAAGAGGTGACTGGGGGGTAGGGAAAAACACGAAGATTTTCACACAGGGTGAGAAGAGAACCCAAGAGACTGGAGACCACGGACCAATCCCTGCCAAAAGCAGCCAGGGTAGAAAGGGAGGAGCTGAGCGGACTTCACGATAGTTAACTTGTGTTACAAAGCCGATGCGGCTGATGCTCGCTTTTTCTCCTGTGGCGAGCACGCGACAGCTCTCCACTATACGATTAACACCTAAAACACCAACCGAAACACAAACCAATTCAAAAAAATATGTGAGCCTTGACGCACAAGTCTATTTTTGAAACTTCAGAAAGTCAGGGGAAAGCGCGAACGCAGTCCCCCACTACCACAAATTATGCAGTCGAGTTTCCCACATTTGGGGAAATCGCAGGGGTCAGCACATCCGGAGTGCAATGGATAAGCCTCGCCCTGGGAAAACCACCTTCGTGATCATGGTATCTCCCCTGCCAGGTAAGTATGACATTTTCTGCCTCTGCCCCGACACAGCCTCATACGCCTCACTCTTTACACACACGGTCACTTGCCCCGCGCACTCCCGAGCCCTTTCCAGCCCTGACACACAGCTGGGATTCTCACTTCCGATCAGCGGTCCTGAATCCGCTCCCAGGGCACGGGAACTCCTTCGTGGCGAAGCAGCAAGTGGCGAAGCAGCAGCCTCTGCGCTGCCTCATCTACATAGAAGTCGCCCTATCCGTGATGTCACCGACAGTGCCTTGCCCAGTCCCCGTCTGCCTTTCTGCCACTCAACCGACCAATCTGCTGCCAGAGCCGCCAAGGGGAAGTGACGTCTGCCTCTCCCTTTTTCTCTCCCGCCCCTGCGTCTGTTCTCTCCCAAAGAAGCTGGTCCTTACCCTGTGTTAAGGAGCAACCTTTCGGTGGCCAGATGGGGCCGGGGCATCCTTCTTCAAATAATGGCTTTTAATTCGCAGACTAGAATGTTTCGGATTACAAAAGAAACCGGTTCTCTTCACATCCTTATCCTTGTGATGCAGCATTCCGCTTGCAATTGGAAGCCGTTTAATATCAGAGAGAAACCATATTTATGAGAGTAAAGAGGCTGCTCAGATGACTGCAAACCAGTCTTCCTTACTGGTTTTATCACTGGTAATGTTATAAAGACAGTTGTCCAGTTTCATGAATCTTGTAGGTTTTTTTTTTTGATGTTGTTGTTTTTTTTTCAAAAATCTGTATTGTAGAAAAATATGCTGTCCCAGAAGAGATGATTGGACACTCTCAAGCGTGGTGCCGGACTTTGTCATCTCTTGCACAGCCATCTCCACACCTTAGTGCTTACCTCATGTTAGTTTTTTATATTCTGCAAAGACGAAACCAAAATAATCCAAATTTGACACAAATACCTGGGCTACATCTTATTTGAGATGTTTAACAATTGTCTGGATCATCTTTTCTTATATATTACGCAGGAAACACTGTGAAGTAAGCAAAGTTGGAATGCCCAAGTGAAAGACCATTTGAATATTTACAAGTAGATTTCAGACAGGAATACTACAGGGTGGTCACAGGATAACAAATTCTAGGCAGCAGATTTACATGACTTGAGGCTGTGGGCTGTTAAGACGCTGAAAAACCAGGGTGTGGACCAAGCTGGCTAAGGCTGAGTGGACCCAACGTGGTGCTGGATTTGATGGAGGTTTTACCTAGGCCCTCATTATATGCTCATTAACATACTAAATCACACACCCGCCAGTGCCATGACAGTTCTGAGACCAGTGTTTGATGTAAAAATGGCACCACAGTTCCAAGAAATCTCCACCTTTACCCAGGAATTTTCGTGAATATTCCAATTCTTGGTTAAAGAAACCCATCAAGATGAAACCCCAGAACCCATTATTCTCTCTTGGGTATGCCCGAGCTCCCCTTTCTTGAGTGTGTACTTTTTGCTTTGAAATAAAGCTCTTCTTTCACTATTTGCTGACTCATCTTTGACTTTGTTCTCGCGATGGTGTCAACAGCCTGGACACCACGGCTGGGGTCGAGATCCCACCAGTGTCCAGGGACCTCCCCCAGCCCACCAGTATCAGATTCTATTCCATTGCTCAAATCACAAAACATCGAGTGGAGAGTTCTCCTTGGAGACGATAAAGTAAAGATTCTGTGGCATGGTGGCCAGTTAGGCCACTGGAAGGCATGGCAAAATATTGAAAATGAGGGATTAGGTGACAGTGTAGTAACTGCTGAATACTAAATACTTGATCCAGGCCCCATTCCCTGGAGATTGACAGGGAGACACATTGTCCAGGTAGTAGTGGAGAAATGCTTTCTGGGTATCTGACCAGCCTTTGTGGAAAGAACTGGCACCATCCTGCAGATGTAACCGCCTGATGGGTTCTTCCTGCCCAATGTACACAAAAACTCAATTCATGGAGACCATGGCACTGCAGGAAAGAGTTTCATTGACACAGGCCAGCCACGACATGTGGGAGACAGAGTTATTACTCAAACCAATCTCACTGAAGGCTTGGAGGTAAGGGGTTTTTCAAAGATAGTTTGTTGGGGAGGGGGCTAGGGCTTGCGCGGTGCTGATCGTTGGGGATGAAATCACAGGGGCATGGAAAATGGCCCTCCTGCACGGAGTCAGCTTCTGGGTGGGGGCTAAGGGACTGGTTGATTTTTGGGCCAGATGGTGCCTTCCAGCAGTCAGAAATGCAAAAGCCTGAAAAGACATCTCAAGAGGCCAATCTTAGGTTCTACAATAGTGATGTTCTTCACAGCAGTAATTGGGGAAGCTCCCAATCTTGTGACTTGTGAATAATGGCTGGTAATTATTTAACAAGGCATACATCTTAGCAGAAATCAGGCCCCTTTCATCCTTCTAACTTGGTGGCCTTTCATTCATTTTACAGGGGTAATTTAGTTTTGGGGAAGGTTATCATTTAAAGCAGCCTTTTTGGCTGTCCTCAACCTTTTTGTCACCAGGGACTGGTTTCATGGAAGACAATTTTTCCATGGAAGGGGGTGGTGGATGTTTTCCAGATGAAACTGTTCCACCTCAGGTCATCAGGCATCAGTTACAGTCTCATAAGGAGTGCGCAATCTGGATCACTCACATGAGCTGTATCACCACTCAGCTCTCACTCCAGCCTCAGGTATCAGCAAGACCTCACCAAAGATTACTGTTTAATTGTCTGTGTGTGTGTTTTTGTTTCTTTCAGGTAACAACTAATGTTGGAACTATGAAAAGCTCTTCTCTACTTTTAACAAAGCTTAGTCACAAACAGTTCCCCAGTTGATGAGAAAAACTAAAACAACAGAACAATTGAAAGTCCGAATCTGCAAGTTCATCTCTGAGAACCGAATTTTACAGCCACTCCAGATTTGTACTCCAAATGGATAGTTTGATTGTAGAAATCACATCCCTTCAGTCTGCCAATGTGATAACTGCCCAAGAGAAAGTGATGCCTACATTCATAGATAATCCCCTTTCCCCCATCCTATATATAACTGGAGTCAACAGCAGCTGGAGGAAAATGGCAAGAACTTGGAATCAAGATTAGGTTAGAATAACACTGCTGTAGACAGTTTATCAGCTCTTCAGCATATGTCCATTTTCCTTGAAGGATGAGCCTTTAGAAACCTCTGACAATAAAGTTTATTTTACATCCATTCCCTTGCCTATGATTGTTTCATACAAATCACAATTATAAAACTTTCTTGCTCCAGCTAAAAGCAGGAAACTCAATCATGAATGTGTTCACTAAATATATACCACAGAATGATAGCAACCAGTCTGAATGCATCACTTGATTCCAAAATTAAATGTTAGCCCTCAGTGGTGCAACTACATGTATCTCCAACTCTGGAAGCCACAGCAACATATTCCTGTTTCCTTGCAGGGAAACAGATCTATAAGCAGGGCGGCAGTCTCACACATGTACATTCCTGGGAAACTCAAGGAAACAATGATAGTGACGCAGGGCAGGCAAGCCCCCAAACTGAAAGAGTTTTGCTAATGTCGCCATTGGCTTTCTATGTTATTTGAAGACTGAGATCTCCATGAGGAATGAAGATAGGTAATGCCTAAGGCTGAGGCATGACCTCACTGGGTCACCTTAGCTGTGAAGTGAGGTCAGTTGTCACCTTGCAAACCTTTTGGTAATCCAAATCTTGGAATGATTTCTTTAAGAATTTAGACACTTCCAGTACTTTTCCTGTCCTTGTGGGGAAAGCTTCTATCCACCTGTTGAAAGTGTCTATAAATACTAGCAAATCTTGTAGTTCCCTGTAAGGTGGCATCTCTGTTAAGTCTGTCTGCCAGTCTTCACCATGGTATGTTCCTTGGTGTTGTACAGGTTTAAGCAGGGATCGGGGTATGGGGTGGCTTCCTGAGTGGTAACCCTTTTGATAGTTTAGAACAGTCCCTTCCCCAAGAATATTTAGGAAACTAATTTGAATGGAAAATCCCGTCCCAAATGTGAGGAATCATGAAAATGTTTAATTATTTCCCATCTGTCAGCCTCAGGAATAGAGTTTGTTCTTTTCTAGCAACCATCCAGAGGGTCTCCCTGGAAGCCTTTTACTCAGTCCCTTTAATTTCCTTAGGAGTATAGTATGATGTCACTGGCACGGATGCAGTACCTGGTAGTAGCGCAGCAGCTTGAAATACCAGGGTTTCCTTAGCTGTGGCCTTAGCTGCTCTTTCCACCAGGGAATTTCCTCTAATAATAAAAGTGTCTCCCTTCTGGTGTCCCCTGCAGTGAGTAATTGTTATTTCTTTTGGAGTTGGACAGCATCTAAAAGTTCCAAGATCTGAGTAAAGTTGTATGGGGCATCCCTTGGCTTTTGATAGTCCCCTTTCCTTCCCTATGGCTGCATGAGCATGGAGCACCAGGAACCCACATTTAGAGTCGTCAGTCAACACATTGACTCTTGAGGGTTTTGGTTTTCTTCTTCTTTTTTTGAAACGGAGTCTTGCTGTGTCGCCCAGGCTGGAGTGCAGTGGCACGATCTCAGCTCACTGCAATCTCAGCTCACTGCAAACTCGGGGATTCTCATGTCCCAGCCTCCCAAGTAGCTAGGATTACAGGCGCCCCCCACCACACCCGGCTAATTTTTGTATTTTTAGTAGAGACGGGGTTTCGCCATGTTGGCTAGGCCGGTCTCGAACTCCCAACCTCAGGTGATCCACCCACCTTGGCCTCCCAAAGTGCTGGGATTACAGGGGTGAGCCACCGTGCCCAGCTTAAGTCTTTTCATGGTTGGAAGGCCCTAATTAGAGCAGCTAATTCTGCTTTTGGAGCAGAAGTCTGAGAAGGTAAACCCTTGGCCTCAATGACTTCTTGTTGGCTAAGCTTCCTTTCTTACTCCCTCATGAATATAGCTATTTCCATCTCTAAACCACTCAACATTTGGGTTAGACAAGAGCTTGTCTTCAAGGTTGGGCCTTCTAGAGTAGAGCTCTTCCGTGGTTTCCACACAGCAGTCAATGAATTGGGGATCTGTTTCTTGAGACGTGAGGTGCAGCAACAGAGTAGCAGGGTTTAAAAATCAGCATACTTTCAGGGTAACATCTGGGGTGTCAAGCAGAAGGGTCTGATATTTAAGTAACTGGCCCCCTGTTAGCCATTGGTGTACTTTTGCCTCTAGGACCCTCTGTACTGTACTTCATGGGGTGGCAGGGGGTGGGGGTGGGGTGGTATGGCATCTAATTGTTGTCCCAAGGTAAACTTAGTGGTTTCTTCTAACAATAGAGTGATGGTAGCCACAGATCTCAAGCTTCCTGGTCACCCAGCTGCCACCTGGTCTAGCTGTTTAGAGAAATAAGCCACTGGTCCAAAGTCATTCCTCAGTCTTTGAGTTAGAAAATCCAAAGCTGTCCCTTGTTATTCATCCACATAGAGGGTGAAAGGTTTTTCTAAGTCCGAGAGTCCTGAGGCAAGGGATGTCCCTGGCTTTTCTTTTAAGGCTAAGAATGCCTTTTGACATGTTCCAAGCTCCGACTCCTGGGTTCACACCATTCTCCCACCTCAGCCTCCTGAGTAGCTGGGACTACAGGCGCCCACAACCACAGCCAGCTAATTTTTTGTATTCTTAGTAGAGACGGGGTTTCACTGTGTTAGCCAGGATGGTCTGGATCTCCTGACCTCCTGATCCACCCGCCTCGGCCTCCCAAATTGCTGGGATTACAGACGTGAGCCACCGCACCCGGCCAACAATTTTTTTTTTTCTTTAATGAACAGAGCATCAGTGAATGATAGTGCAAGTTTAAGACACCTAATAGACAAGTTAAAGGAGTCCTCCAGGCAGAAGGAAACTGACACGGGATGAAAATCTGGATGAAAAAAAAAAAAAAAGACACTAGAAATGACATCTACAAAGGCAAATATGTAATTTTAACATCTGACTGTTTAGCCGGGCACGATGGCTCACGCCTGGAATCCCGGCACTTTGGGAGGCCGAGGAAGGCGGATCACTTGAGGTCAGGAGTTCGAGACCAGCCTGGCCAATATGGTGAACCTTCCTCTCTACGAAAAATTCAAAAATTAGTCAGATGTGGTGGCCCAAGCCTGTAATCTCTGCTACTCAGGAGTCTGAGTCAGAAGAATGACTCGAATCCGGAAAGCAGAGGTTGCGGTAAGCCAAGACTGTGCCACTGCCCTCCAGCCTGTCCGATAGAGTAAGACTCGTCTTAAAAACACCACCACCACCAACAACAAAAAAAACAAAAACAAACAAACAAAAACACATCTGACTCTTGAAACAAAAGTAATAGAGATGGATTGTAAGGTTTATAACAGGTGTAAAGTAAAATGCATGACACTAGCATAAAGGCAGGGAGAGGAGTCATGTGAAGAGGTATGATGCCACTTGAAGGCAGACTGTGATGGGTTAATTTTTGTGGAAAGCAAGGCAGAATTTTTGAAGTTTGTTTCTTCAAATACTTTGTTTCCCATACATACAAGCTAGTTTGTGCTGCAGAGATCTTATTTTCTAGGAGGCTCGGAGGGGGACCTTCTGCTGTCTGTCCTCATAGGATGCACAAGACACAAGGGAACAGTCTTTCACTTTTAAATACAGTGATAGGTCTGAGGAGATAGATACAGCTGCAATTTTTTTTTTTTTAATGAGATGGGATTCTCACTGGTCTTGAACTTCTGAGCTCAGTGGAGGATTCCCCTACGTCGGCCTATCAAAGTGTTGGGATTAATAGGCGTGAGGCACTGCACCCGGCCACAACCACCAACATTTAAAATCACGTCCTTGGGTGGTCTCGAACCACCAACCTTACGGTTAACAGCCGAACGCGCTAACCGACTGCGCCACAGAGACAACGTCCATTGTCTACTTTCATGTCTATATACATTAAGCAATCACAAAACCCTAGGGGTTGCCATTCGCTTTCTGCGGGACAACTGTGCAGACTACAACGCTTCGGAAAACCGGAGAGGCTGAGTCGACTAATCGTCTTGCTGCACGTTAGAAACGCGTGCATTGCGTGACTCTGAAGCCAGAAGGGCGGCCGAATGGCCTTCACCCTGCGTTCACCCTCGCCTGCTTCAGAAGCCAGTGCCTCTGGAAATGACTGGATCTGCGACCCCAGCCTGAGCCAAGTGGGGCCCAAGGGAAGCTGAACTCCCCGACGGCTCTCACGGTAGCTCTTTCTGTTTTTTTGCGCCGCCTTCAGGCAGTCATCTGCTCCGCTTGCTCTCCCTTCACTCAACTCGGCTTCAGTAGATGGGGTCGGTGGGGCGGGAGCGGGAAAGAGGCAGGGGAGTCAAAAGGGAAAACGTGAAAAGGAGGAGGGAGAAGCAGGGGAGACCAGGACTAGCCAATGGGACAGCCCAGGATGCCCGTGCAGAGGGCACCGGCTGGATGCAGAGAAGATGGGACATGTATCAGAATGGAGAGGGGGAAATGGGGAGAAGATGTGAGAGAAAATCACAAGAACCTGTAGCTGCCCAAGAATAAAGAAGTAAAAATCGCATAATGTTTTTACATTAATAAAAATAAAATCGGGGGACCAGGGGCAGTGGCTCACGCCTGTAATCCCAGCACTTTGGGAGGCCGAGGTGGGTGGATCACTCACTTGAAGTCAGGAGTTCGAGACCAGCCGGGCCAACATGGTGAAAGCCCGTCTCTACTACAAATACAAAAATTAGCTGGGCGTGGTGGCGCACGCTTGTAGTCTCAGCTACTCAGGAGGCTGAGACAGGAGAATCGCTTGAACCTAAGAGGCGGAGGTAGCAGTGAGCCGAGATCGTGCCACTGCCCTCCAGCCTGGGCGACAAAGCGATATTCTGTCTCTCAAAAAAATATATAAATAAATAATAGAGGGGTGGGGAAGCAAAACGATGGGCAGTAGGTGTGGGGCACCTTGGGATTCTCTAGTGGTTGGTAGTCTGCATTGTGCCTTCAGCAACCTCTGTTCTAATCCGAATCCTGGTACAGTCAGACTCTATCTTGGACCCACTGGGGCGAACCCACGTGTCTTTTGGTTTGCTTTTGATTCCTGCAGCAGCTGCGGCCTTTATCTGCAGCCAGAAAGCCGGAAAGCAGGGTTTACCGCTGGCCCCACAGCGCCATACTGTCTGGGGAAAAGAAGGAAACCCAAGAGTACACAAACAACGGCCCAAAGAGAAACCTTCCAAGTGCTCTATGCCTCACCGTTTAGCAGAAAATATCAAGCAACTCTCAACCTAGCTGGTCTGTAGCTTCCACGAATGAAATAATGTATTTATTGCAGTCTTGCTGGTTGAGATATTTCAAATATTTGGTGGAGCTTTTAATGAGAGAGAGAGACACTCTCGAGTGTGGAAGAAAAAATGAGGGGATGTGAAGATGAGGCGACTTTAGGACAGAAAAAAAAAGAGACAAGCCATGTAAACGTTTTCGGGTGGGCGTGAGGCGATGTCAGTCTTGAACCCCGTTATGTCAGGTAAAGAGCGCAGCCTCTTCTAGCACAAACACCGTTTCCCACATGGAGGAAATCACAGGAATCAGCAATTCTAGAGTGCGATGAAGAAGCTTCACTCTGGGAGAACCCCCTTCGTGACCACGGTCTCTCCCCTGCCAGGTAAAGTGGAAATGAGCACATGGCCTGCAGGGACAGCACACCCTCCTCGCCCTGGCCGGTCGCTCAGAGTCACCACCCTCCCCACTGCCGCCCCTCGCCATTCTTCCAAACCACTCTCCACCAAAGATTCCACCGACAGTCACCCCACAAGACAACCCAGGCCGCCTCTCAGCAGCGGCTCCCGCCCCGCAGCCACCGCGCCCTCTCACCCCCCCCCCCCGCGGTTCTGCACGCCGCCTCTGCCGAGTCTGTGCACTTCACCTCCCTGGCTCCCGCTCTCCCCTGAGCTTACAGTGGACTCGGGGTTCTTCCGAACCCCTCTTGGGAGTACTGAATGGAAAAGGGGGAGCGTGCGCAAGTGCTTGGTAAGTGTAGACATCGTGGGATTGGACTGTGGTACCATCGCTTCGACGTCCTAGTGCTGATTTTTCCTCCTGCCTTCTGCTTAGGGCACCGGCAGCAGTTTTCCATCTGTGCCTACTCCACCTGCTGTCCTTGTTGGGTCAGCGAACATCGCCTCCCTCTACCGCTCAATCAGCAAACGGGACCGCCCTCGAGGACCTCACCCGCCGCTTACCCCCTAACAAATTCGCGGGCATCGCCTCCGGTCGCCTCTTCCGAAGGCCTAACGAGCGCCTTCGCTGGCAACGGAGGTGAGGAGGCTCCGCTGACTGGCTGGTGCCCGTGTCCGGGGCTGCCACAAATGCCACGACTTGGCTTGGCCTCTCTCTTAGTTATTCGCAGCTCAGCGCGATAGGCGCCTCCGGGGTTGCGACGGGAAAGAGTGTGGGCTTATTGGGTGCAGCTCCATGGGGGCTGGCATCTCTGCCCGGCTGTGTACACCGGAGCCAGACGCTCCGTCGCTCTCTAAAGCTGCTTCCGCGGATGACGGACACGGAGATAAATAGGAACGGTGTGTCGTGAGAGGTGGTCCACCAGGACTTGCCCTCCTTCGCCCGGCTTTGCCCCTCCCTGCGGAGACTGTTCTGCTTCTGGCCCTTGGAGCAGGCCGGCTGACAGCGTAGTGAAGGAAGATTCCTGCGGGAGGGCGGCCAGTGTAAAACAATTCCCTGACCGGGAATCGAACCCGGGCCGCGGCGGTGAAAGCGCCGAATCCTAGCCACTAGACCACCAGGGACACACAGGAGGGAGCTTTCTCTCCCTTCTTCCGTCAGAAGCGACAGCTTCCCTGAGCTCTGGGAGGACTTGGGCCTCGTGAGGGTCGCTCTTTGCTCCTGGAGTCTCTCACAAGGCCATTCCCTCCCTGCTTTCTTCAAAAAAAGAGCCTGCAGGCGACACACCGAGGGCTCCGCGAGGGACACCAAGGCCACGAGTCCCGAGTCCTGGAGCGAGTTGCAGCGACCCGGCCGCAGCTCACCACTGGACTAGAGATGCGCCTTTGCGAGGCGGCAGCAAGTGACCAGCCGGTCGTGGGTCGCCGGGTCCGGAGCCGCGCACCAGGTTGCCAGGAGGAGGCGGGAGCGCGGAGGCGCCCGGGGTGAGACGGGGGCACCCTCTGCATCATAAAGGACCCAGACGCCAGCACCCTCAACGTCATAAGGAATCCGACGGATGCGGAAACCGAGACGGGCTGGATGGGAAACTCTTTCCAGGAAGGCTCCGGGGCCCTCAGCTGGTCTCCGACCTTCCCCTGCAACCTGTGACACCTGCCATTTTCCCATCTTAGGCGATGGCAACGCCACCCTTCCGTTTGCTCCGGGCAAAACTTCGAGAGTTCCCTCTGACGCTGGAGATTTTTCCTCAGATCCAAGAGCCAACTGGTCATCAATTCGTGATTTCCCATCGGCTAAGTGCGTGGGCATTGAGCTACACGCGAGTCTCTCCACCTCTGCGGAATGGCTACTTCGGGGTAGGGGAGGGGCCCTCCCGTGGATTGTAAGGTGTTTAGCAGCAGCCGTCGCCTCCGCTGACTAGATACATGCCAGGGGGTTAACATTCTCCCTCCCCGCTTCCCCCATTCGTGACCTAGTGTCCCAGCGGGGATGGGAGAGGCGTGTAAGGGCGAAGTTGCCCCCTCTTGAGAACCATTGATGCGCGTTGTCCTGCTCTGACCTTGCGCAGAGGACTCTCCAGATGAAGGCTGAGGGGTCGATCCAGCTTGAGACCCCCTCGCTCCCCCGCACAGTCGGACCTTAGGATTGGAGGTTTTTAACATCTCTACGTCATGAGATTCGAAACCTTTAGGTCTTTTCTTCCGTTCTGTCCTCCAAATCGGCCTCTTCCGAGCCTGTTGACCAGGGCCAGCCAGGCAGAGGGCTGGGTTCGCTCAACGAGGCTCCTCTTGGCCCTCCTGGAGCTTCAGGCCTCTTTCGGTTGCAGAGAAGCTTTATGGGCCACTTCCTTCGGCATCCCCGGGGGCAGGTGCGCGGTGCCCCTGGAAGAAGAGGGTTTGACCGCGGTTCTCGACCCCCAGCGCCCAACTTCCACCTCGGTGCGCGCGCTCTTCCAGGCTCCTGCTGGTCCCACTCGCCGGAGTTAGGTGTCAGGTCAGCCTGAGTTCCCGAGACGCCCAGGCCCGGAAGGACACGTAGGGGAAACCAGCTGCTCACTTTGGTCTTGTCCGCAACGGACCCCTTTCTGCCGGGAAAGAAAGGCGGCGAGTCCTGTCCTGTTGGGTAGGTGGAAGAGAGATCAAAGGGAAGACAAGAAAAATCCTGGGAGGTTTCCGGATCTAAAGTTACCATGAAGTCGACCTAACCTCCTCTGGAGGTCCTCCCAGTCCTCCCGTGGCTGGCGATGGTGAATCGAGTTTCCGTCTCCAGTTTGCCAAGGCGGACAAAGCCGACACAATGGGCCTGTCCACTATCTTCTTTCATATACACAAAATGTCAGCTCTTCCTGTTTCTGACTGGCAATATGCCGCCTGATGACCAGCTTAGCAAATTAGAGACCCTGCACGGGACTTCATCTCTGTCTTAGTTCGGGCTTCTACAACAATGTACCATAAACTGGGTGGCTGATTCACAACAGAAATTGATTTCTCACAGTTCTGGAGGTTGGAAGTCCGAGATCAAGGTGCCGACGTGGTAGGGTTATGGTGAGGACCTTTGGTCTGGTTGTAGACTGCCACCTTCTCATTGTATCCTCAGGGGGCAGAAAGAGGGCGAGAGAGCTCCCCAGGGTCCCTTTTATAAGGGCATTAGTCCCATTCAGACTAATGGGACTAAATCCAGACTCTGTGCTGAGTGTTGTGGATTTTTTGCATGTTCATCCTCCCCGCAGGCAACTGGAGATGTATTGTCCCCAGAGGGTACAATAGAGAATCTTCCGTCACAAGTCAGCAACCAGCATATGTGAGTGACAGCATGTGTCCCACTCAGAAATGAGAGTGTATTAGTCCGTTTTCATGCTGCTGACAAATACATCACAGAGTCCAGGACCAAAAAGAGGTTTAATTGGACTTACATTCCCATATGACTGGGGAGGCCTCAGAATCATGGCGGGAGGCAAAAGGCACTTCTTACAAGGCAGCAGCAAGAGAAAATGAGGAAGAAGCCAAAGCAGAAACCCCTGAGAAACCCAGCAGATAGTGAGACTTACTCGCTATCAGGAGAATAGCACAGGAAAGACCCGCCCCCATGATTCAATTACCTCCTCCTAAGTCCCTCCCACAACACATGGGAATTCTGGGAGATACAATTCAAGTTGAGATTTGGGTGAGGGCACGGCCAAACCATATCAGAAAGGGATGAAGTGACAGCATATCCTGATGTGTGTGATGGTTTCATGAGTTATTATCTATTTCAAAATTTATTGCAATGTGTGGAAAAGAACAAGGACTTGTACTATCTGACTTTAAGGTTTACTATAAGCTATTAGACACAAGGCATCAGGAGTGACAAACGGATAAACAGCCTGAGTTAGAAGACCTGAAATTGATCCACAGCTATACGGTCAATAAATGGGTTTTCAATAAAAGCAGTTCAATAAAAGAAAATAAATCATTTTAATTAATGAACTTCTATATGGATGTGGGGAGACCAACAATGTTATTCTCCCTCACACTACACACAAAAGTAATTTCAGCCGCATTACACACCAAAACTTAAAAGTTAAAGATATAAAGCATTTCAAGGATACTTTGTGACTTGTTGGCAGGCAAAGATTAGCCTACCAACAAGCAGGACACAGAAAAAATACATATATAAGAAAGACATGATAAATGAGACTTCATCAACATTAGCCACACCTTCTCATCAAAAGATACCACTAAGAAAGCAAAAAGGCAAGCAAGCCACAGACAGAGAGAAAATAGCCACAAAACGTATCTGACCTCCACACCCTGCAGTTATAATTATAGTGGTCTGGTACACTGCACCCAGTTTCTGCTGGATGGAGTATTTTCTGGGTGTCTCTAATGAGTAAGAGAGGGCCCCATGGGATATTCCTTCAGTTCCCAGATGAACAGTGGGAAAGACTCCACATTGACCATCCTCGGGGGTCTGAAAACCCAGGTCCTCAAGGAGGGTAGAGTATACCTGGACCCTGACCCAGACCCCTGGATGGGCTGTGCCAAGAGACCCAGCAAGGGAAGGGATTTCCTCCTGCCTCAGGTTCTCTGTTCTTCTGTGGTTAGACCACCTGAACCCAACTCCCTCCCCAAGCACTAGAGATGGGCTTTTCCAAGGGCTGGGGATCTTGCTGTCCTGAGGACAGCTGAGCAAGGGGGTCGAGGAGGAGCTTGGGTTGTGGAGGAGAGGAAACCGGGTAAGATGCGTGAAGCAGTTGGCTATACCAGGCACAGAGAGGACCCGCTGGGACCCAAGAGCCTGCATGTGAAGCCAGGCCTTGGGCCACCTTGTCTGTCAAGGGGGTGCCTACTTCCATGGTGTCTTCAAAGGGACTGTGGAAAGAGAGGCCTTCAGCCCACACCTCTGAATGCTTTTCCACCACAGCATGCCCTGTGGCCTTTATCCTGCTGGTGTGGAACAGTCAGACCCCTGCAGGGCTGCAGAGCCTCTGTACTGGGCGGCATCCCAGCCTGAGTGCCAGAGCTCAGAGGGCAGGCCCCCGAGCAAGCAGAGAGGAGGGCACCTTTTGGACAGAACGTGTGGGACAAGAGCGATGGCTCATCCGTTCAGGTTCCTCACAAAATGAGAGTCAGGAAGATCAGGGCGCCGGCCTGATTTCCCAGGCAGGGCTGAAAGCAGACAACCGGAGGGAGAGCAGCACCTGGGCCAATGAGGTAGAAGACAGAAGACCACAGTGTACTCCTGCCCTCAACCTCACCCCCTCCCACCCACATCCTCCACACTCCCTGACCACCTTCCTCAGAAGTGTAATAGGAATCCAGATTCCCCCTGGCCTGGTTGCTGCAGGAGGCACAGTAGCCTGATGGAGCCTGAGGCAGGTGTGGGAAGATGTGGATTGTCTAACTGGAGGTTGGGAGTCCAGGGTGTAGAAGCAGCTTGGAGTGCAGGATTTGGTGGTACGTGTGTGGCAGTAGGCAAAAGAAAGAGACAACTGGCCGGGCGCGGTGGCTCACGCCTGTAATCCCAACACTTTGGGAGACCGAGGCGGGCGGATCACGAGGTCAGATGAAGACCACGGTAAAACCCCGTCTCTACTAAAAATACAAAAAAGTAGCCGGGCGTGATGGCGGGTGCCTGTAGTCCCAGCTACTGGGGAGGCAGAGGCAGGAGAATGGCGTGAACCCGGGAGGCGGAGCTTGCAGTGATCTGAGATCGCGCCACTGCACTCCAGCCTGGGTGACAGAGCAAGACTCTGACTCAAAAAAAAAAAAAAAAAGAAAAAGAAAAAAAGAAAAGAAAAGAAAAGAAAGAGACAACTGAGCCACTTGAAATACCATGAGAATTCAAATTTAGAAAATTCCCGGGGAACTATGCATGCAGGCACTCACCAGATCCACAAAACAGCTGCTGCATAACTGCATGTTGCAAGCAAGCCCTAAATTGCTGATTTTGAAGCAGCCTGATGGGTTCACAAAGACAATTTCTGAATAGTCTTAAGAGCAGAGGTGCACTAAAGCCACTGTGCCCTGCAGGCCCGGATCCCAGTAAGTTCTTTAAGGAGTAAGTCTTACTTCCATTTATGGAAGATTTTTGGAGTTGTCCTTGGTCACCCCCAGGAATGTTTTGGTTAGGAGTAGAATTTTAGATGTCATCAATTTAAAAATTAAAACTAAAACGCTGGAACTCATAGAGAGATAAAATTAAGAGAATACATTCACTATCCTGAGTAGAAAGATTTCTTATAGAACATAACAGGCTTTAAAAATAAAGAAAAAATATGGCAAAATTTCATCAAATTAAATGCTTTGAGAACTAAAATTAAAATCCAAAGCCACTCAACCAACTGGACAGACTGCTTCTTGGCCAAGGAGACCCCAGAGAAGTCTTAAATACTGAGTTCCTGCCCAGTATTTGGAATCTCAGACACCTCTCCTTATACTCTCTCCCTTTGTGGTTTAGACACAACTGACCAGCATTATTGTTAAAATAGAGATCCTAAGACTGACAGAACAGACTCCTTGCAGTAGTAAGATACGGTATGATAAACGAGACCTAAGGCCACGCCAGGCAAGGTGGAGTCATGCGCCCCTCGACTTAAAGAATAAACTATGTTCTAATTACCACAGGTTTTTTTCTTCTTCCTTTTTTTCTCTGGCTAAACAAGCACTGGCCTTGAGATAAGCAATGCTGAAGCACTTGCAGCTCACCCATTACCATAAACTGACTGAGCCCTCCCTACACAAGCCATAACTACAGCTTTGATTGGACAAGAGACTGATTTCAGTAACTTCCCCTTGATAAGAGAGCACTGGCTGTGGACTGGTTCTAGACAGTTTACAGAGGCTGTGCACTTGATTGCCTTTGTGTCCCTGCTTCCCCTTTTGAAGCATAGGGCCTAATTATAATGTATTTAAATGTTGTCTCCACCCCAAAGTGAACATGGGTTGCATGTAACAGGCATGTTTACTCAGCATGCATGCAGCAGGATCCCTTCATGAATATTCAGAGCTCCTCCTATTCCCTGTTGAATATGTATATGTGGCCCACCACATCAACATAAATCTCTGTTCCCCCCTCCCCTCCCTGGAAACATACTTTTCAGGTTTCAGCAAGAGGGTATGCCTCCCTGTCTGTCGGAATGGCCACCTTGCAGGCTGTAACCCTTCATAAAAAATAAAATCTCCCTTCTAAATTTATAAATTGTGTGATTTTTCAGTTGACAGCTTTCAGTCAGACTTTTCACTGACTGGGAAAATTCATTTGCAATATATTTATTTTAAAAATGACTCCTCAGGATACAAAATTCTTGTGCAAAAATCACAAGCATTCTTATACACCAATAACAGACAAACAGAGAGCCAAATCATGAGTGAACTCCCATTCACAATTGCTTCAAAGAGAATAAAATACCTAGGAATCCAACTTACAAGGGATGTGAAGGACCTCTTCAAGGAGAACTATAAAACACTGCTCAACAAAATAAAAGAGGATACAAACAAATGGAAGAACATTCCACGCTCATGGGTAGGAAGAATCACTATCGGGAAAATGGTCATACTGCCCAAGGTAATTTATAGATTCCATGCCATCCCCATCAAGCTACCAATGACTTTCTTCACAGAATTGGAAAAAACTACTTTAAAGTTCATATGGAACCAAAAGAGAGCCTGCATCGCCATGTCAATCCTAAGCCAAAAGAACAAAGCTGGAGGCATCACGCTACCTGACTTCAAATGATACTACAAGGCTACAGTAACCAAAACAGCATGGTACTGGTACCAAAACAGAGATATAGACCAATGGAGGAGAACAGAGCCCTCAGAAATAATGCCACACATCTACAACTATCTGATCTTTGACAAACCTGACAAAAACAAGAAATGGGGAAAGGATTCCTTATTTAATAAATGGTGCTGGGAAAACTGGCTAGCCATATGTTGAAAGCTGAAACTGGATCCCTGTTCTCATTGCTTGCACCTGGGAGACACAGGTTGCAGTGAGCTGAGATTGAGCCATGGCACTCCAGCCTGGGTGACAGAACGAGACTACATCTCAAAAATAATAATAATAGTAATAATTTACTGTTCTCATAAAAATTAGCGGATGGAGAATGGAGGCAAGCCGGTGCAAACCATGACAACTAGTTTAGATTTTATTGTCAACTCATGAAAAACTCGTTCTCATTTTGTGTTTTTAAAAAATTCCACTGATACAGCCGTTTTCTCTACCGAAAAAGACTATAACCGCATTATTTCATCAGTGGAAGCTACAGACAAAGGGCCCTTGAGAGGCGGCATCTTCACCTACGGGAATGTTTCCTGCTCAATTGTGAGACAAAGAGCATGTCCACGTTTTCCTATTGGCCAGGCCGCCCCCTAGTTTCTGCGCTGTGGGCTAAACTCCAGAAGCTGGCGGCCTTCAGGGCCAGAGGTTTCCTGTGCTCTCTGGAGGCTGCTAGGATTAAAGGCAAAGCAAACGACAGGTCTATTAGCCACAGTTGCAGGATAGAAAACACTACTGTGACTCAGATTAGAACAGAGGTTGTGGCAACCACAACTACAAGTATTAACCACTACACGACCACAAAGTCTGCTGACAAGCATTGCACTTCTTCTATTTTTTTAATGTAAAAACACTCACACTATTTTATCTGGTTTATTCTAGGACGTCCGCAGATTTTCGTGCTTTTCTGTCTTTCATGTGCTTCTCCCTTTCTCTCCCCATTCTGCTACATAATTTTAAAAAAATCTCATCTCTCAGGATCCAGCCACTGCCTCTACAACAAGCCTCCTGGGAGGTCTCTTTGTCCCATTGACATCTCTGCCTTATTTCGCTCCTTCTTTTTCTTCTTTTTTTTCTTTTTTTCTTTTTTTTCTTTTTTTTTTTTTTTTGACGGAGTCTCGCTCTGTCGCCCAGGCTGGACTGCAGTAGCGCGATCTTGGCTCACTGCAACCTCCGCCTCCTGGGTTCAAGCGATTCTCCTGCCTCAGCCTCCCAAATAGGCGGAATAGCAGGTGCATGCCACCACATTTGGCTAATTTTTGTATTTTTAGTAGAGACGGGATTTCTCCATGTTAGCCAGGCTGGTCTTGAACTCTTGACCTCAAGCGATCCATCCGCCTCGGCCTCACAAAATGCTGGGATTACAGGCGTGTGCCAACGTGCCCGGCCAAATTTCAGGCCAACACCTGTTGACACACATTGCCAGACACACGGAATCCCTCGCGGAACACCGATGGGCCCACAGAACACGCGGAGGCCGCGGTCGCTGATGATGTGAGCAAATTCGGTTCACGGTGTCTGGGGTACAGCCCTGAGGGTTCACTGGCCACCTCTGCGCAAGGACCAGTCTCCGCCGCTCCCCTCATCTCCACGCAGATTCTTGCCCACACACCTCCCCTTTCTTTGGGCCGATGACGCCTCTTGGACCTCTGACGTGACTGTCCTGCCTGCAGCTTCTCTCCTTCCAAGAGCGTCATTTCTTGATCCTCTCCATAGTGGCTCAACGGTAAGCCCAAGGTCCAGCACGCGAATCAGGAAACTGATGGTTCTTAGGGTTTGCAGGGATCCTTCCAGTGAATAGATGAAAGTAACAGGTACCAGTATCAAAACTGCAGTGACTCACCAGAGACACTTCATGCTTGCCAGCTTGCTAAGCTGTTTGAGTCCAACAACTGCATGGGGTCCTGGGTTAGTCTCCTGCTGCTACTTTGGTGAGTGTTGTTGTCACTTTACCTTGTGGTGGCCAAGCCCCTAAATGCACTCTTGGGTTATGCAGTATAATTTTCAGCGTAAAAGACAAGTAAAGAACCATAGCGAAGTGAAAAAGACCCACTTGCATTGGCCGGGAATTGAACCCGGGTCTCCCGCGTGGGAGGCGATAATTCTACCCCTGAACCACCACTGCCTCTCTGCAGCCTTCTCCTGGAGGATAACAGAAAAGAGTAACCACAAAGACTTAGAAACTGTTCCAAGCGGTTTTTTCAAGTGTCGACTAAAAGCTAACAAAGACATCCAAACCAAATGTGTTTTTATAGGAAACTTTTATTAGACAACGTTATAAATATCAAAATAGCTCATTTGTCGGATCAAACTCTTAACTCTGAAAAAGGTCTTTCTACCTGCATTACAAACCCCTATAATAAAACATCAGAAATTCATTCATGTTTCTTTTTTCTAATCCTAAATCTTCCATCGTCAACCTCAAACTGCTGCCTTAGAGGTTCTGAGAAGGTAACCTAACTGGTAGTTTAGGTAAGTAAAGTTCAAATCCAGGGAGGAAATAAGAAGCAGAAGCAGAATTAGAAGAAAGAGGAAATAAAAGGACAGAACCAAGGTAGAGATAATGAAGAAACAAAGGTTGGTCCACTAAGTTAGTCTTTTGTCGTTGGTTTTTTTTTGGCAAAAGAGTAATGATCGGTCTCGTAATCATTATAATACTATTATTTGTCTGCTTGAAAATGTATAAAGCATTTGAAGGAAATGTGATGTGAAAAGATTAAGAACCCTTGCCGTCAATGTTTCATTGTTTGGGAGAATCCCATTTCCTAAGTTAATATGCTTTGATGTGTTAGCTATGTAAGCAGTAGACTAGTTTAAGGAAATATTGACGGTCAAATATTAACATATTAGTCTTTTGATGAAGTTCAAATATTAGAGAGATTTCTTTCCTCAATTTTCAATGGAGACATTCAACTGAAGAGACAAATCCAGAGTTTTCTCCATATGTTGGGTCTGGGAGTCATTATGACTTTTTCAAAGACAGGAGCTGTGACATGGAATCATGCTTCTTCTCTAGCTGAGAAGCCAAGCTAGGTCCAGACTGAGTCATAAACTTGAGCCCACCAAGGAAATCATCCTTCACATTGACCTCGCAGAGCTTTGGCTGTTCTCTGTTCTTTGCCCAACACCCAAGACACACACCAGCTCTGGCCAACAAACCTTAACATATGATCTATATCAACCAAAGCTACACTTATTCCTAAATCTCCTTCTAAAATACAAACCTGTACTTTCTACTCTCAACTTCTAAATCTACCAAGGCCTCATATGCATCTGAGTCACAGATGCTAAAACTTAACTGGTTTTCTGAGGATTATTTGAGGAAGGGGTATGCATGCACATGTATATACATAATTCATGTGATTTAGGAATATTGACTCTATGACTTCCAGATGCAGATTTAGAACCTTTTTAAAAAATATTTTGTTTTTGTTGTCTTGCAAATCAGCCATATCTGCAACTTAACCAGAGTAAAGCGAAACCAAGCGGGACCCTTAGGAAATGCGCTAAGATGTCATCCACTTTCAGTGTCAGCCTGTGAAAATTCAGGCGACAGAAGAGAATAAAGAGAATCTTAAGGAATTTCTGGAACCAAAGCTAATATTAAGCAGGCCTCTTGCTGGCAGACCAGTGGAAATTGTACCTGGTCAACAATCTATCTAGATTGAGGAGGTCTAAAATGTAGCCACAGGTTCAACTACTTTTCTGTTTGTTTCCCAACCTCGATTAAACTCACTAAATTTAGGGACCAAAAAAAAAAAAAAAAAAAAAACCCACGACGTTCCCACCCAGTCTCGAACCAGGGACTTTTCTCGCGTGAGGCGAACATGATAACCACTACACCACAGAAACTGCATATGCACCAAAAAAGGCAAAATATCATCATGAAAATCTTAGATCAGCCATTTCTATTATCGTTTCCAAAGTAAGAAATTCAACTGCATTTCGAGATTTGACTGAAAAAAGCCCAATAAGCACCAGCCATCAAGAAGACTATGGCTCCCAATAGGCCCAGGCTTAGCGTTCCGCGCCTACCCCCAACACGAAAACCATGGGGACCCACACCCGGGCTTCGGGGACCCATACCCGGGCTTCGGGCTCCCGCATCCTCCCCTGGGTATGCAGTTCCAAAACTAAGCGCCGTGTGCGGGATCCTCCCGGCTGACACTCTTCGGCTGCCAGAAGCTGCAGGAGCCGGCGGGCTTTGAGCGTCCGAGCCCTGGGCGCCCCGTGCCTCTCAGGAATGTGGACGCCGCCCTTCCAGGGATGCGGACCCCGCGTCGGGGCCTTTTCCCCGGCGCCGGCCGTCGGGGCTCTTGGCTCTTCGCGTCCTCCCAGGAACCGTAGAACCCTCCTTGCCCTCCCTTCCGTAGGCCGAGGGGCGTGAGCTGCGCCTGTTTCCTCACGGATCCTTTGGCCTCAGCGCCTTGACGTCTTGCAATTCTTAGTTCACGGCTCTTCCTCCTATAACAAGGCCGTTCCATCTCATGTCCCCTACTCCCTCTTAGCACCAGAGAGATGTCTCCCCTGCCCCACAGGTCACATTCCATGAGTGGTGACGTTTCTAGAGTTGTAACCATGGCATCTCCAGCCCTGTGTGTTCCTCTCCATGCTCCCCATTGAGCAGTCTTGATCCTGTATTAGCCCCAGGAAATGAAATAGAAACAGGACCCTACGTTAAAAAGTTGCAGTGGAGATGTGGTGGCCACCAGGGGCTGGAACTGTGGGGTGACTGAGAGTATTCCAAAGCCCTGTGGCCAACTTACTGGTGCTGAGTGTGCTGGTGAGCCTCTCTGTCAGCTGGCTTCCCCAGGCCAGTTGCTCCCGGAAGCTCTGTCCCAGGTGGTAGTCAATGTCATTGCTCCTTAGGAGATCCTCAAAAGATTTTACTGTATCTTTTGCATGCTGGGTGAGAAGATAACAAACACCTCTCCCTTCTCGTATTTTTTGCCGTAGGTAAGACAGTTCCCGGGCCTGATCCTGAATCAGGGAATCATATTTCCTAATGCAGGACAGAAGAGGAAAGAGTGGATGATAAGTTATGGGGCTTCTGTAGAGATTTCTACGAGAACATCTCTAAGGAACTCCCCCAAACTGAATTCTGGCACATAAGCCATAGGAGGCATTTAACAGTAAATTCTACCCTGATAAAGTATTGCACTAAAAAATTTAGTATGGGCCGGGCGTGGTGGCTCATGCCTGTAATCCCAGCACTTTGGGAGGCTGAGGCAGGCAGATCACAAGGTCAAGAGTTCGAGACCAGCCTGGCCAATATGGTGAAACCCCTCCTCTACTAAAAACACACACAAAAATTAGCTGGGCATGGTGGCGCATGCCTGTAATCCCAGCTACTTGGGAGGCTGAGGGAGGAGAATTGCTTGAACCTGGGAGGTAGAGGTTGCAGTGAGCTGAGATGGCACCACTGCACTCCAGCCTGGGTGACAGAGTGAGACTCTGTATCAAAACAAAACAAAACAAAAATTTACCATGCCACTGTTCTTCAACTGTTATATATATGTTAATTATATGTCCCTAGATAAATTTTTTGGGAGCTGGGCCTCCAGCTGGGATACTCTCTGGAGGAGACTCTTCAGGTCCTTTTTGGCCTGAAGTCCTGGAGAGTAGAAAGCCCCAGTGCCATCAGACAGCCACACCTCATCCTCATCAGTGACACTATGAGGTGAAGACCCCTCCAGGGTGTCAAGAGCTCTCAGCTTCCAGGGTCTTTCCAGACTAGACGAATAATCACTTGTAACTAAGAGGGACCGGACCCGGTTCCTGAGGTTTTGAATGACCTTGTTGGCATTCTGCAGCTGGGCCTTCAGATCTCTGATGTCCTTTCATAGGACCCAGATGTTTTCTGACTTTCCAAATACCCAGAACTCTTCCTGCTTCCCTAGTTCATTCTCCAAGGGCTTCCTCTCAGAGGAACTAGCCAGCGTTCAGCCCTGGCACCCCTGCTCAGAGCACAGCCCCTCCATCAGGACCATTTCCTTGAGGCTGTTGTGCTCCTCACGCTCTGAAAAAAGACAAAGATGTCTTCCTAAATAAAAGTTGTATGTGCTGTTGTGGCCACTGCCTTTGAGAGGAGGCAGGTTTGGTCATGAGGACAATAATTACTACGGAAAAAGGTGAAGTCGTACTTTATTCAACCCTGACACTGTGCTAGGCATTCAAATACAGTATTTCTTATCCTCCTTATACCCATAAGTTAGGTTTCACCACTCTCTATTTTACTGACTGGGGAAACCAAAACTCAAAGAGAGGTGGTAAACCAGCTTGTTCTAGATCACTCAAACTAGCACATGGCAGAGCCAGAATTCAAATCCTCCAATGTCCTGTGTTCATTCCACACACACTGATGTTTCTCAAGACATTAACATGCCCTTATCTAGTTAGGATAGCCACAAGAATATAGGACAAGCTATTTCTGCATGCTGCAAGTTTAATGCTCTCTAAATTTTACTATAATTTAAAAGTTTATTGGGTTACCACTGTGTGAAAAATAGGCATAGGAAAATAAGACTTCGAATAAATATATCAGCATGTTAACATCAGTGTATTGGGGCAGTGGTAGTCAGAATGAGAACTAATCCACAGCATTTTACCTGATGCCAGACATTGTTCTAAAGCATTTTATAAGAATTTACTCATTTAATTCACATTAGTACCTGATGGGGTAGGTAGTTCCTTTATTACTATTTTAACATATGAAGAAACTGGGGCATAGGAAAGTTTACAAATTGGGATTTGAACCAACCAGTCTGGCCCCAGGATCTTTTCTCTTAACTGCCACACTACACTTCCTCAAGAATGAGAGAGACTGTGTTTTTCTTCTCTTCTGGTTTTCAATGTGGTGGGTGGCCCTATGGTTGTAGTCCTTTTATAATGCAAAACAAAATTATTTTTAACTTACGGTTTGCATGTTTCCAAAACCTCATGTGGTCTCTAAGTAGGCCTTAGTATTTCTATAATAATCAGTTGGCTAGAACTTTATATTATTATTATTATTATTATTAGCAGTGTGCCACAAACTAATTGTAGAAATTCAAACTTATACTCAGACTCATTTTGGGTAAGAGTTCTCCTATTAACCTCCTGTCCTCCTCTTCCCCACTACTTGTCAGGTGTGGAATTGGCCAACAGCACCCAAATGTGACAGCTGACTCCAGGGAGGGAAGGTGAGCCCCACACCCTGTGCTCTTACCGGGACTGGTGGTTTCCTCCTGTTCAGCCTCATTCTTGCTTTGGCCACAAGTCTCATAGCCCAGGTCCTGGAGGTCCACCTGGACCTGTTTACTGTCCTGCTTCAGCAAGGGTTCACCTGCATGGGAAGAGACAGCAGGTGTTACAGAATGTCTGAATTTCCCACATATGCCCTGAGCCTCAATGGCACATACCCTAACCTTGTGGGGCAGGGAGGGCAGATCCACAGTGCGAGAGAAGCTTCTTTGAACTGGTGGGAGAAGAGACCACCAGCTCCAGGAAGCAGAATTTCTTTCCACAGGAGGAGCCTGCATTTGCCATTGATAATCTCCCCTTCAGATAACCTAGGCCTTAGTTGGGACAAGGTATCTGTAAGTCAGGGATTGTGTACTCTCATCTCTAGCAGCCCCATTGAAGCTGGCGAGTGCTTTATCAGCAAGGGTTCAATAAATGTTGAATGGAGCTGAACTAATTTAGAGTCCCAAGACACCTAGACCTGTACTGTCCAATAAGGTAGTTAGTAGCCACATATGGCCAGTTTATAGTAAATTAACTAAAATTAAATAAAACCAAATGTCCAAGTTGCACTAGCCACACTTCATGTGCTCAATAACCACGTTATGTCTGTATAGAACATACAGAGCTTATAAGACAGACAGGCTAGTTATTTACTAGTAAGTCATAGTTACCTACTAAGTATAACTCTGTATTTCTCCAGCTCGTTCGCCTGAGCAAAGACAGTGGCTTCTGATAGCAGCAGCTTCTCCTGGAGATCTTGATAGCGTTGTTTGCATTGTGACAGCTGGGAGCGCAGGTGCTGGGTGGACCCTGGTGGGCTAAACGCTGATTGGGCCCAGTGTCACGAGGCTGGGACTGGTTCTCCAACTGCGAAAGGGGCCAAGACAAGGATCAGGACAGTCCGAGGCCACCCCCATGCAGTGATGACCAAGGCCCGTTGTGAACCCCGTGGACTTTACTCAAGTCTGTCACAGCACTTCTCATGCCATTTGGCAGTGACTTGCTTTCCAGATGGAGCTCCTGGAGTGCTGGGATAATGTTTTCTTCATATCTGTATCCACAGCACACAGCACAGCGCCAATCAAGTCTACAGAGGAACTCTTAGGAAACGTTTTCTCAGTGGTCAAAAAGAGAAGGGGTGGAACCCTCCACTCATCTCCCCTCACATTCTGTGCCATTGATTCTCTCAGAATCCCCTGTATTCCCCATTTTACTGAATCTTCAGCATGGCTCCTCCCCTAAACAGGATCCAAATAACCCATCTGAGGTCCAGGAACAGACACCTGTGATGAGCTGTGACCAAAAAAAAAAAAAAATGGCATTGATAAGGAAGGGATGTCATTACATACTACTTGTCTGGGCTGCCTCATAACTTGATGCATCCCTATGTTACAGCAGTTACCCCCTCCTATTAAAATTACCTGCTTATGTGCCATCTTTCCTTACCATATTAAGTATCTCAAGGGCAGCCATTGGTTTTATTGCCCCATGCCAATGCCTAGTGTGTTATCTGAAAAATTAAGTACTCAAGAAATATTTATGTTGTAAAAGGCTTTCTAAAGGCTGAATGGAGGCAGAATATTATTACTGTTGTTTGTGGTACAAAGAGACCTTTCTCTTGGTACCTCCTGATTCACATGGGAGAACGTTTTAAAGTAAACACTGTCATCTCGAGCCCTTCTCCAGTGGTTTTTCATTCCATCTAAGCCTACACTGACTTGGTCGGCATCCACCGTGAAGGTAGCCCCAAGGTCAAGGCTCTGGGGTCTGGGGCAAGGCCTCACAGTCACATTCCCCTCCTCTTGGTGTTGGTGCTTCCCAGGAGAACCAACCAGTTCTGTGTTTATTCTGTCGATGGTGCTGGTCAGATGCACAAGGAGCTCTGGAGTAAGTTTACTATTCCCTTCTTTGCTACTCAGCACAAGTTGTTCTTGAGGAGGTTGATGATATTGTGGGCATTCTTCAGTTTTCCCTGGAGCTTTCTGAACTCAGCCTGAAGACTACTCTCGCTCAGACCCTCTTTGGCAACCACAGTCTCAACCACCACCTTGCCCTTCTCCTTGTCTTCCTCAATCTCCCATCCCTCAGACATTTCTTCTCCCATCTGCTCTTTCAGCTCTGCGTTCTCAAGGCAAAGATGGGTTCTGGGTCTCCACAGTTGCCAGACTTTTCTCCAAAGCCACCTTGAGGAACTAAAAGAAAATCATGCTTTGAAGTTAGGCCATTAAAGAGGGCCCAAGAGAAACATGAGATTGCAAAGGTAGTTTTTGATGAGAACAAAAACAAACCAAAAAAGCAGATCTAAAATGAACTCCCTACCCAGAACCTCCTTAGTCAGGCAATAAAAGCAATAAGATCTCAAGACTAAGTTTTATTATTATTATTATTTGAGACAGGGTCTCGCTCTGTTGCCAGGGTGGAGCGCAGTGGTGAGATCATGGCTCACCGCAGCCACGACCTCCTGGGCTCACGTAATCCTCCCACCTCAGCCTCCCAAGTAGCTGGAACCACAGGTGGGTGCCACTACACCCAGCTAATTTTTTTTTTTTTATCGAGATGGAGTCTCGCTCTGTCACCCAGGCTGGAGTGCAGTGGCACGATCTCGGCTCACTGCAACCTCTGCCTCCCAGGTTCAAGTGATTTTCCTGCCTCAGCCTTCTGAGTAGCTGGGATTATAGGAGCGTGCCACCATGCCCAGCTAATTTTTGTATTTTTAGTAGAGACGGGGTTTCACCATGTTGGTCAGGCTGGTCTCGAACTCCTGACCTCAGGTGATCATTCTGCCTCAGCCTCCCAAAGTGCTGGGATTACAGGCGTGAGCCACCGAGCCCGGCCCACCCAGCTAATTTTTTTTTTTTGAAATGTAGTCTCACTCTGTTGCCCAGGCTGGAGTACAAAATGGCGTGATCCCGGCTAACTGCAACCTCCGCCTCCCAGATTCAAGTGATTCTCCTGCCTCAGCCTCCCGAGTAGCTGGGATTACAGGCATGTGCCATCACACCCACCTAATTTTTATATTTTTAGTAGAGACGGGGTTTCACCATGTTGGCCAGGCTGGTCTTGAACTCCTGACTTCAGGTGATCCACCCGCTTCAGCCTCCCAAAGTGCTGGGATTACAGGTATGATCCACTGTGCGCAGCCCCGTGCAGCTAATTAAAAAAAATTTTTTTTCGTAGGCCTGGTGTGAAAGCTCATGCCTGTAATCCCAGCACTTTGGGAGGCTGAGGCGGGTGGATCACCTGAGGTCAGGGGTTCGAGACCAGCATGACCAACATGGCAAAACCCAGCCTCTACTAAAAATACAAAAATTAGCCAGGCGTGGTGGCAGGCGCCTGTAATCCCAACTACCTGGGAGGCTGAGGCAGGAGAATCACTTGAACCCAGGAGGTAGAGGTTGCAGTGAGCCAAGATGGTGCCATTGCACTCCAGCCTGGGCAACAAGAGCAAAACTCTGTCTCAAAAAAAAATTAAATTAAATTTAAAAAAAAGGCCAGGCTTGATGGCTCATGCCTATAATCCCACAACTTTGGGAGGCCGAGGCGGGTGGATCACTTGAGGTCAGGAGTTTGAGACCAGTTTGGCCAACATGGTGAAACCCATCTCTACTAAAAATACAAAATTAGCTGGGTGCAGTGGCACATGCTTGTAATCCCAGCTACTTGGGAGGCTGAGGCAGGAGAATCACTTGAACCCAGGAGGCAGAGGTTGCATGAGCCCAGATCGCCACTGCACTCCAGACTGGGTGACAAGAGTGAAACCCCATCTCAAAAAAAGAAAAAAAAATTTTTTTTTTTTTTTCAGAATGAGGTCTCACTGCATTGCCCAGGCTGGTCTCAAACTTCTGGACTCAAGTGGTCCCCCTGCCTTGGCCTCTCAAAGTGCTGGGATTACATGTGTAAGCCACCATGCCTGGCCAAAGACTTACTTTTACAGGAGGAGTAGAAAACATCTCATTAGTAATTTTCATAATTGATTATGTGTCAAAATAATATTTTTGATATTTTGTGTCAAATAAAACAGTACTAAAATTAAGCTCACCTATATCCTTCTACATTTTCACTGTGGCTACTAGAAAATTTTAAATTACATCTGTGGCTCTCATTATATTTCTATTGGACAGCACTGGGCTGGGTGAGATTACTAGGGGCAGAAAGTACATTCTGAGGGCCAGACAATCAAGGTGATTGATACTGGGGTTAGGTTAACTGAAGGGTAGAAAAGGCCAGGTTAATAGGAGGCAGGGACTGAGAAACCGGGAACAAAGTTATCAGAGCATGAGAGAGAGATTCTGGGGGTCAGCCGTCTGGGATATTATAGGGAGGAAGGAGACTGTGCTACAAGGGCCAAGAGACAGGAGGATGCACTCAAGTTGGCCTGGATGAAGGGACGACCCTCTGCGACTTGGGTGGGGGTAAGGGTGGCAGGTTGGGGCCAGCCCTGCACTCACCGCTTCTGCTTCCTAGAAGGAGAAACAGTGTCACTTGGTACCTCCACCTCAGGGGCGCAGTCAAGACACGCTGCCAGGCCAGCCTCTGCCTGACCGCCGGCTCACCTCTCTTCTTCCAGCTTCTTCCGCAGGAGGACCCGCCTCCAGGCGGGCATGCTGGCCAGCCGGGCCTCCTCCTCCTCCTGAAACACAACCACAAAGCTTCAGGGCCTGCAGGGGCTGGGAGATAGGGGGCACCCTCAACCTGGGGACCTGAAGGAGTCAGGGTCACAGGAAGTGACCCTTTGGATGCATTTCTGTGGGACAAGTGGATGGAGGTGCCTGGTCACACCCCCTCAGAGCTGGCCTCCTTTCCCCTAGTAACCCAGACCCTTGTGTCCTACAGGAGGCACCAGAGAGATCAGAGCTGAGTGGGACAGAAGCAGAGAACAAGTAGCCGGGACCCAGAGGTCCTGAGCCTGATTCCCCACAGGGGCAGGTGGCCAATGGCCACAGGTCCAAGATCTCTGGGCAGACGCAGATGCGGGCCCCCACCCAGCCTCTTGGCTCAGGGAGATTCAGGCTGCCCCTGGCTCCCCTGAGAAGGACCTTCAGCCCATGGTTGCCCTCTTCCCAACAGAGTGGATACGTGCTCTACAATCGTGGGGCTGCAATGACATCAGGGGCAGGTGTGGTGTCCAACATAGGCAGTTTACAGCAAAGAGTTTTATTTCCTGAATATTACAGAGGAGAAAGGGTCTGTACACCGCACACTTCACACAGAACACTGCACACGTGGCTCCCTTGACCTCAGCCAAGGAGGTAGCTGTGAACTCCAGTGGAAAACCAGAGAGCAGGCCACACTGCCCCAGGGAGGAGCCGCAGCCCCTCACTCAGAGGGGCTTCTTCTGCTGCCTGGCTCCACACAGAGCTCAGCAAGACCACGGGGCCAGAGGGGGACACCTGGTTTGTTCTGTGCCTGCCCTGCCTATCCGACCAACGCCCCACACAGCCTGCTCACGATGGGACCTCAGAGGCTGAGGCAGCCTGGTCCTGGGCCCTCCGGGCTGCTCAAGGCCACAGTCCTGGGTTCTTCCCGCTGCTTCACGCCTCTGGAGGGCGTCAGACAGGCGTCCAGGCCCACGTTAAGACGCTCGAGGGTGAACTGCGAATTCCGAATTCCGCTGCTCAGATGTCAAACAGCTCTGCCTCCTTCTCCTTCCAGAAGGAGAAGCTGCGGTCGATGTAGCGGCAGATGTCCTCGTTGCTGAATTCGCCCATCTCAGACACCAGTTCCAAAGGGTCTTCGGCGGGGGCTTCGGAACCCGGAGAGTCTGAGGTCGGGGGAGGCGCGGCGGGCGCGGCGGGCGGGCGGGCGGGCGGGGGCGGCGGCTGCGGCGCAGGGGCCAGGGCCTCGCGCTGCCCCTCGGGCGGGTCCCCCTTCTGAACCGGAGCGGCCTCTTCGGTACGCTCCTGTTCTTTCCCCTTCTCTTCCTTTTTCTTCGCCTGTTCTTCGGGGGCCGGCTCAGCCTCCAGGCCGTTTCCGAAGAACCTGTGCCTGAGGTCCTCGAAGCCGTCGCTCCAGCCGCGCCGGCCGGCCTCCACCTCCTCCAGCACCACGCGGTGGAAGAGGCGGATGCGCTCCCAGGGGTGGCTGTCCAGCCGGTGGAACATCTCGTAGCACAGTAGGTGGCGGAACTTGCGATCCTCGCAGCTCAGGCCCATCTCCGGTAGCTGGAAGTAGCCGAGCATGAAGAGGTCGAGCGTGAGGCTTTCGTAGCGCGGGGTTGCGCCGCCGTCTAGGGGCGACAGGAAGTGCTGGGGCCAGTACACGCCGTGCGCCAGGCCCGGTCTTGCCGGCACGTGCCGCAGCAGGCTCCGCCAGTGGTGCAGCAGCTTGCCCACTGCCTGCCGCTGCCTCAGTAGCTACCGCAGCCGTTCGTCGGGGCTGTGGGCCTCGCCCTTGCTCGCCGGCAGCCGGGGGGCGTCCGTGGCCTCCAGCTCCGGCCAGCACCGGCGGCCGTCACGCGAGGCAGCAGTCTGCCTAGGCGCGCCTGTGCGCGGCGGCCTGGTCCGCGGAAGGCCCAGCGGCGCCAGT
This sequence comes from Pan paniscus, assembly GCF_029289425.2. Classification (NCBI taxonomy): domain Eukaryota; kingdom Metazoa; phylum Chordata; class Mammalia; order Primates; family Hominidae; genus Pan; species Pan paniscus. Next base: position 205,607,619 of record NC_073249.2, on the reverse strand, counting down.
GCTCCAGGAAGAGGTAAACGATGCGCTCCTTGCGCAGGTCGAGGTAGTCCTGGACGCCGCGCAGTTCCGTGCAGAGGGGCGGCCGGCGCGCCAGCTGCTCGGGCTCAGGTAGCGCCGCCTGACAATCCTGTGCCTCAGGCGGGCCCAGGGTGTCCAGGGGCTCCCAGTCGGCCAGCGGGCCGTGGGCGGCGGCGGCGCTGGGCTGGCCAGAGCCGGCCGCCACGTAGTCCTCCTACAGGATGGGCTCGCGGACCGGGGCGCCAGCGGACTGTGGGGACTTGCGGCGCGGACAGCGCGGGGGCGCCGCGTCCAGTGCGCGCAGCTCGTAGGTGGCGCGGTGATGCTGCACGGAGACGCCGCACTCGAGGATCTCGCGCGCCACAGCCTCGCGGCACCAGTTGAGCCAGTGCGAGCGGCCCAGGCAAAGCGGCCCCGGCAGCGGCGCCAGCGGCTGGCCCGTGTCAGCGGTCGGCAGCTCCGCCAGGTGCGCAGGCCGGCCGCCCAGCGCGGCTAGCAGCGTGGCCATGCTCTTGAGCAGCGTGGAGATCTTGCTGCACCAGGCGGGCAGGCTGGCGGCGCGGCCATGCATTCGGCGCGGGTCGACGGTGAAGCGCGGCTCCACAGGGCGGCCGAGATGGGCAGCAGCTGCTCAGCTCCAGCTCCAGTTGCTCCAGGCGCGCCTACAGCTTCTGCGCCTTGTGCAGCACCTGCAGGTTCTCGATTGCTGCTCGATGAGGGGGATGTCGGCCTCGGTCATGAGCTCGCCAAAGGGCCAGAGGATGGCGTTGTGCTCGTGGGAGTACCTCCAGCCCTCGCGGGGGTAGCAGCAGGAGCTGGCGGCCGTCAGCTAAGGCGGGAAAGACAAGAGAGGGGAGGGAGGCGCGTCTCCCTCTGGCTCAGCTCCCGCCGTGGCACCAGGAACCTTTTGCATGTTCTGGGTGGTGTAATGGCTCCGCGGGGCTACGTCTGCAGGGAGGGACCGCGTCTGGCCGGCGGGGGGTGACGCTGGGGTGAGGCTTCGGCCTGAGCCGCCGCTCCAGGCTCTGGGCAGTGTCCACTTTGGTCGCTGGCGGGGGGCACGGCCGGTTGCTGGTCGCTGCTGCGGCGGCAAGAACAGGCCAGCAGACGGGGTCTCCATGCCTGGCTTGTTCGCTCATTACACCACCCAAGGAACTTGCGAAAGGCCTTGAAGCTGAGAGGTGCGGTGGCCCGCCCCAACCCATCCGAGGGCGGCTATTGTGAGGCCTCTCCTCCCAGACTCATGACCCCTTCTCCAGCTCCCCTGTGGCCCAAGCCTTCCGCTCCCTGTGGTCAATGTTTTATGTGCAGAATGAGAGGCCACTCCGCTCTTAAAGAGGCTGCAGCTGCAGCTTCCACTGAGCTGCCCACCCTTCCCCTCCCTTCGTCCTGCTGGACAGCTGGGCACCGTAATATTCTCATTTGATCACTTTTCTCCACCTCTGATGTCCAGTTTTCCCCCCTGGGCCTGCCATTGCCTCCACAGAGGTCCCTGATTCATCTTGACCCTATGGGATCCACTCCCCACACACAAATAGGAAGCAGCCTCTTCCTTGCTTAACACTCCCCGCACCCGGCTCCCCAGTGCTCCAGGAGAAAGTCCGTTCTCTTCTGGGCCTCTGGCCAGGTCTTGGTAACCTGGCCCCCACTGAGGTCTCTCCAGCTCAGCGACCCCCTTCCTCCAGGACAGTCAGGGCCACATCCACTCTCACTTCCAGACTGCCCTGTCCCACCTGCGGCTCTTCAGCCCCCTCTCCTCCTGGCCACCGCTCACTCGTCTTCCAAGTGTCACCTTAGACATCACCTCCTCCTTCCCTAACACACCCCCCAGCCCACATATAAGGTGGCCGGTTAGGGCTGCCCCAGTCCCCTGCATTCCCCATTGCAGCTGGCTGTGTTGCATCAGCCCAGATACTTCTCTCCACTGCCACCCACTCTCTCACACTGCCCCATTTTGTGTGCTTGGTGACTCGCACACATGTCCGCAGCCACCTTAGAGCAGGCCTTGATATGTTCACCATGAATCCCCAGAGGCTACAAGCGTGTGGGGCACATAAATGGCACTCGGGGGCCAGGCGTGGTGGCTCACGCCTGTAATCCCAGCACTTTGGGAGGCCGAGGCGGGCAGATCACTTGAAGCCAGGAGTTTGAGACCAGCCTGGCCAACATGGTGAAACCCCATCTCTACTAAGAATACAAAAATTAGCCGGGCATGGTTGGCAGGCATCTGTAGTCCCAGCTACTCGGGAGGCTGAGACGGGAGAATCACTTGAACCCAGGAGGTGGAGGTTGCAGTGAGTCAAGATCGCACCACTGTACTCCAGCCTCAGTGACAGAGTGAGACCCTGTCTCAAAAAAATAAAAAAAAAAAAATAAAAATAAAAATAAATGGCATTCGGGGAATAGTTGTTGGATGAATGGAAGGCAACTCATCCTGCCAGCTGGTGCTGATCAGCCCACCTTACAGAGAAGGAAACTGAGGCTGGACGAGGCTCAGTATCGGCAGCTGGGAGGCGGCAGCGCAGCAATGGAGCCCAGGTCCCTAAGACTGAGACCAAAGCTCTCTTGGCTACTCAGTGTGGTCCTTGGACCAGCATCATCAGCAGCCTCACCCAGGAGCTGGCTAGAAATGCAGAACCTCAGCCCTGCCCAGACCTCCTGAATCCGAACAGGCCTTTTAACCAGATCCCAGGTGCTGGGCAGGTGAAGGAGAGTCTGAGAAAGGCTGCTGTCTCACTTCCAAGGACAAGCTGCTGGGGGTGTGTGTGGAGACTGGGACAAGCCCCAAAAGGGGTCGTGCCACCCTGCTTTCCCTAAGGAAAATGGCCGGGCACGGTGGCTCATGCCTGTAATCCCAGCCCTGGCCAACATGGTGAAACCCCGTCTCTAATAAAAATACAAAAAAATTAGCTGGGCGTGGTGGCATGCGCCTGTAATCCCAGCTACCTGAGAGGCTGAGGCAGGAGAATCATTTGAACCCAGGAGACAAAGATTGCAGTGAGCCGAGATCGCGCCACTGCACTCCAGCCTGGGCGACAGAGCAAGACTCTGTCTCACGAAAAAGAAAAAAAGAAAAAGAAAGAAAGAAGGAAAATAGGAGGTCCCGAGGTTGGTGTTGGGGGTGGCGTGGGGGATGGGCTGTGCATCCAGATGCAGACCCCAGGGCTCCCTGGGCACCCCGCCCCACCCACTTTCCACCTCTGCTCCTCCTCCTACATCTTCAGCTGCATCTTGTCCACCATCACCTGGCGCTTCCACTCGGGCTTGGGACGGCCCTGCTCATCGTGCGTGGGGATGAGCGCCTCCACGTCCAGCTGCACCCCCAGCTCAGGAGTAGTGGGCGGCACCGGAACCAAGCTTCCGTTGAGCAGCGGCTGAAACCCCGCAGCTGGCGGTGTGGGGCTCCGGACTGGTGACGGTGCAGGTGACACAGACGGCAGCGGCGAATTGGGCTGCAGGGAAAAGCGGTGGGGCTGAGCGCCTGGTGGCCTAGGGCCGGGGAAGCCGGGTCGCAGGCTCCTGCTGGGCCCGCCTACCTGGAAGGCCGGCTGCCCGCTGCCTGAGAACACTGTGGTCAGCCCCTTGCTCTGCGGCATCGGCTTCATGCTCTTGCCTGCCTTAATCTCAGCCAGTAGCTCCGAGTTGTCGCCCATCGGGAACATCATGTTGAAAGACTTGGTGCCTGTGCGGAGGCAGGAGATGAGGCACTGGCCAGGGTGGGGCTGCATCCCTGCCACCCCTCACCCGCCCCTCTGCAGCCCCCTTCCCAAGCCAAGATTGGATGGGTGCCCATCCTCAGGGCCAGCGGGCAGCTCTCCAGATCCCAGGTCCCGCAGGCAGCTTTCAGGGCCCCCAGAGGCAGGCCCTTGGTTCCCCGACTGTGGCAACCCCACCATCCTCCCCCACCCTACTCACGGGATGGAGGGCCCCTGCCTGGAGACCCCTGGGAGTTCATGGTGGCTCTTGGGCATATATTCCTGCCCAGCCACTGACTGCCCAGCTCCAAAACACTACCTGGAATCAGCCACCGGACTTTTGTCCCAGGTTTCCTGGCTCAGCCTGGCTGGGTGGAGCCTCCCTTTGGCCCTCTCCCTACATCAGCAAAGCCTCAGTGACCCTTGAACTGAGTCAATTGGGGCCTCCATGGACATACAGAGTCCGGACCCCAGAGTGCCAGTACCACCTGCTCCCCTCCCTCGCCACCACACCCACAGACAGACGCACAAGCAGACACATTGGTTGCAAGCCGGGAGCACATTTATGGCAAAGCACGGCTCAGCTCTAGGGGAAAGCAGAGCCCTTACTAAGGCCACGGGAGGCACCCAGGAAGAAGGGCAGGCAGGTAATATGCAAACACCCAGGGCAGAGGGTGCATTTTCTGGCTTAGCCGGAGGAGGCAAATGGAGATTTGGAGAGAGAGTTCTCTTGAGCCCCGACGAAGGGGTCAGGTCTGGGAGGGAGGAATAAAATGGGCCGACAGCTCTTGGATTCCCAGGCTGGGGATCCCAGAGTGCAGTCACCGGGAGGAGAAGAGTAGGAGAAAGGGAAAATTGGTGTAGCTTACTCATTTATTTAGGCAAAACCATCAGCCAGGCGCAGAATGCTTGGGTGCATATGTGGGTATGAGGGTAGGTATGAGGTGCAAGGCCCCACCCATGCATCGAGGTTCTCTCGCCTGCCAGCCCCTGCCCCTGCCCTTTCCTCAAGGCTGGGCCCCTCCTCCCTTGCTTTTCCTGCCTCTTCCCCCCACCCCGCGCCTCAGCCTCAGCCAGGAGCCGCGCACGCAGCTACTCACTCTTCCTGTGCCTCAGGACTCTCACTTCTAGGGACCAAGAGGAGAGAAGTGACAGCGGAGTTAGGAGGGAAAGGGGGCCAGGATGAGACTGGGATAGCAGGGGACAGGGAGCGGGCCAGGGAGAGCAGGAGGGGGGAAGTGGAGAAGAGAGGAGGAGCATTTCTGCCCATCTGACCCTGGCTCAGGCTGCTCTGGGGCCCCATGAGGGTGGTCCATTGAGTTCCTGGTTTGGCTGGTGCCCCTGAGGGCTGGGCAGGGCAGGGCCACCAGTGGCTCTAGCCCCCAGCAAGGGCCTCCACCTTGGCACTGGGTTGGGGTAGGGCACCCAGCCCTGGCTGTGCTGGGTGGGGGTGTCTGGGGAAGCCCAGAGTATATTTTTCTCTGCCCTTAGCTTCAGCCCTGCTGCAGACTGTGGAGGGAAGGAGAAGGAGGCTCGGCAGGTGCTGGACATGCTTCCATGGGCTCTGGTCTGCAGGAGCTGGGGCTCCATAGGAACCATAGGGGGACAAGCTCTGCTCTGCACTCCTAGTCAGGGAGATGAAGCTTTGAGGGGTGCCACTAAACATGATCTCTGCCCTGAGTGGCTGGGTGAGGAAGGCACCCCAGCCAGGCTGGGATGGGAGCACCACATCTAGGCACCCTGTCCTGGGCCTTCTAGGTGTCCTGGCAGGGGGACACAGTCCCACCCTACAGAAAAGAAGCCCAGGAATCCTGCGCCAGTCTAGCTCTTAAAAAAGGATGCCTAAGGAAGTCACCGGGGAGGGAGGGGGAAACATGGTGGGTCACAGCTTTGCCCCCATAGCCAGGCTCTGGCTGGCCCAGGGCCCCTGGCAGGAACTGGCTAGGAAGAGTTCCTGGCATATCTAAGAAGGCTTCAGGTCTGTGCTGCTTGGAAAGACAAGAGAAAGACGTGGAGAGAGGAAGAGAGGCTCAGGATAGACAGGGGCAGGGGGCAGGGTGGCCAGCTGCGGGGCCTCTCTGAAGCTGGTTCGACTTCAAGTGTCCCTCCAGTACCAGCTCATCAGAAACACCAGCACCAGCTCATGGGAAACACCAGCGCCAGAGCTGGAAGGCCCTTTCTAGCCCGTGGGAGGCAGGCCCAGAGAGGGGAGGGGACTTGTCCAGGCCACACAGCTAGAGGGTGGGAGGCAGGCCCAGATTGGGGAAGGGACTTGCCCCAGGCTGTGCAGCCCGGTCCTGCTTTGGCAGGACCTCAAGCAACCCAGAGCCCTCTCTTAGGGTCAAGTACTCAATGGGGTAGGGGTGGCCGGAAGACCATGTAGAAGAGGAAGGACCCGGGCAGTGACAGCTGGGGAGGGGGCGGTGTCTAGATTTCCCTCCCCTTTCAGGGCTAGCACCGCCCCCCACCCCTCAACCTGCCCCTACTCACTGCCGGTGGGCGAGGAGGAGCGGCGCTGCCCGCAGCCAGGGCCAGCGCCCTCGAGGGGCAGAGGCGGGACCGGCGGCGGCGAACTCGCGGCCTCGGGCAGGGGCGGCGGCGGCGGCGGCGGCGGCAGCAGCAGCAGCCGCTGCTGCTCCCTGGACGCCTTGGGGTCCGCGGCGCAACCGTTAGGCACGTGGTTCCCAGGGAGTTCCGCCTGCGGGGATGAAGGTGGGGGCTTACCTCCCAGCTTAGGGAGAGGCTGAGGGGTCTGGGTCACATCTGGGCGGGGGCGCGTGCAGAGCCGCGGTCAGGTGTGGAAGAGTAGTTGGCGCCCACGTAGCATCCGCGACGGCTGCGCCGCCTGCGGGGGAGCGGAGGGGCCTTCGAGTGAGCCGCGGGCGGCAGGGCCGAGGCGCGGGCAGCCGGCGGGCGCGGGCTGGCGGGCACGCACCTCCTCGCTGTGCGCCATGCCCGGGCGTGCGACCAGCGTCTCGCCGGGGCAGCGGCCCAGCTGCCGGTAGTAGTCCCCCGTGCTGGGCTGCTTGCTGAAAGCGCGGGGCTTGCGGCTGGAGTCCTGCCTCCGTAGCCCGTCGTGGCCGTCGCAGGAGCTTGGGTGCGGGAAGACAGTGACCGGTGGGGCTCGGGCAACTGCCCGGTAGGCGCCCCCCACGCCTCCCCACCCAGCTCTTCACCTCCTGGGAACTCGCGGCCAGCGGCCGTCGGGGGGTGCAGCAGCCGACTTCCTAGACCCCCTGTTCTCACGGTGGGCAGCGGGCGAGGTTCATGGGGGCCTCGGTGGAAGGGCAGGCTCCGCCCGCCTTACAGGGAGGGGTTCTGGGCACCGGCCAAGGGGCACAGGGTCCCCCACCGAGGCCAGAAGGGGCGGGCCCAGGGGCGGGGTGGCCCAGCCCCGACGCCAGGGGGAGCTAGAGAAGGGGCACCTCCCAGCTTAGCCTTCACTAGGCCCTCGGCCGTACTCCGCTCTCGGCTGTCAGAAGAACTGCGGGTCCCCAGGGCTCCGCGGAGCCCTGTTTTTCGGGGGTCCCGGGCCGGAGGGAGCCCCCTCCAGAGCCTGTGCTCTCCGAGGCTCCGGCTTGCCCCGGACCCCGCTTGTCCGTCTAGGGGCTGCTCCAACCTGCCACGGTGCTGGTGGTCCTGCTGTGCACCTGGCGGCGGGGGCGGCAGGACCCGACACCTGCTTTACCTGATACTTCCTCTCAGGTTACAGACGCCCGCGCACGGCCAGCCTATGGGCTCCGACGGCCTGACATCACCCGGGGCCCGCCAATCCCAGGCCGAACCCCCCCAGCCGTCGCGGATGCCACGGGGGCGCCAACTACTCTGCCACACCTGGCCGCGGCTCTGCACCCGCCCCCGGCCAGATGTGACCCCGCCCCCTGCGCCTCTCCCTAAGCTGGGAGCTGAGCCCCCACCTTCATCCCCGCCCGAGAGGAGAGAGGGCTGACCGTGGGCAGAGGGGGCCTCTCATATTTGGCTGCCGGCTCCGGGTCGCGTCCCCACCGTTTCCCTCCTGCATCTGGAAACCATCGCCATCCACGAAAGCGACACCGACACCCGCGCTCAAGCCTCGGATTTCAGGGGCCGTAAGGCGGGGTCGGGTGACAGCGCGGCTTCCCGCCCCGTCGCAGCTGCCCCCAACTAGGCCCAGCTCAGTGAGGGAGAGTGAGGCGGCCGGGCCAAAGACTGAGTGACCGGGTGGGGGCTGTCCCCTGCCCCAGTCTCCAGCCCATGCGTCCCTGCGGTGGCCTCAGACCCTTCACCCCGCCCGACCTGGCTCACGTTGCAGGAAACGCGACACCGCAGGATTCGTTTTCTGGGCCAGCCCGCCGGCTCCGCGCCCCCTGCAGCCCGGAGGCTCCGACGCCACGACCCTGCTCCCACCTGCGGTCAGGCACCCGCGCGGGAGGCGCCGCGGCGACACAAAGAGCCCTTTGTAGAGCTTCCCGGCCTGGGCCCTGGCGTCTGCGGCCCAGCACGCACACAGCCGGGAGGGACGCACACAGCCGGGAGGGACGCACACAGCCGGGAGGGGCACACACAGCCGGGAGGGGCACACACAGCCGGGAGGGACGCACACAGCCGGGAGGGGGCTCGCACAGCCAGGAGGTGACCTCACAGACCTGGCACTTGGGCTCAGCGGTGGAGAGGGGGCACTGGCTGGGCCACCTGTCCTGTGGATTTGGGCGGGGCCCACAGTCTGCGCCGGGAGCTCAACGATTCCAGGGCCCCTGCAGCTCTACCCACCCGGCCCCCTCTGCCTCCCAGAGATGAAAGGGGAAAGCCACTGTGGGAGCTTGGTCTAAGGTGGCGTGAAGAGGGCAGCTACTGGAACTGGCCTGCAGGTTTGGTGTCCCTCCCATGCCTCCCTTGCCCACTGGCCTTGTGACCTGAGTCACCTTGTATGAATTGGCCCTGGGGTGGCTTTGCCTTGGGCTTAAGAGAGAACTGCAAGGTCCCAGGCTCCAGCAGGACCCCAGGGAGCCGCCACACCACATCTGGCCACCTGTGACCTCAGGCTGTCCCCTCACCTCTTAGACCATCCTTGCTCTGTTCCTGTGGCCAGAACGCCAGTGTTCCCCAGGGCACCCTGCCAAGGATACCCGGAATTGCTCAGACCAGACCTCTGCCCCAATCCCTGCTCCAGAGCCTCAGCCAGGCGCCTGCAGGCCCCAGACATCCTTAGGCGCCTCACACTTCACCTACCCACCCTGGCCTCATCCTCTCCACACAGGCTCGCTTCCCTCCAGGGCTCCCAGCTCAGGCCTGGCCCTTTCCCCCAGGAGCTCAAGCCCTAAACTGGAACCAGCCACAGCTTCACTTCCTCCTAGCCCCCACTGCCGGTGGGCGCCCAGCCCTGCTAGTGCCTGCTCACCTTCCTCCCTCCCTCCTTCCAGCCCTTACCTCTACAGCCATGCCACTGGCACCTTCCACCTGGCAGCCACCTCCCTTGGGTGACACTCTCCGACTGAGCCTGGTGCTGTGGGGGCGGGGGGGCATGCTTGGGGAGGGGCAGTCTCCATGCATTCTCTGTCAACTCCATGACAACCCGGCCACTCTGTGCAAGAGGTGGCACAGGCCCAGTTCCTGGTGAGGAACAGCTGTCTGGACCTGCGTCCTTCATCCCCCAGCTCCCATGGAGCGCAGTGACCTGCTCTTACTCTCCTCCCAGTCCAGTGTCCAGCCCTGACCCCTCGTGGGACTCGCCAGGAGCTTTGACTCTTGAATATGCCATGGGCCCAGGGACCCCCACCCTGTGCCCACTAGTGAGGCCAGGCCTTTGGCCTGACTGGCCCCCATCAGCCCAGTACCCCTGCTGGGAGGCAGGCAGTGGGTGAGGGCTCACTACCTCCTTCTTGAGGGCCTCTGTCTCCACGTGGCGGAGTTTGTTCTTGGTCTGCATGTAGATGTCAGCTGCCTGTGGTCCCACAGGAGGCTTGGGAGATGGGTAGCTAGGTGGGGGTGGGGGCAGTTGGGTGCCTGGGGGCGGGGGTGGCGGGGGGAAGCTGGGTGGGGGTGGTGGGGGTATGGGCTTCCCAATCGTGCCCCAAGGCAGGCCCAGCTCTGGGTTCAGCATGTTCATGTAGCTCTGTATGTCTGCAGCTCTAGTGCTGGAAAGCCCTGGGGAGGCAGAAGGAAGGGCCAGATTTGGGAGCATGCAGACAGGCTTTCCCCCAAGACTGAGACTCTCCACCACCTGGAAACAACTTGCCAAGGGCCAAGGTGGGCTCCGGGCACCACTTGGTACACCTGTTGTGGCCCCTGGCGTTGCTGGGCTTCCTCTCCCTGGCCCTGCCCTGCCCCAGCCCAGCACTTATTGGGGGAAGACCAGGCACTCCGGTTTGGAGGGGAAGCACTGGAGGCTTTGGTGTGTCTAGAGGGCAGGGTCACCTGGAAGGGGAGGGTCTACTCCTTGGAAGTACAGATGGCCACATCCAATCTTTGCAGGGCACCCTGCCAGGTCTGGAGGCCACCATCTGGCGGCGTGAAGCAGGCATTGCAAGTGGATGGACGCCCATGCTCAGGGCATGGTCAGGGTGTGTGTACACACAAGCCTGCAGTCTGCCGAGGCGATTGTGAATTTGTGTATGTTTGAGTGTGTACGCATTTGTGCACATGCTTCTTTGTATTGATGAATGTGTGTGCATTGCTCTGTGGACATGGTGTGTGTGTGTGCATATCTGTAGTATGGAAATAGAGCATTGTGTGCTTGTGTGTAAGGTGGGTGTGTGCAGATATTAGCATGGCTCTGTATGTGTGTTCATATCTGTATGCTGTGTGTACACATGTACAAGTGTGTGCTTTTGTGTGTGAGTAGCTAAGAATAATGAATGGTGGGCGGCACACGTGGATTTTGTGGGTGGGGAGAGTACATGTGGATGTACATGTATGTTTGTGATGAGCACACACAAGTATGAGTGACATCTGTCTCTCGCCAGAAAGGGTGTCGCCTCCCCATGTTTAAAAGCAAGTGATGAGAGTAGTCTCCGATATTGGCTGTGGCAGGCTGGCCCAAGGCCAACCCTCACAGCCCAGCAGTCTGGCTTCAGTCTGCTCTCCCTCCCCCTCTTCCTCCTGGGCACACTCACCACGTGGAGGGTGCTGGCCCTTGATGCTGGAGTGGCTGGAGGAGCAGGAGTCGTAGTTGGAGAGGGTGCTGGTGGGCGAGCTGAGGTCAAAGTTCAGAGGCTGGACCGACACCGTGGTGTTGGGTGAGGACATGCCTGAATCCGGCTGCTTCGCCTCCAGCTCCACGGATGGATCCCGGGAGAGCACGCAGTGCTCCATGCTCTGAAGGGGAGGCAGGGAGGCCATGAAGGCAACTGCACCCCAAGATGCGTTGCTCTCCAGGCCAGGGTCCTACTCAGCCATGCCTTTGCCGTGGGATCTTGGCCAAGCCACACCCCTCTCTGGGGTCTCTTCCCCATCGCTAGAGGGTCTTTCAGGTTCCTCCAGGTTAAGATTCAAGCCCAGCCCCGCCAGGCAGCAGGACCAAGGTTCCTGGGAAACTCCCTCCCCTGGCTCCTCCCTGATTAGGAGGGTGGAGAGATCGACGAGGAGGGGGCCTTGAGCCGCATCCCAAGGGGAGAACTGCCAGGAGATCAGCCTTCTCCCTCACAGATCGGCACAGGCTCCATGGGGAGGGGCACAGCACAGGCCCATCCCTAGTGACCTGGCTGGCAAGCCAGCTCTCCTTGCCAGACCTGGGACCTGGAGCAGACTCCCAACACCAGCCCGGCCTGTCTCCTGATGGGGCCCTTGGGGTAAGGGTAGGGCCTGGATGGCCAGCTGAGCAGTGATGGGCAGCCAGAGCTCAGGCTGCCAGGCCTGCCATTCCCCCGCCCCGCCCGGTCTGTGCGTCTGACCACAGGCCTGTCCCCTCCCGGTGCAGAGGGGGCTGTGGTAGGGGCCCTGCTTACATTGCCCATGCTGACCCTGCTGCCGGCAAGCCTGCTTGCTCCGCTGCCTCCTGCCCAGGCCTGCTCCTCCTTGCCCCGTGCCCCCTCCCTGCCTAAGAAGTGTCACAGGCACCCTGGGAGAGAGGCAGGCCTGGCACCAGGTAACGGCTCAGCAGCCGCGCTCATTGGCCCCGTAATTAGGGGCTCTGCTGGAGTGTTTGCCTTTTCTGGGCCAGCGTCTTCTGTGGCTTGGGTCTGTCCCTGCCTCAGCTGGGCCTGCTTGAGTGAGGGGACCAGGGCACATACACCCCACCCATTCCAGGGGACCAGGCCCCGCTACCTACCGCAGGAGTCAGGGGAGCCATAGGAGGTGGCGTGGGCAGCACCCAAAGGTGCTCTTTACCTGGGCAACAGCAGTGGGTGCTGAGGCCACCAAGCCCTGACCCCTGTAGGCAGCAGATAAGAGGCTGGGCCACAGCAGGTGTACTGCGCCTGGCCTGAGCCACCCAGCTCTGCAGTCTGGGACTGTGGCTTCAAACTTCCCCTCCCCGACTTACTAGCTATTTCGGGTGAGTCACCTGTGCTTTTTGTGCCTAAGTTTCTTTATCTGCAAATGGGGGTAACAGCACTACTTGCTCTGCTGAGCTCCACGACATGGCGCCCAGTAAATGCCATACTGTCATTTTTTTTTTTTTTTTTTTAGACGGAGTTTCGTTGTTGTTGCCCAGGCTGGAGTACAGTGGCGCGGTCTTGGCTCAGTGCAACCTCCACCTCCTGAGTTCAAGCAATTCTCCTGCCTCAGCCTCCCAAGTAGTTGGAATTAAAGGCACCCGCCACCATACCCAGCTAATTTTTGTATTTTTAGTAGAGATGGGGTTTCATCATGTTGACCAGGCTGGTCTCGAACCCTGACTTCAGGTGATCCACCCGCCTCAGCTTCTCAAAGTGCAGGCATGAGCCACCACACCCGGCCTGTCAACTTTTTAATTTAATTTAATTTTATTTTATTTTTAGACGGAGTCTTGCTCTGTCACCAGGCTGGAGGGCAGTGGCGCGGTCTTGGCTTACTGCAACCTCCGCCTCCTGGGTTCAAGCGATTCTCCTGCCTCAGCCTCCCGAGTAGCTGGGACTACAGGCGTGTGCTACCACACCTGGCTAATTTTTTTTTTTTTTTTTTGTAGTTTTAGTAGATACGGGGTTTCACCATGTTGGCCAGGATGGTCTTGATCTACTGACCTCGTGATCTGCCCGCCTCGGCCTCCCAAAGTGCTGGGATTACAGTCATGAGCCACCGCGCCTGTCCTGAGCCACTGCACCCAGCCAACTATTTTTTTAATGTACTGTGAAGAGTAACTGAGATTACACCTTTAAGGCACTCGGCAGGGTACCTGCCTAAGTCAGAATCCAATGAATAGTGTTTGCTGTCCTATGACCACTAGCAGCTGCATCCAGACAGGCCCTCAGGTGCCCTGGGCTCTGGTGCCACCCCCCATGGTCCCTCGACAGAGTCACAGGCTCTCTTAACTGATGGGGACCCACCACTGATGCAGAAATGTCCTTCCCTGTGTCCATCCCGGCTTATATACCCTAGTGACAGAGTGCTCACTACCTGCTGGGCCATTCATTCTCTTCCAGAGACTCTTTCTCGGGGGGAAGTTCATCCTCAGGCCCGCCTGCAGCCTCTGGCCTCTGGGCCTTGCTGTGTTCTGCAGCCCCCAGAGCCAGGACCATCCCCCTGTGCTGGCAGGGACAACAGATGGACAGACGGTGCTCAGGGCACAGACCATCTGCCTTCTTCCCTCTGGGCCTCATTTCACAGCCCCTCCATGGCCAGGCTGCCCCATGGAGTTGGTCCGCATCCTTTTGGGGTTGGCTGCGAGGCCCACTCTCTTCCCTGCCTATTGCCTCAAAGCAGGCATTGTACCAGATGGTGCAGAGCCCTCACTTGGAGACATCCACAGCTGAGTTCAAGTCCCAGTAGGTCACTTCATGGCTGTCTCGCCATAATAACATAATTTAAAAAGAGTAGCATGGGTTTCCAGTTATGACTCAGCCATGAAGTCAGCAAATATATGGTGCAGGGGCAGAGAGGTGGCTCCTGGTCAGGGCAGAGAGGTGGCTCCTGGTCAGGCCATCAAGGTAGGTTCTCCACTCTACCACTTACTGGTGATGCGATCCTGGTGCCCCGCAGACTCCCTTTACCCATATGTAGAACAGGACACTTACACTCTCTTCTGCAGAGGGTGGCTGTGAGTTATACCCAAGCTAATGTCTATGGGTAGGTGAATGAGCCTGCCTGTTCCCAATGGGGCCTGTCTTGTGATTTCTTCAGCCTTACCCCTTGGGGTGATCCTGTTCTTCCCTGTCCTCTTTCCGTTAACCTTTGTGCCTCTACTCCCTCAGTCCCCAGCAGGCAGTGGTTCTGGGCTGACAGGTCGTGTGGGGTAGCGGGCTTCACGTCTCTGAACCTCAGCTTCCTCCTTGGTAAAAGGGGTGACGACACCCACCACTGGGGTGGAGGGGCGAGAAGAGAGAATGCGACAGGAGCAGCGCAGGGATTGTACCAGGTTCTCCACCGTGCGCAGGTAGTGGGTGCAGTGGCTGTGGCCGTTGAAGTCCGATAGGTCAGCGGCCGTGTACCCGTCGCGGTCGCGGACTTCCAGCTCCGCGCCGTTCACTACCAGGATCTGGCAGCACTGTGGGGGCACGCAGTGAGGACCCGGCCGCGGCCATGAGCTGGGACCCCCGCGCCCGGGCAGGGCCGTGCGGAGAGCGCGGTGCCAGCAGAGGGCGCGCGCCCCCACCCCGGGCCCGCGCTGACCCCTAGCTCCCCGTTCTCGGCGGCGTCGTACAGCGCGGTCCCGCCCCACAGGTCAGCCGAGATCTCCCCGCCGTGCAGCAGCAGCCAGCTGAGCACCTTGGTGTGGCCGCGGCTCGCCGCGAAGTGCATGGCGGTGGCGGCGTCTTTGTCCTGCTCCGACAGGCTCACGTCGGTGCAGCTCACCTGGGCGGGAGGGGCGGGGAAAGAGGGGCGGGGGATGGGGGCCAGGCCCCTGCAGGCCCCGCCCACGGTCCTCCGCCCCACTCCTGATGGCCCCGCTCACTCCACTCCCCGCCCTACCGGCTCCGCCCCGTCTCCCCTCCGCACCGCCCGGGCCCGGAGCTCACCAACCACACGATGACCGGGCTGTGGCCCATCTGCGCCGCGGCGTGCGGTGGGGTCATGCCGTCGTGGGCGCGCGCGTGCGGGTCCGCGCCGCATTCCTGCACCAGGTACTGCGTCACCTCCAGGTGGCCCTCCTGGCACGCCAGGTACAGGGGCGTGGCATCGTTCTTGGTTTGGGCATTCACTCCCCTGCGGAGACACAGCGCCCACCGTGGGCTTTCAGCGCCTCACCCCCTCCGAGGCCTCCTTACCCGCCCCCCTCCCCTCCCGGGGAGCCCTGGACGGCAGGGAGAGTGGGCGGGAGAGGGCCCTGTCACCGGCCCGCTGCCGCCCGGGGGGCTCCCCCTGGACTGAGTCCTGAGCCACCCTCCCTCAGAGGCCCCTGAGGGCGTCCCACCCAGCACTGCCCTGCCCTCAGTCCCATTTTTTTTTTTTTTTTTTTTTTTTTTTTGAGAAGAAGTCTAGCTCTGTCGCCCAGGCTGGAGTGCAGTGGCTGGATCTTGGCTCACTGCAATCTCTGCCTCCCGGGTTCAAGCGATTCTTCTGCTTCAGCCTCCTGAGTAGCTGGGATTACAGGCATGCGCCACCACGCCCCGCTAATCTTTTGTATTTTTAGTAGAGACGGGGTTTCACCATGTTGACCAGGCTGGTCTCGAACTCCTGACCTCGTGATCCGCCCGCCTCAGCCTCCCAAAGTGCTGGGATTACAGAGCCACCGCGCCCAGCCTCAGTCCCACTTTTTAACCGAGGTCTACAAAGATGTGGTGAGCTGGCCTTTCCTCCCCTCTCGCCCACTGTCACCATGAGTCCCCACAACTGCTGTGTCTGACCTCTATCCCTTTCATCGTGTGCCCCCTCCATCTGGAATGTCCTTCCATCCTCCTCCCTCTTGAAGACTCAGTACCCATCCCTCCTCCATGAGGGCCACCCTGATTTATTTCCCCCTTGCTGGCCTCCGCCCCACACTGCCCAGGGCCACTATGAGCATGACCTGTCATGCTTGGTTGACCATAACTGATTTTGACCTTTGCCTCCCCCAGAAGACTGAGTTCCCAGCGGGCAGGGTGGTAAGGGTTGCCAGACAAAATGCAGTTCACACAGTTCAATCGGAATTTCGGATAAACAGATAATGCTTTAGTATTCTATATCCCAAATATTGCGTGGGACATACTTATACTAAAATACAACTTTTTTATCTGAGATTCAAAGCTAGTCAAACATCCCGGGTTTTGTTGTTGCTGTTTTTGTTAATCTGGCAGCCCTCGGGATGTCCACTATGTACTGAATGCTTCTGCTGTGCTAGCTCTGGGTTACGGCACTAGCAAGCAGGTTCTTCTTTTTTTATTTTTATTTTTGAGACGGAGTCTTTCTCTGTCATCCAGGCTGGAATGCAATGGCGCAGTCTCAGCTCACTGCACCCTCTGCCTCCTGGGTTCAAGCCATTCTCCTGCCTGAGCCTCCCAAACAGCTGGGACTATAGGCATGTGCCACCACGCCTGGCTAATTTTTGTATTTTTAGTAGAAACCCAGTTTTGCCATCTTGGCCAGGCTGATCTCAAACTCCTGAGCTCAAGTGATCCGCCTGTCTCGGCCTCCCAAAGTGCTGGGATTACAGGTGTGAGCCACTGTGCCCGGCCATCAACTATTACTGTGACCATCAACTGAGATTACACCGGTAAGGCACCTAGCAGGGGACCTGCCAGAATCAGAATTCAGTCAATGGTGCAGCTACAGCTGGGGAGGCTCACAGGTGGGGCTGGGACTCTGTGCCATCACCCATAGTCCCACAACAGAGGCACAGATTCAGCTCTCTCCTCGGTCACACAGTTGGTAAGTGGCATTTGAACACCCATCTGTCTGTGCATGCAGGGCCTGGCTGGCAATATGGGCATGCAGGGAGTGAAGAGATGGAATGTGTCTCAGGGGCTTCTCCTAGGGCCTAGTTTTCAGCTGTCACTGTCCCTTATCCTTGCTCTGCCAGCCCAGAGGGGGCCTACCTGGGGAACAGCAGGGCTGTCCTGACTGCTGGGCTGCTGGGTGTGAACAGCCCAGGGTGCAGTTGCCACCGAAGGACACTAGGTGGAGCCACAACCTACCCCCAGACCCAGGAGAAGTTCCAGGTTGGGGGCCACGACCTATTGGGTTCCAGTTCACCTTTTGTGCCTAGGAGGCCAATTCCTCACAGGACTTCACATCCTGCCCATCTACCTCCCCCAGCCTTTTACCCCGTAGATCAACCACATGCTCCACCCCACATTCATCCCTCGCTCACCCATCCAACTGCCCATCCACTTGTTGCCGGCCCATCAACATGCACCAGGCTACCCCCCTTTGCCCACCCACCCTCTTGTTCCCAACACGACTCAGCCCCTCTTCTGACCCCTGTCACGTGTGCCCTCTCCCTCCCTCTCACACACATCCTGAGCCCCTCCCAGCTGGCATCTCCCTGTCCCTAAAGCCCTGGTTCTCTGTCCACTTCCCTGACTCCTGAGACCCCAAGGCTGACTCTGACTGAGACCCCTGACTCTGCAGCCCCCATGGACCCCCACTCACTGATTTCTGCTCCCTCCCCACTCCCTAGACACAGGGCTGCCATTTGCTGGGGCTGATGCTGAGCCGGGCACTTCATGATGGTTCGGGGAGCAGGCACCATGCCTGGTGATCCAGAGGGGGTCCCGTCAACACAGATGAGGGAGACAGAAGACCCAGCTACGTATCTATCTTCAGAAACATGCTGGCTCGTGGCTGCCAGCCTCCACACCCCAGCACCAGCGTCACCCCCACACACACTCACATACTGCTGCATCAGAACAGGCTGTTGAATATTTCATGACCGACGCTCGGCGGCCTAAATTATTCACCCCGTAACCAAGGCACGGTGAGTGCCGGGGTCTTGGGGATCAGGGGCTGGTGGGGGCCCACTGGGTTCTTTCTGCAGAGGCCCACGGCGGTGTGCACAGCTGGTGGGGGGCCAGACCTGCAGTGAGCTCTGCTCTCTCAGCACTCCCTACTTGGCAGAGATCCATGACCCAGGGGTGCCCAGCCAGCCAGAGAAGGTCTGAGAAGCTGGCATCAAGCAGGATCTGAGCAGCAGGGGGAAGTGGTACCCACGGCCTCCTGCAGGGCCGCTGGCTGGCACTCCCAGCCCAAGTTCCTGGCACGGAATGAGCCCTCAGTAAGTGCTGGAGCTCATCACCATTCTCATTAGTATTCCACCATCTGCACTCATGCGCCCCATTATGGAGTCAGAGCCTCCAGCTTGGAATACCCCAGAACATGAGGCAGATATGCTGTTGGGCTGGGTGGGAAGGGGTCCTGGCTCAACATCCCCTTCCACCTTGGCCTGAGGACAAGAAGAACAATGGGCACTCTCACAGTCACTGGGGAGTATTACAAAGATATGGATGAGCATAAGGACCAAAATGAAATTCCCATCACACACCTGGAATCCAAGCACCTCGGGAGGCCAAAGCAGGAGGACTGCCTGAGCCTAGGAGTTCGAGACCAGCCTGGGCAACATAGAGAGACCTCCATCTCTACAAACAATACAAAAATGAGCCAGGTGTGTTGGTGCACATCTGTAGTCCCAGCCACTCAGGAGGCTGAGGAGGGAGGATCACTTGAGTCCAAGAAGTTGAGGCTGCAGGGAACTATGATCATACCACTGCACTCCAGCCTGGGTGTCAGAGCAAGAGCCTGTCTCTAAAATAAATCAATAAATAAGAAAATAAAATTCCCATCACTGGAGAGAGGAATTAATAAAAGTAATAATAGTAAATAATAATAATAGTGATAGCAGCCACCATTTACTGAATGATTACTCTGTCTCAAGCACTGTGATGAGTACAACACACACGTTCTCTCAGCTGGTCTTTGTAACAACCCCACAGGACAGGTGTTAGCATTGTTCTTCCGGTACAGATGAGGAAACTGAGGCACAGAGAGCTAAGATCACTCTGTGAGAAAGAGGCAGAGCCCCGATTTGAGGCTGTGTCTGATGCAGAGCCTGCTTCTGACTCCAAATGTGCCACGTCTACACCCCTTCTGCTCTTGGTCGGTCTGTCCCTCTGCCTCCCTCCCTCCCACCGCACAGACCACTGCCCTTCCCCACAGACCTCACTGCTGGGAACTCAGGAACACTCTTTGACAGCTGCTGGGGCACAGCCCCGCAGGAGGACCTGGCTCGAGTCCCGTGACTTTGAGCTGTGCCACAGTCTTGCTTCTTGTCTCTTTGTGTTCCCAAACCCATCCGTGAAACGGGGGCAAGAGTTGTCATCCTGACCTCGTGCAGAGTGCCTGAGAAGTGCCTGCAGAGCCCTGAGCACAGGCCTGGTGCCTGGCGCACAGCCATTGCTGAACTTTAGGATCCTTCCCTGTGCCTGGGAGGACCAGCCACCAGGGGGGTCTATGGCTGGCCTGGCGTGTCCAGGTCCTGCCAAGTACGGGCCAGGCTGGGCATCATTTCTGCTGTGGGGAACACTACCTAGAGGGGAGAGGATGGGTCTTGGGGGAGACCTCTGACTCCCAGACCCTTGCCAGCTCTAGCCCCGACCACAGTGACAGCTGCAGAAAAGTGCTCCCAGACCAAGCCCTTGCCCTTTGCCCCGGCTTTGACCCAAACCCTCTTTGTAGGTCAGAGGCGCCCTGGCGATGATCATATAAATCATTATTTGTTTTCTTTCTCCTGGGAACAAAGATGCTATGGATGAACTGTAACTATTCATCAAGTCACCTCTGATTACACAAAAGAAACATGGGTCCCCCGTGTGGGCTGTGGGAATCTCTGGCGGAGACTGGTGCCAGCTGACTGCCAGCGCCGCCGCAGGGAGTGAGCTGCCCATGGAGCCAGAGTCGGGCTGCAGAATGATTCCCGCGGCCCGCCCCACTGCCAGTCACGCCTCCCCAGAGGGAGGCCAGGAAGAGGCTGTCCCTCTGAGGATCAGTCTGGTTGTGGCCCGTGACTGCTTTCAATTGAAATTCACGGAGCCTTTGGTGGATCTACGGCTCTCGGTGTCCTCCAGTCAAACTTCCCGGCCTATGTTAAAAGATTCCCAAGTAGGCCTGGCCCAGGGAAGAAATGCAGCCCCGATTTGAGAAAGGTTCTACACCCCAGCCTGTCAGCTAGCATGGAATAGTTCCAGAAGCCTACAGTTGCCTGCAACTCTCCCAGCCTCCCAGGTCTTCCTCCTGGCCCGTAATTAGGCGAAATTTGACCCCACCTGAGGCCTCTACACCTCCCCACATCACTGCCAGTTCCATCATGGCAGGGCTGTGAGGCCGACCCTCTTTTCATTAGGTTCTCAGCTCTCCTCCCCTCAAAGATGCCTGGCTTCCCTGACCCCTCAACTTAAAGAACCATCCCCATCGCTTCCTACCAAACTCCTCATTTCACTATATAGCACTTGCCACTCCTGAATTATCTTGTTCTCCTATTCCTCAGACCCATACATGCGTGGATAGAAGAATGTGTGGCTGACGTGATGACAGGCCGGGCAGTTGAGTGCACCCACTTGCTGTTTGTTGAATGAATAAATATGAGAAGGGACATCCAGGCCAGGAGTAGGGGATGTCTCTTCACTCATGGCCGCAGCCTGGTAGAGCAGGTTAGATCCACTTGCCAGATAGGCTCGGAAATGCCCAGAGGGGAGTTTTGTCTAGGGTCACATGCAATGAGCTGTAGGCAGAGTGGACAAGTCCCTGGGATTCCATGCCCCACTCATTCAGCAGATGTTTACTGGAGTCAGGCTCTGGGCATACAGAGCCGGGAAGACAAAGCCCCTGGCCTCATTAGTCAGGGACAGACGGGATGAAAACACACATCTGTCTGTGTGATGCAGGGCCCAGCCAGAAATCCGGGCATGCAGGGAGTGAAGAGATGGAATGTGTCTCAGGGGCTTCTCCTAGGGGTTAGCTTTCGGCTGTCATGCAGGATGCACACAGAACGCAAAGCCAGGCAACCATAGGGCGGCTGGGAGGCCAGGTGCAGTGGCTCATGCCTGTAATCCCAGCACTTTGGGAGGCCGAGGTGGGCGGATCACCTGAGTTCAGGAGTTCGAGACCAGCCTGGCCAACATGGTGAAACCCCATCTCTACTAATAATACAAAAATTAGCCAGGTGCGGTGCCATATGCACCTATAATCCTGGCTACTCAGGAGGCTAAGGCAGGAGAATCACCTGAACCTGGGAGGTGGAGGTTACAGAGAGCTGTGCCACTGCACTCAAGCCTGGGCAATAGAGCAAGAGTCAAGTCTCAAGGAAAAGGGCAGCAGGGAACAAGGCCAGCGGGAAAGTGAGTGGGCATCATGGGCGCGGGTGACAGTTTCAGCGAGGCTCAGGGTTGGCCTCGCTGAGGTGAGGTCTGGGCAAAGACCTGGAGGAAGGCAGGGAGCAGGCGGGGATCTCTGATCCCTGCAGAGGGATCAGCCTCTGTGAAGGCAGGGGTGCTGGCCTGTTGGAGGGGACCACAGCCCGGAGGAGGGACAGCCTCTGGGCCATTGTAAGGAAGTGAGCAGCATTCCCTGTCAGTGGCCAGAAGCCTGTGACGGGACGTGCTCTTTTTTTTTTTTTGAAACGGAGTCTTGCTCTGTTGCCCAGGCTGGAATGCAGTGGCGCAATCTCAGCTCACTGTAACCGCTGCCTCCCAGGTTCAAGTGATTCTTATGCCTCAGCCTCCCAAGCAGCTGGGACTACAGGCGGGAGCCACCACACCCGGCTAACTTTTTTTCCCCCTGAGATGGAGTCTTGCTCTGTCGCCCAGGCTTGAGTGCAGTGGCGCAATCTTGGTTCACTGCAACCTCCGCCTTCCAGGTTCAAGCAATTCTCCTGCCTCAGCCTCCTGAGTAGCTGGGATTACAGACACCCACCACCATGCCCAGCTAATTTTTGTATTTTTTAGTAGAGATGGGGTTTCACCATATTGGCCCGGCTGGTCTCAAATTCCTGACCTCGTGATCCGCCCGCCTCAGCTTCCCAAAGCGCTGGGATTACAGGCATGAGCCACTGCACCAGACCACGACTTGCATTGTCTTTTCTTTTCTTTTCTTTTTCTTTTTTGAGACGGAGTCTTGCTCTGTCGCCCAGGCCGGAGTACAGTGGCTCGATCTTGGCTCACTGCAAGCTACGCCTCCCGGGTTCCAGCAATTCTCCTGCCTCAGCCTCCCGAGTTGCTGGGACTACAGGCACGTGCCACCACACCCGGCTAATTTTTGTATTTTTTAGTAGAGACGGGGTTTCTCCATGTTGGCCAGGCTGGTCTCGAACTCCTGACCTCGTGTTCCGCCCGCCTCAGCCTCCCAAAGTGCTGGGATTACAGGTGTGAGCCACCACACCCAGCAGGACTTGTGTTTTCAAAGGCTGCGGGTGGACATGGACGGGTGAAGGCCAGGGCCTTTCAGGCTTACTGAGGACTTCCCCTTTTCCGTTCTGTAGTGCACAGCCTCACAGAGCCTTGGGCCCAGCTGAGCCCAAGGGGTTCAGGTAGCCCCCACGTGAGGCAGAAAGGGGGTTTCTCAGAAGCCCTGGGACGCCCCAGCAGCGTGCTGCTTACAGAGCCCCAGGGTCCAAGGCTCAGCTCTCCCCCTTAGAAGGGTAGGGCAGGAGCACTAGCCCCGGTTAGATGACAGCTGGGACCAGGAGCTGCTGGTGGAGACACGAGATGGTCTCCTGCTGTGAGGGGCTTCTCCGGACTCCACCAGGCCCTTCCTTTCCCAGAGCCTCCACGTGGGTCAGGGAGTCAAGGATGGCAGCCACCTCCTCAGTGTGGACACAGGCCCCGCCCCAACGCCCTGCAGCCAGGTCAACTGACAGACACCAGGGGTAGATCTGGGGCTGGTGATAAAAAAGGAATGAGCCCCCACGGCCTGTGGCAGAATCAGGGACCACCCCAGGCAGAGCCTCCAGCCTTCTAAGGGGGAGAGTTGAGCCCTGGGCCCTGGGGCTCTCTAAGCTGAGAGTTGCTGGGGCTTCCCAACAAACTCCCTTTCTGTCCCAGGTGGGGGCTGCCTGAACCCCTGGGCCGTGGGAGCAGCCAGACTCCGTGAAGCTTTGCACAAAGGAAGGGAAAAGGGGAAGTCTGCAGTGGACTTGAAAGGCCCTGAGTGATTAGGACCTGGACCAGGAGTGGGAGAGAGACCCAGAGAGGAGGTACAGCCTGCTCAAGGCCACACAGCAAGCCAGTGATGACCACAGCTGGTGAATCAGCCTCTCTAAAACACCATTTCTGTACCTGTCAGCTCCACGAGGCAGGGACGCTTGTCTGGTTCACCAGCATATCACTGGCATTTAGAATATTGCCTGGCACATAGAAGATGCTCAATAAACATTAGTTGAATGAGTCCATCTGTAAAATGGGCTGATTACATAGCTACTGCTCGGGGTGGTTGTGTGACTCAGATGACACTGGGTGGTGCCAGACCCCTAGAAGATACTCAGCACCAGGTTCTTTTTCTTTTCTTTCTTTCCTTTCCTTCCTTTCTTTCATTCGTTCCCTTTTTTTTTTTTTTTTTTTTTTTTGACAGAGTCTTGCTCTGTTGCCCAGGCTGGAATGCAATAGCATGATCTGGGCTCACTGCAACCTCCGCCTCCCTGGTTCAAGCGATTCTCCTGCCTCAGCCTCCCAAGTAGCTGGGATTACAAGCATGTGCCACCTGTACAGGCATAGCCCAGCCACACACCCAGCTAATTTTTGTATTTTTGGTAGAGACGGGGTTTCACCATGTTGGTCAGGCTGGTCTTGAACTCTTGACCTCCGGTGATCCACCTGCCTCAGCCTCCCAAAGTGCTGGGATTACAGGCGTGAGCCACCATACCCAGCCCCAGGTACTTTCCAATCCCATTCCAGTCTAGTCTGGTCAGGGGTAGGGGAGGCTTTGGGGGAAGGAGGCACCTGCTGAAGTTGATAACATCTCTGGGCTAACTGGTTTTCCAGCTTGCTGTGACTGGCAGCACCCACGAGCCCAGGGGAAGAGACTGGAGCCTCCTCACTCCCCAGCCTGGAAGCTCAAGCCTCAGGGTCCCAGCTGATCCCCAGCTCCCCGACCCCCACAGCCCTGCCCAGCTGCTCAGGCCCTGGGGCAGCCAGAAGCAGGTGTGAGGGTGGCAGAGTGAGCTCCTGGGCTCCAGGACCCTGCCTGCCACTGGCCTTGGGGCCACCTGCTCTTCGCCCCTCCTCACTCTGCCCTGAATGGGGGTCTGGACCCCTTGTTCCCCTCCATCAGCCATTGGAGCTCCTGCTGGGAGGGCCAACCCTCCCAACTCAATCTCCCTGAGACCCAGAGCCTGGGACTTGCCCAGCCCAGCTCCTGCCAGCCCCGTACCTCCCAACTGAGAGGTCCTTTTTCTTTTTCTTTTTTTTCCCCACCTTGAGATGGAGTTTCACTCTTGTTGCCCAGGTTGGAGTGCAATGGCGCCATCTTGGCTCACTGCAACCTCCGTCTGCCGGGTTCAAGCGATTCTCCTGCCTCAGCCTCCTGAGTAGCTGGGATTACAGGCACGCGCCACCACGCCCGGCTAATTTTGTATGAGAGATCCCTTTTCTACAAGGGCTCAGAGGGAGGGTCCCACGTGGCAGCAGCCCCGAGGTCACTGTGACAAGTCCTCTGCTTCTGGGAAGACTTGGCCCCATGAACGGGACAGACAGGGAGGTGTGGGGGACGTGCAGGACATTCCTGCAATCTCAAGCACTTTCTATTATAACACCCCAAGGTGTAGCCCTGGAATTAGCTGAGCCTCCCCGAGGCTGTCCAGCCTTCCAGCTCCTCTGCAGCGTGTCACTTCCATGTCCCATGGCCACCCACAGCCTCCCAGCTCCTCTGCAGCGTGTCACTTCCATGTCCCATGGCCACCCACAGCCTCCCAGCTCCTCTGCAGCGTGTCACTTCCTTGTCCCGTGGCCACCCACAGCCTCCCAGCTCCTCTGCAGCGTGTCACTTCCATGTCCCGTGGCCACCCACAGCCTCCCAGCTCCTCTGCAGCGTGTCACTTCCTTGTCCCGTGGCCACCCACAGCCTCCCAGCTCCTCTGCAGCGTGTCACTTCCATGTCCCGTGGCCACCCACAGCCTCCCAGCTCCTCTGCAGCGTGTCACTTCCATGTCCCATGGCCACCCACAGCCTCCCAGCTCCTCTGCAGCGTGTCACTTCCTTGTCCCGTGGCCACCCACAGCCTCCCAGCTCCTCTGCAGCGTGTCACTTCCATGTCCCGTGGCCACCCACAGCCTCCCAGCTCCTCTGCAGCGTGTCACTTCCTTGTCCCGTGGCCACCCACAGCCTCCCAGCTCCTCTGCAGCGTGTCACTTCCATGTCCCGTGGCCACCCACAGCCTCCCAGCTCCTCTGCAGCGTGTCACTTCCTTGTCCCGTGGCCACCCACAGCCTCCCTGGGCAGGATCGAGTTTCCCACCCGCAGGCCCGGGAGCCCTTCCTCCCTCAGCACTCACCCACGCGCCAGCGAGAGAGCTGAGCCTTGTGAATAATTCACAGCAATTCACAGCAGGCCCCAGAGGCTCGCAAGAGCATGAAGCTGAGCCACCTGGGTACCCTGATTGGGCCCTGTGGCCTGGGGCAGCTCAAGCCTCTGCCCTACCCAGCTCCCAGCCTTCATATCCACAGCCTCGGTGAGCAGGAATCCCTACCCCCAAGATAGGAGGTTAAGTGGGTACCCCAGCCCCCAACCCCAATTCCCAGCTGCCCTTCCTGCTTGAGCCCAGCCTGGCAACCACAGAAAGACAGCTTCTTATCAGTCGAGTCACATGCTGCTGTGGGGAACAGAGCCCAAGCCCTCTGTCCACCTCCCTGAGATTCATGGTGACTCCTGGGGGGCTGGCAGCTCATCAGTCCAGGCCATCTGGCCACTGAGTCGGCACCAGCGCCCAATCACACACAGCACCTGGCATGGCCTGGGAGGGGGTCAGGGTTCCCCAGCCCCGGAGCCCTGGAGGGCGTTCCACAGCACAGCCAGTCTTCCTAACACCTGGGATCCAGCCCACGGAGGGATCGTGGCTTCTCAGTGAGGAAGGCTTAGGGGCTGGCGGTCCCCACCAGCACTTGCATAAGGTGGGCTCAGCGTCTTCCAGTTCACACTTGGGCCATATTGGTCCCGCCATCAGGGGCACCTGCCCCTCTCAAGACCTGTCCTTCTCCTCTGCTTGAAGTGAGGGGGTGGGACGGGTGCATCAGAATCACCGCCATGAGGATGGGGACATGTCCCAGGTGTGGCTCCCAGGCCCCAACCTGGAGAGTCTAACTCAGGAATCTGGGACAGCCTCCAAGAGGTGTTGACAGGAGCCAGTTGGAACCCTCTACTCAAGGGTCCCTGGGTCCCTCCTAGTCTAAATCCCACTGACTTTGACATGATCCAAACCCTAGTTTGTTTGGAAGCAGTGAATTCATACCAAAGCAGCCACCAAAAAGGCCTGGCAGGGCTGGTTGTGAAGCACCCCTTCCTCTGTGTGCTGCCTGTTGGGTCTCCCACTAACCAAACCAGGGAGCCCCTTCTTAGCAAGGATGGAACCAGGCCCAGCTCCCTTGTCCTGGGCCAAGGGGACCACTGGAGCCCGGCCTGGTGGGTCCTAGGGCCACCCTACATCCACGCCAGTGTGCCTGGGCCCAAGAGGCTGCAGCTGTGGCTACCTTGCCACATGGCCATATGGCCAGAACTGGCCTCCAGCTTGCTCCCTGGTGGCCAGGGGCCCTGCAGGCACACCCAGAAACTGACCAGTGGTGGGGACAGGCCAGACCCTCTCACCTCGTAGCTGCTCTCATCCTGAGGCTGGGTCCACATTCACATTTCCATCTCAGGCTCCCACTTAGACTAACGAGGGTCACCCATCAGAGTAACCCACTCCCCGCTCAGACCCCTGTGGCATCTGGCACCCTACCCTCTCAGACAGGGCCTGGGTGGCTTTTCCCAGGATCCCTGCCTCCCCAGGCGCACCTAAGACCTGAGTCTCTTCCTCCCTCCCCAAGACTCACACATGCCACCTGCTCTGTACGACCCCCCACCCCACCCGGGGGAGCTCCCAGAACACTCCCCAGGAGGTTTGGGATCCCCATGCTTCCCTTGATAGTGGGAACGGGCTGAGGGGCCACAGGAGATAACAAGTTGCTTTCTGGATGGCCTCCAGCCAGGGGCTCTGGGGTCAGGAGGTGGGGTGGGGGTTGGGGAGGGGCCTTTCTCCCTTAACTGCTTGGTAACTAATGGGGTTCCCTTTCTGCCCATTTGACTAGGGCCTAGGAGGCGCTCCTGCCCTTGCTGCCCCCAACTCCATTCTGAACAGTCTTGCAAATGAGCACAGCCTGAGCCAGAGAGAGCCCCTGCGGCGGAAGCAGCCCAAGGGGAACAGGTGACCTTGGCCTGTGTGCCCAGCCTCCCAGGTCCAGCTGCGTGCGGCCGGGCAGCTGAGGATGCTGGGAGCACCTGCTTGCAGGGCTCTGGGGGCAGCCCCAGAAGGGGTTTTCCAGGAGGGGAAAATTTCATGTTGAGTGGGAGCCATTTCTCTGGCCTGGCCCTCTGGCCCCAGGATGGCTACTGGAGGGATCATTGCCCTGGAGTGCCAGAGAAGTGTGGAAAATCCCAGGCATCCCCCAAAGCCCTGGCCCGGCCCACCCAGAGGACCCCTTAAGAGGAGTGATCTTACTCAGGATAGTGCCCGACGAGAAGCCTCAGGGAGGGGAAGTCCCCTTTGGCTGCAGCGTAGTGGATAGGCAGGGCGCCCATGTCTGTGGCCGCGGTGGGATCCCCACTGCCATGATGCAAGAGCCAGTTCACCACCTCGGGGTGGCCGAAGCGGGCAGTCAGATGCAAGACTGTGGGACCAGAATTGTCTTTGTCCTGTGGGAGGAGAGCGGGTTCAAGTCCTAAAGCCTGTTGCTGCCCCACCCCTGGCTTGGGCCGCTCCCAGACTCCCACAGGCCTGGAAGGTAGCTCTGTGCTCTCTGTCTTCCCTGGAAGAATTGGCCAGGCCTCACTCAGCAATGGTTTTTTTGGGTCAAGCGGATCCTGGGTTTGAGTCCTGCTTCTGTCCTTGGGCAACTAATTGGCCCTCTCTGAACCGTACTTAGCCAATAGGCAGCACCGTGCAGGGTTTTCAGAGGCTGCAGGTCCTGACTGCGAGCTGCCTACACGACAGGCACCTGGTTGTCATGGCAGGAGACTGGCTCCAGGCACAGGGCCACAGCCCTGACTCCCAGGGGCTCAGGGAATGCCTGAAGGAGTGACACAGGGTTACTGGGCTGAGCAGGGCCAGGAAGGGGGGCTGTGGGGCTGTAACAAGCTAGCATCAGGATTGGGGGGCAGCCCCTGCATCCAACACTTGCCCCCTCTCTCTCCACCCTTCCTAGGTGTCACGTGGGAACAGAGACCTCCACCTTGGTGCGCCTCCAGCAACCCAACCTCAGTGCCTTAGTCAGGCAATAAGGGCCCTGGGGACTGGTTTGGGTGGGAAGGACACACCAAATGAGCAGGAGGAATTTCCCCATAGAGGCGAAGAGAATCCAGAGATGGTGAGGGAGAAAAGCACATAAGAAATTAAAAACAAATGCAAACAAACGAGGTTGAAACAGGGCTGGAGGGTGTGAATGTGGTGATTCTTCTCTTCCTGAGGAGACAGGGTCCTGCGAGTTTTATCACAAGTCAGGAAGCTTCATCAGCTCTGCAACACCTGAGCCCTGGATGGCGGGAGATGATGGCTTAAGATATCTGGGTGCAAAGCCTGAGGCCCTGCCTGTCACTCCGACTCCCTCAAGGGCAGCTGAGAGGGAGGACTCAGGGCACTGGGGAAAGTCAGCAGACCCAGTCACAGAATTAGAATAAGGTGGAGCTACGCAGGGAAGACAACACCAACTATTTCCTTTTTCTTATTTTATTTTATTTTATTTATTTATTTTTTTTTTGAGATGGAGTCTCGCTCTGTCGCCCAGGCTGGAGTGAAGTGGTGCGATCTTGGCTCACTGCAAGCTCCACCTCCTGGGTTCACACCTTTCTCCTGCCTCAGCCTCCCGAGTAGCTGGGACTACAGGCACCTGCCACCGCGCCCGGATAGTTTTTTTTTTTTTTTTTTTTGTATTTTTAGTAGAGACGGGGTTTCACCATGTTAGCCAGGATGGTCTCGATCTCCTGACCTCATGATCTGCCCGCCTCAGCCTCCCAAAGTGCTGAGATCACAGGCGTGAGCCACCGCGCCCTGCCAACACCAACTATTTCATTGGCAGTAGAAGAATCACACTCTGCAGCTACTGAGAGGTGGAGGTGAAGCCACCCTGCCAAGCAGCCAACCTCACTTTTTGGTTATTATCCTTGTGCCGATGCTGCCAGACAAACTCTCTCTACAAATCTCAGCATGTGGAAGAAACAGAGGCAGGAACAATTGCCCAGCACCTTTCTATTTCTCGAGGACACTCTTGAAGTTATTCATCAATGTTTTAATTAAAGCAGATCTTATCGCTTTTCCTCAAATGGGAACTTGTTCACTTTTAGACTTTGTTATTGTTCATTTTGGGCTTATCTTTGGTCTTTTCCTGTGCTCTTAAAAGGGTGCAAATCAAAATCTGAGTATGATAATCCACTTATCATATGACTAATTACTTCAGTACAAGGAGTTCCTGCCTGTCTGTCCAATATTAATCTTACTACGTCCCAATGTCACATTGGCTTCTTTTCCTTCTCAGTGGCAGCATTTGGAGCTTTTACTTAACTTGGGGTCAATTTCGACCGCTGAATTTTCCACCCCTCCCCCACAGCTGTTGCTGGGTCATGTTGTTTCCTTTTATCTCTATAAATATTGTGACTTGTAATTGTCACTTATAAATTCATTCTGGCTATACTGAATCATTCCCCAATTATCCAAGTCATCCAAATATTCGATGTGCATTTCCACAAATCATGTAGTGGCCCCCTGATTGGGGATGATTTGTAGAATTAATTATATGCTTTACATCTCCATTCGGGTCACCAATACATTAAACAGAGCAGGGCCCTGAACAGCTTATATGGATCAACAACTGACAGAGCTGATGGGGTTGCTGCAAAGCCACTGACTTTTGCTATTCCCCATAACAAAGTATGTTCAAATCTAGGTCACAGGTTTGTGGTAGGGTTGATTCACAGTATACATGTGCAATGGCGTTCAGTAGCATAGCAGTTGAGGTTGTGAAGACATGTGCACCCAGGTCAAAGAAGAAAGATCCTTAGACAAAGCCGCTCAATTCCCAGGCACCCAATCTTCCTTGGGCTTTGTGAACCTGAGATTTGACAGGCTCTTGGAAATGTCTGTCTCTAAGACTCTGTTGGCAGGCTTAATCAGGCTGGTGGCCATCTCCATATGTGCCCCCCCAGCATTTGTGACAAAATAAAGGAAGGGGGACCCAATAAAGCTACTTCTGAAAGCTTATGATCCCACCCCTCATTTAAACTATGTGATGTTGTCATTCTATATAAACTCTTTCCAAGTAACTTAACTAAAACACACTTTGCCATTAGTCTTGAGTGTGGGCACAGCATTATTCTTTTCTGGGCCTTAAGGGTTCCTTCTGCTTAAAAATAATGTCCAACTTTCATGAAGTTTACCCATTATTAAGGTGCCTTCTGAATATATATTATCTTGTTCTATTGGTTTCAATATACCTATTTTCTTTAAAAAGAAAAAATTATGAACCATGAGTGTTAACACCAGAAAAACCTTAAGGTACATCTGATCTAATTTCCCACTTTAAAGTGAGAAAATCAAACAGTGCCTAGGGGTCTGATTTTTCCCCAGGCTAATTCGGGTTTTCATATTTCCATCTCAAAGGGGACTTTCTTTGGCTAACTTTAAGTTTTAAACGTAAAGGCCTGAAAAGTAACTCAGGATCTAGCTTTTTCATTAGTTTTGATCATGTATGAAAGCAAATATTTCTTTCCCCCAAATGAAACCCCCGGGCTTCCAGTATTTGTAGTGATAGTGTGAATCCATTAGGTCTATTTTTAATTATATCTCTCTTATTGGTTATTTTTTTCACATTTCCTAACTCATTTGTGATATTGCTTCCATATAATTCAACTTTTTGTGCGCTAGGTTCCCATTTGCCCCACAAAGGCCTATGTGCAAATCTGATATCCTGTTTGAATGACATTGTTTTGTTTTTACCTTATTGCTTCCTATCTTTCACAACAATGTTGTCAGTTCTCAACATTAAGGCATTAAAAATTAGCTTTTCTCAAATGCTCAGCATCATTAATCATTAGGGAAATGCAAATTAAAACCATAATGAATATCATCTCACACCTGTTAGAGTGGCATTTATCAAAAAGGTGAATGATGTGTTAGACATAATGCAGAGAAAAGGGAACACACACATTGTGAATAGGTATGTAAATTAGTACAGCTGGTGTGGAAAACAGTATGGAGTTTCCTCAAAAAACTAAAAATAGAATCTACCCTATGATCCAGGAACCCTATTTCTGGGTACATATCCAAGAGAAGCTTCAGAGAATGCTTTGTTGGGTTTTCTGGAACCCGGCAGGGCTCAGGTGTGTGGGGATGCGCTCTGTGAGCCTGTGTTTCCTCCGCCGTGAGGGCTCCTCCCGCTCCTGTAGGAAAAGGCAGTGCCCCTTTTGTCTTGTCCATGTGGGACTCCAAAGGGTCCAGACGCGACAGAAAGGCGGCGAATCCTCTCAGAGTGGGCAGGGGAGGAGATAGAATATGGGGAGGAGATAGAATATGGGAATGGGGGCAGTAGAGGGGTGGGATTTCATGAAATTTCCTGATTCAAGGCTATCATGAAGTAGGCCTCTTTGGGAGCTCGGCCCTCCAGTCGCTGGTGAGGTCCAGTCGCCTCCGCCGACTGCATTGAAAGCCAAAAGCAGAACTAGGCCAGCACTGCGGCCTGGCGTCCAGTGACCCAGCGGTCTGCATATTCCCCAGGGTGGAAGCACTCGGACTTCAGGTTTGAAGGCAATGCGGTCACCACTGCAATAAGAAAAGCAACTAGGGAAAATGGCACCTTCTTCTCCAAACTTTTGAGACACTCTTGCTCTGTCGTCCAGGCTGGAGTGCAGTGGCGCGATCTCGGCTCACTGCGACCTCTGCCTCCCGGGTTCAAGCGATTCTCCTGCCTCGGCCTCCCAAGAAGCTAATTTTTGGCATAGAGAGAGAGAGGAAAGGGGGGGAGAGAGAGATTGATTTTAATGTCTTCAAGCAAAAAGAGACTCTTTCTGCCTGTTGGCCATCTGCTGCCAGGTGAACGTGAAAATCCATCGAGACGCTTTCTGTGAAAACCGCCTTTATCTCTTTGTCCCTCTTAGGTTAAAATCCGCACTCCAAAACCTTATTGAACAGAAAAATTACAAAAAGCACATATAAGACGTTTCAGTTTTGTAAAGGGTAAAATGAAACTGCCCTTCAAGAAGAATCAGAAGGCCGACGAGGGAGAGAGGAGCGATCGTGAAATCTAAGTGGGCTGCCCCCGGGTCTTCCAGGGTTTTGTACTCGGTGGCTTGGCCTGAGTTGATGTGCCCATATTTTCAAACAGCCAAGTGCCCTGAGACACAGCTTTTGCTACGGTACCTGCTGAAATTTGGAAGTGTGATTAACTATTACTTAAATTGAGTGGGGCAGACTAAGAGACAGCAGCAGTGAAGGATGCCCTTTGGGAGAAAGACGTCGAGGCGCTGAGGCCAAAGGGTCCGTGAGGAAAGAGCCCGCAGCTCGCGCCCCTCGGCCTGCGGAAGGGAGGGCAAGGAGGGTCCTACGGTTCCTGGGAGGACGCGAAGAGCCAAGAGCTCTGACAGCTGGCGCCGGGGAAAAGGCCCCGAGGCGGCGTCCACACTCCTGCGAGGCACGGGGCGCCCGGGGCTCGGAAACTCAAAGCCCGCCGGCTTCTGCAGCTTCTGGGAGCCAAGAGTGTCAGCCGGAAGGATCCCGCACACGGCGCTTAGTTCTGGAACTGGATACCCGGGGGAGGATGCGGGAGCCCGAAGCCCGGGTGTGGGTCCCCGTGGTCTTCGTGTTGAGGGTAGGCGCGGAACGCTAAGCCTGGGCCTATTGGGAGCCATAGTCTTCTTGATGGCTGGTGCTTATTGGGCTTTTTTCAGTCGAATTTCAAAATGCAGTTGAATTTCTTACTTTGGAAACGATAATAGAAATGGCTGACCTAAGATTTTCATGATTATGTTTTGCCTTTTCCAGTGTATGTGCAGTTTCTGTAGTATAGTGGTTATCATGTTTGCCTCACATGTGAAAGACCCTTGGCTTGAGACTGGAGGGAAACATGGTTTTTTGGTTTTTCTTTTTGTCCCTAAATTTAGTGAGTTTAATCGAGGTTGGGAAACAAACAGAAAAGTACTTGAACCTGTGGCTACACTTTAGACCTCCTCAATCTAGACAGATTGTTGACCAGGCTACAGTTTCCACTGGTCTGCCAGCAAGAGGCCTTGCTTAATTCCTTAAGATTCTCTTCATTCTCTTCTGTCGCCTGAATTTTCACAGGCTGACACTGAAAGTGGATGACATCTTAGTGCATTTCCTAAGTGTCCCGCTTGGCTTCGCTTTACTCTGATAAGTTGCAGATCTGGCTGATTTGCGAGACAAAAACAAAATATTTTTTTAAAAGGTTCTAAATCTGCATCTGGAACTCGTAGAGTCAATAATCTGAAACCACACGAATTATTTACATACAAAATATTTTGAATGCATACCCCTTCCCCAAATAATCCTCAGAAAACCGGTTAAGTTTTAGCATCTGTGACTCTGAGATGCATATGAGGCCTTTGTAAATTTAGAAGTTGAGAGTAGAAAGTACAGGTTTGTATTTTAGAAGGAGATTTGGGAATAAATGTAGCTCTGGTTGATATAGATCATATGTTAAGGTTTGTTGGCCAGAGCTGGTGTGTGTCTTGGGTGTTGGGCAAAGAACAGAGAACAGCCAAAGCTCTGCGAGGTCAATGTGAAGGGTGATTTCCTTGGTGGGCTCAAGTTTATGACGCAGCCTGGACCTAGCTTGGCTTCTCAGCTAGAGAAGAAGCATGATTCCATGTCACAGCTCCTGTCTTTGAAAAAGTCATAATGACTCCCAGACCCAACATGTGGGGAAAACTCTGGATTTGTCTCTTCAGTTGAATGTCTCCATTGAAAATTGAGGAAAGAAATCTCTCTAATATTTGAACTTCATCAAAAGACTAATATGTTAATATTTTGACCGTCAATATTTCCTTAAACTAGTCTACTCCTTTCATAGCTAATACATCAAAGCATATTAACTTAGGAAATGGGAATCTCCCAAACAATGAAACATTGACGGCAAGGGTTCTTAATCTTTTCACATCACATTTCCTTCAAATGCTTTATACATCTTCAAGCAGACAAATAATAGTATTATAATGATTACGAGACCGATCATTACTCTTTTGCCAAAAAAACCAGCGACAAAAGACTAACTTAGTGGACCAACCTTTGTTTCTTCATTATCTCTACCTTGGTTCTGTCCTTTTATTTCCTCTTTCTTCTAATTCTGCTTCTGCTTCTTATTTCCTCCCTGGATTTGAACTTTATTTACCTAAACTACCAGTTAGGTTACCTTCTCAGAACCTCTAAGGCAGCAGTTTGAGATTGCCAATGGAAGATTTAAGATTAGAAAAAAGAAACATGAATGAATTTCTGATGTTTTATTATAGGGGTTTATAATGCAGGTAGAAAGACCTTTTTCAGAGTTAAGAGTTTGATCCACCAAATGAGCTATTTTGATATTTATAACTTTGTCTAGTAAAAGTTTCCTATAAAAACATTTGGTTTGGATGTCTTTGTTAGCTTTTAGTCGACACTTGAAAAAGGCGGTTGGAAGTTTCTAAGTCTTTTTGGATACTCTTTTCTCTTATCCTCCAGGCCCCACCTGTGGAGAGGCATTGGTGGTTCAGTGGTAGAATTCTCGCCTCCCACGCGGGAGACCTGGGTTCAATTCCCGGCCAATGCAGCAGGGGCTTTTTCACTTCACCCGTCTTTTACGCTGCAAAATTATACTGCATAACCTAATAGTGCATTTAGGGGCTTGGCCACCACAAGGTAAAGTGACAACATTACTTACGACGGATCCCTGCAAACCCGAAGAATCATCAGGTTCCTGATTCGCGTGCTGGACCTTGGGCTTACTGCTGAGCCACTGTAGAGAGGATCAAGAAATGACGCTCTTGGAAGGAGAGAAGCTGCGGGCAGGACAGTCACGTCAGAGGTCCAAGAGGTTTCAGCGGCCCAAAGAAAGGGAAGGTGTGTGGGGAAGAATCTGCGTGGAGATGAGGGGAGCGGCGGGGACTGGTCCTTGCGCAGAGGTGGCCAGTGGACCCTCAGGGCTGTACCCCAGACACCGTGAACCGAATTTGCTCACATCGTCAGCGGCCGCGGCCTCCGCGTGCTTTGTGGGCCCATCGGCGTTCTGCGAGGGATTCCGTGTGTCTGGCAATGTGTGTCAACAGGTGTTGGCCTGAAATTTGGCCGGGCACGTTGGCTCACGCCTGTAATCCCAGCACTGTGTGAGGCCGAGGCGGATGGATCGCTTGAGGTCAAGAGTTCAAGACCAGCCTGGCTAACATGGAAAAATCCCGTCTCTACTAAAAATACAAAAATTAGCCGAATGTGGTGGCATGCACCTGCTATTCCAGCTACTTGGGAGGCCGAGGCAGGAGAATCGCTTGAACCCAGGAGGCAGAGGTTGCAGTGAGCCAAGATTGCGCTACTGCACTCCACCTGGGCGACAGAGCGAGACTCCGTCAAAAAAAAAAAAAAAAAAAAAAAAAAAAAAGCAGCGAAAGAAGGCAGAGATGTCAATGGGACAAAGAAACCTCCCAGGAGGCTTGTTGTAGAGGCAGTCGGTGGATCCTGGGAGATGAGATTTTTTAAAAATTATGTAGCAGAATGGGGAGAGAAACGGAGAAGCGCATGAAAGAGAGAAAAGCACGAAAATCGGCGGCGTCCAAGAATAAAGCAGATAAAATAGTGTGAGTGTTTTTACATTAAAAAATAGAAGAAGTGCAATGCTTGTCAGCAGGCTTTGTGGTCGTGTAGTGGTTAATACTTGTAGTTGTGGTTGCCACAACCTCGGTTCTAATCTGAGTCACAGCAGTGTTTTCTATCCTGCGATTGTGGCTAATAGACCTGTCGTTTTCTTTGCCTTTAATCCTAGCAGCCTCCAGAGAGCAGAGTAAACCTCTGGCCCTGAAGGGCGCCAGCTTCTGGAGTTTAGCCCACAGCGCAGAAACTAAGGGGCGGCCTGGCCGATAGGAAAACTTGGACATGCTCTTTGTCTCACAATTGAGCAGGAAACATTCCCGTAGGTGAAGATGCCGCCTCTCAAGGGCCCTTTGTCTGTAGCTTCCACTGATGAAATAATGCGGTTATAGTCTTTTTCGGTAGAGAAAACGGCTGTATCAGTGGAATTTTTTAAAAACACAAAACGAGAACGAGTTTTTAATGAGTTTACAATAAAATCTAAACTAGTTGTCATGGTCTGCACCAGCTTGCCTCCATTCCCCATGCGTTAATTTTTATGAGAATAGTTAATTATTACTATTATTATTGTTTTTGAGATGTAGTCTTGTTCTGTCACCTAGGCTGGAGTGCCGTGGCTCAGTCTCGGCTCACTGCAACCTGTGTCTCCGAGGTTCAAGCAATGAGAACAGTAAAGAAACTACAGTTCACATAAAGTGCACAAATCTTTAGTGCAATTTGTTTAGTTTTGATCAATGTTATCACCACCCAGCTCAAGTTATAGAAAATTGCCATCATCTGAGAAAGGCCTGTTAGAGCCCCTGTCCAGGTGATTCCCACCCTGTGTCCTCTTAGTTAATCACTATTCTGATGTCTATTCCCATAGGTTACAATTGCCTGTTCTTAAAGTTCACATGAATGAATGTACATATGTTTTGTGTCTGGCCTTTTTTCTCCAGTTACATTCATTATACTCATGAGATATATCCATGTAGTTTCATAGATCACTTCTCAATTTTGGGGTTATTGATTTCTTGTGCTGAATATTCTTATAACAGTCTTTGTGTGCACTTGAGATTCATGGAAGTCCTTCAATTGCTGGGTCATGACCTAAGTATAAGTTTAACATCAGTATAAATTGCCAGTCTTCTAGAATGTTTTTTTGCCAGCGATGACAGTTGAAGTGGCACCAAATTCTTGTCAGCATTTGATGTACTAACTTTGTTAAATGTAGCTATGCTCTCAGACCAGGCTGGCCAACATGGCAAAACCCTGTCTCTACTCAAAATACAAAAATTAGCCGGGCATGGTGGCATGCACCTGTAGTCCCAGCTACTCCGGAGGGGGATGTTGCAGTGAGTCAAGATCGCACCATTGCACTCCAGCTTGGGTGACAGAATGAGACCCTGTCTCAGAAAAAAAAAAAAAAAAGTAGCCATACACTGGTGAGTGGTTAGTGCTATCTCAGTGTGGAATTAATTTGTATTTGCCTAATGAGCAATCCTATGAAGCATATTTTCTTATGGCTTCCAGCATATAAGAAACTCTCCTTTGCAAAGGCCTATTCGAATATTTTGCCCTATTTTATTTGGCTTAGCTCTATATTACTGACTTACAAAAGTTCTCTTATATATTCAAGAATTGAGTCTTGTTTTGACTTTTTTAAAATTATACTTTAAGTTTTAAGGTACATGTGCACAACGTGCAGGTTTGTTACATATGTATACATGTGCCATGTTGGTGTGCTGCACCCATTAACTCGTCATTTACATTAGGTATATCTCCTGATGCTATCCCTCCCCCTCCCCCCACCCCACAACAGTCCCCAGTGTGTGATGTTCCCCTTCCTGTGTCCAAGTGTTCTCATTGTTCAATTCCCACCTATGAGTGAGAACATGCGGTGTTTGGTTTTTTGTCCTTGCGATAGTTTGCTGAGAATGATGGTTTCCAGCTTCATCCCTGTCCCTACAAAGGACATGAACTCATCATTTTTTATGGCTGCATAGTATTCCATGGTGTATATGTGCCACATTTTCTTAATCCAGTCTATCATTGTGGGACATTGGGTTGGTTCCAAGTCTATGCTATTGTGAATAGTGCCGCAATAAACATACGTGTGCATGTGTCTTTATAGCAGCATGATTTATAATCCTTTGGGTATATACCCAGTAATGGGATGGCTGGGTCAAATGGTATTTCTAGTTCTAGATCCCTGAGGAATCACCATACTGACTTCCACAATGGTTGAACTAGTTTACAGTCCCACCAACAGTGTAAAAGTGTTCCTATTTCTCCACATCCTCCCCAACACCTGTTGCTTCCTGACTTTTTAATGATCACCATTCTAACAGGTGTGAGATGGTATCTCACTGTGGTTTTGATTTGCATTTCCCTGATGGCCACTGATGATGAGGATTTTTTCATGTATCTTTTGGCTGCATAAATGTCTTCTTTTGAGAAGTGTCTGTTCATATCCTTCGCCCACTTGTTGATGGGGTTGTTTGTTCTTTTCTTGTAAGTTTGTTTGAGTTCTTTGTAGATTCTGATGAAACTACAGATGAGTAGATTGCAAAAATTTTCTCCCATTCTGTAGGTTGCCTGTTCACTCTAATGACAGTTTCTTTTGCTGTGCAGAAGCCCTTAAGTTTAATTAGATCCCATTTGTCAATTTTGGCTTTTGTTGCCATTGCTTTCGGTGTTTTAGACATGAAGTACTTGCCCATGCCTATGTCCTGAATGGTATTGCCTAGGTTTTCTTCTAGGCTTTTTATGGTTTTAGGTCTGACATTTAAGTCTTTAATCCATCTTGAATTAATTTTTGTATAAGGTGTAAGGAAAGGATCCAGTTTCAGCTTTCAACATATGGCTAGCCAGTTTTCCCAGCACCATTTATTAAATAGGGAATCCTTTCCCCATTTCTTGTTTTTGTCAGGTTTGTCAAAGATCAGATAGTTGTAGATGTGTGGCATTATTTCTGAGGGCTCTGTTCTCCTCCATTGGTCTATATCTCTGTTTTGGTACCAGTACCATGCTGTTTTGGTTACTGTAGCCTTGTAGTATAGTTTGAAGTCAGGTAGCGTGATGCCTCCAGCTTTGTTCTTTTGGCTTAGGATTGACATGGCAATGCGGGCTCTTTTTTGGTTCCATATGAACTTTAAAGTAGTTTTTTCCAATTCTGTGAAGAAAGTCATTGGTAGCTTGATGGGGATGGCATGGAATCTATAAATTACCTTGGGCAGTATGACCATTTTCCCGAT
Source organism: Pan paniscus (assembly GCF_029289425.2). Classification (NCBI taxonomy): domain Eukaryota; kingdom Metazoa; phylum Chordata; class Mammalia; order Primates; family Hominidae; genus Pan; species Pan paniscus. Next base: position 205,568,636 of record NC_073249.2, on the reverse strand, counting down.
AGTGATTCTTCCTACCCATGAGCGTGGAATGTTCTTCCATTTGTTTGTATCCTCTTTTATTTTGTTGAGCAGTGTTTTGTAGTTCTCCTTGAAGAGGTCCTTCACATCCCTTGTAAGTTGGATTCCTAGGTATTTTATTCTCTTTGAAGCAATTGTGAATGGGAGTTCACTCATGATTTGGCTCTCTGTTTGTCTGTTATTGGTGCATAAGAATGCTTGTGATTTTTGCACAAGAATTTTGTATCCTGAGGAGTCATTTTTAAAATAAATATATTGCAAATGAATTTTCCCAGTCAGTGAAAAGTCTGACTGAAAGCTGTCAACTGAAAAATCACACAATTTATAAATTTAGAAGGGAGATTTTATTTTTTATGAAGGGTTACAGCCTGCAAGGTGGCCATTCCGACAGACAGGGAGGCATACCCTCTTGCTGAAACCTGAAAAGTATGTTTCCAGGGAGGGGAGGGGGGAACAGGGATTTATGTTGATGTGGTGGGCCACATATACATATTCAACAGGGAATAGGAGGAGCTCTGAATATTCATGAAGGGATCCTGCTGCATGCATGCTGAGTAAACATGCCTGTTACATGCAACCCATGTTCACTTTGGAGTGGAGACAACATTTAAATACATTATAATTAGGCCCTATGCTTCAAAAGGGGAAGCAGGGACACAAAGGCAGTCAAGTGCACAGCCTCTGTAAACTGTCCAGAACCAGTCCACAGCCAGTGCTCTCTTATCAAGGGAAAGTTACTGAAATCAGTCTCTTGTCCAATCAAAGCTATAGTTATGGCTTGTGTAGGGAGGGCTCAGTCAGTTTATGGTAATGGGTGAGCTGCAAGTGCTTCAGCATTGCTTATCTCAAGGCCAGTGCTTGTTTAGCCAGAGAAAAAAAAGAAGAAGAAAAAAACCTGCGGCAATTAGAACATAGTTTATTCTTTAAGTTGAGGGGCGCATGACTCCACCTTGCCTGGCGTGGCCTTAGGTCTCGTTTATGATACCGTATCTTACTACTGCAAGGAGTCTGTTCTGTCAGTCTTAGGATCTCTATTTTAACAATAATGCTGGTCAGTTGTGTCTAAACCACAAAGGGAGAGAGTATAAGGAGAGGTGTCTGAGATTCCAAATACTGGGCAGGAACTCAGTATTTAAGACTTCTCTGGGGTCTCCTTGGCCAAGAAGCAGTCTGTCCAGTTGGTTGAGTGGCTTTGGATTTTAATTTTAGTTCTCAAAGCATTTAATTTGATGAAATTTTGCCATATTTTTTCTTTATTTTTAAAGCCTGTTATGTTCTATAAGAAATCTTTCTACTCAGGATAGTGAATGTATTCTCTTAATTTTATCTCTCTATGAGTTCCAGCGTTTTAGTTTTAATTTTTAAATTGATGACATCTAAAATTCTACTCCTAACCAAAACATTCCTGGGGGTGACCAAGGACAACTCCAAAAATCTTCCATAAATGGAAGTAAGACTTACTCCTTAAAGAACTTACTGGGATCCGGGCCTGCAGGGCACAGTGGCTTTAGTGCACCTCTGCTCTTAAGACTATTCAGAAATTGTCTTTGTGAACCCATCAGGCTGTTTCAAAATCAGCAATTTAGGGCTTGCTTGCAACATGCAGTTATGCAGCAGCTGTTTTGTGGATCTGGTGAGTGCCTGCATGCATAGTTCCCCGGGAATTTTCTAAATTTGAATTCTCATGGTATTTCAAGTGGCTCAGTTGTCTCTTTCTTTTCTTTTCTTTTCTTTTTTTCTTTTTCTTTTTTTTTTTTTTTTTGAGTCAGAGTCTTGCTCTGTCACCCAGGCTGGAGTGCAGTGGCGCGATCTCAGATCACTGCAAGCTCCGCCTCCCGGGTTCACGCCATTCTCCTGCCTCTGCCTCCCCAGTAGCTGGGACTACAGGCACCCGCCATCACGCCCGGCTACTTTTTTGTATTTTTAGTAGAGACGGGGTTTTACCGTGGTCTTCATCTGACCTCGTGATCCGCCCGCCTCGGTCTCCCAAAGTGTTGGGATTACAGGCGTGAGCCACCGCGCCCGGCCAGTTGTCTCTTTCTTTTGCCTACTGCCACACACGTACCACCAAATCCTGCACTCCAAGCTGCTTCTACACCCTGGACTCCCAACCTCCAGTTAGACAATCCACATCTTCCCACACCTGCCTCAGGCTCCATCAGGCTACTGTGCCTCCTGCAGCAACCAGGCCAGGGGGAATCTGGATTCCTATTACACTTCTGAGGAAGGTGGTCAGGGAGTGTGGAGGATGTGGGTGGGAGGGGGTGAGGTTGAGGGCAGGAGTACACTGTGGTCTTCTGTCTTCTACCTCATTGGCCCAGGTGCTGCTCTCCCTCCGGTTGTCTGCTTTCAGCCCTGCCTGGGAAATCAGGCCGGCGCCCTGATCTTCCTGACTCTCATTTTGTGAGGAACCTGAACGGATGAGCCATCGCTCTTGTCCCACACGTTCTGTCCAAAAGGTGCCCTCCTCTCTGCTTGCTCGGGGGCCTGCCCTCTGAGCTCTGGCACTCAGGCTGGGATGCCGCCCAGTACAGAGGCTCTGCAGCCCTGCAGGGGTCTGACTGTTCCACACCAGCAGGATAAAGGCCACAGGGCATGCTGTGGTGGAAAAGCATTCAGAGGTGTGGGCTGAAGGCCTCTCTTTCCACAGTCCCTTTGAAGACACCATGGAAGTAGGCACCCCCTTGACAGACAAGGTGGCCCAAGGCCTGGCTTCACATGCAGGCTCTTGGGTCCCAGCGGGTCCTCTCTGTGCCTGGTATAGCCAACTGCTTCACGCATCTTACCCGGTTTCCTCTCCTCCACAACCCAAGCTCCTCCTCGACCCCCTTGCTCAGCTGTCCTCAGGACAGCAAGATCCCCAGCCCTTGGAAAAGCCCATCTCTAGTGCTTGGGGAGGGAGTTGGGTTCAGGTGGTCTAACCACAGAAGAACAGAGAACCTGAGGCAGGAGGAAATCCCTTCCCTTGCTGGGTCTCTTGGCACAGCCCATCCAGGGGTCTGGGTCAGGGTCCAGGTATACTCTACCCTCCTTGAGGACCTGGGTTTTCAGACCCCCGAGGATGGTCAATGTGGAGTCTTTCCCACTGTTCATCTGGGAACTGAAGGAATATCCCATGGGGCCCTCTCTTACTCATTAGAGACACCCAGAAAATACTCCATCCAGCAGAAACTGGGTGCAGTGTACCAGACCACTATAATTATAACTGCAGGGTGTGGAGGTCAGATACGTTTTGTGGCTATTTTCTCTCTGTCTGTGGCTTGCTTGCCTTTTTGCTTTCTTAGTGGTATCTTTTGATGAGAAGGTGTGGCTAATGTTGATGAAGTCTCATTTATCATGTCTTTCTTATATATGTATTTTTTCTGTGTCCTGCTTGTTGGTAGGCTAATCTTTGCCTGCCAACAAGTCACAAAGTATCCTTGAAATGCTTTATATCTTTAACTTTTAAGTTTTGGTGTGTAATGCGGCTGAAATTACTTTTGTGTGTAGTGTGAGGGAGAATAACATTGTTGGTCTCCCCACATCCATATAGAAGTTCATTAATTAAAATGATTTATTTTCTTTTATTGAACTGCTTTTATTGAAAACCCATTTATTGACCGTATAGCTGTGGATCAATTTCAGGTCTTCTAACTCAGGCTGTTTATCCGTTTGTCACTCCTGATGCCTTGTGTCTAATAGCTTATAGTAAACCTTAAAGTCAGATAGTACAAGTCCTTGTTCTTTTCCACACATTGCAATAAATTTTGAAATAGATAATAACTCATGAAACCATCACACACATCAGGATATGCTGTCACTTCATCCCTTTCTGATATGGTTTGGCCGTGCCCTCACCCAAATCTCAACTTGAATTGTATCTCCCAGAATTCCCATGTGTTGTGGGAGGGACTTAGGAGGAGGTAATTGAATCATGGGGGCGGGTCTTTCCTGTGCTATTCTCCTGATAGCGAGTAAGTCTCACTATCTGCTGGGTTTCTCAGGGGTTTCTGCTTTGGCTTCTTCCTCATTTTCTCTTGCTGCTGCCTTGTAAGAAGTGCCTTTTGCCTCCCGCCATGATTCTGAGGCCTCCCCAGTCATATGGGAATGTAAGTCCAATTAAACCTCTTTTTGGTCCTGGACTCTGTGATGTATTTGTCAGCAGCATGAAAACGGACTAATACACTCTCATTTCTGAGTGGGACACATGCTGTCACTCACATATGCTGGTTGCTGACTTGTGACGGAAGATTCTCTATTGTACCCTCTGGGGACAATACATCTCCAGTTGCCTGCGGGGAGGATGAACATGCAAAAAATCCACAACACTCAGCACAGAGTCTGGATTTAGTCCCATTAGTCTGAATGGGACTAATGCCCTTATAAAAGGGACCCTGGGGAGCTCTCTCGCCCTCTTTCTGCCCCCTGAGGATACAATGAGAAGGTGGCAGTCTACAACCAGACCAAAGGTCCTCACCATAACCCTACCACGTCGGCACCTTGATCTCGGACTTCCAACCTCCAGAACTGTGAGAAATCAATTTCTGTTGTGAATCAGCCACCCAGTTTATGGTACATTGTTGTAGAAGCCCGAACTAAGACAGAGATGAAGTCCCGTGCAGGGTCTCTAATTTGCTAAGCTGGTCATCAGGCGGCATATTGCCAGTCAGAAACAGGAAGAGCTGACATTTTGTGTATATGAAAGAAGATAGTGGACAGGCCCATTGTGTCGGCTTTGTCCGCCTTGGCAAACTGGAGACGGAAACTCGATTCACCATCGCCAGCCACGGGAGGACTGGGAGGACCTCCAGAGGAGGTTAGGTCGACTTCATGGTAACTTTAGATCCGGAAACCTCCCAGGATTTTTCTTGTCTTCCCTTTGATCTCTCTTCCACCTACCCAACAGGACAGGACTCGCCGCCTTTCTTTCCCGGCAGAAAGGGGTCCGTTGCGGACAAGACCAAAGTGAGCAGCTGGTTTCCCCTACGTGTCCTTCCGGGCCTGGGCGTCTCGGGAACTCAGGCTGACCTGACACCTAACTCCGGCGAGTGGGACCAGCAGGAGCCTGGAAGAGCGCGCGCACCGAGGTGGAAGTTGGGCGCTGGGGGTCGAGAACCGCGGTCAAACCCTCTTCTTCCAGGGGCACCGCGCACCTGCCCCCGGGGATGCCGAAGGAAGTGGCCCATAAAGCTTCTCTGCAACCGAAAGAGGCCTGAAGCTCCAGGAGGGCCAAGAGGAGCCTCGTTGAGCGAACCCAGCCCTCTGCCTGGCTGGCCCTGGTCAACAGGCTCGGAAGAGGCCGATTTGGAGGACAGAACGGAAGAAAAGACCTAAAGGTTTCGAATCTCATGACGTAGAGATGTTAAAAACCTCCAATCCTAAGGTCCGACTGTGCGGGGGAGCGAGGGGGTCTCAAGCTGGATCGACCCCTCAGCCTTCATCTGGAGAGTCCTCTGCGCAAGGTCAGAGCAGGACAACGCGCATCAATGGTTCTCAAGAGGGGGCAACTTCGCCCTTACACGCCTCTCCCATCCCCGCTGGGACACTAGGTCACGAATGGGGGAAGCGGGGAGGGAGAATGTTAACCCCCTGGCATGTATCTAGTCAGCGGAGGCGACGGCTGCTGCTAAACACCTTACAATCCACGGGAGGGCCCCTCCCCTACCCCGAAGTAGCCATTCCGCAGAGGTGGAGAGACTCGCGTGTAGCTCAATGCCCACGCACTTAGCCGATGGGAAATCACGAATTGATGACCAGTTGGCTCTTGGATCTGAGGAAAAATCTCCAGCGTCAGAGGGAACTCTCGAAGTTTTGCCCGGAGCAAACGGAAGGGTGGCGTTGCCATCGCCTAAGATGGGAAAATGGCAGGTGTCACAGGTTGCAGGGGAAGGTCGGAGACCAGCTGAGGGCCCCGGAGCCTTCCTGGAAAGAGTTTCCCATCCAGCCCGTCTCGGTTTCCGCATCCGTCGGATTCCTTATGACGTTGAGGGTGCTGGCGTCTGGGTCCTTTATGATGCAGAGGGTGCCCCCGTCTCACCCCGGGCGCCTCCGCGCTCCCGCCTCCTCCTGGCAACCTGGTGCGCGGCTCCGGACCCGGCGACCCACGACCGGCTGGTCACTTGCTGCCGCCTCGCAAAGGCGCATCTCTAGTCCAGTGGTGAGCTGCGGCCGGGTCGCTGCAACTCGCTCCAGGACTCGGGACTCGTGGCCTTGGTGTCCCTCGCGGAGCCCTCGGTGTGTCGCCTGCAGGCTCTTTTTTTGAAGAAAGCAGGGAGGGAATGGCCTTGTGAGAGACTCCAGGAGCAAAGAGCGACCCTCACAAGGCCCAAGTCCTCCCAGAGCTCAGGGAAGCTGTCGCTTCTGACGGAAGAAGGGAGAGAAAGCTCCCTCCTGTGTGTCCCTGGTGGTCTAGTGGCTAGGATTCGGCGCTTTCACCGCCGCGGCCCGGGTTCGATTCCCGGTCAGGGAATTGTTTTACACTGGCCGCCCTCCCGCAGGAATCTTCCTTCACTACGCTGTCAGCCGGCCTGCTCCAAGGGCCAGAAGCAGAACAGTCTCCGCAGGGAGGGGCAAAGCCGGGCGAAGGAGGGCAAGTCCTGGTGGACCACCTCTCACGACACACCGTTCCTATTTATCTCCGTGTCCGTCATCCGCGGAAGCAGCTTTAGAGAGCGACGGAGCGTCTCGCTCCGGTGTACACAGCCGGGCAGAGATGCCAGCCCCCATGGAGCTGCACCCAATAAGCCCACACTCTTTCCCGTCGCAACCCCGGAGGCGCCTATCGCGCTGAGCTGCGAATAACTAAGAGAGAGGCCAAGCCAAGTCGTGGCATTTGTGGCAGCCCCGGACACGGGCACCAGCCAGTCAGCGGAGCCTCCTCACCTCCGTTGCCAGCGAAGGCGCTCGTTAGGCCTTCGGAAGAGGCGACCGGAGGCGATGCCCGCGAATTTGTTAGGGGGTAAGCGGCGGGTGAGGTCCTCGAGGGCGGTCCCGTTTGCTGATTGAGCGGTAGAGGGAGGCGATGTTCGCTGACCCAACAAGGACAGCAGGTGGAGTAGGCACAGATGGAAAACTGCTGCCGGTGCCCTAAGCAGAAGGCAGGAGGAAAAATCAGCACTAGGACGTCGAAGCGATGGTACCACAGTCCAATCCCACGATGTCTACACTTACCAAGCACTTGCGCACGCTCCCCCTTTTCCATTCAGTACTCCCAAGAGGGGTTCGGAAGAACCCCGAGTCCACTGTAAGCTCAGGGGAGAGCGGGAGCCAGGGAGGTGAAGTGCACAGACTCGGCAGAGGCGGCGTGCAGAACCGCGGGGGCGGTGAGAGGGCGCGGTGGCTGCGGGGCGGGAGCCGCTGCTGAGAGGCGGCCTGGGTTGTCTTGTGGGGTGACTGTCGGTGGAATCTTTGGTGGAGAGTGGTTTGGAAGAATGGCGAGGGGCGGCAGTGGGGAGGGTGGTGACTCTGAGCGACCGGCCAGGGCGAGGAGGGTGTGCTGTCCCTGCAGGCCATGTGCTCATTTCCACTTTACCTGGCAGGGGAGAGACCGTGGTCACGAAGGGGGTTCTCCCAGAGTGAAGCTTCTTCATCGCACTCTAGAATTGCTGATTCCTGTGATTTCCTCCATGTGGGAAACGGTGTTTGTGCTAGAAGAGGCTGCGCTCTTTACCTGACATAACGGGGTTCAAGACTGACATCGCCTCACGCCCACCCGAAAACGTTTACATGGCTTGTCTCTTTTTTTTTCTGTCCTAAAGTCGCCTCATCTTCACATCCCCTCATTTTTTCTTCCACACTCGAGAGTGTCTCTCTCTCTCATTAAAAGCTCCACCAAATATTTGAAATATCTCAACCAGCAAGACTGCAATAAATACATTATTTCATTCGTGGAAGCTACAGACCAGCTAGGTTGAGAGTTGCTTGATATTTTCTGCTAAACGGTGAGGCATAGAGCACTTGGAAGGTTTCTCTTTGGGCCGTTGTTTGTGTACTCTTGGGTTTCCTTCTTTTCCCCAGACAGTATGGCGCTGTGGGGCCAGCGGTAAACCCTGCTTTCCGGCTTTCTGGCTGCAGATAAAGGCCGCAGCTGCTGCAGGAATCAAAAGCAAACCAAAAGACACGTGGGTTCGCCCCAGTGGGTCCAAGATAGAGTCTGACTGTACCAGGATTCGGATTAGAACAGAGGTTGCTGAAGGCACAATGCAGACTACCAACCACTAGAGAATCCCAAGGTGCCCCACACCTACTGCCCATCGTTTTGCTTCCCCACCCCTCTATTATTTATTTATATATTTTTTTGAGAGACAGAATATCGCTTTGTCGCCCAGGCTGGAGGGCAGTGGCACGATCTCGGCTCACTGCTACCTCCGCCTCTTAGGTTCAAGCGATTCTCCTGTCTCAGCCTCCTGAGTAGCTGAGACTACAAGCGTGCGCCACCACGCCCAGCTAATTTTTGTATTTGTAGTAGAGACGGGCTTTCACCATGTTGGCCCGGCTGGTCTCGAACTCCTGACTTCAAGTGAGTGATCCACCCACCTCGGCCTCCCAAAGTGCTGGGATTACAGGCGTGAGCCACTGCCCCTGGTCCCCCGATTTTATTTTTATTAATGTAAAAACATTATGCGATTTTTACTTCTTTATTCTTGGGCAGCTACAGGTTCTTGTGATTTTCTCTCACATCTTCTCCCCATTTCCCCCTCTCCATTCTGATACATGTCCCATCTTCTCTGCATCCAGCCGGTGCCCTCTGCACGGGCATCCTGGGCTGTCCCATTGGCTAGTCCTGGTCTCCCCTGCTTCTCCCTCCTCCTTTTCACGTTTTCCCTTTTGACTCCCCTGCCTCTTTCCCGCTCCCGCCCCACCGACCCCATCTACTGAAGCCGAGTTGAGTGAAGGGAGAGCAAGCGGAGCAGATGACTGCCTGAAGGCGGCGCAAAAAAACAGAAAGAGCTACCGTGAGAGCCGTCGGGGAGTTCAGCTTCCCTTGGGCCCCACTTGGCTCAGGCTGGGGTCGCAGATCCAGTCATTTCCAGAGGCACTGGCTTCTGAAGCAGGCGAGGGTGAACGCAGGGTGAAGGCCATTCGGCCGCCCTTCTGGCTTCAGAGTCACGCAATGCACGCGTTTCTAACGTGCAGCAAGACGATTAGTCGACTCAGCCTCTCCGGTTTTCCGAAGCGTTGTAGTCTGCACAGTTGTCCCGCAGAAAGCGAATGGCAACCCCTAGGGTTTTGTGATTGCTTAATGTATATAGACATGAAAGTAGACAATGGACGTTGTCTCTGTGGCGCAGTCGGTTAGCGCGTTCGGCTGTTAACCGTAAGGTTGGTGGTTTGAGACCACCCAAGGACGTGATTTTAAATGTTGGTGGTTGTGGCCGGGTGCAGTGCCTCACGCCTATTAATCCCAACACTTTGATAGGCCGACGTAGGGGAATCCTCCACTGAGCTCAGAAGTTCAAGACCAGTGAGAATCCCATCTCATTAAAAAAAAAAAAAATTGCAGCTGTATCTATCTCCTCAGACCTATCACTGTATTTAAAAGTGAAAGACTGTTCCCTTGTGTCTTGTGCATCCTATGAGGACAGACAGCAGAAGGTCCCCCTCCGAGCCTCCTAGAAAATAAGATCTCTGCAGCACAAACTAGCTTGTATGTATGGGAAACAAAGTATTTGAAGAAACAAACTTCAAAAATTCTGCCTTGCTTTCCACAAAAATTAACCCATCACAGTCTGCCTTCAAGTGGCATCATACCTCTTCACATGACTCCTCTCCCTGCCTTTATGCTAGTGTCATGCATTTTACTTTACACCTGTTATAAACCTTACAATCCATCTCTATTACTTTTGTTTCAAGAGTCAGATGTGTTTTTGTTTGTTTGTTTTTGTTTTTTTTGTTGTTGTTGGTGGTGGTGTTTTTAAGACGAGTCTTACTCTATCGGACAGGCTGGAGGGCAGTGGCACAGTCTTGGCTTACCGCAACCTCTGCTTTCCGGATTCGAGTCATTCTTCTGACTCAGACTCCTGAGTAGCAGAGATTACAGGCTTGGGCCACCACATCTGACTAATTTTTGAATTTTTCGTAGAGAGGAAGGTTCACCATATTGGCCAGGCTGGTCTCGAACTCCTGACCTCAAGTGATCCGCCTTCCTCGGCCTCCCAAAGTGCCGGGATTCCAGGCGTGAGCCATCGTGCCCGGCTAAACAGTCAGATGTTAAAATTACATATTTGCCTTTGTAGATGTCATTTCTAGTGTCTTTTTTTTTTGTTTCATCCAGATTTTCATCCCGTGTCAGTTTCCTTCTGCCTGGAGGACTCCTTTAACTTGTCTATTAGGTGTCTTAAACTTGCACTATCATTCACTGATGCTCTGTTCATTAAAGAAAAAAAAAAATTGTTGGCCGGGTGCGGTGGCTCACGTCTGTAATCCCAGCAATTTGGGAGGCCGAGGCGGGTGGATCAGGAGGTCAGGAGATCCAGACCATCCTGGCTAACACAGTGAAACCCCGTCTCTACTAAGAATACAAAAAATTAGCTGGCTGTGGTTGTGGGCGCCTGTAGTCCCAGCTACTCAGGAGGCTGAGGTGGGAGAATGGTGTGAACCCAGGAGTCGGAGCTTGGAACATGTCAAAAGGCATTCTTAGCCTTAAAAGAAAAGCCAGGGACATCCCTTGCCTCAGGACTCTCGGACTTAGAAAAACCTTTCACCCTCTATGTGGATGAATAACAAGGGACAGCTTTGGATTTTCTAACTCAAAGACTGAGGAATGACTTTGGACCAGTGGCTTATTTCTCTAAACAGCTAGACCAGGTGGCAGCTGGGTGACCAGGAAGCTTGAGATCTGTGGCTACCATCACTCTATTGTTAGAAGAAACCACTAAGTTTACCTTGGGACAACAATTAGATGCCATACCACCCCACCCGCACCCCCTGCCACCCCATGAAGTACAGTACAGAGGGTCCTAGAGGCAAAAGTACACCAATGGCTAACAGGGGGCCAGTTACTTAAATATCGGACCCTTCTGCTTGACACCCCAGATGTTACCCTGAAAGTATGCTGATTTTTAAACCCTGCTACTCTGTTGCTGCACCTCACGTCTCAAGAAACAGATCCCCAATTCATTGACTGCTGTGTGGAAACCACGGAAGAGCTCTACTCTAGAAGGCCCAACCTTGAAGACAAGCTCTTGTCTAACCCAAATGTTGAGTGGTTTAGAGATGGAAATAGCTATATTCATGAGGGAGTAAGAAAGGAAGCTTAGCCAACAAGAAGTCATTGAGGCCAAGGGTTTACCTTCTCAGACTTCTGCTCCAAAAGCAGAATTAGCTGCTCTAATTAGGGCCTTCCAACCATGAAAAGACTTAAGCTGGGCACGGTGGCTCACCCCTGTAATCCCAGCACTTTGGGAGGCCAAGGTGGGTGGATCACCTGAGGTTGGGAGTTCGAGACCGGCGTAGCCAACATGGCGAAACCCCGTCTCTACTAAAAATACAAAAATTAGCCGGGTGTGGTGGGGGGCGCCTGTAATCCTAGCTACTTGGGAGGCTGGGACATGAGAATCCCCGAGTTTGCAGTGAGCTGAGATTGCAGTGAGCTGAGATCGTGCCACTGCACTCCAGCCTGGGCGACACAGCAAGACTCCGTTTCAAAAAAAGAAGAAGAAAACCAAAACCCTCAAGAGTCAATGTGTTGACTGACGACTCTAAATGTGGGTTCCTGGTGCTCCATGCTCATGCAGCCATAGGGAAGGAAAGGGGACTATCAAAAGCCAAGGGATGCCCCATACAACTTTACTCAGATCTTGGAACTTTTAGATGCTGTCCAACTCCAAAAGAAATAACAATTACTCACTGCAGGGGACACCAGAAGGGAGACACTTTTATTATTAGAGGAAATTCCCTGGTGGAAAGAGCAGCTAAGGCCACAGCTAAGGAAACCCTGGTATTTCAAGCTGCTGCGCTACTACCAGGTACTGCATCCGTGCCAGTGACATCATACTATACTCCTAAGGAAATTAAAGGGACTGAGTAAAAGGCTTCCAGGGAGACCCTCTGGATGGTTGCTAGAAAAGAACAAACTCTATTCCTGAGGCTGACAGATGGGAAATAATTAAACATTTTCATGATTCCTCACATTTGGGACGGGATTTTCCATTCAAATTAGTTTCCTAAATATTCTTGGGGAAGGGACTGTTCTAAACTATCAAAAGGGTTACCACTCAGGAAGCCACCCCATACCCCGATCCCTGCTTAAACCTGTACAACACCAAGGAACATACCATGGTGAAGACTGGCAGACAGACTTAACCCAGATGCCACCTTACAGGGGACTACAAGATTTGCTAGTATTTATAGACACTTTCAACAGGTGGATAGAAGCTTTCCCCACAAAGACAGGAAAAGTACTGGAAGTGTCTAAATTCTTAAAGAAATCATTCCAAGATTTGGATTACCAAAAGGTTTGCAAGGCGACAACTGACCTCACTTCACAGCTAAGGTGACCCAGTGAGGTCATGCCTCAGCCTTAGGCATTACCTATCTTCATTCCTCATGGAGATCTCAGTCTTCAAATAACATAGAAAGCCAATGGCGACATTAGCAAAACTCTTTCAGTTTGGGGGCTTGCCTGCCCTGCGTCACTATCATTGTTTCCTTGGGTTTCCCAGGAATGTACATGTGTGAGACTGCCGCCCTGCTTATAGATCTGTTTCCCTGCAAGGAAACAGGAATATGTTGCTGTGGCTTCCAGAGTTGGAGATACATGTAGTTGCACCACTGAGGGCTAACATTTAATTTTGGAATCAAGTGATGCATTCAGACTGGTTGCTATCATTCTGTGGTATATATTTAGTGAACACATTCATGATTGAGTTTCCTGCTTTTAGCTGGAGCAAGAAAGTTTTATAATTGTGATTTGTATGAAACAATCATAGGCAAGGGAATGGATGTAAAATAAACTTTATTGTCAGAGGTTTCTAAAGGCTCATCCTTCAAGGAAAATGGACATATGCTGAAGAGCTGATAAACTGTCTACAGCAGTGTTATTCTAACCTAATCTTGATTCCAAGTTCTTGCCATTTTCCTCCAGCTGCTGTTGACTCCAGTTATATATAGGATGGGGGAAAGGGGATTATCTATGAATGTAGGCATCACTTTCTCTTGGGCAGTTATCACATTGGCAGACTGAAGGGATGTGATTTCTACAATCAAACTATCCATTTGGAGTACAAATCTGGAGTGGCTGTAAAATTCGGTTCTCAGAGATGAACTTGCAGATTCGGACTTTCAATTGTTCTGTTGTTTTAGTTTTTCTCATCAACTGGGGAACTGTTTGTGACTAAGCTTTGTTAAAAGTAGAGAAGAGCTTTTCATAGTTCCAACATTAGTTGTTACCTGAAACAAACAAAAAACAACACACAGACAATTAAACAGTAATCTTTGGTGAGGTCTTGCTGATACCTGAGGCTGGAGTGAGAGCTGAGTGGTGATACAGCTCATGTGAGTGATCCAGATTGCGCACTCCTTATGAGACTGTAACTGATGCCTGATGACCTGAGGTGGAACAGTTTCATCTGGAAAACATCCACCACCCCCTTCCATGGAAAAATTGTCTTCCATGAAACCAGTCCCTGGTGACAAAAAGGTTGAGGACAGCCAAAAAGGCTGCTTTAAATGATAACCTTCCCCAAAACTAAATTACCCCTGTAAAATGAATGAAAGGCCACCAAGTTAGAAGGATGAAAGGGGCCTGATTTCTACTAAGATATATGCCTTGTTAAATAATTACCAGCCATTATTCACAAGTCACAAGATTGGGAGCTTCCCCAATTACTGCTGTGAAGAACATCACTATTGTAGAACCTAAGATTGGCCTCTTGAGATGTCTTTTCAGGCTTTTGCATTTCTGACTGCTGGAAGGCACCATCTGGCCCAAAAATCAACCAGTCCCTTAGCCCCCACCCAGAAGCTGACTCCATGCAGGAGGGCCATTTTCCATGCCCCTGTGATTTCATCCCCAACGATCAGCACCGCGCAAGCCCTAGCCCCCTCCCCAACAAACTATCTTTGAAAAACCCCTTACCTCCAAGCCTTCAGTGAGATTGGTTTGAGTAATAACTCTGTCTCCCACATGTCGTGGCTGGCCTGTGTCAATGAAACTCTTTCCTGCAGTGCCATGGTCTCCATGAATTGAGTTTTTGTGTACATTGGGCAGGAAGAACCCATCAGGCGGTTACATCTGCAGGATGGTGCCAGTTCTTTCCACAAAGGCTGGTCAGACACCCAGAAAGCATTTCTCCACTACTACCTGGACAATGTGTCTCCCTGTCAATCTCCAGGGAATGGGGCCTGGATCAAGTATTTAGTATTCAGCAGTTACTACACTGTCACCTAATCCCTCATTTTCAATATTTTGCCATGCCTTCCAGTGGCCTAACTGGCCACCATGCCACAGAATCTTTACTTTATCGTCTCCAAGGAGAACTCTCCACTCGATGTTTTGTGATTTGAGCAATGGAATAGAATCTGATACTGGTGGGCTGCGGGAGGTCCCTGGACACTGGTGGGATCTCGACCCCAGCCGTGGTGTCCAGGCTGTTGACACCATCGCGAGAACAAAGTCAAAGATGAGTCAGCAAATAGTGAAAGAAGAGCTTTATTTCAAAGCAAAAAGTACACACTCAAGAAAGGGGAGCTCGGGCATACCCAAGAGAGAATAATGGGTTCTGGGGTTTCATCTTGATGGGTTTCTTTAACCAAGAATTGGAATATTCACGAAAATTCCTGGGTAAAGGTGGAGATTTCTTGGAACTGTGGTGCCATTTTTACATCAAACACTGGTCTCAGAACTGTCATGGCACTGGCGGGTGTGTGATTTAGTATGTTAATGAGCATATAATGAGGGCCTAGGTAAAACCTCCATCAAATCCAGCACCACGTTGGGTCCACTCAGCCTTAGCCAGCTTGGTCCACACCCTGGTTTTTCAGCGTCTTAACAGCCCACAGCCTCAAGTCATGTAAATCTGCTGCCTAGAATTTGTTACCCTGTGACCACCCTGTAGTATTCCTGTCTGAAATCTACTTGTAAATATTCAAATGGTCTTTCACTTGGGCATTCCAACTTTGCTTACTTCACAGTGTTTCCTGCGTAATATATAAGAAAAGATGATCCAGACAATTGTTAAACATCTCAAATAAGATGTAGCCCAGGTATTTGTGTCAAATTTGGATTATTTTGGTTTCGTCTTTGCAGAATATAAAAAACTAACATGAGGTAAGCACTAAGGTGTGGAGATGGCTGTGCAAGAGATGACAAAGTCCGGCACCACGCTTGAGAGTGTCCAATCATCTCTTCTGGGACAGCATATTTTTCTACAATACAGATTTTTGAAAAAAAACAACAACATCAAAAAAAAAAACCTACAAGATTCATGAAACTGGACAACTGTCTTTATAACATTACCAGTGATAAAACCAGTAAGGAAGACTGGTTTGCAGTCATCTGAGCAGCCTCTTTACTCTCATAAATATGGTTTCTCTCTGATATTAAACGGCTTCCAATTGCAAGCGGAATGCTGCATCACAAGGATAAGGATGTGAAGAGAACCGGTTTCTTTTGTAATCCGAAACATTCTAGTCTGCGAATTAAAAGCCATTATTTGAAGAAGGATGCCCCGGCCCCATCTGGCCACCGAAAGGTTGCTCCTTAACACAGGGTAAGGACCAGCTTCTTTGGGAGAGAACAGACGCAGGGGCGGGAGAGAAAAAGGGAGAGGCAGACGTCACTTCCCCTTGGCGGCTCTGGCAGCAGATTGGTCGGTTGAGTGGCAGAAAGGCAGACGGGGACTGGGCAAGGCACTGTCGGTGACATCACGGATAGGGCGACTTCTATGTAGATGAGGCAGCGCAGAGGCTGCTGCTTCGCCACTTGCTGCTTCGCCACGAAGGAGTTCCCGTGCCCTGGGAGCGGATTCAGGACCGCTGATCGGAAGTGAGAATCCCAGCTGTGTGTCAGGGCTGGAAAGGGCTCGGGAGTGCGCGGGGCAAGTGACCGTGTGTGTAAAGAGTGAGGCGTATGAGGCTGTGTCGGGGCAGAGGCAGAAAATGTCATACTTACCTGGCAGGGGAGATACCATGATCACGAAGGTGGTTTTCCCAGGGCGAGGCTTATCCATTGCACTCCGGATGTGCTGACCCCTGCGATTTCCCCAAATGTGGGAAACTCGACTGCATAATTTGTGGTAGTGGGGGACTGCGTTCGCGCTTTCCCCTGACTTTCTGAAGTTTCAAAAATAGACTTGTGCGTCAAGGCTCACATATTTTTTTGAATTGGTTTGTGTTTCGGTTGGTGTTTTAGGTGTTAATCGTATAGTGGAGAGCTGTCGCGTGCTCGCCACAGGAGAAAAAGCGAGCATCAGCCGCATCGGCTTTGTAACACAAGTTAACTATCGTGAAGTCCGCTCAGCTCCTCCCTTTCTACCCTGGCTGCTTTTGGCAGGGATTGGTCCGTGGTCTCCAGTCTCTTGGGTTCTCTTCTCACCCTGTGTGAAAATCTTCGTGTTTTTCCCTACCCCCCAGTCACCTCTTACACAGCCTCTGCTTCGAAGCGTAGCCCCCACAGGAGTTTGTAGGATTTCTGTGCTAGCGGGGAGTGTGTTCTCACCTCATAGAGCCAGGTAGAAACTACGCAGATGGGCGCTGTTCTCTGGGAAGAAAGCAGGGCCTTTGGGGCTCTCAGTGTCCCCGTTGGGTTGTAGACATAACACGCTTACTTTGCGTAGGGGAACGGCTCTGCCGGCCCCCAGGTGCCCTCGCGCATATTCATGGAGGCCCGCAGGTCAGAACCGCAGTCTCACCTGTCTTGGCGGAAATGCCCTGCGATCCTCCCGGAGATAGAAGGCGGGAAGTTTTATGAGGAGCCGGTCCCGTTTCCCTACTATCTCCTGCCGTTTATATATCTAGTCTTTCTTCAGACTTTAAGCGACTGCTTCATGTTTGATGTCTCACTCCCACATCCTACATCCACTGCCAGGCAACTTTCTAGATAGCACCCTGACCCATCCTTCCCACCCCCAAGAAGCCCTTTCCTATTTCTGGGGCCAGTGTCCTCCCCAGTCCCTCTTTCTTCAGGCCCTCGCTTATCACCTTCATGGACAGAAAATACTGAGCTCTCTCTCAACCTGAGGTTTACACCTGACACGCGTCAGTGCCCTGGCAAATTCCTTAATACCCCTTCTCAAATAGCACTGTAAATCATCTCTTTTTAACTCCCAGAACTATCTAATTGGTTTTGTCCCTGCACTACATGAATACTAGTATTCCACTACAGAGGAAAACCCCAGGCCTAGCGATGGCGGTTCTGGGCATTGTGCCAGCCTCTCCCAGGGTATGTTTTCTGACCTCACCTACTTTTGATCAACTGAGGTCAGGAGTTCAAGACCAGCCTGACCAACATGGCAAAACTCCGTCTCTACTAAAAACACATACACACGCACAATAATAATAATAATAATAATAATAATAATAACTGCCGGGCGCAGTGGTGTGTGTCTGTAATCCCAACTACTCGGGAGGCTGAGGCAGGAGAATCGCTTGAACCGGGGAGGTGGAGGTTACAGTGAGCCGAGATGGCGCCATTGCACCCCAGCCTGGGCAACAGAGTAAGACTCTGTCTCAAAAAAAGAAAAGAAATTAGTGCATCTGAGACATATTATTGGAGACAGTAGAATCCTGCGTCCAACAGGCACTTGGTGCAGATCTGAACCCATTGAGCTATTGGCTCATGTTCCCTATGTTCTATTAAGTATCATGAGCAGAAATTGAGCTCTTTGGCTTTTACCCACTGAGTATGGCTATAGGACAGGTCTCTCTCTCTCTCTCTCTCTCTCTCTCTCTCTCTCTCTTTCTCTCTCATTCTTTGCATCATTATTTTTTGCCATCAGTGTGGGTTTTTGGTTTTGAGGTTATGAAGTGAATTTCTGGGGACAATCTCTGTTGGGTCGTGTTGACAAGGATCCAGTCCCTGTTTGGTGATACATGACAGCTAATCTGGTCTGTGAGTCTTCTTTATTGTCTATTTATTGTCCTGAGAATAATGGTATTTCCTGATATTTGAGACTGCAGCAATGATAAGTTGTTCCGATCTTGTCTTTCCAATGTTTGGTAAAAATTTTATAGGCCCAATTGTTGTCAATATCTGCAAGAGTGGCATCTCTATTACAAGAGTGATCTTACTACTCAATGTCCCCCCTCCCACCCAACTTCGTTTCCTAGGGGCTCTTGGCTTTAACGAATTTACTGTATCTAAAAGACATCTTAGTACAAGAAGAAAACTAAATCTGTAGCATGTAAGGAGCAGTTTTATTTGATTGGTATATTCAGGTTTCTAGCCAGCTGAAAAATTCAAATACGTGCCCTTTAAGGATTAAGTTTAAACCACACTACAAAAAGAGAACAGATTTATATGATCACATATAAGCAATGGAATCAGCAATATGAGTACTTTTCACAACTATACAAATCAAATTTAATAATCTCCAGAACATTAAGGAAGTTCAGCCCTTAATGGAAATGAATGAAAAGAAATTATTCACCCGCTGTTACATGCCCTGGAAAGAGAATGTCCTGCCGGACTCAAAAGAGTATCACAATATTACTGAGATTTTCAGCAATGAAGGCCCTCCAAGGATCTAATGATGTTCATATTTTCAGTTTATTTCCTTCACTGATAAACATTGTTAATAGATACCATTGCCTCTGTTTTCACTTTAAGTGATGTTACTTAGCACAATTCGTTTCTTTAGAATGCACCCTAGTTTGGTGGAAGGAATTTTCCTGCTTTATAAATATAGGATATTTTCTCATGAAACAAATTGGCATACTCTTTCAGTGAAGTGAATAGACAAATTAGATCTCTACAATTGTAAAGGAGTCACTGCCCCAATTATCTTAGGAACAATAATAATCACTTATATAAAATTAAAATAAGAAAATTAAGCCAGGTATGGTGGCTCATAGCTACAGTCCCAGCACTTTAAGAGTTGGAGACCAGCCTGGGCAACATAGTGAAACCCCCGTCTCTACAAATTTTTAAGTATTAGCTAATTTTTTAAAGTTGGCCGGGCATGATAATGCATGACTGTAATCTCAGGCTGCAGTGAGCTATGATTGTGCCACTGCCCTCCAGCCTGGGTGACAGAGTGAGACTCCCAACTCAAAAAAAAAAAAAAAAAAAAGAAAAAGAAAGAAAATTAAGAATTTGTTGAAAATTGTTTTACTACAATGCTAGGCTGCATGTCTTGCACCTGTACTCCCAGCAACTCAACAGGCTGAGGCGGAAGGATTGCTTTAGGCCAGCAGTTGGAGACCAGCCTGGGGAACAGGGCAAGACCTCATCTCTAAAAAAATACAAGGCAAGCTGAGCCAGGAGGATTGCCTGAGCCCAGAAGTTCCAAGTTGGTCAGCTATGATTGCCCCGCTGCACTCTAGCCTGGATAACAGAGCAAGACCCTGTGCCTTATTTTTAAATTTATGTTATTTTTTTACTACTTATGCTTATTTATCTATTTATTTATTTTTGAGACAGAGTCTTGCTCTGTAGCCCAGGCTAGAGTGCAGTGGTGCCATCTCAGCTCACTGCAAGCTCTGCCTCCCAGGTTGAAGCTATTTCCCTGCCTCAGCCTCCAGAGTAGCTGGGATTACAGGCGCACGCCAGCACGCCCAGCTAATTTTTATATGTTTAGTAGAGACAGGGTTTCATCATGTTTGCCAGGCTAGTCTCAAACTCCTGACCTCAAGTGATGCACCTGTCTCGGCCTCCCAAAGTGCTGGGATTACAGGTGTGAGCCACCTCGCCCAGGCTCCTTATGCTCGAAATGTGAGGTTTCATTAGGGAAAAATTTTCTTGTTGAATTTCTAACATGAAAAAATGATAGATTTAGCTGTAGATTAAATTAATGGTCCTGGTAGTTTGGTACAATAAAATAAATGAAATGAAATTGATAGCAGAGAGGAATCTTTGATGCTTTTGAACAATTTAAATAATGTAATATTTATTATATAAAGACATGAAAAAGTTCATTACATTATTATTTTATTTATTTATTTATTTATTTATTTATTTATTTATTTATTTTGAGATGTAGTCTCACTCTGTCGCCTAAGCTAGAGTGCAGTGGTGCAATCTTGGCTCACTGCAACCTCTGCTTCCCAGGTTCAAGCAATTCTCCTGTCTCAGCCTCCTGAGTAGCTGGGATTACAGGCGCACACCACCACACCTGGCTAATTTTTGTATTTTTAGTAGACACGGGGTTTCACCATGTTGGTCAGGCTGGTCTTGAACTCCTGACCTCATGATCCTCCTGCTATGGCTTCCCAAAGTGCTGGGGTTACAGGCATGAGCCACTGCACCTGGCCCATTACATTATTTTTTAAAAATCAGTGTGACTCTTTTGACAAATTAGAATGGTTTAATAATCTTGGTTAGGCTGGGCATGGTGGCTCATGCCTGTAGTCCCAGCACTTTGGGAGCCCGAGGTCAGGAGTTTGAGACCAGCCTGGCCAACATGGTGAAACCCTGTCTCTACTAAAAATACAAAAATTAGCCGGGCATGGTGGGGGGCTCCTGTAATCCCAGCTACTCAGAAGGCTGAGGCAGGAGAATTGCTTGAACTCAGGAGGCAGAGGTCGCAGAGAGCCAAGATCATGCCATTGCCCTCCAGCCTGGGGGGGCAACAGAGTGAGACTCTGTCTCAAAAAACTAATAAATAAATAAAAATAAAGTATAAAAAATTAAAATTATGTGTTCAAATACATTAAATATATGGCAATGAAAAGGAGGCCTAGCATGACTGTCTGCATTTTGCTCCTAACCCTTCCTACCCTGTGGTGACATCTTCCAGGCTAACTGCTTTTTCTTATTTCTGCACATAGGCCAAGCTATCTATGGGAGGGATTTAGCTTACAGTTTAACTTTAAAGCACAGATGATAATAATCCCTTCCCCAAACTAACTCCTGAGAAGATAGAGAGGTTGTATATACAAGTAACAGTGTTATGCTGAAGATTTATAAAAGCAGTGTGACCTGACAAAGGATGAAGAATTTTCACCATCCCCTTGGGCTCTCACTGCAGCCCATGTCTGTCATTGTCAGACCTCTTCACCTCAACCGCCTCCTTCTTCCTCCCTTCCCTAACGTACAAGGAGCCTGAAAATCATATTAATTTAAGATGGTTCTTTAGGATATTAGTTCACCATCTGTTCAGTTTGGTGGCTCTCTGGAATAAAGTCACCTTCCCTGCCCCTACACCTCAACCCTCGACTTATTGGCTGTCATGCAGCAAGCAGTGAGTGCAGTAAGTGGAGATCACACCACTGCACTCCAGTCTGGGTGACCCTGTCTCAAAAAAAAAAAAAAAAAAAGAGAGAGAGAGAGAAATTTGGTTTTCGAACCAGACAAATTAAATAGGAGACTTAATTGCAATGAGACCTAGAAATGTCTAAATTTCTAAAATTTCTAAAAGAACTGAGAAAATTGCCTCCATTGAGGAAGTAAGCTGAAGGAGGTAGACTGTCATGTTTTCTGATTTGAGAAATATTGAGGAGGCTTTGTCTCTTTCACTTCCAACTGCTCCTTCTCCTCCTGCCCCTGCACCTGCATAGTCTTTCTTACCTGAGCCTTCCTGTCCTGCCTTGCCTCTTCTTCCATCACCATCACCTAAGGAAAGTCCCCAGGGATCTGGTGCCTTCCCTGAAACTTCTGTTCTGACAGCCCCTTTCAAGGTAAAACCCAAACCCACAGGAAGAGGGGAGCCTACCGTTGTGTATACCACTTCACCAAAACGTGAATTAAGAATATTATAAAGGACTTCCCTGATCTAAACTTAAATACATTTCACTCTTCTGTTTCTAAAGCAGGCTCCAAGATCCTGTAGGCTTTGGCAGAAAATTTGACTTAACTGTTGAAACCTTTGAGCCCAAATATTCTGATCTTTATCAATTAATTCACATGCTGGTGAAGAAGGGAAGGCCACTAACTGGTTGCAAAAGGTAAATTGGAAGGATTTTCAAAAAGGGACTGAAGCAGAACATGAAAGGTTCACATTTTCACCAAATATCTCCAAGTTGCCATTCCCCAGGTCCTTCCTAAAAATATAGATTGGAGGATAATTCAGCATTGTACTAAAAAGCCAGACAAATCTGTCTTTGCTTAACTAAAATGGTTTGAGAGCCAGGTGTGGTAGTTCATGCCTGTAATCCCAGCACTTTGGGAGGCTGAGGCGGGTGAATCACTTGAGGTCAGGAGTTCAAGACCAGCCTGCCAACATGGTGAAACCCTGTCTCCACTAAAAATACAAAAATTAGCCAGGTGGCTACTCAGGAGGCTGAAGCAAAAGAATTGCTTGAACCCAGGAAGTGGAGGTTGCAGTGAGCTGAGATCCTGCCACTGCAATACAGCCTGGGAGACAGAGCGAGACTCTGTCTCACAAAGAAAAAAATAAAAAGAAAAAAGAAAAATAGAAAAAAAAACCAGCAGGGTAGTAGAAATATAATGCACACAAGAATGATAATCATGAAGACAATCTGATTCTAGAAGAGTAAGGGAACCTATTCCATTAGAGAGCCAACTGAAAACATCAAATCCCAGTTCACACCCCAGGGTGTGGGGTCACGTGCCTGTAGTCCCAGCTACTCGGGAGGATTAGTAAGGAGGTTTGCTTGAATTCATGAGGTCAAGGCAGGAGTAAACCCTGATCATGCCACTGCACTCCAGCCTGGGTGACAGTGAGACCTTGTCTCAAAAACAAACAAACAAACAAAAACCCCCAAACCAAACAACAACAAATTGCCACCTCACTCTGAAATGACAGTGGCAAACATCACTTTGCTATTGGCAAATTAAAAGAAAAACCCTCCCTCTTACTATCAACCTGGCTCTTTCTTTAACATGTCTGACCCATGGTTTAAAATGCCCAAAAGCTGATGTACTCAAATTATAATACACTTACCTATTCTGCACCAGCATTTATTTTTGTCTGGAGGAGATCACCATCCATGGTCCTGTAAATGTCTAACAGCATGGAATGATGAAGGGCAGTGTCTTTTAGGATATTTGGTTATATCTATATATATGGTTCTGAAGAAACCCAACATTGGGCGAGTTCCCTCAAACTTTTCACTAGGCATGACCATTGCTCTATTTTAGATAGAGATTCTGTGGGGCAAAACCTGAGAATTATCTGCCTGGCTATCAAGAAGATAGCTCCTTGCATTTTTTGGAGGAGAACACTTTTGCTTCAAGGGAGTGTTTCCTCCCAGGATTAGAAATCTTTCTGTAACCTCAGGAAACATTGCTGATGAAAACCAGGCATGGTGTGCTGCACAACTTGTAGTAATAAGGCAGAAGTTAAAAGGAAAAGACAAGTTTTCCTGTACTTGGCTGACTCCAAGACCTGCCATAGATAGAGCCCTAGCAGATCCTCGGTAACACGATCTGAAAAGTCAGAGCCCCGAGGAATGAATTCCGGAGACTCTCTCAACACAGTCAGCCCCTAGCAAAGATAAGAGAAAAAAACAACAAATGCCTTTACTACCTTCTCTTTCCCCCTTTCCATTTCTAATTATTCAAGTTTTGTTAAGTTCCCGATTTCCCTTCAGTGCAGCTGCAAGGTCACCAGCTATACTTGCATTGCAAGACCTGTGACAGTTTGATTAGCTGCCTTTCTTCTGCTTCTATAAGCCCTCTTGCCTGCCCCCGAGTTTCATGCCATCAAATTCCCGCCGCGCCATTCAAACTAGCCAACCCCCTTTCAGAAGTGTGTATAAAGTCAAGCCCTGTCTTTGTTCGGGGCTCAGCCTTTGGATTTTAATCTGCTGGGCCTCAGTGCAGTCAATAAATCCTCCTGTTCCACCCATTGGTCTCTCTGTTCTCCTGATTCCCACAACAGCAGTGGGGGACTGCGTTCGCACTTTCCCTTGCTCTTTCATGGTATGAATAATGGACAGCATTTTTTTTTTCGCCTATAGTCGCAGGCTCGGTCTCAGTGATTGTATGCTGTGGTCAGCTGTTTTTGTTTTTGTGAGACCTTGTTTTCTTGTTTACTGTCCTGGGACAGATGTCTGTCGTCACTTGTTTCCTCGGGAGGCAAATTTCAGTCTCTGTGGGGGAGGTCTCCCATGTTAGCTGTGGTGGTACTTGGCAGGCAGAACTCAGGGATCTAGGCTTCCGTGCTTTGTAGATTGCTCAATGGTCCCCAAGGCCTAGTGGCTTTTAACACCACTTGAAAACCTTAGTGTTTTTCCACTGTCCCAAGAGTCACCTCTTACACAGCCTCTTTTTTTGTTTGTTTGACTTATTCTCTGAGAGACAGTGTCACTGTATCTGGTGGCATCTTGGTTGAATCGATCCTCCCACCTCAGCCTCTGGAGTAGCAGAGGCACGCGTCACCGCAGCCGGCTAATTTCTGTTCTTGTTTTTGTTGTTGTGGTGGCTGTTTTGTTTTTTTAAGAGTTGAAGTTTCTCCATGTTGCCCAGGCGACGTGCTCCCGGCGAAGGAGGCCGCCTGCCTGGGGGCGGGCTGGAGCCACGTCCCAGGGCTGGGGGCGCTGGGGGCACTGTGGGTGCTGCACCCACCGCTGCCCGGCACCGGAGGCCAAGAGAGCGTTCCCGACGGGCTCCGCGGATGCCCCGCCGCGTCCTGCTGCCCATCCTGCCCGGGTTGTCGCGGGCCGGGGGCACGACAAGAGGCCAGGGCCTGCCCGGACGCAGCAGCCTGCAGGGCGCAGCTGTCCCTCCACCAGCCGGGGTCCCCTCGCTCAGCCCATGAGACAAATAAATGAATAAATAAATAAATAAATAAATAAATAAATAAATAAATAAAAGATGGAGTCTTGCTCTGTCGCCCAGGGTGGAGTGCAGTGGTGCGATCTCGGCTCACTTCAACCTCTGCCTCCCAGGTTCAAGTGATTCTCCTGCCTCAGCCTCCTGAGTAACTGGGATTACAGGTGCATGCCACCACACCCGGCTAATTTTTCGATTTTTAGTAGAGACGGGATTTCATCACGTTGGCCAGGCTGGTCTCGAACCCCTGACTTCAAGTGATCCACCCGCCTTGACCTCCCAAAGTGCTGGGATTACAGGCATGAGCCACTGCACCCAGCCAGAAGTGGGCATTAATAGGCAGGCGCCGTATAGGGCAACATCTGTGTGCACCTCTTACAAATCTTAATGCTGTGTATATGAGGGGGTTCCTTCGTGTCCCCCTGGGGATGTTTGAGGTTGCCTGTATGTGTTATGTGTGTGCATATTTTTAAGCTCAGATATGCATAGGCGGATTGACACCTCTGTTTGAATGTATTCCCATGAGCTCATGCCATTAATTCACCATCACAAGAAATATTTACTGAGCGTGAGCCATGCCATTTCACAGCCACCATTATAGTACTAAGATACAATGAGGAACAAAAAATCCAGGCTTTCTGAGCTCACACTGGGGTGGGGGCATGGTGGGAAGACACAGGCATCCATGTAATAAACAGAAACCACGACAGGGCTAAGTGTTCTGGAGGAGAGGCACATGGTGTACTGAGGCCCCTGAGGTAGACCCCAGGTGCACCTTTGAGCTTTGCTTGCATGGTTTGGGTTTGTGGGCTCACCTGCATGTGTCCATGCATGCCCCATCTGCGTGCCCGTGCATGGCTGCATCACCCCATGCACACGTGCACTGCCCCTGGGCTTGCCCACATGTGCTGCTCCCCAGGGTGCCAGGCTATCAGCCTACAAGGCATTGTGGGTCTGGGCCCAGCCTGCCACCCCCTACAGAGACCTGAGCCTGCCTTCCCAGGAGGCCCAGGACTCTCACCCAGGGCCCTTCTCTGCAGCTGGAGCAGGCTCTGTGGCTGGAATCTGGTGAGCTGGAGACCCAAGAGCCCAGGGGGCTGGTACCCCAGAGCGTGGAGTTGCGGAGGCAGCTGCAGGAGGAGCAGGCCTCCTAGTGGCGCAAGCTGCAGGCCTACCTGGAGGGCCAGCAGCGGCAGGCCCAGCTTGTGCAGCGGCTGCAGGGCAAGGTCAGGGCCACCCATTCCTGCTCTTTCCCTCCCACGTGTTCACTTTGCCCTGCCCCCACCCCTGGGGCTCACCATCAGCTCCCAATCCCCAGATTCTCCAGTACAAGAAGAGGTTCTCAGAGCTGGAGCAGCTGTTGGAGAGATCCGGAGAGCTGGAGCAGCAGCAGCTGAGGATGGGTGCCAGGGTGGAGCAGAGGCAGGCCCTGCCCTCCACCTGCCCAGCCTGATGCTTTAACCTCTCTGACACCCAGGACACAGAGCACAGCCAAGACCTGGAGAGTGCCCTCATCTGGCTGGAGGAGGAGCAGCAGGGAGGGCCAGGGCTGGCAGCATGGCCCCCTGGGCGAGTGCCTACTGATCCCCTGTGCCCCATTCAGGAGTGCCAGCCTGGCCCAGGTGAATGCCATGCTCTGAGAAAAGCTGGACCAGGCAGGTTTGGCCAACCAGGCTCTGAGTGAGGAGATACGAAAGGTGACCAGTGACTGGGCTCGCAGCTGCAAGGAGCTGGAGTGGTGGGAGGCGGCATGGAGGCGCGAGGAGGAGGTGGGCATGGGGGTGCAGGGAGGCCAGCAATATAAGAGGAAGATAATGCACAATTATGCTAGTGAGACTCTCTTTTCCAATAATGTTTGCACTTCTCAATACTACATTTAAAAAGGAAATAGTAGCACTTGAACAGTTAAGTAAGAAGATGAACAAAATTGAACAGAGGAAAAATAACTGTCTGAAGACATGTTGAAAATACATTTAAAGACAGTCTGTCTGAGACAGGAGCTGAGCTGGCCAATCCATCTTTTAAATAATTGAACATCATTCAGGTGTCAAGTATTTGACCTGGAGCCTGGAAGGGGAGGAGAGAGTCCAAAAAAAAGTCAAAATATAAAGAAAAAAAATTAAAGAATTTGTCCCACAAATCAGGCAACCAAGGTCTAAACTTATACCCTCTGCCTGGGTAAATTGTTGTTGCTTCTTTCTGTGACTCTTAAAAGATGTACAATATACCTCATTTAATGACTTTGATTTATTCATGAAAACTCTATCCCCATGGGAAAAGCTGTTAAATGAAAAAATATTTCTTTTAAGTAGAAAAATTATGAAAGGATTCCTTCCAACCCTCCATACCCAAAATATCTCAAATGAATTATATAGCTATCAATTATCTATATATATCAAAATATACCAATTAAAAATATCAGTTAAACAATACATCAATTGAACTATGAAAGCAAGCTTATTTAAGTAGCAAAGAATAACGTGAAGGTTAGTAAGTATAGCTTATACTTAAAATACAATGAATTGAAAGCTCATGGCACTTCATAGAGTAGGAAGAAGAAACTTAATAGAAAGTGGTAGTTGGGGGAGAAGGACTGCAAGGGAGTTATTTGGAAAATGCATTTTTTATTTCTGCATCATTTTGTTCACAAATTATTCTTAATCTTTTGTGAATTTGTGGATTTCTTGAACTCAAACCAGACTTAAAAATACAGTTATAGCACAGAAAAAAATCTTTAATGGCAAAATAAAAGCTAAGCAAGAGAGCCTTTCAAAACACATGAAAATAGCACACACATACAAAAAAAAAAGAATAAAGAGATGTACAAGTGACACCTCCTCAACCTTCTCACTTGGTGTACATACGCACAGTAAATTATTTTGGGCTCAGCCAAGCATGGGAGCAATTCAAATAGATCCATATCATATTCTCTGATTAGAAACTCTTGTGGAGTAAGTTGGTGAGTGTATCTTTGCCTAAAACAGTCATGTCAAAATATAGCTTCCTATAGCATATTTATTTAGTATCATTTTGGTGAAAAAGTGCTTATACAGAATAGAAAAGAGTTGTCCAAAACTAAGTGGTTGAACTTTCCAGAGCCATTACCTGCAGAATTGTTATGTAAGTCTGTTCCATACTCATAAAGGAATACTCAGCTGACCCAGCTGATTTTCTCGTGTTTTTTCCTTCAAGGGCTAGTAGAAGTCTATATGTTGTGGTGGAAAACAACCTCAGCCCTATAGTCCAACATTTGCCTATCAAAACTTGTCCTATGATTTACAAAACTAGAACCTCACTGGTAAGTCACATTCCTAGAGTCTCCCCCATCCCTAACCCCAGTCACGGAAAATAAATCAAATCATTGTCACTCTTTCTTAACAAAGAGTGTACATTTAAAACTTGAGTAAAATTACAGGTACCATCTGGGGCCCTCAAGGGGGAACTTGAAGTCTCAATACCACAGTTGTCCAATCAGAGGATCCAAGATGAATATACTCAAGGACTTTATGCTTGGCATCCTCTGGAGACAGTACATAACCACCAACTTGGTTTAACTGGAGATTCATTTGGGTTAGGAGAAATTATGTAGGCAATGTACTTAGTCAATGGAGGCCTTGTGCCTGAAGACTTACAAGAATCTGAATTCGTATGTTACTTTTCCTTTAATGGAGTGGAATTCCAAATGAAAATAATCAAACAGCATGTGCATAAACATTAGATATAATACCCACATTTACAAAGCCTTTATAGATATGCAAGTGTTACTGCGTCTGTCCCTAGCTTCTGTACAGAATTTAATGGGTAGCTGTTACTATTTTATTGTTGTATAAAAATGAGGAAACTGATAAGTTGTCTAAAGGTGCACAATCAAAACACATCAAAGCCATTGTGAAATACAGGTCTCCGGATTTCAAAAACAGATCTTCTGCTTATAAATTCAGTCTTTTTCATACTGCCATAAACTCCAGAATGGCAAAACAAAGTTACTATCAGAAAAGCTTCTTTTAGCTGGGCGTGGTGGCTCATGCCCGTAATCGCAGCACATTGGGAGGCCAAGACAAGCAGATTCCTTGAGGTCGGGAGTTCGAGACCAGCCTGGCCAACATGGTGATCTCTACTAAAAATACAAAAATTAGCTGGGCATGGTGGCGGGCACCTGTAATTCCAGCTACTTGGGAGGCTGAGGCAGTAGAATCGCTTGAGCTGGGGAGGCTGAGATGGCTTAGTGATCCGAGATGGCGCCACTGCACTACAGCCTGGGTGACAGAGTGAGCCGACATCACGCCACTGCACTCCAGCCTGGGTGACAGAGTGAGACTCCATCTCAAAAGAAAAAAGAAAGCTTATTTTTTCCTCTAATCACCATAATATTTAATATTACGTGATGGAAATAGAAATAATTTACTTAGCAAATCCTTTCTAGTTCAAATAATTTGTATACAGGCTGTGCAAACATAATAATGAGAGATTCTTTTTAGTCATCTTGCTTTATATCACTAATTACACTATTATTTAATGATATTTTAAAGAAAAATGTGTTTATTTTCAAGTAGAAAAGTCATATATGTCCACCAAGGAAAGCTGTAACAAATGTAAAATACATAAAAAAGATAACAGCTAAATTTCTAAAGCATTCAAAAAAAGACAAATAGAAGGGTGTCAGATTAGGAAAGTATGTCTTGTAAGGTGTAACGGACAGACTGATGAGCTTAGAGATGTGGATCTCAAAGTGGTTCTCAGAGCAACAGCATCAGGGTCACCTGGGAACGTGTTAGAAATGCAGATTCTCAGGTACCATCCCACATTTAATGAATCAGAAGCTCAGAGTAGAGACCAGCAATTTGTTTTAACAAGTCCTTCAGGGATTCTGATACAGCTGATGTTTGAGAAACACTAGCTTTAGGTAAACGTAAGAGGGTCACGTTAGTATTTTTAAATCATTGGAAGTTGGTTTGTTTTGTTTTTTCTTAAGTGGGACTCATTTGTACTTCAATACACAGAATGGATATTTAGAGGAAGTCGTTTTTGACCTAACACAGATGAGCACTTCCAATTGAATAGCGCTTTCTGATAATGGGGCTGCCCCGTACAAGTGAATAACTGGGTTTCTCTAGGCTGGAGCTGCAGACAGGTCACTATGTGTATGGAGGATTGTATTAATATGATCGTGGCTCTTTATAGCTCTGCATTACTAATATTCTGTTTTAAAGTCTCTCCTCAATATCCAATGTCTCTGTGTTAGTGATGGTGAGGAGTGGGTAACAATCATCCTGTTGTTGACAACAGATGATAAGAGAAAGCCCAACTTTACACTCTGTATAATCTTACACCAATGCCCCATTCCTCGTCTAATTTTTTTTTACATGTTAACACATGACCTTGGCATTACTAAATAAGAAGCCCTCTCACTTAGAACCCGATGCAGTATGATAAAAATTATTTTGAGAACAATCAGGAGCTCTAGTTTTCAATTCTGCTTCTCTTCTCAAGTAGTTCTGTGCCTTAGTTTCTTCTGTGTAAATTTAAATGGTTGGAACAGAGGATCTATTAAGTGTGATTCAAGCTGAAATTGTATGTACCCCACACTGAGTTTCTCTGCTATACCCCTAACCTATTCAACAATCACACCACCAGTTTTCAGGACTCACAGTAGGATAGCCGTCTATCATTTGTTAATAGGTGTGCTCTTTCATCCAAACAAGAAACTCATGATTTCTGCAGTTTTTTATTCTAGCCAGGTTCTAGGTGCTGGCCTGGAACTATAAAACGAACATTTCACAAAAAGTCATGACAATATACAAGGGAAAGACAATTTCTTTGAATATCCATAATCTCAATATGGAGTCTGGCTGTGGATGGCCAAGAGATAGTTTCCTTAACTGGAAAAAGCTTTTAAATGAGGCTTGGTAGACGATATATCTTTGCATCATTACAAAGAAGAAAAAAGAAAAATCTCGCAACTGAAGAAAGTGAAATCCACTTTACTTAATGCGGACCTCTGTCTCTGGTGTGCAGGTCCTCTGTGTCCAAAGATAATTAGCACTTTATAATGCTAATTATTATAATTATGTCTGAGAAAAAAATCATTAGGGGGTAGGTCCGTTCACTGATTTTCAACTGCCCCTTCTATTTAAAAATAAGGTCATTTTTCTATGAAATAGCTTTAGGAGCTCAAAGCAGAAAGAGGGTTATAGAAAATCCTGTGTAGGTATAAGCCTGAGTTTTTAATATTCTTATAATTCTGTGATGTGTCTGGAAACTGAACCGGGAGGAAAACAGTGAACCTATTTAGTCCAGGAGACTAGAAATCAGGACTCAGAAGAGTAAACATTTCTGTAATAGTTAGTCCTCAAATAGTCATTCATTGACCTTCCACTGGGTGTCTGGCAATGTGCAAGCTGTTTCCAGATGCTACCTCATGTAACAACCATCACAGTTGCACAGAGCAAGTACTAGTACTCCACTTTCATAGATAAAGAAGTAAAATCTTAGAAATTAGCTGCCCAATGTCATGTATGTAGGAAAGGAAAGCTGCATTCTGATTCATATTTGCTGGCTCCAAAGCACTTGTTGTAAATACTTCACTATCCTGTGCTTACACGTAAATGTACCATTTCTCTTAGGGGTCTCGAAATACTGAACCAAAGAATGGTGTAGGGGAAGGGCAGTTTAGAAATACCTGGAAATTTGGTTGTTTGAAGGAAGCCCACTCTCAGATGGTAGGAGATCAAGCTAACAGAATAGCTGAGAATATTTTCTGAGAGCCCCAGAAGTATAAAAACGGTCTAGGGGGAAAAATTTGGGAGACAGAGTGAAAATAGCCTGCCTCTGAAGACCAGCTTCATTTCTTCCCCTCTGGGTGTTAATGAAAGAGCCTTTAACTTTGCCAGGCCTCAGTTACTAATTTCTAAAACAACTGCTGCTACTATTACTACGGATCTTACTGCTACTATGACCACCACCACCACCACATCAGTTACTGAGAACTGAACTAGATGCCAAGCAAAAATGGTAAACACTTCATATACATTATCTTTTTAAACACAAAATGTACTATTAATCCAGTTTTACATATAAGAAAACTGAGGCTCAAAGAGGCTAAGTAATTTGTATGTGAACATGCTTTACACTATGTAAAACACCTTATTAGTAGATATCACTATTATTAAGAACCTATCAGCCGGAGAGGAAGAATTGGCCTTTTATCTTTCTAAGATGCACAGTTGTCTTTCTGTTTAATGGTTTTTTTAAAGTCCCCCTGTGACAAGCTCCAGAGGACAAATAATTTATTTCTTGGGGTGTATGGCTCTCTAAATGAATTAATTGATAGGCATCCCATTGTCAGTCTCAGGGATGTGGAAATAAAACAGACATGAGATGTTTTTTACCAAACTAATTTGTGCTTTAGACACATAAATAATAAATATATATATATTAAAGTAAATGTGTATTTACCGTCTCTCCTGCTCCACTTTGAATTCAAGAACCCGTGTCTTTGTTGGGTCACTGCACTGTCAATTGAGAAGTTTGGTTTTGTTTCTTTGAGTGTTAGTAAGTGGCATTAAATAGTAAATATTGCCGGGGGAAAGAAAGGAGAAAAACAGCTCTTCCAATCCATCCCTGTTTCCATTCAATTAAAGGAGGGTAGAAAGAATACTTAAGATAATTGTAATAAGTCTAATAGAATAGCAGGAGCCACTCTTTTCCTTTCAGTAGGCCATTAGCTCAGAACTATTTTCAGAGTAATACTAAGATGATATTTGCCTTTTCACTGTGTTGGCACTTGTATTGATAAGGCAAAAACAGTGGAGTCTTAGCAAAAATTAAGACCATGAAAACAAACTGCACTAGGAATAATTCTCTTCTTCATTACTGTTTACTTGCAGGGGGAAAAACCATTTTCGTTTAAGAAAGTCCTTGGTGAAGTAGTAAAAATATAAATTTTATTAAATCTCAACCTTGAGTACAAGTCTTGTCCTTGACTGTACTTACAAGTTTTGTCCTCCCCAAAGCATATGGCGTCAAGGCTGGGCCTAACCCAGTCTCATGACCTTGTGAATCCAGTCCACAAACACAGAGACACGCGTGAAGACGGCTGGCCAGAGCGACCTTGCGCATACTCGGTTGGGGATTCTAATTCCTTCCAGGACCCAGCAGTTGTGGGTAAAGCAGGCAAGTGGGCCCCCGTAGTCACCCTGGCAGGTAGGAGAACTGATGAGGGCCCCGGGCCACAGCAATGACTAGCCTGCTTCATGATAAAATAGTTCATTTCTAGCCCCCCATACCCTTCCAGGGCTGGCCCAGGGCCCTGCCACCAACCTCACAGGCCCCCACAGGGGCCAACAGTCCCTCAGTGCACATCTCGCTCTCCCGCACATGTCCTCGGTGCTTGATGTTACACTCCTGGTTGGAGATGACGTTCAGCAAGGCCACATTTAGGACTGTGTCATTACCCGTACCTGCAGTGAGGGGAATGGGGAGAAGGAGAGGGTCCTGGAGGAAGATCCAGGGCTGGGCCTCCTGGCCACCAGCAGTCCTGTGCACTATGCTCTTACCTTTGGTCTCACCCCAGCCTGCAATCTCACACTTGGTCCCTGGAAGCACCACATACCATTCAGGCGGCAGGCAGATCAGGGCCACACGCTGGTTCAGGGTCACAGATCTTTAGCAAGAATGGGGGCACTCAGGGTCTGAGGCCACAAGGCTCAGCCCCACCTCACACCCTCCCAGGTTGTCCACATACCTCTCCAGCTTGAGCAGGACAAGCTGGGAGCCTGAGGGCCCACACACCATCTTGGCTACTGGGACCCGCTGTAGGCCTGGCTCTCCATGTTGTGGGTTCTGGAACAGGGTGCCCAACCATACCTCATAGCCCGTGAGAGGTATATGGCTGGGAGAGAAGCTCTGCTAGGTCATTTGTGACTCTCAGTCCGTTGCCCCAAGGCTCACTTGTTAGCTTGCCTGGGGAAGGGGGAAGGTGGGATGAGACTGGGTCCCCAAACACAAGGGAGGCTCACCAGGAGGAGAAGCACTGCCGGGCAGTCAGTATCCACTGCTCCTTCACTAGAGACCCCCCGCAGAAATGCCGGCCCTGCCTAGAGGAGTGGGGAATTAGGACAGGCAACAGACTCCTGAGACAGATGCTAGACCTGCCATCTTCTGGCTAGGACCTCTGGGGGCAGGGATAGATTCGCAGCCCCCAGTGGGATAACCACAGAGGACACAACCTCAGCTCCTCTCTGTGGGAGACAGGCAGTTGTGCCTCACCGATTCCGCAAGCTGACTGTCCAGGGTGAGTTGCCCGGATGGCCCCCAGCCACGCGCAGCTTGGAACGACGCTGATCCAGCCGATCCACCCTCTTGCCACACTTCTCAAACTGCACCTGGTCTGTAGGATGGGGTGGGCTGGATGAAACCCAGACTGTGTGGATGTCGTGGGCTAAAGGGCCTGACCCATAACTGGCCCAACTCCTAACCTGGGGGGGTCCAGGATTGATGGCGGCTGGTCATCAGCTGAAAGACAAAGTTCACTGGGGTTAAGGGAGCCAGCCTTTGGTGGTGGGGGCTGAGGCAAGGTCATGGGGCAAGCGTCACTAGTGCTCACCGCAGCGTCGCAGGGCACAGTAGTCGAATGGGGTCCTTGGGTCCGTCGTGTAGCACCAGGGCCCATGGCTATCCCCATCTGGGTCTGGCAGAAGTTCTCCTCCAGTTGTGCATGCGGTTCGGAGGTAAACGTGAACTGAGGCGGGAGCGGGAGCAAAATCGTGGCAGGGTAGTCTCAACCATTTCCAGGCTCTGGTCCCAGACACCAAAGCATGCCGCCCCAGGGTTAGGGCCCTGGCGGTGCCGGGAGCACCAGGGACTCACTGCGGCTGGTGCGGCGTCTCAGCGGACCAGCGCTGGCACTGGACACCCTTGCGGGTCTTGCTGACCGTGCCGCCGTACTGCTCCCCCGCGCCGTGGTAGCAGTCTGCGGCCGGTGCGGGCAGCCATCAGGCCGAGACCTCGCCCCGGCCCTCCGGTTCCAGGCTTCCAGCCCGGGCTCTGTAGCCCCCAAGCTTGGGCCTCACCCTGGGGCCGCACGTCGTCTGTACAACGCCGGATCTGGTAGCAAAAGCCCACGCGCATGCCGGGCCGCAGTGTGAAGCACCAGGGCGCCTCTGAGCCGTCGAGGTTCCGGCAGAAGTTCTCCCGAAGGTCTCTAAGCAGGCGCTCCACTCAGCCCTAGCCCGCCAGCCTCCAGCCCTAAGCCCGTGACTACCCTCCTCCCGTCTCACCCGCAGCAGCACGTCCCAACGCCCGCCCCCCCGCCCACCTCACTTGCAAGCGTATTTTTCTGGCGTAAATCGGTGCTGATGCGGGATTTGCGCGTCCCAACGCTGGCAAGGTACGCCCGCGGTGGTGGTATTCGCTGTGCCCCGGTAGCCCTCACCCTTCCCGCGGAAGCAGCTGACACTTGCGGCCTCTTGGCGGGGCTGTGCCTCCGACCCTTAGATGGACCGAGATAGGTCGGGCCCCGAGCGACAGCTGAGATCCCTCTGGGGCTGGGACCAAACCCCCCTTTCCCAGGTGTACGGTACTCCACGGGATATGCTCTCAGGTCACGCCCAGCCCCTCTTACCTCCCCGGCCAAGCCACGCCCCTCCCCAAGGTTCCCAGGTACCCTCCCAGGCCTGGTCCCCGCCGCCTACCGCAGCGGAGGAGGTCACAGAACTCTCGCTCGATCTGCGGACCCGTAGTGTAGCACCATGGCCGCTCGGAGCCATCAGGATTCCGGCAATAGTTGTCGTCCAGACCTTGGTCGAGGAACCTGGGGGCGGTAATGGGGCGTGAAGAAGACCCTGGGACTCTGGCTTATCTGGCCCCGCCCAGTTGCCCTACACGGAGCCCTGCCCCTGGAGTCCTGGACCTTCCCTAGCCCGGCCCCCAGGGCGCCGATACCGCCTACGCGTACTTGCCCGGCTCGAAGGGGTGCTGGTGCGGGTGCTGAAGATCCCAGCGCTGGCACTCGCGCCCTGACTCCGTGCGGTCTACCGCGCCGCGGTATTCCTCGCCATTGCACCAGACACACGCGGCTGGAGACAAAGAGCCAGTGGGTTCGTGGATGGGCGTGGGCTTGTCCCTCCACTCTCCCAGCTTGACCCGGCGCCACTTACCCACCCGGCAGGATTTGATGCCGCAGCTCTGGAAGCGCACGGCAGGGTCTGTTGTGTAGCACCAAGGACCTCCGGGGTCGCCATCAGGGTTACGGCAGAAGTTCTCTTCCAGGCCATTCCGGAGCGTGGGCATGTACCTGAGGGCCCAGAGCATCACTATAGTGTGTGCTGGGGGAAGGTCCCAGGCTGGGACGGAGGGAAGGTGTTTGTCTCACTTGTGATCGTTCGGGAACTTGTGGCTCCAAGCCTGGCAGGACAGGCCATCCACGGTCGTGGCCATGGTGCCCCGGTACCCAACCCCATTGTTCATGATGCAGGTCCGTATGTAGTCTGGGAGCAAGAGACAGAAGATCAACTTGGGCTGAGGTCCCCTGTCTCCCACCCTGCCCCTCTCCACCCCCACTCGCCTTTCTTCTGGAAGAGGTCACAGCGCCCACAATGCCACAGCCTTGAGTGGGGCGAGTGTTGAGTCCATGGCAGCAGTTGGCAACCATGGCTGCTCACATTGTAGTGGAAGGCCCTGGAGAGAAGAAGGCACAGGGTAACGCCACGGCCCAGGCTCCCCTGCCCCCAGTCTTATCTAGGCCCAGTGGCCACTCACCAGCAGTCCATTAAGGGCCCACAGCGACCAGCACACTCTTCAGCATCTGCCACATCCTCCTGCCAAGGCCCGGGCACCACCGCATGTAGCAGGTGCTGTAGCTCTGTGCCCCAGAGCACCTGGAAGTCATTCAATGGCGAGCGCTGCCCTGCAGAGTGGGCATGAGTGGGTGCAGGTCAGGTGGGCATACATGTCAGTAATGTGTATTGGCATGTCCACACTTTGTTCATTCAGGGGATCAAAGCTACAAGGCTTCTGGGATGGACCCTGTATGCACTTTCAAGGGCCAGTCTAGCCCCCCTGCACAGATACTTGTCAAAAAAATTTCCCCTGGGAAGCAGGCCCAGACTTGGTAGTTCTCACCGGTGCCTCTGTGTAGTGGCCCAGGCACCGGGCTCAGATCTAACACATACGCTCTGTGAGAGCAGTGGGTGATGGAGCTTGCCCCATCTCATCTCTCAAATGAGAATGCTAAGGCTCAGAGCCATCACATTACCCAGCCAGGGGCCCTGGCTAGGCATTCAGACTCCAAATCTGGGCTCTCACCTGCACAAAGTCACACGCTAGGTTAGAGGGGTAGATCAGGCTCAGGAGGGGTCACTGCCTGCTGTGTGCGTGCATCTGTGTGGTCCTAACACTGCTTCAGTGCTAGAGCAGACGTGCTAATAGAGGCCTAAGTGGGCCGTGTCTATGTGTTCCTAGGGCTTCCCAGCTGTGCTCAAGAGGCCAAGGTCACTGCCCCATGCCCACTGAGCCTCTGGCTCCCCGACTTTTTTCTCATCCCAGAATAGGAGAATGGGGCCAACCCCCTCCTGAAGGCAGATGGGGATCAGGGTTGGGGGCACTCACCAGGGACCCCTAAGCATTGAGTCAGAAGCAGCAGGAGTGGGAGCCACCCCATCCTTCCGGCTGGAGGCTGCACTGTGACCCACCACAGCCCCATCCGGGAAGTTGTGAAACCTGTCCCTACGGGATTGGGTGGCTCTGGCTCCACACGTCAGCTCAGGGCCTGCTGGACCCTGACCTGAGACCTGGTGACAGGAGCCATGAGGGGCCAGGCCTCAGGTCCCACAGGTCAGTTGCAAGGGCCTAGCAGAGCTAGCCCCCTGAGAGGCCTCCCTACTTAGTGGTCAGGTGTTAGGAAGGTTTGGTGGGGACACTTGAGGTGCCCTGGGGTTGGGGTGAAACCCCTCTGCAGCCTAGTCAGCCCAAGGGCATTGTGAAAGTGAGAGCTGCCAGAGGTCTGGGTTCCAGCCCCTGGCTGACATTAAACTTTTCTGAATTTCGGTTTTTCCCTGTAAATTGGGGAAAATTACTTGCCCCAGCTTCAACACTGCCTCCCCTCCACCCTTTTGCTGCTGCCTTATCAGGCCCCAGCTGTAGGCAGGTCAGCCCACGCCCGGCGGCAGAGCCCAGAGAGGCTCGCTCATCTCAGCCGCCAGAAGTGTCATCCCAGGGAAGGTGAGCGAGGCTGTCCACTAGGACTAAATAGGGGTGGAGGTAACAGGTAGCAGGGACTCTGGCAGGAACCGCCTTTCAGACGTTTTCAGGACCGTCTGAGCGGGGCCTCCAAGTATGGGTAGGAGACAGGCGGCCTAGGGATTCCGGTTAGCACGTCGCGTTCTGCCGCAGCAGGGCTGGGAGCATCCCCAGGGCAGGCGGAGGTCGGAGGTGGTGAGGCCTTTCGGCGAAGCTGAGGCCTGGAACAACCCGGTGGGAAGCCACGGAGGGGGTCCCCTAGCGGAGGCTGGGCGCGGGCCGGTGCGCGTGCGCGGCTGGAGGCTCAGCGCGCGAGCATGCGCGTGATTTGGCCCTGAACGGACGCCGTAGCCAAGAGGTTGGGTGGATATTGTGAACCGGGTCGTGGCGGCCGAGGCTCGGGGTGAGTGAGGGGCGGCAGGGCTCTGAGCCTGGCGGGTTCCGGCTATTCTCTTCGCGGTCCAGTTTAGTCCCGTGCGAGGGCACCTGCAGCGCAGGGATCTGAGTGCGAAAGTCCGAGCGGAAGGTGGTCTGGCAGGTCCTCTGGAGCTTGGGGCCAGGCGGGGGCGACTTGGGGGAGCCATCCTTGGGCTCCCAGACGGAGTAGGTTCAGTTCTGAGCCCGGATACCACTGCGGGGTTGGATGGGATAGCCGTGACAGGGAGTCCCCGGGCGGGGACAAGGTCCGCCTCTCACCTGGGTCCTCAGCAACTGACACCCGGAGTGGGTGTCTGGAAGGTCTGCTCATCAAATGAATGACTGCATTTAATCAGATCTTCAGCTACTCTGGTAGTGAAGGGGCACCGATCATGGACGCCCACCAAGGGCCCGAGGTCGGGAAAATCACCTTCCCGAGGAGCAGGCGTGGTGCAGACTCACAAGGATTTGTGGCGGGAGTAGAGGGTCTGTTTGGGGTGAGATAAGAGACTGAACTGCAGAGTAGGGAGTGCTGGCTAAGGCAGTGCTGCAGAGCGAAACTCTAGACCTGCGCTGTCTAATAGCACTTTATATGATGGTGGGAATGTTCTACCTTTGTGCTGTCCAATAGAGTAACCGTTAGCCACATGTGGTCATTGAACTCTTGAAATGTGGCTGAGGCAACTGAGAAATCGAATTGTTAATTTTTAAAACTTTAAATTTAAGTAACCTCATGTGGATGACGGCTGCTGTGTTGGACAGCACAGCTACACATCAGTGAGGCCAGCACCAGGGACTCAGTGCAGGTTTTGGAGCAGCTGCAGCAGCAACATGATGTGAGGGATAGATGCACTAGGAGGACCAATGGAGTTTGCCATGAGGGCTGGGCAAGGGTGGTGCTTGGATGAGGTGGGAGGCCACATGTGTGAGTGGGAACAGTGAAACTATCAGGACCATGGATAAAAGAAGGGAGGAACCCAGGGCTGAGGAAAGAGGCTCCAGCCTTGTGGGGAGTAAGTGGGACTTATGGCTAGAGATGACCAGACCAGTGGTGGTCTGCACTTGGGGGAATGTGTAGGATTGTCGCTTCTGGTTGTGAGCTGGACTCAGTATGGCTTACAACCGAGATGAATACAGGGGCTCTGCCCCTAGGACACCTCACTTTGGACATTTTGGTCTGATTTCCACAGAGCTGAGACATTTTGTTATGGTTTGGCAAAAATATATCTGGTACCTGCTCTCTGCCCAGCCCTGTGCTGGGCACAGGGACACTGGAGAACAAGAAGTGGTCCCTGTTACATGGGCCTAGACCCTGGCTACCCTGCCTGTGTAGGAAGCTGGGAGCCCCTGCATTCCCCTGTCCTATGTGTTAGTGTGCATGCCCCTGGCCTCACCTGCTCCCAAGACTTCCTGCCATGGCAGGACTGAGGTCAGGTGTGGGGGCCCCTGGCTGGCCCTGAGTAGACAGGCTCTGTGTCTGGCTCAGCCTCCAGGACCACTGGCTGCCCATGAGAGATGAAGGATGGCATCCAAGGGGGCCGGCGTGTCTTTCTCCCGCAAGAGCTATAGGCTGACCTCAGATGCTGAGAAATCCAGGGTCACAGGTAAGGGCTGGCAGAGAAGGAAGGAGGCTCCTCTTGTTGGGAGGAGAAGGAAGGGACAAAGGCCTCAGGCCTTGCTGCACCTGTGGCTGGCCTAGGACCAGAAGTCTCTGGGGCCAGCAGGGGCCAGGAGCTGCACTGATCATGTGGCCCTTTTCTCCCTTCTGACTTGTGGCTCAGGCATTGTGCAGGAGAAGCTGCTGAATGACTACCTGAACCGCAT
Organism: Pan paniscus; assembly: GCF_029289425.2. Taxonomy (NCBI): domain Eukaryota; kingdom Metazoa; phylum Chordata; class Mammalia; order Primates; family Hominidae; genus Pan; species Pan paniscus. Next base: position 205,528,330 of record NC_073249.2, on the reverse strand, counting down.
CTTTCCTCTTCTGACCATGCACCCCCAGCAGCCACCGGCAGGTATGGCTGGGTGGGTGGCCCCTCCTCACTCTGCTGGGCCAGACCAGAATAAGGAGGCTGCAGTTGTAGGGAAAGGGAGCCTGGGCTCTGGACAGATAGGCCTAGGCTCTATTCTCACTGTGCTCCTGGCTGCGAGATCTCTGGCCAGAGAGTCTGCCTTCCGTACTCTGCTTCTTCCTGTCTCCAGGCAGTGCTAGTTCCTTGTGAGAGTCAGGGAGCAGAGGTCAGGGAGCGGGTGCACATTCATGCCCAGCTAGCACCTGGCACCTACTCCACACCCAGCATCTGCCCCTGCATGTACCTGCCCTCACCTTGGCCCCAGCCTGGCCCCTTGTAGCTTCTGACTGACCTTGTAAAGAACAAACTCCTCCAGGGCCTTTTCTTTACAAGTTTAATACTTTTGAGTGTAGTCAGTATAAAAGTTACAAGTACATTTTAGCAGAAACTTAGAGGGCCAGGCACAGTGGTTCACACCTGTAATCCCAGCACTTTGGGAGGCCAAGGTGGGTAGATTGCTTGAGTCCAGGAGTTCAAGACCAGCCTGAGCAACATGGCCAGACCCCATCTCTACAATAAAATATAGAAATTACCTGGGCATGGTGGTGTGCACCTGTAGTCCCAGCTGTTAGGGAGGCTAATGTGGGAGGATCACTTGAGCCTAGGAGGTTGAGGCTGCAGTGAGCTGGCCTCTGCATGCCACTGCACTCTAGCCTGGGTGACAGAGCAAGACCCTGTCTCTAAACAAAGAAGGAAAAGCACGTGCTATCTTGTTATTTTAACATGACTATTCAAATGTGATTCTTTTCTGTTTTCTTTCTTTGTGTTACATTTTTAATTTTTAATTTTTGTAGGTATGTAGTAGGTATATTTTTTTATAGGGTACATGAGATACTTTGATACAGGCATGCAATGCGTAATAATCACATCATGGTAAATGGGGTATCCATCCCCTCAAGCATTTATCTTTTGTGTTATAAACAATCTAGTTATACTCTTTTAGTTATTTTTAAATGTACAATTATTATTTACTACAGTCACTCTGTTCTGCTACCAGATAGGTCTTATTAATTCGATTTTTTTGTACACATTAGCCATCCCCATCTCCCCACAAGCCCTACACTACCCTTCCAAGCCTCTGGTAACCATCCAGTACTTTGCCTCTATGAGTTCAATTGTTTTAATTTTTAGCTCTCACAAATAAGTGATAACATGCAATGTTTGTCTTTTTCTGCCTGGCTCATTTCACTTAACATAATGACCTCCAGTTCCATCCATGTTGTTGCGAATTACAGGATCTCATTCTTTTTTATGGCTGAATAGTACTCCGTTGTGTATATGTACCGTGTTTTCTTTATTTATTCATCTGTTGATGGACACTTAGATTGCTTCCAAATCTTGGCTATTGTGAACAGTGCTGCAACAAACATGGGAATGCAGATATCTCTTCGATATACTGATTTCCCTTCTTTCAGGTATATACCCAGCAGTGGGATTGCTGGATCATATGGTAGCTCAATTTTTAGTTTAGTTTTTTCTTTTTGAAAAAAAATTTTTTTTTTTTTTGAGACGGAGTCTTGCTCTGTTGCACAGGCTGGAGCGCAGGGGCGCAATCTCAGCTCACTGCAAGCTCCGCCTCCCAGGTTCACGCCATTCTTGGGCCTCAGCCTCCCAAGTAGCTGGGACTACAGGCTCCCGCCACCAGGTCCAGCTAATTTTTTGTCTTTTTAGTAGAGACGGGGTTTCACCGTGTTAGCCAGGATGGTCTTGATCTCCTGAGCTCGTAATCCACCCGCCTCGGCCTCCCAAAGTGCTGGGATTACAGGCGTGAGCCAGTGTGCCTGGGCTTTTTTTTTTTTTTTGAGATGGAGTTTTGCTCTTGTTGCCCAGGCTGGAGTGCAGTGGCATGATCTTGGCTCACTGCAACCTCTGCCTCCCGAGTTCTAGCAATTCTCCTGCCTCAGCCTCCCGTGTAGCTGGGATTACAGGCACACACCACCACACCCAGTTAATTTTGGTATTTTTAGTAGAGATGGGGTTTCGCCATGTTGGCCAGGCTGGTCTCGAACTCCTAGCCTCAGGTGATCCTCCCACCTCGACGTCCCAAAGTGCTGAGATTACAGGCATGAGCCACCACACCTGACCAATTTTTAGTTTTTTGAGGAACCTCCAAACTGTTCTCGATAGTGATTGCACTATTATAATTTACATTCCCACTAACAGCGTACAGGGGTTCCACAACCTCGCCAGCATTTGTTATTGCCTGTCTTTTGGATAAAAGCCATTTTAACTGGGGTGAGATGATATCTCATTGTAGTTTTGATTTGCATTTCTCTGATGACCAGTGACGTTGAATACCTTTCCATATGCCTGTTTGCCATTTGTATGTCTTCTTTTGAGAAATGTCTGTTCATATCTTTTGCCCATCTTTTGATGGAATTATTAGTATTTTTCCTATATAGTTGTTTGCGTTCTTTATATATTCTGGTTATTAATCCCTTGTCAGATGGGTAGTTTACAAATATTTTCTCCCACTTGTGGGCTGTCTCTTCACTTTGTTGATCGTTTACTTTGCTATGCAGAAGCTTTTTAACTTCATGTCTGTTTATCTTATAATGTATGTAGTTCAGATTTTGCTGTATAGAAAACTTTAAAAAAATTTCTCACCTTCAGTTCTTTTCTTAAAACATTTTTATTGAGCTAAGATTAGTATACAATAAACTACACATACTTAAAGTGTGCAATTTGATAAGTGTTAACATATATATAAAACCCGTGAAACCATCACTACCATCAAGGTAATGGACATGTCCCTCACTTCCAAAAGTTTATAGAAGTTTGCATCCTTTTTTTATTATCAAATGTTATCCTGTGAGTATTTTTCCACATTATCAATTTATCTTACTGAGCATCTTTAGGGCCAGGGGGTCTGCTGTGGCCCATACAAGTGCCCTAGTTTGGAAGGACTTTTGCTTTTGTAAACAAGGCTGTGAGGATGCCCAGGGCTGGAGTCGTGTGGCTAGACTGTTTGAACTGCAGTCACTTTTAAGACTGTTGCCAGATTACTTCTTCAAAGGATCAAGTAGGTTCTCCCTCCCTGCAGTGAGGCACGGTTGTCCCTGTCTCTCACCCCCTTATCAGCCTTAGCTGTTCTGTCTTTTACGACTTCTGCTCTTTAGGCAGGTCCAAAAGGCAGCATCATTACCTGTTCTATTTAAGCAATTGTGGTGGTCAGAAAGGGCCTGCTTGCAGAGAGTTCCTGCCCACCCCCACCCCATATTCAGTCCTGGCCTGTTCTCAGAGCCATCTGATCCCTACCTCATGTGATACCAGAGATGGTCCTGCTGCTGCTGCTGCTGCTGCTGCTGTGGCCGCCAGGAGAGACAGCAGGTGGTAGGGCCGTCAGTCAGTGGTTGTGGGGATTCAGGGCCCTGAACTGGGACCTAGGAGATCCAAAAAGGTCAGGGAAGTTGCTGGTCTTGGCCAAATGGGCAGTGCTGTAGGCACTCAGTGGTGGCTGTCTCAGGCCGACTGCCCACAGATATGTGCAGTCTGCTCTCAGGATCAGGCACACGACTTTGGGGGTCAGGTACAAGAGTAGCCGCTCCAAGTGTGGGCTTGTTAAGAACTGTTTTCTTTTGAGACAGGGTCTCGCTATGTCACAGTCATAGCTCACTGCAACCTCAAAGTTCCAGGCTCAAGGAATCCTCCCACCTCAGCCTCCCACATAGCTGGGACCACAAGCACATGCCACAGCACCCAGCTAATTTTTTTTTTTTTTTTTAAGAGACAGGGTCTTACTGTGTCACCCAGGCTGGTCTCAAACCCCTGGGCTCAAGTGATTCTCCCACCTCAGCCTCCCAAAGTGCTGAGACTACAGGTGTGAGCCACCATGCTTGGCCTGTAACTGCTTTTGAGAAAGGCTCCTTTATCCTTGGTCCACTGGGGTATTCAGAGATGGGGTTGGCTTTAGCCTTCTATGCTACTAGCTGAGCACCCCGACTGCATAGCCACCACCTGGCCTTGGCCTGGGACAGAGCAGCAGTGGGGAGGGGCCTTTGTGCATCTCTGCTCCTACAGCTCAGGGCTGGGAGTGGCTTACACTGGGGGAATATGTGATCCCTGAGCCTGGGTAGTGGCTACTTTGTCAGGGTGCTTTGTGCCACCTTCATCCCCTTCCAGAGCTTTCTGTCTGTGTGGATGAGTAGGGTAGGAACTGGCATGAAAGGTGGAAGAGCAGGTGGTGGCAGCCTGTGGGCAGCCAGGTGTGTAATGGGCCTCTGTTCTGCCTGAGTCCTGCTGGTTACCACCACCTCACTCCCTGCTATTCTTAGCAGCTGAGCTCAGGACAGCCCTGACTGGCATTAGACAGTACCCTTTTCCCTCTAGGCCTGTGTGTTGAGAGGATGAGGGGGCCACCCAGACAGATTTTTCCCAACTCCTTTGGCTCGGGTAGGTGGGCCATGTGCTCTGCTGACCATTTATGGACTGGTGGGTACAGGACAGAGCCATCCAGCAGCTCAGAGGGCTGAGCCTTTCATACTTCCAGGACATGTCCCATTCAACATAGACTCCCCTGGCTGGGTGGTGGCGAGACTGGAATCTGCCCCAAAGGAACCACAGGCCTAGGGGCAAGGGTTGGACTAGGTGGCCTTGGTACTGACCACTTTGGGAACCAGCATTTCTCCCAGCCTTCTTCTTCCAGACATCATCAGCCCAGCCACCTTTGAGAGCGGACAGGTTATGTGGTATGCAGACAGCACTTGTTATTCCCTGGGCTCTTCACAGCATCTCTAACATAAGTCATTATTCTGTTTTTACAGATGAAGGAATTAAGACTTAGAGAGGGCTACTTTTTTTTTTTTTTTTTTTTTTTTTCCGAGATGGAGTTTTGCTCTGTCACCCAGACTAGAGTGCAGTGGTGCGATCATGGCTCACTGCAACCTCCGCCTCCCAGGTTCAAGCAATTCTCCTGCCTCCGCCTCCCAAGTAGCTGGTATTACAGGCACATGCCACCACACCCAGCTACTTTTTGTATTTTTAGTAGAGTCGCGATTTCACCATGTTGGCCAGGCTGGTCTTGAACTACTGACCTCGTGATCTGCCCGCCTCAGCCTCCCAAAGTGCTGGGATTACAGGCGTGAGCCACTGCACCCGGCCACATACTTTTTTTTTTTTGAGACAGAGTCTTACTCTTGTTGCCCGGGCTGAAGTACAATGACACGATCTCGGCTTACTACAACCTCTGCCCCACCAAGGTTCAAGCGATTCTCCTGCCTCTGCCTCCCGAGTAGCTGGGATTATACGAATGCGCCACCACACCCAGCTAATTTTTGTATTTTTAGTAGGGATGGGGTTTCACCATGTGGCCAGGCTGGTCTCGAACTCCTGACCTCAGGTGATCTGCCCGCCTCGGCCTCCCAAAGTGCTGGGATTACAGGCATGGGCCACCACACCCGGCCTGGACTGGTTATACTTTTGAGTTTAGTGGAGAATTCAGCCTTCTGACCTCCTGCATGCCAGAGTCTAGGACTAGGCACAGCCTTTTTTCTGGAGTCTAGGCAGCCCCCCTGTGAGCTCAGGGGAATGGATGGGATTTAGTGTCATCTGGCTGATTTCAAGGACTTACTTTTAGTTAGTAATCTTTTCTTTTCTTTATGGCTCACTACAGCCTCGGCCTCCTGCTCTGAAGCAATCCTCCTACCTCAGGTCCTGTGCAGTTGGGACCATGGGTCCATGCCACCAAGCTTGCTGATTTTTTTTATTTCTTGTAGAGTCGAGTTCTCACTTTGTTGCCCAGACTGGTCTTGAACTCCTGTGCCCAAGTGATCCTCCTGCCTTGGCCTCCCAAGCTGCTGGGATTACAGGCATGAGAAACTACACCTGGTTTAATAATCTTTTCTTAATATCATCAAATAGCCAGCGTCTAAATTTTCCATATGTCTCATAAATGCCACAGATAGGCCAGGTGCAGTGGCTCACGCCTATAATCCCAGTACTTCGGGAGGCCAAGGCGGGCAGATCATCTGAGGTCTGGAGTTCGGGACCAGCCTGGCCAACATGGTGAAACCCCCATCTCTACTAAAAATACAAAAATTATCCAGGTGTGGTGACACATGCCTGTAATCCCAGCTACTGGGGAGGCTGAGGCACCAGACTCGCTTGAACCCAGGAGGCAGAGGTTTCAGTGAGTCGAGATCACACCACTGCACTCCAGCCTGGGTGACAGAGTGAAACTCTGTCTCAAAATAAATAAGTAAATAAAAAGTCACAGATAGTCTTGCTTTAGTTTTTTCTTTACAATTTGTTTGAATCCGGATCCATAGACATTCACAAAGTGCGAATGGTTGCTTTGTTTTGTTTGTTTGTTTGTTTGAGATGGAGTCTCGCTTTGTTGCCCAGGCTGGAGTGCAGTGGCAGGATCTTGGCTCACTACAACCTCTGCCTCCTGGGTTCAGCGATTCTATGGCTTCAGCCTCTTGAGTAGCTGGGATTACAGGAGTGCGCCACCACGCCCAGCTAACTTTTGTATTTTTAGTAGACATGGGGGCTTCACCATGTTGGCCAGGCTGGTCTTGACCTCAGGTGATCCACCTACCTTGGTCTCCCAAAGTGCTGGGATTACAAGAGTGAGCCACTGTGCCCGGCCCATGCTTTGTCTTTGAAGTCCCTTTTAACTTATTTGTTCAGGAAACTGGGCTAGTTGTCCTTGGAGATTCTCATGGTCTGGATTTTGCTGGTTGCATCCTTATGGTGTCAATTAACACATTTCTTTATCCCATGTATTTCCTGTAAATTGGATGTTGGATCTAAAGCTAGGTCAGATTCAGGCTCTTCTGCTTGCTTTTTCGTTTGATCAAGACTCCATAAGTAGAATGTGTTCTTCCATCAGGATGTCCCTATGCCAGCTGTCTCTCTTTTCAAGATCCAACCCACTCATCAAAGGCTGCAAAACTGTGAGCTTCTCATTTAGTCACTCCTGTGTATATTAATTAGAATTCTATAATGAGGCACTTTCCCTCCTTACTATTGGATAACCAGTGGTACAGTTCATTCAGGAAAGGAAAGGAAAGGATTTAACCTGTATTATGGACTTAAAATACTTCTTTTTTTTGAGACAGTCTCTCTCTGTCGCCCAGGCTGGAGTGCAGTGGCACAATCACAACTCATGTTAGGCTTGACCTCCCAGGCTCAAGTGATCCTCCCACCTCAGCCTCCCAAATAGCTGGGACTATAAGTGTTCACCACTACACCCAGCTAATTTTTTTTTTTTTTTTTTGAGACAGGGTCTTGCTATGTCTCAAGAAATGGGCCACCACGCCTGGCCTTAAAATACATTTTAATTTTTTAAAATACAAATAAGTTTTAATGTATTTTAAGGCCAGGCGTCGTGGCTCATGCCTGTAATCCCAGCACTTTGGGAGGCTGAGGCGGGTGGATCACCTGAGGTCAGGAGTTCAAGACCAACCTGGCCAGCATGGTGAATCCCCGTCTCTTCTAAAAATACAAAAATTAGCTGGGTGTTGTGATGTACATCTGTAATTCCAGTTACTCGGGAGGCTGAGGCAGGAGAATCGCTTGAACCGGAGAGGCGGACGTTGCAGTGAGCCGAGGTCAAACCAGTGCACTCCAGCCTGGCCAACAGAGCGACACTCCATCTGAAAAAGAAACAAAAACAAAAAAAAATTTTGTAAGTAGCCTTGCAAATTTTTATATTTTACTTTTGATTAAGTCACCTATTCACATTTCAAAAGGGTACACAGTAAAATGGCTCCCTCCAACCTCTGACCCCAGATATTCCCATTCCTTCCTTGGAGGCAAGCAGCATTATCAGCTTCTTTTTCTTTTTATATATACAATTATTTTCTTTCTTTTTTTTTTTTTTTTTGGCCACCAAGTTACCATGAGAAGCATTGTCAGTTTCTTTTTGTTTTTTCTTTTTCTTTTTTTTTTTGAGATGGAGTCTCGCTGTGTCTTCCAGGCTGCAGTGCAGTGGCACGATCTTGACTCACTGCAACCTCTGCCTCCCGGGTTCAAGCGATTCTCCCACCTCCGCCTCCCAAGTAGCTGGGATTACAGGAATGAGCCACCACACCCGGCTAATTTTTGTATTTTTAATAGAGGCGGGATTTCGCCATATTGGCCAGGCTGGTCTTGAACTCCTGACCTCAGGTGACCCTCCCGCCTCGGCCTCCTACAGTGCTGGGATTACAGGCATGAGCCACCGTGCCTGGCCTATCAGTTTCTTAAGTGACCTTCCAGGGTTATTTTATATGGGCAAATCAGATCACACACACACACTTTTTTGTATATATGCCTGGTAAAATTTCATCTTCACAGTCCTTGAAGATGCTTTCTTCACCTACTAGTTATAACTGGGAGGTGGCTCTGGATCAGGCCTGGAAGAACTTCTCCACTGGTTTTTCTTGGCCACAGTTTTCCACTTAAAGGATGTACCATTGTGTACTTAGTAGCAGTCCCCTTTTGATAGACATTTAGGTTGTCACCAGGATATCTTCCATGAGCAATGCTGCAGTGAACCTCCTTGTCCACAAGCCATCTCCTCTGTGCTGGGGTATATCTGTAGGATCCATTCTTAGAGGAGTAGCCGGTGGGGAAGGTTCTATGCATGCATAGTTTTCGAAGATCTCCCTCAGTGCCCTCCATTGTGATTGTACTCACCCTCCCACCAGCTGTGTAGGGGAGGGCCTGTTGCCCCAGAGCCTCTCTTTGTGTATTATGTGTCCCTTTTTTTTTTTTTTTCCCCAATCTGATAGTGGACAAATGGCATCCCAGGGTAGGGTTGTTTTTTTTTTTCCTTCCTCTTTAGTTTTTGAGATGGAGTCTCACTATGTTTCCCATGCTGGCCTCAAATTCCTGGGCTCAAGCAATCCTGCCTCAGCTTCCCGCATAGCTGGGACTGCAGGTGCATGCCACCGCACCCAGCCCAGTGTAGTTTTATTTTTATTTTATTTATTTATTTTTTTGAGACGCAGTCTGGCTGTGTCGCCCAGACTGGAGTGCAGTGGCATGATCTCAGCTTACTGCAACCTCCTCCTCCTAGGTTCAAGCAATTCTCCTGCCTCAGCCTCCCAAGTAGCTGGGAATACAGGAGTGCGCCACCACACCTGGCTAATTTTTTGTATTTTTGGTAGAGATGGGGTTTCACCATGTTGGCCAGGCTGGTCTCGAACTCCTGACCTCAGGTGATCTGCCCGCCTCGGCCTCCCAAAGTGCTGGGATTATAGGTGTGGGCCACCATACCCAGCCCCAGACTAGTTTTAATTTGTAGTTGGGAGTGAGCCCCATCCCATCCCCATCCTGTGCTCTCTTCCCAAGGGACCTGCTGCAGCTGGGAGCGGAGCTGTCCAGGAGGCTGGCCTGGGAATGAGCACAGGCCTGCGGCTGGCAGAGAGCCCGGTCGAGCCAGCCCTGGAGAAGCAGGCCCTGCTGCAGGCCCAGCTGGAGGAGCAGCTGCGGGACAAGGTGCTCCACGAGAAGGACCTGTCCCGGCAGCAGATGCAAAGCGACCTGGACAAGGCTGAACTCAGTGCCAGGAGGGTCCCTGGTGGGTGCTGCACGAGGCAGGCGTCACTGCAGAAGGTAAAACTGGAGAGTTGGGGAGAAGGGAGCATCTGTTCACTAGGAGCAGGGCCTTCCTCTGTGAGCTCAGCCAGTCTTCCCAGGCACCCCACTGAGGTTCCGAAGGCAGTTGCCCAGTGTTTATCATAAACAGCTTAGCCTCCTATGACAGAACTTGTGGCCGGGTGCGGTGGCTCACACCTGTAATCCCAGCACTTTGGGAGGCCAAGGTGGGAGATTACCTGAGGTCAGGAGCTCAAGACCAGCCTGCCCAACAGGCGAAACCCTGTCTCTACTAAAAATATAAAACTTAGCCGGGTGTGGTGTTGTGTGCCTCTAATCCCAGCTATGAGGGAGGCTGAGACAAGAGAATCGCTTGAACCCAGGATGGGGAGGTTGCAGTGAGCCAAGATCACATCACTGTATTCCGGCCTGGATGACACAGCGAAACTCTGTCTCAAAAGAAAACAACAAAAAAACAACTTGTGCCCCTTACTCCTGCCACCTGGACAAGTCCTCCAGTGCTTTCCCATGAGATAAAGCTGGTGGGAACCTCATTCCCATTTCACAGATGAGAAGTGTGAGGTCTGGAGAGGAGCCGCAACTTGTTTAAGGTCACACAGCCAGGGAGGTGGATGTTAGGGTCCCTGCCTCAGGTTTGGAGAAGCATGATGGACACAGAGCTAGTGGATTTGAGAGGCTGGGGTGGTCCCGTATTCACCTCTGTTGCTCCCCCAACTCCAGAGTGACAGAGCTGAGCCTGGCAGTGAAGCGTCTTCAGAAGCAGAATCTGGAGAAGGATCAGGTTGACAAGGACCTCATCGAGAAGCTTGAGGCCCTGGTGAGCTTCAGCTGCCCCTGAGATGGGGCAGGGTGGGATGGGGTACCGGCCAGATGCATGGACACAGGCTTAGGGCTGGGCTGCCTGGGCTGCCCCCAGCATCCCACTCACACTCAGGTTCAGCCCACACAGGTGTGCAGGCTTTGTGGGAAGCACACTCACTTCCTCCATCCCATTTCTTCCTCCCAGCAGCCCTGTAGGGTAATACTAATGACACGGATGGGGAAACTGAGGCCCAAGAGGGGAAATGCTTGTCCAGTCTCAGAGCCAGTAAGCAGGAGAGTTGGGACTTGAACTCCCATCCACGCTCTCCAGGTCCAGATGCTGCCTTTGGAATCCCAACTGCCCACCCCCACCAGTGGGACACTCACTCCTCCAGGGTACAGCCTGGTTTGGTCACCCCTCTGTGTGGGGCCTGGCCTGGGTTCTAGGTCCAGCTCTCCTCCAATCGACTGTGTGACCTGGGGCAGAACACAGCTCTTCTCTGGGCCTGGTCTGTTCAGTGAGGGCCTCGGGCCTGCTGTGGGGTCTACCAGGTGGCTGGCCTATGGACATGGCTTCAGAGGCCACCTGATCAGTGGTGGGCCAGGGAGGGAGGGAAAGGGGAGGTTTCAGATAAGACAGAACCCCGACCACCCTTTGTCTCCCTCACCGCACTCCAGGAATCCCTGCGGCTACAGGAGCAGGCGGCCCTGGAAACAGAGGACGGAGAGGGGCTACAGCAGAGCCTAAGGGACCTGGCACAGGTGTGAGCCCAGAAAGGCAGGAAGACAGGGCCCTGCCAGGCAGTCCTGGGCTCCCCCGCCTCGCCTTTCGGTGGCTTCGGATTGAACTGCAGATGGGTGGGGCCCTGGGACCCAGGCTGTAGCTGCTCAGCACCCCTGCTAGCTCACCCGGCCTCTGCCCTGGGGAGCCCCCAGTCTCAGAGGGGAGGCACGGCCCTTTCGGAGCCCACCTGTGAGCAATGCCAAATGATGTCTTCGCGATAAATGGGATGCCTCAGCGGCGAGCTGAGGACTGAGCTAGTGGAGGAGGTGAAATCAGGAAGGCTTCTTGTAAGCGGGAGCATTTGGGATGAGGCGGCCCCCAGCCTCCCCTGGTCGTTTTTGCCAGCTAACCCCGAGGTTCCTAACTCTGCGGCCTCCTGCTTCCCTTCCTTACCCTCAGGCCGTCCTGCCTGACGCTGAGAGCGGCAGCCTGCGTCCAACAGCGTCCGACCGCAGCCTGCGGGGGCTCTCGGGCCAGCGGACCCCGTCTCCACCGCGGCGCTCCTCGCCGGGCCGAGGCCGTTCGCCCCGCCGAGGCCCCTCCCCGGTCTGCTCAGACGACTCCACGCTCGCTTGCCCTGATTCTCTCCGCCCTGCAAAAGTGCCAGTTGAAGGTCCAGGTAGGAAGGGGCTTGAGTTTTCTGGGCGCAGCCAGAGGCCCAGGGGGAGGGGCTCGCGCCCTCCAGGTGGGGGCGGGGCGGGGGCGTGTCTGGGCGAGGAGTCTGAGCGCCCTGGGGTGCAGCCAGAGCCCTGAGAAATAGTTTCTGAGGGTGTCAGGACCCCCAAGGAGGTGGCCGAGGGCTCTGCGGTGAAGCCAGCCCAGAAGTGGGGGTGCTTGGGCAGCTGGGGGTGGGTGCTTGGGCAGCTGGGGGTGGGTGCTTGGGCAGCCGGTGGAGGGAGGAGGCTGCGGCAGTGTTAGGGTCCTGGTAGAGAGGGAGACAGGTCCCTGGTCATACAGAGCCAGGACCCTGGGAAAAGGTCTAGCAAGGGAAATCACAGCCTAGGATGAGAGCTTGGAAACTAGGAGCAGAGCCAGGGTAGGGAGGAGTCTTGAGAGTGGAACCAGGATGCAAGGGGGAGGAGCCTGGGAGACCTGGGGGTGGGATCAGAACCCAGGAGACTAGTGTGCCTGGGGTTTTGTCTGGCATCCGGGGGGCTTTGATAGCAGTTGTCCGGGACCCCAGGGAGATGAGGGTTCAGAGGGTGGTGAGGGCACATAGGAGGGGAGTGGAAGCCTGGCTCTCAGGCCTAGGCCCCTATCCTGCCCCAGGGCAGGTCCAGGCCCTGGACCCCGCCTAGCGTAGGCTAGTGTGTATCCCTGGAACCAGAAGAGAGTAGGTGGGCTCTGGAGGCCTCAAAGGACCCCCGATAGACTCTGTGATCCCCACGCCCCAGAACATGCGTGGGCGCTATGAGGCAAGCCAGGACCTGCTGGGCACCCTGCGGAAGCAGCTTAGCGACAGCGAGAGTGAGCGGCGGGCCCTAGAGGAACACCTGCATGGCGCCGTGGGTCTTGTCCCGCAGGCACTGGCCAACATGGCGAAACCCCATCTCTACTAAAAATAAAAAAAATTGCCCAGGCACAGTGGCTAACACCTGTAATCCCAGCACTTTGGGAGGCCGAGGCGTGCAGATCACTTGAGGTCAGGAATTTGAGACCAGCCTGGCCAACATGGTGAAACCCCACTTCTAAATAAAAATGCAAAAATTAGCTGGGAGTGGTGATAGGCGCTTGCAATCCCAGCTACTCGGGAGGCTGAGGCAGGAGAATCGCTTGAACTCTGGAGGTGGAGATTGCAGCAAGCTGTGTGGAGTGCAGTGAGATTGTGTCACTGCACTCCAGCCTAGGCAAGAGTGAGACTGTGTGTAAAAACAAAAAAATTGCTGGACGCGGTGGCTCACGCCTGTAATCCCAACACTTTGGGAGGCCGAGGCGGGTGGATCACGAGGTCAGGAGATTGAGACCAACCTGGCTAACACGGTGAAACCCCGTCTGTACTAAAAATATAAAAAATTAGCCGGGCATCGTGGCGAGTGCCTGTAGTTCCAGCTACTCGGGAGGCTGAGGCAGGAGAATGGCATGAACTCGGGAGGCAGAGGTTGCAGTAAGCCGAGATGGCACCACTGCACTCCAGCCTGCGTGACAAAGCGAGACTCCGTCTCAAAAAAAAAAAAAAAAAAAATTAGCCAGGCGTGGTGGCGGGCGCCTGTATTCCCAGATACTCGGGAGGCTGAGGCAAGAGAATGGCGTGAACCCAGAAGGCGGAGCTTGCAGTGAGGAGAGATCGTGCCACTGCACTCCAGCCTGGGCAACAGAGCGAGACTCCATCTCAAAAAAAAAAAAAAAAAAAAAAATCACGTCTTGAAGTTTTTTTGCACCTACCACCAGTGGGGAAAGTGGCAGCTCACAGCAAGTCTTTGGGGTCCTAGTTGTTCCCTTCTCCTTCCTCCCCTGCCGTGGCCACCATGTGCCTGTGTAGCAGGAAGCTGTGGGATCTGCAGACTCAGCTCTATCAGGCTTCCCAGAATTGAGGGGCATGGGGTGTTCTAGGGGACATTTCCTGGTCACATGGCCTAGCAGAACTGGTGGCACAATTGCCCGTGTGTCCCAGGAGCCTAGCCTGGCCTCTTCTACGTGGTAGAGTGCTTAGAGATCACGCCAGCACCTCCATCCACTCCAAGTGGGCGGGCTGGGGAGAAGGAAAGCCAGGTTCTTCTGCTGGAGTGTGTGAGTGAAATGAGTCTGCTATGGGCAGGGTCAGGGAAGGCTTCCTGGAGGCAGGTGCCTTGGAAGACGGGAGGATGTAGCTCATGGCTAGAGGAGCAGCCAGCCACCTTCCCTGGAGAGAGCAGCCCCAGCATCCCCTCTGCTCCCCCTCCCCTTGTCCTGAAGGGAGAAGAGCAACCTGGCCCACAGCCTGCAGGTGGCCCAGCAGCAGGCCGAGGAGCTGCCGCAGGAGCGGGAGAAGCTGCAGGCTGCCCAGGAGGAGCTGCGGCGCCAGCGGGACCGGCTGGAGGAAGAGCAGGAAGAGGCGGTGCAGAATGGCGCACGGGTTCGCCGGGAGCTTGAGCGCAGTTGAGCAGCATCTCACCTCCCTGCCAGGACCCTTCAAATGTGCCTCGGGTCCCCTGACAGTGCCCCCCTTGGGGTTAGGTGACACCCACTGGGTCCTGGGCCTCCTACCGTCTGGACCCCTCTGATGTCGGGTTTTCTAACCAGACCCATTTCAGGAAACTGGGGCTCAGGGAGGTATAGTCACTTACCTGGAGTCAGAGAATTAGTTAAAAGGTAGAACTTGGATGATAATAACAAGAATAATTAAAATAACAGTAGTAATATTAGTAGTAGTATTTTAAAAATTTAGTTAGAAGAATAATAATATCCTTACTAATTTCAATAAGTGCCAGATACCATTTTAAGCAATTCAGTTCTCTCATTTAACTCCATGATAACTCTGTGACATAGAAGCTGTTATCTCCATTTTGTGGATGGTAAACTGAGGCACAGAGAAGCCATGTCACTTGCCCCAGGTCACACAGTTAGCAGAAGAGCCAGGATTTGAACCCAGACATTCTGCCTTCAGAGTTAACCTCTTCACCACTGCGCTGCTTACCTCTCAGGGACGTGATGGATGATGATGTTTAGTAGACTGTGGTGGAGCATGTTATTCTTGTTTCTGAAGGTCCTTGGGGAGATGTGTCAGGCACTATTTTAAGCACATGTGAAGTTTGTATCCTTAAAACAGGCTGGGCACGGTGGCTCACGCCTGTAATCCCAGCACTTTGGGAGGCCGAGGCAGGCGAATCGCCTGAGGTCAGGAGTTCAAGACCAGCCTGACCAACATGGGGAAACCCCGTCTCTACTAAAACTACAAAAATTAGTCAGGTGTGGTGGTGAGCACCTGTAATCCCAGCTACTAGGGAGGCTGAGGCAGGAGAATTGCTTGAACCTGGGAGGCAGAGGTTGCAGTCACCCAGGATCGCACCACTGTACTCCAGACTGGGCGACAGAGCAAGACTCTGTCTCAAAAAAACAAACAATGTCACGAGGCAAGTGTTACCTCATTTTGCAGATGTGAAAACGGAGGCCCAGGGTCATGGAGCTAAGCGGTAGTGGGCTTGGTTGCCCTGTGGCTCAGGCTGTTTCTCTCCAAACTCCTGCCTCAGGCCTGGTCCCCGGCCCAGCATCTTGCTGGCTACAGGAGGTTCGGGGCAGGAAAGTGACATGGGCCACCCACCCACCCTTTGTCCCACAGCCATAGACAACTAGAGCAGCTGGAAGGGAAGCGCTCAGTCCTGGCCAAGGAGCTGGTGGAGGTGAGGGAGGCACTGAGCCGCGCCACGCTGCAACGGGACATGCTGCAGGCCGAGAAGACCGAGGTAGCCGAGGCGCTGACCAAGGTGGGTCCCTGTCTGCTGCACAACCACAAACCTACCTCTGACCCCCAGCCCCAAGCCTTGTCACTCTGGCACAGACTGGTCCCAGTGTCAGGCAGACCTCTGAGCCTGGTCACAGACTGACCCCTTCCTTCTGGATACAGGCTGATCTTTGTCACAGGCCACAGACCTCTGGACCTCTGGTCCCAGCCATAAGTGGACTGACCTCTCTTTATGGCCGTATCCCTGCTCTTCTGGATGCTCCTGGGGGCAGTGCCTATAGCTCAGGGTCATCCTGAGATTCAGCTCCTGGAGTCTGAGAGTTGTGGCCACAGCACAGAGGGTCCTTGGCGGGGGGGCCTGCGCTGTCCGCTGCAGCCTGGGCTCTGAGCAGTGCTATCCCTAGACCCTACTCAGGGGATCCTCTGAACTCTGGCCCTGCCCTGCAGCTTGAGCCATTTTTGCACAGCTTTGCGGTGCGTGGCTTTTAAATGGCTCCATAAGCAGCAGGCTTTCTGTGGTGATTTTTTTTTCTATCTCACGCCGTGTCCCCTCCTTGTCTCCCCTCCCCTGTCTCCGAGGGTCCATCTCTCTGGGTCTCTTCTTGTCTCTCCTCACCTCCTCCCGACCTTTCTGCCTTTCCTCATCTCTTGGGGCCTGACCCTGCAGGCTGAGGCTGGCCGCATGGAGCTCGAGCTCTCCGTGACCAAGCTGAGGGCAGAGGAGGCCTCCCTGCAGGACTCCCTGTCCAAGCTGAGCGCCCTCAACGAGAGCCTTGCTCAGGACAAGTTGGATCTGAACTGCCTTGTCACCCAGGTACACTGTGCACCTGCGGGCCCACCTACCTTGCCCACCCGTCCTCCCCACTCAGTGAGGCACCCTGGGCCCAGCCCTGCACTTGTCTTGGCCCCTGCCTCCCTTTCTGTCTCTGGTTCTCTGTCTATCTCCGTCTGTCTGTCTATCCTCTCTAGGCGTCAAAGCACCGACGCTCCATGGGCCCTCCTCATCTCCCCCTCCCCAGTGTCCCACACACCCAAGGGCACTGTCCCTCATTCCCTGGGAGCCTCCCCTGGGCTATCGTGGCTGGTGGGTGGGTGGAGGAGGCGTCCTGGTCCTGGGAGGGATGCCCTGCTCATGAGGCCCCACTCCTTTCCGGCCCACAGCTGGAGGAAGAAAAGGCCACCCTGCAGGGCCGGCAGCGGCAGGCGGAGCAGGAGGCCACAGTGGCGCCGGCAGAGCAGGAGTGGCTGGAGGAGCTGTGGTTGGAGCAGGAGGTGGCACGGCAGGGCCTGGAGGGCTCCCTGTGAGTGGCGGAGCAGGCCCAGGAGGCGCTGGAGCAACAGCTCCCCACACTGCACCATGAGCTCAACTGGCTGCAGGAGCAGCTAGCACAGGTGGGCCAAACTGTGTGTGGGGTGGTCTGGAGAGCATGTGGGGCAGGCCGGGCTCGCAGCCCCCTGCATCCAGTCCTGGGTTAAGTCACAGGCACTGGAGCCTGCTTCTGGGTTAAATCCAGTCCCACTTCTCCTAGCTGGGGACCTTGGACAAGCTGCCCAACCTCCCATACCTCAGTTGCCCCATTTATAACGTGGGGCTAGCCGGGCGCAGTGGCTCACGCCTGTAATCCCAGCAGTTGGGGAAGCCGAGGCGGGTGGATCACCTGAGGTACGGAGATCAAGACCATCCTGGCTAACACGGTGAAACCCTATCTCTACAAAAAATTAGCCGGGTGTGGTGGCACGCGCCTGTAGTCGCAGCTACTCAGGAGGCTGAGGCAGGAGAATTGCTTGAACCCAGGAGGCAGAGGTTGCAGTGAGCCAAGATCGTGCCACTGCACTGCAGCCTGGGCAACAGAGCAAGACTCCGTCTCAATAATAATAATAATAATGCTACAGATTAATAATAGGTGGAGACTTTTTAGAATTGGAATCTTAGACTTTTGGGAACATCACATCTGGAAGAGACCTTAATGTTTCAGGGATCCAGGGACCTTCATGCAAGGTCCATCCTGGAGGGCCTGGGTTTCTGGGAGGTGCCTCTAGAGGATGGGGTAGGGGGTGCAGGAAGCAGGGTGCAAGTCTCCACCTTGAGGCCTGCTGAGCAGCTGCATTTGGGTCTGGTTTATATATTCAGCTTCTCTGCTTAGAGTAATACAAGGGTTCTGTTACTTCCAAAGCTGAGTGAGGACCCTCATTTTTCTTTTCTTTTCTTTTCTTTTCTTTTTTTTTTTTTTGACAGTCTTGCTCTGTTGCCCAGGCTGGAGTGCAGTGGCATGATCTGGGCTCACTGCAACCTCTGCCTCCGCGGTTTAAGCTGTTCGCCTGCCTCAGCGTCCCAAGTAGCAGGGACTACAGGCGTGCACCACCATGCCCGGCTAATTTTTGTATTTTTAGTAGAGACAGGGTTTCACCACGTTGGCCAGGCTGGTCTTGAACTCTTGACCTCAAGTGATCCACCTGCCAAAGTGCTGGGATTATAGGCGTGAGCCACCGTGTCCGGCCGGGCCCTGGTTTTTGTACACACGTGCATTGCAGATCTAGAGAAGGTCATGACTTGCCCAAGTACATATAGCACATCAGGGCAGACCCTGGGCTCGAACCCAGGCCTTCTGCCAGGACTGGGTTAGGCCCAGAGTTGGGGTGCTGCACGATGAACAAGCTGGGGGATGCTGGGAGTGCTGCTCAGTCTCTGGGTGGGAGCCAGCTCTCTTGGCAGCTGAGCAGGCGGGAGCAGGAGCTGGAGCAGGCCCGGTGGGAGGCCCAGTGGCAGGTGGAGACGCTGGGGCGAGTGGCCCAAGAAAAGGAGGCGCTAGCCAAGGAGCGCGCTGGCCTGGCTGTGCAGCTGGCGGCCTGCGGAGCGTGAAGGCAGGACCGTGTCAGAGGAGGCCACACACCTGCAGTAAGGCCTTGGGCTCTGCCCAACCCGCCCTGGGCGGTCCTCCTGGGGCCACACCATGACCAGCCTCACCCAGGCACGGGCCTCCAGGGGCAGTTACTAAGGAGTCTGGCTTGCCAACTCGTCCTAGCTGTGGCTCAGGCTTCCCCACGGAGTGTGGGCCTGGCCAGGCAGGTAGATTGGCACTTGGCCCATGCCTGGCCACTCCCTGGGATCCACAGTTTCCTGGGGCCAGGGAGGCTGAGTCCCAGGGCCTCACGGACTGTATGTGCTGCAGCTTGGAGAAGGAAGCCCTGGAGGGCAGCCTGTTTGAGGTGCAATGGCAGCTGGCCCAGCTTGAGGCCCGCCGGGAGCAGCTGGAAGCCGAGGGGCAGGCCCTGCTGCTGGCCAAGGAGACCCTGACTGGTACGAGTGGCTGGGGACTTGGGGGGAACACCAGGTTCCAGCCCAGACTGCAACCTCCCAATGTCTGTAGTCTCACAGAAGTTGGGAGCACTGGAGTAGGAGTCTGGCTGGCCTGGGTTCCAGTCCTGTGCCACCACTTAGATCTCACCTTCCCTTGAGCAAGCCCCTTTCCTCTCTGGGCTGCAGATTCCTCAGCTGATGATTGGAGGTGGCAATGCCCACCTTCTAAGCCTGTTGCCAGGATGACATGGGAAAAGCGTGTAAGGCCGTGGCAGGGTGCCTGGCTGAGTCAACAGTAACTGCTGTTCATCGGTCATCAGGCCTGTTAGTCTGAGTTCTCTGTGGTTTTCAGATGACTCTCTTGGCTCCAGAATCCGAGCCCCACTTCCCTGCACCGTTCCCCATCCAGTCTCTGAACTCAGGGCTTCTTTCTGCTCATCTAACATTAACTAAGCACCTACTTGGGTCATGGAAATTAATTTTCCTGTCCATGTACACCTGAGCCAGACAGAACCAGGAAGGGAAATGCTGGTGGGTTTCCAACCCGGGAGATGGTTTTTAGATGATGGCTATACCATTTCCATTCCCTGTAGTCGTTTCCATTAATGCTGATAGTTAACGCTTGACAGGTATGTTCATGTCAGTCATTAAAGGAGATGCTTTATGTGTAGCTGTGCAGCTGTGGGAAGTTGCTGCTGATCTCCTCTGAGCCTCCATTTCATCATCTGTTAAATGGGGATGAGGATAAACTACCTAGGCATGTTATGAAGACAAAATGAGGTTATGTCTAAAATACTTAGCTGGGTGCTTGACGCATAGTAAGTGCTGAGTCAGTAATAGGGTTTTTGTTTGTTTGTTTGTTTTTGTTTGTTTGTTTTGAGATGGAGTTTCACTCTTGTTGCCCAGGCTGGAGTGCAATGGCACGATTTTGGCTCACCTCAACCTCCGCCTCCCAGGTTCAAGCGATTCTCCTGCCTCAGCCTCCCAGGTAGCTGGGATTACAGGCACGCGCCACCATGCCTGGCTAATTTTGTATTTTTAGTAGAGACGGGGTTTCACCATGGTGGTCAAGCTGGTCTCGAACTCTCGACCTCAGGTGATCTGCCCGCTTCGGCCTCCCAAAGTGCTGGGATTACAGGCATGAGCCACCGCGCCCAGCCTGTTTGATTTTTTTGAGACAGAGTCTCACTTTTGTCGCCCAGGTTGGAGTGCAGTGGTGCGATCTGAGCTCACTGCAACTTCTGCCTCTTGGGTTCAAGCGATTCTCCTGCCTCAGCCTCCCAAGTAGCTAGGACTACATACGTCCGCCACCACGCCCAGCTAATTGTTGTATTTTTAGTAGAGACAGGGTTTCACCATGTTGGCCAGGCTGGTCTTGAACTCCTTACCTAAGGTGATCCACCTGCCCCAGCTTCCCAAAATGCTGGGATTACATGAGTGAGCCATGGCACCTGGTCTAGGGTTGTTATATGTTTGACATCCATCCCATTTGGGAGGCCTTCTCATCAGTCATTTTATGCCTTTAATGCCATTCTAGGTAGGCAGGAAAGGGGTCAGGGCCAGTGGGCCCATGTAGCAGATAGGGAAACTGAGGCCCAGAGAGGGCAAGCCACTTCTTCAAGAGGACCCAAACTGGATGCCAGGCAGGCCCTCTGCCTCTGGGATTTTGCCCATATGGCTCAACTGGCCTAAGTCTGCTGGCCCAAGGAAAAGTTTCAACCCAACCCTGCCCTTTCCCCCATTCCTCTCGTGCAGGGGAGTTGGCGGGCCTGCGGCAGCAAATAATAGCTACGCAGGAGAAAGCCAGTCTAGACAAGGAGCTGATGGCCCAGAAGCTGGTGCAGGCTGAGCGGGAGGCCCAGGCCTCTCTGCGGGAGCAGCGGGCAGCCCACGAGGAGGACTTACAGTGACTCCAGCGTGAAAAGGTTCAGGCAGCTGGGGAGGGGTGGGCAGGACTCTGAGCCAGTGTTTCATCATCGTTCTTGCTCTGCCTCAGTCTCTACATCTGTGAAATGGGACTTCCTCTCTGTTGTGGAGGCCCTGGGGACAGCTGGGAGGACTGGAGGGGTGGTGGGGAGGTTGTGGTCCTTATTAGACATGCAGATACCCAGGTCCCAAATCTGGTCCAGCCCTGGTAATCCTGATGCAGAGGGTCCACAACCACATTTGGGAAATGCTGACCTAATGTACAGCAGGAAAGCACTTTCATTTGCTAAGAAGTTTCCATATGAAGGGCCACGCAGACCTGAGCATGTAGAAAGGCAAGGGGCCAGGGAAGTTACTAGAACACTGACTCTGGGGTTATATTGCCTGGGTTTGAATCTAATCTTGGTCGCTTACTGGTGATGCTACCCAAGGTGTCTGTGCCTTCATTTCCCCACCTGTAGAAATAGGGATAGGATAGTGGAAGGTATTGAGGATGAGCTGAGACCATCTGCATAGAGGGCTTAACATAGTGACTGGTACTTAGCAAATGCTCCATGAGTTATGATTGCTGGCACTGGCATGCTCTCCAGAGTGGCCCTCAGGACAGGGGCCCTCAGCCACCAAATCCTAGACAGGGCTGCCTCTGACAGAGGTGCAGGCTATGACTACATGGCTCCAGGGCATGCCACTCACCCTGCAGTCCCCATGGCCTTGGGTGGTGGTTATCACGCTTCTCCATCAGGGGGCGGTAAAGCTCTTTCCGAAAGTGCTGGGATTCCAGGCATGAGCTATGGTGAAGCTCTTAAAGAAGGGGTGGCTTGGCCGGGCGTGCTGACTCATGCCTGTAATCCCAGCACTTTGGGAGGCGGAGGTGGGCGGATCACGAGGTCAGGAGATCGAGACCATCCTAGCTAACACAGTGAAACCGTATCTCTCCTAAAATCACAAAAAATTAGCTGGGCATGGTGGCACGCGCCTGTAGTCCCAGATACTTGGGAGGGTAAGGCAGAAGAATCTCTTCAACCTGGGAGGCAGAGGTTGCAGTGAGCCAAAATCACGCCACTGCACTCCAGCCTGGGTGACAGAGCGAGACTCCGTCTAAAAAAAAAAAAAAAAAGAAGTGGCAGCTCTGTCTGCTTCTCACAGAGTTGCTAGGGGCAACTGCTGAGGCAGGCACCTGCCCTCGGGCTCCCCGGGTGGGCTGCTATTTGCCTGTGGGCTCTGCCTGCCCGCCTGTCCAGTCCCCAGGGATCTGAACTGTGACCTCCCCCTTGCTCTTCTTGCCCTTTGCATTGCCTGGCTTGGCCTCATTAATGTCCCCAAATCTGTGTTCTTCTCTCCAGCTCCTCTGGCAACCCCTGACCCCCTTCATTCCTCACAGCCAGTCCTAACTCCCCTCCATCCCAACCCCAATCCCTCTTCCACAGCTGTCGGAACATCCCCTAAGCTAAAAATCAGATTGCTCCTTGTCACCTTGGCTCGAGTCCTCTCTCCCACTCCCCTCACTCTCCTTAGAATCCCCATGGCCCACACGGCCTGTCCTGGCCCAGCCACTGCCTGGGGCTCTGGCACTGTGACTCACCGCGCCCTGTTTCCCTCTGCACCCTGCATCCTGTAGTCCTTTCCAGGGACTGTGCTCTTGGCCTGGGGTGGTCTTTTCTCTCCTTACCTGGCTGATAGTTACTTGTCCCTCCTCAGGGGATCATGTTCGGACCTCCAGGCCAGCCCACTGCTGCTCCTTGGCACTTTCACGGCCCTGGCGTGTCCCCGTCATAGCCCTTATCACTCCCTTGTATTTACCTGGTCACCCTCCCTGTCTCTGAGGGTATGGGGGCCAGATGGCTCTTGCTGCCCTGATGTTTTGGGGGGTCTGCCTGGGCCCCTCCTGGTGTGTCACACGCGTCCGGTCCTGGCCCCCTAGGAGGCAGCATGGCGGGAGCTGGAGGCCGAGCGGGCCCAGCTGCAGAGTCAGCTGCAGCGTGAGCAGGAGGAGCTGCTGGCCTGGCTGAAGGCTGAGAAGGAACAGCTGAGTGAGGAGATTGCTGCCCTGCAGCAGGAGCATGACGAGGGCCTCCTCCTGGCCAAGAGCGAGAAGCAGCAGGTTCGTGAGCCCTGGCGTGGCCTCTGCTGCTCTCTGAGCTGCTCCAGTTCTGGGGCCGGGCCCTGCTCTGCCACTTGGCAGCTAGGAGCCCTGGGGCAGGCCACTGCCCTCTTGGGGGCCTCAGTTTCCTTACCTGCAGGACGGGAGGATTAGAAGGGGGTTCGTGAGGCTTTGCTGTGCTCCATGCCTGGCACACAGTGAGCACTTACTGAGTGACAGTGACAGTCGTGACACCAGGAAAGCTGTTCCGTATTCTCCCATGCCTCGTCCCACCCCACGCTGGGCATGAATCCTCCTGGCTGCCTTCTGAGCAGTCCCCACGATGCCCACAGGCATCAGCTGACCTGTCCCCCCAAATAACAAATCCCTAACTTTCCTATAATGTAACGGAGACAGGGCAGACTGTGCCCATCTCCTCTCCTCACCAGCTGTGTACCTGGGCGAGTCGCTTTACCTCCTTGAGCCTCAGTTTCCTCATCTGTAAGATGGGTAGAAAGAAAGACTCTGCAGTCAGGGTGCTGTGGTGGGTTAGTGAGCTCTATGAGTGGTATCCACGTCCAGGATTCTTGTGACTGCCGTTGTGCCCTTTTCCAGGGCTGCATGTCTGCCCTGGGTCCACCTGCAGTGGCACACTCAGGCCTCTAAGCCCCCAGTGGGCACATTTCCTAGGCAGCAAGAAGCCTGAGCATGCCCCCAGGACCAGCCCATCCCCCAAGCCCTTTGTCCCCTGCCTCTGCCCAGGCCTTGTCTCTGAAGGAGTCTGAGAAGATGGCGCTGTCAGAGAAGTTGATGGGTACACGGCACAGCCTGGCCACCATCTCCCTGGAGATGGAGCGGCAGAAACGAGATGCCCAGAGCCGGGAGGAGCAGGACCGGGTAGGCCTGCCGTCGTAGGGAGGCTTGCGGAGCAGGAGCGCCCTCTCTCCACCGAGCTATCCCGCGGTTTCCAGCATCCCATCTGGCGGACTCCTCTTCCTCGCTCTTCTCCTACTCTGGGTCTTCTATCCTGGTGTTCCTTGAATGCCTATCTTCCTTTTGTGCCTCGGAACCTCTCACGCCTGCCACAAGTTACTCTTTTCCTTGGTAGTTCTGAACTTTAAATAAGGTAATGCATGTAAGAATGCCATAAATGCTCAATAATTGTCATCTGTTATTATTTTCATCAGTAACATCATCTGAATCATCAGTATTGTCTGTTTTTAACGGCTGCATTTTTCATTGTCCAAATATAGTCACATACATTTGACCATTTTATAATTATTGAATAATAAATTCGTTCTGCTATTTTACAATAAAAAATAATGCTGCAGAGAGCATTTTTGCACATGTATCGTGGCAGATGTAGGCCAGAGGCTCTTCTTTTATCCATCCTATGGCCAACCTATGAATGTATACACGTTTAATGAGATTTTGCCAGCAATCAAAGCCTTCAGGGAAAATGTCCCTAGCTCTTTACTACATCAGATCAAGGACTCTGGATAATTGGCATAACATCCTGGAATAGCTGAAACAGAGATATTATTCTCTACTCTTCTCTGTTGTCTTTGTCTTTTCACGTCTTAATAAAAGTGCTGGTGACAAGAGTGTAACTATGTCAGTGTTCTCCTGCTGTCCTTGCCTGTGTGGGTCTTCTCCCAAACCCGACTTTCCTCCAGCGGCTTCACTGAAAAAGAGGAAGGGGCTGTGGGGGGTGGGTCGGGGAGCAGAGGAGGAAATAAACTGAAAAGGGAGGAAGCTTCTCACAGGCCCGGAGAGGGTAAGGAAGGGAGTCAAAGACAGAATTTTCTTCAGCAAACAGTAAAAGGGGAAATCTGGGGATGCTAAGAGTTTTTAAACCCTTTGCTCCATCACATAAGTAATCCATGATTTTCTGTTCCACAAATCAGGACTCCTACTCCTCCCTCCCTCCCCATCCCCAATCCTGATTCCTGTTTACAAAGAATGTTGAAAAACAAGGAATTATGTATAACAGTTCCAGTTTACTCAGGAAATTCTCAGATTATAAAGAGACATTACAAATCAACAAGTGAAGAGAAGAACCTTGGTGGTTCCAACATAGTATGGCCATTGTTTTATACTCAAAATATAGAAAGACAACCTCAGAATAAGAAAAGTTTTGGAATTGAATAAATCAGGTTTATCATTAAAATGCAAAGAAAAAACTCTCCAAATGTTGCTGATCTTCTGTTTTAAACTACTGTTAGACTGGAGAATCGGAGAGCAGGGGAATCCGCCAAAGAGTTTTGGATGAAAATTAATCACCCCTGTCTACCATAGTCACACCCCAATGCCCTTGAGACCCAATCCTTCGGAAGGAGTGTCCAAGAGGTATAAAGCAAAACCGAAAAAACAGTTCGCAAATTCCGGAGTTCGTTTTCTCTCATTAAAAATATAAATATCAGGCTAACACATGTTGACACACAATAACAGGGACACAGAATCCCTCCTGGAAGACCGACGGGCCCACGGACCCCACGGGTGCCACGGTGGTTGACGAGGTTAAGTAACTTGGTTCAGGGTGTCTGGGCACACCTCTGCGTGAGACTCTGTCTCTGCTGCTCCTCTCATCTCTACGCCGATTCCTCCCCACCATCCTCCCTTTTCCTTGGGCCCCCGACGCCTCTCCGACCAACAGTCTCCCCAGCCCCGCAGCTTCTCTCTTTCAGACCTTTACTTCTTGATCCTCACTCCATAGTGAGATGTGGCCTTTCAGCAAATAAATTGTGCTCAGGGAGACTGAAAGAAAGGGGTAAACCAGGATTAGTGCTGCAGGGTCAGAGCTAATGACACAAGCTTCTCTCCTCAGGCCTATTCATTTGAGATGCATCTCAGGCACTTAGGCACAGCAGTGCTAAGTTAGTACCAATTATATACATACACACATAAATATATAAAAGCATATAAATATTACGTATGTAAATATAAATTGTACGAATAAAGTCGACATCAAGCTTGTTTTTAATCATTCACTCAAAATACATTGAACAGCTACTGTGCAAAGTCTTGGGACTGCTTAGAAACTTAAGACAAAAATATTGGGCCTGTAGTCCCAGGTGAAGCCTAGGCAGGAGGATGGCTTGAATTAAGGAGTCCAAGTCCAGCCTGGGCAGCATAGTGAGACTCAGTCTTTTTTTTTTTTTCTGAGATGGAGTCTCACTCTGTCACCCAGGCTGGAGTGCAGTGGCACAATTTTGGCTCACTGCAACCTCCACCTCCCAGGTTCAAGCGATTCTGCCTTAGCCTCCTAACTGGGATTACAGGCGCGTGCCACCACACCTGGCTAATTTTGTATTTTTAGTAGAGATGGGGTTTCACCATGTTGGCCAGGCTGGTCTCGAACTCCTGACCTCAAGTGATCCACCCACCTTGGCCTCCCAAAGTGTTGGGATTACAGGCATGAGCCACCGTGCCCGGCCGAGACTCAGTCTTTAAAATAATGAAGTAAAATAAAAACATAAACCTCAAACAAAAAGACAAACTATGATTTCAATCATTGTGAAGCTCTTGATCTAGTAGATGAGATATATATATATACATATACCAAAAATACTATAATTTCAGAGAAGTGCTATAGAGTCTAATGTTTAACAACTTCTGGCACTTGACTGATGGTGTTTAAAGCTCTTCCCGCATTTTCCAGGGGTATAAATCGAGGCAAGTTATTTGGTATTTACTGCATTTTGGCTTCTTCATATGCAAGGGGGTTATGATAATAATACCTACCCCATGAGGACGGTATGAGGACTAAACAAAATCGTGTATGTGTAGCCTCGGCCAATGCCCATAGACACTGAGTACTCAACTAGGTGTTAGCTAGTAGATTTTAAATTTGCATTTATTCGTATAGTTTTTAAGGTAAAATTTACATTCATTGAAATGTTAACTGTATGTTTTTTGACAAATGAATACACTTATATAACTCATATCCCTATCAAGACAGAGACCATTTTTACCACCCAGAAATTTCTCTCATGTAACTTCCCAGTCAATCCCCTGCCAGAGGGAACCACTGTTATGATTTTTTCACCACAGATTAATTTTCCCCTTTCTAGAATTTCAAATAAATGGGAAGGTATGTGCTCTTTTGTGTCATTTATCTTCACAGACTTTAAAATAAAAGTTACAATTTTAAACCTTTTGGGCATTTAGTAAAAATCTCCTTCCCACCAGTAGCCACCAGTCACCAGTCTTCATTTCTCTCTCTCTCTCTCTGAGACAAGATCTTGCTCTGCCATCCAGGCTGGAGTGCAGTGGCATGATCATGGCTCACTGCAGCCTCAACCTTCTGAGCTCAAGCAATCCTCCCACCTCAGCCTCCCAAATAGCTGGGACTACAGGTGCCCGCCACCACGCCTGGCTAATTTTGCTTGTATTTTATGTAGAGACAGGGTCTCACCAAGTTGCCCAGGTTAGTCTCAAACTTCTGAGCTCAAATGATCTGCGGGCCTTAGCCTCCCAAAGTGCTTGGATTACAGGTATGAGCCACTGTGCCTGGCTCAGTCTTCCTCTCTTGAAGCAACCAATGTTATTAGTTTTATGTGGGCCATCCCATGGCTTATCATTATTAATTCAGGTGTTTATACAAGGCTCTTTGAGAACTCAGTTTTAAAGGTTACCCAGAGCATCCTATGACAACTCAGCCTAAAACGATATAAAATCAGTTTTAATATAACTGAAGTTTCTACATTCTGACTCCAACTGTCAGATTGTGACATTTTATCTTTCTCTGACTTTATGCC
This sequence comes from Pan paniscus, assembly GCF_029289425.2. Lineage (NCBI taxonomy): Eukaryota > Metazoa > Chordata > Mammalia > Primates > Hominidae > Pan > Pan paniscus. Next base: position 205,500,659 of record NC_073249.2, on the reverse strand, counting down.
AAATTTACTTCAACTTCTAGCATCTATCATTCTCATTTATGAACAAATATGTATTTAACAAATGTGGAAATACAAATCATGAGCCAAACAAAATCAAATCCTGGGCTTACGTAGCCGATAGTAAAAAATTCACCAAAATAACCACCCGATTACAGTTTCATGCAATGTGATAGGAGTAAGGGACCACCACAGGGAGGTCAGAAGGTGCTTTTCAGAGGTGGAGACTACAGCTGTTCTCAGAAGAATAGGAGTTAGAAGAAACTTCCAGGCACAGAGCAAAGCATGAGCAAAAGCTCTGTGGAGGCCAGGAAGCTGGTAAATAGGGAATAAAAGAGGCCAGTTTGGCTGGAGCAGAGAGAGCAGAATGGAATTGGTCTGAGTAGTGAGAAGAGATGAAGAAGTGGGCAAGGCACCTGGCCATTCGGGGCTTGGTTAGTTAGGAGGTTTTGTCTAAGAGAATGGGAAGGTGTTTAAGTGCTTTAGGCTGGGAAGTGACACGGTCACATTATATTTTGAAAAAGCCACTCTGCCTGTTGTGTTGAGATTAGAGAGGCGATAAAGGGGATATGGGTAAACCACAAGAAGACTAGGTCAGTAGTCCCTCGACCCTCACTCCCCAGGTGAAGGTAGCCTAGACTAGGGTGGTGATGGAGGAGATAGAAGAGGACAGATTCAAGGAAAATTTGGAAGGTAAAAACCAGTAGGATTTGCTGACGGATGGAGTATAGGAGGGGAGAGGTAGATTATCAGGGATGTATCTTAGTTTTCTTATACAAGATAGATTCAGTTGCAATGAAATTGTTAATTGAAATTGACTTTAAATAATGGCATGACCAAAAGTTATGCAAACATTTGCCTTAGATAAAATATCAAGTTTTCAAAGTTTTTAGCTGGGTGGACGGCATGGCTTTACTTCCTATTTCTTGGTATTCTAATCCTGTTGGGAAAAAAAGTTTTTCTTTTTCTCAAAGGCTTATTTCAGTGGAAGCCCATCTGCAAAATCTGTTATAAATTTAAATTAGAAAATAACTACCAGTGCCATTGACACGTTGGTTATTGTTTTTGCGAGTGACCTAAGGCCATCTCTGGGAGAGCTGGGGGCTCTTCTGAAGCCTGCCCGACTGCACCGCGTGCCCGTGCCTGGAAGTCAGACTCGGGGGCGGTACGGCAGCGCGAGGCCTGCAGTCCTAAGCGCGGGGTCGCTCCAGCCCCCGAGGGGGTGTGTCTCCTGCCTCTTCAACCAGGGGCTGTTCAAGTGGCCGGGGAAACCAGCGATTTGGAGGGTCGAGGGCTGGTGCTTTGAAAGACAGGCGGAGGGGAGAGAGGGATTTCCCCGTTCCCGCTGCACTCGGTCCTTCCCCTGGGTTACTCCTTTTCTCGGCCTGCGCGGCCCCTAACCTGCTCGAAACCATTGTGCAGAGGAGGCCGCAGGGTCCCTTTAAGGCCCCGCCGCGCCTGCGCCTTGGGTTATCCTGACACGCCCATCGGGACCCTGAGGAGCCAATGGGCCGCAGGCGCAGGCGAGGGGCTGGGTGGCGGTTGAGACAGCGGCGGTACTGGGAGGCGTAGGTGAGGGTCGCGAGGCTGCTTCTGAGCTTCTGAGCGAGCGCGGTGCTTTTGGGAACGCGGGACGGGCGACCTGCGGCGCCAGGAGCTGGGCCGAGGCGTGGTGGCGCGGCTGCCGGCTGCCCTCTGAATGGGAAGGTACGCGAAGTCCACCCAGCGTTTCTGAGGTGAGGGCGCCGCGCCAGGCTGGGCGGGCGGTGAATCCGGGACCCGCGGGCGCACAGCTGGGTAGAGGCGCGGCCGTCGCAAATTTTGTTGCGCGAGCGCGGGGGCGGGTGGGGGGTCGTGCACCGCCGGGGCCTGAGTTCCCCGCGCTGGATTCTTCGCCTGCCGCTGCCGCCCGCACCGCAACTCTCGTGGGCGCTGGGGAAGAAACTCGCTGGCGGGTGTTCTGTGGCATCCCAGGGGGTGGAGGGACGGAGCAGCTTCGGGGGCACGTCCTCCTATATCCTGTAGAGGACACTGACCCCGCACCCCACCCTCCAGGCCAGAAATCCGTTCCCTCTGCGGACCTGAGAGGCGAGCGCGCTCGCGCCCCTGACTTGCAAAGTTGGGGTCTTTACTGGCTTCCGGGCGTCTGCTCCTGGCGGTGTCTCCAGGCTGGTGATGGGCAAGCCAGGTGTGCCAGGTCCAGGATGCACGTGAGCAGCGTTTGTAGCCATCACTGAATCACCTCCTGACTAGCGGGGCAAGCCTCAAATGAACCGCAGGATTTTGGGTAGATTGGATTGTGGGGTTGCTGTTTGCACTCCAAAGAGTTGCTGTGATTTCCCTGTGTCTGGCTGGCTGGCTGGCTTCTTAGATCATCTCATGTGGCGTCCTTTCAGCGGAGAGTTAACCAAGACGTTTGGCCTGGCTTCCTTGCTTTCCTCCTGTCTTTTGCTGCTAGAGCTGCTTTCGAAAAGAAGTCTTTTCTGGCAGTGGTATGTTTTCTTTGGGTTACAGTGTTATTCATCCTTTCTTTGCCAAAAGAATGAATCCCAGTGCTTCAGGAAGTTAAAGAAAAGATCTGCTGGTAGTGTTTAATCTTTGTTCTGAGCTGATATGCGTTCGTGGCTTTTTGTTTTTAAATTCTATTAGTAAAATTTCACTAGTGAACCAGAAGCTATTTTTTTCTATTCTGAAATGCTAGCTTTAAGATTTCTGAGAACTTTGCGTCAAAGAAATCTTGGAAAAGTTACTGAAGTATAGAGAAGTTCACAATTTTACATGTGCAGGTGGCCCGGGCGCAGTAGATCACACCTGTAATCCCAGCACTTTGGGACGCCAAGGTGGGTAGATCACTTGAGCCCAGGATTTCCAGACCAGCCTGGGCAATGTGGCAAAACCCTTTCTCTACTAAAAATACAAAAGTTAGCTGTGTGTGGTGGTGTGTGCCTGTAGTCCCAGCTACCCGGTAGGCTGAGTTGGGAGGATCACCAGAGCCCGGGAGGTTGAGATTGCAGTGAGCCGTGATCATGGCAGTGCACTCCGACCTGGATGGCAGAGTGAGACCCTGTCTCAAAAAAAAAAAAAAAAAGTAATGAATTTTTACCAAGTGAACCACCACAGATCAAGAAATTGAACATTACTAGTCTGGGGTATATTTGTAGGGGTGGCATTGTTGGTTTTAGAGGTATATGAATGATAAAACTTTAGTATTACATATTGTTGAACATTTTCCCAAAGTAGTTGTACCATTTAGCAGGGATATGCTGGTTACCCCACATCCTCGCTGATACCTGTCAGTTAAAAATTATTTTGCCATTCTAGTAGGGGTGCAGTAATATATCAGTGTGGTTTCATTGAGATTGAGTATCTTTTATTGCCATTTATATGTCCTCTTTTGTGACGTGCCTGTTAAATCTTTTTATCCAGTTTTCATTGATATGCTTGTTTTCCTGTTGATTTGTAATACTTTATTCTGGATATGCCTCCTTTCTAGGATTTATATGTATTGCATTTCCCTTTTTTCAATCTGTAGCTTGCGTTTTCACTCTTTTATGGTGTTTTTTCATGAAGGGAGATTCTGTTTTTTTTTTTCTTTTTGAGACAGGATCTCACTCCATTGCCCAGGCTGGAGTGCAGTGGCACAATCACAGCTCACCGCAACCTTGACCTCACAAGGCTCAGGTGATCCCCCTGCCTCAGCCCCCAAGTAGCTGGGACCTACAGGGCAGTACCACCACACTCAGCTGTTTTCTGTATTTTTAGTAGAGATGGGTTTTGCCACGTTGCATAGGCTGGTGTGGAATTCCTAGGCTCAAGTGATACACCTGCCTCGGCCTCCCAAAGGGTTGGGATTACAGGCATGAGCCACTGCACCCGGCCTGAGATTCTTAATTTTAATTAAATTATACTTTATCAATCTTTTCCTTTATGGTTACTGCTTTTTGTGTCCTGTTTAAGAAATCAATGCCTAACCTAAGAGTATGAACACATTTTTCTGTGTTAACCTTATAACGATTTTATTTTAGTTTTTGCATTTTTTTTTCAGACAGGGCCTCAGTCTATTGCCCAGGCTAGAGTGTGGTGGCAGGATCTCAGCTCACTCAACTTCCATCTCCTGGCTCAAGTGATCCTCCCACCTCAGCCTCCTGAGTAGCTGCGACTATAGGCATGTGCCACCATGCCTGGCTAATTTTCATATTTTTTGTAGAGATGGGGATTCAACATGTTTCCCAGGTTGGTCTCGAACTCCTGGGCTCAAGTAATCTGCCCGCTTCAGCCTCCCAGAGTGCTGGAATTACAGGTGTGAGCCACCCCACCTGGCTGTGATTCACTTTTTACTACATGGATGTGTCTGCTCAATCCAGCACCATTTATTGAAAAGACCATCCTTTTCCTTCCGCACCATGTGGCACTTTTTTTCATAAATCGAATGACTGTATGGTCATCTGATTTATGAAATTAGTGTGGGTCTGTTTCTGTTTCTGGACCAACCTGGGTAACATAGTGAGATTCCATCTCTACAAAAAATAAAAATAATAAATAAGTGAATAAAATTTTAAAAATAAGTGCGTAGAGCAGATGGAGTCATAGGTGATAATTTATAAATGATTGCCAGTTTCTTGGCTACATATGGGTGTTGGTAATTCAGATGTGTTGGGTGTTCAGGCAAAACGTATTAAGTGAATTATATGGTGTTCAGAATGATTGCTAGATGTTCATTGTGACTTGAATTAGATGTTATTTGAGCCTCACAGAGCTACAGTTTTGACTCTTTTATTTATTTGTCTTTTTAAAATTTTTACAATCTTCCTGTCAAGGCAGTAACTCTTTTATACTTAATTGTTCTTAGGTATACTTAATTACCAGAAAAGCTTTATGGATCATACCTAAATAAGTGTTAAGCCATTTAAAGGGCTCACGTGATGTGATATAAACAATACTGTTCTACATAATAGTTTTAGGACTACATCAAATAATTTTTTTTTTTTTCTTGAGACAGTGTCTCGCTCTGTCGCCCAGGCTGGAGTGCAGTGGTATGATCATGGCTCTCTGCAGCCTTGATCTCTCAGGCTCAAGCACTCCTCCCACCTCAGCCTCCTTAGTAGCTGGGTCTACAGGCATGCACCACTATGCCCGGCTAATTTTCTCCTTTTTGTAGACAGGGTTTTCCTGTAGTGCCCAGACTGGTTTCAAACTCCTGGGCTGAAATGATCCTCCCACCTTGGCATCCCAAAGTGTTGGGATCACAGGCATGAGCCATCACACCTGGCCATTTTAGTTTTAATAATTTTTATATTTTTCTAATTTAAAAGATTTACTAAAATCTCTTACAGCTATTATTTATGAATATAGTATTCATTGTTGTTATTATGATGATTTTGTATGTGTTTAATCTGATTTTCAATATAAGCTCCTGGCAATTAGAGATTTTGTCTCTTTGATTCACCAGTGTATTCTCAGTACTTGACCTTGCCTGGCATGAAACAGATATTGAATAAATATTTCTTAAATGAATGAATGAATGAACATACTAATACCATATTCAACAATCTCCGAGTATCACAGTTTTCACCATCTAACAAATAAAATAGCTTGTATAGAGTAGAGTCACAGTCAACCTGCCATAAAAGGACATGTCGATGAAAAATAAACCTTCGTATGTGTAGCTGCTAAGATTTTGGGGCTTTTGTTACCGTAGCATAACCTAGCAAAAGCTCAGTGAGACAGCATATACAATATACGTGTACAGATAGACCAGCTAGACCAGTAGATGAGATTCCAAAGATACTTCAATAAGCATTAACTAACGACACCCACACTCTCTTAATTCCCTAACAGAAATAATGGAATTCTTGTTCACTAAGATCTGCCTCAAATATTACTTACTTTGTGAAAACTTCCCTGGCTACTCTAGTATTTAGTCAGGACTGTTTATTTTTTTCCCCCCAGACTGGAGTACAGTGGTGCCATCATAGCTCATTAACTGCTAACTGAAGGCTCAAGGAATCCTCCTGTCTCAGCCTCCCAAGTAGCTGAGACTACAAGTGTGCACCACCATGCTCAGCTTATTTTTCATTTTTTATTTTCCGAGACGGGGTCTTACTATGTTGCCCAGGCTGGTCAGGACTGTTGATTACATATGACAGAAACCCAGCCACCTCTAGTTCCCACCACCTTTCAACCTGCTCTTCCCTGGGTCTTCCCAGTCTCCGTAAATGGCAGCTCCATCCTTGAAGTTGCCGAAGCCCCAAATCTCAATGTTAACCTTGATTTCTCTCTTTTATCTCACAGGCAATCTGAAGGCAAATCCTGTTTAGACCCAGGCGAAGGTTCCTGGTGACCCAGGCTCTCACCAGCCAATTGTCCCTTGCCGTCCTCCTGAGGGCGTCTGGAGCTTCAGTGCTGTGTGCTCTTGGCCTCCACACTGGGGATGCCACTGACTCCCACTGTCCAGGGCTTCCAGTGGACTCTCCGAGGCCCTGATGTAGAAACTTCCCCATTGGGTGCACCAAGAGCAGCCTCACATGGTGTGGGCCGACATCAAGAGCTGCCAGATCCAACAGGTAAAAATCCCGAGGCATTGCCAGCTCGGTGGGGTCAGAGAGTCCTCTTTCTATTATAACTCAGATGTGAAGGGAAGATGTCAAGGTCCCTAAACATTGCAGGGCCTTGCCTGGCATGAAACAGATATTAAATACATATTTGTTAAATGAATGAACAAATATCCACAGCCTGTGCCGCCCATGGCCTGCAGTGCCGTGGTCAGGTGGAAGTGATTTTACTTCAGGAGAGGACAGTGTTCTCTCCAGGACTTTTCCTTACTAGCTAGATCTGCATCCCTCTCCTCGCTCTTCCCCTCTCACCCCCCATTCTCTGCCCCCATTTCTCTCTGTTTCCACCCTACTGTCCCCTTTCACCTGCTTTCTGCTCTTCAGCTTTGGTGGCCCACCCCCTTCCCTGTCCACCTGCATCCCCCAGGCTAAGGCCCCTACACTGTCCTGGGTGGGGAGATGTGTCTGGTTTTAGGCAGTGCCCTCTGGATGTGTCCAGGATGGGGAAACATGGCTCAGTTGCCAGTATAATGGGTTAAAAGTGGCCACTTTTGAAGGCCTTTCCCATCTCCCATTCCAGAATCCTGTAGGACTTAGAATTTATGGGCCACAGTGGAATTCTTGGTTTCCCAGGACCTTGTGGTGGACACCTTCTTTCACTGAGCATTCATGGGGTGACTATTAGGTACCAGGCCCTGCTCTGGGCTAGAGGCCCCACAATGAGTAAATCTCAGGTCAGTACCCCATGGAACCCACCACTGCAGGCATTGAGAGGGGGAGAAAGAAAGGGGCATGGCCCGTTTGTGTTCTTCTCATGTGGTCGCCCACAGGTCCTGGGGGAGTAGGAGCCAGTGCAAGGAGAGAAGTCCAGTGAGAAAGACAAATGGATGACATCAGACCCAGGGGCTGAGGTCCCCAGCTGCAGCTGGGTAGCTTCTGGAGTGGACAAGGAGCAACAGGGAAGTTCGTGGCCTGGTGTTCTGGGATGCATTGTCTTATCTCATTCTTGTGAGCACCAGAACTTATCCAAAGACAAGACTCAGTGTCTCTGGCAACAGTGGGCCAGAGACAGAATGTGTGAATTTCAGAGGAGGAGGAAGGGGTTGTACCCCATGGAAACAGTATGTGGTTTTACAGTAGTGCATCTTTCTCTAATAACTGATTAGCGTGTTCCTGTTAATGGAAAATATTGGTGGTGTAAGTTTCCCCACTGTTCTCATCTTCATGTAAATTTGTTCATTTCCTTCCTTCCTTCCTTCCTTCCTTCCTTCCTTCCTTCCTTCCTTCCTTCCTTCCCTACTTCCCTCCAACTCTCTTTCTCTTTATTCTTTCCCTGCCTCCCTCCCACCCACCCTCCCTCCCTTTCTTCCTCCTTCCCTCCCTCCCTTCTTTCCTTTCTTCCTTTCTTCTTTTCCTTTCTCTCTCATGCTCTTTTTCTTTCCTTTTTGTTCTCTCTACTTTTTTGAAGAGATCACACTGTACTGAAACCTACATTATTTACCAAAATCTCCAGATCTGCTTCTGTCTTGGAGGCAGAGAGCTCATCCAGTAGCCCTTAGCTCTTCCCAGCCCCCTCCTTTGATTTGTGGGTGCCACTGGGGCAGCTGCTGAGTCTCAGTGGTTTCTAGTCTTCACCAAGTTCTGCCCACCCAGATGGTTTCTACCTGTCCTTACCAGAAACCTGCACTGTCTAGATTGCTGAGGCTGCTTCTCCTTAACCGATCTGCTATCTGTATTCCAGGGGCACCCCAGGGTTAGAGGTAAATGGCACAGGCCTTGAAATCTCCAACTGCTCTGACTCCAGGTTGGTGCACTTCAATGCCAAGTACTAACCACACAGTTACAGGATGCCACCAAAACCTTGATATGGGGCTGCTGCATCCTAATTAAAACAAATTAATAGAATTTTTTTTAGAACAGTTCTAGGTTTGTGGAAAACTTGAGTGGATAGTACAGAGGGTTCTCCTAGGCTCCCCTGTCCTCCACACAATTTCTCCTATTAGTATGTTTTATGAGTGTGGTCCATTGGTTACAATTGATGAACCACTGTTGATACATCATTATCCACTAAAGTCCATAGTTTACATTAGAGTTCATTCTTTGAGTTTCACAGATTATGGGTTTTGGCAATTACATAATGTCCTAAATCCCCAATACAGCGTCATGCGAAATAGTTTCACTGCTGAAAATTCCCTGTGCGTCACCATTTCATGCGTCCTCCTCTCCTCCACCCCTGACAACCACTCATCATTTTACTGCTTCTATCTTTTTGACTTTCCAAGAATGTCCTAGAGTTGGAATGGTACAGGATGTGGGTTTCCAGACTGGCTTCTTTCTAGCATTATGTACTTTAAGTTCCTCCATGTCTTTTCATGGCTTGATAACTTGTTTTTTAAAATCAGTGAATCATATTTCGTTGTATGGCTACAACAGTTTCTTTATTCATTCACTTGGTGAAAGACATCTTGGGTACTTCCAAGTTTTGGCAATGATGAATAAAATTGCTGTAAGTACTTCTGTGCAGGATTTTGAGTGAACTTGTTTTCCAAAGTGACAGTACCCTTTTGATTTCCACTAGCGATGGAAAGTTCTGGTTGCTCCTCATCTTTGACAGCATTTGGTGTGTTCACCTTTTTGAATTTTAGCCATTCTAATACAGTGATATCTCATTGTTGTTTTAATATGCAATTCCCTAACGACAAATGATTTTGAGTGTCTTTTTCATATGCATATTTGCCATCTGTATATCTTATTAATGAGGTGTTCAGATCTTTCACCTATTTTTTTTTCTTTGTGTTGTTTAGTTCTCAGAATTCTTCATATATTTTGGACAGCAGTTTTTCCATCAGATTATTTTGTAAATATTTTCTGCCAGTCTGTGACTTGCTTTTTCCATTCTCTTGACAGTGTCTTTCACAGAGCAGAAGTTTTTAATTTTAATGAGGCTCAACTTAATTTTTTTCATTAGTAGATTGTGCTTTTGGTTTTGTGTCTAAGAAGCCATCATCCAACCCAAGATCCCCAAGATTTTCTCTTATGTTATCTCCTAGGATTCTTATGGTTTTGCATCTTATAAAGGGTATAACATGCATACCTGGATTTATTATTATTATTTTTTTGCATGTGTTTGTCCAGCTGTTCTAGCACCACTAGTTGGAAAGGCTGTCTTTGCTGTTTTAAATTGTCTCTAAACCTTCATGGAAGATCAGTGGACTGTATGTAGGCCTGTTTCTGGGCTCTGTATTCTTTTCCATGAATCTATTTGTGTGTGTTTTCTCTTTTCACCAACTTCACACTATTTGGGTTACTGTAGCTTAAGGTAAGTCCTGAAGTTGATAGTGCCAGACGTCAGGGGGGTTTTCTGAACTTCATCATGAGAACCTGGTTGAGACCATTGTAGTAAAACTTGGAAACGTGTGAGATTCCCCCTTAGTCTGGTTTTCAAGGAGTTTTTAATGCTCTAGCCAGGCCACCCTCAGCTTCTAGTAATCTGTCAATACCATTTAAGTGCTCCTCCCACTTGCTGTCCCCAGTAGCTTCTCTTCCCTGTGAGCTCTGACTCCTTGTGTGTTAGCCTGTCTTTCTCATTTTTAGGGTGGCCGTTTTCCCTGTGACCTCAATTCTCTGGTCCACCCTAGAAGGGTTGACTTTCAGTTTGTTCAGCTTTTTTCTAGCTGTGAGGACAAGTGATGACTGCCTAGCTCTTTCCATGTTGGAATAGAAACCCAAAAGTTCGTTTAAAGAATTACTTGTTATAAAAGTCAGCCATTGTCCACGTACAACTCAATGACTTAAGGTGATATATAGAATTGTGCAGCCATCAGCAGAGTTCTACTTTAGCACATTTTATCGCTTCCCCCAATTCCCTTGAACCTCTTTGTAGTCATTTCCTAATCCCTGGTCCCCATGACTGGGTCTGAATAGAATAAATATTTGGAAAGCAGACTTCATTATATTTACATTTTCATGTGTTTGGGACTTTATATAGTGGACTATTGTGTTTGTTTTGTGACAAGCAGAGAAGAGAGTGCATTCTAGGGATGTTTTTTGGGGAACATAACAGTAGTCTTGTTTATGGCTCTCCTTGAATTGGTTCATCTGTGCTGGTGACTGGTATTTGCTACCAAACCTTGTCTGGTGAGCACAAGAAAATGAATTTTTAAAAATCTGCTATGAAAATCGAGATGATACATTTTCACATAATAATATGTGGAGTTAAGTAATGAACCATCTTTATTTATTTATTTATTTATTTTTTGAGATGGAGATTTTGCTCTGTTCCTCAGGCTGGAATGTAATGGCGTGATCTAGCTCACTGCAACCTCCACCTCCTGAGTTCAAGTGATTCTCCTGCCTCAGCCTCCTGAGTAGCTGCGATTACAGGCACCTGCCACCACGCCTGGCTAATTTTTGTATTTTTAGTAGAGACATGGTTTCTCCATGTTGGCCAGGTTGGTCTCTAACTCTTGACCTCAAGTGATCCACCTGCCTTAGCCTCCCAAAGTGCTAGGATTACAGACATGAACCACGGCCCGACCTGAACCATTTTTATTCTTGCAGAAATGTGATTGATAACAGTAAAGCCACACTCCTCGCATGCCTGAAATACCCCTCATTGTCTTCTTCAGGTGGCAAGGGCTCTGAAACAGCCACATAAAGTTGAGGGCAATATTTTTACTGTAGTTCTTTCATTGATTGATTGATTGATGGATTGATTGATTTTTTCTCTTAGAGGGATTAGCATCCATGTATCTGAAATTGAAATTCAAGAGGAGAGACAGGCACCTGTACTAGTTTTCTCTTGCTGCCAATTATCACATTACCACAAACCAGTGGTTTGAAACCACAGAAGTCTGGAATGAAGCGGCTGGGTTCTCTGATCCAGAGTCATGTGAGGCTAAAATCCAGAAATGGGCTGGCTGTGTTTTTTTTCTAGAGCTCAAGCTATTTTTCCAAGTTCACTACAGATACTGAAAGAGTTCCTATTCTTGTTTGTGGGGGACTGAGGGCCCTTTGTCTTTGCTGACTGTCAGCCAGGAGACACTCTGACTCCAGAGGCAACCTGCTTTCCTCCTTACCTGTCTTTTCCATCATCAACCAATAACAACTCATGGAGTCCTTCTCAAGCTCCTGCCTTCTGTGGCTTCATCTTCTCCAACCAGCCACAGAAAGCTCTGTCATGTATGGAGTGGTGTGATTAGATCCAGTTCATGCAGGTAACCTCACCAGCTCAAAGTCTTATAACTGGCATATAACATCATAATCACAGGAATGGTGTCTCATCACCTTAACAGGCTTTAGAGACAAGGGTGTGACATATGTGGGGACCATTTCAGAAATTCCACCTACCACAGTAGGACACTCACATTCCCCCAACTGCAAAATGCATTCACCGTCTCCCCTAAGGTTCCCAAATTTCATGTCATTTAAAGCATTAGTTCAACATGAAAAATGTCATGTAGATCACATCAGATCAAAAGTTTAAAATTCCATCTAAAACATCCACACCAGGTGTGGATGAGGCTTCTGAGGGTGTCCACAAAGTACAGGTCTTTGACATAATTCCCTTACCTCCGTCGACCTGTGAAACTGAACAGCTTATCTGCCCCTAACGTGAAATGATGGGACAGACATAGAATAACAGCTACAGTGATTCTAGTTCAAAATGAGGGAACATGGAAGGGATAAAGAAGTCACTGACCCAAAATAGTTTGGAAATGGAGCTGGGCAAAATCCAGCAGAAGTTTCTTAATTAGGATCGACAGCCTGGGACCGGCCCGCCGTCCTATGGATCTTTGCCTCTGGGCTCCCTGCTCTGCATTTCTTGAAACCATTATTATTTATCTTTTTTCTCACACTCTTTTGCATATGGCTTCTGTTGCACTCAAAATGTTTTTGAGATTCATCCATGTTGTTTTATGTGTCAACAGTTTGTTCCTTTAGCCATTCCATGGAATGAATGTATCACAGTTTATTGATCCATTCTTGTATTGACAGATACTTGAATGTTTCCAGTTTTTTGTATTATGAATAAAACTGCTATGAACATTCTTGTATAAATCATTTTCTGGACATATGTTTTAGTTTCTCTTGGATAAATGCTTAGGAATTACTGAGTCATAGAATAGGCAGTTGTTTGGTTCTGTAAGAATATGCCAGATATTTTCCCCAAAGTGTTTATACTATTGTACATTCCATGCATTAATGTACGAAGGTGAGAAAGCTTTTGCTCCTTCCAAAGAGGCCTGTCTATATACATGTAATTTTTTCTAACTGGAGACAGGCTGATGACTTCAGGGACATGAACATGGGATACAGGACACCTGTCATCACCACCACCATGAAGTTGGGATTCAGGAAGGAGGTTAATCATATAAGGAATCCTGTGACCAGCATGAGCTTCTGTCAGGCCACAAAGGGCACTCAAGTGAACAGGGCATAGGGGGTCCTGGGGTCATGGTGAGAAAGTGTCTCATTGGTAAAACCTTTTCCCTTGGGGAGGTAAATAAATTCTTGGTTCCTTCTTGGTAGCCCTTGTAGATAAGGATGGTCAAATAAAATAATATTATATCTGCAAAAACTCAGATCTTGGTAAGATTTACTAGTTGGGAATCCAATGTTAATGCCATGAAGCAGCCGCCAGCTGGGATCAAATGTGAGCCTATGGATCAAGGTGCATACTCAAACACAGAGAGCTTTTTTGAAAGATGCCACCAGTAGTTTTTCCAGGGCAGAGATGGGTTGTTTATTTCTCTCTCTAATCTAGCCCATATGCTAGCTGAGAAGGTTTCTTCATATCACTTTAAATGATGATGTCCTTGTACAACAATTTTCGAAACATTCTTTAGATAAAAATTTAATGGGCATTCTTTATTGCATTAGGCTTAAATTTCATGCATCTTAAGGTTTTATTGCAAAGTGTTGCCTTGTTTCCTTTTTAAGATGATATAATTTATAACATGCAAGTTTGCTGTCTGTCCCCTCCCTTTATATACATATAAAATGAGCAAACATGTGGCCATGAAACAGATGGTCATAGAATTGGTTCAGTGGTTGTGAGTTCAGCAACCCAAGAGTGTCTTATCTGAAATACCACCAGGAATGCCTGGACACAGTAGACAAAGGTTGTTCAACTGGATGCCTTAGGATACACGCTACCAAAAACAAAGTAGCTGAAAAGGAACCAGAATAACAGAATATCAGAGCCAGAGGAACATTTGGAGGTAATTCAGTACCTCCTCCTTTTCAACCTACAGGGGAGATAGTGGAACAGAAGCAGAAATGGGCCTGCCTGCTGTGCCCAAAATTCATTGGAGATGGTTGTGGTGAAGAATTTCATTTATGATGAAGGAGAATTAAACCCCCGTCAGTTTAAATTCAGGCAGGTTTATTGAAAAGGTGAAGAAGCGTCTTGCAGAAGCAAAGCGTGGCTGAGGCTTGTGGGCTCTGGGAAAATGAGCAGCTGACAGTGGCTGATGCTGCCCCTGACTCTGGGGCCATGTGGTCTCTTGTTCCCTGAGAGCATCTCTTCTATTCTCTTGCATCTTCCCTCAGCCTGGCAGTCTCTGTATAATCTTCAACACATAATTGAGCAAGGCTGTGCCAGGCCCAATGCCACCTGGCACTTTAGGTCAAATTAGGAAGGCATGAAATAAACTGGCCCTTTATAATACAGCTGTTGGAACCACAGTTGAAAGTACAATATCTTGACTCCTGGGTTAGTGCTTTATGCTGAACTTTTTTTTCTGAATATGAGCACAGACTTTGGAATATTAGTGTCACCTAGCGTTATTAGCTAGTATTCTCCTTTTGTTTCCCCATAACATCCCCTCCTTCTTCCCACAGATCCACTGTCCACTCATTTCCATCCTGTCTCATGCCACTCGGGGCTCGTCCCTTCTAGAATGCATTCCTGGCTCCCCTGCGTGCACACTTCTAGTTAGGTTTAGCAATGGAGGGCACCTGATGGAGCCTGGAAGTGAGAGGAAGGTGAGGTCCGTATTTCTTCCCTGTCTCTCCCTGCTCTGGCACTGAGTATCTGGCAATAGCTGCATCTGTCTATTACTTCAGTGGCCACTCTTCCACAGCCCCAGTTCTCAGTGGGTCCCATAGCATTATTTACCTTTGTTCCTTTAGCTCCCATCAAGGAAGATCCAGAGACATTCTCCTCACCAAGACGTTAAGAAATGCACAGGTGAGGGGAACAGCGGCATGCGTGTAAAGGTCCTGTGGCGCCCATCCTCTGCAGGCTGGAGGTCATGGCGGGAGCTGCTGCATGGATTTGCCCTCCCTGCTGTCAGTGAGAACAACAGGGTTCTGGAAGAGTAGAGGACAGGCCATGGGACTTGGCCATCTAGAGATAAGGCGGGAGGGATTTCCTTGAGAGGCAGGGATATGTGGTGGTTACTAATCATTCGAATCATTGTGAGGTGTTTGGGAATGTAATGGATGGGAAATCTACTAAGAAATCAACTTAGTAATAATTAGAAAAGCTCTAGTTCTGAGGACAGAGACCCGATCGAGTCACCATAGTGGGAATTTATGACCTGGCATCCAGTTCAGATACCTGGAGCTTCTTGAGTGAGGGAAGATTGGATCCCTTGAGGAAGAGTGAAGCCTTCAATGCTGCCACCAGTGTATGCTGTAAATCTTCCTCCAGGCCTTCCCCAGAAGGCCCTGAAGCCATTTATGTGGGTGACTGAGGAAAGGGAAATACTCAGAGCTTCTGTGGCTTGTTGGATTCTGGCTCTGAAGAATGCTAAACTAAGGGCACCTGTGGTGGCCATGAAACTGCACTACTTGCATCTCCAGCTGCAGGAGGCCTAACGAATCAGCAGCCCCAGCTGCTACCCTCCGAATGGAGGACTTGATGACATTTCCCCTGGATCTGCACTAGCCCATGAGGAGGAAAGCCTCCTATCAAGTCCTCCCAGCAGAACACCCATGATGACTCATGAGGATGTTGAAGGTGTTTTCCTGTGGCAACTGTGACTTTCTTTCTTCAAAGTCTGTTTTGTTCCTGCACATTAACTGATTTATGTCAAATAAGAGAATAAATGCCTAGACTCCCATGAGTCTATCTTTTACTGATAAACTCAATAGTTCTGAGGACAGAAGCCTGATGGAGTCAGTATAGGGGGAATTTATAACCTGGCATCCAGTTCAGAGACTTGGAGCTTCTTGACTGAGGGGAGATCGGGTCCCTTTGGGGAAGAAAGAAGCCTTCAATGTTGTCACAAGTGTATCCTGGAAATCTTCCTCTAAGCCTTCCTAGAGAGACCTGATAACATGACTTATGATACAGTGACCCCAAATTCAGGGTGTTCTTGTCTACTCTCAAGAATGCAATATCTTCTTCCTCTGAACTGAACGTAGTACCAATATTTGTGTGTAGCTATGCACCGTAATAGACCATAGCTAATTAGATGAGGAATGGTAGACCCAATTCAACCATACAGGCATCAACCATATCAGCATACAGGCATCCCTCTCCCACCCTTTCCTTCTTGTCCCCACTCCAAAGCCTTCATTTTATTTGTATTAATTTTCTATTGCTGCATACTAAATTACTGCAAGCATTAGCGGCGTAAAATAAGAATGATTTATTTTCTTGCAGTGTCCACAGATCAGAAGTTCAGGCCTGGATTCGCTGGGTCTTCTTCTCAGGGCCTCACAGGCTGAAATTAGGCTGGGTTTCTTTCTGGAGGTTCTGGGGAAGAACTTCCTCTCAAGTTTCCTCAGGTTGTCAGCTGAGTTCAGTTCCTTGTGACTGTAGGACTGAGATCTCTGTTTTCTTGCTGGCTGTCAGCCAGGGGCCTCTCGCTGCTCCTAGAGGCCTCCCATGTTCCCACTGCATGCTTCCTCCAGCCAGCAGAGGAGGATCGCCCTGCATGGAAACCCTCCTGCACTTCACATCTCTCCAGGAAGTCCTCGGTCCCTCCAAGGAACTCACCTTCACTAGGTCAAGCTCATCAGATAATCTGTCTATCTTAAATTTGACCGATTTGGGATCTCGATTACATCTGTTAACTTGTTTTTGCCATAAATTGTAACACAATCGCAGGAGTGACATCTCCTCAGTGGCTTTGTCTACACTCAGGAAGAAGTGATTATATAAGAGCAAAGATCACTGGGGGTCATCTTAGGATTCTGTCTACCATAATATTATAAAGACACAGTAATTAAAAGAGTATAACAGATTTCTGCTTCTGTCTGTTAGAATAAATCATATCAGACTAACCCTGCCTCCATAAACAACTGTAAAATTGTTTTCAGCAGTGTACGACAGGCAGTCCAAGAGAAAACTTAAGGGGGAAGCCCCATGATTTCCTAGTTCTTTGGGGAGAATTTCTCAGCAGCTGCATAGTGGGCTAGAGTCCACTCAGGGCAGGGCAGCCCACTGAGCTGAGAAGGCAGAGATCAGAGTTCAAGACCATTGAAGCAACTGCAATCAGCAGGGCAGGGCACCAATGAGGAGATAGCTGATCAAAGATGCAGCTGTCAAAGTCTATGTGGGGTTCCATGTGCATACTTATCAAGGAGTGGACTCTACCTGCACAAGGAAAAGACTAACAGATTTAACAGAGGGGTGGCTGCTATAAAATTGAGTTTGGACCAGAGGTACTTGAGGTGGAGGAGGGTTGGGGAATGTATGATGGAGTTTCTGCCATCCATGGTGGGAAGAACTCATGCACACCTCATTAGCACCCAGGTATCCAACTGAGACACTAGAATGGATGTGCTTTAGGAATAAGTGTCACACTTTTCAATAAGGCCTATTGTTCACCAACCTGGTAAAGCCTAAAGCCAAACCCTGACAAAATCCACAAAGGGGTGGATTGGTGATTGAGTCCTGCCAAATTAGAGGGTCTTGGGAAATTCTGTGGGCTTTCCATGAATCCGTTGTAATAAAACATAAACCAGTCCACATAAGTCCAAAGTGATCGATCAGACAGTAATTTTACGCCCACTAGAGCAAAATTAATTCACACAATCAATGACACAAGTTAGCCAAGTCGACATTTAAGCAAAATACATCTAAGAACAGCTAACAAATAACTCTCCTCAAACTCACATAGAGCATTCACCAAGATAGACCACATATGCTGAGCCATCCTTAGTATTTTCTGTCCTTTCTCTTTGACTCATGTATACTGTGCTCAAACTCTTAAAATTATACACTTTAATTATACACTTTAATGATTATACACTTTCATGCATCTCAATTGCATGTAAGTTATATTTCAATATATTTGTTAAAAGTTTATAATTAAAAAAACTGTCCTAGCTTGATTCCAGAAATCTTTTTTATATTTTAAAAAATGTAATGTTATATATTATCAGGGCAAAAGAGAAAAACCGTATGATTACCTTGTCATACACAGTAAAAGCATTTGGCAAAATTGAAAACTTTTTTCATGATTTATAAAAACAAACCCCAGAAAACTCAGCATGATAAGAAGAGAAGGCAACACTTCCAACTCTATTAAGGGTAGATTTGAAAAAAACTCACAGGTAACATTATATTAAATGGCATGGGATTGAATGCTTTTCTATTAAATCAGATAAAAAAAGTAGAATATCTGTTGTTATTCTTTCAATTCAGCATTATACTAGAGATCTAAATCAGTGCAATAAAGTAAGAAAAATAAAAGTATTGAAAAGATTGAAAAGAAAGAATTGAAGCTGTCTTTATTCACAGATAATGACTGTGTATGTTAATAATCCTAGAAATCTGCAAAAATCTGCCAAAACTAATTAGTGAGTTTGGTAATGTTGCAGAATATAAGCTCAATAGAAGTAGTCTTTTGTATTTCTGTGTATCAGCAATGAGCATTTGGAAAATGAAATAAAAATACAATTTCATTTCAAGTAACATCTAAATACATGTGCTTATAAATAAATTCAACAGGCTGGGTCTGGTGGCTCACGTGTGTGTGTGTGTATGTGTGTGGGTGGGTGTGGGTGTGTATATTCACCTTTTTGAAGATTATCTATCGTTATCTCCAAACAGGGAACATTAAGAGAACATAAAAAGAAACCACAATATAGGAGATATCATATTTATTTCCAACAAAGGGTTTTTAGAGTGTGTGTATATATGTATATATATATGTATGTATATATATGCATGTGTATATATATGTGTGTATATATGTCTAATAAGATAAACAGCACAATGAAACAATTTCTCAAAAGACTTGAATAGATACTTCAGTAAAGAAGATACATAAATGGTCAATTAGCATAGGAAAAGATGCTCTACTGTTTAGTCATCAGGGAGATCAATCAATACAACGAGATAGCAGTACATATCCAAGAGAATGGCTAAAATTAAAAAGGCTGAAAATAGCACATGTTGGTGAGGATATAAAGCACTTGGAAGTCTTATACTTGTAGGAATGAAAAACGGTAGGACTCCTTTGAAAATCTAACAATTTCTTAAAGGTTAAACATATGCAAATCAGATGGACAGTCTTCCATTCCTAGGAATGTACACACTATGTGTGCACATGATCTGTATGTGTATTTCCAGACCAGACTGAGGGGTGGACTGCTATTTCTTGTGGCCCAGTAACGAGATGCAGATGAACTGGGGAGGAAGAGAGTTTTTACTTCTGCAACTGATTACAGGGAAAAGGCCTGGAAATTATCACCAGACCAAGTCAAAATTACAAAGTTTTCCTGAGCTTATATACCTTCTAAGCTATATGTGTATGTGGAAGTGTGCATTCATCTAAATACAGAAGTGATTAACTTCTTCTAATCTATAACTAAGGTCTGAGTCCTGAAGACCTTCCTCTGGAGCCTCAGTAAATTCACTTAATCTAAATGGGTCTAGGTGCTGGGCACCCTTATCTTGTCTCCTGCTAAATCACAGAGGTTTGGGGAGTTCCTTCAGACCTCCAATAAACTTGTTTGTGGAGGCCTGGGGAGTTTCTTCAGACCCCCAATAAAACTTGTTTAATACTAAATGACTCCTGTTAAGAATGTCTTCGTTATTTTGTCATGCTTTAAGGCCCAGGAAAAGCCCAGGCAAAGCTCTTGGTGGGCTTTGGTTACATTCCAGCCTTTGTAATAAGGGCATGGGCTTTTTTTTTTTTTTTTCCTCTTAATATTTAACTGAACCACTCAGTCGGTACTGAAACAGTTGTTAGGGAGGCCTGTGTTAGTGAGACCTGGCCTGCCACGTATGGATGCTCATGATAGTTTCTTCATAATAGCCCAAACGTGGAATGATAGAAATGTCCAATAACAAGTGAAAGTATGAACAAACACGGTATAGCCACACAAAGGAATACTACTCAGCAATTACAAGGCATTAACCGTTGATGCAAATACTCATATGGATGGATTTTAAAATTATGTTGATGCATGAAAGAAGGCAGACACAAAAGAATACGGGTATAATTTCATTTATAGAAAATGGTTAAAAATGGAAACAGACCTGAAGTGACAGCGGCTCCTTGAGGCCGAGGGCTGAAAGACTGATGAACTGCAAAGGGGTACAAGAAACTTTGGGGCATAGGGAAATTCCTCTATCTTGGTTGTGGCAGTAGTCCCATTAATGTGTACATTTGTAAACATGCATTGAATTACACATTTTAAAGTGGTGCAGTCTGTTGTACCTAAATGATGCCTGTATAACATTGATTTCGTCATCTTAATTTCTCCATACTAGCAATTAGCAGCTAGAAAATGAAATTCAGTAAAACATAATAGAGATTAATAGTCAGAATCATTACATGCATAAGAATACATGCAATGAAGCAGGTACAAGGCCCGTAAAAGCAATTGGTGAGAAAAATTAAAGAAGACTAAATAGAGAAATATATATCATGTTCATTGATTGGAAGATTCAATTTTGTTAGCATATTACCTCAACAGAATTCTGATTAATATTTCTAGTAGGAGATTTTAGAGAAATGTAAAAGCTAATTTCAAAATATATTTGAAAATCCAAGAACCTAGAATAGGCAAGTCGGTCTTGAAGAAGCAGTAAGTTGAAGGACTTACTCTGCTAGACTTCAAACCTGATTTTAAAGCTGCAGTAATTTAAAATGGTAGTACTGGTGTAAGTATTCATAAACATATCAAAGTAAAAGAATACAGATTCAAACAATATGACCACATATGTAGTTATTTATTTTAGTAGTAGAATCTTTTTTATTCATAAAAAATCCCTCCAAAACGTTTTCCAAGAACACACAGGAGGGCTATGGGTAGAGGAAGGTGTCTGTCCATCTATCCCTGGCCCCCAGCCCATGTGGTTTTGGCAGCAATAGGGGTGTGGGGTAATGTCCCCCAAAATTAAAATGGCATATGTGTGTATGAGAAGGAAAGGGGGGCAAAGCTGTGGGGAACGGTTGAGGGGAAGGAACAAAGGAGGTCAGTACTGGGAACGCTGAAGGTGGGAGGCCATTTCATAACATTTCTTGTTGATGAAACTGCCATGGACAGCTTCTTTGCTCATCAGCAGGCCCAGCGTCTTGGCAATCATGGTGACAGTGACATTGAAGGTGGGGGCTCCACCGATGCTCTTCGTTTGAAGATGCACGGTCAATTCCCCATCCTGCAGCAGTGAGTCCGGGACCACAGTACATTTCTGGCCCCGCAGTGTCAGCCCATTCACGAAAAAGCTTGACCAGTCTTTGCCAACCAGGACACCAACCTTAGCTGGCGTGATGTTCACGAAGGTTTTTCCCTGGGACGGCGGCCCAGATGGAGGGTGAATCCTTGTTGCCCACGATGGCCGCGAACCTAACAGGTCCCATCCGCCACGAGGCTGTAGATAGAGGCGTCCACCTGGCCATTGTGCGGCTGCGGGGGCTCCTCTGGTCGCTGCTGCTGGGGCTGCCTGGGCTGGCGGGCAGGGGAGGCGGAGAGCTGCGTGCAGGCACTGCCGTCCTCACCACGGTTCTGCTGGCTGTGCAGTGGCCCTCGCACCGCCATATATATATATATTTATTATACTTTAAGTTCTAGGGTACATGTGCACAACGTGCAGGTTTGTTACTTAGGTGTACATGTGCCATGTTGGTTTGCTGCACCCATTAACTCGTCATTTACATTCGGTATTTCTCCTAATGCTATCCCTCCCCCAGCCCCCCAACCCCAGGGACAGGCCGTGGTGTGTGATGTTCCCCGCCCTGTGTCCAAGTGTTCTCATTGTTCAATTCCCATCCATGAGTGAGAACGTGCTCACGCCGGTACTTCTAAATGTTTTAAAAACAAAGACACCAATGCTCTTCATTGGGGAAATGGAAGACTTTTAAGTAAAACGATTTTGAGTGAAATAATATTTGTTGTTTTAAAAAGTTAATATTAACCACTCTTCATCATACACTGAAATTAACTTAAGATGTGAAAGTTAAAATTAGAAACCTTGTAAAGGAAAAATAGGAACTAATTTCGTGGACTTGACACAGGAAAATGTTTCTTAGACTAGATACTGTAACACTCACCACAATAAGAAATCAAGCAAATTGCCCTTCATTTTTAAAAACCTTCTGCTTATTATGTTGTTGTTTAACAACTTAAAAGCTATCTGTAGACCAGGAATAGCAAATAATTATTTGCTATATAATATAGCAAAAAATGTGTATATATAAATGGATGCATTCAAAATATATAAAGAACTCCTATAGGTTACAAGAAAATGACAAACACACCAGTGTTTCAATGAACATAAAATTTTGAGAAGATATTTTCCATAAGAAGATATCTTACTGAACATTAGGCATGAGAAAACCAAAACAGGATATCACTGCCCACCTAGTAGAATGGCTATAATTTAAAAGACTGAAAATATTAAGTGTCTGGGAATGTAGAGCAACTGGAAATGGCCTACATCTTTCATAGAAATGTAAAATAATACAATGACTTTGCAAAGCTGTGTGTCCATTTTCTTCCCATTCACCAAGCAACTCCATCCGTAGCTATAGAGACCCAGGAAAATAAGTATGTCCCTTCACAGAAATAATTGTATGAGAATATTCACAGTTATGCACAGTAGCCAACAAGTAAACCTGTCTCCCGTCAGAAAAATGGATATCAAATTGTGTGATAATCATACAAACAATAGGATATTACTGGGCCAAAACAAAATGAAACAAGGGAAAAACACAGTCAAACAAATTAGTGGCATATATAAGCACCTGAGTAGGAGAAGTCAAAACAAGAGGAAGTACTAAATGATTCCTTTTTTAAATTTTTTTGAGATGGAGTCTCACTCTGTCCCCCAGTCTGGAGTGCAGTGGCACGATCTCGGCTCTGCCTCCCAGGTTCAAAAAATTTTCCCTGCCTCAGCCTTCCAAGTAGCTGGGATTACAGGCACCTGCCACCATGCCTGGCTAATTTTTTGTATTTTCAGTAGAGGCAGGGTTTTACCATGTTGGCCAGGCTGGTCTTGAACGCCTGACCTCAGGTGATCTGCCCACCTCAGCCTTGCAAAGTCTTGGGATTACAGGCATGAGCCACCAGGCCCAGCCAAAATGATTCCATTTTTATGAAGCACATGATCAAGCAAAATGAATCTATGGTGGCTGCTAAGTTTAAATATTGGTCCCCTCCAAATCACATGTTCAAATGTGGTCCCCAGTGTCGGAGGTGGGAGTAAATGGGAGGTGTTTGGGTCATGGGAGTGGATCCCTCATGAATAGATGAATCCCCACCCTGGGAGAAGGTAGTGAGTGAATTCTCACTCTCTCAGTTCCTGTAGGAGCTGGTTATTAAAAAGCGCCTCTCACCTTTCCTTGCTCTCTTTTGCTTCCTCTCTCGCCATATGATCTCTGCACACCCTGGTTCCTTTTCACCTTCTGCTGCAAGTGGAAGCAGCCTCAGGCCCTCATTAGGAGCAGATGCGGGGGCCATGCTTCTTGTACAGCCTGCAGAACTATGAGCAAAAGGCACCTCTTGTCTTGATAAATTACGCAGCCGCCGGTATTCCTTTCCAGCAACACAAAGGGGCTAAGGCAGTGACAACATTCAGAATATATTCTTCATTTGGGGAATGAGTATTGACTGGCAAGGACCACATCAGAACTTTGTGGCATGGGGGAAAATGTTCTCTGTCTTTAACTGGGTGTTACTTTACAATTATAATTATATTAAAATTTTTTAAGCTGTGCCTTTAGGTTTTTTGCAGTATACTCTATGCAAATTTTACCTCAGCAAAGAACTGTTAGCATACAACAGAGAGATAACAAACACTCAAAAATTGAAAATTGATGGAAAGTAGATAATAAATATTTAGCCTAGAAATAAGAGGGATCCATTGAGAAGAAACCAAAAGCAATGGAATAGAACAAAGACAAAAAAGTATAATAAAAAGAGTTTTAAATTTCAAAGTTTGAAATGATATTCAAGTGACATACTGTTTCCTTGGGAAAATCAAGTGAGAACCACAACTCTGAGACTAATTCCAGCAAAAGTATGTGAATCAGTTTGATCTAATGGTATGAGGTTAGCTTTGAAGGCCAAAAGGAACTGGTTTCTAATTCTTATTCCTCTCCTCACTAGTTTTGTGACCTAGGGCAATTTTGCAATCTTTCTGAGTTTGTTTTCTCATCAGGAACAGGATACTACCTAAGTAACAGGATAGTTGATAGATTTAAATATGATCGCATGGCAGTGGACATGAGCCATAATTAGTTGCTAAGAATATATTGACACTGAGCTCTTCTTTATCCATGTTAAAATTGTAGATAAACAACAATTGACAAAGAATAGACAAAATATTCTAACATAAATATTCTTCCCTTGTTTCTAGAAAGAAGTCACACATACAGTAAAAATAATTAGAGAGGACCTAGTTCATATTGAGCAATCTTCCCCAAACCCTGAAACAGGTCTTCTTTCTAACACCAGAGGTATCTTGAGTGAGTCCAACCCCTGCAGTCCCCTCTGTCTGGAATAGATGGAGGAAGTTTGCTCCAGCCTTAGAACAGCATGGGCTGGCAAGCGTTCTCAGAGAGGTCTCGACTTCAACTCTAAAGGGCCTGAGGAATATGTGCAACTGGGTCGGGTTAAGGCCAAGCTGAATCACATGACCAGGGCTCTCACCAGTGCCAAAGTCAGTGGAAGGATATCAGTCCCCAGAGCTCTGTCACAGGCCATGGATGCTCCATGGAGGGGTGGTGAGCATATGAATAAGAATCAGGAGAAACATCGGTAATGGACAGGAGGCATAAATAAACAATGTCCACCCTCCTCTAAAACCCAGGAAAGTTCTCATTCAAAAGACGATGTCTTGAAGGAAACATAGGTACAAATCTTTGTGACTTTGGATTAGACATTTTTTAAGTAGGCACAAACAACCGAAAAATAGATAAATGGACTTCATTAAAATAAAAAACTTATATGCTTCAAAGGACACTGTCAAGGAAGTGAAAAGATAATCCACATAATGGGAGAACTATTTCCAAATTATATGTTTGACACAGGTCTAGTACCTAGAGTATATAAGGAATTCATGTAACTGAGCAATAAACGATAACCACATTTAACAATGGGGAAAAAAGCTGTGAGTAGAGGTTTCTCTAAAGGAAACACTCAAATGGCCAAGAAGCACATGCAAAGATGTTCAATGTTTTTCATCATTAGGAAATGTAAATTTAAACCAAAATGAGATACCACTTCACACCCAGCAGTATGACTTAAGAAAAAAATAAAGACAACACATGTTTCAAAAGTGATGGAGAATATCGAATTCTCATATAGTACTATTGGGAATCTAAAATGATGTAGCTACTGAAGTTAGTAAACAGTGTGTGAGTTCCTCAAAAAGTTAAACATAAAAAAAGTTAAACATAAAGTGACATATGATGCAGCAATTGCACTCCTAGGTTTATAACCAAGAAAATGAAAAACAGGTGTTCACTCAAAAACCTGTACAAAGCTGTTCACAGCAGCATTATTCATAATAGTTAAAAAGTGGAAACATCTTAAACCACCATCAGTTGATGAATAAACAAAATGTGGTATAACCATATAGTGGAATATTATTTGGCCATAAAAAGTTGAAGTACTGATGCAGGCTAGAAAGGATGAAACTTGAGAACAATATTCTAAGAAGCAGATAGAAAATACCACACTTTGTTATTCCATATAGAGGAAGTGCCCAGAACAAGTACATCAATATATAGAGAAGGTAGATTAGTGGTTGTCAGAGAGCGCAAGAAGGGGGCAATTGGAGAGTGTCTGCCCATAGGTACAGGCATGCTTTTTGGCATTATGAAAATATTCTGGAATTATGTAGTGGTGATGGTTGTGAAAGTTTTGGAATATGGTAAAAGACACTGAAATGTATGCTTAAAAATGGTGAATTTTGTGATGTATAAATTCTACTGTAGAATTTATAATAACAACAAAAGTAATAAAGCAAGGTGTCTTTCCACATCTCCATGTCCAGTATTTTCATTAAAAAAAAAAAAGAAAGAAAGTAAAAGCATTTCAGGGCCAGGTTCAGTGGCTAACTTCTGTAATCCCAGCACTTTTGGAGGCCTAGGTGGGAGGATCGCTTGAGGCCAGAAGTTCAAAACCAGCCTGAGCAACATAGCAAGACCTTGTCTCTATGAAAAATAAAAAATTAGCCAGAAATGGTGATGTGTGCCTAGAGTTCCAACTACTTGGAAAGCTGAGGCAGGAGGATCGCTTGAGCCCAGAAGTTCAAGGTTGCCATGATCTATAATCACCAGTGCACTCCAGCCTGGGTGACAGAATAAGACCCTGTCTCAAAAAAAAAAAAAAAAAAAAAAAAAAGCATCTCACTTTAATAGTAAGTGGCCAAAATATGATGCTGGCTGCATGTTGTGAGGAAATGTGTTAGATGAAAGAAGTTAAATTCCAGAAGATTTCCTTTTTTCAGAAATGAGGTATAGGGGAGAGAAGCACTGGTCCACCTGAGATCTGGCTCCAGGACTTACAACAAGGGGAACTTGGGCAAGTTACAGACTCTGTGTGCCTCCGTTCCTTCATCAGCAAAACAGAAAGAATCATCCCATAAACTGTAAGGTCAATGCTGTCAGTGAGTCCCCAAATTGACTGCACATCTGAGTCATGTTAACAAACACATTCCAGGCCCCACCTGAGCCCTCTGAATCAGAATCCCTGCAAGGAGGACAATGAACTTGTATTTGCACTGACTTTTCCAGCTGTTTCTTACTTTGATCAACTTGGGGGTGGGACCCATTGAGCTGCATCACATCATTCCAAAGCCAAAACACAACAGCAGAACAAGAATATTTTCAATGCAGTCTCTGAAGCAGAGGAGAAACTGTTGAGGGAAGCTAGAAGTAAAGGACATCTGGCTTGCTGGGCTCCATTTAAACTTTGAGTATAGCAGAGACACGAGCCCTTCGGGACACATGCCTGTCACAGTGACACTCCAACTTCGGAAGAGTGGAAGCCCTAATTCCAAATTCAAGCATGCTTTGAGTAGAAATGAAGTTTGCCTCTTTTTGCACAGGAAGATGGCCAGTCTTTCCTAAGCTGCTGACCTTACAAGAAAAAGAATCGTACTGCTAAGAATTCAAACTTCAGCAGTCATGGGTAAGTAAGGAAGTCTTATAAATGTGTTTTAGCCACCTAACAAGAAACTAGAAATTTAGCAAGTTCTTTCACATTCAGGACAGTTGTGTTCACTAGATCAGAGGCACTGAGACATGAAGAACAGACCCCTAAGAAGGGAAAGTGTTCCTTTCAGTTTTATTTTTTAGGACATCACTGGAATATTAGGGAAGTGGAAACACAGCTGCCCACTCTACAGTATGGGTTGCCTTTGTGTACGGAATGTGCCTAACGTCCTGATCTCTGTGCCCTTTTCAGGGAGCCTTGGGAGGAGCCCGAATCACTGATGGAATCGGACAGTGCATGGAGATGGTTCAGCAGGACAAGGGTAAGTGCAGGGGCAAGTCCAGGTCATACTGAGAGACAACGAGTGGCGCTGACAGAGACAGACAAAGATAAAATCAAAAGTTTGTGCTTCATCTTCAAAAACTCAAACTAATAACACACTTGGCCTTATGAGAAATAATAAGTATTTTTCTATTTACATGAGAATTTAATCTCAAAACAGGAATCAGAAATATATTAAGTCCAGGGCATAAAACCTAAACCACTGCTCATATTTATTCTTTCTAAATAGAGCAAAGTGTAAAATCTTCTCCATAAAATGCACATTGTGCTTATGAAAAGGCCAAAGTCTTAGTGAGAATCATTGGTATTCCATAGAAGACTGAATTAAACACAGCCAAGGGAAGACCCAAGTCTCATACTTCTCTTGTATATTCCAGAGTTCCAGGGGAATTCCAGGTGATAGAGGTTATCTCCCATACTGTTAAAGCAAGGTTGCAGACACTTGGGAATTTTGGTCCCAGTACTCTAGGAGGTCACACCTCTGTCCTGGACAATACTACAGGAATGTATACTCTTCCTATGACTCATTCTGGTCATTCTTCCAGCATCACAAAAACCAAAAAAAAAAAATGAAAATATGTCCAAATACATGATTTGCTATCCCTCCTCTTCAGGTTTCTTACCTGTTACTTACGGATAATAGCATTACCACAGGATTATGATGAAGATACAATGTCCAAATATAAGCACAGTTTTGAGCAAAATGCCTTGTACGAATTGGTCAATGAACAACTAGTAATTATGTGAATATTTACTGAATTATGTGGATCCTATGAATAATTACTGAATAATTACTGTGATTGCTTTTATTGGCAGTGCTGAAAACTCATCCCTGTGTGACCTCAAGTAAGCCACGTAACTCTGTGAACCTGCAGTTTTATCATTTTTAAAATAAAGAAACATGACAGATTTTCATTATGACACAGAATGTCAGGTCTCCCAGATGCCAGAAAATACATTTACTTAAAGCCGTTGATACGTCTTAAAGCGGTTTCCTTACAGTGTCATTGGAGGACAGCGTGGAGTGCAGAGAGACATGCTTTGAAATGGGATTGATCCAGTCCTCCTTCCTTCACTACCACATGAATGCTGGGCAGCCCAGGATCACACTCACTGCACCCTCAACTCAGGCAAGTCCAGCAGCCAATCTTAGGAGACCTGGGCTACAGAACAGTCTCCCAAGTTCCAGGCTCACAAAACCTAGGTGGGGATGAAAGCTGAGAAAGTGAAGAGGTGGTTCAGGGGATCACTCTTTCCTACTCATTCCTCTCATCTCAAACTCACCTTCTACTGCAACACTGAGGATCACGAACCAACCGTGACCATAACCTTGATCTTGCCATGTTCTGTTAGTGGAATGAAACCAAAAATCAATGGTGTTAGTCCAACCCAATGAAATAGATATCAAACCACATTCCATAAGAACCGCTCATGGCCCTGTTCTTTTCAGTATATGGGAAAACAAAATGGAAACAACAAAATAGCATCAGGTTTATGAAACTTCCCAAGATAGATGGTCACACATGTTTTCAGGAGATCTCTATATAAATGATTTTGGTCACTTGATACCTTGAAAAGAGCTCTTGTGACACTAGAATGACATCCATAAGTGACAAGTATAAAATGTAGCGCTCAGTGACATCAAAAACCAAATCAACCCACATAGAGGAAGAGCTCTGGACATAGGGATGTCAAACTGGTCTAGAGTGTAATGAAAAGCAAAGATGGTGCCCCAGTGAGAAAAAAGAAATCAACATAACAATGGGAATCAGCAAGAAGAATACTGAGACAGGAAAGACAACATTTTTTACAAATGAATTATTCATTCACTTTCTAGTGGATACAGACAAAACTGCAGAAGACCCAGAGGAAATCAGGGCAGGCTAAAAGTTTGATATCTTACACTTGTGGAAAAGCCTTAAGATCTGTTTTAACTTAGAGCAGGTGGGGTGACTTCATGACTACCGTTAAGAAAATATAACCTGTTGGGAAACTGTTTCTGCCTGGATGATGTTGTACAGACAAGCGATAAACAATGAGGAATGTGCTTAGATGTATTGGGAAAGAGATGGGTCTGTGGCATTGTCACAAGGGTACACGAGTACTAAGAGTGAATTTTAGAGGAATGATCCCCATTGGTGGTGACCCTCAGGTGAGACGAGGGTGCCTGTGTTTCAGCAAAGCCTGGGCAATTGGAATGCAGGGCTCCTAAGATTCCATGACACCCCCACCTTCTAATTCTGTTATTGCAACTGCAGACCGTTACCTGGCACACTGGCCTCACTCTTGTCGGAGACTGAGCTATTGGCAGTGCCTTCAGCTCTGAGTTCAGGCACCTCGAACATTGTTTTTGTCGTTAAGGATCCTAAAGTGCTGCGGGGACTGATCACATTTTTCTCAACAGTAAGTTAAGAATTTCAGTTACTGACATCCCTCAGTCCTGATTAAACCTATTTGATTTCACCAGTTTTTAACCCATCGTGTGTTTGGGTGTCTTCTCCCCAGTCCCTGGCCCCACCTCTTCTGCCACAAACGTCAGCATGGTGGTATCTGCCGGCCCTTGGTCCAGTCAGAAGTCAGAGATGAACATTCTAGAAATCAACAAGAAATCGCGCCCCCAGCTGGCAGAGAACAAACAGCAGTTCAGAAACCTCAAACAGAAATGTCTTGTAACTCAAGTGGCCTACTTCCTGGCCAACCGGCAGAATAATTATGGTAAGTTCTATAGGCTCACCATCACAAAAGTGATGAATGATGTCCTGTCTTCTCACTGAGAAACTAAATGCTCTCTCCATCAAAAATAAGTTCAACCCTCCCATACTTCTAGGAAAATAGAAATGGGCATTTTCACATTTTGTTAAATTTGGAAGTCAGAGGTACCAAAGTATTTAGCAAGTTTCCATGTTTGCAGTCAGGTGGGGGTGGGCCTAGAGTTAAACTCGCAGTTATTCATTTGGGACACAGGCACAGAACGACCTGTTTTCTCCAAGAGGCTAAATCATGTTTTCAAGAATCCTCTCTGTACCATATAAGATCCGGCAGACAAATAACATCTAGTCTGTTGTTCTAAATGTGTGGGACTAGTGAACCCTTATTGTGTTCAAGCTTCTGTTGAGGCCCAATAGGAAAAGCTCTGTTCTGGGGACCCTGAGGAAAACTTGGTGATAGTACACAGTACCCGCTCTGAGGGGCTTCAAGAGGAGTCTGCTCCTAATAGAACCTGTGGTATCTGTAAGTGACAGCATCAAGAGCAGGGAGTAGGGGCCATGCACGGTGGCTCACTCCTGTAATCCCAGCACTTTGGGAGGCTGAGGCGAGCGGATCACGAGGTCAGGAGTTTGAGACCAGCCTGGGCAACATGGAGAAACCCCATCTCTTCTAAAAATACAAACATTGGCTGGGCGTGGTGGCGGGCGCCTGTAATCCCAGCTACTCGGGAGGCTGAGGCAGGAGAATCCTTTGCACCCAGGAGGCAGAGGTTGCAGTGAGCCAAGAACACGCCATTGCACTCCAGCCTGGGCGACAGGGCAAGACTCATTGAAAGAAAAGCAGAGAGTACCCGGTGAGAGGGAAGTCCTGCTTCCTGGGGCACAGGCTCTTGTTCCTAAACAGGAAGAAAGATCGCACCCGAGAATGTGTGGAAGTAGCAGTGCAGTGTGCAGAGCAGGGACTCTGGGCCTGTCTCCTGGGCTCCATCCAAGTTGCTTGTCTTGTCTGTCCCTCAGTTTCCTCATCTGTACATAGGGTACTACAGAAATACCTACCTCTGTAAATTGCTGCAATGAATTACATG
Source organism: Pan paniscus (assembly GCF_029289425.2). Taxonomy (NCBI): domain Eukaryota; kingdom Metazoa; phylum Chordata; class Mammalia; order Primates; family Hominidae; genus Pan; species Pan paniscus. Next base: position 205,469,402 of record NC_073249.2, on the reverse strand, counting down.
AGCTGTTTCTTGTCAATCTCCTAGAACTTTTATTGGCACAGAGTGAACACTCTCTGTTAGTTCTTCATTCTACTGTTTCTAAATTAACACAAACCTTAGTATTTGGGCAGATTTCCTTCATGGCCTTATGGTCTTATGTCTCATCCTTTATGCTTCAGATGTGATTCTTAAAATCACATCTAAAGATATGATGTAAAAATCAAAGATGTTTAAGATCTTTGACATATTTGTCCTTGAAATTCCCAGTAAAAGGGAAACCATCAGTCCCATAGTCCTAGGGGCCTTCCCGACTGTACAAGAAATCACTACTTCATGCCCCAGTGCAGTGCTTTAGAGGAGAGGCTGCAAGGCTTGGGAAAGTGGCCCCGCATTCACAGTCAGACCTCAGGGGCTGTGAATTCTGACTCCACTTCATTGTGGTTGAATCATCTTGTCAACTTCCTTGATGTGCCTTGAGTTTCTCTTCGTCTCTAAATTTTGGAGGATCAGCTGCCAGTAAGTCGGGAGACTGAAGAGTAAAGATGTGGAAATCCCTACGTAGAGCCTGGCAGTGGGGACAGTTTTGTCCTTGGGATGGACCTGACTCCTGCCCTGTAGGCAGTGACCAGAGCAGCATGTCCAGCCTTTCACTGAGGCAGGCGTGTGTGTCTTTTCTCAGACTATGAAGACTGCAAAGACCTCATAAAAGCTATGCTGAGGGATGAGCGGCTGTTCACAGAAGAGAAGCTTGCAGAGGAGCTCGGGCAAGCTGAGGAGCTCAGGTGAGTGGGCCCCCTGGGGTCAGGCAGGTGGGCAGGTGTGTAAATCTCTGAAGTACAGCAGCTCGGCAGGGAGAACTAAAGAGCTGAACTGGGTCAGGGGAAGGGCAGGAATTGCCATGGCAGGCTCACGACACACAAAGATTTATCAAGCAGAGAACAAGGATAATAATAAGTTATGGGTTGCAGTTGTTTCTCAGAGCCTTATTTTCTGTTTTTCAAACAAGTAATTGTTGAGGTGAAATGCGCATAACACAAAATTAACCGAAGGAGTGGGAACCACCGAGCAGCATTCGGCATACTCAAAATGATGTGCCATCACCACCCCACTCACCCTTAGTCAGAATCAGCTCCTGACTGACTGCGGCTTCTCATGCTTTCACTCAATGTTACCTTCTCGAGCCTGTCATTCTTTTCTTTCATCTTTTCAATTGGCCCCATCTGCACCTGGCCTCATTTCTGTCCATGGCTTTGTATCTAGTCGCTGCAAGATGCACTATGTGTATATGCACGTGGAAATGTCCATGGCCAGAGTGAGGAACTGAAAGGATGGATGTCTTTTTGAAACTGAATGAGGAAGACACCTACTTTTGTTGAGAGAAGAGAAAGATGAATGGAACATCGTGGAGGGTCTTCCAGGAGCCCTCTCTCATACAGAGGAAGCCTGTGAACCATTTTTTATTCTTTCTCTTGGGCACAGACATTTCTTTAAACACGTGCTGACCTTCTGCTTGGAGGTCTCCTTGAGGACATTGTCTCAGAAATCTGTGTTGCAAAATACTAGAACCGATCACTCATCCCTTTCCACTGTTAAATTTTCTCTACTATCTCACCTTAGGCAATATAAAGTCCTGGTTCACTCTCAGGAACGAGAGCTGACCCAGTTAAGGGAGAAGTTACGGGAAGGGAGAGATGCCTCCCGCTCATTGAATCAGCATCTCCAGGCCCTCCTCACTCCGGATGAGCCGGACAACTCCCAGGGACGGGACCTTCGAGAACAGCTGGCTGAGGGATGTAGGCTGGCACAGCACCTCATCCAAAAGCTCAGCCCAGGTAAGGTGTCCATAGGCCCTGATGACCCAAAATCCCAGGCTTGTGAGAGACTCCAGACCTCCATACTTTCACAATGACATTTCGGTGGTGTTTTTTCCCACTAAACATATGTGGCCGTGACATTACCAGGACTTCCTGGGTAAGAGCAGAGGTGGGAAACCGATTGGGTTGGAGGTCACAGTATTGCAAATGTCTCTCCTCCCTTGATGGAAGGTGGTCTTTGGAGCAAGAAGCAGCACGTTTCTAGTTTTGAAGGAGAGGAAGGAGGCTGTGACGGGTGGGCGCTTGTTAGAGTGAAAAGAGCTCTGGACTCAGAAGGCAGGTTCCCAGGTTGTCTCTTTGGCAATGTTCTTAGTAACTGTCGGTGAGTGAGTGATTTATCCTTCCTGAGTTTCTCTGTCTCCATCTGCAAAGGCAGGAAAATTGTCTGTTGCAAGGGTCTGAAGCATCCAAATGTGGGAACACTTAGGACTGCTTTTCAAAATGAGATAAAGCCCCTCGCCGTGTGGTGTTGGAGAAGGCACTTGATGTGGGGGCATTTGGTGGTAGGAAGTGCTTGAGACTGGAGCACTCCCCGTGGAGAGAATGTCCCTGAATAACAGGGCAGAAACCACATGGAGGGCCTGTGCAGTCTCCTGATGCATAGAGGACTGTAGGGCAAGTTTGTCCTCTCCTAAGAGAAAGAATTAGGTTTGAAATGTGAACTGTGACAGGACACCAAGCCTGTGCCTGGGAATCAGACCTGTAGCCAGATGGGGGAGACAGCTGCCAAAGTTCATAGAGAGGCTGTAGAAGCCTCCATGATATGGGGAGCAAAAGCTCTTTTCAGTATTTGGCCACATCTTGATGGTGGCCCTCCAGATCAGAAATGCATTGCCTGATGGATCGGGAAACCATGCCAGGGCATTTTGTTAACGATAAAACATGAGAGCTTTCAGTTGAACAGTGACCATGCCTAGATGTTCATGTCTGTGTGCACATTGGGCTGACTGTGCTTGCAGAGTGTGAAGTGGGAAATATCTGAACGAACACTTCTGTATTTACAGAAAATGATGAAGATGAGGATGAAGATGTTAAAGTTGAGGAGGCTGAGAAAGTACAGGAATTATATGCCCCCAGGTAACACTGAATAATCGGGAGCAAGTAATGGGTGTTAACATATGAAAAAGGTCTAGGAGGCACACCCTCTCTGGCATCTATGATGGGCCGAAAGCCTGCATTCCCTTGGCCACAGTATGAGAAACTCAAGCCAGCTTGGACACAGGGTGTGGCAGCTGTTGTGTTTCTCTGTGTGTGGCGGGTGTCATGTCTGTACCATACAGGGATAGCTGAGTCTTCATCCTCCTCGGCTCCTATCTGTCCAGTGCAATGAACACCAGTTGCTCTCTTCCTCTCTGGCTCCCATGGCTGCCATGCTCTGTTGCAGAGAGAAGAGGATTGCCTGTTCCCGCTTAAAGGGATCCTCCTATTTGCTTTCTTGGACCACTCTCTTAATGCCTCCTGTCAAAACCAGCTAGCACTCCCTGGTGTCCAATCCCTCTGTGTTTAGTCTTCTGTCATCTCTATCCCACCTGGCTCATCAGGGAGGTGCAGAAGGCTGAAGAAAAGGAAGTCCCTGAGGACTCACTGGAGGAGTGTGCCATCACTTGTTCAAATAGCCACCACCCTTGTGAGTCCAACCAGCCTTACGGGAACACCAGAATCACATTTGAGGAAGACCAAGTCGACTCAACTCTCATTGACTCATCCTCCCATGATGAATGGTTGGATGCTGTATGCATTATCCCAGGTAGCCTCTATTTTCCTGTGTCTCACACCTTTTCCTATGCTGAGGAATATAAACTCTGAAGACAGGCTCTATACACACAGATTGGTTTTAATAAAATCTATTATGGGATTCTTAACAGAGATATCAGGGAGGTTTTCTGTCCTTCTCAGCTCATGTCATGCCTTTGTCTCACAGTCCCCAGTGTCAAGTTACTGGACCCCAGACAAGTATGACAATCTCATAGTCACCTGAGTGCAGGAGGTACACAGGAAGTATCTGTGAGGCCTCGTACCTTTGATTCAGTATCTCTTGTCACCTGTGATTAAGTCGTCTGTCCCTGAACAATGTCCATGAAATTTTTCTGCCTTTTTAAGGCGACTGGCAGCCTTGCCTTTGTGTTTGGAAATATTGTTCCCCAGGCTTCACTGCTCTCAGCTTTAATCTTGATCTCCTTTAAGTCTGCTTGGTTAGCTGCACAGTCACCTTGAAATCAGGACAGAAACTTTTCTTTTTTACTTTGCTGATATAGTTCCATAAAGCAAGGCTGGACCCTGGTTCTCCACCCCATCAATGCAATGGCTGATGCAATGTTTTGTAGCATCATAGATTCTCTCTCTCTTTTTCTTCTCTTTCTTTTTTTTTTTTTTTTTTTTTTTGTGATGGAGTCTGGCTCTGTCACCCAGGCTGGAGTGCAGTGGCTCCATTTTGGCTTGCTGCAACTTCCACCTCCCAGGTTGAAGTGATTCTCCTGCCTCAGCCTCCTGAGTCACTGGTACCACAGGTGCTCAGCACCACATCTGGCTAATTTTTGTATTTTTATTAGAGACGGGGTTCCCCCATGTTGGCCAGGCTGGTCTTGAACTCATGACCTCAAATGATTCACCTTCCTTGACCTCCCAAATCACAGATTCTTTTTAATGCAAGAGTTGTTAGAATTTATCTATCAGTCGAGTTTCATGTGTAGATCCCTCTAAACATTTAATGTCCATGTTACCTGGTGATATAAGTCAGTATTGCAACAACACTCCTAGAAAATTGTTTGACCAATTATTGGCGATTTTGGGGGGAAATTTTTGTTTAACTTTACATAGACTCAGGCAGGGAATATGGCATTATGGTCTACCCATAGAGGGAAATTTTGGCCTGTGGGTCTGGAAAGCAGGGTCATCTATTTCTCACCAGAGTTAATCTAGGGCACCCTAGAGTGCTCCTGTCAGAATCCATATTCTTGCACTGAGAATAGTTATGTCCTTGTCCTATGACTGGACACTGATTTGGTCATATGTGAAGGGTGAATTGCTTAATGTGACCTGCTTCTCTGAATTTATTTCCAGAAAATGAAAGTGATCATGAGCAAGAGGAAGAAAAAGGGCCAGTGTCTCCCAGGTAATGCCATGGAATTGTGGGCTGTTAATTCAATAGTGGCAGCTGGAGTTTGTAGATTTAGAGAAAATGAGGAAGCAATGAATAGATCTTTTTATTCCATTCACCCAGCTACAAGTTGTCCTTATTAACAATGTTGTACATTATTTGTGGCCCTTGTGTTGGTTTTAATTTCATAGTCCTCTCAAGATAGGAACTTGCAATCAGATGAGCCAGGTGAACTAGCCAAACAGGGATTTCTTGTTGATCTTTTCAAAAAACCAGCTCCTGGATTCACTGATTTTTTTGAAGGGTTTTTTGTGTCTCTATCTCCTTCAGTTCTGCTCTGATCTTAGTTATTTCTTGCCTTCTGCTAGCTTTTGAATTTGTTTGCTCTTGCTTCTCTAGTTCTTTTAATTGTGATGTTAAGGTATTGATTTTAGATCTTTCCTTTCCTTGTGGGCATTTAGTGCTAGAAATTTCCCTCTCCACACTGCTTTAAATGTGTCCCAGAGATTCTGGTATGTTGTGTCTTTGTTCTCATTGGTTTCAAAGAACATCTTAATTTCTGCCTTCATTTTGTTATTTACCCAGTAGTCATTCAGGAGCAGGTTGTTCAGTTTCCATGTAGTTGTGCAGTTTTGAGTGAGTTTCTTAATCCTGAGCTCTAATTTGATAGCACTGTGGTCTGAGAGACAGTTTGTTGTGATTTCTGTTCTTTTACATTTGCTGAGGAGTGCTTTACCTCCAACTATATGGTCAATTTTGGAATAAGTGTGATGTGATGCTGAGAAGAATGAATATTCTGTTGGTTAGGGGTGGAGAGTTCGTAGATGTCTATTAGGTCTGCTTGGTGCAGAGCTGAGTTCAAGTCCTGGATATCCTTGTGAACCTTCTGTCTCATTGATCTGTCAAATATTGACAGTGGGGTGTTAAAGTCCCCCATGATTATTGTATGGGAGTCTAAGTCTCTTTTTAGGTCTCTCAGGACTTGCTTTATGAATCTGGGTGCTCCTGTATTGGATATATGTACATTTAGGATAGTTAGCTTTTCATGTTGAATTGATCCCTTTGCGATTATGTAATGGCCTTCTTTGTCTCTTTTGATCTTTCTTGGTTTAAAGTCTGTTTTATCAAAGACTAGGATTGCAACCCCTGCTTTTTTTTGCTCTCCATTTGCTTGGTAGATCTTCCTGCATCCCTTTATTTTGAGCCTATGTGTGTCTCTGCATGTGAGATGGGTCTCCTGCAACAGCACACTGATGGATCTTGACTCCTTATCCAATTTGCCAGTCTGTGTCTTTTTATTGGGGCATTTAGCCTATTTACATTTCAGGTTACTATTGTTATGTGTGAATTTGATCCTGTCATGATGATGTGAGCTGGTTATTTTGCCTGTTAGTTGATGCACTTTCTTCCTAGCATCGATGGTCTTTACAATTTGGCACGTTTTTGCAGTGGCTGGCTGGTACTGGTTGTTCCTTTCCATGTTTAGTGCTTCCTTCAGGAGCTCTTGCAAGGCAGGCCTGGTGGTGACAAAATCTCTCAGCATTTGCTTGTCTGTAAAGGATTTTATTTCTCCTTCACTTTTGAAGCTTAGTTTGGCTGAGTATGAAATTCTGGGTTGAAAATTCTTTTGCTTATGAATGTCGAATATTGGCCCCCACTCTCTTCTGGCTTGTAGGGTTTCTGCAGAGAGATCCACTGTTAGTCTGGTGGGCTTCCCTTAGTGGGTAACTCGACCATTCTCTCTGGCTGCCCCTAACATTTTTTCCTTCTTTCAACCTTGGTGAATCTGACAATTATGTGCCTTGGAGTTGCTCTTCTCGAAGAGTATCTTTGTGGTGTTCTCTGTATTTCCTGAATTTGAATGTTGGCCTGCTTTGCTAGGTTGGGGAAGTTCTCCTGGATAATATCCTGAAGAGTGTTTTCCAACTTGGTTCCATTCTCCCCGTCACTTTCAGGTACACCAATCAAATGTAGATTTGGTCTTTTCACATAGTCCCATATTTATTGGAGGCTTTGTTCATTTCTTTTTACTCTTTTTTCTCTAAACTGCTCTTCTCACTTCATTTCATTAATTTGATCTTCAATCACTAATACCCTTTCTTCCACTTGATCGAATCGGCTACTGAAGCTTGTGCATGTGTCACGTAGTTCTCGTGCCATGGTTTTCAGCTCCATCAGGTCATTTCAGGTCTCCTCTACATTGTTTATTCTAGTTAGCCATTCGTCCAATCTTTGTTCAAGGTTTTTAGCTTCCTTGTGATGGGTTTGCACATCCTCCTTTAGCTCGGAGAAGTTTGTTATTACCGACTTCTGAAGCCTACTTCTGTCAGCTCATCAAAGTTATTCTCCGTCCTGCTTTGTTCCATTGCTGGTGAGGAGCTGTGATCCTTTGGAGGAGAATGGGGTGCTCTGGTTTTTAGAATTTTCAGCTTTTCTGCTCCAGTTTGTCCACATCTTCGTGGTTTTATCTACCTTTGGTCTTTGATGCTGGTGACCTACAGATGGGGTTTTGGTGTGGATGTCCTTTTGTTGACGTTGATTCCTTTCTGTTTGTTAGTTTTCCTTTTAACAGTGAGGTCCCTCAGCTGCAGGTCTGATGGAGTTTGCTGGAGTTCCACTCCAGACCTTCAAACAGGGATTTCTTGGTGTCACCTGTTCTCTCCCATGTGTTTAAATCCAGGGAGAGAATGTATAAATGCTTTCTGCTTATTTTTTGTTAGTGTGTTTGCTAGTATTTGTGTAAGCAAAGAAATTGAAAAAATAAACATATTATATCAAAATATTGTAAAAAGGGGACCCTTAATACACAAGATCTGTGTCTGCACTGCCTCAAGAGCTCTGTTCACTTGAATGCTGCATGTAAAATTCATCCCAATTTAGACGAAGTAGTTGAAGCCCTGTGTTAGTTCTCTGTGCTGCAAGTCATGATGGTAGTTTACAGGAGAGTCTGGGTGCCCTGCATTGGCTGATCTGTGGCAAATGTACTGAGCATGTGCTGCCCATTTTTGTTCGGTCCTCAGAGCAGTCACCCTCCAGCCTGCATTTAGAAGGATAGTTTTATTTCTCTTGAAGGAAAAATGCCTTTGGTTTCTGTGAGCACTCCATTCTGTCTGCCATCAGATCATCTGGAAGGTTTTGTTGTCTAATCTCTGTTGGTTATATCTTCTGTCATCCCTGTCCTGCCTGGCTCATCAGGAATCTGCAGGAGTCTGAAGAGGAGGAAGCCCCCCAGGAGTCCTGGGATGAAGGTGATTGGACTCTCTCAATTCCTGCTGACATGTCTGCCTCATACCAGTCTGACAGGAGCACCTTTCACTCAGTAGAGCAACAGCAAGTCGGCTTGGCTCTTGACATAGGCAGTGAGTACTCCATTGTGAAGGTGATAAAGCTCCAGTTCATGTCCCAGGTAGACCCCATAATCTTTGGGCCTTGTGCCCCTGGTTGGGCTGAGAGTTGCCATCACTGTGGGTGGAACCTATATATCAATGTAGATTTCAATCACTCTGGAATCGAGTCTGAAGCACAGGCGTGGGGTGGATCAGTGAGCTTTGCTCTCTTCCTAGTCTCAGGCCATGCCTGTGCCACCCTGGACTGACTGTCAGGACATTGAACACAAGGCGGGCGTGGCAAACTCACACCAAGCTGTGTAGCACATGTCCAGTTGTCTGTCAGATCAGCTCACCTGAGTTAAATGTCTCTTGCCAGCTACAAAGTTCTTTATGAGTTTTGTTCCCAAAGCATGTCTGTGCAGTGCTTTACCTGCCCAAGGCCAGTGTCACCCTTGTCTACCTCTCCGTGGAAGATGTGACCCAGGTTTCACTGAATTTTTCCCCCTTTCTGTGTCTTCTAAGTTGGCTTGTCGTAGCTCATCTGTCCATCATCTTGCTGGTATGTTTTCTAGATAAATGGCTGACTTTTCACCCACAAAAGCCATGATAGCTGATGCTTCTGTGTAGAACCAAGTGTCACTTTGACTTAAGAGCTGGTACATTGCACCCCTCCATCAAATCTCAGTGTCCACAGTCTCATAAACTATCAAATCTGGGTATTTGATGAGAGAAGCCTGAATATTGCAGTATCTCTCCTATGAGGCGTTAGAACGATTTGCCTCAAATCTATTGGGAAAAACATTGCTCATTTGTGTACGCAAACCTAGGACAGAGCACACTGGGAAGATCACATTCCAAAACAGGGGCATTTTGCCCAAGGCTCATGAAAGGAACCAAGTCAGTTCTCTCAAGACTTGCCCTCAGGCCTCCTGGTATATTTCTCTCAAAGTCTCCTGTTCTCACACTGAGAAGACTGATGTCCCTGTGTTAGGATTGGACAGAGGAATGTTTCCGTGTGCAAGGAAGAACTGCTTCATGTAAGAGGCCCTGTGTGAATTTATTTGCAGGACATTGGTGTGATCAAGTGAAAAAGGAGGACCAAGAGGCCACAAGTCCCAGGTGAGTCTGAGAAATTATGGACAGTTAATTTGATGTTGACACCTGGAGATGCCAAGTCCGGGGAAAACAGTACATGCTGAAAATAATGATTTCATCTTGTCAGACAAGTCTGAATTATGTCTACTAACATTGCTTTTGGTTCTCATTACAGTAAATGTTTAGGTTTCCATTTCTTCCTATCCTTCTCATTTACTAACCTAGTGAAGGTTGACCATACTTCAAAAACTGTATTCTCATGGTGACTGCAGGGAAGCTTGAGCACATTTTATGCAAAATTATTGAGCCCACTCTTTTCATGATCACTGTTCATTGTGTGTCCTGAAGGCACAAATATAGAGTGTTCTTTGACTCTCTCATCAGTGTGTCACCTGGCCAATTCACTGAGCTCACTCTCTCTCTCTCTCTCTCAATCTCTCTGTGTGTGTGTGTGTGTGTGTGTCTGTGTGTGTGTGTGTGTGTGTGTATGTCTTTCTCTTTCATCCTTTTCTACCTGGCCCTGGTCTGTCCCAACATGAAGGCAATAATTTGTTACCTCATTAATAGATCTGTCCTTTTTCTTTTCAAACAGTTCCTTATGTTAGCCATGAAATCTAGCTGGGGCTGTGTGGTTTCTGATTCCCCCTGGCTTATTCTTTACTTTTTCCCACTGTTCCAGGCTCAGCAGGGAGCTGCTGGTTGAGAAAGAGCCTGAAGTCTGGCAGGACTCACTGGATAGATGTTATTCGACTCCTTTTGCGTACCTGGAACTGCCTGACTTATGCCAGCCCTACAGAAGTGACTTTTCCTCATTGCAGGAACAACACCTTGGCTTGGCTCTTGACGTGGACAGTGAGTACCTTACTATGAAGGTGATAAGACTCCACCTGGTCCTCCAGATATGGGTGATATTCCTGTTCCAAGTGGCCCTTATTGACCCGAGAGATGTCATTGCCGCAGGCAGGACCCGTGGGCGCATAGAGGTTGTAATGAAATTGTAGTTTCAGTTGGAAGCCCAGACATGAAATGGGTCAGTGAGCATGGCTCTATTCCTAGTCTCCAGCCATGCCTGTGGCAACCTGAGCCCACTCTCAGCACATTGGACCCAGGCAGATGTAAAAAATTCACAGAACTCTGATTTGGACTCAAGGGTTTGTAGATTTCCTCCTTCATTCAAATTTCAGTGTCTTGCAACCATGAATGAGCTGGGCATTTGATGAGACAGGGCTGAATACTGCAGTTTTCCTCCTAGAAATCATCTGGGGCATTTTCTTTGAATTGATGGGAGCAGTAAGGCATAACTGTTTGCACAAACTTGGGATAAATGATTTTGGGATAACGATCTACCAGAATAGGGACATTTCACCCTTGGTTCTGAGATGCAAACCAAAGAATCTCTATCATGACCGGCTTTGAGGCCTCCTGAAGTATATCTCTCACATTGTCCTGTTCTCATGCTGAGGAGCCTGAGGTCCCTGTGTGGGGATTAGACAGTGGACTGTTATGGGTGTAGGTGAATTGGCTTATCTTGTCTGTCCCTGTCTGAATTTATTGCAGGAATTAAAAAGGACCAAGAAGAGGAAGAAGACCAAGGCCCACCATGCCCCAGGTAAGTTTGAGCAATTGTCAACAGCTAATTCTGTGTTGACACCTGGTGACTCCTGGTTCAGGGAAAGCAGAGCAGGCCGACATTATCGATTACGTGTTTTCAACCAAGCCTGAATTATTCCTACTCACATTGCTATTGGTTTTCATTGCAGTAGATATTTAGGTTTCCGTTTCTTCCTCCCCTTATCACTTACTAACCTACTGTAGGTCGACCATACTTCAAAAGCTGTATCCTCATGGTGACTGCATGGAAACTTGAGCACATTTTATGGAAAATTATTGAGCACAGTCTTTTCATGATCACTGTATGCTGTGTGTCCTGAGGGCACTAACTCAGAGTGTCCCGTACTCCCTCCTCAGTGTGTCACCTGGACAATTCAGTGAGCGCTCGCTCTCTCTCTCTCTGCCTCTGTCTCTCTGTCTCTCTGTCTTTCTCTTTCATTCTTTTCTGTTTGGCCCTGTGCCATCCCAACTGAGGGCAATAATATGTTACCTCATTAATGGATGTATCCTTTTTCTTTTTTAACCACTTCCTAATGCTACCCATGAAATCTAGTTGGGGCTCCGTGGTGTGATTTCCCCTGGCTTATTCTTTACTTTTTCTACTTTTCCAGGCTCAGCAGAGAGCTGCCGGAGGTAGTAGAGCCTGAGGACTTGCAGGACTCACTGGATAGATGGTATTCGACTCCTTTCAGTTATCCAGAACTGCCTGATTCATGCCAGCCCTACGGAAGTTGCTTTCACTCATTGGAGGAAGAACACGTTGGCTTTTCTCTTGACGTGGATGGTGAGTACCTTTCTATGAAGGTGATAAGGATCCACTGAGTTTTCCGTATAGAGATCATATTCCTGCTCTAAGAGGCTGTTACTGAGCTGAGAGATGTCATTGCTGCACTGAGGACCTATAGGCACATATAGGTTGAACGAAACTCTAGTTCTAACTGGAAGCCCAGACATGGGATGGGTCAGTGAGCGTGGCTCTCTTCCTAGTCTCAGGCCATGCCTGTGGCACTGTGATTCTACTCTCAAGGCATTGGACCTGGGCAGATGGGACAAATTCAGAGAACTATGATTTTGACTCAAGGGTTTGTAGATTTCCTTTCTCACTCTAATTTCAGTGTCTAAAATCCTCACAACCATGAACAATCTGAGTATTTGATGAGACAGGGCTGAATATTGCAGTTTTTCTCCTAGAAATCGTTTGAGGGCATTTGCTTTAAATTGATTGGAAAGATATGGCATAACCGTTTGCACAAACTTGGGACAAATGATATTGGGATAATGATCTACCAGAATAGGGACATTTTACCCTTAGTTTCTGGGACAAAAACCAAGGAATCTCTATCATGACCATCCTTCAGGCCTCCTGAAATATATCTCTCACAGTGTCCTATTCTTATGCTGAGGAGCCTGAGGTCCCTGTGTGAGGATTAGACAGTGGAATGTTATGTGTGTAAGGGAATCAGCTTAATGTGTCTGTCCATGTCTGAATTTATTGCAGAAATTGAAAAGTACCAAGAAGGGGAAGAAGATCAAAACCCACCATGCCCCAGGTAACTTTCAGCAACTGTGGTCGCTTAATTCTGTGTTAACACCTGGAGACGACAGATCCAGGGAAAACAGTGCGTTTGATTTCATGTTTTCAATGAAGGCTGAATTACTCCTGCTGACATTGCTGTTGGTTTTCATTGCAGTAAACGTTTAGGTTTCCATTTCTTCCTCCCCTTATCATTTACTAATGTACCATAGGTTGACCATACCTCAGAAGTTGTACCCTTATGGCAACTGCATGGAATTTTAAGCACACTTGATGGAAAACTATTGAGCTCACTCTTCTCATGATCACTGTTTGCTGTGTGTCCTGAGAGCACTAACTCACAGTGTCCTTTTACTCCCTCATCAATGTGTCACCTGGCCAATTCACTGAGCTCACTTTCTCTGTCTGTCTCTCTCTCTCACTCTCTGTCTTTCTCTTTCATTGTTTTCTACTTGGCCCTGTTCTATCCCAACATAAAGGCAATAGTTTTTTTACCTCATTAATGGACCTATCCTTTTCCTTTTTCGACCACTTCCTAATGCTACCCATGAAATCTAGTTGGGGCTCTGTGGTGTCTGATTTTCCCTGGCTGCTTCTTTAGTTTTGTCTCCTTTTCCAGGCTCAACGAGGTGCTGATGGAAGCAGAAGAGCCTGAAGTCTTGCAGGACTCACTGGATAGATGTTATTCGACTACTTCAACTTACTTTCAACTACCTGACTCATTCCAGCAGTACAGAAGTGCCTTTTACTCATTTGAGGAACAGGACATCAGCTTGGCCTTTGACATGGACAATAGGTTTTTTACTTTGACAGTGATAAGGCACCACCTGGCCTTCCATATGGGAGTCATATTCCCACACTAAGCAGCCCTTACTAAGCTGAGAGATGTCATTGCTGCAGGCAGGACCTATAGGCACATGTAGGTTTGAATGAAACTGTAGTTCCCTTTGGAAGCCCAGTCATAGGATGGGAAAGTGGGCATGGCTCTATTCCTATTCTTAGACCATGCCAGTGGCCACCTGTGCTCAGTCTGAAGACATTGGACCCAAGTTAGGTGTGACACGTTCACACGACTATGTAGCACATGCTGGGAGTGATTTGCCAGACATTCTAATTTGAACCAGATATCTCTGGGTAGCTACAAAGTTCCTCAGGGGTTTCATTTTGCAGGCATGTCTCTGAGCTTCTATACCTGCTCAAGGTCAGTGTCATCTTTGTGTTTAGCTCATCCAAAGGTGTTACCCTGGTTTCAATGAACCTAACCTCATTCTTTGTATCTTCAGTGTTGGTTTGTTTTAGCTGATCCATCTGTAACACAGGAGGGATCCTTGGCTGAGGATTGTATTTCAGAACCACTGACTGCTCTTGACAGTTGTTAACCCACTAGGCTCCTTTGAGTAGAGAAGCCATAGTCCTTCAGCCTCCAATTGATATCAATACTTAGGAAGACCACAGCTAGACGGACAAACAGCATTGGGAGGCCTTAGCCCTGCTGCTTTCAATTCCATCCTGTAAAGAACAGGAGTCAGGAGCCGCTGGCAAGAGACAGCATGTCACCCGGGACTCTGCCGGTGCAGAATATGAACAATGCCATGTTCTTGCAGAAAATGCTTAGCCTGAGTTTCATAGGAGGTAATCACCAGACAACTGCAGAATGTAGAACACTGAGCAGGACAACTGACCTGTCTCCTTCACACAGTCCACGTCACCACGAATCACACAACAAAAAGGAGGAGAGATATTTTGGGTTCAGAAGAAGTAAATGATAATGTAGCTGCATTTCTTTAGTTATTTTGAACCCCAAATATTTCCTCATCTTTTTGTTGTTGTCATTGATTGTGGTGACATGGACTTATTTGTAGAGGACAGGTCAGCTGTCTGGCTCAATGGTCTACATTCTGAAGTTGTCTGAAAATGTCTTCATGATTAAATTCAGCCTAAACGTTTCATCAAGAACACTACAGAGTCGATACTGTGAGTTTCCAACCTCAGCCCATCTGTGGGCAGAGAAGGTCTAGTTTGTCCATCAGCATTATCATGATATCAGGACTGGTTAGTTAAGGAGGGGTCTAGGAGATCTGTCCCTTTTAGAGACACCTTACTTATGATGAAGTATTTGGGAGAGTGGTTTTTAAAAGTAGAAATGTCCTGTATTCCAGTGACCATCCTCTAAACATTTTATCATTTATTAATCATCCCTGCCTGTGTCTATTATTATATTCATATCTCTACGCTGGAAACTTTCTGCCTCAATGTTTACTGTGCCTTTGTTTTTGCTAGTGTGTGTTGTTGAAAAAAAAACATTCTCTGCCTGAGTTTTAATTTTTGTCCAAAGTTATTTTAATCTATACAATTAAAAACTTTTGCCTATCACTCTGGACTGTTGGATTGTTTTTTACATTCAGTGTTATAATCTTTTGTTATGCTGATTGGTTTTGGTGGGTACTGATGCGAATTAATAAAAACATTTTCATTTCCCTGTTTATTTTCTAATCTCTTCCACCTTGTAGGCTATGTTTACCATATGTAGCAGAATGCATTTACTCCATTTCTTGGTTCTAGATATTTATATTCTTTGTGAGAGTGTGTGTGTGTGTGTCTGTGTGTGCCTCTGGCATTTAGGAAGGGTTGTGTAGCTCATGTTTGATACTGACTAAAAATGTTTCATAGTTTTCCCCCCTTTGAACTAGACACACTTCTAATATTTGGTTTATACACTTTAAATTATGACTTTCAACATCAAATATTTCCATATGACAGTCAATTACGTGATGTGTTTTCTTTTTCCTACCTCCTTTACCTGCCACTTCTCATAATCGTATTTGAACCTAAACATATACCAGTGACATTCTGTGGTTGTCATCTTGCCCACACCTTGGTTTTTGGTTTAGATCCACAATTAAATATATTAATGCTCATGAGCTGTTCAAAAGTGAATGTCACAGTCATCACTTGCTGAGTGGTACTCATCCTTAACAGAGTCCTCATGAGGGAATCAGGTCTCGCTGAGTTTAGCATGTTTAATAGTCTTCCTCATGGTCTTGATACATGGATCACATTACTGGATATAAGGTGTTTGCCCAAAATGATTTTTCTTGCATTTTTAGGAGCTATTGTCTTCATTGCGGGACATACATGGTGTATGTTCTCGTTGTGGGATTCTATTTTGTTCTACCAGGACCTATAATTTCTGCCAGTTACTTCATTTGTTTGTTCTCCACCATGAGTCTCCAGAGGATGCTTCCTTTGTCCATGACTCCCCATCTCCCAGCAATTCTGCATTTCCAAGACTGGCACCTCTGGTCCTCTGCATGGTGAAGCCCTTTCCTTTCAATTCCCCAGTAGCCAGTGCTCTAATCCACCAGGTCTCAGGCATGATCTGTGTTTCTCCACATGCTCTTTCTGAGGATAGTTTTACCTGTGTTCTGTCATGAACAGGCCCTCCCTGCTGTCCTGGCCTCTATTTGCATAGTGTTTCCTGCTCCCTCTGCCCTTGTGTGGCTTGCAGACCCAGTGAAAGAAAATCACCTGAGGGCCACAGTGTTCCCTAGCCCTGGCGTTTAGGGGCAGGGTTATGGGTGGGATTTTTGACTCTCTAAGTTAACCCCTAGGGCTTTGAAGTGTCTGTTGAGAAATTCAGCTGTTATCATCCTAGGTGGACTTGCTCTCTCCTATCCTCCTACTTCAAATGCAGAACTTCAATCATGTACAAAAGAAGACCGAGTCATATAACAGAACACACCTTTATTCATTGGCTGGCTTCACCAATCATCTCATGGCTGAACTTTTAAAAATACAATCTTAGCCACATACCTATGAAATGTATATGTGTGTGTATACATATGTGAATTTGCTTCTGAGATTATGGAGGCTGAAATTCCCAAGATGGAAGGAAAGCTGGATGGATACCCAGGAAAGCATTTGTTTCCTGTTAGGCCTCTTAATTCTCTCCTGACCTTTGATTGATTGTATGAGTCCCACCCCCGTTAAGGGGGGCAATCTGCTTCACTTAGTCTGCCCATCCTGATGTTAATCATATGCGAAACACTCTCTGTAACATCCAAGAATTTGACATCCAAGAATTTAGCACTAATACAATAATATTATCCAATGTAGATATATTCAAATTTCCCCAGTTGTACCAATAATGCCTTGTATAGCTGTTTTTGAAAGGGAAAATTTTCAAAGGAGAAACTTTGCACACAGTGAAATTCATAGATCTTAGGTGTACATTTCAATGACTTGCACTAAATATATACTCTTCTACCATCATCTCTATATGTTGATATAGGACATTTCCATTGCCCCAAAAGTTTCTCCTTCCATTCCCTCCCCTTTCCCCTCAACATCTTTTATTATTGTGGTAAGTAGTTCTGGGGATGATTGATTCATCTACAACTTTAGAATTTGCAAAACATATCCCCTTCACCTTTTTAAATGGAGGTAGACTGGAGAAAGGGGGATATGGTGAGTGCTGGAGCTAAACAGACCCTGCCTTTTCTTCCCCCCGAGACGGAGTCTCGCTCTGTCGCCATGCTGGAGTGCAATGGCGCGATCTCAGTTCACTGCAACCTCCGTCTCCCAGGTCCAAGCGATTCTCCAGCCTCAGCCTCCCGAGTAGCTGGGATTACAGGCATGTGCTACCGCATCCGGGTACTTTTTTTTGTATTTTTAGTAGAGATGGGGTTTCACCATGTTGGCCAGGCTGGTCTCAAACTCCTGACTTCAAGTGATCCGCCTGCCTCGGCCTCCGAAAATGTTGGGATTATAGGTGTGAGCCACTGCACCCAGCCCAGACTCTGCTCTTATCCTAATTTTACCTTATTAGCTGTGTACTATGGACAGGTTACCTAACATCTCTGAATTTCAGTTTTTTTCCACATGTAAAATGGGTCATTTGCAAAAATTAGCACAACATATCTCAAGCACGTGAGAACTCACCAAACATTGATTCCCTCCCCATTTCCCTCTTTCTCTTTATTTGATACTCAAAATAATCTTCATTCAATCATTTATGCAACAAATTCTTTTTTTTTTTTTTTTGAGGCAGGGTCTCACTCTGTCGCTCAGGCTGGAGTGCAGTGGCACAATCATGGCTCACTGCAGCCTCGACCTCCCAGGCTCAAGTGATCTTCCCTCAGCCTTCTGAGTTGCTGGGACCACAGGCATGTGCCACCATGCCCAATTTTTTTTTTTTTTTTTTTTGTAGAGACAGGGTCCCCCTGTGTTGCCCAGGCTGGTCTCAAACTCCTGAGTTCAAGTGATCCTCCCACCTGAGCCTCCCAAAGTGCTGGGATTATAGGCATGAGCCACCCACACCTGGCCTGTGGCTATTTTTACTCATATTGTTTCTTGTGAGCTAAGCATCTGACATACAGTAGATACTCAATAAGAATTTGTTAGGCAGGCCCTGTGGCTCGTGCCTGTAATCCCAGCACTTTGGGAGGCCGAGGTGGGAGGACCACTTAAACCCAGGAGTTTGAGATCAGCCTGGGCAACATAGGGAGACCCTGTCTCTACAAAAATTAAAAAATTATCCAGGCCGGGCGCAGTGGCTCATGCCTATAATCCCAGCACTTTGGGAGGCTGAGACAGGTGGATCACGAGGTCAGGAGATCGAGACCATCCTGGCTAACACGGTGAAACCCCATCTCTACTAAAAATACAAAAGAAAATTAGCTGGGTGTAGTGGCGGACGCCTGTAGCCCCAGCTACTCGGGAGGCTGAAGCAGGAGAATGGTGTGAACCCGGGAGGCGGAGCTTGCAGTGAGCCGAGATAGCGCCATTGCACTCCAGCCTGGGCGACAGAGCGAGACTGTGCCTCAAAAAAAAAAAAAAAAAATTATCCAGGCATGGTGGCACATGCCTGTGGTCCCAGCTACTCAGGAAGCTGAGGTGGGAGGATTTCTTGAGCCCAAGAGGTTGAAGCTGCTGTGAGCACACCACTGCACTCCAGCCTGGGCAACAGAGCAAGACACTGTCTCAAAAAAATAAAGTATACAAAATGAACAAACAAACAAAAAACAAAACGGAAGTACCCAGTGCCCTTAGAGGGTATAATGGGGGTTCTGACTCTCTCAGGGCTGCTGATCAGGAAGGGCATGGCATCCAGGAGGAGGTGAACCCTTATCAGAGAACAAAGGAAACAGGATAGAATGAGGCAAAGCTTTTAAAGAGTAGAGCAGGGCTCTCCAGGAAGATGAGACAGGGTGTGCAAATGTCCTGTGGCAGGAGAGAGTATGGTGCATTCAAAGAACTAAAAGGCTCAGGTAGCTACAGCAAGAAGCAAGATGTGGCTGAAGCTGGTAAGGACCAAGCTTTGCAGGGCCCAGCCAACCCTAGTTGGAAATCAGGTCACACAACAGCAAGGAGGCGCTGTGGGTGGTTTTTCAGCAGGGGTGTGGTTAGGGGTGTGACGTGATCAGACCTGCCCTGGGAAGAGAAAGCAGTGTCACTTCCTGAGACCACGGGGACGCCTTGCAGCCATCCTGGGGAGGAACTAGTTGCCTGGACCAGGATGGTAGTGATGGAGACGAGGAGATGGTCAGATTTTGGAAATATTTAGGGATCATTGGTAAAACTCACAGGACTTGGAGATGGTCTGGACACAGGAAGGAAGGGACAAGGAGGAGGACCAAGTCTCAGGTGTGAGGAGTTACAGTTGGAGAAGGACTGAGGGCTGGAGAGGAGTTGGGTACCATTATCCTCCTCTTGAGTTGAAAAAGCCAAGGTTCTGTGAGGTAAAAAGACTGAACATGGCCAGAGAGTTCGAGGGGGCCGGGGATGGTGGCAATGATGCTGTTGTGAACACCTGCTGCTCTGGGACTTCCAGCCGGGGAACGGGGGTGGTGGTAAGAAATGCTCTGTTGCTGAAGGTCTGGGATCATCCACGTCTGGGCATTCTGGAAGAAAACTTCGCACCTCATATGGAAGACAGAGCTAGCAAGAATGGAGCCAAGAAACCATTTCCTGGGAGCACAAAAATATCCTGGGCAGCAGCTGCCCCACTAACAGCACGTGGTACGTGGCACACAGTAGGCGCTCAATGGCCCATGACACTCTGCTGAGGCTGGCCCAGCACCTGAAGCCTAGGGGCCGTTAGGGCGACTGCTCTGCCCACTCCTTCTCACCCACCTCTTGGCTACCTCAGATTTCGGGGTCAATCAAGAATAGTAACCCCTGGCCGGGTGCGGTGGCTCACGCCTGTAATCCCAGCACTCTGGGAGGCCGAGGCAGGCAGATCACGAGTTCAGGAGATCGAGACCATCCTGGCTAACATGGTGAAACCCCGTCTCTGCTAAAAATACAAAAAATTAGCCGGGCATGGTGGTGGGTGCCTGCAATCCCAGCTAGTCGGGAGGCTGAGGCAGGAGAATGGCGTGAACCCAGGAGGTGGAGCTTGCAGTGAGCCGAGATCGTGCCACTGCACTCCAGTCTGGGCAATAGAGCGAGACTCCGTTTCAAAAAAAAAAAAAAAAAAAAAAAAAAAAAAAAGAATAGTAACCCCTTCCCCTACCTGGAAAGCCCAGGTGCTAGGACAAAAAAAGAGAGGGCGAATGTTTTTGAAAACCTATGGCTGGGCACAGTGGCTCATGCCTGTAATCCCAATACTTTGGGAGGCTAAGGTGGGCAGATCACTTGAGTTCAGGAGCTCGAGACCAGCCTGGTCAAAATGGTGAAACCCCGTATCAACTAAAAATACAAAAAAAATTAGCTGGGCATGGTGACACACGCCTGTAATCCCAGCTACTTGGGAGGCTGAGGCACAAGAATCACTTGAATCTCAGAGATGGAGGTTGCACTGAGCTAAGATCAGGACACTGCACTCTAGCCTGGGTGACAGAGTAAGACTCTGTCTCAAAAAAAAAAAAAGAAAAAGAAAACTTACTGCATGACAGGGACAATGCTAGTCTTTACACCTATTCTGAAGATTTAATTACTAGATTGATTTAAGAGTAAATTAATTTCCATTTACTTTTTATTTTTATTTTTTTAGAGACAGGGTCTTGTTCTGTCACCCAGGCTGGAGTGCAGTGGTGCGATCATATTGATAGCAGCAGGAGGCAGACAAATGCCTAGGTAGATAGGGGCGGGTCCCCGGTGAAACCCCAGCTTCAAGCCAAAAACAGCTGGACTGCTGGTTCCAGAGGAGTGAGAACTTCTGTTCCTGTTTGCCTACTCTTTACTGACTGGCTCTTTCTGAATAATGCTCTTTAACCAATCAAATGTTGCCTTTTTCAATACTACTTACAGCCTGCCCCTCCCTGATCCTATGCCTGTAAAAATCGCAGACTCAGCCACACTGAGGGAGATGACCTGACTTTGGGTGAGACACCACCTACCCATCCCCTTTCCTCCGAGAGCTGTTTTGTAGCTCAATAACATTCTCAGCCCTCATCACCCTTCAATCGTCGGCATGACTTCATTTTTCTTGGACGAGGGACAAGAGCTAGGGACCTACCGAATGTGAGTACCCAGAAGGCTGTGGCACTGTGGCCCTCTGCCCTCTGCTGGTGGAGGGCAGCTGCTCCA
Organism: Pan paniscus; assembly: GCF_029289425.2. NCBI lineage: Eukaryota > Metazoa > Chordata > Mammalia > Primates > Hominidae > Pan > Pan paniscus. Next base: position 205,448,351 of record NC_073249.2, on the reverse strand, counting down.
TCTGACAGAAGCAGTGGTGAGGCTGAGCCAGTCCTGGAGCCCTGGGCCAGAGCAGGGCAAGGAGCTGACTGAGCTGCTAACACACTGCTGTCCATCAGGCTGCAGATGGTGGAACTGAGAGCTAATTAGCACACTGTAACACCCCCTCTGGGGCTTTGGGGTTGAAAACACCCCTGCCTGGGCACCACTGTGTTCCCTTCTGGGCAACACGCCTGGTCCAGCCACCAGCCTTGCATGGAGCCTGCTCCTGTGTTGAGGCTCAGCGCTCAGAACAGCCAGCCAGACCCCACAATCACTTACTCACACACCCCCTCCCTCCTGGGACTGAGTGCACAGTCGCAGGGGCCACAGGATCCACACTGGAAGCTTGCCTTCAGGCACAGCCCAGCGGGCCAAGTTGACTGGGCATCTCCTGCTGTGAGCCTGACAAAGGGAGCAAGAAAAATCCTGCGCCAATAGCTCACTGCAGTCTCGACCTCCCGGGCTCCAGCGATCCCCCTCCCACATCAGCCTGCTGAGTAACTGGGACTACAAGTGCTCACCATCATGCCCAGCTAAGTTTTTTGACTTTTTGTAGAGATGGGAGTCTCACTATGTTGCCTGGGCTGGTCTTGAACTCCTGACCTCAAGCAATCCTCCTATCTTGGCTTCCCAGCATGCCGGGATTACAGGCATGAGTCACATTCCCATTTTTATAGATAAGGAAACTGAGGTTCAGAGGGGAATACTTTTGGTCGAGTGGACACAGGCAGCAAGTGACAGGGGTGAGGTTCCTACTCCTGTCTGTCCAACTCCTCAGCTCGAACCCTTTCTGCTGCAGGCAGGACAAGAACTAAGTATTGGGTCAAAGAGGTCAAGGTTGGTTCTGAAGCTCCCCAGGGTTCAGAAATTTGGAAAAGTAAAATTGATGCTGGTGTAACTGGCAGAGTTCAATTTCAATTTCCTAAGCACCTCCCTGCTGCACCCCTTGAGAGTGGGGAGGAGACAAAATTCCCAAGCAGGGGGAAGTGATTACATTTCATTCAAATACTTGGCAACCTGCCCCAGAGGGTAATTAGCATTGAATGCTGAAAATAGGGGAGAGCAAAGGCTGAGTAGGGCCCCTGGGAGAAGTGGCAACAGATTATTGTTTAGAACTGCGAGTTTCAACAGCAGCGGTTTTCTTCCAGAGAAGAGGTCTGCCTTGCCTTCCTCTCCAGAGCCCTCTAGGTTGATGAGAGTGATGCCAGTGAGGCCCTTCGCCATCTCCCATCCCTGCTGTTAGGACCCTAGGACCCAGTAGCAGTTCACATCAGTGAGGTTCTGCCTGCGACAATTCTATCCACAGGCTCCCTAAACCTCACCGGTCGTGGCCCAAGAGAGCCTGTTGGTCCCTGGGTTGCTGTGTCCACAGCAGGCTGCCATTGGGTATAGGACACCTGGCTGCAGGAAAGGTTTACTGAGCACTTAATATGTGGAAGACATTCTGCTAGTGCTTTGCAGGGAACAGAGGTTAGATCCATCTCTTGTCCCCAGGGAGCTCACAGCCTCATAGAAGCTCTACTCCTTGCCCAGAGTAGAAAACTCTCCAGGGTGGTAATCCGACGTGGTCTTAAATAACCCCAACCACAGATTAGGAAGGTTTTCCTTTTTCAGTTTTGTTTCCATCTATCAGAGCCACTACATCTTCAACACTTCCCTACCACTGGCTAAAAGTCTGTGGCAGGCAAACGAGATTGGTTTTCCATTTATAATGGCGATTTAATTATAAAATAAATCTATTGCAGTTAAAAAAAGAAAAGGTGGCTGGATGCTGCAGCTCACTTCTGTAATCCCAGCATTTTGGGAGGCTGAGGCAGGAGGATTGCTTGAGCCCAGGAGTTTGAGACTAGCCTGGGCAATATAGTGACACCCTATCTCTACAAGAAAAAAAAAAATTAGCTAGGTGTGGTGGTGCACACCTGTAGTCTTAGCTACTTAGGAGGCTGAGGCAGGAGATTGGCTTGAGCCTGGGAGGTCAAGGCTGCAGTGAGCTGTGATTGTGCCACTGCACTCCAGCCTGGGCAACAGAACAAGACTCCGTCTCAAAAAGAGAAGAGAAGGGAATGGAAGGGGAAGGGAAGGGGAAGGGGAGAAAAGGTGCATCCAACTGAAGAAGTATACCCACTAAGTAATAGTACAAGTGGTGACCTTTGGACGTGCCAACAACTAAGAAAGAGGTAAGCAGCTATCTAGAATTTGAGAGAACTCTCTAGAAGGGGAACACTCTGCCCCCACCTAGCACCAGCGACTCACAAGTATCCTGTGGAATCCCTGTCCCACGTATTTCCAAAATATGCTAAAGATTCGAGGACTTTTGTTTTGGCCCAGGATCAACTGGTAAAAGACCTCCTTGGGATAGGAGAGCCATGAACAAGTTTGGTATTGTTTTCCATGAGGATGCTTCCCTCCCTCCACCAACTCCACTCCCTGGGAAAAAAATTAACATAAACAAAAGCACTTGGATTCAGTTAACACTGGGTGAGCTGAACATTGTTTCGAAACTAAAGTTTTGTTTTGTTTTGTTTTGTTTTTTTGAGACAGAGTCTCGCTCTGTCACCCAGGCTGGAGTGCAATGGTTTGATCTCAACTCACTGCAACCTCCACCTCCTGGGTTCAAGTGATTCTCCTGCCTCAGCCTCCCGAGTAGCTGGGATTACAGGCGCGTGCCACCATGCCCAGCTAATTTTTGTATTTTTAGTAGATACGGGGTTTCACCATATTGGTCAGGCTGGTCTCGAATTTCTGACCTCATGATCCACCTGCCTCAGTCTCCCAAAGTGCTAAGATTACAGGTGTGAGCCACTGCACCCCGCCGAAACTAAGTTTTAAGATAATTCAAGGGGCAGTGGTAAAACAGAAAAGGTCTTCTACCCAGAGAGAGAGAGAGAGAGAGAAAGAGAAAGAGAGAGAGGTGAGGACTTGGGGCCACCAGTTCCATTGTTGAAGACTCAACTCCCAGCACCAAGGTCCGCTTGAGACCTTAGACTCCCAGAGCATGGTGAGACCCCATCACCCACCTCTTCTATGTAATTAGAAATGTCAACGACACTCACCCACAAACCCTAACATGTATGCCAACATTGAAAGTAGTTTATACTTCGGGATTGCTAACTTACTGAATGCAAAATTTTGCATAAGATGGTTGAATGGACTTTTGTTCTTGGGTTTTGTATAGATTTGGGGGTTCTCCCACTTTCCTGCCCTCACTTTTTATAGTAAACACTGGTTCCTAAGGAAGGGTGGGGCTATGACCTGGCCCAGCTCAGGGGCTGCCGCTGTACCCAGGCTCAGAGTGTGAACGTATCAACTGCAGGATCACTCTGCTGTCAGTCCCCTGCTGGTCTGTTAGCCAGTCAGTCAGGAGCCTGTCCCGTCTCTTTGGCACCAGGTAGATTCCCAGGCAGGCAATAATCATCAGAGTTTTCTCCCCACAGACCCCCTGCACTGGGGATACTGGGAGATCAGGAAACAGTGACTGCCCTCACAGGTGCAGAAAATGGCCCAATAATAGGGAACAAAGTAGTCTCTCATCGGCTGGGCATGCTGGCTCACATCTGTAATCCCAGCACTTTGGGAGGCCAAGACGGACGGATCACCTGAGGTCAGGAGTTCGAGACCGGCCTGGCCAATATGGTGAAACCCTGTCTCTACTAAAAATACAAAAATTAGCCTGGCATGGTGGCACGTGCCTGTAGTCCCAGCTACTCAGGAGGCTGAGACAGGAGAATTGCTTGAACCCAGGAGGTGGAGGTTGCAGTGAGCCAAGATTGCGCCTCTGCCCTCCAGCCTGGGTGACAAAGCAAGATTCCATCTCAAAAAAAAAAAAAAAAAAAAAGTATCTCATCCATTGTCATGACACACAGTAGCAATGAAAGACACATTCCTAGACTGGCAGAGCAGGGCTGGGCCCCAGACCATGCCTCCTTCAACCTTGTCATTTTACAAATAAGGAAGTAAGAGTTCAGTGTTACTAGTGGCTCACACAAAGGAGGGCCGGAGTGTGTGTGCATGTGTCATTTAATTACGGATGAAAAAATCTTCATTGAATCAGAATAGAACTTTGTTGTAAGTTTGCTGGAGCAGAGAAGAGGTTGGAACCAGGTCTGGTTGAGCTACTTAGGCATGGTGCAGAGACCGTGGGGTGGAAAGAGCTGGGGAGGGGGTACCTGTGGTGGATTCTGACCCACCTCTGTTCATGCAAATGGCTGCTTGGTCTATGAGCAGCCTCTATCTAAGCAAGTACAGAAGCACTAAGATTGGTACTCCTTTGGAGGAAATATTTTGACGTGCCGTGACCAGCCCAGCTCTGAGGCCTGGAGAGAGCTCCCTTCTGCCTGCCCAATTCTGGGGAATGTCCCCTTCTGCCCTCAGGGATGCAGTGCCCACACTCTGGAGCTGGTGGCCATAATGGTTGTCTCTACAGACCATGTTGAGCAAGTTGCTTTCTGTCCCCTCTCTCCTAGGGGGAGGTCAGGTGATACTGGGACACGGAGAATATTTGAGTGTGAACCATCCTTAAATGGAGATGATTCTGTGCACGCTGCAGGCGCACACATGGGCACATGCCCGCCCACATGCCCACAGGGCTTGAAGCAGGAGAGGTATGGGGGTGGGTGGGTTGTGTCTTCTCTCCATGGAGAAATAAAAAAGTTGGATGATTGTGGCTCATGTTACAGAGAAATAAGGAAGTGAATTTTTGGGGTAGAACATTTTTTAGCAACACGAAACTAACATTTGGATGGGGGAAATTGTGAGACTATGACTGGAAATTCCGGGGATCTCCATTGGCTTAGGAAAGCTCCATTCGGTCAGGCTTCTCCCGTACTGGAAGTGGGAACTGGAAAGTCAGAGACTGAAGCTATTTGCCTGGTGTCTTGGGCTGCAGGTGTCTCTTACCTCAGTTTCTCTCTCAGTAACTGCTCTCTTCTCCTCTCTCAGCTCCTCAGATTCCACCAGCTAACCTTGACCCTCAAGACCCAGGAGAATCTGATCTTTCATCCCTCATGGCCAACAACTGCCCTTCCCTGACTTTCTTAGTTCAGATTCTGATTGTGAATCTGATTGGCTCAGCTCCTCCTTTTGAATCAGGAGACAAGACCAGGGATTGGCTGAACCCCATCTAGTCAGCTGTGGCTAGAGGAGTGTGTGTGTGTGTGTGTGTGTGTATGTGTGTGTGTGGTGTCCTGGGATGGCTGCTTAGTGCAACAGGTGTTGTGGTAGCTTCCCCAGCATCAGGGAACCTGCAAGCAGGCCCTCTAGGTGGGTCTAAGTTTGTTTTTTGTTGCTTGTAATAGAATATCTGAAGCTGAGTAATTTATAAGGAAAAATAATTTATACCTTACAGTTATGGAGGCTGAGAAGTGCAAGGTCACGGGGTTGCATCTGGTAAGGGCCTTCTTGCTGGTGGAATCCTGAGGCAGTGCAGGGTATCACACGGCGAGGGGGCTGAGCATGCTAGTTCAAGTCTCTCTTTCCTCTTCTCTTCTTTAAGAGACAGAGTCTCGCTCTGTCACCCAAGTTGGAGTGCAGTGGTGTGATCATAGCTCACTGTAGCCTCAAACTCCTGGGCTCTAGAGATCCTTCTGCCTCAGCCTCCCAAGTAGCTGAGACTACAGGAGCTGACAACTACATCTGAATTCATCTTCTTCTTCTTATAAAGACATCAGTTCCACTTGTATGATAACTCATTAATCCATAAATGGATTAATCTGTTCACGAGAGCAGAGCCCCTTATGAGCACTTCTTAAAGGCACCACCCCTCAATACTGCCACATGCAGGATTGTCAACCTTAATCTTGGAGGGGACATTCAAACCAGAGCAGCGTGTGTCCTCTTAGTTGTAGAACCAAGGAGCAAAAGTAGTTTGTGGCAGAGGGAAGTAGGATAACTGAATTTCATCATCTGGGGGCGGGGGATTGGGGGTGTCTCATCCCATTCACAGGCCAGTCCCCTCTTCTTTGGGAGCTGCCATGTTGGCACTGCATGATCCCGCCCCTATCCATGGTTGACTAGACCAGGAGTGGACCAAGCTGGGCCAATCCAATGTCTTTGGGAGCTGCCATGTTGGCACTGCATGATCCCGCCCCTATCCATGGTTGATTGGACCAGGAGTGGACCAAGCTGGGCCAATCCAATGTCTTTGGGAGCTGCCATGTTGGCATCGCATGATTCAGCCCCCATCCATGGTTGATTGGACCAGGAGAGGACCCAGCTGGGCCAATCCAATTGTGTCTCCTGGGCACTGGGATTGCAATGCACTTGCTTGGGGAGCCCTGGGGAGGCAAGGTCCTGCTGCAACAACAAGGAGGAGGAGAAAATGGGTCTACAAGTAGAGAAGAACAAAGCAGGCACAGAGAGAAGAAACTCAGAGATAGGAAATGGGTTGGACTGGTAACTGATCAAATCTCTGCTTCCAGTCTCTTCTGGAGTACTGGCTGCCTTCCTGCCCTTGGCTGTCATGGACGAACCCCCCTTTTAATAAACTATTCTCTTTGGTTATGCCAGTGGAGAGGTTTTCCATTACCTGCAACTAAATTTTTCATTAATATAGATATCCAATAAAATAATGCTCGTAAGAGCAGGTATATCTCTTCCAAGGGACTTACAGGTATTATTTTACATAAACTTCCCAACAACCCTCTGTGGAAGTTGTTAACATTCCCATTTCACAGATGAAGAACTGAGGCACGGAGAGGCTCACTTGCTCAAGGTCAAGCAGCTACTGGAGCCAGATTTGGGCCCAGGTAGTCTGACTTCAGAGCCTGGGCCAGAGTCCATCACTATAGACCTTTTCATTTGCAACTGCTAGGAGATGAGGGCTCAGGCCTTCGGAGCCCACCCCATCACGCGCTCACTCTAGCCCTGCACGCACACAGAAAACTGGAGGAGTTGAAATCTGAGGAGGGACGTTTGCCCTCTGTCCCCCGCTGCCCTAACCACTCCCGCCCCCTGGAGGTAGGTGAAGAGTCCAGAATCCCTGGGATTCCTGACACTGCACTTTGAGGTGATAAACATTAAACCCACTGGTCTTCCTTACTCTGAGTGCCCAGAAACACCTGGGACCACGTAGAAGGAGGCTGTCAAGGAGACTAGACTGTCCTGGAGGTGTGCCACACAGTCACTCTCACCTTCCAGAAGGGCCTGTGGGCATGCCCTCTCTCTCCCCTGACAGACTGTGAGGCCCCGTGGTTAGGGGCCTAGGCTGGGAGCCACATGCTGGGTGCCTGATCTTGGTTTAGCCTCCAAGCCTCCGTTTTCATTCTCTGTTGAACGGGGATCATAATAACCCCTACCCAGAGGAGTAAATGAGATAATGCATCCAAAGGGCTTAAAAACTTGGACAGGATTAGGAAAATGTTGGCGTATGATGGGAGAAAAGCAGGGACTCTCAATATGTATCATCCTACGCGCCTATCCTTTTAAGGTTTTTTTAAAAATTAGATTTGGAAAGATAAAAACCAAGGTGTTAAATGGGATATCTCTGTGTGATAAGACTACCAGGCATTTTAGTTTACTTGACTTTTTGCATTTACACTTTCTAGCATGAACCTAGATGATTTATATATTTTAAAATATATTGGACTTTACACATATACAATATTTTTATTATTATTTACTTCAAGTGCTTGCCTAAATCCTAAAGCCATTGTGTGTGGGACATTTGTGAGTTGCCTCTCCAGCACCCACTCCCCTCTTCTCTTTTCAGGGCAGATTGGGTGGGTTGAACTCCACTCCATCTCCAAGGGTGGGCCTGGATTGGCTTAAATCAATCACTGTTGTGACAGGCTTAGGGAGCTCGTCGTGGAGGCTGGGTCCAGGAGATGCAATTCCAAGACTTGTGTTTGTTTGGGGAAATAGATTTTCTTTCTTTCTTTCTTTTCTTTCTTTCTTTCTTCTTCTTTTTTTTTTTTTAATATATTAACAGTGACTTCCATATATCACCTGGGAACCTCTGCTTGGGTGAGAATGGGCCCAAGAGGGAGGAAGAGGAGCTGAGAATGGAAAGACAGAAAAGCAAGGTCCTGATTGTATCACTGAACCACTGGGAAGACGCTCTGGATGTAGACTTTTTTTTTTTTTTTTTTTTTTTTTTGAGACAGGATCTCACTCTGTCATCCAGGCTGGAATGCAGTGGTGTGATCACTACCCGCTGCAGCCTCGACACCCCCATACCCCCTCCACCACCAGCTCAAGCCATCCTCCCACCTCAGCCTCCAAAGTAGCTGGGACTACAGGTACGTGCCTTAATGCTCAACTACTTTTTGTGGGGTTTTGTTGTTGTTGTTGTAGTGTTTGTTTTTTTGTAGAGATGGGATTTTGCCACATTGCCCAGGCTGGTCTCCAAGTCCTGGGCTCAAGCCATCCTCCTGCCTTGGCCTCCCAAAGTGCTAGGATTACAGGCATGAGCCATCGTGCCCTGCCTCTGGTTATAGACTTTTCATTTTAGTGAGCCCATACATTCCATTATTTTCAAAACCAGTTTGAGAAGTTGTATTTTCTGTTACTTGGAGCTTTCTAACTGGTGATGAAACTGGTACCAGAAGTGGGATGTTGCAAGTAACAGGCCCTGCACTGTGGGACTTGTAGAGCTGACAAGGTAGGTGCAGGAGACCTGGACCCGAGGCTCTTGGCTGGGAAGGTGGCAACTCTCAAATAGTTGGTAATTAAAGAATTGGTTACTCCACAGCCTGCTGAATCTTGGAATTTAAACCATGTGCCTACATAAGGCTACTTCTTTAGGAGACTTGTGGGAAAATTTTAGCATTTTGAAACGTTTGGCTGGCCACTTCTTGTGGTTTTTAGTAAATTCCTACAAGAAAGAAATATACTTCTTTTGAAACAGGGCTGCTTGAAAGAAGAGAGGGAAGAACTACAGCTTTGCTAAGAGAGGCCCTTTGGACTTGAGTCCTGCCATTCAAGTTGATGGAGAGTCCAGGAGTCCAGCCAAAAAGCTTAATTCTCTACTTCAAGCCATGTTTAGTGTAAGGGGAGGCCAGGAGGTAGGAGAGAGCAGGAGATAAAACTGAAGAATCTTCAGGCCCCCCCTAAACACAGCCTGTTAAGTATTCTTTGTTTGACAAGCAGACCCAGCTCCTCTTCTCATGTTCTTGCTGGGATGTAGACGGTAAACAAGAGGCCAATTACTGGTACCTCTCTGCCCCTGTCCATGGCTTTAACCTGCCAAGATAGAGGTCATCCATTAAAACAAGGCCTGGAGGAATGCATAGAGCTCAAGGTCAGTTGTCAGGAGATACGTACTTCCAGGTTGTGTTCTGGACACAGAGACGTCGAAGGTCTCTGGGTTGGGCTACTTGTCCGTGCATTTCAGTGGAAGCAAATAGACAGGACAAAGAGTAAGCCTTTAAAAATATTGTTGGCTTGGTGTGGTGGGTCATACCTGTAGTCCCAGCATTTTGGGAGGCCGAGGCAGGCAGATCACTTGAGGTCAGGAGTTTGAGACCAGCCTGGCCAACATGGCGAAACACTGTCTCTACTAAAAATACAAAAAAAAAAAAAAAAAAAAAATTACCTGGACGTGGTGGCATGCACCTGTAATCCTAGCTACCGGGAGAAGGAGGCAGGAGAATTGCTTGAACCTGGAGGCAGAGGTTGCAGTGAGCTGAGATCATGCCACTGCACTCCAGCCCAGGCTACAGAGCGAGACTCCATCTCAAAAACAAACAAACAAACAAAAAAAGAATATTGCTAAAAGAATCCCCAATGTGGCCAACACCAGCCTGCCATTGCCCAGGCCCTAAAGCCTCCTTAGGTCCCTGAATTTGCGTCTAACAGGAAGCGGGATGCTAAAATGGTACAGCATCCCAGGGGAAGCATCTCCAAGGCTTATATCAGCTGTATCCACAGAAGACAGGGAGATGATGGCTGGGCTCAGTGGCTCATGCCTGTAATCCAGCACTTTGGGAGGCCAAGGTGGGTGGATCTCTTGAAGTCAGGAGTTCGAGACCAGCCTGGTCAACATGGCAAAACCCCATCTCTACTAAAAATACAAAAATTAGCTGGGCATGGTGGTGCGCACCTGTAATCCCAGCTACTCCGGAGGCTGAGACAGGAGAATCACCAGGAGGCAGAGGTTGCAGTGAGCCGAGATCACACCACTGCATTCCAGCCTGGGAGACAGAGCGAGACTGGGTCTTAAAAAATAAAAAACAAAAAAAAAGAAGAAGAAGACAAAGAAATGGACAGGCAGGCTGAGGTACAGGCAGGAAGATGGATGAATCTTTAAGAAGATTTTATCAGAGTTGATGAAAGCCCTGTGTCAGAGGTGAAGGAGATCTCTCTGACGTCCTGGGTGTAGCCAAGCTTTTGTCCTACTTACTAAGGATGGCTTCTTTTCTGTTTTTTTTGTTTTGTTTTGTTTTGTTTTTACCCCAAAATATGCATATCTATTATGAATCAATTTCAAAAGGGCAAACATTGTGTGATTTCATTTATATGAAGTACCTTAAGGACAAGCTCATGGAGTTACTTTCTTATCTCTCTCCTGAGACTACAAGTTTCTTGAGGACAGGAAATATGTCACTAATCTTTGAACTGCTCAGGGGCTTTGTTAAATAGTTCAGGGCACACTAAGTGCTCAGCAAATACTTATTGATCTGAATTTAGAAGTCTCAACAAAATTTGTTGTATTGCCTGAGTCAGCCCAGAAGTGAAGTCTTCACATCATATTATTTTAGTATAAAACTATTCTTACTTAGGATATCAGCAGACTCTCTGTTAATATGTCTGTTGGCTTTCAGTGACATCTGAATTGTTGACTGCATGCTTCTTGAAACATTTTTCTGGCTTTAGGATGTCATACTTCCCTAGATTTACTTTCTACTTCTCCATTTACTGCTTTTAAGTCTCTTTGGTAGACTCTTCTTCTCCGATGAGCACTTAAAGATGAGCATTCCCTGGGTGTTTGTCCTTGGAAATCTGTTTACACTGGTACCAGTTCTTCCCAAATGCTTGTCCTCAAATAGTGTCATTTCATGATAGCCATTTTTTCAATGAAGGTCATTTATCTACGTTAATTGGTTAATTGGGAGGACTGCCCTTCGTTTTAGGATTGTGTTATCCATACTTTTTTTTTTTTTAAATTGATCATTCTTGGGTGTTTCTCGCAGAGGGGGATTTGGCAGGGTCATAGGACAATAGTGGAGGGAAGGTCAGCAGATAAACAAGTGAACAAAGGTCTCTGGTTTTCCTAGGTAGAGGACCCTGCGGCCTTCCGCAGTGTTTGTGTCCCTGGGTACTTGAGATTAGGGAGTGGTGATGACTCTTAACGAGCATGCTGCCTTCAAGCATCTGTTTAACAAAGCACATCTTGCACCGCCCTTAATCCATTTAACCCTGAGTGGACACCGCACATGCCCCAGAGAGCACAGGGCTGGGGGCAAGGTCACAGATCAACAGCATCCCAAGGCAGAAGAACCCCTCCCAGTACAGAACAAAATGAAGTCTCCCATGTCTACTTCTTTCTACACAGACACAGCAACAATCTGATTTCTCTATCTTTTCCCCACCTTTCCCCCTTTTCTATTCCTCAAAACCACCATCGTCATCATGGCCCGTTCTCAATGAGCTGTTGGGTACACCTCCCAGACAGGGTGGTGGCCGGGCAGAGGGGCTCCTCACTTCCCAGAAGGGGTGGCCGGGCAGAGGCGCCCCCCATCTCCCTCTCGGACGGGGCGGCTGGCCTGGCGGGGGCTGACCCCCCCCCACCTCCCTCCCGGACGGGGAGGCTGCCCGGCAGAGGGTCTCCTCACTTCTCAGACGGGGCGGCTGGGCAGAGACGCTCCTCACCTCCCAGACGGGGTCACGGCGGGGCAAAGGCGCTCCCCACATCTCAGACGATGGGTGGCCGGGCAGAGACGCTCCTCACTTCCTAGACGGGATGGCGGCCGGGCAGAGACGCTCCTCACTTCCTAGACGGGATGGCGGCCGGGCAGAGACGCTCCTCACTTCCCAGACTGGGCAGCTGGGCAGAGGGGCTCCTCACATCCCAGACGATGGGCAGCCAGGCAGAGACGCTCCTCACTTCCCAGACGGGGTGGCGGTCGGGCTGAGGCTACAATCTCGGCACTTTGGGAGGCCAAGGCAGGCGGCTGGGAGGTGGAGGTTGTAGGGAGCCGAGATCACGCCACTGCACTCCAGCCTGGGCACCATTGAGCACTGAGTGAACGAGACTCCGTCTGCAATCCCAGCACCTCAGGAGGCCGAGGCTGCCGGATCACTCGCAGTTGGGAGCTGGAGACCAGCCCGGCCAACACAGCGAAACCCCGTCTCCACCAAAAAAATACGAAAACCAGTCAGGTGTGGCGGCGCGCGCCTGCAATCGCAGGCACTCGGCAGGCTGAGGCGGGAGAATCAGGCAGGGAGGTTGCAGTGAGCCGAGATGGCAGCAGTACTGTCCAGCTTCGGCTCGGCATCAGAGGGTGACCGTGGAAAGAGAGGGAGAGGGAGACCGTGGGGAGAGGGAGGGGGAGGGGGAGGGCAAGGGCTTTTTTTGTTTTTTTTGAAATGGGGTCTCACTATGTTGCCCAGGCTGGTCTCAAACTCCTGGGATCAAAAGCAATACTCTCACATCATCAGCCTCCTGAGTAGCTCGAATTACATGCATGTGCCACTACACCTGGCAGGGATAGCTTCTTTCCTGCCTCCGTTCTGGAAAATACCATGGACTGCTAAGGCTGGGGCCTGCCTGAATCTGTTTTGGCCTCTGGAATCCAGCCCCCAGCACATTGCCTTGACCCTTCCTCTTGGCTTGCTGCCTTCTCCAGGGCTGAGAATAGGAAGCAACATGCTCTCTGTGAGCTTGGCACTTCTTCACAAGTCCCTTTAGAAATAAGAGACAAAATGAGGACACTGTTTGCCAGACAATGGGGTTTTCTCACAGGGCAGGCTCCGCAGGCCTTTGTTAGGAGGACTTCCTTTAAGGGCAGCTGGAGCTGGAAGACAACCCGGGCCAGGGGCTGGCCGGCTGTTAGGGTACCGAGCTCAGAGCTGACTGCTAGGAGGGACCTGGGGCCTGGGGATGGAGCTGTGGGTGTGAAGGGACACGGTGGATTGGAACAGGAGACTGACTGAGATAGAAAAGATGAGGCTGGAGCAAAGACTGGAGTCAAGATAGGATGAGGTCAGGAGCTGGGGCAGGATTAGAGGAACAAGCCCGGGACTGGGGGAAGGCTTGAGGGTCAGAACTGGTCCTGGGGGGGCATGTCACACACTGCTCAGGAGCCCAGGCGTCAGACACAGGCGGCCCGGGTTCCATCCCTCCTTCTTCCCTGGCTATCTGGGTGGTCTTCACCTCAGCCCCTACTTCCCTCATCTTCAATCCCCTCAGCTTCCCTCCATTGAACACCCTATTTAATGCCACAGTCTGCTCCGCTTTGGTGCTCCTGTCCCCCTTATCTGCTCCAACTCCTTATCCATACTCCTATTGTCTTTTTAAATTTATTTATTTATTTATTTGTTTACTTTTAAGACAACAGAGTCTCGCTCTGTTGCCCAGGCTGGAGTGCAGTGGCACAATCTCAGCTCACTGCAACCTCCACCTCCTCAGTTCAAGCAATTCTCCTGCCTCAGACTCCCGAGTAGCTGGGACTACAGGGGCGCGCCACCATGCCCAGCTAATTTTTTTGTATTTTTAGTAGAGACGGGGTTTCACCATGTTAGCCAGGATGATCTGGATCTCTTGACCTCGTGATCCGCCCGCCTCGGTCTCCAAAAGTGCTGGGATTACAGGCGTGAACCCCCTCGCCCGGCCTATTTATTTATTTATTTAGAGACAGAGTCTCCCTCTGTTGCCCAGGCTGGAGTGTAGTGGCACCATCTCGGCTCACTGCAACCTCTGCCTCCCAGGTTCAAGAGATTCTCCCACCTCAGCCTCCTGAGTAGCTGAGAATAGAGGTGTGCACCACCAACCCCAGCTAATTTTTTTTTTTTTTTTTGGTATTTTTAGTAGATACGGGGTTTCTCTATGTTGGCCAGGCTGGTCTCGAACTCCTGACCTCAAGTGATCTGCCCACCTTGGCCTCCCAAAGTACTGGGATTACAGGCGTGCGCCACTGTGCCCGGCCCCTGTTATCTTAGTAACTTACTTATTAATGTTTGTTGTTTATTATCTACCTTCCCAACTAAAGTGTCAGTTCCGTGAGGATAAACATTCTGTTTTGTTCACTGGTATGTCCAGTTCCTAGAAGGGTGCCTGGTGCAGAGCAGGCATCCAATAAACATTTGTTGAATGAATAAGGTTGCCAAGTCTGCCTGGGATAACAGCCTGCTCACTGGAAAGGTGACGATGACAACAGTGATGGTGCTTTGGTGTTGCAGGGAGGAGCAAGTTAAATCTCACCTATAAAGATCTTTCCATCAGGCTGCAGACACAGAGGGAGTCCCCAGCAACAATAGCTCATATATGCTTCAGTTTCCTCATCCGTGAAGAGAGAATAAAAGTCCCTACTTTTATTAGCGTCCAATTGCCCTGGCCACGGCAGCATTGTCGGTTTAATGATGCTGCTTCGGCTGTCGTAGTCTCTTCCACCTCATGCCTTTTGGTTCATTTTTTAACTGAGTTAAAGGTGGGGCTGTAGGTGGCACTGGGAATCAAATGGCTGAACTTGTGCTCAGGCCTGGGCTTGAGATAAAATGACCCCTTTAGTCCAAGCATCAAAACAGACCAAGGTTTCCAGGCTCCCTTGCCTTTAAATAGATTTCAGGGATTATTTTCTCCAGCCCTAGGCCACAGCTGACTCCTCACTGCCTCTCCACGAACAGACCTCAGAGTTTTGTTTTCTCTGTCTCTCTCCTTTCTTTCTCCTTTATCTCTGTCTACTGAGGTCCTGGCTGTCCCCTTGCCCCACCCTACCCTATGCTCTTGGGCTTCTGGCCTCATCTCTAACTTAGCTTCTAATTTTTTCTCTTCTTTTCCTTTCTTTTTTTGAAACAGAGTCTCACTCTGTCACCCAGGCTGGAGTGTAGTGGCGTGATCTCAGCTCACTGAAACCTCTGCCTCCAGGGTTCAAGCGATTCTCGTGCCTCAGCCTCCCAAGTAGCTGGGACTACAGGTGTGCGCCACCTTGCTGGGCTAATTTTTATGTTTTCAGTAGAGATGGGGTTTCACCGTGTTGGCCAGGCTGGTCTCAAAGTCCGGACCTCAGGTGATCCACCTGCCTCAGCCTCCCAAAGTGCTGGGATTACAGGCATGAGCCACCACGCCCAGCCTAACTTAGCTTCTAATTCTAATGTCTGGTGAACCTCTTAAATGTTTTTTTCCCAAGACAAAGTCTCACTCTGTCGGCCAGGCTGGAGTGCAGTGGTGTGATCATAGCTCACTGCAGCCTCTAACTCCTGGACACAAGAGACCCTCCCATCTTGGCCTCCCAAAGTGCTGGGATTACAGGCGTGAGCCACCATGCCTGGCCTGCCTAGTGAACTTGAAGGTCTAGCTTGCGGCACAGGCTCATGGCATGCACTTAACAAATACGGAATAAATGGATGAATGGAAAAAGCCCTGGACTGGGAATAGTAAACCTGGTAACCAAACCCAGCTCTGACCCTGACCCGTAAGTAACTACTATCTCTGGCCTTGGCGTACCCCATCTATAGTGGGGATTGTAAACACCTGCCCTGCCCACCTTATGATACTGCTGTGAGACTCAAAAGACATCATTAGCTCTTAGGCACAGGGAGCTTGGAGGTTAAATCCAATATGCTTAGTTTTCAACAAGGAAGTGGTGCCCCAGGGACAATGATGGAGAGAAATCGAATGTAATGAGCTGTTGCCACCAGCTGAGTGGTCCTGAAATCGTGGCATCTGGGTTGCACTTAGAGATTGTCCAGTTCAAAAGGCCAGAAGGAATCTGAACCTCGATGGGAAAAGTGACTTGCTCAGCTCCCCAGCAAGCCAGGGCAGAGCTGGAGGATGGACTGGAGTCTCCTGGTTCGAGGTCCAGGACTCCTTTCCACTGTGTTGACAGAGCCAGGAGGAGGGGCACCCGGGGAGCAGGGGAGGCAAGGGCTGCTGGATGCCCCATCTCAGTTGAATTCTCCTTGAGGGACCCAGCCCAGGAGCAGAGTAAGAGGGTTTGAGGGTGGAAGGTGGCAGGGCTGGCCAAGCAGTATAGTCCCTGCTGCTGATAACCAATCCCTGAAATCCCGAGGTGGAGGGACTTGAGGGCAAATCATAGACACAGGGGACCTAATGCTGGCCATGTGGCTCAACCGGAAGTGCCCGTCCCTCATAGCTTTGGGGAGATCAGAAGTCAGGGATAGGGTCGGGTGTGGTGGCTCATGCCTGTAATCCCATCACTTTGGGATAAGGAGGCAGGGGGATCGCTTGAGCTCAGGAGTTCGAGACCAGCCTGAGCAACATAGCAAAACCCTGTTCTTTACAAAAAAATACAAAAATTAGCCGGGCGTGGTGGTGCACACCTGTAGTCCTGGCTGCTGGGGAGGCTGAGGTGGGAAGATCACTTGAGCCCGGGAGGTCGAGGCTGCAGTGAGCTGACATCATGCTACTGCATTCCAGCCTAGGCAATAGAGTGGGACCCTGTCTCAAAAAAAAAAAAAAAAAAAAAAAGTCAGGGGTGCTGGCCCCATGATAGGTGCAATGGGTGCCTCCAATTCCCTCTGGCTCTGCCTCCCAGCCTCTGTCCAAGCAACAGGCAGATTTTCCATGCCTGGGGACTTGCCCCTGGCTCACTGATGATGATACCATCTTAAGTTTCCTGGAATCCTTAAACCCTTCCTTGGCATTTGTGAGCAAGTATTGAGCCCCTCCCATGTTTTAGGCCCAGTGCTGGGTGCTTTCACCTGCAATTTCTTACAGAGGATGGCATTTCCTAAACTCCATTCATTTGCTACCTCCATGATTTTTGCCGTATCACCCAACCCATGAAATACATAAATAAATAGTATTTACTCAATATTTTGACTCACTTTTAAAAAACATAAACTTATCTGAAAAGGGAACCTATGTCACGCCTCTAAATAAACAGTATCAACCAAAAATACAAAAGAAACAAAAATAAATACAAAGACATTCTTGGTTTCTGGCACCAGGCCCCAGTTCTGGCTCCAACCTTACTGAGAAGTCACATGATCTCTCTGGGCCTCAGTTTTCTCCTCTGGAAAATGGAGCTTTTGGAAGTTAATGCATGCACAGTGCCTGGCCCTGAGACTGGCATGGAGTGAGTGGAAGAGAGGTTGCCTGACCTGGCTAAAATTGGTTCTCTGGGCAGACATTTTCCCAAGGGCCACTGAGAAGACCCTCCTGTTAGGAGTCAGTGAGCTCTGTCGCTGGAGGCATTCAAACAGAGCCTGCGGACTTCTCACTGCGAAGTTGACCAGAGAATTCAGTGCTCAGAGGAAAGGGAGTGGTTATTCCATCAGAGCTGGTTCCCCAGGAGCGGGAGCAGGGCCTGTAGCACCCAGCCTCTGTCCCTGGCTCCCATCTATCCGGGATTTTAGCGTTTCCTCTGTAGTTTTCAAGCACTGTCTCATATGACTGTCGCACCAGCGAGAGGCCAGGGGAGATGGTGTCTGCCTGTTAAAGAGGGGCAGGCTGGTTCACATAGGTCAAGTGACTTGGCCAAGGTCACCAGAGCAGAGTTTTGAACTCGAGCTGTCTGACTCAACTGCCTGGGAAGTGCCTGCCCCTCCTCTGGCATCCAGGGAGCATGTCCTGGGGCTCTGGCTGGGACATAGCCGGATACCTGCGGGCCCTTTACGTCTCTAAAGAGAGAAAGAGGGAAGGGCCCCTGTCTAGGGGGTGGTTTCCCTCCAGATGCCACCCCTCCGAGGTCCCCTTCTGCTGCTTCTTGCGGTAGCCAGGGAGGCAGCCCACGGGCAGGGAAGCGGGGGTGGGGGTGGAGAGTCAGAGGTGCACGTGGACAGAGACAGAGAGACAGGGACACGTGGGCAGAGACGGATAAAGACAGAGACCCAGAGAAAGCCAGATATGTTGACAGACACAGAGACAGACGCCAGAGAGGAAGGCAGACAAAGAGACGGGTGGAGACAAAGACTCCCACCAAGAGACGCAGAAGGAAGATGCCGACGGTAAAGACAAAACAGGAGACGCGCGCAAGGAGCAGGTCAGAGCCCAGGCTCCCTGAGAGAGGAAGGGCTGGGCTGGGGCAGCCCGGAGGCAGAGAGACCGAGAGTGCGGGGCGGGCGAGGGACGCCAGGGCCGCGTCACCCCAGCCCGTTCCTAGCTCCGCTCCCGGCAGGGGGCGCCCTGGCCTCGTGGCACGACCGGCCCGCGGGGCGCGGGGCTCGGGCCGGGGGCGGGGCCGGGCCCGGGCTGGGGAGGGGTTGGGGCCGGGGGCGGGGGAGGGGGCGGGCTGCCCGGGCCTCACTCGGGCCCCGCGGCCGCCTTTATAAGGCGGCGGGGGTGGTGGCCCGGGCCGCGTTGCGCTCCCGCCACTCCGCGCCCGCTATCCTGGCTCCGTGCTCCCACGCGCTTGTGCCTGGACGGACCCTCGCCAGTGCTCTGCGCAGGTAAGGATTCGACGCTGCCCCGCGCCCTGGTTCCCCAGGGCCCCAGCGGACGTGGTCCATCCCCTTCTGCATCCTCCGCTGGCCCCGTGGTTGAACTTTAATGGCAGGGCCGGGGTCTCCAGCGCCACGCCGCTCACAGCAGCCCATTCGGGACGCCCTGCAATTGGTCCTGCCCCTGTCCTCCCGCGCATCCCAAGCTCCCGGCGCGCGCTCTGGGCGGGACAGGAGATTGGACGTGGCGCCCGCGGAGCCGGCGAACTCAGGGGACCGCGCTCGGGACCGCCCTGCAGTCCCAGGGTCTCCTACCTCCCGAGCCGCTGCCTGGGACCCTGCGCTCTGTCTGGGCACCTGCCCTTGGTGCCCCGTGACTGAGCCCCTCCTGGTGCCTCCTTAGCCGTAGCTCTAGAGACCTGGGCTGCCAACCCCCAGGCCTCGTGGCCTGGCGCCCTCCCAGGCGTCCCACCTGACCCGGTGGGGTCCAAAGCAGTTTGGTTTGGGAGGAGGAGAGGGCAGGAGGCGCTTGGAATGGGGGGCGTGGCGGGAGGAGACAGAGGACATCCGCGTGGGTGTCAAAGTGTGGGCACCCACTGTGGGCACCGCAGCTGTGGGGCAAAGCTCTGGAGCCCGCGAAGCCGAAGGAGCCTGCCGCCCCCTTTGGGCTTTGCGAGGTGGGCCTCCCAGGGCTGCTTCCCTGCCCAGTCTTGGTAAGAAAGGGTTAAACGCAGGTCTCAGCAGAAAGGCAGGAGGCCGAGGAAAGCCTCCCCCACTTCCCATTGTGCCTTATGACTCTTTTTCAACACATAATGGGGTCGAAGGCGGGGCCTTTACAAAGGCCTCTGGGTGGAGGGTGAAAATCCTTGAGATCAAAAGAGGGGGCGATTCTTGGGCCAGGAAGGGCTTTGGGCCCTGGGAAAAAGTCAGACCGCTCAGGTGGGCCCAGCTGCCCAGGGAGGCAGGGGTTGGGTCCCAGCCTCAGTGTAGATACTGCAACTGGTTTTTGAAGGCCTACCGTGCGTAGAGGGACCTGCTCTGACATCTCATGTACATCATTTCATTTTACAAATGGGGAAACTGAGGCTTAGACAATTTAAGTAAGTGGTGGGACCAGGGTTTGAATCCAGACTCCAAACTCTGCAGCCCTAGCGTCCTGCTCCCACTGTGTTGCCTAAGAGATAGGGGGCTGAGCCTTGGTTTTGTCTTCCGGCTCCTCCTGGGCTCAGCCCGCTCTTCCTCCACTCTCCAGTCTTGCTCTTTCCAACTGTTTAGTCCTCCCCACCTGTGGGTGTCCCCACGCTGTCCTGCCCCAGCCATCCCACTCCCTGGCCCCATGCATCTTGTTCCTGTGTCACCTTTTTCTTTCTTTAACTGAATACCTGTGAATTCCCTCAGAAGAGGCCCCTGGACACAGCTTCTCAACATCCCAACTGGTGAAGACTAGGCTGAGTGATGATCCCGGTCCATGTGCCCATTTGTAAAAAGGGGTGTATTCCCCTTTCGGGACTATTGTGAGGAATAAGACTGAACTGAGGCCAGAACAAGATGCTATCTTCATTCAGCAAATACTTAAGCATCCGCCGTGTGCCAAGCTCTGTTCTAGGTGCCGGGAATGCCACAGTAAATCAGCCAAAAGCCCTCTTCTGGATTGGATGTTTGCATAACAAAATTCTTTCAGGCTTTGAAACTGTCAGAATTCACAGTGTAGACTTGAAATCAAGCTATTCATAAGGAAGGAGATTAAGATGCAATCACCTGTAAAATGGATTGGCCAACCTTTGGCCCTCACTTTAGCAAAGGCAGCCTTGCTGTGGGACCTGGGATCAGTTCTGTTCCCTCTCTGTGCCTCGGCCTCCTCCCATAAGCTGTGGAGATCAATAATGCCTACCAATGGTGAGGTCTAGATATGATGAATGCTTGCGAAGGGTTTAAGCTGGTACCTGTGCTTAAGAAAATCCTGGCTATCCTCAGCTCTCTTCTCAGCAGAAAATGCAATGCGGAGACTGGAAGTTGGGTTATGTGCCTACCCTGCCTCTGAACCTGTTACCCACTTCTGCCCAGGCCCTTCCCATCCTGTCGGGCTACACATGTGGGGTGGCATGGTGCCCTCTTTGCTCACACTCAGATGCCACCTTCTGTCGCCATCCTAAACACAGCCTGGGCTGGGAGTGCAGAGCTCCATGATGAGCCATCATCTCTGCAGCGCTTCCTGCCCTCTGCCTGTTCTTGTGCCTCACCGTGTCCTAGCTCAGGACCAAACTCAGCCCTGTTCTGTCCCATGACTTACATACCCAACATTCCCTGCAAGCTGGATATGATCTTGGAAAGGGGAAGTGAGTTGCCCAGAGGCACACAGATGCTACCTGGGGAGCTGGGGCTGGAGCCTGCATATCTAGAATTCCAAATCTAGAAATCTCCATGCTGTACCCATCTCTGGGCATATGAGGCCTTTTAATCCAGGGAGTAGGATCCAGTAGCAGAGCCCGAGTTCTCACCTTGAAATCAGTCTGACTTGGCTTTTTAATACAAAACCCAGAGCTCTGAGAGAACATTGCTGGGAGAGTGAGCAAGCTGGGCTGAGAACCAGCACTCAGAAATCTCCATGTGGCCACAGGAATGCTGACTTGGCTTCCCAGCACCATGTCGTCGTCCTTGGCAGGCTGGAGCTGGGCTTTGTGGTATGTTAGATTTGTTTTTTTTCTTCTGGAGATGTCCTCACTTTCAGAGGGCAGTTAGGGGCAGTAGACTGGAGGTTCATTCCCAGCACTGCCATGCGACCCTGGATAAGTCACCTTCCCTTTCGAAGCCTCAGTTTTCTCATCTGCAATATGGGTTAACATTATATACTTTGCAGGGTCGCAAGATCATAAATGGTTTTCCAACTTTGGGCTGAACCAGCATTGATGTTATTAAGACATTCGTATTTCCTGTGGAGCAATTTCAAAAGCAGTTAACTTTATCCCTACCAGGTGATCCTGAGGGCCTGAGGGAAGTCCACATTTAGGTCACAAAAGCCTACACAGCAGGGAAAACACTGGTTTGGGGGCTGGTGTTTTGGATTCCAATCGCCAGCTGTGTGACCTGAGGCAAGTCACTTTACCTCTCTGGGTGTCAAGCTCATAGGAGGCCCCCAACATCAAGATATGATGCTCAGTGTCTGAAGAACATAGTCTCCGTATTTTTCTGCCTCCTTGTACCAGCTCCCAACCCCCCGGCCAACACTTCGTTAATTGCTCCCAGAAAAACTCTATGCTTAAAGTTTTCCATGCTTAAATTCTCAGCCTCACTGTGGCATGAAATCAATTGTTTGCATTGAATTTGACTTCTCAAATTAAGGGGTAAAATTTGAGATGAGAGTAGGGGGTTAGGGAGGAGATGAGGACGAAGTTAAACCAGATGTGCTTTTGTTTAATTGTAGGATGGTGGTTAAGCTGCTCAAGTATTACCATCGTTCTTTCTGAATTCCAGTAACCAGGAGTCAGGTTTCACAAAAAATTGTAGTGTTCTTTCCTGGCTGGTGTGGACTCGCCCTCTCTATTATTATTATTATTATTACTATTTTGTATTCATCTGAGGCCACAGAGTACTGGCCAGAGAGGAGACATAGATCCCCAGAATTTCAGTTGGAAGGCCTTTAGAAGCTGGCTCGGTCAACTGGGCTCTTGGCGCACCAGGGAGACTGAGGCCCAGAGAGGAGAAGAGGCTTGCCCAGGGTCACACAATTGCTTAGGGCAGAGTGGACTGGGAATTCAGTCTCCCGGCCTTAAGCTACATGATCTTTCCAAAGGCAACCACTCTCCTGAATTTGGTGTGTTTCATTTCTACAGTATATTCTTAGCATATCTGTTTTTTGAAAAGCATTGTTTAAGGGAGGATGCAGAGGATGTGGGTTGGTGGTAAAAGATATTAAGCTCAGGAGAGCTGAGCTGAAGTCCTTGAATACCTCTGTGACCTTGGGCAAGTCACTTCCCCTGTCTGAGTCTCAGATTCTTCATCTGTAAACCAATATATCTGAGGAGTAGGAGTGGAGAGATGAGACTTCCCTAAGACTTGGAATGGGTCGAATGTATTCAACTGGTCCTCAGATATTTATAGCCTGCTGTGTACTGGGTTATGGGAGATCCGTCACAAACTGCCTTCCTAAGGCTGCAGGGGGTGGGGGATTGTTGACTTTTGCGGTGATTAAACAACTTTAATTTAGTTGCTGGTGTTTTTAAACCAGGCAATTTCATTTTATATAAAGATAAGGATTTCTGGCTTCTCTTGAAAGATTAGAAGATGTGGCCATATGGGGCTATGTCCCTGCCTGGCCACAGTGGCTGGAGCTGATTAGCAGCTGCTCCATCCACTTTACCACAGTCTCCACCACGCCCCACTGCCTCACACTTGCCCACCTGCCTCCCTGACATTACCTACCTACCTTCTGAGCTTGCGGTTTCTGGGCTAGACGCGGTGAGGCCATGTAAGAGGGGCTCAAATTCCACTTGAATGATTGTGTGGGGCTTGGGCCAGCCCTCAGGGGGCTCAGGGTGAGAATATGGGACACGTGGACACTAGCCCCTCTTCCATAGCCTGGCAACATCTACAAAACATGTCAGCTAGGCGAAGGAGCTTTCTTCCTGCTTCGGTGGTCCTCAGGAAGAGTCTGAGGGCTCTGGAGGTTTGGGGGTGATAGAGCATCTACCTGTCAAGGCTCAGCGAGTTGAGCCCACGGTCTAGCTGGGGACAGGCATCGCTGGGCACTTCATTCTAAAGATTGCACAGCCCCTGCAGGGAAGAGACTCCCTTGACAGCTTCCACCTTACCCCTTGCTCCCCAAGAGCCCTGTGCATTGGTGCGCCACTTCACCCTGTGCTCCCTAACAGCCCTGTGCATCAGTGCATAAGCACTTCTCAGACAGGAAACACGATCTTGCACTCTGAACCCACAGCTCTCTGTTCCACCCCCTTTGCTGGGAGCCAGGGCCTGGTGATGACAGGCAGGTACCATGGTGGCTGCAGCAAGCATCTTAGAATCGCCATGTCTGAGCCAGAGGGTAGCACAGGAGGCTGTGAAGCCTGATGGTTACATGCGGGGGGCTCTGGAGGCAGCTGCTGTGATGTGAGATTCTAGGTCTCCACGAATCAACTGCTCTAGGGGTTATGAGATGGACAAGGGAGACTGATTGATTGTCGATTGCTGATACTAACCTCACATCCCCTGGTCCTTACACCTGCAGACGACTTCAGAAATGTGCCCTGTGTGGGAAGTGGCATTTTGTGAGCACCATTGGGTACCAGGCACTTTCGCACATTACCTTTGATACTCACCTACCCGCTACCCTCCAGCATTTTGCAGTTAAGGAGACTGAGGCTCAGAGGGCAGACACCTTAGGATTACTCCTCCCCTAGGTCTCTATGCCTCTCTGCTTTGACCCAGGGAAGGGAGGAGAGGACAGGCTGGAAGGTCATTTCTGGAAATAAGGCCGTGGAGACCCTGTAGTGAGGCCCTGACCCTCCAGACTTTCTAAGCCACCCCCTCCTCCTCCACTCCAGCTTGTTTCAGAGATGCTTCTTCATCCTTCCAGAGCTCAGTTTGTCATTCAGGTGCATGAACTTTACCTGGCCAGGTCTGCAAACTGCTGGGCAGAGCTCAGCAAATATTTTATGTTCTTTAAAAAAGTTTTTAGGTGGCCGAAGCAAATTGCTTTTACTGGAAAAACCAGAAGTGTGACCTTTATTTTATTTTTGCAGAGATGGGGCCCTGCTATGTTGCTCAGCCTGGGTTCAAGAAGTCTACCCACCTTGGCCCCCGAAAGTGCTGAGATTATAGGCATGAACCATTGTGCCTGGCCCACAAGTGCACCCTTTAAAAAGATCTACCAGGTGACCCTTTTTTTAGACTGAGTCTCGCTCTGTTCCCCAGGCTGGAGTGCAGTGGCGCGATCTCGGCTCACTACAACCTCCGCCTCCCGGGTTCCAGAGATTCCCTGCCTCAGCCTCCCGTGTAGCTGGGATTACAGGCACATGCCACCACACCCAGCTAATTTTTGTATTTTTAGTAGAGACATGGTTTTGCCAGGGTGGTCTTGAACTCCTGACCTCAGGTGATCCACCCTCCTCGGCCTCGCAAAGTGCTGGGATTACAGGCATGGGCCACCACACCCGGCCCCAGTGACTTTTTGTTGGGTCAACCTCTTGCCTTCTTTAGTGCACCTTTACTAGGTCAGTAAAGCCACAGGGTGGGTACCACTTAGCTCTCAGGCTGACGTTCTCAGGCCTCTTGCTGGCTGTCACTGAAGTGTCTGAGGCTTGTTTTTTTGTTTGTTTGTCTGTTTTGTTTGTTTGTTTTGTTGTTGTTGTTTTTTGAGACAGGGTCTAGTGGCTCTGTTGCCCAGGCTGGAGTGCAGTGGCACGATCATGGCTCACTACAGTGCAGCCTTGACTGCCTGGACTCAAGCAATCCTCCCACCCCAACCTCCCAAGTAGCTGGGACCACAGGCATTCGCCACCACGCCCCGCTAATTTTTTTTATTACTTGTAGAGATGAGGTCTTGCAATGTTGCCCAGGCTGGTTTCGAACTCCTGGGCTCAAGTGATCCTCCCACCTCATCCTCCCAAAGTGCTGGGATTACAGGTGTGAGCCACTGCATCTGGCCAGCCTGGCCTTTTGGAGGATCTCATCCCCCTCCACCTGTCTCCACCTGTCTCCACCTTGACTTACCTGTCTCTCAGCATACAGGAGTTACTAACTGACCCGTCTGCCGCCATTCTGGTGAGAAAATGTCTCATCTGAGGCCCATTTCCCCTCCTCCACTCCTTCTGAGCTCTTCTGTAGCTCCTGTTCTTTCTCTGCTTCATTCCGCTGGTCCCTGCCATGCCACTGCTAACTAAAAGTCCATAGACTATAAGCCCGACATGCACGTACTAGGCATGGTGCTCAGTGCCTTGCCTGTAATTACCATTTGGTCCTACAGCAGCGCTGGGTGGCAGGTGCTATTATCCCCACATTACAGATGAGGAAACAGAAACACAAACTCCCCCAGCTGGGAAGTGAGAAGTAGACATGTTTGTTCCCTGCGGTGACCCATCCATCCATTCAAGGCTACTGCTTTCTCCGTAATGCAAATGACATAACCCATCTTCCTAGAAGAGTCAGTTCCCTATTTATCTTAAAACCACCCAATATAGAAATTCATATTCTAGGTCTGTTAGCCTATCAAGATGTCAGAGATAAGCAGGGTTCCTCTCAACAGCTTGTCCAAGCCCTTAATCACCTAAGTGATTTTTTTGTGTGTGAAAATGCTGTTTTTTTGCTTTTCCCCATGACCTAATCCTTATACAGATGCTCCTTGATTTACCAAAGGTTTTTGTCCTGGAATTGTAAGTTGAAAAATATCATAAGTAGAAAATGGATATAACGCCTAACCTGTCAAACATGGTAGCTTAGCCTGACTTACCCTAAATGTGTTCAGAACAGTTACATTAGCCTACAGTTGGGCAAATCATCTAACACGAGGCCTATTTCATAATAAAGTGTTGACTATCTCATGTCAATTTCTTGGCTATACTGTATTGAATGTGAAAAACAGAATGGCTGGTTGGGTACTCGAGGTGTGGTTTCCACTGAACACTGTAGCTTTTGCATCATCGTAAAGAAAAAAATCTTAAGTGTAAGTTGGGGACAGTCTGTAATGAACATTTAAGGGCTTACTCTGTGCCAGAAACTGAGCTAATCACTTTGAATGTCCTTATTGTATTGAGCTCATAATTCTTTCCATTTTGCAAACAAGGAAACGGAAGCTCAGAGAGATTGAGTAATGTTCTCAAAGTTTGGAAAGTACAGGTGAGACTCAAATCCAGGGTTGCCCAATCAGATTGGCATCTGGATTCAAATTTGCATGTTTGGAGAAGAGCTCTCAGGGCACCTTGTGGTACACATTTGTTTTTCAGTGAGTGTTTGCAAATGACATGGGGGTGGGAGGCCCCAGGGGGAGGAGACAGAACATAGACACACCTGGTGGGGCACCAGCGTCTGTTCTCCCAGACAGTGTTTCTTAGCCTGTTCACCCCCTCATAGGAAATGACAAGCCTAGAAGGAAGCATCCTGAGAAACCCAGAGGGGCCTGGGTTTGAATCCCAGCCCTGCCATTTCAAGCTGTGTGACCTTCGCCAAGTCCCTTTCCCTCTCTTAGCTTCTGGCTACCCTCCCTACCATGCATGGTTTATTTGAATGAGGCAAGGCCTTAGGATTTTTCGATTTGTGGATGGCGAATAGCCAGCATGTCTCCTTCCTCTCTCCTGCCCTGCACCCACATCAGACATCACTAGTCAACCACTGCTTGCTTTCCTTCCCAGATTCCTTCTAAGTACAGTGCTCCAGACAGCCATTAGCAACTAATATAGAGTTGGCACACAAGATAAAAGGACATCCCAGAACCAGATTAGATTTGGTCATTGTGTGGGTGGGGGTAGGGAAGGGATAGGCCCAGGTGGCACCCAGTTCAGTGTCACGGTGCTCCTTGGTCTTCTTTTCCTTGTCTTTGGAGGAACTTAGCTAGACTGTACCAGGGCCCGCCCCAGGTGTGGGGTAGGAACCTTTTATGAGGCACAGAGCTGTGCCCATGTTCAGTCCCAAGGGAGAGGCAGGTTTCTGGGCCTCATCACTGTCTAGGCTTAAAGTAAGAGTGACGAGAAAGAGGCTGGTTTCAGGTCCTCCTGGAAAGAGTTAGGCCTGCCCCTCTCCACCCTTTGTAATAACATCCATAGTAGTAATAAGAGTTCTCGACACTGACGGACCACTTGTTACGCACCAAGCCACTCTGCGAAATGCTTTGTATACATTTACACATTTAATCCTTATACCAGCCCATTTTTCAGGTGAGGAGAATGACTCAGAGTAATTTGCCTGGGTTTGCCCAGCTGGTAAGTGTCGGAGCTACGATTTGAATTCATATCTGTCAAACCCCGAATAAATAACTCTTATTACTACGATGGATATTATTACAAAGGATGGGGAGGGGGCAGCCTAACTCTTTCTAGGAGGACCTGAAACTGAGCTCTTTCTTTTTTTTATAGTATTCAGAACATCACTTTATAAACTGTTGTCAGATTACCATTTAAACATTAATACCCAAATACAGAATTTAGACAATTACTTTAAATTGTAACTGTACCATCCCCAAGCTCTCAGCTATGAATTTGGTTTGGGGAGAGGGCTCCGTAATAGGCCACTGAAGTCCCCCGTCCCACCCCTTTATTCTCCCCTGAAAACTAGCTGCCTGACTGCTCTGCCAGACTTGGGCTAGAACTTGGCTTCACTGTGACAGTGGGACCACCTGGGCCCTACAGTGTGGCAAAACCGACCCGCCCACAAACTCCATCCCAGGTGTTGAGATGCTAACACACTGAAGCTGAAAGACCCCACTTGGTTTTGCCACAGATCAAGTTGCATCTGACTAGAGAGCCTGTCCTCTACCCTATTTCCTGCACAAGTCTTTTTCTTTGTAATGCAACAAGCGCTACTCAGCTCAGATCCAATGGGACACAGGGAAAGGGGCTGTAGTGTAGCCCAGCCTTGCTGAGGGAGACCCCTGCCTCGCCAAAGCACTTCGCTCACAAAGGCTGAAACTGGCCTCTTTCTCGTCACTCTTACTTTAAGCCTAGGCAGTGATGAGGCCCAGAAACCTGCCTCTCCCTTGGGACTGAACATGGGCACAGCTCTGTGCCTCATAAAAGGTTCCTACCCCACACCTGGGGCGGGCCCTGGTACAGTCTAGCTTAGTTCCTCCTGCTTTCCTCCACCGCAGGCTCAGTGCGGGGCCCGCGGGCTCTGCGTCTTTCTCTCAGCTTACCATGATCATTTCTCATTGATGAGTGCGATACGTCTTTGCCTGTGGAAAGTGCTTTACCATCGGCAGAGCCTTCCACGTTTACACATGCGCAGCACAGCAAAGGGCATCTCTTTTTAAAAGGGAGAAAACTGAAGCTCAGAGGCTGGGCACAAGGGCTCACGCATGTAATCCCAGCACTTTGGGAGGCCAAGGCGGGCAGATCACTTAAGGTCAGGAGTTCAAGAACAGCCTGGCCAACATGGTGAAACCCTATCTGTACTAAGAATACAAAAACTAGCTGGGCGTGGTGGTGTATGCCTGTAATTCCAGCTATGTGGGAGGCTGAGGCATGAGAATCACTTGAATCCGGGAGGCGGAGGTTGCAGTGAGCAGAGATCGTGCCACTGCACTCCAACCTGGGTGACAGAGTGAGACTGCATTTCAAGAAAACAAAAAGAAGATTGAGGCTCAGGGAGGGAGGGTGGTGGGCCCAGGACCACACAGCGAATAAACGGTAAACCCTGCACCAAGGAATTAGGTACCCCACCTGTTCCCTAGGCCTTCTAGAACAAATTGCCTAGGGGAACCTGAGGTCAGTGCTGGGAACGCAGGAGTGGTGGCTCAGCAGAGGCAGGGGTTGTGCTGCCCCCTGCATCCCACCCAGATACACCCTATCCTGTTTTAATCAGCCATTGACCTTGGACAAGTCACTTTAACACTGCCAACCTCAGTTTCCAGGCACTTATTCTATTTTTCAGGTTTTTTGTTGTTGTTGTTGTTTGTTTGTTTTTTGAGACAAGGTCTTGCCCTGTCACCCAGGCTGGAGTTCAGGCACGATCATAGTTGACTGCAGCCTTGACTTCCTGGGCTCAAGTGATCTCCTGCCTCAGCCTCCCGAGTAGCTGGAACTGCAGGCTTGTGCCACCATGCCCAGCTAATTTTTTTTATTTTTTATTTTGTGAGATGAGGTCTTGCTTATGTTGATGAGGCTGGTCTTGAACTCCTGGGCTCAGGCAATCCTCCCACCTCAGCTTCCCAAAATGTTGGGATTAACAGGCGGTGAGCCACCGGGCCTGGCATATTTTTCAGTTTTTAAAGCCATTTCTTTTTTCTTTTCTTTTTTTTTTTTTGAGACGGAGTCTCGCTCTGTCGCCCAGGATGGAGTGCAGTGGCTTGATCTTGGCTCACTGCAGCCTCCCAGGTTCAAGTGATTCTCCTGCCTCAGCCTCTGGAGTAGCTGGGACTACAGGCGTGTGCCACCACGCCCGGCTAGTTTTTTGTACTTATAGTAGACACGGGGTTTCACCGTGTTAGCCAGGATGTTCTCGATCTCCTGACCTTGTGATCCGCCCACCTTAGCCTTCCAAAGTGCTGGGAGCCACGGTGCCCGGCCGAAAGCCATTTCTTATTCATGAACTCACCAAACCATCAAAGCAACCCAATAAAGTATTAACATCATTTTGCAAAGTGGGAGACTGAGGCTTGGGGAGGCAAGCAACTTGCCTGAGGTAAAATTGATGGTAAAACCAGGCCTCAAACTCAGGTCAGGATCCCAGGCTGAAGGTCTTTCCCCAGCTGTGTCTCCAGTCTCTCTCATCTTTGCCTTCGTACCTGCCATCCCCTCCCCTGCAGCGACCTCTCCCTGCTTGTGTTGCCAGTTGGCATCACAGCTGTTTTTCTAGAGCTTGCTTTGGATATCTTGAACCCTTTGTAATCTGATCATCTACATAGCATCTGGCTCTGAGTTTCAGTTCCTGGAGGGTAGGAGCCCCATCTGAGTCACTTGTGAATTCCCATGCCTAATAAGATGCCTGCTTTCAGCAAGCGTTTAATGACTTTTTTTTTTTTTTTGAGACTGAGTCTGCTCTGTCGCCCAGGCTGTAGTACAACGGCGCGATCTCGGCTCACTGCAACCTGCGCCTCCCGGGTTCAAGCGATTCTCCTGCCTTGGCCTCCTGAGTAGCTGGGATTACAGGCGCCCGACACCACACCTGGCTAATTTTTGTATTTTTAGGAGAGACAGGGTTTCATCATGTTGGCCAGGCTGGTCTCAAACTCCTGACCTCAGGTGATCCACTTGCCTTGGCCTCCCAAAGTGCTGGGATTACAACAGCCCATTTAATGACTTTTGAGTTCATGAAAGGCTGCCCCACTCGGCAAGGGTTTCCACAGCTGGCCTGGCTTGGTTACCATGGGGAAGCCTGGGAGGGATGCCCCACTGGGTGTGACCCTTGAGCCACTCAATGCGAAGCCCGGCCACCCTCCCCAGACCTTCACTGGTGTCCTTGCACGAATGCCACCAGCTCGTAAATGGTTAGTGATTGGCAGCAGGACAAGCCAGTGTCTCTGGGTCCAGTTTTCCTGTTGGCAGTTCAGGCCTTTAGTCTTACTCAGGTATGAGGTGCCCAGTGTCATACCTCTGGCCAATGTCTTTGTCCATTTTGTTCACAGATGTACCCCCAATCCCAAACAGCCTTAATTTCTTTAATAATAATAATAGTCATAGCTGTAAATTTGCTGAATCTGCATGTACCATGCTTCCTGGTGCATAGTAGGCACTTAATACATATTTGTTGAATGAATGAATACTCGCAGCGAGTTAATATTTCTTAGAGACTGGGAGTCCCTAAGTGAAAGGTCACTTGCGTGACCTCTGTGCCTCAGTTTCATGTGTCGACTCTGTGAGAGGTACTCAGAGGAGTAACCAACACATATGTCGATATGTTTTTGTTTTTTTTTTTGAGACAGAGTCTCGCTCTGTCGCCCAGGCTGGAGTGCAGTGGCGCAATCTCGGCTCACTACAAGCTCCACCTCCCGGGTTCACGCCATTCTCCTGCCTCAACCTCCCCAGTAGCTGGGACTACAGGCACACACCACCACGCCCAGCTAATTTTTGTTGTATTTTTTAGTAGAGACAGGGTTTCACCATGTTAGCCAGGATGGTCTCCATCTCCTGACTTCATGATCCGCCCGCCTCGGCCTCCCAAAGTGCTGGGATTACAGGCGTGAGCCACTGCACCCGGCCAGGTTTGTTTAAAATATATCATGAACCAGGCTGTGTTCTAAGCAGCTCACATGTATTTTTTCATTTATCCTTGCACCTGAGGCTCAGAGAGATTAAGTTCATGTCTCCTAGGTCACCTGGTTGGTGTCACGTGCAAATATTTTAATATCTCCCAGGACATGTGTGTTCCAAATAACATAATATGGGAACCACCTCCCCTACCAGCCTCCTCCCATAACACACACCTCACGCCCCAGATCCTAGGCTCAGAACAAATGGGAACAGTAGTAGGTGAGTCAAGCGGTCATGTTGTCCCTGACTATAAAATGCCTCGTCCAGTGTCGGGCACACAATAGGTCTTCTGATCACCATCTGTGGGATAGGCGCCAATCATGATCTGAGCAGAAGGCAGGAGGGAGCCCCGAATCTGCTGGAGGAAACTCGGTGCTGGGGGACTTTAGAGAAGAAATGACAGCGGTCATAAATCATTGTAACAGTAACAGCTCATATTAACTGAGTGGCAGGCAC
The DNA here is from genome assembly GCF_029289425.2 of Pan paniscus. Taxonomy (NCBI): domain Eukaryota; kingdom Metazoa; phylum Chordata; class Mammalia; order Primates; family Hominidae; genus Pan; species Pan paniscus. The sequence continues at coordinate 205,416,489 of NC_073249.2, read as the reverse complement.
TGTTCAAGCAAGTCAGATACATTAATCATTTAATCCTCATATCAGCCCTAGGAGGTAGATATTATTGTCATTGTCCCCACTCACGGATGGGGAGCCAGGCTCAGAAATAAGCTCATTTGGGCTGGGCGCAGTGGCCCCTGCCTGTAATCCCAGCACTTTGGGAGGCCGAGGTGGGTGGATCACCTGAGGTCAGGAGTTTGAGACCAGCATGGCCAACATGATGAAACCCTATCTTTACTAAAAATACAAAACATTATAGCCAGATGTGGTGGCAGGTGCCTGTAATCCCTCAGGATTACAGGTACTCAGGAGGATGAGACAGGAGAATCACTTGAACCCGGGAGGCGGAGGTTGCAGCGAGCTGAGATTGCGCCACTGTACTCCAGACTGGGCGACAGAGCGAGACTCCATCTCAGAAACAAAAAACAAAAACAAAAATGGGGAATAAGCTCATTTGTCCAGTAAATGGCTAGTAAATGATAGCTCTGGGGTGTGAACACCAGCACTCAGGCTGTGGCATCTTGCTGTCCTGCCTCCTTCTGTAAAGACTCGTGAGGCTTCCTGCTGGGTAGTTCCTGGTACCTCTGCTCCAGGTTGGCCACTGGCAGCAGGCCTGTGCCAGGGTGCATGCTGGCGCTATATGATCCGTGGGGCGGAGGGGAGTATCGCCATCTCCTCAGGGGCCTCCCCTATGTCACACCCTGAGGCTGGGCCCAGACCGGTATTCAGGAAAGGAAACTGATCTGTCACCTCACCCCTGCCTGGGGCAGCCCAGCATGTGTCAGCCCCCTAATCCCCGGGTACTGCCCAGGACAAGCAGTAACAGGGACAACCACCCTCCAACATGGGGAGACCTGCAACAGCTCTGGGGCAGAAGGAGGCTCAGGGAGGTAGCAACTTACCACCCAGCAGCTCGTGGAGCTAGTGGGTGGTTGAGCTGGGATTTGGACCCAGGGCTTGGCTCTGGTGAGGGGGGATGTGTCTGCCATGGGGTTGTCTGGTCCAGAGATCCAGGCCTAGCTCTTTTATGAAACCTTAATTTGTTCACTGATAATAGCAAGAGTTGTCATTTCCTGAATCTAACCTCCCCAAAGGGTAGATACTCAAATCTCTGCTTTTTTTTTTTTTTTTGACATGGAGTCTCGCTCTGTCGCCCAGGCTGGAGTGCAGTGGCGTGATCTCGGCTCACTGCCACCTCCACCTCCCGGGTTCAAGCAATTCTCCTGCCTCAGCCTACTGAGTAGCTGGGATTACAGGCGCGTGCCACCACACCTGGCTAATTTTTGTATTTTTAGTAGAGACGGGGTTTCACCATGTTGCTCAGGCTGGTCTCAAACTCCTGACCTCGTGATCCACCCGCCTCAGCCTCCCAAAGTGCTGGAATTACAGGCGTGAGCCACTGCGCCCGGCCCCAATATCTGCTTTTACAGGTAAAGAATGGAAGCACAGGCTGGGAGTGGTGGCACATGCCTGTGTCCTAGCTACTTGG